>NW_026294746.1:2402500-4802500 GCF_026119805.1 Tympanuchus pallidicinctus
GCTGTGATGTGTTTGGTGTGGCTGAGTAGACCATTTGGAAATACCCTTTTTGCTGGTGGCTTTGCTAATTCAAAGGCAACAGTGATAATGAACTGCATGCGAGGGAAAGGTGTGCCTGCAGCTGCACTCCCAGAGCTGGGAGGGGTGAAGCACAGTCCTGTGGCAGTAACAGAAAGTAATGAGACTTTACCCTTTGCCTTCCTGGACTAGCAGTAGCTCATTCCTCTTCAGGTATTGCTTCCTGTGAGTGCCTCTGCAATGCAAAGATCTGATGTTGGTCCTTCCACAGTGCTTTGCAAATCCTAAGTCCCTTTTTGTTCCTTGCAGAGACTGGACCGAACTGCTTCCCCATCAACTAGCAGCATTGATTCTGCTACCGACTCACGGGACCGCAATGTGAAAGGGGAGACCATCTTGCAAAGAGTGCAGAGCATCCCTGGGAACGACCAGTGCTGTGACTGTGGTCAGCCAGATCCCCGGTGGGCCAGCATCAACCTGGGCATTCTGCTATGCATTGAGTGCTCTGGTATCCACAGGTATTGTAAGCGTGTTGCCAGCGAGATGCTTAGATTGCAAGCTCCTAGAAAAAGGTGGAGATTGAGTTATGAGTGTATAGTGTATAATGTTTGTACAGATTCAAAAGTAGCTGCTTGCTGCAGCATCTGTGTGTGGGAACATCTGTGTGTCTGCAGTGCTGGTTCCCTTATAGTAGCTGCAGAATAACCCAGAACAAAGGACACCAGCCTGAATAGTAATATTTTGGCTGCAGTGATGGTATTTAGCACTTGTTGTTTATGGAGTATTTTACTGACTTGTTTTATCCATGTTCCACCCATATACAACTGCAAACTGAACTGCTGCATCACCAATCAACAGCACACACTAATGAGCCATCAAACATTGGTGATGTTCACCTCAAGTAGGGAATCCTTACTAGGGATGTAAAGACAAGGGAAGTAGAATGGAAGGATTCAAAGATAAATAGTACAGAACAGCTTTTAATGTGAATAACGTAACAGGATTGATTTATATCACTTAAGCATTCCTACAATAGCTTCTACAATCATTTCTGTTTTTGAGGTGTTGTAACCATTTCAGTTTTCTTCCTTTTGAAGGAGTCTAGGTGTCCACTGCTCCAAAGTCCGATCTCTCACCCTGGACTCCTGGGAGCCAGAGTTACTGAAAGTGAGTGTTGGCTTTTAACACCAAAATGTGGAAAATGCTGGGCAGGGAGAGGGCAGTCGTGCCTGGTAGCAGGAGTAACTCCTCACCTGAGTACTTCATTCTCTCCTGGTTGTATTGCAGCTGATGTGCGAGCTGGGGAACAGCACCATGAATCAGATCTATGAGGCACAGTGTGAAGAACTGGGACTTAAGAAACCAACAGCAGGGAGCTCCAGGTGAGTTTGAGTGCATGTACTGCTCCTACCAGCTTTGGGGAAAGTTATACAACCCCACTGACACTCAGCTCTACTCTGAGCAATCTGGGAAGCCAGACAGTGGGGCTGGCATTCGGTGAGGGCCCAAACTCTCACTGAAGACGTGATGTGGCCTGGGTCAGCCCCTTCCACTCTCAGCACTCCTCGCTTTTGCTTTGAAATGTTTTTAGGTTGGAGCAACTCTGCCTTTTTCATTCAGGCCTCAGTGGTTTTTAGGGCTCAAAGCAGGGTTGAGGAGCTGAGCCAGAGCAGCCTCATCTACCTGTAGCTGTTTGCTGTAGGGGAGCGGTGCGACCCTGTGCAGGGTTTGATGCTGTTCTTCTCCTAGGCAGGACAAGGAAGCCTGGATCAAGGTGAAATACGTGGAGAAGAAATTCCTGAAGAAGCTACCAAGTGGAGAGGCTCTGGCAGAGAACGAGCGGAAACCTCGACGTTGGTGTGTGAAGAAGTGCCAGAGGAACAACAGCACCACAAAAGCACCCACAGCTCGCAGGAAGTACCGCCACGAAGCGGGCAACGCATCACCAGCCATGTTGTCATCAGGTGGGAACCTCCCTGCTTGAGGAGGGCTCTGGCTGCTCTCATTGCTTTGGAATGACTTGCTGTGCAGCGTGGTCTGCTCCTTGTGTTTTGGTGGTGTGTGTGGGTACAGTTATGGCACCAAGAGCATGAGACACACAGCTCAGCGTGTTTAATTGTGGCTGTAGAAATCTTGCATCATTCATCTGCATGTTGTTAACTGCTCGTTCCCAAACCTCTCTCAAACAGCAGCCACGCTGGAGAGGAAGTTCCGTCGAGATTCCCTCTTTTGCCCTGATGAACTGGACTCTCTCTTCTCCTACTTTGACACTGGTGCTGGCTCTGGCCCACGCAGTAAGTACAAAGAAAGAAAGAAGGTAGCCCTGCTTCTGGTACCTCCCAACTCTTCTAAGGCATGTGCATTGCACCAGACTTAAGGCAAGGTATTGGCCTCACTGGAGAGGCATTCAGCTGGCCAAATCACAAACATCCTGGGTAAATAGATGAGAAGAGTGATGGGGAATTACTTCTAACAACTCCAACCCGTCGCTCTTTTTATTGCTCTTATAATTTTATTATCCCATCCAATCAGTCCTTGGTGTTCGCATTCTGGTAGATGGGGTTTTTTTCCCCCACATTTTGACTTCCAGGCTATGCATTCCATCAACTTTTTTTCTGGTTTTAGTTTTGGCTTTTAATTTTTATTTTTATTTTTCCCGTGCTGCGTTTTTTGTTGTTGTTGTTTTTTTTTTTAAAAGCAAGTCTTACTGCGGACAATTTTTCTTTTTGTGTTTGTGACAAACTCCCCTCATATTCCGTCCACCTTCCTCTAGGTGCCAGCCACATCTCTATGCAGCATCCGCTAACAGGTGGCCCATGGAGTGGCAGTGGCATTGGTCCCGGTGGGAGCGGTATGCCGTTCCTCCTGGACGGAGGTAAGGTGACGCTCTGGCAGCTAGCAGCAAAAGAGACACCCAAATTTTACTTGTTCCAAACCAAGCAGCAGAGGCAGTTATGTGTTTTCTTGCAACTGGAGCCCATCCGTGCTCCAGGTGTCAGGCTTTACTACATTTGAGCCAGCTTTCTTCTGAATGATGCCAGTCAGGCTGGTGGCTGAGCATCACTGGGACGTGTCTTGGTCCTGGCTGCACTGGCAGACAGCTGTTGGAGTGCCTAGCTTCAGAGTGAGATGCTGTGCGATGGCTTTCAGAGACTTGCTTTCCCAATTGCTGAAACTGAGAAGGGTCCAAAGTGCTCAGTTCAGATTCTTTTGTGGATCTGGATGCCAGAATCAAGACTGTGCAAGCACCACAGAAATTGGTGTGAGTCTGTATCTTCCATAGGTGATGTCACTACCGCAGAAAGACAACCCACTGATCTTTGTCCTCACAGTTGATGTAGTTCTCTTCTGGATCAGTTAGAGGACATCACTGTCCTAATCTTTAGCTCCTATGGAGCACTGAATGAAACTCAGCAGTGGTGGTGGTCAGTATGGCACAGTGCAACAGCACTGAGCAACTGCAGTGGGAAGTCTGCGTGTAGGTCTGTTAGCTTCTGTGCTGTCTTCATTATCTGCCTTGGCTGGGCAGGTATTACTTGTGAGCTGTAATTTCAGTAGCATTTATTTAGACACCCTTCTTGATTTAGTACCTTAGATTTAGCTGCTTTGTTTCTCTGGGCAGCCCTGAGGTTGAGATTTGTTGTTCTGCTTTGGTTTTCAAGGCTCTTCAGTTCTTGCAGGCTTCTTACTCTTTGCTGTGACTGCTCAACTCATGTTTCTGAAACGTTTTGCCTGGCTTGTTTTTCTTTCTAATCTCAGTGATTTGAGCGTAGGTAAATGTAAATCGTGGGCGTTTAACATCTTGAGTTCTGGGATGAATAAAAGATAGATGCCCTGAACCCTGACAGTCGCTGGCATGCTAAATGCAGCAGGACACAGAACCCAGCCAGCTTTTCTAAGGATCAGGGCAAAGATGATGCCCCATCCCTGTTCTGCAGAGGCAATTTCCTCGTTGATTCTTCCTTCCCTTCATTCATCCTCTTGACTGCTTTTGAATCTGAGTTCAAGAAGGTACAAAGTTGCTCATCCACTGACACGCTGCATGTCCTTGGACAAGCTGCTTCTTCTCTTTGTGACACCACTTATTGTGTGAAATCAGCTGCCTCGTAGCTTTTACCAGTCAAGCAGGGAAGGTGTGAAGCTCCATGAGGAGACAGAAGGGTGAAAGAGCTAATGGTCAATGCCTTAAGAGATTGGTTTGAGATGCACTCTACTGGCATTATTTGGCCCAGTTGTGGTCAGTAATCAAGAGCAACGAATTGGCAAATGCCTCAGTAACAACTGAAAAGCTCTGGAGAAAGCACAGAGTGAAAGTGATGTTATAAACAGCGAAAGCAAAGGAGTGTCTTTATTTACTTATGACACTGTGCAACCTGCTGCAAAGTTGTCTCTGCTGCTGCTCTGCTCCAGTCTACGTCACAGCGTCCCTCATGGATTGCAGCAAGTGCTGTCCTCGACAGTCCAGAGTGCCATGGCAGTGTTGGAGCATCCCTGCATGAACGGCAACGTGGGGACATGGACACCATAAGGCTTTGCAGTTTTTCCTTGGGCAGTTTTACTGAGTGGGGCTAAATGGGGTAGAAATCTCCCTCTCCCTTGCCAGCAGTACCTGGTGCAATGTGTTTGTGATGCTCTGCGCAGCCCTTTTCCCATGTGGTCTCAGCTTTGACTGGTGCTGGAATGCCCGGGTATTAAAATGGCCTTGGCTTTTCTTCTGTTGGCCCTGCAGGTCTGAGCAGTGACAGCGGACTTGGAGGAAGCACAGATGGCAGCACTGATATCCTGGTATTTGGCTCTGTGGTGGACAGCGTGACAGAGGAAGGTGGGTGTCACAGACAGGCTGGTGATGGAAGTAGGGTAGGGAACAGCTGGGAAGATGGGATGGTTATGATTATTTGGTGCCAAGACCTGCAGAAAACGTACAAATTGGAAACTCCAGGCTTTTGGGTCACGTCTTTCCATCTCTTTCCTGCCCCTCAGAGTGTGAGGTGTCGGAGGAGTCAAGTGGAGAAGCAGAGATTGAACAGGAGGCATCAGATCTGGAGGACCTGAGGGAGCTGCATCCTGGCTTGTTGATCTACAAGGCAGCACAGGCCCGAAACCTGCCGCTCATGGCAGAAGCCCTGGCACATGGTGCTGAAGTCAACTGGGTGAATGATGAAGATGAAAACAAAACTCCTCTGGTTCAAGCTGTGATGGGGGTACGTTGTGCTCGTGGTCAGGAGGCTGTGGTTGGGAATGGGAGCTCTTGGCTCCAATTTGGAGGTCGCTTGACAACATACAGCGTGGTGTATGGCTTGTGCATCCTCTCAATACTGCTGGCAGGATTTATTGAGAAATTCCCCTTTACCTTGCCAGGGCTCCTTGATAGCCTGTGAATTCCTGCTGCAGAATGGGGCAGATGTTAACCAAAAAGATAGCAGAGGCCGGGCTCCCTTGCATCATGCCACGTATATGGGACATACTGGGTGAGTCCTTTGCACGCTGCTCTGATTTGCTCCATCAGCCTGGGGTGGGCAAACGAGCTGGGCTTTGGGTGGATCTTCATCCCAAACGGTGGTTCAGAAGGCAATCTGCCCTGGATTTCTGTTGATGGTCTTTCCTTTCTCTTGTGCAGCCAGGTCTGCTTGTTCCTCAAGCGAGGGGCAAACCAGCATGCAGTGGACAGTGACGGGCAGGACCCGCTCAGTATTGCAGTCCAGGCAGCCAACGCAGACATTGTTACCTTGTAAGTACAGCCTGGACCTTCCCTGTAGGTGGAAATGCTGCTAGTAGATAACCAGGAGGAAGAAGTAACTAAACATTTCTCCCTTTGCTTTCCCTGTTTCACTCTAGGCTGCGTCTGGCTCGAATGAATGAGGAAATGCGAGAAGCAGAGGGCCCCTTTGGACAGCCAGGTCAATATCCCAGCAACAGCCCCACTGAGCTCCAGTACAAGAAGTGTATACAGGAGTTCATCAGCCTTAATATAGATGAGTGTTAGTGACAACTTCCCCACCTCCCCTTTTGCTGTCTTGAAATGGGGCTGGATTTTTGGAAGCCCCAAGAGCCCCATCCTTGGTATACTGGTGTTTCTAGCAGATTGGTCTGTTTTTGATGCCTGAGCATATGGGTTGAAATGCACGCAGGAAGGAATGGGGTCTTTCCTCTTAGTGTGAAGTTCTCATACTTGACTACTGGATGGTTGATTTTGTGTAGGAGACTCTTGGGGCATAACCACAGACCATGACGTGTGGATTTGAGTGTGTGAAAAGTATGGGAGATGAGTTTAGCGTTAAATAAAGAGAAAAAAAAAAAAACACAAAAAAAAAAAAAAGGGAAAGAAGAAAAGGAGACCCTCTATCACCAGGAGAAGCCCACCAACAACACGGTCAGACGAACCTGTCGTGTCTCTCCTTCAGTGCAGTCACCGTGCGCTGAATTCTTGTCTGAACCATTTGTTTGGAAGGGATTCTGATGGGGAGCCCTCTCCTGGCAGTGTGCCCAGCAGCCTGCTTTCTCCTGGGAGTCTGCAGCATCTGCGAGCTGCTGGGACCAGTTTAGAAAACTCAGACGTGACCTCTTAAGTTGGGAACGTGGTGTTTCTTGGGGTAAATTCTTCGCTCCAGAAGGCAAAAGAGAAGGGGTAGAATTGAGAGCGATGGCTGTCCACCTTACTTGCTCTCAGGACTATTACTAGCCACGCTCCCCTTCTATTGGCCTTGGTGGTTAGCTGGTCAAAGCCATAGCTCACCTGCTTCCTGGACCAAGATGCAGTCTGCACAGTGGTAGGAAGCAGCGATGCTAATCTTTTGAGGCTGGGAGAAGCTTGTCGCTGGCGATGGGCTTTTGTGTCAGGGAAGAAAAGCCAAGTCCAACTCCCAGTGCCAAAACGGCTGTCTGCACGATGCCATTTGGTTTGGTTTGTTTCCTAGTCACCGGATTTCTGACTTTGTATCTCTGTGAAGGAGACTTCTACCTGCATGTGTATCCCTCTGTGCTCACCCCGCATGCTGAAGCATGTGAGTAGGGCCTCTCAGCAGCTGGCCCAGAGACTTTTGAGTTTCCCAGATCCAGTGGCCAGCACAATCTTCTTCTGGTTTCTTTCCTTTCTGGTGTTATTCTTTGCTGGAGCGGGGATGTGTTTTGACTCGGAGCACTTTGTTGCTGATGTTTATGGTCTGTGTTCTGGGGATCGTTCTGCATTAGCTGCGCAGAGGTGCTGTCTCCAATGGACATACAGAACACGTGTACCACTGATAGATTGTCCTCTGGCTGGGAATTTGGATGCCAAGCTGAGACGTGCTCTTGTAAGCCAAGTGCTCCTGTAAGAGCCACTTCAGCATGCCCTCAAACTGCTGTAGACATCAGTGTGTTTCAGGACTCGTGGTGGCAACTCACAGTTGATATTTAGCCTGCCTGGGCACCTAGGCTGCTAGGTGTTGGGCCATAGTGCCTTACAGATAGTTTTGGGATCCTGAGGGGGTCTGGATCTCATGAGGAACGCAAAATACCAGGCAGAGTTCCCCATCCTCCTGCATTACATCCGCAGTGATACACAATCACACTGTTTTTCTATCCAATACCTTTGACTTCTTTCCTTTCTTTGCAAACTGGCTGCTGTCTTGCTGCGGCCCTTGGTGGGTTCAGTCCTTCCAGGTTTATTTCTAAGGGCATTGGTCTGTCTTCAGGAGAACAACCAGCTCTCCACTTGAGATGGTGCCCTCAGAGACTGAACCAGCTGCACCTCAACTCCACCCGTTTGTCTGAAGGTGGAAAAATCAAGAAGCTCAGGCTCTGGCAGCCGTCTCCTCAGTTCCAGGGAGAGTCCCTGCTTCCTTAGGAAGGTGCTGTCCCACGTTCTGCTTCAGACAGGGCACCGTTTTCTGTCTGTGCCATCTGTGGCTTGAAGTCCATCTTGGGGTTTTCTCATTTCCGTTCCCTTTAGAGCTGGGAGATGCCCAGTGCCACAGCCCCAGCTGTGTTGTGAACCTGAAATAGTCCTAGTGAACACACTGAGCCTGCTGCAGAATGGTAGTAAGGGGGAATCTGGCCCCAGGGCTTTTCTTCCTTCCCTAAATAACACAGTTCATGAGCTTAGCCCCATCCGCTTCCATCGCTCCACCTGTTCCGAGTGCTTTGTACTCAGCCCACTGCTGCTGGATTTGGTCCCCATTGGACACCCTTCTTGTGAGCTGAGCCTGCTGGTTTTGCAGCCAGACTGTGCCCAACCAGCACTTCAATGCTCAGAGCAGCACAGGAACCGGTGTGCAGCCAAAAACTGCCTCTGCTGCTGGGGTTAGGACTTGAGAGACCTCTAATTAATCCTCTTCGATCCCATCTTATGCTGATCTGCATCAGTTTAGATGTTAGAGCTGAAGTGGTCTCCCCAAGTTGTGCTCTTTTCTTGAAGAAGGAGACCACACTGCATCAAAGCTGGCATCTTTCAGGGTACTTCAGAGATGGTAAAAGCAGAATCTGCATTTCACCACCACTGTGGTCCTGCTCTGTAGATGAATTTCAGCACGGTTATCATCTAGCAACGTTTCTCACATGCACAACAACTTAACAGCACCCCAGTCGGTTTTCCAGCTTTTTATGAGAAGTTAGAAACAGGACTGACCTTTCTGTAAGCCGATGAGGACCGGAGATGTGGCTTCCATTTTTGGGTCATTTTATTTCACAGTCAGCATTAGTGACTCATAAGAACAAGACAGAAATCATGTACAGGTAGGTCCAATGAAGCTCAGACTCACTGCTGAAGTACATGAAGTTAAAGCATATGTAAATACTGATGCAAAAAGCAGTGTCTTGCAAGACAATTTATTTAACATGTATTGGTACTTTATTTAGATTCAATGTATAAAGCGACTTTGTGCACTTTTCCTACATACAGTATTGGGGGGTTTTATGTTCTTTTGTTATGGGTTTTGTGCTGTCTTTTTTTTAATCAGTGAAATTGTTAAGTATTTAATTTATTATTGATGTGCCCAGAGGACTAGTGCAATTTTTATTCAATACAGTTTGTCTGTATTTAACGTCAGGATTTTTTTGTAGCAGTGTTAGGGAATATTTTTCAAATCCTGCCTATTTTCCCTACCATTTTCCTTTCTCCCCAACCCCCCCTTTCTCTTCTATTTTCATTACACAGATGGTGAGGCATTCAATGCCTCTAGTTTGTAATATAACCAAACACTTCAGTACGTCCTGCGGTTTCTAAAACAAACAAAAAAGGTTCTCCAGGAAAATAATGTTAAGGAGGCACTTCTCAATGTTTTCTGTGTTTATTTGCTTTCTTGGATTGGGGTGTGTGTGTGTGTGTGTGCGTGTGCCTGGATGCATGGAGTGGGAAAGCTGTACAAAACAAGTTTGTTTTCAGCAAAACGAGCGGCCAGCCAGGCTCAAGGGAAGGTCAGACATGAACACTCATCTTCTTTCAGTTCAAGTACAGCTGTATTGGTGTTGTACAATCACGTTTGAAATATTTCATGCCAAAAAACGACTCTTCTCGTTCTTCCTTTAATCTCGAAGAGTGCGTTCAGTATCTCTGTGACAGTGATTTGCACCCACGCTTAACATGAGAAGCTTTGCCTTTGTCTAGAAAGCAACATGCCAGGCGTTCTCCAAACACAGACGGACTGAAACCTGCAGATTCTGTCATCTCCTGGGGTTTTGAATATTTATATACCTGTACCAGCTTTTGAGTTGACCCAAACCTTGGAACCAGGTGTCCGGAAGCATAACCTAGGTTTCAATTTGAGGGGTCTGGCATATCACCCATTCCACGTGGGACAACTTCAAGTTGCTGGCAAGTTGAGATGATCCCCCTTGTGATCCATGTGTCATCTGGGCTTGCCTCAGGTGTTTTTGATATCACGGTCTCTGCAATATGCAGTTCCTTCGAGCAGTCTCAAGGCAAAACACGAACAGGAAGCACTGATGTTCTTAAAGGAGAAAAGATTTGGCAAGCTGAGACTGCCATCAGCGTAAAACAGATCAGTAACAGCTCAGCATAGCCCCAAGGGGCTCTTATTATGCAAAAGTACAACAGGACCTCCTAAAGTGATGCACTGACATGTGGCTGTCCAGTGGCCTAACACAGCTATCAGCTGCTGGGCTGCCTTTGTCCCACCTCCCGCTCCCTGCCCGAGCATTATTGCTTTCAACCAAAGACAAACCAGAATGAACGGCTTCAATGTGATATTTAAACCACAGGATTGCTGAGGGCAAACGTCTGTGTGTGTGTGTGTGTGTGTGTGTGTGTGTGAGAGCATTTGGTGCTGTTAGGTGGAGAAGAGGTGGGGAAGGAGGGACCGAGCAGGAGAAAGGAGAGTGGGAGGTTGTAAGAACGCTTTGTTTTGAGATTCCAAACTGTAGAGTGCTGCTTCCATAGGATGATGATTCGTATCGCAGTCTGCCTGCGGGTTCCTCTGCCTTGGAAGGGAGCTGGGCTGAGATGCAGCCTTTGGGAGCTGTACAGCCAGCATTAGTGGGAAGACAGAATGGTTATGGAGAGCAAGCAAGGGGTGGAGGTGGGGTAGGAGCACACGAGCGTTGGTGTGGATTCCCCATCCTGGAGGAAGGCAGGCAAGCTCAGCTGGCCTCTTGGTGGCCAAATCTCCTTCTGAGCCTAAAGCCTTCACTCCAGGGCTGGCGCCTGCTGTAAATACACATCACCTGTTAACCCCTCACCTGCCTGCTGCCAGTAACACTTTGGACCACGTTTTTTAATCCCCCCCCCCCTCTTCTTCCACACAGCCTGTACCGACTGTAACTATGGAACCAGATATTCTGTATGTTATTATCTTTGTACCATTTTAAAGCTGTTGCTGTGATGTCTGCCTTTTTTTCCTCCTTTTTCTTCTTCTGTCTCTTGAAACACTGTTAATAAAAACCTAGATGAACTCCTCCCCTCCTCTTTCTCTGGCTTTATTTATTCACCTGGGTTTTCTTGCCTTGTTGCCTGCATTAACTGGATCTGAAACGCCATCTGTCCCCTTTTAACCTGTTTTACTTTTCCTGCGACCCACAGCTTCGATCTGTTGGCAGTGAAGCAAATGCTACGTGAACCACTGTACCCTCAGGGCTCCTCACTCTGCTCCCAGAGCTCCTCAGTGTGAAAGGCCCAAAGCCTTAAATCCTGGAAAAAAAAGAGTAAGAATTTCAAACCCTAAAAAAAAAAAAAAAAGCCTGAAAACCCGAACTTCTCTCTCCATTCACCACCATGGCTGACTCGACTGGATAACGCCACACACAACATGGCCGTCCGGAAGTAATGGGTAGCCACGCCCAACATGGCCGCTACAAAACAACAGATCCCCACACTCAACGTAGCCACTCGGAACTAACAAACCGCCACACCCAACATGGCCGCCAGGAAATCCGGCGGCGCGGGAGCTCCCAGCATGCTTTGCGGCACGGCTCTCCGTGGCACCGCAGTGGGGTCGTGCCTGTAGTAACGCAAGGCGTCCAGCAGGGGGCAGCAGAGGGCGCGGGAGCACCCCAGGTCACGCCCGCAAGGACCTTTAGACTCCAGGTTGCCCTTGGCCGCCCTAAAAGCTTTCAGTGATCCTCGCAGCCTCCCCATGAAGTCTTGGGGACAGCAACGTACGCCCAGAGCTTGTCTGCTCTCCCTTGGGCGCCCACGAGCCCTCCCAGGATGCCTGCACTGTACCACGGAGCACCCTAGAGCGCTCCCTGAGCTCCTCAGTGTGATCTAAGATGCCCCAGAGGCTTCCCAGAATGGCCTTGAGGCATTCCATCACCCCTCATTGTACTCTAGGGCACCCCAGTGACTTCCCAGTGCTTTCCAGTGTGCCCTGGGGATCCCTAGAAGCCCCCAAGGACCACTCAGTGTACTCTAGGGCATCCTAGTTGGCTCCCAGAGCTCATCAGTGTGCTTCAGGATGGTGACAGGCTCACATCACCCCTCAGTTCGTATCCCTTCAGAGCCCCCTGATCTATTATGCTCTGTTACAAGCTCTCTGCTGATGGCTGCCCTGTGCAAGGAGCCCCTGTGCTCCACGGGAACTGTCAGCATCCTGCAGGCATATCTTCCATCGCCCCATATCACAGTGCCATTAAGCACTCATGCTGAGCGCCCACAGCCGTGCAGCTCTCAGCTTTGGGTCTGCCCTCTCAATTGCTTCCCAGGACAAGTAAAGGGCTCAGGGTCTCTGTGGGAGCCTCGAGGCAGCTGCACCTCTGCGGCTGAATACCTGGGATCTTTCCCTTATCTCTTCCCCGGTGGCTACGTGGGTTCATCTTCAGGTGAAAATGAGCTCAGTCTGCAGCAGAAGTTGTCCTGGAACACCAAGCATTGAATGTACAGCACAGAGGGGATGCGGGTGCCTAATTATCTCTGGAATTACAGCGTAATTCTGAAACCTTTCCTGCACTGAGGGAGGTTTTGTCCCAGAGCGGCGGCCGAACCCTTTGCCTTCAGCAGGCAGCCCAGGGGTGACATCACAGCACCAAGGTATGACCCTAAAGAAGAATCTGCACGGCTGATTATTGCTCAACTGCAGCAGACGATGGGAATGTTCTGTCATACAGAGGCAGCTGCTAATCTGGCCCACGCCCTCTGAGAAGGTTGCTCCAAGCTGCCTTCGGGCTGGAGGCTGCTGCTCTTGCTTCTGCTACCTCCGAACCACTGTTTGATTCTATGAAAGGCAGCCTAAGCAGATGGGAAGCAGATTTGCCTCCCATCTTGAACCCCACAGCCTTGGCTGCGCTGGCCTTGTGGCTCATCACCCTTCCTTCCCACTCACGCAGTGTGTGCAGCTCCTTTCTGCCTTGCAACACCGTTTGTTCTGCGACTGCACGTGCACAGCTCAAGCTGACAGATCCCTGCCCTGCGTTGTTGCCACATCCCTCTTGCTCCAAGGCTGACGTCCAGGCAACGCAATCCCATGCCCTGTTCTCCCTCATCCCCAAACTGACTTTTCCAGAGCCCCCAAAAACAGAAGGAAGCATTTGTTTCCCTTCCAAGTGACTCTATGGTAATAAACACAAATATAGGATGGAAGCAAAACAAAATCAAACTCAATTTGCAGCCATGGTCTGTGCTCAGAGCGTTTTATTATTACAAAAATAAGTTAGAAAACAAAGCTCAGCGCTTTCTTCACAATTCTTCTGCAGAAAATCATAACAATTGTAACGGAGTAAAACCTACCATCAAAAATAAATATTTATGTACACGTAAGTTACTGTCAAATATTAACATTGAAACATCCCTACAAATCGGCTGCACTAAAAACGCAGCGCTGTTTTAATCTCGGTAGCTCAGACTCTTCTTCTGTGGCAGAAAAAATTGATCAGCCCTATTTCTTCCCGTTCGTCTCCCCTGAGACAGCGAGTCCCACTTGAAATAATCCAGGCTGAAGCATTCTGTGCGTGGTCCTCTATGTGCAATGGTGGTCAGCAAAGGACAGAGCTGTGATCGGAGCAGCCTATGGCAAATTGTCATCCCTGACAATGGGGATCGTGCACTCCTTTGCCCCTGTTGGACCTCCCCCCATCAACAGTAGGCTGACTTTTCTTTCAAGTGTATATGAAATGCAGATGGGCCTGTCCGACACCACAGGGTGGTTTCCTTGCAAGGGTTTAAAAGTTAAAAGCCGTGAATGGGCTTTTAGGAGGTCAGGAGGACTGCATACGGTGCTCACCTCCCTGGATGTTCATCAGGAACAGAGGGACACAGTATGATTCCTGTGCTCAGGATGCAGCCCTTCTGATGGCTCTGTGCTGAACACACGCTCTTAGAGACTTCGTTCTCCTTCCAGACAGCTGCCCTTCATGTACCTGAAGCCATTCAGCACCACCTCTGGGCAGAGCTCTGGTATTGCCTTGCTGGAGAGCTGGGCAGGATGTGGGTCACTGCTGCTGGCTGTGGCCATAGGCACTCCTGAAGCAGAGCCTTTTCCAGCCTCCTGCACGACACGGTAGCTTTCTAGGGTCAGGCTCACACTAGGGATGGAGGGGGCACGAGCTACCTTTAGTGTCTTTGATCTGAACCTTTGGTAGCAGAAGAGGAGAGACAACACCAATGTATCTATGAGCAGCTCTAACATTTCAACTACAGACAGCACCGAGGATCCAAACCACAGACTCCATTGGCTTCCCATGCTGGACAGAAGCAGATTATCCTGTGGAACAAATCAAAGCACTGTGTTTACCAAGCACAGAATCAGTGCACACTACCAGCAGGTCAGTTATCTGTCATCTGGGAACTAATTGCGTGTGTCTGTGTAAACTATGGCATTTAGAAGCCAATCCCTAAGGAAGAATAATTCCAGCCCACACTGGGGGACAGCCCTCCCTCTGACCACACACAGCACTCTGTAATTAATGAGAGCTGATCTACAGCAACCTTACCGAGAGCAAAGGAGACTCATTCAGAGACTGGTAGTTCAGCTGCTTGTAGTAGATGGTCACCTTGGCAATGTCCTTCCTGCATTGGAGAAAAGGAGCAGTCAGGAAGGTGCCCACATGTCCTACACCTGAAGGAAGGCTCTGCTGGCCTTCTTCTCTTGATTTCACACTCTGATTGCTCAGCAGCAGGGCCCCCCATTCACTCAAGTTTTCCTCCTGAGTGCATTTAATACAAGCTTGGAAAATCAAGTCAGAAAAGGGCTGCAGGAAAGATGGGGTGTTTTTTGCGTGACCGTGTATATTTTTCTCTTTTGATCCATTTTTAGTGCAACATCTACAAGTTCTACAAAGACAAAGTCAATCCATAGTTCAAGAGCTGTATTTTTTCTTGGTAACTAACCTGTTGCTCGTAGAATTATATCCATTCTGATGCCTGAGAGCTTGGCGGATCCAGTCCTGCAGCACATACATGCATGTTAGTGACAACCCTGACTTTGGGTTTAATATTTTATAAAGGTCATCTCTTGACTCACAGAGCTTCCATTGCAGGACCTCAGACACAGTGACATGTGAGTTACTGCACCACAGCACCCGCTGGAAGCAGAAAGTTATTAAAGCCATTTTGTAGGTGGGAGCTCAGGCAGTGGCTTGCATTGTTTTGGGTCACAAGGAGGTTTGGATTAGAGCTGGAACAGAATGTGCCTCTCCAGAATCTCAGTCTGGCATCTCAGCTATGGAGTCCTTCCCCTGTGCTCAGGTTTGGGACCAATTTGCTTTATTTGCCTGTTTCATTGCTGTTGCCTTAGTCTTTGTTTTTATTTTCAATGTTCCCATAGCTACATGGATACAATTCCACCTCTAAACCCCACAGTTGGCTGCCTGGACTACCTGAGACTTCTCCGATGGCCATTTGGCTGTCCCAGCAGACACCTTGTACAGCGACTCCCTGTTAGGACAAAAATGGAGACTGCAATCACTGTGACTCTGGGCATAGTGTTCAGAAACAAGACACATCCCTGCTCACTGCAGGGGAGTTGGACTAGATGACCTTTAAGGGTTCTTTCCAACTCGAGCCACTCCATGATTCTATGATACTTTGCTTTCAAAGCCTCTCCCATCTTGAAAGCTGGCATTGATCGTGCCCTACTTCCATGACCTACCTGCAAGGCTTGGGGCACTGGTCAAAGCAATTCAGGTGGTGATTCCTGAGCCTGCTGTACAGCTGGTAAAAGCAGTGCCCTGGTGGAAGAGAAACGCACTCAGGGAATGGAAAGTGAGCAAATGGAACACTCCCCAAACCTCTGCCCAATCTTCATCAGCCCAGACTCACAGCATCCCCTCAGACAGATCCTGCCTTAAGGACATGGTGATGCTTGATAGCATCACAATTTCTCATGCTCCAACTTGATATCAGTGCAAACACGCAGACAGGCAGACATCTGCCAGTCTGGATGGATTCAGTGGTGTGAGCAAACAGGCTGAAGCACAAAGCAGAAGGGCAGCAATCAAAGGAGGCACACATATAGCCAGTGTCTGTTCTGGGAAGGTGCTCCCTGCTGAGGGGGACAGGACAGCATGTTTTCCCTTACCCCACGCAGGCTGCTTGTTGTAGTTGCAGTACTCAGCCCCAGGAGGCAGTGGGTAGTAGTAATACCCACAGCCACATTTTTGAACCATTATGTGCTGAAAGCAGGAATGCAGACAAGCCTGGAAAAGATAAGGCACAAAAGAACGGATAAACCATCAGTTCTCCACTGCTCAGATCTTTAGTAAAAGCTCTCTGGAGAGTAAGGTATGAATTGTTTGCTGAATACATGGGGACCTTGGCCAGCCACAATGACAATACCTGCAGGGTGTAGGAGTTGTAGAGGAGTTTAACTTTCACATCACTGCCGTCTGTTGTGCATTTCCCATAATTGCCACCCAGGCGATTCACCTTGTCCTGTGGACACAGAAGAAAGGCCTGAGTGATTAGCAGCTTTAATTGATGGCCCTAGCCATTGTCATCTAAACTTGTCGGGATGGAGCACCACGTAAAGGACATCAGAAGGAAGAGACAGCTCTCAAGCCAGCAGCCAACCTGCTGGATGCCAATGGTGGTGGCAATGCCTGGTCGGATGTCAAAGCCTTCATGCTCGAGGAATGGTGTCTGGTTGTGGTTGTGTATCATCACTTTCACACCTGCTACTGTAGACAGGAGTGGGATGTGATCCTTCTGCTCTGCTCTCAGGATAAGGGAAAGTCCTGCAAGACAAAGAAGAGGGAAGCTTAACGCAACTTATTTGGGGTCAAAATAGGAATGTCATCGTGCCTTGAATTCTCAGCACGGATGGAAGTGCTCTCCTAGCTCACAGAAGAGGTACTGGTGTTCCTTAAACACCTGGGGGATGGTCAGGTAACTATTGCACGTCTTCTTCCCACCCTTTGCCAAATAACATACCATAAGGAATTCCTGGTTTTGTTGCTGTCCAGAAGGAGTCTGTTCCTTCGCTGTTAAAAGTATAGCAGCTTCCAAAGACTGGGTGGTGAAAGTGAACATAGTCACTGAAACAAAGAGAGATTCCAGTCAGCTTTGCACTATGTCAGATGGAGGCTCAGTTTCAGACTCCCAAGCCCTTGAGTTTTGCTGAGATCTTCATCAGTATCTGAGGCAGCAGAGTACCTGGGCCTGCAGGGCTCCCCATCGTACTGACAGGAGTAGACCATGTCTTCTATCTTCTCCTCGTGATCAGAAATGTTGACTATAACCGGCTGCTGGGACATGATGTTCATGTAGTGAAACCTGTACCACTCAAGGATTGCATCCATCCCAGATGAATAGGTCTTGTAGAAGCAATTCCCACCTGTGGCATTGCACTGAGAGAGAAGAAGAGAGGAAGGCATTCAGCACAGCTATGATCCTATGATGCTATGATTCTTTCCTTGCTCAGGTGGGGCCCTAGCTCCATGGGGACAGGTTAGCATCCCCAAAAGGACCCACACTTACCAGTCTGAAGCCCACAAGAGACTGTCTCTTTCCTGTCCTATTATTGAACTCAGTTGTTCTCAGTAGAGAGAAGTTTGGGCTCAGTTTGAAGCTGGATCTGTTGTGATTGCCTGCGCTTGGCAAGTCTCTCATGTGGATGCTCTTCTCGTTGACATGGAATAAGCTGGCAGACGTGTTGATGCCATACAGAACACTAACAGATTTCTCTGCCATGCGATCCAACTGAACCAAGTGCTCGCTAACCAGATCAAATCTGTAAGGGCAAGAGATATCGGCTTGTCGTGAATATCCACGTGTCTCTTAGGCAAACCAGCTGCACAAACAGGCCTTCCTGACAGCCAATTATATAATTATTTTGAGGAAATTACATAATTCCCTCACCATGTAATTTAAAACCCCTTGATAAGTCACCACAACTGTGTGAGCTGTGTTTGGCGAGCACAGTCACACAGGCTTCAATGGAAGTTTTATTGCTTCCTCCAAGCCATTTGCCTGAACAAACGAGCGGGCAGAATCTTAGCATGCATCACTCCAGTGTGCTGTGCTTGAGCTGTGGACAAATGCATGCAGTAGCTGTGTGTTTTGGGGATAGGCTGTTTTTATCAGAGCACAAAATCAGGGAGCACTCAAAGCAGGCAGCAAGGCAGAGTTCTGATCCTGAACCAGTGCATGAGATAAACTGTTGCACAGTTACAAACAAGATCTGGTCTGAAAACCAGTTCGTAAATAGAACGGTGGAATCGAATCCCAGAATGGCTTAAGTTAGAGGGGGATCATTGAGCTTCAGCCCCCTGCCATGGGCAGGGCTGCCAACCAGCAGATCAGGCTGCTCAGGGCCCCGTCCAACCTGGCTTCGAACAACAGTCCTTCTCCATCTCATGAGCTCTTCCTACTGCCCACCCAAATCATCAACCTTCAACCTTCTCCAGATTCAGTCTGCTGCGACCATCTCTGGGCCCTTGTAGCAAAGGACAGGGCTGCAGCCGAGGGGAAGCTCGGGTTACCTGTATGGATCCAGATTGCAGATGGTAATTGCTGGAAACATCTTGGCCTCCGAATGCATCGACATGGTGAGGACAACAGGGTAGGCCCAGTATTGGCTGAACATGAGTGCAAATTGCCAGTACAGCATGCCAAAACTGGCAAGAAAGAGCAGCGTCCAGAAAGCTGTCTTCATCTTATTGCTGCTGGAGCACACGAGGCGGATGGTGCCGTGGATGGTGGTGTTCTTACAGAAGAACTCAAACATGTCTTTGAAGGAATCATAGAACTCTATCAAGCCTTCTTTTCTCTCTTCCTCCTCTCTTGCAGCTTCCTGCTCCATCCTTTAAGTCTGCTTCTGTTCAACAAAAAGGGAAGAAAAAAAAACCCAAAAACCCAGAGTTTGGACAGCAGAGAGCAGAAAAGAAACCGAATGTTCTGCGTGCCACTGCCTGAGTGACTTCAGGTGTTTGTATCACTCACCCTATGACATCTCTGTTAGTGTGGATATGCAAAGTCAATGTGACTAAGCCCCACGCTGCTGAGAAGTCTGCAGCCCAAGGGGTGTGCAGCTTCCTTCTTTCTAAGAACACCCAAGGACCAGCACTTAGTTCTGAAGTGTTGTACCACCGTCTATCGATACTGTTCATTAACTAGTTCATTAACGTGAGCAAATTGCAGGTGGAACCCACTGGGCTGGGAAACCTGAAACAGCCTCTTAACCAGCAGCAGGGCTCCAATCTTGTGCCAGGGAATCAACGAGTGAGACCAACTTCAGTGTGTATGGAAGGGACAAACTGGGTTCTGAACTTTCTCATGGTCTCGTGTTCTGCAGAATGGAAGATTCACATCTGCCATCTCTGAAATGCACCACGGGCATAGAAATACAGGCAGACATAATTAGGAATTTGGGAAAAGAAGTGGAGAATTCCACCACCTCAGCTGAAACCACAGAGGGGATGAACCAAACTGGGAGGTGGATTAAGCACTGCAGGCCCTATTTAAAATGAAATGCCTTTGGGTTGGTTCTGGAGACCACAGTTACATGAATCGCTGCTATTAGAAATTCTACCACGTATCTTTTACATAAATGGTTTCCTCCAAGCACCTACAAATCTTTTGATGAATGTTTGTTTTACTGAAGCGAAAAGGAAGAACCGAGATTGAGCATCGTCCAAGGGTGGCAAAACTGGAAGTCAGAATCCACCTCTCCTTCGTCATGGTAACTGAACAGGCTGCTCTGCTCCTCTAAATTACCCCTGAATTGTGCTGATGGAAACGTGAATATTATTTATGCTCTGCTTTAGTCAGCACGGACTGATGGCATCTTCCTACGTTTCAGTATCAGCTGTCACGTTCAGTAAGTGGAAATATGCCATCAAGTCCTGCAATATCTGAGTTTCCAACATGACAGCTCTCTGTGAATCACCGTGACTATTACACTATTAGGAGAAATTTGCTGAGTGCAACACCTCACTCCAACCTTAACTCCAAGTATAATACAGTAACAGTGTTTGAAGCCAAGAAATGAGTGCACAAATAACTAAAGCATTGTTCAAGTGAACAACCAGGGAGAGTACCTCAGTTCAGCTGGCCCATGAACTGTCCTCCAGTGCCTTCCCCCTCAGCTCGACCTCCCTATGCTGAAACGTGGCTTTATCTCAAAGAATCAGAATGCTCCAAGAGTATCTGAAGTACATACTTGATAGATCTTAAGGAATTGCAAGCTGTTAAGACAGTTTTTTCATTGTACCTTTTCACATCATTCGTTAAGAACAATTCTTAAAGAGTGCATAGTGCTCCACAAAGCCGTATGTTGGATCGACTTTATGACAATTAACTACTTTATCTGACAAGGAAACCCAGCCTGGTGCTGGCTATTTTCCTCAAAGACCATAGCACATCCACGTTTCTGTTTTGAGGCATCATTTAACAGTAGCACAAAACTAACTCAAGGCCCCCTGCAGCTCCTATTTACTTCTATAATTAAACATGACAAATGCTTTTTTAATATTTTTTCTTAAAATAGTTAATTTGCAACAAGTACAGCAAGTCCAAATAGAGTGGAATATATATTAAATAGAAAGCATGACGTGAAAAAGACCTGAAGTAGGAGATGAGCAGTTCCACTTTCTCTACAAGAAATATTGTGCTGAAATAGTTAAACATACATAAATCATAGAATCATTGGATGACTTGGGTTGGAAGGCACCTCAAGAATCACCAAGTTCCAGCCTCCAGACCACACAGAGCCACAGTTTTCTGAGGCACTGGCTACGGATTCACTTGGCCAGCCTGAAGGCTTCCAACTGAGTGCTTTGGTCAAAAGGATTATCCATGGCAAACTGGAAATGAGTCCCCAGATAACACATTTTTGGTTAGATTTTATGCTAAGCTACATTCAACCCTCACCTTACGCAGTGTTACTCAACTCATACGTTGAATGAGTTCCTTAAATGCTGGAAATGAAAACTGCAAGACCTAAATGGGAAGAGGCAGTAGGGCAACGCAGGATAGCAGGGAGCTTTTCAGAACACGTACAGGCAATCCCTTCTCATCCATCTCCCTGGTCAGCCTGTCCCTAATTCACTTATCACAGACTTAGAGCAGTGAGCAGTGGCCCATCTCGTTGGTGATAGATGCTTGGAGAGAGGCTGCAGGTTATAGAACCATAGAATCATAGAACCATAGAATCATAGAACCATAGAATCATAGAATCACAGAATCATTGAACCATTGAATCATAGCATGGCTTGGGTTGGAAGGGATCTCAAAGACCATCAAATTCCAATCCCCAAACAGGTGTACGCTCATCTATCATCACAGCAACTTCACCCTCAACATGTTAAACACCTGAGCAAGGGCACAAACATCATGCAGGCAAATATTGAAGCATGTGTGTATAGACCTAGAGCTACAGATCAGTTGTACATAGATCCAGAAACACAGCAAAACAACAAAGACCAAATTGCAAACCACCCCTACTGTACCTTAGCAGAAACTTTGAGTGTTCAGAGCAGGCACTGAGCTCAGCCTTCAGCTCTGGACAGAAGAAAATCTTGATGCCACACTTTGGGGCTGCCTGTCCTTACTGGAGATAGGCTAGAGCTCTCCAGCCTATATGGATCAAATTGATGACATCAAAAGGGGCAGGTCTTGTTAAGAAACAAATCATGGAAATTATTCAAAGTATGATCCAAGGAATAATAGGAAGTGAATGAACTGGACAAACAAGTTAACATGAAGGTTACACTTGGGTTAAGATAGGTTTGACTGAGGGGAAGGGGTGTTCCTTTTTATTTTCAATGGCCTCAACAGGCTTTTAACTGTATTTCATAAATACCTAGTGAGTTAGCCATGGATCCTGGAAGTTTCTTCCTGCTCTGAGCTTCCCTATCACAGAATTAGCTTTCTGCCTTCTCTCCATGGTTTCCATGACTTGCACGATCACTGGTAATTGAAGCCATTAAGGTTTCCACACGTGTGCTTCAGGAATTACATACTTTGTTGTAATCTGAAATGATCAACTACTTGGTCAGTGCAAGGTACACACAGCAGTGGATTTCTTCCTGCTTCTCCAAAACTATTGCTCATCTGCAGTGGATTTTCCCATAGCCATTAACAATTTGGCTCATCAGACTGTGGGGCTTGAATGGGTTCAATCTGAGCTATCAATCATGATTTAAACCAGGGCATCCTGCATTTGTTACATTGCTCGAGAAGCTTCTTACAACATGATAGATCTTTTCCAACCTGGATGATTCCATGATTCTATGAAATTTTAAATTAAAAAATAAAAATCCATTTGGCTCCTGAATCAACAGCTACAGCAGAGCCACGTGTCACTAATGGGCAAAGCAGTCAAATTCTCATTAGAAACCTCAGAACACTGAAAACCTGATTCTGTCGTGTTCATTTATTTGTCCCCCGCCCTTCTTTCTCTCTCCATTTGATATTGTGCAATAGCAAATGACAACAATAAAGCCTTGACAATGAAATTGTTGCACAATGAACACTCACACGGCAAATTCTGTTGCTTCATTATGACTGCGGGCCTCAGTGCAGAGATTGGCTCAGAAAGCATTGTTCTGATGTGTTGCCAGACAGCCAGGAGATTTTCCTGTGGGAAATGGAGAAGAACTGGATATGCAGACAGTGCTTTCCCCCAAGCAAGATGCCATCTCTGTTGGCCCTTGCTCATTTGTCATCCCATGTCCTGAGCTGGGAGAAGAAGGGAGGAAAACTCTTTGGCTTGCTACAGATTGGTGTTATAGATTCTGCAAATAACAGAATGACCTTTTGTGCTGCAGGAAAGGACTCTACACTGGCTTTCATTGCTGTGGTTGATAAGACGATTCTCTCCCACCTGATAGATTGCTGAAAACAGGAATGAAAGTGATTCAGCACTCAGAACAAACCTTGGTATACCTTTGTATATGCATGTATCTCATATCAGCACCAGTTCAGTGTGACACAGAAGGTACAAAACCTCCTGCAGGCAGAGAGCAGAGACTGCAGCTATTGCACATGGCAGTTATTCCAGGAATTATTCCCCCTTAGGCACCCAAGGATACCCATGATAGAATGCAACACTGAACTGTATGCTGATCAGGGGGAACCCAAATTGAAGAAGGAAACCCAACCCCCTGCTCCCAGCAGTTCTCCTTGCAGCACATCACGCCATAATTTGCTGCCCACTAACTGCACCAACTGTCTTTCAGTTATTAACTTTCTTCCTTGTTGCATTTGTTTGATGTTATTGCACGCTCTCACACTTGTCCTATTACTTTCCATCCTTAGTCCTGACCATGCCTGTATCTTCCAGAGGTTCCTGTTCCTCCAGCAGCCTTCATACGTCTAATGTTAATCTTGACTCTTAGAAAATCAGGCTTTACTCACGTCACTTGGTCCTGGGTGGATGGAGCTGGTTCTCCTGGACTGCTCCAGGCACTCCCCAAGCCATCTTCCCACACTACCCCTCAATGCAGAGGATGCTGCATCCCAACCCAGCTTTCCCCACTCTGGCATTGGCGTGATTTGCCTCCTCCTGCTTGGTGGGAACTCCCTCACAGGGCTTTCTTTATGGCCACTGGACAAGCCAGTCTATTCCTCCTCCCACTCAAAGGCAGACAGACTCCTGTGGGTGAGTACAGAAATAGGCAACTCCCAGCACTTCTCCTTGTGTGCCATGGTTGGCTGTGCTGTATGGGCTCGAGCTGGCTCTGCCAGGCTCTGCCTTTTCTGTCTCTTGTCACTCAGACCCACTTTGCCTTCCTTCAAAGCAGGGCACAAAACTGCTTTCTGCTCTCCATGGTTGTACCCACGCGACACTGGGAGATGTGGCTAAGGGGATCTGTATCTAGAAACCACAACAAGCACTGCCTGCAGGAGCAGGGGAGCGTTGAGTTGGCTTCCTGTGCTGGCTTGCTGCTAGCCAAAGCAGCTCCGAGCACCGCAAGGCTGCCAAACCTGCTCACAGCTGCACTGAGCTCCCCAGTGTTTGGATTTATCCCCAGCTGGGCTGAAGCTGGAGCATCTCTATACAGCCCAGAACTCACAGCAACGAGCACGTGCACATTCTGCTAGTCACTGGCATTTAAATATTCCTTAATTACACCCCTGGTTATGAAGAGGCCCCAGGTAACCCCTGCTTTTCATTACGCCTCCACCAGAGGCGCTTACAGCCAAAATGCAGCTGCAGCAGCAAAATCCTGCTGGCTCCAGGATGACCAAGCATTCATTTCCACTCACTCACCTTCCTGAACAAGACGTGTGTCGTGCTCCTGTCATCCCTTTGGGATAACACCTCCCCCTTTTTCTCTTCCTGTTCTCTGCTCTCCGTGCTTCTGCCGTCACAGGCCTTCAGAGGTGCTCCACCGGCTCAGACTCAGCCATTTCAAAGGCTGACAAAGTGTTGAAGTCCCCCTTCCAGTGGGCTTTTTGCCCTCCTCCAGCTCAGACGCAGGATCTGTAGGACTGCCAACACAGCCGGGACGGCCAGAGGTTGGAGAACATCAGCAAGAACCTCTTCTGTGGACACGTGCGATGCGGCCGTCTTGGCATCGCAGATCTCACATCTCCATCATGCTTGAACGCCAAATCTCCCCAAGCAGTTGGCCAAGCTCCTGGAGAAAGTGGCAGATGGTATCCCTGGCTCCTCTACTCTCTTCTCCCACAGCGGTTGCTGCTCCTTTTGGTACCCAGCAGAGAGATGGCAAGGCAGTGTGAGCCAGCAGTTCGCTGGGGTTATTCAGTCCACCACCTCCAGGCTTTCCTATGGGAGCCAGAAGGGATGTCAACAAGAGGAAGAGGCACTACAGTATGGCAGCTAGGAAGGAGGGGAATGAAGAAACCGGGAACAAACTGCGCAAGGGCAAAACAGTCATTAGCAAATCAGTAACTGAAACTAGCTATTACATAAATGGCTGTGGCAGCTGTCATACCTCTGTGGCTGGATGCTTTTCAGTTAAATTCAGCTGTAATGCTATATTTTCCATCCGCAGCCTCTGAAGGTTGCTTTTCTCCTCCTAATGAGCACATCTGTCTGTGCCTGAGAGTTATTGCAATGTCATGGAATCCTCGAGGTTGGAAAAGACCACTAAGATCATCTAATCCAACCATGCCATAGAGCTGGTGCCATCATGGTAAATGTACAGACAGCACAGCAGTGAAAACTTTTACATGTGTAGCAATAATTCTCTGAATTCAGGCTGATCCTTGGGAGACACTGTGGATGGAAACACTGCTCAGGGAAGTGGGGGAGTCTTGGGAGGTGTTCCTGAAAGGTGGAGAAGTGGCACTGAGGGACGTGGCCATTGGGCAGGGTGGGATGGGTTGGGGTTGGACCTGGGGATCTTAGTAGTATTTTCCAACCTTAATGATTCTGTGATAAAACCTGGCTTTAAAAAATAGATCATGTTCTACTCTTAAAATGATGTCAAAATCGACACAAAAGGCTAGACTAATGTTGAATATAGCACATGAGTTATTTTTTATTCTTCAGATGTGAATACTGGGAGGTCCATAACTACCTGCACACCCTGGGTCTGTTTGCTGTGAGGTTTGGGGTGTGCTTATTCATAAAGAAAACGCTGCACTGAAATGGCAAGCTCTCAGATTTGCCTTTAATCATATGTTTTTCATTTTTTCCATGTCCAGGACAACTTTATCAGCCAATTAAAGAGTGGAAATGCTGCCACGTGGCTTCCAAAACCCGCATGTAACCATGAGTAATGTGGAACGAATAGTCTGCTGTAACTGCCCAAATACGCCTAGTCTGACCTGTGTGGTCAGCTCTAAGGGAAATCCTCCATAAAAAGTCCCTTAGCAGCCCCCGAAAGTTAGACCAGGAATGGTCTGTAACCGAAAGGAGATGGACTGGCACTGTATAAAACCCACCCAAAGGCAGAAATCTCCAAACTTTTCACATACAAAGATAAAGTCCCATATGCTGGAGGCTTTCTGTTTGTGGCACGTTTTCCAAAACAAGAAACAAATGCAACGTGAAGATTTCCTTTTTTGCTCCATCTACAAGTCCACAAAGATGATGTTCCACCCACAGACAAGGGCAGAGTCTGCCACAGCTCTGCAAGGAAACACCAATCTGAAAGCCTTCAACTCTTGAACTTCTCTCTTCTCTTGCTGTACAATCCTGGGCAAATCTTTGTGCCTCTCTCTGTTGCTTCATCTCTGAAACAGGTGTAATGACACTGGGCAGCATTACTGGGAGGGTTAATTGGTGTTTGTATAAAGCTTTGGTGATGTAAGCTGCCATGTAAGCATGATGATGACTATTGCTTTGATACTGCTTGTTAATTGCAACAGGATGGGTAGTAGTCATGCTGTAGCATTTAAACATGTTTTTAAGACATATTCCTAGATCTCACCTGATACTTTAACACGGTCCATACTACTCCTGCATTAGACAAACAGAATTCTTCGTGCATTTAACAACCCTGCAGGTATTTTCCATGGGAACTCCACGCAACAGACCCCACATCTTTGGGCCTTTAGCTTCCAGCCTCATAGAACGAGCTCCTTGCAACACACACTGCTTAACATAACAGACTTTCTTACCACTTCATCAGCATAAGAGGATAAGATCCAGAGATTATTTTCACTTCTGGATCCATTTGTAGCACAGAGGTCTACAGATAAAGAACAGAAGTGAATGTACACCGAAAAGGCTTTCTCCTTTGCTTAATGTTTTTTTTCCCCTCAAATTCGCTCTTCCTTCTGACAGAACACATTCATTCCCTCATCACACAAGGACACAGTGAGGCCAATGATGTAAGTAATGCATTTTTTATTACTTTATTTTGAGAGGTGTCTTAATATAAAACACCCCAATTCTCCTCTCCACCTCTGGCACTTCTCAGTGGAGTCTTCCAGAAGGTTTTGGCAGCAAACATGAGCAGCCTGAACATCGACTTTGACTTGATAGTCAAAGCAACAATTACCTGTGAAACTCCATTCAAGACTCTGCTTCCCATGCCCTGTTCTGCCCCTGCAGCTAGCTTTGTTCTTTGTTCAAGAATGCCATCTGCTATATGTCTGTTACACATTAAATACAATATTGGAGTACAAACAGAGTAAGACTGTATTTTCTTGCTGTTGTGATGAACAAGGGCAGGCTCACTTTAATCTGTCACAGACTTCAGAATGCCCCCTAGCACCCCTCAAGGGAAGATTCCCTGGGACACGTCATGAATATTCAGTGTAAACTGAGAGATGGGATGCCGTGCTGTTATTCTGGGTGCTATTGGAAATCATGCTGCCTTCCTGTCTTATTTCTGATAATCTCCTACATATATTTATTTTTCAAGTTATTCGGAGTCTGTGCTGGCAGACATAAATCCTGAAATCATCTAGGTGTTGCTTAGTGACCTCTATAGGGCAGGAAACACTTCATCATTGAAAGGCTCAGCTGTGCTGGGGGCAATACCTGTAGGTCATGCAGAGGAATATTGGCTGAAAGAAATGAGCAAATCAGACCATCCAGTGAGGCTCATTTTGTGTCTCACCGAAGGAAAACAAATTGCTGCTCTATTCAGCCTCAATCTGACTGCAGGACTACATTGTCATTTTAAAGAGGGAAGAAAAAAGAAATGTTTAGACACAAAAACGTGCTTTGAAATTCCAAATGATCTCCGTGAAGAATGATTAACTGTAAGGATTACCTTTCTTTAATGGGATTTCAACAGCAACAAAACCACAGCCTTTATAATGGCTTCTGAAGGCATACATCCATCTGGCAAAGTAATAGCTTAATAACATTCTAATACCAGGCATGCTGCACTTTGGATATAAAAGGCAATCATACAAATGTCAAATGCGGAAGCAGTGAAAGGCTCTGAGTGAAAGTGATGAACAACAAAGAGAAACTGGTATGTCATAGCTCATCTCTTGGTGATGTCATTAGGCCACTCATGGCCACTGATAGCCGTGTGCCAATTATCCTTCGGGAAGCACAGGATGGAAAGGTGAATGGGAGCAGAATCCTGGTGATGGAGTTCGTTATCTAGTATCAGGGGAATAAACCAGGAAGAGGAGTGACCTTTACTCCTTCTGACTCAGAAACAGGCTGGAATTAATTTGTAAGTACTAATAGCTTCACGTCAATCATCACAAAGGAGGTCATCCTGTCCTTCACCAGGCAGGAGAGGAAATAAAAAGGAAGAAAAAAAAAAAAGCTATGGGTTCAGCAGGTTTATTGAGGATTCCACCAGTGGTGCTCAGGCTAAATTGCCTGTCCTTTTATTTGGGTCACCCGAGGCCAGCGATTGCCTGCTGCCCCTCCAATTTAGTCTGTAGAAAATGGAGTAAAACCCAACAGAAGTATGATGCCTGGAAATATTCACCTGACCTATAAATGAACAACATTGATCATTATCATAGCAGCAGTGATTATGGAAAACACAGATTATGATTCATGTTTGGCATGTGCTGCTGCAGAACCTTTAAGCCAGAGAGCTCGAAATGGGTGACGCTCACCAAATGATTAAGCACACATGCTTCAACTGAAGGCAGATAAATAATATTTGCCTTCCTCTGAGCAGAAAATCGGAGCTTCAAAGCAACAGAATGATTGCTTCGTGATCAACAATGAATCAGTGAGACTTGGGAAGCATTATAGCCCTTATGTGCAGCTTGAGATAATGATCCAGGTTGAAATTGTTTAGGAACAAGTTATCAGTTCCCTATCAAAACAAAATGATGGGGAGCAGTTTCCTGGGAAATCAAAAGGGTCTGGCTTCTTCAAAATGGCATAATCTACTGGATAACAATGCACTGTACTTCTGTAACACTGTTAAGCAAACATGCGCTATGGTGACAAAACATCCAGCTGAGGGAGGTTACTCATTTTTAAGTGAGGAATTGCCTCTAGATGAAATGTGTAGGACAACTTCATTCAGTAAATGCCAGTGTGTTTGTTACAGCAATATGACCCCTCAGCTGGGGAAAGAAACACCTGTCAATGAAATGGAACCACATTTAGACAGAAGGCAGCAAGGTGTTTTGATACAAATGGCATTCATTGGTCATAGGCAGGCCTGGAAGGGAGGCATCTCACACGCACTTGAAATTAGCAGGGAATTCAGGAAGGCAAAATATAATTACTCAAACGGAACCTGGCCAAGAAGTTTGTGTTAACATCCTGTACTCTTACACAAGGATCTGTGAAGGAACCTTGGTCAGGGATATCTCTAGGTCTGAATGCACACTCAGACGGTGAGGAATGGGATCAGTCAGTGTATCGTAACCAAAGCAACCCTGAGTGATTTAGTTCCTATCACAGCCCCCATATGTACACGGGGAGCTGCAGCTGATGGAGTGTGAAACCACTTCAGATTGAAAATATTTTCCTGCCTTTAATAGGGTTCAGATTTTCAATTTTTTCTTGTGAAATCAAAAGAAGGAAAAAGACTTGTAAAAGTTTTGCTTTTCCCTGAATGAAGACAGACACTTTTAAAAGGCAAGAATAAACACAGTTCAGCAACATTCACTGCTGCTCAAACAGCGCGAAACCCAAACTCTGAAGCCCTCCAAGTAACAGTGTCCAGGAGCAGATTTCACATAGTGTAAATGAGAAGCACAGTGCTTTTCCTTCCGGCTGCTGACAAACCACCCAGGGAACGAAGCACGAAAGCGCTGCGCCGCTCCAGCAGCGGAAAGAACAAAAACCTGCAATACGTCCGCAGGCTCCTGCTGCCCTCCATCGGACACACAGGGGAAGCGCCCGCTGCGGAGCGCACAGCGGAAGTCAGCTGACCCGGAAGTCAGCTGACCAGGAAGTACGCACGCCGGAAGTGGAGATGCTATTTCCGGAAGCAGACGGCAGCACTGCGCCGGCTCCGCCTCGCCGGGCCGCCATCTTGGTTGGAAGCAGCGGTCGCGCCGTAGCGGGAGGTGCTGGGGTCTCGGCCCTGCCCTGCCCGGCTCAGTCCGGCCCGCTGTCCGTTCTCGGCGCTCCTCCTCTTTCTGCTTCCCTTGCTTGGCCGCTGGCTGCGGGCCGGTGGAGCGACCCGGCGGTGGAGGGGCTTGCTTTAGCAGGGAGAGGTGAGTGGGGCCTGCAGGGCGAGCTCGGGGAGCGAGGGCTTCCCATCTTCCGCCTCGAGGAACCCGGAGCCGGGCTGAGGGCAGGCCTGCGTGTCGCCGTTTGCCTTCTTGTCCGTTCTCCTGGGAGCTGCCGTGCCGTACTTGGGTTGCTGGGGTCGAAAGGCCTTGGTTTAGTTCCTCGTCCGCCCTGCCTGTGTTGTATTGATGGGGAAATCGATGTCCTGTGGTAGCTTCTGTAAACGTTCTTCGGTGTTTAAAATGCGAAGGATCTCTCGGACAAGGTTCCAAGGAGTGTAGGAACCCCAATAGGTGTACGTTAGTCTGGATGATTTCAGTCTATTTTTGCTAACTGTGGTGAAGGGCGCTGTTACAAAGCACCCTTTTTTGTTCTAAATTAAAAGGCGTGATTTAATCTCGGCTTTAAATTCAAAGCTGACTTCTGTAGAATTTTTTTTGGTGGGTATTTAAAGAGATGTATTTAAAAAAGGGCTATTTCGTTCAGGAAACAATACTGTATATTAGAGTGATTTACAGTACTTTTAAGGAAAACCAGGTTAAGAGTGTTTATTTTGAGGAGGATTTTTTTGTAGTTGTAGTTAGTGGTATAAATATTCTCTAGAAATATACTTCACTGAGTGTATTGAATTGAATAGAAAGCTTTAAGGCATTTTCTGGTGTCCAACCCTGCTATCACACGTGAAAATTATCTTAGATCTTTATAGAAAGCGTTCATAAAACCTTTCTAGTTTTTCCCCTGAATTTCTAGAGCCCTGAAAGAAACTGAGTTGCGAAGTAACTTGTTGTGCTTCTGTGAGGGAAAGTGAGCTAAGTAGCATTTGCTAATCGATGTCTGCTCTGTAGATGCATTGCAAGGGCTGATACATTCTTTGTCTTGAAAACACCGTGGATTTTCCATTCTTCACACTGAATTGCCTCTTTCTGGATGAAGTTCTTCCTTTGGAAGGGAATAATCTGGCTCAGAAGATCTCATAAGTTTAACTGAACTCTAAGCAGGCAGCAGATTGATCTTAAAATTCCTCCTCCCCAAAGTTAGTAATACGATGACTGTATTATTTTTTCTTTGCTTGTGATAGAAAGAGTAAATGAATTTAAATCACAGGCAGATTTGCACCGTGGATATTGAAACTAATTTGGGAAATGAATTATTGAAAAGGACTAAGCCCTTTAAAACTTTATGGCCGTGATTTGTGCCCAGCCTAAGCCCAGGAATGGCTGTTAACAGTTCAAATAGGTTCTGTAGTGCAGTTCATTTTCATGATAGCAATTCTGTGCACGTACATCCACAGCAGTATTCTGGAAGGGGTGTTTTTTTCCCATTTGGGTGATGTACAGCTTCTCTTGGGAGTGTGTTGGTTAAAACTGCGTGTGATTCTTGCTGCTTAAAAGCGATGGTGACTGTCTTTAAAAAGATGCTGTGTCTGGTAGATGTAGGAGCTGTATTCAAGAAAGCATCACAGCCCTACACCTGCTGAGATTGTATTTGTATATATTTTTTGAAAACCAGATGAGCAGCAGCAGTAATAAGAGAGCACCAACGACAGCAACACAGAGACTTAAACAAGACTACCTTCGAATTAAGAAAGATCCAGTGCCTTATATCTGTGCAGAACCCCTCCCATCTAATATCCTTGAATGGTAAGACTTAGAACGAGCTGTTTGTGCACTTGTGGAGAGAACAAGACTTTCCTGGTCATCAGGTCTGACTCCTTCACCCCCTATGGATTGTAGGGGAGCCTTGGTTTTGGGAGGTGGCATATGGAACTTCTTGAAGTGATGCTAGTCTTCTGTCTTTCTAGAGAAGTTGATGGCTGGTGGTGTGAAGGCTCTCACACTGTTTGTGTTTTCTCCTTTGTCTTAGGCACTATGTTGTCCGGGGACCTGAAACAACTCCTTATGAAGGTAAAGGCACGAAGCAAAAGTGGGCATTGGTTGGCATGTCTCAGTAATTGCATGGATGATTGAATGGGCAAAGCACAGCTGTGGTAAATAGCCCTGAGAACCTTGAGTGCAGTTGCAAAGCAGTCTGTGACTGGTATGGTAGCTTATGGAAAAGAGTGAGGGGTGCAACTGTCTGTTAATCTTTCTCTTTGTATGGTAGTGAAACCACATTTGTTACATTTTCTATTAAGTAACTTAGGTCACTCGCTTTAGGACAGTCAAAATAACTTCATAAAACCTCATTTTCCAAATATTTCATCCCTTAGGGTTTGTTTTTTTTTTTAGGGTGGTTTGCTTATGCCTTACTGCATGAGCATCTCTCACTGAACTGAGAGCTGTATTGTCTTCATGAAGTTCCTTGGAGAATCCAAGGACCAGAAGAAGCTGTGTTAATGTTGTGTGCTTTGTTGTTCAGGGTGTCTTCTGGAGCCTTTCACAAAATGCTTTTGAAGTTCAGGTTCTTCAGAGATCTCCATTTGCAGTTAATTGTGTTTGTGATACTCTGAAGCATCGGTGTTGTGTTAAATATGCTTTGGCTGATGTTCCTTGAATGTATGGCAGGCTAGAAAACAGAAAAGAGTGTTTGTAATAGAGATGTAATTGTCTCCAGAGTGAATGTGCTGCAGGTGGGGGTTGTTTCAGAGGCACAAAATGATGTGCTTCATCCCTCTAGTGTGAGGAAGAGAGGGAAGCAAATACAGGGTTTTATTTAGCCCAATCTGAATACCTTTAGGACTTCATCTTAATGCAAAATAAGTAATTCATCTCTTTGTGTAATGCAGGTGGCTATTATCATGGGAAACTAATATTCCCCAGAGAATTTCCTTTTAAACCTCCTAGTATTTATATGATTACACCTAATGGAAGGTTTAAGTGTAATACAAGGTAAGGATTTTCTTCTAACACTTAAAGCAATAAACACCACTTTTGCAATATGTGAAGCACGCAGTGGTTTTAACAACAAAAATAAAATGCCTTTTTGTCTCATCTTTTTAGGTTATGTCTTTCAATCACTGATTTCCACCCTGATACGTGGAATCCAGCTTGGTCAGTCTCAACCATCCTGACAGGCCTCCTTAGTTTCATGGTGGAAAAGGGTCCCACTCTGGGCAGCATAGAGACTTCAGAGTTTGCAGTAAGTTCCACCTTGTACCTTTTGGGCTACTTTCAGTTTAGGGGCTGCTGAATGTGACCTCTAGGTTAACACAACAGTGAGAGCTGATGTTTTGATATCTTATCTACTGCATGTGATGGCAGGGTGAACCCAAGCAGTTTTAGGCAGCGTGGGGACAGGGAGGATTTCTAAGTAAAATTTGAAATGCTTTTTTGCTACACTGCATGCTTAGGACTTTTGGTGCTTGTGGTGGCAGGGATGTCACTGCAGCTCACCAAGGCCATAAGATGAAGGATCAGGAGCAGAGGTTGAGTTTAGAAATGCCTAATGATAATATTGATAAGTATGCAGTTGCAAATGGTGTAAACTATCTAACTAGTTTCTCCCATTTGTGTGGGAAGTTTTTGAGCTGTATTCGTTTTGTTCCTGTGCTCATAATTCTTCTTTCCTTCACAGAAACGACAACTTGCTGCACAAAGCTTAGCATTCAATTTAAAAGATAAAGTCTTCTGTGAGCTCTTCCCTGAAGTGGTGGAGGTAGGGGCATTCAATTCATGGAGTAACTTGGTTTTCTTTAGCTTTTCACCTTCTCTGTGTAGATCTATAAGCTAGTTGTTTAGGACTCTAAGGTCTATCTACTTTTATCAACCTTAGAGGCCTTTTAAAAGACTCTTTTGCAGTGTGAAAGAATTAAAAAGTTCAGTTTCAGGATTCAAACGTTTTGCTGTTAAACAAAGATCCACTGTCAGGGGAATCAAAACACTTAGAAACATAGAATGGGTTGAAAGGGAGCACAATGCTCATCCAGCTCCAACCCCCTGCTGTGTGCAGGTCACCAACCAGCAGCCCAGGCTGCCCAGAGCCACATCCAGCCTGGCCTTGGATGCCTGCAGGGATGGGGCATCCACAGCCTCCTTGGGCAACCTGTTCCAGCGCCTCACCACCCTCTGGGTGAAAAACTTCCCCTAATATCCAACCTAAACCTCCCCTGTCTCAATTTAAAACCACCCCCCCTTGTCCTATCACCATCCACCCTCATAAACAGCCATTAGTATCTCCTATTGTTGTTACAGCCTTGACTGCTACACGTGCAGCAGGCATGGCTGTGATGCCAGTATTTTACAGTTGTGTAACTCTGCTGAGTTGGAGGACTAAGCTTTGTGTATCTGGCCTTAAGAACTGAGGTTCTGAAATCTGTTCAAAACACACAAAAGCTTCACCGCTTTCAGTTTCAGCTTCCCTTTTTTTTTCTTCTTCTTTTTCTTCTTCTTTTCCCCCTCCAGGAGATTAAACAAAAACAGAAAGCACAAGAAGAGCTCAACAGCAGACCTCCATCCCTCCCTTTACCAGATGTTGTCCCTGATGGGGAAGCACACTACGGTCAGAATGGGATCCCCCTTCTTAACGGGCACGTTCCATTGGCACCTGCCAACCACCCTGGCCTCCAGCAGGCCAACCGTAACCACGGACTCTTGGGTGGAGCTCTGGCGAACTTGTTTGTTATAGTTGGTTTTGCAGCCTTTGCCTACACAGTCAAATATGTACTGAGAAGCATAGCGCAAGAATGAGGAGAATAAAATCCAAGACCAAATTAGATGTAGTTGCTGAGTGAGTGGGACTCTTTGGGCGTCTGACTTTTGACACTGGGATAAACGTTTCGTGTTACCAAATGACAGGTGAAATCTTGGTTGGCTCATGTCTTGAGTTTGGGAAGTGGGAGTATGTTCAGTTAGGCAGAAAACTAAACAAAGTTCTGCTCGCAGATCCTGTTGTCAAGTCAAAGCATTATTGATGAAACACCAACATTTCTAGTGCTTTGATTTTTATAGCACTTCTCCATCTGTTATTTGAGATTTGAAAACCTGAAGCAAATAAAGCTTTTTACTTCATTGAACAGTTTTTAAAGGTTCACACGTGGTGCATATTGTTTTAGTTTCATTAGGGAGGAGTCTGTACACAATTGGAGGTGAGTCAAGATGAGGACTTGGTTCATGTGAACGTGGATGCTACAGAAGATAGATGTCTTCATTTTTATGATAGAATGAACATCATTGCATATCTAGTCAGTAGTGATCAGATGAGTGGGGAGAATAACACCGTGTGTGTCTGATGTGCTGTCTAAATTGTCACTGTGTAATTGGAGGTTTTATTTGGGCTGCAGGGGGTGCAGTTGTCAGCCTGTAGGAATGGTTAGCCTGAGAAAAGTGTCTGAATTGCTCTTTAGTGGGAATACAGCTGGGCAGTGTTGTTTTAGATTCGTTCATTTAGGGATTTCCATTTGGGGAGGTGTTACCTTTGAAAGCTGTAATACTTTGTTGTGATCACAAGGTGCCACTGTTGAAAATAAAAGCTCACAGACAGGGGAGTTGATTACCAATTGAGAACATCTCTGGAACTGCTGGGTTTTAGACACTGAAGTAAAACCTTGTGAAGTCAGTCTTGTCTGAGTAACAGGTGAGCTGCTTCAGTGTCAGCTGCATTAACCTGAAATGTCACAAGCCAAAGGAAGTGAGCCCCTGGCATTAGCTCTGCTTGCTTACTTGAGAATGGGCCCAAAAATCCCAGAGCAATGCAAACAAACCCACAAAGCCCCAACTACTGATTTTATTTTATTTTTTTCCTAAGTTTTTAGAAGCTTTTGGCTTCTAGTTCCGAGTTTGTCTCTATTCCTCTTCTGCTGATAGCAATACTGTTTGTTGGTGAGATTGCAGGATTGTGAATAAAACAGTGAAGCCTCGAGAATAGTTCGAAAGCCTGAAGTGACTTTTTCAACTCTTCCTGCTTTTTTTTCCTGCTTACTTTCCTCTAAATGCTTTTCCAGAGGTGAACATACTGTGCCTTTTAATTGGCAGTGATGTCTTGTCTTCTGGGGAGGGTGCACTTGCTGTCAATGGTACAAAAAAGGTGATAGCAGGGTAAGAAGCTCCGCCTCCAGCTGCTTTGTCTGTTAGCTGTTGTGAAGAGCCCAATCAATATTACCTCATGTACTTAAGATCCTTTCTTTTTTTTTTTTTTTAAACTGTTTTATTTTCCCTTTCAGATTCATTCTCTCTCTGCTTCTCCTCGGTGTCTTGAACTGTAAGCAAAACTAAATGATAAACCCTTGAGCCATGCAGTTTAGAGCTTCAGTAAACATGACCAATCCTCTGCAGTAGGTAGGAGTTATCAAAGCTAGCAGGACAGCTCTACACTAAAGAAATCTTCAAGTAGATCTGAGATGAGGGAGGGAGGGAGGGGATGTGGAGAAGGCTGGGTTTTAAAATGTATTTATAGATTATTTTTTTTTTGATTCTGTGGTTTTACCAAATCTTATTTATAACTAATTTGCCTCTTGTATGTGCATAATCAGCTGTTGTGAAAGGAGAAACACCGATTTTATGTGCATCTGGAAACAGTTCTGTCAGTGTGGAGGTACTGTGAAGGAAGGAGGGGTGTCAGTCTTCCTTGCAGTGATGGGGTTCTCCAGGTGGCTTGTCAGTGGCTTTTATTTATATCTTCTTCCTCAAAGCAGATGGACCTTGAACTGAGGCTGTTCTGCCTCATGGATTCGTATCATTCAGATGTGTTTGTGTTCTCATAATGCCTTTTTGTTTTTAACCATTGACGTAGCCTGCAGACAAAAGCTTGTGAATGGTTGTCTGTGTTTATCTTATGGAAAATCTTTTGTCCACATAACTGAAGACAAAGGCAAGGAGCCCTCAGGTATGGTTAGATGGCATCTCTTGTGAAATGTGCCTTGCCAAGGTGAAAGGATGACTAAAACTGGGAGATGGCACATCATAAAATGTCTCTTATTTGAAATGAACAAGCAGTTGGCACTAAGCTATGCATGAGCATCTGCAGGTGGGTCCCTTGTTTTTAAGAAGAGCCACAACTGGAAACAGAAAACAGCCTCTTGTTAAACCCTGGAGATGCTGCACCTTCTGTGAGGATTGGCTTCATTTAAAACAAACACAACAAAAGAAACCCCAAAACCTTACTTTGCATTTGCAGTTTCTCTTCAGTACCCTGGATGCAGAGAGATTGGACAGTCGTTTTGGGTGCTATTTGTTGAAAGCTAGGAGCAAAATCTGACTGAATCCTTGCACTTCTAGCTTTACAAAATGTCCATAGGTGTCCTTGCTCCTTGCCTTTGGTAACAGAAGACTTATTCCCTTTTGTGTAGTTTTGTCATTTTGTTGTTTTTCCTTTTTTTAAAGGCATTTATAATAAGATGCAGTATCTGATCTTTTTGTTACCAAAGTCAGTAGGTGGAGTAAACCAGTCTTTGCCGTGCAAAAATGTTACCATGCCCTGAAGCAGTGCATTACTTGATGTAATAAAAGCTGTCCCTCAGTGTGTGATATTGGAACGAATGGTTGCCCCTTCACTTTCATGCTGCAATTTCATAGATTGCTGTAAGACGGTAAGGAAGTTTTGCAACTTGAATTGTGAGGCATCTCAATGATGGCCTTTAAAGATCTCATGACTTTTAATGATCCTGGATTTATGTGTAGTCTTTTCTCCCCCCGAAATTTCAAGGTCACAGGAATTACCTCACTTCAAGCATGTACTGAGGAGTAGAAACGGCTGCATTGTAAAGTTGTTTGTTCATAATAAACATTCATGATAAAATTTAAATGTTCTGTCGGACTGTTTCTGACAAAGGGATCCCTGGGAAGGAATCTGGAAGCAAAAACAAGTTGGGATTCACTAGGAACCTTTTATTAGTGGAAAGCACTTTGCACAACAGCCTTATTTCACACCTTGAGCACTCTGAAAAGCCCAGAAGGGAAGAAGCAGCCTGGTTCCTTTTCGCTGTTGTAGTAACTCGTCGTTTCTATGGGCTTGCCACCAGGTGGGGTGGTAATTCCATCTGCTTTTGGGCGAAAGGCAGCTGATGGCTGGGACTGCACGTGGTGGTGGGAGGCACGCAGGGATCTTAGCAAAGAGGTGCTGTGGAACGCGGCGCAGGCAGCTCGGCTGCGGTGTTTTAGGGAAGGAAACAAGTCTGAGATCGCGTGCTTTCATTCCGAAGCTGCTCTTGTCTCTGCTGTTGCGTTTAGGTTTGTTCTAACAGCTCTTGTATGTTGCCCCATTCAGCTGGAGTTTGTAGCAGGTTGGCACTGGGAAGCTTCAGATTCACACCTGAGGGATCTACTCCAGGTTTTTATCTGCCTCTGGAGCAGTTGTGGGTGTCAGTGAATGGTAATGTGCCTTCTGTGTTGGCTTCAAAACTCCTCATCTCCACACCAAGGCTTGGACGTTATTCCTTATGTCTATGCTGGACAACACATAAAATCCCAGCTTTTTGCCTTTTGGATATTGTCATAATTAGGAAATGTGGGATTACTGTGAGTAAAAGGCAGATTGTGTAAGTGGGGAGGGAGGGGTGTAGTCACAAGTGTCTTGTCTGACTTTTCAGTTTCCAGCTTTATGCACAGTTCATGCAGCATTTACAAAAGACACTTGGCTTGATGTGTGGCTCCTTGCACTGTTTTCCCTGCTTGAGCTCCCCCCTCGTACAGAATTGTTGGTGTACTTTGCAACAGTAATTGGAGTAGTTCAATGGTGCACTTTTAAGCAGTTCCTATTATTTTTTGCAAGCAGAGGTTGCACACCCTTCTAGGTGTTCAAGCACTGGCAAAGCTCAGGTGCTTTGGAACTGTTGCAGCTGGGCTCTGAGCACAGCAAGGTGTGCAGTTGTACAAGCAGTGCAATGAACTTAAGGTTGGAGGGGAGGTAATGGCTGCACCGACACTTGTTGCAGCCCTAAAAAACCACAGGGGCAGTTTGCTGTAGTGCACTGAGGACCTGTTCCTGCTCCAAATCTGAGCATGCAGCCTTGGCACTGAGCTGTTGGGATGAGAATGGGGACGTTGCAGACAGACAGCACCAGCAGACCAAGAAGCGATTACCCCATTCCTGCTCTGAATGTCATTTCTTGCCGTGGTGTGTGGATCTGTCAGGCTGTTTAGCTGCGATATGACAGATTGTCCTATTAATGTGTCATCAAGTGCACTTTTACAAATTCATGGCTTGTCTACAACTAACCTGAAAAAAGAGGCTTAAGTATGAGAAGGCGCCAAAGAAAGTTAAATATTATTAACAAATAAAGTCTGCCACGTAGTTTTGATGGAATGTGAGCTGCTTGGGGGAGGGGTGAGATGCTGTTAACTATTTAGCTTCTCTCCAGCACCCGTTCTGGCTCTCACTCTGTCCCAAGCTTCATTTCCCTCCCCTCTTTCTTCTGAAGAGTTCTTGGTTTTTGCACTCAGAATGCTGATGCCTCAGTTTCTCTGAGGCAGAAGAGCTGATGGGGGCTCTTAAAATCCAACGAAGAGCTGTACTGTTGGATTACTGTACTCCTGGGTGACAGGAGGCACGGTAAGGAGGTTTTAAAGCCAGCCTGCTGCTTCCTGACATCGCATTTTGTTGCTCTTGGATGACACAAACACAAGCTCAGATGAATTTGTGCATCCCTGTGTTACAGAGAGCATCAGGCTGTTCTCAGTGGCGAGCAACTAGTGAAGCTTAGCAGCTTGGCCAGATACCTTCCTTATGAGACGTTTGTAGATGTGTTTTGGTTTTGGTTTTCTGTTCATTTTAATGAGATGCCCATCCCCCAATTCTGTGGATACAGCAGGAAGCCCCCACTGAGCCATCCTCCCATGGGGTTGGGGGGGACGTGTGTGGAGCGCAGCTCACCCAGCACAGGGCAGAGCATCTGATGCTGCGATGCTCAGTGCCTATTCCAAGCCACAGCTTTTGAGCACTGCCACAAACCCATGTGCAGCTCCCCAGGCTTCCCAGAAAAATGGTGATTTCTCAGAGATAATGAAGGGGAGGAACAGAGAAGGGCTGAGGGGAGGGAGCAGGGAGTGGGCACTGATTTGAATCTGCCTGGCACACAGGCCAGCTCCACTTATCAGTGAGTCTAATAGGAATGTGAAGAGAATAGGCTTGACAGCTCATTAGAATGTGATCCCTCCTCCTTTTTCTTTTTTTTTTTTTTTTTTTTTTCCCCTTCAAGTTGATGGAAACTCGTTCAGGAAAGAAGTGCTTATTTGCTGAGGTAGAGCAAGAGCTGAGGAGGGCTTTGCCAGTTTCCAGCCTGGGAAAGGAGCAGCGAGGAACATCAGTGATCAACACTTGGAGATACCCGAAATCCTCCTGGGTGTGACACCAGGCACACGTTTCTGCATCCTGAAGCTGCCATCAGGACTCACTGCTCATCATCTCATTAAAGTGAAGACAAACCCAGCTAAAGAGAGAAGCTAAACCTGGGAAAAACTTTATCTGCTCCTCATGGACCGAGGTACACCCTCAGCTTCTTTATTTATCCCTGGTTTGACTGAATGATCTGTGAGGAACTGACTTTGTCCCTAGAAGGCTGAGCACTTGGCAGGGATGCTCTCAGCCTCTGCAGAAGAGTGGTGATCGTAACAACCTTGAGTGGCAAATTCCCTGCCAGGACAGGATGAGGACTTGTCACTGAGGTGTCCTTGGAGTGAGGATGGATGGGACCTCTTCACGCCTGCTTTGCAATGAACACAGCGCCTTAAATGACAGCAAGTGAAATCTTCTCCTGAAGAGGAACAACCAAACAGCCTCCCCTAATGAGTTTGTGTCAGCAGCCCCGACCTGAGCAACCGTTGCCCTGAGCAATCTGACTTCTCTGGGTTTCATAGCTAAGTGCGTTTTAATCGAGGCTGAAGACTTATTGTGTGTGTGTGTGTGTGTGTGTGTGGAGGGGGGGGGCCACCAGGGGGGAGCAACACTGCAAGGTGGGTGGCAGGGCTTCCCAGGGCCCCTCGTATTTATGTAAGCTTCAGGAGCCTGAATGGACTTACCTCTGCCTTCGAGTGAAGCCAGATTTTCAGACAAGTTTATCCGTACCGTTTCCATGTGTCCTGCTTGAACGCAGCTCTCTCCAGCAACCAGCACGTCCATGCATGCTGCTCGTTTGGCACTGCATAGCCCAGAGGACTGTCTTTAATAGTTCTAACCTCTGTATTTATTATTATTATTATTATTTTTCTAGAGAGAAGTCTGTGTCTATTCCTCTTATTGGTGGTGAAGGTTTTTGTGCTCGGAGAGTGCCCTTCCTGACTTGGCCATTCCCTTTGCAAAATGAAGGGCTGCACCTGGGTGTTTGTGGCCACTTTGCTTTGCCACCAGTTCTGCCTCTTCAGAGTCATGGCAGCAAAGAAAGAGAGAAAGATGAAGAAAGAGCCCAATCAGTACACAGAGCCTTTCAATGCCACCCTATCCAACAGCGAAGAGCTGCATGGGCATCCCAAGGTAGGTGGTACGTTATCAGTCCTTGGTTGAACTCATTTTGGCAGCAACGTGATGCTGGTTCCTCTTCCACTGGAGCAGCCTTGCCAATCTCTTTGATTTTTAAAGAGAATTTTCTCCCCTTTGCATGATTTGTTTCCTAGCAGTTCCAACACCTGAGCATGCCTGAGCTTTCTCAGCACTGCCCTTTTGCACAGGGGGGAGTCGTAGTTGAAAATTACAGGTGGGAAACACGTTGGTGTGCGCTGGGGGTGATTGTGGCTCTGGCAGGAAAGGATTCAGGATTCGTGCCCCAGTGAGAAATGTAAAGCTGTGTGTGCTTTGTGAGGGGCAGTGGCTTCTGATGGGCAGGATGTGGCAGTTCAGTGCTGGGGGGATCAGCCCAGGCTGCAGGATGCCGTTTCCACTGAGTCAATCGGAGACATCCCAATCCTTCAGGATGAAAGTCTGCACAGAATGCATGGGAGTAGGAGGGGAGTTCAGGTCCTAGGGTTAGGAGTGGGGTGGAATGGGAGGCTGCAACACTGAGACGGGAGGGAGTGTCTCCTGTCACGCTGCCCCTGACCACCCTATGCTCGTACAAAAACGTCCCTGGTGACCTCTAGAACACAACTTTGATCACAGGCATTAGGGATGGCAGTCACTATAGCGATTGAAGAACAACCTGTCAAAAATTGGGGCAGGGAGGAGGGGGCACGTTGGAACAATTGGTCTGGCATTCTAAACGTCCCATTCAGTGCTATTGTGAAAGTAATTGGTTAAGGTTGGGCAAGTCTGGGAACGGTCCTGTGTATAAGAAAAGCTGGCTGCTGCACTTGGAGTGATCATTAGGGTACTGAAGGCAGTGCTCGTTTTTGTTGTCTGTTGCAGGGCTTTGTCGGGACAGCTCGTGTAAGTGCTGTGTTCTGAAGGTGCTTACATTCGATTGCTTTCTTCCACTTTCTGTACAACTGCTTCATTCTCCTTCTGCACAGGAGGCAGATATCTATCTGATACGAATGCATTCCAGCCTGTTTTGGAATTAATTTTGTTTCTGGTGAAATACACTGGACCAGAAGCAGAATGTATTCTGATGGCAGAAGCAGGAACAGGTCCTGGTTTATGCTGACAGAGTCACACGTTACTGCTGGAAGAAACACAGCACCCACTCAGGGGCGTTCATTAACACAGACATCGGTTGGAAGCTGTAGTTTCTGTGTTGAAATGCTGTGCTTTAAAATATCCATGGCAAAGGTTTGGCACTGTTAGAGCTGCAGAGCTTGGCAGGGGCAGGTTTTGTTTCGTAAGGATGGGACTAACCCAAATGTCTGCTGTAAATGCCTGTGAACTCTGCTTGATACACACTCCCCATTTCTGCAATGTGATTTTCTGCTTGGAATCTCTCCAGAGCTCAACTATTGCTTCTGAACGTTGTGGGTGACTGCGTCCCTGAGCCCTGGCAGCGCTGCTGTGAGTTCTGCTTGGTGAAGGGATGCACAGGAACAACAGCACCGTCCCATTCCCCCGCGCTACATAACAGGAAAGACAGACTTCTTTTTTCTGGGCTGTGAACTGTAAAAATTAAGGCTGTGTTTACCTTGGAAGGCTCTGTGGCCAACTGGTAGGTTTGTCAGAGCAGGAGCAGAAGTGAAATATTAGATGAGTGGCGATCTTCATTCGTGCTGTTAAAAAGGTAGATTTGTTTTCCTTCTAATTAAGCAGTTTGGGAACAGGTTTATCTTGGGAATTCTTTTCAAACACAGAGCTGAGAAAATTCTCTTGAACGCCATCAGTGCATGAGCCATGCAGTGAGACCTGTGCTGAAGGAGGCAGGCAGGAATCTCAGTTCTCTGGTAAACCGATAGTTCAAGGGGAAATAATAAGAATGTTGAAAATATATATATATATATCCAGCTTTAATCTTTGCATAGCTGTCAGTGTAATGTGCTCACAGAGCACGTGAGAGCTTTCTCTCTGGCACAGATGGACAGAGAGCGCAGTGTGATGGATGGATACAGAGGTTTTCTTCGGCTGTATCATCACAGCTTGGCTGGGAGTGGCTGAGCACAGCTGCCACTTGCCAGGCTTGTCTTCCCTTTCCCAGCTATGGATCTCACCCATTGGGGGATATTGGGCCAGTGGGGGATATCAGGCTGCGTTGTTTGGTACCCATCTCGTGTGCTTTGAAAGTGGTCCTTCGCAAGGTCAAAGTGCTCAGTTGCGTGCCCAAACCATGCATTATTGAGTGCCCTCTGAGGACAGAGGCAGCCTTTTGCAAGCTGCCTGGTGTGGGTCCAACTGTCACAGGATTTTATCAGGAGCACCCAGAACTGTCTGGACAGTTTTCACAGCTGGGGTTTGGTTCGTGGTGCTGGGCTAAGCGTTGCCTGGAGGAGCATCCAGGTAATGTGCTGGCTGTGAACAGAGCTGAGTGCATCCATGCCTGAGTAGAGGGGATAAAGGAGACGGAGTGAGCGCTCACTGGAAGGAGGAGAGCCATTGAGTACAAACTGAAATACAGAAATTCCACTTAAATGTAAGAAAAAATATCCGTCTTTACCGTGAGAGTGATCAAACTCTGGAAAAGGGTGAACAGAAAGGCTGTTGGATCTCCATGCTTGGGGATGTGCAAAGCAGCCAACCCCATGAAATTACAGGGATGATTTGAGGTCAACGGGGTCTTACCTTCAATGGGATTTCTGATGATGGGATGTTTTTTAGCTTAGTCACCCACTATGTGGACAAAGATATTATTTCCTCTGAAAGCACCATTCTGAGGCACTCCAAAGCATAGGGAAGAGTTCTCTACCACCTGTAGTAATTCCAACAGTCATGCTCCCAAGAGCTGCTCCATTGGATTCATTACATTCAACGTGGAGTGATGTGTTTAAGGGGAGAGGAGGAGCTTTGTGAGATGGCCATTGAGAGAAATAAAGATGAAATTTTTGTTTTAATCACAGAACACAGTGGGAATGTAGATATCCCAATTGGGATTTGGTTGAGGTATCAAACCTAACGCTTCTGCTCTCAGGAAAGTTCTTAGGAGATCTGTGCAAACCACAAGTGGTGAGGACCTTGGTTTTACATCTCATTAATAACCAGGGGTGTGCACAGCCATGACTTAGCAGTGGCCAACATCGGGTTTTTCATGCTTAAAAGTGGGATTTGTCACTTTTAACCAGGTCCAAATAAAACAGACTTGCGGAGGCAATCGTTGGCTGACCGTTCCGTATTGAAGCTGACGATGCTCTTGTTGGTGTCTATTGGACGTAACAACTTGTACATTTGTGGATTAGCACAACTGAAATGCCAAGTCAGGACACTGTATTTCTGGCAGCTGCTTAATTAGCACAGAATTGCTAACTGGAATTCCATCCCAGATGGGCAAATATATTGGCAACTCTTTGAGCAAAACTTCCATTGACTTCAGGTGTGGAGACCATAGGCCAGAATGGTTGGGTGTATATCCTTGGAGACCACCTCTGACTCACTGCAATGAGAACGGTGCTGTCCTCACAGAGCTGCAACCTTCCCTTGCTTCTTTTCCATCCTTTTCCACCCTGAGAAATGCCGAGGTGTGCCTGAGAACTCTTGGAGATGCTTTTGGATGTATGGACATAAGGATGGATGTACGTCTTGCTCGTAGTGTTTCCTTTTATTCATCCTAAAAATGACTTCAGCCCATTTCACTTTGGTCTTCAGCAGAGATGCAGACCGGTTCCCACCATCCCTGAATTTTAGGAAAGTTCAGACGTAGGTCAGATATTTCTCAGGATCTCCACTCCTGGGCTGTAGGTTCAGCCTTCCATGCTGTGGCAGTGCATGCTGTCCTGGGAGTCAGAGCCAGAAAGAACCACAGGTTGTGGCTGTGCACCGCAGCCCCAGTGACAGCTCAGCTGCTCTTCTGTTACAAGTGAGGCTGCTGAGCTCCTGCTGGGTCACACGACTGCTCCAAAACGATCACTGCTGTTGTATTCCAAAGCTATGTTAAAAGAGCTGATTGAAAGTTGATTAAAAATCGCTGGCAGCGCTTCAGTTGTTTTTAGAGGCGCTGCTTGAAGCGATAAGGGCTAAGCTGATTCCGCTGCATTACCAGGAGAATTCCTCTGGACTCCTGCAAGCTTTGCTCTGCAAACAGCAGCCCAGGAGGGACAGGTTCCCTCTGCTGGGATTCCAGGGCTGTTCTCAGCCCTGACTGATACCTGAGTTGGCTGCGAGGTCCCTGGCTGCTGCAGGCGGCCGCTGCCAAGAAAAATAGAGGCTTGCATGCTTATTGCTGGGATTGCTCATGCATGCCGTAGTAATTAAATAATAATACCACAAGGATGGAACATTGATTTTAACTGTCAGTCATCCTTGTGAAGGAGAAACTGGGGAGTGCCGTGGCTGTCTTCTGGAGGGGTTTGCAATTTAGGGGGCCACTGGCAGTGTGCTGATTTCCTCCCTTTCTCCCCTCCTTTTTTCCCCCTTCTTTTTTTTTCCCCTTCTTCTTTTTTCCCCTGATTTTTTTTCTCCTCTCCCCCCCTCCCCACCCCCCAAACAGATTTCAGATGTTTTCCCTTTATTTTTTCTGCCTTTCTTTTTCCTCCAAAAGAAGATGTCTGCTTCGGGCTGTTTCTTCATGGCTGGAGCTTCAGCAAGGCTGAGGACATCAGTCTGTCCTCACAGCTAATGGTCAGAGGCTGCTGCCTTCTAGCTGGCACGTTTCCCCATTTGCAGCAGGCAGGGGGTTGGTGCCTGGGTTGTAGCCTGGAGAAAACCTGAGATATATGGATATACCCATACACATCTGCTGTCAGAAGCTGCATCTCTGTTCCTAAAACTCTGGTTTGCTTTGTTCTGAAGGCTGTGCTTCTGAGCTCCTGCCACGTGAGCCAGCCCTTTAGGATGAGTGAACTGATTTGATTTTCCTTCTCTTTGCAAGGCAGCTGTTCCATTCCTGGCTGTTAGGGCTCTGTAGGAATGCACACTGCATCCTGGCTGAGATGGGCGATGCTACTAATGAGCTGCTTCCTTCTCCTGTGTGAGCTGCACTGCAGTGTTACCACACACCCAGCAGTCCCAGGCACTGGGAAGAAAACAAAACAAAACAAAACAAAAAAACCCCAAACATTAATTTCAAATGGAAATTTGGAAAATAATTGAAAAAGCCATGTGTGCTGTAAGTGCAAATGGCAAAGGATAAATAATTCAGGTGGAAGAACTCACTGGTACCCTTAACAAAATGTGCAATCACCAGCTGGCTATAAATGTTGTTACAAACATAGAAAGTCTGTTGGGGACTAATTTGGGTACAGAAATAATGAACAAGATGGGTTCATTATTTCAAACAAGCTCGTTCTGCTTGTTTGAGATGCACGCTAAATTTAAGCGTGCGAGGGAGACTGTTTAACCATAACTCTGATTAATTACAGTGGGGAATGCATGATCAATATGGCAGAATGGTTGGGAATCAATGTGGCAGAAAGGAAATCTCCTTGCCTTGGCCTAGAGCTGGGAGGGAGCTCTCCTGGCTCAGCTCTGAAGCACCAGCATTCTGTATATCCTCCCATTGGAGCTCCAGCAGGCTGCTCAGATTTAACTCCAACACTACTTACTCTGCATGGATTTTTGGAGGCAGATCATACAAATCGTGGTCTTTTCTCCTCAAAGTGAGCTTCCCTTGGTGTTTCTATCCTAAATTTTGCAAAATTGTTTGTGATGCTTCTGTAAGTGATGACAAAAAGTGACACGGTAATGGAGAATCCAGATGGAATTATTTGCTCCAGAAGTGGGATAAAATGGAATTTTACAGTAGACCCTGAACCTGATGTCCTCTCAAATGCAGTATGTTTGGATCAGGGGTTTGCTTAGGTGGCAGATATCTGTCTGGTCTGGGTACTTCCCATTCTCAGAGTTCCTGAATTGGCCAAAGAGACCCAATTAGGCCCAATTGCATCTGTGTTTGCTCTCGTTTCTCTCCAGATCCTTGAATCTCCAGACCCTCGTATCACAGACCCACGGCGGACCTGGATCTCCTTTGTCCACCGCCCAGATGATGGCAACACCTCTAAAAGGAAATGCAAAGGCAAAGACAAGAAATTAGTAGGTCCCTGCACTGCCATCAGCTAACAAACGTGCACCGTGTCTTCCCTTCCCACTGCTGTTACTCAAGGTGTTCTGTGTGCTCCAGCTTTTGCTCTTCCTCAGAGTGCTGTGTTTCCTTTTTTTTTGGTTTTGTTTTCCTCTTCAAGTTTTCCCATGGTATTTTGGAGAAGCTTGAGGAGGTAAGTGCGCTCTATGCTTTGCAAGATGAGCGTGTGTGAACTCTGCTGTCAGTGCTCACTTTGGTTTGAACCAGCTGTTTCTTGGGCTGAGCCTTTCTCTTTTATTTTCTGCTCAGTAGAAATAAAATTAACATTTTTCTTCCACTAGATGAAGTGCAAATGTCTTAAAGGATATACTAACCAAGGATATGCTAACCAAAAAAATAATTTATTGCAATTTAATGGATTACTGCTCATCTGTGTGTACTTTTCATCTCCTGCTGAGTCAAATACTGAATATGTTTTTAATGCCTTCCTTTTACCTTTCAATGGCCTGATAGCAGGAGTGCTTTCATGCACTGATGAAACTCCAGGGGAATGATACACATGGAAACAGCACTGATTTGTGTTCCTATTACCAGCTTCTAGCTCTGTGTAGCTTTCTTGGCTCATGGCTGGGAGAACTCTGGTCATATGCAATGGCCTGATTCTAATTCTTGTGTTTTCCTTTGGTTCCTTCCTTAGCGTGGTCTTGTTGGGCCTCCAGGGCCTCCTGGTCCCCAGGGTCCCCCAGGAGCACCTGGCGCTGAAGTCACCCGGGAAGTCCTGCTGCAGGAGTTTAAGGAGATATTAAAAGGTAAATACTTTTGGTTTGAGCTTTTGTGATTTGTTTCTTTCGGTAAGCACCGTGGCAAACAAAGAATTGGTTTTGCAAATGTTTAGCTCTAGCTGACGATCAGAAATTTGGGAAAATATTTCCTCAGCACTGCTCAGTTTGCCCAGGGAAGTGGTCAAGTCCCCATTCATGGGGGTGTTCCAGAACTGTGGAGATGTGGCACTGTGGGACATGGTCAGTGGGAACGATGGGGATGGGGTTGGACTTGGGGATCTTAGAGGTCTTTTCCAACCTGGATGATTCCATGGTTCAGTTCAGTTTGAAGAGTTGAGTGTGGACGAGTGTAACCACACAGCTGATGGCTTCATAGACCAAGCTCTTAAACGAAGCCCTTTTTCTTTTTCCTGTACTTTCTGTACAGAAGCCATTGAGCGTCGAGCATCCTTGGCAATTTCAGCACATCCCAGCCAGCTGCCTCCACTCCTGCTCTCCTTGGAGGAAGTTTCACCCTACCGACGTGTAGAGGAGGCGTTCCACTGCAAGCTAAAAGGACAAGTTGTCGTAGATAAAAAGACCCTGGTAGAGCTTCAGAACTTCCAGTCGGTGAGAAGAGATATCAGACTGAACCTGTGCAACACAACAGCCGCTGTGTGTAGATGAGCTGGTCTGCAGGGCTGCCAGGTGTTTCCTGAAAGGGAAGACTGGACGCCACGACCATTAGCGTTGCCTTGTTTGTAACTGAGAAGTTGGATCTCATGTAGTGATTACAGCCCTAAAGCTCAACTGCAGTAGGATGGACAGTTAGCTTTAAGTCCAAACAAACTCAAGGCTTTCTTCTTCTCTTGTAGCCCAGCTGTATCTCATGACAGTTCCTTCTGAAGTCCTAGCAGTCTGTGCAGGAGATGGCTGTCTTGCAGCTCTAAACAACAGTCAGCTTCTATTTTGGTTAATGATAAAGACTTGTCCACATCTGACATTGATCTGAGGGATCTGTTTGGGTTTTTTTTGTTGCAAACCTTGTTTTACTCCAGAGTAAAACAGACGTAGAGGAGAGTCAGAAGCACAGAGCAGTCACAGGTGATAGATATGTGAGCCCAAAGTAAGAGGCATCCTGTTGTCATATGATTCAGCCTCAGTGCTAAAATTCTTTACATACTGTTTTACAGAAGACTAACAAATGTCAAAGTAATAGCTAAAACCTGTCTTTGTAGTAAGTAAGCTTACTTCCCTACTGCACTGCCTCATCTCTGAAGAATCCTGTCCAGCAGATCGTTTCCTATGGAGTGGTTTTTGCTGCTGGGACTTCTCACAGCAGCAGGACTGAAGGCAGAGGTTTTTGCTCAGGGTGCTCTCCTGGATCTTTCCCAAATACTCTTGTGGAAGCCTGGTTTGACAGCACTGTGGGTGCTGGCACAGAGGCAAGATTGTACTTGAAGTGTGGGCAGGGCTAGAGAGATCTGCTGCCTCATTAATTAGGAGGGAAAATGTGAATAAAGACATCTCAGCAATCAGTGCGTAGGCTGACACTTCCCATGCTTTGTTATCGTATGCCTAGCTCCTTTCTAATTGCTTCTGGCCCTGAAGCTGATGTGGGAGGGCTGGCAGGGCTCTGGATGCCAGCCTTTCATTTCAGCTCTGGGACAAGAAGTATCTGGTTTTAGCTTGTGTTCTGATATAGGGGAATTCAACGGGGAGGGAGACGGTGGTTGCTCCTGCAAAGATGAAAACACTGTCTTTCGACAGTCCAAGAGGAGAGAATTCCCCTCTCTCCACCCTGTTGGTTTAATAGTGCGAAGAAGCCAACGGTGTGATACTTCCCAGTGAGATGATAGAGACTCAATCTAACTCTTTGGAACTTACCCAAGGCATTCTGAGTTAAGTGGGAAAGAACACTGAGAGAGGGACCAGCAGTCCTGCTCTTTGCACTCCTGTTCTTTGTCATTTGGGTGTCGTGTTGCTCTGACCTTGGGTTATTCAGATAGCACGGCATTTTTCTCACCCTGAGAGCTCTCCATCCCTCTCTTCCTCTCAGTCTCATTATTTCCTTCACATTTGGAATTAAAAGTGATATAGCCTTCCTGCACATCTCTACCTACCTGTGGTTGCTGTACCAGCTGGGTTAACCGTAACAACAAAAGTCAATGCATTACTTTTCACAGCCTTTATCACTGATAAGCTAAGCTCACATCTCAGTTCCTTGTGTGTGGTTCCTGTCTTCAACTAGGAAATAAAATATGGAGTATATAAGAGAGACATGGGGAAAAGAGATGAGGAAGAGAAGCTTGTCTTGGTCTGTAGAGCATGACTGGATGCTAACTTGTTTGTTTGCTTTGAGTTTGCTTATTGAAATAATTGGTGCACAAGTAGTTTCTCAGCATATACAACAGGGAACTCTAATTGGCATGGAGTTTAATGGAATATTTTTGCCCAGAGAAACCTCTCCCTTCTCAGAACCAGCCCTTTGCACTGTCTATTTCTATGAGCAGAAGAATAACAAAGCCACAGAAGGCGTGAAGAAACAGGAATGTTTTATCAGTGATAATTTACTGGTGCCTACAATTGCCTTCCATGCCCATCCAGTGGTTTTGGAATTCGGTTGCTGATTCCTCTAATAGCTGTAACAGGAAAGGAATGAATTAACAATGCAGTTTTGCACACAGGGGGCTTGGATCGTGCTGTAAATCAAACATAGCATTACCAAAAATGACAGCATAGTGATAGCATAAGAATGGCAGCGATCTCATCACGTAGTCTTTGCCGTGAGGTCAGCTGTTAGATTGTCTATGTATATGCAGAGAGAAAATGAGTTCCTTTTTTGTGTTCTTCTGTTCCTCGGGGCCAATGCAGGGCAAATCCCTCCAGGCAGCATTCATGGGATTGCATTTACACTGCACAGAATGCCCTTGTGGTGGAAGCAGAGTCTGGCTAATGTGCTTTCTTGGCCCATAGAAGCCCCTCCTGCTTCTCCCCAGCTCTAACCGAACTCACACTGGACAGGCCAAAACTAACAATAAACATTTCTTGTGGAGTTTATTTTAGTCTAAGTCGGATAATCTGCTGTGAGTTTGACTTAAGACTGCTCCCTTGCGAGAGGAGAATCTGCATGCTGTTTCCCTAGGCTTTTGCCTATCCTGTGGAATCTGAGGCTGGAAATTAAATGCGGAATCTGTAAGAATCCAAACAGTTGTCCTTAATAGCATCAGAGCTGTCTGACTTCTACAAGAAATGGTGTTGAAGACCTCTGGAGACCCATATGATTGTTTCCTCTGCACTTGCATTGCAAAAGCTGTGTATGAGATTCCAGATTTTTAGGCTTGGAGGGGCTGCTTGGCCCCATCTAAGAGTTTTTGGGTAGTACTAGAACGGATCTCATGACTCATATAATGGAGAGTGGTGTGGTTCAGTGGAGGCAGCAGGACCAGCAAAGCATACAGATGCAGTGAGCATGGTCTGAGATAGATATACAAATAGAACTGCTGTTAAAGGCCTAAGTTTTGGGCAAAGTCCCTGGAGTCATAGAATGGCTGGGTTGGATGGAGCCTCAAAGGTTTAATTCCAACCACTGTGCTGCGTTAAGTTAGAAGAGTTGGGCAGTGAGAAAAAGGTACCTTCAGATCTCATACTGATCGTTTTGCCTTTGGTGGGCATCCAGTGCTGAGAGGCAGCTCATCTGGAAGGGAAAATCAGGGGGAAAATGGCAGCAGCCTGGCAAATTTTTTGAGCCCTGTTCTCACGCGTGTCAAGTGCTCCTTTTTCACAGGGACTTGTTCAAGATCTGCTTTGCTTATTTTGCAGCCTTTGGCCAAAGGAGCTTTTCTCCGGGGGACGGGGCTGAACCTGGCAACGGGACGTTTCACAGCACCCGTGTCTGGCATCTACCAGTTCTCAGCCAACGTCCACATCGGTGAGTGCTAAAAACTGAGAGGTGCTGGAAGGAGATCTGGCGGCCTGTGGGTCTCTGGTGCGTCCTGTCTGATGTGAAGAACGTCTGATGGCAGCCCTTTGCAGCGAGCTCTCCTTTTGGTACCATCTCCTAAATTGTTTGGGATTTCCTAAGGAGCCACAATATTGCTGTGCCTTTTGAACCGAACGCCAGCAAGTGATTGCTGCTGTGTTATGGATGTTTGTGTTTATTTCACTGCTTTCCACAGATCACAGTGAGTTGAAGAGCAAAGTCCAGCTCCGGGCCAGAGATAACGTGCGAGTGTTGATCTGCATTGAATCTCTGTGCCACCGATACACGTGAGTGACTGCAATTTTAAACCATAAATACGCATAGAACTTTTCTGAATAGATGGATTCCAGCTGGCCCTTGGGCTTTGTGCTTTTTTTTTTTTTCCCCCTCCTGATTTGTAATGTTTCAGTGGATGGTGTCAAGTACTCTAAATAGATGAATAAATACTGTGTGTGTTGACAGAACATATCATCCTTTCAGCTGTAGCACGTAAATGCCCTGTATTGGAAGGTCAGCTTGCTCAGGATGAGTTTGGCATGTGTTGCTTCAAGAGAGAAGGCTGAGAACCCACGGGCTGGGCTGAAATGCACCCAGCAGAGGGCAGTGCTGCTTGGGTTGAGTGGCCACGTCTCTGGTTGTGGCTGGATTTGGGGAAAATGGCCCTTATAGGGCTGTGCGGATCTGCCCTGCCCTGCCTGCAGCTCTTCAAGTGCAGCCCTTGTAACAGCACCACCAAAATATATCCGTAAAATGACTTATGGTATAGCTTGAAGCCAACTAAACTATAAATTTGCTGCTGGGCTGGCTGCTTCAGCCTCACCTTTCCTCTGTGACTTGAGTGCAGTAAAAATAGGGCTGACCCTCCACAGCCCTATCAGTTTTAGAGCCTTTATGGGAGGATTAATTTGACATGAAGCCTCAGAAAATGAATACCAGCTCTCTAAGGTTTCATTCGCCTGTGGAAAAGACTTGATTGGTGTTGGAGTACTCATTAGTAACTGGGGTAGCTAGCTGTGTGCCCATTGACCTGGTGGGAAGTAAAGGAGCTTGTTGACTGAAGCAACTGGCACCTCTTCAGCCTTGTAGACTGTTCTGTAACAGTCTTTATGGTTGCAGCACTTAATTGAAGCGGTGTCAGACTGGTTGCAGTCTTGCACTCGTGAGAAGCCCTTTCAGATCGTGTTAAGAATGGACCTTGGTCTGAGCTTGCAATCCGGGCTGCCTGTTGGCACTCAGTGATTCTGGGAAAGCTTCTTTGTTGTGGTAAATGCAGGCACAAGAATCAATGAATAGGAAGCTCCTGTATGGATCAGAAAGAGCAGTGATGCTTTGGCACAGCTGCCCAGGGAGGTGTTCAGTGTAGAGATGTGGCAATGAGGGATGTGGGCAGTGGGCACGGTGGGGGTGGGTTGGGCTTGAGGATCTTAGAGATCTTTTCTAACCTTTGTCATTCCGTGAGTCTATCAAGTGAGATGAGCACTGGCTCTGTGAAAGACATTTCTCTTCTGCAGTGGGTGAGAGTGTGACTGGTCGGTGGGATGGAAGGAAGATGGGTGGAGGGATGGGGACCTGTCTGGACAGACATTCTGCTGGCATGAGCCGAGCTGCTACCCATGCTTGTGGAATTTCCTGGGGATGTCTACGTATGCAGTCATTCATTTTAGGGAGCTGAAAGAGCCTTGAGGGCTTTCGGCTGAGAGAAATGGAAACTGAAAAGCACAGAGACAGTTGGAGTAGAAGAGATTAATGGTGGGAAGTTCCCACCCAAGCGAGGCTTTGGCAGGATATGACACACAGACTGAGCTCTTCAATCAAGGTGGTGCCAAGTGGCTTGCTCTCTCTGGGCCAAATTGCCCTTACCTTTTGTGCACATTATTTCCTTGCAAGGGGGATGGAAGCAGCACGTTTGCACTTGCTAGGTTTCGTCTCCACCCCTTCATGGAAAAAAAGGGAGGGAAGGGGTTGGTTGGCTTGGAAAAACAACTGGATCTGCTCGCAGTGGCTAGGTAGATTTCAGAAAAGCCAGCCAGTCATGGAGCTCTGTGCTTTCCCATTGCTTTGGAACTCAGCTCGCATGGATGAGTTACTGTCTCAGGCACGTCCTTCCATCCTGAGTCCCGCACAAGGAGTGGTTCTTCATTCACAGAGGATGACATGAGGAGCAGCTGTCCTACATCTTGCTGCTGTGAGGAACGTGATGGCTATTTGGGCATCATGGCACTAGAAAGGGACTGGTACTACAGAAGGGACCGAGGGGGAGATCTGGAGCTCTACTTCAAGGCTTAATCTGAAGACCTTTGTTTTTTATTTTTAATTTTATATGATGCCTGATCCAGATGTCCTCCCAAAACAGCTTTCGGCTGCAGAGTATGTTCTTTCTTGTGTAGGCTGTCTGCGTGTATGTTTATGGCAGAATCGGCCTTTCATACCTTGAAAATACCCTGTTATTGGCAGAGTGCATACAGCGAGCTCTTTGCAGAATATCAACAGTATAAATTACTTGTGATGGCCAGTTGTTGTGATTGCCTCAAGGTTTATTGTTCTTTTGCTACTGTTTAGGTCTTTGGAAGTCATTGCTGGTTTGGAAAGTAACAGCAAGATCTTCACTGTCTACGTGCATGGCTTGCTGCAGCTGCAGGTAGGGCTCTGCAGGCTGGGAATCATTTATGGTCGGTCTGGAGTTATTTACTGCTAAGTCTGAATTCTCACCAGGAGGTGGGAAAGTTATTAACCTTCTCAATGAGGTTAATTGAAGCTAAATGACATCCCCAGGGTGGCTGTAGAGAATTGGTGGCAGGGGAGGTGGTGGCTATTCGTGGCATTGAGGGACACGGTCAGTGGGCATGGTGGGGGTGGGCTGGGGTTGGACTGGATGATCTCAGCAGTCTTTTCTGACCTTTACGATTCTATGACTTTTCCTTTCCTTCTTGCTCGCTCTGCAGGCTGGCCAGTACACCTCCATCTTTGTGGACAACAGTGCTGGAGCTCCCATCACCATTCAGAATGGATCCGATTTCATGGGCATGTTAATGGGCGCGTAGCATCGTCTGCAGCACTGCAGCAGGGAAGAACACGAATCACAGCCTTACAGCATATATTTGACTGAAGAAACCTTTACTTTGTCTCTTGACGACTGCTTCATGTAACTGCTGGTGTCTTTTTAAACAAGCAAAGAGCCTTTCCTTTTGCAGATTCTTCAGCTTGCTTTCAGAGGCTACTGCTTCTCAAGGTCCACACCAGTTCATTCACCTTAAAAAAAAAACCAAAAAACACTTTTATAACTCAGAAACAGACTCTGTAATATTTAATATGTGCTTCACCAAATGTGCACCGAACAGCACACTGAGATCTGGCATTTGTTGTAACTTTATTTCACACGATTACACCTGTAATCAGCATGTCTTCGGGACTGACTGCGGGGTGTTTTAAGTTTGTAAATGAAGGATTGAGAGGGGAAGTCAAGTAGTGACTGCGTTCCATGTGTTGTGGAGGAAGGAGACAAGAATTTGTCAGCAAAACTGTTTTTCACACAGTTGTCAATGGTGCAGGGCCCTCTCTTGTGTTCAAACTGAGATACGTTTGACAAGCAGCATGTCGAATTCTCAAGCAATGCCTGCTTTCAAAGATGGGAATCCAAGGGTTGAACCGTTTAACGGTGGTTCCCTAAATCCAAGTCTGTTTCTCTGCTCTTACTGAGGAAGCCAAATACCTCGCTGCCTGCACAGTTTTATTTTTATGAAAATGTGAGGCCAACGGCACCAGTTCTGGCTCCAACTCCCTCAGTTATGTTCTTATGTTTTAGTAAGATATATATTTGGCTCTGGACTGCATCACTTACACAGCATCCTGTCAGGTGTCATTTATCTGTTTGTAGATCCGTCTGATGTGTTTTGCTGGTTGTGGGTGTTGTCATTTCATTGGGCTTTTCCCTTCAACAGACACTTGGCCTTGTAATGATGCAACTTAATTAAGGAAATGGCTGATCAGCAGTTTCATAAATAGATGGCAGCGGGGCCCCACGTGGAGTCCAGATACTTTTCTTGAATTTTCTTGATTTTTCCATGATCCATTACAACACCTTCATAAAATGAGAACCAAGACTGCTGGGGACAGCAGAAGGCGTGAAGAAATGAGCCAGCAGTTCACCCCAGTAGTGACTGTTGGGGCTTCACAGTGTGTAACTCACATGAAGATCATTAAACCCTACCAGCAAGGATTGGCTGTTGACGTTGGGTTTTGGTGGGGTAGGTGTAGTCAGGGCACATGGCCTGTATCCCAGTATGTATTACTATACTGTACTTCTACTGCGTGAATATTTGTAATAAATTGGGCTATTTTGTGCACGACTTGCAGCAGCAGAATCTCCAGGTGTTGTTGCATTCAGTTTTATGTCGTTACCTATGGGTTTTTTGAACCAAGTCTCACTGTTGGTAAATCAGAGGTAAAATATTTATTTTATTGTAGAACTAAAAAAAAAAGAAAAAAAAAATTGTAAGATTTTGCTTTGGGATTTGCGACTTATTTTTTTTTTTTCCTGTTTGTTGTGTTTTATTCCTGTGGTCTCAATAGCAGATGAATTGTTGTGTCTTTATTTCTACCTGTTCCGCCTCTGGTTGATGAGTTGATGGTTGGACTTTGTGATATTAGAAGTCTTTTTCAACCTTATTAGTTGGAAAACATTGCCTTGTTAAGAATATTTTTAGCTCTGGATGCTACCAGGCATGGAGGGAGGTGCCCAGTGGGCATGGTGGGGGTGGGTTGATGTTGGACGTGGGGATCCTAGTGGTCTTTTCCAACCTTTGTGATTCCATATAGGCTGCAGTTCTCTTGACTCATGGAGATGCAGCCATCGGTGCAAGCGTGAGGCTGTTCCTCCAGCAGCACGATGGGCAGGATGGGTTGAAACAGCCAGGAATAAGCTGGGCCTGACCTCCACTGTTCAGGTGCAAGTGTACCAAACTCAGAACTCAGCTGGGCACAAGGTTCCTGGCTGAGCTGTGGGTGACACCAATGCTCTGCAAGGCTTTTGTGCTGTTTGGCGGCTGAGGAGATTGATTAATGATGTGAGAAGTGAGGTTTCAGTGCTCCTCTGTTTGTAGCCATAAAATTTATAGTCCAAGAAAATACGACGACTCAGAAGGACTGAGTTCAGTATGAGCAAGTTGTTTGTAACAAAATAAAACCCGTGCGCTTGAGACTGTGGTTTAATGGCCAAGTGAGCTAATCTCACCCAATGGGAATGGCGGTTTGTGGCAGGCACAGGGAGAAATCTGAGAGAGACAAATTAAATTTTAAAAAGTCACGTAATGAATATGGCCACTGAGATGTTGACATCTTCAGCCTGGCCTTTGTGTGGGACCCATGAAGAGTCTCTCAGAGAAGAAGCTTGCTTACTTATATTTCGGAACAATAAACCAAGCCATCTTAGGAGAAGCATCGACTGCTAATTTTGACGTCTATAAAAGTGATTATTTCCACTCATAATTCCTTATTCTAAACAGAGTCTAGCTAAAAGTTTCCAGCTTCAGGCTAAAGTTACTTAGCAAGGCGGTTTAGTGGGTAGGTGGATGGTTGGACTGGATGATCTTTTCCAATCTTAGTGATTTTATGGTAAATATCACAGCCTCGTGCTTCTGGGACATGCCTCTGCCTTTGGCTTGGGGGTGAAGGTTAGGCAGGGTTGCTAGCAGGCTTCTTTAGCTCCTTTTTGTGTTGGGTGCCCTCCCCAACCCTGCTGTTTTCATGGCTCCTGCATTCACTCGGATGCACTGTGCTGCATCAGCCCTTCACACCTGGAACCTGCAGGGATTCAACCTCTCTGATACTCACACAAAGCAGCCCTTGGGCAGGCTGGAGTGGGGGGTGGGGGGGTGGGGAGCTGAGCAAAGCCCCGCTCTGCTTGCTGCAGACAAATAAAAGCAAGGAGACCCGGCCTGTGATGATTTTCCCTGGCTGGGAGCTGACAGGTTATGAGGTTTTAAGCTCTATTCGAATTTCCACTTTTGTAAATGATTTTGATGCTCCGCTCCAGACTGACTCCAGGGGTATTTATGTCGGATTAGCAATGGATTGCCTGCTTTTCCTCACGCAGTAGAAGAGGGCCCAGCAGATGTAAACTCCCCCTGAATGGAAGCCTATTAATGTTGGAGCAAAACGGTTCGTTTGCCATATAAAACTCCCGTTATAAATAAGTGCAGGTTATAAATCAGCAACAGAAAGAGAGAGTCTGCACCTAGGGGCGAGTGTTGGAGGAATGCTCAAAGGCAATTTGAAAGCCATTCTGAATGGGTGACAGTAGCAAAAATAAAATAAAATAGCTCCATACAGCTATTCATACCATTTGAAGTATTAAAATTAACACCAGGTACTTCAGCTTTGTTATTAGGGTGACAGAGAAAGCTGCAACAGCCTCTGTTGTGGTTCCATTAGAAAGCCAGGGGGGTGGTGATTGTCAAAATAGAGCTCACTAATTACACAGCTGATTCTGGTTCAGTAATTGTTCCTAATGGTTAAGCCAGGCTGGTATCAATGCAAACTAAAGGCCATGACTTGAGAACTTCAGGTGCACCAAATTTTGTGCAGAAGAGCCAATTTCCTGCTGTTTTCTAGGACCCAGTAGTTGGTAACCAGGCATTTGGAGCTGAAGCCCTGTAGGATGGAGGGTTTGCATCTGCAGGTTAGTGGTCATTTTATTGTTTGTGTGTTTGTTGTCTAGACAGCAAAGCTCTTGGTTACTGCTCAGGTGGCCTCTATCTCTTGGAAGTGGTATTGTGTTCTTATTTTCTCTGTGGCAAGCCCATCTGATTTAAAATAATATTATAGGTTTCTTGGTAGCCCTGAGAGAAGATGAGTGAGGGTCTTTGGTAGGTTCCAGCACCTCATTTGCTGGGCTAACACAAGGTTAATGGGTGCTGGAGCTCACCCTGGTTCCCTTTGGGTATCACTTGGTATCCTTGTACACTAATAGGAACGTTATCTTTGTGGAGAACTCAATTATAAGCTTGGTTATCTCCTGCTAAAAGAGTGTGAGAGTGTTGGTTTCCTCCTGCTGCTGAGAAGGACGTGGCTTTGAAGGAATTAGAGGACCTCAGGACTTGGGTACTGGCACTGAAGGATCTCGGCTCCCTCTTCTCAGAGAAGGGGTCATCAGCCTTCCTGAAACTTTATTGATGAAAATCAGCTGAAAATCTCCCCTGGTGGTGGTAGATGTCTGTTCTAAGCCTTTCTGGGTGCTATCTGGATAACTTCCATTGTCTGGGTGTTTTTTTCCCCCCGCATTTTCTTGCTGCCTTCGTGCTGCCAGAGGTGCTCCTCCATCGAAGGTGACCTCAGAGGATGGTATTTCCAGTTTCAACCACAGGCAGGAGCTACTGGAAATGTCATCTCTCTGAAGATTCCAGTCCTGCTTTGCTGTTTTCTGTGGTTTGGATAAATCAGTGTGGATGGATCCTCACCTGGGCTACACCAGTAGTGTTCCACTAAGAGCAGGGGCCATACAGAAGTGCTGGATTGGGATGGCTTATTGCTGGCTCCGAGCCTTGTCGTTACCTTAATTCAGAGAATCTGTAACTGGAATTTCAGGCTCCTACCTCTTTGATCTCTTTCTCACTCCCTTGTGTTGTTGTGATTAATGACAGACTATTTGAAAAATGCTGTGGTGTCTGACTAACACAGTCAGAGGGGTGTGCAGGGTTCCTTATTTCCTCCCACTGCAGACCTGCAGAGTGACTGGAGAAGAGTTTATTTTCCACTTTGCTTTGCCAGAGCTTCTGAGTGCCTGGAGAGGGGAAGGGGTTAAATTCTCTGCTGCGTTAAAAGGAACGTTTAAATCAATTAACAAAAAAAGATCCAAAGAAAAGAAGCAAAAGTATGTGTGGCATCCAAATCCAGCATACGAAAACCCCATTTTGTAATAGAATATATAATGTTGCTTAGTTGGGGGAAAGAAACACGGACAGGATGTGTGTTGATAGCAAACCTCATACTTCTGGGGGTGCTCTTCTCTGTTGAATCAGATGTTGGTGGGATTCAGGAGCCCAAAGCAGTGCTGATTATTCGCATGGAAAGCATCCCTGCAGCCTGATATTTATGGAGTTGGGCTGTGCTGATGTATTTATTCTTTCCTGTGAAGCAAAGTGGTACAAAAAGAGGGTGAGGATGTTGGACAGTGGCACTAGACACCTCAGCGCTGCATCTCCAGGCTCAGTGGGTTACATTCTTCTTTCTTTCTCCTCAATTTAAGCAAATAGGAGCTGGAGCCTTAAGGTGTATTAGAGAGCAATAGGGATCTTGGCTGATAACAGTGCTCTAGGCTGTGTGAGGAAGCTGTTAGCTTAACCCTCACAATGGACAGGATCTGATAACAGGGCTGGGTGCAGGGGAGGGGAGAGGAAGGATTGTGTCCTGATGTCCACCTCTCATCAGCTGGGGGCTGAACCTCAGCCTGCAAGGGCTGTGCTAGGGAAGGAATCTGTAAAAGCTGATGTCTGAGGCCTTCACCTTGCTGCCCAGCACAGTAAGTGCGTGTTGCATGAGAATGGCAAAGGTCTCCATCAGGAAGTCGCTCTTTGGAAAGCTCTCAGTCCTCTCTTATCACTGTGTCTGAACACGAATGTTATTCAACCAGCTCAAAGCCCAGGGGATTGTTGCACCTGCTGTGATCTTGGAACTTGCTAGCACAAGTGTCAGTGAGCCTGCAGAGATTGACAGCTCCTCTCCTGCACTGGTACGGACGAAGGCATGAGCTGAGATGTTGCATCTGCTCTGGATGGTGGGTGCTGGTGTGTGAGGGGGCAATAAGGAGCCCACATCTCTCCTGCTGGGTACTTCTCATGTCTGTCTGATATGGCAGGAGGGGAAAGCTAATAATGAAAGGCAGGGAGAGCTCCTTTGCTTGTCTGTACTTGTAACTGAAGCAAGCCACATGCCGAGTAGCTTTCTAGCAGTGCTTGCCCATGGAGCTGTGGTCAGCTCTGCCTGAGCAACAGGAGTTCTTGCTTCCTCCATGGGCTGCAGCAGCCATGCTAGAAAGCACAAGCAAAAAAGTAATTCCCATCCAGCCCTGTGGTCATTCCTGCCATTTTTCTGCTTGTGAAGTTGAAGCCTTTATGCTCTCATGCCTTCATTTCAGCTCAGCCTTTACCCTTTGCTTTGGGTTAGAAGCTGCGGAGGACGATGGGGACCGTGCCAGGTCCTGGTGAGAAGTCTAAACACTGAGAAATATTTACATTGTTAAGTAACTTCAGTGTTAATATAGCATTACAGAAAGGTGGTGCCTTCCTGAAACTGCTGCAAGAGACAAAACAAGTGGGTGAATGGATATATCACGTATTATAGTACACATTGGTGGTGTCGTGTGTTACTTGATATTGTTACATCAAGGTAATGTTCAGTATCAGAATAACCTGATGCTGGGTTGTGGAGCTCTGCTTTATACTGGGTGCAATGGGCTGCCAGGCTGCTATGGGTAGGGGGAAGGAATGGGTTTAGGGTGCTCTGCCATTGAGAATGATGCTAAAGGAGGGGTGCAGTGCAGGAGGGATCCCATATGGTGTGCTTCAGGAAAGTGGAGGGGGGAAAAAAAGCAATTTTTTAAAAAAAGAAAAAAAGTAAAAAGCAAATCAGTGTCTACAAAGAAGCCCTGGAGGACAAGGATGGGCAACGCAACAAATGGATCATTTTTCATCACGAACTCATAACTGCTGTCTTGTTCCCAGTCTGCTCTTGTGACAGACTGTGCAATGCCCACTGGGGACACTTCTGGGACACGATGCTGAGAGCCAGAATGTCGTTCTGGGGAGCGATGCTAGGCAAACTGGAGCCACGGAGTCAAGCCTGGATCCAAAGTACGTTTTGTTTAAAAAAAAAAAAAAATAATAAAAAAAAAAAAATTCCTTTTATTTTGGCTCCAGAAGCCCAGAGCCAGGAATGTAAATTGGCTTAGCAGAAGTATGTTAATTTTGGTGCCTGAGTTTTATTCAATATCATCTCTGTCTGGCACCCACACAGCAGGTGGCTGTAAGGTGCAGGTTAGGATGCTCCTCTGTAGAAGCATGCCATCCTCCTTTAGGCAGCAGGCTGGTACCTCAGTCCTCACCCTTCACAGTGAGCAGGAGTTGAGTGAAGCAAACAAACCTTCTTACCTACTTGGGTTTGTTGTAGGAAAAAAAGGACAGATGTCGGAGCAGAGCAGTTTGGAACATCAACCACAGCCAAGGGAAGGGCAGGAGAATCTCAATGCTGGTATGGATGATAAGAATCTTAGCATCTTTCCGTCCATCTAGGTCAGATTTGACATGTTGAGTGGGATGGTCTGGGTGGGATGGGATCAATAGGATTCACCAAGGTTGAATCACTCAGTGCTCCAAGCTGCCCCCAGGCTTGTGGAGAAGGACTTTATCTCAGATTCCCATGGAAAGGAGTGTGCTCCTGCCCAGCCCTGAACTGCTAGCAGCTGAGCATCAATTGTTTTCATGATGGGATGAGGATCTGCCCTCTCCCCTGCCCTTCCAGGGTCAGATTTGACAGCAGCCTCCTGTGGGAAGATTGCACAAAATTCCTTGCTGGAAGATATGATTAAGCAGCAACAGTTAAACAGCCTCCTGGTGGTTCAGAAAAACCTGGCTGCTACTCAGGCTCTGACCTTGCTGCACTAATGCAGGCTGATTGTTTTAGTTAACTCAAGGTGACAGTAATTGACAGTATTTCAAGGGAAAGGCTGGTCTGTCCATGCTGAAGATGCCCCTTCAAGTATCTTTGCAAATAAAGCTGTGAAAAGGAAGCTTAAACAAGAGGGAGGTATCTTGCATCTGGCATCCTCCATCCTGGGCACTGCAGAACTTGCAAGGGTTGCTCTGCCCTTGCATCCCCAAATCTCCTGCAATTCCTCAGCCCTGGAGCTGCTCTGCATTCCCACTTGAGCTCATTCTCCACCTCTTGGTGGACGTTCTGCCCCATTGCTGCTATGGGGAATCAGGCAAACCCACCTGCTGCTCACAGGTGAAACACGCTCTCCTTTTGGGATGGTAACGTGAGATGTGGTGGAAAGGAATGGTGACATAACATTGGAAGAATGTTTCTTTTAGCTGGGAGCAATGTTTCTGTGCTTTGTTTTGCTTTAAGCAGACACAGCCCCGAGTGATGGCTTTTAATGTGACGCGGAGCAGCGTGGAGAATTAGGGAGATTAAAAAAAGCAGGATGTAGCTTGGCAGAGAGAAGCAGGGATGGGGCAATGGGGTTTGCAAGGAGATGGGTGAAGTGCTCCGCGTTTGGCTGGCAGGGTTTGCGAGGGTCATGGTTGCCCATAAAATGCATGTGGAGTTGTATGGAGTTTCACGATGCTGGTGGGAAGCAGGATGGAACCACCTCACTCCAAATGCAATCATTTTAAAGTGGGGAAAGATCTCTGAGCTTATCTAGTACAACTGTCCACCTATAGCCAGCGTTGCCCTCTGACCAAGTCCTAAATACCACATCTACACCTTTCTTGAATGAATAATAAATTGTTTACCACATGCTAGATAAAGCTGCATTGAGCCACACCGGGCAGGAGACTGTGTGCAGAGTAGGTACAAAGCCAGGAGCTGCAAAAAAAGGTGAGGAAGAGGCTGAGAGGGGACTGTGTATGGCGACAGAGGGGCTGGTGATTAACCCACGGAATGCACAGAGGGGACAGAGCAAGAGGAAACCATTTGCTGCCCTGTCCCTTGCACTTTCCCCTCTGATCTGCAGCGTTCCCCTCCAGCACTGAGTTCTTTGGGATCAGATCCTCCCCTGCACCAGACACAGTCCTCCCCCAAGGGCTGGGCGCCAGGCTGGTGGCAGGGGGGCTCAGACAGGCTGCTGCTGAGTGACAGCCTGGCCCCCAGCCAGCAGGACCCACAGAAACGAGGTGCCCTCTTAATTGATCTGCCCTGTTCCTTGCTCTTTGCCTTGCTGTTATTCCTCTGTCTTAAAACACGGGCGCGTGACGTGGATGTGTCGCGGAGGGACGTTGTTGGAGGACAACATTTCAGCTCTGGGAACTTAATAGCAGGCTGCTCCCAGTAAGGCTGGCTATAATAATTAGCCTGTCGGCCCTATGGGTGTGCTGTGCCTGACCGCTCGCCTTCCTGCGATGAGTGACCAGCTGATTCCGATCAGTGCTGACAGCCCATGGGGATGCTGCTTTTAGCCCTGGCTTTAGGGCAAGGCAGCATCAATTCCCCTGATGTTTCGTGTCCCTCCATTCCCTCCACCCCCCTTCTATTTTAATTACTAGGCAATTCTCAATGGAAAAAGAAAAAAAAAAAACAAAAACTGAGCTGTTTTCTTGGCAGACCCAAACTATCTATTCCATCACTGCAAAAACCTCTGCGAGGGTGAATGGATAGGGGCCTAGGCAGCCTGGTTGGGTGGTTGGCAATGCTGGATTGGAGCTTAATCATCTTTAAGGTCCCTTCCAATCGAAGCCATTCTGTGAGAAGGGCTCGGAGAAGTTCTCCCAGTGCCATGGCACTCCTGGGCAGCACAGTTCAGTGCTTTGGGTCTTGGTTTTCCCCCTGCAGCTGATTCACAACCCCTCAGCGCTGCTGTTTGGTTCTGCAGCACTGGGGGGAGGTGGCAGAGCTGAAGCCTTGCGCAGAAATAGGTGACGTTTCTTAAGAGGAAAAACATAAATTTCTGGATGATAACCCATAGCTGGGGGATCCCAAAAACTCCATGAAGTGTGTGTTGGTCAGAGGGACGATCAAAGGTCAGAAGGAGGACCAGAGCTGCATGTGGGGCTGCCAGAAGCAGAGGGATGGATGTCGCTGCCCCTTTTTGTAGGAAGGTGTTTTCTTTCCTTCCAAGTGCACGTTGATTTTCTTGCTGTCGCCAGCTTGTGCCCTTTTCTCACTTTGATCTTTGGATCAAAGAGCAGAGGGGCATGGGAGGTGGTGGGGATGGGCAGAGGTGGGGGGCAAGTTGGTCACGGAATATTGGATTTCCCAACAAACAGCAGAGAAAGGGGGGGGTTGGAGAGGTAGGAGAAGGCAGCTTCTGAAGGCTCCAAAGGAGGATGCGTCCAGTTCCTTCAGGAGTAATTCCCCCTCTGTTTTTTCTGCTGGATGACAGCGTCATGCAGAACATGGGTGGTGAGGAGATGGTGATGTGCTGAGCTGGGTTCAGCAGGCGTGCGTTGTTTCCAGGAGTTGAGCCCTAGGCAGGATCACTGCTCCCATTTCCAAACTTCTTGGAACTTTTCAGGTGGACCAGCTTTGTGATGATGGCTCGTAGAGTGAAACCAAGCTGGGTGGATGCAAAAAAAAAAGCAGGTTTTCTTCTTTATAAACATTGTTTGTTTTTTCATTGTCTCCGCTAAAGACAGCGCCTTTCCAAGCCTGACTGCGGGCGCAGAGCCAGGACATATCATGAATTACAATAATAATTTTCACTAGGAGGGTTGGCTCCCTCCAGATTGCGCGGATCCCTCCCTGGTAAATAGCTTTAATACCCCACAGGCGCCAAATCACTTGACCTAGGTTAGCCCGTGAACTGGGATGCTTTCTGCTCGGCTGAGTGGTCCGGAGCCGAGATTTTTCCTCCCATTCTCTGCCTGTCAATCCAGGTAATAGTCAAAGCCTTATCTGAAATGCATTAGACTTTCAACGAATTGTCTGGGCTCCGGGCCCTGGGTGCTGAAGGCACTCGTGCGTGTGATGTGTACGAAGAGGCGAGACAGTAGCTTTTAACACCCCTTGCCTCATCTCTTTTCTTGGCTGGGGTTCAGCAAATTTCCGCAGTCTGCCAGCAAGAAGCTCGTGCCTCTGGGTTCAAGTATGTAGGCAGTGGTAACTGATCGGCGACGCGACGCTTCTCCGAAGCACTCAGCACCGAGTTTTGAGGCTGTTTTGCCTAATATAGGAATAGGTTATTTCAGAGCTGTGGATGGCTTGAAAAGCAGGGGGGAAGGAGAGGGTATGGTAGGCTGAGAGTGAGGGGTTTTGGAGAGATGTTTGGGGTCTGAGGAAGTTGAGTTCGGAAATGTTCTCAGCTGGGGAGTGGATATGAGGCTTCATTCAAAAGTCAGACCACTTGTTTTGACTCCCCGTATCAGCCAGACCACACTTCCCTTTCTTATACCAATGAGTGGCCACAGCTTGAACTTGGGCCCAGTGGTCAGTGCTGTACTTTTAAGAGTGTAACATTCAAGTTGAAAGCACAGATTTCCTTCCAGTGGTACCCAGTGGATGGGCATATGAACAGTTTTCCCTCATGACTCTCTGCAGTACCATATTAGTCCTACCCAAGGGGAAGGTATGACCAAAATATCTTGTCTTGCTCAGCCTGATGATGCTAAAACTTCAAGCGTTGCAGTTCACTTTGATGGGGTGCTTGTGGCCTGCATGGTCTTGGTCTGTGTCAGATGGATGGCAGGAGCTGGGAGGGACACACAGGCAGAACAGTCACCATCTGCGTGCTTATGAGCACTGCAAAACTGCGTTTCTTGACAGCTCTGAAAAATGCCAGTGGCTCTACAAAGGCAGCTGTCAAGAAGACAAAGCGGGCAGGGTGTGAACATGCAGGAGGGTGGCAGCCAGGGGGTCTGCAGATCAGTGTGGCACCTCTATGGAGGTCCACTTCTGTTGAAACTTCCCTTACTCTGCTTCCCCAAGGCTGCTTCTCAGCCCTCTTGGTTTCTCCAAAGGATGAGGATGCTCGGCAGCTCCCAGGGCTCCCACAGCTCTGTTCCCACCAGATCAATCCCAAAAGCACAAGCAGCAGCAGAGCGTGTTCCTCATCTCCTGCAGCAAGACGATGACTCAACACTCGTGGCCTGTTGCTTCCTTGGCCTCTTTGCTGATGGGAGAGGAAACCAGTGATGAGGGTGGTATTTTAGCACCCTTGTGGAAGCTAGTTAATGGAAGGAGGCAGCCCTTGAACAAACAGGAGTGAATTCAAGAACCTCCCACTGCTCTGTGCTGGAGGGGGCAGACATCTGATTCTACTGAAGGCTCTGAGAAGCAAGGTCTGTCATTTTCTACATTTTTGCTCGATGTCTAGCAAAGTGGGCTGAGTATCATGCAAATAATGTTATTAGTGGGTCGACCCTGATGATTAGGAAGCTGTGATTCACAGATATGGAACAATTGTAGCTGGCGAAAGGGAATGAAATGGGGTGAAAGGAAAACACATCAGAATGTCAAAGCAGCAGGATCAGAGCCAGTTCAATATATGTGGTCGGGACAGCAAATTCCTGATTTGCAATGGCATACAGAGGAACTTCATAGGAATTTCGAGGCTTGTCACTTGAATCTCATTTCAGTCTTCTGGAAAGTGCTGTAAAGAAGCTGTTGACATTGTTGTATTACCAAAGCAAAGAACTGAAGGATCACAGAGGAAGAGATGATTGCTTGCCTGCACCTTCTTCTACTTTGGCTTCCATCACCCAGCCAGAACCCATGGAGCCCTCGCAGACAAACTGCTGTGTGGGCAGCATGAAGACCTTCCTGGTGGTATTCCACAGGTATAAGCACTATCCTAGGTGGAGAGCCATTGAAATGAACCTGGTGTTTTAGTAACTAGGTACTTAGCTAGAACCTGAGATAAACGTAGCCCTGAGCCAGGCTGTAAAGGCACAGCTCAGGAGGGTTTGTGTGGTTGGAACTGCTCTGCAGCAGATGCCATGGGGTTGGGGACAAGATCCAGCTTGCCTTTCCCTTCTCCCCTTCCTCTGTTTTGTTTTGTGTTTGGTTGTTTTTTTTCCTCTTGGATTCTAATGATCTTCATTGGAGGTTATTAACCCCTCTGCTGTAATCCTGTTGGAATGTCTCTGCCTCCAGAGGTACTCACAGATGAGACCTGGGACAAATCGCTGCTTTATTCAAGAGCTTGAGGTATCCAGTGATAAGAACTGCAGTGAAAAGGCTGCAGGGAGCTGTAGTGCTTCTGAGGCATGGCCAGGCTGGTTTGTAAGCAGGAGGTGATGACAGGCATGGTCAGTACTGCCCACAGGGTGGGCTTCTGCATATGTATCTTCAAGTTTAAGCCTTTTGCAGAAGGGTTATCAGGAAGGGAAACAGAGGGACCCAAAGTTATGATGGGAGAACCCACATCCTTGATGTGAGCTGAAGATCTGCTGCCAGAAAACCTTTCTTGCACTAAAGGATCTGGAGTGCCATGTGTGAGCTTTGCAGCAGGTTTACTTAATGCTTTCACAGCTGCCTTGGCAGTGGTGGGGTGATCTGAGGAAAGTGAGGGCAGAATAGTGCTTTAGCACATGACTAACCTGTCTTTCCTCCAGTTTTTTACCCTTGTTCCCCACATCAAATACTCCCTCACCCTCCTGAAAAGAGCAGATGAGCAGTCTGCAGACACTGAATAAGCAGAGGTGTTGGTTCTGACTTTTGAAAGGAGAAACCTTTGTGGTAATGTTGCTTGGAGAGCTGCTGTGCGAGGCTGGCCAGCCTTTAAGGTTGGGGAAAGAGGGAGAAAACAGGAAGGTTGGAGTTTCACAATGTCTGTGCTGAAAGAAAGGAGAGCCCAGGTCAGCAAGTCCAAGCCCTTGACTGGAAATGCAGAAGCAGGGCTAATTTATGGTTTGCTAGATAATCCTTATGGAATTCTAGGAGTGAGAAGCCATTCACTGACCCCTTCAGAGACAACTTCTGATCCTCAAGCTTGGCCAGGAAGGAAGTCGGAGCCCTTCAGCTGACAGTGATCTTGCATGGGGGCTGAGGCTGAGCTCCAGACCACAACCACATCCTGCATGTCCAGCCTGGGCAGGAACCATCATGTGCTCGCCCCACAGGCTGTGCTGGCAGCTGGTGCAGCCTCACCTGGGCTGGGAACAGACACACGGTGGCATGGGGATGGTGAAACCTTGCACGTGGTAGAGATGCTCATTAGATGCTTGCCCTCTTAGTGCTGGTTCTGCCTGGAAAATCTTAACATCTGGTGCTGTAGACGCTCAGCTCAGTGCTTAAGATTTGCCTTGTTTTCTGCTGGGATGCTTTTCTGGCCCATTGTTTGAGTGGGTAGGGTGAGGGGAAGCATGGAGCTGTGTCCTCCATTGATTTGGTTGCCTTGGTTCCCAGGAGGTGTTGGAAAATGCTGAGAGCTGTTCTTGTCAGCCTTGAACTGGAGGGAAAGGCAGGGTGTGGAGCGCTTCCAGCAGCTCCAGAACTGCAGCTGAAGGGCTCAGAAATCTCACCCATCAGTCTGATATATTTATAGAAGGATACAATCTTGTTTAAGATGAGAGGAATTCTTTATGACTATGTCCTGGGACCCTCTTAAATCCTTTAGGATGGACTCTCTGCTTCCTTTTCCTCTGTCCTCTTTACATTTGAGCAAAGTGGTGCTGTTGCAACATCCAGTTTTGGATTATTATTCAATGGAGGTAGATGTGTTACCAAAAAAAAGCAGGAGATGTTCACAGAGAATGTCGATTCTGACTCCATTCTTCTGCTCTACAGCAAAAATGCATTTGGGGCCCTGACTACTGGGGTGCAAGGCTGGGTTCTGCACTCGCTCGACTGAAGCCATCTTCCTTCTGACTTCCATGCACGCTGCATATTTGGGTGCATTTAGGACAATTCTAGTATCTAGAGGTTGGGGAGCAAAACACTCTTTTTTTTTAATTTATTTTTCACAGCCCCTTCTTCCTTTGGAATCCTGCTGCTGCCCCTTGCTGCAAGACAGGGAGACCTCAAAGGCATGGGTGAGAGCGCAGCTCTTGCTCAGACTGCAAATCTTCCAAAGGATTAGGGTTTTACTTCAAATAGAGGAATGTAAATGTGTCTGGCTCCATAGTGGCTGGAAATTTCTCGCCGGAGCCAATGTTGGGCCATACTTGGCGGTGACAAGACGTTTGTTTGCCCACCCTGGTTGGACTACAGCTCTCGGGCTGGAAAATGTTAAAATGGGCTGTGCGTGCTTTTAGTGTCATAAAGTGGAGCTGGGAGGGGGAGGACTTAGCGGGAGGAGCTGGATGTAGGTGGTTATTCTGCATTAGGATGGCAAGCTGGGGAAGGAGCTGGGTTGGTTTAGTCTGACTGCAGGGCTGCGAGCTTGAGCTCATCTGTTTTCCCCCTCTTTTTGTCTTTATCACTGTTTCCTGGCGTTTTGTCGACTTGCAGATTCACGAAGGTATCTGGGAGTCTAAATCCCACCGAGGCCAGTGGGGATTTGGCATTTAAATGCCCTTGTGGTTTCGCTGCGTTAGCACAGTGCTCTTGGGAAGGAAGGGAAGTGGTATGGAGGACCCTGAGCGTCTCCTAGATCATCATGCAGGATGTCAAACCTGCCAAGGAGGATTTGGATTCTCTGAATGTCCTCCAGTGTCTCCACTGGGTGTGATTGCTGCTACTCTCCCACGAGCGGACGCTAAGATCACAGCTCTGTGTGAAAGCAGTTGGTTCATTTATGTGCTTACCTGCAGCACAAGTCTGCAATAGAAATACTGACCTTGTCTGCAGGGACCTGAGGGCAGAGATGCACAGCATGCTTGGATTTCTTGATGCCAGCAATAACCAGAAACCTTTTTTATCCAAAGCTGCGTTCTGAAATCTAATGTTATATCAAAGCTGTGGCAGTTGTGAAACAAGCAGGGCTTTGGCTCAAAGCAGTAGAACTGAAAAAAGGGCATGAGATAAACAGGCCTGGAATTAATGCTTAGAGAAAGTAATAGTGGGGCTTCCAAGCGTGGAATGTCTCTGATGTTTTGAAGGCTAATAAAATATTGACAGAACGAGTCTGCTCAGTGATAGGATCCAGCCTTCCCTCTGCTGTGAGAGGAGGGCACCATGGCATAGACAGAGGACTGGGAGCAAATGGTGCCGGTCCTACATCCAGCTCTGAGCACCTGGCTGACTTCAGGCATGCTGCTTTGCTTTTCTTCCTGTTGAGGACTCCCGAGTACAATGGGAAGAATAACAGTGCCTTCTTCAAACTGTGACTCAGTCTGTAGTGTAGATGAAATGCTTTGATCTCCAAGGACTCGTTGCTCATGGTAGGTGATGGGAAGCCTGAGAGGGCCAAGGGATATTTGCCTTTGATCAGCAGAGTTTGTGTTATCCCATTCTGGCAAGTTTTTCCTTGGAACTAGACATATCTTTTAGCTCAGTTGGAAGTAAGATGTTACGTGTCCCCAGGGCTTCCAGATTCAAGTTATCAATGGTAATTTACAGCCCTGAGAGCTTTTGTGTTCCATCATCCACTGCAATGGGAGATGCAAGTAACCATGCCAATTCCTTAAAGCATCCTCTGTGATGGATGGACTTATCAGAAATATCTGTATGCAGGGAGATATGAAAATTAAAATACCAGACTACAGGAGACAAATACACTGAGCTGAGTGGATGAGATGGATTTGAGGTGCTGAAGGAAACTGGGAAGTGATCAGTTAAGGTCTTAAGGAGGGATGGATCTATGGTCAAGTTAGCTAAATAAGTCCTTTATCTTTAATGAGACTTGGAGCAGACCTTCCAAAGAGCTGGTGCTCAACAAGACTGTAGATACTGACAGACAGCTGGCTGTTTTTTTTCCCTCTGCCTCGTTAAAGCTGTTTGAAGAGGTGGAATAATATTCCATAAAACAAGATCTGTCTTGTTTTATGGTGCTGACAGGTGCTCATCTCTGTGAAGCTCAGTTTCAGTGAGCATGCAGTTGGTGTCAGGTCTTCTTGAACATGCCTACTGTCCCTTTCTCTTCCCAGAACCATTCCCCTAACTCCCAGCAAACACCAAAGCACTTTTCACTCCTGACCCTCGCTGTCCTTCCCCAAGAAATACCCTCAGCCAGGGGTTTTGACAGGATCAGTGCTTTAGCCCTCAATGGCAGTTTGTATTTACATAAGTGGAACACTAATATTTACTTAAGATTATACTTTATTTTTCATGACTGAAGGGAAGATTATGCTGCGTGCTTTTTACATTTCAGAGGTGGGGAGGCAGGAATGGTCCCACGGCTTGCATAGAGAGGACCAGAGGCTGTTCTGCTCTGCATTAAGTATGAAAATTAGAGCAGATGGCTGAGTGGGACCAGAAACAAAGCAGTCCAGAAGCAGTGGAAACGCATGATGATGTCTCAGGCAAAACAGCACAAATGAGCTCAACAGGGCAGCATGCAGCCACGGAGAACCTGTGCAAGCCTGATGCTTGTGGTGGTATCTGAGCATTTATATTTGATAACAGCATTTATTATCTACTGACATAGCGATGATGCATTATAGTAACGCAGCAAAACAAGCTGGAGCTCAGGACCTTGTGCCTCATAGTGCCTGGGTCTTGTTTCTTTGCCTCTGCTTGCCTTGAGCTTGGGCATCGTGCACAGAGGGCAGCAGGAGGCCGGTCCCTGCTTGCAAATCGAAGCAATATGCTTCTCCCAGGCCTGTGGTAAAGGAAGAGCTGGCTTTTAGGCAGGGCTGGCCCTTGCACATGCACCAACCCCATAGGCCTGACCCGTTGGCGTGCCCCAGCCTTCGATGTGGGTGTTGAACTGCAGGCTCAAACTGCCAGAATAAGGGAATACATTGGCAGCAAGAGAAAAGAGAGGCTGGGATCTCTGAAGAGCGAGGCTGCCATGCTGTGCCATGTGCAGGATTCTCCATCCCAACCAGGTTGATAAGCAGCAAGAAAACGGCTGGGAAGAGGCAAGGAGTGGGGAAGCCCAGGCTGCTGTGTTCCTCTGGAGACCACACACACGCTGTATTTACGAAGCAAAGAAAGAAAAACGAAGTTGTCTCTCTTTCTTTTTTTTTTTTAAAAAAAGAAAATACCTGAATAACAGAACTGTGTGGTCTGGCAGCTCCTCTCTACCCTTCGCTTAACTGACTGGAGAAACAAACACAACCTCCTCCAATTTTTATCGCTTTGCTCGTGTTTCTCTCCTGTTTAAGCTCTTGAGAGAAATCCTTGGAGGAAGGGCTCAGAAGAAGCAGTGCTTTGTGACTGGAGGACCGAATCGTTGGCAGTGTGTGGCCTAAATGGGTTCCTCCAAGGGTGGATTGGGTTTCTCCAGTGTCTTTCCCCTGCCTGGGGCTTCAGTTTGCAGCTATAGGTGCTTGTGGCTGCAGTAAGCAAGCTTCATTCTGGAAGGATGTTTCATAGAATCATGGAACGACCTGAGTTGAAAAGGACCTCAAAAATCATCTAGTTTCAACCCCCTTGCTGTGGGCAGGGTTGCCAACCAGCAGACCAGGCTTCCTGGAAATACAGTGTGTTTTTTAGAAGGTATAGAGTCTTAGGGCACCCCAAAGCCTCTGTCACTGTTTGTGGTACAAATCAGCCTCAGGCACAGCAGTGAAAGCTGCCTCTTCTTCCTTAGTTTGGTGAGAAACAAAAGGTTCCAGGCTTTATGGTGGTTTTGGTCTTGCATCCTTTGCCTCCAGGGAGTTGGTTTCCCCAGTTCCCAGAATGGCATTGGGTACTTGGACCATTCATAGGAATGGTCCATTCTATCGGAGCTCTGGAGGAATGGTTGTCAATGCTTTATTGGCCTTGTTCAGATTTTGCAAGCGTGGTTTTAATTAGCTCTGCTCGGCTATTGAGCACCTGTCCAAAGCTCGTCTGGATGTGGAAAAGTGAGTTGGATAATTTGGGAAGGTCTGTAGTGTGCCAGCCAAGTCTCTGTTCACAAAACGAGCTCCTTGGGCCAGCACTGGCACTCCTATAAAGGAAAGCTGGTCCCTTTGAGGTTCAGGTCTATCTGCTTTTATCGTTCTGCAGGCTCTTGGGTCCAGCTCCCTGGCATTCACTTACAGCTGCTTGATACTTCCCCAGCCACGTATCTGAACTCAAGAGAAGGGCAGTTCCTTTCTCAGAACATCTGCAGAGGAATGAGTGTGGCTGCAGTGTGTTTTGAGCTTTGATTTCATTTATTTTTTTTATTTTTTGAGAAGCTCCCCAAAATCTAGAGGCTTCTTTTGACTTGAGCTTTATGTGTCTGTAAACTTGTTGGTATTATTTGAGAAAATCATCAATTTATGTTTGGTTGGAAAAACTGAGGCATTTGAGAACAAGTTAGTGAATACTTGCTTCTCTTTTGCTTCTTTACTCACCTTCCTGATCAGCTTGTGAGAGGCAGAGTTGGGAACTTGGATGCTTCAGACCCACTCTCTTGTGCTTCGGAGAATAAATTCTTTTGCTTATCTTGTATTACAATTCCTTGTGTCCGTTGAGCCAGATAGCAACACTGAGATGAAAAACTTGCTTGGGATGTCAGACCCCATTGGGGTGACATGAGAAGAAGTCAGAAAGCGAGTTGATTCTTTGGAAACTGCCTGAGGCCAGCAGCAATTCCCAGCAAAACAAGATTAAGAGAGCAGAGAGATAGTGTCGTATTTGGCCCATGGCTCTCAATTCCTAGAGTGCTGAAGTCAAACTGCCAGAAATCTGATAGTCTGGAATGTGCAGAAAAATAAATATAGGTATTTCTTTTGTCTGGGGGTTACTAGGCAGGTTGACAGGCCTACAACCAGCTCAGTGCTCTGGGTGCATTCAGGCAGAGTTGCCACTCCTCTGAAATTGACTTTGTGGCTCATCCAGGATGGATGAGTGATGCAGCTTGTGCCAGGCAGGGCGCAGTGCAGAGAATCCCCTACGATCCTCTCTGTGACAAAATCACAGCAGTCAAGGAGTGATTGAGCTCCTGTTTGGTGGAAAGAATTGTCAGGGTTTTGTTGTGTTTTTTTTTTATGCTGTTTTGCAGTTCCTTGTAATCAGTGCTCTGAACCCAGGGATCTTCACAAGTCTTAGCAAGTGCTTATTTCTGAAGGGTGCAAATTCCAGAAATAAGTTGGTTTATAAAACAGAGCGACTGGCTCTGCTTTGGAAGCCTTTGATTTGGTTTATATTCAAAGATCCAAAGTATAGAAAAATGTCACACATTCCTAAAGCTCTATTCACAGCACAGAAAAGCTCAGTGCAGAGGGAAAGTGTTTCTTTGTGATGCAATTACTGGAAACGTTGGCCATGGCTGATAGTTGGCCCCTTGTGTTGGGCACAGCAAGCGTGCTCATATGCATGGGTTCAGGTACATGCCCAGGTATGTTGTAGGCTCAGATCTCATCGTCTTGCAGGGCAGAGCCCTCAAGAAAGGTACAGAAGGGTTAATTGTCTGAGGAATTTCAGTGGTGTATGCATAATTAATGCAAATGAAGGGGGAAAAAGGGCTCTTAGTGACAGTGCTAGCCTGCAGGTGCTCTGAGCTTTGCAAACAGAAGTGATGGAATATGAGCAGCCTTTGGACAAACTTGTGGTTTTATGCAGGTTGTCATTAGCAGACCGTGTGCAGAAAGTAAACAGCTGATATTCCTGGTTAGCTTGTTGCTGCTCTTTGAACCAAGCAGATTAGGAAGCAAGTCTTGCTAAACTTCAAGGTGTGATTGCGACCAACTTCAGTCCCTGCATCATCTGACTTGTGTCAAGTATGGGGATCTTTAATGGAATGGCAGAGAATTCATCCCACCCCATGTTCCAGATTATTTTAGACAGGAAATTTGGAATCTTTCTGAAGATCATTAGATGCATCCAAATGAATTTGTAAGAAAAAGAAAACCTATTTGAATGCAACTTTTGTGTTCTTCATGTGAGCATCAGCTTCTATTTGGAGACCAGAAAAACAACCTGAAGCAGAAAACAAATAATTCCCTTGCATATGGATTTCTGACATATAAGTCTCACTTCATGATGTGCTTTGAGATCCTGGGGGAAAAAAGTACTGTAGAAATAGGTACAGTCCTTACCAAGTAAGGATGGGGTATAGCCAACCTACTGCTACAAGAGATTTCTCTTCCCACCATTCTTCTGGTCGTAATTTATAGCTTTCAAGAGCTCAATCCAAGTTGGATTTAGGGCTAACAGAGCTGGAGTCAAACCAGGTCAGAGCCAAATCTACAGGCCAGCAAACGCTCTTTGGAAGCTCGTGTGCTGAAGTGTGCTTGTGTCTGTGCCCATGAGTTTATGCACTGCCTTTGTGGTTCTGTGGTGGCCTGAGTTATGGCTTCTGAGAGGACAGAGAATAAGTAGCTGAGAATGAATAGTGTTATTTTTCCACAGCTGATTAAATCCCTAATAAGTGACTTGCTGTGTTGCTTTTGGGAGGATGTTCTGTGGTTGCTGAGGAAAAGATGGCTAATGTGTTTATTTGTATGTTGCAGCTTGGAAAATTGCTTAAGTGGTGTTTCTTTCTCCTTCAGTCAGGGCTTCAGTGGGAGCTGACTACAGAGCTTGCCAAAGCTGGGGAAAGGGGAGGCAGGCAGCAGGGGGAAAGGGCTTTCCCTTCTGTTATCATGAGTACAGACTTCACCTTGCACTGCGTTCTTCATGCTTGGCACACAGGATGCCTCATCCTTGTCAGCTGCAGATGGAGAGAAACAACTTGGTTGCGTTGAAGCCAGAGCCCCACGTGTTTTCTGGCATCCTTCCTGATAGGAGCGCTGCCCTTATGCTAGTGAGAGAGGGATCCTGTGAGAGGTCATGATAAATCTAGAATAACATAGAGTGCACAGGAGATGTCAGCATTGATTTGTGCAAACATAGGAGTGTATCTTCCCAACTGGTTGCACAGAACCATTGAATTATAGAACGGTTGAGTTGGAAGAGATCTTAAAGATCATCCAGCTCCAACCCCTTTCCATGGACAGGGTTGCCTCCCGCCAGATCAGGCTGTCCAGAGCCCCATCCCATCTTCTGGGCCTTTCTGCATCCTGTTTTTCAGCATGCACACAAGCTGACTTCTCGGCAACATAAAGCACTGCATAGAATCAGCCTTCTACTATTAAATTCTTCAATATTTCATGGCATAATGAAGTTAATTGACTCAGTAGACCAGCAATTTCACACGTAACAACTCACACATTACTGAGCAAACAACAGCAGTTCAAGAACTGCAGTTCTCTTAAGATGAGATCATGTCCATTCCGTTTCTAACACAGCATTTCTGTTCTGCATTGGCCTGACATGCAGGTGAAAGCAGTCTACTTGTTTTACATCATTTTAGCAAAGAGCTGGGAATAACCAGGGCTGAGTTTGTAAGGGAAAGCTTCCAAGTACAAGGGGTTTAATCCCAAAACTTAAACTTGGACCAAAACCGTGTAGCATATTTAGAACTGATCACAATTAACTAAGATTGGGCGCAATGCCTAGGAAGCAATTCCATCTTCAAAGCAGAATTGATGTGGAACTGTAAGGCTAGCAACTCCTGTGGCTTCTATTGTAAGAAATGATGTTTTCCTCAAAGCTGTTGGTTGGAAATATGAACCCTACAGCTTCCAGTCTGAAAAGCTGTAAAAAAAGAAACCTGAATGTTTGAGTCCCCAAAGTCCTGTGCTTGAAGATAACCTTGTGGGCAGAATAGAATATATAGCTGCAGGTGTGCTCAGAATCTGAATTCAAAAAAGCATTTGACCCTTCTAATTTCCTAACCCTTGGGCAAGTCAGGAACCTTCATCTCTTCCTGGAGCAGATCAGCCTCTAGACCTGGAGTGCACCCACCACCAATCACTGCAGCATGGCAGAAGAAAGACTGCACAGAATGTAACCATCAACTAGCTGCCCATTGCCTGGATGTCCTGGTAAAACAGTGATGTGCTGTCACAGCTATCTGAGCTCACACACCCAAGCTGACAGAATGCCCCAGCAGACGTCACATGGTGCTCTGTACGACCTGTGAGGCTGCCTCCTAGAAAAGCTTGTGATGTGAGGTCTTTTTTCTGTCTGATTTATCAATGCTTGGGCCAGATCAGCTTTCTGATGAGCCAGTGGAAATCGAGTGATGGAACAGAGAGCTGCGAGTTTGAAGAAGGAGAATTTCCAGTGTATGAGGGAACTTGGTGGTGTTTACCATCAAGAGATGATTGGAGGCCAGTTGGGCTGGAGGAGCTCGGTGTCACAGGATGATGGAGAACTGAGCACCATTTCTGGAGGCTCAGAAAGGGGTAAACAGGAAAGCAAACGTCAGAGAGGGAAGGAATTTGCCTTCAGAATGGATGGCCTCCAAGGGCATCTGCTCACAGTTTAACCACGATAATGATTTATTGTCTGCTTTGGGCTGACTGTAACCTCATTTGACTGCCAAATGCAGAGTGTAGGCCTGCCTTGCCCTGGGGAACATGCAGTATGAAATACAGACTCACAGGGGAAGTGACAACCAGGGAACGAGCATAGGAAAGGAGCTGACATTTCTAGGTGTTGATTTCACCAGCACTGGGAAGAATCTTGCCCCTTTTCAAACCCAAAGTGGCTCGCAAAATGATGCTTGGGGGTCTTCAGCAAATCCTAGGCAAGTTACTCTCAAATTCAAACGAATGGGATCATGGAAAATACTGCATTCCTCCATCACTGTGAGCTTATACCAAGTTAAAGGGTGCCATTTTCTTGAGCTGTTATTATGGGGAATTGGAACACTAAAAGTCAGCTATGCACCCATTCACCACATGAGAACATCCAACAGGCATTTTGGTACTTTCCTTGGAAGGAAAAGGTGGCAGAATAGCAAGGTGTTGGGACTTTGCCTTTGCCAGAAAGGTATTTCTGACTTCACTGCTTATTGCCATCGACTGCTTCCTAACAGGGAGAGAGAAGTTTGCAGAAATGGCTGATGACAGGACAAGCTGTGCGGTGAGCCAACAGCCTGAGTTCTGTATGTAAGAAAGGGATGCATATTTCTACCATTCATACCTTAGTGTACTGAAGTAATTTTAGGAGCCAGACAGCATTTCATGCTTACAGGCATAGAGTAGAACTAGAAAAGGTCCAGCAAAGACTAAGATGAGTAGACAAGTGTCTATACAATAGACTGTAACGTATAAAGAGGAGTTGAATAGACCATTTTGGGAAGAAAAAACCAAAAAGATTAATGAGGGGGACAAATCACATAAAGCTCCATAAAATCACATAAAGCAGAGAAGAGGAATAAGGTAGACACATATTTTTATGTAATGTATGGCAGTGCAGTGCACTGACCCCAGCACTAGGCTATTCCTCTGCTTTGTCATGTGTTGACAAGAAGATTTCAGAAATGTAGCCAACACCCTCTGAGAACAGAGTGGGAGAAGCATGTAAGCCTGGCTTTGCCCAAAGTGAATCAAGATGATGCTCATTCCAGGAAATTTGTTTTCCTTCACTGGAGAATTTAATTAGCCATGGAAGGAACTCTAATTGCGCTCAATAAAAAAGTCTTTGGATACATGTGACTGAGAGCCAGTCATTTTCTATTGTTTCTAAAGTAAACAGTGGAGGCTTGGGCAGTTTTTAGATCATCCGAACTACAAAGGAAATAACAAAGATGCATAGAATTCAGTCTAACTTAAAAATAATAATAAAAAAAAGTGACAACGTATTTCCCAAGAGCACAGTGCCTGCACCCCCTAGTAGTAGGTACACGCTTATTAGCTGAACTTCATCTTGTTTGGAATCAACTGTGATGGGATTGGTTGCATGCCCACAATCTGCATGTTAAGACCCCTACAGGACGTGGGTCAAGCCTTTACTTTGAATCTCTTTCCATTTGAGAGTAGGCAAGGTTTGACCAGCAAACAGTTTAGGATCGTGAAATAAGAGGGCAGTGCAGATCGGAGGCTGCTGGAGAGAGTGTGACCTGCAGCAAGCTAAGGTGCCTATTTTGTGTCTTTGTGGTGAGATTGGAGTGATTACTTTAAAATGAAAAATGAAAGTTTGCGTTCTTCATTCGTTTTTCTGGCTTCACAACAGACTTGCCACATCGCCTTCTACAAGCCTTCAAAAATTAAGGTTTGAGACCCCAGAATTACGATGTTGCATCAATAATATGTTACAGCATTCATGCTGATGTCTTGAGATCCAACAGCCGTGCCCAGGGCAAGTCACCTCGGTTTGCAATGCCTCAGTTTTTTCTTCTGTGTTTGAGGCAGGAGGAATCCTTCCTTGCCTTGCAGATGTGCATATGAGGCTTAATGAGGCTTGATTCATGTTATCAAAGCACTTGGAGATCTTTGATAGGATAAGAAGCTTCCCAAACGCCAAACCATGCTCCTTCCAGATGAGTTGGGTCTAACTCAATCCCTGTGGGAGCACACAGATGGTATTTCCCTCGGTAAGATTGTTGAAGTGTGGTGATGAGGAGCTCATTGGATGTTGGCTGCAGAGTGGTGTAAGACAAACATCCTGAGGCTGGTGACCATCTGGAAGCCTCTGATTAGTGGTAACATCTCCCTTTGGTCTCTGGACACCAGATGGCAAAAAAAAAACCCAACTTGTTATATTGTCTGGGAAGGATTTTGGAGTTTCAGCTAACCTGAACCAGACAACCTCTTTTTCTGCTAGTGGTTAAAGCAGCATTTCTAAGTTTACTGCTGTGTAGGATAAGCTACAGGTCCTTCAAATGTCTGTGCTTTCACCCAGTGTATCAGGAAACAAGAGATAGAACCCAACCTAATGAAGCAGGACGAGATCATGGGGCAGTTTAGCACCAGAAGGTGTTCTCTAAGGCCTGGCTCACCCTTCACTCAGAGCACTGTGGTACAGTGGGGCAACAGGTTCCGTTGTACTGTTGAAAACCATCTATGAAATGCACGAAACATTGTAAGACACAAACATCATTGCAGCATCTTTTTCTCCTCACCTTCCTGAGATCCCAGTTTGAGCTTTTTAAAATGACTGCTGCTTGAACATCTGGAGCAAGAGAGTATTTGAAAAGCTCTGACGGATGAAGAGCAATGAGTGTAGTTTAACAAATCCAGCGTTTGTTGGTTGGTTTGGTTTTCTTTCTGTTTAGCAGATACAAATAAAGGGGTGATGTTGGAGGAAGTTAAGGTTCGGGTAGGAAACAAAGGGGCTGAGGCCTTATGCAAGTAGAATGCTGCAAAGTCAGGTGCTGCTCTTGGTGTTCTGCCTGCTTCACGGTTCATTTTGCATCTTGTGTTTCTGGGGTTCTCTTTCCCTTCAAGACCTGGTTGCTCTGGCTCCTTGTTCAGTGCTGAGATTCCTGGTGTTTGCATTATTTTTTTCTTATGTTTTGAAGCAAGAAGAGTTAATTTCTGTGCATGCTGCAGAGATGACTCTGTAGCAGATCATGGCTCAGCTAGACCAGCACTTGAAGTACAGGGCAGTTTTCTGGTTTGGGTGGGATGTAGAGCAAAACTGCATGAGAATTTGCGCTTTCTGTTTCCTGACTCACTGGGAATTTTGGAAAAAAAAATTTACTTTGAATTGAGACAAAACAACAGGAGAAAATTAAACACTGTCTTGGGTTAGGGTTCTTCCCATCGCTGCTTTTTTCGATTAAGATTCAGCAGATAGACTTGAGAATGGAATGTTGTTTCAGAGAAGCACCAGAACACAGCATTTTGCAAATGGATGAGCCTTTTGCAGGTGAAAGAAAGGCATTCTCAAGCTGATTTCTGGCAGGATTGGATGAATTAACAATGGTCAATTTCAGCATGTCTAAATCAACATCGCTGGGTGCAGATGTTTCTCCAGTCGGTGCAAAAGCAGGGTGAGGTGAGGTGTAAATCATGGGGTAAGCAGAAAAACAACTCCACAGAGATGAGCAAGTTGAAGTATGTTGGTGTATTGTGATTTTAGGAGGCGGCTGCAGCCCTTCAAGTTGGTCCAACAGGCAGCAAGGCAGTTCCTAAGCTGGGAAATATGCTGATAGAAGCTCTGAGAATAGGAATGGCAACTGAATAAAATGGAAACTTGTTGCTTTCCCTTTCTGGAGGCTTTCAGCAGCGGTAAGCAAGCCATCTGCAGAGCTTGCCTTATGTTTGCTGAGCCCTTGCAGCTTCACTGCACTCTTCCTCTGTGCTCATCATAACGTGGCCCTCCGCTCTGCTTCCTTCTCTTCCACAGCCAGAGGCTTCCATTGCTCTTAATTTGTCCTCTCCTTGACTGCAACTCTTGCAGCTGCAATAGGGCAAAAAAGAAATCGGTTGTTTTTGGGTCGTGTGTGCAGTTTTGTTTTCTTCTGGTGGGTGGTTTTTATTTTATTTTTTAATTTGTGGTTTCCTTTTTAAAAATAAAAAAAAAAAGGCTTTGCGCACATCGCTGTTATTCCATCCTTCCTCTGCAAGCCTGTATCCTTGTGCAGAACATGCTGCTACAGAGCTGGGGACCTAAAACCACAGATGAGAGTAGGAAATGAAGGTATAAATCACAGCATTACCACGGCGCCCGCTCGCAGTGCCACACCAGACACAGAGGACACTGCCTGGTGTTGGCTTGCCCATAAACCCCCTTGGGATGGAGTTTGGGTTACCACTGAAAGTCCTCTGGCTTGGCCCATTTGCAGAAAGCTTGCCTGAGCAGCAGTGTAGAATCAGAGGGGGGAAAGCCTCATATGTTTGACAGTCGTGCTTTCTTTCTGTTGTTCTGCAGCTCTTGCAAGCACACAGGAGGAAAAAGGAAAATCAGTTGGTTTCATTTAACGAGGTGGAAACTCCAAACGATCGGTCAGGTGCAAAGTGGATCGATCGCTTCAGTTTCTTGACAGAGGAAATAATTCATCAAATTCTGATCTTCTGCCCCAGCACCCAAATTCCCTTTGCTAACAAATTGTAGCTTGCAAAAATCAACTTTTGTCCAGCACGTGGGGTGGTAATGTTTCTCTTTTTCATTCCTGGTCGTGAAATGTTATGCGTCTCCAGTGGGTTTTGGCTCAGCTAGGAGAGCCCTGTGTGTGAGCTGCAGCGATTGGAGTCAGCATGGCATGAGTTGGACTTAAATGGCACTCAGTGCAATGGGCCGCGAGGCCTCTGTCACCAGTAGGCAGTCCAAAAACGAGCCCAGTCCAAACAAAAAGGCATCAGGACTGGGAAGCTTTCTTCCTTGCTGGTGGCCTTGGCATAGCTGCCGTATTTTGGATGGGCTCTCAGGAGTGGCTGATGTCATCTTTCTTGCAAGCGGCCTTGAGCGGAGAGGAGGGCACGTAGCAGGAGCTTTGTCAAAGGGTGCTGAGCCCCAGCACGCTGCTGGGAACAGGGACAGAGGAGAGGAAGCAAAAAACTTCCGTGCCACTGCAGGATGAGGCCAGCGTTGAGGCGGACCTGGGATGAGATCCCTTGCTCTGTGATGGATGTCTCAGCCCTCTGTGGGTTGGGCTGAGGCTGAGCATTGCTGTAACGTTGTCTTTGTTGGTTTAATTTTCTAATAACATATTTCACCGAGCGATGCAGCCAGACTGGAGCCATAACCCAGAACAGCAGTTGGCATGAAAAACTCTACTGTATTTCTGACACTAGGGTCTTTTATAGCCGGGGTACAAAGGTTTCAGCACCAGTGCAATTGCAACCAAGTATTAAATATCCCAATTAGTGCAATTCACAGTTATCGACAACACTGTTTTCTTTCCAACATTCCCCAAGGACAAAAAAATGCTCTGTGCAAATTTGAGAGCTTCAGAAAGAGGAGGGTTCGGCCGTGGGATGCTGCAGTGCTCTCCATGCAGAGCTCAAGGGCTGATTTGGGGTTGGGCACCAGCAGAGCTTCAGCTCTGTTAGGCAGCCAAAGTAAAACAGACCCAATGGCCCCAATCCCCCACCTGAGAGGGGCATTTCATTTCCACCTGCTTTGTGACAATGAGGAGAACACCTTTACGGCCACAAAATGTTCAGTGGAAAATCATTATATTAAAACATCTCCAGTTTCGACTGTAGATCCAGTTGGGTTTCTGGCTGTGCCATTCAGGTCCTTCCTCATCCCTGCTCAACCCACAGTGTGTGACTGTTAGCAGGGCAGCTACTTTAAAGCATATTTTGTCCAAGCTCATTTCACTGGTTTCTTCTAGCTGTGCCCAGCAACTGTGTTCTTCTCATTTCCTCCCCTAGAACCTGCTGTCTAACTTCTTAATTGGCAATAATGGCACCAGCCTCCAAATACAGGTGTGCACTGTGCTGGTGAAGTGCAGGATCAGTGAGCACCAAACACACACACAATCACAAGGTTGGAAACGACCTGCAAGATCATCCAGTCCAAACGATCTTATCATCCTAAATTCTGTAGCTGATAAATTTTTATGCTTATTTGCTTCCTTCAGTTTCTCTTTCTGCAAAGCCAAAGAGAGAAGCTACGCAGATATGCCAGGTTTCAAGGGTTAAAAAAAAAATGACAGTGAAAAACCCCCACAAAACTGCCTTTTAAATAAACATAAGTGTTACTGATCTAGTTGTTTATGGCTCTTTGTTCCAGCCCATTTCTCTGACAAAAGCCAAGTGAAATTAGTGCTTGATGCCTGAAGAGAAATGGAAAGCCACAGGCCTCACATGAAAGGGGAAGCCGAGAAGTAAACAACCTCTGATTGCACGGAAGGGGTTGCGTGTTTGCTTAGAAAGAAATCAGTGAATCACAGGTTGTTTGCAGGCAGGAGAGGAATGAACAGTTCAAGGAGTGGGCACGTGGGACAGTCGTGTCAAGCTTATGGAGGAGGCAGAGCGTGCTGGGGTGTGAGGGATGCTGTGGTGCTGTCATCGTGGTCTTCCTATGATATTCCTTCCTGAAATCACTCCACTGAACCAAGGTTCCTGATTGAGGCCAGGGCAGGTAGAGCCTGAGAAGTTCTCTGTCAATGAGGGTCCCTAATTAGTGCCTGAGCTCAATGGAAGCGGCCGTTCCTTTGCTGGGGGTTCTTCGGAGCTGTGCTTCTCAGGCCATGAAGAGCTCCTTGGTCAGTGTAAACCCTTGCCTGAATGTAGAAGGGGAATGCAGTGGGAGGAAAGGAAATTAGGGCCTTTGATCTCTTATTTCATCTGCAAGGCATTGAGAGCCAAATGCTTTTGAATAAACAAGCTGTCAGAGGTAGGAAGTGAGCAGATCCACATGGGTTGGGTGGGGTGCTCTCTGCACAAACCAATGTGGAACTGATGTAAAGGGAATGATGGGATGTATCCCAAGCGTTCCGCTGCCTGGTGATATAATCTCCCATTTGTCATGTGCCCTGGCCAAGGCTGATCTCTGTGCATGCCAACGATGAGTGGAGGCAGATGCTGTCAGTCCTAAGACAAGTCAGGCTGGAAAAGACCTCAGGAGATCTCCAGCCTAATGTATTGCTCACCAATGAGTCCGCTTTGGGGGCACACCAGGATACTCAGGGCTTTGGTTGGTTGGGTTTTGAGAACCTCCCTAGATGGAGACTGCTCTACAAACTGTTTCAGCCCTTTTGGCATGCTGAAAATTTTCTTGAAATCCACTCAAAATTCAGGCCCGTTGCCTCTTGTCCTCCTGCCTTCCAGGAGGCCTGGGTCTGTCTTCTTGATGACCTCTCAGGTACTGGTAGCTCGCTATTAGGTCCTCCCAATCTTTTCTTCTTGAGCCTAAACGAGCCCATTGCCTTGGGTCCTTAGCTTTTGTTTGGAAAGAGGCAGCTGAAGGCATGCCCTGTTGCCTTGGAGTGCAGGGAGTGTGTTTTGGGGTCTTCAGATGGGCGCTTCCAGGCCTATGGATCATGGCATGGTGACCGGGTTCCCCCGAGGAGAAGCTTTCTTCCTACAGCCATTGCCCACTTCTGTGGGTTCCTACAGATCAGCCCGGTGCAACTCCCTGCTCTCAGCTTGGCTTTTTTGTTGTTGTGCCCTGCTCATTTCCAAAAGCAAATGGAGCGGAGAGCTGCTGCTGGTACCCTGTAATGAGGATAAAGTTCCCCCTGCCACAGCTGGAATGAAAATCAAGGTCATTTTACCCCATCAGGCTCCTCCTTTTCATCTCGGTCCTTCCCCAAACAAACACCTTTCGCTTCCTTAGTGACCCCAGCACTTGGGACAGCTGGGGCAGCACAGTCTGCCTGGTGGCTAGTTCCACACATTGCAATATTTATGTATTTCTTGCTCTCTCTCTCTTTGAGATCCTGCAGATTCTTGATGACTACATTTCATTTGTCTCAGGTTTTAGAATTTATTTCGGTGCCTCCAGTCCTGATGTCTCAGACTGGCTGAAAATAGTAACTCAGCCTGATCTTATCTGCAGCTATTACAGACTTCAATTATATCCTCCCGGGACTATCCGTTACTCCTAAGAAATTAGATCTTGGTCATTGTTTTCTTACCCCTTTCCCTGTCCTCATAAACCTTCAAGCTCTGGGTTTTGCTTTGATGGAGCTTTTCAGGAGCCAGATTGGCCTTTTGTAAGGCGTAAGATAACCACACGCTTCCCCAGATCCAGCCGAGCCTGGATGCTGAAGGTCTTTGATAGCTTTGCTTCACAATGCCCTTGGAGGAGATAACGCTGTTATTACTTTGCTGAGAGAGAAACTGAGGCACAGAGTAGTTGGTGCTTCCATTTCAACACACGTTTCCACTGGGTTTGCCCATTTCAATGCTGGGTTTGCCTGAATAGCAGGCAGATCTCAGGGCATTGCAGGCCAAGGAGTGACAAAAGATACAGAAGTTTCTCTAAGTCTGGGTTAGCTCCTGGCTCCTTGATCGTAGCAGAGCACAGTGTGATACCGTTGCATGGGTGTTTTCTGGTGTGCAGAGCATTTGTTTTACTGAGGTCAAGGCATGAAAAGAAAGACAAATTTATTAGACAAGATAAGATCAGAAAGATTAGACCCCAAACTCCAATTCTTAGCACCTCAATTGCTGCTATGTTTGCAATCAAGATCTACTATCTCTGGCTTGAGTCTTTCCCTAAAGTAAATATATAAAGTAAATATTTGTAACTCTTGTGGCTAGGATCTGCTCTGGATAAATGTTTTTGCAGCGTCTTGTGCTACAATGCTTCAAAGCCAAGCGGAGCCATTTGGCACCATCCCAGATCAATTGATCACCAGCAGCAACAACAACCTTTCTCTTTATTTAAAAAAGGCAATGTTATTAATTTTCCAGTCCCTGCTGTTGTTTAAATACAGCGCACTTTGCACTGGAGGCACTTGGTGTGGGACTCCTCCACTTATCCAACACTTCAGATTTCAGTACTGCACATCAGCCTGGAAAATAAACAGATGCTGTAATAGGGCTCACGTTCCCTGGTCTTGGCTGTCAAGCAAAGCAGGGAATTAGAGGGACCAGCAGAAGGTGGGGAAGTGTCCATTAGTCCCTACATCAACCTGCATGCTGCCTTGCAGAGGTGATCTTGGCATCTCCAGAAATCAGGAGCCAGCAGCAGGCAGGCAGCAGGGGGTGGATGTGGCTTGTTGAGCTGTCATCAAAAGATGAATCAGCGTATAGATTGTTCCACATTTTTGTTGAACCCAATAGTAATAATAATAATAAATAAAAAGAAGGTGGAGAGGATGTGGAAAGTATGGCTGAAGTTTGGGTTTTAAGCAATGTTTGAGTCTAAAGGCATAAAGCTACGAGACATCAACAACAGATAAACCACTCCATCCCACTAAGATGTGGGATATTTGTGGGTCAGGTTTGGCACCGCTGGGATGCAACCCCACCTGAGCTCTGCTCATCCTGGGCTCCTCCTGTCAAAGCTCCGGAGCTGACAGATAAATGTAACGAGCAATTATTTCCTCATTCCAGAAAGGTCTCACCTGAGAAGCTCCTACATTCAATTAGTGTGTTGGGAAGTCTCAATATGGTGTCTTTCTACATCTCTTTTAATCAAACAAGATTCCTGAACAAGTTCAGGAAGGACGTTTTAGGAACCAAATTTGTCCTCAAAATTTTAGAGGAGAATTTCCCTTAAAACAATGAAATCTGAACACTTAAATCTATTGCATTCTGAGCTGGTGAAACCCACCTTTATTACATAGAATGGTTTGAGTTGAAAGGGATCCTTCAAGGCCTCTGGTCTCCAATTCCCCTGCACTGAGCAGAGATACGTGCAGCTCTATCAGGCTGCTGATCATCATTTCTTGATGAAGGCCCCCCAAAACTGGATTTATTTAATTAAGAAAGGAACTCGTCTCCTTTTGTGCTCTAAAAGATGCATGGTGACATCTAGCGACTGAATCTCATAGGGCAAGCAACTCACAGAATAGGAATTCCCAACAGGTTTTTCTCTCTCAGTTCTGACTTGAGCAACTAAAAATATTTTTTAATTTGTTATTATCAGAAATTGAAGTTGTTGGTTTTTTTCTTTTAAAGATGCAAAAAAGAAGTGAACTCACTATAAGGTTGTGAGAGATTTTAGTTGGGAAGAAAACGCGTTTAAGAATATTCAGAACACGCAGGAGAACAGATGGACAACATCCACGTTACTTAATGTCCCTTTGAAACGGTTGGGGCTGGTCCACATCTGCAGCTCCTTGGCTCCTTCCCAGCTCTCTCCTTGAGGGCACTGATGGGGTTTAGAAGCAGTAGGGGAAAGCTCTGTGGGTTTCTTGTTTGTTTTGGTCTAGTTTGTTTGTTTATGTGGAGTGTTTGGGTGGTGATAAGGACATCAGTTTGGGAGCAGCCTGGGGCAGATGGCTGTGATGTGCGAGGCCTGGTGGGAAAAGGCAAGGGAGAGAGGGGAGGGCGGGCTTGGGCTCAGATGGTGGGCCTGGAGTGGTGTTCCTCTAGCTGAGCTCTTGTGAAAGAGCTGGGTTTGCATTTAGAGGAAACATGATGTGTAGTTTCTGTTCCAGAGGCCTGAATTATGAGAAAATCTCTCTGAAATCTTGCTTGGAGTTCCAGGTGCTGTGCGTTGGCTGCAGGCAGTCAGCAGGTGGGGTCACCTCAGCCCTGTTTGTTTGCTTCCCTCCTGCTGTGAGTGCCTGTTTGGGGCAAATAACCCCAGCGTTTGATGGAGAGCCAACCCAAAGGGCTTGCTTTGTGGCTGTGGGGCTGACAGCTGCCAGTGTAACTCTCTGATAGTCTGCAGAGAGTGCCTTAAATGTCCAGGGGGAAGCTACTGATGGAGGTAAAGCTGCTGTAAGAAAGTGATGTTGGATGGCTCAGTTCTGCTGCCACAAGCAGGATGAAAATCAGATGGATCTGTAGGGTTCTGGCGTGCCTCACTGCAAAGGGAAGAACTCACAGTAACTGGTTGTGCATTAAGACTTGCTCAGCTTTCTCCTCAGCCAGGGGAAGGCAGCAGCTTTCTGGATGAGCCAGGGGAGCCGTTTCCAGCTTCAGCCTCTGCAGGCTCCCTGTGTGGTCCAGCAGCAGTCCCTTCACCCCGAGCTGGAGTGTTTGCCTTGTGAAACAAAACCCTGCCTGCCCTTGGACACTGACTGCTCCTCTATTTTTCTGCGATCCATAAATCCTATTTTTAGGCAACTTGCTCGATAACTGGCGGAAATCCCAACGTCTATCTGGTTTGGTAGATGACCTGGGCGGTGTGCTTTGGATTAGTTCCCTTGACTTGCATTATTTGTCAGTCTCCTCTTCCTTATGCTCGCTTCAACAGCAACTGGATCGTTGGCGTTGGAGCTCCAACGCCTAATTTCATGTAGCAAAATAAGTCCTCATCTTAGGTTCAAGGCTTTGCAGTTGTGCCTTTCTTGACTCGTTTGGCCTTGGAACTGTTTCTGAAGTAGCTTTCTGTGGAATTGGATGACTGTGCTTGTAACGAGGCTTTGAGCAATGAGATCCCGCTGTGTCCCAGAGACAGGAATTTAAAGACAGGGTGGCCAGGTCCTAATAATGCATAGTTTGTTGTGCTTCACAGCAGCTTCGTTGGTGCAGCCCATTTCTCCATGCCTTCATCAGAAATTGATGGAGACCAATGAGTGAAGATTGTTCTTTTGCTATGACTTCAGGCTCAATGGGCTCAATGCTACAACATGGGCTCAATACGTATCTCAGAGCAAATGAGGATTCAAACGTGGCTTCACCTACTGCACAAGGTTTGCAATGGACAAGATCTCCTTGTTGTGATTTGCCACTGAAATTACTATTTCTGTAAAAGGGATTGCGTATTACTAAGCAATCCTAGCATTGTGTTACACTTGTTAAGCAGAACAAGCAGTCGCCTCTACAGCAAAAGTATTTTTTTATTAAAAATCACAGCACACAGACCCTTTGGCCAGTAACAGCACGTATGGAAGGACATAAATACCTATACAGTATACTTATACAGTTACCAATGTTGTCACAATCAATCGCAGGTTTCTAGCAGTTTATTCCCTATGTAAATGCTGAGCAAATACTGTGCCACTCCCTACTCCAAACAGCAAGTTTATAGCTGCAAAAAAAAAGTGCAATTTCATTCAGCTGTTAAAAATATACTCAGCACAGTACCCCCATTCCCTTTCATAAAGGCACACTTATCACATAGCATCCTTCAGCTTCACGCAGGCTACAGGGAACAGCTCTAGCTCCATGTTTTACTGGACACTACCTAAGTGGACTGTATTAGAAAGGAACAGCAGGCATGTTATGTTGGCATAAAGTAGATCCAGTTCCAGGGCAAAAGCGTATCTTGCACAGGTACGTGTAGCAACAGATTGGTGTCTTGCAGGCAGCGTGTTCTAAATTAAACACGGAGCAGTAAAGGTGTTGACAGTTTGTCGAGCAGGCAGCGATGGCAAGAACATGTTTCAACTGTGATGCTGGAGCTGAACAGTAAGGAATAGAAATGCAAACCTGAATCACCTTGCCCTGCTGTGCTCTTTAATCTGCCAAGCTAGAGCTGAATGGAGATCCCCACCCCCAAGCATAGCGTTAACAGGTAAGGAATACAGACTGAAATGTTCAAAATGAGGTATTTCAACTACAGAAAATGTAACGTTTGTCAGAAGCAAGACATGCAGGAGCTGTATTTGAGCAAACGTCACGTGGACAAGACTGAACTTTGGGAAAGGAAGTGTTCAGCTTGAGGAATGGTATTTGTAAGTTTGGCTTCTTAATTGAAACTGTAGGAATTCTTGGAAACACGAGGGTTTGTAGTGGAACAATTTAATATTGAAATGAATGATTTAGCCAGTCCTTCTTACACGCTAAAGGAGAATGAGGTGTTGTACCACTTCCAAATAAAATCTAGTTTCTAGTTGAGTTTATGCCATTGTCAGCTTTAAATATCAGTATCAAGATTTAGATACAGCCGGAGAAAATATCTCACAATCAATTTCTTGTTGTATTTGTTGCCTCTGTAAGAAGGCTAAATACAGGATTTATTTATTTTTTTGAAGAACCTGATGATAATACACAGCTGGATGGTCTTGCAGATCGACTCGGTGGTAGTCCTGTATGGATACCAATATGAACTTATAAACTCTGCACGAGAGTGCATCAGTGTCATCACTGATACCCAAAAAAGCTCAAGTGCTCGCTGTTCTGCACACTACCAATACTATTAAAAGCACAAAGTGCTTATGAATAGAAAATTGGGAAACCAGCAGAAGCATGACTTAAAAAACAAAAAGCCAACGTACCAATAAGCTGCTGTCAATAGGAATGCCATAAAAAATAAATCTGTTTCTGGGTGATTCTGTTTTCAGGTTTTGCAACAGAACTTCTGATCTAGCTGATGCAGACCAACAAACTGTTTCCCAGAAGCAGAGAAACACCCCCCAGCTGCCGGACCCACGGAGGTCAGCCACCCTCATGACTTAAGAGAGACAACAGTTACACTGTGGTTGTTCAAGTATCAGATCATCTCCAGCTACCTAAAGATGTAAGAAACTGCCCAAGAGAACTTCACAACTGTCAAGTATTTGCGTGCATCGCGTTTTCCATGGTCAGAGATCAGAAGGACACTCAGCACTCCTCCTTTTTTAATGCTGCCCCCATCACAACTGTCAGGGGCAGTAAGTGCCAGCACTGTAAACAACTCCCACCAACATGGACGTGGGTTGAGGTGCTGAGCAGCACGCTCTCCTCAGCTCCAGAGACACGCAGCAGATTTCTGGCCCACTCTTCAGATCCCAGGACTTGAAACAACAGCCTGTACACCAACAATCTCAAGCACTGCTTGATACAAGATTCCCATGGACACTGAAGTACTTCTGTAAACAAATTTAAAATATGACACTTAACTACCTTACTTTTCCTACACATAACATGGTCTCAGTATTTATAAATACTCACATTACAAGCATTTAAGCACATACATACACACAATACTGCTTAACCCCAAATAACAAGTAGGTATTTATAAAATGCTGGAACTGATTTAAATTTTCTGTAATCTTGTTTAGCATTGAATCATTGTTTTGGAATGATACAACTTGCTGAAAAGCACATCTGCTTGTCAATACGTGGACATGCATTGGAATGGACACACACTAAAGTAACTTATTTCCAGTATCTTATTTTGTTAAGTTTGTTTCAGAGGGAAGTTGGATTCATTCGGATTTTCCTACTAGAGAATCATCCTTTGCAGAAGACTTCTCTTAATCCCCAATAATTTAATCAAAACAGGAAAAAAAATAACAAAATAACATCCTCTATTCCTTTGGTACAAATTGCTAACTTGCTAATTTAAGAAATGAAGCCAAAGATACTGGCAATGATTTGTTTTCTTCCTTTGCAATTTGTGCCTTCCTGCAGGTGAGAGCAGACACTAGCCCCGAGAGAGGAGGAGATCATGGGAACTGTATGAAAGTGCAGCGTGCAACAACCAGTAAAACTGATGGTTGGGAACGTGCCATTCAGGCACAGAAGTAAACACTGCTCATACTGAAGGACCTGTTGCTGACAAAGGTTATTGGAAGTCAGTGGCTCTGCACTACTGGAAAAAATATTGGTGCACTACAGCAGCTGCCATCAAAAATGTTAGAATTACATGCTTGCCTGAAAGTTTGAGGGTGAAGTTGTCCAATGATCTGTTCTACAAGTCAAGAAAGTCCAGTCTGTGCTTACTGCTCAGTACTGTACTCGATGCTGACAAGTTCTGTCAGGGCTAGAATTCTTTGTAGAGCAGACAGGACAAAGGGAAATAATCCTATTTACTGACATATCACTTGAGCAAGTAACTTAGACCTTCACTAGAATTATTTTTGTTCCACTAGGAGATACTGCTGGGGAGAAAGAGGGAGTGGGACTGTCAGGGAATTTGTTTCCTTAGAGCACTGTGCAGCTCCAGAAATAGAGAAAAGGCTGTCTTCAGACAGGGCTGCAATTAGGGGAAAAAACAACACCCTTTCTCTAAATGATGACCAGAGCAGCCTATAAAGGATAATCTTGACTATATGTAGTTTGCTTTCTTATCTGAGCTAGCCAGTTTAGGGCAATCTCATTTTGACTTCTGAATACCATCCACTGACCTAATTCTGCTAATGTATGTTGTACCCAAGTGCTCTAGAATAATATAAATCCGAAGGCTACAATATCTGACTGGGCAGCAGTAGGATTATTTGCTGTTTGGGTGGAATGCTGCTTCAGACGTACTGGGTTTGGACAATAAACTAAGAACACCATCTATACCTAACAACTGAAAGCTAGCTTTGTAGCATAACTATGTGCCCCAAATAATACGCACTACCTGCCAAATGCTGTATGTAACTCATCCAGCTTTCTACATACAGATTTACTCTGTAGCTGCCAGATAATTTATGTACAAGATATCTTTAAAACAATAACAAAAAGAGACAAGTTACATAGAAAGGTCTAATAATTCTATTCTTGTAAATCAGAGCACTCTCCAAAGAACAGACTCTCTCCCTCCCTTAACGTGAATATCTGGTGCAAAATCATTCTCCTTACTTGAATGCTTGTGACAGACACCTGTTCCCACTGGCAAAAGCAACCAATTTGCAGCCGCGTTCGAATTTTCAAACCTTGCCAAACTGGCAATTGTTTTTTGCCAATAAATAAATACCAGATGTTAGTTTCACAATCTTATACTGTAAAGGCCTGCCATGATCTTTAGCAGATATATCATAGAATCTGTTAAAAATCTTCTAGCAGCTTTTGATCCAAGTTACCTCCCCCAGAATTCTGTACTATCATCTCGCAACCTACTGTTTGCCTTCAATCCTGTAACGTGAGCCTTTCCAGGTTTTTGTCATATCTTTCTCTTCTATAAACAACTTTACATCATGCCACAGCAGTAGCTCTCAGGAATTTCAGGGTTTCATTGATTGTGACATAATGAATCGTGCAAAATCTTTTGAGTAATTTTTTAAGCCCTAGTTATTGGGATTCTCTCCACGTAACAGTAACCCAGCTCAGAGAGTCCAGTAATAATCTGCCTTTTCCTTCCTCAGAATTTCAGGGGATGCCATCCTTCCTTTGGCAGCACTGGGAAGGTGGCACTCCCCAGTCATACATGTAAGAAAGCCTGAGCTTAACCTCCTCTTTACAGAGCTTCCCTTCTTTAGCCAAGGTCTGGTGCTTTTCCAGCATGTCCTCGATGCTTTGCTTATGCGTTACTATGTACTTATTGTTGCAACCCCGTGACTTATACTCAGTGTCAAAACGAGGATCGTGCACTCTTTTGACATCAATTGGAGCCAGCCAGACTCCCAGGGAGACATCCTCGCTCTGCCACATGTTCAGGTAGTCTTTGTTGAGCCGCAAATAGTGCACCAGATCTGCAGAAAGCACATAACCTCCACCTAGGGCATACGGCAGGTAGTAGTCACAGAGCACCCAGGCACTCTCTTTCCACTTCCCACCAGATTTCACTCGCCCACGGCCGGAAAAGAAGCCCCAGTAGAGGCGACGTGGCTCCTTGGCTCTCAGATCTTCCACCAGCACATCCAAACGTACAAACGTATCATCGTCGGCCTTCAGGGCGAACTGGAAGTCAAGGTGCAGATCCAACCAGACGTACGTGGCCAGCACTTTGGCGGTCAAGTTCTCGTAGGAATCCTTCAGCTCCGGCAGGAGAAGGAGATCCCTATGGCGGTTCTGTTCCAGCTCCAGGCTCCGCAGCTCCTCAGCCCCCAGCCCACCTGTGCCGATGACGAAACGGCTCCAGATGTTGTGCTGAGGAGGGTGGCCGGCCGCTGCCAGCCAGGTGCTGCGGATGATGCTGCGGCGCTCGGTGTACTTGGGGCCGCTGGTGATGAGCACCGCCAAAAAGGCCGACTCCTGAGGAGGGGAGGGCGGCGGGATGGCAGGCGGCCCCCTGACACCCCATGGCAGAGGGGGCTGCTGGTGGGGCAACCCGCGGGGGGCTGGCAGCGGCCGCAGGCCCTCAGAGGTGCACTTGGCCAGGTAGAGCAGGACCACAGCGAAGAGCGACAGGCCGCCCAGACCCAGGGCCGTCTTGTGGCGACACAGCAGACGCAGCAGCTTCATGGAGCCTGCAGGCCTCGAGGCCCGGACTCCCCCCTCACACACACCAAAAAATTTAGGCGGGAACGGCAGCAGCTGAGCGGGGTACGGCCTCCGAGAGGGGACAAGCTTCCTGCGGGAGCCCTCACCGCGCTTTGCCTGCCCTTCACGGCACCTTCCAGCCTCTTTTTTTTAATCAGAGAAGCACCGGCCCAGGCCCACCCTACCTGCCGGGCCTTCGGCGCGGCCCCGCTGCGCGAAGCCCTTGCCGCTCCGCCCGCCGCCGCCGTGTGGCGCGGCCCCGCCTCCCGCCCCGGCCCACACACGGCGGCGCACGGCGGCAGCCATCTTGCAACAGGGCAGGGGAAGCCCTGAAGCCGCCATTTTGGTTGAGGGCGCGCCGTGCCACGTAGGCCGCTGAGGCGGGCTCTGAGGGGGTGGGCGGAGCTCATTGGTGTGTTAGCTGGGTAAACGACGGTCTTGTTTCACAAGAGTTACCAGCAGCACATGAATAAATACATTTAATGCCACAGCAGTAAGGGTTCTGCCTTCCGTCTTTATGGAGCCCTCGAAATCTGGCAGCGGGGGTCTGAGCCAGGAGAGGAAATGGCGGCCGAAACGCCCTCAGCGCTCCTCCCGCCCGGCTCCAAGATGGCGGCCTCCGCCCCTCACGCACGGCGTGTGACGCACTTCCGGCGCAGCGGTCGTTCGTCCCGGTCGCCTCTCTGTGGCTGTAACCTCCTGAGGAGGGGGGGGGTGGGAACGGGTCAGGGGTTTGCTTGTATGTTTTTGCTGTGCTGGAGGGAGACGGGCCTGGCATGAGGAGCCGTCGCATCCCGTACAGGTACTGGAGCTGTGGGACGGGTGGTTGGGAGGGTGGTGAGGCTGTAGAGGACCGCTCTGTCACGGTGCTGAAGGCATGGCAGCGTTAGGGCAGCGCCCTCCTCCTGAGGAGATTTAACGGTCGCCGCTCAGGGCGCGAGTCCTGGCCGTCCTCCGGCTCTGCCCCGCGGTTCTGTGTCCGTGTGGGGGCTGTGGGGTTTATTCCCTGTCTCTGAGGCCTTCGGACTCGTACGTGGCAGCGATTTTCCCTCAGCGGCAGGCAGGTGGCGGGAGGCGTGTCTGCCCCGTGCTGCTGCTCTGCGGCCGCTTGTCGCTGTGTTCCCACAAAAAACACCTTTCCGCCCTTTCTGCCTTTCTGTAGAGGTGATGCTGAGGCCACCGTGCTCCGAGCTGCCTCTGCGCTGAGCTCTCAGATCAGCTCCTCCAGAGTACCTGAGGGTTGGTGCTGCTAGCAGTGAGGCCATTAGCAATCCAAAGTCCTCTGATCGAGATTACAGCCGTGCGGGCTGAAATCTGACGCAGTTCAGTTTCTTGTTGTATATGTTTCCTTTAACAAGGCTTCATGTTCACAGAATCTTAAAATGGTTTGGATTAGAAACTACCCCTAAAACCCATCCATTTTCAACCCCTGCCCCCCACCAGATCAGGTTGCCCAGGGCCCCAGTGTGAGCCCAGAGCTCTCCCCAGAGAATCTATTCTTTCATTATATTTGTTCATCTTCTGCTGTTGTGAGGCCCTGTCTGGAGTCCCCAGTACAGGAAAGACAGAGAGCAGTTTGAGAGGGACCAGAGAAGAGCCACGAAGATGATCTGAGGGCAGGAGCAGCTCCCCTACAAAGACTGGCTGAGGGATCTGGGCTTGTGCAGCCTGGAGAAAAGAAAGCTGCAGGGTGATCTTATTGCAGCTTTTCAGTATCTAAAGGGAGCCTACAAACAAAGAGTTTCAACTCTTTGAAAGGGTAGATAATAGCGGGAGGAGGGTAAACATTGGAGGTTGAAAGAGGGAAGATTTAGGTTGGATGTCAGGGGGAAGTTCTTTACAGTGAGAGTGGTGAGGTGCTGGAACAGCTGCCCAGAGAGGCTGTGGATGCCCCTTCCATCCCTGGAGGTGTTCAAGGCCAGGTTGATGGGGTCCTGGGCAGCCTGGGCTGCTGTGAAATGGGGAGGTTGGTGGCCCTGTATGTGGCAGGGGGTTGGAGTTTTGTGATCCTTGGAGTCCCTTCCAACCTGGGCCATTCTGTGATTCCATGTGTTGTTCTGAGCTTGCAGAGAAGCTTTATTAATGACATGATGCAGTTTTTAAATTGCGTGTGTTTTTTCCTTTTTGTTTTTAGATTATTTAATCAGCCAATATTTTGAATAAAAAGGAGAAACAATGATGTCAAGGCAGGCCTTCCTCTGCAGTTTGGGATCTCTGTATTTGTCCCTTCTGTTTGTATTTCTTTTGATGGATGTTTATGCAAGGCCTGCAAATAATTCGGCCCTCAAAGAGAAGCCAGCTGACAGTAAGGATGAGAATGAGATCTTGCCTCCAGACCACCTGAATGGGGTCAAAATGGAGATGGATGGACATCTCAACAAAGAATTTCATCAAGAAGTTTTTCTGGGAAAAGAGATGGAAGAGTTTGAGGAAGACTCAGAACCCAGGAAAAACAGGAAGAAGCTCATGGTCATCTTTTCCAAGTAAGCTTCAGAGTAAAATTTGTAAATTTCTCTGTATACTTAAGAAATGTAATAATAGGTGAGGGAGGCACTATTCTGTGAGCAGTGTGTTTGTAGGTAGTAACCTGCTTGTATAAAGCATCTGTGGGACTGAGAGTGTCAGCATTGGAAGTTGCAAGTGGTATTCGTTCAGGATTGGTGCTGTGACCTAGTGAAATTTATGAATAAATGTATTGTTTCTTTGTGGAAATATCTGCATAGGTACTTTAAATAAGAAAAGTAGTATTATTTTTTCCTAGTTTCTTATTGAATAATGTATTACATCTGTAGTGTAGACTGATGATTAGTAAGGAAGAGTTTCTAAATGGTAGGATGCCTGTGCAATGACTTGAGAAAGGATTTTGTGCAGCAATAATACACTGCATTGCTCTGCTGTAAGTTTGGAGTGATGGTATTTATCTTTTCAAGAAACTATTGTGTGCAATGAGCCCAGCTTTCCTGGAAGAGGCTGGGTACCTACCTGCAGATGGGAAGTACTGAATGAGTGCCTTGTGTGCAAAAAAAGCAAAAGCTTTTGCTTTACCTGTTGAACCGTCTTTGTGTCAGCCCATGAGTTCTTGCCTTTCCAGTTCTCCTCCCCACCTCACCTGGGGGGAATGAGCAAGCAGGTGTGCAGTGCTGAGCTGCTGCCAGGTTGAAGCACAGCACCACTAGATGGCAGAGCTAGCTTTATTTTCCACGATTGCTGTTGAGGATTATTTTTATAACAGATAACCCTGCTAACGTTGATGGGATGTTTGTATACTTGAGATGAAGTGAGAAGACTCAGCAGAACTTTTTTTTTTTTTCTGCAGCCTTTTTATTAGCAGAGGGAAAAAGGGACCAATCAGCTCTGCTTTTTAAGTTTTTATTCTTTTTAACTTGTGCCCTTGTGAATAAAAACAATCCAAGCAAGTAGGACAACCAGGCTGCCGTGTCTGTTCGCAGTTCTTTACCACGTGGTTTGGTGTTCAGACCGCTGGCTTTATTGTTAGGACATATACAGATGTGAACAGCAAGATTGTGGTGAGAAGCTTTCACTTTCTTTACTGCCCTATGTTTATTGGAAACATTCAGGTAATATGGCATTACAGTTACAAGCTATGTTCATTTCTGTGTGTGTGTATTACAAAAGAGGTTGTTTTTGGCAGCTTAAAGCCAAAGCAATCCATCTGGGTTTCAGATTGACTTAATTCATGTCCTTGGTTCTGTCAGATAATTAGAAATGCATAGGTACATTGTGAGGAATTTGGTTTTCTAAGTGTTCTCTTAAGAGCTGAGTGAAGAGAAATGCATTTGGGAAAAGCTGGTGAGTCACAGGTGTACAGGTGCTGTGGGAATGTTTTATTTCAAGGCTTAAAGAAAACCTCCACTTGTTTTTAGTTAATGAAAGCTTTGGTAGTGGTGTGCCAGTGTGAGAGAAGGAACTCAATTCAAAGCATTAAGCCTTATCTAATAGGGTGAGTGAAAATAAGGGCAAAACATGGAAGAAAAGCTTCCCAAACGTTTTTCAAGCTCTTACGTGTTACTGGAAGAGCAAGAGCATTTCATAATTCTGTATTTCAGTTTCAGAAGTCACTGTTTACTGGGAGGGCAAGCCTTAGTTGTTTACAGAAGTGACTTGTTACAAGTGAGTGCATACTTTTACGTAGCCCTGTGAAGCTAGGGCATGGTGCAACCTGAGCTGCATCTTGTAGTCTTCATTCCCTGCCAAGGGCAGGTGTTTGGTACCTTCAGACAAAGCAGGTGAGTGAGAAGGTCTGAAGTGACATGAGGAAGGGGAAGGAAAGCTGAAGTCTCTGCTTAAATGAGCTGGAAATCTATAAATAATTTTCTTGCAGCTTGGCATACGTAGGTGGGTCTTTATGGGAGGAAAGGAAGAAGAGGAAGGATGTTGAAAGCAATTGAATCTATTTATGGTGATGTTGATTTCACTAAGTCACTGAGCAGCCTGATCTAGTGTCTGATACAGTGGTTGACAGCCTCACCCATAGCAGCAGGGGTGGATCTGGGTGATTTTGAGGTTGCTTCCAATCTAAGGTGTTCATTGACTCTGTGAAATCAACAGCGTTGGGTTCTGGAATTCAGTTTGGTGAGCCTTGGTTTTAAGGGCAAGTTAGGTTGTAAATTGAGTCGCCTCTCCTCTGTACTAATTCAAGTTCATAAATTCAAACTGATAAATTAAGGAGTTTTGTTTAGTAGTGTAATATACATGGCTTTTCAGTCAGTGTCTTTGGTGACGGAGTTGCTTTTATGAGTTTGGAAGATGAGTGCCCTTCTATGCTTTGCATTTTGCTGATGTTTTCAGCGCCTCACAGCTCCAGTTTTGTGGTTTGTAAGCAGAAATCTTGGTGTTAGCTGAGTGCCTTGTCTTGATGGTAATAGGTGAGGTCAGAGGCTTAAATACACCTTCTTGTTAACTGCTACCACATACAGACACGCTTTTCCTTTATTTCATGTTAATTGATGTATTTTTTAGGCTGTGCGTGCTGGTTCTGCCATTCCACATCCCTCTTTCCCATGCTCCCTTGCCTAGTTCCAAGTTTGTCTCATAGCATGATAGAGTTTGCATTTCCTAATGGGAATGTCCTAAGCTGTCTTGTTGTAGATATCTTCTGTTTTGATTAAGTACTGTTCAGTTAGAAAAGAGTGTTTTGTGCTTTTGGAAGGTTTGAAGTAATGTATTTTCCTAACAAAATTAAAACAAAAGTACAGATCTGGCAATAAACATCTGATTAATTTTGTGTATCTCTCAGATTTAAGTAGCACTTCCCTTTGACTTCCAGGTTTTAAAAATGTTTTTTGGATCAGTTTTTCATTAGTTGGATGCAGCAGAAACCAAGCTTCAAGCAGCCTGTACTCGGTGATCAAGGCATGCCTTTTCTTTAGCTCTGTAGGTGAGCTGCTGCCCCGCTCCCCCCATGTTGTGTTGTTGCCCCTGAGGAACCTGAAAGCATGAATCTGCACATCTGAGTGGCCAGCTTTTTATTAATGGAACTTTCAGTGCTTTTGACAGGTGGCCACTAGGAAGTCTCATTTTTAATGGCTTGTGCTTAAACAATGAGACACAAGTGTTGAACAGCTGTTCTTTGTATCAAAAGAAGGGCTTTGTAGAAACCTTCTTATCTGCTGGGTCAGGAAATAGTGTAAGACAGCCCAGGGTTCCTGCAGTCTAGAGATGGTGCTTTCAATCAGAGATCTACTGATCATTCTTCTACAGGAAGCGCGTGGTCAAGTTCTGTTTTCTGGCTCTGATTTGTACTGTGCTAGCAGAGCAGTGGTGTACTTTCATGAGCCAAGAAGAGCATGAAATGGGCTGTTTTTCTTTTTACCTTTCTTCTTACTTACAACGTGCAAGCAGCAACTTTGAGAGCTTTGATCCAAACAAACTACAGCATAAAACACTGAGCTGGAAAACGCTTTGTTTTCCCTTCTCATTTAGTAGCACCTGTTCTGTATCAAAACCCCCATTGTTCACCTGGCAAGTGCAAGATGACACAAGTGGAACATGGCCACTGTACTGATCTTGCTGTTGTTTGGTGAAAAGGTGCTGAGTCTGTATGTAAATAGGTCGAGACGTGTTTACAAGGTTTAAAAACAGTGATAATGTGTTTCAGAAGATCAGATGCTGGGGTTGTTATTTGTCTTCAGCCTTTAACATTTAGGTGACATTTAAATGCATTCATATTTAATAGCTTGAGTTTCAGTGATAACGCTTCAAATAGTGTTAAGAGTAGTTCAATTTAAAGAAACAACAGCCTGGCAGCCTTTATCTGTTTGAATCAGAGTGGTTTTGTTTTGCTTTAAATAGAATCTTGCCTTTTAAATGTTACTGATTTCAGTTTTAAACACTGTTACCTTCTTTGTAATTAAATAATCACGTGCTTAAAAAAAAAAAAAAAAAAAAAAACCCCGAGGTGGCAGGATATTGTCTTTGTTCAACTGTTACTTTTGTTCTCTTTCATGAAGTAGGTATTAATGGCATTCCTCATTTGGCACTCTGTCTGTCTTGGTACTCAGTACACGGAGCAGAACAGTGGGTTGTCAGGTTGGCCACATCTTTTGTTCATCTCACTGACTAAATTGTCAGCATGTGTTTCTCAACAGGTGTAGCAGTGTTGCTCAACAGCACTGTACAGGTGTGTATTTTAACAGAGCAAAGTGAGCCTGCTAGCACTAACATGGGAACAAATCTATGCGTGAAGCTTTAGCCATGTGCCCATTTCAGAATTAAAGTGTATTACCTGTAGTGTGCTACCAGAGATCAAGGAGTCTTCAAGGCAACTTGGTTTTTGTTTTCCCCCACTTATAAGGCGTACAGAGTGTGAAATTCTGAAGTCCTTGCACCAAGGATTGCACTTCACTCTTTCATTGTTCTTAATGGTTGCAGAAAATACGACGTGATCGAGGCAGACGTGTAAAGGCAGCTTCAGAGACCTTGGAGAAACATGGAAAAAAGGATTTGGAAAGATGAATTGAGAGGGAGTTACTGGTTTGGGAGATTTTTAGGGTAGAAATTTGTCACGGTAGTGAAAGTCTGCAAGAGCTGGCAGTGCCAATTCTGAACCAGTAGGGTATCATCAGTATTTGTAGTTCCCTCTAAAAATGTACTCAAAAACGTAGTATGAAAATGAGTTAAGTTACAGCAATGTGAAACATGGTAGGATGTTTTGGAACAATTTAGTTATCTAGCTGTATCTGCTTGTAGAAAGATGGATGTGAAAAACAAGGGAGCTTTCTCTTGTGTGCTTTTCTGCTGCAAGCCCAGAGTCTGCACAGTCTTCTGCATTAATCCTATATGTAATCCCTTCAATTAAAAAAAAAAAACCAGAAGTAAATCTTGTTTGCTGATCTCTCACAGGGTGGATATAGATAATGATAAAAAGATAAGCGCTAAAGAGATGCAGCGCTGGATCATGGAAAAGACAGATGAACATTTCCAGGAAGCTGTGGAAGAGAATAAAATGCATTTCCGAGCTGTGGACCCTGATGGTGATGGTAAGATAAGTATTTCCTCTGCCTGTGACATAAATAGATTATTTTCACGAGGTTTCTCTGCTGTGAGGAAGCAGGAAAATGAATGAGGTGGTGGTTCTCATGTTACTGTTCATGAAGGGTATTGTGATGGTCTTGTTAAGAAATGAGACCCAAAGTTCCCACTTTTGAACATACGAAGTCATGTCTGAGGTGTGCTTCTCTCTCACAGGTCATGTTTCCTGGGATGAATACAAAATTAAATTTTTGGCAAGTAAAGGACTTAATGAGAAAGAGATTGCAGAGAAGATCAAAAACAACGAAGAGCTGAAAATAGATGAAGAAAGTAAGTGGAGACTGATGGAGTGTGGTTTGTTGTTTGAATTCTGTTCTTTTACTTTCCTAGAGCCTGAGTGTCAGAACTGGACTAATATTTTGGTTGTTCTGCAGCCTGTTGCTAAAGTAGAATGTGTAAGGCAGAAATAGTGCAATTGTTTCTAAGTCAAATCTGCACTCCCAGCACTCCTGATACAAATACTCAACACTGAAAACGTTGGTTCCTTATTTGTTGCTTCCTATTTGAGCAGTTCTAGGTATCTGTGTTTGGTCTGCTGAAGTTTGTTAACCTGTGCTATCTGTGGACCATTGCACTGTTACCTGGAGTACCAGCTTCCCTGTTGCTTCAGCTGACAAGTAGCTGGAAATGCCTGATTTCTGCTGTAAAACTGAGGAGTATGAATGCAGAAATACACACTCAGGTATCTATGTATGTCAGGTGGTGTTCTGTTCAAACAGGCACTGCAAAGGATTGTGGAAGTTAGTAGCAGGTTACCTAACAGTTGTTTCATGTTTCATTTAAGTTCTCTACTGATAGATTTTTTTCAGATTAGTGAGATTTATCATTTCTTCCTTACTGCTTTTGAAACTTTCATTTGAATCTGACTTGTTACAAACATGGCAATGCTTGAGATTAACCTGCCCACATCTAAAAGTATTCAAATTTATTGTTAAGTAAAACATTGAGCCTTAGCCTTTCCTTGCGGGAATTAGTCATTTAAAAATGGGTTTTATTTTCCACTTATCAAAAAGCAACTAAAATGCAAATGGGCCTTTGAGTTCTGTGGCAGGGAAAACACCTGTGCAGCATGTTCTATGGCAGTGTGGTTAATAGCTACAGTTTACAAGAATGCTCATCAGATAAAAGGTTTACTGAATATGGGAACTATGCATATAATTTTTCTACCTGGGTAACAAGCCTTATTTGGGAAAACTAAATTAACTCTACTGCTTGCTGAAGGTGATAGGCAAAACTTGCTTTTGTTCTCTAGTGCTGTGTGAAAGTACTTTTAATGTCTGTACAATACAAAATAACTGAACATGGGAATCAAGGCACGATCTGGGTGTGAGGAGGAAGCTGACAGTGATCTCTGGCACGTTGCAGTTTAGAAGTCAGATCAAATCTGGGGACTCAACTTGATTTAACTTACACAGATAATTGCGGTTTCAACTGATCAGTGGCAGTTGAATTTCATTAAGGACTTGAAAAGCAGGCAAAGGGGGAGGCTGTCTTTATGACTTCTAATGTTTCATAATCTGATTATCCAGTGCTAACTGGTGTTTTTGAAATAACTAAATCTTTCCATTTACAGACTGACTTTGAGATTCATATTAGGAGTCCAAAGAATTTCCTCACTCTTCACATAAAAGAAAAACACCACGTACTGAAGGCTTAACTTGTAATTGCAACTATCATTTCAAAAGAAGTGTAGATGCTACCATGCCTCTTCTCTTTCTGTTGTAACTCATGCAACCAAAAGCATGCTGGAGATATCAAAGAGAGCTTATTGAATTAAATATATGTATGTTATGCAGTGACTGTGGTCCTTCAGAGCCTCTTTACGACTTGTGAGATGCCAGTGCTTCATTTTTCATGTTTGTTAGTACATCTTACAGATATGGCGTGCCACAGACTGTATTTTTTTTTTTTTCCAATGTGTCATTTAGAAAATGCCTACACCAGAGAAAGAATGCTCTGCACAGGTATTGCTTTCCTGTTTGGTTACGTTCAGGACCACGGCTGCATGCAGTGTTTGTGCTGTGTGCTGCAGGGTGGCTCTTCATTGAGTCACTGGTGTGGTTTTAGTGGAAACTCATGTTTAAATTATGAACCTCATTTGAATTTAGGACAATTTCACCTAAAAAATGCTTCTTAGTATGATGTAAGGTGGAATTGGTGGAGTTGTGAAACGATTACTGCTGCTGATGTGTTTATTTGTATGTGGGTGCTTAGACTTATGCTTGTTCTTTGTAGCAGAAATATTTATCTTCATTTTGCTAAGAACCAAAACCCTTGCTTTTTGATACAGAATAGACAGGGCAGCCAAAAGGAGTAATGAGTGCTTATATCCTGAATTAACTGGAAACCAAATGGATTTGTTGGTGCTTTGTATAACATTTTTTTTTTTTTTTTGTGGAGTTACCCTCTCAAATCTCTCATAGTTACAACAATTCAAATGCTTAGGCTGAAGTACAGGACGCTGTTTCAGTTTTCCTTGGAAGATGAGATATGAAGTAACTGGTTCATAGGTCATCCTTGTTTAAACAATAATGAATAGGTGACAGTATATTTAAAAAAAAAACACAACTGTGAATAGGTTAAACGTATGGTTTTAATCTTCTTCAATTTCTAGCACAAGAAGTGTTGGATAACCTGAAGGATCGGTGGTACCAAGCTGACAACCCACCTCCTGATATGTTATTGAACGAAGAAGAGTTCTTATCCTTCCTTCATCCAGAGCACAGCAGGGGAATGCTGAAGTTTATGGTCAAAGAAATCATCCGAGATTTGGGTACAGCATGTTAATAGATGTTTTCTTGGGAGCTCTTGTTCGATCACTGCAGTGTCATGGCTCAGTCTGGAAGTTTGGCATGTGCTGTTTACTCTGCTCTCTGCATACACCGTTAGCATAAATGCTGGCATCTCTGTAGAGTTGTCCTGTATATTATTCAAGACTAGATTTAACCTCTGCTTGTTAAAGAGCAGCACAGCATCATGTATTACAAAGGCATTCTTAGTGCTTCTTACAGAGCAGCTCAGCTGACACCACTTCACACCACAGTGCTGCTGCTTTGTAGGGTCTCTGTAGCAATAGGAGAAAGCAGCTGATGAATATTAAAATATTGTAAAATGTTGATGTGAATGCTCTGTGAGGAGGCAATGCTTGCTTTATATTTCTGCAGCGTAGCAACCGTGAAAGAATTTTGATATATGCTGCTGAAAGTGGAAATACGTGGTTGACGTTTTCACTGACATTTCCACTGATATTTTTCCTATGGAGTCAATAGTTAGGCATACTTGGGGAAAAAAAAAGAATAAATAAATGAACTCCTGCTTAGTGAGTAGTTGATTTGATAAAGATGGAGTTTTACTTGAATTCTGATAGGAGGCTGGATGCGGCTGTCCAACACTTTAGGCTGCAGCAGATCAATTAAAAATAAATAAATAGAAATGAACAGCAACTATAAAATCAATCCCCAGCCTGCCAGCTGGTGTATCTTTCAGACACAGTTGAGTACTTTGTTTTTTGCATACTGACAGGTTCTAAAACACTGTGTGGGTGCCATAATTGAGCTTTCTGCTAACCAAAGGTATAAAAGGTAGCCAGTTCTTCTGTGGCATAATCAGGGTTGTGGACTGTGGAAACCCAACCAACTGTACTAGTGACATCACTGATGTGAAGGAATGTCTCATTTCTAATAGACATTAAACAGGTAAGTTTCAGTTACTGTATATTTCTGTTGTAGATCAAGATGGAGATAAGAAACTTACCCTTTCAGAGTTCATTTCATTACCTGTTGGTACTGTAGAGAACCAGCAAGCCCAAGACATTGATGATGATTGGGTAAAGGACAGAAAGAAGGAATTTGAGGAGGTCATTGATGCTAACCATGACGGTATTGTCACAATGGAGGAGCTGGAGGTAAGTCTTCATCAAATAGTTCTAGTGGTCTTAAAATCAGCAGGTGTTTTTTAAATACAGGATTGAGACTGCTTTAGAAATCACAGAATGGCCAGGGTTGGAAGGGACCTCAAGGATGAAGAAGCTCCAACCCCCTGCCACACGCAGGGCCACCAATCCCCACATTTCACACCAGCCCAGGCTGCCCAGGGCCCCGTCCAACCCAGCCTTGAACACCTCCAGGGATGGACGGGGCATCCACAGCCTCTCTGGGCAGCTGTTCCAGCACCTCACCACTCTTGTAGTGTAAAGAACCTAGAGGTCATGAAGTCCAGAAATATTTGAACTAGCAGTCTACCAAATCTTGGGTTGTAATACTGTTCAGTGGTGCTTGGAAGAAGGATGTTGTAATGCTTTTTCTTGGAGGAGGAGGACTTTTCCTAGCATTGCTATTATTCATAGCTATTCATTGCTATTATTCATAGGTATGCTTTTAGGGTTTGTTTTCTTTGTAATGTAGGTGCTTGTATGGATCTGTAGTGCATGAAAAGAAGCCACCGATTTCGTTTAATGGGACGATGAGTCATACTTACAAAACAAGTAACTGGCAACGTGTTCATTTAAAAATAATAAAAAAAAAAGTATCAAAAGTAAAATGAAGCAGCCCTGGGGCCTCACAGACTAGAGAATAGCAGAGATCTCCTGTCTTTCAGGGTGTTCTTACCTGAAAACTCTGTTTTTAAGTCTGGATTCTAGTTCCTGGCATTTAGACTTGTATGTGGATGTAGGGATTTTTTCCAAATGCTTCTGAAGAATCTACCAGAAGGCATACACGTTTGCAGTGATTGCTGATAATTTTCTTGTTCTAGGAATATATGGATCCTATGAATGAATACAATGCTCTAAATGAGGCGAAGCAAATGATAGCAGTCGCAGATGAAAATCAAAACCATCACTTAGAGCTGGAGGAGATCCTGAAATACAGCGAATACTTCACAGGCAGCAAGCTTATGGACTATGCACGTAACGTCCATGAGGAGTTCTGACCTTGCTCGCTTTTCCAGAGCTCTGAAGCACTTTCCTGCTTTTGAAAAACAGAAAAGAAAAAAAAAAAACCCCAACACTCACCAAGTTTCCTTGCTGCTATCTGTGTTATATGCGTACTGTGTTGTACTAAAAAACCTTCCGTCCATAGAGAAGATCTGCAGCTTTTGTTGCCTTTGGTATGTGAAATGAAAAACCAAGTCCAAAAATAAGGAGGCAAGTACTGGACTGCTCGAGTTCACTCTGTTTTATACAGTTAATCCAGCTGAAGTTCCAGCTGCTTTTGGCTAATTGCATTTGATGGAGGCATCTTAAATATTGTTGCCCTCATAGCTGCAGATCCATGGGAAATCACCCATAAACACTGAAAGATGTTGGCTTTTGTAAAGGGGGACTGTGGTTCAGATAAGTGTTCTAACCTCGTGACGATATCCATTCATAGACTGATTGGGAATACTTCTGTTTTGCTCAGCAAATCATCTGTTTGTATTTTGTTTATGGTCACATCCATTTCAAAGTTTTGTGGGTTTTTTTTTTTTAATTAAGAAAATCAGTAAATTGTATCAGGATGCAACTGCCTGGGCTGTTCTTGCTGTGTGTGCTTTTCCAGTCACGTTCAGTTCTTTTTTTACTGTTCCCTGATTTGTGTAGTCAATACACATTTAATGATATCTGTACTCAGTATCAATGGCTTACTTGGTTACTGTCATTGTTTATGTCCTGAGGTTCAGTTCTTACTGGATTTTACTTCACTTAAGAATTGAGCACTGTTGTTGAGCAGTCACAGGAGTTAGTTCCAGCAAATGCTGTTCTCACAGTTTGTTTCCAGTAATTGTTGCAGGTACTCATGAATCAGGAGAAAAGATGATAGCCATATTCCTGAGATTCCTCATTCATCCATGATAATCCAGTAGGTTTTTCAAGGCATCTCAACCTAGCTATGCATTGTTGAGAATTTAATCCAGGTTCTCCTGCCATAATGGAATTTTAAGAGCTGTGAAAAGAGCTTGCTTTAAATGTTAGAGAATCTTTTCTGCATCTGTTTAAAAAGAAAACTGGTGCTGGGTTTTTTTTTTCTGTGTGCATTTCAGAGGTTGCACAGAGCAAAGGGCTTCACCTAGATCTATGATTCCTGCTGAACTAAAAGTGGTTGTTGAGACTGGTGTAGGTGCTTGTTTTTGTGCAAATTAGTGATGCTGACGAGCTGGTGAACGTTAAGGTTGGGAGAAAAACGTTCTTTGCTTCTGAATGGCTTTTGACAGAGCAAAGTGCAGTGAGCACTTGGGGTTTTTTAATCACTCTGTTTTTGGGTCATCCCTGGCAGTCTCGTGCAGCACGAAGGTCATTCCCACTGCTGTCTAAATAAAGTATTTTTACGCTGGTTTCATCTTTACTGTAAAACCCTCTTTCTGAAGGGTTGCCTGAAAAATCCAATTAAGATGTTATATTTGAGTAAATTTATTCTCTTAATATAATGTAAATATAAGTATTACCATCTTTCTGTTTCAATATGCCCTACTTTTTATTTGGTTCGTTTCTGTTAAATGGCTTGTTTCAGAGTCTTTATATACATACATCATTTTGTATTTTTTCTTTGTGGTTTGGAAATGTTCTGGTTTTAGGTTTCTCAATGAATGGGAAGAGTTGAAACCCACCAGAGGAGAATTTCATTTGTATTAAAGCATCCTTAACAAGAATGTGAGTGCTTCATTGCTGATGTAACATTTTAGGAGTTCTCAGTTTAAATGTAGGTAGCAGACTCTTAACCATACCTTGCTTCTGAATATCATGAGTTTGCATTTTCAGTTTCTTACTGGAAAAAAAAGCCTCAATATTGCTGGGGGAATAACTGAGTCATGAGGCGTAGAGGCACTGAGGTGGCACTGAGTGCAATACTACAGAAGGAGATCTGGGTATCGTGCGTGCAGATTGAGTGTGAAGGTGGTTAAGTTCAGCTGCTTTACTTTCCCTCTCAGCTCTGTTTCCTTTTGGAAGGATTGGCTTTCAGCTGTGACTTCTTTTCCACGCTGATTGTTTTCCAGAATGCTTGGAAAGCAGGAGAAGTAGAAAACCACCCTTTTGCCTTAGTGTTCTGTTTTCCCTGCCACGTTTAAAAGACTCACAGAAATTGAAGAAATGAAAAAGCAGCATTCCAGCTAAAATAGGCCATGGGTGCTGCTGTTCAGACCTTTCTGGTTCTGCGGGCCAGCTGGGAGTCCAAGTATAAGTCTGTTCCAGTTCCAGGTCTTTCATGTTGACGTGTAGATAGAAACAGATCCCCTTTAGGCAGTCTAGATGTGTTCTTAACTGATGAAAATAAAATACCCAGTCACTGTGGAATGTCTCATTTGGGCTTTATGTAAGAGTTGTTTGAAATCTCTTGGCATGGGGAAGACCTTTAAATTTGGGTCCTGTATTAGTAAGATTCCAGTAATGAACCTCAAAAATGAGAGCCATGAATTTCCTAGTGCCATCACCTTATTCTCTACTACATGTCCTTCTTTAGGTGGGAGGTGGACTGCAGTGCCTGTGCTGTGTAAAAACAGGCATCAAAGGTAGCTGGTACGTAAATATTGCATCCTTTGCTTTCACAGAGCACACCTCTACCAGAAAAAAATTCCCTCCGTTGGAGCAAATGGTAAAAGTGACACCAGTCTCTATTTTTGAGTCAGCAGCATACATACCTCTCTCCGATGGCAGTGCAGGGTGTGTGACGTTGCAAGTCCAGATGAAAACTGTGCAAGTGCATCTCACAGCTTGTGCTAGTTTGGAGGATGATACGGAGGTGACTTCCTAAGCAGAGAAAGGTACTAACAATGTTGGGTTTTATGCAGGAGTAGAAGTGATAGATCTGCTGTTACGTGACGCTGAGGGCAGAGAATCTGTCTGTTACTTGCCTGTTGAGGAGTGAGTCTCTGTGTGCTGTTTCATTTTACCTGTGGCTCTGATACGTAACCGTTTTCTGGTGTTGCCTCTATTGCTTTAATTCTCTTCACAATAACAAGGGGTGTTTCTTCTTCTTCTCCAGATGTTGAAACTGTGCTTTAGCAGTTGGCAGAGAGATGTGTACGAGGCTAGAGGCACGCTTTCTTAAGACTAAGCTATAGCCTTCTTGTAATACTGCTACTTAGCTTGCTGTCTTTCTGCCCTTGAATACAGTTCTGAACTACAAAAAATGGGCTTGCCAGGGGGTGGGAAGAAACGTGAGGGCGTGGAACACATACTGGGAATTTCCCAGCAGCTGACATAAGAATTTGTTCTGATTGCCAGTGGTTTGCAATCAGCTCCTCCAAGAGTTTGCTGCTGAGAAAACAGAGCTTCCTTTCGCAGGACAGTAGGGTTACGTGATGGTGGCTGCAGGTTTTTACTTGCATTTTTCTCCTGTTCTGTTCTTGCTGTTGGTGGTCACTTTTACCCATTGCTTGGGTTCGAAATGCAAAGAACATGAATATCCTTTTGGTACAAAATGCTGCAAGGACTGTGCACCTGGTAAGTAACCTTCACTGTATGGTTATGGTACTTGTTTGATATGATATCAATCAATTAATAACTTGCAAGTGGTAGAAAATATCTTGATGAAAATATTCAAATTAGGAAGTAAACATGGGGAAAAAAACTAATTGAGGAATGTCCATCGCTTCAGGAGGACAGGTCATCTTGTAGCTTACTGAACTTATGAACCTCCTCTAGGGATACAGCATTTCATTGCTGTGGCTCAGTTTCCCTCCTGTGTCAGTCTGGTGCATTTTCACAGTGGGAGTGTTATCTGGGAAAAGGTGGTAGGAGTTACCTACTAAAAAGAATTTCAATCCAGAAATCTTGAATAGTGGCAAAAAAACCTTTAGGTTATTCTCTTGCTATGGATGTTTTAGTAACTTTTTTTCTAGCAAGACTTTTTCTACTTAAGGCTTGGTGTTGTTTTTTTTTCTTTTTTTTTTTTTTTAAGGAAAAAGCTGCACTATTAAACAAAAATTGAAGAACTGTAAATGAGAAACACCCAACTTTCTGTTCTTGTTAGTCTGTGAGCAGATTCTACAAAGGTGCTTTCTATTTTCATGACTGTCTACCACACGAAATCGATGTTATGCAGTCTGTTGCATAGAAGAAATTGCAAGTAGAAATTGAACGTGGCGTTGTCTTCAGATGCCAGTTGCGATAAGTTGGCCTTCAGTATGAAACTTAAAACTTGAAGCAGTCTCATTACTGCCTTATTCCCAAAACTATGGAAACCTGAGTGTTTTTGGGCTCAGTTTAAGGAAATTTATACTTGCATGCAGATACGCAAGATTGCTTATATCTCAATCATTTTGTTTCTCCTTGACCTACAAGATGGAGGGTCAAAATGAAAGAAATAATGTGTGAGGACAAGGATTAGTTAAGGTTAGTATTTAACTTCAGCTGGAAGACTCCCGGTCATTCAAGCTGATCACAGTTCCTGCAGCTTATGCTGTATGAAGAGAAATTAGTGAGATAGAGGAATTTGATTCCTTCTCTGAACTTGGCTGTTAATCTGCTGTTTCATTTTGGGCAAGTGGTTTTGCTTGCTAACCTTGGCATCCCAGTGCATAAATCTGACCTTCTGTAATTGTGCTTGATATGATACTGATTAGTACCTATGGGTGCAAGTGTTAGCTGGGTTATAAACGCAGTGTGTAATGCACCTATGCTCTTTGGAGTCACAAGAAATGCCTGCCTTCCATCTTTTCTGTCTCTTGTATGAAGTGGAGCTGGTGATGTATTTGCTACTGATGCTAATGCAGATGAGAATCAAAATACAGCCCCGTTCATTCATGTCTAGTGTGCTTTAAGAATGCCAGCTTTGAGTTGAATTGCATGAGCTATCTCACAATGGAAGGCAGGATCTGTCACACAAAGCTACAGCCTTACACAGAGAACAGATGATACTAGGATTAAAAAATGTTTGGTTTTTTTTTTTTTTTTGCTTTCTCCAGCTGACACTGGCTGGAAACTCCAGTAGCGAATGAAGAAGTGAGCTGGAGAAATGATGCTTCAAGTGCACTGGGAGACTCATCTGTGCTCTCAAGTCTTAGCAAATTGCCTGGCTTCTACTAGCCTGCTTTCACTGCTTAATTTATAGCTGATGCTATATAGAGCAACAATTCTAGGGGTTCTGGCATGTGTAAATCTGCTGAATGTTTCAGTCAGAGTTGTAAGTGAAACTCTGACTTCCTGGACAATTTGTTCTAGTGCGTGATAACGAAGAGGATTTCCTCCTTATAACAATCAGTTCTTCCTTCTATATTGTCTGTATTTTAGGTGAAAGAATGAGAAGCCGCTGCACAGCAACAGCAGACACAGTTTGTGCCCCCTGTCAAGACAATTACTTTAGCACTGAGCACAATCACAGCTTCTGCAGGAGTTGTACAGTCTGTGACACTAGTAAGTCAGTTATACTGTGCTCAGTTCTGGATGTGAACTTGGGAGGGAGTTGGTCTTCATATGCTTTCTCATCTTCTTAAGCTTCCCAAAGGCTGATGTCATACAGCCTGTCTCCTGAGAAGGCGAAGTACAAAAACTTGATGGGCAATCAGTTTAATAGCTGATGTCTCCTGGTTGATATTGGGGGAGGAAAGCAGGCTTTTACTGCCTGAAAACTGATATCTCAAGTGTTGCTGTCGAACTTTGTCCTCTGCAGCGTCTGCAGGTTGTTTCTACACACAATTGATAGGCCCTGAGTGGTGGTTAATTGATGCTTTCAATTTTCCTTTCTCCTTTATTCTGCTGTTCATAGAGAAGGGAAGCGTGGAAGTGAAGAAGTGTGAGAAGACCTCTGACAGAATTTGCAAGTGTATTCCTGGTTACATGCCAGATGTCAGATATGCACTGGGAAGTGGTAAGTTAGGGATGTGTGAGACTGACTTCTTGCCTCCACTTCAGATGTTGCTTTTTCTAGTACAAAAGCTGTCATCATTTGTTTAATGGGAATCTCAAAGTAAGTATTATAGCAGGGCAATTGTGCAAACTGCTGCTCTGCAATTTGAGCTATCAGAAATTGTAATGTTCTGTCCATTAATATCAATAATTAGCCTGTAGAGAAATCCTTGCGAGTCGCAGACTAAAATGAACCCCTGAGCATGTTGTGTTACTTCTGTCCCAGGGTAGATCACTGTTTCTGTAGCCTGTGGGTTTTGTTGGATCTGTTCTAGAAGCTGTTAGTGTAACTGCCACAGAGCTGCTATACAGTTACATTGCTAACTGAACTCAAATTCTGCTTTTTTCTTTCAGTGTGCTTAATGTGTCCTGATGGGTCTTATTCCCCAGGAGGAAATGAAAGCTGTCGGCCTTGGACTAAGTATGTATTGCTCATCCCAACACTTTCAGAACAAAGCTTGAGTTTTACTCTGTAGCAATTAATGCTCGAGTCATGATCTGTACAATAAACCAGCAGTGGATGCAGTGAAACTGTGTTGCTGATCACCCAGGAGTCTTCAGCTGTCTGTGCACTGACTTGAGGCATCCATCCACCTACTGCCCCTTCCTCTTTTCGCAGGGAGCACCAATATATGCAGCCCCTTTTTAAAATCTAGAGATGTCTATAACAAAAAGTTCCCTTGCCAAATGCTGCTGTTCAAGGCTGTTGAGTGCAGAGATGGCCAGTAAAGCAGCGCTTCATTTTTTCCACTAATAGCTTTTGATGAACTTAATTCTTATTTACATATCTGTAGAACCTAGAAAAGCTGAAGGCCAAGTTTGCGTTGATAAAACAAGGTTCACAGGCTTTCATTCACTTGTTCCACGGAGGTGGCTTATAAAGTCATTACTGCAACGACTTGAAAAGCTAAGTAATGTATTTTACTTCTCTAGCTGCAGCGCTATTGGGAAAAAGACTCTTCGAGCAGGGACAAAATCAGATAATGCTGTTTGCAGTGACAATGGGACACAGCCAGCTACCTCTCAAAGTGCAACACCTACTTTGCATCTTTCCACCAACTACTACAGGAATAATGCATCGACTGCAGTGCCTTCACCCTCCAAACCCAGTGTGAACCCTTTTGTTGTTTGCCCAGATGCGAAGAGCCCCACAGGCACTAACTGGGGTAAGGAGAGGGAATGACCGAGCATAGTCACTCTGAGAGCTGGTTGAGAATTTTCACTTGAAGCTGATTTCATCAGAAATCGGTCTTTCTCAGAACACTTATCTGTATTCTGCACAGTCTTTAAGGAGGGCCTGTACAGGGTTCCAGACTATCTGCTAGTGTTCTCGATATGTGGGACTCTTGGGCTTTGTGGTTCAGGGTTATCGTTGCTCTAGCTGATTGCTTAGATGAGATCTGAAGTTCCAGGTTCCTTCTTTTGAAGCTAGAAAGCTGTGGAAATTCCATCTAAAATCGTCTTTGTTAATATTTTGTTTTTCTTCTGTTTTGTTTTTGCAGGGTCTCTATCACTTATCCTGATTTGTCTGATACTGCTTATCGTATCTGGAATATCCATTTTCATGTTGATTATCCAAGCAGCCAAAAGGGAGAACAAGAGGAGGCCTTGCAGGAACGACCATCAAAGTAAGTTGCTCTTTAGGGAGAAAAATCTATAGGAAAGAGAATAATCAGGGCCCTTTGCTTGGACTTTGATCATTTCCATCATGAAGTCTACTTGGCTGAGTAGGACAGCATCATCTGTGCTTAATGCCCACGTTTAATGTTAGTCCTGATGTGCTGGAGGACATACAGCCTCAAGTTGGTGGTGTTATAAAGCAGAGATTTGTTTTTCTGTTGCTATGCAGAAGGATTGAGTTTACAGTGTGCGGATGGAAATGGTGTGAAATTGTTCCTGTACAGCTTTTGGTGTGAATCCTTGGAGCGTTTACATCATTACCTGTTTGACTTGATTTGTGTTCTTCTTTCTCTCTGATTTTTATCTCATGTTTTTTCCCCCATTGTCCCTGCAAAAAAAAAACCAAAACAAAACAAAAAAACACCCCACCAACATCAAAAAGAGAAATCAGTCTGTGCATGGAATTCTATTCAGAGCAGTGAGGATCCAAAAGCAAGTTTTTTTTTTTTTAGGGAGCAAATTATAGTTATTTTGCCTACGTGACAGTGAATTCTTCATGTGACTCTTGCAAACACAGGAAAGGTTGACTGAGAAGAACTGACCTCTGTTTGTAATTAAATGGCAGTCTGGCTCTTGCCTTGTTTTCCTCATGGAGCAGTGGTAAAGTGTATTTTCCTTGTTTCCTACACTTATTCTTTGCTAGGACAGACAGGAAGGACAACCACTGATCCAAATGTCACCTATAGCTGCCTATGCATCCATGAAACCGGGGAAGTCCGTGACTTTCCTTTTCCTTCCCCTTCTACTTTGTACAGTATTTCTGTTTTCTGTCTTTCAGAAAGGAGCTTTCGAATTCCTATCCAGGAAGAACAAGTTGACTCCAATTCCAGTCTCATAAAAAACTGAATCCACATCACTTTACTGCATCCTGCATTTCTGAGCCAGTCGATTGTAACGAATGTGACAGAACTTTCAGTTGCTGTATGTGTGGGTGGATGTTAACTGTTCAATTGTGCTTCAGTTCCTTTGGGTCTCACTGAGTGGCCCTTAGGCATCATAGCTGTTCTTAGTGAGCCATGATTCCTTCTCCTTAGCTCCTACATGCAGCGTTGCTGCTGCCAAGCCTGAGTTTCTGCAGTCCTTTGTGCATTTCTAACCAATCATATATGTAATGGGAGCCTGTTGTCTTTGGAAAGCAGGAAATCTTTATGAAGCAGTAAGCAGTAATCACTAAGCAGATGGACAAACAGAAAATCAAAAGACCTGCTTTAATAACTAGACTTCTATCTTGTCCTGCAACTTTGAGATGCTAAGCAGAGCACATCTCAGTGCAGCCCTTTTGAGTGTTTCAGGCTAACTCCCAATGGAGTTCTTTGCCTTTTAGGTGGAGAATCTCCACAAATGAACCTAACCAGCTTCTTTTGTGCTTCCATTTTTTCAGCTTTTTTTGCTTCTCGCTCAAAATGAGCTGTATATGGCATCCATGCCTCCAGAGGCAGTTGTCACAGCTGCCAATTCTGGTGGTGGTTTTTAAGTGACTGTTGATAAATGGCTATTTAGTGCCACTTCTTTCTTTTCTGCCTGTCTCCCAGGCAGACCTTGAGAGAATGTCATGTTAAGTATTGAGCAGTATCCCCATAGCCCATCAAATAGAATTATTCATGACTTCAAAACAGCTCAAGCTCTCCAATTGTTCAGAACATCTGTAGACATTCTCATGCGTATCAAAAGTAAAATCTGTGTGATTGCTGCCAGAAGGCAAAAGGAATGGTTTCTTCTTTTAGAATGTTATTAATGGAAACTGAAGTTCGGAGCAGGGGGAAAGGCAGGATACAACTTGTCCGTGCTTTAGACTTCGGAAGTTGCTGTGAATAACTCATGTTTTGTCTATAAACTCTGTGCAGTCAGCGTACTTCTTGCTTCCTCTCTGTGGATGTTCTGTTGTGCTGAACACCCTGGTGTGGCTGTCCCCAGCAAGGCTGCTTCAGTCGAGCTTCGACTTCTCTGCAGTAAAATGCTTTAAACTGCTTTTGTGGGGTTTGATTGATTGCTTCAAAGTAATGTGGATGCAGGGAGAAACCCAGGAGCAAGCTTGGTTCCAGACAGTAGATTTGGGTTTGGGGAAAACCTTTTTCTATCTTAAATTGAGTGCATGTACATGGACATGTAGAACTTCTGCTGGTGAGTGATAACCTAGTGATAGTAACTCCCTGGATGTTCACTTCTTAATAAGAAGAGCTGAATTTTTAACAGCACTGTGCATATGGATCTACAAGGGTTGCATTGTAGCAAAGGTGTATGAAGATCACGTAACAGGGGATAGGTGCACAAACCATGCACCTATGCTCACCTTGAATGTGCTGTCAATGGAACCTCCATTCAGAACTGAAGAAATGTTCTTCACATGGCTTGTGTGCAGTTGAAGCAGGCCTGGTTGTTTGCCTGCATGCTGTATGAAATGAATTTTGCTTCTGTTGTCTTGTTTTCTTCACACGTGAATCAGAATCTGTCTTGGAGAGAACACATCAGACAGCACATTGAAAATGTAATGCCTGAGGAAAAAACTGACGTGTTACTGTGGGTAGCTTTTGCTGTAATTTGAATACCTCAGTGTGTAAAAAGTTTAACTTGAGATTTATATCATTCAGATGTATTTTTCACATCAAATACTCCCTAGTAGGTAACTTGTTAGATGTAATAGGTATTTTATACACATGGTATTAAAGCATATGCCAAAGTATGCAGAAGGAAATGTATTCAAGAATACTGCTGGTTGTGATTCATGTTTTTAAACATATGTTTTGTTATATGTTATACATATGGTATACTTATTGGCTTCCTATTTTGAAGTGCGTATACAATGTATGTAAACGTTTGTATTATATATGAAGTGTAGTAGCGACTTTCAAATAAACTGTGGCAGTGGTGAGGTGCATGGATGACTTGTATGTCTGTAGAATACATTGACTGGTTCTGGATGGGAGCATAAGATGTGCACTGACTTTTTGGTAGGTTTCTGTATTGGGGCATTTGATTGCTAAACAAAATTCCTATGGTCCAGTTCTTTTGTTGAAGTCACAGTGGGGACCTTTGAGACTCTGCTGTTCATCCTGACCTGAAGTGACATATTGTGATTTTACCAGCACCAATGGAAGGTGCTCTATTACCTGCTAATTAGGCTTACCTAGGCCCTGTTGTTACACCAGCATAGCCACTGATTGCAGTGGCTTGATCCCGTGGACCCTGACCTACAGTAAAAACTGCTGTGTAGTTTAGATCCGATCACAGTGACCCTAAGATGCAAGAATGGTTTTGGGATGCAGTTGCTTCAAGTATAATACAAAAAGCAGGATTGCCAAATGGTCAGACCTGTGGCATAGCAGGCTTTATTTCAGTATGCTGTTTCACTTCTGGCTGTCTGGGTGAAGCAAGCAATCTGGTTTGCTCTGCAAATCACACGTGGTAGCAGTCTGGCCTGAGAGCTGCTGGAGATTGGAGATAAGGCTCAGCCCCTTCAAAAACTTAGAGCCCAAGCTCTGAACGTGGAGGTCATTGGGAGTGCACTGTGGTTTAGATACCATCATCTCACTGTGAACTGGATGACAGGGTGCAGTGAATGACGCTGAGAGAGGATTCCTGGGAACACTCAAGCAGTTCTCAGAAATGACACTTAGAGAGTTTGTAGGCTGCACTTGGCAGCCAATACCGTTAGTACCATGCCATAACTGAGCGAGGCACAAATACCTAATGAGCTCACTGTGACTTAATGAGCTTAATGGCAAATGAGCTCTGGCTTAATGGCAAAAATGCAGCCCACAGGAACAGAGGAGGAGTTGGCAGAGGTGCTGCCGTGGGACCAGAGAGGCTCTGTGGCATGGGTTTATTTGCAGCTGGTTTGGTGAATTTTACTTATTTTCTGCCCTCTGGCTGAGCTGCATGGGAACGTGCTCGAGTGCACTAGTTTCTTGTGCCCTCCTGTAAACCTTTGATCAGATTTCCTGGAAACCAGGGCCTAGGTGAATTGTTTTGTCTGGAGAAGGACTTGCAGCCTTTCAGTACCTAAAGGGAGCCTGTAAGCAGGAGGGGAGTCAACTCTTTGAAAGCGTAGATAACATCAGGACAAAGAGAAATGGTTTTAAGTTGAGGGTGGGAAGACTGAGGTTGGATGTCAGGGGAAATTCTTTGCTATGAGAATGGTGAGGTGCTGGAACAGCTGCCCAGAGAGGCTGTGGATGCCCCGTCCATCCCAGGAGGTGTTCAAGACCAGGTTGGATGGGGCCCTGGGCAGCCTGGGCTGGTGTGAAATGTGGAGGTTGGTGGCTCTGCTTGTGGCAGGGGGCTGGAGATTCATCATCCTTGAAGTCCCTTCCAACCTGGCCATTCTGTGTGATTCTGATGGCCCTGGAAGTGCACAGCCAAGCTAGGGCAGCTGAGCACAACCTGCAGTTGCTCATCAGTGAGGAAATCCAGCATGCCCGGTGTCTGAAGGCTTTTATGCTAATACAATATGAGCCCACCTGTTCTGGCTGTATTGCTGTAGGATTTCTGTATCCAGCATAATAATATTTGAAAAACAGCACGTTAGGTCTTGTTGCTCTTTGTCAAAATTCTGAATGGGTTTCTCATTCCACCATGAAAACTGTGGAACAAGCAAGCTGTAAAACCCCCAGTTAATAATATGTATTGAATCCTGAACACCTTGGTGCTGCTTTCTGCCCACATTTGTGTCACCTTACGTGCCAGAAGTGGAACTTTCCCTTCTCAAAGATAGGAGCCTGCTGTCACAAAGTGAGTTCCTGTTTTTCAACTGTCAGACTTCCCCTTTTTTCGGAAATACAGGTGGAGTTGTGCTACTCCTCTATGCTGATAATAAGGCTATAGTACTTTTTTTTCCCCAATATAACACAGTTCTTTCCTACAGACCTCTCTTTCTAATTGCTAGGATACCAGTTAGCTTCTTTAATTCTGCAAACCACGCTTTTAATGTGAACTGTTTGGCAGAGCAGTTGGTAAAGTTACAGGATTTGTAAGGTAAATGCATTTTAGTTGGCATAGAGCCCTGATTTGAGAAGACATTTAAGCACCTGCAAAACTTTCTGCGTGAATATTGTCACTAAAATTTCTCCAGTTGATTGTCCTAAGAACCACCTATAAGACAGACTAAAATGCCTGTAATTTTGCATTTTGAAGTGAAGATAAAGCTAGTTTTTCCACTAATCATTCAACTGCACACTATTTAGCTGCACTAACCGTGATTTACAGGCCTTGGGGCCAGCATATTACATTTTTTTGTTTGAAATTCCTCCCCTGCAGAGATAGAAATTCGGTCATGAGACTGCTACAGAAAACAGGAGGAAAAGAATCTTGGGCTTTTGTCTACTCTATCTTTTCCTCCTAAAATATATGACGACTGCCCACTGTTGTGGCTACTGCTGATCTCTTCTATCATGCACTTTCTTGTTGTTATCACATTACCTTTGACCTGGAAGCGTATCAAAATGACTCAAGATTTCCATGAGAGACTTCAGAAAGATCACATTTTCTGATAACGTACCGTGCCCAGTGATGAGCTGGGGAGCAAAGGCACAGCTTGGTAACGTCAAGGAGTGTGAGTTTTCTGCCTCTGTCTGGTTTCATGAAGTTTCCATCTATGAAATGTCACTGTTAGATTACAGCCTCTGCTCCTACCTTTTCCAGGAGTCGCTGCTTTTGGTGGCTAGGCTGCAGGCAACCCAGAGAGGTGACTCATTTCGTAGGCTAAAGCAGGGCTCTGCTGGGTGTGCACCAGGCTCCTTAGCGCTGCTCAAAGGTGGGATCCAGGAGGCTGGATAACTTTTTCCAGGTGAGGAAAATTCAACTTGCCTAGAAAGCCACGTGTGGCTCCATGTGAACCACTTGCATTGCTACAGCCCCAGCCTTATTGTCGCAGGTCTGCAGGACGGTAATGCTCCCCATGGGCCAAAAGAGGGCGGGCGCTGAACAGGCACACTGCACGTACCCCAGGCTCTGGGAGCTGCCAGTAGTGCAAGCTCTGCTTAGTCCAAAGTCTTGAGTCTGGGTAAAAGTTAGTCCAGCAGAACTGAAAGGAGCATGTGAGGTTTTGTCTTCTAGTTTCCAACTGCAGCTGAGTTATTGTTCTGTGAGCTTTTTCTTCCCTGGTCTGTGGATGTTGTTCTATGTCATATGATATCCTGCTGAGCAAGAAGGGACTCAACAGATGAATGTCCTTGTGACACCGGGCTTACCATGTGCCCCATCTGCTTCTTCACGTGTCCTGCAGCCCTCCAGAGCTGCTGCTCTGCTCGGGCTCCCTGGCACAGCAAGTCACGCAACCACATGTGAGATAACCCTCCTGTAGCTGTCATGGCATAGTAGAAGGCTTTATAATAAAGACTGGCAGATAGTTATAGCCAAATTCTGTAACAACAGTGTGAATCCTCTAGCTTACGATGGAGTTATCTACCGTGGGACAAAAGGAGCTGATCTACCTTGATCTATCGTTAGTCATTCAAGAAATTACATAGATTTCATGTGAATAACTTCTTACTTGAAGAATTACACAAATTGCTGTTTTGGTCAATGTCAGGAAACCTGACTTATCATTGATAACACTGGTAAAAGCAGCATCACTAGAGCTACTGCACTTTCAAGAAGTAATTACATTTGAGAAGTGGTTACTTTGTTTTTTGTTGTTCCTCTCAACCCCCCGCCAGCAGATTGGTAGATCCATTGACTCCAAAGAAGAAATCCATCTTTCCCAGGATTCTTAATGCATTGTGGCTCCATGCTCAGAATCGAGGCTCTTTTATTGAAGACAGTCCTAAAATACTGGCCCCTTCATTCAAGGCTGAGGAATCAGAGCATTAGAGACCATTCAGCTTGAATTCCAGTATGGTTCCTTGCAGAGTGTCTCTTTGAAGAGACCATGGCAGCAGCAAACTCTGAACCCCGAGGTATTTCTGAGCATCTCAGCTGACAGCTTCATCTCTTTACCTGTTCTTGACAGTTTTGTGCCAGCTATGCCTTTTTATTTCATGCAAAAGAGAAAGCATGGCATGAAATGTGCTCAGGCAACCGTGAAGACCACGTTGCTTCTTATGACCTTGTAATTTTGAACACAGGTCATATAGGTTGACAGAAACTGCAGGCCTCAGCTTGCCTAGGAAACTGCAGACTGTGAGGATTACTGGTAGCCAAAATGTCTAGTTTTAGTCAAATGTTGTCCAGTTAACCCTCTAGCTTCTTAATAAAACCACCAAACAGAAGGTGAGGAGATAAGAACTAGTGCTGATTTGATTAGTGAAGTGGTCATTTGTTCTGTCAACAGGTGCAGATCCGGCTCAGGTACCAGCATGAGGCCTGGCAGCATCAACGTGTGTCACATATGGGACTGAGCAAGAAAGGAGTCAGCAGATGAAATGTCAGTACCTCGGAGACAGGTAAGATTAGCTTCAGAAAAACCCCAAAGATTCTGAAGACAGACAATTGAGTTGCCTCTAAAAGGTCACTGCTGACACTAGTGGTTTAGTCTTGCTGTGTTTGTCAGTTTCCTGACTGTAATGTTCCATCATCTGCCAGTGCTTGCACCCAACTGTAGTAGTTCAGCAAGAATGAGGACATGTGAAGACCAATTCATAAAGCACCAGTATTCCAAAAATTGGAGGAAAACAAGCAATTGATTCCTATTGTGATACAGACCAGCACTGTTGCTGTTAGAATGGCCTGGGACGAATCTTAACGTAACCGTGGTCAGGAATTTGACCATGAAGAAATTCTTTAACCATAAAGAAATTCTCTGTATTCCCATCCTGTTCTGACACAAGCGAGGGATAATGTAAATACCTGCAGAGGTGGTCAGGGCTGGTGTGCATTTCAGAAGTGGTCATAACTGATTAGCCTGTAGAACGTGTTGGAGCACTCAATGCTTGTGCCTAATAATTTGACTTGACTGTAAGACTGTAGACCCTCACTGTCTTCAGAGGATGAGGTAGAGGTCTGTGTGCTGCTGACTGCACCTTGTTTTCTAGCCAAGAGAAGCCCCCTGGTCACTACCTGTAATTTCCGTGCATTGCCCAACACTCATGATTGTTTGAATGAACTGGTGGCAGGAACCCTAGCACAGGGTGCCAGCACTTGGTAGCCAGCTGGGCAGTGTCTCTGAGTGTCTCTGGGTTTCTGTGTAGCATGAGTGGCACAGGCTGTCAGTATTATGAGGAGCAGTGCAGTGAGGGAAGAGGAGGGGATCTCCTGCGTGGCTGGCATACAAACTAGCAGGCTTGCAGTTTCAGAAGAACAACAGTTGGCCTTCTGAGGGGGTTTTCTGGGGAAGAAAAAAAAAAAAGCCAAATCAAACCACTGGTTCTTGACCTTTAGCCTGGCAGCAGCTAGATGGGATGCAAGCTTTTGGCAGAAAGGTTCCACCTAGAAGGATCTATTGCATGCCAAATTTATCTGATTGCTTCCAGCTCGTGACAGGAACACAGGTAGATAGATGAATAGATCAAGGACCAAGTGAAGCACCTGCTGCTTGACCACTCTGTGAGCAATATGGATGAATCTTCAGGAAGAAAGCACAGAACACAGCAAAGGAACAACGATAGGATCTGTGTGGGAAACTTATTTAGGCATCACTGGCTTGTATTAAACTAAAGAAACAATATAGCAAGCCCTATGAAGAGCAAGTCAAATGCCAAGGTATGGTATTTTCCACTGGAACTCATTTCTCAAGTCTCATTCTCCTTTGCCTTGACCTATGTGTCATCATATGCAGTGTGGAACAGAATCCATTCCGAGCTCTTTGTGTCTGAATTCACCAGTTCAGTTGAGAACAAGATTGGATTTTAAAGCTTGTCTTTGCTATGCACATAAATGTAACCACAAAAAAGCAAGCTATCTAAACATAAAGCAGTGTTGGAAGCGTGTGTCTGTGTTTGTATAAGACAAGACTGCGTGAAATTTAAATCCAGCAGCAAGACATGATTACAGGTGATATGTTTCAGTATAATTTTGTTGAGGAGCTGTTTTCTGCTACTTGCATCCCAGGAAAGTGAGGACAGAGGATCTGCATGGGTCCCTGCAGCTACTCTCAATTATGGCATCAGGGCTGATCTTGGAGCAGTATTATTTCCTCTTGGTTTCGTGGTGTCTGTATAGAGTTATATCAGCCATGAAAATAAGAGTCTGCTGAACCAGTGTGAAGGACTTGAAAACAGTGAACAGAATCAAGAAAATATGTGGATGTATGGCCTTAATGTACATTGCACATCCCATAGCTAAATCCTAGAGTGTTTCTGAATTCTCTAGGAGCCATAAGCCAGAATTAAATAGTCTGAAGTTCACGCTGTGCTTTAATTTGCATTGATTATGAATTGTATATCAACTCGCAAAACTCACTGAAAATCAAATTATGTGTTTCTGCATCTCACTCCTCTCCTCATTCAAGTCACTGGCACAAGATTGCTTAGCTTTCTAAGCATCTGATGGTGCAAAGCAGAAGCATTTCCCCGCCCCTCAAAGAACCAGGAAGAGCAACCACAGGCACCACTACAAAAAGCGCAGTACCTTCCCATAGTCTCAGGTGGAGGAGAATTTTAGCAGGGGAAGTCCTGATAGAAGCCCACCCTCGCTTGCTTTGGGGCTGTAGAGCTTGAGACATGACTGGACGGAGAAGAGAAATCTGTCTCCTCCACACTCGAGCTCGCTTGCTGCTGGCAATGTACCTGTGGCACTGGGCACAACAGACTCTGGCAATATCATGCCCTGATGGTGAGCTGAGAGCCATTGCTAAGGATGTAAAGAAATGCTGCCCCAAATGCCTCTCCAGCACAGGTAAGGGAATACGTTTGTCTTCTTTCAGGTGCGTGTGTGTGCTTTGAGTAATTGTGTATTCAAAACAAAACCACGAGGATTTCCTTTCTGCCCCACTAAATTCAAAGTGTCCTTTAGCTGCAGAGTGGATGTGTGTTGAAGATTTATGTGCCTGTGCTTCTTGCTCTGTAGTAGGAAAGGGACTGGAGGAGGCAATGTGTTCACAGTCACAGTGGCAAGTAGGACACTGGACCTGGTGGTGACCATGCAGGAGATAGTGGCTGAATGAGCTTTTAGAAACAATGTCATTCAGTTCCTTACTGAGGCTCCTTCAGGTCAGCAAAGGGATGCAGAAAATTAGTGTGAATATAGTGAAGGAGAGGATCCCTTCTGCTTTATGGGCTGCCTCTGCTCAGTAGCTGGAGAATTCTTGTTCCATGTGGACAGAAAGGCTGTTCCCTCTCACATAGCACTTGCCAGAGGTGCTATCAGGACCCCAGGGTTTCTACTCCAATTGACATCAAGTGATATAGGGTGCAGTAGGAGAGTCATTGCTTGTTCGGATCTGCTCCAGAATCCCCCACTGGTAATACACAGAGAGAAGCATCCTGAAGCTATTTCTTTTTTTGTCTGCCTTCGTTACGTTGCCAATACCAATAAGAGGAGGCCAGAGGTGAGCAGAGGAAACTGTGGGCAGTTCCTGGCAGACCCTTACATTCCATCACCAATCTCAGGAAATGATCTTCACAACTTGCTGTGGGTTTTCAAACGTTTCCCTCCTTTATTTATTTTTTTCTTTAGGGTCACAAAACCTTTGAGTTGAATAGTATTTTCCTTTAACTGGTCTCCCACTGTTGAAAGAACTGCTTGATAGAACTGTTTGCTGATGGGATCAGTAGATGCAATTACTCCTTTGCTTTCATGAACCCAGGAACCTCACCATTAGAGATGACGTTTGTGGGGAGCAAGCAAAGTTCACAGTAGAATTCCTCTGGAAACAGAGAATAGGAAGCATGTTGGTTTTATGGCTCAGATTTAGACTTCCTTCTTCCAGCAGAGTGTAGAAAGTCACAGCTGCTGTTGGGAAAGGCACGGAAAGGGAACTTGGTCTTCATTGGCCAATGGTCTTTTGAGCATCTCTGCTTTAATGATGTTGAGCTTGGCTGAGAAGAGCTCTGGCAGCATTCTGAGAGCTGACTGGATGGGCTATTAATGTGTTTCGTGTTTATCAGCCAGTCAGATTAATGGTGAAATGCATTTCAGTTAAAAGGCAACTCTAAATTCTCTCTTTCTTCATTGCAGGGGACAACAGCCCGTGTGAAGAAGCAAAGGATGCAGACTGCAAGTGTCCTCAGGGATTCAGTTGTACTGATAGGTCCTGTTCCTCCTGCAAGAAAACTGAATGTCCAGAGGGCAAGGAGCTGATTAGGCTGGGTAACTAAAGAAACACAAATGTCTCTAAAAGGCAAAGCTTAATATAAATAGCTTGCTGAGCCACAGTTCCATTCACTTATTTCAATCCACTTTTGGGAATGCTTGCGATATAGAGGAGAGAAATGGTGTCTATATCATGGCTTCAGTGACTAAAACCCCTATGTGTCCAAAGATGCAAAACTGGCAAGAGCTGCTTGCACATCTCTCCAGGAGTGTGATTCATAAAGCAGAAAGAGCTCTAAGCTGTTGTACCTCGGGGTCTTTCGTTAAAGGCACTGACCACTAACAATTCATGCTCTCTTATCTCCTAGGTATCATTCACTATACGTATTCATGTAAACCATGTGAGACAGGAACCTATTCTAATGGTAAGAACAGCTGGTGCCAAAGCTGGACTGAGTAAGTATTGATATTTTTGTTCCATGATGACATGCAGGACAAATATGTCAGATGGGGAAATTGAATCAGAGAGGAGATCACCAGTGAGATTAAATGATCGGGCTTTTTAAATTCAGCAGTACAAATTTATCTTCTGCCTTTTTAGCCAATCTCAAAGCAAACCTTAAAGTAAGCTGCTATGTATTAAGCCTGCTTTTAAGTCCAGCACAAACTGATGCAAAATTATGCCAAATATGGGCATCAATTGTACCAAAAATTAAATATGGAGACAATTTTGATCTGGTATTATCTTCTTATGGGGCAGCTTTAATTTTACCTGCAATGCTATGAAAAAGAAACAAAGGAAATGAGCTAAGGAAAGAGCAGTGGGAAGGAAGATAAGAAGCCAAGGAAGAAGGCTGGGGAGGAATGAAAGAAAGGGCAGCAGCACTCAGCACTCTAAATATGACTCTTTCTTCTTCTAGTTGTGAAAGTTCTGGCCTCCTAACAATCAAGCAAGGCAACAGCACACACAATTCATTATGTGGCTACCTGGTTAAATATTTGGACCGAGGTATCAGCTCACAACGCTTTGTTTCTTTGAGCCTCCTCTTTCTTTCTGCGTCTGCAGTTGCTGCCCTCCTGCATCAGTGCTACCCAGAGCTTGCTATCATGCTAGCTTGCTTTGAAAATGACTGTTGTGTTTATGCCAGTATAAGACAGGTTAGAGTTGTTGACCCAGGCAACCAGCAGTTGTCCTGAGAGCACAGCTAGGAAACTTTCGGTTTTCCACTGAAACTCTGCTGCTTAGCTCGATTTTTCTCAGAAGGAAATAGTTGAGTGGGTCATTCACTTCCTTTACAAGTATTTGTTCAGTCCACAACACTCAGAACTGAAACTGTGTGTCTCTTCGTGGATCAAACTGCCCGGGAATGACTGTTTGCAAGCTTTGCAGGTACTGAATATCAGAGAAAGCTTCTGTCTCTACCTTTCCCTTATCCCTAGAGGTACCTTTCAGATCCCTGGGCCCTTCATTTAGAGAAGCTATTAGTGCTGCTGAGAGAAACTGCTGAAAGGTGCTACTTTTAATTTCTGTGAGGCTGTCAGAAGTGTGAAAATTTGGCTTACTGTACTGCTTTTCAAGAAAACATTGAAGGTGAATCCCCCTAAAAAGCAAAAATCAAAACAGAGTAGATAGAGCAAGTGACAGTGCTGCTTTTTTCATGAATGCTTTTTACCACAGGTAGTGATCCACTGCACCTTTGCCTGGGAGCACCTCAGTTCTATTGCAAACAACTGCACTGCTTTTACCCCAGGCAAATAAATTTCCACAGAAAGAGGAAGTTAATGATGAAATTTCCTTGGAAGCACAGCCTTTCCTTTGGCATTTGTCTGGGCACGCGTTTTCTTATTCTGTGTTGTATATTGAATTGCAGACAGTGTTACAAATGATTCTCGGTACACCAGCATGCTGGCCATCCTGACAGCAGTGGGTCTATTTGTTCTCATCTTGCTGACCTTCTTCTTGCATCTCTGCATCTGGTCGCTGAAGAAAGAAAAACACCCCACAGCTGACAGTAAGTGTGCTTTGTGGGCCTCCCTGTGGTTTTTCACTGGAGAACAGTGCGTGCTCCAGATTTAGAAGAGAGTAAGTTGAGTAAATAGAGTAGATACTGATTTGCTGTATGATTTTTGGACTAGTTGCTTGGTTTCGCTATGATTCAGTGCCTCAGCTGTATCTTTGCCCCCCTCCTCAGAGTGGGTCTGTGCTGGAACAGGTAATGGGGCGAATGAGCTGTATGAAGGCTTCTTGCATGTGCAGTGTTTTTGCTTATTCTCACTGCAGATGTGGAACGTAACATCTCTAGGCTGCCGTTGGCTTCACAACCATCCCACCACAGAGAAGAGACTTACAGCTGCCAGTTTCCAGAAGAAGAACATGGAGACAAAATACTGGAAGAGAAACCTTACTACTTGCAACCTCCAAGTCTCCACTGAGAACAGACGAACTGCAACGTGCTGTGAGAATGAGGAGCTGAGCTCAGCTATAAACCAAACAGGAGGGAGGGACTGGGTGCATAAGCATCATTATGTACATAGAAATAAGGAATGGGTTTGTTTTCAAAGAATCCTAGAATGGCTTGGGTTGGAAGGGACCCGAGAGATCATCTAGTCCTGCTCCCCTACAGTGGGCAGGGTTGCCAACCACTAAATCAGGCAGTGGGTCAGGCTGCCCAAAGCCCCATCCAGCCTAGCTTAGAACACTTCTAGGGATGGGGCCTTCCGTGCTGCAAGCACACACTGCTGATTCATATCCAGCTTTTCACCCACTAGACCCCTCAAGTCCTTCTCTGCAGAGGACTGTTCTCATTGAGTTCTTCTCTCAGTCTGTACACGTAGCTGGGATTGCCCCGACCCAAGTGCAACGCTTTGCACTTGGCCTTGTTGAACCTCATTAAGTTCTCATGGGCTCACTTGTCAAACCTGTCCAGGTCCCTCTGGATGGCATTCTTTCCTTCTGCCGTATCAACTGCACCACTCAGCTTGGTGTTGTCTTCAAACTTGCTGAGAGTGAGCTCGATCCCGCTGATGAAGATGCTGAAGATCACTGGTCCCAGGATAGACCCCTGGGGGACACCACTCATTGCCAGCCTTCACTTGGACATGAAGCCACTGACCACAACCTTCTGGCTGTAACCATCAACCAATTCCTTATCCAGTGTATAGTCTACCCTTCGCACCTGTCTCTCTCCAATTTAGAGATAAGGATGTGGTGTGGGACCATGTTTTGCTTTGATTCTTCTTAACAAACCTAGCATTTAGAAACAAAGAACCTGCTAAGTCAGGCTGACATTCTGTTCAGCTGCATTGCTTTGCAAAGTTTATCTGAGCTGTGGGTTTTGTTGTTTGTTTGTTTTTAATTTTGGTGTTGTTGTTGTTGATGCTCTTTTTAATATTGCTGGGGACCAGGGGCCCTTTTTGTCATTATTATTCCACTTTGCATCTTCTGCACACTCTTGTGTGGTGCTCCCACAAACTGACAGGTTCATAAAAGACCGATGTTCCACCATCAGTCCCTCCAGGGCTACAGGAAATATAGTATCACCCATAGGCCCCTCCTTGTTAGGTAGCAAAGGGCCATTAATTTTAATCCATGGACCACTGTCCAGTTGCAACAGAAGTAACTTTTATCCCTGTTCTCCCCTGTTGCTCAGCAAACCTTTGGTACCTGGAATAATGAATTAAATAAAAGAGGCTTCTGGTAGACTCCACTGAGAATCATGCTGTTTAGAGAAAGACAAGACTTAATATACTCTGGAGAAAGCTGCTTGGAGTAGGCTGGTGGCTAAACCAATTCTGGTCAAAAAGGAGTCTGAATCAGCCTTCAAATGAAAGTTTACAAATATCTCATATTGCAGCCCTTACAAGGTATTGTCTCCATGGTGAGGGTTGCATGATCTCTTGAAAAGAGGGTCCTGAACAGTGGAATATTTCCTTCCTGACCTAATCATGTAATCATGTAATCTGCTCCAAGGCTGTTTATTCCCATTTGGTCTTTCTTGAAGCCTTCTTCAGAGGAGGAGCTTCTTGGCAAGCTTGAATAGACCTAAAGGATTGATTTCATGATTTATGGACATTCTTTTGTTGCTGAACGTTTCCTCAGCGATTGTATCAAGAGGAGTTATCTTGTTGCTGTTACTTTCTGTCCTTGTGCACTATGAAATCTTACAACTGGGTGAAATAGCTGTAGGGGGAAATGAAGTGCAAAGGGTTATCCTTATCCAGTGTAATGCATTCCTTCATAGCTCCAGTTTTAATCTTCTGTCTTCCCTGTTATTCCATGCTGGACAGCTGATGTCCTTTTACCTTACCTTTCCTATCATATAAAATGGGAAGAGTGATAGTTCTTAAAAGCCTATTGTGAAACTTAATTAGTACTTTCAGTGTATTTTTGCCTTCTTTGATCCTTCTGCTGTTAATTTGTGCATTGCTGATAATTTTTCCTGTAGGTATTGCCATGTAAAATTCATTTCAAAAGTGTTTTCTTCCATTGCATTGAGAAATATGCAGATTTTTAACTGAGGTGAACTGGAGATTCATGAAAGGTGCCAAGCACTGGACTGGATGAGACAGGACTTAGTTTGATGTGTGAGTTTTACACTTAGTTTGAAGCGTAAGATTGGCTCTGCCTTATAAGCAGGTGCTCCATGGGATTTAATATACTTCTCAAGTCTGAACTCCTGGTCAAGGCTCTTCTTACTGCTCCTATGCTGGCCATGTTTACTCTCTGCTCTGTATGGACCCTTCATTTTTTAATATAGCATGTTTTTCAATCAGATTTTGGGTGATGACCCTTTGTGAAGGTAAAATAAACTCAACAATTGAATTGAGTGTGTATTTGATATAATTAAGCAAACTGGAAAGAAAAGATTTTCCTCTTTAGGCCATTTCATAGTTCCTGACAGTAATACAGTTTCACTTTTCCATCTCACTTCTGTCTTGCAGAACTTTGGCTATTGCAGTAGCGTATCCCCAAACTCCTCTGTCGTATTTCTGACGGTTGAACTTGAGAGTTTTCTCCTTTTTATCAGTAAGTGGCTTAACATTTCCTGACTGGTGGCTAAGCCGGAATTTCAGCTACCAGCAACCAAAGTAACAGGAAACTCTGCTGGCCACTTTTTCTGTTGCTGACAATGGCAGAGAAACAGCAACATTATGGGCAAAACAAATGACAGAAGATACCGTCTGGAGGAAGAAAGATTCAAGCATCAAGATGAAGTCCCTGCCTATGGCAACATATTGGGCAAATTCTGGTGAGGAGTGGAAGACTTCCTGGGCTGTGGGCGTTGAACAGCCAACAATTACTGCCAGTTAATACTGAAACATGATGAACAGAGCCATAACATACACGGGAAATTTGCACAGTGGCCTCTCCGATTTCTCTATGCCTACCTTGAAGAGCAGTTCTACTTCATACTTACCTAAACCACCTGCCTTCATGGCTGGTAATTGATGGAAAAAGCAACCGATTTCCTGACTTCTTAGAGCTCAAATTAAAAGGGAAAAACCCAAAGTGTGAATCATTTAAGCCTTGGAGCATTCCAGTAAAGGAGCTGTACTTTGCATCAAAGAAAATGAAAGCTACCAGTTCAGAAGAGTGAGCTTGTGAGAAATCACTGTTTCAGTTTCCATTCAGAAAGAACCATAGGTTCATTTTATCAGTGCTCACTTGTAGCATTTTGGTAACATTTGGGTTGAAGCGTAGCCTAATTTTCAGCTCAATCCCAGCGTTTATAGTTTCTCAAGCTCTCACTTGAGCTTCAGCTTGATCACTGATGTGGGCTTTGCTGAAGAGAGGCTTTTCCCTCAAATCATTCGCATCCACAGAATGTCTACAGCTAGATTTTTTGCTTAAATCTACACAGAGAAAGCCCTGAAGAAGTGTAAATGTGTGACAAACTTCACCCTGCTAAAACAAAAAGCTTTTAAACTTTAACTATGACGAAGTTTGATACTTAGAAGTGGCTTGAAGACCTTCCCACACAGTTTTAGGAAACGCAGGGTGGCAGTTAGGAGAACAAGGTAATACCCCTTACTGCAGTCATTTGCTTAATCTCAAACTGCTGTGTGCATTACACATACAGGCTCAAAAAGATTGGATGATAAGAGATGATCAGAGGTGGTTGGGGCCCCACAGAGCCCTGGGGATTTCTAAATATTTTACCTGCAATAAAAAAAAAACAAGAAAAAAAGAGTGAAAGAGTAACAGGATAAGAGAATTGCCCGAGGTACAGAAATGTATTCTCATAGCACAGGTTTTGCTCAAACAGGAAGTCACTAAAGATTTGTGCATGCGGTGTTTTGTTATGCTGACTTGTCTGCTCGTGTTTTCTGCAAATTATTAGGATTTTGAAACTGGAGAAGGTAAAAGAAAGTATTTTCACAGGGCTTCCTTCCTCTTTTTCTTTCTTTCTTTCTTTCTTTTTGTTTTCTTCTCAAAGAAAGGGAAATTACACCTGTTTTTGTGAATAACTTTTGATTTTCTTTTTTCCCCAGGCTCGGTCCAACATGGCAGAAGTTGGGAAAGCTTATGAGAAAGAGGCATAATTTATTTTGCTTGTGGACATACTTTTCTTTGTTTTTCCCAGATCTGTCGATGCATCTGGTTTTACAGTATAGCCAGCTTTCCATTGTCTTGATTTACAAGAGGCCAGTGTAGGCTGCATAGATGGAAAGCTGGGATAAAATAGGGACCATGGGACCATGCAAATCTTTTTCAGGTGACTTTGCAGACATCCCCTGGGTGATCAGCCTGCAGCTAACTGAGAACACGTGTATGAAATGAAATGCTTGATTATTCTGGTTTGCAGCAATGCTTCATTTTCCTTGCCAGGAAAATGATGTAGAGTGTAAAGATGATTCTGAAGGTGTTCAAAATCCAAATGAAGTACTGTGAAAGGATCAAAATGAATAGATGTAATTTGACCTGGCCCCACTTGAAGTGTTTGGGTTGTTTGTCTTGGAGGGCAGAAGGCAGTAAGGAGAATGTGGGGACATGTCCTTGGTTAGGGCAAGCAAGAAAAGCAATTGGCAAGAGATCATTCACCACAGAGTACAGCTCTGTGCTGCCATCCAAAGAAAAGCCGTGGTTTTTCAAAGCAATGCCTACTTGAATGAGGCTGGAAAGTTGTTAAGTGTGAATGCTGCTTTCTATGCATGGTTTAAGCACAGGTTAATGGTTTTATTTGTATTACTTACAGAGTATTTTACAATGTTCTTTTTTTTTTTTTTTTTTTTTTTTCCTGAAAAGGATCAGGCAATAAATATAGCAAGCAAATTGAGAAAGGTTTCTCATTGAGGCATATGTACAGCTGAGGTCAGAATCACAAGGCATCAATTGCAGTGGCTCATTCAAAGCAGCAGCCAGTGAAGACTCATTCATCTGCAGGTCCTTATTCACCTCTCAGTCTGAAAGAAGCTTGCTTTCCAATTTCTAATCGCCTCCTGTTCATTTTTGCAGCTTCTTCACTTTCTATTGGGATCGTATTCAGGTACCTTCTTCCTGTCACTGCATGCCGACGTCCTGATGATGATGCCAGGATTTCTTAGGGATGACTGGTGGTGGCTGAAGTGTCACAGCATCAAGGTTTTTCTCTGGCTGGAACAGACAGCCAGAACATGTTTTTATCGTGTGAATCTACTATTTGTAACGTGACTATTATCTGCCAAATATTTATACACTAGAGAGACACAAACTGGTCTGAAAAAATACCTTCTGTAGGTGGAAGAGTAATTTTTCATAATCTTCTGCTGTGGAACAATTGATAAGGATTGGTTCTGTCAGGCTTCCTGCAAGACATCAGCAGGGAGCAGTTAGGAGCTGGATGCAAACGCCTATGGCAAAGGAATCACAAGGGCTGTTCCCACACAAGGTTAGATCCTCTCCCTACAGCCAGCATCCTACTGCCAAGTCGATTTGGCTTTTAACCACAAGAAGGCTGAGATTCCCCATGATAGAAAAGATGGAGGTCTGGGATTGCGCTGGCTGCTGGACTGAGCAGGGAAGTGTGGAGAGCTATTACAGCTTAGCAGCCAGAAACCTACGAAGCCCGTAAAGAGCATCTGTCTGGTTGCAGCTAGAAGTGGAATCTGACTTGAACCAGATACTGTCTCTTGTGGTAGATCCAAATGTCACATCTGTGAGGAGGATTCTGTGCTGAATCTGTGGGCACTGGAAGGCTTTTTGTTTCTTATAAAAGCAGTCTTTCCTTCCAGAAACTGCTACTGGACTTACCTGTAATTTCAAGCTGTAACCTCCCCAGCACAGTGGATTTCTCCTTTCCCTGGATTCCCGTCAAGGGGAGTTTTCCCTTCAGAAATGAAAAGAAAACACTGCTTTTCTATGCGTTCTTCCTTTTTCTCCCTGCTGTTTATTTTCATCACCCAGAGCTGCTCACCAGATCTCAGTTCTGTACTTATTTGACCATTTCTACTGTTTCCTGTTACCTCATACGTGACTGTAGTTCTCTCCTCATCCACAGAGAGAAAAAGCAGGTCTTCTGGGAACAGGATCAGCAGCCTTTCCTTAGGATCCTGTGGAAAAGGGGTGACGAGAGACGTCATGACAACACCTCAAAATGTGGAGCTGCCTGCAGCACCTTAGCTACTGTGCCAGCCAGACACTGTTCTTTGTATCAGTCAGCTTGGGTAAGATCTCACAGGATGAGCTGTGTTGTTTATATTTTTCAGAAATACATTCCCATAATAGAATGTTTAGAAAACTCTGCCCTTCCTGTGTAATGGGAAGGGGATGGACTCCCCCTCCCAGTTTCTTTGGAAGTTGAGTGCAACTGTCTGGACAGAGTTCTCAGAAGTGGCTCTCCGAAAAACACCCTTCTGCATTTCCTTTTGTCTGTTTAATGCCGCGGGACTTTCAGCATAATTAACCTTATGCTACCTTTTCTGTAGCCTGCCAAAGGCATAACAGCACCAGGAACAGCAGTCATAATGCTGCAAAACATTTTTTGGGGAACTACGCTTTATAGCTTTTTTATTATTATTATTATTTGCACCAGTCCCACATGAAACCTCAACTGGTTTGAACCTGGCCAAAGCCACCCAATATCAGAGCACAATGTTACCTCTGTGCAGCCAGTAGCCATCTGCACCATGGTCAGATGCTGAATCCTTCCCAGGTGTTGAATTGGTTTTCCTTCCCATTTCAGAATGGTGTTACACAAGAGATGTCTCATCAGCGCTCTTTTCTTCCACTGCTCATCGCATGGCACCTTCATCAATTATTATTATGATTTTTTTTTTTAAGATGAAGCAAAGGGTGATAAAAGACAAAGTATGATGTTTATCAGGGTTACAGGGTGATAAAAATATTTAGGTTATCCAAAACAGAAGATAGGTACGGCTGAAGTACAGTGCTGCCCCATAGACTTCATGCCATGCTAGACATCAAGGGCAGCTGAGCGGATATTTAAAGAGGGAAACCTCAATTGCACTGTTAATAAATAGCACAAGGAAGAGGGAGAAAGGCAAGTTGGCTTTCCAATTAGTTCGTTCACTTTAGGAACCTGAGCTTAGAACGACGTCGAGGAAAGCTTTGGGGAGGGCATTGGACACCCTCAGCCGCAGCGTAATCCTGCCATCTTGTGACTCTTGTGGATGTTGCAGTGTGTTTTGTATGTATTTATAAGTCTGCGTCACAGCATGTATTGAAGAGTGTCTTTCTTTTTGGTGGTTTTTGGCTGTAACTAAGAGGAACATTTATATGTATGTATATTAGCAGTGTAGCAGCTACATCTCATGAAGAAAAACAATCAGCAGCGTGTCAAAAACCTCTCCTGAACTTAGAGCAGCATTTGCAAGTGTTTGGTGATAAAGCGTTGTGGGTAGCAAGTTTATTTTAGCCCAGATAGAATCTACAGCATTCTTGAATACAGTTACTGTTCAGTTTCAGCCCGTATTCTAAACATCTCTGAAAATCCACTTCGAGAGCTGCCACCGTTTCCTGTTTTCAGCCCCTTCTCTTTACATCTACTCCCCACCGACTTACCAGGAAAGAGATATTATTGGTGGGACTGGCTGAGGAGTTGGCATTCGCCATCTTGATTTGGTTCTGGAGGTGTTGAATCCATTTGTCAAAGTCGGCTGAATTTTGGCAGCAAATGAGCCGGGACTCCATCATGGGCCCTGTGCAAAGACACAACGTGCCCTGCCTCTGAAGAAGGATGGCATTTGAACCCAGTGGGTGAATTCTGTGACTGTTGCAGCCCTTACAGAAGCTGTCCAGCAGGCTTACCAGAAATTTCAAACGTGCAGCTGATGGCAGTCACAACCTCCCTCAGGTGCATCCCAGCAAGAGGAACGAGACCCTGGTGTGATGGGAAAGGTGTCAAAAGTCAATTGGTAAGAAGAACCAAGAATGATGTAGGAAAGCACTGTGTGTGAGCTAGATCCGATTTCATCTGCCTTGCAGCCTCTTTAATTCCTCCTCCGTGCTCCCCAGCCATGCCAGAGAAGAAGCTGTTCATATTAAGGACAAAGCAACCTTGTCCTCATTTTGTCTTTTATTTCATTACATGATCACTTTTCTGCGCCATCCTCTTGCTCCACTCAGCTGGACGTGGAATTTTATCATCTCCAGTGTTACACAGCTCAGTTCCTGCAGTCTCTCAATTTGTCTTTTTCCCTCACATTTAGGATCCACAGACATGTACCAACGCCATTGGGAGGCACTGCAGTGCTGAGGGCTGCTCTCCTGGATGCATCTCTCTGCTACCCTGTGCCTGCCCACTCCTGTACCTTTCCTAACTCTCCTTCTCCTGTCGCCTCCTGTTCTTATCACCTTCTCTTGACGCCTTCTGGTTGATGCTTAGCTCTCTGGCAGGGAGCTGCACTCCCTCTCCTTGGGGAAGCAAAATGGCTGTGATAAGAGGCCAGCTAAAATTACAGAATATAATATAAATAGAAACTGGCACTTCCTCTTCAATCTCTGGAGCAGACGCTCTTCACTATTCAAAATAAGCTGCAAAAAAATAGAGAATTTTGAGCTACTGTCCTAGAAAATGTGCCAAAACTCCACTGAAACCAGTGAAGTGCCTGCCTTAGTTGATGGGGCCAGAACATGTGAGCTCCATCCTGAGCCTTGCTCTTGGCACAGCACCGAGAAGGAAGCTTTCCTTTTGCCATGCATATGCTAGAGCTGTGAGCAAAGAGATATTTGGGAAATCTTGACAGTGAGCGTGACTGCAAGACACAGAAGGATTCTTGTGCTTTACCTCATAAACAAATGCCTTCTTTGTGTGATCCACAGAAAGAATCAGCAAGTGGAAGGAGGTCAGCACAAGGTAGCGTTCAGACATCTCCTGTTGGAATAAGACCAGTCACATCTTTCCTCCACGACATTTCAATTTTTTTTTTTTCTTTTTAAAGGAAAAGGAAATTGCATTTCTTCAGAGCTCTCCACTTTCCCTTCCTCTCTCCTCATGCAATATTGGTACATCACCACATGCAGTGCTGACTGATTGACAGCTGTCTGCAGGTTGATGGGGAGCTCTGCAGTGTTTAACTGCTGGATTGGCCTGCACTACTACATCACACTTTGGCTGAAAGCATTTAAGATTGAGCTGGACCAGGCTCGGAGCACTCGAGTTAGCTGTGGGTTTCCCTGTTCACTGCAGGGGAGTGGGACCACATGACCTTCAAAGGTCCCTTCCAGCTCAAATGATTCTGTGACTCTTCTTTGTAACTTTATTTTGTCTTCCCAGATAAATGAGCGTGTGCTTAAAAGAGGCGTGAGTCCATGGCAAAGTCAGGACAGGTCTCAGTTCCCTCTTCTGGTTTCGACACCACTGTAATGGCTGTCACACCTCAGTGCTGTCACCACTCAGCTCCAGTTCCCGTGGAGGGGGGTCGAGCGTCACACGTACAAATTTGCAACCATCACAGTGTTGTCTCTTAGGGGAAAAGAATAAAAAAAGCCTTCTGACAAAAAGGACATTTTTATCAGAGTGAATGAACAAAAAGTCATGCTGCTCAAGCAAGTGGCTATGAGATCCTTTCAGCTCTTGCTGGCACTGGTGGAATGAAAGTTGAATGTAATAGCGTTAACTTTTGGGGGGAACAGGGGGAAGTCAGGGCAAATTGTGGCTTTGGTCAAGCACCGGTTTGACAGTAATTTGGACAGGATACTTGAAATTCAAATGTAGCTCATGTTTTGTCTCCCAAGTGAAAAATCCCCTGCATATTACCATGGTCATATTGTGATGATGATTACCTCCATGTGATAACTTCTCAGAAAAACCCAGGAGGACCAAACAATCTCCCCAGGAGAAAGGATTTTCCTGCCTTCCCAGCCAGCGATGGGCTGAGCGACCAGCAAGTCCAGCAGTTCTTCCTGTGTTTTTCCCCACAGTGCTTCTGCCTGGAAGAAAAAAAAGAAAGACAAAATAGTGAGTATTTCTTCCTGAAATCATGCTGGGAATCATGCTGTAGAGATGATCAGAAGAGAAAAAATGGAATCTAGAGTCAAGCGATGCTGATATATAAATAAGGTAAAAGAGAGAACGGGTAATTTTGCAGTCCAGACCACAGGAGGTTTGGATGTTGACATATATATGTGCCTTTATAGAACATTTCCTCTCTCAGTGCATGCTCTCAGCAATAGGATAAAGCACGGTCCTAGGAAATATGGTGATGGGCTTTCTTGCGCGTGAATTTGTTGAGCAAAAACTGAGACAAACTGATTTCTTCCCTGGTGTACTACATATGAATCTTTGCCTATGTATCGTACTCACCCCTTCTGTCTTTGTGGGAATTGCAGGGTCCTTAGGTTGGAGGGATCCCTCACTCTGGCCGTCTGAAATGGACCATTTTCTGTAATGGAAGAGATTGTGGAAAGGCATCGGAAAGCATTTACGTGTGTTGTTTGAAAGAGAGAATAATTCATGCTCAGTCAGCAGGCACACTTCTGGATTTCTGGCGTGAATTTTGTGTATTATGGAGTATTCTATTTTAAGCTGGAATGCTGGCTGGGTGCAGCTCAGTGAAATCTAGGGGGAAAAAAATGCAGCAGATGCAGAATTGGAAAACAGGCATGTCAAGGATAGCAAAGCTGAAGTTATAATGAAAATACTGTCAAAGATCCCTTTACTTTAAGCAAGAATCATGGCCCAAAATTCATCAGAGCATTTAGACTCCCAGTTTTCCCCTGGCATTGTGTGGGAAGGACTTGCAGGGATGCTGAGGGCACTCTGTGCACCTGCCTTAATAGCAGTTTCTGGTGAAATTATGGAACGAAATGCAGCTCAGTGTAGATATAAAAGGCCACAAGAAAGAGGAGGGGAAATGTGTTTTATTTGTCTTTGTGGTAGGTAAGGAGGTACAGACAACGGCCTCATCTGCACTGGGGGTTAGCTAAGGGGGAGAAACCATGGCTTATTTGGGATGTTGCTGAACCTTTGTGACTGGAAGTTCAGGGCATCTGCCAAGCAAGATGTGGGAAGGGCTGAGGCTGCCGATGGCTCTGAGCCTCCTGCCAGGCCTGCAGGCTGACCCTGCTGTGTGATGGGGTCCAAAACCATCTGCTTCCAACAGAGCACGAGCTCTGGGGGTGGTGGTGATTGCCCCAGTAGAAGGGTTGCATGGCAGGAGGAGATGAGGCTGTGTCTCCTAATGGGGCCTGTTCAGGAGAAGGAAGCAGGCTCTGTTGAGAAGAAGTATCTGACATTTAGCTTTACTGTAAATTCTGGCTAGAAAAGGGGAAGAAGAGAAAGCTCTCAAGCGAGTCATATTTAGCAAGCAAAAACAGCCAGTGGGTCACAATTGCCAGCAATAGATGCCCTTCTGTTTGCGCAAAGACCGTCGGTGTTTCTCACCCCTCGAAGCACTGCTCCCTACCTGGTCCTGCCTGTCTTCAACAGCTCCACCTCATCCTGGCTTTCTCCTGCAGCACCAGCATGCCTGGCTCTCAGGCTGCAGCATCCCATGCTGGCTCAGCGGCCGCCTCGTCCTCCGGCGCTGTCTTCGAAGCGCTGCTGCAGCGCAGGGATGGCATGAATGGCAGGCAGGGTGAGCACAGGAAGGAAGCACGCATGCACCTTGCTGTTCATTTACATCTTCTTAGCTTAGAAGTGGCAGCACCCGGGATGTGAAAGCGTTTCCTGTGGCTTTTGAAGCTCTCTCCCCCCTTCTTGTCTCCTAGGTCCCCCAGGCGTCGCTGCTTCCTTCAGAGCTGATGGCCTGATGCGATAAGCGTGTGCTGCTGTGTAGCTGTCAGCTCAGCCAAACAAAAACCGAAAGAGTTCTTAGTGAAATGAGGTTAAATGTGCGAGGAACATCTGGTGAAGGAGGAGCTGGCTGTGCAGCTGGAGACAAGCTATGGGCAGCTGCAGGACCAGCTGAGGGGGTTCTGCGCTAAGCCTTGGATTTGGTCTTTCAGCAGCTCTCCTTGCCTCTTCATAAAAGGACTTTATTGAGTGTTCTGGGTTGCAGTGTCAGGTCAGCATTGCTTTTGGAAGGATGGGGTTTGGTGTGTCTCGTTTTCTGTAACTTCTCTGTTGGCTGACTGATGGAAGCGTTGCTTTCTACAGAACTATTGGCACTCACAGTTACTGGTTTTCTTAGCTGAGGTTGATACCAGTCTGTTTCTACCGGGTGAAAAAGAGCATAACATGCGTAGCACATAGAGCTTAACTTTTATTTTCTTCCTGTCTCTCTGAAGTTGTGAAAACCCTCTTGCTCTGTGACTCAGTGTGGTTATCTGTGGAGATCAAACTGTTGCACGTGCAGCATGGTTAGGACAGCTCGCCGACAGCCCTTTGTAGGCAGCAAGGCACTCTTTCTTCTGAAGCAGCTGAGCTGCTGGGGACAGGCCTGCAGTTTTGGCAGGGCTGTACCTGAAGTGCCTGGTGCTGTCTGTGTGTGGCCTCAGGTACCTTCCTGTGAACGACCTGGTGCTGAGCTTCCGAGGTGGCTTCTGGCCCAGGTCTGCAGCATCCTCATTGTAGAGAAGCACAAAGCGGCAGAGTGTCTTCAAAGGCAGCACCTTCTGTCCCTTGAGGCACTTGGTGAAGATCTCGAGAACCAGATCTGGAAGAGATCTGCAGTTACAAAGTGGACAGATGGCAACATGCACCCAAACTCACCGTATTATTCCTAAAAATAATATTTTTTTAAAAAGGGACCATTTATTTCTAATGAGACCATAGCTTTCCTGCGTCTGCGCTGGGTAGAATTTTCACTGCCTTTTGTATCAGCAACAAACTCGGCAGCAAGATCTCTTTATTCTGTATTTTGGAGCTACAAATGGTATCAACAGGAGCCTTTCCTGTGCCAAGCAGTGCTGTGATGTGATTGCCCATTACTGACCGCTCTGTGACTTCTTTGCTTACCGAGACTCTCGTGGATGATGCTGGGGATGATGTCTCTCAAGACTTTGCAGTTGGTGTGCAATGCAGGGTTTGCATTCATCTCTAGAAGCCAGACCTAGGAAAGGCGAATGGCAACCAGGAAGTCAGGCTGGAGCTCCTCAGAGCTGCAGTGATGCCATTTTATTGACTTAGTGAGCAGTGGAAGTGCAGGAGTACTTATAAATCCCAACACGATCCTCTAGCACGGAGTGCAGGTGAGGCAGCGTTTTCACAAGGACTGGAGGAATCGTTACATTTCATTACTTTAGAGTAACGCCACATATTATTTTATGTTTCAGCTTAGACTCCTGCTCTGTGGGTGTGCTAAGGCACTGTTCTGTCTCTTATCGTGCCAGTTTCCATAGGAAGTTACAAGGAATCTAGTAGTCATGTCTTTGATTCGGGGTGGACATGGGGTCAAGACCAAGCAAACACAGCACCAAGCTCTCAATTAACCCCTGGCCTTGATTTCCTGGGTAAGCTTTGGTTTTAGGTAGAAGCCATACAAGATATTTGCACACCAGCACCCATTTCAGCTCTACTTTGACACGCTGAAGTCTGCAGCTCTGAGCTGTGGCACGTGATGGCCCAGTTGCAGGTCTGTGTGAAAGCAAACGGTTGAATTCAATGCAATTCTGTTTACTATTTCTTTTTCCTGCCGCGAGAGAAACTCATCTGTTTGCTTCCTGCCTTTGCCATATGGTGCTGCATCTTGCAAAGACGATGTATAGGAACTATTTGATGTTTATTTCAGGAAGGATGTTTAATCATTCAACAGCCCCAAGCGAATTTTACTCCCTTTTAATTGATGTTTAAAAACACATACACTGCGGTCGTGCTTTTCTTGTTGTTTTTCTTTTCCTGAAGCAGCAGGGAGTTTGCCTGCAAGTAACTGAGAAATGTGGGTGGTAGGTTTTGGCAACAGGACAGCTTTCACTTTTGCACTTCGTTTTGCTGAGAATAAAATGCAACAAGAATTGTCACATTTGTTTCAGTACCGTATTTCAGAGAAGGTTTGTAAGCGAGGGTGCTGAAATGTCTGTGGGTTTCCTTTTTTTTCTTTCCAGAGAGTGCTGAGAAATAACCTGCTCTGCAGATGCCAACAGAGGGCACCTAAGTCACATTTATTTTTCTTGGCAAACTCCCTTATTTCTGAGCAAATTTCCTTTTTCCTATTAGAAGTGCGAAGGTTTTCTGCTGACAGACAAACTCAGTGAACCTTTGTAATTGTCTTGACTAGGTTTTGGTTTCTTCTCCTTCAAAACAAACAGGAGGAGGTGTTCACATCTATTATGCTGTCTGTCTCCTACGCTCCCTATTATTGTACCGCAGTGTGTCACAGTTGTTTAAATGCTCTTAACCTCTTTTGTTCTGTTTCAGGAAGAACGCAGAGAATAAAGTCAAGATCCAGCATATCGTGTCATTCATGGGGATTTCACGTAGAATTTGAGCACCTGAGCCTCCTCCCTGCATCTGGTAAGCCATTGGTAACCAATGGGGTTCTGTTTTCTCTGGTTTTTGTCAGATTTCTCATGCTGATGACCTGCAGTGGCACTCCCAGCTCTGCAGCATCCATGTGGTGTCTGATAGTGCTGGGGTGAGGGAAAAGCTGCGTCATTCCAATCAAAGGGACCATCCCTACTTTAACAAGGGTTATCTTATTTTATAGGCACCTGTCACAAACTGGCCAATGGCTTATCTGTGTTCAGTCTGGTGATAGAGAGCCGAATCCCTTTATGGCTGATAAAAAATTTAGGCATCTCTCTTCCCAGCATTCCTTTGCAGAGCCCTTTTGCACAGCTGACGCAATGCTTTCTGAAGGCAGGTTCCTTGGGCACTTAAATGGCTGCGTCCTAAGCTGTGTATTAACTTTGGCATTTACAGTACAGCACAGGAAAGCCCCAGAAACCAGAAGGGGGGGGGTGTTACAAAAAAAAGTAACAGTAAAACCACATCCATCATTCATGTTCTCTTTCCTTCTCTTCTCATCCTGCACATGAAGTTTGCAAAGCTCTGCTGTAAGCTGTGGTTTCTCTGCAGGCTCTGCTTTCTTGGTCCACGCTCCTAAGAACTGAGAGGCAGGAAAACACCTTCAAGAACTAGATTGCAACGCTGCAGGGCCTGCAGAAATTATCAGGAGTGATACTAGGGGGCACTTTTATCTCAGGAAAATAAAGAAGAGGGAATAGCATGATGAGGCATAGAACCAAACCCAGGGCCGTGCAAAATCAATGCAAAGCAAATTCTACACGTGTCATCAAATAGGATGGCAGTCCCAACTGACCACCTCACCACTAGGTGTCCTGAAATCCTCATCATGTTTTTACAAAATACCTGTCAAGAGACACATTTTGTTTTTCTCTCCATATGTAAAATGCATGGGGATGTAATGGTCTTTAATTACTGAAGTTTTTAACTGGCCAGGTAGGGATTGCCACAATAGAGTGATATTGGATCTTCCATTCTGCTTCAAGTTTGCACAGCCAGTGCTTTGCATGCCAACATTGCAAAAGACAATTGCTTCTGAAATTTGAGAAGCACCAGTTTCTGTGTCTTTCCCATTTGCTCCCCATTGCCATTGACTTCCCCGTACAAAGGAGGCCATTGTCTGCGTGCCTTGCCCAGTGCTGCATACATTAATTCCATTCTTTCATTGGGTTTGCTGTTCCCACTGCACTTTGCTGGAATAAGTTTGAGTTCTTTTCTGCTTTAGCAACAGCAAAATCTGCCAGATGGCTTTCTGTTATGTTTAGACCAGGTGCTTGTGAAGGACTGCCTGCACTGAGAGCAGTCCAATCACTGCACTGAACATTTCCCTTTCTTCTGGCTTTCCTTCTCTGCGTTTCGTTCACTCTTCACGAGTGTGAGCTGTAATTCCGTAGCAGGTTTTATAGCCTTGACGGGCTAACCTCTTGCTAAATGGTAAACCTGCAGTGAATGTGGAGGTGCTGATGCTGACACCTGAATCGATAATGACTGATTCCGCAGGGTGGTGATGGCAAATTCACTCCTGGATTGTGGATTGTGGATTGTGTAAATCAGCATTCTTCGTGTGGCGTTACAGGCATTACAAACTGATTTATGCTGGCTGATTATCTGTCATGTTTGGTTTCTAGAGTGAAAAATATTGAATGGCATTAAAATTCCCTTACTTTCTCTATGAACTGAGTAGATATTAAGATTCCTGTATTTCTCACGACTCCATTTCCCTGGGAAAATTCTGCACAGAGCAATTTCTGCTGCAGTTAAGGATTTTTCTTCCCCTCCTGAGCTGCTAATGCCAGGGTGTCTTTGTGCAATACATGTACAGGCTGCATAGGTGCCATATCTGGATGTTGGAAAATGCAACTGGAGAAAGAAATGAATCCTGCCCTTCATGGCCGGCTGAGTGAATGCTCTGTTTAATTTCTAGTGCCAGAGTCAGTGTCAACCATCCTACATTGCTGGCATTAGACATCTGGCCAATGTCATACTTAGTATTTGGCAATATTTTACTCATACCTTAAAGTTTTCATCAATCAAAAAGTCACAGCCAATGAGATCAAAGTAGCCCAGTTTACGATCCAGTTTGTGCTTGGCTGCCAGGAAGCACTGCAACATGATTTGCTGCATCCTTTTCTGAAAGATAGGGATCAGGGATAACTAATCATTGCCAATGCCGAGGGCACAGGAGTCACTGCAAGTCATTGGCCTCCTCTTGGCTTAGGGACACTTTTTCTTCCTCTCTAGACTTGGATGGAGGCTGTATTTTGGAAACCGTATGTCTGTCCACTTTGAGTTGAAGGAAGCCCCCTCCCTTTATCAGCACTTTACCCATTTTATTAACCACTGAAATTAAACTCTGTCTTCTGTTTATCATCTGCAGGCAAATAGTTACCATGGGACCATCGATGCCTTCTCATTTGGTACATACGTTTCCTTGGGGACTCCCCTGAACTGGAGGTTTTTCTCCCTATTCCCATCACCCTAATTAGGCTAGGCAGACTAGCACACCACGAGCTTGCTTGCACTCACAGTAAACACAGTGAAAACCCAGTCCTGTGGGAGGCCATTGGTTTTCCCAAACTTCTCATTAACGTAGCTGTTGAAATGCTCCATCTGCCAAACTGTCTCATCCTTCAGCTGGCCATAGAGGGAGTTCTTCTTCTGCACGTACTGCAAGGTGGGGAACAGAGCGAGGGGAGGATTAAAGAGTAACAGGAAACATGGATGGCAGGCGTCCCTCTACCCTGCCTTGTTCCAGGGATGGAGCTGGGGAGAGCCAGGATCACGTTACTGACGTGGAGGGAAGCAGCAGCAGACCTAACCCTGAGCAGGTGCCTGTTCCTCTGTCTCATTAACCCCCAGGTCAGATGGAACTTATCACTGCTGGGGTAGGAAGGGAACGGGGGCAGAATCAACTGTGACTTGAAGCCTGGCCTCTTACCAACTGCTCCTGTAGATTTTGTTTCCCTCCTCCCAGATAATTCATGTTCTGCTGATAAACACCTGTCCTTTGTTTAATAGGGCTTGTGCCATGGGATCCTACCCGAGCACCTGAATTCCCATGTGGATAGCTCTCTACCTGAGCAAACAAACTATTCCAGGAAAACAAGCAGCACACTGATAATAGCATATATTGCAGGAAGCAACTGTAATCTGCCGTGCTGAACTGTACTTGTACAGGAACCATAAAACTCCAACAAGAATTGAAGTGGGCTTGTCTGAAGCATATCTCGCCCTTAGAAGTATTTTGCCAGTTCCCAAACACAGCATTATAGTGGGAGAGGGGCTTTACGAGCAAACCATTTTTCTGTCTGATTCTCTAAATACTGGAGAGCCTCACAGGAAGGCAAAAAACTCAGGTAGATTTAAATAAGAAAGGCTTCCTAAGAAGTAGGATGGGAATATAAGCCAGAACAGTTTTGTTGCATAGACCTCATCAGAGAAGGAAGGGAAGCCAAGGCAGAGATTTAAGAATGATGGCTCCTGAAGAACGCATCTGCACCTTACACCATTATGATTATTATCACATTTAGCACAAGAGGAACATCCAAATCTTCAGCCAAGACTAAGCTTGGTTGGTTCTAGGTAGGCCACAGGCAAAGGCTTCTCCTAAGAGACTCATAGTCTACGAGAGAATATTGGAGGAAAAATGGTCCAGGGACAGAAACGGTCAACATAAAGAGAGAATTGGTCATTGCAGAGAGTGAACCCCCTCCAGTAGGGGATTGCCATGGTGCCGTGCCTGACCGTAAGCCCACCTCCATTTCTTGGGTGCATGGATTTTGCCTACACGAAGCACATTTTCAGCCTTTCAAAAGTCTCTTTTGCGTCCCTTCCTTGTCAACTCCTCCGCTCTTCTTCTGAACTAAATGCACTGAGTTTACCTGGTTGGTGAGATGGACAGTCAGATCGTCAGATGTGGCGTCGTAATTGCTACAGGTCAGCCGGACGTAGCCCTGGGCAAAAAACAACACATACGGTGCTGTGCAGGCAATGAGGAGGTAGGAACGGACGTCAAACTTCTTCCCTTCCAGGAGCAGAGGTTGGTCAATGTACCTGTGAGGGTGTCAAGACGTGTCACCAACAGCTGTAAGACATAGCAGCTCAAAGCTCACACAAAACCCTGCAGCCAGTTGGTTCTGCACCGTAGAACAAAGCTGTTTGTCCTTCTTTCAGGTGCAGACGGAGCCCAGAGGAGCAGCCAGAACATCTGGGAATGGACTAGAGGCATAGAGCTGAGTCTTTGGAGTGGAAGGTAAGTAAAGGTTTACTAATATTTGCTGGGGAGTAAACATAGTTTATGTCAGGGCGCAAAGAGCCCTTCACGTGGCACTGCTGCTTTTACGGCCACAGCGATGTCATGCTCTACAAAGAAAAACCTGGATGGTTCTTTCATTCCTGCAAGGAACGCAAAAGCAAACAATCCAGGGTTCTATTGACTGCTAGCCACTGATGGAGGTCGAGGCTTCCATCGCAATGGGGCAGATTTTGGAAGATATTTGAGAGGTTTGATTAAATTGTGCGGAATGGATTGAACAGCTGCACGGTTTGTAAAATGCCTGCTTTGTCTCAGAAGGTGGGATAGTACCTAGTTTAAATAACTTCGTATGAGTCTTTTGTCATGCACGGAACAGTAGCACCTGGCCTTTTGAAGTCACCCTTAAATTTCCAGACAAAGGTAAACAAATCTTTCTAATGGCAAAGATCCACCCTGAAATGACTGAAGTGTGGACACAAGACAGACTAACCAGAGAAATAGCGTGTCCCACTAAACAAAATCGTATAGGTTGATGATGTGGTGTAAACACATGAAATACCGACGGAACAATATAACAAATGGAGGCTTAATGGCTTAATTAAGCACGCTACTCATCCATTTGCCAGGCTTCAATGTCTACCTTTGCACTATTCTTGTCTGGGGAGCCCCACAGGGCACCCTCTTACTGGGTAGGTCTCTCTCAGAGCTGCAGAGCTTGGCTTGCAGGCTGGTGACAGCACCGGGATTTTTCAGCAGGAAAATTCCTCGCCCTTGGTTAGAGCAGCTCGGTTTGCAGATCCAAATCTCCTCTTCTGCAGAGAGAATGAGTCTGTTACAGCGAGGCGTGGGGTGTGAAACGCTGCAGTCAGTGGGCTTTGTGTGTACATCATCGATAGACACAGCTCGTATCAAGGAGTATCACTCCGTCTATATTCATGGACTTAAGGGACAGACAGCTATTTAAGCTGGTTGCTACCTTGATTAAGTCAACTCACCTCTGCAAAGCTCAAAAAAGGCATTTCTCTCTTCTTTTAAGTCCAGGCGAAAAGATTCTGGAAAGAATTCTTTCATCTTCAGTAACCTACAAAAGAACCAAATACAGGCTGAAAACCCTGTCTGACACATTCATTGCTCTGGGGAAATGATTTTTCTAGACAATAAGAAAGAATCCTCTATCCTTTGTGCCCTCTTTTTTTAAGCGCTCTCTCTTTTGCTTGGCACGTGCTTCTGCTCAAGGTGCAATGAGGTGAGAGTTCTTACTTGGGATTAGAGCTCCTGTTGATCTTCTTCATCACTCGCTCTTGCTCTCGCAGGCAGGACAAAAGCCCAGTCTTGCTGGTGAGGACACTGTTGTTGGGAATCTGGTAGAGCAGTTGCTCGCCTGTAGGAGGAGAAAAGAAAGCTTGCCCTCGTTGTCTCACGCAGCAGAACCTGGAGGATGATGCTGATCTGGGCGCTGCTGACTCTCACCAATTTACTTGAAGGCAGTAGCAGGGGGTGCCTGTGTATGTGGGGCGCTCTCTGTATGTATGCAAAACCTCGACCAGGCTGGTGAGGTGCCAGCTGCTGCTGTGCAGCAGAACAGTGTCAGCCCTATTGCTGCCTGCGAGCTCCAACCCGCAGAGGGAGAGCTGCATTTCAAAAGTGATTAGGATGCTTTGTGCGCAGTTCATTTCAATGGTATCTTTTCTCCCCAAGCCATTCTCTCGTCTAAAACCCTTTCTTTAATCACCATGGCAATCCAGCTCCAATATCCCCACTGAGGTCTGCCAAGAAGTTGAGGTTACCTGTTTCTCCTACCCCGCAGGTGACCTCTGCCCTGGGAGCCACAAGTCCAGCATTCTCTCCTTTTTCCCACTGCCCTCTCCCACTCGAGGCCCACTGGCACCTCTACCTTCTTTGAAATGGTAATAGGTCTCTCGGCACTTGATCTCACACCATTTCAGTGCGTAATCCTGTCTTCTGTTGTCATAGATACGCTGCCAGCCTCTGCTCTGGCAATAGATGCTCACACTGCGTATGGAAAACAAAATAGCAAAATAGCCTCCTTTCCAGCAATGAAGTTAGCTCACATCCCCTGAACTCCTAACAATTTCCCTGGGAGTTTGACCTAACGCCCCCAAGAACCCCTGGGTGGGGAATAAGGGGGGAAACATTAATTAGAGTGGCTGCAAGTGGACCTGCTGCTCTGAACTCACGACTGAGGGTGCTCAGGATGCTGTAATTCTGCAGTGCTAATGAGAACTGTACCTTCTCAGCAGGGTTGTTTCAGTTAGGATGCAAGTGGTACCCGCGGAATAGGAATGCTGTGCATTAGGGTCCAGTGTCATTAAGGAGCCTCTCTGCTGAGTGCAGGAAGAGATGACAGATAGCAATAGGAAAAGCTCGTGGGCAAAGCTTGGAAAAGTAGCAAGGAATGTGCTGCTAACAATAGAGATTCTGTGGTGCTTGCTGGTGGCAACATCTAGAGAAGAATGTCAATATACTGGAAAGAAGTCGGGAAGTGAAAGATGGAACTGCTGGTCTGACTATTTTTCTTGGGCATAAATGTCTTCTTTTTTTTGCTGGTAGTGCATTTAGGGCAACGAACGGTCGATGGACTGCAGTGGTGCCTAGAGCTTGCGATGATGCTGGCAGATTTGCTACGTGGAACCCAGAGAACTCCCATCAAATAAGTAGAAATGTTCAGTGTCTTGCTTAAAGGTAACAGTCATCTACTTTACTATAGTTGGTCTTCCATTAAGCACTTTCCATTGGAATTGTTCTTAAACTATTCTTGGAATGTGTCATTCTGACAGTACATAAAGTCAAAAGGAAATGTTTCTATGCTGATGGATGATGCAGTGCAATTTGATGTATGGTCATGTATTGCTGAGGACCTACTTACAGTCCTGCTCCATTAGATCCACTGACATAAAAGTATGGTCCTGATGCCATTGGAACTTGTCGTATCAGTTCTTCTGGCTGCTTTTCTTGAGGGTTTGCCTTACCACTCATTCTGTTCTCATGAGGCCTGGCTTTGTCAAGCTTCACTTCAGAGGTAGATGAAATATTTTCAAGGGGTTTACCTGAAAAAGGTATAAACTGTGTGCCAGAATGCTGTAAGTTGGTGGCCAGCACTTTGGCCAGGTACAGAAAACGTAACCTTCTCGATCACGGTATCAACTCAGAACTGTAAGACTTAGAACACCTAATGGTTAAAAATGAGGGCACAAGATTTACCTCTGTCGGCCGATAAGGATGGTGCCTGCTGTTGGTGACGGCCCTGTCGCGTGGCTCTGGTCTTCCTCTTCCTCTTGGGTGGCACAGAGGCCATTGCAGAGCGCTGGCTGCAAGAGGAAAGATCCTGGTCCGCACTTGGGAAGTGAGGGGTCCTTGTCTTTGCTCTGTTGATCCGTCTCCCCATGTCTGGCAGATTTTTTTTCCCCTTATTTAGTTATTGATGTTAACTGGGAATGTCTCCCAGTTAACTTCTGGGAGCTTCTGCCTACAGCTTTTGGGTGGCTTTGAGCTGCAGGTTCAGGCTGCGGGTGCAACTTGCAGCTCTAGGGCTCAGTGTTCAGCTTTGGGATAAATGACAGGAAGCTTTGAAGCTTGAAAACCCATTTTTTGGTCTTTGCAATTGATGTGAAAGCAGCAAACGAGTTGTTCCTTGTGGAGACAGAAGCCACAACGCAGGAAAGCTGTTGGATGCAGGGTTGGCAACTGTTTGACACAAGGACAGGTGTAAAAGGTGCTGCACGGAGATGAGGGAGCCATTCTGCACAGCCCCACCTTGCTGCCTTTCAGCCCCTTCCCACAGGGGCCAAACCCACACCCTGTGCTGCCAAAAATAATGGAAATTCTAACCTGCGCTCAGCGGTTTCTAAGTATTTTAGGAGAGCTTTAATTGCTCCCTGTCCTTTCTTCAGCTTGGAGGATGTGCACTTGACTTCTGGACGGGTCGTAAGCAGCTTGGGAAGCACAAAAGAGTCCTGGGATGGAACAGGTTCTGGAGTGGAGCGCAGGTGGCCTGTTGGCATTGATGGAGGGGTGGTGGGGCCCCACGGGCAGCTCAGACACCCACGCTGCTCCGCCATCCCGCAGCCTTCGGTGCTACAAACACAGCCCAGCTCCTAGCAACAGCTGCCTGGTGAGGGGTTCTGCTGCTGGAATGCCTGGAGGGTTCTACAAATACGCGGAGCAGCATGCGCTGTTTAATTTGTCAGGACTTAAATCAAATTATCAAAGCTGCCAGCAGGGCAAAATCAGTGCTCTAAATCCTCCTAAGGCCTTTCGCTTCCGTAGCGAACGGAGGCAAATCCTTCTGCAAACTTCTAACGAGCAAACTTCTAAAGAGCTGACATTTCTCCCCAGGGACTGCCAAGAATTGGTCACTGATTCCCTGTGGAAGTTGTACTCTGTCACCAGCTGCAGCCTCCAGTAAGTGGGGATTAATGGGATGCAAAGGGAAGGAGGAGGAGAGAAAGGCAGGAAGAGAGGAGTCCTGCAGTCCCACATCATCCCAAAACTCTTTGAGGAGTCTGGGAATGCTGGGATAAGTAAAGAAAAGCAACCATTCCGTGGTTTTGGCTTCTTCTCCAAGTCCTAACCAAACGCAGTTGCCAGTTTTATGGTGAAATGACCTGTTTTTGTGACTTTGGCAAATCCCTGTTACCACAGGAGTGTCTCCTCCCTTACGTTTTTGTTTTTATTAAATTGTGAATTGTCTGAGTGCAGTGAAAAGTGGCTGACACAATGGGGCCCTTGATTATTTTGGGGGGGGGCAGCTGCTGTGTGCCACCAAACCAGCAATAATAACAGCATTTGGCACTCGCAGAGCCCCAGCTAACAGCATCAAGACAGAAAGGCCAATTTAAGTAGCCTTAAACTCCTCTCTGTCCTTTAGATGTAGGAGCAAAGAATAACTGCTTGTTGTGACCTCAGCTAGAGTAGGGTTGGCACCAGCAGAGAGAGAGACGCGAGGTTTGCACTGAATGCAGACAGCAGCTCTGCTCTTGGGCTCCCATGGAACAGCAGTGCCACAAAAAGCAAAAAACCAAGAGAGAGGCAAGGAAAAAAAAAAGTATTTCCATGTAAGGACACCTCTCCTTGCCTCCTTGTAAGAAAGAGGTGAATAAAAAGGGTGGCAGGTGGGGTTTGGCTCAGCGTCAGCCCCTCTCCAGGCAGTGTGAATACACTGGCACTCGTCCTGGTGTCACTGCGACCTTCGGGAACGTTCTCTGTATTTTCCTGCTCATGCACACAATGCCTCTGGAGCTCCCGCAGAGCAGGGCAGGGTCCTGTCCTGGCTGTCTCTTCCACCTTCCTGTATTCCTTCTGGCATCCAACCCAGCTCAGTCACCCAGGGAGCAATGTGCAGCAGGAGGGTGGACGTGTTGCAATGCTTCCAACCATCGTTACACCCTCTAGGAAATGTTGCCTCGCTGTTGGAAGGGAGAGGCTGCAATGAAGGAGGCGCTGAACTAAGAGGTTATAACCAGAGGAACCTGGAGGATTTATTTATGCTCTGTATTTTGTGAGACTAACGCAGATGATTTGAAATGCACTTTGGAGGCCTGTTTTCCTGCTCTTTGCTGTTTGGACCAGAGTGCTAACCATAGTGCAGGGGGAGTTGTGGCTGCTGCTTTGGGCAAGCTGGAGGCATTCAGCCCTGCTGTCGCTCAGCCTGCAGGAATGCAATGCCTCCAAAATCTGCTGAGTTCTGCACAACTTGCCCAATCGGCTTAAACGCCAGAAATGACAGCCAAAGTGACTGCATAATCCTCTGTGATGGTGGAAAACCACTCTCAAAAATTAATGTGCAATAGAAAAGAACGCGTGTCGCTGGCACAGGTACGGTTCTAGCTATGCTAAGACTGCACATGTTTAATTCAAGGCAGTTCTTCTGCCAAAGGAGTTTCTGTGCCGTGATTTGCTACATAAACAGCATTTGAGTCCTCGGTTTTGGGAATCTGGAAACCCTATGGGCACCACATGAAGGACAGGGAACCGATCCTGGCAAGTGCAGAGCTTGGAGGTTTTGCATCTTCCTCTATTACCACCCAATGGCTGCATCTGCCAGAGTGCACGATGCACAAACGTGGCAGTGAGTATTGCTACAGTAACGTCACACTTGTCATAGACCCACAGATTGGCATGGATTGGAAGGGATCTTACAGATCATTCAGTTCCAACCCTCTGCTGTGGGCTTTTCTTGCTATAAATGGATGCAACCTGAGGGCGGAAAGCTACAGCTAGTTGAGGAGGGAAGGCTTGGAGCTCCCCTGGCTCCTGGTTGTGGTGTGCAGGCCTGAGGCTGTCTTGCTGGGAAGGTGCTGAGCCGTGGGATCAGGCTCCATTGGGGGCGATCTCCTGCCTTTGGAGCTGCCTGGGGAGTGACTCATGCACTGCTGCGTGCACCGAGCGCCCTTTGCCACTGCATGCTGATGGTCAGAATAGCAAACAACGTTTGGGAGGCTGCTGCCCAAGGCTCTTGCACACAAAACAATTCCCAGAGTATCCATAGAGCCAAGATGTGGTTGATCTGTATGGTCTTTATTGTTGTTGTTTTTTTCTTCCTAGTGTTTCATTGCTATTTTCGAGCAGTAGCGGTGCTTTGCCAAGGAGCTACAGAACCATCAAGAAAGGAGAAGCCAACGTGAGGTGTAAGAAATGCATACAACTCTTCCAAGCTTTGGTCTTCTCACCTGTATGATGGAAAGGTATTTCTGTATTGTAGACTTTCACAATAATGAATAATTGTGAACTACTGTGACGTGTTTATTAAATAATGCATCCTTGTGCCACGCACCCCAAACCAAAGCACAGGTGAGGCTGTGCCCTGCCTTGCTCCCAGCTCCCAGCACAGCAGGCATGTGGGCTGCAGACTTGGGGGAATTAATGATTAACCCCAGACTGAATGCTTAGCAGAGCTGTGGAGGGAGAAGAAGACAATCCAAGCTCTCGTGCTGGCTGCTGAATGTGAACTCATGTTGTGTAGGTGAATTCTCTGCACAGCGCTTCCAGATTTATCACAGCATTAGGTTGATGGTTGGAATTAATAATCTTAAGGGTTGTTTTTTTTTTTCCAGTCTAAATGGTTCTATAGTTCCATAGCAGGGCCGTCTTTCGGCGCTGAGAGTTGGATGACCTTAGTGTTTTTTCCAACATTTTCCAACATCTATGATTCCATGACTGCTGAACACCTGCAGTCTTGCTTGAGAGCAGCAGCAAAGGCGTGAGCTCGGTGGTTCAGAAGGGGACAGATTCTACAACTGTGGGGAAAGGAGGTTGGCTCAAAGCCCAGGGAACCTTCCCTGGGTTTCAGCTGGCTTTGTGTTGGTGTTCTGAGAAAACTGGGAATACTTCCTAGAAAATGTACCTTCCTCTTCTGCTTTATTGCTATTGCTTTGCGTTTGCGCTGACCCATTCCTGACATCTTGCTCTTGTTCTGACTCAGAGCTGTGATTTAAGAAGGGACAGGTGGCTCCAGCCAAATCCAGCCCCTGAGGTGTGGCAGCGGCAGAAAGAAAGGTGGGAAAGAAGGAAAGCAAACAGCTCTTGTGTGTGACTTTGGCCAATTACTTGCTGGTAGGCGTCAAGGAAGACAGGGCACAGTCTGCTCACCTTTTCCACAAATAGACTGAGGGTTCCACCTGAGCACCTTCCAGCCATTTCCCTCCAGACACCTCCAGCTCCCACCCAGATAAACACGAAATCCTTTCCTGTTTCCCTGGCTTTTCCCATTTATTGGCATGACCTTTCCTGAGCACAGCATCCGAGGAAGGTCCTGCAACCTACCCTGGTCCCCAGGCTTGCAGAAGACCTGCCAGATCCTTTGTGGGAAGACCGCAGGGAGCCCACTGCATTTTTTTTTCCAGTTGGCCGTGCTGTGGATGCTCTTTGCTGCTGCAGGTGCTTGGCTGCAAGTGGCACACAAAATCCACTTGTGTTGGAGCTCTCTCTGCGTAGCAGATGGCTTTGTGAAGAACAAAGCAGAGGGCTGCTTGCAATGAAGGAGAAGTGTGCTTTGCTGAGGGCAGGATGTTCGCTCTGCAGCTCAGGGGAACCAGCTGGTAACGCTGCAGACCCTCTGCGTTTGGTGGCCATGGGACGAAAGTGACACCAGGCTGCATGTAAGCCCTGTGAATGTTCTGCTTGAACAAAAGCAGGAGTGGTGCAGGCAGGAGGAACAGCTCTTTGCTTTTCTGCACTCTGCTAACACACCTACTTTCTGCTCTGCACCACTGCTGACAGTGTTGCTGCCTCGAACCAACGTTTTATCCCAGTGATACAGAAACACAGCGTTGACCTCGTTCCAGGGCCAGCCTCCAGCACTTCTTCCTACCTCCCAGAAAGGCCACAGAACCACTGAAAGCCTGAGGCTTGGTGACACTGCTATGTGCCAGGGATAGGAGCCTTTGTGAGCAAAGCCTTTGTTCTGTGCCACACAACAAAGCCCAGTATCGATCAGCCTTTTACCTGCCACCTGTTTACCCTGCCTGCCTTACATTGTGCCAGAAGAAAAACCAGGAAACAGCAGCAGGCAGTAACTCACAGAAACCAGTGGGAGCTGGAGGAACCCATCGCAGGAGCACAGTGCTGGTTTCCTTCCAGGAGAGATGACTTCCAGAATTCCTACAGAATTCAAGATGGACAGCATTTCAAGATGAAAAAAAAGCCCTTAAAGCGGAGCGTTGGGGCAACCTGATTGCTGTTGGCTCCGTGTCAGCCTGGTTATTTCTCTCTCTGCCTTGTGAAGCTCTTCAAACCCTGACAGGGCCCCATCTGTTGCTGTGAGTTCCTCGCAAAGCGGGCTACAAAAGTAGTTGCTTCACACCGTCAGACAGGGCCAAATTTTCATGCGTGTTGTCAATCACCACTTGCACAAACCACAAGGACCATCCCACGGGCCGTGCTGAGAGCTATTTCTATTTTCTCACCACGGAAAGCATTTATTCGGCATAGCTGGTCATTTGGAACCGCTCACCCTGCCTCTTGCAGCTTCAGATGAGGAAGATCCCCTTGTTATGCATCTTAATAAGATGCTCAGTTAGCCCCCATCAGCTCAGCTGGACATGTCGATGGCCACGGTGGGCTCAGCTGGTCACTAAACAGCAATAAAAGGCCAAAGGGAGCGGATAGCCTCCGTGTGGAATGGCTGTGGGTTTCATGAGTAGCTGTTCACCTCTGAGCTGGGAGAAAAATGACTTTCAGCATCTGTTTCCACCGACCCAGGAGCTCCCAACTTCTCGGTTGCTGTTAGGTAAGAGTTAAACACGTGCTGGCTCCTTTTGCTGAGCGTTCTACTGCAGTCAGCTCAAGCTTTCTCTTGTCTTTTGCCTGTTGTCTGTATTTACAGGCAGTGCCTTTGTTTCTAGCAGTTCTAGAGCCCTGATTCCAAGCCCTGTTTCAAGGAGATAAAGGCCAAGGAGGAGGCAGCGAGCTGAGCGCTGTGTTTTTAACTTTGTGTCCCACTTTTGTTCACGGCTCCCTGTAGCCAGAGCTTTTTCTCGCATGCTGCAAGTGTTTATTGAAAGGGTAGACTCACAGTCATCAAATAGCAGATAGTGAATAACGAGTTAGGCTCACACACAGAAATCCAAACGGGTTTGTTTAAAGTGGTGTTTGGTATGCAAATAAAATTAGCAATCCAAATGAGGCTGCTTCTCTCCCCAGAGTGTTTGCTCAGCCTCTCCCCAGTGTTGGCTTCCAATTGCAGGGATCCAGGTAATGGTTTAACACAGCCCATTAAGTGATTTGCCTTCAGACACCGAGATTAAAGGGGAACCTTTCTCCATATCAGACCCTTTGGTCCCTCCAGACCCACCCTGTGTGCCCTGCTGGCCCCAGGGGCACTGTAACCTGAATTTAGGAGTAGTTTTGATCCTGTGTGCTACCTGGTTTGGGGAAAAAAAACACGGTTGTCTTGAAAAAGGCAGATAGTTTGGTGAAAGCGCGTTATTTCTTAAGGAACTTGTGCTTGAATCTACTTGAGGTGAGCGAAACAATCATATCATGCACTTGGAGTTTCTGTAGTGTAAAAGTCCTGAACTTTGCTCCCGAATCAGTTCGGATTGCAGCCGTTGTGCCAAGAGGTGCTCGTTAAATTTACAGCCCTGGCAGCTCACCCCACCCACCTGAAATAAACTGACAAAGGGAAAAGAAAAGTGCTTCTCCCAGCAGAGCTCCTGAAGGGGGCATGGAGCATTAATGGCACCGGGCATCCAAACAGCACCCTGCAGGGAGCCTGGGGCTGCTCTGGGTTCTGAGATGCCCGTGTGCCCTACCGAGAGCAGCGCTTGGTGTTGGTTGGGCTTTCCCCGTGCTGATGGTTGCTAGGAGCTGTTTTTAACGAACTGAACTTTTTTTTTTATTGCTCCATGATGAGTCACAGAGTATTTAGCAGAGTTCAAGCTGTTTTTCCAGTTAAATGTTTTGATTCACGCAAAGTGTTGGGGTAATTAACGCTTTTTCTTTGCCTTTTCTCAGCTGCCTTTTAGAAATCCCTGTTTTACTTTCACTTGCTTTTAAAATCCTTAATTACAAGGAAGGGAAAGGAGATGCAGAACTTTCTTTTAAGCGCACGCATTGCCATGGCAGTACGTTAAACATTAATGTTGGTAAGTTAAAGCCAAATGAGACGCCTGAATACTTGGAGTCTACAACAAAGTCTCTTGGTTCTTTCCTCCTGCCGTTGCCTGAACAAGTTATTTGCTGTGTGTGTCTGAGTTTTCCCGATGTAGCATGCAGGTAATACTCGGCAGTTTGATTGCAATGTGTGCAGTGTGTTGGTCTGGTGAGATGAAGGGCATTCTGCATGGCCTTGTGACAGCAAACACAGCCTGTTCTTGAGCCCTTCTTCACGGTGATGAGCAGCAGGAGGAAGCATCACCAGTGCATATGCATGGTGGGAGGGAAGCACAATTCTCCATTGTTTCCAAATAAGCCTTTTATTAAACATAGAGTTTAAAAACACAACATAACTTATAAGGCATTGAAAGAGCAAGTTCAGTGGCACGTAGGATATGCGCCTGCATTTATGTGATAGCAGCCAGTGAAACTTTCATTCCTACTTCTGTGCAGAAAATCTTGGAGTGTTTATCCACACATGTGGATTCTAATGATAAAAAACTCATCATCGTGATTACAGTAATTAGTAACATAAATACGTGAACATATTTAGAGCATTAAGGACTGTAGCTGTATCTTCATTCTCTTTGAGAACGTGCTGTCCATAGTCACCCTTTGAAACCACCTAACCAGGACATTGTGTTGTTTGGTTTTTGTTATTGCCAACTTACCAAGAACCCATTTTGTGAAGAGGGAGGTAGTTCTTGTTTTCAGTTCTTTTAAAGATAACCAGCCAAGGGCAGTGCTGCTGAAATCGGGCTTGTTTCATTTCAAGGAAAATGCCTGAACTCCAAAAGGGCGCTTGAGCACCAGAGAGAAACAGAAATGGGATCCTCGATAAGAAACTCCAACTCCTCTGAAATGTAGAGGTGTTGGATGAGGAGTGCACACAGAGGAAAGGAAAACAAAGAGTCCAGCAGCTGCAGATCAGGAATAGCACTGCAAGTGCATAAAATTGTCTTGAGGAGACGCTGCGATATATCAAAGGAAGCAACAAGTTCCTGTGAAAGAGCTGTGCTGTGGAGAGGGCTATCACTCGTACCCTGCAAAATGAGACTTGCCAGCATGAGTCACGGTAAGCAGGATGGAGATACCATCTGCACTGTCTGAGCAGTTCGGGGTAAGGAGATTTCCTAATGGCAAATTCCTGACCATTGAGTGAGACTGGGCTGACTGAGAGAGCTGTGCCATCCTCGTTGTCGTGCCTCAGAGTGCTGCTCAGGTGGGGTTGGGAGTGCATCCTGCTGTGCTGCTCTGAAATGCTGCTGCTGGCACGGCTTATGGCTGCTCTCATTGGGGGCAGAGCGAATTTTGGCTGGAGGAGAACCAGAGCACCCTTCAGGAAGCTCACCTTATAGCTTAACTGCATCCCAAACAGAAGATGTGCTGAACTGAGGGCTTTGCAGACCCCTTTTTTAACGGCACTTTTAGGAAGAGCTTTTCTATCGGCATAAAAATTAAGTAACCCTTATCTGAAGTAGCACGACGGACTGATCTGTCGTGGAATTTTGCTCATTTAACAAATGATTTCCTAACAGAAGCAGCCGCTTAAACAGAGAGTGAAGTCAGATGGCAAAAGGGCCTGAAGTCACCCAGAGAAATGTCTGAAGCACCTCCTGGTGTTTTCTGTGCTGAGCCTGGGAGCGCTCAGCCCAGCTGTGCTCACTGTGTCCTCAAGCAATGCACTCACAGGTTGTCCTTCCTGGAGAAAGGCTTTTCTCAGAAAGGCTCCAGGGTTGGTGCAGCTCTGCCCATCGCCTTTCAGAGAGACCTGATAACAGGTCCAAAAGTCACCAACGTACAGTTAGCTGTACAGGAGCCTGCCCTGCCTGCCTGCCCGCCCTGCCTGAGTGCTGACTGCATGCTCTTTGACTTTCCTCCTCTCCCTGCACGTTGTTACAGCACACCTCGGCTGTGAGCAGAAGCGGTGCATGTGGGTGAGCCTCCAGCCCAGGCACCAAACCTCCTTGGTTCTTCTGACCCAAGCAAGCTTTTCTCTCCGTGTTTCTCTCAAGGCGAAGACTTTTGCCGATGCGATTGACGGCATTACCAGACAGTATTAGACAGAAATAGCTAGATCTAACTTTGCCTGGTAAGACAGCAATCAGCAGGCGCTCAAGCTAAAGGAAACCAACGTGAGAGCACTTCTTCCAGCTCCAGGGCTAAAGTGATGGGGCGGGGAAAGGCTGAGGGCCTCTCCCGTAGACACATCAGTAACCAGTAAATATTTAACTTGAAGTACAGGCAGTACGATCGTGAGAACACAACTGTTTGCAGTTCTCTGGCATGAGAACTAAAAAATACTGTACAGTACTTGCTGAACTTACCGCCGGCTGCATCCTCCGCGTCCACATTGCTGTGAGGCTCTCACCATCCCCGTGTCCTGCAGCTCCGTCACCCAGCAGGGATGCAGATGTGGTTCAGCTGCACCCCACAGCTGTGCTCTCATCGATATTAAACCCCCAGACGGAGTTCAGCCTAATGCAGGCCGGGTCTTAGCTCTTCCACTGCAGTGAGCATCAGTGCTGCCCATGGAATCGCTCTGCTGTGGAACTGAGCTAAGCAAACTGAACGTTGGTGGGAGATGGGGAGGGAGGGGAAGATATTGAGGCCGAGGGGATTTCGCTGGGTTGCTCCTGACTCCCATGACTCACTGTTCTTGCCTAGATAAGGCTGAGCGGACGCTTTCCTAAGCATAAATCAGCCTGGGGGAGGGCAAGGGAATTTCCTTGGTTCCATTCCTTTTTTATTAACTTAAGGTGACATCCCTGTGCGTGCCAGGGATGCCCAATTATTGTTATCATCTTTTTTTTTTTTTTTTTTAATCCATCCAAGGTTAGCATCCATATTGAGTTTTAAGAAGAGAAGTTGGATGGGAGTTGGGTGCGTGTTCCAATTCATCTTATTTAAATGCTTGTTAAAAGCTAATTTGCAGAACCACTCAAATTTCACACCATTTCCTCAATCCCTTGTGAGCCAGTTAATAAGTCACACAGAGGCTAATCACCAAAGAATGCTCCTCTGCTCCCTCCTGCTCTCGTTTTCCTGAGAACTGCAACGTGCAAAGGCAAGAGCAGCTCTGTGGGAGCTGCCTTTGGTTTGTTTTTCTGCTGTTCCTGTGTTACATGGCAGTTTTTGTATGGCATTGCACTGGACAGGGTTGGAAAGGCATGGGAAGGAAAGGTTGGGGAGTTTTTCGCTTGCGTGCCTCTGGGCTGCTGTACCTGTTTTATCCAGGAGGGAGGGAAGGGATTAGCACTAAGCTGAGGATGAGGAAAAGGTTTCAGTGCTGTGATTCCAGCATAGAGCAGTCCTGCGAGCCTATGTAAAGCACTGGGGGGAGAAGCACGGTCCAAGCTTGTGTGTAATGTTGCCCTATGTTTCTTACAGAAGGGAGCTGAAAACCAGTGGGTGCAATTCTGAAAAACCAGCATGAGGTCTGTGCACTGTCCCACACCAGGGCGGGTCCCCAGGAACCCCAGAATTTGAGAGGCACCAACCATCCTTGTGCAAAGGTGAGTGTCAGCTCATACAGTGCCCTGTTAATGAGGCCCGATGTGAATTCTTATTCTCTGAAGGTCGACCATGCTCCAATTTTCATCCAGATTTGAATTATATCACAGTTTCTGGTTTGTTAACTCTACTGCTCTAGATAATCCTCTTCCAAAGGAAACCAGAGCTTTAAATGTGGAAGGATCATATGGGATATGATCCTGAGGTCTGGGCAGCTCCAGACTTTAGACTCACCTTCTCTCTGTGTTGAGTGCAGCCTGAATTTCATTTTTGAGCGGCCCCAGTCCAGTTGCCCCATCATACTGGTACAACTAAGGGTGTCAAGGCAGGACCCAAGCAGAGATACGAGGCTGCACATCAGCACGTGTTCTTGCGGTACCATTAACTCACATTGGCTGTGACATGTGTTCATGTCCCTCTGCTTGGTTAGGTAGAGCAGGGTAAGCATTCAGTTCCTTGCCTGGGTTAAATTGCTTTGTTTCTTAATGGGATGATTAGAGTGATTAACCCACCTGCTCCATATGCTGCCAGCGCTGCCTGTATGGGGGCAGGTTAGAAGGTTGAAAGTTCACAGGCTGTTCAGCCGTGGAAGTAATTGAACTGTAATTGGGAAGAACGACCTTTACCACCAGCGTCCTGCCCTGAGCACCTCTCACAGCCAAGCACGGCTGGCTGCTAGCAAATCTGTCAGTCCCCTGGACAAGAGCTGGGCCCTGCAAATACCCTACAGCCCTAACCCCACTGTTTGGAGGGATTGTGCAGTGCTGTGCCTCTGAGGAGGTGTGCATTTGGATGCTAGAGCTGGCGTGCTTCTCACCTCCTTTACTGCAGTAGGAGCACCCAGCAGGATGGTTTGCAGCAGCTTCTTTGTCATAAGTATTTATGATCATAACCATTTCAGAAGTCTAAAAATACTCACTAATACGATAGCCAACATCCTTACCCTCTTGGCCAAATGTTCCAATTCGACCTAAATTGTGGCACAGTGTCTTTCTTTGAGAACTCCTCCTGATGCATGGTGTTGTTTGGTTCACCCTTTAAACATCGTTACCAGACAGTGTTAGAATAGATCCAAGAAATCCAGCACTGTCTAGTAAGATGCCCACAGAGGACCATTGTCTGTCCAGCAGCTGGAGAAATGGAGCATCTATTTTAATGATTCCACATTCTTCAGGATGTCAGTGGTCCGTAAAAACTAATGAAAGTGGCTTGAGAAAGATTGCCTTACATCACCTGGCTTGTCAGTAATTTACCAGGTAGGAGATGGACAGAAGGAAGATGTTAGGTACTAAAAGATAATTTGAAGTTCGTGGTGGATTTCAGGAGACAAAGATGGTGCAGAAAGTTGTTGTACTAAAAATCTAAAATAGAAACACAAGATTAGGTCCTGTTTCATTACAGTGTAAGAGCAGGCAGATTTCCTTCCTTTGGTTTCTCAGTTTCCTCATCCCCTTCTCCCTTTTGTTTCACAGAAATACCAGCACTCCAAGTCATTCCAATCAGTTAAAATGACAAACTGAAATCTGGTGTACAAACAAATCAGCACTAAGAAAGGCACAAAAAAGTGTCAGAGATGGGCCAGTGTTCAATGCAGTTCATTGATGATCCTTTATTGTACGGCGTGACTTGAAGGGATGCAGACAAATTTGAATCTTAAATCAAAGTGACAGGACTCTTAGGTTTGCAATTGTTGGTGGTGTAATTAAGCACAATGAATGCTAATGATGAAGATGAAGGGTAGCTGCCTGCTTTGCTTCATGTTATTGTTTCCAGAAGTTTGCTGTAGCAGAAATCTGGCCCAGATCTGAGCCATGAGGCGTTCCCTCACCTAAGAGCTCTGTGTCGTGGTAGGGATGCTGGGGTTCTGGCTGTTGCTGACCCTCTCCCCCTGCCGGAGGGGCAGCAGGGTTTGCTCCTTCCCTGTCCCCTTGGAGCTGGCTATACCTCTCAGGCACTGTGGTTCGATAGCAGGAGTGCTTTGCTTTGAGCCGTGCTGCTCTGCTGCATGCATATTTATCATAGCCCTGAGGTACCTGCAAGCCTTTGTGGCCCTAGCACAGCGTTTCACACAGTAGCAGCATTTCGCACAGTACGTGCAAGCTTTACATAGATCTGAGCTGTCACACAGCACGTCTCACCCGGGCTGTGTGTCTGTGGATGGCTTTGCACTCCAATAGGCGTTCACAAACCAAGCAGCCTTCTGTGCTAGGATCTAAACACCACAGCACGCCAGGAGCTGTAAGGAGCCTGGGGATGTGTGGGGCTGCTGTGTTCTGGAGTGCTTCCTACCTGCCAGGGACGCTGACACACCTGCCCACAGCACCTCGTGTCCGACAAAAGCACCTATCAGCAGTGCTGTCCTTCCTTGGCGATAGCTTTCATGCTGCGCCTCCAATATCTGATAACTGGGGGAGTAAAGCTTCCTGTATTGCCTGAATTCTCAGGAAGAAACAAAAAGCGTCTGTGAACCACTGAAGACAACATTCTCACAGTAAGTTCTTTTAGACTGAGCTAGTTCTTTCCAAATGGCTTTAAGCAGTGTCATCGATTTATGGAAAGAAATAGCAGAGTAAGAGTCAGGTCCACCCTGTCTTAAAACAGATTGTTAAGTTAGTCCACCAAAATAATGGAAATAATCAGGGAGAATGGTACTTAAAACAGCCCCACTTTTTCACCAGGAAGTTAGAAATTGGCATTAAAAAAATATATGATGTATAAATATATATAATATATAAAAATAAAAAAACGTTACTTATAAGCTGAAGGCTTTAAAACAAATGGTTTTGCTATTGGAGCATTCGACTGGAGGAGAGAAGCCTAGAGGAGCTGATGTGAAAAGGACAGAGCAAATGATAATAGCAAGGCTGAAAAACTGAACTCCGCTGTTGATTCCAGCTGTCTGTTCCTTAAATTGCCTTATATTTAGATTAGAAAAATGTTTTGGTTTGGAGGGAAAATTATAAACTAGAAAACTCAAACGGTAATTTTCATTAAGTGTTTGCTTTTGTTCTCTGGAAAGCTAACATGGCTCGGAAGTAAATAGAACACAATTGGAGAAGAGCACTTGCATTTCTCCGAATGCTACAACGCTCAGCATTTTCATGTGAATGTATTCTATCATTGCAACATCAAACACGTGCTATGCTCTGTATTCTGCATGATTTTCTGTTCCCAGGCTCACTCTGAGATTCCTAATTCTACAGGAAGATGACTTTCTTATACTTGCTTTTACCCCTTCTTCTATAACCTGAAGCATTTCACCATAAATTTGTCAGATCTCCCCAGCTGTGGGCAGTAAATCACACTTGGGTTTCTCTATTGGCCACTGACCTCTGCTTCCAAATTCGCTGTTGAACTTTTCCACGTTGTACACGAAACACCATAATCATCATTACCAGGCAGTATTAGAAAAACAGAGAACATCCAATGCTGCCCAGTAAGATGGTAATGGCATCTCAGGATCATGGTCTGCAAGCAGCAGATACAGCACAAGCTAGAAAGCCTCGCTGTTTGGAGAAGAAAAAAGAGAAAGGGAAAACAAGCAAACAAACAAAAAAGAATACAACCTACAGCTGTCCTTCGTTTGGGATCTTCTCAATTATCAAATGCTGTCACTTACCAAGAAGAGTCCTCATTCTATTTGCACCTAATGGCCCTCGCCCATCAGCTGCCAACTGTCACAAGGTGGCATTTGAGGGCTGGGCAGTCAGAGCCCTCGCTGCTACAGCAAATTAAAAAGGTGGGGAAAAGCAAAATCCAGGAAGCAACGCAACCTTACAACCTCAGGCATATGTAACTCTTACCTTTTTTCCAGTACCTCCAACTGTGCAAGCTTTATCTACGTTTTTATTACGCAATTAACGTTTGCTGATTCTTTCAGTCACCTTTTAATCAGGTTTGTTTCTCTTAGGAAATCCAAAGGCCTTACCGAGCACAGTTATTACAAGGAAACCATATTGCTTTAAACACTGAGAGAGCTTCCGTCCTCTCCCTGCTCACGAGATCTTTCCAGGTGTAGAGTTTTATAGTGGTGCGGTAATACAACGCAGGCGAGTGTTAAAAAACACACCGAGTTCTCAAGCAAGATCTCTGCAGCAGCCAAATGCACCACCACTATCGTGCTTCTTCAGCACAAAGAGGCTCAGCGTTGGCATTGAATACCTTTGCAAAGCCACGACAAACCACCTTCCACTGCGTTTTGAAACCTGCCAGGGATCTCAAAGCCTCGGGAAGGTGAGAGCCATTCCCAGCCTCGCAGCAGCACCGCAACCACCGGACATCAGAACAGAAAGGTGGTGAAAATGAAGAGAAGAACAGCTGGACCAAAACATGATGAAATGATCGAGGAAGCCACTGTGGCAACTGGCATCAGTTTAAGATGCGTCCATCTGTCACGTCTTTCTGTACATCAGCTGACTTTACAGGTGGGTCACTGCACTGTAGCTCCTTTAACATCTCCTCAGGGTGTTTTTAAGAGAAAGTCAAGTCGAAGTCTGATGCAAACAAGTTGCATTACAAGAGCTTTAACCTGAGACTGCCCTGCACAACTTCTCGAGTCTTGTTCTGTAGGTCGTGCCCCTGTATTGGCATTTGAATACGATTACATCTGTGGTTCCCTCTTCCATTTTGACTTTCTAGGAATTGCTAAAAAATTGCTGCTGAAGAATTTGGGGGAATGGAGGAAGGTTGGGATCGCTTTTTCATTTTGTGCTTATTTTTTTCTGTTATTTCTAACAAGGCAGCACGATTAGGTGTCAGGAAAGGTAAAGCTTCCCTGAGGCAGCCAGCAAACAGATGTGCTCTTCTTAACCATTACAAAAGAAAGTGTCTTTTCTGCTTCGATAACACGGTGTGGAGAAAGTCAACAAGAGGAACTGAACAATAGCTCTTTGTCTGAAGCAGCCTAGATGTCATAGTTAGAATGGAGGATTTCCAGACAACAAAACCTTAGGCTGTGTTAACAGATCTGGTTGCTGTGCATCAAAACTGTGCTTGTTTGATATTAGAGCAAAAATTGTCTTGAATGACCGCAGTTTAGAGAACTGACGCTTAGTTATAATTAGGGGGGGAAAAAACTCAATGGCATTGATTTCACGAACTGCTCAGAGAAGGAAAGGGATCGATAATCAGACTCAAAGCTCGTGAGCACGAATATGCACTGTTATGTGATGTGTCTTATCATTTCAGAGGGAAGGATGGAATCACATATTGGAATTTACACACAATGGTGAGATCCTTGCAGATTGTCTGCGCTCAGCTGGAAAAGGCCCCAGTCCACCCCTCTCACTCTGCATCAGCCTCGGTGGCCTTTGCCAGCCCTGCTTTGTGTTTCTGATGCCATCTGCAGATGCCATTAGGACAACTCCAGTCAGGCAGCATTTCATTTATGATGCTCTGGGAATCAACCCAGCAGGAAAGGACATTGGTGCGATCCTGTCATTTTCGGAAGGTTCCAGGGATGTTTTAACCTGATCCAGAAGATTTTCATCTGTGGCCCAGCCACGAGGTAACATATTGTGATTCCAACAGCAAAACTGCACAAGAGATATACCAGAAATTCTGAGCTAACGACTCAGTGCTCCTGGGCTCGGTGGATCTCTCCCAAGCCTGTTTCTTACAGCTGAAAGCTTCCAACAATCTCAGAGGCGTTACGCTGAGTGAGGCACGTGTTCAAGCCAGAAGATGTGCACAAAAATGCCATGAATGAGTTCCTCAAAAAGTATAAAGTCCAAATCTCGCCAAGAGATTCAACAGGACACCTCTTTGAGTAGCCAGATGTACAAACTGGTGTCGATGGAACCTGGGGAGTGGCATTATGTCAGCTCCCACATCCCTCCTGCTTGCCAGAGACGGAGCACATCCAGAATGAAGAGGGATGGGTCTCTCCACAACAGTGTAAGCAAAGAGGAAAGTCTGAAGGGACAGGAAATGAGGAATTTTTTCAAGGCCACTTCTTTTAAAGCCTTTTTCACCCTCCTGACTTTGACACGTTTCCCAATAAGGAAAAAAAAAAAGCTCCTTGAGGCCAAACTAGCTCTCAGCTTATCTCCAGCTCTCACTAGAACTGCCCTTTCACTAATGCAGCTCAGAAGGTCAAAGTTTCTTCCGTAAAGCAAGGTGAGTGCATTGGATGTGTTCAGGGCCACAGGAGCAAGGTGTGTGAGGGGGGCAATGGCACGGCGGAGATAGCAGTGAGGTGTTCGGGCACTTCTCCAAGGACTGGGGAGAGCTCTGGCTTTCCCCCTTCATTCAAAGCTCCCTCATTTCTTACCCTCCTTTTTGCAATTGCAAACAAAAGGTTAAGAAGTCTGTGAGGGCAGTGCTGCTGTGAGTTACCTATCCTTAAAGAAACACAACTGGATCAACCAATTCCCTTTGCACAAGGTAAAAGACATAATACCAGTTTGGATTGCCGTGGAGGAGTGAAAAGCCCCAGTGCACTATTTGATTTCCTACTTCTCCGTTTAAGAATGGGAAAATATTTTTTAATTAAAATCCTTTTCTTGACATGCCAGCTCTTCTACTATTTATTCATTCCACATCAGGAATGTCGGCCCCGAGCAGGATTCGACTCCCAGTACTACTAAGGGGCAATATTATGCAGCCAGAACTTGGAGCAGACTTGTGAAGCCATGCAGCCCTTCCTGCACGCCTCTTTCATACCTGCTGTCTATTCTCCAAAGTCCTGTGATGCCTTAGGCTGGGATCCTGAAAGTCCTTGCATTACGTATGTTCTTTGCAACGTCCTCCAGCTCAGTTTCTACTAAAAACACAGACTGTGCTGGGGCGCAGCGTATCAACAGAATGCGTTGTCGGCACACTCTGTCAACGTGGCACTTCCAATGGAGCAGCAGGCACCGCAGTCACCACGCATCGCCCCGTGCTACGCTGACATCCTCAGCGGTCACTTCCACCACAGCCAAACACCTGCAGATTGAGCCAACCAGCACAACACACCCGGGCTTAAACAGACAAAAACCCAGCCGACGAAATTCTGCTGCCCTGCATAGCGTTCACAAACAAGCTGGGCAATGCCTGGATGACTACCAGAAAGGCACGGTTTTCTTAGCTGCATAATGTAGTTCTAATGCACAATCCTCATGCCTTGATCTGGTGTTAATCATTGATCAGCCCAACAACGGTTGGTGAATTTTCTTGTTAAAACTTTCTATCGTTTATGACCTGCTCATAGGCACTGTGTGATGGAGGTGGGAGGTGCTGTGGGGAAAAAAAGAAAATCTAATGCTGTAGAAGACAAAAAATGTGAAATAATCTCCGAGACCACCATTAAAATAACAGTAGTTTGGTTTGCTTGGTTTGCCCAAGAGCTGCCACTAATGGGATGCAAAGCAATCCTTGTATTTCCTTCTACCCAATACTGCATACATTTCTTTTCCTCCTTAGAACCATTAGAGAAACTTTATGTAGAAAACAAGTTTCAAAAGTGATTTGTAGAGAACGAGTTCAAAGGAAATATACACTTTGTAAAAATGTGGGGATTTTGTGGCTGCAGTGGCAGTCAAAGGATCAGCATCAAACTCAAGGCCATGTACGTATATCCATAAGATATTCAAAACAGCCAAAGAGGTTACACAGTTCTTATCATCAGAGATCTGAGAGCCCAAAATTAACTTATCGCCTTATCGTGGGTTTAATGCCTGGAGTAGCTGCTACTGCAGAAGTTTAATAGCAACAAATAGGAGTCAGGAAAATGGTTTTATAAAAACGGGCTGAAATGATTCAGTGCAGTTTTGTGTGATATTTTGATAAACGCACTTGGATCTTCACTTCAGCGTGTGCCAACCTGTCTGCAGGACAGAGAGAACATTCACAGTTCTTTCTCTTTACTACAAGAGCTGCCAGCAGTTGGCCCTGGTTGGAATGCACACCACAGCCATCTGCTCCAGCCAACACGGCGCTCGCAGGGAGCAGCTATGGGGCCAGAGCCCCCAAAAGGCACGGCCCAAATTTCAGAAGAATCAGGGATTTCGTGACCAGCTCAAAATGCAAAATCCCACGCATTTTTTTCCTGTCTAGTTCACGAAATAGAAATAGTTTGTTAGGAACTGATAGCCTCCTCCTTCGCACGGTGCTAATAAATTCCGGCTCGTTTTTCTTGTCTGCTTTTAGCAAGACTTACTTAGTACCTACAGAGCACATAAATTATTTACATTTACCAAATAATGGTGTGAGCCATCGCAGCAGCTTGCTGCTTACATTACCACTGCCGGTGCAACAAGCAATTCCTGAGAGTTAGGAGAACTTCTTGCTCTGCAGAAGACGACGCCTGCCTTTAGTGCACTCGAGGCAACGTGGTGGTGGTGCGAAATTAAATGCTTTGTCCCGAGAGAATAGCAGTGACTCGTAACAGCAGAGGCAGGACCAGCCTGAGACGCATCATCAGAAATAAATCTATCTCCAAGGCGATTAATCTACCGTGTATCTGATCTATTGAGAAATAAATCCTCCCTCCTTCTCTCATGGATAGTATTTTCCGGGTGGGCCCGAGCGCTTTGCTCATAGCCAGGATCTTTCAGAAGCAACAGGTCGTGAAGAGAAGGAAGGAGCGAGGTGGGAGCGGAAGGGAAGCGCGGAGGAAGGCGGCTGGACCTTACCGTCGTGAAACAGGCGGGAGCAAGACGCAAAGCAACGCGGCGCAATCCGAAGAGGAGCCCAAAACAAAAATCCAAACCAGCACCAAAAAACCCCAAACGCCCCATCGCGTTCTCCTGAGCCCTCGGTAGAGTGCTTCCTCCGGCTATGCGGTACCCATGAAATATAAAACCACCCTCATGGTCGCCCAGGTTACCGACTTCATTTAGTTAATCATCACCACTATTACCAATGTTCAGGCCTTGAGAAAAAAAGGAAAGAATGACTGAAGAGGAGTGGAAAACAAGAAACTTAAGAGAACCCCACCCCCTTTTTTTTTTTTTAACACATCAGGAGCAATTAGGTTTGTACCTGCATTACCTCTATTTCTCCTCCCCTTTTCTGCTTCCTACCGCCTCCCCCACTTGCTTCTCAAAGTTCCCCCAGCCCTAAAACAATGGGGTATCCATTAATCGGGTATCAGATATGCCAGGGGGGACACGGAGGTGCCCGGCTTTGCCCGGGCAGCTGCAGGTCCGGAAAGGAATGCAGCTCCAGTGGGGGGAAAAATTACTTGTTGGTTAACCTGCAGGGTGAGCCTTAATCAATAGGCACGGACGATGAAAAGAACAAAGCATGTGAAACTTAAGCCTTTATATCTCGAGCTCCATCAGATAAAAGCTGTACCTGGAGCTGGAAAGGACAGCCAGGCTTAGCTGGGAGCTGAAACGCATCAGCACGATCCAAGTTGTTTCAGGAGCTCACTTGGCTTATTGATCGCCATTCCTTCCGCCGCCACCACAGATTAAAATACAAAAGTAAGCCTCTAATGCTGACTTATCAGACTCTGAACGACAGTTTTAAAAGGAAAACTAATGAATGCAAACTGCACGTCCCGATTGTAAAATGTGATTTCCTCAGGCCACTTTCCCCTGCCCGAAATATGGTAAGGACATTCTAATGAACTCGTTTTGCAAACAAAACGTCTCACGAATTAACATCTGATTGCGCTCATATTTTACGTCCAGTTTGCTTTTTTTTTTTTTTCCCTTTTCAATTTGAAATCCCATTACATGCTTTATTCTGTTAGAAATGTAGAAAATTATCACTTTCTCCTTTTTTTTTTTCTTCCCAGATTAAGGACAGGAAGAAAACCCTGTTTCCTACATGAGCAAACCTCTGCACAAAAGGGAAAGCCTAGGAGAGTTCTTACAGTGTTACGGCTATCTCATGGAAGCGACTTCAAAATGCTACCATCAGCTGGTATGTGGTCATATAAGTTTATTTTAATGTGCCCTTTCATTCACTTTGGGCCTGTTTAAATTAAAAGCAGTGTTCTGGGGACGATTTTTCTTTTCATTCTGAAATGAAGCTTAGCTCCATTTTTATACAGCAGCCTGCGTTGGTGAATCTGTGTCAGCAGGTCAGGCCAGCTGCGGGACCCAGAGCCCTCTGAGCTCTCATTCCACGCACAGAGCAGCATTGCAGTGGGTGTTAACAAGGGCAGGAGGAGCACTGAGCCCCTGATCTTTTGGAAATACTGTATGGCATCACTTTGTCTGGCAGATGGAGATTGCTGCTGGCCAGCCCCAGCTCTCGGGTGCCAGATTTGTATGTTCTGACTGCTAGCATTCCTGAAATGTGCTAATACAGCCGTGATCGTAATGGCGAGTAATGGAATTATTCTGAGAACTTACTATGCCTTCACCAGGCTCACTGCTTGTAGGGCAGGATGGGAGGAGGTGATCGAATTCAGAATGTAGCTAATATTTTCCCAAATCCTGGCATTCCTTTGCTTTTCTTTTAGTTGCTTCCATTTAGTTGCCCGTATGTCAAACGGTGCCTTTTAGGAGCTCAGATTCTCATTCAGTAATGAGTTCTAATAATTCAGTGATTCAATTAATTAATTTTGAGAGCCCTTAAGACGCCCACGAGTGAAGGTGCTTGCAGAAGGCTTGCACGTACCACCTCCACCTCCGCGTGGGGGCTGAGCCGCAATGCCAGCTAAATTAAAAAAGGGATCCAAACCAATTAAAAGGACTGAGAGTGGTACTGAATTTGAAAAGTAAATAGGAAACGGATAAAAGCTCATATCTGGCTTGGTATTTGTGCATAAATATGGCATGATTTTTTTCAGTCGTAATGCTGTTCCCTGAGTCTCCAGCAAGCACAAACTAATCTTCTGTCAGAGCAGCCTAGAACAAAGCAAAGCCCTCTAACTTTTTCTTTGGAAGGAATATGATTTAGGTAATATTTGCAATTACAAGGAGAAGATATAGGCAAGAAGAAAAAATAAAAGTCAAGAATTAGCCTCAGTGAAACAGAGGGGTAAGTTACCAGGCAGCATTTCCTGCAATTTTGACGAAATTTTCCAGAAATTAAAGACCTTTTAGAAACCAATCCAATCTGGCAGCATTCAATCAGAGTGGGCTCAGCTCCCTGGCTCGGTCAAGCCCCATCCCCTGGCACTGGCTGGCCCGGCTCGGTGCCTCACAGAACCTTCTCGAAGGCCGTTTGACTGGAGGGGTGGAGGGACCGCGTGAGCAAACATTTTCTGCTGACTGCAAAGTGTCTGCAAAGCCAGCCCAGCGCCTCTTCCTGAACCGGGCGGCTGCATTGCACACGGAGCCTGCTTGCTTACAACACACCTCTCTCTCCTCATCCAAATCTACCACGTCAACAGCGTCGCCCGCCAGCTGCCAGCCCAACGACGAGTCAAAAAGGAGCTTTTTGGGGGCCTCCATCTTCCTGTCTGTGGGAGCAGCCCACGAGCAAGCTCGCGCCTCACCAGGCAGCCAAGAGCTTTGTTTTGTCTCCTGCTCCCCGGTGTCCGAGCAGGCAGCGCAAGCAGGGGCTGGTTGGGCTGGCACCAGGCCCTCTGCAGCAAGAGCGAGGAGCCCTAATGGTGCTCGTTTGGTCGTGCACGCACACACGACAAAGCCTCGGGTAAGAAAAGAATAAACAAAACGAACCTAAAATGGCTCCTCTGTGCCGTGAGCGGAAACCGATGGGTGAGGCAGAGACAGACCTTCCCTTTCCTTCCACCTCGACGAGGTGGTCTGCAAAGTTCCAAATCTCCTTCCTTCACTTGCAGCGCAGAAGCTGAGGAATTAATTCTGGCTCCCAAGAACCAACACACATACGGCTAAAACAAGAGGGTCGGGCGTTTTGTAAATGCAATAAAGGACATTAAGATGGCAGATGGTTTAGAATCAAACTGAAAAATGGCAATCGCCGCAAAGAAAAGGAAAAGGAGCCCAGAGCGTGCTGCATTTCAAAGGTCACCGTTAGCACTGCCCAAGCTGGGTCCTCGTTGAAATGCAGTGAGCCTGCTTGGATGGACCTCTCTGGTTTTACACCATCGCTTTTCAGTTCCCGTAAGCCTTCTCAAATGGAGTCTTTTTTCCAAGCTCTCCAGGACACCTGGGTGAAACTGGCTTTCCCCCATGGCTCCCTCCTATTTGGTTTCTTGGTTCTGCTCTGCCTGCCCTGACTGGTTTGGCTGGTTGGAAAATGAACGCTGGATTCATGCGCCGCTCCCCCTCCCCCAGAACCGAGCAGACAAAACCTGATCCCGACAACAAAACCCTCTTTAATCCACCTGGGGAGAAAAGGAGGAAGAGAAAAGAGGACAGAGCCCTGCGAAAAAGTGGAGAGGACGAACACAGGTAGGAAAAGCACTGCAGAAGTCATGCCGCATGCTACTCAGATCATTGCTACCACAGCACCTGGACACCGTGGCTTACCAGTACCATGAACACACAGCATTCATGCAACTTCGGCGCTGAACGCACAGCACCTTTTCCCAAACCAAGATCACCAGCCTTCGAGAGGGCAACCAAAGGGGCGCAGTGAGCATCGCGGGTGCAGGGCAGGGCTTTCATCATCTTCTGATCTTCCCGGTGTCCTGGAAGAGACGAACTCGAAGCGAGAGGCGTTCGCAGCGAACGGAGGAAAAAAATAATAACAATAAAATAGAACTAAACCTGAAAACAGAACAAAACAAAACAAAAAAACCAACACAACTCAAAATGGTATCAGCCTACCGAAACCTAACCAAATTAAAAAAAAAAAAAAAAAAAAAAAGGAAAGCAAAAAAGGATTAAACCACGCGTGGCTTTCTTCGCAGCCCAGAGCTCTGCTGCTTGTTTAAGCTGGAATTGAGAAGAGACGGCGAGTGTCTACGGGCTCGTCTTACATGTAGTCCTTCACCCCTCCCTGCGCAGGTGCATTCCTTGCGCCCAGCCAATCTGCGGCCGCTGGCCCCCAACAGGTGTGTCCTCCGTGGGGAGCGGCCGGCCGGGCCTCAGCCCTGTGCCGAGGTGGCCTCTCTGGGGGCACTCAGCCTCCCCGCTGCTGTCTGGAACAAAGAATCGATTATTTACCGAGCGTGGGCTCCGATCTGGTGCTCCTGCTCCACCTCGTGCTCCTCCCCGGCGCCCCGAATGTTGGCGTGATGTGGAGCTACCGGTTCGGTGCTGAGAAATACTGCAGGACTGTTTGTCAACCTGTTGAATGAGAAATTCGATTATGTATCCGAAACCCACCTGGGTCACCTCGCCTGCAGCAGCGGCACCTCGAGTGGGTTGGCAATCGCTTTCCCGAGGGAAGGATGCGACGTGCACTCAGGGGCAGCCTAAGGCACAAAGAGGTGCAGGGACTTTCTGCAGGACACAGCCGTGGTTTCGCTGGTGAATCCACAAGAGCTGATCATATCTTTAGCTTTGAAAACAGCAGCGTGGATCCCACCACCGTCTAGTCTTGGCACAAGGAGTAATTCCAGAAACTAACAAAGAATCTGCCCAGAACTCCACTGCCCTGCTATGCAGGCTAGTAATAGCACAGGCCCACAGCTGGATTCATAAAATCATAGAATGGCTTCAGTTGGAAGGGACCTTAAAGATCAGGCGGCTCCAACCAAGGATGCAACCACCAGTTCAGGCTGCCCAGAGCCCCATCCACCTATCCTTGAATTCCTACATCTTTTCAGGGGTACCGTGACTGAAAACCCAACGATCTCAGCACACATCAGCTCTGCTGGTATTCACTCCCAGATCAGTGAGGTAGAAATTCCATTCTCAAAGCTGACAAAAATTCCTGCTTCCCCTTCCCTGCACAGGGGATGCTGACAAGTGGAGCCTCTTCCACGACATAACCTTGAAACCTGAAATTGTTGTGGGATGTGCAGAAAGGGTTTACATGATTAGGGCTGAGCATTAGGACTGACTGCTAACAGCACTTACAACAAAGCCAAACAGTGACTTTCTACCTAGCATTTTTAGCTCCTTTCAAGCAAGTTTTCCATGAATTCTCAGCGGCGTTGTTGTGAAAAAAAGAAAAACAAGGGAGATGTTTTCTCCTTGTTATGAAGGAAGCACTCATATTTCCCATGAAAGATGTAGCTAATGAAACAACACATTATCATGTTAATTAACCTAACTGGCAGAAGAATTCCCCTAAGAAATGACTTCTCCTCACGGCTAACTCGAGCGAAACCTTGGAAACCTTTAGTTGCAGAGGACTGATTTATCCTGCAAGGGTTTCTGCAGTTTGCAGTTTGATTATGCTCTTGGCTGTGCTTCTGAGCTGCCTTTTTCCTTTTCTTCTCTCCCTTGCTGGAGCTGGAGCTTCCAGACGCACGTTGTCAGCTGGGACAAATCTAGCCCACAGCATCTGGAGGAGAAATTTATGCCTGCAGTATCTGATCCTGCGTTTGTGCACTCTAAGAAGAATTTAAAAGCCGAAGTTAATAAACAGCTTTCCAAATACAGCATTTCAGCATCCGATTCGTTGGCAGGGGTAGTTAGCATAGATAGCATCTATAATCTATAGGAAACTACCAACCTCCTCTGCACTGTTCCCCAGTGGGATAAATGCACCGTGACTGGGAGGTGGGACGCAGCCCCTGGGGCATGGCTGAGCTCTGTTAGCAGGTGTGATGCAAACCTGGATCTCACCCCCCCCTCAGGCCAGCCAAGCCAAATTCACATCTTTCCCCCCTCTGTGCAACACAAGCCACCCCTTCCATCTCCATCCTATCTGTTTAAAAGCCTGGAAAAGCACTCTTTTGCCACACACTCCCATTCTCTTTTTTTTTTCAGGGTCCTATCAAAACCAATCCGAGGTTTGAGTAACGGTCAATAAACTCCGCAGGGTTCCAACCCAAAAGAATGGGATGCTTGGCCACTCTGCCACCCAAACCCCATTTCCCCACGATTGCATTTTTCTGTCCTCTGTTCATTTATTGCTTTCTACCTGGCCTCTAGGGGTAACACAGAAGACTGAGTTTTGTGACAGAATAAATCAGCCATATCGTTCTGCAGAAACGCCTGTTCTGTTATCACAACAACAACAGCACCAAAAAACTTACTTATTATCAGCAACAATCTACACCCTGGCCTTGGTTAGTGCACAAGAGCCATTTGTTTGCAAACAGAGAATATTTACATGTGACATACTTGTTTGATGGTAATCCTAAACCCTTCTCTATCATCTCAGTCCTACCCGAACGTGGCTGTTGTACCTTGCTTCAGGCTGGTGATCCTCTCGTCTTTTGCACGCTAGAAGCTGCACGCCAGGGAGACTTTCATCTGGCCCTGTAATGAGACCGATGGTGATTTTGTTCTTTGACATCCCTCAAGATCCCCCTTGACAATCTCACGCGTGTTAATGCCACGAACCTCTGATCTGTCTTTGGGATGAGTCTCAGCTTAGTGTCTGGGGTGTTATTCAGCCCATCGGCTGCTTACCTCACAAAAGTCATGATGTTGGCTTGAAGATGCCTGTAAAGAACGAGCACACTGTTCTCTGTGGGAGGAATTGAACCAGAGAGATTAACAGAGCTGAAGTGGCTTGCTTAACATCGTACAGAACCAGAACATCCACGCGATTTTACGTTCCAGCCCAGTGCTTTGATTTTTCATACCTTCCTATTTCCATCAGTAGAGCTATTTACAGCCAGAGGATTACAGTGCCATATAAGCCTGTGAAGCTGAAAACAGTTTTCATTTCTATTCTTCAGGAGTTGTTTCACTCCAAACAGTCCATTTATATCAGAAATAGTTACGCACTGGCTGGACTCAGACGTACCCAACTTCCCAATAAATGATTTACAGCATAAGAACACGAAGGAGAGGACTAAGCCATTCAATACCCACTGGTGCCTTATAATGATCCAGCCAGCTGAGCCTCTCCTATTCTTTTCTAATGCAGCAATAGCAAACAAATGGTTTCCCATGTATGCTGAAGTGAGATTTCACAACTGCTGTATGGCCTCCGAAAGTCAAGTTGCAACACAAGAGGCGACACCACCAGGCTGGACAAACCCTTGCCTGCCTTCTGTATGTATTTATTCATTTATTACAATTCCAGAAATATAAGCTACCTAAGACATGGGATTTGATTCCTGGCACGCTGTAATGATGTACTCCTGCTGAAGGTGTTGGCTCCCCACTTCATAAACCTCCACGAAGCACAGCAGAGAAGACCTTGTTGCATATTTTTCACCTTTAAAAAGATTAACGTGCAGCTTGTTACACCTACTGCTGAAACGTTTGTTTCTGTGGTTGTTGGAACAAACGGGCTCTGTCTGGGCAGCAAGCACACCAAATGCTCACAGGAATAATTCCTCCTCAGATAAATGCAGATAAGCTAAAGCAGACAGGAGCCCTGCCCCGAAAATCACCCCAGACTCAGATACAGATCCATACAGCCCTACACCGCAGGATGTCACTGACACCAAAAGTTTGGTAGGAAGCAGACGCTCGCATGAAAACACAAACCACTGCTGTGGGGAATGGCTTTGGACCGGATAATGAAAGGATGCAAACGCTCCTCACCACACAGTTCAACCTGGAGCACTGCTTGCTTTGGGAAGAAGCGTCTCCTGTCAACAAACCATCTCACAGCCATTCTTCTTAGCAGCCCATTCCTCTTTCTTCTCGATCAGTCCCTATTATGTGCTTGTGGAAAACAGGCTGCCAAGCACCCTGGACTTCTGATCCAATATTACAGCTCTTTGTTCCCCGCGCAGCTCTGCAGGAAGGGGTCACCCCGGGGCAGATCCATACAGGTGTTCACTCTTTTCATCTGAGGGCTGTAGACAGCAGTATCACTTCCTGCATGGCCTCCATCTCTTTCATCTCGGTACCTGTGCTCAGCAGCTCGTTGCACAATCCGTGGAGTTAGAGGCACGAGATTGAGCACACGGAATCCTTGCACCTCGTTTGCTTGTGCAGCGAGTGCCTGTGCTCGGCCCAGCCCTGGGCACGGTGGCTGCAGCACACCTTGCTGGAATCACTAAATTCTGGGCAGATGGGCGAGCCCACTCCACGGGAGGCTGATACGTGAAACTGAGCCGTGTTTGCGAGAGCAAAGTTCAGCTCAAGGCACCACCTGTCAGGTCAGGAATAGGAGTCATAGCAGGAGGAACCTTCCATGTCTTAACAAGTTAAGCAAGCAAAGGAGGAGGGGAGAAGTGCATTGCTCTTTGCAGCGGTACAATAACCTGGAGGGACAGCTTGCATGCAGCCAAACGCTGCAGCTAAAACACGTTTTGCCAGTGGTGGTGCGTAAGGTCACAGGTACGTCGCACAGTTTCTTTACTGCTCCAGAGATGACACAGGCTGTGGGCAGGCGAGTCGGGCTCACACGAGTTTATTTGAACACGGAAAGAAAGTTTTATAATCTTGCAGTCCTTACCTTCCGTTTGCCCCCTCTTTGTAAACACACCAACTCGAGGCCAACCGTCCGATCTCCTGGGTTTAAATTACGCTTCCGCGGGGCACAAGCTGGTGAAAGAGGGAAAGGTAAGGCGTCCTCCCTGCCCTGCCCTGTGCACAAGCATAAAAACCTTACCCTGGCACCAAAGAGAGCCCCATGGGCTCTTCCTTTAATCATTTCAAGGGGCCCAGTCTGCGGTGTTGTGGTGGGTACCCCTGGCGTAACCAGTTTGTTAACAGCCAGGAGAAGCTTTCTGGCTCCAGTCAAAGCAAACGGAGGAAAAGCAAGAGCCTGCTGACAGTGTACTTCAAACGACGCCAAGCCCCGGTTTGCTCGCCTTCTGAATGGTCAGTTTGACACGTGAATTTTGAGAATCAAACCTTAAAAGCCTTCCTCCAAGCCTTGCTTGCGGAGGCGCTGAGCAGCAACCAACCCTCGCCAAACTCAATTCCCTTCTTTTCTATCACCAGAATGTCAGCCCCGTGTCTACGCTGAAGCCTTTTCCGTGGTCATCCAACCAACTTCATCTTCCCCCAGAGGAAAGTGGAAGGGGTCCCTGTGCTCGTGTATGAGCATCTGAGTGCTTCTGTCTTTCCTTCTGGCAGTTACCTGCCCCTCCTTGATGCCTATTATCCAGCGCAGCAGCCTGGCACCTGGGTTTGCCCGGACTCCCATCTGCCTATTCATCATTTGGCCACAGTTGAATGAAAAGAAGAAGAAAAAAAAAGGGAGGAGGGGAAAAAAAAAAAAAAAAAAAAGGAGGGAAAACAAAGTCTTTCATCTTCATAGCAGCAAGATTTCAGATCTAAAGAGCTGGGACTCTCAGCTGCTTTAAATTGAGGGTTATGGCTGCCAACTGCCAATCTGAAGCTGCATATTACCTTTCATCCAGTCCTGCGTTGCACAGGCCATAGCTTTTCTTGCCTTTTGTTTCCTCTCGGATCGGTTAAGTGGAAGCAGGTGTTTTCCTGCCCTGCTAATCTCTAGTACATTCAGGAAGGCCCAGCAACTGGGCAGGTAAATGGAGCCTGGTGGCCACGGCTGCGCCTCTGCAAGCAGCGCTGACAAATGCTCTCCCTTCTGTGTGCTCTTCCAGTCTGCGTTGTCTCCCTCATCGCTCTTCCTCTTCACACGGGCCTTTGCTCTGAAAATATGGATTTCTAGAACCAAGCGAGATTGTGAGCTGCTCAAGTGGACAGGCCAAGTCTGGCAGGGCTGGGCGAGCCTGCAAGAGGGCATGTGGACAAACCCCAGGACCGCGGTCTAAATGCAGGCAACAGCTGCAAATCCCATGCTACTGCTGGAGTGATGGGCTGACTTCCTCCAAGACTATATCAAGTATTACAGGTACAGGGAGGCTGAGAGAAAACTCCGCTAAGATCACACGAGGAGGAAGAAAGGCTCACATGCTGTTTGTCTATACATGCCTATCAAGAGCTAGCAGCAGCAGCCAAGCTCCTCCAGCTGTCACATCCAGCGAAGAAACTCTGAACGTTGATCTGGTGTCCTTCTCCTCGCCCACTGTATCTTTTCATTAGAGCAAGCAGTATTCCTTCTCCCCGTGCACCAGCTTAATGTGTAATCAGGAACCTATTGGGCAACCAAGTGGCACTGTCAACATCTCTGCCCACACAGAGACGGTTTCCATTCCAATATGCGCTTGCTGGTTCAGACAGCAGTCACAGAAGGAGCAGATCTTTCCTAATTGCATCGCGTGACAGAGCAAATAGAGCCCTGACTTCACCACCGCCTCGTGCCAGCAGCGCTACCAGGAGAGTCAGCACCTTCCTCCTCTCGCTGTGCAGAGCTGGTGGCATGCAGGCTTCTGAATCATCAGCCCGTGGTACGGCTCCGTGAGCAAGCGGCTCCCTCCCATCGGGCTTCCATTACATGTTGCAACAGCTTTGCAGGTACCTGCTTTCTTGAAACCCCCCACCTGGCAAAGCTGATGAATCCATGGAGGGAAACTGATGCGGCAGCAACATCGCCGCATCCCCGGCACAGCACCACGATCCTCCATCAGCCTACGAACAGTACCAGGAAAAGAAACGGTTAAAGACACGCGGTTCACTGCAGCCCAATTTTAACGTTTCTATATTAAGTAAATAAAGTCAACATAAAATGCAGGTCAGGAACTATTTGTTCAGGGTCAGGTGACTTCAACTCAGCTAATCAGAGAGACACGCCTTTCCTTTTGAACAATCTTCCACTTGAGATCTGCTGTTAAAAACAGGTTTGCTGCAGATCAAGTCAGTGAACTGCAGCACAAGTACCCACAAAAGTAGAACAATGGGCATGATTTTCACTCCCGAGAGCAGGCGAGCTCCAGATTACAGCAAGAGCAGGAGCAGAATCTCGCAACGCAGAGCCGACCGCAAGATCCAAAACGTACAAAAAGACCCCAAACAGCTCTCGATTGTTGGGACCAGTGGGAAAAAGCCCACCTGAAATCTTACTTTGAACGCTGTCGGCTGCGTTCTTACTCCCAAACCTGCTCCCTCTGAGGACTGCAGGGGTTTGGTTGTTAACTGTAGGAAAGCACGTCTGGGGATGGCCAGCTTAGGCTGGCTGCTTCCTTCCCTGCACACTGCAGTTTGGTTCGTGGCCGTGGCATTGCTCAGTCCCTCATTGCTTTTTTCCATATCTTCCCCACAAAGTTCAAAGACTCGTTGCACCTTCCTCGCCGAGGTTTCCTCAGACCACACGCAGAAGCTCTCTCCTCTGTTTGGAGCAGCTCTGAACGTGCGGGAAGGGCCCTGGCAGCTGCACTGAGACAGGTCCTCAACAAGTCTGCCAAGCTGGGTTCTGAGAAGTTCCCTGCTCTTTTCCCTGTTCAAAAAGCAAACATCCTGGGCACTGTTGAGCCGTGATTCACACTTACAACATGGTTGACTGTCATTGAGATGCAATTCCCCGTATTTCCTACCTGCGGGAACCAACTGAGAGGAAAAAATGACCCCCTTTCTTAAAGACGGGGTCCTTGAGGATTATCTCTAAGCTGCCGGTCTGTGTTGCCAGGATTTTGGCTGTGCTGCTTTCACATGCCAAGGCACAGCGGAAGGCGATGCCTGCATCACACTTAGACGTACCTGCAGAGCTGCTGCTGTTTTCCAGAGCTGCAGGAATACCTGACCCCAACTCTGCAGCACCAGGTGCAGAAACCGGTCGCATTACTTGAAAGAAACGCACCTCCCTCCTGTCCCTTGCAACAGAACACAACTGAGCGATTTCAAACCTCTGAGCCTGCAATTAGTAATGATGATAAAATGAGGCAGCAAAAGAAACAAAACCTCATCTGATTTCTGGCTCGATGCGTGCAACCATCTTCTCTGACACAGAAATCCGCGCAGTGCCGAACAAACACACCGCCTTCCTCAGCAGCTTCAAACCTCTGGTTTCCTGGTGGTTTTTTCACTCAGGCCTGATACAACAGACCGCTGTTTAAAACAACAGACCACTGCGTAGCAAAAGCAGACCGAACACCCTGACCTACCTCCTGTTTCGATCAGCAAAAATCAACTGCATTCAGCCCTAGCTGCTAAGAAACGCTTTAAGACTGAAGAAATCCAAACCGTCTGCCGTGCCTTACGGGACAGGTGACTCCGCTGCTTTGTTTTGTGCAAATTATTTCTGGGTTGGGCTGGATATGCACATGGATTGTTTGATTACCGGTCTGGGGCGAGGAAAGGCGCTGTCATGCTGAGCTGGGGTTTGCGTGGCGAGGGCAGGAGGGCTCTGCAAGAACAGTGAGCGGCCCAATCCGAGCCTCCTGAGCCACGCTGGGGTCTTCCTAGAGCCACGAGAGCTGAGCAGACCTTATGCTTCTCATCTGCAGAAGCTGCAGCACTCACCCGCACGCTGAGGCAGAGGTCGGTGCAGATCCACGTCCGTGGAGTCATCTGGGTGGGCGAGCAGCCACGGAGCAGCCACCGTCAGAAAGGGAACCCACGGAGCAGCGCAGAGAACTTGGCCTAGGGAATGGAGTCTTCATCATGGGAGTGGGATGCAAGGGGTATTTCAAAGCCAGTTTGCCAGTGCCACGCACAGCGTCTGTAAAAATGAGATGACCTCATGAGCTCGGCCAGTCTCTAAACAACATTAATCTGTGAGCATGCAGAGCAGAGACGGTGTCTGGAGGGGTCAGTCGCAGGTCACTTTGCTGAGCAACGCAAACCCGTTTGGCTCAGAGCATCCCACTGCTGTGGCTCAGCATCACGGCGTGCAGCCGCTGCTCCGTGCCCAGGGACCAGCTGGGGCTCAGTCCGAGGGCCCTGCTGCCAAGTCCCTTTGCCTGTGTGACACAGCAGAGGTTTTGTGCTGTGAATACTCGGGAACATCAAGCGCAGGCGCTGCTTCATGGCTGGTGACTGAACTTTGTTGAGATCCTAACGAGAGTTTTGATCTGAACCTCCCTGTAATGTGAAGATGGAGATGGGAGAAGGCCTCTCTTTCCTTATGAACCCTGGTTTACCTGCTGCTATCCACGCTGTTGGCAACAGCATCTGTTTGAATAGGTAAAGCAGGCTTAGGTAAGGCCAACCAATTCTGGCATCCCGAAAGAGTTCCTGAGATGTGGAGTAGCTCCGAAAACACACGAATGGATGATCAATTATCCTGACCATTTATCTTCGACACAGACTTGCCTGCTGCCATGGAACAGCATTAGCGAGGCAGGTACACAGTGGGACAAGCACGCTACCCGACAGGGTGCCTTTGAGATCTGTTTTATACAGTTTTTAGACAGCGAGTGTGTCATCAGGTTGGATAGGAGGAAGAATGTCTTCTCTGAAAGAGCAGTGATGCACTGGCACAGGCTGCCCAGGGAGGTGGGGAGTCACCGTTGTGGAGGTGTCTAAGGGAAGGGTGGACATAACACTGAGGGCAGCATGGTTTGGTGGGCAGTACCGGTGGTAGGTGGGTGGTTGGATTGGTTGATCTTAGAGGTCTTTTCCAACCTGAGTGGTCCTATAATTCTGTCCGGGTAAGAGGTATCAAGCCTTGTCCTCAAAGAAGGGGTCAAAAAAGAAAGCCTTGAAAGAAGGCCTAAACGTAGCGTGGATGATGCCTGCAGGAAGAGAGCATGCGCTGCAGCTCTGCAGTTCTACAGGAGCTTCTGGAACCAACACAGCCAGCAAAGAGTGAGCAAAATGCCATTTGTAAAGCAGAGATCAACTTTGCATGGATCATTCAAATGGGGAAACCAAGCAGTGCTCGACTGACTGCCCATCTGAATGCCAAATAGCAGAAACAATAAAAACACAGAATATCTTCTCCAACCCGGCAGATGTCAGGAAATCATAGACTTTACAAACTGCACGTTCAGTATTAGAGGTGTGCTTAGCAGAGTTACACTTCTCAGCTCTCCAACAGGAGACCGACGCTGATCCTTCTTTCCAATAGAAACAATTTATTGTTATAAAGGAAATCAGTCGTACAGATCTCAGATGTCAGCCTGTCCCAAAGGGGTTACACTGAGGGAAAACCTGACCTGTTTTTCTTGCAACACAGATTTGTCATTCCAGGAACCTTCAGCGTAGTGACTTGGGAAACGAATTGTCCTTGTATCTCCATCATAGCTGCGGTCGTACACCGCACTGGAAGCCACTGCCTTGGAGACTGCTACAGAAACTACAGTGGTCCTTTGTCTGCTAATGCAGAAAACCCCTTCACAGAGGGAAATTCATTCTCAGTCTCCGAAGGCGCAGCTTTAGACTGAATATCTCAGAATAACCTAAGGAACACGAGCACGCCCAACCACCGAAGGAAGAGAAATTAAAATGCAGTCGGTTCACAGGGAATGTCTGAGTACAGCATTGAACCTTGAGATGAAAGATGCTAGAGCAGCACAGAGCAGCGCCGTTGTACAGCGAGCTTCACTTGACGGCACCATCAGGGAAAGGGATGGGGGGGGAAAAGGAGAATAAAAGTTTTGCACAAAGCCAAAGGAGGCGAAGCGTGCCTTGTGACAGCTGGCACTGCATGCAGAACGAGCGGTCGGGAGGCAGCAGAGGCAGTGCTGGCAGGAGATCTGTGCTCAGTGCAGGAAATGCTTTCTTGAACGGATCCTAATTACGGCCCTTCTCTCCCCGTCTGTCCCGCGCGGTGCTGTAATTACAGGAACAAAGCTGGGAAGGGGCTGTTTCTAGAGGCAGAAGTTGTGAAGCAGGCACACAGGAGCGAGATCCAAGATGTTTGCAGACCGTGGGAGCTGTGCCCACGTGTTCTGAGCTGAGAGAGGAAACCAGAGAAACAAAGGAGCAGGGAAAACGCGGTGCCGTCCTGCGTCTCCTCCAAGGTGGCTGGTTTTGATTTTTGAGACGTTTTTAAAGCTGTCTGTGGCTCATTTCTCCCTCTAAGTCAGCGGGAATGGAGGGGTCAGAGGGGCAAGAAGCAGAACCCGAACCACTCCATCGCTCCTTAGGCCCACCTACAGAATCCTAAATGCACCGAGTTCGAATTCCTCAAGCATTTCTTCAGGCTCGCCCTCTACCTGCCTCCAGTAACAGGCTGGATTCTGACAGTGTCACCATATGGATGGGAAAGAACACTGCAAAGTCCACAGGACCAAAGCTTGGAGGCCCCCGGTGCTGCACCACTCCTCCAGAGGCAGCATCCCTCCTCAAAGCTGCCTATCACAGACCCTGGGGACGCTCCCAGCAGCCGCCATACGTTTCCAAATCACCTCCAGCTTTCCTTCCTTACAGTTGCCCCTCCACATTTCTTGCCGGGCTCCCAAAGTTGCGTTAAGTCCCCATCTCCCATCCCTAGCAACACTGCTGCTGTGTTTGGTTTCACCTGCACTAATTGGTCCCCGAAGGGCAAGAGGTGGCAGGAGCTTGTGCTGCACGGCAAGGTGTGGAAATGGAGGAAATTAACACCGGCTCTGTTTTTCCATCCCAGTGAATAACGTGATTACTGAGGAGGGGAGAAGGGCTGAGCCTTACATCAGCCGTCAGATGGGGTTGAGCCTTGTTTTTTCCCTTTATTTTCTAGCAAGCCGACGGGGAAACCCTTACATTCACAGCCTGCCCCTGTGCAAGCACACCTCGCGGCAGCTTTTGCCAATGAGAGTTCAAGAAAACGTTTCTTAAGTGATCAGCACCGCCACGTGAAAAAAACCAACAACAAAAGATCCAGGGAAGAGGAAGGCAGAGCATAACCACAAGGGATGCCTGCATGCCAGAACAGGCTGCTCTGGACATTAGCTGCAATTGTGAGCGGAATCAAACAGCAGAACTGAAAAGATCAGTCATAGCACAGCCTTTTTTTTTTTTTTTTTTGAGCTCTCGAATGATTTCTCACTTCCACATCATCCTCATTGACTGAAGCACAAAGCAGGCTGTAGGAAATAAAAATAGCAGACGTTTAGAGTAGGGTCAGGCCGCTCATAGGCCAGGTGAAGAGATGTGGCTTGTTTGCATCGAGATCTGATTTTGGCGCCGGGCGCTGCTATAAAGTTTTACAGAGAAATGCATTCTGCTCGCTTCCTGTGTTTCTTTTTCAGTTCGATGATATCCACGGAGCCACTTTGGTTCTTCTAGCCCACTCAGGTTTAATTGGGAGGAAAAAGGCTGGCCCAAAAGCTGCTCTTTTTCCCGTTGTTCCTGCAGTTCCTCCGGACAGAAGGTCGCGTGCTGCTGCCCGTCAGTCCCAACACACCACTGCTGGCAGCCAGTCAGACCTGTGCTGGTTGGGGTGCGATTGCCCTCTGCGTGTCTGGGCAGACCGTGCTCAGCTGCAGCTGTGCAGTGTGAATCCAGGGGAAGCGTGATGGGAAGAGAAACTTCCCTTCCCTCGCTGTCAGCTTGCAAGGGGACAAGGAGAGATTTTCTCCGGACCCTACTGGGAACTTTTGGTGCTGTCCGGCTGTTCGTGGGATGGAGAGACTCCGAATTTCCTGCTTTACCTTCCGGCTCCGAACAAAGCATTCTCTTTGTAAAAGGAGCCTGGCTGCCGGCGCAGCAGCTAGTTCCAACACGTCCCTTTCCCTCCTGGCACCCTCCAACGAGCCCCCACACAAGGGGCAGGGAGCGCAGTTCCCAGCACACCTGAGTCACCCCTCGCCGTGCGCCGGCAGGAAGGGGTGGTGGCAGCTGGGAAGCTCCCGTGAGTCACCGACCAAAGAGGAACTTGGCACCGTGCTCTGAGCTCTTACTCCTCCCATCAGACTTCTTGTTGAAGGCTGGCCGGGGGGGGAGGAAAGGATCATTGGAGTGAAAGCTAGTGCAGTAAAGAAAAGGAGGAAGAGTACGAGCAGAACCACCTTCTTGCCACCCAGCTGCACGAAACCAGATTTTGGCAGTTCTCCCCAAGCTGTTGCAAGGTTCCCAACATCAGTACTCTTAGCGTGAGGCTGTGGTGTTAAGCTTGGGTGCAAGTGTGCAAAGGCATCGCCTTCATCGACCCGATGGGACATTTCCCATCTCCTCGTGACTTCCCCCACTACCGAACTACTACATTAAACTTACAGAGGACCTCACCAAGGCATGAATGATGAAGAACACTACGACCGGTCAGGACTTTTGGCTCGAGTTCTTTCCAAGCAGAAGGCAGTTCTGGAAAACCCTGAAGTAGCCACTAGATAGGGCAATGCCAGGTGCACAATGCTGCCCTGTGCTGCACGGCGCTCTGTAGGGGAATCCTGGCCTTGACTCACTGCTGAGAAATGTTCACAGAGCACGAAGGAGAACCAAAAAGTGGGGAGGTGGAGACGCAGAGCACACGTGCCCTGCTGTAGGTGAGCAGCGTGGGGTGCCCTGGCTGCTGCACCCTGCTCTGATTAGACCGGTGCTTTCTCACCACCGAGCAAATTAGCTAAAATGCGCATGACTGCAACTAGATATCTCTTTATGGCTTCTTGATTGCTTCATCTGAGACGTCTTGGCCGCGATATTTGTTAATTACCAACTATCGAGTGGAAAACATGACTGGTGCATCATTAACCTTTCCCTGGCTTCGACGTGCCGTTTGACAAACGCCAGGAACTTCTCGCTTTCCTCAAAATTAATCATTGCACATCTTAAAGAATGGCAGTAGGGTATAGGAAAGTTCACCCTGCCTAGGCCAGGCGAGCAACCTGTCAAGGCCCTCCAGGCTTTTTTGTCACCGATTCCACAGCTTTCTGATCATCGTCCTGCACTGATGTGCTGCTTTGTGCAAGCTTATTGCACCGGTGTACTCGGCCCTTTCAGTACACGAAGCAATCATTTGTTAGGCACGTTTTGCTCGCTGTGTTTTTGCTATGTTAGCTGGTGGCAGTGTATGAAACGAGTAATAACGCTGCCGATGAATGAACCTGCCAAGAGCCATCACTCATCCTGTGGCTTTCCATCCAACGCTTCTTTTGCCGCTTGCAGCAGGATGCCGCGAAGCAACCCAAACACGATTCAACACTGCAGCATGCAGAATCCCCATTGCAACACGAGAGGTAAATGGGGTCACCAAGGAGACTGCACCTTCCTCCGGCTGTTCTCTTTGCAACACCCTGGCATTGTTACGTTTCATTTGTAAAGCAAGACTCACGCTGCAAGGCTACTGAAACCTCGCGGAGCACACAGTTTCTCTTTTGCAACCTCACCCGATTCCCTGCGAACGTAAAGAAGCGAACAGAAAAAGGATCAGTGGAGCATAACTCATTCTGCTCGTGCTTTTCATCCAAGTGCATTAGCCATTAGCAATAATTATCACTTAAGGGGGACAACGAGCCCGTAACAACGCATCGGTGTACTTATTTATTCTTAGAAGTTTGCTCTCACTTGTTCTTCTAGCGCTAAAAATTCTACGTCCAGTGGAAAAGCTGGTGCGTGGCACCCAGGGAGAGGTCGGCTGTCCAGTCGCTAGCCCAAATCTTGTACCACTTGCTTAAGTCCTCCAGACAAATGAGACTGAACGACTTCAATAATTTATGTGGTACTTCTGTATCTGCTGCTGGGAGGGTTAACACCTTATTTCTATCAGACGGAAGACTGTTGCTGGGTTCAGCCCCTCCTTCTATCTAACCTGCAGCTTACGGACAAAAACAAAAGGAAGCTCCGAATGACGGATGAGCCAATCTGCAGTTCAGAGCTGCAGGAGAATGCTTTATTCTATCAATCATTTAAGGCATGACGGATGGGGGCTCAGTGCGGTTCAATTTGCTGTCCTTCTGTAATGGGTTGGTTATTCAATCTTGATATGCCCGAAGAGCCGGGTTAGCAGCTCGGCCGCAGGTTGGCAAGGTCCTGGCGGCGGCCCTCAGTCTGTTTGGGTGATGTCTGCCCACAGGCGCTGCTGTTTCTGTGACTGTGGGGGAAGCAGAACGGTAAACAGGGCGTTGAAAACAAAGCACGTGAAAGCCAAAGGAAGGATGGGATTTGGAGACGCCGCGTGGCACGGCTGAGCCAACTCTGCTGACGTGGACACGGTGTTCCTAGGTCAGCTGGGGCCAAGCCACTGGAACCCCCATCATGTAGACGACTCTGAGTTTGGAGCAGCTGCTTTTTCTAGTGGCCTTGAATTATTTTAAAGACAAACGCGCTGCAGTTAATGCCTGAAACAGGGGCTCAGGGGATGGCATTCCTCCATCCTCGAGAGCGGAATCCTGCCCAGACAAGGGAAGGGGGGGGAAGGAGAGGTGAAAGAGACCGAAGGAGGAGAAGGAGATGCGAAAGTTCCGCTTGCACTGATACTTATGCCTTTTAGCTGCAGCTCTTGGGATTTAAAAAACAGTCTGTCCCTGAGTTTAGGGCATAATATTGCAAAACGTACCTCGGAACACCTGAATTCTTCTCTCACCATAGAACCTATGATTTCAGCAGATGCTGGAAAGCGACATGCCTTTGAGGATGGCAGCCCTGAGGCAGAACATCGTCATGGCATGTGTTTAGGAGCTGAACTCTCCTTCAGATAAACGGACATAAACTCCAAAATGCCTTCAAATCCGGCAGAGGGGCTTTGATCACTTCTGCAAATGGAAATCCAGTTTCTAAATCACTTGGACACTTGAAAATTAGAGCGGAGCACGAACGTGATTGATGGCGATGTTTTCAACTCGCTGATTCAAATGGCTACTCTAGATGAAAAAGGAATTTCAGCTTGCGGAAAACAGGAGGGAAGAGCTTGGAGAAAAGGGCCATAAAACAAATTAACACGGGGCCTCCAGGCATCGGCTCCAAACATTTCATTCCTTAGAGATGAGGTACCTCTGGGGAAACAGAAGCAGCGAAACAAATGACAAATGGAAGCCGAGGGATGCGAATGATGAAACAAGAAGCTGTGAGAAGTTAGGCAGGACTTAAGGGCTGAGGTCGCTTTCGTACATTATCCCTAGAGAAGCCCATTGAAGCGTTCATAGCGGAAGGAAATACTTCTACCCGCTTCAGGAATATACTCGTTCCTCGTGCCTTTATTTTGAGCTGTGTCGGGCACTCGATTTGCTTCTTCTCCCTTCCCTTTACAGCTGACTGTGACAGCGCGATTTGCTGCCTGCGTCCCCTTAGGGAGCATTCAAATTGTTTCCCCGGGTGATTCTATTTGTTTGGAACCCTTTCGGGATTTGTTCCATTACGTTCAGGCTGTTTTCCAGAAATATTTTAATATTCAAACAGGTATCGCTGCGTTCGTGCCTTCGTTCGCAAACGAAAATCAGAGCTGTGGCAAATCAAGGGAGGAAGCCGTGATTGGAGCTGTACCATTCAAATCACTTTTTGGTTATGAAATGCTGATCCCCGAGCCTGGATTAGTTCCGATGGAAGCTGTCGATACTCAGGCGGCCCTTCTTCCTCGTTCTCTCTTTGTTTCAGAGACACCTGACAGGATATTAGTGTTTAGATATGCAAAATATACCCTTATTTTCAACGTTAATCATCGGAGCTGCAGATTTTTTCCAATGACTTCTCAAAGCAAAGCCGGAGAAATGTGTTCGTGGGAAGATAAGTGAAATGCGTGACATTTCTGTCCTTCCACCGAAGGCAGAAGGGAACCTCTTTGCCCTGCGAGTTCAAGGCAGAGCAAACGCACTTTGAAAGCAAGGAGTTAAACAGCGCAGAACGCTGGGTCTGCACCGTCCCCCTGCGGATGTCTCACTCGGCGTTTACGGCGCACACAGGGGTTTGGGTTCTGTTCTGTTTTCCCCCCACCACCCAGAGAGGAGCCTCCTTTTGCTGCGAAGGCTATCGAGTCCTCAGAGAGCAGCGCTTCGGCATCCTCAGCACCTGCCAGCGAGACCCAACCATGCCCTGCCTTCCCCCTCAGCCTCATTCCAAAGCCCGGAGTTCATCTGTGTGCCGTCGGCCCTGGCTACGCGTAGGGCAGCTGTGGGTTCCTCTGCCCTCTCCCCCCACGCCAACACAGTTTCCTGATGTTCTGCTGCAGTCTTTGGAAGACTGTCACGGCTTGGATGTGGCAGGAGAGTTGCCCCATGCTCACGCCGTGTGGGTCCCGACCCCACTTCCAGCAGCGCAGCGCTGCTGACGGATTCCAGCGGTTTGACGCCACGGCAGCGCAGGAACAAAAATAACCCAACACGTGGCCCCGTTCTGAACGCGCACCTGGGAAAGCAAACCTCGGCGAGCCAGGTGCTGTTAACTCCACTGCTGTGACTGCAGCAGAGGGAACGGTTTGGTAAGCAAGGCAGCAGCAGATACGACATCTCCGGCTCCCTCCTACTCCCTTCGCATCGTGGCTGGAAAGCGCCCAGACCACAGAATCCTGGAAGTGATCGGGAAGAGAGGGCCGGAGCCCAGGCCTTGGGAAGCAGCTCGGGCCTGCTGGCTGATCTCTATTCACAGCAGCTCAGGAGTTAACCAACTGCCTGCGCCCGCACCTTCTATTTGCCTTGGATTTGCACCAAGCTTGAGTCATCCCGTTCAAACAGAGGGGAGGGAGCGGGGGCAAGAGCTTCATTTTCCACGAAGGGCATTCCCATACCAGGACACTTTTAAGTTCTTACCAGGAAAAGGAGCCTTTTTGAAACGAGGTGGGTGGGCGCGTACCTTCTCTGAAGGGAAAACAGGAGCTGCTCAGATCTGCACGTGATCACAAGCAACTCAGCTGCGCCGGGGTCCGAATGAAGCAGGACCTCCGGGTACAGCGGGTCACGTCTGCCTTTCCAGAAAGATTTCATGGAGCTGCAGCAAAAGCAACCTCGTGCCATAGGTGGGACCGAGGGCTTTTATAGTAGCAGACTATCACAGGAACGCAAGGAATGCGGGGTGTAAACAGATTAGATCTTTTGCCCCTTCTCGCAGAAAGGCCCAGGTTTCTTCCCTTTCCTCCGAGGCTTGAGAAATTTAAATGAAATCCCGAAGCAGGCGTGTTACTCAAGCGCACTCCGTCCCCAGCCTGGGATTCAAAGCCAACCATTCACAGGTTTTTCCTGTTTAATCGGGGCTCGTGCAGGAACTCGGAGGAGCCCTGGAACCGGATCCGCTGGCCGTTTGGGTTGAGCTGGAACGAAATTGACCTACAGCACATTAACCCCTCACTGTGCTACTTCACCCGCTGGGAAGCGTCGGTCCTACGATTACCGACGCTCCCCAGCGGCCGTGACTCTCCGGAACGGATTTCCTAGCCCAGACCCACAGCCCCCCGTTGGGTCTGCGCGTGCGCAGGGAAGGCGGAAGGCCGGTCCTGGGGCTGAGCAGGGCCTGAAGGTCAGCGGGAGGCCCAGGTGGGAGCGGTGATGGAGCGGTGGGACCGGGAAGGGCTGAAGGAGGCGGAACTGGGGGAGTAAGTCCGACACGGGCAGCTCCTTCGACCCACCCAGGAAGATCATCAGCGCTAATGAGTGAGAATATTAACAGGAATCGGGGGAATTGTAATGGTACTGCAAGAGCATTAGGGGGGAGAGGCGCGTGGATCTGCTCTCGCTCCAGGACGTTTGTGAGCTGACGGCTCCCGAAAGCCCGCACAGATCCGATTCCCGTGCTTGTTTACAAACCCTGCCCACACCTTCGTAACAGCGAGGTCACACACAGTCTCTCGATCCCTCCCTCCCTGGCAGAACGATGGTTTTAACCCCGAGACCTTAAAACCTCCACTGCCAGCAACACTTCCCAAATCAAGGAAGCGAACTGCAGAAAATCTAGTGCTTTTCTTCTCGCTTTCCACTGTCGTCCTGATTTCCAGTAGCTCTGTGAGGGTTCTGTTAAGCTGATGGCGAGTTACCCGGTGTTATCTTTCATAAGGCATCCCTCTGTCTTCTCACCGCACACCTGTCACAGTTGCGTGACCTGGAAGGGCCCGAAGTCAGCTGGAAATCATCGCAAGTGCTCTTTCCAGCAGCGGTTCCTGCCTTCTGAGGCCTTATTTGGTCCTGCTGGGGGGTGCTTCCCAAAGTAAGGAATTGAACTATGCTGACAGGAAGGAACCCGGAGTCACCTTTTTCCTTGCGAAGGCGGAAACTGCCGGCAGCAGCTGCAACGGGCAGCTGCAAGCAGTAATTAAAAGCAGAGGGGGGCTATGAGAGATGCAAATTCACATGGAAGGCAGAGAGAGTCCTCGGGTTTCCGAACGCAGGAGCTGGGCCAACGAGGCGCACGTCACCCCACGACTGATTTGCATTGGCCACGCAGCGGTGTTCCAGATATTCTACCCGCTGCGCAGTGAGAAAACGTCCCCGGCTCGCTTTCCAGGAGACCAAGGCCTCTTGTTCTGGGATAGCATGAGGCAATGCTAATAATTCCATTGCGGAGAGCAGCACTGAATGTTGACGGGGTCAGAGAGCCGCTCGAGCGTGGCTTCTCCCAAGAAAACATTTTGCCAGTCTTCCGACAGGCGTTCTCTTTCCGCCTGTCACCGCCCCATAAATCATTAGCGATAATTATCCCCTTCACTCGAGCCCAAGTGAAACCAAACCAAACCAAAAAAACCCCATTTCTATTAGAGATAGCAGAGATGAGTGTGAATCCAAACTCCAGGGAAGCTGATGAGAGATTTCCTGTTGCCCTCTACGGCCTCCGGATGCCCCGTGGTTTTCGTTCCGTTTTAATTGCACCGGGCCTAGCGTGCTATCTGCGTGTACGCACACATCTGCGCACGTGGGCATCCCTTTTACAGTCCAGAATCTCGAGCGCTGATTTCATCTCGAGAGGCGATCACCTCTTGAGGCCGACGTGATGCGGGATGCCGGCACGCCTCCGGCGCGCAGCTCTCCTCCCTCCCTCCACCCCGCTCCACCAGCAGGCCACGGCACTGAGCGGAAAGGTGGCAGCAGCCAAGGCCTGCCCACGGGGCCGCTCACAGGCCCAGAAGCGTGTGAGCATCAGGAAAGGAAGACTGGGACTGCAGGAAGCCCTGCAGCTCCGGCAACCCCAGCGCGGCATCTTCGCGCGTCTTCGTGTTTGGAATAAGTGCGCACAGTTACTAGCAAGAAGCAAACGGTGACCTTAGGGCTTCCTCCGAGCGTGCAGGTTGCCCCGAACGCTCGGCACCGCGTCGGGGGGGCTGCAAGCGGTGCTTGCCACGTTCCTTTGGGTAGCCCATTTAAAGCCCTGTCTGCCTCCCACGCCCTGCTGCGGCATTCACCTGAATTTGCAGCACCGTGACTGGCTTTGCTAGAATGTCAGTTCCGTCCTACTGAAATAATTCCCCTTCCCTACAGTTGCTGGACGCTCACACGCGCGTGAAAGCATCCCGTAAAACCAGAGGAGAGCCTCCTCGCCTTCAGACAGCGCGCTGCACGTACTCCCCCAGCTCAACCCGCGCCTGAGTTTTACAGCTCCTCTCCGAGCAGCACCCCTCCGCACAGCCCCTGTCTTTCAGCACGCGCTCAACACGACACACGGACTCCGCGTTAGCCCTCCTTTGCGGAGGGAGTCGCCGCGTATCCATCCCACAGAGACGGAGCTCTCCCCCCTCAGCCGCCAGCAGAGCTGGGAGCCCTGCAAGGAGCAGCTCTGCTGCCGGTTGGAGGAGCGAAGCGGCACCAGGGGTTCGCATCGCCGGGTCCAACGTGACACGGCCGCAATCGCTATCGGTCTCCACAGACCCTCGTGTTTTAAAAGAAGTAGAAAACAAATGTTTGTCCTTTCGTTCTGCTGGCAATTTCTCTCCTGGTGTCCGAGTGGTCAGAAGGGGGGAAGTGGCCCGCAGCCACGGCTTCTGACGCACGAAGGGCAGCAGCGGGAGCCACCCCGCTACCGCTCAGCCTTATGCCAACGGCCGCAGCGCCTTTTGTTCCCGAGCCACTTCCCAAGCTCCCTCAGAACATCGCGAAGTGCAGCTATCACCATCCCGCGAGAAAAGCCTTCATTAAGGAAAGATAAAGTCAATCACTTACTTGTTCTCTCCCGCCGTTTAAACACACGCGCACAGAAAAAAAAAAAAAAAAAAAAAAAAAAAAAAGCAACCAAAAACCCCAAACCAAACAAACCGAAGCAACTCGTGGCTTCGTTTGGCCTCGTTCACGTTCAGACAAATAAAAGCCGGGGTAAATGCCAGCCCCGAGTTCGCCCGAGACCTTAGGAAGCTCGGGGAAAACAGGGCGGAAGGGGAGCACCCCGGAGGAATCTCGGCGGAGCGGATTTATTCCAAGCGCTTCGCAGCGCTGTTATCTCCGCCTTGGCTAAGCGGAATGCTGGTGAAAATCTTTGCCTGGTACAGCGCGGAGCCTCTGGTTCACAGGCCAGGAATTCTACGCTGAATAATTTTTAACTTCGGCTCCGGGAGGAAAAGCGGAGTCTCGTACATTCTGCCCGCTTGAGTCGGCTTTGTCTTTTTACGGCACGGAAGGAGAGCTCCTAATTTTCGGGGGAGGTGGGGGACGGGGACGGACACGCAGCGTGCCCTGAGCTGGGGGGCACGGGGGGACAGGGGCAGAGCGAAGCCGGGGGGCTTTTCAGAGGAAATCGGAGGGCCGAGAGCGGCCTTTCGAGAACCGCAGGCAGCGATTTCCCAATTCTTGTTTCTCACTTAAAGGCAATAATTGTAGCGACGTGCAGCGAATGCCATCTAACCCCCCCGGAACCGCTGAGACAGCAGCAGCTAGCGATTCTGACGGACCGGTTTGTTCTCTGAGCTGTCTGCCCTCGTGAGAGGGCTGGCTGAAATCGGGGACGCCCCAAGAGGCAGGAGAGCCTGCCCGAAGCCACGGAGTCAAGGCGCCAAGATCCGGGGCGAGAAATGAAGGCAGGAGCGAGCCGCTTTGGCTCTGCGGGAATTCCATCGCGCACTGGGAGCGCCGGGAACGAACCGCATCTCCCGAGCTGCCCCCAGGCGCGCCGAGTTGGACTCAATGACCCTGACAGGTCCTTCCATCTCGGGTTATTCTGCGAAACAAGAGATCCGATTTCTGAGCAGAGCATTGCTCGCGGCCTCTTCCCCACCTGGAGACGTGGGCCAGGACGTTGGGAACGAGGCGCCGCCCAGCGTCCCCCCACGAGAGCCACCAAACGTACGTCTGCCGGGCTCCAGGCCCGCGCTCGTCCCACGCGCCCACGGTGCTTCCATGCACGGTATTTCCAAATGCCGCTTTTCTCCTTCCGGGCGGGCGGGATCCTCAGCCCGCAGCGACGGCCGTGCAGAGCACGGCTGCCTTCTTCCGCCACGAAAAGAGAAGGGGGAAGGCTCTCTGGAAACACCACTCGGCTCCAGCGGCCGCGCGCGGAACCCGCCGTCGCATACATCTGTAGGAGATGCGAACAGGCACGCGTGCGGCCGTCACGGGGATGCGTTCGCCCACACCGAAAGCAAAAAGCGAGAACCCGGGCGAAGGAAAACCCCACGGACCCACACAGGTGGATGATGGGGCAGGTCTGGAAAGCGAGCAGCGAGGAATGCATTCGACACCGTTTAAGAAGGGTTTTCGCGTGGTTGTCTCTACCGAAGCGTGACTTCAGAGACTCTCTCAGCGCACGTACAGGCGAAGGCTCCCCGCCAGCAGCGCCCTCCCAAGACAAACTCGCGCAAATCCTCCCGCGCTCCTCCAGAGAAACCTTCCCCCGGCCCCCCCTCCGTCAGCAGCAAGCCTCCCGGGGCTGCGTTTGCACCACGCCGCCGCTTCCAAAGCAAACAGGCGCCCCCAAACCGCAGCGGCCGTTCCGTATCGAGACGCATCAATAAAATGTGATTTACAGCATTGTCACTGGAACGTTTTGTCCTTATCGAGCTCGAGATAAGATAGGAGGCAGCGAGAAAGGCTCGTTAAAGCGCAGTCCGGCCGTCAGCACCTTAACGAACTTGCTTTTCAAAGCTTATTAGCGAAGAGGCAACCGGTATAAAGGAACAGCTTGCAGGGGCGGGCGTGAGCCGGGAGAGGGAGAGCGGCGGTTACACCCCCGCTTCCACCTTCGAGAAGCCCCCTTGTTTTACGATCCTGAATTATCCCAGAGCTCCCGCGCGGACGCAGAGCTCGCCGGGCTCCTCCCGCCCCTATCTTTGTCCGCTTCAAAGTGCAGCGGGAGCATTTCAGAAGCTGCCGCGAGTTTTTCCTGCTCTAGGAGCGCCCCGAAGCGGTACTCGTTCGTCAGGGGGAGGTTCGCAGGGCAGAGAGCCCGGCGATATCGATAGGGAAGGCCTCGCGCAAGGAAGCAAACCGCGCGTTTGCAGCACGCAGCCTCGCAACCCGCGGTGCGCTGCCAAGTTTTCAGCCTCCGAGCCCCTCCGGCACCGACAGAACGCCGAGTCACATCCTTCAGGTTCGGGGCGTGCCCTTCGGAGCGGCTTCGCTGCCATCCCCGCGCCCTCCGGCTTCTGCCCCCCGCCGTTTCCCCCACCTCGATGAGCCGTCCTTATCGTCCTCTTCCTATTTTTGAGCGTGCGTTAAGATAAGGCAAACAGATAAGCGATCTCTCCCACAGAGATGTACTTGCCTAATCGGAACATTTACTCCAATTAGAGCACAAAAGACCTCAGTCTCTCCGTCCCCTTTTACTCCATGGGTAAGGTCAATATTTGCCCGGCGGTCGCTCCCACCGCCCAGGCGGCGGGACGGACAGACGGAGCAGACATCAGGAGGCAGATCGCTTTTCCTCTCGCGGTCTGCCACCGGACGGGCGTTGCAGAAGTCACCACGAGAGAAACGAGAGCACGGGGGCCGTCGACCCAAGGGCACGGGGAATTCCCCCGCTTGAAATGTTAAACACCCAGGCCAGGCGTCTTCGAGGAAGGCACGTCTCCACGTACGGACGGCGGCTCTTTCGTCCCCGGCGCCCCGAGCGCGAGACGCGTTTGACCCGCGCCGCTTCCCCTCTCCTTCCCCCCATCCGCAGATCCCCCCGTCCTCCCCACCAGCCTCCCGCGTCTCTCTATCCATCCGCCGCCAGCGGAGTTCTTACAACCAGCTTTCCCCGTCCCGGCAGGACGCGGTCAGCGAAGCCCTCGGCTTCGCGTGGAGGGCGCGACGCGTAAGGGCAAGGCGCTCCTAGGGCCAAAGCCATCCCAAGAGTCGGGTCCGAAGGAGGGCGCTCCGTAAAGGAGAGAGAGGCGCGGCCTCCCGAGAGCCGTTCCGCGCTGTCCACGGGCATCGCAGGGCCTCGGGCCCGTCGGCCGACCCGGATCAAAACCCCGCAGGCCCGAGCGCGGCGAACGGCCGCTGACACCTGGTGGCGAGGTCCAGGGCCCAGCCGGACGCAGCCGTCGGGGTTCTCACGGGCAACATCTGCAGAGAGACGGGGCGCGGAGAAAGACCGCGGCCGCCAACCGGGAGTTCAGAGCTGCCACACGAAGCGGCGTCGGGGAGAAGTGCCGCGACGGCTCCAGGAGTCGTCCGTACACCGAACGCCGCCGCAGCTGCTCGGGACGGGAGAAAGCGTCCAGCGGCCGAAGCGCTTGGGGAAAAGGAGGCAGCAGCAGACAAAGCATCTCTTGTGAGGCTTTGTAGTCCATCGGACGTCTGCTCGCAACCGGGAGGAACCGTTAGGAACGCACGCGAAGCGATTAGCGAACATCCACCGCTATTAGGCAGAAAGGAAAGGAAAGGAAAGGAAAAGAAAGGAAAAATGACCAGACCCAACCAGCCGTCGGAACGGCTCCCTTTGCTCCTTTATGTCGTCGGAGCTCATCGTTCGCAGAAACTCAACCTCGGCTCTTTAAACGAGCATAGGGCGGGGAAACGAGAGGGAAAGGCGAAACGTTTCTGCCCGGCTTTAGGCCCAGAGCAGGCTTCGTGCGATCCGAGCAGGGAGGTCGCGGAACGTAAACACAGTAATTAAGGCACCACTCGTTCTAATGGCAGGCAGTTTATTGCGCCGCACGCCGCACAACCGAGCCGCCCCAGGCACCGCACCGTCGGAAATCCCCAAGCCCGCCTTCGGGGGCCTTCCGTACCCACGCCGGCTTTTCGTCCTCGCTCAGCTCTTCGGTAGCGGAATCGGGTTCGCGAATCGTCGTTTTCTTACAGTGAAACGTCTTCGCGTGAGGCGTACTTACGCTTCCCAACCCAACCTTCGGATCCCTCCGAGCATTTCCGCCCACCCGTCTCCCTTCGGCCGCGGGGTGAGATAAAAATCTCCCTGCCGAACACGATGACAACCCCGGGAATTCCGAGCGCCCGTCCCGCCCTCGCGGCACCCGGCGGGACCGCGCGGGTACCGCTAGGCGTCACCCCCCGCCCGCCGACCGTCCCGGCGCCGCCGCAGGGTCACCTCGCGGGGCGGCGACCGCCGCTCGCTTTCAAGCGGCGCCTCGCGTCGCCCCGAGGGAGGCTCGAGTCGGATATTAGGCAGATTTTCTTCTCCGACCGAGCGGCGACGCGTCGGCCGCCCGGGGAGGGGGGCCCGTTCCCATCCCTGGAGGCGTCCGACGCGGGGCAGCGTCGGCGGTTGGCGGGCCGGCGGACCGGATGACCTTCGAGGTCATTTCCCGCCTCCAGGATTCGACGGGGCCACGATAGGAAGTATTACTTTTCAGAAAGGGCGGTCAGGCACCGGAACGGATGCCCGGGGAGGCGGCGGAGTCGCCGACCCCGGGGGCGTTCAAGGAAAGGCCGGCCGTTGTGTGGAGGGACGCGGTTTAACGGGAGCTATCGGCAACAGGCGAACGGTTGGACCGGATGAGCTTGTAGGTCTTTTCCCACCTTGGCGATTCTAGGATTCCAGGAGCGTCAGCACGAGGGTCGGGTTTGTCTCCGAGCAGCGTGCCGGACTCCGCACCGCCCAGGGAAAGCAGAAGCTCCAGCGCGGGGCCGGCAATTAGAAAAGCCTCGGTACGTGCTGCGGAACCAAGGGAACATCGAGGCAAAAGCAGCCCCCGCTTCGCAGCGCTCCCGCTCCAGCTCCAGCCGCTCCGTGCCCGGGGGAGCGCCGGCACAGAGCCCTCCCGGGTCCGGCAGAGCCGCAAAAGAGCGCGAGCGACCGGTGCGGGCAACGCGCAGACAGGGAGGAGGAGGCACCGGAGCCGGATCGCAGGCTGTCAGACAGAGCCCCCATCCCATAACGTGAGGGCGGCAGAGATGCCGACGCCGACGCATCAGGGCTTCCGCCTCCTCAGGCCGACGCTTTGCTCGGGCACACGAATCTAATAGATGCAACCCCCCCCTCAACTCGTCGCGCTTGGAAACACACCCAGCAACACTCGTCCCCAGCAAGGGCAGCCGCCGCCCCGCGCCCGAGCTGGGTTCCGTCAGACGAAGCCGGGGGTGCCGGTTCGCATCCCCGCACGGCAGCGAGCCCGAGAAGCCAATGAGCGCCCGTTCGCTGCTTGCAGGGAGGAGATTGTGAGCGTCGTCGGTAAACTCAGTTCGCGGAGTCGCACTTCATTCGCAGCGACGGCCTTTTGTAAGGGCTTTGTTCCGGCGTCTCCAAAGAGCGGCGGGCTACAGAGGGGCTCGGACGATCCCTCTCGTTCTGACAGCCCGCGGAGAGCAGAACGCACGCAGGAACAGAAAGGCGCCTCGGAGCCGCGCCGAGAGGCCGAGCGCCGTTAAGCGAGGGACGCGGGGTTTTCCCCTTTAGGCACGACCGGAAAGCGGAAGCTCTCCAAGAAATCCGCTTTGCATCGTGAAGCAGCGACACGCGAAGTCCCGCCTGCAACGTGCACCGCGCAACCTGCACCGTGCAGCCCGCACCGCGCAACGCGCACCGCGCAACGCGCACCGCGCAACCCGCACCGCGCAACCCGCACACCACGGCTCTCGGGAGCCCGACGTAGGGTCGCCGGTTCTGCTGCCGGGCTCCCCCAGCCCTTCGGGGTCAGCGCGGCATCGCACGCGCAGGGACAGGGTCGTCGGGGCGAGCCGAGCTCAGCGTCGTTAGCGTAGCTGTCAGAGCCCAGGCCGGCCCTAACGAGGCCCCCAGGTGCGACAGGGCCGGGCCGCCCCCAGCACAGGTGCGCCTCGTCGGCAGCTTAGGGCAGGGCCCACCCTCAACGCCTTTTAAACCCCTCCGGAGGCGGCCGGGAGCTACCGGGGGCTGCCGGGAGGCCCCGAGTTCGTTCGGAGGCCGCTCAGCACGCCGCGGGGCCGTCACGCCGCTCTCTCTTTTCGGGAGGCGGTGCCGGGCTTCTGCCGGGCTCCTTTTCATTTTGGGCGTTGCTTTTTTCGCCGGGCTCCTTTTCTATTCTTTTTGGGTTTTCTTTTCATTTTGGGCCCTGCTTTTCGCCGGGCTCCTTTTCTGTTCTTTTCGGGTTTTCTTTTCATTTTGGGCCCTGCTTTCCGCCGGGCTCCTTTTCTGTTCTTTTTGGGTTTTCTTTTCATTTTGGGCCCTGCTTTTCGCCGGGCTCCTTTTCTGTTCTTTTCGGGTTTTCTTTTCATTTTGGGCTCTGCTTTCCGCCGGGCTCCTTTTCTGTTCTTTTTGGGTTTTCTTTTCATTTTGGGCGCTCCTTTCTGCCGTGCTCTGACCTTGTTTTTTTGTTTTTTTTTTCAGAGCGGCGAGGCGTCGCCGTCGCTGCCCCTGCCCGCTTCGGATCCGGCACTTTGGATTGCCGCTGCTGGATTCTCTCTGCTCCTTAAAGCCTGCGCAGGGCTTTTGTAAAGAGGCTCTCGCGGCGCCTTCGCGGGGGGGAAGCCGAAGGCGTTTCGCAGGGGGGGGAAGGGAGCAGGACGGGACGAGGAGGGCAGGGCGGAGCCGCCCCCTCAGCCCGGAGCTGCCGGGGGCGAGAAGCATCGCGAGGGGCCGCTTTCAGAAAAGGCGACGCAGGAGATATCCATTAACTTTGTTTGTCGCGTCTCTGTTTTGTCTCGCCTTGCAGAGTGAAGCTCCGGTGAGGATCAGCCCAAAGAACCGAGGGGCCGCGGGAGCAACGGCACAGCAGAGGCGAGCTCCGGGGGTCCGGGCCAGCAAGCTCCCTCAGCCCCAGACCCCGGGGGCTCCCGGCCTGCAGCGGGAGGGTCCTGCTGCTCTTCTCTGGGGGTCCACGCGATGCTGCTGCCGGACTCCCCATCTTCTTTTTCTGGGCGCTAGAACGGAGCCGTTCCCTAAGAGCAGGCCCAGCCCCGGGGGCGCCCGCAGCCCCCCGCGGGTTTGCGGGGACCTCCTCCCCTCCCGGTCGCGGCAGCGGGGTCGAGCAAGACGGGACCGCGGCCCCCAGCCCTACCGCCGCCGCTGCGGGTGAGGAGCAACACCGGGGCGGCTAGGATGAAAGCAGTGCCCGAGGTGCGCGGTGCGTGTGCGTGTGTGCGCGCGCGTGCTTTATTTCACTCGATCTGTTTTTTTCTTTCCAGTTCCCTGTTGCAGGACGAGGCGCTTCGCAGGAGGGGGACGAGCCAGGAGCTGCGAGGTTCCCTCCGCACCGGGACGGCGGAGGCGAGCGCCGTGGGGCGGCGGTGGGGTATTTCCTTAAGTTTTGCACACGGCTTTTTATTTTATGTTATTTTTTGCAGAATCGCAGGACCGTAGGTGCGGGAAGTGACCTCTGGAGACGAGGAAGGCTAACCCCTCTGCAAAGCCTTTCGTCAGAAGAGATGCTCCAGGCCCCGTATCATGTCAGCGGCCTTTTGCCGGACTCTTTGCAGGAGATTTTTTTCTTTCCGAGCCCAGAACGGGGCACAGCGCTGCAGGCGAGACCCGAGGAGGGCGGAGCAGAGGGGGAAGATCACCTCCCCAGACCCGCCGGCCGCATTCCTTTCGATGCAGTCCCGGATCCCCTCGGCTCTTTTTCCCCCCCCCCCTCCGGCAGCTGACGCCTGACCCTGTACTGACAGTAACGGTCATTTGTTCCCAGCTCTCCGGCCCCCCCGGGTCCCGCCGCCGGGCAGCCCAGCCTTCAGGTTCATCGGCAGTTCTTCCAGGCTTCGTCCCATCGGTGCAGTCGCTGCACAGCCCCCTCGTCAGGGTCACGGACGAAGATTTCGCGTCGGCTCCCGCCGGACTCGGCGCCGCCGATCATCCAGCTCTCAGCCCATCGCCTCACGCACTCATCCGTTGGGATGTCGCGGGAGGAGAAAGTTCGTCAGGGTTTCTGCCGGGAGACGGATGGCATCCGCCGCTCTTTATCCCCGCAGCCGGCGACGCCATCGCAGAAGGCCGCGGGGCGGGTAGAGCGCGAGTTCCCCTCGGGGAGCGCCCGCCGCGAACCGCCGCTCACCTTTTTGTTTCGTCTTTGTAGGGCCTCGACGCGGGGGTCCCCCAGCAGCAGCCCCTCGGCGGAGGTTTGAGGAGCCGTTCTTCCCGCAGGGGCGGGGAGAGACGGCGCGTCCCGGCAGGGCGAAGGCACTCGGAGCTCCGCAGAGCGAGGCGAGCGTTCTCCCGGAGTCCCCGAGCCGTTCCCGGCACCCTCCGAGGAGACTTCGGGGCTTCCGGCGGCAGGGCGGCCTTAAGTTCGTTTTTTTTCCCCGGGTCCCAGCGCGGCCCGCGTCAGGGAGGAAGGCCGGCAGCTCCGTCCTCATCGCCCATCGGGGAGGAGGGCGACGGAGCCGGGCGTCGCAGGCCGTCGGGGAAGGAGCGCGGCGGACCCAACGAGCACCCGCGGGACAATTTTCGGTTAGCGGCGTCGGCGGCGGGTCGCCCCGGCTCCCCCGAGTCCCCGCGCAGCCTTTGACACTCGTCCTTTTCCTTTGCAGCCCAGAATAGGAGCGGCAGAGGCAGCGCCGACGGGCGGCTTCGGCGACAGGAGCCGGCGTCCCAGGGCGGTCCCCGCACACCTCCCGCGCCGAGGAGCCGCAGCAGCACCGGTGAGTAGGCGGTTTTCTTTTTCTCTGTCGGCGTACGCGGCGAGCGTCAGGGCCGGAGCAGGTCGAGGGCAGAGCGCGGCGTCCCGTAAGGGTCTCCCCCTTTCCAGGGAAGCGCTTCGGCGACAGGGCGGTCGTAGCAGCGTTTTTCGCGAGCTTCGCGGTCGGTGACGGTGATGAGAGGCGCCGGTAAGGGTAGCGGGCAGAGAAGGCCCGGGTCAGAGGCCGGGTCCGAGTCGCGTCGCAAGAGGTCCGGTTTTCGGGCGCGTTCAGAGCGTTCGGTTTAAGGGAAGCGGCTAGCGGGAGCCGGACAGGGCGCAGTTATCCGCGCGGTTCCGCAGCGGCGCGCTTTTGCGCGGCGAAGGGTCAGTTTGGCTTCGAAGCGCGTAGCGTTTTCTTTCGGTTTTCGGCGGCGTCCGGCTCGTTTCGAGAGTCCTTTTGTCGGTCAGGGCAGCGGCTAGTTAGAGGTTCGTTAGAGCCGAGAGCCGGCGCGGTGCCGTTTCGGAAGGCGAGCGATGGCGAGCGGGCGTCGTCGTAAGGCAGTCGAGCGCTTGAAGCGGTTTTGGTTTCGGCGGCGTCCGGGATGTTTGTAGAGTACGTTTGTCACAGCAGCGGCTAGCGGGAGACGGTTTTGCAGCGGAGCGGTCAGCAGCAGGAGCGATTCGGTTTTCGTCGCGATGTAGTTTCGCGCTTTGTCGTCGCAAGGCTCCGTTTCGGGTCGGAAGCGTTGAGTTGCGTCGTTTCGGAGTCTTTTTTTTTTTTTAAGCGAAGCGGGTAGTCGGAGTTTGGTGTTGGAGGTTCGTTAGAGGCGAGCAGTCGTACCAGGGCGCTCCCGTTTGCGTTGTTGTCGCGAGGTAGTTTGGCGCTTTCGTCTGGCCAGAGGTCTGTTTGGGTTTCTAGCGCGTTTCGTCGCCTGGGGCGTTTGGTTTTGTTTTGGGTTTTGTGGTTTTTTTCTTTAGAGGTTGGTTTTTGTGTAGTTGGTTAGTTTGGGATTTTTTTTTTTGTTTGGTTTTTGGGGTTCGGACTTAGATATATATATAATATTTTTTTTTGATTGCTGGAGTCCCGCGCGTGCACTATCTCTAAAGAGATATATTTTTTTTTTTTTGGAGGGCGGGTGGGTTTCGCTGACTGTTTCGCTGCCTGGGACCGGCGACCGTGCTGGGAACCTGCACCGGACGGGGAGGAAGGAGGGGGCCCTGCGTCTGGGATGGCACTGGGGAGGGTCCTCCCCTCCCGGGCCGGGAGTCGCCCCTGCGGGCGGTCGAGCGGCGCTCCTGCCGGTGGGGAGCCCCCCTGGGCGGGGGGTCGGACCCTCCCGGGGGAGAAGTCTCCCCTGGGAGGGCTCAGGGGGACTCCTGCCTGGGGGGAGTCCCCCGGAGTTGGGGGTCGGCCCCTCTTTGAGGAGGGGGGCTGAGGGAGTAGCTTTGAGCTGCGGGGTTGCTCTCGGTCTGTGACTGCGAGGCGGCAGTTGAGGCTTGGAGGACTGGGGTCTGGTGTTCGGCCGGCCGAGAGAATGCGGGTGGTTTTCGAGGGCAAGAAACGTAAAGCTGTGCTGAAAGGCACCTTGGAGACTCTTAGTTGAGAGGTAGCTGAGCTATTCTAGTTAGTGTTATGCTAGCAGGCTGCGAGTGCTGACGTGCTGACGAACGACTTGCTCTCTCTATTGGCTCGCGCTTAATCGTTTGCTAATCTCCTTCCCGCAGGGGCTCCCCGCGACGGTACGAGGACTTAAGCTCCTGCTGCTCGGAGCGCTGGGGTTCCCCTTCTGCTTCTGACTCGAGCTTACCGCGGACGAGGGGTGGATTTCTGTCTGCGGGAAGACGTGCCTGGGAATACCTCCTGTCTCCGATTGCCGGCGGCGCCTTACTGGTGGATGGAGGCTTTCAGGCTCCTGGGGAAAGCGGCTCTGTTCCGGCTTCGAGTCGTGTTCCCGAAGGAGAAGGTTTCTTTGCTCTGGGCGGAGAAAAAAGCAAAAAAAACACAGAATTGGCGAGTCGGATCCGAGGGGAAAAAAACTAAGGGCTTCCAAACCTGATCTTAATGTAATGCCTAAAGACTGAAGTCTATTTATCTGGATGTGGGAGGTGTACGAAGAATAAAGTGTATTTATCTGTATCTGTGAGGTGTCTAAAGAAGTGAGATGAATAAAGAATTATGTATTAATTAAAATGTGTAAAGAATTAAGTATCTGTACGTGCCTCTGTAACGGTCAAGTGTGACGAAGGACGCTGAGATTCTGTTGTGGAACTGTGCTGTGTGAGTGAGCGAACCGGAGATTTGTAAGTGTGCACTTTACCTTTGGCTGAGCCCTGATCCTTTACTTAGAACCTGGCTCTGAAAAATTTGGCCTGAGGAGGTGGGGTGGTCTCCGACGGAAGAAGCTGAGCGGCGACTTCTCGGTTCGTTGTGAATGTACAGCTGCTTTACCGGCTTGCTGTAACCGTTGCTCGCGACGGCCCGTAAAGTTCCCGCTAATCCTAAGTAAAAGTAGCGAGAGTCTATTCTGAGCCGTTAGCGTACCGATGCGGAAAGAACTTAGCGCGCAGACCGACTGAGGGCTGCGCGAAAACGAGCTGCTGCCGAATAGGTTATGTCGCATCCTAAGGAGAATTGATTGTGCCGAAAACATCTAACGAAACGAAACGAAGTTAAGCGCTTGGTAAACGATTGAAGGCTTAACGGCATCTGATGAGATTGGCCGCGAAGAGAAACAAAGGCTGCTGCTTACCCGCTCGCGATTACAAATCTGGTCTCCCTTCTCTTAGAAATCTCGTCTTCCTCCTCTTAGCTTCCTGGGAGCTGCTTTGCTTCGGGTGCCTTTAGTCGTCTGAAAGAAAAAGCGAGGAGCTGTGCTGGAGAACGTTTTCTGTTATGTATCACTTTGCATTGATACTGTGATGGTTAAACGTTCCGAAAAAAGGTGAAAGAATAAATACTTGTTAGGGCTTGCTGCCACCGTCGCCGTCTGGCTGCGGTGTACGTCCTTGGGTCAAGGGGAGCAGGAGCTCGCGAACGGAGCTCTCGGAAGATGCGCGGGCGCGGATGGCCGAAGGAGCTCCCGTTCGCTTCTCCCTCCGCCGGTTCTGAAGTGGCCCTGCAACGCTACTTTTGCCACGCGCCTTCTAATGCTGAAAAACTAAACGAGAAAGTCTGGATCCCGCGCTTACGGCGCCGAGCCCGAGAGCTTGCGGCCCTCGGCGCTCTCCCCGGGAGCCTGAAGGTCGCTGTGCCTTTTGGTTCCGGCGGCCGGCCTGACCTCGGCGAGCGAAGCCTGAAGGAAAGCGTCTCGCGGTGCGGCGCCGCCCCTCCCCTCTTTCATTCCGCGCGTTGTTCTGAGCGGGACGCGAGCTCTCGCGCTGAGGTGCGAAGGAGGGGATGTGAGAACGCCGGGCTGAGATCGCTGGCCGCGTTTCCCGGCCCTGACCTGCGGCCGTCCGCCTCAACGCGACGCTGGCGTCGGCAGGCTCTGCTGAAAGCTGCTGGAACCTTGCACCCGGGCCGGGCCGGTACGGCCTGATCGGGGGCTATTCGTTACTGCCGCGTTTCTCGGCCGACCTCAACCCTCGTTCCGATGGGAGGGAAAACCCTCAACGTTAACTGATAGCGACAGCAGCAACGCTATTCTTCTGAGCGCGGCTCGGCTGATGCCTGCCGAGAGATGCGACCAAAACTTTCCCCTGTTACTAAAGCACAGCTGCAGAAGCTCTCTTAGGAGGCTGGAATGTCAGCTGCCGTTGGGAAAACCGCTGGTTTCTCTGGGAAAGCTCAATTTTTTACCGCCGAATACGAATCGCAGCGCCTCTCTAAGCCTGCGTTAAAGTTGGCTTTCTTCTATTTGAAGACCGAAAAAGCTGACGATCCAAATGTTGTCGGCGCTGAAATACCCTGCGCGGTTCGGAGCTCGCCCTAATCTAGCCTGCAATTAACTTCGTTAGGATCTTTGCCGCCCTCCTCGGAAATGGATGGAACCGTAATTCACAACGGACGCTCGCCTGCGGTTGCTGGAGGCCGCCGGAATGATTGACGGCCCGGAAAGAAGGGAGGATTTGGGCCGGGGCTTCGCACCGGCCGTCGCCGCCTGCCGTTTGTCGCTGCAAAACCTGACGCGAAGCGCTCCTTTCTACCCCCGCGTCTCCAACGCCTTGCGGGGCGGGCGGAACCGCCGGCCGACGAGCGAACGCCCCCGTGAGAGAAGAACTCATAACAGAATCCGGAGAAACTACAATGAGACAGCCTTAAATTAACTCCCCTTACCTAGACGCCTCGCCTTCGTCCAGAGCGAAGGGCGAGGATGTCGATGGCTGCGCGGCTGGCCGATAGAAGCGCCGGCACCGGGGAGCGGAGCTGTTTTCGGCCTGACCGAAAAATGAGTTTGAGCGGTGAAAACGCAAAGCCATCTCTCCTGCGGCGCTATCTTTACAGGAGGAAATTCTCCTCTTGTAAGTTCAGGCTCCTTGCCCTTTTCTCCGCTTCCCGCCTCCGAGACGGAGGAGAACGCTAAAGCCGGAACCTCGCGCTTCCGCTCAGGCTCTGTGTCTACCGGCAGCTGAGACGATCGTCGGCACTGAGCGGACTGCGTTGCCCACGGTGTTCCTTAACAAAAGAACCGACTGTTTCCGTTCCGTGAAAGCAACCTACCGGAAAGGAAGTCTAAGCGACAAGCGGCAAGCCTGTCGGATGCGGGACCGCCCAAGTAAATAAAGAGGAACAAGGGGTTGCGCGAAGCCGGAGCCCCTCCCGGCCTCGCGCTGCGGCGTTCCCCGCGAAGAATTCTCCGCGAAGTCCTTCCGAGGCTCGGGTCGGCCCGGGGAAACTCGGGACGAAAGCGATTTCCCTGCTTTATCTTGCTCGCGGATCTCACGGACAACGACCCGAAGCGCCGAAACAAAACAAAACCTCTCCGCTACAAAGTTCGGAAACCCGCTGACGTTCACACCTCGTCGATACGCGACGCTGACAAACACCTACGCTTGGCCCGCGGCACCGGCCGCTGAAAGAAAGGAACCCCGCGCGAGATCGGGGCAAAAGCCGAGCCGAGAAATGACGTTTCAGCTCGTTCCGAACCGCGGCGCGTGATGCCGCGCTCCGTCCGGATAACTCTCTCGATCGCTGCAGCCGCACAAGCCTAGCGAACTACGTGGCCTGAGCCAAAGCCTGACCTCTCCCGCTTCCGCAGAGTCGCAGAACGGCCCGGGTTGAAAAGGACCGCGACGAGCGTCCGGTTTCGACCCCCCTGCTGCGTGCGGGGCCGCCCGCCGCCGGACCGGGCTGCCGAGAGCCGCGTCCCGCCTGGCCTCGAGCGACCGCTTTCCCTGCTTCTTCTCTTAAGACGCAGCCCTTCGGCTCCCCTCGGCTTAGCTGCCGGCAGCTCCCGGCCGGCCGGACCGAAGTCCGCTCTGACGGAGGAGCTGTTTACACACGGAGCTCGAAAGGGCTCCTGCCTCTCCCGGGGACGCGTGACCGCGGGCACGCTGCCGCGCCGCCGAGGCCGCGGGGTTTTCTGAAGGACGATCGAGTCCTGCTAACTTAGAGCAAGGACAAAGGCAAGGCTAGCGAAGGACTGTTTGCACCTAACTGCGTAAACCCGCTTCGTCGGACAAGGTCGGGCTAAAACTACTTCCGTGCTGATAGGGGTCCCTCGAACTGAAGAATCGTCTGTCTCGTCTGGCATTTCCCGGGCCGCCACGGCCCGTGTGCGGTTCGGTTCTAACGTTAAAAGTCGCGGCCCGCCACCAAAACCAGACCGAACGGCATTTTTAGCTTCTCCTACCTTCTTTTGCCTCGTCTGCCGGCTGCGACGCGCGCTCAGTTTTCACGGAGACGCCAGGGGATGCCGACGGGGAACGCGGGTCGTACCTTGCGGGATGCGAGACGCGGATCTCGTGCGAGGCCGGCGGCGCGCTGAAGAAAAGGAACAGAAAGCAAACGGGTGGATTGCAGGCGTCTGTCAGCCCGGATCTCTCTCTCGGTGATACCGCGTTAGCCCGCCCCGGAATGCTGCCCGGCACGAATAGCGAGCGTATCGGCAAAGACTATTAGCGCGTCAGAATCGCAAAACAAACAAACAAACAAGAGAGTTAGGCAAAGCAGACCGTGAGAACAGAAGAGAACGAAGAGAAGGCTTACCCCTATCCCGGGCTCGCTCTCAAAACACCAGCGGAGGCGATCTGCGGGAGAGCTCCTTCCCCACCGGTCGCCAGCTCTTAAATAGGCCTAGCAGGGGGGCAGCCTGGCTCCACGCCTTCCGGGTGAATTGCCTTCACCTGCGCTCCTCCGGCTGACTCGCTGCTCGCCTCAGGTGATCAATCGGAGCTTCAGGCCGGGACGCGGCAGTTCCCGCACGGCAAGCGCGACCCTTCGTGAGAAATCGAGCCGACCGAAGCCGCCGCCGCGTCCCTGCGGGCGCCACCCCGCAGCACCCCGCAGCTTTCCTGCCGCGCTCAGCCCTTGGGAGCAGGCGGCGTTGCCACGCCGCCGTACGCAGCTGGATCTCGCCGCCCGGCGCCTACGAAGCTCGAGGTGGGGACAGAAGTTGTCACAACAACGGCGACTACAACTTCCCCGAGCTGTGACTGATGCCCGAACGAAGGCGGGTCGGGCTTCGGTCGGTCTGGTCGCGCGAAGCAAAATCACGCACTTTGTACCTATCAGCCATTCAGCAAAATACTTCAGGGTGCCTGTACGCAACATCGCTCCTGCTTGGTTCTTTGTACGCATGACACCAGCCTGCCCGAGTGCCTGTAGCTGCTGTCGCGCTGTAACGCAACGCGGAGCGCAGCGAGGACAGCCGAGTAGCAAAGCTCCGGGCTACAGCAGCTGAGGGCTCGGCTGACAGCCGAGGCTCACATGCAACGGCCGCAGGCACGGAAACAAAGGGAAAGAAGCTGCTTGCCTCCGGAAGGCCCCAGGTACGCAGGGCTCTCGAGGGAGACGCTCTCCCCTTCGCTGCCGGCCCTTAAATGAGGCCTGGGAAGGGGTGGATCCTGGCTCCGCTCCTTCCTGCCGCTCGGTACATCGCGTGCACCTGAGCTCCCCTGGCCCGGCCTTCCCGCCGGGCGCTCAATCGCCGGCGCGAGCTGCGACTTCTTAGCGTGTCTGCTGTGACTGCGTGTCAGATCGTAAGGGAACGCGAGGTTTGAGGCTTACAAGGAGCGACGGTCCTCGCCTTTCGTCTGCGGTGCGCTCACCTTCAGGCAGTGCCACGTCACTAAGGCAGACGGCTCCCCTGGGGGTGCGAAATGCTTCTCCTATTGTTCCCAGTTGTGGCCACGTCCCTACTTACCGTCCTCCCCCCTTCGCCCGCCGCCAGCTGGGTCTGAATTCCGTCAGACGGTTGACGGCAAGGCGGAAAGGATGCTGGGCACTTTCTCCTCCTGAAGCCTGCTGCATTTTGGGCTCGCCGGCGGTCGGAGTCCGTTTAACTGACAAAGCCGCTTCGAAGTCTCCTTCCACGGGGACAATTTCCCAGGTCGGTTTCTCCTTAGATGTTGCGCCGTCACCTTGGCTTTGACAGCCGAGCTCTGACTCTTCACAGCACGCGTGCGGTACACGTTAAGGCGTTTGGCTTCGCCCTCCTTGTCAGCACGCATAACTAAAGGCAGCATCTCACACGGGAGGCTGTGCGGCCTCACAGGACTCCGGGCTCCGCGGCTCTGCACCCCGATTTCTTTCGGCCCAGCTCTTGTTCTTGCAGGTGATTCTGGCAGCTGCGGCTGAGAACACAAAGATGTGTTACTGCAAAAAGCAGGAAGTCAGACAGAGAAGCACGGTGAGAGCATCGCATTCCCAGGGAGGAAAGGGACGGGAAGAACGCTTTCTCCGAGGGGACGATTCCAACAGTCCCCACACCCAAGTTCGTAACCCCCTGTGAAACAGGTAGCGCCGTTTGGACTTGACTTTCCTTCCGACACCAGTTTCAGAGGAGGTAACGAGACGTATGAGCCGACACGGGGCTCTGCTTTGGGCGCTCTTTTGGGCGCTCTTTTGGGCGCTCCCTTCGTTCTCCGCTTGAAAAGGAACATACGAACGACCTCCGGAGTCAGTAGAAAAGCTCAGAAACGTTTATTTTGGCACAGTTGAAAAAACACACAAATACATCAAATGTCCAGGTTTGTTCAAGCCCGTTCTACATATTGTATCCGGTGTTACGGTGGAGGGAGACCGAAACCAAAACACATTCTCTCCTTACACTCACAGTGCCAATGAATAAAGAACCGTTTGGATCAGGACTCCGCTGCGTCGGAGAGCAATTGCAAAAGGTGAAGAGATCCTGACGCGAACGGACAGGAACGGGCGCTCACTGCACTTGAAGAGCGTGCTGGGGAGAAGCAGCAGAAAGGAGGAGAGATGCTGTGCTTGAGGAAGGACTTGACGGCGCAGAGGTTGGACGCAACCGAAGTCACAGTGCGCACTTGAGGATCAGCCAACGCTGCGACACGAACCGTCCCTCAATAATTAACGTGCAAAAACAATACCTCTTGCAACTAAGCAACTCTGCTTAGTTGCTCTATCACTGACAGGCTCGCCAGCAGAAGCTCCCTGCTTTCAAAAGGCGCCTTTTCTTGGCGTTACGGTATTTGCATAGTTACTCCTTCTCCTCAAAAGGTTAAGAAAATATTCAGCAACTGAGCTCAGGGAAAAACCTATAACCTCCCAAAGATTTCTGTGTGGGGGAAAAAGAAATAAAAGTCACGGCGGCACAAACATGAAAAAACCATGGAAATCGCAGCCAAATCCGCCACTTCCTGAACAGGGAAGGTAAGAACTGTAAGCGCATTTCGGATTGAAAGCATCGTCTGCTGTCCTTAGTTTTGTCTGCCAGAACAAAAGCTTTTTACACCCTTTTGACAGAAAGAAGATCTGCTGTTTCTACGCCAGCAACTCCAGGGTGGCGGGGGCTTGTTTTTGGGTTTTGCTTTTCCCCTCGCTCGGGGGCAGGCTGCTCCTTTGAGGGTTTTTCTTGATCCCCAGCCTTTGCCCTCGCTTGTTCGGATGCTAGAGGACATCTCGTTTGCCTCGTAAGGAGAGAGATGCGAGGACACGCAGCTGCACCGAAACTGGCATAACAAGAGGCCTATTCAGTAAGATATCCCTGCCCAGCTCTGTGCCTACCGCTCTGGATAAGCTTTTATCCTCCGAGAGAAGGAATCCGGATAAAAAGGTCTGCGCTCTCCATACGGGTATGGCATCAGCTCGTGACACTTACGTCCCCGTTTTTGGAAGAGAACTGACTGTTCCAGTTCCCGACCGTTATGTTCATGGCAGTGGCTGACGGTAAAAAGCTTCACAGTAATTTATTTTAGGAGCACAGACCCGTAACCGAGCTCCAGCTAAACTAAGACAGGCTATAGCAACGCAGGTAGGTGGGAACGCACAGGCTGCTTAGAGAGCATTGCACCTACGGTGACAGCGACGCTTCCGCCCGTTTAGCAACCTCAAGTCTTCCGGTCATTTCCCTGTCACCCGCTCTCACGCCCCTGCCGTTGTGCCCACCGTGCCGATCCCGACGTTCACGTGGCAACGGTCAGCCGTGCCAGGAACCGATTTGATGCAAGCTAGCCTAGCCTGACCAAGGAAGATTTGACAGCTACAGCTGCTTCACTTTCCGGAGCGGCTGCTCCTCTGACATCAGATGGGCAAAAGCGGGCACCGGAGGTGCTGTTTCGGCTGGTGCTTTCAACAAGGATTCTGCCCTAAGGTGCTGGCCTGCACAAGTCAGGCGCCTTAAGGAAAGGCTTGAGAAAAGAAACCGCTTATTGCATCCATGGCAATTCACCTGACCTCTCAAGTTCACCTTGGCACTCACTGGCACGTCTAACGGGTGCAAAGATCCCCTGCAGGGAATTCGGTTTCTTTTCACCTGCTGTGTACAAGGAAGATACTAGAGGCTGTCTCTGCGGGACAGGCGTAGCGGCCTACCAACTACAAAGCCGGAGCGAACGGTTCTTCGCCCAAGGACTGAGCTGAAGCTCGCTGAGAAGCTGCCGAAGCGCACGAAGCCGTTGGGATCCGACCCCTACCAGCCAGCTGTCAAAAGCACCAACAGTATTTGAACGGTGGGCCTGTAAGTAGAGTTAAAAGCCAGGGTCAGCTACTTCCGAAGCGGAAGGGGACGTTTCAGGAGGTGTTTTTGCCTTCGTTCGTTTTTTAATATCACAATTTCAGTATTGTTACATTGTCCTAGAACATTAAAGCAGCGGCACTGAGTGTTTGCTGTTACAAACGGGCCCTTCAAACAACCCCGCGTCCTCGGCTTCCCCCAGTTCCGCTCCGGGGCCACAGAACGTATCGCGACACAGGAAGAACTTGCCGAAACTGAAAGCGTAACAAAGACAGGCAGATACCGTCAAGGTGAAACGCGGCCTCTGTGGGAGACAAAGGAAACCACAGAGCTGGAATAGCGCATTTCGAGATGACGGCAGCAGTTCACAGAACTGGACGCGGCCCTGCCCTCAGCGTCTTTACGCGAGCTCATCTTCCCCGGTCGCTTTTGGCACAAACTCTTTGGACGCAGTAATTTGGCTCCCGTTTCGGTCAGCCGCTCGCTGCCTGGCACTTCAGTGGATTCGGAAAAAGTTTCTTCAACGCTGCGTCCAGTTACAGAGTCCTCGGGCGGGAGCGAAGGCTAAACATTGCTGACCCTGGTTTCGGAAGATGAGATCATAGCAGCGGATGCAGATGTCACTAGTGACCGTTCTCGTCGGACGTATCGCGGCTTCCGAACTGAAACGGTGGGCACAGAAACATCATCATTAGCACCTGCTGCAGAAGCGTGCCTTTGTCATTCATTCGTAGCGACACGCGCCCCCCAGCGACCCCCGGGCTGCCAAACTCATTCGGCCCTTTCAATAAGCCAGAAAACCCCGCGCCCCTGCGCAGAGCTGAGAAAAAAAGGCCACACATACGGTACGCGTGTCCTATTGCCCTATTTAATATGTTTGGTGACAGTCATGTGCAGATACTTCAAGCCTTATTAGGGTCTCGCTGATCGCATAAGAACAGCATGTACCGTTTCCCACAAGTAGCACAAATTTGGATGTCCACCAAAAAGCAAGTTCGGATTCCAAAGATTTGGTCTAAACAGTGCGAATCTCAAACAGCCATGTTTATAGGCTGAAACGTGGAAGAACTGCGGAGAAAACTGAGATGCCAACTGCATTTCTGATCGATTTTCGCGCCAATTAAAATCCCACCTTGACAAAACAGCCAACGTACAAACAACCCGCTCGCCACACGCACGCCAAACGCTACGTCCCAAACAGTCCGTGTCACTGGTTTCAAGAACCTGATGTGCTTCAGATCAGCGAGCCTGAAAATCAGCCAGCCTGCCACCGGAAAGAAGATTCCAGTCCTGAAACCGGGCTCCAGACTGCGCTGTTCTTCAAAACCCATTTCTCCCACCTCCTTTCCTCTCCATGAGAATAAAAATAGATCTTTGATTTCTCTGCAGCACAGCGCTGCATCAATACCGTGTGGCGGCGTTAATTACAGCAATAAATCCCACCCAAAAGGGCTTGTGGACATCAGATTTCTGCGCTCTGGACAGATTCCACAGTTCTACACTAGGCCTAAAAGAAATTGTTTTCACTTGCTGAGTCTTCTTAGCGTAACTGCTTTGAGACGTTGCTTCCCAGCAATGAAACGCGCAAGAGGGAGGCTAACAGGCAACATTTGGTTTGTAGCAGCGTGCCCCAGAGAACGGTCTCTCACCTGAAGTAGCTGGGGGAGGTATCATGGATGCCTGCGTAACAGGAGAAGAACAACTGTGTCAAAGAAAGCACCTTGTTGCTTCGGTCCGATTAAAACAAACACAGGAACCTTGCGGGGTTCCAATTCTGTTTACTGCGAGCGCCGTCTCAGAGAAAGCAACTCGTGATCCACGCGGCCAGTATTCAGCTGTCACATTTTTTCTAGCTCCGAGACCCCAAACCCTTTCGTTTTGTCTTGTTTCTCGTACCAGATCGAGCGGCTCGCACATGACTGGTTACTGCTTACTTGATGTTTTAGGCATGCTTACTCTCAGTGGAAAAACAAATCTTACTTACTGTTTCACCAGGCTGGAGAACGGACGCTGAAAGAGAGAGAAACCATCATTAATCTAGACCTGCTAGTGGTTTTGTGTTAAATACATGCGTGCAACAGAATAGTTCCGCCGATAAAAATTTCTGGGGTCACAAAGACCCCCGCAACAGATTAGAACACCAGCAGACCACCCGCGAGGAGGACGTATTGCAGCACTCTTTCCGAGGTTAAAGGGTGGCAAAGGTTTCCAAGAACGGCTCATCGTCCTCTCTAAGAAGGCAGCCCCGGCAGCATCTCTTTATGCTACAGAAGCTCCAACAGCAGAACAGCACCTTCAGCCGGCTACCAGAAGAGCCCGGCACAGCGACACGCCGTTAACTCGCCACGGCTACGTGTGACATTCTTAGCCAAATCACTGAACCCGTTGCTCCGGTCGCCCCTCTCTTTTGTCCTCTTTCGAAAAGTAAGAGGAAGCCTACTCGCTCAGTTGACCTAAACCACAAACCGGCTTTCTGCTCAACAGAAGGAGCTCTAACACAGCAAATGCAGAGCTGGGGTTTGTCGGGAGGAAGATTCAAAGGGTTTGTGCCAAACAGGCAAGACGGAGGCGGCCCTTTTGAGTCCCAGCAGATCCTGCAGTCGGAGGGCAAACAGGTGACTGAGAAGCACCATAACAAGAAACCTCTCACACCGTTCCCTTTCTCCTGCTGCTGACACATCCTCGGTAAACAGGATACCTTCAGCCCTACAGCTCAAGAACAAACAACTGCTTTTTGCGCGGCTTGAAGCACCTGACACTGCGCATACTGAAATATACACGCCGTGCTAAAATGCTCTGTGGGCAAAAAGTCCCCACTGGACGCCTAACATCCAGTGACAGCTCACGCCTGGTACAACACCGAGTCCTTGCACGCTACCGAAAGCAACAGCCAGGTCCGTGAGACACTGTGTCATGTGCACCTAAGCACGCTCAGACTGACGAGCTGCGAGCAAACGCCCTCTGCTCTGCGCTGAAAAACACCATGCTGTAAGCACACGGCGGGGAAAAGTTGTTATTCTGCATTGTCTCGGAGGAGCAAACCTTTTGAGATGTTTCTTGAGACAATTACTTCGAAGCATTTGTTACCTTTGTTCCTTCTGTAGAAAACATTAGGAAGCTTATTGGCACGCTTGAGGTAGAAGAAAGAAGCGACAGACAGAATCAGGAATAAGCTGATGAAAAACGTCCCTAAGATGAGAGAAGCTGCCACTTCCGGACCCCCTGTAAAACACAAAGACAACACCAAAACAACTGCTCGGAGGAAAGCCCAATATCCGCTACAAATCTCTTCTAGCAGAAGGGTGAAACGAAGATGGGGCAAGACGAAAGAAGCATTCCGTGAGATACAGTTACCGCAGAATTCAGCTCTGAGGCTTACAAAAGATTCCCCATGAAAGCTAGGCAGAACAAGTAAAAGGAGCTGCCCCCTTGGGAATTCTATCTGTCTTCCAGGGGGAAAAAAAAAGTACGACTGGCTCCAAAAGCCACGTTTTGAAGGGCTTCGTATACAGCAAGGAGTTGTGAGGCCTACATCCCATCATTACTCTCAACTACTCACCTACGTTCTGTATGAAGGGAGTTACAGTGCTTATATTCATCTGGAAATTCATCCCTCTGATACCAGCTGTAATTAAAAAAAAAAAAAAGCTGCTCAATTGAAATCTGACGATGCCTTCGTTGAAAAACTTTGGGAGAAGGTATTTATCAGCACTTACGTGAAATTATACAAGAATCCCAGTTTCCCCAGTAAGCAACTCAGTTTTAAAAGCATTCTTACCACCACCTTGAGGAACTCCCCGAAAGGAAGCAAAAACCATTCGCCAGCGCATTTCTCATACCTTAGATCAAGTTTCTTACCTCCTTCACTACAATATTCGCAAGGGATGGGATGAATCTCACCTCTCAAAAGCCACAGGCACAAAACGAATCTGTCCTTCACAGAACAGATTGTCAGGAGCTCGAGCAGTGCCTGAGCTCTTTTGTCCCCTGGAAAAGCCCCCAGCGAGTGTCTTTTTGGACAGGAGAGACTAAAGCAAGCACAACACTCAGTATCAAACAAGCACAGTCGATACGGGTCCTAGCCTGTAGGATTAATCATTTTCACGTTTCAAACTTAGTTTTAAGATCTTACATCGGGCCAAATTATCTTTTTTCTTCCTCTAAGCCCGTTGCGTTTGGTTTGACAAATTAGGTACTCCAGTACAACATTTGGCACTCTTTTCCCTTCCGGGTTCTGGAACGGTTCCACAGCACCGCATAGTTTCTGTCTGCTGAATTCCTAAGCTTCTGCAGCTTTTACTGCGTGTTCCAAACCCCCGAGGTACGTCAGGGCTTCGGAAAAGGATGAAGTTTTACAAATGGCGCAAGAGACTTGGCAACACCTGATGGCTTCTTGAACGGTCTTCGTCGGACCGCATAAGCAAGGAGAAATCTTGTTAGCTAGAATAGCAGTATGACAGATGACTCACCGGTTCTGCAGTCGGTCAGATTGTAAACGGTAGCAACAGGAAGAGTTTCATTTTTGCACTTAATGCAGCTGCTACTCCCATCCTCGTTCCATCGTCTGTAACAACCTGCAGAAGAATGAGACGTACAGCGATGTGAAAACAACACAAACAGCACCAGAGACGTTTCCTGGTCTTCGGAAAGGGGCAGGGGTAACAAATCCCACGCGCCACGCAGCCTGCATTTCAGAGCACTTCTTCCAGACAAGACACAACCTCTTAGGGAGCAAAAAAGAGAAAGTGACTTTCCAGAACAGCCCCAAGAAGGAAATTTAAACGTAGCTCAATTCACCGCCTCATTAGCTTGAAGACAAAAGGGATCCATCTGACAACCTGCGAGTACCTTCCACGATACCGAAACCGCAGCATCGTTCGGCCATTTCTTTTTAGAGGTCGTGCACTGCTACAACTGAACTTAATGCCACTGTTGCATGGAGCACAGAAAACAGAGACGGGCAGGGGCAAAGATGCTAAGGACCCGGCTGTGCTTGGATGAAAGAAGATGCTGGAGTTTCCATAGTCAGTGACAAGCTCAAGGTACGAGTGCTGCCGCGATCTAGCCCTCCTCCGTGCCTCGGTGATCTCAGGTACTGCACTAACTGTTTCACTTTCAGAAGAAGCCCAGCCTGTTTCAACTCTCCCGCAGCAGATGGTGAGTGTTTTATGTCCGTCACCCCGCCACGCGGGCTGGAAACTGATTAAACTTGCATCTTCTACGACTGCAGTGTTCCAGCCTCTCAATTTATGTTTAAACACACGTCCTGCTATCTCTTTCGGAAGAGGAACAAAAACATACGTGAAAAAATTTAGGGCGCATCTTCAATAACAACTTCATTTCATAAAATGAAGCTGCGGCGGTTTCACTTGAGGCTCAGACTCAAGACGGGAAGATTAGAAAAATATTCCTCCTGGATCACGTTACAGGCTACATTGTAAAGCAAAAAACTTACTAGGCTGGCTAAAATCCAGCTCTCCAGAGCCTTGAGCCAAACTGGTATCAATTATCCCATAAAGCAAACCATTAGTACGGAGCTGATTTGAAAACAGCTTTGCTACTACCGTTTCCTTAGAGGGAAACAGCACATTTGATGCCCACAGCAATAAATTACATCTGACGTTTAATCTAAATACAAACGGACCCAACGTAAGGGCAAAGCCTTTCCGTAGTAATAGGAAGGAAACATCAAAGGCTTCATCTGACACCAAAGATTTCGGTAGGTTATCAGTTGACAGGAAGACTTCAGAGATTGCAATCCCATAGCTTGGAGACCATGCTCATACCACGTCTAAAATCATTTAGGAGCAGAACTGAAGGCAGCAGTGAAGCAACGGTTTAAGAACCTAACGAGGCAGTGAAATTGGATAGGCTTGTAGAGCTTTAACAACCATCTGAACAGCCCAGAAAGGCACCCCCATTTTGAAATCACCAATTGTCTCGTTGCTGTGGGCTCTGAAGCCATTTGCTGTCTTTTACTCCGATTTTAAACACAGAGTGCGCAGTATTAATAAAAAAACAATACTCCGTTTAGGGAAAATCACCAACTGAAACGGGACGAGAAGAACGAGGCATTCTGTGCTAACGAGGCAACACCAAAACTGCTCTCGAACGTTACAACACACCGCAGCCTTTTTGCTTTTTATGCCCCTTTTATGGACCTCTAAGTATCCAAACTAGCTCTGGCATAATCCAATTGCATGCTGAATAAAAAAGAAAGCATAAAACCTTATAGTCGTCTATTCTACTTACCGTGCAAGGACATTTCGTGCTTCTTATGACTCATATCCTGTACACATAAGGAGAAAGTTCACCTCGTTGTTTATTCTCTTTCCGTTCCCCGCTAAATCGGACGCTGTATGTTCACTGTCAAAAATAATCTGGGATTTAATGAAGGAAAACCGCACTATACCTGGGCTGCACTGGTTGGCCACTGGACAGGAACTGTTTGACTCCAACATGTCCACGCAACATTCCGTTTCTGAAACCTACGAAAAAGAAAAATCATCGCAATGTATTTCCCCGCGGTTTTCAACTTTATACAAATACTGCAGTAAACATCCACAGGGAACACAGGGGAGCAAGCTTTTGCACGAAGAAGCCACTTCGAAGCCCTTTTTCTCAGGACGTAGCGCTTGTTACACAGCTCTCAAACCAGCCGTGAGGACATCAGCGTTGGTGGGAAGCAGCAGAACAAGAGAAATATTCACAGCGACTGCTGCCATCGTAGCTGATCACATGGCACTGCTACAACTGCCGGTAACACAAGTGTTGGAGATCCGCTTCTAGCCAGTTCCCAGATGGCAATAACCCAAAGTGAGTTGCCCTTGTGCTGAAAGCAGAGGGAACGAGGCTGCTAAAAGTTGAGACAACGGGACACATGTTGAGGGCCAGTTCTTAAGCCCCCTCGTCCCCCTTCGTTGACCTGAGACCCGCACAAAGTCCGAGCAGCCGTGCTGTGCCTCCGCTCCCTCGATCTTGAAGAGTTTGATACCGAAACCCTTCACCAACGTTCTTTAGGACGTCGCCAGCATCTGTAACTGCAACAGACCCACGGAAGAGAAACGCACCGTGTCAGCATTAGGCTGCCACTGCTGTTAGTAAAGCGGCAAAGGCGTTCGCGCACACGTGGGAAATCCCAAAAAGAACTCAAAATAGAGACACGCTGTTAGCAACACGGCTGGCAAAAACCAGTTTTCACTGAACGCCCGTATCGCAGCTGAAGATAACATCTACATACGGCAAAGCAATCAGCAGAGATGCAAAAGCTTCTTCCTTCAACATTTAGCATAAGAGTAACTTCACATATCCCGAAGGCAAGAAGAGCTTATTTTTTTCCCGTTGCTTTATCTAAAAGCCAATTTCAAAATGATTTACAAATTACAACAAGCTGTGACATAAGCTTAGAGATAGACGGCTGTTATCAGCTCCGCAGTTCTTTTGGCAGAACGTTGCTGACACTCTGTATAGGCTCGGGCACATCCACTCTCCGAGTCTGCGCAAGGAAAGTAAGTCCAGTGCCTCTTCAACTTGCGTGGATACATGCCCCTAAAGCACACAGCAAGGCCGATCGGTCTTAAGAAGAGGTGAAGTATTCTTGGTCAAAAGTAACTGGATCCGATCTGTATTCCCACATACACAGAACCCGGATGTACCTAACGTAGAACAGTCGGCGTTACGCTGCTAATGGGCAAAAATCCTTCAAATCCAGGGGTGGCGAAGATCAAAGCTGTCAGCGGAAACGTTCGGGACACGAAAGTGTAATTGGAAGGCTGACTTAAAACCGTCAGCGCATCACGAGGGAGGCGAAGAGCCAGAAAACCTGCAGATAACCTCCTGGAGACCAGTTTCCTACAAGGCACTGCCGGTAAAAATTCTCCCAAAAGCAGAATTTTGTGTCTGACCTTTTTCTGGGAAACAGAACTGGCTTCACAGCTCCACAGTCACTAGAAAACTCCTTGGTACCCGGAGTTTGGAGTTTCTGCAGTGGCACTACCTACCGTGCAGCTTGGAAAGCGTTGTCTCAATCGCGGAGGTGCTTTTTTCCTCCCAGTGCAAAGCTTTGCCGGTGGCATTCCTGTGAGCCTACGGGCACACGACTAGCATGAATTTAACAGGCGCTCACAGCCAATTCAACCCACTGTCAGTGCTTCGGTTAATGACCGCCGGCATCACTCATTTCTGTTTAATTACAAAGCCTGTTTAATTATAAACCACAACAGGAAGGGAAAAGACACCGTTTCTTCTCGGTTTGACAGTCCCCAGCATGACAAAAACGCAAAGTACCTACCGAACTTTCAGTAGATTTGCTGGCAACTTCTGCTACAAGCCTGGTTAAGAGAAGGATGTACGGCACCTCCATGCCCAGGAAAGACAACAGTCTAAATAAGAACGAGGAAATGGATTGTTAATGACAGAAGTTAGGCTTTCCCTTCGCTGAGGAACTTTGGCCAACACGCTCCTTTTATTCAAACACAAAGGCCTTGAAATTACACACGCCAAGGGGAACGACTTACCTTGGTGCAAGACAGAGATTTGAGACATTCAGAATTTTCCCTCCAGCTGCAGAAGGGCAGGCTCCTGGCTATGGCAGATCGTGGTTGCTAAGAAACAAGGAGCCTTATCAGTCTGCTCCAAACTGGGCCACGCAGAGACTGTTCCACACCCAGCATCTGAAAATCAACGTGATTGCAAGAGAACAGTTACTGCCTGGCACCACTGCTGATAAGCCTCCCCGCAGTCACAGGCTCCTCTGCCTGCAGCACTGGGCTGTGATGGATCCGTATCAGGGCAGAGAGCACACGCCACTCGAGAAGGCAACGCTGCAATTAATTTTTCCCATGACAGCGCGATCACGAAGCGTTACTGAAGTCTATCTGCTAATAAGCCTTATTTCTCAACTGCCTACAATCAGGCCTCCGTGAGCAGACTGTGCCATCGGCTGTCAGCCTTCCTCCCTCCCCCCCCCCTCCATCCTCCTCATCCGACTCCGCACAGCCTGAGCAAAGTCCACACTTCTTAGGTCGGATTGTCAGGCTGAACTGCTGCGCCCTACGTCACGCTCCATCCGCACTGCTCAGACCCTTCCTCTGCGGGTGCTACAGTGTCTGCCCGGTTTTTGCTCGATAGCGTGGGAAGCCACACCTCACAGCCAGCCTACCTGCAGCCCGGTGCCTTCAGAGTCTTTCCTGTTACAAATAAAACATGGGAGCAGACGAGCTCCTCTAGCTAGAGCGTAACACGAGGAAAGAAAGCCTTTGGCCGTAGGGAAAAGCTCTCCAGTGAGTCATTTCCCCAACTATTTTTGCTAAATAAAACTCCAGTGGATGAATTTCAAATTACTCTAAAAGACATTATCACAACCCTTGGCAAGCTGCTTCTCTGAAAACCAGAATCACTGAACGGTTCCTACGATTAACTTCCACTCTGCTTCTGGAAAAAAGCGTGTGCGCAGAACCCGCTGCCTCAAATTCACAGCAAAAACAGTTCAGCTTAGTGGGAGAACGTATGGCTACCCTCTGTTGTCAGCTAAAAGCTCCAAGACCAAGGGCTGACAATCCCAAAAACCACACTCCAGTGTTACTGCTACAAGTCATTTGTATGGCTAATGAGGATGTGGACAGAGCAGGAAGAGCTCGCACTGCCACCGATCCTTTTCCATTTGAGCATAACAAGGATGGAGATACAACTCCCAGAGCAGTGCCCCGAAGCACAGACGTTACCTTTCTAAGCAGTTCCAGTGGTGACAAGACACCTCACACCAACACCTGCCTTCACAAAAAAGGTGAATTCACCTCAGAGGATGAAAGGAGAAGCTTTCCGCAGCGCAGCACGTAGCTCTAGAAGCCAAGAACGCCGTGCTCACAGCTCCGTAGGGAACACTCTCTTCCTCAGCGCGTTTCAACTGAACAGAAGCTACTGGCGACCCAGCAGAGGTCTAACATCAAGGCAGGCTCGGGGACGTGCGTGCGGATGGACGTATTTTAAACGAGCACGCTCACAAAGCTTGCCTTACTGCCTCTCTTCAAAAATTAGACGTTGCTGCTTCTCTTCTGGGGAGGATCATCACAGTCCGTAAAGACATTTGTTGACGAATTTGTCACGCCTTTGGAAACTGCACGGATTTTTTGGTCAATACCTGATCTGTAAGCGCTAGAGAAATAGAGAGGAACGAGGCATTTGTTTAAACAAGTATATTCTTGTTACCTAGAAAAACACTTCACTTCAGGAACACCTTGTGCTAAACAAGAAAACATTTGGGAAACTGGCCACTGCTGAGAGCCTGATCCTCCTCTTCACAAAAGCTCGACACCGGCTGCATCTCCACTCCTCCAATAAATTAAGATGATAATCAACAACACTGTTGCATTTACGGGCAGTCACTCCCGGCCACTACCGAATGTAACAAACTGGAACATATGTCCCCCAGCTGTTCCAGCAGAACTAGGTCGCTGGATCTATTTGCTCTCAAATCATCAGCAACTTAATTTCTTTCATTACATTTCTGCGAGAGAGACACACGCTATTTGAACTTTATATGCACACCACTGAACCAGCTTTGGAGGCGTGAAAGCAGACGAGCAAAGTGCTTTCCAACTCCCAAACGCATCAGGCTTCCATTGACTCAATTTACGGTTCGCTCCGAGTTCCAGAACCACTTGTTCACATCCTGCTGGGCTCTTTTTCCGCCAGCGAAATATTAACGAACATCTGTCTGAAGGTGGAGGGGTGGAAATCAAGCCACGAAGGCGATACTGGATAGCTACTTGTTGGTTTAGGATGGCGCCCATCGACGGTGCTAAGCATCCTTATCCTTCACGTGTAATAATGTGAAAAAAAAGCACACAGCTTTTTCGAAGAACAAAGTAAGTGCAGGACTTCCAATCGAGACAGCGACGTTCAGCAGGGATTTGGACTGCTCGTTGGTCTTCACTTGCAAAACTGCAGAGCTAAGAACTCATTTTACTGCCTTCCAGCCACCAGTCAATCAGAACTGCTCCGTTAGCGACCTGCACAGCATTTTGTGCCACAACTTCATTCTTTTTAGAAAGGGAAAAACCCTACAGATTTTAAGACTTCCAGCACACGCTATGACTAACCGTGTCTCAGGATGAGGTAGCTGTGTATTTAAATTAAATGAGAGCTGGATCAGGATGTGACACCCACAGCAAAACAATTCACAAGCTCAAGGAAGACGTTTTACGTTTGGCAGCGTTTTCTCTTTGGAGTAAGGAGACAAAAAAAAGATAATGTCACGCACAAGCTGGAGCCCCAATTAGAATGTATTTATGCTTGAGACGCCGACGCAGTTAGGAGAATACAGACATTTTAATTAAAACTAGTATTTCACACCAGAACTCCACGTTTGAAAGAAATCTCAAGTTGCTGTCAGCTCAGATCTCAAGTGACACAACACGCATAAGCAGAACGCGACAACATTCACCGAGTAAATTCTTCCTCTCGCTGCCTTTATCAAAAAAAAGGCAAGCAACTCACGATAAATACTACGCACTTGAACGCTTTCCTCCCACTCCCGGAATCGAGCGCCCTTTAATTGAACTTTAAGTCTGCATTCTGCATGCACGCAGCTTTGCACCTCTCACCTCTGCTGCCCCGCCTGCTGCTGGAGCACTGCGTCAGGGTACTCCTTCAGCTACATGGAAAAAGCCTGCAGCAACACGCTGCTAAATTTCAGGTGGTTTTACAACTCGATCAACAGACGGGAGCGGAAAACAACATCACCCCCATTCCACCGCTTGTTACGCTCGGCCAGGACCTCGATTTGGCCGCAATCAAAGTGGTATCAGAGAGAAATTAAAAGGCAGACTCACGGAGCACAGCCCGCAGACTCCTGGGCTCCTCTCAGCAGCACTGCAGCTCCCCAGGGCCACGCTGGAGGCGGACGGTGTGCAGCTGACTGCTAATTTCCCATTGACACCGTCTCACAATGGATCTGAGCAGTAGAACAGCTGCCAGTTAGGGTTAGAAAATACCTCGTGGAAACGAGAGCTGAAGAGGGACTTGTTTTTCCAGCTCTCTTAGCATACACCTGCAAAGAGACCCACCACCCCTGCCCTCGTAAATGACTTCACAGCAATTAAACGCCACACGCCGCACGAGGCAGCGAGGCTCTCCGCTCCAGCCTCGGCTCCCTTACACCTCTACGAGCGCCCGGAGCACGCCGACACCGTTGTTTACGGCCGTTCGGCCAGCAGACAGGACCGCAGCCTGTTATTATAGCGGGCTTTACGGTCTCACCGCGAGAAGAAACGACGACCGGAGCGATTCGGCCCCGCGGCCCGCAGCACGCAGCGCACACAGGCAGGGCCGGGCCTGGGCCGCGCCCCGGGGCCTCTCCCCCCACACCTGCCCGAACAACGCGGCTCCTCCCGCGGGCTCCCCTCGCCCTCAGCCGCCGATCCCGCGCCCTCCCGCCCCAGAGGAACCCCGTCACCCCCCGCAGATCTCTCCCCACCTGAGGAAGCGTCCTCCGGCAGCACCGCCGGCAGGTTCCCGTTCGTACCCCCCGCCCTCAGGCGGCGCCCTGCCCGCTCCTTCCCGCGGCGCCCTGGGACTTGTAGTTCTCCCGTCTCTCGCCGGCCCTAGGGGTGCGGCGAACGCTCCGCCGCTCCGAACTACAGGTCCCAGCATGCACCGCGCCGCGCCCTACCTGAGCCCTCCTCCCCTCAGGTAAATCCCCTCCCTCAGCCCGCTGCCGCGGCGCCTTCGCCGGCGCCGCTCTGCTGCGCGCGGTGCCTCATGGGAAAGGGAGTCCCGCGCCTCCCGTCACGCCGAGGAAAGGGCGGGTTCCGGCACTACAACTCCCAGTGTGCACCGCGCGGGCGCCGCCATTTTGGGCGTTGCTGGGCGACGCGGACGCCCCAGGAGGAATGGCGGGGGAAGGGGACTGAGGCGCTGGGGGGGGAGTTGGTCACCGAGGGAGGAGTGCTGAAGGGCAGCGGCACGTCCACCTGAGCCTTCTGCTCTACGGGAGTTACTGTGACGAAACGACTGAATGAAGTATGTCTAGTCCCTGCTTGCTGCCATTGCACTCCTCCCAACTGACGTTTCTGCTCACGAGCACGTATTTCTCCGGCACGAATGAGGACACAAATGTGGCTCAGGCAGATTTCTGTACTGACTCTTCCAATCTGAGAGCAGGGAAAAAGTGGGAGATCGTGGAAACTTTCGCTGTTTGCGTGAGAAAATGTGAGCTACCGTGACAATTAACGACATCCAGACACACGATTCATAAATTCTTCTCAGACGCTGTCTCCTGTACCTCAATACCGCTTTTAATTCAACACAGTAGCAGTTCATTCAGTGCAGCAAGAATTATTTTAATCCAGTGTCGCTAGCGATTGCCTGGCTTTCAGCTGTCGGCTGAGGCAGCCACCAAGATTTCCCCTATTGGGCGAAGAAGCGAGCTGGCCCAGCTGCTTGAGGAAGGATGCTTTGGTAGCTTTGGTGATGGGGACGAGGGAAACTGCAGTCCTTGGAGCACGGTCTATTTCTCACTGACCAGCGACATTCCTCAGTGAACACTCTATCCTTAAGGAGGAGCTTGAAAAATGGAATCGTATGGAGCAGAACACAATCCGTGCCCATACTGACAAGTTTCCCCAGATCTGCGCTATTCTACCTCTAGTAAATTAAAGCACTGCTTCTTATGTGTACTCGATTCTATTCAGACTTCCCCAAATTAGTTGTAATCTTTAATCTCCTTCTCTGGAATGGCACTTTTCATCTGCTTGCCTCTGTCCCACATATCAGGGTTTCTCTTTACTAAGCAAGAAGCGCTCATTTCACAGCGATGGTTTTGAAGGTCTGGTTCTGATCAAAGCAGTAACAGGATGGCTTAAGCATTTTCTCTTTCACGTCAGCTTTACAGCGTAGAAGTCTACTGCTAGATTTGCATTAATATTAAGGACAAGCCTAAAAGCTTTCCGCCTTTAAGAAGAACATACGTGTTCTTTGTAAAAAATTGAACAGGACTCAAACAATTCGTACCAGATGGTAAACAATACTCCATTCCACAAATACATGTGCTCATCTGTACTTTTCCTGGAAGATTACCTGGCTGAGACACAGCAAGGCACTCAAGCAGAAGCTTATAGCTGCAGAGCGGATCTGACCTACATAACAGAAGTGGAAACATCAGTTGGCTTGTCGGGAGAATCACAGCCAGCAATTGACACGATTTCATGGTCTGCTGATCCAGTGGCAATATTTCTGTTAAGTGGGAAAACCGATATATATGGCAGCCCTTTGGGAGAGCTGTGTTACCAATGGTATCGGGTGGACCGGGCAGGTTTTACAGTTAGCACCCTGGGCATACCCAGCCGTTCTTGAAGCAAGAAGTACAAAAAGGACTCCCTTCTCATCGTCTGGGTCGTGGGAGGAAAGACCTTTTGAGAAACACCTCTCAGCCAAGCCAAGAGATGTCTCAGGCGTTGGCCGTTTGAACTAAAATACGTGGGGGTGTCTGCTGCCACGCGTGGTGCTCCTATCCAGCAAAAGACTTCGAGTGGGTAAATTGAAAGGGGGTTATTCCAGGGCAGTTTTCATGGGTAGCTTGAATTGAATGCGCTACCACCAAAACGACGTGTTCTACTGTTTCTTTTAGGGAGGGGTTTCAATACCACCAGAACAAACACGTGCATCGCTTCCCTTACCAGCTTTGTTTTAATTGTAAGTTCCCTTTCCACGTTTTTTCCCCTCGAGGCTCTGCTCTGGGATGGAAACTGAAATTGCTTTTTATGAAAGACCCTGAAAGTCCAGGCAGGAGATGGTGGGAATACAAGAAAAACTGTTCGGAGCAGAAGCTGTGGAGCAAGATAAACAGCAGGAGATGTTCCAGACTTCAGAACAGCAGAACAGATGGGCACGATGGCTCTTTGGTTTAGAGCAGGGGATAAGAGAAATGCTCCGCACACAGCCTGATGATGAACAAAAGACATTACAGATGCTGGGATGGTTCTTCTGGCCAAGCTTGCTACCGATTCTGATAGAAGAACTCACATCCAAATTCACCCCATATGATTTTCCTGCCTACGCTGTCTTAAAAGTACCTTAGATGTGCAATTGAAAAGAGAATTGGGATGATTTCTGACGTTTCTATTAGCTAAACCTTTCAATGCTCTGCAAATTGCATTTGTGCAATTGTAGATGTGGTTCTTCTCTCCCTAGGTGTTCGTCCTTTGTAATGTAACAAAGCCTTCCTATGCACGAAGTGGGAAGTGGAAAAACGTAAATATTCATCATTCTTAATGAACCATTTATTTCCGCACGCTTAGTGGAAGGTAAATTTACCAAATATGCATAGCTAAATGAATTAGTCCTAATAAGGTTTCAATCTTGCTCAATTTCTGGGGCTTAGTCAACATTTTCCATACATTTCTCGGCCGAGAGCAAGGGAGGGAGGGCAAAGAGGTGAGGAGGGAGAAACCAAAATGACTCCCGAGGCTGTTGGTGCGAGAACAAAGATCCAGCATCGACTGTATAAATAAACATGAGAGCATATGAAAGCGGTAATGATTCTCGTAATATACGGCTTTAATTACTACCACATTGAGAAGAAATCCTCAGCAATGGACTGACTTCTTCTCGGGCTTTATTAAAAAGTGAATTGCGTTCCGCAGTGCAGAGCTCGTATTCCTCAGCAATCCTCCCTTTTTGAACACACAGCGTCGTAAAAACACATCTACAAAAAAAAAGCAGAAAAAAGTCCTTCCAGTTGGTGAAGTGTGAGGTCACACGCACGTGGAAACTCATCTTTCCTTGTGCACCGCCGAATGAGATGCTGGGCAGCCCAGGCACATCTGAGCCCTTATCACAGCAGCACAACCTAAGAAGTGCTGGGGGAAATCCGCTCTCCTCACCTGGAGAGCTTCATTATCTGGGGGATGCGAGCGGCTGCGTTTCCCCCGGCCTGTGCGAGGGCACGGCTCAGTGCAATCCGCCTTTATCGGGGCCTTCTTCAGGTTTTCCGTTCGCAGAAGGATTGCTGAGCCACGGAATTATCAGCTCCCAGCTCAGTACTTACGGAGCGTGCAAGGAGAGCACCGAGCAAGCGTGGCTGCGGCGTTCATCGCCAGCGCCCAAAGCAAAGCCAAGCAAAGGATAAACCAAGAAACAACAAAAGCCCCGCTTCCTCAGCGTTCCAGAGACGGATTGTTTCTGAGAGAAGGAAAAAAAATAAGTTACAGCAAAGGAAGCAACAAGGAAACAGCTTTGCGCAACAGGATTTCCTGCCAGGACCTTTGGGTCACAGCCACTGGATGCCCCATCCAGTCCTGGGATGGTCCTGGGGCTCCCTGCTCGCTGACTGTGGGGTGTCTTGCCACTTATGGGGCTGTCCCTGGGGGCTCAGGTTGGCGATTTGGTAAATATCTTTCTCAGACTCAGGAAATTCACGGCATACTTCAAAAGGCACGCACGGATCTGCAGGAGGAGGAAGGAGCCTGGTGTGGTTTTTTATTGCTTTTATGAAAGTAAATAGCTGCCATAGTTTGGGGGACTGGCAGCGCATGACCCACAGCCTCACGTCTCCGTGTCTGGATCGCTCCATGAACGCCGAGGGCAATTTTCTCTTGGCTGCTCTCACAGCTGAAAGCTTAGCAGAACTCGCCTAGTAAAAGCTATTACCACTTTGTACAAAGCCTTGCTTTTGTGTTCCCTACAAATGCAACTTCAAGCTGTCATCTCGAATAACAGGGGAAATCCATTGGCTCCTTTAAAACTTATATTTTGATTTTAAAAGAGTCCAGCTTGTGGCAAGAAAGGCTCGCAGAGAACGACCAGCTCGCCAGGTCCAGCCGCACCACACACGTGCCAGCCTGTCAGGTAACACGTCCACGGGCACCTAAATTGTAATTCCAACTGTCCTTCTCCCAGCTTCTGCAATATCAATGGCATATCTCCATCTCACCAAGGAAAAAGCATGAAGAAAGAAGAAAAAGAAACCCTTGCTAGCATTGGGCTTGCCTATTTATACTGCAGTCCTCCCAAATTAACACCTACTCAGCGGGCAGGGCTCCAGCAGCACGCTGATCAGAGCTCTGATCTGGAGCGGGTTTAACTCTCTGCTTGCCTTATATGGAGCAGAAGATAGAACAACTTCTTTCCTTTTCCCTCCTTCACTTTTATTTAGCAGCTACTGCACGCCATTCCGTGCCTCCGGTTTTCTGGGTCCCGAAGCAATGTGTCATCCAACACGGAGGCATCCAAGGCCAGGTTGGATGGGATCCTGGGCGGCTTGATTTAGTGGTTGGCAAACCCGCCCGTGGCAGTGAGGTTGGAACTGGGTGATCTTTAAGGACCCCTCCAACCTAAGCTACCCTGTGATGCTATGATCCTTTCAGGGTCCAGAAGCAGTGTGCCATCGTTAACGGGTTGATGGCTGGACTGATGGGTGAATGGTCAGACTGGATGATCTCAGCGATCTTTTCCAACCTTAACGATTCTCTGATTCAATCCTCGAATGTAGCAGCGTTTAAACTGGATTTAGTTCACAGTAAAGACAAATGAACAAGGGAAAGAAACTAAAAAGGTCATACAGTAAAAAGAGGAACACCAGACCCAGTCAAAAGCATCAACAAGAAGATGGCGCATCGGCATAAAGCAACAAAAATTTAAGGAATTCATCTGCCTGCTTACAAAAACAGGTTCTAACCCTTCGGTCAATGAGCAGAATGCTTACCACGGTGTAATTGTCAGCATTCTGCATTCGGTGTATGAGCGACCTGGAATGCAAGCTCTAATCACAGCTGTGCCCAAAGTTCTTCTGTGCCCAAGGACATCAGATTCCCAGGTGGACCTCGGCACCTCCTGGACCTTCTGGACCTCGGCACCTCCTGGACCTCCTGTTGTGCCACTGTGCCTGATGTGCTCCTGGCACCCTGCTCCATCAGTGCCTGGGAACAGGGTGGGGTGAGGCACTGTGTTTACCCAGGGCTTCATAAAGCACAGGAAGTCAGCAGAGGAACCAGCAATTTTCCCAGCGTCCACTCATGGCTGTAAAATCTCCACTCCATAAGCCTGGAGGGCCGTGTTTGCGAGCTCCCGCTTGCCGGAGGCACATCTCGAGCAGTGACACGCTGCCTCGACGCTGGCTCACTGGGACCTCTTGCAGTGGGGTTTACTTGGCTCTCAGGATGAAGCGAGCTCGGTTTTCGTTTCTTGGGGGTGGGTGTTTGGGGGAGAGTGAGCACAGGATCGAAATCTCCAGACCTATGATCTCCCGCAAAAAGGAATTTCCTAAACAGAAGATGTAGGGAGCCATCGTGTTTGATCTCTCTGTTTATACCCTGGATGGTACTTTTCCTTTCTCCTTTGGTGCAAATACTGCAGGGACAAGCCAAGACTTTCTGCGTGTTGCATAGACCACCTCTCTGAGCACCACAAAAGTGAAGCTACTGCGCTTTCTCTCTGTTACTAATAATAAGACTAAGTAGGATGTTCTGTAGTTTAAAGAGAAACCATGGAGATGACCTGCCTCTTCTGTCAGATCCTCATCCCTCCTTTCTTAAGCAACACAGGCAGGCAGTGGGAGGTCATCTTTATGACATGGCAGCCTGTTTCCAGGACTGTAGTTCTCCAGGGCTGTGATAGCACAGCGTTGAAGTGCGAAGGAGGAGGTGAGGAGTGCCAGTGTCTGTCATCTGCACTGTGTCGAGAACACTTAAATATAAACGATGCAGGAAGTAAGAAGTACATCACTAACATTTGTCCCAGTAAGTTTTGTTGTAGCTTTCTTTGGTGGCAGAAGAAAGCAAGGAAGCAAGGCTGGAGGCACAAGCTCAATCAGCATCCCTGTGCCCAGAGTTCCCGTGCATGAAAGGTCCTCGGAAGACTTCAAATATATTCACTGATGTCTTTCAGAGAGACAGAGCAGCGATGGCAGGCATCTCTGGGGCACTCAGTTCCACTGGTATATTCAGCAACGAGCGCCCACACGACGCCCCTGCAAACTGAGTGCTGCCCATGAATTCAGAATCGGGTCTCTGGGGGCTGCTACCTAAACAAGAACTCAATCTTTCATCCCGCTAACTAGCCGGAGGTTTTCTATGGAGAATACGCAGCAATTATATTCCTTTACTTCCTAACTTTAAAAGATTTCATTCTTCTGTTGGAGTGCAGTTTGCTTCGAAAGAGAGGCAGGGTATGAGATGTTGAATTTTTCATGGAGCCAAAGGTCTGCTCCTGGAAGCTGCAGAGCACCCTCGCTTTCTTCTGAAGTCAGCCTAAGTAGTGCTGTGTAGCACAGGATTAGGCTTGAAGGAAGCGAGTGTCAAAAAAAGCAATTTGCATTTTCTATGTAAACTAGAGGCAATATCTGTATTGACAGATGGAAAGCGGTCTGCACTGAGAATACAAATTCTGCAATGCACTCTGTGTTTTTGCAAGCATAAAAGATTCTGCAATTCCACTCTGTGGAGAGGGACAAATCCTACAGTGCTTGTCAGAGTTCCTTCTCACACTGCGCCGGGACAAAGCTCCTGTCCACTAAAGCACAGGGACAGCACACACTGAAGGCAGGAGAGCTGCCAACCCCCAGGGATTTTGGATCCTCATTGATAGAGCGGTGAAACCAACTTGTGTCCACTGCACATCCGGGGAGATTCTGCCCAGGTTTGGTCTTTCTGGATGCACTATTATGAAACAGCAGCCCTTGCGTTCTACCCGTCCCCGGAGGGAACATCAACAGACTCCGGGCCTGAGGACAGAGATGCTCAGATGTCCTACTTTGCTAAAATAGGATAATGAACACGTATGTGGAAAGTGGTGGCAGTGTATAAAAGGACATCCCTCGTGATGGCCCCTTCCCTTCAGATCACGAACTGAACCGGTGCCTCTCATTGGAGTGCAAAACATAGGAGTGTCTCTGCAGCTCAAATCCACGTGTCAGAAAGGATTTGGGGGCAGTCAGGCCTGGAGATGAAACTGTAAATTAAAGTTCTACAAAGTCATGAAAAGCACCCTGATGTTCTTTTTATATCTCCGTATGCAGGTAATGGTGATAACATGCCTGATGCACCAGAAGGGCGTTTTACCCCCGTGCCAACTTTGCCTTATCGCACCGGGACTCGGCACACGTCTCCACGTTTTGCATTCTTGCCCCACCACATTCTTTGGGATCAAAGTACAAATCGTTCTCTTCAGCCCGGGCAAACACAGTCATTTTGTTTACAGTATTTCCAATCACACCTGGGAGATGGTCCTACACCCCTCCTATGCTCCCTTAAGCAGTAGAATGATTAACTGCGTGCAGCAGCAAGACAAATAAACATCCAACTGGAAATACCATTGTGAGAACTAAACCTACGGATCCTCCTGAGTTACAAAAGCACTCAGCCACCACGTGGAGCTATCAAATCTCCGTCAATACTTGAGATACTAAAGGAGTGCAAAGGAAATAGAGGCCCCATCTCTAAAATACGGATACAAAATGGTCACTCTTGAAAAAGGACAGCTGTGATATCACGTCTTAAGTGCGTCCGCTGCACCCGTCATTTCTGCGTTGGGTGGGAAGGTGGAAGATAGGGAACCACTTCTTTCCAGGGCTTTACAGACATTTCACTTCTGCTGTTGCAGGATTATGATAAAGCTCAGGGAGGTGTAATTAAGCTTCTGGGATGGGAAAGGGGACGGTAGGTGGAGTCCTACGGCTGTTCAGTGCAGAAGAATAGAGTGTCATTGAGGCCAAAGAGCACTAGTGCCCAACCCCAGCGGGGAGTGACAGATTGCCATGTCTGTCGTTCTGTTTGCCTTGCTATGGAGGCAAACCTATGGAGGAGCTCCTATGGAGGAGCTCTCTTGACTTCTGAGGTTATTCATAGGGACTGCAGGATTTCATCTGCGAAGAAGATATCAGCACAGATCTCTGAGGGCAGCAGCATTCACCGCAGAGGAGCCTGCCCCTCACCGCCATCGGCCCCTTTCTGCAGTGGCCTGCAGGGGTCCAACATGCTGAAACTCAGCTCTGGCATGGTGGGCCGTCCCTGATCAGGTGCATCAGCCATCTGACGGCTTCTCCTGCTCTGACGGGCACCCGCAGCCCGATGCAGGGTGAGGCATCTCTTCTGCTGCGTGTGTGCAAGTCTGAGTGCAGCTGCGGTGTGGAAGGGAAGGATCCAGGCAGCAGAGGGCAGGAGGTTTATTACATAAGCAAAAGTCCTCAGGGAATCGAGATATCCCCGCAAACACTCTGACGTCACAGCCTGTTTCCCAAATTCAGCACGTCCCCGTGCAGGGTGGGAAGTGAGTAACCGCAGCACCATCACCTGTGTGGGACAACATGGGGGTGACTCACGGTGCAGCACTGAGAGCGCACTGCACCTGCTCCTCACCTTGTTCCTCCTGGCACCTCTCTCGTCCTGCAGTGGTCCCTCTTCTCTGCTACACGGGGACTGCGGCTGCCTCTAGGCTTGCGACGGCAGCCACAACCCTGGGTTGATCCCTTTCATCTTCTCCAGCAGCACGCCCCCCCTGGCAGCAGGCTGAAACCTGGAGCAGCTCAGCCAGACTTTCCATGCAAATTTCTGTAGGAGGACACAGACGTTTGGGACAGCCGCAGACTTCGTGGCACGGCATCGTGGATCGCTAGTGATCCTTGAACCACAGTTTATCCATTGATCCCAGTCACTTACCCCTTCAGAATTAAGGGGAGGAACAGAGGACCTGACGTTATGTGCAGGGAATGGTTGCTATTCCTGCTATTCGAGAGTGGCCACGAGTGCCTGAATCACACAGCCCCGAGCTGCTGATCAGCAACGGTCACATGAGGTGTGGGCTATCAGGAAAATTACCACGTTGCCTGTGTGCCTTGTAATGATTATCTAATCGTGGCGCTTTCCTGGTGACTACAGGAAGTGAAGGACGGTGCTAAGGTAGGTGCCAGGTGGATCCAGTGTTTGAGTGTTTGAGTGAGATAAACTCTGGGGCAGCTGGTTCCAGAGCGGGGCAACTCGAGAAGGGCACTGCTTATAGAACTCTGATGGTGTTTCCTATTCCAGCTCCTGTTTAAAGGCTTCTCCCTGTGCTCGGCCATGCGAAGGTGCATGGCTTCCCCCCGGAGATGCTTCCGATGCATTACTCAGTGCCTTCCGGGCTCCTGTGCACCAGAAAGCTTCCCCTGCAGATAACATCCCTGATAACCACAGTTGCTGGAAGGCTTAGTTACATCCCTAAAGCATCTTGAGACAGCTTGATAGAAGCGGTTACAGAAGGACAAAATATAATCACATCAGAACTATCCCACGGTGAGGTCCTGTCTCACTTATCTGATGATTCACCAAGCTTGTTCCCGACGGGATGGATGACATGCTTTGGAATTCCAATAGCCACAGGTACAACCTGCTGCTGCTGAGGCTCCATCGAATGCCTGGCCAGGCAGCTGGCTACACGTGGAGCCAGGGAAACAGTGCTTCTTCAAGCTGTTTACCACTCCGCAGCAAAAACTGTAGGAACACTGTAGGAAGGATCACAGAGCGAACCTCACAGGGATGGGTTTCCAGGCAGGAATAACGCCGCACACCTTGGAGCTGTGTCCTGCAAGGTTAAGTCCAATCATTTCTCAGCCATAATCATTGAGCGGCTTTGATTTATCTGAAGCACCGATAACAAGCCAAGGAAACCGGCTGAAGCCACGCTCAGCAGGCTCTTTTCACCAATCTATGCTATGATTGCTTCCTTTTGCAGCAAGGAGCCCAGCTTGCAAGCCTCTCGAAGGCCGCATCCCCACCTAGCTGGCTTCTTACATCCCCTGGAAAGAGCACACCCGCAGCACTTCACCTGGGATGAGAAGGGCTGGTGAATGGAGGAGAGCCAACAACAGAAAGCTGCAGCATTTCAATCAGTGCTATTGGGGTGCTGCATGGGTAGGCTTCTGGCTGTGGCCACGGTGATGCTGTGTGACAAGGCACACGGTGTGTCCCAGCCCAGGGAGGGGCTGCAGGGCTGGATTGCTGCACGTCACGCACACAGAGGGCGACGGGAAAGCAAAGGCAGAGAAAATGAGGCTGTGACACAGTCAGAAGGATAAAGGGCTTAAAGCGGGCTTGGGGCTGCCTTGAGAGCATGAAAGAGCACTGATCTCCCTCCTGACGATCAAAGAGGGAAGTGCTGTAGCTGCACTGATTGCAGAAGGAGAGATCTTGGCTATATCCAACCCAGAGGGTTGAATGCAAAGCACCTCTGTGCGTACAGCAGGCCTGAACACCACTAACCTCGAGCCCAGTGCACCAAAATGCCTGTGCAGGTGACTCAGTGGGCAAGACCTCCATGAGCCTGACACACAGCCCTGCTGCTGCATCCTGCCAGGCAGCCACACGCCGTGCTGCCAGCACAGCAGCAATACAAACAGAGGGGCACCACGAGGGGCTGCGACCCTCCTGCCGTGCAGACCCCCTTGCAGATCTGGGAAAGCCCCATCTTAACCCGCTCTCTATTTCTCAACCATTTTTTAAGGGACTCCCTAAATACCTCCCCGAAAAAATCCAGTCTCACTTTTTTTTTTTTTTTTTTAAAGGAATTGAGCCAAGCAAATAATTATTGGCAACGAATGAGAACTAAACCAAACCGTGAAGGTTTTCCCATCCCTCCTTTCCCCATCTGTTTCCTTATCTGCATGCGACTTTAAAGTTGTTGGCTTGTTTCTCCGAGCCACATTTCAGTGCCCTTTGAACCACAAAGGCTCTGCACTCTGAACAGCATTTCTCTGGGTTAATTACTGCCACAAGCTGCAAAGAATGAAATCCCTCCTCTTGCATCCCATGCAATATTATTTCAAAAATCTCTATAGGAAGCAGAGTTATACAGTGCACTGAAAACAAGGTGGCATTGCAAAGAATTCTTTTAAAAGGTCCAATCTGGGCAAAAAAAAAACCTATCAGGACAAACTGGAAAAGGAAGGTGTTCCCCCTTACAGGGGAGATGACCAAAGCAACACCTCCCACCCGCCCTCGGCGTGCCGTCACCACTTATCAGGGCTTCCCAAGAGCAGGCTGCAGTGGAAGAGTGCTGGGAGCCAATGGGTGACGCACGGCTGTGGGCAGGACGGGCGGAGCAGGGAACTCACCTGCAGCCAGGAAGGTATAAGAGGCTGCGGCGTGCGGCCGCGCGGCCACTGATGCGGAGCTGCTCAAAGCCAAAGGGAGCCAACGCAACAGGAGAAGGCTGGGAGATACAGAGCCCAGCTGGACAGAAGACTCGTTGGGGCAGCAAGCAACAGCCCAGAACATGCTTTTCTCCTTCCACGCTGCTCTTTGAACAGGTATTTATAGCGCTTGACCTGCTGTTCACCTCCTTGATGCCTGCCGCAAGGCACAGCTACTTTGGGAACGGTGTAGTAGGGCTGGCACTGAGCTGTAGGGACTCTCAAGTCTGGTTTTATGGGGTGGGAGGAAGCTTTCTAGAAGTCGTCGGGAAGCATAAAGTACTTGGTGGATTTGAGGGAAGCAAAAAGCACTTATCTTGGTAGATTTGAGGCTGGGTGGATGGCTGCCAGTGGGACGGCTGAGCTCAGCTACGGAACGGTTTAGTTGTGGTGCTCCAAAGTTCTGGTTGGCAGCGGTGGAAACAGCTGCAAGGGCTGAGGAAGAGCGCTGTGACCGCAGAGGTCTGAATTGTTTGTGTTAAAATGACCACACGTAGTGAGAGAAATTTGCTACCAAAACAAAAGCAAGGTTGGGCAGTGCAGCGGTGGCATCCAGGAGAAGCTTGGTGCTGGCTTCCCCACAAAGCAAACCCAGCAAGCATCACCACCACCTCGAGCAAAGGGAAGATGGGGGCACAGAAGCTCGTACGGTCATCTAGAAGTACCCATTGCAAGCAAACTTCCTCAAGTTTACTCTCAAGACACTGCTGCTCTGCTATGGCTGCGTTAGAGAAAAGTACCAAGCAGCATCTGCCAGCCTCAGTCAGTCTGTCATTCTGTGATCTTTTTCAGATAGGTTACGGAACAGATATCTGTGGAAGTGTAGGGGAGGGGATCTGCAAAACAGAGGATTTGGTGAAAGCAAAAAGAGGGAAAAAAAAAAGCAAAAAAAAAAAAGCAAAAAAAAAAAAAAGCACCAAAAAGAAAACAACAGAGCGAGGGCTTTCCTGTCTTTGTGCCAGCCGGGTTGGGATTTGTAGTTCTGCAATTCATCAGCATCTGCCAGACAGTGCTAAAATATGCAGGCTGAGCTGCAGCCAGGGAAAGACAGACAACAAATATTACAACTTGCTGAAAAGCTCCGATAAAAAACGCAGACTGAAGATTAACTTGCGGAGAGGCTCCGGTGAGCACCAGAGAAGCAAAAGAGGAAGTATTTAAGCCAACGCTTTGCATCGAAGGCAAAGTTTCCTCCCGTAGGTGCAGCCTGGCAACTTAAGATTGCTTTTGGTGATGGCCATCAAAAGCTAACCATGATGGGAGATGACGTTCATGCATCACGGAGATACTTCTGTGCAACGTTAGGAAAAGGCAGGTCTTCCCTATCCCTTACATCAGCCTTCTTGCTAAGACACGGAGTCCGCAGCCCGCGTTGTCGAACCACTGCAGGACAGACTGCAGGCCTATAATTACCGTTTCTGACTTGTCACTGGTAAATCTCCCAGCACAAAGAATCAAGCCCAGCCAGTTCAGTGATACGCCCTCAAAAAATGCTCCCCGGGCACACGGCAGTGCGGCCGGCGCTGAGAACTTCCTGCAGCCAAACACTTGCTTTCAGGGATAAGCACTCCGTATCGAGAAAGCCATACACTTGGTATCAGAGTGTGCTCAGAGCCGCGTTCCCAGCCCCAGATAACTGGAATTCAAGGTAATACCCAGACTGCTGGAAGGCTGGAGGAGCTCGGTTGTAAATCAATTTGCTGGAGCTGCCGTATCAGCCGCTTAGCTCAGGGCTCTGCTTGCACAAGGAGAGAAAGCAGAAAGCAGATGGCAGCACACAGCAAGGCTTGGGCTGCGCTGGCGCTCCTCCAGCGCTGAGAATAGGGAAGAGCTGCACTTCCCTGGGGAAAGCAGAGCAATAAGGAAACAGTGGCGAACTCCCCCTTGTTCTGGCACAAAAGCCATTTCCTCCAACGATTCCTTTCTTGCTGTGTCACGGTGACAGGATCGAGCAGACTTTGTGAGATAACAGTGTTTCCTCACTCCCTCGGTCCCGCTGCCGCACGGAAGCGTTCAGCTCCCACTGTGCACCCACAGCCCCATTGGTGCCACCTGGCAGCCCCAGCGCACAGAGCACCCCGAAGAGCTTCACCCTGCTGCTGCTCCACCACTGAACAGTGTTATCTGTCTCTTAGGCCTCACCGTAGTATCTGAGTATACCTCCCAGCCCAATAGACTGCTTTAGGGAGGTCCCTGCTTGACCCCATGGAGTCCTCTGCTCTGCTCCCTGCTCAGGTATTGGGCAGCACCACCCAGGGTAGGTCCTTTATGTTTTCTCCGCCCAGAGCGAGGTTTGGGGAAAGGCTGCAGCCATCTTTAGTGCCAGGGTGACTGCGGTGGAAAGGCTTTGGCTGGATGGCGGATCTCTGGATGGTGGATCTCTGGTGGCTGCTCGCTTTGCAGGTTGGTTACCTTCATCTTCATCGTGCGGCTTCGAACAGGCAGCTCTAGCAGCGGTTTTCCAGCCTCTGGAGGCACTGCAAGCCGTGAGCTTGCTCTTCAGTCCTCTCGTGGGGGTAAAGATAGGCCTGGTGATGGGTATCTTCGCACTCTTTAAAGCTAAAGCTGTGGTTGTCCTTCTCTTGCAGAGTCTCCCAGGGCTCTATTCATCTCCTCGAGCTCCGTCATGTCGTGCTTCACCCAGCTGTGGCACTCCAGCACACCGGACTCTCCCACCAGCCCGGTCCCTGCATCTCCACATGAAATCCCCATTCCCATCAGCCCTATCGTTATCACCTCTCCGGTGGACAGCAAGAGGAAAGCAAGGTCCCCAACTGACAAACCCGGCTCTCCGAACCCAGCATCCCCAAAGCCGGCCTCCCCCGTTGAATGCTCCATCTGCTTCAACACATACGACAACACCTTTAAGACCCCCAAGCTGCTCCAATGCTCGCATGTTTTCTGCCTGGAGTGTGTGGCCCGTCTGAGCAAAGGGCTGCCCCCCAACCACCCCGAGGACCAGCTCCCCTGCCCCTTCTGCAGGCAGCTGACCAGCATCCCGCTGGAAGGTGCCCCAGCCCTGGAGACCAGCAAGGAGCTGCTGGCCACTCTGCCCCCCGAGCTCCAGCAGGAGAAGGTGCTCTGGATGGAAGGCACCAAGCTGTGCTGCCGGCAGGCCTCTGACGACCCCGAGAACCCAGACTCGTGCATCTCCATCGACGTTGCCATGAGCAAACCCGAAAGCCCAGAGGTCCCCCCGACGGGGCTGGCAGGGAGGCTGTCCCGCTGTGACGTGTGCGACGACTGGAAGCGCATCGTCCTGCTCTCTGCTCTCATCATCATCCTCTTCTGCATCATCCTATGGCCGGTGCAGTGCGCGCTGAAGACGGGGAACCTCCGCTGCTTCACCAGGACTGTTGCAATGAGCAGGCCAGAATATCTCCCCTCGAAACACACCACAGCAGCCACGCCTGTGACACAGCTCCCATTCCTGTAGCACCAGGCGTAACGTGGCACACCCCCCAAGAGCATCCCTCGGTGTGCTTGCAGACCCCACGGTCCCCGCTCCCGTTCTGCGCCCACACCTGGACGCACGCACTCACCTCCAGCAGCCCAGGAACGCTCCCAGGAGCTGCCTCAGTTTCCTGCTGCCAAACTCCATGGAAACCTGAGTCTTCAAAGCTGCTGCAAAGGTGTGACGGGCGACAGATGAGCTTCTGGGACTGTTTGCCCACAGGCTGATACCAGGTGACGGTGGCTGTAGCTCCTTCCAGCTCCTTTGGGGAATAAAGGGCTAGCTTCGTGGCTGTTCCTAAGAGGAGCTGAGCTTAGGAAGGTAAGGACATGTTGAAGCTGCAGAAGCAGATGAAAATTAACCTTATTCCACATGCTCAAAACGTTTCCGTTGTGGATTCAGCACAGGAGGTGTGAAATTCTGCCTCCTGCTGACAACACATCCATCCACCCCTGCTCCTCAGCTGAGCCGAGCGCTGCTGAATTTCCAACGGAAAATCAAAGCCACCCTATTGCCGTTTTGTTTTTCTCTCTAAGAAGGTGCTTAAAAAAGAGTAAGCACTCATCCTTAACCTGGAAAGGAGAGCAAACTCGCCCTGAGCACGGCATCACACTGTCCTCCGTGAGCTTCCTTCCCTCTGCTCCCAGGCCAACTGTTACTGAAGCGGCAGAAGTTCCACTTTCTGACAGCTCTACCCTCCTCATCTTCCAAGGTGTCAGTATTAAGACACAGGCCAGTTGCTTACGCTCTCTTTTTAGTTAACCCAGTGATCTTCTGACAGTGGTTAATAATGGCCTTCGTGAAGAAGGCGGCTTACAATTAAATCTTGTTTATTCAAGCACATGGATGTGAGACAGGATTGTACACAAGTACCACGGATGTATTAAATTATGTTTTATACAATGCACGGTGTCAGTGTGTAACATTTACTCCCTGTTTCCCCCCTTAAAGGATGCAGCAGCAGCACAGCTGTACTCTTTATCCACTGCCTTCATACTTACTGCCATCCCAGTGATGCCGTCCCAAGCACAACCACCCCTGAAAAAGGAGAAGCTGCAAAGACTGCTCATCTTTTGCTTCTTCCCAGCTGGGTCAAAGATGTTTTCAGTCTCCCTTTGCAGCAAATCTGGTCTGAAATACAAAAGGCTGAAGCAACAGCAGAAGTACCCCAAGCCCGTTGCTATGCAAAACTTCTGTAAAGCTTCTGAGTGCGTTCTGTATCCGCACCACCTTTGTTGTCGAGCTGCAGGCTGCTATTATCTGTGCCAGCCACACGGCTGCAGAAATTAGTCCAGGAACTGCAACAGCTTCTGCCAAAGGCCCTGGGCTCGACAGGGATTCTCCCTTGCATCACCCCATCGCTTGCTGCTGTGAAGGATATCTTCACAGCACCAGCTTAAGTGCCTCCTTGGAAAAAGCGGCTCACTGAGACTTAGGGCAGAGAAGGCACTTTCATCCTAAAAGGTGCATTTGAGATTAAGCCCAGCAAACTGGCACTAGCAGGGATGAAGCGTTCTGTCACGTGCAACTGCATGACTGCTCAATCCCACTGATGAGACCTAAGGGCAGGGGGGAGGGAAACAGCATCTTTAGCCTCATCACACCCATTGTTATGGCTGCTAAACAGCGAGCACAGAGATCTCACAGCTCACAGATGCTCAGGAGGCCCCTTGTCCACACTTTCACTTTCCCAAACCACTTAAAAAGAGAGGGGGGAAAAGAATGAGAAAAGCTTTGAGAATATTCAACGTTTATTAAAAGTGCAATAAAAATAAAACAGTTTTCCTGTCCTGTGAGAAGGGACCAGGAAGACCAGTCAGGAAATACAGCCAAGGGATGCCATCGTGCTTTCATTCAGCCCCTCCTGCTCATTGCTGGCTCTTGGGCACCAAGGTCCCTGACCAGGCAGAGGGGCAGCGACCCAGGAGCACATCAGCACCCTGCATGCTCCAGAAGTCAACACTGGCACTCTGACCCCAATGAATCCTGCAAAAAGGGGGGGTTCCATTTGCAGACCGAAGGGCTGGAACAGCAGGAAGCCCCAAACAGTCACAAGTCAAGATTCGTCAACAGAGCTGGAACACTCCACTCAGTAACACACTCATCTTCGTGGCACTGGTCAAATCCTAAGTGCTCCTACAGCACCCAATGCAGCACACACAGCACTTGTCATATAGTTGTGGGCAGAAGGAGAGGTCATACAGCAAGGAAACAGCAGAGCTGCATCAAGCTTAGAGGGACCCAGCTCCACAAGTTCAGCTCAGCCCAGCATCCTAGGGTGCGTTACTCACCCAGGGGGGCTGAAAGCACAGTGCACAGTCAAAGCTGCTTTCCTGCTCGTCAGCACACTCCAGCTAGATGGGCTTTCAGGGCTCAATACTCACACCAAAGTGACGGTGCTCACCTCTGCCTCCCAGCCCTGCCATGACACTCGCACGCAGCTCCAAGCACACGCACACACACCTCACCTGTTGTACAGCAGGGTTGCATAGAAAGCTATAACTGCAACGGCCAGAAGTGTGAGGAGAAGAATCAACAGAGGCACAGATACCTGGGTTCCAGGCAGTGCTACTTCCCACCTTCAAGGCAGCAAAGTTAGCCTGGAAATTGGCCTAGAAGCACACACTTCTAGCTCGGAAATGATTGACCTAACAAATAGACTGAAGTGCACTGATACTTGACTAATGCCCTCCGTGGGCAACCCTGGGAAAGCCCCTAAGCAAATAGGCATTTCCATTCTGAACCATTTACATGTAAAAAATGACAATCTTAAATTAAAAAAGAAAACACAAACACCAACAACAGTTAAAACAGCTTCCATGCCCAACGAATGTCCAGAGGCACTTCCACATAAATATCAACCTACTGATACAGGGGAGAGCAGGAGAAGGTCCTTCTCAAGAATAAGTTAGCTCCAGGCGTGTTCTTAAGGCTCTGCTTGCTTCTTAGCTCCTCGCTGAATCCAAGGTGCTCGGGGAAGGCAAAATGGGCAAAAAAGCACTGTCTGCAGTTGCAGCATGTGAAAAGGGTGGACGTAAACACTGTAGGTCCTGCAGTCCTAAGCAAGAGGGACAAAAGGGCACGGCTTACGACTGGGAGAAAAGCGCACTGATGGGACACAGAGCTGAGCTACTCCCAGCATCCAAAATCTCTCCTGGTTTATGTAGTTTCTCCCCTACAGCACCGGGCGCACTTTAAAACAAGCATGATCCCATTAGCACAGCCCTCCCCGCTCTGCCACACAGCCACATCTTTAGGCTCTGTCCCGTTTCATTACAGCCTATTTGGCTTCCCTGATGCCAGCAGAGCCGTGGAGATCTGCATGCACTGAAGCACGCAGGATAAACGCAACGTAAACAGACAGTGGTGACACTCAGCCTAACCGAAGGAAGCATTCCTACCTGCACAGCCTCACCTCCAGCTCCTCTATCGCCCCGTGTTACTCATCCCTGAAACCTTTGGGCTTTTGATGTTGAGGTTCTCATAGACGGAAGCTGACTCATCATCAGCCCTGTCAAGAAACAAAGCCTTGTTGTGAACAGCCTCGCTGCTCTGGATGTGCTCCCAGAGGCAGCTGGCCGGTCGGAAGCAGGCAGTGGCCTGGCCGAGTTTCCTTTACCCTTCCCCATAGCCTGTCGGGCTCGAGAGACCGCAGGCCAGGATCTATTTGCCCTTCCCCCAAGAGGAAGGTGGGCTGCCGTCACAGTGCTGGCAGCGTGGTGGGATCACCTGCTTATTTTGAGCCATTCCCATCCAACAGCCAGGAACCGGTGAGGTTTGAGGAAGGGGAGAGGAAGGATAAGTGCTGGGGACCAGGCTCCAGCCGTCCTCCTGCTGCTACAGAAAGTCCTGTTCCCAGCAGACAGACTTACACAGGCTGGGCTCGTGGCGAAGGGGGCTGCCCTTTGGCTCTGCCTTTTTCCACAGGAGGGTATCCAATATTCAAGTAGTCTCGCTCTTTCCTTTTACTTCTCTGAAATAGGAAGCAAATACATTAAAACCCCACTCAGGGCTGACGCAGAAGGAAGCCTTGCAGGACCCCGTACGCCAGCAGGGAGCGGTGGCTGTGGGTTCATTCCCATATGTTCAGGGCAGCATTTGGGTTCCAGAAGAAAGGAAGTGGTTGCGGCGCCTGGTGTGGGGCAAGATGCGCCCTTGCTCCTCCAACCGAGCTGAACAGGACTCACCTGCTCCTCCTCCAGCCTCTTCTGCTCCGCTTCAATGAACTGCTGGACAGCCATGTAAACGAATTTGTACTGGGCCTCTGTCTGCACCATGCCAGAGCGCTGCCTGCGTACCATCTGGATCGTTTTGGGGATGTCAATGTCGCAGTCCAAACCTGCTCGAAAGCCAGAAAGTGGGAAGGGGCAATGAGGTTGAGAAATTACTCTTGCTTGTCACTCCTTCTGCGGCTTGAGAAATAAACACAACCCCTGCTGAAAAGGGTCCGCCTGCCTAAATGCTCCCACTAAGAGAACTGAGGGTCCAGACATGCTACAAAAGTCACTCTAACCCCAGCTTTAGGATCAAGCCTGAACCCAAAATGAGACGAACCCACTGCTGGGAGTTCACGGACCACTGCTTGCACCTGAGCAGGCTTATCTCGTAACAAGGCAAACAGTGAGAGTCACAAGACTGACATGGAGACATACCTTGCCTGTGAATAATATCCACCAGAATGTCTATCACTATGATGGTGCCTGTGCGTCCTATTCCAGCACTGGAGAAAGAGAAGGAAGGCTATATTTCCCTATGTGCATACCTGTATCACCTCTGTTTCCCAATTGCCCTCCACCAGACCGTGTGATGAGCCAGTTGTAGGTCACAAAGGGAAGAGACTCCGTTTTTGTTCCCCGTCCCCACGGCAGAGCTGGTTCCTACCTGCAGTGCACTATGATCGGCCCCGTGTCTGGAATGCTTCGCTGCGTGCGGTTCACTTGGTCCAGAAAGCTGAGAACCCCTCCTGGTTCATTGGGCACCCCGTGGTCTGGCCAGCTGAAATACTGGTAGTGCTTCACCACCCTGGGACGCTCATCCTACGTGGAGCAGAGACCCAGCACCCATCAGAAGGAGCAGCAGGCTTCCCCTTCGTATATAAAACCATTAAGGTTGGAAAGGACCACTGAGACCAAGTCCAACTGCCAACCCATCACCCGGCGTACCACACCTCCATTCCTTTCCCATCAACAAAACTGGAACAGAACAGCCCAGAACTTCAGCAATGGAACCACGAGGTAAAAAGCAAGAGATGCTCCAGATCCCATTCCCAGGGCCGCGGAACCACCATCAGCTCACCCTGTCCACGTGCAGGATCTCCAGCTCCCGGAGGTAGTAGCCCTGCGCCTCGCGCTCGCTGACGTTTCGCACGCAGATGCACCCATACTCCTTGGCACAGCCCTTGTCTGGCCAGTAGCGGAAACACTTGTTCTGTAGCAACACAGGAGAGCTGCTGTGAGCCAAGGGAGGGGAGCTGGGGGACGGACCCCAGGTGGATTCAGCCAGGGATGCTCTGGGGTCAAAGGATGAGCAGCAATAGTGCAAAAAATTTAAGGAGAACCACGCATGCAGAGCGTTTCCTTGAGCTGGGGCTTGGATAGGCTCTGCAATTACTTTCCTGCTTCCCAGCAGCTTGCAACCTCCTGCTCTGCTTCCCAGCTTGCTGCAAGAAGCCCCTGCCATCGTGGGCAAGGACCTGCAGTTGTCCAAGCAGGATAACACAGTTAGGTTGGTTGCCCAGATTAATTCATCACTGATTCCACGTCACATTTTAACACAAGCCCCTACCGACTACCCAGCCTTTCACTTCTGAAGGCTTTAAAACCGGTTTGCATCCAGCCTCCCAGGTTGGCACGGGATGCAGGTGACACTGGGGCTTGGCAGCAGCTCTCACCCTGCCCCGCTCCACTTCCTTGGTCGTCATGACAATGACGTGACTGTTCTCCTGGTACACCATGGTCCAGAAGTCATTCACCGTTGTCTGCAGGCAGCCCTGGGTGGCTATGTAGATCTTGCAGTGCTCCGAGTTCCTTCCATCCTCAGGGATGCTCTGAGGAGAGCAAGAGATTGAGAATTGCTTTAGTGCACCCTTTAGCAGCAAAGTCTCGCTGTGCAGTGTTTGGGAGCCAGCCGATTTTCCCCTGCTCGTCACCCATGGACATGAACTGCTCCCATCACCAGCTTCAACAGAAGCCAACATTGCCAGCAAAATCTGCCTGCTTCCGGGGACCTCTGTAGCACACAGTACTGAGCACAGGCCATGAGGTACCTGCAGAAGTCGCCTGTAAGAAAGCAAGCTTGAAGGTTTTCTAGAGTTTGGTGAGTAAATGCCAGAGTAGCCCTGATGGAAACTCAGCTTCGAGCAGCTCTCAGCTTACAGATGGCAATTATAATTTGACCCCTGTGATAATGGGCAATGACAGAGAGACCAGGTCAGTCCCCTGGGACTCCCTGAACTGCTGAGGAAAGCAGGAGATTGAGATAAACTCTTAGATCAAGGCAAACAGAACGTGTCAGAATGATGAGATTCCCGAGGATACAGCAGAAAAAGCCAGTGCTTGCTCTGCGGCCGGAGAAACAGAATGGCTCCTGAACTGCTGTTCCCTCAGGGCTGGTCCCATTACTGCACACCCCCACCACAAACACAGCCCCACGTGCCGCCTTCCCTTCCCAAGTACCTTGATGTAGTTGGCATTGATGTAGTCTGAGCCAGGCACGCTCTCATCCACATCTCGGAGCGCCACCCGCGTGGTGTCAACTGAGGGAGAGGAACACAGAGTGAGCCCAGAAGGGCAGTGCTGTGCACAGGGCCACCCGTGGGCCCCCACGAGGCTCTCAGAGGGAAGAGACATGAGGAGGTACTGCAGAAAAGGGGGCACGATGCTCTCCTAGTGACACATTCTGCCTGGTTCACAGCCACGTTGCCACTCCGGTCACTTGGGTGGATGTTGGTGATAGGCAGTGCTACAGACTGAGCTCACCAATATTTCCTTTGGAGTTGTGGCTCCGTGTCAGTTCTAAACTACGCTTGTGCACATGTGGATTTTCAGCACAAGGAGAGGATAGCAGTGTACCCGTTTGCAAAGGGGAAGGACCAGGTTAAAAAGGGAACAGAGGACGGCATGAATGAACTGGATCATTCCAACAGGACAGAGTACTCCTCCCTCCAGTTAAGCTGTGATCAGAGAGCTCTTCAAGGTTACCCAGCCTCACACAAGGCTGTAGAAGTCACAGCGAGAAAAAAAGCCCACAATATTCAGCATCTCCTTACAGGGAAGGATGTTCTTGTAGCGATTCTTCGCCTTGTTCTCAGGTCGCTGCCCCTCCTTCCTGGGGTACAGGAGCTTGCACTCCTGCTGTTGCAGCATCTGTGGGCAAAGCACACAAGAACAAACTGTTCTGGGCACACAAGAGGACGTGGAGGCTCTTACAACAAATTGCTTGGCTTCCCAAGGCTGAGGGAGTGCTGGCAGGATGGGAAGGGGGCACAGATACAGTTTGGCGAGGGACCTAATTGGTTCCTAATTGGGGGAGAAAGCAAAGTGCCCTGCAGGGAACAACAGGCACACAACAGGCTGGAGGATGAAGGAGAAATACAAGGAAAGACAATGAAAGATGACCAACACAGAAAGCAGGGAAAGGAACGACAGCATTGCAAGGAGATGGAAAACCATGGCACTCTCATGCAAGGGATGATACTGCTCACTTGCAGACACAAGTGGGACAGAGCAGGGCGGCCTCCCGTACCTCAAACTCTTCCCAGAACCCTTGCTTGGCCTTCTCGCTGTGATCTGCCATTTTGTTCAGCTCCCTCACTCTGTTCTCAATGTTGGCTGCGTTGATGCGCGTGGCGTTGAACGGCTGAAGGGCAGAGACAGAGCAGAAATCACTTTCAACAGCAGAGAGGCTTCCTTCTCCCTTGAAAAATGGGTTCTCGGGGGGTACTGGCAGAAGTTGGATCCGCTTTGGAGGGCCGAACCGATCAGCTGTGCACAACAGCAGATCCTACCTGCTTCAGGTGGACCACAGCTCCAGATTTCTCCACCATGGGGTTTTTCTTGTAGTGCTCCACCAGGTCTGTGAGCGTGTCAAACCTCTCTCCTCCCCCCACGTCGTACTTCCCATCTGGCTGCAGGAGAGCGACAGAGGCACGGTGAGGCTCAACGCACAGCTCCCAGCTGGGGCAGCAGGGCAGGCGAGCAGGGGCAGCACGTTGCCCACCTGGTAGTGGATCATCACGTGGGTCACGTGTGGTTTGCGGTCCCCCGTCTCCATCTTATCCTCGTTTGTCAGCACTGACAACACGAAATCTCCCGGTTTGCTCTGGCTCTCCCGCACCAAAAAGCTGCCTGGCTTCCCCTTCTCCGTCAGGAGCTTCTCTGCCTCCTTGCCAGTGAGGTGCCCATGGTACCATCTGCAGAAGAAGGCGCAGAGCATCACGTTTAGACAAGAGCTGCACTTCCTGCTTGGGATGATGCTCACAGAGCTCTCATCTTTGGGTTCCCAAAACGAGAGGCTTTGGGAATCATTTTTGGAAAGGACTTTGATTTTGGACCTTGCTGTGGTCACTGCTGCCCACTTCCCAGGTCACCCGGAGAGAGCAGGGGGCTGCGCTCAGCTCTTCCAAGCCCTTCTGTGAACAGGAACAAGCTGTTCCACCTTCCACGGTAGCATACGGCTTGCACTCACACACTCGTGTCCTCCATCTCATCTCTCCTAATCCATCCCCTTACACTCACACCGCAGCCTTAGAGAAATGTAGGCTGCCTTTGAAGATGCTGGCCTGCCAGCCAGGAGCTCAAAATACTTTTCCAGGGGCAGTGAGGTGGCATCTCAGATACTCTGGCCTATAGAACCAAGCCGAGGCTTTTAAATCCCCCTCCCAGCCACTCCAAGCCATACCGGGAAGACGTCTAAAGAGCAAAATCCCTTCCTCCAGGCTGGAGAAGAAACCAGCATCACAGGTCTGTGTGAGCTACAGTGGAAAGCGGGACAGGGCAGCACGGAGAAGCTCAGCGCTGCTTACAGCACTGCTGCTCAAGGCCAGGTCCCAGAAATGCTGCGATCCTGACGCACCCTGCTATATTCTGACACCACCGTCATTTCTTATATTTAGAGGACCTGGGCCCTTTTCCCTCTCCTCTCCCTGGTGCAGCTAGATGTGTGGTCTGGAACACAGGCTCTTACAGAACTCCTCTGCCAAGCCAGACTGTTCTTGGTGGCAGAGCAGGGGGAAACCCAGCCGGAGGGGCTTTCCACTTCTCCAGAAATGCTAACAGGAGCGGCCGCTCATCCCGTGCTGCAACGTGGTATGAGTGGCAAAACCTCACGAGAGGGGCTTCCCAGAGCTGCAGCTGGCACAGCAGCACCCATTGGGCTCAGCTTACCTCTCCGAGGTCGGGTCCTGGCAGTTCAGGGGGTATTTCAGCTCAATGACATTGCTGTTCTTCTCCCGCAGCAGCCCCTGCTGCTCAGTGTAGTACTGCACCAGCTCTGCGAGGGTGGCAAACTTCTCCCCTCCATACAAGTCATAGTAATCCCCTGTGTTCTGGATCTTAATGTGCGTCACCTCATCGTTCCTCCTGGGGAAGAAAGGCAGATGGGACTGTCAGTGGGGCAGAATGGGCACTCAGCTAGCCTCCCCATGCAGGACGCCTTTCCGAGACGCGGGGTAATTGCATTTTAAAGGCACTCAGCAGCAGCTCCACCAAGCCTAGCAGATGTGGCTGGAAGTCCAAGGCTTGGTAGACAGCTGGGTCAGAGAGATTTGTAAATCTGGGCAAATTTCTCTCTTTGTTTTTGTTTTTTGGTTTTTTTTTACTGTGCTGAGCTGCTCCCAGCCTCTCTCAATTTGTTGCTAAAGCAACCACGACAGCGAGATGCAGGAGACCCAAGGTGCTGTGAAGCTGCATATCAGGTCAGACAAAAAAGCCATTTCACGGAGCGTGAAATTAGAAATGCCACATCACTCTGTGCATGAGGTTAAGTGGGAGGAAGAGCTCCCAGCTGCGGTGCCGCTCCATTCCCAAAGCAAGGTGCAGCCCTAAGCAGGACAGGCAATCATAGAAAAACATTTCTGATTCATCAGGCTAGTCCCAGCTCCACAAAACCACCTCCTGATAGATACCAGGACTGTGGGATGAATGGGGAGGGACACAGCAGCCCCTGGCAGTGATGGGATGGCCAAACCACCCCTGGGATGCGCTCACATCACCCAGAGCTGTGGTAACCTCTAGGTAAAACCTGCAGTTGTAGATACCTGCCTTGGGGATTTTAACAGCAACCACTTTGGGCTTTTGAGAGGTTTGGGGGGAGGACATGAGGACAAGCAGCCGGCCGTTCAATCAGGTGTGCTAGAGTAAAGCCATCAGTCTGCGGATGTGGATGAGACAAGAGGAGGGCAGAGCAGAGCTGGGCAATGAGGTCTATGTGTGCCACACTTCCAAGAGCCCCCAGAAGCTGGGCAGCAGTGGGCCAACAGCCTTGTGTACCCTCTTCTGGGCTTCCTTTAGCAGAGACTCTGCCTCAGTGCCCACATGCCGTGAGGTGCTGCCCAAAGCGCTGCCCTGACAGATGGCTGCAACCCTGCACGCTCCATCCCAGCTGCTGGCAGGGAGCTCGTCAAGGCAGAATCCATAATTGCAGGTTGTGCTCACACAGCTCTTCTCGGATGCTCCGCCTGGCTTGGGTCGGGCACTGAGGTGATTTCCAATTAGAGCCAACCCAGAGGAAACAACCACGGCATCCACCGCCATCCCCCTGCACCAACAGGGGAGCACGAGGCTGACTGCCAGGCCTGAGCCGTGAAAACCTGCTGCTGCCGTTCCAGCCACCCCACGGGCAGCGTTCATTTTGGGGGCACGAGCAGAGATGGAAATGAGAGCGGGCTGTGAGCAGAGCTGGGCTCCGATGGCCGTGCCCCCCCAAGCTGGTGCCAGCAGCTGGACACGAGGAGCCCTCCCACCCCAGGGAAGGCAGAGGATGAAGCTGTGCTTTGGCCATTTGGCTCGAGGCTCCGCAGTGCCCTTCTCCCCGCACGTCTCAGTCTGTAAGCCTACAAAAGGCTCCGTTGACGGAGCCACCGCCATCCCATCGAGCTCTTCGGGGATGAAAAGCAGCGAAATAATGGGGATCATTCATCCCCTCGGCCCCCAAGGTCAGGCTGAACATAAAGGGCATTGATCCATTCCTTTCTCCCTTCTTTTCTTCTCACAGAGTTTGCGTCACCTCGGCAGCACATTGCTGGGGCAGGGCTGGGTTCCATGCGAGCCCATCCATGGAACTGCGCCCTCAGCACGCTGGCTGCTGACATAAAGCACAAAGAGGCACCCAAAGAGGCTCTGTAGCCCCACGCCTGAGGGCTCAGCTTCACTCTTCATGCAAAAGGCAATCTCTGACCCCAGAGAGAGACAGGAGGGCTCGTGCGAGGTCCCAGGGAGCAGCACGAAAAAACGGAACCTGGAAAAACCCGGGGACAACTTGAGTATTCAGGAGCGAGTTTGCATTGCATTCGGGATAATTCAGAAAAAGCAATTTGCTGCCAGGCAGCATCACGATTTCTGAAATGAATACTGATCCCCAACCCATCCAGAGCACAATTTAAATACAAAATGAGGATGTTTGTTGAATTGTTGCCTTTCGTTTACGGCAAGCATCGGAGCGGTAATTCCTGGCGCTGTGAAAAACTGTTCTTATTTCCACGAGCAGCACGGCTGCCTCGCTGGATAGACAGCAGGGTTTCCTGATCCAAAATAACCCAACTTGTGAATCTCAGCCCCACGTTTTCAGTCCACACTGCACTGACAGCCAACGCGGATACAACCTGCTCTTCTTTGCAATGGAGATGAGAAGAGCATGCAAAAAACCCCACCACACACACACCAAAATAACCAAACCCAATAACATCCAACTCAGCTCCAGAAAACAAGACAGAGCCTTTCTTTTTTTTGTCACTGAAAGCAAAGATCTGCTTTAAACATCAGAAATACAGTTCTCTCTTGCATCCCATAGAGTCTTCTTAAGTTATGTGCTTTTCCTGCTTGCATCAGACAGAAAAAACCTGGAGTTTCACCGCGTGCATGTATGACCCCTCTGACAAGCTGCAAAAAGCGACCCCAAAAACCCCCAGAGGCTCTCGATGCAAAGCTGGAAGGTTTCCCCACTGGGCTCAGAAACTTTGCTGAACGTTTGGTTTCAATCAGATGACAGCTTGGGCTCTCAGATGAAACTCACTACCCTCCAACAAGTGACATTTCCACGCTGTCTCAGAGGTGCAGCCAAGTAGATCTCAGGGATGAGGCATGGTTTTGAGTTCTGCACACCTGCATCAGTCCTGCTGAAGGTCTGCATTCCCTACAGCACAGGAGCAACATCCAGGCATCAAGCTTGGAAAAAGCAGGACTAGACCTATCCTTCACTACCAGCTTGTATTCAGGGCCTTACAAAGGCTGGGAGGTGTTATTCCAGTGACCCAAGGTTTTGAAAAAGAGGCTGAAAGGATATGCAGAGGTAAAGAAAGGAAGGGGGAGCAGAAATAGAATTTCATGGAAAACTTGTGACTTCTGCAGTGTTATTTCCTAGCTCCTCTTCGGGGAAATGGATCTGGATGCACACCAGCACGTAGGTCACCTGGTGTGTGGTCTGGTCAGCCAGAACTCCATCGCTTGCTTTCCTTGCATCCCACATCCTCTCTGTAATTAAACAGAGCTGCCTTTCCTTTCGCTGTCTCTCAGAAGCCCTAGAAGAAGCTGGAAGGAGGGCAAGAGAAGAGAAATAGGTTTCGCTTGTTCTAAAGGAACCTATTCATCGTGTGTTCTAATCCCCAAAACCATTTATGGCCACGGTTTGGGGGGGACAAGAGCATGCTGTTCAGATAAAGTAGAAGCAGAACCCAACCAGGGACCACATCTGAGCAAATCTTCCACGCTCAGGACAATGGAACAATCCTATAGAGACAGAGAGACGGGACGAAGCAGGCGGAGATGAGGACCGACAGATAAAAGCAGTCCATGCGGAGGATTCTTCCCCCGTCTTCAGTTCAAGATGCTTCTCTGCTGGTGTGTCATGGCTCATGTGCTTTCCTGGAAACACGGTACATGTCACAGCCTTGGTTTCCTTTTGGTCAGACTTTCCACTGAGTGGGCTGTGCGGTGCTGCTCGGCACCATCACACCAAGGCACGCCGCGCTGCTCTGCTCTTGACGCACAGAGCACTGCTCATGATTGAAGGGCATTTCCAGACCTTACGAGCAAAATAATGCTTACTGCACTCGATGCTGGAGGCAGCGGTTCAGCCCCCTCCAATAAACTGCCGCAGAGAGGGGCACAGAGGTAACAGCAATGACAAAACTGCCCTGGGACCACACAGGGCAGGCAGGGAACCAGGAGACAGCGAAGGCATCGAACCGCAAACAGCAGCAGCAGAGCACAGGGCAGAGCCAAGGCAGGGAAACGACACCAAATCTCAGCGTGACTCCGCAGCCCGAGTGCAGTAATGCAGGTGTGGGCACGACTCTCATAGCAAAGCCATTCCCTGCTAATTCAGGGCGATGACACTGCAGGTTGGGCATCTTTCCACATCACGACACTGCTGCACAGACACGACCTGCGTCTGCTTGCACAGTGCCCGGCTCAGCAGGTGCTGCCAGCACTTTGCTGTACAGTCAGGCAACATCCTGACTCACAGCACCAGGTGAGAAGAGACGCTGAGCTCACGTGAAGCCCAACCCTGTCTCACATGCATCCCCTCGCTGTCATTGCTTGCTCCAGGCACCTCTCTGGCTTTATTTCCCGTTCTAATTAGGCAGCACTTCCACCTCCCTCATTAACTCTCAGCCACTTCTTATTGCGAGAGGATGGATGAGCTAGTGGAGTTGGATCCCTGCCCTGCCAGAACGCCACAAAAGCTGCAAAGCTCCGTGCCCCAATGGCCAGAGCTGGGAGAAACAGGCAGCATTCCCTGCCACAAAAGGCAGCATGTACAAAGCGAGGCAGCTGCAAATTCCTGCAGGAGGAAAAACGCAGGTTCAAGCACAGAGAGGTCTGCAAGGGGGGGGGGAAGAAATAAAGAAATTCTCCTTCCTTCCGTCATTTGCACAAAGTTTCTCTAAACACAGCGCTGGTGCGAGGATGTATAAAGTCACTGGAGTTTCCTAAACAAAATGAGAGTTGTTTAAACTGAACAGAAATCACTATTTCTACACTACAAGTGCCTGCAGGAAGCTCTGCTGAGCTCTCCCCCCGCAGGGCACCAGCTGGGTGGTTCTCATGGGAGGGGGTGATAGCACATCCTCCTCCCCTTTTCCTCTCATAACGGGGACTTGCTGGGTCAACGTCACTCTTTCCCTCTTCTTCCCCTATGGACCCAAACTGAATCCCTCCCACAGGCAGCTTCATGATGTTCCACTGAAGTAGGGATGAGATGACTCACATTCAGGCTGGGATGGAAGATGCTCTCCCTAGAAACTCACGTCATCTTCCTGCTCTGCACCAATGGCTCCGGCAGGATGTGCCACGAGTGGTACCCAGAGAGGTCAGCTCTGTGCAGAGCCACCTCCTGCCAACAGGAACAGGACGGACAGCCCCCCTCCTCACACCTTCTGCTTCCTTACCTGACAGAGAGAGTGAAGTCTCCAGGGTTGCTCTTGCTGGGCCGAGCCAGAAAGCTGCCATGGACCCCCCTGGTCAGGAGCAGCTTCTCTGCCTCGATGCCACTGATGTTGGGATGAAACCACCTGCAAAGTGCAAATGTGACATGTGAAAGGGCAACGACAGCCCCTGGGTGCCAGTTCTGACCCCCACCCAGCATGCTGCAGGGGCAGCTCTCGCTCAGAAGCCCCCACCTATATGTTATGGTGGCAAAAGGAAAGCTCCGCTACCAAAGCACTATGCCTCTCATTCTCTCAAGCAAGAATACAAGCCTCAGCCCTTCACCGTCCCCACTTAACTCCTCTCCCAAAGGAGGTCCTGCCCTGGTTGGATGGCAGAAAGATGTCCCTTTCAAACCCCATCAGGAGGGAAAGCCACGCTCTGGTTTGCAACATGAGGCAATTAGTGTACTTACGTAATGGGACGTATAAGGACAGGGAAAGAGAGGCAGCTGACCCACAGGGCAAGATGTTTCATCATACAGCACGCTGCTTCAATGCAATCTTTGTGTTTTAAGTGACATCAAACTACCCATTGATCTCATTTCTGATGCTATCACTTTTTGATCAAGAGCTTTTGATGAAATCACAAGAACTGGTGTTTCTCCAGGCTTTAACATGTGCTAAATATGCATACCAGGCTAACAATTCCCCTCGTGGCGCCGCTTCTATGGCTCAACGTTTCAGAAGCCACCGAAAATCCACTTTCTAAATGCCAGGCTCTTTTGAGTAATCTCAGGCATCACACAAAGAGCATCCCGAGCGAGAGCCACGGTAAATGCTCTCCCATTTTAGCTCATGCACCAGCAGACATCACGGCACGAAACTGCACAAGCCAGCATCTCGCTGAGAGCCTGCCTTGGGAAACACAACCAAAGATCGAATCTACAAACATGAGAGCGTGTTTGTCTCAGAGATACACACTGAAAAGGTCAAGAAATGTCACCGTCTCCTCCACAATTCGAGATTTCCTCCCTCACACCACAACCCAAACAGTTTTGTTTAAAGTTCTGCAGGAAGGCGGCTCTATTAGGAAAGGGCCACGCAAACAAATGGTAAACAGGAATCCCAACGTTTCCAAGCCTCGTATTCCTGACATCACCAGTGACACCCTTTTATAAACCCACCCTGTGCAGGGCCAGCACTTAGCTGTTGTGCAGAACTCCTCCTGGCATGAGGACCGAGCCTCTAATGGAGCTTAATGGAGCTCAGGGACGAGGCGAAGCCGCCAAGGGCCACGCATCGTGGTTTGTTCTGAATGCCTAATAGTGGCAATAAAAACAGCTGAGAACGCAGCAGGAGAAAACAAAGACAACATCTTGGGGACCGGGAGCAGAGCGCTGTGCGTCCCACGTCTCTCCAAATGGATGGTTGGGTGGATGGGAACACAGGGAAGTGACCCACAGCACTCGGCCTTCTTTCTCGCAGCTGCTCCGAGCAGAGCTGCTAAATCAACCCGCGCCAACCCCACCCGGCATCTTTTTCTCTGCAAAACACTGCATGGGAATAAGCAGGATTCCCCCTGCAGACAACAAGGAGTGGGACAGCACAGCCCGACGAGAGGCAGGGAAAGAGCCTACAGGATCACATCTGAGGGCCCATCGACTCTGCTGCTCTGTTTGTGCCACCCAACAGAAAGCCGAACGCTAAGTGCCTTTTCCCTCATCACTCCCACTGCTTGGACACGAACCAATTCACACAAGCACACACAGGCTGCTTGTTATTTCGCTTGCAAAAAAGCACAAACAACGAGCTGGAGAGGAAACCTCCACAGCCCTCACAAGCAGGAGAAAGCAGGCAGCCAACTGCCAAACTCAGAAGTGAAATAAGAAAGAGGGGGGGGGGAAGAGGAAAAAGCCCTTTGCAAACAGAAGTTTGCACCTCTCCCATGGATTCCTACACCAAAACAAACCTCACCACATTGGGCTTGGACTACAAGGGAGATCACAGCCATCACAGCCGGAGGACCTTCACCAACACAACTGACTTCACTCCAGCCTGGAACAAGTTGTGCTTGCACAAGGCATCTTCAGAGCTGTTTTTCACGCTAGGCTTTCACTGAAGTACGTTTGTTGGTAAGCAGAACCAACCCACAACACAGCAGGGGAGAAGAAAGCACCCACCCACACATCCCTCACTGCACCAGGGCATCACAGCCTGCAAACTGCCTCCCACAAACCAGCCTGGAGGAGCAGCACTGTGTGCTCACGGCTGTTTATTGGGAGGTCTGCAGTATTTATAGGAGGAAAGCAAAGAAAGAGAATCCAGACTCGATCTCTAGCCTAGGAGAGAGGGGAAAAAAACCCAATCATTATTAAAATCATGCTATTGTTTCACGCTCATTCCCATGTACTGCTATGCTTTTTCTGCTGGAAATGCATCCTCGTGCCTTGGGATAAAAATGAAACGTGGCAGTAGGGATGCTGGGTGCCAGCATCCTGCCCCATCAGCAGATGGGCCACTGGAAATGCCTGAGGGACCCGAGGGACAGAGCTCTGCCCTGGCACTGCTCCCCACCTTAAAGCCATTGCTGTGAGCTGGGATGTGCTCTTCCACTGCACTCACTCTGGGGCATCCCCAGGGAAAAGCACCTCCTGTCTGCGATGTCCATTGGGTCTGAAGGGCAGTTATGCCACTGCGAGCAGGAGAAAGTGGAGTGTTTTAATGGCAACTTGCCTCTGTCAGGCTTGGAGAGGATCAGAGCTAATCTGGCTCAAGAGACGACGCCTACACGCATGGTGTGCCGGTTCAAGGAGATGGAGAAGGGGGACAAAGGGACAAAGGCCACCAACCCTGGGCACCTGCCAGCCACCCACCTCCCGGCCCGCATCCAGGGCAGGATGCACTCTGCTCTCAGGAGCCAAGCGAATAAACAGAGGCTTCTTACAGAAGAGAAATAAGCGAGGTGTGCCTGAACTCTACAGCAAAATTGCTTTTGTTTCCGTGATGCTTCCATGCTAAAATCATCAGTGTTTACATCTTTGTTGAAGGCTGTTCTACACAGGCACGCCTGCACGTACAGCATCTCAAACCCACAGCAGCATCCTTTGTTGTCTCCAGCCTGGTTCGATGCAAATCCCATCAGAAGTCATTACAGCAGGCACAGCCCCAAGGGAATGTTCTAAATAAACACCCCCTGCAAACCTCCTCAGCTCTACGTACAGGTAAACATTTTCATTTTCCCAAAGCAATTAGCACCATGACAGCTCGCCGCCACCGTGCCCAACATCTAATATCCCCCAGGACTTCTGTTCACAACTGGAAAACAACTCCCAAAAACTTACTGCGTTCTAAAAATCAGCACAACCATTCCCACAGAAGGTACACAACCTGCCTTGCGTCCTCTGGGGTGCAACTCCTATAGAAACCTGCTTGCTGTCAATCTCACGCTCAGGTGAGAATCACAGAATGGCTGGGTTCACCCATTCCCAACCCCTAATGGTTTCTTACTCTCCCTGAGTGAGTACACACACAAACTTTGCCAAATGCCACCCCTCACATGGGCAGGACAGGGCGCTTTTGAGCTCTTCCATGCCCCTTTGCCAACTGCCATCCCAAAGAAAGCCTCCAGTAGACCTGGGATGGAGAAGCGCAGAAGCAACCACACTTCTTCACAGGGTATCACCGAGGTTCCTAATGAACCCTTCAGCACCAGCAGCAGAGGAACTGCTGGACCTTTGGGTAATTGGATAAGCAAGATAAAATGGCTTTGGCAGGGATACCCAGCTCCTTGCACCATAGCTGGAGAATGGCCGAATGACCAAAAAAGCAAAACACAAAGCAGGCAAGAGGACAAGACGCGCTGCTTTGGAAGAAGACAAACAGCCTTCTGCTGCAAAGCTGAAGTCAAGCTGTGTTTCAGAAGGAGCAGATCACGAACCACCAGCAACCCCAGCTTCTAGCAGGCGGCCAGGCTGAGGATGCACACCTCCAGCTAAAACCTCCTCGAGAAAGGCCAGCCTTCCACCGACGCCCTGCACAAAGAGCTTGGCTTTTGTTCAACATTTTGTCGCTTTTTCTTTTTTTCCATTCAGTTTCAAGGCACACAGTCAGTGAGAGTGTGCACACACAGGGACTTCCCCAGAGAAAACCCCAGCAGAACAACGCAGACACTGCGCCAGAAGAGGAGACAGGGGGCAAAGCAACCCAGCAGGGGCTCGGCAATGGACACAGATGGCTTTGCACCGTAAGGATGGGGTGCTGATGGCTCTGACCCCCTGCAGCTCACAGGGGGTCTCATCCTGCCCCTGTGCAGCAGCCCAGCAATGAACCCACAGCGCTGTGCTGGGCACTGCAACAAAAGCCTGGCAATGGTTTCCATAGACGTCATCACAAGACAGAGCACAGGGCAGAGCGGTTTCAGGCAAAGAAATTGACTGGCGCTGGAGCCTCATTAAGTGTTAATTAATATAAATCCACATCTGTCCTATCTCCCTGACACATGCAGGAGTCTGTGCTCATCTACTCTGTCTGATTCAATCCCTTTATCTGCATTATTCAGTCCCCATTATTCCAGTCCATGCTTGCTGTTGGCACATCCTCCTTCCCTCCCCCCCAAACCCCACACACACCATCCCATTCTTTCTCCTTCCATACCACCTCCTAAAAGCAGCAACACAGCTCACCAGCTGCAACGGCCTCTCAACAGAGAGTTTCGAGTTGGTTAGGTTGGTTTGGGTGCCTGAAGCAACCCTTGAATCTGCCCAAACACCAGGACACAGAGACATCACACCGTGCAGCTGAGGCACAGATGTCACAGGAAGGTCCCAGAGGGGCGAGCCCTGCACCAAGAGCTCATGATGTGACGTCTGGAAAGGAGAATGTGGGAGAGGACCCAGGGCAGTGTGGGCTGCTGACGTCCGCCCAGCGCTTTGCTCTCTTTTTAAATGCTATCTTCAAAGACGAGAAGGGTCCAAATGCAATTATGTGGTCACCTGTTCACTCCCTGAGGGAAATCCAAGGCTGCTGCTCAGCTCAGCAGCTCCGAAATAGCGGTTTCCAGAAGAAAAGCCAGAAGAGAAATTAAAAAAGAAGCAGAAAAGCCTGCAAATGCAGACCCTCCTTTTGTGGTGGATGCATTTTTCATCACTGGGTGATCCTTATGGACCAAAGGCCCTGCTCTGCTCCTAGAAGCAAAGTGTGACGGCATTGCTATGGGGACTGAGAATGAAAAGGAAGAGTCAGGCTCACGCTCTTCCCTTTGACCCAAGCAGAGGATGGGACATGGAGCAGCACAGCCCCTCCCACACATGGAAAACATCCTTCAGCATCCAGCCTGGCACCCTGCAGATAAGGGCTGACAGCGAGCAGGAGAGGAAACCACGGATAAAATTAAGACCCGTGGCACAACAATACATCCTCTGCAGACGAAGATGAGGGTCTGCTCTGCAGGGTGAGAGTGCATGAGCCCGTGACAGGGCCTTCCCCTGCAGCCAGAAGCAGGGTTGCCTCAGCACTGCATGGCTGCGTAGGGGATGTGAGAGAGACCAGCACCTGCTGCCTTCTCCTCGCCTCATTGCAGCGAGCAGCTCTGACCCTGAGCACAGCAGCTTGCACGGACCTGAGCGCATGCACTGCTTGAGCTCAGGGATATTTATTGCACAGTGAGCATCGGGTCAAAGCAGGGGGGCATAGGGGATAAGCAGTGTGCACCAAGCATCTTCCCATCTTGCCACCCCCTTCCCAGCATCCCACTGATCTCACTGTGGGATGAGGGCCCAATGCCCCGAGGACACTTGAGGTAGTTTGGGTTTGCCTTTAAAGAAAGCAGGAAAACCCCTCACGGGATCCACACAGCAAGAGAGGAATCACAACACGGGACCGAAACTGCTGGGGAAAAAAAGGTACAAATTGTGCCTCTTCCCCATTTCCAGAGTGGGAGAGGCAGACCTGGCTCCATCTGGCCAGCACGCATTCCCACACCCAGCTCTGCTCCCCGCACGAAGCTGGGGCTCTTCCAGCTTGCCCAGAGGACTTTTACACCCATGTTCCCTTAATTAAAAAAGGTGTAGCGAGTGCCTGGAGCTCCTTTGAATCCATCAGTCCCAAAGGTGTGGGAGGGTATTATTCTCAGCTGCAGTTTCCACACTTTCTGACTTAACTCTCCAAACTGAACTTACGGTTGGATCAGCCTCAGTGTGCATTCTGCTGTTGGGACCACCAGAAACTGCACAGTTTAACCACGGCCAGGCACTGCCTATTGGTCTCCAAGAGTTCATGACAGCTTTCTGCTGTCTGTTGCAGATGTTTCTGTTCTCATTAAACAAGCTAAAATTACACCGCTGCCCACCTGCCAGACTGCTGGGGCATTACAAATAAATACGTCGCAGCAGGCAGGAAAGAAAGCAGCCCAGCTGCTGTCTGAGCAGTGGGCTTCCTCCTGGAGCAGCAGAGCCGTTGGTTAGGTCTGTGCCACGATCCCATAAAGCACAACACATCGAGGGCAGAGGCAAGGGAAGGAGAAACCATCACTCCTATAAGATGGGATGGAGCAACGTTGGAAGGAGAGTGAGCAGAAAGGCCTTGGGATGCTCGTTATCAGCATGGCAAAGCGTGCTCTGCTAAGCAAACGGGGAGATAAGCAGCCATTAATGCAGCACTGCTAACAAAGTAATGCGAGATACACATCTAATAACAAGCCATAAATAACATTCTGCTCCCATCAGGGATAACCCCTCCTGGGCTGTGCTCAGCACTGCCAGCCTCACCGTAGCCACTTTAATAATCACATTAATGAAACTGCCAACACAGTGCTTCCCAGCGCAAGGAGAAAGTCACCGTCATCACTGCAGAGGCAGGTGAGGGGTAATTTCCACTGGAGAATGTTACACTTCTGCAGAAATACTGCTAATAAGCATTGCTAATCACTATTCCCACTCCAACAGCACCCACACCTTTGTAGCTCACATCTCCCATCGCAGCAACAGAACCTTTCTTGGCCTCCGTGCCTTCTCCCCTTTGTCAAAGGCAGAGCAGACGTCCTACCTCACCATCACTTCTCGGGTGTGCAGAGAGGTTCGTTAGTCCACGGAAACCACAGGAGAGCTCGAAGGCAGCAAGGTCTGTAGGATGCAGGAGGCGAGAGCTTGTTCTAGGACGTGACAGGCAGCGTGGTGCCCAGTAGGAACATCCCTACCCAAAGTGGTAGAGCGTGGGACGCTCCGAGCGGAGAGGTGACAGCTGGTTCTGTACCAAAAAGCACAGTTATTGTGGACGGGAGAGGGGGTGGAGAGAAGAAAAGGAAGTCATCTCATCCTCTTATCGACACAGCCCCAGCAGCTGTGAGCTGGGTGTAGAGAAGGGGACCAGCAGGGTAAGCATGGCACAGTGTGCACTGCCAGGGACAGAGCAGCCATCTGGCTCACGGTAACATTACATGCCACGGGGCTCCTGCATCCCAACCACGCTCCCCATTAAGTCTTCCTCCTCCAGAATTCTGCTCCAGAGCTGAGTGAGGGCTGAAGCAGCGATTGCCCTTGGGAAGAACGAGGTTTTCAAGTGCTCCAAAGCATCTTTTGCTTTTGGGGTTTTCTAAGGTATCCTTAAGCAGTCATCCCCAAGTTGGTTCTGCAATCGAAAGTGGGATTCACAACGCTGGTGTGCCCCATTTCTGCCTTGGTCCCTCGCCAAGCAACACATCCTGCTTGGAACCAAAGGTGGCCGAGCCTCCACGAGGAGCACAACCCAAGCCAACCCTTGGACAACTGGAAGCACATGGAAACCCCATCCCAGCTGGAGTCCTGCATCCTTATCCATGGAGAGAAACAGGCACTTCCTGAGGGCGGTGCAGAGCAGAGCCTAATTCTCCCCACTGACTGCAGGAAGAGCAGCACAAACCCAATCCCAGCAAACCCAGGACCATGACAGCCCTGCAGCTGGACAGCTGGCCACGGCATCCCTGCACAAACAGCCTCCTGCAGCAGGAGGAGCGAAACCTCAGAAGGCTGTGGGCTGGCACAAAGCTGCACACACATCAATCAAGGCATTAAATGGCTGGGAATGCGGCTGCTGCTGCAATCCGGAGTATTTAGTCCATTACCCCGCAGACACTCAGCACAATTATGGTCGCTTTGTGGCTAGCCCTTAATGTGCCAGCAGAGCAGCTGAGGCACAGAGGAGATTAGGGATCAGCAACAGGCTCGGTGTGGAGCACTGCCTTCTTTAACCCAGTTCAATCCTGGCCCCATCTGTTGTGACGGCCAACGCGAGGCACCCAGGCCGGGGAATCGTGGAGGCATCATTCCATGGCTGAAGGCAACGTTGGAAATCCAGCCACACCGCCAGGGAAGGGCTGAACTGTTGGCTAACAACCCAGGGCACCTCCATCTCCAGTACAGGGCTTTCCTTCGGTTGCTACCAGCACTTCTGTGCAAACCTGTGCTTTGTAATAACCACCACTTCCCTACTTGCACTCAATGCACCGTGCTCAGTGCTGCAGGTGGGCGGACAGCAGCATGGGTGAGAACTAGAGATGCTGGAGATAAAAGCTGTGATGACACAGCAAAAAAGAGGGGAACAGGAGGTTGTGCCAGCCCTCCTTGGAGCTGTGCCTTCCCTTGCCCCAAGACCATCCCTGAACGCGGTTAGGAACATCAACCAAACTTGAGGTCTAAGATTTGGAGAAGCCTCTTCAAATCGTAGATGTACCACATCCCTCTTCTTCCCTTCTTCAGGAGGGACACCGAAACCTGCTGATTTCCAACCTGAACGCTTCAAAGTCATGACTTCCTCACTAACTGTGATTCTCAAAGCGTGCCAGTTTCTATTAGCGTTGAATACCGAGGCGACAACACCGAAAGTTTCCACTGCTGCAACAGCAACAAGCTCTGGCCCCAACCCCCATGGGAGCACGACTGAAACTCCTTGCTGAGCTACAGGTGCAGCTCAAACCCCATTGCTGGTGCAGCACGAGTTGGAGAAAGCTCCAATCAAAAACACTCCACAGGGTAGGAAATCTGCAATCTGTTGGGAACTCAATGGCCAATGGGTGAGGAGTGGGCTCATGGTGAACGCATGCTCGCAGCCCCCTCTCACCACACCACACCAGGACAAACCCATGCTCTGCCCTGCAGGGGGAGGTTGGGGGAAGGAAGCAACCCAGTGCGAGGCATAGGGACTGCACAACAGTGGTGGCCCAATAGCACACCCTGGCCAAAGTGTTGGCCAAGTTGTTCAGAGGTCCTTTGCTCCATCTGGTGGTAAGAAGGTTTTCAGAAGCTTTGTGATGCACTGCCTCTGTGTGCTGCGTGTTTGGGGTCCAGCACCCACTGCTTGATGGGAGGAAGGTGATGCTTTCCTAAGCTTAAGCATCCAGACCCAAACGGTGGGAAAACCAACATGCTCCATTCACCCAGGAGTGAGAAAAGGCTCCTTGTTCGGATCATTATAATTAAAAAAGACCTCTCAGATCCCCCCATGACCAACCCACCCACCTATGCCCACTGACCACATCCCTCAGTGCCACATCTACATGGCTCTGTTCAACCTCCAAGGCAACCCAGATGGCCAAGGAGTCCTCACTCAACAGGTTCCTCCCCAGGTACCAAAAAAAAAAAAGTCAAGGCAGTGAGGAAGAAAGGCAAGAGCAGAGCCCAGGGAAGAAGAACCAGGTGATGGCCTCATCTTGTCTTCCCCACTTGGCACCAAGGCTGCTCCGTCTCCACCGCGACATCACGCGTGCTTCTGCTGAGCCCTGAAATCCTCAGCTTTCAGGATTATATAACCTGGCGAGCTAATTAAAAACGAGGAGGTCTATTTTGGACCCGGGCAGGGTGTCAAGATGAAAATATAGCCCATAACAGGCCCACGTCCCCTTTGAAGAGTCGCCAAGGCTATTTTTTACCTTGATACATCATGAAGAATTGGAGGGAGAAAAAATACCAGGGCTATATTTAGAATTTAATCAGTGGCGGGGCTCGTTACACTTCTTAGAGAGGAGAGCGATGGAAATAGTTCAGGAGGGTGGGAGGAAGGATGGGGGAGAACAACGACAACAAAAAACACCCCGCTTCCAAGTAAACCAAACAAAAAACCACGAAAGCAAATAAATTAATAAACAAACCAAGGCCAAAACCAGCCTTGGAATCCCCCTTACATAGAAAGGATGTGGCTCAGAGGAAGGGGCTCGGTCTGCTCAGTCCCCATCAGCTCACAGCTCTTCCACCAGCTCAGGGCCAGGAGGAGAAGAAGGGGGAGCAGGGACCAAAGCCGTGCGTCACCCTGCACAGAGAGGGAACCAACCACCTCCACCAGCCCTCAGCCCAGAGATGGAAGGAGCAGCAGTTCTCTTGATAGCCAACTGGAACCTCCAGCTGACCAAAAAGGGAACTTTCAAACCTATCTTTTCGCAGAGAGGAAGGAGAAAAACAAACAAAAAACCCCAACAAACTGTGGCACTGCAGGAGAGAGCTGCAGCACTGAAAGGAAATCTCATGGGCAGCACGGTGATGGCAGCAGCTCTGGTCCTGCTCAGGCTGTGCAGGAGCTGTGCACCAAGCTGTGTGCATCTCTCCCCATCGCTTGGTGCCTTTTTTCTCCCAGGCCAGCCAGTAGCCTGTGGATCAGCTTGCATTTCACTGGGGAAGATGAAGAGCAGAGGCCAAGCAGCACGCAGCCAGCTGGTGTGCAGGAAGCCTCGGGCAGACACTTGCCATGACATGGGCTCTTTGCCTGATAATGCAATCAGGGCAGTCACAGCGAGCCCCAGCCCAGCTCACCTCTTCCTCCCCCTCTGTTGCTTTCAACCACTGAGATTAAGCAGAATCACTCCTTGCTGAGCTGCTCCAGCTCCTGCGTATGGATAGCAGGGATCATTGCTGCCCGGTGCGTGCACACTGCTGCACCAGGGGACATTCTGCTCCAGGATGGAGGCACCAAGCCCATCCTATCCGCACCTCAAAGATGCAGCAGGTGCCTGGGAACATCTGCAAGTGGATGCAGAAAACCTCCTCCAGCAGATCCCAAACTCACAGTCACCCCCTGGCAGACCACCTGCTGCAGCTGGAGCAGCACCTGCACATGGGGACATGTGTGCAGCACCAGCTGAGGAGGAGATGCTGAAGCGCACATCTCCGCCAGCTACACCCACTGCGAGCAATTGAGACCTTTGGAAAGCACTATGGATACAACAGCAGCAGGAGCTAATTGCACGAACAGAGCACATATACAGGAAAGGCACAGTTCCTGCTTTCCAGCTTGGGTTAATGTGAAGAATTTCCTCCTTCCCCTCAGCCCTGTGCAGGAAGCCTGCAAGCACAGCAGCCCCATCATCTGATTAGGCCCCGTCCTATGCATGCTTCCTGAAGCACAGCACAGGGCTATAGGGGCTGTGCTCATCCCTCCGAGCTCATCCCACGGGGCAGAGGTGCCCAAGCACTGCTTCTGCCCAGGGTGCTGCCAAAGCAATGGGACAACTCCATGCTGACTGCAGGAAGAGGACTGAAGCAGTGCTTGCAGAGCCACTCGTGTGCACACCTGGAATGCCCAGCAGCTCCTGGAGCACAAAGCTGCCATTCATCCCATCCCTGGGAAGAAACACCTCCTAGGAGCCCAGTAATTCAAACCTCATTGGAAGGAGCTGCGAGCAGCTCCAGAACCGCAGAGGAAGCTCACCCTGAGCCTGCAGGAGCTGGAACACTGGCTTCCCCACTGCAGACGGCGAGGAATTCTGCTTGGCAGCCCACAGGAGATACAGCTGCATCCCAGGAACGTGTTTCAGGGCTGAGAGCACCACATTTGTCTTGGGACCGTAACAAGAACAGCTCGCTGCCCTGGGGAAGCCATGGGATGCTGGAAAATCACCCAGGGCCCAATCCAAAGCCCTCTCCTTAGCAATAGCAGCTCTGCTTCTCTGAGCTGGGCCATTAACTGTTCTTATTCCCTTGCTGGAAAAGGCATAGAAATCAGAATGTTTGTGCTTCCTGCACCAGGAATCACCACCTCCCTCCTGCATTCAAAGGCCAAAGTAAGCAGCCCTTGCAAATACTTCAGCTTAATATTGACATTTGCAGTCGGGGCAGGAAGCATGCGTTTTCTCACTGGTAATGGCAGCAGATGAAGGAGGCTGGGCAGCATGAAAGCTTTCGGGATGCAGCCGATGCACAACACTGAAACCACAGCATCAGGACTGAGGAGCAGGGACCTCTGCAGCTCACAGCATAGGTACCACCAAGCAGCCGGTCCTGCAGACCCAGGGCAAGCCCCACTCTGGAAGAAGACGCCAGAAAGTGACATTTCCTCATTTCCTCCAGACTTTTCCTTCCTCCCAGCCACAGCATCTCAGGAAACAGGGCCCTGCAGACAAGGGCAAGGCACCAGCTGCCATTCAGCCCATGCTCCAGATGCCGCGTTGCTGATGGCACTGCTGCAGCAGGGCTTGGTTCTCCCTCACTCGCTCACCAACACTGATACAATGCCCTAAGAAGGCCATAAGGACGGGACAGTCATAGCAAACGGGGCACCCAGGCTCACAGCAGCTCCACGCCATCCATCAGCCTATAATGCCAAAGCGCCCTTAATTCCAAGGGACCCCACGTGAGCCTGGAGGAAAGGATGGAGGTGCAATGCTGACAATGCACAAAGGATTGAGGCCAGCACTTTGGCTGGGCCTTGTAGAGAGCATTCCTTTCCAGGAGCCGCTCCCAGCTGCCCAGCAGCACAGGTGGAAGCTCAGAGGGTGCACCTGGGTTCAACCAGAGGGAGAAGGGCATTGTCCAAATGCAAAAAGAGAACGATTCCATCCCACGAGGGCTGGAACACGATGCGATGCTGCTGGGAGAAAGGACCCGAGCAGTCCTGCAGGCCCAGGAGCAACACATTCAGCACGTGGCTGGGAGGAACAGGGGCAAAAGATGATGGCAACAGCACAAGAGCTGCTCCACACAGCTTCAAGCCCTCGACAGAGCAGGGATGCTCACAAAACACCACTCGGCACCTGTTGCATCCAAAGCTGGATGGCAGAGAGACCCAAAAATCCCATAAATCAGCCAAGACCCTGAATCACAGCGCTGTATAAATGTGTCCAAGGAGGACCTGGGGTTATCAGATGTTCCAGAGACCCCCAGCTCATGTCCTGCCCAAATCCCATCCCCAAACAAGCACTCCCTGCCTGTAAGCGACCCTCACTGTGAGGTGCCCATCAGCTCTACTCCCATCCCAGGGCTCTCCAAACCACAGTTGACTTCTGACAGCAGAATCGGCCCCTGCAGGTCACCCTGTGCCATGAGAGCTAACGAGAAGGGCCGGCCCCATGGCAGCTATAGGGAACCACATCCTGCTGCTCTCAGCTCCTATGGCAAAGGGACAATAGAGCAGACGATGCATCGGGCGGGTGGGTGCCCTTCCCGGAGGCGGAGCAGGGAGGGAGGAACTGGGGACTGATGCCCTCGTGCTGTAAGGGCTCCTGCTGCCACCGCAGAAAAGAGAGCAAAGCTACAAAACAGAAACGCCGGCAGCGCTCCGGATGCTCCAAGTGCCTCATTGCAAACTAACACCCCTCCCAAAGCAAGTCGGTAAGTTTGCTCCCACCACCGCACAGCACCACGCGCTACAAGGCAACGGCACGCGGGACAGGAGCAGGAAAAGGGAGAAAACACTTCATAGGGGGCACAGGGGCAGCAAAGCCTCACTCCCAACACCGACCCCCAAACTGCCCGGCAACGAAGGGGGAGAAAAGGAGGGCCGGGGGCAGCCGTCAGCCCTTACCTGCGGGAGGTCATGGCTCCGCACGGCTCCGCACCGACTGCCGCGCTGCCACCGCACCCGGCGGGCGGGAGCCCCGCGAGCGGGGAAACCCCTCCCAGTGACATCCCGCTGGCCACGCCCCCCTTTTAGCCACGCCCCTTTAGCCACGCCCGCACGTTGATCACGCCCCATTTGACCACGCCCCCTAATCTGACCACGCCCCCCCAGCTTCCCCCTATGGACAGCGATCTGAGCTCGGCTCTGCTTTGGGGCTGAAGCCATCGAGATGAAGAGCTGCTGGCCAGACTTAACAGCGCCCAGTGCCAGCACTGAGCTGCTCCCCAACCCCAATTCGAGGGGTCTCTTCCCCCCTCCTCCCACCCCGCGTCCGTGGTGATGGATGCACACAAACCACGACGTCCGAATTTTCGGCTGGGCTGACCCAGGTGTGCCGTGGGATTTGTGCCCGTTTCGCCGTCGGAAGCGTCAGTTTGGGTCTTTGAGGAGCTCGTGTCAAATAATTGGCATCACTTCTCACAAAAGGCAGCGACCAACCCCAACGAATGATCTGAATCTGGCACCTCCCATGAATGCAGGGTGAGGAAACAAAGCCAGCTGTCCCCTCCCGCTCCCCCTCCCCTTCCTCCCCCCAAACCCAGCCCGCTCACGGTGGCAAAAATAGCACTTTTATAACTATAATAAGACTCAGCAAATTCCGTGTCTATTCGGGGAATACCCGGCAGCTGGCGGAGCAGCAGCTCATGGCTCAGTGAGGTCACACAGATGCGCTGCGGGGCAATGGGGGCCAAGCAGCAACCCCAGTAACAATGCGCCCTGTGCTCTCCTTCCTCGTTCCCCCCCCCTTTGCCCAGGATGTAGTGGCTGCCACAGCACTGAGACTGCACTGTGAGGGACCACATTGTGGCTTCTGTGTGTGTGAGATGGCTGTGACCCCCCTGCTCCGTCCCGTGCTCTGTCTCAGTTGGAGTTTTTCATGCCCTGTGTCATAGAAACATAGAGTGTGGCTCAGGCTGTCCGGAGCAGCATGGGTCACTCATCCCTGGAGGTGCCCAAGCCCGGGCTGGATGGAGCCCTGAGCAGCATGGTGTGATGGGGTGCACTCAGCCCACAGCAGGGGTTGGGACTGGGTGGGCTGTAAGGTCCCTTCCAACCCGCAGCCATCCTGTGATTCTATGGAAGGGACCTTAAAAATCACCCAGTGCCCGGGTTGCCCTCTGGGTTAGGGCACTGATTCAGCAGCAAGCATCTCTGGGTTTGTCCTGAGAACCAAAACCCCTTTCCAAGCACGACGGTTAACTAGAGGAGCACTGAGTGCTGCTCAAAGCCATCTGAGCTTCCCTCCTGACCCCAGGTGCCACCGGCTGGACATAGTGGCACCCAAGTCCCCTCACTCCCACTACAGGCTGGGTGTTGGCTGGGGGGCTGCCAGAAGCACAGCCAAGCCCTTCCCTGAATCACGCCTGCTGCCTGCCCAAGCGTGCCCCCAACTCGGCTCTTCCCCTTCTTTCCTTCCTCTTTCCACTCCCAAAGAGTTTTTCCAGCACGCAGTTAAAAAAAAAAACAGAACAGAAAACCAACACATCCAGCTGTCAGAGCTCAGCTTTTCATTCTGGCCAAGACAATGACAGCTTTTTCTCCTATTGCTTTGCAGCGAGCTGGCAGAGAGCCCTTGAAAGAGGCACTGACTTTGCAAGCCCGTGCCTGTTGTAGCATAATAAGGTCATTGTCAAGAAGACGCGGCACCGGGAGGCTGATCTTGAGCAAAACATGGCCCCGGTTGTGCGTTGTGCAACCCCTGTGGCTGCTCCAACAGTGGCCCCATTGTTTCCCATTGTGAGGCCACGGCGTCTCGTTATCCAGCGCAGAGCCGGCTCACGCTGGGCTGGCGCAGACGCTGCTCCATCATGCATCACTGCTGAGTGTCAGAAGGACGGCGTGTGCTGAATTAGCTGCCTCCCGAACGGCACGACGCGATGTTCTCACTTTGCACCACCCATGTGAGCTCTTGGCTGGATAGAATTCTTCCCTACCAGCCGCCTTATCTTGCAGAACAGCTCAACGTGGAAAGGCTTTGGGAGGAAAACCCGTTTGGAGCAGGAAATCAGGCTGTGGAACATCTCCCCGACCACATCCACGGCTCCCGTGTTGGAGAAGATGAACTGCTGCCCCTGGTGAAATGCAGGGCATGGGGCATCACGTAGGTTGGGCTGATATGGTGCCAATGGGATGCAAAGCTGCTGCTGAAAGCCGGGAGGAAGTGATGGCAAGGAAGGAAAAGATATGGATCATCCTGAGAAGAGGGGAAGCAAAGACACCAAGTCTTCCAAGTACGAGGTTGGCATCCATAGGAAAATATAACACCCCCATGAGCCACTATGGGAGAGCTTGGTTGGATTCCACCCAGGAGGCAAATGGAAACCAGTGGGCAAGTGAGGCACGCAGCAGCAGAAAGAATAAAGAAAGCAACAGGCCCCTTAAAAACATACTTAATCGTTTCCAAACTTTATTTCATGGTGATTGACGAAAGACACAAGTTAGTAATGGTTATATCATGCTGCTCCTCTACTGTGCATTGCCCTTCAGAATTCATACAGCAGTTCACAACAGTCATTAATTTACCCTATAAATGAAGCCACATGGACATTATTTAAAAAAAAAAAAAGAAAAAAAAAGAAAAAAAAAAGAAAACCCAAACCTCAATGTCGTTATTTTTTGTTGTTGCACACACATGTTATAAATGCTATTAAAAATAAAGCCGAGGTTGAGTGCACGGCCCCTAGGGAGCACTGCAGGATCCGACCCAGGCTCGACAATGAGGACACGGCGTCCTGTTTTAAGGCATTTCCAAGCCCCAGCAAAAGCAGACAGAGTTCTTGTTGCAGTTTTTTTTTTCCTCTTTTTTTTTTTCTTTTTTTTTCTTTTTCTTTTTTTTTTTTTTTGCAGTGACCCTGGCTTCATTTCAGTGGCATTCTGGAGATTGAGCAGCTTCCTCCATGGTGCCCTTTTCCCACTGGAGCTGGCACGCTCCCTGTTGGTCTCCGTGGGGTGGCCTTGTCATGCAGCTGAAAGCCCCAACGCAGTCATCCCCCCCAGGACCCACACATTATATACAGCAGCCACTCAACACGTGCTGTTGCCACACACACAAACACTGGAGCCTCCAATTCTCAACAGTCTTCCCTGAAATGTGTAACCATTGGGATTTTAGGTTCATGACAATAGATCAAGCATCGACTTGCATGGGTGGAGGTGGGCAATGGGGCTCTTCTTGGCTTGGCAAGAAGCAAAAAGCAGCCCGAGTGGTTTGCCACGGTGCTCTACCCATTATTAGGTCTGCATTCAGGGCTTGCTCTCAGAAAAGCCCTCTGACTTCTCTGAAAGCATCTTGGAAGGGAAGGGTACACCAGAAGGTGAGATAGGAATCGGGGCAAAACCACCAACCGACAGCCCCTGGGATACCAGGGAACCTTCCAACCCATTCTGCACGCTCCGTAAGGCAGCTGGCCACAAAGCACTGCCAGCTGCCTTCACAGGGTGGGATGGGGACACTGCGGTGGCCCAGTGGTGACAGATGCCACGGGGCAGCAGGGAGCTCTTCCCATGGAGAAGGAACCTGAGTCACGGCGCTCAGAGCTGCGATCCCTTTGTTTTTGCTTCAGGGAGCCCCAGTGTTTGCACACATCCACACACACACACACACACTTGCACACAGTGGCTGTGCAGCTGGCACTTTGCTTTCAAGACTCGAATGGAGGAAGACAAGACTTCAAAGACGGTAAAGACAACACTTTAAAAACCCCCCTCCCCAGCTCTCCCATCTGGCCACTTGGTTCCCAGCCCAGCCCATCCTGCTGGAGCCATTGCTGATGGCACTGGAGGAGCTCTGATTGTGGCATGGAAGCCCCTGCGTTGCACCGGGTGCTGCAAAAGCTTGAAGACAAAGGTAAAACGGTGAGCATTTGCCATGGCATGGGTTCTAACATCAGCTTACAGAGATGCGCTGCAACCGTCCTCACGGTAGGCAGAGGGCAGGTCGTGCCAGGAGGCTGGAAAACGGATGTGGGTCAAGGCAGGACAGGTCCAAGAGGTTTCTTTAAAGCAGAAGGAGACCCAATCCCATGCCCTCGTAGCCAGTGCTGGAAGGAGGGACCCCCAGCCCCCGAGGACGTGTTGCAAGTTGTCAGTGGTGCACGGTTTGGGGCACAGAAGCTCTCGCAAGAGCAGCCAGGGTAAGCAGGTGGTGAGGACAAGTCTGGGTCAACACAAAGCATGGAAATGAGGTTTCACAGCTGCTTCTGCATGTGTCCAAGAGGAGGAGGAGGAGGAGAGCCAACAGAGAAACCGACACTTCTCCCCTTCCCTCCAGCCCCTCTCAGTCCAGCAAACAGGCATAAGACAACCAAAGAGCAATGCTTTTCTGCCTGCTCAGAGCAGACCTTGGTCTCTCTTCCAGTGCATGGCATCCCTGATTTAACAGAGCACAAAGGAGAAAAGCACTTGAGATCCTTACACACATAAATTATAGTGAGAGGAAGGGGGGAGGAGGGGGACAGGGTGAACACAGGGGCCTGAGATAGGCGAGTGGTGAACCCACAAAGGCCACAGGGCTTGCCAGCACCAGCATCCTTTATCCCCCCACGGTGTGAATGGCAACCCAAGAACACAAGTAAGGAGGGGAAAATAAACAAACCCCAAAAGAAGCTTCAAGTATGAGTGAGATTTACAACACGGGTGCAATGGGGAAGTTCTTCTGTCACTTCTTGGAGACTTGGTTCAAGGTTTGTTCTTTGTTGCTGCTGCTCGATTAGAGTCTGACTGACCTGGATATACTGCAACCGAACAAAATAACCCAACAGAAACGGTGGTTCCTCCCCTCCCTTTCCCCCCTCCCCCCAAAATATAAAAAGCAATAAGTTTACAAAAATAGAAAATAATTACAGCAATAGGCAGGAGGAAGGGAAGGAGAAGGAAGGGTCCCTGGGGGTCTATTTGGCTGAGCAGTGTAATATCGTGGGGTTGTTTAAAGCGTCCTCCACCAGATGCAGTTCCTGGCGGTCGACAATCACGTCCCTTATACAGCCAATAAAGCCAGTGCTGTAGGCCTTGGGCAGCTTGTGAGCCACACTGAGCCGCTCCATTCCCCCTGCAAGAGAGAACAGGGATGTCAAAAGACACATTGCCATGCTCCGGCACCCTGCCCGCCAGCACTGCGCACACGTGCCTTACTCAGAAACCTCTTTCCTGGCCAGAATTTGTGTTAGGTCAGATGTTTGGAATTAATTTACACTGAGGGTACAGAGGCAGCAGAACAGGTTGCCTGAAGAAGTCGTGGCTGCCCCGTCCTTGGAAGTGTTCAAGGATGGGGCATTGGGCAGCCTGACCTGGTGGGTGGCAACCCACTCCATGGCATGGGGGTTGGAACTCGATGGTCTTTCAGATCCCTTCCAACCTAAGCCATACTGTGATTCTTTGTCTTCTCAGAGGCAAGATGACGTTACTTGGATGTGAAGTCTTTGTAAGATGGGTTAGACCTGAAGCTACCAGCTTAGAGAAGGAAGAGATGCTTCTGGGAGGCCAAACTTGTCCGAAGCACTTGCATGCAAAGGCACTGCACATCCCCAGCCACGGGTGCATGAGGTTTTCACTCTGCCCAAGCCCTTACCCAGCCACAGGGCCCCGTCTGTGTCCAGCTGCGTGGCACCCAGCGGCGAGGAGCCAGTGATGGGAGCTTCGTTGCCGACCTGGAGGGAGCCTTCTCTCTGTACTCTGCTCCATCGGGGAAGGAGGAAGGGATAGAATTAAAACCCTTGGAGGAGACGCCCAGGGCTGCCCCCACGGCAATCCACGGCACGCCAACCACGCCGCTCTCGCCGCTCCCTGACCGCCCAAACGCGGGGACAGCAGAATGTCAAACCTTCTGCTGGCCAAACTAAAAGGCATGAACCTTTCCTTTAGCCTTTCCCTTTGGCATTTCCCAGAATGGAGGACAGGCGTGTCGCAGAACGCACCCCATTGCCCACATGCCTCTCCTCTATTCTTATCCAAGGACGGGAGTGACCCCTGGGGGCCTCGCTCTTGACCCCGTGTCACCACTTGCCCATCCCAAAGTAGTCCAGCCCAACCCCACTCTTGCCCCCTTCCCACCTGTATGCTTTGATGTGGGTCCAGTGGTTGGTGTTGATGGGGACCGTGGACCGCAGGACGACTGGCTTGGAGCCCAGGTCATACATCATCTGGACAAAGCCATCCACGATGGCGAGGGCGATGTAGTCGGATCGCTCCAGCCCCTTCCCACTCCACAGGATCAGGCCCTGGGTGGCTTCTGTTTTGATGCTCAGCTCAAAGTGGTTGGATTGCAAAGCCTTCTCGCTACGTCAGGAGAGCACAGAGAAGTGTTAAAACACAGCTGTGAAAGCAACAGGTCCCCAACCCAGCTCCTGCTCCCAGCAAGGCCATCACCAGAGATAGACAGGGTCATCTGGGCTCTGGCACCTGAGTTTGCCCATAGAGGCAGCAAAACCATCTCCATCCCAGACACAGCCGTTTTTCCAGGGGAGGAATGCGTCCAGGACAGCGTTTTCCTCACACTGCTGTTTCCATCTTTCTCATACAGAGTCACCATCCACCCTCCTGGGACGCTCCAAGACACGTGCACACAGACAGGACAACACAGACAGCTTTTTGTTTCCAAAGGACACCACGGTCAGAGGGCTGGACAGGAGCAAAACGCCCACTGTGTTCCCAGGGTAGAACCACAGAATCTCTGAAGTTGGGAAAGACCTTTAAGATCCCCAACTCCAGCCCTCACCACGCCTGCTGACCGTGTCCCTCAGTACCACATCTCCATGCTCTCAACAGGGACAGAGCCTCTCTCACCTCCCTGGGCAGCTTGTGCCCGTGCCTCACCACTCTCTGGGAGAAGTTTTTCCTAATATCCAACCTTTAGCTCTGTTTCCCTTTCACCCACTGCCAAAAAAAAAGGCCCCAAGGAGCAAGGGACAGAGCTGCTGCTCATCTGCTGGAGCTTCCTTTGTGTGTTTGCCCTCACCACCTGCAGAGCTGCATCCTTTACAAACAAAAAGCCCAGAGTACAGCATATAGAAGGAGCATGGAGACGTGGACACGCAGAGGCAGGGAGAGCAGAGCACGGAGCACAAGAAGCCTGGCACGACTCACCTGGGCTCAGCAGGGTAGTCCAGTGCGTCAGGACTTAGATGCAGGAAGAAAGGGGAGCATGCAGTAAGCACAAGGCAGCAGAGGAGACCCTGCCCTCCCACCCTGCCCAGCCTCAGCAGTTCTTGGGCTGAGCTTCCTCAAGCCAACAAGACAAGTGTGCATGTTGCTGCTGTCCCAGAGCCCTGTCCCAGGGTTGGGATTGCTCGTGTTCCTGCCGATCCCTCATGCTAAAATGTTGGGGTGTGCAGCCAGGCAGCTGAGATGGGCACTGCTGGGGAAGGGGCGTTTTGGGGAAGGGACCTTCTGGGGAAGGCCCCATGCAAGGAGCACTTCATGGCCAGCCACCTGCCAGCCTTTGGGATGGGGAATGGGAGCTGCACGGTCACGTAAGGCTGCTCTGAGTCAGCCTCAGGGCACTCGGGCGTGCACAGAGAAGGGGAAACCCAGGAGTACAGCTGTCTTGCTGGCACTGCTGGGTGCATTAGGGGCTCCAGCTCCAGAGATATGTACGTATCACAAGGTATGTTCAAAACAAAATGTACGGGCATGTCGTGGCCAGCAGAGCCATGCAGAGAAGCAACTGGAGTGCCGGTCCTGCCCCAGGCACACCCGATATCTGTCTGCAGGAAGGAGAAGTGACTTTTTATGGGCAACCCAACGAGCCCTTGAGGCCTGCTGAGAGCCGCTGCCAAATCCCAGCTGAGGGATTTGGGGAGAAGTGCTAAGCTCCCTTTGCAGGATGGGGCACGCACAGCCCAAACGGGCACGGGCTGGCTCAGGTGGGGAGGTGGCTGGGGAGGGTGACCTTCCCCTTGCGGGTGCTGGCAGAGGCAAGACATGAAGGCAGCAGCTTTCTGCTCCTCCGCAGGGATGTGGTTCATCAGTGCTGCTTGTCCACTTACTTTACTTCCGTGTTTAATACTTTGCTGCTGATGGAAGAGACTCATACTGGGACCTTTCCTGCTCTGCGCTCATCCCTTTGAACTAAAGCTAAGTTGCAGCAAGCAACATCTGCCTGCAGCAAAGCCAAACAGCAGCCCTGGCGAGTCACCAGAGCTGTGCCATCCTTGCCATGGGCTGGAAGTGCCACCCGTGGAAGCCCCAGGCGAATGCCCCCATGCCTGTCCCCATCCTGTCCCACGGGTGGGCTGCAGGGAGGGCTGTACTTACGCAGGGATCTCATTGCTCAGGTGGCTTGAAAACAAAGAAACAACGACACTGAGAAGAGACAGACAGACAGAGAGACAGACAACAAACAGAAGGCAGATGCTCTCCTCGGGCAGGAATTTAGTGCAAGAGGGGTCAGAGGAAAGTGCAAAGAGGAAATGGATGGAGCGTTAACATCAGCGTCACCCCACCCCAGCACCCAGACCTGACGCTGGCGCTGTGGGGAACCCCTCCATCAAGAAGGCAGTTTTTGAGGTATGGGCTGGAAGTGAAGGTTCACAGCCTCTCTTTGGACACTGGCTTTAGGCTTCTTTGCCCCTGTCTCTCCAACTCCTCGTTTTGATCACAGCTCAGCTCCACAGCCAAGTTACCTCTTTGTCACGGCGTTGTGGTACTCCATGTACGTCCTACCATCAAATGCAATGGCCTCTGCATCTCCAGCTGCCTTCTCAATGATCACTGAAGGTGGGAAAAAGAAGAGCTGTCAGGCAACACAGCACAGCCTGTCTGTCCTTGGGGATCAGGAAGATCCTCCTTTATCCACGAAGGAGGGAGGCAGGCACAGACATGGCAGCACAGCAACCCTGAGCCCTGACTTTTCAGGCAGAGCATAGGCCAGCTACCACTTTTGCAGCCAACTGACATGAAATCTGCAGCTTTTGTGGTTTCTTGGCTAAAGTCAGGGAGGAACCCGGGCTCGGTGATGGTCCTGACCACCCATCTGCAGGAGACTGCCAACCAGCCAACACTCTGCTTCCCAGCACAACGAGAAGATGGAACTGGTGGGGGTTCCTGCCATGACAGCCTCACCTTTCTCGCAGTGAGCCCCAGAGAAGCCCCTCTGGCACACACACTCGTAGCTCTCCATCCGGGGGCTGCAGGTGCCTCCGTTCTGGCATGGGTTGGGCTTTTGGGTGCAGGGGTGGGCACGGAATGGGGAGATTTCAACGGCGCTGCGGATGTGCTGCTCCTTCAGCAAGGGAACCCCTTTGATGGAGATCTGGAAGGTGGGGAAGGACAAGAGACAACCTTTGTATCCCGTAACTATGAGCCCTGAGCCCCACACGTCCTCAGGACACGTCCTTGTGCACAGGGATCCGTGTGCTGGGAATGTCCTCATGGAGACTGGCACCTCTGGCACCAGGCTTACCCTCTGCACAGCTCCATAGAAGCTGGTGGAGATGGCTGCAGCTCGAGCCAGCTTGCTGAAATCAGGGGCTCCCCCCACGTAGAATGGCTCCTTCAGGTTCAGGAAGGCATGAGGCACCTGGCAAGGAGGGGAGATGGAAGGAGAGCAGCATTCAGATGCTGCAGCAAACCTGATCTAACGAGTGGCATCCTTGCCCTGCCAACCCAAGCCATTCCATGACTGTATTGGCCATTTCAATGATAAAAAGGAGGTTCTCCTCTAACTCCAATGATTTGGGAACCTGGGTCATGGCAGCAGGACCAGGATGCAGCTACATGAGTCACTAGCTAATGCTTTGTGGAGTTAACACAAGAAAAATGACCAGATTAATTGTAATGTAATTCTGAAACAAAAATGCAACAACCGGCTGGAAATTAATGAAGAGGAAACGAGTGTCTCTAATCTACAGAGATCCTAAAGCTGCTTGGTCAGATGGGAAGGGGAGCAGGTGAGACACTGAGATCTGGATGGAAAACAGAAGAACAACGTGCCAATGGCAGATGAGATGGAGGTGCAGTGGGTCATACTTATCTGTACCTTACGGGATTTCTGGGATCCAGACAGCAGGGGAGGGAAAAATACAAATGCAAATCAAAGGGAGAGAGAAAGAGAGAGAGAAATGGAAGATCAGTGGGTAACATCACAACATGCAGGGTTGCAAGAGCAAGGAGCGTGCAGCGGCTGTCCCACAGCATCCTCAGCTCCCAGGTCTCGCCCACTCCTCCTCCACCCTCCATGCACCTCCAGGATTAAAAGCCCACAAGTCTGGTGTCTCAGCTGGCTTCACACAGGAGGGGAGCAAGGTTGGAAGCCCGGAGAGCTCTGGGCAGCTTGCTTTGGCCTGTCAACGTACCGGTGACTCTCCCATCACCCTCTCGCCGTTGTTGATCCTCATTACCCCCTTGCGCCCACTCCTCTCCAACAAAACGCTTATCCAGGTGTTGAGGGGAATTGGCTCTTTGCTCCTGGTGGTGGAAAGGGAGGAGAAGACGTACAGTGAGAGCTCTGCAATGAGCCCCTGTGAATACCCACTCCACCTGTACAGGCACAGCCCACGGGACAGGCCCCAATCACAGCCAGCAGGAGCCACTGCTGCCAGCATGGCACCTCCCCTGCATCCGTCCTGGGGATGGAGCTCCAGCCAGCGCTGGGCAGTGGAGTAGTAGCCCCCTGTAATCACCACCATCCTGCTTCCAGCCCTACCTGAGCACGGCTGCCCCTTTGCCCAGGTCGTATCGATACTCCAGGTAGCCGTCGTGCAAAGCCAGAGACACAAAGTCTCCTTTGCCATCTGTCTTCTGCCCATTGTAGAAGATCATGCCGCTGGGACTCTTGGCCAGGAACACCACTTCCATGGACATTTTGTCCCTGAGGAGAGAAGGATGACAAATACCCTTCAAACCAGCTGCCCACAGCCTCTTCTACCACCCTTGTGCAAAGGGCCCCGGAGACAACTGCCTGCCTGATCCCACCGATCTCTTAGGGATGCCACCCACTGACCCGACAGGCAGAACTGCCGTGTAGGAGAGACATATGCCACCTTCAGGATGCCAGCCTGCAGTGCTCACACTGCCCACTGCAGCACAAGGCACCTTGGCACATCACTGCCGCAGCCTGGCAACAGCAATTCCAGCAATCCCAGTCCCTCTAGATAAAATCTCCAAGGTTTTGCCATTGGCAACACGCTCTTGAGCACTTACTGCAGGTCAGGAACGAAGGTCTGCAGCCCGTTCAGCTCCAGGTAGGAAAAGCCATTGAACTCTGGGAGGAAGGGCATGGTGTGGTCCTGCTCCGTCACTGGGCACAAACGAGGGAATGGTGAGGAAGAGGAGGCAGAGCAGCTTCAGCATCAAACAGGGGCTCCTAGTCATGCAAGCTAAGGGCACTTGCAGCTCCAGCCCTCCCCAGCCCCAACACACCTCGCTCACAGAACTCTCCTTCCCGTCCCATGGGACAGGCACACATGGCACCTCCCTCTGGCAGCACCAGGCAGGTGGCAGAGATGTGGCACGGCGTCGGGTCGCATGGGTTCCTCTCATCAGCACACGTTGGACCTGCAGCAGAAGAGCAAGATGGTCACATAGGCGTTCTAACAGCCAGCAGGCACGATTTGGCCAGAGACAACCCTGCTTTGGGGTGGGCAGAGGATGGCATGTCTCCTAATGGCCCTGCCAGCCCCTCTGTCCCACCTCAGGTTGGGCTCACATGGCTCAAGGACTCCCTGCAATGGACCCCACAAAAGGACAGGTGATGCCCACACATGGCTCTGCCCTCAAATACACAGATCCTGTCCATTGTCTCATGCACGTATGGTGAGATCTGAAATTGATTCTGTCTCCAATGGGCACGGCTTCATCCTACACTTCTTGGAGGCGCTGCCAAAGCTCCCCACTGCATCTTCCCCTCTGCCACCCCAAAGGCTTTCGGACCCCTCAGGACCACCCAGCGGGACCAGGAGCCCCAGCAAATGCCCTGCCCCATACCGGTGTAGGAATGAAGACACTCGCAGTGGAACATCTCTGCCTCCTTGACGTGGCAGATGCCCCCATGGTGGCAAGGGTTGGGGTGGCAGGGGTCGTTGCCGCACTCTCCCACCCCACTGCCGTACAGCACATCGCTGCCTTTCTCCCGCAGGTCGTACATCTGGTTGTTCACATCCAGGAGGCGGATGCAGCCCTTCAGGCCAGCCGTAGCCGCGGTACGCTCTGCCACTCTGAAGGGACAAAGGACACGGTGGGCAGGGGAGAAAAACACCAGCGCATGGAAATCTTGTTTTCGCGGCCACCCCATGGGGACGGCGCGGCGCCTTTACTCACACAGCCATTTGGTCCTCGGGAGCTCCTCCAACAAAGAGGTCGGTGTCGAGGTTGAGCCCGTCGGTGCCCGTGGGGCTCTCCCCGCTGACGTGGGGCTCCCCATCCACAGCCAGCATGCCGCTGCGGCGGTTGCGGTTCACCACCAGCTGGTGCCATTTGCCAGGCTCCACGCGCACCTTGCTGGTGATGACGCCCGTGCCGGAGCCCGTGTTAAACCTGGAGCAGAAGATGGAGAGGCTGACAGCCGTGCCGCCTCGCAGAGAGGTTGCGTGCACTGTAAGGGCAGCTGCGCCCCAGGCTGAAGCTGGGAACTTGAATCTCTGCCTTTTTGGAAAGGTAAAAATAATTCCATCTTGGGTTTCTGGGGCTTTTCTCTCCCTCTACTCCCCCCTACGCTTCTTTTTACAGTGTAAGAACAGCGCCAAAAAAAGAGCTCAGAAAAAAAAAAATCAACTTCCCACACCTTCTAGCTTTTTAAAATTCAAACCGAGCGACACGAATTAATCAAAGTGCCACAGGGAAATACGCTGCAAAAACTGCTCCCCCTCTTCTCCATTTGCTCCTACCACTCCCTCACGTAGGAGCCTGCACCCTGGGCACCCACCTGAGCTCCACGAAGCCGCCCACCAGCGCCAGGGAGATGAAGTCCTTGCCACGATTCTGCCCGTTGTAGAGCAGCAGCCCGCTGAGCTCCGTGGCCCTGAATTCCATGGCGATGCGCACGGTGTGGTACGCCTTCATCATCTTGAAGGCCAGGTAGGACTTGCCACCGAAGCTGGGGATGAAGTACCTGATGGCTGCAAGAGGCAAGGAGGGAGAAGAGCAAGCCCCGTTAGAAGGAACAGGATTCAGCATCCACATCCAGAAGCAGTTTCAGCTTAGAGCTTCAGGGACACCGCTTTCCAGGAATCAGCACTGGGAGCCACCCAGAGCTCTGCTGTGACAGTGGGAGCTCACAGTGAGTAACAGCAGCTCTGGGTGAGCATGATGTGCACGAGGCTGTTTGCTAAGCAGCTCTGAGCATGGGGGAATAGCACCTGAATCATCAGCAAAAGACAGCACCGGTCTCTCTGCGCTCAGTAACTTCAGGAGCCGCAGGCAATGCCGTGAGATACAAAAGCAGAAGCTCACCATCCCCATGCTCTAGGGCACTGATGTAGCAGAGCCAGCAAGAAATTGCTGCTGCCACCTTCTTCCCCTGCAGCTTTGCCTCTTACTTCTTACAGTGCTTGCACAGCCTGCTGATGGCTGGAGTACAGAGGTTACACTGACCCTTGCAGCACTAGCATTCAATACAGGGCTGGGTTTGCTCCCTATCCCCATTCAGCCAGTGCACATCACGGTGCTTGGGGAGAGCATGCAGCAGAACGGATGGCTGGAGATCACTTTCCCACTTGTATCCTCTCAGCATCCTTGGCTGGAACATGAGTTTGGAACCAAAAGCCCCGAGAGATCCCCTTCCCACGACTTTGCTGTCCCCAGTTTTCACAGAATCACAGAACCATTTGAATTGGGAGGGACCTTTAAAGGTTCTAACTCCCTTGTCCCTTGCCATCCAATGGCCACGAGCTCCATCACCTCTAGGCAAACCAGAGGCCACCTACGTTTCTCACACACAGCTCCTCCTTTGCCCGCTGGGCAGCTGCAGGTGAACTCTTTCCCATCGTCCTCACAGGTGCCACCGTGCAGGCAGGGGTGTGAGTCGCAGGGTCGTGAGGGCTTCTTGGTGGTGCTGGGGGGCTGGCGAGTGGGCTTGCGCCGGGCGGTGGTAGGCAGGGTGGATGTGGGCCTCCTGGTGCTCACGGGTGCTGCCAGCTTGGCACTGGGGTGGCCGGCGACGTCCTGGTGCAGGACGTGGGCTGTGGTGGCAGCAGAGGCCGTGGTGTGCCTCCGTGTGGTTGCAGGCGCCATGGTGGTGGCTGTGGTGGTGGTGACGGTGGTGGTGAAGAGCCTGGGGATCCAGTCTGGAAGGCAGCAACGCGCGGGGTGAGGCTGGTGCTTTGCAGGTGTCTTTGCAAAGAGGAAAGGAGCTTGGGTTTTGGAGGGAGGCTCAGCGAGACTGCTGTGTGCACCAAAGCATGAGAGCCCTCTCCCCTAACCCAAGTGCCCAACCCAAGGGACTGGGGTTTGGCCATAGACAGACAGAGCGCTCACCAAAGTCCATGAATTTGACGTGCTCCTGTTGGGGCTTCTTCACCAGGATGGTCCTCTTCTTGGAGGCTCTGATCTGCTTCAGCAGAGCCGCCTGGACGTCAGCTGCCGTGTAGGAAGTGGCTGATCACAGCCAGGAGAAAGACAAGTGTGAAACACAGCCCCAGCAAGCAGTTTTCCCTTCACAAGCTCCCTCTGATGCATCTCAATCACTCCCTACCCCACCAGAACGCTTCCAGCCTTCCATGCACCAGCTCAGGTTGCATCTCCTCCCAGCACTTCCTGATTTTGTCAGACAAAGGGCAAATCCCTGACAAATTCCAAGGTTTGCTGGTTTCTCAGCACTGGAACAGCTCTTACCTGGGTCAAAGTGGGACTCCACAATGACACGGACAGCACTGCTCTGCCCCAGGTCTCGGACACGGATGCTCTTGAAATCTTTCTTAACGTCGGAATTTCGGAAAAGCTCATCCAGCTAACGGATTGGAGGTGGAGGAGGAAAGGCAAACAAATTGGTTAATGGGGAGATCAGGCACATGGGGTCAGGTTCCTTCAGCAAAAGGTGTTTAGGTCTCAGCGAGTCTCTTGGTTTCAACCCAGTTAGGTTTGCTTCAAAACCTCTGCAAGAAATCCCACCGACGCATGCAGAGCACGGTGCTCCTTTGGGTAGGGATAATTTGGGAAGGTCCCTATTTGTTACGGCCTGAATTCAAAGGTTAGAACAGGACCAAGGCAACGTGGGGAAAGTGCAGAGGAGATCTCCATGGAGGAGATGTGTGCAGACCAGAGACACCTTGCAGTTCATATGAGGATTTGCTATTGTGTGGCGTCTAAGTCTTACTGATCTCTTCTAAATCTGGATAAACCTGCTTATGCGCTTTGGAAAATCCCGTAAGGCTCCATTCTGCATCTCTAAGCACATGAATGCCTTCTAAAAGCTGCCTCTCAGACGCTGCAGGATTTGTCTGAAGTCACACGAAAGAGACAGTGATAGTCCAACCACTTAGACACAGTCAGGGCTTCATCACCCTGCTAGCAGCCTGCCAGCCTCGTGTGGCACCAGCACCACTGCAGCTGGTGGGCACCACTTCCTTCCCTTGGCTTCAAGGCAAAGACAGAAGAAATAACTTAAAACTGGACCCGTGCCACAGTCACCCCCATGAATTTGGGCACCGTCGTCTTAGAGGAGCAAAGGAGAGCACATCAGGTATGTGATGCCCTACGGGCCAATGCTGTGTTGTCGTTTCCCCATCCCTGGGAGAACACAACCCAGTCAAGCCTTCTGTGTCCTCAGTGGGGAGAACAGAAGACCCAGTGAATGAAGCCTCATGTGTGTGGGTTTGGATCCTCAGCTAAAAGCCACTATTGTATTGGGAAATATTGCTTTTGTGATGCAGAACTGAATGAACCATACGGTCCATATGCCAGGCACACACATCTGCTTATATGACTGTACCGAGGGCTTGCCAGCTTCTAAGTGCAGCTTGGAAGCAGCTCTAAATATGCTAATCTCCTTGCAAAGATGCTTTGTGTTTGCTGTGCCACACTGCGGGCTGTGTTACAGTGCTCTTACCCCACCAATATTTCCTTGGCACGCCTTTATGTACACATTACTACGAAAGCCCACCTGCTCCAAGAGCTGGCAATACAGGGGGCTTATCTTTAAGTGTGGGAGAGTGGATTTCCAAAAGCTGCATAGCTGAACAGGAGGAGCAAAGGGATCTGGGACACGTTTTTGCCTACGGGCTTTTCAAGGAGATGCAGGTGCTTTGGGAAATCCAAGAAATTAAAGAAGACCCTCTCATCTGAACAGCCCCATCACCAAAAAGGCCTTTTGAATCTTCATGATTCTGTGATTCTAGGAAAGCACCTGGCCCCTGTCCTAGCGGGGTGGGTGTATGGGGTCCTTTTTTCTTCCAAAGCAAGAAATGCACTAGCTGGACTTCCAGTCAAGTGCAAAGGACTCACCGCGCTCTCAATGCTCCTGGCCGTCTCCCCGAAGAGCTCTGACTTGGGGTCAGCCATCTCAGGTGTGTAAAACAGCTCCTGGCCTTCCACCTCCTCCAAGATGAGGACTCCTTGGAAGACTTTGGTAGCTGCAGGAGGGAGGGCAGACAAGACAAACTCCTTGAGTTGGCTCACGGGGATGGGGGGCAGGCATCTGGCTGACCCGTGAGGAGCGTTCGATTCCCTAGGGGGGGAAAGGGCGATGGCAGTGTGCGGGTAGTGCCAGTGTTGGGGTTAGTCTGGATGGGTCTGGGAGAGCGCCATGGAGGATTAGTATCAGAGGGTGCTGGAGCAGATGGCAAAGACCAGGCTGAAGATGGCAGCTTTTACCATACAGTTTCCTCTGAGCTCCGGCCCGGAGAGCAGCCCCCCTGCACCGGCTGAGTAACAAGAGAAAGACGTTAGCCAGAGCAGCACAGTCAACACGGTCGGATCAGACATGGGCATGCAACAGGGGCACAGCAGGGCCACGTGTGGCTGTGGGCAAGGAGAAAAACCTGTGCTGGGTGAACTGAGTAAAGATGCTGTGAGGAGGCTGGGATCAGCCTGGCAAAACTGCAGCGGGAACCCAAAGCGTGGTTCCCTTCCGGGAAAGCTTTGGGAGCTATGGAGATCCCTGCTGTCGGTAACCATGTGGTGAGTCCGTAACTTATATTCTTTTTGTGTGTTAAAAAGGGGAATGTGGTGTCCAGAACAAAGAGGGGATGACACACTGAGAGCCCAGGCCCAGGCTGGGATCAAGGCAGGGCTCACTGCCAACACTTGCCCTGCTCTGTGCCCTGCAAGGACTCCGTCCATCTCCTGGCCACCAAAACAGATGGACTCACCCGGACAGTTGCTCCCTTCTGCGTCAGCAGCCGCAGTCTTGCCATCAGAGCAGCACCCGAGCGGGGTGTTGTAGCACGTTGCCCTCTCAATGGCTGGAGTTGGGGTTACCTGGCTCTCCTCCACCTCCTCTTCCCCTGCAAGGAAGTATTAACGGGGGTAGGACCTCATTCCTGTTAGACCACGAGGCTGGGACACAGCCTCATCTCTTTCATTAAGACCCCAGGTGACCTCCCAAGCAATGCTCACCAGCAGAGCCTGCCCCGCTGGATTCCTGGTCCCCACTGATGCTCATCTCCTGGTCCCCACTGCCTTCTGCGCTGCCCGATTCAGCGAAGGCAGGCTGAGTGGTGGCCAGGACCACAGGAGAGGTGGAGAGCGGGCGGACGGTGGTCTTCAGCGCCCCATGGGTCATCCATGGTGTGGTGGCAGGTCGGGTTGTCGTGACACGCCTTGTTGTAGGGTGACTTCTTGCAGTGGGGCTGGCTTCCATCAGCAGAGAGCTAGTGGCCAGCTCGGTGGTTTCTGTAGCCCGGGTGGTCAGCTGCAGTGGTGGGGGTATGATGAGCTTGTCCAAGGGCAAGGTGGGCAGAGGGGTGGGTGGCATCGCGTGGCTCGTGTGAGTGATGGACTCTACAAGGAGCAGCAAGGGAGGGAAGTTAAGAAGGGTCTGGTCTGGGAAAGGGTGCCCATGGTGCTGGGAAGCACAGTGCAAGCCATGGGCAGGGCACGAGGAGGTGCAGGAGGCACTCACCGTGGCATTGCCCCACATGCTTCACTGTGATGAGCTGTCCCTGCCGGCACGCAATGGTCTTCAGCTGGCACTGGTCCCCATAGGTGACACCATCAGAGCCACACACCTGGGAGAAGAAATGATACAAGATATGAGTTGTATCTGTCCTCCAAAACAAGCCTCAGGCAAAATAAACCTGTCCTCAAACTGAGCAGAGCAGCTCAGAGGCATCAGTGATGCACAACGCTCTGTGTTGGGGACACTCATGGCAGGCACATTCCTGCCCCATGCACCAAAGACAGTGACCTGGTGAGCAGGAGCTGAACTCCAAGCCTGGCAGGACCAAGCTGGCCACATGTACCTGTGCCCAAAGCCCAGCTCAGTCCCTAGTGCTCCCCCAGACCTTGGTCATGTTGGCCTCTGAGCAGAGTGGGGACGGGCACTCGCAGTGGGCAAAGCCGTTGACCTCCACGCATGAGGCCCCGAACTCGCAGCTCATTTCCTCACAGGATTTTGGAGCTGATGGGTCTAGAGTAGGGAGAAAAGGGGGAAGAGATGAGCAAAACACATACCAAGCATAAAAAATAACAAAACCTAAGAGCCAACGTCAAATCCAAATCCCCCTCCTCAGGTCTCAGCTCTCCCAGGGACTCCGTAGAGCAGCATTTCTGTGTGCCACACACCTCCCCCTCACCTTTTTCACAGCCAGCCATGCCCATCTTGCTGCCATTGGGACACTGGTTGCACTTCATGCCAGTGATACCAGTCTTGCAGGAGCAGAGCCCAGTCATCTGCTCACAGTCATCACGCACTGAGCCCACCGGGTCGCAGTTACAAGCTGAGCAAGGAGGGGGAAAAAAGAAATCATTCGATTGGTGCAGTAGTGCAAATTTTGCAGCAACAGCCAGCGAATTTGGCTCACAACAGGAGCAGCATTGGGGTTCCTAGGTGGAAATGGCACAGCAACCAGCACTCACGTGTGCAGCCGCTCTTGCTGTCGGTGACGATGCCACGGAAGTTCCAGAAGCCAGGCTCACAGCGGTCACACTTGAGCCCCCCAACGCCTGGCTTGCAGGAGCACTGCCCCGTGGCAGGGTCGCAGGCTCCTCCATAGGAGCCATAGGGGTTGCACTGGCAGGTGCCTGCGAGCCAACAGAGAGCACAGGGTGAGTCCTGGCCAAGTAGGATGAATCATAAAGGTTGGAAACGGCCTCTAAGATCATCAAATCCAACCATCAACCCATCACCACTGTGCCCACCACCTCCTCCAGCTACAAGGCAGGGCTGATCTCCAGGGATTAACCCGCTTGCTCTGCTCTCATCTGCAGCTCCTCACTCACTGACATCAAAGAGAGAGGAAGCTATTAGGAGTTTATTATTAATTCATTAATTAGGAAGTTGATGGAGGGAAGTGATCCAAAGATAGATGGTGAAATGCTCCCTTAGCCCCTGGGGAGCAGTGGGAAGGGGATGTGGGTCAGAGCTGGAGAGCAAAGGAGATCCTGGGAGCAGATAGAGGCAGGGAGATGGTGAGTCCAGGGCAGGAAGCAAGAGAGAAATCTGCACTAGGGGTTCAAGTGGGGATTATCTCCTGGTGTATGCTTGTTGCCAGCACATACAGGACAGAAACCAGTGGGATACAGGATTCCATAGTGAGGAAGAAGCTCTTCCCGTGGCTGGACGATCTGTGGAACATCACTTTGACCATCACCATCAGGGTGATGCTAAAGCAAGACGCTCCACCTCCTTCCTAGAGTCCCCCTGACCCACTCCTGCCATCTCAGCCAGCTCCAGGAAGAGACGCTGGCTGAATACTGCTGCTTTTTAAATTATATGGTACATTAAGCAGCACTACATCCTCATCACACAGGCATTAGCCAGGCCCAAGCATGGCGTGAGGTGTGTCTCCATGGGGTGATGGGTTTCCCTAACAGGCAGTCACAGCCTCAGCTGTTAACAGCGTGCTAATGCCTTTCAAAATGCACCTTCTGCTGAAGTGCTGACTCTGACAATGATTTAGTAAATATTAATGACACTAGCTAGCTAACTGAGGAATTGGGACCGTCCTTTCTCTCCCCAGAGCGCAACCCCAAGCATCCCCCCCAGATGGGGACCATCACTCACTCGGGCACCCTGCTGCACCCACTCCAAGTGCCAGGGTCATGTTGTCCGGGCAGCACCCATAGATGGTCTGACTGCAGTGCACAACTGGGAGAGGCGGTGGGGTCGTGGTGAGGGCTGTGGAGCAAGGCAGAGAGGCACAGGGGCGTTATGGCCAACGCAGAGATCGAGCAGCATTTCTCAAAACCACGCTGGTCCTTGCAGAGATGCTGGGGTAGGTGATGGAGTGAGGCCCTAGCTTTGGCCAGGCATGAAACAGGAATGTCAGGGCACCAGGATGGGGACGGCACGTGCCGCAGGGACTCGCTCACCACGGCAGGCTCCTTGGCTGGTGACAAAGAGATCCTGGCGTTTTTCACACCTCGTCTTCTTCAGCTCACACTCATTGGCGTAGGTCACATCATCAGAGCCACAGACCTGTCAAGACGGCGAGGGGAGCTCTCAGAGCAGGTTCCCTGCTGATGGGATGCCCCAGGAAGCGTGTGGCAAGGCCACCAGGCTGAAGGGAGCAAGGACAGCAGCCCAGGAATGCTTCATGTGCTTACCGGGCTGTGTGGCACTGCCAGGCAGGTGAAGTCACACACACAACGGTCGTCCTCTGCATCCTCATCCCACCAGCCCCCGTAGTGCCGGCATCGGTCCTGCTCACACTCACTGCCATCACCAGAGCCTGAGCCTCCTGAGCCACATTCTGGATGGAGGAGAAGCGTGGTGAGAGGGGACCAGGGAAAAGCAGATGGCCCAAGCAGGGCCGCCTTGCCCAGGAGCATGTCAGACAGCTCCTGGGTATCTCCAGCATGAATATCTCCTGGGCCGACATGCCATAGAATCACAGAATGGCGTGGGTTGGAAGAGACCTTAAAGATCATCCAGTTCCATCCCCCCTGCTGTGGGCAGGGTTGTTAACCATCGGATCAGGTTGCCCATATGTTAGGATGCTCCCGCCTGTACCGCAGAGAGGATCCCCTCCCCTGCAGTAGGCAAGCTCTCCCATCACTACAATAATAAGTTAAGCAATGCAAAAGGCATAGGGATGCCTTAGGAGCTGACCGGAGGCCTTCTTGCCCAGCCTATAAATGCTGTGCTCTGCCTGCCTGCCTCTCTATAAGGTGCCCAGAGCTCCAGCAGCAAGAATAGAGATGTTGCTGATTTCAAAGGCTCCTTTAATTAAAAGGATAAAAAAAAAAAAAAAAGGGGGAGAAAAAAAAAGAGAAGCAAAAAAGGAAAACCTGCCCCTTTTTATTGAGTGATCAAAGGCTGGGAGTTGGCATTACACAGAGAATTATTTAAGATCTTTTCCCAGAGGGACATCAACCTGAAATTCCCAAAGGAGGGCTGTGATCAAACACCGTGTTCTGCCTTGCCCTATCCCCGAGCTCTGCCACATAATGACATCCTTCCCAGCACAGCGAGCTGGGGAATGGCAGCATCACAGCAGTGAGGTTTGGGGGAGGTCTGTGCTCTCAGCCTGCATTAACCCATGGCTTCACCTCATAGAGATGGGAGCTCAGGAGGCTCTTGGTGTCTGACCACCAGCAAGGCAAGGCTGAGAGGTCCCAGCCTGCTTCCAGAGGGATGCTGAGCTGCTTTACCTAAGTACCTAAAGATAATTAAAAGATGCTATTGAGGAGAGTGGGATCATGGCTAGCAATGGGGGATGCTGCATCCTACAGATGAGCGCCCCCCTCCCCAACACTCTGGAAAGGGTCAGGAAGAGCAGCCTCGTGCTGCCCAGATCCATTGGCGCTGTTCCTGCCGACAGAGCCAAGTGGGAACCATGAGGGAGCAGCACCATGGAACAACCCTGGGCATCCTCATGGAGCATCTCCACCCAGAGCAACCCCTGGGCACCTCAACCACTTCCCTTCCTCCAGAATAAGTGGAACATAAGGCATGCAATTCACGCAGCAATGCAACTCCCTGCCCAGGTGGCATCAGCCAAGGGAAGAGCAACAACAACCCACCGTCCTCACAAGGCCCCATCTTGGCCACCTCGATGCTCTTCTGCTGCTGGCAGGAGGCTGCTCGGAGCTCGCAGCGGTTGTCATAGGTGAGGCCATCGGTGCCACAGACCTGGGCCAGGGGCTGCTGCTCACAGCGGGGACACACGCACTGCCCACCCACACAGGTGCTGCCGAAGGAGCACACCGTGCTGCCGCAGGATTCTGCAGGGACACCAGCAAGAAATTCCATTTACTCTCATTCCGGCTCCTGAGAGTCGCTCCCCATCACTCTTTTCTCCCAGTTTTAGAGAGGATACCCATGCACTGCTCAGCCCTGGAACACCAGACCAGCTGGACTGGTTTTATGGGGCACAAATGTCATTTGTTCTAACGACAAAAAAAAAAAAAAACTGAGGCAAGGCTTTTAATTCATTGAGAAATCAGCACAGAGGGTTTCCTGTGCTGAGAACACACACAAGCAGGGAGGAATCACCCCCTGGGGATGGAACCCCTCCCATTTTGATGGCAGCCCACTTCCTTTGCCTCACACATCCCCACCCTCAGGTTACTCCGGTGCCTCCCCCAGCACACAAACACCCCCAGGGCCTCGAAGGGCCCCGGGTGAACAGGGGGATGCCGAGCATCCGCTCCTCAAAACGCCACCGAAAGGAGCAAGAAGAGGGAAGAAGGGGACCTTGCCAGACTCACTGCAGTCGCCTTGGGCAGCCACCAAAATGTTCTTCTGCTGCGTGCACGCTCGGACGTGGAGCTCACACTCGCTGCTGTAGGTGTTGCCATCTGTGCCACAGACGGGCTGGGAGGAGGGCACACACTCCGTGGGGCACACGCACCGCCCCGTCTCTGCTTCACAGATGGCCCCAAACTGACACTTGCCACAGCGGTCTGCAGGGGCGAGGAACAAAAAAGCAGTGGGTTAAATCAGCAGGGCGAGCATTGCTTTGTATGGAAGTGCCAGAGCTGAAATCTAACCCTGCTGCAACCTCATCCCTTGTGCTAAGCCCTGCAGGACCGGAGCTCCAGCGGAGGCGAGGCTGCAGGAGGGAGGAGAGAGACTGCATGGCAATAACTGCTTGTAAAAGCCATCAGGGCCAGGAGTAATTGCAATAAAATGTCACTGGAGCTGTGAGCTGTTACAGCTAAATGGGATGCAGAGAGTGTGAGGCTGAGTGTTGTTATGGGGAGCAATAAATCAGTGCCGGCCACAGGAGGATGAGCGCAGCACTGGGTGCAAAGCACCTGCTGCCCAGCCTGAAGATTTAAGGGCAGAACAGCAGTATTTGGGCGAAACTGCAAGAGCCCAGCAGATTGCACAAAGGAGCACGAGCAACCAGCTTGGGCTGTGCCTGTGTGCAAACACTTCCCGCCTGGCAAAGCTGTGCTGGCACAAGCAGTGAGCCTGCAGATGGGAGAGCTGCACACGGCTCTGAGTTGCGTTTGCACTGAGGGCTCATGTTAAGAAAGAAAACCTCCGCAGGAGAGATCACCGCATCCGTGCCAGGCAGCGTCCCCCCGGGGTAAGGATGCACAGCAGTGCTGCACTCCCCTCCCTCCCTTCGCATGGCATCTGAGCAGCCCCACCACGAGCACCAGGCTGGCTGTCTCCTTACCGCAGGGCCCCTTGTGCTTCACCCTGATCTCTCTCTTGAGGACGCAGGCCATGGCGTTGAGCTCGCAGGGGTTGCCATAGGTGCGGTTGTCGCTGCCGCAGACGGGGTCATAGCGGCCCTGGCACACCTGCTGGCATTCGCACACGGGCTCCCGGTTCTTCACCACGCAGGTGGCCCCAAAAGTACACTCCACGCTCAGGCAGGGGCTGGGAGTACCCAGGTCTGCAGAGGGGGCATAGGAAATGGGTGGCAGGGTGAGCTCGCTGCCTGCTGAGCATCCCCAGGCACGGTGCACAGCGAGGCATGCCGGCGGCTGCAGCCTGCCTCCCCCAAGCCGTGGCAATGCACAGAGCTCCTGGCCTTGCATCATCCCCTACCCCCCAGCGTAGCATCTCCCCCATGCTCAGCGGAGGTTTGGGTTGGGAAGCAGGCACGAGATCTCCTCCCTGCACGCTTGTTCCTCTGTCCCGTGCACCTCATGGGACTCTGATCAGCCCATAGTTTTTGTACAGATTTCTGCAAAAAGCCCCGTTTTTGGGTTCCCAGCCAACACCACAAGGCATCGTACTGATGGAGGACAACTTTCCTTTGCCAGAAGCCCACACCTCTCATCCCATGCAGCAGCGATGCCACCAGCCTCTGACAATGGAAATGATGCCTGGCTTCACCACACCCTGTGACTTCCCCTCCTGGTGGGGCAGGATGAAGAGAGCCACTGTCTTTACTTCATCCCAGTGCTCCAGCACCTGGCTCGGGGAGCAGAGCCCTGAGGATGCCCCACTGCATGGGCTGCGGGCTGAGAGGCAGCCATGCCCTCTGCTCTCTTAATGGAGCTACTCCATCAAAGTCAGCCGAGCAGCTGGCATCCTTCCCCACAAGATGCCCAGTAGTGAGAAGGTGAGCAGCCAACCCTTCTGGTGGCTGGCAGCAAAAAGGCAATGCTGAGCCTCCTGGCAGAGTTCTGCAAGGCTCTGGGGGAAATCCCCCGTGTCCCATTTACCCTTCATCCACCGTAGGCAGCCAAAAGCCAGCAGTGCCCCAGCACTGCCCAGAGACCCATTCCTGTGATTCATCACAAAAGCCCCGAGGACCCAGAGCAAGGAAAGGACATCAATGTAACACATGCTGGACACGGACAAGGACACATCAACAAGAAGGATGTGGGAACAGACAGAGTGGCTGAGTTGAGATGGATGCAGCAGAAGATGCAGCACAGCCCCAGTGGGCAGCACAGGGGGTGGGAAGGGGCAATGCTCTGCCTTCCTCCCCTGCAAGGACCAATGTGATGCAGCTGCAGAACGGGATCAAAGCTTGAGCCCTCAGGAGCTTGGCTGCACGCTGTGAACCAACGAGAGAACAGTCCAAAACTTGGGCATAAACAGGTCTGAATTTGGGGTCTGGCCCTTTGGGAAGTCCCTGCCAACTCAAAGCTCAGAGCCAAGAGGCTGCAAAGGAACAGAAGAGCAATTGAGACACGTGGTTACTGCTCTCACCCGGCCCTTCCCTGCCTGTCCTCAATTTCCCTGCGGCTGAAGGGTTTACAAGCAGCTCCCAAGGAGCAGGAACTGCTCCCCACGGTGCTTCGCCCTGCGGTGCTGCTCACATCTCCTGCTTGTGTTCAACACAAAACACAACACACGTACCATAACCATATCCCCAAACACACAGAGGCAGCATGCTTGTATGGAGAGAGAAACCCAAAATGCAGCCCTGGGCACCTGCAGAAGTCAGTGGGGGGTTTTGGCACCAATTTTGATGAGTGGATATAATGAGGAGAGAGCAAGCAAGGACCTTTGGCTATGCTATAATCAAGCCCTGCTGTCATCCCTTCTCCATCCTGCAGGCAGGGAAACTGAGGCATGGAAGAAGCACACTGCTTGTTATGCATCCTGGCTGATGCAAGGGCTGGGGAAGCAGGAGGCAGGGAAGGGAGCGGGTTAGTCAGGGGTGAAAGGAGAGGTGAGAGCAACTGGGAGCAGTCCAGAGGTATCGGCTCACAGAGGAGTGGGGTCTCGTACCACCCACCTCTGCTCCCACTCTCATCTGCCTCTAAGGATCAAGGCACAGTCAGCATCCTCCATTCCGGCATGAAGCGTGCGGGTCAAGGGGATGGGAGCAGAACAGGGGAAACCTCTCTGTTCCAGGACTCTTAAGGAAAACTGGAGAGGAAGGGAGCAATGGGGAGAGGCCAGGGCTGGCACTGGCTATGGAGAAGGGGAGAAAGCCGACCTCCTAGCAGAGATGTCCAGGTAGGGAGTAGAAGGGTGCTGCGAGGACACAACTCCTTCCTCCAAACAGGCAACACTGTAAAACACAAGACAGACGAAAAAGGAAAGAGAGAGAGAGAGCGGAGGGGGAGAGAAAGAGAGCAAAAAGAGGCAGGGAGGAAAAGACAGATGCAACTACAGCCACCTTCCCTCCACCTCCTGGCATGTCATCCCAGCCCTCCTTTCTCAGCTGTCCCATCGTGGTATGAAAGCAGAGAAAGATTAAAAACAGGGTCTGAGCTGTTTTGTTGGGCTTTGCCTCCTTTGCCCTGCTGCTGGAAAAGAGCCGTGTGCGAGGTTAAAATGTTGCTGCTGTGTTCACAGCCTGCCCTCTGGAAAGCACTGACCCAGAGGGAGAGGAGCTGAGAGGGGGGATGAAATAACAGAGAATACGACGGAGAGGGGATGGACAGGTGCACAGGGAGCATATCCCACTGTGCTCACTTCATGGGTGCAGTGGGAAGGATGGCAGCCTGGCAGCAGGGCAGCTCCCAGCAATAGCTCTCCGCTTGCCCTGGAAATTTGGGATGCCATGGGAAATTTGGTCCTTGATCGTCCCCATCCTCCTCTTCCTCCCACATCCAGGGCAGCTGGCATCCCCAGCAGCTTCCAGGGACACAGGAGGTGAAGGACTGAGAAGTGCTTTTCCTGCCCAGAAAGGACTTGGGGATCTGACTCGTTATCATCCAGCAGCCAGAAGCACACTGAAGTGGGTGATTAAAAATAACAGTTGTCATTATATTAAGTGTGATTTTGGGAGCCTGACAAATGATTTTCCAGCAGCTGAGCCTGGCAGGATTAAAACCTACCGCAGGAGCACAAAACCAACCCAACAAACCCAATGCACCAGGCTGAATTTCCAAGCATTTCAGAAGGTCTGAAGCACCCAACAACCTTATAAAACATCAGCTTAAAACAGGACACAGCTCTGTGCCTCCAGTAAAAACAAATCCAAGCTGAAACAACCGTCCTCCAACTCAATTCAATGACTGCGTTCAACTTCCTTCAGGTGCCATGCAGTCATTTTAAGACGGAATGTTCCCAACATCCCAAGGACCCCTTCTGGCACATACAAAAGCTTCTCCCAGAGATGAGACAAAGCCACGGCGAGTCCTCTGGAGAGCGTTCCTGCTGGAGGACCTGGAGCTGAGAGAGGGGTGGGCATGGAAGGGAAGCATGGCAGGAGCAGGGGCTGGCACTACCCTGGGAGGGGAATGAGTGGTGATGGAGAGGAGCTGATGGGCATCACAGCTATGTCACGTGCTCAACACACATGGTTGCTCCCCACTGTAGCGAGAACATCAGACAGAGACAAGACACAGACATACATAAGACTGTTGACTGCTGGAAGGAAAAAGAGCACGAGGAGCAGGCACTGGGTTGGCTGTGAAACTGAGATCCTGGGGCTCGCTGCGAGGTGGGAACCCAACCACCACTTACCTGCGGGCTTCCCAGCTGAGCCTGCGTGGGACGGACGCAGGCTGGGTGCAAGAGGAGGAGAGGTGCAGGCTTACCACAGGGTCCGCTGTGCTTCACTGGGATGGCAGTTTTCTGGTGGCACTCGGCTTTCTGCCGCTCGCAGTCGTTGCTGTAGGTGCGGCTGTCGCGGGCGCAGACGGGCCGGTAGGCGCCATCGCAAGCGATGCGGTCGCAGGAGCAGCGCGCCGCGCCACGGCGGTTCAGGCAGACAGCATTGAACTTGCATTCATCTTTGCATTTGTCTGGGAAAGGAATAGAGAGATGCGTCGCATCCCCGGCGATGCGTCCCTCAGAACATCACAGAATCGCAGAATTGTAGGGGGTGGAAGGGACCTCCAGAGCTCATCGAGTCCAACCCCCCTGCCAAAGCAGGTTCCCTACAGCAGGTCGCACAGGTCGGCATCCAGGCAGGTCTTGAACATCTCCAGAGCAGGAGACTCCACCACCTCCCTGGGCAGCCTGTTCCAGTGCTCCGTCACCTCACTGTAAAGAAGTTCTTGTGCATATTTGTGCAGAACTTCCTGTGCTGCAGTTTCCAGCCGTTTCCCCTTGTCCTGTCTCCACTCACCACTGAAAAGAGTCCGGCCTCGCCATTCTGCCCCCCACACCTCAGATATTTATAGACCTGGATCAGGTCCCCTCTCAGCCTTCTTTTCTCAAGGCTGAACAGACCCAGTTCACTCAGCCTTTCCTCATAGCAGAGATGCTCCAGGCCCCTCACCATCTTTGTGGCCCTCCGCTGGACTCTTTCCAAGAGATCCCTGTCTTTTTTGTACTGGGGAGCCCAGAACTGGACGCAGTGCTCCAGATGAGGCCTCACCAGGGCAGAGTAGAGAGGGAGGATCACCTCCCTCGACCTGAAAGGGACGCTCTCCTTTCTGTGAGCGTAGAGGAAAAAAAACAAACAAAAACAGGAGGTTTTTCAAAACTCACCCTGGTGCTGGCACTGCCCGGAGCGAACCTTCTGGATCTCCAGCCCCCGGATGGCCCCCGTGCGCCCCATCACACACTCGCTGGCGTACGTCACCCCGTCGTCACCGCACACCGGCTCCCGTTTCGAGGGACAGTTCTCGGGGCGGGAGAGCAGCTCCACCCGGCGCGTGCGGGGATTCACCCGGCACACGCGGTTCATGTCGTTGAGGATGCCCTTACAGGGGTCTAATAGAGCAACGGGAGGAGGAGAGAGGAGTCAGCGGACATCCTGCCTAGGCAGCGCTTGCAAATCACACTGTTCCACTCTTTGTGTCCCCGTCTGGGCTCAGGGGGTGCTGGGCCCCTCCTTTAGGACTGACTCGTATCGCAGAGCTGCTTGCCCTTTCCAAGGCAACCAGCAGATAGGAGGAGCACTTTATTTTTCCGAGCGTTTCCACTCTTTAATCCTGCTATCTGAAATCCCTGCATTTACCAGAGAGTCGGGCTGACAAAGAGAAGCAACGATGCCATCCCTTCCTGAAAGAGGGAGGAGGCTGCAGTGGACAGGGCTGCAGATGAAGCCTTTTGCTTTGCCTATCTCAGCACGTGCAGCAATCATGGAAATGAAGGAGCTCCCGCAGGACCTGCCCTATCCATCTCCTGTTTCCCTTCTGGCAAATGCTGCCAGGGCTCACTGCTGTTCTGAATCGCAGCAGGGATGTGTAACCCCTGCTGAGACCTCTACAAACCCAACAAAATCACCAGAATGCTTTGTGTAGAGCCAAAACGCTGCAGGTAAGTGAGGGATGTGGTCTGGCTGAGGAGATGAGGCAACACGGTGGGGTGGGGAGCTGCACAGACATCATCCTGGGGACTGCACAGCATTTCAGATATCTCTGAGTGCTGCCCAAAGCCTCCCCTCTGCCCTAGAAAAGAGGAGCACCCAACATGACGCTCCTGACCTGTGCCCATCTCACCCCACTTGGGGCTGAGTGGCGAACGCACAACTCATTCTCTTCCAGCTCTGCAGCCTTCCCAAGCACGCTCTCACACTCCTTCCCCCAGGGACAAACAGGGGCCTGGCACGTGTCCTGGCTGATCTCATGGCTTTCCTAATGAATACAGTTGCTTTTAATTACAAGCATCCACAGTCATCACAAGACATCCTTGGAGTGGCTGAGCTTTTCCCCCCCAGCCCTTCCCATTTCCACTTGTCCCGACGCAAGAAACACTTGCCACACGACACCCACTGGGGACCAGGGCACTCACCACAGGCTCCATCAAACTTCTTGAAGACGTTCTCCTGCTTGTCACAGGCGTGCTTGTTGAGGTCACACTCGCTGCGGTAGTCCTTGCCGTCGCTGCCGCAGACGATGCTCTCTGCCACCCCGCTGCAGGATGCAGGGCACACGCACCTGGCCGTCTGGCCGTCTGCAGAACGGACGCATGTGCTGCCAAAGCTGCACGTCACCTCTGCACAGGGGTCCTTGGAGCCTGAGGAGAGGGTGCATAGTGAAAGCGCTGCCTCCAGCAGCAGCGGTGACCCAGCACCATCCTGCCCTTGGCTTCGGCGGGCGCTGCCGTCCACTGCTGATGTTGAAGCAGCCAGTTGCATGCAACCCAAAGTGTGCAAAACTCAGCCTTAACCACAGTGCGTGGGGAAGGGGAGCTCCCCCCACCCTGGCTGCACCTCCCGGCTCCTCACTGCCAGCATCTCTTTAAGCAGAACGAGGGTCCTTAAGGCACCTCCTGCAAACTGTAATTAGAGGAAAAGCTTAAGGAGCAATTTCCTCTCTGACAGGGCAGGGCTATGGTGTATTTGCCAGCTTTTTTTTTTTTTTTTTTTCCCCCCTTCTTAATTTGTCACTTTTTTATGATGATTATTTTAAATAAGTCACTCGGCGCTCTCCCCTCTCTGCTGAAAGCCCCAGCAGGGGAGCCGGGTGCAGATTTATTGCAAGCCAGCGCACTGCATGCGAGAAAGGTCAAGTTAATTTACTCTGAGACGAGGAGACTGGGTCTCATTTACACAGCTCCTTGCTCCCAGCTGGTGAATGCCAGGCTGGGGAAGGGCTTTCATCAGCCCATCCTGCCTGTGCTTGCAGCCGCAGGGCTGAGTCACGGTGGGGAAGTGGAGATGGATGAGAGGGGGCTGCTCCCCCGAGTCTGCCCTGCATCTCCGCAAAGCCCTCAGGCCATCAGCCTGCCTGCTTATTATTAAGCACTGCTGGTGGTTCTCTCCTTGTCCCTTCCCGTCAGCTTTGTCCTCGGAGCATCGCCAGCCCCAGACGATGCTGTGGGATCTGGAGGAGCACCCCCAGCCTTGCACATCCATCTGCAAGAGGGGACGCAGCCCCGGTTTGTGCTCACCGCATGGTCCCTTGCTGATGACCTTGATCCGCCTCTGCTGGTTGCACTGGGCTTTCTCCAGCTCACACTCGTTGCTGTAGGTGGAATAGTCGGAGCCGCAGACAGGAGCCACCACCACAGGGCAAGCTGTCTTCTTGCAGACACAGAAGGCTTGGGAGGGGTCGGTGGGGCTGCGCTCGCACACCGCCCCAAACCCACACAGCATCCCTCGGCAGGCTGGAGACAGAGATAGGGGACACCTGAGCCACGGGACACCCGAGACAGGGGGCAGAGCCTGGCTCGGGGGGCTGCAGCTCACAAAGTTTCAGTGGTAGAGGACGATGGCACAGGGAGGAGGAGGGTGCCATCTTCAGATGTCACCTTGTCAACTGGTAGGAGAAAGGAGAACCAAGGAACGGTCCCCGCGTGGGACAGGTCGTCCCGCACACGCCGCTTTATTCGTTGTCATTTATGCAAAGCAACTGAATCACGTGGCTGGAGGCCCTCCAGGAGGAGATGCTCGAATCTCTTTATCGCATCCACTAATCAGAGCAGCCAGCACAGACCAGTTCAGCATCTGAATTGCTAATGCAGGAAGGAATGCAAATTTTACATTCAGGGGAGGAATGGACAGGATGGATGTCCCCAAACTCAGCTGACGCAGGTGAGACAGAGGGAGCAAGAGATGCTGGAGCTTTCTGCCAGTGCCGGGCAGCCTGTGTGTCTCACCACCGCGTACACAGCGTACATTAGAGATAGAGATTGACCTACATAATGGCAGAACAAGAAATCATAAAAGGCAAAATAAAATGAGCTCGACAGTGGCTCATTTACACTTCAATTCCCGGGCGTTTGCCTTGGACTGCCTTGAGATTTCGAGCTCATATGCACAGCAACAATGTGCCACTAAGAGACTAATATCATCAAATAAAAAAGAACTCTCTTTCTCTCCTGCCCAATATCTAAAAGCAATTTATCATTTTTACGAAGCGCTCTGGATAGTCTCTCCTGCTCTTTCATTGCTGCTCTTTCTCTCCCTCTTCCGTTCTTACAACTGCTGATAAGCCTGTTGAGCTTTGAGATTAGAGGATGCAGGGGAGGATGGTAAGCAAGGAATGGGAACAGCAGGACAAGTGGTGACTCCTCCGTCCCCTTCCCGTGGCGCTGGGTGTGCAGAGCAGGAAAACACCAGAGGGCAAAGAGGCCCCTTCCCATAGACCCAGGCCACGAGTTTTGCACAGCAAGTCACAGAACTGTAGAATTATTCGAGTTGGAAGGGGCCTTTAAAGGTCACCCAGTCCAGCTCATGCATCCGTCTCGCTTTGCCCTCCATGCCTGCAGCCAACTGGACAACAACGCCAGTTAAGCCAAAACTCCACGAGTGGTCTTGACCCATCTCCAAGGGAATTTTTAACACGGTTGTTCAGATCTGGTGCCACGCTTGGTTGGACCACTTTTAAAGCAACCTGCTTTGTACTCGTGTTGCCCGCTGTATTTGAGAATGTCTCAATTTCAAGTGGTAAAAGAAATGGCAAATGACAAAAAGGCAACAAGGCATTGCAAAGTTAAATGAGTCAGGCTACATAATGAACACGGGTATTTTATCAGAATTGAAGTCTGTCTGTTCTTCTGTCTAGAACTCCGTAAACACACCAGGAATATCAGAGGCCACCATACAAACAAAAGACATAGTGAAGAACATCCATTTATCTCCAGGCACAAAGAGGAAGGTAAATATCCCAGCAAGCTCCATCAGTGCACAGCATGGGCAGCCAGGCACACAGGGGATAAGGACCCTGCATCACTGATCAGTCCAAGAAGCAAAGCAAGATGCACAAACACTTCAAACCAGAAACAAACTGTGACAGGCAAATTGCCTGTTTAAGTTCCTTTCACTTCTAATCACCACCATTGCTACCAGTGAGGAAGCCTATTTGTTTCCAGCAGATGGATTTAAACCTCACCCACCCCACGCTGAGGTGCGTTTGGATGATATAAGCTCAGAACCCATCAGAATAAAACCAACTGCCTTAATTCCCCTGCCAGACGCGGGAGGTGGAACAGACTGAGATTCAGAGGCAGCCTCCTCCTTCCCAAGCACCTCTCTAATTTTATCTGGGAGGATGCAAGAAGCGTGACCATAACTGATGTGAGAGGAGGAAGAGTGGGAAATCAAGCACCCCATGCCTGCTCCCCAGCTCACTAAAAGAAATGCCTTGGCTCATTGATATGCAAAAGAATCTAAATGATAACAATCACCAGGTCCCTGGTGTCAATAGGTAAACAGCTCAACATAAGCAGCAGGGATAAGTAACAAGCTGGCTTTGTCAAATGCTTCGAGATCTCGAGGTAAAAAGCTCTACCTAATAAGCCCAAAGCATTCACGTTAGTTATGATCGTTGCCATTACAGAGAAGAAACGTCCCAATACCCAAATCCCAAACTAAATAAATAAAAAACAACACTGGAGCTGCATCATGAAGCAGATTGCCTCTTCACCTCGGGGCCACAGGGGGCTGCGTCTCACCTACCACCATTCCCACCTTCTCCCCAAGGATGGGGAGCTCACCGGTGGGCTTCAGCGGTGGCTTGTCATGTCCCAAATACAGCCATCACAGCTGGATCCCTCTGTGAAAGTGGTGAAGCCAGCACCATGGGGCAGTCAGGAAGCTGGTTGTGGTGGGCAGCACTCCTGGAGGAAGGGCAAATTTCTTCATGGAGAGGGTATGGATGAGCGAATTTCTTCATGGAAAAGGCAAGGATGGGGGAATTTCTTCGTGGAAAAGGCAAGGATGGGGGAATTTCTTCATGTAAAGGGTATGGATGAGCGAATTTCTTCTTGAAAGGGGTAAGGATAAGTTACTTTTTTCGTGGAAGGGGTAAGGATGAGCAAATTTCATCATGGAAAGGGTAACGATGACCAAATTTCTTCATGGAGAGAATAAAGATGGGCAAACCTCTTCATGCCAAGGGTGAGGAGTGAATTTCTTCCATGGAAAGGGAGCAGGCGTGTAAATTTCTTCACAAAATAGTACAGATGAGCAAATTTCTTCATGGAAAGGGTAAGGATGAGCACAAGAGGACGGCTGAGCCTTGCAATGTCTACCCGAGGCAGCGGTACCCCAGCCCTGAGGCATTTCGGACACATGGATGCGGCACAAACGGATGCGGCTCAGTGATGACATTCAGCAAGCCAGGCTGGCAGTAGGGCTTGGTGATCCTGGAGGCTTTTCTCAACCTCAACCATCAGGCCGAGGAGCAGCGGTGCATCAGGACAGCGCGGCTGACATGAATTCTGCATGAGCCTGATGCGCGTTGCCATGGAGACGCGCGAGGCCCGCGCTCCCGCCGAGGCCCGTCTGAGCGCATCGCCTGCTCCGGGCCCACCCTCCTTGCCATCAATATTAATTACTTGCTTGGCGAGACAGCGGAGCCGCCTGCCCCATCACCACAGCACGACAACATTCACACCGCCCAGAATTGGCAGGGCTGTGCTTAACCCAGCGGGTCTGGGCTCTGAGATGGGGCTGGCAGGCAGCATCACCCATGCTGAACGCCTATGATGCTCTAGGGTGCAACCCTACCGGCCACAGCCTTCCCCGGCCTCAGCCACGGGAAGCCCCTTGAAGCTCCCCATCCTAAAACCCATCCCATCCCTTCCTAAAACCACCAGAAGCCGAATCTGAGCGAAGCACCTCAGCCCCAGCTCCCACCTGGAGCACACGGGCAGCAGAACAGGGCTGCCTTCGTGTTTCTGTAATTAAGAGGAGCGAAAGCCCATCGTTTGGAAGATCTGAAAGCAAAATCTTGTGCTGGAGGCGGTGGTGAGCAAGGTGAAGGTGGTGCCGGGGGCGGACAGGGCAGAGGGAGGTGAAAGCATCACCTCCTTGGGCTCTGAGACATCAAAGCTGCTCTTGCGAATCAAACACCATCTTAAAAGGCTCCCTCATTAATCTGTCAGAGCCCCGCTGTGAGCGTGGCTTGCAGCAAGATGTCGTGGCTCCAAATCACTGGGAGGATTCATCAGAGAGGGGAGCGTGATGGGAAGGAGCCCCAGCAGCGGGGTTCTGCCTGACCCAGTGCCCTGAGAGCACACAGGCTCCCCTGGGGAGCAGGCTCTGCCCCAGCACAGCAGCAAAACCCAAAGCTTGATGGCAGCCAGTGCCCGCCCAGCTGGGATGCAGCCTGCACCAAGAGGCGAGGGGAAAACACCCATGCATCATTCCAAGCTTCTCCCACCAGCTCTGTACTGCAGAGCGGGGTGTTTACAAAGCAGGAAGATGAGGAGCAGCCAGCTGGGTGCCCGCAGGGAACACAGCTCCTCCCCAGCTGCAGCGGGTCCGTAGCCCATCCCCATCTGTGCTGACAGGCCAACACAGCACGCTGCCCTTTGCTGCCCTTTCCCAAGGCTGCAGGCTCCGGCAGAGCCTTTCTGCAAGGTTTGCTCATGCTGGCTGCAAGGATCTCACCCAAACCTCAAGTGTGGCATCCAGCTGGCTGCCCACAAGCATCCCCCTGCACACCTACAGCTTCTGCTCTTGACAAACACCTCTCCATCACCAAAACAGTGAGGCTGTGCCACCGTGACACTGGGACACACTCCGACAAAAGCAGCATTCACTGGTCAGCACAACCTCTTGCAAAGCACAGAGCCTGGCAGTGTTTCCTAAGCTGGGAGCTTGCAGTGATGCAAGCTTCATGCAACAACTTCAGTACAGCACGGCCAAGGGGAAGAAAAGATAGAGTCCTTTTTGATGCTGCTGCTTTGTCACAAGGCTCCAATGCTAAATGCCTTGCCTTGAGAGACATGGGGCACAGATGTGGGGGCAACCAGGTAAGGCTCAAAGACTGCAATCTCATCAAGGACTTTATGCACGGAAAAGCAGGAACACCTTTGCAGGTCCCCCATCTGCTTCTCCTCTAACACTTAAGCCACATAACATGAAAGAACATAAATTGATCCCCAAGAGAAAGCTCAAGCCTCACTGTAAATGGAGAGGAAAATGCTCTCAAGAGATCAAAAGTGGTGTCTAATAACTGCTGCTACCTTATCTACTGCTCAGCTTTTTTTGAAGAGCTATGTTTAGCTTCTCTCCTCTCTCCAGAGCAACCCTGCGCCACTCCAAACTGGCTCAGCCACCAGCAGAGCCCTGCTGTTCCAAAGGGATGGTTCAGCTCTTCTCTTCCCATCCCCTCCCTCTCCTCCACACTGAGCAGGTAAAGAACACCAGTGCTCCAACATGGGCCACGAATCTCCCCCTGCTCCCCATCACACCAAGGATGGAAGACCTTCCCCTGCTCCCAGCTGGGATCAGCCCCGCTGCCAATTCATTCTGTGGGATCCAAGTCTCACATTGGCTCCCGTCAAAAGAGGACTAGGTTAGGATTAGCAGCCAAAACCAGCAGGGTGTTCCAGTGCTGCCAGGCACAAAGGGAATAGGATTGAAGAGACTGTTTTATTTTAAGTTATATTTGTATGGCTTGTCTCCCAGGCTAGCTGAGCATTTCCTTCCCTGTCCCCTTGAGCAGGTGCAGAACTGCCTGGAGAGCCACCTGCCTCTGAGAAAAGAGGAGTTCAAGGCTTTATCCCCATGCCTGACCATACCTTAGGGCAAGGCAAAGCCAGCCCACAGCCAAGGCTCTTTTACAGCCCTCCTTTTACAGCCTCCCACCAGCCAAGGGCCCTGCACCTGCACCAGTGAGTTCCAGTGCAAGTGGAGGTGACACTAGGTGACAAGTGATAGGACACGAGGAAGCAGTTTCAGGCTGCACCAGGGGAGTTTAGACAGAACATAAGGAAGGACCTCATGGAGACAATGGCTGAGCATTGCAAAGGGTTCCAGTGCCCGGGGCAGTGATGAAGACCCTGTGCACAGAGGAACTGCAGAGCAACCAAGGGGAGGTGAGCATCTGATGTGACTTCCAAGCCCAAAGCAATTATTTCCCAACATCTCTTCTCCAGAGCCAGAAGAAGACAATATCCAGGATTGAGAGCACTAACCAGCTGATTGCCTAAGCCAGTACAGAAAGCCACCTGCACCAGCATTTCCCTGCCTAGCTCCATGTCTGGGACCAGTCAAGCTCCGCTCTGCAAACCCTGTATTTATGTCCCCATCTCATGTGTCAGTGCTGCTTTTATGCATCCATAAATAAGCATCAAGAGCTGCTTCCAGGCCTGGCATGTTGGGCCAACATCACTCCATCCTCAGTCGCCAAAACAAAATGGGTGTTCAACCCTTTCTGCCTTCTGGGATGTATCCAAGCCTAACAGGGGTGGGAGCTGAGCCTTTCCCATAGCTGGTCGGTACCATAAGCAAACTACCAGCAAGAGATGGCACCTAAAGCAAGCCATCACAGCTTTCCCATCCACAACAGCTCCATCTTATTCTTCACTGGAACGGGAGCAGAGCGTGCACGGGCATGGTGCGAGCACAGCAAACACAAACCTCCACATCTCCTGCATGCGACTCCACCGAGGGATGCTGCAAACAAACAGAGCTCCAACCACTCATCACAGACGCTGGAAGAACACCCACTGAATCCTCCCTCTCGGTTCATCTCGCTCCAGGGGGGGCAGAAAGGTGCAGCCCACCCTGTGCTACACCTGCCCAAGCAGTGCTGCCCTGGGGGGGGGCATGGGAGGTGTTTGCAGCACCTGGAGGAGGCACCTTGCCTGGCGCAGCACCAACCGTGGTACTTTTCCATCTCCCATGGGGACCAGAGATCTTTGGGAGTATGTCATCTGGATGGGCAGGGCTGCTCATATTTTGGAGCCCTAAGCTAGGAGTTACACCTACGTTCGTTTTTATTTTTGCTTTAGATATCTTCTCTGGTCCAATTATAGATTAATCACATTTTATCTAGCATCCGTTTCTCCCCCGCCTCCTTCCCCACCCCCCATCAGAGAAGCAAAGAAAGAAACAAACGTGTTATTAATTGGCTGCAGTTTTTCTGCTGGGTTCTTCTCTGTGCACATGAGATGAGGGAGGATGGGGAAGGTGGCTGGGGAAGGAGCCTGCCAGCAGAAAGCAGGGCAGTAGAAGCCTGATTTTCAAAGAAAACACAGCTCGTATGATGACATTATCTGAGCACATGCTTGCCTGCCAGCAGCTTTTAAACCCATTGGCTGCCAGAAAGCGAAGTTCTACAAACGTGTGGCTCTGGCATGGCCACATGCCACAGGTACATGTGCCACTTGCTTTGCTTTTTGCTCCTTGCCTGCAGAATTTCTGCACCTCCATCTTCCCAGTTCCTTTTCCCAAAATCCACACGGCACAGCCACTGAGCTCAGCGCTGCTGCTTTCTAAGGTCCCTTTCTCCAGCCCCCACAACCTCAGCAGACGAATCAGCAACGCTGCCAGAGCACAGCAGAGGCCCCATCTGCTCCTCCAGCCTTTCCCCACTTCCAGAACGCATCACACAAGCAGCAGAAGGGCAGAGGCTCTGCCCTCCCTCCTTACGCAGGGATAAATGCATCCCCAGGGAGGGCGAGCGGCGAGCTGCTCTGCTCTGAGCACAGACAGATCACAAAATAGATCACTGGGTCAGGGAGGCTCCAGCAATTCGCCTTCATGGGAGCAAGCAGCAGGAAGCAGGGGTGTACTTACCATCTCGAGGGGTCGGCGGAGTCTGGGTAAAATAACTATTGGGCTTATCTGCAAAGAAAAACAAAACAAGGAGCTATCAGCAGTGTTATTGCACACACTCCTCCTCCCCCACAGCTTCTCTCCCTGGTGGATTTGGGGCCATGGAGCACCTGCAATGAACAGGGAACAGCAGGAGCAGCCCCAGGAGCCTGGCTCTCCTGCTGGCATCGCTGAGCATCTCTGGCTGCAGCCCTCCTCTGCGCCATTTGGCCACGGCCACAGTGCAAATCCCACTGTGAGGCCCATTGCTTGGGACAGGGACAGCACCGGGGGAGCCCAGAAAAGAAGAGGGGACAAAGAAGCACAGGCAGACAGAATATCAAGAGCATAGGACTGTGAGGCACAGCCCTGCTGTCAGCCAGCTCTTTGCATTTGGAAAAGCAGAAGAGTTTCACTCAGGAGCAGCCCATAGCCAGTGTCAAGCTGCCACCTAGTAAGCAATGCACCCATGGCAGCAGAGGGGACACACTGCTTCCTTACCACCCCTCCATTCCCCTCCCATTGCCTCTGCCTTGCTCGGGGCAGTACTTTTGCAATGTATTCACACCTTTTACCAGTTGTCCAAGCACACACACCCAGGGAAGCTGTGCTCCCCAAAGCTGGAGGACCCACCCATTCCCTGAAGGCTTTCCTCCCCGCAGGTGCATTCCAGCATCAAGGAGGTCAATGACACCATTGCAAGGAGTGTGCCTGGAGAAAAGCTGGTGCAAGGATGAGGCCACAGAGCAGCCAGCAACACGTGGCCGCGTGCAATATGCTCAGCCACACCAGAAGCAGACTGGCATCCCGAGCACTGAAGAAGGACTTCCACCTCTCCCCAGCCTTCTCCTGCTTCCCCTTCCCTGCCCTGCTCCTCCCACGCCCCCGGGGGGCACCTACAGTTATTGAGGAAGAGCAGCACAGCAAATCCCAGCGTGGAGGTGGCCAGGAGGATGAGGCAAATGTTGCACGGGATCATGAAGTAGCGCACCACCAAGGAGACCTTGTGCTGGTACAGCCGGTCCCGTTCCAAGGCCCCCGGTGCCATGGGGTACTGGCAAGCCGTCATGCTGCGCTTAAAGTTCAACCTGCTGGTGATCCATCCAAGGCAGAGCGGCCACGAGGCTCACACAGATGCCCTCTGTTCCCCTTTTTTCGGCAGCAGCAAGACCCCAGTTTTCCCGGAGGTTCCCATCCTCTAGGGAACAGGAGGGCAGCGCAGGTTGGTGGCACCTTCAGGACCAAGAGTTTATCCCCACGTCTGCCATCATGGGTCTGAGCATTTTCCGGAGAGACCCCCACAGCCCCGTGCTCAGCAATGCCCCTTCCAGCCAGGGAGACGTCAATCCGTGCGTGCCAGCAGAGAGCGGGCAAAGAAACCACGAGCAAAAGTGCTGAGAGCTCAACTCCTGCCTCCAAGCCCACCAGAATGGTGACAAGTATGCTGGGGGGCCACCGCAGCACCCCCACACCCCGGTGCCTGCGAGCAGGGCTGGCAGAGGGGCAGCAGGAAAGGGACCAGCATGAGACCCCTCTCTCAGCCTCCACGTCCTCTCAATGGCTCCGGGGATGCCGCTGCTCCCTCCACGCTCCTCGCACCTCCTGCAGCCGCGGCTCCTTGGGATGAGTTCTCCCAATCCCGTACCCCTCAGGCAGGGCTGGGGAGGACCCCCACAAACCGCAGCCCCTCTCACAGCGACCGCAAATCCAAATCCATCCCCGCTCTGCTGGTGCGCAGCTCCTCTCCCCCGCCGCCTCGCCAGCTCTCCGGCACCCTCCCAGCCCTCGGGCCAGCAGCAAGGGGCCACCGCCCGGCTCGTCCCCCTCTGCGAGCTGTCACCTCGCCGGCAGGGAGCCGAGCTGTCACCTGCGTGGTGGCTGGGATGGGCCAGCTCCCCTTCTCACACTGCTGTGACATGCCAGTCCGTCCCAAAGCGGTCCCCGTCCCTCGCCGAGCCGGGCATCAAGAGAGCGACGGTGGGAGCGATGCGTGCGATGTGACAGCGCTCAGCCCTCATCCACCCGCGTGCGGTCAGAGGGCTGAGCGGCACCAGACAATAAAATGACAAGGGAAAAGGAAGAAAAAAGCCAAGCAACCGCGTGTCCCCGCCTGCCCCACGCCCCGAAGTTTCTCCGCCTCGTTCAGCTCCGGTGTCCCGGTCCCTCCGGAGAGGAACGGCAGCCGACAATAGGGATGAGAAAAGAGGATGAGGAAGGACGCCGGGTCGTTCGCTTCGCCCGCGCCCGTGATGGGAGCAGGAACGGCTGTGAACAAAGGCAGCGGGCAGCGCTCTGCCCCAACGCCCGAGGAGCACAAAGGCAGCGGGAGCTCAGCTCGGCTCCTCGCCCCTCGTCCCCACGCCGCAGCCACCTGCGAGCATCCCCGCCAGCATCCCGCTGCTCCCGGCGAGACGGAGCGCGGGGTCCTCCTCGCCCTGCTCCCTCGGGAGAGCACGGGAAGGGAAGAAAAAAAATCCCTCTCCTCCGCCTCTTCCCCCCACCCCCTTCGCCTTTTCATTCGTGAACTAAAGATGTTGGGAGAGGCGGGGACTGCACTGTCAAAACTCATTATGCCTCCCCCGGCAGCGCCTCTGCCCGTGCCCCCTCCCCGCTCCGCCCGCCCGGGCCAGGACCCCCAGGAGCCAAACGAAGCGGAGCATGAAAACCAGCGATAAAAAACCATACCAACCGTTTTTAAGATACGTATTAGAGAGAGAGCGAGGTGTAATGACACCTTCTGGTACGCTCGGAGCTGGGGAGGTAAGGAAGAAACCCATGCCTAGGCAAAATGCTGCCCCAAGGGAGCAGAAAATTCTCCCTGGGAATTTCGGGAGCATCATAAAAAGGTGTGGAGTGCTCCGGCCCTCTCCTCCTCTTGGTCACCACCACGCAGGTGACAAAATCCTTCACCCAAGCTTGGAATCCTTCTGCATCTCCCACACACGCAGGTGCCTGGAGCCTGCAGCACGGCAATGCCCAGCCCATGGCCTCAATGCTCCCTTCGGGTCAGGGTTTCACTGGAAACTCAGTTCCCCCCCCTCCCCAGCAAGGCTTGGCTTCCCATAAAGAAGAAAAAAAAATCCCAAAGCAAAGCGAGGCCATTTGCATCCCCTGGTGCATGTTTACACATGCAAATCAGCCTGGCACAGTCTTCCCTTTCTTCTCGGGGCTGCAGGACTTGCATCCCCCCTTTTTTCCCCCCCCAACCCCGGCCATTGGGGGCCACTTGTAGGGGCAGCTCTGCAGGAGCTCCCTATGCACGTCCTGGGGGAGGCAGGTTCCAGCTCCAGCCCACTGCACCCTCAAAGAACACAACATCCACACCTTTGCCCCCTGTGTATTTCGGATGAGGTTTTATGGTCGGAGGAGCCACCTGCATTGGGGATATATCACATTTGCCAGGTCCACGTGGACCATCAGTTTGTTATCCCCAGCACACACTCTTCACGCTTTGGGCACCATGAAAGACCAGACAGAGGAATATAACAGAGCCACCGTGGTGTCAAACCACCTCAGGCTTCCCAAACCTGGCTCACAAGAGCTGCCCAGCCTCAGGCACAGCTGCTACTCCTCTATGACGGGGAAGAAAACATTATCTTTGTGTCCATCCATCCTCCCCCCCCCCCGCCCATTTCTCCAAATGAAAGCATTCGATGCATTAAGGCCTCCGTGTGGTCACCAGCCACTGGAAAGGCTGGTGCTGTTAATGGGTTCATTGCTGGGATTTCACAGCCAGGAGGTCACAGCTGCTGGCAGCACGCAGCCGATGGGCAGAAGGGGCTGGGTGAGGTGGGGTCCCCAAGCCCCATAGCTGCAGATGCGGGCTCCACCTCGGGTCCAGGCACATCCCACAGATGGGGGGAACGCTCGCGTGTGTTTTTTTGCAGGACGCCAACCTCAAACTGGGAAGAAAACACCAACCAGCAGACGCCCATTTTGTTCCCTTCGCCCCTTCGTTTCTCCTCACCAAATGCCGCGTACCAACCTGAGCCCAAAACGCAGTGATGCTCGGGGGTGGGACTGACAGCTGTCAATCTGTCCCTCCTTGCAGAGCCCCTGCAGAACCCCCCCCCCCAGCTCCTGCTGCTGCCAGGCTGATTCCCCACCTGGCTCCCTTCTCGCTAATCCTGTTTGGCAGGGAGCTAATTGGGATTTATGTGACAGCACCCAGTGCCTGGAGAGCCATTTCGCACTCCCTCCTGGGGAGGAGGAGGAGGAGGGAGCCCGCAGAAGGTGCTTACACGTTCTCCCTTCCCCATCCCCTCCTGCAGTTTTACAGGCTAATTACCAGCATTACAGCGAGAGGAGAGGGAGGGGGAGAAAGTGGGGATTTTAATTATTTCATTTAACACTTGGCAGGACCCAGCTCGACTCCTGCTGAGCACTGCCTAGAAATAAAGAGCTTTAAAACCCTGCCAATGGGAGATGGGGGAGAGAGGGTCACAGCCACTCTCCGTGTGCAAGTCCCATCCGTGCACACCCTGCATGTAGGCAGGAACCTGCTCCTCTGCTATCCCAAAGTCACAGCGTGGAGCCCACACCTCATCTACCTTGTCCCACTATGCAGCAGCGAATGGGTTTTATGTCTGCTACCCCTCTTAATTAAAAAAAAATACATATAAAGGCAATTCTTTAGAATAAGAGTAGCACACAGCAATCCGTGCGCTGCTATAAGGATGAGGCTGCTGCCCCGAAGTGGTCACACAGCAAACCAAAATCAACCCAGGGAGGGAGGTGGTGCAGTTTGATGCTAAATCCATGCTGATGCCCACTGCTGTGCCCAGGGACCCGTGGCAGCCCCTGGTCACACTGCTGTCCTTTGGCTTGTTGGGCTGCCAGGACAATTCCCTGTTGCAGGACAAGGGCTGCAGAGCAGGGCTGAAGCCAAGCTGATGAGACAAAGACCCTCAAAGCTCATCCCTCTCTTGTGATCCCCATTACTCCAGGTAGGCAGCACTCCTGCCCTAACCCTAATGCAGGACAAAGGTCTGGAAGCTCACCCCAAAACCAGTGCCATTCACAGCCAGCCAACAGCCCCGACACAGCACAGCACAGCCTGCTCCTCCTGTGGTCTCACACTGCCATCTGCTGCTCTCACTGCAAACGTTCGGATGGGAGGAGCTCCAGCCAGGCTGGGAGCATCGCACTGGGGCCACTTGCTGCATTATGGCATGAGTGCAGCATGGAGGGGATCACAGAACCTGTCAGGTTGGAAAAGACCTCTAAGATTACCCACCTTGCCCACTAACCACGACCCTCAGCCCAGCAGTGCAGCCTGCCCAGCTGCAGAGCCTTCAGGCAGATCAACACAGCCTCCCAACTTGCTGTCCTCAGCAAACTTACTGAGGGTGCACTCAATCCCCTCAATCAGACTGTCACAAAGCTATTAATCAGAGCTGAGCCCGCTACCAATCCTGGGCAACACCACTAGAGACCGGACTGCAGCTGGATGCAACTCCATTCATCACCACTCTCCGGTCCAGACAGTTTTTTATACCCAACAAACCCATCTGCCCAAGCCGTGGGCTGCCAGGATGATCCTACAGCAACACAGCAGGGCGAACAACCAGCTCAACAACCTCACAGATCAACCAGTGGGGAAATCCATCCTGCTAGCAAGAAGCAGCCACGCAAAGCAAAGCCATCAGAGCTGCACTCGATCCTTCATGGGTCATTTTCAACTTGGGATGTTCTAAGCCCTGCTCAGGAGCTTGAAGGGAGCACCAAAGGAAGCCCTTTTTCCCCTCACCACCAGCAGCATCTTACAGCTAAGGAGCAGGATGCCAGCAGGGGATGCTGTCGGCTCAGCTAGCGCTGCTCCCAGCTATGCTGCTCCCAGAGAGGCCCAGGGTCCAAGCCAGGAGCAAGCAGCTCTCAATAAAACTTTTATATCCCTCCGTTCCCCATTCAGCATGTTTTACAGTGAAAGCATGTGGCCAAGGCAGCCTGTGCTCCATGCTCCATCCCACCCCACATCCCACCCCAACACCACCTGCAGCAATGCTGCTCTCCTCCCCACCCCTCCCCAGGAAGGCAATGAAGGGCTGAGGATGGAGAGGGACATGAGACAGGTGAGAGGTGGCCTTAGATCACAGTTTGCACGTTTTGCAAGGACAGTGGCAATCCAGCTGAGCCCACCGACGTCAGGCTGAGAGGATACTGGCAGAAAGAACAGGCAGCTCTTCAAACTGTGATCTAAAGGCAATAGATGCCCCTGAGGTGAGTGCAGCCAGCAGGCCATGGGGATGGGTGTGCTGCCCCCACCTCTGGAAGGGCCCTATTGCTCCAGCATGTCCTGGGTGGATGGAAACATGAGGGAGACTAACCAGTGAGTTTGACAGTGGATGGGAAAAAGAATACATGGTATTTTTTTGCATGACACACCACCACTTACCAGCAAGAAGCTTCCTATGTTCTTTAGAAAGCGAGGGGAAGAGAAAAAGGAGAGAACAACAGTTAGAACAAGAGAACAAGCAGCTCACCCAGCTCTCTCCTGCCCCCAGATCCCTCCTCCTGCCCCCTCGCAGGGGCACCCCTGGCCCTGCAGCCCCACATTGCACAGAAGAAGCAGACAGAGGAGATGCCATGCAGCAGTGGCATTTTCCCATGTGTTGCAGAAGTCCCACCTTGTCCTGCAGCACGGGAAGATGTCAGCTCTGACCGATAACCACTGGCACTGCAGCACACAATGGCTAACAAGGGTCCTGCAGAGGGCAACGAGTGCAGCCAAAGAGCCAGAAGGCAGCAAGCAGCAGTAGGATTGCCTTGTCAATATTCCAAAATGTTTTCCGAAACCAAGCTCATGCTTTGGAAGCATTCAGGAGCTCAGCCTGGAGGCCGCCCCAATTTCCCCATGCATCTCCCAAGGACCAGCTGCTTCCCATTCACTTTGAAGGAGCACATCCTGCACTGATTCCTCCTACCCAAAAGCATCACCTGGGCAGGAAACCAGAGCACAAGAGGTCCCCTGCCAGCTCTGCATCCCACCGGGATGAGGAGATGCAACTTCAACACAACTCCAAAGCTCTGCTCCTCCACTTTGACACCCGACCTGTGGGGGCACAGAGGGCTCCCCAATGCAGCGTCAGCATCAGCTCCCACAATGAGCTGTGGGACATGAGTAATGTGACCCTGCAAAGAGCCCTGACAGCTCACCCAGACTATGAGGGGAAAAAAACAAAGTGAGCATTGAGGGCTGGAGAAGGCCCCATGCCAAGGAAGTGACGTGCAGCTTTCTCCATTGGCAACCGGGAGCCCGCTCGGCTCGGAGCTGCTGGGAGATGCAGGGAAGAAAGGAAGAGGGGGGAAAAACAGCTTAAAAATATCCCAGAGCAGCACGGTTATTTTGGGATTTTGATTTATTAAAGAAAAAAAAAAGGCAGAAATGAAAGCCAAAGTACTAAGGCTGGCTCTGGCGGAGATGAAACATCAGCGTCTGGCTGCTGTGCTCCTTCCCTGGCTTCCAATTCAAATGGCATGGGCTGTGCCATCCTCAGCACTTGGCAGCTCTTCTGTGCTCCTGGACAGCGTGGCCTGGAGTTGGTGGAGGGAACAGACCCAGGAGCATTTGGGTCTAGGAGCCTTGGGATGAGCTGGGCTGGGGTTGCCACAGAGCTGCGTACCTGCTGTATTTTAGGGGATTCAAGTTGGCCGCTGTCATTGCCAAGGGAAAGAAGAGTTGACAGCACAGATGGCTGTTGGGTGTTGCACATTCTGGGATGCTTCTGATGAGCAGGGATTTGCCTGAGATGACTGGGAGAGTAAATGTGGAAGAGATCCATTGGGGCACCAGGACCAGAGGTGCAGGGGCTGCTCTGGGTCTGAATCCCAGCCCAAGGCTCACATCTTTCCCTCAGTTAGAACCAAAGTGTGATTGAGACAAGGAGCCCCAGAGCCCAGGCTGCCTTCCAACTCAACAAAATCCACCGTGCTTTGATTTCCCCTTCATCATTTTGCAGCAAAGCGAAGCAGCTGTTAGCATCAAAAGGGGAAAACAAGTTTGTTTCACCAGATATTAAATAAACCAGAAAGGAAGGGAGGGCCAGAGGATGTGTTCCAAGGTCAGGCACTTAGCTCTGGAAAGTTTCCCCATGCAAAATGAGCAGGGGAATGCACCCAAATTCTGCAAAGGGGCAGCACCGAGTGCTGATGCTGCACCCAAGGAGCACAGATCAGCGTGCAGCCAGACCTGGAGCAAAGCAGAGCCAATTTCCAAGAGTGCTCCAACAACTCATCTCCTGATGCTCAACCAACGCCCATCTCAAAGCATTGCCATGCCACTGGTGGATCCCAGGAAGCCACCAACGTGGTGCTGGCTCTGGTGAGCCCACGTCGTGCTGCCTCATTCCCAAGGAAACCAGCCAAGGGTTCCCACGCCACCTTCCTGCTGCTCACTGCATAAAAGCGACACAGACTTCCTGAAATCCCTCTCTCCCTGACCCTCCCTACTGTTCCTCTGCATCCTGCTCCAAGGCCACACTCTGCAGTGAGATAACAAGGCACTCTGCTGCCAAAAACAGCAGCCAGAGGGGCCCATGATCCACACAAATCTGCATCCAAACAAAGACCCGATTTGAATGGTCAGCCAGTGGAGATGAAGCCTTTTCTCTTGGCTTCCCCCCATTGATGTAAGGCCAGCGTGGGATATCTGGATGAGCTCCAGGGCTGGTACCAAGCCCAAACCCAGCAGTGGGGCAGGGGATGGGCAGGACAGGTGCCACCTAGGCTGGAGAACACCCAGAAGCACTAATTGTCCCTGCTTGGCATTGGAAATAAGAGTGGCACCTGGGCAGGAGGGCAGCAGGAGCTTTCTCACCTTCCCCGCTGCCGAGCTGGGAAGAACAGTCCCCGACACACAGCCAGAATTGAAACCAGATGTGTAGGAAGTGTCTCATTAGCAGTAATTGCTTTGCAAGGATTTGAGGTTTCCCCTTCGTGCCACCACCGAGCGCACTTTTCAGAAGCAGCCGTGTGTCGGGCACCGGAGGGAGAGGGGAGAGGAAAAAACAGTGAGGGCAGAGCCTCGGCTACACTAACATTTTCATTGAAGCCAGGAGAAGTTTACTCAGTCCAGGCTGGCTGTAGAGGATCGCTGCTGCAGTGGATTAGGCTGAAAAAACTCAGCCTAATCTAACAAGGCCCCTTGTGGCCAAACGGTTTGGGAAGCAGCACCCAGGAAGGAGATTGGCCATCCCTCCTTCCTCACCCCTAACATTACCCAGGGAGTGCTTTTGCCCGGGTCACAGGGCTGAACACACAATGACACAAAGCCACGGGCAGCATCCCTGCATGCTCTCGCATTTCTCCTGTTTGTTCTTCCATCCCAGTGAGGATTACAGAGCTGTGCACAGGGGGATGCTGCGGGCGCACAGCTCCCGGCTGGCTGCCACTGCTCTGTCCCCTGCAGTCCCAATGGGCACACCTGGAGGAGACCCTCGCTGCAGGACCACTCTTCCAGCTGCTTTCCACCCTCTGCAACACAAAGGATCTGCTTTACGCAGGAGTGAAACCAACCCTGGCATCCCAGTGACAGGGATTCAAAGGAGCTGTGCCTTATTCAGGGGGAGATGAGCACACCAGACCCTACAAACCTCTCTCCCTCCCTCCTTGGGCTCTTTCCTGCAGCCTGGCTCCCTCCTGGCCCCAGCAGAGCTCGGATCGCCGTCTCCAGGGCTGAGACAATAGCTGCTTATGTTCTGAAGCAGCGCAGCTTTCTGGGCCGGCAGCCAGGGCTGGCAGCTCTCAGCAGCGGGGAATAAAAGGCGCATTTGTGCCGCGCAGCCCCTCTGCACCAGTGGGGCACCCTCAAAGGGAGGGAGGCAAGGCATCAGCCTGCTGGGGAGCAGGCACAGAAAGACAGACAGATGCCCCGGGCTTAGCGAGAGGGAGAAAGGCAGCAGGGCAGAGAGCTTGTTCCAAGCTGCTCGCTCAGAGATGCTCAGCATCCCCTGCCAAGAGAGCGTCGGGAGCTGGGGATGCTCTGGGCACCCCGTGCAGGATTTAAGGCTGTGGCTCAGCACCCTGTGCCAGCAGCCAGAGCTGGGGACATCTGCACCGATGTCCCCAAGCAGAAGGATGCCTGCTGGATGCCACCTGTCCTCCTGCTGCCAGCAGAGGCATGGCCCCCAGTTGGTGCAATCTCCCCAGTTTGCTGGTGCAGCAGCCAGCTTGCAGCACCCCATGCAGCCCAGCAGGTGCAACACCCCACAGGCTGCAAGCACAGCACTGCGCCCCACTGGGCTGTTATTACAGCTCTAGGCAGTACATCATTCATTCTGACACCCCTCCTCCTCAGCACTGCTGTCAGGTGCAATAGCCAACAGCACAGCCTTTAAGATGCCCGCGTTCTACTACAAAGTGCCAATCAATTAATCTAAAAAATATATATTTATGCATCAAACTGGCCACTTTTATTTTTTTTTTCCTCCCCTTTTCTTTTTACGAAGCTTTAAAGTCGCTTTCCAACTGTCCTGAATAATTGAAGTTAACATGAAAATTTAAAGTCTTTCAAGATGTCATTAAAATTCATTCCCTCTCCCCTTGGAGAATTGTCATTGCTGGAGTCCCACGTCGGGCAGACAGCACACACAGCTGCCTCCGGTCTCAGCATTTAACTCCCTTCTCCCTGGCTAAAGAAAACTCACTTGAATGGAGATGCTGAAATAGCATCCTGCATTGCACCAGAGGATATCTCCCACTGCCACCACCTCCCAGATCAGGAGGAGCAAACCATGGGGACCACACCATCACACAAAGCATCCCCGTGTGCCCCAGCCTCCCTTGCCCCACTTTCAGTCCAAGAACAGAAATAAATGCTGTTCTTACCTAGTAATGAATAATCCAGAAGCCACGGGGGAGAGGGCAGCACATGCAAAAGAAAACAGAGCAAAAGCAGTTGGTGAGAGCAAAGCAAAACCCTGCTGCTGGTGGGAGGCTGGAGCACTTCTGTACCCATTTTCCAGGGAGATGCCCACCACAACCCAAGCAAACAACACATCTGGTGGCAGGGAGGCAATCAGGATGTAGCACGAAGCTGCAAAAGGAAAGGAAGGATTCATCTGCCCAAGAAACCCTCAGAAGCATTTAGGAGGAGCCCTGCCAGGACTGAAGGGCAATGCCTTTCACCCTCCTCTTCCCCTGCGAACCCCACAGCATCAGATCTCTGCCAGAAGGGATGCACCCACAATTCCCCATGGAAAGAAGTAAGACTGTGGCAAGAATCCCACGCTGAGGGCTGGGATCAGGTAAGAGAGCTCAGGAGATCCAAGGGAGGGTCAGCCCTGCAGCCAGCCAGAGGGGCTGGCAGCCAGCAAGCAGCCCGTGCTGCAGCACTCTCATTTCCTAATGGCATGCTTTAATCTCCTAATTGGGCTGCAGCACCACTCCCAGCACGGGGTTAAGTCACCTGGATGGTTCAGGAAGGGGCTGGGCGAGCGGCCAGGGCCGGAAAATCCCAACACCTCCACCAGGATCTCCAGCACACAGCCCTGAGATCACTCTGCTTAAACCAGGGGAGAAATCACAGCGGGGCACTGAGAGCCTGAGGATGCCGAGAGACATCCAAGAGGGGAGAAACAAAGGGATTCGGGGCGGCAGGCTGCAGGAAAAGGGGTGCGTGCCGCGGTGGGGACGAAATGGGCACGGCCAAAAGGGCAGCGAGTGCCCAACGGAGCCGCAGCAGGCAGCTGCTGCCACCCGCCCGGGGTTGCCAAGGCTGCTGGGCTCTGTATACGTAGCAACAAGCTTTGAAGTCAGGGCAGAGGAATGCATCCCTATCCGTTCGGCCAAGGCAGGGCACACGGCCACCGCCGTGCTGGGTGAGCTGCAGGCACGGAGCATCCCGCCCAGCCAAGAGCTGCAGGACCGCAAGGCTCGGCACCACCGGATTCCTCGATTGGAGCCGGCCCCTCTGCTCACATCCCCGCGTTGCTGACGGATGCCCTGCACTCCGTCTGTACAAACTCCGTTGAATTTTGGGTGTTGATTCGCACGTAGGCAGCTTGCTGCCTGCAAACAATGAGCGCTGTGTGCTGACACCCCCGGCGCGTTGCCGACCATCTGTCCCAACTGGGGGCTGCCATGAGCTCAGCAGCAGAGTTGGCACCAGGATGGGTGTGAAGCTGCCACCCTCCCCCCTTCTTCCCCTACGAGGCACCCACAGGGTTGAAGACGCGGTCAAAACGGGCTCACGGAGCCAATTATCCATCCTCTATGCTCATTAAGCACCGTGCAGAGCCCACGTATTCAGCAGGCAGCTCCCAAACTTCCACACTGCGGAACCAAGAGATGCCCACGTCTCCCATCCCATCACGCTTCTATGGCACCAATCACAGATTCAATGATTCTGTGATGTCCACGGGCACAGCTCCTCTCACAGGACAGCATTCCTGTTTCCAGCCCTGCTCCAAAGCAAAAATGCACCATGCTAACACATAAGACACGCCAGATTCAGCGTGAAAGGAAAGCCTTTAATCTGAGGCAGGCTTCAAGCAAATGCCAGCTCCTTTCAACCCTGTCCTCCTGTAAACATCAGCTGTGATGGGGTCACCAAGCAGGACGGGGTAGGGAGCATCTGAATGCATAGGCGTGAAGGAGCCGGACCCTGCTAGGGCAGTAGGAGGCCGGAGCAATACTTTCCCTTACTGTGAAAGTGGCTGAGGGCTCCCCAGGGCCTGCACTCACTGCTTGGGTTCACAGGGCAGAGCTGCAGCCCACGCTGCTGCTTCCCATCATCCGCCTGCAGGAGAATATGGGATTTCCGGGGACTGTTCCAAGGGTTCCCACGCCTGGGCTGGGCATGGCACAGCTTCAGCCACCATCCTGCCCTGTTCCTTCTGCATCTCAGTGCAGATGTTGTAAGCAGAGCCCCCAGCTGCATCCCCGCTACCAACATGCAGATCTGCAGGGCGTCTGCAGAAGCACCGCTTGCAGCAGCGCTGTGCAGTTTAGAAGAGATTCCCTTGAGCAAAGAAAGTGCAAGTCCAGCTGGCTAGGAGTCTAACAGAGCTGTCTGGGAGGAATTATCAGTCTAGAAAAACAATCCCAGCCCGGGTTTCTTTAGATTCCCTCCTGTTTCGGTGCCTGGGAACTGGGTTCCAGCCAACAGCCCTGAGCGCGGCTAGCGAGGTTTCTCATGAGCATGAGGCACATCAACCAGCAGTGAGGGTGTTTGGAACAGGGCAGAGAGGCTGTGAGCACCCAATGCAGCCCCAGAGCTCTGCACATCACTCTGAGCATCACCAGACCTCCAGCACCGCAGTTACCCGCCAGCTGCTGAGCTGTGCTGCACGTAGGCAGCCTGCAAACACAGTCCTACAACGAGAGGTCCCAGTGCTGTTATTTAAACAGAACACCCCAGGCTCGCACCAATGGCACTGCCAGCAAAGCAGCACTGAGCAGGCAGCACATCTGCATCCAAGCACAGGGTGCCCCTGCCATGATATGCATGGGTGCAGCCCCTGGGCTCAGCTCTGATGTGTACTTCCCCATCTAAAAAGGGGTGGGAGAAGCTTTGATGTTCCACTGCGCAGCTCCACAGCGAAGATGGACTATGGGAGATAAAAGAAAACCAACAAACTTCACAACAGGATACATCCTGGAGATAAAGAGGGAAAGAATTTCATTTCCATGGAAGGGATGGCATGTGGTCCATGGAATCACCGCGCAGATGATGTTTTCCACTGCTGCCCTTTGTGGCACCACAGCAGCACATTACAGATGGGTGGGACAGGCTGCCCCAGTTTGAAAATGCCATCTGGAATCCAGCACCACTGCTCACGTGGTTTCCAAAAAGCAGAAACAACAACAAACCAGCACAGGAGCTGAAAAAGCTGGGCTCCATCTCCCAGCAGCAACCACAACACTCAGGGAAGCCACCAGCACTGCATCCATCCCAAGGCAAGCACCTGAGCTGCCAAACCTCCAAGATTCAGTCCCAGCAGTGCATCCCCAGAGGATGAGCTGTGAGCAGAGCTGGCATCAGAAAACTGCTTGCGTGGAAATGCCCTTGGGGACATGCAGCATCCCTTGGCATCCTCCAAGGGAAAACATCCCAGCTGTACTGCTTGCTTCCCCTGAGCAACACAGGGCTTGTTTGAGGGTCTAGGTGCCCAGGGGGTGCTGGGGAACCCCAGCAATAGGGCTGCAGGAAGCCAAATGGTATCCCAGCATCTGTCCTCTAAGAATAACTTTGCTGCCCAGGAGCGCATCACAGCAATTAGCTCCTGATGCTGCACAAGAGCCAGCAATATGCAGGCATGGAGTGAGCACGGATTTACAGGGCAGCCCAGCACTCCCTCAAGTGGAAAAAAACTTTTTTGGATGGGATGAGGCGTTTTATCTAGGCAGGAAGCTGGGGTGCAGAGAAGCGCTGTGCCTGGTGCTATCCCACCTGGTTACCAGTGGAAAATAACACTAGAAAGAGATTAAAACCCTTTCACGTCAACAACAAGCTGCAAGGAGAGGGAACAGGAACTCTAAACCAGCAGAATCAGGACAGCAGAGTTGAATCTTCCACGGCACTGCTGCAATCCTGCTCGAGAGCCCCTATCCTACCCTTCTCCACTGCAAAGCCCGAACGCTTCGCAACCCCAGCGCAAGTCCCCACAAGCAGCACAGCGGGGCGGGCAGCTGCTCCCCAGCAGCCTTCCCCACACCCTCACGGAGAGGTGCTGCCTCCGTGGCCCTTCCCCACCCTCCCAGACGTGCTCTGGCAGTGTCCGAGCGCTCCTGCTGCACGCGGGGATGCATTGCTGGCATTCCAGCCTGGCAGCGCTCCGCCGCGCGGCAGACACCTGACCACGGCGCGTGCCATGGCAGGTTGCAAAATGGGAGAGCATACAGCACACGGAGGAGGAGGAGGAGGAGCTGCACTTGCCCTGGGTGCATTCCTCATATCCCCCCGCCCTCCTTCCCCTCTGTGAGTTGGGGTCCAAGCAATCCATCCTCCTGCTGCATTCTGCTTTGTCCTCTTGGCAGGACGGCCCTGCAGCTACCTGAGCACCCAACAGCCCTGGGGCACTCGGCACCTATCAAGGAGAATGCAAACCAACAGCTGGCAGCGAGGGGTTTGGTTCTGATCCATGGCTCTGCACCATGTGTTGGTAGCTCCTATCTTGGCCAAAAAGGAGTGTTGCAACCAAGCTACAGCTCAAGGTGCAGCCCATGCTTCTGGGGGGAACAGATTGGCAGAGGCAGAGCGGGGCTGGCAGTGCTAAGCAGGAGACCAGGCACAGATGCACGTTTGCTATTTGGCCCTTCCCTCCCCATTTCCTCTGCAGGGATGAAGCTTCCCAACATCTCCCCATCTGCTTTGACAAAGGCTCTTGCAGCCAGCCTCATCCTGCCCAACCGCTGTGCCTACAGCCAGCAACACCAGGCAGCATAGGCACAACTGAAAGGGGGAAAAGGAAGAAAGAAAGAAAAAGAAAAAAAAGGAAAAAGAATAAAAATAATAATAATAATAATAATAAAAGCAGCTTCTCAGGCAAGTCAGTGCAGCACAGCGGCCTGCCCAGCCCCGTGCTGGGGAAGCCATGCACCCACCCTGCAAAGAAGGAAGCATGCAAGCACAGGCGGGCGTGCAGCCGTCGCACTCCCCACTGCACACCAGCATATCCCAAAAGGATGAGAATGGGGATATTTGCAAGAACCCAACTTTGTGCCCACCTCCCACCACGCATGGAGCATCCAAATGTGGGTGCTGCTGCTTAATTTCCCCCTGCAAGCCTTAGGGAACGAGGCTGGAAGACCAAAGTCTGCCTGGGTTGCATCCTGCTGCCCGCAGCAGATGTTAAAGGAGTATCAGAGCTGATCAAGGGCTGAGCTCGCCTCCAACACAAGCACACCTCCCCCGGGTCTGGACACCAGCTCTCCAAACTTCAGCCAAGCAGACATTTCCCTCCCCCATCCCATGCATCCCCCATGCAGGAATTTGGCACCCAGGATGGGGACTTACCCAAAGGGCACAGGAACACGCCCCGGAGAACCGATGCAACCTATGGGGAGAGGTCTCTCCCTGGCCAGGGCTACGTCACCGGGTGACAAAGTGTCCCCGTGCCATTGCTTTCAGGCAACCTCACTGCCCAGGAATGCAGCGGTGCTGGGAATAGCGGGGACGGGATGCTCACCTTCATGGGGCTGGAGCTGCTCCCCAGGGCCGAGCGTCCCTGCACTGCTGCCAGGCGCTGCCGCTGATCCCACTTTATCTCTTAGATAAACAGCATCAGTTCAAACAATTTGCTCAGGGATTTTATTGCTGCATAAACAGGCAGCCCAGCGCTACAAGGGAGGTTGCGAGAAGCAGGAGATGGATACATTAAGCAGAGAAATAACTCCCCGAGAGCATGGCTGCCCCAAATGCAGCCTCTCGCCAAACCCAAATCGCTCCTACAGCCCAACCGACACCATTTGCACGGGCAACAACCAGTTCTGACCCTATAGTGTCAGAAGCCACTACGTGGTCAAGCCACCCTCTTACCCCCAGCACCCAAAGGTCAGGGTAGTGGTTTTGCCCCAAGACCCCCACCATAAAGACTGAGCTCTGGAGGGACCCAGCGGAGGACTCACAGCCACCACCCCACTCTGCCACTGTCCCCCAGCACCATGGGCCCATGGCACTGACCCCACACGCTCCCAAGCCCCCATCCCTATGCTGCTCCCCCCGCACCCAGCAGCTTATCCGGGCGTACCTGGCTGAGCTATGAGCGGAATGCCGGCCCTGGCCGCCCGCCCAGGGCTGGGAGAGGATTAAGGTTTATTGAGCAGAAAGGTGTAAGGAGGGGGGGGAGGCACCCAGGGGACAGCTTTGGGACAGAGGTGCCACAGAAAGGGGCACAGAAAGCCCCGTTCCCCACACGCCGCAGTGCCCTGGGGCAGCTCCCAGGCTTTGCCATCCTGGGACAGCACAAAGCTGGCAGCTCCAGAGCACCGATTCAATTTCAGTGCCCATCCCTGCCAGCTGCTCCCTGAGCCATGCAAATAGGGGCTGTTTGTTAAATGGGGGAGGGGGAGATTGCTCACCTGGGGAAGCACAGTTACCAACTCCGAAAGGTAACCCTGGGACACCTTCTGCAAAGTGCAGCTCTGGAAGTGTTTTGACAACAGTGGTTGGTAGAAACGCTCCCTGCAGCCCGTGATCAACTGGCTGTGCTGCAGCCTGCAGGATCAGCCCAATGGATTGCAAGCAGCCCACAGCAGGGCGAGGTGGTGCAAGCAGGAAGGCATTCAGGGTGCCCATCCAGATCTCTTCTATCCCGTCCCACACACCAATGCTTCCCCAGTGGAGCAGCCATCCCTTGATTTTACAGAGGTACCTGCACTCCAGGCCCCAGAGCATGGATTTTATCCCAGAAACAGAGGGAGATAGGGCACTTCTTGGCTGCAGAGTGCAGTGCCAAAGCCAAGGCAATCACAGCTTGGCAGGAGGATGGAGCTGGCAGGCAGCGCTGTGCCTAAACCCACACCCCCAGGGATGCTGCTCTGCAGGCTAGGGGTTCAGAGTGCTGGGAGTACCAGGATGCTGCAGGACATCCTGGCCCATGAGGGGCTGAGCACCAGAAGGGATGAGCTGCACTGCAGGATTGATGCTAGGTGGTGTGAACTCGCTCTAGCCATGCTCTGACTGAGAGAAATCAGTCCCTCAGCATCTCTGTTCCCCTTGCTTTAATTGGTTATCACCCACAAATCAACGAGGCTTTGGCACAGCCAGCCCTCCACTCACTTCAGCTAATTGACATCCCTGCAAACCAGAGAGCAGCACTCCAACATCAGAGAGAAAGCACACTCTGAGCCCATCAGGACAGCATTGCATCCTCTGGGGAGTGCAGCTCATTCCCAACCTCCACATCCAGGGAGAAAAATGGGGAGAACGAGTAGAAGCATCGAAGAGGTGGGAAGAGGAAATGGGTTCAGGCTGTGCCCACCTCACCGTGCTGGTAAGGTTTGCCATGGTCTGCAAGGTGGGTGAGCAGGAGCCCAGGCAGCTGCAGGACACACAGGGAGTAAGAATTAGGAGCAAATTAAAAGAGTTGCTTCTGTAGGCTGCGCTGCAGCCAGACTGAAATCAGCTGAATTAGGTATAAATTATTGAAAGCACTCTGGCCCCGTTTCTTTTACTGATCAAAGAAAGCGATTCCATGGGGCTGGAAGTGCAGGAAGGGGTGATTTGCCTGGACCCCAAGGGGACTGCTCCCAGCTGTAGGAAGCAGCAAACCACTCCGAAGCACGGCACAGCACCAGGAGCGCACAGCCAGGGCCCAAAGCGCAGAAGGAAGATGCTGCTGCCCAGACACCCGCAGAGCAATGCAGCAGGACGTGCTCAGAGCAGGGCCGGAGCCTTCCCAGAGCAGTAGCCTCCCACACCAGATTAAAATTCCATTGGAATTTGCTAAACAAATCGACTCCCTTGGCTACTGCCATAAACCCAAGGGATGTTTCGCCTTACTATCACGCAGCGCCCTGTTCTTAGGCACTGGGACAGCATCGTGCTCCATATGTTCCCATCACCAGGACTCAGCCCATCCTGCAGTCCCCTCTCCAGGGGTCAGCAGGAGCCCCACTGTTTTGCAGCACTGTGTTTTCCCCTCTCTGTTTCCTGCACTCTTAACAGCTGCTGGAGAACTTCCTCGCCCCGAGATGGAGGTGTTGATGCTGTTCTCGTTATCTTCAATTCAAAACAGAGCCAAGAAGAGAGGAGAGGAAAAAAAAAAAAGAGCACAAACCCACACACCGAGCCTCCCAGCTCCCCTCCTTGCACAAACAGTGCCAGGGATGGATTGAAAAGAAATAGGCACAGGGTGGGGAAGTGCTGCAATGAGACCAAAGCATGGGAAGCGACCACAGCCTGCATCACCTAACGCAGGGCCGTGCCAGCAGTTCCCCACTGTGCACTGCTTACAGCCCCTGGAAGGATCCTGAAAAGGGAATTTTGCATGGGCTGCTTTACAAGAACAAAACGTCTCAGTTCTGCAGAGCCAAAAAAGAAAGGGAGGGCAGAATAGGAGTGAGCAGAAAGATGACAAAACGGAGTGGGCAATGTCGCTTTGAGAGGGGCTTTCCAAGCAGCCCTGCTCCCGAGCCCAGCAGAAACCTCTGAGCACAGAACAAAGCGGAGGAGAAGCACAGCAACTGTGGGATTTGCCATGGAGAGAAGAAGGCTGGAAAAGAGGAGAAGAAATCCATGCAGGCTGAGGGTCCCCCCAGCCCATGGTGGGATTCCATCCCATAAAGCACATGGGGGAAAACGTACATTACGGGAACAAAGAGGGGAAGGAAAGCAAAAACGAGTTATCCCAGGGTGAAAACATGAGAGATGAGTGTGGATGCAATTCTTCAATGGGAGTAATTAATGGGGTTGCCACAGAGATGAAAAGTCGGGAGAGTTCTGGCCTGGCTATAATAAGAATTTTAATAAGAGCTAAGTGACATTTTTAAACATATGGAGCATCTGCAGCACGCTGCAATCTTGAACGTGTGCCAGAGCAGCCAGTGTGATTACAAGCATCTGCATGGGGGGGAAACAGAGGGATGCACCCATAGATACCACACAGCAGCACTGGGACACCCAGGTGGGACGTGGGATACGCTGAGGGTCACCAGTGCTGGGATAACTCCTATTGGGAGGCCCAGCATCGCCCATCATTGGGATTTCTCCTGCTGGGAGGCCCAGCATTGCCCATTGGTGAGATATCTCCCATTGTGAGGCCCAGCATCATCCACTGTTGGGATATCTCCCGTTGCAGCATCACCCATCGCTGGGATATCTCCCATTGGGAGGCACAGCACTGCCCATCGCTGGGATATCTCCCATTGGGAGGCCCAGCATCACCAACGGGCTGCCTCACCACGAGGGATGGATCCACCCCAACCACAAGGCTCAACAAAACCCCACTTTGTGGCCCCTTTTCTCACCTCTGAGGCTCAGTGCAAGGAGTTTCTCACCCCATTGTGCCTCCTGGAACCAGGGATGGGACGTCCTCCTGCAGCCACGTGGGCTCCAAGGCTATCAGCTTCCACCCCACACCGTGTCACACATGGCTTTTCCCAGGAGGTTCAAGGTCCACCCAGTGCTCTAAACAAAACAATCCTCACCGGGGCAATCGCACCCGGGTTCATGCAAACCGCGCCGCGAGCAAGGCGCTGTTTAAAAAGCAGCCCTGGGTTCTCATTAACCAGGGCCCTAACAGGGCTTTAATCTGCATTTCCTTCCACCCAGACAGCTCAGCGTGGAGTCAGCACCACCCCTCCCACACCGTGCACATGGATCTTCATTTTCTCAACGCTGAGCTGCGATCAAAGCAACGCACGGCACGGCACTGCCTCAACTCCAACCTGAGCTGCAGCCCAGAGGTGCCCCGGTTTGAACTCCCCTTTTTAAGGCTTTAAGCAAGATTTTGATCTCGAGGATTTTTCCAGGCTGAAGCAACAGGAGATGAAGATCCTCAAAACATTTGTGTTTTTTCCGTTCAGCTGCCGCCATTCCTCCAATTCTTTCTGCAAAAGCACTCCAAGGTTTGTTTTTTTGACTCAGAGCAGCGTTGCTTTGAACCCTCCTGTGGGGAGCTGATGGGAAACAAGTCCCGGAGCTAAATCCTCAGCTTGAGAGCTCTGAGATGGTTCCTAGGGTGATGGGAACAGGTTCTCATGGCTGGTTTTGCACCTATCTAGTCAAGAAGAATTTTCACAGACCAAAAGAGGTCATAGGTTTGGGTACAGCTTGCAGAAAACCAAGTTTTTGCAAGGGTTGATCTGTCCTAGGCTGTCTACAGCCAAGCTGCTGGCACCCATGCAATGACCAAGACTTGGAGAATGGGTCTGAGCAGAACAGTGGCTTCACTGAAGCACTGAAACACAAAAATTGCTGCATCTCCTCTCATGCGACCCATCCCAACCAACCTGAGCCATCAATAGCTGCAGGTTGCCTTGGGGTTGCCCCCTTCCCACCAGCACTTTGAGCAGATCTCCACCATGCTGGGTTCAACAGGCATGGTGAGATGCCCACAGGCCACTGTTCAGCCCTCACCCATCCCCTTACCACAGCATCCCACTGAGCCATCATCCTTAATTAAAGGAAGCAAAATGTCGGGCCATCTTCAGAGAGAAGGGGATTCCCAGGAGGAATTTTGGCCTCTCATCAGGACAGTTTGTCAGCATCACAGGGAGGAAGGACAAAGCCACCTCTCACACCGGTCATTTCAGCACACAGCAAGGAGAAAGTTCAAACAAGCAGCTCTGGCACCTTCAGCCCACTTGCACAACAGGTCATGGAGCAAATTCTTCCTGAGGTGTTGCATCAGAGGACATGCTATAGACAGACAGATCAATCTGGGACACCTGCATGGCTGCAGGGAATGGGCAGCCCCACATCCTATAAGAAGGGCTGAGGGATGTGCCTCTACGATGGGGATGCAACCAGCACCACGTCGATGAGGAGCAACTCAGAGCCTTCCCCCACGGAAGGAGGAAGCAGGCACGGGTCCCAGATAAATTTGGCGTCGAGTGTTAAGAGGAGAAATCAGATCATTCATCTCCCAGGGGCCTGAAGGGACAGCATCCTTCAGCAGAAATGGGAAGCACCGAGCTCAGCCAGCCCAGCACGGCGGCGCATGCAGTGTTTGCAAAGAGAGTGTGCCAAAGAACACAGACTGCTAGGTGAGGGCAAAATTCCTCCAAAAGTTTGCTCAGGTTTAACAAAAAAAACCAACAAAACAAAACACACCACACACACGCTCTTCTTTCTCCTCCCACCCCCTCCACTAGAGCTGATGCCTTTCAAGTGCAATACTAAACACATCTCTGGCTAGAAAGCCTCCAGCACATCAACCTCTTGCAAAAGCCACTTGAGACAGTGCCTCTTGGAGCCCCTCTGCTGAAGCAGTTCCTTCCCAGCCTCAGCTCGGTCGTTCACCTCTGTGTGCATTCACAGCTGGAGGAAGGGGTTATGGCCTCTGCTCTGCACATCCCGAGAGGAGGAGGGAGACCGCCTGTGTTTATTTGTTGTCCGTGCAGAATTCCTGCATTCCTTCCCTTGTTTACTCATCTGCTCGCAGGACGTGCTTGGACCCCAAAGGGCTTTTGGGGCACTGTGTTCCCCCCAAGCCCGGAGTTCATTGCTGGAACAGGATGAGCACAAGGGGAGGAAACGAGAAGCCAGCAGATGAGATGTTGTAGAAGTGCTTTCATGCCCTCTCCGTGGGAGCCTTATTCCATACCACAATACCAAAGCACAACTCATGCCCCAGATTGCTCAGCTTAGCCATGACTTGGCTTCACCATGGAGCAGCAAGGAGACCTTGCTTCAGGCCCAGGAGAACGCAGCTGGCTCCTCACATCCCTTTGCAAAGGGCACCAAGAACCGAGATTCAATCTGGAGCAAAAGCAACGTGAATCAACCTTGCTTGGCCGCAGCACTTCTGGCAACAAGGCCAACACCACGCACCGCCCCAAAGGCGACAAGTTGGACCCAATGACCTTTAAGGGTCCCTTCCAACCCAACTATTCTACCATTCAACAAGCACAGCCAATCCACGTGGCCACCAGCAGCACTGTGACCCATCGTTTGAGGGCTGCAGCAGAGCCTCACCTTCCACGCAGTGCTCCACCTCCTCCAGGTTGCGCAGCGTGATCCGCATCAGGCTGGAGTTGAGCATCAGCTCGTTGCGGTGGGCAGGCCACATGTACTGTGGGGCAGGGTTGACGAAGAAAATCCGTGTGTCCCCGGTTGACACTTGGTTGTCACAGATTAAGGGGTCCCCGAAGCCACCGATGACCACTTTGTTCCCACCATCCAGGAGGATCTCGTGGGTGACGATGTCTTTGCCTTTCAGGTAACGCCACACTCTCACCTTGAAGAAGAGGGAGAAAGAGCATTTGAGATCTTGCCCTGGGACTGCTGGCACCTTCTGGGTTGGTTTTTACCACGTCACTGTGGGATGCTCAGGGACAATTCAGGCTGGCTGGATCTTCCAGCAGAGCCAATGTCATCAAGGATAAGGCTAAAGCACATCTTACTTCCGCCCAAATCACACCCAGCTCCCCAACCCATCGCCCTTTCCATCACCCAACAGCTCCCTTATGGATTCTCCAGCTCCCTTCCACTTTCCCCACCCTCAGTGCAAACACACCCGAGGACACCATGGGCTGGCCCCTTCCCTTCCCTTAGGGCTGGCCGTATCAACACCCCTCCCTTATCAGGGCTCCAGATAAGCTGCTGCTTCCCAGCAAACCCTTGAGGGTCATCACAGACAACCACTGAGATTGGAAAACACTACGAAGATCAAACAGTCCAACCCACCCCACCGTGCCCACTGACCACGTCCCTCCAGTGCCACATCTCCACATCTCTTGAGCACCTCCAGGAACAGTAATTCCACCCCACCCCCAGACAGCCTGTGCCGATGCCTGACCACTCTTTCTGAGAAGAAATACTTCTTAATATCCAACCTGAACCCCCCCTGCTGCATCTTGAGGCCATTAAAGCCCTCACCCATAGGGATCAGCATAAGGAATGCCCAAGTGTTTCCCTTGCAGGAGCAGAAACCTGCAGTTTTGAGCAGGAAGACGTTGATCTAACAACCAAGAGATGTGTCCCCATTCATTCCCAATGGGTAGGAAAGCTTCAGGTGCTCTAACAGCCACCACCTCCCTTCCATGCATCCCCGGGGCCCCACATTCCCCAGCTGCCCAGAGAGCACTTCAAGCCCAGCACAGCATGCCAGACACGGGGCAGGGGAGGCGCTGAGTGCTAAAGAGACTCTCCAGCCTCTTCAGAGGAGACACGCAGGTATGCACTTGAGAGCAACTGCAGAAAGAAGGCGAGGAGCAGAAGGGTTGCTGCATTGCACACCTCCAAGGAACCCATGCAGGGACAACTGCAGTGATGGCACCCCGGGTGATGCAGGGTGCTGGAAGCACAGCTTTCCTGCAGGCTTGCAAGCCACCTTCTCCCCTCCTGCCTGCCCGCAGCAGCTCGGCTCCCCGTGGTTGCTCTTCGCCCCACAGTCAAGTCAAGACACCTTCCTCCCAGCCCCACCTCCTCTTCCTCCGCAGCAGCCGCGGGGCACGCTCAGGCTGCAACAAGGCGAGGTGCAGAAAGAAGCAGCCGGGGCGAAAACCCGGGGAACACGAAGGAAACAAAAAGGGAAAGAAAGGAAGAAAAGAAAAGAGAGGCAGGCGGAGAGCGCGCCCCGAGGCTCCTGCGTGCAGCCGGGAGCTTTCGCAGCTAGGTCTATGGGGAAGAAGGGCTGAAGCCGAGCCCCTCTTGTGAAGCAGATGGTAATTGGAGTTAATTAGCGTGGTTGTTGTAGTCAGAGCTCGCAGAGCCAGGCTGCAGCGTTCGCAAGCAACATCAGAGTCCACCAGCTCTCTCCGCACCCTCATCCTCTGTAATGAATGGATGTGAAGGCACCAAAGCCCGAGTGATTACCTGTAGGGCATCCCATTCATCATCACACGCAATTAAGACCTTGTTATACCGGTGACTCACTGGCTACATCAAGGATGGGGGAAGCAAAGGGAGAGAGAAGAGAGGAGGCTGGAGCCGGGTTCCAGAAGGTCCCTTCCCTGTGGCAGGCTGCTCACTCTTTCACCGAAGAGCACATAAAACAGTGGATTAAGGCTGTTTTACGAGACTCCTGGCAGCTGCAGGGAGGTGGAGTGAGAACAGGGAAGACTTTATTCAGGCAGATCTTTGCACAAGTGTGTTTTGAGCGTTGGTACAGAACCAGGGAGTCAAAGGATTTTCCAATTTGCCATGGGGTCCATCCCCCAGCAGGGCATGGGACCGCTGTGCAGGCGAGTGCAAGGTGAGAAATGCCAGCTAAGGGCTCCTAGGGAAGATAGGAAGGTGAGAAGTGCCCTTAGAAGAGAGCTTCCAGTCCTGGGTCGAAAGCAGAAAGGTCCACTATGGGTCACAAGCAGCTTTCTGCAGGAGCTAACAGAGCACTGAGGCTGCCAACCCCATCCGCGTCCCTCCATCCTCCCCCAAAAGACAAGCTCCATTGTTCCAAACAGGATCCACATCCTCCCCAGCACTTCCAGTTATAGCAGGTGGAGGACCCGTGCTCACCCCATAAATGGGAGCAAACTTCACAGACATCACATCAAAGGCTGGAAGTGAGTGGCTGCAGCGAGGAGCAAAGCTCTGCTGCCGTGCCAAGCCCATCCCTGGGTGAAGGGGCACATTAGCGAGCTTCAGCTGGAGGAAGAGGAGACTAACAGAACTCCTAATTATTAATCTCCTCTGCTAGCAACTGAATGGCTGGTAGCTATTTTGGGGTGTTTATCTAACATTAGCCTCACATTTCTCCTCCGAGTTGTAATGTGCTTATCTTCATATATCAAAGGCTTCAGCTGGGAGGGTTTAGAGTTTAACTAGGAAGAACAAGGCACTAATGCAGCCTGACGGGGCTGTGCCTGCTGCTCACAGACCACCCAGCCCCAGTGGGATCCCAGCGCACGCCTGGCCCTCGTGTTTCCCATGCAGATAAAGGAGAGCCTGACAGCAGATAGCTGAGGTATTTGGAGGCAATCTGAAGAGCAGTCAGCAGCGTGACATCCTCCCCAGGCACACCGCTTGGAGGGATGGCCATTTATCCATTCGCCAGCTCCTCGTGCCACCCCGAATCCCATTTCAGAGCACTTGTAAGGAAAAGCTTCGTGAGCACGCCATTAAAACACGACACGGGGACGAGCAACGCCGTCACTAAGTGAGGAACCACTGCTTTAAGGAAATCACCAACGTCACAGCGCGACCGGCAGAGCGCTGCCACCGCGACGGGATGGGCACCTTCACAGATGGCAGGAGGCTTTTCTCCTTTCAGTTTCTTTTTCAGGAAAGGCATTTGGGGCTGAGTCCAGCCTTCGGGCACTGCTGTGACCCCAACAAAACCCTAGGCTTAGCCTTGGGTTAATAGCATGGAGCTCAGCAGCATCCTGCAGGAAGATGGACACAGAACCTCTGCCCATGCTGAGCGCTGGGTTTCCCCAAGCAGCCCCCAACCTGCCTTCTGCTTTTCCCCCATAAAGCAGAGCAGGAGCACAGACAGAACAATCTCCCCACACCCAGACCAAGCCCGGATTTCACGCCAGACAGACACCTTGCTGGAGAGCAGGAGGAGGAGAGCAACCTCTCAGCTGAGCAACTCCTGCCTCCACGCATGGCAGCCCAGCATCAGGTGGCTGCAGCCAGCTGGCCATATGCGCCCCAAGCTGCTCACAGCAGCTTATTCATTTTCCATGTAGCACCCAGGATGTGCCAGACACTTTGCAAACATACGGTCCTGGGGGGGGGGGGGGAAGGTTGTGAGCTAATTTACAGGAATACAGATTGTCCCCTGCAGCAGAGTGGCAAGGGGCAGAGCCATGCAAGCAAAGCAGCGAGCAGCAGCAGGCACCAGCTGGACAGAGAGAGAGAAGCTTTTCAACTAGTTTCTAAAGCCGCGAGGTCCTCCAGAATAAAGGCTAATTCCGTGTTTTGAAGTTAACCCAGCCCGGAGCTCTCCCAGCAGCTGGGCATCGCCCCAAAGCTCCCCATAGGGTTGGCTGCGGGGTGGAACCGCAGCACGTTTTAGGATGGCAAAAAGGGAAAGGGAGGTGAGAGCAAAACCACGCAGCACAGCTGCAAGTCCTGCCCGGGGAAGGGTTAAACCACGCAGCACGTTTTCTGACAGGCAGGCGGATGGTATTTCAGGTTGTTCAGTACTTCATCGACTCTCGGCTTGGGGGGGGGGGGCGGTGGAAAAACCATAGCCAGAGGCCAGAGCCGTGGTTAAACAATAGCTGGAGCCGGAGGAACTCGGGATGCTGCAGCAGCAGCCGGGGAGCCGAGTTCCCAAAGCCGGCACCTTCCCGCAGCACGAAGCTGGGAATGGGCTCCGCATCGCTGAACTGAGGGAAATGCCCATAAAAAGCAACCTTGAGTGATTCCCCTCGAAACAGCTGGCGGGGCCGCGCCGGGGCGAGCCTCCCGCAGTCTAAAAATACCTAATTACACCCCAAAGCTCTCATTTAGACAATAAAAACCACATGCTCCCGCACGCGAACGAGCCCAAAGTTTTCCCCCGAGCTTCGTCAGAGGGCTTTGGAGGGGGGGGGGAAGGAGGACGACGGACAAACCCCCTCCACCACACGACCCCCCACCCCGCAAAACCCCTCACCTTGCACGAGTAGGTGTGGTGCACGGGATCCACGTTCATGATTTCCTCCACCGTTCCTGTAAGCACCACGTTGGCCTCCTCCTCCCGGCGTTGCAGCTCCCGTTCGGGGCAGTTCGCCCACCCTCCCAGGGCCAATCCCAGCGCCAAACCTAACGCCAGGATCGCGGCCGCCCCCGACCCCCCCATCGCCCGCAGCCCCCCGAGTCCCCGCTGCACAAAGCGGGTCGGGCCGAGCGCGGAGAGAAGGGCTACTTTTGTTCCAGGAGGTGAAAAGGAGGAAAGAAAGAGAGAGAGAGAGAGAGAGAGAGAGGGAGGCGGGGAGGAAAATCCCGAGAGGAGGAGGAGGAGGAGGTGGAGAAGAAGGAGGAGATATCTCTCCCTCTCTCTCTCTCTCTCCCTCTCCCTCCCCTCTCTGAAGCAGCGATCGGGGAGAAACGCTGTGTCCCCTGCCTTGCCCCTGTAAGAAAGCCCGGAGATTTGCATGCAATCTGAATTGCTGATAAGGGAGGCAGAAGGGGGGTAGGGGAGCGGAGCGGGGGGGGGGGGGGGGAGCTCCCGCTGTGGGGCCGGGAGCTGCGCGCACGCCCTCCCCCGGCCCGGGGGCTCACGGCAGGTTAATGGCTAACCGGCCCTTGCACGGAGCGGGGGGGGCTGGGAAAGGTGCACGGAACCGGATCTGTCCTGGGAGGGTGCTGGGAGCAGCCTACGGAAGCCGCCCGCTCCGCCAGGCTCTCCCCGCGGCACCGACCCCCCCACACCCCCCCCTCACCCAGCGCTGCGATCTCATTCTGGTGACATTTCCTTTTTTTCCCATCTGAAGGCTGGCAGAGCCACCCCCCAACCCCCCCCAACCCACCCCCTTCCTCCCCATTCCCATCCAGCCCCCACAATGGCAGGCAGCGCTGTCCGGTGGAGGGGAGGGGGGCCACCGCGCCGTGCTTTGCCCCAGCAGCTCTGTGACCCTCTGCCCTGCCCTCCCCCGGGGACCGCGGGGCAACCTTCCCAGATGTCGCCTGCAATTACGGCAAATATAAAATGAAAAGTTAAGTGGCACCGAGGGAGGGATATTGTTTCCCCCCTCCATAAATTAGCCGTCCCCTGGGGCATTTTACACGCCTGTTTTCCTTGCTGGACCTAAACAAGCGGTGTCCGTGAGTCCTGCAGGTGAGGTTTAACTGTGGTGCAGGGTTTGCATCCCACACCGTAGGGCTGTGCAAGCGACCATCCCTCCTCTGCATCCCCCGAGTGCTGCGAGTGCTGTTCCCTCACCCCTGCAGTGTGTGTGTGTGTGCCAATCCTTTATCTCCTCTGGACCATGAGCACAAATTCGCTGAAGATAGGAACAAATGAATCACATTGAGCATTCAGTGCGCCGTCCGAGCCTACCAAAATACCAGAGGTCCCATAAATCTGTCTGAGTGCGGCACAAAAGTGGTTTTATAGGGTCTGTTGGGTCCGTCTCAAACCGCCTCAGCGCTGCCTTCAGCCCCAACTTCTTGGCTTCTGCTAAATCCCTCCAGCTCTTCTTCTGCTCCCAAACCTCAGCTTCCATCCCGTAAACCAACACCTCAACACCCAAGAAAGGCCACCCCTTGATCGTGCCTTAAAATGACTTTGGGGATGCAATTATCTGAAGGAAGCGGCCCACATCAGAGCTGGTTTTGGGGAAGGATGCTCAGCACGGTGGGAAGAGCTCAACCTCCACCCCCCCTTATGGCCCTGGGATCCCAACCTCTGCGCAGCATAAAGGACTCCATGGCATTCTGCTCCCGTTACCCCCCAGCCAAATACATTTCAGCACCCAGCAGATTGTTTTCGTCCTTCCAATTAACGATTTGCATCGCGCTCCTCTAAATCACAGCGACGACCTCAGCTTGAGGTGGGAGAAAGCAACGGTGATGTTCTCCTCCCAAACCTCACAAAGGGGACAGGGGAAGCATTATGGATGCTGCGTTTGGATTCTCTTCTGTTTGCTCGCTCCCTCCCAGCCCCACCCCACCATCTGCTTCCAAAGAGAAAAATGGATGTGCCAGCTTTTGGGGTGGGTTTGCCCCTCTCCTTCAAGCAGAACACATCAAACTTGTAGGCTTTGGGCAGAGGGACCGATGGAGTGCAGGCCATGGGTGGAGAGGAGTTGGCTTTCCAAAGGAGAGCACTGAGCCTTTCTGCTCCTTGCTCTGCTGGCGCCGTTGGCTGAGCGACTGTGGGAAAAGCGAAACAAAATATTTGGCAAATCAACGCACAAAATAAATAAACCGTGTCGCTGACAAAAGTGTGTAAATCACCAGCTTGGTTCAGACGCTTTACGAGACAGCTATTGTAAACCTGGGGCTTGCAAAACCTCCAGTGAATCAAGCAAAGTGTGGCATTCAGCTTCTGAATGGGTGGGAGAACGGGAAGGGATGGATGCTGTGTGTGCTGCCCGACACCTCTGGGTGTCTTTGCTTTGTGTCTCCAAGATTTTCTTGCAGGAGGGGCCTGGATTTGCAGGGAGAGGAGAAAGAAGCGAAGCAAAGCAATGTGGTGCTTACAGAGCAGTGGTGACAGGCCAGCAATGCACAGATCCTCACTGCTAGGAGCCCATTGCTGGGCTGGATGACAGCAGCCCATCACCTGCTCAGCTTCCAGCCCTGGCTGCGCTTTGGTGATGCCCGCATTGTGTCTCACCCATCCCAGTGCCCAACACATCTCTGCCTCCTCACCTCATCCCACCAGCTGTCACCTTTGAAACAAGGCAGTCATTTTGCAGATCCTTTGAAGACGGTTTTGGTTTTGGTTGTGTTTTCTTTTTTTTTTTTTTCTTTCCCATTTTAACATTGGCAAACTTGCTCCTTTCTGGCCGGGCTGAGTAACCCAGCCAAGGTCTCTCATTTATTGCGAGTTATTGCCTCTGTGTGATGACTGTGCAGCCACTCCCGCTGCTCTCAGCACTTCCACACCAGCATCTCGCTGCTGTTTGACCCTGAAGCACTTCCCTCTTATTGCCCCACTGTCAGACTCTCATTTCCCAGCTGCCTGCTTTGGTGCTGCCGCGGGAGCAGCACCTCCAAAATCACAGGGCTGCTCACCTCTCCCTGCCCCTCTGCACTCCCATAGCGTAGGAAACCCTACCAGGAAGCCCTCAAGGCCAAGCCCTCAAAGCAAATAGAAGAGCTGCGTGAGCTCCCAGCCAAGCAGAACCCCGACCTCAATCACAGCCAGCCACTCTCCCCATCCCGTTTGTTGTTCCCTGCTTTCTCTGCCATTCGTTTGCCTCTGTGCTCTGAAGCTCCCCATCTCTGATAAGCTCTAAGACGTGTTTTAATGTGTTTTTATCCCCCCTCCACCACCACTTTTCTCTTTCAAGTTAATCCCTCTCGGTGTTTTCTGACGTTGTCAAATGGCTTTTGTGTTCTGTCAGAAAACCTCTTGATGTAGCTACGGAGCAGCTGCTAACAAGTCGCCCCTGGGATCCTCTATCTATGAGGCTGTCTGCCTGGATAATGATTTTCAAATAAGGAAATCTATTAATGAGGTCTCGACGGGAGAGGGGTGAGGGTCCCTATGGCCAAGGGAGAGTTGGGTGCTCGTCACTGGGGATGAGGTCCCCACGTGGCAGAAGGGGACAAGAGCACGGTGCGATGGCAGCAACCTGCACAGTCCTTCCCCTTCCTTCTGGGGGAAAGGCGGAGAGCAATCTGGGATCTAGGTAAAATTCAAAAGGGGAACTAAAAATTATTCTTCTCCCCATGTCAGGATGTTGGCTGTTCTATAACCATTCTTTGGGTTTGTCAGCTTTGGGGTTGGTAGCACCCAAGGTTTAGGAGCAGCTGGGTGGATGTGGCACTGAGGGATGTGGTGGGATGGGCTGGCGTTGGGCTTGGGGGTCTCAGTGGTCCTTCCAGCCTTCACGATTCCATGGTTCATTGGATCTGAGATCCAAGCTTTCCTCAACAACACGACCTCAAAACATCGACCTTGGGAGAGGAAAAGAGTGCTGAGACATACTGACTTCATGCATGGCTTCACACATCACCTGCACACCTGACTTTGGGAGACGGGAGGCAAAACCCAACCCGTTGCCCATCAGAAGCATTGCAGTATGGCCGTGGGTTGGGCAGAAGCCAACATCCATGTGCACAGTGCCCACCCCACCGTGCCCTCCCAAAGCAGCTGCTTTACTCTCATAGAATCGCAGCGTGGCTTGGGTTGGAAAGGACCCCAAAGATCATCAAGATCCAACCCCTCTACCATCAGGGAGGGCCACCAACCTCCAGGTCTGGTAGTAGACAGGATTGCCCAGGGTCCCATCCAATGTGGTCTCAATACCTCCAGGAACAGAGCATCCACAGCCTCTCTTGGTGATGAGCGCACGGAGGCGTCATCCCGCTGGGATGTGTTGGTGTGGTTTGGCAGTGGGGAGGCAGCATCCTATGAGCCACGGTGACTCTTAATTAAAAGAGATTTTAGAGGAAACAGAGAGAAGATTCGGTGTGAACTTGAGGCCAAGCATTCCTCCATTATCAAAGCCCATCTTAAAAGACGAGCGCGAGGCTAATTGAATCACCCTCGCGGGGTTTCTCTGCGGCCATGAAGGCTTCTTAATGTGGATTGATGGCATAAATCTGTTCTCCATTGAGGAAAAAGCCAACGCTGGCCCCGACATCTATCTTTCTCTCCAGAAACCCATCTCGCTGGCCGCTTCCCTCGACCCCTCCCCAGGGAAGATGTCTCTATCCATTACCCCCAGCATGCAGTGAGAAGGGATGGAGGTCCGCTCACATCCCATTACTCCCCCTCTTGGATTTATGATGATCATGCTGGGATTAATTGAGAAAGTAAAAATGCTTCGTCGGGCGATCAATCTCCTCCGAGTTACTTACCTTGTCACCCGCTAATCACTGTAAAATAAAAGTGGCCCCTCTTCTCTGCATCTCAGCAAATGGGTTTCTGTAATACATCGCGAGGAATCTTTAAGAGGCATTTGAAAGCAGTAAGGAGACAAATTGGATTAGCTGCGGAGAAAGTGCAAACCCAAGCAATTTTTTGTCCCTATAAGCACAAATTTCCCCTCTCCGGCGCTGCAGGTAGCGGGGCAGCTGCTCCCATTTGGGTCCGAGAAATACATCCCATTTTCCTCCTGCAACAAACTCCTTCAAAAGGGAAGGCATTAACATTCAGGGCATGTGGGAATGGGGCTTTTTCCTTTTTTCCCCCCCATTTCTCAAGGTTTTAGAGCTCCGGAGGAGGGCACTTGGCAACGCCTGCAGAGCTGCTCCGCTCCCTCCTGCGCAGGGACATGCACAAAGCATCTGCATGGAGCAGGGCTGTAGAGGGACAGAGCATCCCGGCCCCACGTCACCCCAACCCCATTTTATCAGCTCCAAAGATTTCCTTTTCTGTCTGAAAATCAGTTCCCCAGTGCAGATCCATGGGGTAACTGGGAATTATTCCATCCTCCCAGCACCGATGCTCGATGCTCGGAGCAATGCTGCATCTCGCGGGCGCTCCCCTCTGCATTCATTATTCTGTGCACACACACATGGAGCAGGGATCCGGGCTGGGTTAACCTCTTCCTTCCCAGTCCTCCCTGCAAAGCAAAGAAATGGTGCTGTGACAGAGTAGAACACCCCACCGCAGCCTGCAGGATCCCCTGGCCACCCATGCCCTGGCCCATAGGATGTCACCTCCCTTCCTTTCCACATGCACTGGGGAAAATGGAGGTGATGTCAGTGATGGATGGATGCAGCAGCAATCCTGCATCCCCAGCATGTGACGATTTGCACAGCCTGCCCAAAGCAACCCCCACTCCTGCAGTATTGCATCGCTTGGGAGCTGAGCTGCCTGCAACACTGCTCTCTGAACAACTGCTCCACTCAGCTTCTGCGCAGGGGATCGTGCTCTTATCAGGAAGCATTGCTGGGCATTGCAAAGGGAAAAACCTGCAACCTGTGCCACAGACCAGAGCTCGGTGTTGCATCCAGCTGTCAGCAGGCAGCTGCCTTCCACCAGCAAGGCAAAAGCACAAGCTGGAGGATGCACAAGGAAGATGCATGGGCACACGCACCAGGGGATGCACAGGGGGGTGCACAGGAGGATCCACAGCCCTGGAACCACTGCAGCAAAAGGCTGGATGTGAGGCACAGCCTTCTGCAGGGCCACTCAGCTTGCTGCAGGGATCGGGAGGAGAGCCAAGATGCAAGCACAGCAGGGCTGGGGACAGAGCTGCCATGCATTGTGTCATCTACTCGGCCCGTCAAAGAAGCACATTCCAGCTCCCCTTGGCAGCTATCAGCAGAGTCTTTCAATTAAAGAAAGTGCCCGGGTGAATTGCTGCCTCATCCATTAGGCTCATCTGAGTCAGGCGCTCGCAGACTTGTCTGCTTTCTGCTGCTCTTCATTTGGGAAATTAGTTTCTTCTCAAAAAAGCAGGAAGGGAGAAGGAAGGATGAGGTTTGGGCAAAGGGAAAGGAATGAGCACATGGTGATGAACCAAATCGTGCAGCAGGGGTGGAGTGGGGCGGGCAGTGCAATGCTCTGGGCAATGGGAGTGGATGGAGGCTGCAGGGAGGGCGATGCGATGCCCTCGCACTCAGCACCACCTGCAGGTGTGCAGACACACTGGAGGGGCAGCCCTTGGTGCACACGGTGGGACTGGTGCTCCTGAGCCACACTGCTCCCAAATCATAGCACTGCTCCAGAGGAAAAAGCAATTCCTGCTCCTGAAAGCCACAGTGATGGAGGATTCATCTTCCTGTCCTCTTTGTGGGGGCTGCCATGGGCTCAGCCAGCACTGCGTTCGATCTTTTCCTTCCTGGAAGAAAATCAAGGCTGAATTTGCAAAAAAAGAAAGGAAGAAAGTGAGACGAGAATAATGTTCAATTAAAGCCACGCTAAGAGCAGGGCTGACCCAGGAGGATGAACGCAGTTAAAGTAAAAGGAAAGGATGGAGAGCTCTGGCAGCTGGAAGGCTCTGAAATGAAATGCCATAAAGCTTTACCAAGTGGTGGTGCCAAGATGCAGAGCTTGGATATGACTCACACCAATTGGGTTATCGACTGGCTGCTGCAGGAATGAGGAAATCAGGCCCTGAGTAATTAACGTGGCTCTGTGGTGTCACAGGTAAGAGGAGGAGCCAGGAGGTGTGGTTTTGGGCACTGCACTCTGTGACAGAGCAGACCTCACCCCCAGGTGCCCATGGAGCTGCACATAGCAGCAACAGGCCCTGATCTTGCCAAGCAGGGCAGCTGCTAAGGGGTGAATAAGAAAAGCTGCAGGGCTGGTGGGGCAGTCAGAGTGATGCTGGAGTTGCATTGCTGGGTCTCATACTGGGGTTGCATTGCTGGGTCCCACAACAGGGTTGCATTGCTGGATGTCACACTGGGGTGGGTTGCATTGCTGAGTCTCACACTGGGGTTGCATTGATGGATGCCATACTGGGGTTGCATTTCTGGGTCCCATGCTGGGGTTGCATTGCTGGATGCCACACTGGAGTGGGTTGCATTGCTGGGTCTCACACTGGGGTTGCATTGCTGGGGGTTGCATTGGGGTTGCATTGCTGGATGTCACGTTGGGGTGGGTTGCATTGCTGGGGCTCACATTGGGGTTGCATTGCTGGATCCCACACGAGTGCTGCACTGCTGGGTCCCAGGAGGGAGCTGAAGCAGCTGTGCTTGGGACCATTTGCCTTTCCAATCCACCACTCTGCTCTGTTGCATCCCAGCTCAAACTTTTGCTGCGGTGCAAGAAGTCCTTCTAAAGACAAACCCAACTTCTTTACGGGCTGGAAGCGGCGTCAGAGCATCCCTCCGTGGGTTCATCCCCGCAGGACACCGTGAGAGCCGTCCAGCAGCGCGCCTGCTAGGGGGCACAGCTTCTAAGCGGTCGCACGAAGTTGGGACGAAGCAGAAAGGCACGAAGGGAGCGGCTCGGTACGGCTGCAGGTGGCCTCTGGTGGCCTCTGGTGGCCTCGAACAGCCGTGCAGCTCAGGTCGCAATGCTGCCCGGCAGAGGGCACGCGTGGGCCGCGGAACGCGTCGGGGAAACGGCGGGGGGGGACACGGGGGGACACCGGCAGCCCCCAGCACCGACGGCATCCGGCACAAATTCAGCGTCTCCAAACTGGGTGGCTTGGCGTATGCAGGATCCAGCTCGGCCCCGGTGGCTGCTGCTTTATTAAAACATCAGCAAGGACAGCAGACAGCAGCAGACCCCCGGTGGGGTCAATGAGCCGCGCTGCCAGGACAGCTCCTGCTGAGCATCTCCCCCCCTGCAGTGCTTTGTGCGGGACGGAGCTCCATCCAGCTCAGCTCAGAGGGAAAGAACTGTCTGAGCGCTCTGCTAAGTGATGTTTTAGTCCTGTCCAGCACAACAGGGCTCTGGGAAGGAGCTGCTGCTGTCAAAGGGCACCTCCGCAACACTGCAGGTTGCACCAGAGGAGCCAGCACAGCCCAGAAGCATTCTCCCATCCGTTTCCATTCTCCGGTCCCAAATTGTGCCCTGTACCTCTGAGCCCAGGGCAGGTGTGCAGCTCACCTCACACCCCCAGGAACCCAGCAGCAGAGCTGGTTAACAAGAACCTCTCACAAGACACCATCACAGCACTGCCCACCCCTCACCAGGGCGCACGACGCACAAAGCAAACACAGCAATGCTGCAAAACATCAACACCTGGGCGGCACCGAGAGGCACTTTGTTCTCCCTTCCCTTAAGCAGGGAGGAACGATTGCTATCCATCCTATCAGGGGGGCGACGCGATGGGAAGAGCCCTGGCGATGCAGCCTGGCCCCACTATTGTGGCAGCGGAGAGAGGAGAGCAGGCCTGGAGCAGATTTCATTCTGCTGGCAAAGATCCATCACGGCGCTGCTTCGCTCCACGGCCATAGAGTCATCAAAGCGTCCGTCAGAGCTAAGCGGCACTGACAGCCGCGCAGCGGGAACAAAGGGGCCATAACACTTATTAATCATATCCCTCCCCGGTGAGCCCAGCCCATCAATCAGTCACCGTGGCCTTGTGCTTTGCATTCCCAGAGCAGCCGATCCCATGGCCGTCACGCTGCGGGATGCACCGTTGCTGGGACGACGCTCGCTGCCGTTTCCTGTTCCCCCAGATGTCGGCCATGTGTTTCCCATAAGCGCTGGGATTGTCCCCAGGGCAGATGGAGCTGCGGGGCTCTTTCAGGCTTACCGAGGCAGCTCTGTGCACAGATGTTGCCCTGCGTTGCTGTTCTGAGTCCTGGTGGCTCTTTCCAGGTGCACAGCGATCGCAGAAGGTTGGAAAAGAGCTCTAAGGTCCCCATCCCACCCCCATCCCCACTGACCTTGTCCCTCAGTGCCACATCCACATCTCCTCCATACCCCGAGTCAGGAGATGGTCCTCTTAGACCCAAACGTTGTACCTTGGTTGTATCTCATGTTGGGAAAGTGCCAGGGATCCCCAGAAAAGCATCCCCAAAAGATCTCCATCTTTAGGGTAATGCCCTCTGCCCAGTGCAGGGATGGAGAAATGACCGTGAGAGCGAGGCGCAGCTTGGTTCCATCTCCAAATCCTTGTTCCATTTGTGGGAAGCAGATTCATGGAGCAGACACATCCTTGTGCTCAGACCCCTTCCATACCACGCACTGCCTGCCCTTCCCCACCTCCACCCCCCATTCCCACCCCCCAGCCCCCGCTGTGTGGGTCAGAGCAAACAAAACCCACAGCAGAACACGCCACCACCCAAACCCACCGCCCCATGTTCCCCGATGCCACGGGGATGTGACAGCAGTGGCACCCGGATGCAGCATCACCATATGGCCACCAAAATGGCACGTACCTGGTTGTGCCGTGGCGAGCCAGAGCACAGCCTGGGAGAAGCTCTGAGCACGAGGGCTGGGGGGCTGAGTTTCATTACAAAAGTTCAAAAAGCAAAGGCAAAAACAAGCATTACACCCTTTTCCTCATTTCCCTTTATTCCCACCCCAACCCAAACCAGAAAGTCTAAATTATGATTATGCTAGGCTCTGAAGCAGCAATAAGGCCCAGTTTTGGGGTGCTGAGCACTCAGCCACGTGCACGGATCCCAGTGAGGCTGACAGGAGGGGCTCCTCCACCCGTTTTGCACCTCCACCGTTTCACCTGCTGGTGAGAGCAGCATCTCAGTTGGGCTCTCTCTGCAATTGACCATGCCTGAAGTCGCTGCAGCCGATGCCAGGTTGTACACCCACCCCCGATGCTCCTCTCTCTGGGGCTGGGGGCACTTTTCCCACCCACAAACCCCATCCCGTGTGGGCAGCAGCAGCAGGATGCACCTTCCAGCTCTGCGCCATCTCCCCCTGCCGTGCACCGCGTTCCCACACTCTGGTTTTATGCTCCTTTCTCCCCCCTCCCACCCCCACCCCTTAATAAGATTAACCAAGAATAAATTACGCAGAGCCCACCCCTCTCTCCTCACCCCCCTCCCCACTCCCAGGAGGTTTCCCTGCGTGCTTTCTAATTAGCATCATTAATAGGGGTGGGGGGCAGCCCCGCTGCCACAATCGGAGCTGTCAGCGCTGTTCAAGAATCCCAGGGCTTTGTTCGTGGGCAGAAGGGAGCCCGGGGCTTAAGGCCACTCTCCTTTTGTGTGGGGCTGGGGGTGAGGAGAGGAGGGGGAGTTGGGGGGGGTCTCCTTTTCCACCCTGATTTATCCCTGGGACCACCAGGAGAGGCGATGCCCCCGCAGCCCCTCACTCTGGACAGGTGATGGTGCTCCTCTTTCTCTCCCCATTGATTCATCCATGGGATTTCGAGCTGCTCCCAAAGGATGGATCCAAACAGGTGGCCGTCCCCAGTGCCACCACAGCCCCCTAACGATGGGCTGGGGGGGGAGGGAGGGGAAAAGAAGGAGGAGGAAGGGGGGGAGGGGGGGGGGGGGAGCGGATGTGTTAACGGTTTCTGGTGGTTCAGCGGAGGGAAAAATCCCCACAAAGGAAGGTGTACAAATATTGTGGGAAATCTATTGGCCCCATCATATTTGATGCCATTCAGGCGGGGTGAATTCCGCGCCGAGGTCTCATTCAGGCGGCGTCAATGGGAAACTTTTAATTGAGAGGCACTTCATTCAGGGCCGGGGGTCATTCAGCTCCAGGGGCTTTCAGCAGAACAGAGGGGCCTTTCCAAACTCGAGCCAGAAGAAAAGCTGCTGTTTCCTGCACCCTGAGCCTGAATGCTGAAGGCTTTAATCCCCCTGGAAGGGAAAAGGGATTCTTAGCTTTATCTTTCTTTAATAATAATAATAAAAAAAAATCATTTCTCAAGGAGGGGAAAAAGAAGGGAGGATAAAAAGGGAGGCTGGGCAGCTCCCGAGCATCACCTTCACTGCAGCACAGAATCACAAGGTTGGAAAGGACCTCCAAGATCATCCGATCCAACCGTACACCCATCACCACTGTTTCTCCACTGAACCCCTCAGGACAACATCTACGAGTGCATCCCACAGCTCCTCCCTTGGAGTGCATTGGGATGTTCCACTTTAACACACCGTTTAGGTGTCGTACAAGGGGAAAAGAATGAGAACGAGGTGGGAACACCCATCTTTTCCCCATCTGACATTGGGTCAGGGGGTCTGCGTCACCCCTCCCTGACCCCCCCCCCCCCCCAACCCATCCCATATAGCATCTGCCCTATAACAGCACTCAATGCAGTGATGTGCCACGGGCTGGGCTGAAGGGATGGATACCCCACATTCCCTGATGGGGAGGAAAAAAAGGAGAGAGATGGAGAAGGAATTCAAGAGCAGCAGGAGGGCTGGGATGCTGGTTTCCAGGGAGACAGCTCCAGCGCTCCATCCTTCCCATCCCATCCCACATGGAATGTGGCTGCAGCTCTGCCCCTGCTCCATCCCATCCTGGTCCCCTATGGTGAAAAGAGAGCTGCAGTGCAATATGCTGCCGGATTTCCCCCCTGGAGCAGAGCACTGACTTTTCTCTTGGTCCCCTTTTGTGTCCCAATCAACCCACCCTCCAAACCTCATGCACAGGGGCCCAGTGAGGTACCCACATACGCACCTGATTCATTCTTGCACCAACACCCAATTCATTCACGTTTCACTGCTCCATTACATCCCACTCGAGCAGCCAACGGGTTCACATCAGAGCTGCCAGCTCTGCCCCAGCTCCCAACCACCACATGCACGAGTGAACCTTCGCAGCACAGCCGAGCACCCGATTTGCTCACGCATCAGCACCTGGCAGCATCACATCCCCTGCGAGCACCCCGCTGGTCATCGCACGAGCAAACAGCTCTTGCATGCATGACACTGGAGCACCGTGTGTTGGATGTAGGGTTTCGGGGAAGCAGGAGCTGCCTTTTGCAGATGGCAGCTGTGAGATGCATGCAAGGTCCCAGTGCCTGCAGGAAGCTCAGCCCTGCAGGGCAGCAGTGGCAGAGAGGGGAGGATGCACAGACATACAGGGGGTGCAGAAGGGGATGGATGCCTGGGATGAAGCAGGTATCTACAGCACGGCCCCGGCTTTCCCAGCTTGTTCCCCTCCCCTCACAAAGAAGGAGAATGCCACAGAATAGCGCAGGGCCCATGAAAGCCCCCCGACAAACCCCATTGAAGCGGCCGTCCCGTTCCCATCTGTCAGAGGCCGCCCGGTGAATGGATGTGGGGGGGTGGGAGGGAGGGTGGGGGCTGCCACAAAGAGGAAGAGACTGATTATGCTGTTATTTCTCCACTTTCAAACCCCATTAGGGGGACACGCCGGGCTTTTCTCAGGGTCTTTGGGATGCTTAAGCTGCCCATTTAGCAGCGGGAACGGTCCAATTAAAAGAAAGACAAAAGAGGAGCCCGGCCTATCTTAATTGAAATGGGTTTCAGTCTAATGAGGATTAGGTTCAAGAACAGACCTAAGGGAGCAATCCAATACCCATTACCCTCCCGGGCTGTACCACCACCAGAGCCGCAGTGCGAGAGCCCTTCAGCCAGCGAGGGGCAGTGGGAGCTTCTGCAGCCCCGGGCCCACGAGGAGGCTCCCACCGTTTCCATTTGCCTCTTTATTTAGTAGCAAACCTCTCTGCAAAGGCCTGCCTGCAGCCCTGCCCTTCTCCCCAGCTCACCCTCTGCACACCCATCCCTTTGCTGTGCTCTCTGCCTTGCAGACACCCACCCTGCATGGTTAAGAAAGTCCTCTGTGGCTCGGGGTGCAACGTGCACAGCTCTGCTTTGCTTTGCAGCTTGCTGAAGTAGGAACATCCTGCACCGTGTCCACGGGAGTGATGTGGAACGAGGTTACAGATAACCAAGAAGTTGGACTTGATCTTCGTAGGAACTTCCAACTCTTCTGTTCTACTCTATTCTATCCTACTTTTTGTATTTCATCCCACTCCACTCCATTTCAACCCATCCCACCCCATCTTGCTCCACCCCATCCCACTCTATCTCATCTCATTCCATCCGTTTTCACCCCATCTCACTCCATTCCACCCCATCCCATTTCATTCCATCTCATTTCACCCCATCCCACCCCATCCCATCTCATCCCATCCCATCCCATCCCATCCCATCCCATCCCATCCCATCCCATCCCATCCCATCCCATCCCACCCCATACCATCCCATCCCATCCCATCCCATCCCACCCCATCTACCTGCACCCCATCCTATTTCATCCTATTTCACCCCATCCCATCCCATCCTATCCCATCCCATCCCATCCCATCCCACCCCACCCCATCCCATCCCATCCCATCCCATCCCATCCCATCCCATCCCATCCCATCCCATCCCATCCCATCCCATCCCATCCCATCCCATTAAACAGCTTTAGCATCACCTGAACTAGTCCAGATTTTCACAGGGCTGCTAAAAGCCACAGCTCTGTCACGGGGCTTTTCCTCCTTCCTCCCTCCCGTCCCACCGCTAAGCTGCAGTGTGCTGAAACAGAACAAGAGAGAAAAACCCACCCATTTTATTTTATTTTGTTTTGTTTTATTTTACATCTGTGCAAAAACTGTTCAGCAACCCGGAGTTGACGCAGCGCCCGGTGCCACCAGAGGGCAGCGCGCACCCGTCGGGCCCGCGGATCTGGCACGGCTGGGATGTTGGGACACCGCTGTTGGCACGGCTGGGGTTTTGGGACGCTGCTGCCGGCACGGCTGGGATTTTGGGACGTTGCTGCCGGCAGCTGAGCCGCTTCTTGCCAGCCCTCCCCTCCATTCTGCAGCCGGACCATTCCCCAGCGCAGCTCCAACCCGAGCAGCGCAGCCGCTGCTCACCTCTCCCACCCAGATCCTTCCTCTTTCAGCATCTCTCCTCACCCCCCTCCCAGCCCCACGGATCCTTCCAAGCAAAACTTCCTGGATCATCTGGATTCCTGCAGCTCTCAGCTGCCAGGAGCCGGGAGGGAGGGAGGGAGCAGCACGCAGCCTGGGAGGCAGCTGGGATGAGAGACGCACGATTTCTTTTTTTTTTTCTTTCCATTTTCTCATCTGAATTACGAGCTCCAATAAATAAGGCTGGAAATCTCACGCAGCGCCGGCCTCCTCCCAGGTATCCCACGCTCGGAGCCAGCGGAGGTGGCAGCGGGTGGTGCTCACGATTTATCACGTCGTTTCTTTTTGTTTGGAGGGGGGATTTCTGGCGGTGACTGACAGTGGTTCCTTTCTGTTCTCATCTCCTCCAGCCCTCGCTTTGATAAGCACTGCTCAGCCTGCCCGCCTCCCCCCGGCGTTAATCACGCTTAGAGATGCTGCCCACGCCGCTGCTGGTTTCACCGGGTCGTGAAACTCTCATCCCGCCCACCTGCAGCAACCCAGCGCCAGCCTCAGCCTCCGGCAGAGCCGTGTGGAGCTCTGCTGGATGGAGAAAACCCTGCTGTTCATTAAGCCTGGCTGTTCATTAACCCCCATTGCTTATCTGCAGCCCCCCTTTCCCTCCCCTCCCAAGAGTGATGCACTGAGGGGCACAGCTTCCCCAAGGATCTGTCCCATTTCTCCCATCCAATCCCATCTCATCCCACTCCGCTCCATTCCATTCCATCCCGTTTCATCTCATTTCACTCCATCCCACCCCACCCCATCCCCACCCCATCCCACCCCACCCCATCCCATCCCATCCCATCCCATCCCATCCCATCCCATCCCATCCCATCCCATCCCATCCCATCTACCCCATCCCACCCCACCCATCCCATCCCATCCCATCCCATCCCATCCCACCCCACCCATCCCACCCCATCCCATCCCATCCCATCCCATCCCACCCCATTCCATCCCATCCCACCCCATTCCATCCCATTCCATCCCATCCCATTTCATTCCATCTCATTTCACCCCATCCCATCCCATCCCATCCCATCCCATCCCATCCCATCCCATCCCATCCCATCCCATCCCACCCCATCTACCTGCACCCCATCCTATTTCATCCTATTTCACCCCACTCCATCCCACCCCATCCCTCCCATCCCATCCCATCCCATCCCATCCCATCCCATTCCATCCCATCCCATCCCACTCCACTCCACTCCATCCCATCCCAGGGGCTCTGGAAGCTGCCAGGTTGGAGGAGATTGGGGTGAAGCTATTCTGAGCCTCACTTCCCTCCTGTTCTCCTCTTCCTGGTGTGGAGACCAGGGGCTGGGAGGGGAGGGGAGAGGTACAGGGATGGATCTGGGGTCGGTGCACAGCACCTGTGCCAGTGGGAAAAATCCCAGGTCACAGATATAAGCAGTGTGCTCAGGCACACACACTCTGTGCACAGCCCCTGTGCTCATCTCTGTGCCACGGCCCTCAGTTTGCATTGACTGTGCAGCTCCCTATTGCTCCACCGTGGGCAAAAGGCACTGTATCAGGAGAGCTCTCACCTGGACCCAGGCCCCAGTGTGGTCTGGAGGCTGGAAAAGGAGATTAAACACAGTGATTTGTTTCTCCACGCTGGGAGCAAAATAGGGCTGAGGGATTAGCATGGGGCGAATGCGTCCCGCCGCGGTGCGAAGTGCTCCCATCCCATCTCTGGTTGCAGACCCTATCTATCTGGCTGCAGCATCACATTCCCAAGCACAGGAGAATGTCTCTTCCCAAAGGGGGTATCAGGCTTTGCGGTACAATGCAGCCAGAAGCTGAGGAAGGGCAATAAAAGAAGACAAATGACATGCAGGTGCTGGCGGGGATCCCCTGGAATGAGCAGCACTCAGACCTCTCACCATCCCACATGCTTTTCCCACCGGCTCCCATTGCAGGGTGGTTTTCTTTTTTTTCCTCCTGATGTGTGTGGTTCACGTGCACCGAAAGTGCTGGGAATTTCTGCTCCCCAGGTAATGGATCCAGCTGCAAAGCTGCTGTGCTTTCTGGCCCAGGGTTTGCTCACTCAGGTCTGTCTCGTATTTTGAGGTTAAACCAAGCAAAATGTGAGAGATTTAAGAGCAAAGATGGGCGGGGGAGGACCTGGGGCGGGGGGGGGGGAAGGGAGGGTTGAAAGCTGAGTGGGAAGCAAACAGAGCTGTAAAGCTGAGGTTGGCCTCTACAAAAGCCTCCCTTCCCCCCATGAACTGCCTCAACTTCCAAACCACCGCTGGTTGTGGTCCCTAAATTACAGCATGGTTTGATACCTGTAGGAACAGCACCAGAGCCATCAGAGGGTGAGCTTGGCAGTATTACAGCCACCTGGCTGCACCCCCAGCCCCAAGGACTTGCTCTGCCTTGCAGAAAGAAGCAGGTCCTGGTCTGGGCTGGAGCAGCAGCACGGAGTCCCTGTGCCCTCACCGACTGGACTTTCACAACGCATCTCTGCATCTCTGCAGGGAAGCTAAACCCAGTGCCTTCGGATGTTGCCCTCCACGAGGGTGCTCAGCATGGATGGGGATGGCGTGATGATGGGAATGCTGTGATGCTGGGGGTGCTGCGATGTTTGGGATGCTGTGGTGTTGGGGATGCTGTGATGTTTGGGATGCTGTGGTGTTGGGGATGCTGTGGTGTTGGGGATGCCGTAGTTACGGGGATGCTGTGGTTCTGGGGATGCTGTGATGTTTGGGATGCTGTGGTGTTGGGGATGCTGTAGTTACGGGGATGCTGTGGTTCTGGGGATGCTGTGATGTTTGGGATGCTGCAAGACTGGGGATGCTGTGATGTTGAGGATGCTACAGTGATGAGGATGCAGCGATGTTTGGGATGCTGCAACGATAGGGATGCCTTGATGTTTGGGATGCTGTTGTATGGGATGCTGCAATACTGGGAATGCTGTGCTGTTGAGGATGCTACAGTGACAGGGATGCTGTGATGTTTGGGAAGCCGCTCCGTCCCCATATCTCACCAGCAGCAGCCCCATCCCTGGTCTCCTTCCAGGCAGGGAGGGCGTGCTGGGCTGACTCAGCAGCTGGATGGAGCCTGATAACGCCGCGTTATCAGCAGCCGTGGGGTTGATGGTTGCCTTGGGTGCTTTCCAGATCTGGATCCCTGCGGAGCCGCGGTGACTCACGGGGCGGGCCGGGAGGAGGGCACGCTTCCACGGCAGCGATTCGGAGCGAGCCGCCCCCGTTTCGGCAAATGAGGAAATCAGATTTGTGCCAAAGGAGCGTGGCCGCCTGACGGAGGCGTTTCGCAGTTGCTGCTGACACGATCCCATCTTTCAAACCGCACTGCGGGCGCCGGGGGATCCAGCAGCCACATCCCTGCTGCCAGCGGTGGTGCTGTGGAGGCGGGGATGCTGCGTGCGTCCCCGTGTGACATTTGTCACACTGCTGGGAGCCTGCTGGGGTGAGCCGAGCGGGCTGGAAGTGCTGCAGCTGGGAGAGCACCGGGCTGACTCACTGCAGTGTCAGGTTTGATGGCGAATGGGTTTTTCTGCACCTGCTGGCAAAGGGCAATGCTTCCCTCCAGGCCTGGCTCATCCTTGCAGCTTTTGCTGCCCGTCAGCCTGCCTCTCTGGCTCGTGTTGTGCATCCCCTGGGATGCTGCGTGCAGGCGTCAGCAAGGAGAGCTTTCCAGGAAGGCTGCTGCTCACAGCCCCCTCCCTCCCACAGGGCGAGATCTGAAGACGTGCTTTGGTTGTTTTTTTCACATGTGCTGAGCACGCTCCTGCCATTTCCTTATCAAATTTCATTGCATCGATCTGAGGCACGGCTGTGAGCCAGACTCAGTTCCTTCTTAATGCATTTCTGGTGGGTACAAACGTCCTAACAGCATCCCAGCAGGGTTTCCTTGGCTCTGCCTTCGGCTCCCAGCCTTGCTGCCCCACATCCTGCACGCTCCAGGCTCATCCCTGGATCGGAGCCCATCACATCTGAGCACCCTGTGTTTGTTGTCCTCACGGGTGCAGACCTGCTGCTGACCATCCCTCGGCCACGTCCCCACGTGGTGGCTGCCCTTGTGGAGCTGGTGACAGCCAGACGTCGTCGTGACAGCCGGGTTCACACAGAGGCGAAGGGCAGAGCTCAGCTCCCACTCTGACTCACCAGCACAAGCAGCTCATTTAGCTAGCGCCCTATTGAGACATCTCAGCAGCCTCATCCAGAGCAGTAAAAGCCACAGACAGGACGTGGGGCCGGGTGTGGGGCTGAGCCCTGCTGCTGGCAGATCCTCCTGGAGCAGACAGGCAGCTCTGTCGATTGCAAAGGTGCTGCAGCAGCAGATTGGGTTTTGCTGAGGTAGGGATGGAGCAAAGCATCCCCCCACGGGGACAGCCCACCTGCCAGATAGCCATGGCTGCGTGGGGATGGGAGCTTGGAGCCCACAGCATCCGTGATGGGAAATGCAAACCAGATTTGGGAAAGGGTTGTTTGTGCATCTGGCATTGCAGGGCAGGCATCATTAGCAAAGAGTGTGAGACAGATGTTGGGACAACAGCTGGGGACTGTCTGTCTGCAGAGCACTTCTGGTGAGCAAAATGCTTTGGAAAGAACAGGGAAGGGGAAAGGGGGGCTGATGGGGCGGGCTGGTTGCCCTTAGCACCTTGTCAGTGCTGGCTGCATGAAAGCAGCCTTATTGCAAGGTGAGGAACACGTGCTGGGCCGTTCACAGCAGTGTGGGTGTTGCTGGGAGCATCGTGTCCCAGCTGTAATTGCTGGGCTGCAGGAGTTTCTCCCTGTTCTCCCGTGCCCAGACCTGCTCCTGCAGCAGCAGCCCTGCAGATAAGCAGGTGTCAGGATGGGGATTAGAGCCTATTTACCACCTCGCTGCCCAGACATGCAAAATAACAAAAGCAATTAGGAAAAGGTGGTGAGGACAGCAGTGCTAAACCGGGAGCAGGTTTGCATTTCTGTGCCCAGGGTAAGAGGGGTGAGTGCAGCCCAAAGCACTGAAGGAAAGGGCCAATGGCAAAGTGTGAGTCGCTAATTTGCTCCCGGTGGTGCAGCCACGGAAGGAATCCAGTCTGAATAAACTCCTTTCTGCTCTGATTAATTGTCCCCCCCCTGGTTATGAACAATGCAGAGCAACACAGGGATAATATTCACGCGAGGGAAATGGGGAAGACGGGCACCCAAACGCTGCCATTAACGAGGCTAAATAGCCCAGGCTGGCCCTGAACGCATTAAAGTGGCCGAGGGAGCCCTGGGAGGAAGGAATGTCCCCTATTAGCCGAGCCCCCAGTGGCCCTGCCACCACAATAGGGCCGAGCTGCCCTGCTCTGCACTGCCTGCTGCTGCCCCGGGTTCAGTTCAATGTCAGCCCAGCATCCACAAGCTGCAAATTACCAGAGGGCGTTGAGGCTCTTTCAGCCCCACTGAACCCTATCCACGGGGAAATAATCCCACTGCACATCGGGGAGTTCCTTCCAGCACTGCAGCTCGGTTGTACCCACAGCACGAAGGTTTTACAGATGGAGAGCTTTGGGGTTTCTTGCCAGCCACCCGTGGGGGAGGAATGCAGGGAGAGCTGCAAAGCTTGGCCGTATTCCTCTGGGTTCCCTGCAGGCTCAGTGCTGCCCTGGGCTGGGAACCCACTGCTGTTGGCATCTTTGCATCCCCAAGAAGTGAGTGGTGCAGGAATACCAAAGCAATGGGAACCATCGCAGCGGTGCAACGGGGGACAGCTGTGCTCCAGCTGTGAGTCTCCCCCCCAGGTCACCCGTGGCTCAGCAGTTAATTGCCTTCCCTTTAAAGCAGGGAAATAAATGTGCTGGGTTTACTGGGCAGCCTGGGCACGTTTTATGGTTGCCACCCACCGCAGTCCGGACCCAACGCCGCCTTCAGGCGACGACCTCCGTGGCAGCAGAAGCACTGGGAGCAGTTGAAATGTGGCAGTAAGGATTTGGCTTCATCCTTAACCGCTGCCTTTCAGCACGTCATCCTTCATCCCTCTCTCAGCCTGCTGCTCCCCCAGCCAGCCCCGCTCCCATTGTTCCTCTGGGTTTATTTGTTTTGAAGAGCTGCATTTCCAGCTGATCGCTAGCATTTCTGGGGGAGTTTGTTGTTAATTTTTGTAGAAGAGCCCCCAAAAGGCACCGAGCTTCGCTGCTGTGGGGTGAGCCTCATCCAACCCCACCTCTGTGCTGCACCCCGGCTCGCAGGGCGCAGTGCGGACGCTGTTGGGTTTGCTGTGTGTGGCATCACCCGTAGGTGTGGGGCTGAGGGTGTGTGGGATGTGACAGCCCCAGGGGCTGCAGGAGGCAGGATGGACGTCCCTGGTGCTCTGGCGGAGGTGGCAATGGGATGCAAAGCACTGTGAGCAAGTCCCAAAGGCGCCTTCACTTCCCTTCTGCAGTGCGCTATGGAAGTCCCTAAAGACCTCAGACCTATATGGGATGCCCTGCTGGGGATGCTGGCAAAAAGAAGCCAAGCAAGTAGCAGCTTTGCTGACTGTTTCTAGTTGGAAAAGGAAGGGTTTGTGGCTGTTTCCTGTTGGGAAGGGAATGGTCTGTGGTTATTCCCCGTTGGGAAGGGTTCGTGGCTGTTTCCAATTGGGAAGGGAAGAGTTTGTGGCTGTTCTCAGTTGGGATGGGAAGGGCTCAGGGTTATTCCCCATTGGCAAGGGTTCGTGGCTGTCCCTAGTTGGGAAGGGAAGGGTTTGTGGTTTATTCTCCATTGGGAAGGCGTTGTGGTGATGCCACGGGCTCAGCCCAGGGTCCCTGCTCCTGCCCGTGTCGAGGCATTCCCATGAGAACAAATTCCTGTGCCCAGCCACCTCCACCTCCCCTCCTCTTCCCCCTGCTTAATTGCTTTGCAAATGTTAAATGTTTTGGCTCAGCATCCAGACCCCTGTCTGGCTCCTGTAGATACAGCCTAACCCTAGGGGAGCGCCGGGGCACCGGCCCCTCCGGTCCCCTCTTTGCCATAGCAGCGAGCCCCCGCCAGGATGGCCATTGTGTCCCCCTCCCCTGGACGGAGCACCTGGAGACCTCCTTGTAAAAACTTCATTTGCTGGGGAAAGCTTTGATTAAAGCTGCCTGGCGGGGGGCTGCCCCACTCCCGAGTCAATATTGGTTTTGGAGCAGATGGGGGTGAGATGGGGGCTGCGGGCTCGGGGCCGGGGGATGCCTTGGGGGCCCACGGCAGCGCTGCTGAGATCAAAGGGGGGCAGACCCGGCGAGGTGGGGCAGCCCCGCACGCTGGAAACCTCTGGGAACAAAAGCATCAAAGTAAATCAAATGAAACTAATTGAAGAGCTTTAGCATTAAATAACGAGGGAGAGGCTTTCATGAAACGCCAGCTTCTTCCCGTCAAAAAAAAAAAAAAAATCCGGGGGACTTGCTTCCAAGAAACCCAACGCCACCGTCCTTCACAACAACAATCCCTAAACCCAAACAGCGTGCACAAAAGGGAGAGATCAGGATGGATGTGTGAGCCCAGAGGGCCGTGGGGGGGGAGGTGGGCACCCCAAGCACGTTTTCCCGTATCGCTCCAGGCCCTGGGATGCGGGCAAGTTGTGATGCAGGCACACAGGGATGCTCAGAGCATCGCTGCACTCGTCCAGCTCCAGCTCCCAAAGCACCGTGCCTGCCCTGTCTGCACCAGCTGGGCCATAGGAGGTGTTTGCCCATTGCCACCAACGGCACTTTCTCATCCTTTGGGTTTAACCCACTCTTGGCCGGGCGTGAGGTCAGTTCTCCATCCCAAAACAGAGTGGGAGCAGTGATGGGATCGACACGCAGCCCCGCACCCCCCTGCCAGCCCCTCCTGGGAAATGAAAGCAGAGAGAAGCGGGGATGGTTTTCCCTGTGAGAAGGAAAGCCATTGAAATGTCCTCGTTAGCCGCTGGCTAAACCGGATTGTGGCCATGATGAAAGAAACCCACATGAAGACAATTAGACTAAATTATGTCCAGTCACAGAAGACAAGTTAACAGCGAAATGCGAGGCAGTTCGACTCCAGCCAGGCTCGATGTCTGGCTTACCCCATCGCTGCCACTCATACATCACCGATCAAGGGAAGCCCCTGCAGGTTGTTTTAAACCAGGGCCAGCAGGAGGTTGGGCTAATGAGTAAAATCTGAACATTCCTCAAATTTCCCATCCATCCCAGGGTGAGGGGAGGGTGGGGAAAGGGGGATGGGGACACAGCGGCTCACGGCGGAGTGACAAAGCGCTGGGAGCAGAGAGATGTCAACCCCACATGGAGCTGAGCTGTGCCAGCCCGGAGGAGAAGCCCTCCACCGAAGCATCCACCTCTCTGCCCATCCCAATAGGGTGAAATGAAGCTGGGGTGATTAACGGCGTGGTTGCTGCCGTGGTTGGGCTGGGTTTATCCAGTGAAGCACCCTTCTGTGGGGTATGCAGGGATGTGGGTGCTGGGGGCACAGCTGGCACAAGGGATGCTCAGAGCAATGCGGGGCTGCTCAGCCCCCTGCGTTCCCGCAGAGACAACCCAAGAGCCCACTCATCTCCCAGCCTCATCCATAGCAAAGCCAATAAATAAATAAACCTCGCCCACCTCTTTGGGGTTCTTTAACAGGGGTGTGTGGAGGAGGGGAAAGGTAATTAAAAGACATCAAAGAGAGGGCAGGAAGAAAAAAGGCATTTTCAAGAGGGAAGAAAAGGGGAAGCAGCCATTGCCGATCGATACAATTGCAGTGCTTGAAGGCACAGAGCAACTCACCCATGGGACACCCCAAGGACCCTCCCCAGGAGCGAGACCCCAGCAGAGTCCCCTCCTTTAGCATCCCTGTGATGATGAAGGTGATTTTGGCTTCTTGATGTTGACAATGGCCAACTCTTTCTGCAAGGGAGCAGCGTGGGGATGTGGGGTACCAATGGGATGTGCAGCCATGGGGAGTGGGGCGGATGGATGCAGAGCCCACTGGGTTGAGCACGCGCAGCAAGTCAGAGCATAGGATTTTACTCATCCTTCGAGCCTTAAACCCATGAAATTAACAAAAAAAAAATGCAATTAGAAGAGAGGAAAAGACGGGAATTAATCAGTAATCAACTTTTACCCTTTCTCTTCGTTAATGAAACCAGCATATGGTCCCCATCCCGAAGACCAGCCGCCTCCTGCTCGTGGCTCCTCTCCCTCTGCCACGCTCGTTCCCCGTCTCCATCGCCCTCTCCCTGGGATTTTAATTACATTCATCTATTTCCACTCACTAGGTCTGTCACTTTGCAGCGGGGCCGCTGTAATTATGCTGTGGGAAGCAGAGCTCACTTCGCCGAACCCTGAGCGGATTAAGGATCCTCCGTGCCTTTTCCCACCCCTCTCTGCCAGGTACCTGCACAAAGATGACAGATGGTCAGGGACCATTTATTTCCCCTAATGAGCTGGTACAAAAGGAGATGGCTCCCAAAACGCGTGTATATTTTCGGTTAACTCAAAATGCCCCAAACTCCCGTGGCTTTGGTTGGGAGATTGGGAAGGGTCTGAACCTGGAGCGTGCCAATAAAATGGGGATTTGGGACTTCTGTGTGTGGGAAACAGGGTTGAGGGACGTTAAAAGTTTCAGCACATGCTCAGCTCAGCCAGAAGCCAGCACAACAGTGAGGCTTAGGGCTGCTGATGGGCGCTGGGGGTTGCCAAAGGATGAGGAAGATAATTCCAACGTGCAGAGATTATGGCATGAAAAGGGCGCAGGGAAGCAGAGCCTGAGCTGATGCAAAGCACCAGAGCTTGGAGGATCTACACAGATTTGTGCCAGCGGACGGCTAATCCACGCAACTTTGGGGTTTAATCTCCATGAGCACCTTTTTCCCACGCTGCCTTACACCAGGCATGGGCGCCCACCTCCAGCCCGCAGCCCCCAGCCTCAAAGCTTTGGGATGGCACGGGTTTCTTACCCAGGAGAGAAACGGGTTTGCTGCTCCCATACTTTTGCTGGAGGCAGCACCAACGCTGGGTCCCAAAGTCAGCACTGAGGAATGGTGCGATGGCCAACGAGACTGTCCTGGGAAGAGAGGTGCTGGGAAAGCCAAGGGTCCTGACCCGTGCTGGTAATTAAAGACCCCAACTGTGGTTTCTGCAATGGGCAGGGCTGTGCTGGCTGGGCTCCAGCTCGGGTAATTGCATTCAGCCCTGCAGCCCCGCGGGCGGCTCGGTGGCAGCTGTGACATGGCACAGTGAGCGCCGGGGCTGCGGGGCGACGTGGGGGCACCCAGATAAAAGGTGAGCACGGGGTATTCAGCGCCCAACCCCGCTGCTAGCTCATTAAAAGACAACATTTGCAGGTCCCCTTTAAACTGTTTATCCACTATTGAAAATACCATATGTTACACGTCCATGAAGATCAGCTTTCAGCCGCAAGATAAGCTGCCTCCATTTATTGTTCTTCCTTTTCTCCCTCCTCCCTCTCTCCCTCCCACCCCCTGGGCTTTTAATTACATCCATCGCCTCCCAGCCTGGGGATGGTGCCTCCTCACAGCCCTGCAAAGGAACAGGGCCCAACACTTCCCTATGGAAGAGAGGGATGGTTTTGCTTCCCGCACGCAAGTCCTAAAGCGAGCGACATTTAGCACCGCCGTGAAATCTCAGCCAAGATTGGAATTTATTTTAAGACGCCGGCCTTTAAATTTTTCATTAAACCTTTTCCCCCTGTGATGCAGCAAGCTTCTGCGGGGACCGGGGGAACGGCGTGTTTGCATGCTTAGCACGTCAGGAGGGGAGGAGGGTGTTGCTTGGGTAAAGATGCCCCAGTGCACATCCTTGTGCTAGAGCAGGAGCTTGCCCCAGGCTCCCTAAGCTCTGGGTGGGCTCTTGCAGCGCTGCCTGCTGCTGCAGGGCTTGCTGGAAGCACGCTGCCAGCAGGGTTGGCTGCTTGCAGCTCTGTCAGCCTTCAAGCTGAAATTCTCTGTGACTTTTGCAGGGAAGGCGATGCCTGGAGGAGCACCGAGGGGATGAAGCAGCCTGCAGGAGATCTGCTGCCTTCTGTCCCTGCTGGATGCACGGCACGGGCTCTGCTTGCTGCTAGATCACCCCTTCCCACCACCACATCTGCAACACCGGGAACTTCTGCAGAGCACAGCTGCATGCAGGGTGCATCCAGGCACACGGGGAGGTTTGTGCAAGGCAGCAGCTTCCAGCCCGAGCTGCCTTGTGTTCTGTGTGCAGCAGAGAGGTGTATCATTAATCTATTAATTATTCACACCGCGCCAGACGGGCGCGCGGAAGATCAGACGGGGATTGCTGGCTCCCAGCGAGCTCCTCGACTCTCCTTATGTCAAGAACTGCTCTTCAGTCACAGGCACGTTGTCACCGGCCACCTGCATGTGACAGGGCAATCTTTGTTAAAATCCCAATTAGCAGATAATAAGGCCAGCACGAAACAATCTCTCAAGCCAGATTGGCGCCCGCCCTCCTATTCTTTTCATTTTTTTTTGTCCTTTCCCTCTCTAAAATAAATATTTCTCGCCAGAACTTGAGGGCAAGAGGCAGCTCAGGTGAGTGGAGGAGGGATGGAGCAGAAGGATGCTGGAGGGAAGCCATGCATAGAATCATAGCATTGTAGAGTCATAGAGATGTAGTATCATAGAACCTTAGAGCTGTAGAATCATAATGCCATAGAATCATACAGTGATAGTCATAGAACCATGGAATCACAGAATGATAGTCATAGAACCATGGAATCATAGAGTGATAGAGTCATAGAACCATGGAATCATAGAGTGATAGAGTCATAGAACCATGGAATCATAGAGTGATAGAGTCATAGAACTATGGAATCATAGAGTGATAGTCATAGAACCATGGAATCATAGAGTGATAGTCATAGAACCATGGAATCACAGAGTGGTAGAGTCATAGAACCATGGAATCACAGAGTGATAGAGTCATAGAACCATGGAATCACAGAGTGGTAGAGTCATAGAACCATGGAATCATAGAGTGATAGAGTCATAGAACCATGGAATCATAGAGTGGTAGAGTCATAGAACGATGGAATCACAGAGTGATAGTCATAGAACCATGGAATCACAGAGTGGTAGAGTCATAGAACCATGGAATCACAGAGTGGTAGAGTCATAGAACCATGGAATCATAGAGTGATAGTCATAGAACCATGGAATCACAGAGTGATAGAGTCATAGAACCATGGAATCACAGAGTGATAGAGTCATAGAACCATGGAATCATAGAGTGATAGAGTCATAGAACCATGGAATCACAGAAATGTAGAACTGTAGAATCGTGGAATCATAGGATCATTCAATTGTAGTCATGGAGTCATGGACTCAAGGAACCACTGAATGATCAAATGGTTGGGTTGGAGGGACCATTAGATACAACCAAGTTCCAAGCCCACCATGGAGTCCATCCCTACCCAGATCCCACAGTGTTGGGTCGTTGGAAGGCCCTGAGCAGTTTCCTTTTCATTACTTGCTTGTAGCTGCCACAAACCATTAATGCAGGGTGATGAAGGCTGAGTGGGGCCAACAGGCCTGAAAGCCACTCTTTCATTGAGGTCTTCAGTAAGAACAACTGGAGGAAGCTAGAAGAGCTCATGGTCTGCATGGTGCAAGTCATGGAGAGAGAAAGCTATAGAAGGAGATGTGAGATTCCCTTTGCAAGGCTTAGGGCAACAAGTATTGGGCTCAGTGAAGGTCTTTCCAACCTAGGAACCATGATCCCATGAGGTACATAGTCCCAACCCTGGAGGTGCTCCAAACCATGGCGATGTGGCACAGAAGGTCAGTGGGCACGGTGGGGTGGGTTGGATGTGGTGATCTTGGAGGTGTTTCCAACCTGTGATCCCAAGCACCGCGACTGCCACAACTTCACGGGGAGCAGTGTGCCAAGCTGGGTGCCCTGTCCCCTCCACCTATCTAAGATCACTCCTCTTGCCATTCCAGGAGATTTTTTTTTTAGTATAAAATCAACACCACGAAAGATCGTGATCTTGTCAAAGGAAGACATCAGGGCACTTTTCTCATCACTGTGTGCACTGCGGTGACTCATTTGCTTATTTTTAACTGGGGCAGGTCCTACCGAAGGAGAAAAACGACTCCAAGCCTGAGTGACAGTGATGGGGGATGGAGTCCCAACGTTAATCTTCTCCATGCAGGTCTGAAGAAGTGGAACCCTCCACTGAACGCCATGTTGTCTCATAACCCTTGTAAACAAGGCGAACTTCTTCAAAATATTTATTTTAGGTATCAAATTGAATGTTCCAGCTCTTGGGGAATTCGATTCGCTCTTTGCAGGCAGGGATCCCAGTGCCTCAGCACACAGCTTTAAAGGCACTGCTCCACTCTTTTGGATTAGTGACCCATTCTAACAGGTCCTCATTGAGCGCCGCTGTGGGTCTCTCAAAGAGTCCATTGGACGCAGCTTACAAAGGAGTTGAGCCGGAGATGAAGAGTTTACAAAAAGTTTGTAGGAAACCGTGGAGTCCTTTTAAAAGAGAATAAACTGCCACTGCTGTGTCTGGGCTGAGTTAATCTGATTAGGCCAAGCTCATCAACAGCCCTGCTGAAAGGAGTGAGGGGGAATTCGGGCTGGGGCGGCCCCAGAGAGAAACCAGGGTCCTTTTTAGCATGGAAGTCAAACAAAACCCATTGTGGCAGAGCCTGCTCGCCTACAGATGGCAAAACGACACATCTTTGCAAAGGCAAAGTAAATATCCTTGATGGTTTTTCTTTTTTTTTTTTTTTTCTTCTTCTCCTCAGATGTGAGATTAACAGATATCAAAGTGAATGGGGCTGTGAAGCACTGTGGATACGTGTCCTGGCTGCTCAGGTTGATGAAGTTCACCTTCTCTGAGTAAAACATGGAGGGATAGGCAGCCCTCACACCCAGCACTGCTTCTCCCCTGTCCCTTTGGAATTGCATGGTATCTATGTGGGAAGCAATGCAGACCCAGCGTCCACCAAGGCACGCGGTGGTGGTGGGTTGGCGGTTGGGCTTGGTGATCCTAGTGGCCATTTCCAGCCTTAATGACTTGACAACTCTATGATTCCATGCTCCATCATCACCCGCTTTGGACCGTCCCTCCGTGGATGACCAGGCAATGCACCACCAAGGCTCTGCAGCAACCTCCTTGCAAACCCAACCCCTGCATCTTCTCGTGGCCGTAACATCCCTAAGCAGCAGCACTGCACTGCAAGTCACCGCACTTGGACGACGTGCTTGCATGATGCCCTTATATGATGCACTAGCAAGAAGCAATGACACCATGCACTTGTATGATGCACCAGCACGATGCACTTACACGATGCACCTCCATGATGCACTCGTATGATGCACTTCCACCATGCATTTCTACGATGCACTTGCACAGTGCAGCCAAGGAAAAGCTACCAGGTCTTCTCTCCTCACCCTTTTCCCCAGGTTTCAGCACAGCAATCCCACAGTTTTGACCTTGGAAAGCACTGCAGCATTTGACCAAACACCTGAACAAGACTTCAGCCCCCACTGCATCTCGTAGAGGCTGTGCAGGGCCAGGCAGCGCTCATTGTGGGCAAAAGAAAACCCCTAATTAAACACCCCGTCGGGAAGTGACATCCCCACCACTGCTCTGCATTAGAGGAGCCAGGGCCGTGCTTGGATTTACCATAGGCAGCTCCTTAGCCAATATAATTAAGAACAGTATCAGTGGAAGGCATGTAAGGAGATTTTCTCCCCGAGGCCACCTAATACAGATGTAATTGACTCTATTTTCTGCTTTCTGCACATGGATTGCCGCAACTCAGCCCCTATTATCCGCCAACAAATGAACAGGATCTGCTGAAAGGACCTCTCCAGCCAGGGCCAGGCGCAGAGAATGGAGCACTGGGCTGTGTTAAATCCGGACACAACGCTCTCCTTCCCTCCCTTTTCATCTCCGCCGCCTTTTCAAGATGTTTTCCATGCGGGATCAGTCAGCAAGATTTGGGTTTTGGGCAAAGCGTTGGCACTCGGGGAAAGAAGGGAACATCTGTCCCAATCAGCTGTGCTATTCTGCGCCGCCCCACAAAACCGGGCGATGCCTTCGAGAGGGGCTTTGTGAGCACGGCTGCAATTTCCTTTCGCTGCGATATCGAAGGGCGGGGAAGGAGGAAGGGAGGTGAGAAAAGAAATTAAACCCCATTGGCTTTGTGGTGAAAGAGGCCCTGAAAAAAAAAAATCTCCATTTCTAACGCTGCAAAATCCCCGCCGCGTTCCCACAGCCGTCCCCCAAAAGGATGTCCTCAGCAGCAGAGGCACAAGGAATAATAGTTTGTTAGTGCAGATAGCAATTTGCTTAGCAATACCCTTGCTTACAGCTGAAGGGGCCTCGACGCTTCCTTGGGGGCTCTGGGATGCTCTGAGCATCCCAATGGTGCACATGGGATGTGGTGGTGCAGTGATGCAAGGGATGCATCCCAATGGTGCACATGGGATGCAATGGTGCAAGGGATGCACCCCAATGGTGCACATGGGATGCAATGGTGCAAAGGATGCACCCCAATGGTGCACATGGGATGCAATGGTGCAAGGGATGCACCCCAATGGTGCACATGGGATGCAATGGTGCAAGGGATGCACCCCAATGGTGCACATGGGATGCAATGGTGCAAGGGATGCACCCCAATGGTGCACATGGGATGCAATGGTGCAAGGGATGCACCCCAATGGTGCACATGGGATGCAATGATGCAAGGGATGCACCCCAATGGTGCACATGGGATGCAATGGTGCAAGGGATGCATCCCAATGGTGCACGTGGAATGTGGTAGTGCAGTGATGCAAGGGATGCACCCCAATGGTGCACATGGGATGCAATGGTGCAAGGGATGCACCCCAATGGTGCACATGGGATGCAATGGTGCAAGGGATGCACCCCAATGGTGCACATGGGATGCAATGGTGCAAGGGATGCACCCCAATGGTGCACATGGGATGCAATGGTGCAAGGGATGCACCCCAATGGTGCACATGGGATGCAATGGTGCAAGGGATGCACCCCAATGGTGCACATGGGATGCAATGGTGCAAAGGATGCACCCCAATGGTGCACATGGGATGCAATGGTGCAGTAGTGCAAGGGATGCATCTCAATGGTGCAAACGGGATGCAATGGTGCAAGGGATGCATCCCAATCATGTACATGGGATGCAATGGTACAAAGATTTTCCCTCTCCACTTTTGGGAGCATTGGCCTGTCTGACCCTGCTAATTAACTGTGGCTGATCAGAGCACTGAGCTCCAGAGGGAAGACTTGTCCCATGCTGCCTCCCATGCAACCTGCCAGCCCTGATGTCTTCATTCCCTTCCAGCATCCCCTCATGGAACACAACCCCAAGCACATTGCGCGGCAAGGGATGAGCACAGGGGATAAGGTGGGAGAAATCTTGGGGGGTGACAGCCTGGCCACACACAAACAGCAGCAAAAGGGCCCAGCTGCCAGCCCCACACAGCCCCAGCAAAGCCCCATGCAGCCCCCACCACCCTGGGCCGTTTCTCAGCTGCAAAGCTTTTCAAAGGGGCTCCCATGTTTTCCGAGCTCGGCTGCAATCAAGTTGGGTTTAGGGATCAAAGTGCACGCATCTGAGGGAGCTGTTTGCGCTCCTCTGTCCTCTGATCCAACAGAAATATGGGGATTAAATCCGTGATGCAGAGCTCGGAGAGCAAAGAGCCCTTCAGGTAGTTTGGTGTGGGGGTTATGTGTGTGCAGGGGGGGTTCTAAGTGTGCAAAGGCCGTTGCAACAGCAGCAGTGCAATCTGGTGCAGGAGGGTGTGAGCGTGCAGTGATGGGGGGAGCAAACAGGAGGGGGTTGTTGCAGAAAGGTGAAAGCAAAGCAGAAAAGCAAAGCATGGGGTGACAGCAGGCGTCGTGTTCTGTGCTGTGTGTGGTTATGATCGGGTAAGAGGGAGTTTGTGAAGAGTCAAGGGGGTGGTGTGAAAGGAGAGTTGGAATTGCTATGGGGTTGGTGAAGGGAATGAGAAAGGATGGGGGGGGGAAAGGGGGGAAGGAAGAAAAAAGAGAATAAGGGAAAAGGGAGAGGAGGAAAAAAGAAGAAAAAGAAAATGAGAAGAAGAAAAGAAGAAAAAAGAAGAAAAAGGAAGGAAAGGGAAAAAAAGAAAAATGGAAGAAGGAGACAGAAGGAAAAAAGGAGGGGAAAAGGAAGGGAAAAGGAAGGGAAAAGGAGGGGAAAAGGAGGGGGGAAAAAAAGGGAAAAAAAAAGGAGAAAATGGAGAAAAAATGGAGAGAAAAAGGAGGGGAAAAGGAGGGGAAAAGGAGAAAAATGGAGGAGAAAAAAAAGGAGAAAAAAAGGAGAAAACAGAGAAAAAATGGAGAGAAAAAGGAGGGGAAAAGAAGGAGAAGAAAAAATAGAGGAAAAAAAAAAAGGAGAAAAAAAGAGAAAAAAAGGAGAAAAAGGGGGGAAAAGGAGCAAAAGGAGAAAAACGAGAGAAAGGAGAAAAATAGAGAAAAAGGAGAAAAAAGGAGGAAAAAAAGGACGAAGAAGAAAAAAAAAAAAAGCAAAAAGGAAAGAAGAAAAAAAAGTAAAGAGAGAGAAGGAAAAAAAAAAAAAGAAGGAAAAAAAAAGAAAAAGAAATAAAACCTAACAACCAAAAAAAGGACGAAGGACGCAGCGCGGCCCGCCGCTCGCCCCCCCCCAGCCGCTCCCCGCCCCACACGCACGCGCTCTGCGCACGGCCGCGCGCTCCCCTCCCTCCCCCCGTTTTCCCGCCCCTCCCACCCCTGGGGCTGCCCTCGCGCGCGCGCCATGCCCGGGTGCGGCGGCGCGAGGCGGCGCGCGTTGGCGCGGGGCGGGGTTTTCCCATGCGGGCTGCCGGCCGCGCGGCGGCACGTGCTCCGGGCGGGGGGGGCGGGGGGGGGCACGAGCGCCGCCGCCCGCCGCTCGTTGAGTGACAGCGGGCCCGCCGCCAGCCAATAGGAAGGAGCGCCGCCGTTCGCCCGTCGCCTGTTGGCTCGCGAGGTCTGGAGAAGGGAGGGGGCGGTGCGCGTGACGGACGGGCGCGGGGCGGACGGCCAATGGGAACTCCGCGTCCGTCCGCCCCGCGCTGCTATTGGTTGAGGGGAGTGTGGGAACGGCCGCGGCGGCGGGTTCACACGAATGGGGAGCCGGCGGCGGGTATAAAAGGCGGGGGGGCGCCGCTCGCGGGCATTGCTGGTCCCGCCGCCGCCAGCGTCGCACGCGTTCGTTGCCCGCTTGGAGCGCCTTCCTTCCCGCGCTTCTTTTTTTTTTTTTTTTTAACCTCTTTATTTTTTTTTTCCCAATTTCTTCGTTTTTAACTGAATTTCTTTTAGTTATTTTAATTTCCCTTTTTACCTCGCCATGCCCGCCGACACGGGCATGGAAAAACCCACCGCTTCCCCTATCGCGGGGGCACCGGCCAACGCCAGCCACACGCCGGATAAACCGCGGAGCGCCAGCGAGCACCGGAAGGTAAATGGCAGCGGATGGCGGCGAGCCCGCGGCCGGGCCGAGGTCGGTGTGCGGGGTCAGGGGGCCGGGGCCGGGGGCGAGCAGCGGGCGGTGACGGTGTGCGCTGTGCCCGCAGTCCTCCAAACCCATCATGGAGAAGCGACGGCGGGCGCGCATCAACGAGAGCCTGGGGCAGCTGAAGATGCTCATCCTGGACGCGCTGAAAAAAGACGTGAGTACAGCAACGCTGGGGTCTGTAAGGGGGGGAGGGGTTGCCGCTGTGTTGTGATGCGGGGAGGGGGCTCTGAGTGCCGGTGTTGTTCCCGCAGAGCTCACGGCACTCCAAGCTGGAGAAGGCTGACATCCTGGAGATGACGGTGAAGCACCTGAGGAACCTGCAGAGGGCACAGATGGCCGGTGAGTAACCCCCCATCCCTACCCCCTGACCCCGGGGGCTGGAGCCCCCGGTGGTCCCCCAGCCCTTGGGGAGCCCCTAAAGGAGCCCCTAAAGCTCATGCGAGGCTCGGGAACTCTTAGGGACCCCAAACTTGCATGGAAACTACTAGGAAGCCCGAAATCCCATGCAAACCTCAGAAGCTCATGGGGATCCCCAATGAACCCATGCAAACCTTCCAGAACTTATAGGGAGCCCTAAAAACTCTTCTGGCCCCCAAATTCAAGCCTCAAAAAATCTTAAGACCCAAGGAAGTCCGTGGAAATCCCCCCCCCCCCCCCCCCCCCCAAAATCAACTTTGGGAAGAACATTTAGGGACATGCCCAAACCCATGTGAACTTGCTGAACTTCTTGGGACCCCAATGAAATGATGCAACCCCCCAAAAAAGCTCTTAGTGCTCTTCCAAAAAAAAAAAAAAGAAAGCAGCCTCTCAACACCCACATGAACCCCAAGTACTTCAAAGGACCCCAAAAGCCTCTGCGAGCTCTAAGGGCTCCCAAAAACCCTCCAAGGAAGCTTCTTGAGACCTCCCTGCCAAGAAATTTGTTCTGTTTTTTTCCCTACAGCCGCCCTCAGTGCTGACCCCAGCGTGCTGGGCAAATACCGGGCTGGTTTCAATGAGTGCATGAACGAGGTGACGAGGTTCCTGTCCACGTGTGAGGGGGTGAACGCTGATGTGCGAGCCCGCCTGCTGGGCCACCTCTCTGCTTGCCTGGGGCAGATCGTGGCCATGAACTACCTGCCCCCCCCTCCTGCTGGCCAACCTGCACATCTGGCTCAACCTCTGCACGTCCAACTGCCTCCTACCACCACCGGAGCTGTGCCGGTGCCGTGCAAGCTGGAACCAACCGAAGCTCTTTCCCCTAAAGTCTATGGGGGTTTTCAGCTCGTTCCAGCCACCGACGGTCAATTTGCCTTCCTCATCCCCAACCCGGCGTTCCCACCTGGCTCTGGACCGGTTATCCCACTCTACGCCAACTCCAACGTCCCAGTGTCCACAAGTGGAGGCTCTGGGAATTCATCCAGCACCCCGTCAGCATCCCCCGTGCAGGGTTTGACATCGTTTGGGCACAGCGTGGTGCCCGCATCCCAGGCAGGCAGCCCTATTGCTGAGCGCAGGGAGTCCGTCTGGAGGCCGTGGTGACCAATCCCATCCCTCATCCCAAAAACTCTGCCTTGGCTCCGTTCTATGGAGCCCTGTTGTGGTTGTTGTATTTTTTTCCTAAGCAGATTTCAACATGAGGGGGGGAAAAAAAACAAAAAACAAACAAAAAAACGAAAGGACCTCGTTAGGAACTCGCTATTTATTATTCTCAGAGGTTGGGATCTCGATTTGTATTTTTACTCCTTTGAAATGCCTTTATTTGAGATACATTTTTTTTTTTTTAATTAAGGAGAAATAAATGAGAAATAGTTTTGTAACAAAGAACTCAAAGTATGATGCCAAAGTTGTTTGTATCCCCGTCGGTCCGTGCGTGTGTTGCGTGTGCCTGTGTTGGAGACCTCCAAAAACAAAAAGGAACAAAATAATAATAATGCAGGTGTCGAAATAAACTCTTTGAAATAGAACTTTTACTTTCTCCTCTCATTTGAATGGGCAGAGACAAAGCCGACGCTGCAGGAAGGCGATAGGGGCCGGCTTTATGGCCTTGAGTGTGGCTGTAGGAGGGCTCTGTGCAGCAGATAGGGGAGGTGATGAGGGGCTGTGTGAGCACAGCTTCCTAAATCCGTGCTCCTGGAAGCTGGGCAATGCATGCTTGCTGCGTGAGATAATCCAACTTGAAGCTTTCCTCTGTATTATGGCTCTGCATTACCTTTCCGTGGGGGTGGTGCGTGCAAAAGTTACTATCTCGACCCACAAAAGAGGCAAGAGAGTCCGTCCCCATTGTGAGGAGGGTAATTAGAAGGTATAAAGGGTCTCATCGAGTATGCAGCGGGCTCTTTGGGAAGTTGGGAGCCCTATTGAAACGCCTGGGAACTCGGAGCTGAGGGTTAATGTGTGTCTTTTTTTTTTTTCTTGCTTTCTTTCTTCCCTTCTCTCTCCCTGCTCTCATTGACATGGCCAGATAGACTCCGATACTCAATGCTGTTGTAAATTCAATTGCCCGGCCTCACAATGCCGACCTCATAAAAGAGAATCACTCGGGGTTGTGGCTTTTATTTTATTTTCTTCCAGTAAGTATCGGAGCTGAGGAAAAGACAGTTTTGCCACCCATTCTGCCTCACCCCCAGCACTTGAATCCCGGCCAAGTGGAAGCAATGGCAGCCTCACCCACACGGAATTAAACCGCTTCCAATTGTCACCAATTAATAAGGCCACGGTGAGGAGAAAGACCATTTGAGTGGTATGGGAGGGAGGGAAGGCTGGTTGTGTGCTTTGCTCTGCGTTTGTGAGGTCAGGCCGTTGGAGTCCTTGCAAGGGGAAGCCATGTGTGTGCCATTACACGTCCAATGGATGCCATCTGGATGCCATCCTCACGTCCAGTGCATGCCGTGCGTGTGCCATTGCCCCGTGCACTGATGCCCTGTGCAATGGATGCCCTGTCCAATGGATGCCCTGTCCATTACCATTGCCACACCAGGGGCCACGATGCATCGTAACCACGTTTCTCATCCATCCTTGAATCCCCTGGCACCCCCGCATGCGATGCTCCTCACCCCCCTTCCCAACCCTCAGGGATCTCCTGGCTGCAACGCCCCCGATGATGGACGACATCCAAGAACTCCACATCACACCCTTTGTTTTGCTTTTTCTTTTTTAAATACTGGCAATGCAACGTCATGTTTTGAGCTCTCAGCAAGCAGAATGTAGCAGTTAATGGGTACAGAGCAAGGTGCCACTTCTGGTGGCCTTTTTGCACCTATGGCCAAGGTCAGCCCCAGGAACCCAACCCCAACGCATCATCGATCAGCACCGGGTGCCCCAGACACAAGGAGGGATCCATTTAAATCCAGAGGTTCCCAGGAGGTTTTGTTATGCAATCGCAGGCAGAAAATCACGTTACAGCCATTCTCCATCCCCCGCAGTCGCTGCCAACCCCTCCTCTGCTGTCTGCAGCCACCCGGGCAGCACGGATCAGAGCCGCCTGTCTCCTGCCTGCAACCCAATCCATCCCCAGGGCTGCACCCTGCCTGCATCCCCTGCAGCCACCCCACACACAGCGCCTTTCTCTTACAGCCCTCGGGCACCCTGAGCTGCACTCGCTGGAAGAAAACTGATTTTTGCACGTGTCTCTGCCAAAGGGATGCCCTGAAATGAAAAACCCAGCAGGGAACAGCTGGCAAAGCGCTCGGTGCAGGGACCCTGCGGTCACAGCCCTGCTCTCAGGGCCAGCACAGCCACACGCTTTGCTTTTGGCCTTGGGAGAGTCTCAGAGCTGCTGCCTGGCTCTGGGAGGTGAATGACACCGAGCAACGTGAATGGCAGGAGCTCAAGAGCTGCAGCCAACCCGATGGGTGCCCTTAGCTCCAGAGAATGCAGGTTTGCAGCCTTTGGGTTGGTTTTGCACCAACCTGCCCACCTGCCCTGCTCTCCCCCCTGCTCAAAACCAAGGGGCTGCTGTGCTGTCTATGCAAGCCTTGATTTTTTTTCACGCTGTGAGCTGAGTGCTCAATCTGCCCTTATCCTTGTCAAGGTGCAATAAAAGAGCAAAGTGTGCTGCTGCTGCTGGAAGGTGAAAGTCCACAAGGGTGGACGTGATGATAATGCCGGGGCAGCAGGAGAGCGTGGGCTGGGCACAGAGCAGCAAAGCAGCAGCAAAATGCTCTGTGTCCACCAGCTGAACGCCACTGCAATGCCTGCCATTGCACTTCTGGTTGCAAAGGGACAAAACAACTCCACTGCCATGGCTGCAATTGCATTTCTGGTTGCAAAGGGACAAAACTCCACCGCAACATTTGCAAACTGCAATTCCTGTTGCAAAGGGAAGGAGAAGAGGGAGAGCTGTAGGCACGCCTGCAGCTTGCAGAAAGCCAAATGTTGCAGCGGGGAGTTGGGCTCCAGCTGCACAGTGCACCGTGCTGGTTCAGCTGCCTGCAGCACCGCAGCCCCATAGGAACTTCATGTAGGAAGCGCTGCTCAGAGCAAGGAAAATCTGCAGCCAAGCCCCAGGCAGGCAGCAAAGCTCAGGCTGGGAAAAGCACCCGAGCGCTGCCTGAAGCCTTCCGCTCTTCCCACCTCGTGCTCTCGTGCTTCCCAGGGAGGAAATTCGCTGCCGTTTCCCCCCCACCCCCCATAACCCCTCCGGCCCTCTCGCAGCTGTTTCCTCCCCGCCCCGCAGCTCCTTCCCGCATCCCGCCCGGCTGTGGGGGGCAGCGCTGAGGGGAGGGGAGAGGAGGGCCGACAGAGCCCAAAGGCTGAGATCTGCCCACCCCCCCACAGCCCGACTTGCCTTCCTGAAGGGGAGGGGAGGGGGAGGCTTGCAGAAATAAATGAATAAATAAATCGGGAAGTCAGTAGAAGTAGTAATCAGTGGAATAATAAATAAAAATGGTAAACGGGATAAAATAATATAATAAAAGAATAACATAACCTAGGGTTGTGCGAAGCTCGAGGGTGGGCTGGGAGCTGCCCCCTCCCCACCACCGTCCCCGACCTCGCCTTTCCACTTTTGCAAAGAGGAAGCGAAATGAAATGAAATAAGAAAATAAACCAAGAGGGGAAAAGAAGAAAACGACGCGAAGAAAAGCAAAAAGAAAGGAAAAAAAAAAAAAAAAGCCATACAACAGAACGGCGCACCCCGCCCCGCAGCCAGGCGCGGCCGGCAGCAGGCGCGGTGCCGTCGGGGCGTGGGAAGGGCGCGTTCCCCCGGGCTCTCAGCCAGCAGCACGGCAATAGGACCGGCTATAGGACCGGCTATAGGACCGGCTATAGGACCGGCAATGGCCCCGGCAATGGGTTCAACCCGACCCGCACGCTCCCACCCCGCACCTGCCCCGCATCCCGACCCGGCGCACCCCGCACCTCCCCCCCTTCCCCCGACTCGGGCTGTTGGCTTGATGAATTGAAATGAAGTTCTGCTCCTCTCGTTGGGGTCGGGGTCACGGCACCGAGCTGCTTGGTCACATCCTTGTTCAGCCCCGATGGAATGCAGCTCTCCCAAAACCGAGCGCTCAGCTCCGAATCCCACCCTGCTATCCCCTGTCTTCCACCCCACGCATCCATCATCACAACATAAGCACTGAACCTGCAGGTCCTGATTGGGAGCCAGGAGGTGAAAATAGGAAAATCATTCAAGCCGTGCTTCTGTCACTTCAAAAAGCAGTGGTGAGGAAAGGGTGACTGTCCTGTCCCTCCAATTTGGAGAGAGGGGGCCAATGTTTGTGTGCGGATAACAAATTCCTGTATCTGAGCAAAGCATCTCTCTGGGGAAGGCAGGGAGGTTATTACAAGGTTAGGCCGAACTATTGTTAAATAAAGGTTTTTTTTTCTTTTGTTTTGTTTTGTGTTTTTTTCCTTTGCAATTCAAGAGCCCGTCATATTAGGCAGAGATAAATCACAGCCCCAAATGGCTCTTATGCAAGAGATGGATCCCACACACAGCAGAAGCACTGAGGGCAGGAGCCAGTGCTCGGAGTGTCCCATCAGCTCCCTCCTCCCTTCCCCCAGCCCGTGCAAGCAGGGCGATGCTCTCTCTTGGAGCAGCAGTGCAGAAAACATCAGCCCTCAGTGAGGGATCGGTGCTCAGCACCCCAACCAACCCCTCGGGATGGGTCGGATCCTGGGCTGAACGACTTCCATTTGCTCTTGGAGTGGGCAGAAGTGCGTTTCAAACCTCAATCCCGTGTGAGGAGGAGCTCAGAGCCCCCACTTCCACCTTTCTCTGACCCTGACCCATCGTGATGCGTTCATCCGGCTCAGCCTCCAGCCAAAGAATGGGACAGCAGCACCCAAAGAAACCGAGGGAGATGGGATGGACGACCCTCAGCTTTCTCATCTTGCCTGTTGCATTGCACTCAAGCAGCTGACAGCAGGCGTTAATGCAAGGAGAGGTGATGCAGCCTGCTGGGAACGGAGCTCTGTGCCAGTGTGATGGGCTTTGCTCACGTCTTGCAAGCCACGGGCACAAGTGGAAATGTTTGCTTCCTTCATTCCCATAGAGAAAGCTGAAGGCTTGCAGGTGGGGGCTGGAAGCAACATGCTGAGCCCGGGATGACGCGTGCATCGCCAGAGGTGTCTGAGAGTGCATGCAAAAGGCTTCTGAGAGAGGTGACAAGGGACGTCTGCCAGGCTGGGCGGCTGTGGATTCGCAGGCGCCTGCCTCTGTGCTCCTGCAGAGCCTGTAGCAACTTAAAAGCACAGCCTCCCCGCAGTGGCACGAGCAGAGCAGAGGGATTTTGCATCAGCCCCGGTTTGTGCAGCACAGAGGGCTTTCAGCATGGGATGCGATGCAGAGAGCGGCCCCAAATCCACCCCCAGCATTCATCTACCCTGTGCGTATATTGATGCACACTCAAATCTGGTGGCTTTTAACGTGTGACAGAGCAAAGTGTTTGCAAGTGTTGTTTTTAAGTGCAGGAGAGCAGAATCCTGAAGGTGATGGTGATGGATTTAATTCTGCATTCTCTGCTTTAAGCTTCTCCTGAGCAAATGGAGTTGTTAGGATGAAACTACAAGTGCAAAGCCTGCTGGTTGCAGTCCAAACAAACCTTTGGGTCTCCTCACTGGGAAATCAAAGCCAAAGCAGAGTTGCGTGGGATGGAGGGATTCCTATGATTTACTCTTCATATCTCTTTGATACAACATGATAACACACATTGGGCTCCATGCATCCATCCCATTCCTGGGGCCACAATGAAGCCCGGATGTGTGCATCGCTCGTCACGGCAGCTCTTTGCAAAGGGAAAAACAGAGAGCAAGGAGGCAAACGAGGAGGCTTGCAGTGTAAAATTAGCTAAAGCTTGAGGCTTCCTAACAAAAACCCACCAGCGCTCTGCTTCTCTCCCCAACTTCTGCTTTGCCTTCGCTGCCTCCAATTCCAGGAGCAGAGCAGGGACAGAAAAGCACACAGCCCCTCCTTATCTGCTGACCCTTCGGGTTTCACCCGACCCCTTCCCTTGTCAAACCCTATAGCTCCGCTTAACAGCGATGCAGGCGAGCGCGTGCGCTGCGCCGAGCTGGGGAATGATTTGTTCGACCCATCTCATAATATATGGATGATGGAAGGCTCCCACTGATGACCTGTCAGGCAGCGCTGCAGCGCTGGGTGCTGGATGGGATGACACATTCACAGATAACAAACTTGGCTGTCAATCACCCGCGCTGTTAGACGTGGACTTGACGTGACAGCTATGGCTAACAACAGGTTTGATTGACGCCTCCACGAATTGCAGAATATGGAATGCGAATCGGAACGGGACTCGCCTCCAACTGGACGGAGCCGTGGTGCATTTTAAAACCCTGGGCAGAAAGCAAAGAGTTGGGAAGAACCTCCATGCCGTGCTTTGATCGCCTGCTGGGAGCTCTAAGCACCGAGCAACCCAATGGGGAGCAGAGCTCCTAAGGCAACCGACCTGCTGCTGCTATGCATGGCAACGTGCTGCAACCCTGGCACGTGCTGCAGCAAATGCTCCTCCACGCAGGGAGGGCATCTCTATCTCTGGCAGCTTTGCCCTGCCTGTCCTCCCCGCTCCCTCCCTGAACCCTTTCAGCTATTTTAGGCTGAAAGAATCCAGACAGGTCTGTCTCCAGGCGTAGGGAAGGAGGGGAAGTCAGCTGGTGAACCAGCGGCAGGCCAAGGCATGCTCGGGGCCGCGGCTTTGGGGAAGTTATTCATCTCGTCATTCACCCTTGGGTTTTCTTGGCCTGGTTTTCCCATCGCTAGGTCGGGGATTGCACTCAGCACGGAGGTATCCTGCCGGAGCTGTCGGGCTGGGAGTGGCCCACCTCCCCTCTGACAGAGGGCAGAAGGCATGGGAACGTGTCAGCCTGCCAAGATTGCACGCTGGAGGCGGAGGCGCTGGAAACTTGCCGCTGGCGGCTGCTTCGTGGCACGACGGCACTTCCAGGAGCTGCTGGTTTCACCTATCAACCTGCTGCAGGGAGAGGGGAGCTGGCAGCCTGCCTCCACCCTCATGCTGCCGTGATCCCGTGATTCCATCATCCGATGGTCCTACGACCTCACCGTGTGCGCAGCCCCCGGCCCTTTCCCTGCTCGGTGAGCTGCACAGCACCAAGCCCTGCACCCAGGCTGGGCTCGCAGGTTGAGGCTGCACCCAGCATGCTGCTCCGACTGAGCCAGGAGGAATTAGCCCTGAGATGTTGAAACCTCTGTTTTATTGCAGACAGACGTCCCTGCAGGAGGGGGAGGGATGTGGCACAGCCTCCACCTCTCTGCGTGTGCGAGGCACAGGGTCACACTGCTTCACCCCAGAGCAGAGGAGGAAATGGCTTTGTGCCACCCACGGAGGTGATGGAGGCGGCAGCTCCCAGGTCCCCCTCTGGGTCACGAGGCTCCATCCCATAGCAGGGAGGGCTCATGCCGTGGCACAAAGCTGCTGCTTCCCACCCTCATCTGTTTGCTTTCCATCCCCGACCCACACCGCATCCCAAACCCCACAGCACTTTTGCAGGTACCTTTCCTTTCCTTTTGAACCTCTTAAATCAAACCTAACTCAGGCTCAGTGCAAACTGACGAGGGAAATCCGGAGCTGCTCGGGGCAAAAGCTAATGTGTTAAGCGCTGAGATATAGTCCAGATGTGGAGATCCCCAGGGCCACAACTGGGCTTTGAGCTGCTGGTTTGACACCTCTGGTTTAGACATTAAGGGTCCCATCGGGGAGGAAATCCTCATGGCCTGAGTTATGTGCTATTTACGGATGGGGCTCTGGGCAGCCCTTGAAAGAGCTTGCAATAAAACCTGGGATAATAGTAAATTATTAGCATAGGGTAGGAAAGGGGCTTTATTTTTTAAGGCAGCTGGTTTTATGGATTTTTTTTTAATGCTGGATGAAGATAGAAATCCTCATGCCTCCGAGGAATAAGAGAATGCAGGAGAGGCAGAGGAGCGCGTATGAAAGCTGCGGGTCCCATTTGGAAAAGCACTCAGCAAGCAATAAAACTGGAGCGAAATGGCTTGCATGTGATAGCAGAGACATCTCCCAGGCAGCCCCATTGCTCCGGACCCTCTGCTCTGCAACCCCATCCCTTCTCCAGGGCAGCCCAGGAGCGACAGGCTGGGGTTCAACCCTTGCCCCTGCCCTTCCCAGTGTGCGATGCTCTTTATTCTTTCCCTCTCTCCTAAGAAAATCACCACCATTCCCAGGGAGCCCCTCCCTATCCCGCGTGCTTTAAGGACGCTAACGCTGCGTCTGCACGGCTTTGCTCTGCTGTGACATGCCTGGAAGTGGCAGCAGTCCTCCTGCCCATCGCTGCCTGCCCTTGAGTTGTCTCCGTTCCCCTCCCAGCTTGATTTCCCTCCTGTCACTCTGTTGCCACGTTTGTTTTCCTCTCCGCTCGCTGTTAGCCATTGAGACAGAACATCCAGAGCAGCCCCGGGGCTCGTTTGAAGGGTGACAGAATGGAAAGGATGAGTTTATCCTATTGGAGAGATGCTGAGCTGTTCTCCTCGCACCAGGAGGCCACGTCCCATCCATGGGGAGGACCTCATGCCCACCTGCATCCCGCTCCCCACCCTCTGTCCTCCTGGGGTGCTGCTGAATGGCATTGCAGGGACTGAGTGGGGAAAGCACGGGAGGTCTGAAAATACACCAGAAATATGGGGGAGAGGGGACCTTAAGGTGGGCTGGGCTCAGCAGTATCTCTGAGCTGCTCTGAGCAGTGCTGGTGCAGCAGCTCCCGGAGCCCATTGCATAGTGCTGGTTCCCTCCCAGCTGCTGACTCAGAGGTGTTGGTGCAGGGCACAGGGACCGGCCCGTCTCGCCCAGCTGGTGCTCAGGTGTGGCCACAGGATTGGCAAAATGAGCTCTGCAAGCTTGGAGAATCATAGAACTGTAAGAACATCTAGGCTGGTAACATCCTTCAAGAGCACCAAGTCCACCTAGCGGCCTGGACTTCCGAGTCTCCTCCCCAAGCTGTGTCCCTTAGAGCCATGTCCTTGTGTCGCTTACATACTTGCAGGGCTTGGGACTCCAGCAGTGCCATGGACAGCCATTGCAGTGCATGACCATGAAGAAACCCTTCCTAATTCCCAACATGCAGCAAGCCCTGGAGGTGTTTACACCCTGCAGACTGCCCAGTGGAAGAGGCACAGCCCTGTTCACTGCCTCTGACGTCAGTTGTGTTGTATTGCAGGCAAACACTGGAAGAGGACGAGTCCCAGAGTTTGCAGAGATTCATTTGCAGGCTCTCTGCTTGGAGCACTCAAGCCCCAGAGAAAGCAAGATGCTATTTTCAATTAGTTTATTTCCACCTCCACTTTGCAGTCTGTGCTCCCAGCAAGCAGAACCCTCCACCTGCAGTGAGCTGGGAGCAGGACAAGGACCCATCCTCGACCCTTGGGTCTCCCCTGCCTCCAGCCCAGCTGTTTCCTCACTTGCAAGGCTCCCCCAGCAGCACCAAGCCATAAAACAGGCCTGGTGAGGGGAGGTGCATGCTGTTTGGTTTGGAGGAATCCATCCTCTTGCTGAATAGCCCTTTCTTCTTCTGTCTGTCCACCCATTGGGGCTGAGGCCACTTCCTGATGTATTCTAAACTCTTTGCCAGCACAGTCACCAGTCCTGATGGCCGTAAAAGCTTGAATCCACTTTTATAGCCCACTCCTTAGCAATGAACCCTATCACCCCAGCTGGGGGCTGGAAATGCTCTCCAGACCTCTGTTACTGCTTGGTCACCTGCACGGTTTCCCTGTGCACAGTTGGAGACTCCACTGTGCTCCACTTTGTGCCCAGTGCCCTGGGCATTGCTGGGCAGAGCCTGGCCCCATTCCTTTTGCACTCTCAAAAGAGGAAGGAGCAAGGCAAGGCAGAGCCATGCTGAGGCACTGCAGCATCCTCGGGTGCAGCAATGCAAGCTGGGCACCACCAAGCTGCAACCATGGGTTTGGATCTGGCTCATCTTTAAGGTCTTTCCCATTTGATGCCATTCTGTTATTCCGTGGTTCTAAAATCCTATAGTTCTATGACTCTGTGATTCTACAGTTCTACGACTCTATGGTTCTAAGGTTCTGTGAGTTGATGGCTCAATGGTTCACTGACTCTATGGCTCACTGATTCTCTGGTTCCATGCTCCTGTGGTTCTGTGATCCTATGGATCGATTGGTTGGGATGATTTGATGGGCCAGTGGGTGGACTAGATGACCTTAAGTGGTCTTTTCCAACCTTAATCACTCTATGATTCTATTCTCTGTTCCTCCAATTCAGTGATTCTGTGATCTTACGGTTCTGTGGTTCTGTGGCTCTAAGATGCCTCCAGACCCTCCAGCTTCATGGATCTCGCCTGTACTGCTGTATTGTTTGGGGATTTGGGGCTGTGGATGGGCTGGGAGGCTGAAAGCAGCCATTTGGAAGGCAAGGAAGAACAGGAGAGAGAAAAAGTCAGTTTACAACGGGCACAGATGTTAAAGGCTGCAAGAAACACGGAGAACATTAATCCATTAGGGACCAAATGGATGCCATAAAGTGGGATTTTTTGGTTTGTTCCAGTGCCTTTGATTGTAACTCCACGCTGCTGAGCATTTACCCAGGGGCTGGCTCAGCCTTCACCACAGGCTTTGCAAATCAGGAAGGAGTTTCCTATGACGGTTTCCCCGCTGCACAAATTCCCATCCCTTTACCATTGGAACAACTCAACCCACCCCCCCCAGCCCTCCCCTAGCACACGTGCCCAGCGCTGCATCTGCTCTCAGGCAGCAATTCCTGGGGCTAAAGAAAGAACCAAACCGTGCCATTCCCACGCGTTGCATGCGAGCCATTTCCTCCCTCTGCATTTATAGCCGTGCTCTTCTTGATGAGCAGAAGGGATGTTGGAAATAGCCGGGGTAATTAGCTAGCAAGAGAGAAGGATTCATTCCTGAACTTTGAAGCGGAGCAGCGTGCTAAAGGTCAGGATGTGAGGTGGGATTGGCGTCACTTCCTCTCTTTCAGTCTCACCTTACAGCCTTCCTTTGCTCCTCAGCCCACAATTAAATCATTCTGCAGAGTTCAAGAGACGAAGCTCCTCGGGTTGGTGAGCACAAAGCCACTGCACCGCAGCTGGTCCTGCAGGTGAACGCCTCCTGCAAGACTCCAACCTTCCCTCTGTGCTTTCAGTCGCTCTCCCAGCTAAATGACAGCAATTTTCTTTCAAATGCAAGGAGCGGCAATAAACTTGGCAGGGAAATCATTCCCAAGCAAATGGCCAGCCCGTGGCATGCAAAGAGAGGTGCTCTCATTGCAGTTGTATTTCTGGCAGCCCGGCCTCCGTGGATCCCAGGTTGAGAGCAAAGTCCTTTAAAAAAAGGAGTCGAAAAAATGAAGCCAAACCAGAATGGGCTAATAGATAGCGTGAATGAAGAGGTTTTCTTGGCAGCATCTGCTAAGGATAAGAGCTAGATTTTTCCCACAGCCCAGCAAAGTAGGATAGCACTCTTTGGGATGGATGCGTCCCGCTGCACCTCTGGATGGCTCTGACAGCAGTAAAAGGCAGGGGACAGAAAGCAGCGAGGCTTTTAATATCACAGGCAGCATCCTGTCTCGCTGTCGCCCTTGGAAAAAACTCCCTTCCCCAGGAGCAAACAGTGAGCATGTTACAGCATGAGCATTATGCACAGCTTGGCAACCGCGTCGCAGCGAGTGGCTGAACAGATTTTTCCCTTTTCCCTGCCTGGGGAAGATTTCCTTCTGTAGATTCATTGTTTTGAAAGCATTCCTCCTCCCGTGTTGCCATCTCCTGTTTGCTCGCTCTCGTGTGCTCCCACGGCACAGCGTTGCCTGGTCTCTCCCTGCATGGATGGCATGGAGGGGTCCGTGTGTCTGCAGTGAGGCTCTGCACGTCTGGCTTTGGGGTTCTTCTGGACATTATCCATGTCATGGAATCGCACCTGGAGGAGGAGATGGGTTCAGAGTTGCTGTTCTCAGTTTGTTTTTGCAGGGAGCTGAAATGATGGGAGCTGGAGGCACTCTTAGAGGTGTTCCCAAAGCGCAGAGATGTGGCACTGAGGTGCACAGTTCAGTGGGCAGGCGGTGGGACTGGATGCTCTCAGTCCTCTTTTTCAACCTTAATATTTCTATGACTGCATGTTCCTACGATGCACGATGCCCTGGCAGCCTGGAGTTACTCCAGTTTGAGTATAAGGGTGACATTCCTTAACATTCCCAGTCCTTGGTGGATGCTTTGACACATATCCCGCACTGGAGATCACCCAGGGCAGGATCCCAGGACACAGCCGAGCTGCTCCGATGTCGGCCACCATTCTGCTCCAACATTCACCTCCATTCAGCTTCCAATCAAGTGGAAAGCAAACATCTCCGGGACATGGAGAGCCTTTTTCTTCCCCTCTTTATTCCTTTTCTCCCTCTCCTTCTTTCTTTCGCCGGACTCCAATGATCAACGGCCGAGATTTATAAAAAACACACACAAAAAAACCACAAAAAATAACAAGTTAAAAGAAAAAATAAAGCAAGCAGGGGCTGAGGGCTGGGTGAGCTGCCTTGGCCATGCGATGAATGGGCGGCACGGAGCGCGATGCGGCGTGGGGCAGCGTGGTTGCCCATTGTAGGGCTGCCCGGGGTCAGGAGGGACCATATGTCACCATTCCATCGCGGGGGTCTCCATGGAGCCCCATGGGCCGGGCCCTTTGTCCCTACGTACCCCCCCTCATATATTCATGGCCCCTCCGTCGACAGAAACAAATTGATACATACAAGGCGCCCACCCCGTCGGGGCTCACATGACACATTTTAAGCAGACAATAAAAGGACATTTCAGACTGTTTAAAATCTTGAGAAAGGGCCGGTTTCCATGGCGATGGGATGGGAGGCCTGTTGCGGCCCATTAAACTCCAATCAGATGTAAATTTCTCCCCAGGCCTTGCTCCGTATTCATCTCAGATCGAGGGGGGGACCCGGGGCTGCAGAGCAACCCCCGACAATAACCAGTTTGTTTATCAATTCAGGTGCCGTTTAATTGGCTCCATTCAACCCCTTCTTTGTCTAAAGTAATAACCCCGACAAAGCCCGGCTGATTTATAATTTCCAGCACTCCATTAGATGGGCTTCTTTAAATCCTTCATGCCACCTCATCGCCCAGGAGGGATAAATGGTGGGGAGATGCTCCGCGTTGGTGCCCGACGATGGGGATGCTCCCAAAGGCCCCGCTGCATCTCTGCGGTGTTTGCAGGGGGTGGCACACAGCTCTGACCTCCCGTTAAACTTTTGCACGGAGGAACGTTGGGGTTTGTTTGAGCACCGAGGTCTGGGAGGTTTGCAAAGGGTTGGGAGAAGGGGGAGGAAATGCCTTGAGCCCGGTTGGGGCGGGAGTGAGAGAAGGGTTGGTTTGGAGCAGTGGTCTGCCTGGAGGGAGGGGTGCTGGGTTTTGGTTTTTAGGGGCAGTGGGCACCAAATGGGGTGAATCGAGTGGTATGGAGGTTGGAAGGGACCCACACAGATCATTGAGACCGACACCAGCCCCCACACAGCACCACCCAAAGATCTGAAAGCGTTGCCTCAATGCTTCTTGAACTCTAGCAGATCACTGCCCAGGGGAGCCTGCCTGCCCCAGGCAGCTTCCTCACCAAGAAACACGTCCTAACTGATGGCACTGCATAGCTGAGAGCTGCTGGATGGGATGGTGAAGGGAAAGCTGAAGACGTGGTGACTCAGCTTGGCTTTATTCCATCACCTGCTGCTGAGGCAAGGAGCTCCTGTGGGAAAGGAGCATGTGAGCCATGCAGATATAAGTGCCACAAGTGATGACCAGAGCTCCCAGCCTGCTGTGTGTGTGATCTGTCGCATGGATGCACCAAGGGAGAGAAGGATGTGATCCCAATAGGGAGAATCATATATCATAGAATGGCCTGGGTTGAAAAGGACCATCATCATCCCCTTGTTTCAACCCACCTGCTATGTGCAGGATCACCAACCACCAGACCAGGCTGATCCCAGTGAGAAGAAGAAAGCTGTGATCCACCAACAGGGAGAAGAAGCATTTTGTCTCAAACCTGGTTAATGTCATCCAGAGATGAGCTAAGAGCCCTATCTCTAAAGGCACAAAAGCAAGATGAGCAAAAATAACACCCAACCCAACAATCTTTGCTTGTGGGTGAGTTTTGTTGGTCCCTAACCAGACATCAAGGCTTGATTAAGGATCTGAGTAATTAAAAAGTTCCCAATTGCTTTTTCCTTACTCAGTAGATAGCAAGGAAAGCGTGCTGCTGGCTGATACTGGTGTGCTGGAGGAGCCCCAGCTCCACGCCTTGACCAAAGGATCCACTTTGCTGGGGGTCAGGAGGGAAAGGGAAGCAGAAGAGAAGGTCAGGGGTTAAACGGCAGCGCTGGGAAGCTTTTGCAAGTGAAAAGTGGGTTTTGCAAACCCGAGAGTAATCCCGAGGGTTTGCAGTGCCTTCAGGCTTGCTCCCCAACCTGGAAGCTTGCAGGGCGAGAAGGAGCAAACCCATGAATACATTATCATCCAGACAATGAGCTCGCATCCCAATCTTTATTTTTCAAATGAGACTTTAAAAAAAAAACAAAAAAAAAAAACCCCACAACAACCCCACAACCAACCGGTGGCACAAACATGAAAGCCCCCCTGATTTCTCTCCCTCTGTCATGCAGAGGAGCTGCTCCCCATCTCCCTGCTCTGCACACACGCACGCAGCTCGCCGATAGCGAGACACGGTCTAATTAAGAAGAAATCTACACAAACCCCTTACAAAGTCTGAGTGGCAGGTTATTATTGTAGCAAAGTGCAACCTCTGCCATTTTGTCAAGAAAGCCCATCAAATTAGGGAGAAATAAGATGTCCATCTGTTTTGTGAATGGCAGCGCCGCAGAAAAATCAGATTCACACAAGTTCCTTAAGTCCCAATTATTCCCAGATTATCTTTTGAGATCTGGAGATCTCCACTGAATAAACCTGTGGCCTCGTTACTGACAGCCTGGTGCATCTCTAAGGAGGGCAGGGTGGAATCTGGGGCTCTGGGTGAAGGTGTCAATCCCCGCTGACCTCAGGGCCAAGCGATGCAGCCTGGTGACAGCCACAAGCAAACAGGGGGACGATTGCCTTGGGAAGTTAAAGGATAACGAGGGGGGAGGAGGGCTGGATGTGTGGAGTGAGGTTTCCAGCGTGTGTCTGTGCTGCTGGCACCTCATCCCAACTGAGGAGACGTTGGCATCACCCTACAGTTGGAAGGCGAAGTCATGTCCCATAGTGTGGAACCCCCTTGTCTTCTTGCCAGCACAGGACCATGAAATGAGCTCAGAGAGATGGGCAGCCAGCACTCGTGTGTCTTCGTGGCTCTGTTGGGCACGGTTGTTGCTCTGCTTGCTTCACAGCTCTCCCCGTCCTCTTCCAACACGCCCACAGATCATGGATGCTTATGGAAAAAAAAAATAATAATAATAATAAAAAAAACTTTTTACAGCCTTTTCTTCTTTTCCTTTATATATATTTTTTTTCCTTCCTATTCCAAGACTTTGATTGCAAACCCTTTTGTCTGTAGGCTCCAGGGAACTCCCTGTCTTGAAGGTGGTGCTGGCAGATGAGGGGGAAATTTGCAGCAGATTGAGGGCTGAGCCAGGAGAGAGAGCAGGCGGGGTGTGGGGGAGAGTGGAGGCTTTCTTTTTTTTTTTGCTTTATTAAGTTGTTCTAACAATCAAGGCTTTCCAGAACATTGCTGGGAGCATACATGCTTCAAATCTGCATGCATTTCCACTTCAAACGCCGCACAGAATTATCCTTATTGCTGAAATTGGTGTCCCAGCTCCCCAATACGAAAGCTTCCGAGAGCTCCAAAGTCTCCGTTGAAACCTTAAGAAATACAAGACAGAGAGAAAGAAAGAGAAAAGGCAGAAAGGAAGCTGCAGAAAGCTCTGGTCATGGAGTTCCCTGCCTGGAAATGCTCCATTCTTTGGGAGAGCAAAGCACTGAAACATTCAAGAGGATGAAATCAAGAACCACGTCTGTGTTTGTGTTTCAAAGACCAAACTCCCCAAACTCTCCGTGTTCAGCATGAAAGCCAAGCACGCACCACGACCCAGCCCCTACCACTCCATTGGACAGTTTCCCAATTATAACACAAGAGCTTTTTGCCAAGAAATAAGCAAGCCAATGACAAGATGCTCTCAGTGATGAACAGCACGCGTGCTAGAGCTTTAACCTGAGAAAGAAGCAAAGATCTGGAGGTCGTCTTGGAGCAGCAGCACAAAGGCAACCAGGATGGCAGTGGCAGCATGGAGTGGCATTTAATGCCTCCTGAGGAGTTGTCTCCATCGTTTTTTGCTGGGCTGCTGAACGTCACAGGGTTTGGTGAGAGCGTTGGGATCCAGAAGGGAGAACAGAGCTGCAGTTTTGGATATCTAAGGGAAAAGCATAATATTCTTTAATATTTCAATATGTCGTTGGTCTCCACGACCACCAGCCTACCCTGGAGCTCCCTGCCCTTTGTATGGGGCAGTCCCAGTGGCCTCTTCCATGGATCCACAAGGGAAAGGCTGGGGTCCCTGGTGCCAGCCTCTCTCCTCTCCTTCAAAGGCATCAATGGTGCAAAGAGGAAAGAAAAAAAGAATGAGAAAGCGACTCTTTATTGATGACCCTGATTGTTTTTTAATGTTCCTGGGGAAGGCAAAAATAAACAACAATCTGCTATATTGGAGTCGGGACACCTACCAGGTCAAACTATGCCTGCATTAAATTGTAGGATGGGACCATTTCCATACAAATGCTGAAAAGAGGCATTGGCAAAAGAGAAAAGGCCAAAAAAAAAAAGGAAAAAAAAAAAGGAAAAAAAAAAAGCCCTCCACAAGACACACAGACGCAAAAGTGAAACTCTTGATTTCATTGTGCGCTGGTGACAAGAGCAAACCCAAAATCAAAGAGTTTCATGGTCATTTTTCTATCAGAAAGTGATGCCGAGTGAATAACTTATTTACATGCCAATGTGCAGCGCTGAAATGGCCCAGGATGGGAAAAAAACAGCCCCTCTGTTATCGACAATGATAGCAGCAGATCCTGGGAGCCACCCCGGGAGGAGGACCTTAACGAGGCAATGGCTGCGGCGGGAGAATGGCAATGAGTTTTTAATTGGTGACACATTATATTTATCAAACTGACAGCGGAGGGGGAGAGCGGCAACCTCCTCGTTGTGTGTTTTCCTTACACGACTTCCTTTGAACCCATTCACGTGTGAAAAGAATTTAAAGGTTATTGGGGGGGGGGGGAAGAGGGGTGTGGGGTAAGGAAGGGGGGGGGAGGAGGAGAAACCCTTGTAATAATCCGGCGTCATCCTGAATGATAACACTGAATTATTCAGCAGGGTCCTTAAAAGGGTGCCTAAATCAAGGCTGAGACAAAGGTGGAGTGATGCCTTTGTGCTGCCACTGCCACTGCTGGTAGAGGGCAGGAGGAGGGGAGTGGGGCGGGATGGAGCCGGAGGAGCATCGCTTGGGTACCAGGATGGCCTGACTGCTGCGTGCTGTGCTCTCCTCCCTGACAGCTTCAGTGTGGAGCAGGGAGCAAGCATTGCACCTTCCAGAGTTTGGGTCCACCTTCCTACTTGCCCATTCGCAGCGTCATTTTCAAGCACACAGCTTCACAGCTTCTGTTCTGGGTTGGTGCCTGAGCAAGCAGGTGTAGGAGGACACATGGTTGGTTATGGCAAACTGTCAATCCTTTAGGTTGGAAAAGACCTTCAGAGTCACCACTCCATCCCCCAGCTTGACCTCCAGAGTCCCACCACTGAACCGTGTCCCTTAATGCCACATTTACACGTGGCTGGTGATGGGTCAATGGTTGGACTTGATGATCGTAGTGATCCTTTCCAACCTCAGTGATTCTTGGGTCGTCCACCCTGACGCTCAACCACAATTTCCAAGACCAAATTCTTCCTGATAACCAATCTGGCATCCAATCTGATATCCGCTGATGCAACTTTTGCTCACACTGATTTATTTTTTCCTGACCCAACCCCATCCAAGCTCACCAGGGTCGGAGAGCAGTTCAGGAAGAAGGGTGCTAGCTGTGCCAGGACACCAGTGCTGACCCATACATCCAGCTCCTGACAGCACATTGGAGGGACTGCAAGGTCAGGCACAATGCACAGCGCTGAAGCCAAGCCTCCTCCCATCCCCTGGCTACAGTACTCAAATCTGGGCCTCTCTAAGCAAACAGATTGGAAAAGAAAAAAATCATAATACTGTCCTTGCCTGGAGTGTTAACCAACAAGAGGGAGAGCTTCATTCTTTCCTTTCTTGCCTTTGTGCTGTTTCACACTGGACAGCAGTAGTAGGAGCAGCTTCCCCCCACCCCAGCCCTCCGCCTTTCAAGCCTGTCCTTTCATCATTTGTTGACCCAGAGTTTTAGTGTCCACATTTGCTTTTTCAAGCCCAGCTCAGGTGAAAGAGAAAGAAAGAGGCGAGAAGAGCCTAATGAAATATTTAAGATTTTCCAGGGAAAGTCTTGGAAGTGCTGACAAAGGTTTTGTTTGTTCCCGTCCTTTGTGAGAATTATTGGAGATGAGCCTGGAAGCAGGTTGCGAAAAGAGCCAGGGTCACTCCATATTGACGGGAACTGTGTTGGCATTGGTCACAGCTGTGCTGCCCGGGCTCCCAGCTGAGCCACCAGCCCCCCAGCCTTTGTCCCGCATTGTGAGCATCGATTTCATACAGAGTTTTTCCTTCCCTCCCCCCCCCCCCCCCAATGCACACAGACCCGGGTGAAAAAAAAAAAAGAAGGGGGTGACAATGTGATGGATTCCTTCACTGCTGCGCCGCATAATGAACCCAAACACCGCTGCCCTGGCATGAAGGAGGGGGGGGGTGGTGGAAAAAAAGCGTATCCCACTGCTTTCCTCCTTGGAACCTGATTTTTTCCCACTAACTGCTCCCTGATTTATGGAGCCTCTCTTGTGTAGAGCATATGTGGCTCCGGGCATTTGGCATTCGCTGACATTTTGCTTAAGCAACTGTGAAAGGGCAAATTTTCCTTGAAACTGAGCTGCAGAAGAAACACATTCAGCTCTTTCCCTTCTCCTGGGGACCCTGAGCATCCCTGCGGTGAGCAGATGGGGTGAGGAGGGCACCCGTGCTCCACGCCGCCGCTCCATCCTGGGGTGCCAGATATCACAGAGCCAAGGGATCACAGAATCACTTGTTGGGATAACTCCCCTGGATTGCTGAGCCATGGGATGAAAGGGGTTTCCCAACTGGGCTCAGCGATGGCGGCTTTTGCTTGTCCTGCAGCTGGCACGCCTTCTCTGTGTGCTTTGTGCCAGGCTCAGCGTGCAAAGGCATCGCAGAGGTGCGACTGCAGGGAGTCCTTTCAAAGCTCTGCCCTCAGAACTGACTTTGGGAGTAAGGCTGAAGTTCCAAACCTTGTGCGAGAATCTCAGGTTTTGTTCAAAGTGATCAAAATGTGGCCAGGAGGAAAGCTCAGAAATGTCATCAGAGGCTGAAAAATGGCACGGCCAGCAGAACCCAACATCTCTCCATCTTCTGAGTGTCGAGGATTCTAAATTTCATTTTCCCTGTGCATGTCTTGGACTGACTCATGATGAGATCTCTGGGGCCGTGGCTGCAGAGCATGGCAGGTTGGCTCCTACCACGTCTCCTTTGCTGTTTTCATGTTATCTGATGTGGCAACCCAGCCTGCAGCAGAGGCTGGAACTGGATGGTCTTTAAAGTCCCTTCCAGCCTAAGCCATTCTATGACCCTGTGTCTTTCTGATCGTGCTTGAGATGGGCACCTTCACGTCTGAAGCAGAACTCAACCACGAGTAACAAAATGCAACAGGTCGTGGAGACCAGGAGAAACGGTGCATAGAAAATCAGAGAAACCAAAGGAAGGAACCCCCAAAACAACTGCTGGCAGAGCAGAGCAGAGGAACCCTGGAGGCATAAGCCGTGATAAAAATGGTCTGGATGAGTTGGCAGCACTCTTCTGTAACCTTCAGAAATAGTCCCCGCCAGGTTCACTGACTCTTTCTCTTTCTCTGGATGCTATTTGTAACTGGAAGATCTCAAAGTTCTTTCTAAATGTGGATCTATCATCATTCATCCCCGTTTGGCAAAGAGCTGAAATCGTGTCAGCTACAGCAGGATTGCTGATTTATTAGAAATTTGGAGAAGCGCTCGGATCTGGGAACAGACAGGTTTGTGTCACACGTTGCCTCCAAAGCAGGCAGCGTTAGATGCACAAAAAAGTTATTTTTAACAAATGGCATCAGCTGGTTGGCTGTAAAAATCACTTGGAAATGTTTAGCAGTCACCAGAGAGAGGAAGAAGCACAGAGGAGAGTGAAGGATGCTCCCAACGACCAGCATGGAGGACGCATGGGTGTCCCCAGTGCTATGCAGGGATGCTCAGTGCAGGGAGAGGGACTGCATGGCCTTTAAGGGTCGCTTCCAACTCAACCCATTCTATCATCCTACCAAAAGACCTACAGCTCTGAGCTGTCCTGTGGACAGAAAACTAAACCAACCTGAGCTTATTTTAAGATATCATGGCAAAAAGAAATAAATCTGAACATCATTTCCATTAATACACGGTATGCACGAAGTAGGAGAAGGGTTAAGGTTTGGGGGGCATGGGGGTGATGGGTCTACAGTTGGACTTGGAGATCCTGGAGGTCCTTTTATCAAGGACACAGAATTGTATGGGTGATTGTATGAGTGGGCACAGTGGGGGTGGGCTGAGGTTGGATTTGGGGATCTTACTGATCATTTCCAATCTTAATGGTAGTATGATTCCACAGTGAGATGTGCTGTGGACGTGCTGCTCTCTGATGACGGTCACCAGCAGAGGCTGTGGGTGCTTTCAAGAAGCAACCTGGAAGGGCAGGATGCTGCCTGATGGCTTCAGGATGTGCAACCACCTGGGTCCCTGCTCCACCCTCCCCTACAAAGCCGCGCTCTGCCCCCCAAAAATAAAAAAGGAATTTCACAGAAATGGCACTGGTGAGCTGTTCCTTTTGTCCGGGCACAATTCCCAACGCATCCCCTCCTCCCTGGCCGTGCCACGTCCTTTGCCTCCAGTGAACTCTGACGGGGCTCTATGGTGGGGTCAGCACCCGGCGGTGGGTCGCTGTGCCCGGAGCAAGAGGTCCAACGGGAGGAGTGGGAGCAGCACAGAGCCCCGAATCCTCCATTGCTTCAGCTGGGGGAGCCCGGGGGATTTTCTACACTTGTCTGATTCTAAATGCGTGCTGGCGGAGAGATCTGACACTCACAATGCACGTGGAGCCGGGTAATGAAGGAGCCTCAGATCCTCCATAATAGACAGGGTCAAAAGGCCTAGGCCAATTATACTGGCTTTCCCCAAATCTCTCCTTCCTTCATCCTCCCTCCTCTCCCACTGTTGTTTATTTGGAACTTAATTCTATGTGACTGTCCCAGTGCCAGGAGCTGGGGGGGGGGGTTGGTGGGGTGTGGGTTTGATGCCCATGGGTATGTGGTCAACCAACATCAGCAACCTTCAGCTGGAGCCCAGTGGGTGTTATGGCTTCATGGGAGAGCTGGGGGTGCTTGGCGTGGGTCCGGTTCCAGTGGCTGCCCTACAAAGCCATGTCCTTACTGAGGGAAAGCAGCTGCAGCCAGCGGGCTGAAATAGGAATGGAGAACCCAGAATGTCCCAAATCCCCATCTGTGGGGTGTGGGAGCAGCCCCAGGGCTGGAGCTCACCAGTCCTGCTGCAATGGGAGACGCAGGAGTGCGATTGAGCAATGTGAGGAGGCACGTGGGGACACGGGGACACAGCCTGGGGTGAAAGCCCTCAAACCAAAGGGCAGCGCAGCCCCAGACACCATCAGCCTCTCAAGTGCAAATTCCACCCTGAGGGCAGATTCTGTGGGCTCCTGAGCAGAAACTGCTGTTTTGTTCCACCCTGAATAAAGCCACCCTGTCACTTAATGAAACCAAGGCCAGAGCTGCATCTTTTCGCTTTGGTTCAGAACAAAATGATTTATGCGGTGGTATGAAAGGGTTGGGGTTCTTTTTTTCTTTTTTTTTTTTTTTCCTATTTTAAATCTAATTTCCTTCTAGATATTTTTTTTTTTATAGAAGTGTTTTGCAAGGAAGCTGGCATGCAAAGGCTTGGGAGTAAGAATAAATGAGAGCACTTCAGTAAGCTCTTTCAAAGCTGCTGGCTTCCTTCTTTCCTCTTCCTGGGTTTCCAGGGGAAGCGGCTGCTGCCCTGTAGGTTCACCACTGCATTTTGCAGCACAAAGTGGGGGTTTGCACGGGGTTGTAGCTCCTGGAATCAAGTGATCTCAGCAGAAAAATTAGCTTTCTGTTGAAAGAAAAAAAGAAAGCGTGCCCAAAGCCTTCACTGCTATGAGAAATAGCCCAGGATCAGAAGATGATCTGTTTTAAACCCCGTGTTTGTAAGGCGCTTTTGTGGTGGATTCATCTGCTCAAGCTGCCATTTTGCAAGAATGAGAGCCCTGTGTAAAATGAAAACCTGCATTTTCCTACAGGAGAGGTACATTTTAATGCAGCAGGTGGACCCCGAGGAAAATTCTCAGGGAGAAACACTCTGCTGGAGGAGGAGATACCAAGAAAGTCCCACAAACCCACTGTGGACAGAGTCTTTGTTACTGCCATCAGCAATGGGTGATGTGAGGGCAACTGTACAGCATGGGATGTCCATCCTCCTTGTCCATCCGTCCATCCATCCATCCATCCATCCATCCATCTATCCATCCATCCACCTGTTGTCCATCCCCTCATCCACCCACCCACCTATCCATCCATCTGTCTGTCCATCTGTCCACCCACCCACTTCCATAAGGACTGGCCCAGGTCCAACACCTGCACTCTCAGCACCAAGGAGCTGCTGCTAAACTCACGGGGAGGAACAGAAGCCCAAGTTCACTGAATGCTCTGTGACAGCTGCTCAATGTTAATTCTGGTAGAGGCCAAGAACAGAAGGAGAAACCTCTGTGCATAGAGAGATGTCACCTCCGCTCCAAGTGATGCACTGCTAAGTAAACAAAGTGGAGGAGAAACTGAGGACAGAAATGAATTCCTTGGCTTGTTGTCCTTTGGTAGGTGAACATCTGAGAGCAGAGCCCGGTCCTTAGGGCTACATTTGGGGATAGCTTCTGTGGCTCCTGCCCCTATGGAGGGAGTGGAGGGGAGAAAGGTGCTGCCAGATCTGCTGGAGCTGCATGGATGCAATGGGTGGGACCCAGAAAAGGGTGACACGTCCCTCTGGGACACGAAGGAGCTCATTAATGGGGCTGCAGTGCCGTGCACTGAAAGCAGGGACACTTCTTGCTTCTTGCGTGGGAGCAGCTGCTCCATGCCTGGCACGCGAGGCAGCATCGTTAGCTGTTATTAATGACCCCTGTGGCTCTCCCCATCCCGCAGAGGCATCCTGGCTCTAACAAGGCACAGCTGGAGCAAACTTCTGGGGCCGCCAACTGTGTGGCACAGCACCACAACCCCACAGCATCCATGGGGCAGCCTCCCCATTACTCGCCGGGTCTCTCCACCAATGCAAAGGGACAGAGAGAGCCGTGCCACCACCAGAAAGAGACCACAACCTCGACGTGGGACCGCGGCCGTCGCCCACGAGCCGCGGGGTTTGCACAGCACACGGCCGGCTCTGGCTGCAGCCCGGCGCCTTGGCAAGAAAGAGCGTGAGAAACCAGGGGGCGACACCCAAGTGTCATCACAGCTGCAAAAACTGCTGAGCAGAAAAGCCCTAATTACAAAAATATGCGCCCGGAGGCTTTTCCGTGATGAAAACAGAGCGGCGTTGTCGGCTCGCCAGGCAGCAGCGCGGGGCGGCTGTGCTCTGCTATGCGGTGGGGGGGGGGGGGGTTTGAGCTCAGCGGGGAGAGGGGGGGGGGGACACCCCATAAAGCAGCGTTGTCATCGCCGAGTGTGGCATATCTGGGAGATGAAGGAAGAACATAACACACCCTATTAAAAGTAACAAAGCCCTTTTTCTTCCTGCTTTTATTTTTTTCTCCCTTCCTTCCCCCCCCCCCCCCCCCCTCCTCCCCATCCTCCCCAACTCCCGGCTCTTGGCTGCCGCTATTTACAAAGTGACTTCAGCAACTGATAAAGCATTTTAACCGCAGCCAAACGCCGTCCCGGCCTCACATGGCAACGCTGGGAGGAATGCACCGCCGCCGCACGGACGTGACATTAACATGGAATCTGCTCGGTTGACGTGTGCAAAAAGCAGAAGGGAAAAAAAAAAGAGAAGAGAAAGGCATGTGCCACCGTGTCCCCAAGCCCTTGACACGTGTCTCAGAAGCGGGCAGTGCCACCGAGTCCGCGGGGCTGCACTGGTTTAACCTCGGTGTCAACACGCCGCAGAGGCAGCAGCGCCCATAGGATCCACGCTTTGCAAGGCAGAGTTTTCCAGGCTGCACCTGCTGCCCCATCCCTGCCCCACAGCACCTGCAGGATGTGTCCTCGCCGCTGTCCCTGTCCCCAAGGAGCTCTCCTGCACGTTCTGGGTGCCCACTCCCAAATCCCATTGCACCAGGAGGTGTTGGGGCCTCCAGGAAATCTCTGCGGAGCACTCGTGCATTTGAGTAGCCTCAAGCTGGAGCAAACAAAGGTTATGGTCCAGGTGTAAATATGAAATATGTATCTTTATCTAATCAGGCTTGCATTTTTATCTTTACTGCCACTGGTGTTTAAATGTTTGTACTATTTTTTTTTAACTAGCTCATGCAAGAGGGGCCATAAATCCAACCAATCTCCGTTGCAGCAGTCCATGACAACCACGGCCATCACCAACTGGCTGCTGAAATTGAGCGATGCTGCACCTCAAGCAATTATTCCATAGACAGAACCGGCTCCATCCAGCTGCACTTTGCCCCTCTGTCTTTTAGGATCCCTTGGTGAAGAGCCCAGCAGCTTCCTATAGGCCGTGGCACCGCTCATGGCATTGCAAAGGGGGCTGCCCTCCACCCACACCGAGGGGCTGAGCGCCCGTAGAACCACCGGCAAGCTGCGAGCGTGGGGCTGCTCCTTGGCAGTGCAAGGGTCGGAGCGAAGGGGACAAATTCCAGCCATAAAACAAAATAATAAAGTGCAGAAAAAGGAGTCAAGGTACATGGGGTGAGTCACCCGCTTGGAACTTTCAAAAGGAAACGTCCCAAACACAGCATTTTGGGGTATTAAGCAGGGCGGGGTGCGTCCCTGTGTTTGCAGTCCTACAGGGCCAGCGCTTGCCACATCCCCGTGGCCCTTATCGGTGTGCTGTGTGATAGCATCGCTGCTCGCGGCCAGGTAGCTGCCAGCCAGACAGGGAGGGGCAGAGGGCCATGGGAGCGATAAGCCCCATAGAAGGCAACATGCTGCCTTCCACCCGACCCATTCCGGCTGCAAATGGGGGAAAAATAAATCTAGGGCAAAGCCGACCTCCAGACCCCCTCTCACTGCCGGTTCTGTCCCAGCGGTTGAAGTCTGGCTGCGGTGATTGATGCCCTGTTTTTAGAGCTCTGCATAATGACTGGAGCTGACCTATATCAGCAGATCGATGTCTGAACGGACTCTCTCTCCCAGAGCTGTCCCAGCTCTTCAAACCACCCCCACTGCGCCCTCCCAATGCGTCCTGGAAGGATGCCGTGAATTCGTGGCTCTGCGCACATCCCCTCCCCTTCCTTCCTTCTCTCCCCTGTTATTTTCTTGGTGTCTCTCCCTCTCAGCCTCCCCCCTGCTCGGTGAGAACAAACACTGCACTGCCGCTAATTCCCGTCGGCCCCAGCCAAAACATGGGAGCTGGTGGGAGGGATAAGGCTGCGTGCAGCTTCTATCTCCAGCAGCAAGCTGCACAAGGCAGCGCTGAGGACAGCATTCCCCCATGCCCACCCCCCGCAGCACTGGATAACCTCGGGCACAGAGCTTCCCACACGCACACGTGGGTTACTCCGTGTTCCCAGCACGGTGCTTGGCTGCAGTGGGGTTTTGTTGTTGTTTGGGCAGTGCCTCATCCCGTGAGCACCCCATCCTAATCCCAGCGAACTGCCTTGAGCGTGGAGCATCCCACGCAGGAGGACCAGCTAGGAGCAAGGGGAATGCATCCGGCACCAAGGCAGCATTTTGGATGGTGTCTTCCTAAAGACTCACTCATTGCAGAGACCTGAGGCCATATGAGAGCCCAGGATCCCGTGGGACACAGCACATTCATCACCCCACATTCAGATATGGGATTTTCAGCACTGAGCACAGCCCAAGCACGGGGCAAGAAACAGAGCGATTGCATTCCCCAGTCTCCCAAAAACCTGATCCATTTTCCAGTGACACGAGCTTTCTCTTTAATAGGGATACAAAACACATTGCTTTTTTTGCCCAGGGACAAGTGTAACGTGCTTCTCTTCACTTCCATCTGCTCCCTGCTGCTGAGTGCTGGGGCTGGCTGGCTTTGCTGGGCTCCCCACCGCCCCCAGCCTTGACAGCAGAGGAAGAGGCAGCCCTGCTGTGTTTGGGACTGTATTGTTGCACGCTGCTCCCATCCCAGCCACATCCGAGCGCCGATGCCAAATTTGTCATTCCTGATATAAACCTCAGTGCTAAAAATAAGTGAGGAGGAACGAGCTCCCCACGTGCACTGCCTTCGGATGGCACAGACTCTGACAGCACAGCCTCCCGCTCCCAAGGTCTGCCATAAATCCCTCTGCCCCTCTGCTGAGCCACCCTGATGCCTGCGTTGTGACCCCTGCAGAGCCGTGGGCTGCAGAAGTGCAAAGCAGCACTAAAGCACAGACACAGAGCCGTGGGTCCGCCGTGCCCCAGCCTGCTCAGCTGGATCCGCTCCCAGTGTTAAGTTTGGATCATTTTTGCTTCGTTGAATCCGTTTTAATTACCTTTTGCTGATTGCTTTTTTTGCCCTTTGTTTCCAGCGTTTCGCATTTCTAATTACATCTCCGGGTTCTCCCATCGGTGGGCAATGGAGCTGGCTCTTATCAGCAAGGCAAGGGCTCAGGGTTTGCTTCCAGATGCTCTGATGTGCTGAAACCCAGCGCCGGGTCGTGTTTGTTTGTTTGCTTTCCTAGCACAGGAACCGAGCAGGTTTTCACAGCTTCTGCAGGAAAGGGGCCACCCATTCTGTGGTCTGCACTTTGCTAACGGACAATTGAAGGCTTGAAAGCAAACAGGAGGTTTGATCCACCTCCTGCTGCAAACTGGTGGTTCCTGTGCCTTTTTTGGGGGAGCAGCTGCACCAGAGAGCTAGGCTGAGACCTTGGCCAAACCAACCAAGCCACAGCAAGTGCTGGGAAGCTCCAAACCCTGCTGTAGTTCCTGGAATGCGCCCAACCTCCCAAAGGTTTTTTGGGAGAGAAGAGCACAGCCCAACCCCTGCCTGGTATCATCCCACGGTGACTCAAATCTGCACGGGTGTGGTCACAAGGAAGGAAGCATTGACCACCCACCCCATGCCAGCAATGTGCGTGCAAAGCCTTTCCAACGCAGAACCAAAGCACGGCACAGCCTCCTCCTCGCTGTGACACACGGCTCCCTTCAACCTGGGGACACCTGGGTGGCCTCTAAACCAACGTGAGAGGTTTTCTCAGCTAGAAACCACTCCCTTATCCACGCTTTATGAGCGTGCTGGCAATGGACCTTGCACCCAGCCCTGCGCCGTGCTGCTCAACCTTCGCTCTTCCCATTCTACGTTCGCTGTTGACCTTGCCCAAGGTGCGGTTGGTTGTCGGCGGGTGCGTGCAGCAGCTTGCTGCCTGTCCCTTGCAGCATCCCTGCCTCAGGTGTGCCTCTGTTTCCCCAAAGGGAGCCAAGTCGTGGTCTGTGCAGCTCCTGCCGCCCTCTGCTCGGGTATGGCACGTGGGGACAGACCCTGGGAGCAAGGAACCCACTTGTCACCTGCTCCATCCAGCAGGATTTTCGCTCGGCTCTTTGGTGACGAGCGCACGGCGAAGGCAGCGTTCCTGCTTCTTATTTAACGACGCGTTGACAGGGAAGATGGAGGAGGCAGAAACCTAAATTCTGGAATCCTTCCAATTTTTTTTTTATTATTATTTTTTTTTTTTTAAATTTTTTTATCCACGGGAGCCCGAGCCTTTCAGCATCGGGAAAGCAGCAACAGGAAACGAGTCAGGGGGAATTTTAGGAGCTGTTGAGATGGCTGCAGTGTTTGACATTCCCAGAACTCAGCAGGCAGGCAGCTGGCTGCTCCATTAATCCTTGCTGAGGCTCCCCACGGCCCCACAACCGCGTTGGGGCAAATCCTGCTTCAACCCCTGCGCTGTGCCACGGGGGCACGGAGCGGAGCATCCCTGGAACCGTGCAACAAAAAGAATACGAATAAAGAAGCATTGGCATCCCCCAAATCACAGCTGGAGCCAGTTCCTACCTGCGGGAGGAAAAGCCAGACCTCCTCCCATCCCCATCCTCCATCCTCCTCCCCGAAACTGGAGCGCGGCCACGAGCCTAAAATAAACCCCGTGCGCACACACACGGAGCACTGCGGGGTGCTGGGGGGGCACGAGGCAGCGGGAGGGCGGCCGAGGGGTGAGGAAAAATTTCATGCTGGCCTCTTTAAAGGTGTGTTATTTGTTCAAGGCTGTCCAAACATTTGCAGAGTGCTGGCAGGCCCGGAATGTGTGCAAGAGCTCCGGCAGCGTGTCTCAGGCGTGGGAAAGCTCTGCTCTCCTCAACCTTTACAGGCTTGTTCCCCCTCAGGCAGCGATTCAATAAAACCCGCGCCAGAGATTTATTGAGCTGATAATGACAGCTTCAGTCAGCAGGCAGACACCGGCGAAGCCTCCAAAAAAATAAAATAATAAAATAAAGTGAAATAAAAAAAAAAAAAATGGGGAAGAAATGCTGGCGCCCGGCCCAGGCTGCAGCTCCCCGCTGGGGGTCCCTGTGGGGGGCACAGAGTGGACAGTGCAGTGCAGGGGGTGGGGAGGGATGCTGTGTGCTGGTATCCCATGGGGTGCAGTGCTGGGGGTGCTGGAGGGCTCGCTGCTCTGCTCTTTGTGGGTTGTGCTGCAAGGAAGCAAACTGCAGCCCCGTGCTGCCAGCAGTGCCATTCTGGTGCTTATGCCCCTTAGGGAAACCCTGGAAGAAAAAAGAGAAGAGGAACCCAGCCTGGCCCCCCAGGGCACCGTGCAGCCACACCGGGGTTAAATCCCTTAAACACACCTGTGCTTATCGAGCCCGTTTTAACCATGGGAAATGCAGAAGATAGAGGGGAAGTGACTCACCTGCAGGAGCTGGGAACAGACCCGCTCGCCCAGCGCAGCGATAAGCGGGGTTCATGGCTCACTCTGGCACACAGCAATGCATGGCACAGGGAATGCATGGCACAGGGAATGCATGGTACAGGGCAACGCATGGTACAGGGCAATGCATGGCACAGGGAATGCATGGTACAGGGCAATGCATGGCACGGGGAATGCATGGCACACAGCAGTGCGTGGCACATGGCATTCCCTCCTGCAAACCCTGAGCAATGCAGCCCAGTGCTGCGCTTTAAGGAAACCTTTCCTGAGATAACCCTCAATGCACAGCCCTCTACCTCCTGTGGGCGCTCCTGGAGGCACAGCAAAACATGTTGGGGTGTGAAAGGACCTCACGTTGCCTCTCTGATTTAATTATTACCTTCTGTCCTCTTTGTGGCATTGCAATCATTTAGGTGAGCTTTCTCCACGGTGAGAGCGCTTGGTGGCACCAGGGGGTGGCTGTGCAGCCCTGTCCCCAAGCACAGCACCTCAAAGCCCATTGGGATGAAGGCATCCCAGGCAGAAGGGGAGCACGGGGGCGGCGGTTCCAGCGGGGCCTTTTGCAATTTGGCTGTCAACAGATAGGGCAACTGATTTCTATAATAAACACCGGGGGATAGGTTTTCAAAGAGCAGAGGCCCTGCCTGCCCGGGGTGTGTGTAATTTGTAACAGAGCAAATCCAAGGGGCTGGCGGGCCGCCGCGCTCCGCTCGCGGGTTTGGCCGCTGTTTGGCGAGTCCAGAGGGTGCAAGTTCCCTCTGAACACACAACCCCATCATGCTGAGGCTCTGTGGCTTTGCTGTTCGGTGTCCCAGAGCACGCGCTGTTGCCAGCGGCTGCCAAGGGCCCTCCTGCAGCTCCCCGGGGCGGTGAGCACCGCGCGCACGGCATCTGCTTGGCTGCAAAGCTGTCCGCCTTCCGGCAGCTTTGAGAAACGTGTGACCTCCTGGCACGGCAGCCCGGCTCCCGTCGCAGTGGGGCGGCTCGCTCCCTGGGTGGCAGACAGCAGGGCAGCTCCCTGCTCCCAGCAGAAGCCACAAAGCTCTTGCACACATGCGCGCACGCACGCAGCCCTTCCAAAGGCTCTGCCGGCTCCCAGCATCTGTTCCACATCACCTTCCTCCTTCTGCAGGGCTCGCTCCATCCTTCCCCCAGATGTTTCCATCCCCCCCCCCCCCGTGGCACGAGGAACGCACAGAGCGAGCGCAGATGTCGGCGTTCTGCAGCCAGCTCTGGCCTGGGGCGTGCAGAACACTGGGCAGGGAGTGCATTTGGAGCCCTGCACTAAAATCGGCCCTCCCCATCCCAGGGGGCACCCAGCAGCACCTCTCCCCCATCCCACCTCACTCCATTCCCCATGGGTCTGATCCACGTATCCCCATCGACACTGAGCTGAGACCTCCAGAATGCAGATCCTACTGCTGGCACTTCATTTTGCAGGTGCATTACCGGCTCCTAACACACTCCCAGCATGAAAGCACAAGGGGAGTGATTGTCTGAGTATTTACCGAAGTTTAGGTCCGATAAGCCCTGTTGATTTTACAAGTGCTCCTCACAGCCCCAGGAATGGCTTTATGGCTGGAGCAAGCAGGTGGAATATTTTGCAGTGGAGAGGAAGGAGGGGAGACGCACCCACTGAGCCCACCATTATCTGCCTGTTTGCTGATCGTTTCTGTGCCATTTAACCCCTTGCTGAGCACCCCAGGGGGACTGGAGAGCTTTCCAACACCTCTGCCTGGCTCAAGGCAGTGTAGGAAAATCCCCATCAAATCAGTGCCTGGGCCTTGCATGGGTCCATTGGGCATCACTCCACCCAGGGGTGTGACACCCCAGAGGAGAACCCTGGGTGTTGGCAGACAGCTCATTTTCTGAGCTCTCATCCCCTTATAAAGTGCCTCCCCACACAGCTCCAGCAGCACTGCCTCCAGTGTGGTACCAGGACAAAAGGCTCTTGCAAGGCTGTAGATTTTCAAGCAATCAAGGTTTGTTCTGCTACCGACTTCACATGACCCTTCTGGCAGTCCTCATAATGGCACTCAGTCCTTCTCGATCTGTTCTCACTGCAACTCTTTGCACACTGGCTTTATTTTAAAGGTGGAGGAAAATGAGTGTTGGTATGCCGAGGGCTGAACAAACCAAACCAAACAGAATCAAACTAAACCAGATCAAACCAAACTGAATCCAACCCAACCAAATCCAACCCAGCCCAACCCAACTAAACTAAAAACAACTGGACCAAACCGAACCCAACCCAACCAAATCCAACCCCGCTCAAACCAACCCAACCCAACCAAATCCAACCCAGCTCAACCCAACCAAAATAAAAACAACTGGACCAAACCAAATCAAACCCAACCAAACCCAACCAGACTGTCTCAAATTAGGGACGACATAAATCAAGGCAGCAAAACTAATGGGCAAGCCATTGCAGTACCTGGGCAACATAAAGCTGTGCTTCCCTGCTGCAGGATGCACAGAGATCTGAAATGTGGAGAAAGTGCCAGCCTTCATTTTCCCCCATTACTTATGTGCAGCACCAAGTGAGCCTTCTGGAGATGCCATTGACCGGGGTGAGGATGGGAGCTTGTCTTTTTTTTCATATAGAATTAGAAAAGGGCTTTGGCATCCTCAGGAAATGAGAGTATCTTTGCTCTTAGTACTCAGATATTAGAGCAGAGGAAGGCATTTGAAGTCAGACAAAATAAATAATTCAGTTTCTACATTAACACACCGGCTTCCTCTCCGCTGGCTCTGCCATTTGTCTGCGGCGCTGGAAAGCAGCCCTTCTTTCAGATGGCATTTAAGTATTTTCCTAAGTGCCTTTAGATTCAACAAAGCACTTAGGACCGTGTTTTAAGCTGCACACCTGTTTAAGTGCTTTCTTGAACCGGGGCCGTCCTACATCCCTGCCTCGCCGATAAGCATCCACGCAACATGCCGCGTGTGAGCACGTGTGCACAGCCCAGGCAGCACTCAAACCATGCACACACACACCCGTGCTTTTGCATGCATTCACATCTTGATGCCTATCTGCCTCTTGCGACAAATAAAGGCATCCAGACAAAGTGCCCTCTTGCAGAATAAAGCTGATAATTACTGTGAACATCCCTGCGCCGGGAGGCCCAGTGCTTTTGATGGGAGATGACAGCGCTCGGCTGCCCACGTGCTGCTCCCTGCTTGCAGCCTGCTGATACCCCAGGTCCCGGCAGAGCGGGTCACTGAGTAATTAGAGATATTGCTAATGGGTCGGAAACTTGCTGCAGCTTGCCCTGTGCTGTCACGGTGGCTCTGGGCTAGGAGGGACCTCAGCTGCTGCCCTGCATGCTATCCTTACCCTGCCGAGCAGGTCCGCGGGGTAAAAGCTGCAAACAGCAACTAGGGTGCTATTAGTCGTGACAGTAATTAACTCCTGCAGGAGGCAAGCTCTGCAATACGTGCTGCTGGGCAGGGATGCAGGAGCGTGGCTCATCTCTGGAGCCTGCTCGTGCAGGACCCCCCAGTAGTTCTGCATGGAGGAGGACTGAGCTCGGGTTTCTGGTGGGTTTGCTATAGGGTGTGCTGAACGAAGCTCCGTCCTGCAGGACTGTCTGACATGGTGGGATTGTCCTCCGGCCCAAGTGGCATGGGTGGTGATGCTGGAGAGGTGAGGAAGAGGTTGCAGGGATGTAGGGATGGAAGTGGGAATGGATGCAGGGATGGATGCAGGAATGAGGGGATGGATGGGTGTGGGGACAGGCTGGATGTGGGTCTCTGCCCCCAGCCCATCCCCTGCCTATGGGAAGCCTCAGCCTCACCCAGTGCCAGGCAACTGTGCAGCCCCAGGGTGAGCTGGGTGCTGGGTTAATGAGTGATGCATGGGGCAGGGAGAGAAAGGAAGGGACGGGGCTGCTGAGGTGAGCGTGGGAAGCCCTCACACGCCTTTTATGGGTTTGCTCTTATCAGCCAGCATTGCCTAACCTTGTGCTTGGCAATGTGGGAGAGGAGGGAGGGAAATCCCCCAGCACCACTGCTCCAACACCACTGATTCTCATGACGTGGTCAGTGGGCACGGTGGTGATGGGCTGATAGTTGGACTGCTGGATCTCCGTGGTCTTTTCCAACCTCAATGATTCTGATTCTATCTGGTGAGCTGAAAGCCAGGCCATGTCCCACCATCACACTTCTCTCTGTGTCTTCCCTTCCCCTCTTGTGCCTTTTCTAGATGGAAGGACACCCAAGCCATGCAATGAAAACCTCCAGCTGGTCCTTGCACTTTGAGCTGTTCAGGTGTAGCATTTCCACTCAACCTCATTGGTAGCCTCAGTGTGAATCAGCTGTAAAAGAACAGGATCGCCCCGTCTGCAGAGCTCCCAGCCTCTTGGGGTTGAGTCAGCAGCAATCTGATGGACAAGACACAGCTGCTGCTTTGTGCCCCATGGGGCACTCCTAGGGCTGCTGCCAATGGGGACACTTCAATGGGTTTTGGGCAAAGTTCAGGCTTCGGGCAGCTTGGAAACGTGCTTGAAAAATGCATGTGGCTCATCAGGATCTGCCTCTGAGTGCAAGGCAGGAGGATGGAGTCATAGAGGTGAGATGACTCGAAGGCATCCACCCAAGGGCTGGCTGCTCCACCCTGCGCACAGCGACACAGGGAGGTTCTCATTCATTGCAGCAGGCGTGCCAGCAAGCAGGCTGGAGCGTAGGAGGAAGGCAGTGGGGCATGGGGCTGTGGAGCAGGCAATGGGGCAGCCCTGGGTGCTGCTGTGCTTTGCTTTGCTCTGCTTATTTGCTTTGCATCCTTCGCATTGCTTTGCTCTGCGTGCAAGAGGGATGCAAAGTGTTGAGGTCCTTTCTGCAGCATTTAATAAGAGGGAAACAGGAGCACAGAGCAAAGCCCTCAGTTCACTCTTGCTGAAACTCAGATTAACTCAGTGACCGTGCAGGCTCATGTATCAGAAAAAAAAGCCCACACAGGAATGCAATGGTTAATTACAGCTGCCCCACAGCGTTCCTCCTTGGGCTTCAGAGTGAACAACCCCAGTGCACTGCAGAGCTGGGAGCAGCTCTGCAATGGGGAAGTGATGGGAGGAGAGCAGAGTGGCAGCAGACAGCAACGCGCCGTGCTTTCCGTGTCGGGGAGTTCACGGGTGCAGCCTGGGGTGCACAGCACAGCCCTGCCCCATGCTGGCTCTGCCCCACTTCCCTCTGCACTGTTGGATGGTGTTTACACTTTGCAATGCAGAATAACACAGTTTGATATGGATCTGGCTTGGGGGAGAGAAAAAAAAAGAAAAAAAGAAGAGAGAAAAAGAAAGCAAAGCCCAAACTCTGCAGCTGGAAAAATACTGCGAGCCCCTGCGATGGCCAAGATCAACAGCAAGGACGGGCTGCTGCTCTCCAAGGGGATCCAGATGGGGTCAGCCAACCCAATTCTAACTGGTGTTCTGCTGGGGGTCCTGCTGCCCAACCCCACCAACCCTGCTGTGTGCTGGGGGCTCTCCTGGGGGTTTCTCGGGGCAGTGGTGTTTGAGATTGCTCCTGGCTGTCACTTTGCCTCAAGCCCTAAAGGTGTTGTGGGGCTGCAGTGAGGGCTCGCCCTGCCTTCGTCCCTGCCCTGTCTCTGCCAATTGTCTCCAGGCCCCTCGGCTCTGCCCACCTTTCCACTTCAGCTCTTTTTCAATCTCCACCGCCTGATTGGCATGACACGGTTTGCAAGTATTGCCAAAGTCAATTCATCACATGTCTGTCCCTGGGAGTGAGCATTTCTCAGCGCAATTACTCCCCAAAGACTCATCCCATGCGCAGACCGGGGTTGAACGCCACGGTTTAATATCCTCATTAAATACTGATGAATAACTGCCCCCCATCAGTGCCATCCTGGAGGCAGCCTCTTGGAATCTCGGGGTACAGAGGCAGAGCTTTGGGATCTCATCCCAGCATTTATAGGATTGCACCAGAGCTCCCTCCCCCGTGCTGCTCCCATGTCCCCTCCTGGGACCACGATGGGGGACAATGTGAAGGAGACAATGGGGCAGCCTGGCCACCCTCACACTGTGGGTGTTGCCTGCAGACACCAAGCACTGCCCTTGTCAGCTCCATACAGAGATGGGGAGGCCTATTAGAGGTGGTGGGGGAGGGAGGCTTCCCCAGGGAAGGTTCAGATTGAAGCTGCACAGATTAAAACACGGCCAAAGCTGCTGCAGCGTGGCACAGATAGGATGCCAAGCTCATGCCCAGGAGATGCAGTGCATTCAGGGTCCCACATTGCAAAGTCCCAGCGCCTTGGGATGTTGGGGAAGGGGCACACATACCCCAGCCATCCAGGCAGGTGTCAGCAGCAATTAGCAACTCACACTCAGCCTGATCAGAGATCAACATTCACAAGTGCCCGGCGGTGCCAGACAGGGAGGAGGGGAGCATGCAGGACAATGTCTTCCGATGGCCCTGCTTTGCCAGGTGATATTGGCAGCCTGGTGGGAAGGATGCACAGCCCACCCCCCCTTCCTGCCTCCCCCTTGGTGCTTTGAGGTTATGGACTCAGGAAGCCTCATGTGTTGGTGCTGTGCTCTGTGCAAAGTCGTGCTTCGCTCCATGCAAAGCTGCAGCACTTCAGAGGGAAGCTGATGTAGGGTAGGTTGGCCAAACCAGTTGCAAAAGGTTGTGTTGAGCTGGATGGTCCCATCACATAGGATGGGGCTGAAGTGAGCACACCATAAGGCAGCAGCACCCATTGCAAGGCAGAAGTGCCAGTGCACGGCTCAGAGCAGCCCTGTGGCTGTGCACCTCGAGCCAGGGGTAACCCACAGTGCAGCTGAGCAGGGAGGTGGGGAGCTGAGGATGGCTTTGAATGCAGGTGTTGCTCATCTCTGCAGCTCTCTGGGTGCTTTTTTAGCTGGAAAATACTTGGTGTGCTGCAGCGGGTGTTTTCTCATAGACCTGGGGCCGGGTGACAGGCTGGATTTGCACCGTGGCTGAAGGGAGGCACTGGGGACCAGAAAACTTCGACCCAAAATGAGGCTCTGGGTCTGTGGTGAGAATCCTGGCGAGAGGAATTTGCTCTCAGCATCCATATTTTTGCTTGGAGCTGAGAGCACTTTCCCACCGGTGCTAACAACCTCAGTTGCTACACAGAGCTGGTTTTTGGAGCAGCATCTCCCAGCTCTCTCGGGCTCATTATCCTCATTTCAGCATGGAAGAAATGAGCGAGGGGGAGATGCTGCCCTTCGGCTCAGCTCCCAACTCAGCACATCACGGAGTTCCAAAGGTCCCACAGCCTGCAGGGCCCATCCAATGGCCCCATAGCCTCCCCCTGCCCCCACAGGGCAGCTCCGAGCTGCTGAGGTTCCAACTGCTGCCCACGGGGAGAGCGTAGCCTGCGGTCTGCTGCAGCACGCAGCTCGCGCGCAGCGATTGCCTGCGGATTAGCAAAGGTCAGGGATTACTGCTCCAGCCCTTCCCAGCCCTTCCTCCCCTGCAGGTTGGGGAGGATTTTGTTGGTTTAGGCTGAGCCGTGAGCGCATGGAAAAATCCCACCCAGCGTTCGGGGAGCCACGGGAGCAGGATTCCTGCAGCAGATGTCAGCGCTCTGGCAAAAGGGAAAACACCCCACCCTTCAGCCTCCTCAGCGAGTTGGGGGATTCGTGGGATCCCTATGGGCAAACAGCTCCTTATCAGCAGCGCCGTGCTCTCCCGGCCCTGGCACAGCTTGGCAGCTCCCAGCACAGCCCTGCTCCTCCTCTCCCCGCCGTTCCCCTTTTCATCTCCCATCCGCCCATTTCCATTTGGCCCTGACAACTTTTATTTTATTTCTTTTTTTTTTTTTCTTTTTTTTTTTTTTCCCCCTCCTCTTTGCAGAACGTGGGAGGGATGAACGCTGTGGATAATTAATAACCCAGCACTGCTCTGTTCTGCCTTCCCAGGAGCGCTCCCTCCACCTCTGCAAGCTCTCCCTCGCTCCCAGCCGTGCGCTGTCTCTTCCCGTCGCTGATAAATTGCAGCTGGCAGCTCCTCGGCTTATTTTGTGTGTGCTTGTGGGTTTGAGCTGGGGACAGGGGATGCTTATCAGCTCTCCGGAGGTGGCTGCTATTACGGCTTATCAGCCAGCCCCCATTTGCAGGAGCAGCTCCTGCACGTGGGTCGATGCAGGGTGGAATGGCAGAGCTTTCCCTGCTCCCCAGACCCTCATCCCAGTGCGTTGCTCAGGGCAGGTCCGAGGGGGTGAGGTTGTCCCCAAGGTGGGTTCGTGCCCCAAAGCCCCCCGGGAGCTCCACACATCGGGAGGAGGATTTGCAGCTTGCAATTATGCTCCATTAAGGAGCGCTAATGGGGTTGGATTTGGTCGGGCCACGTGGGCAGTAAGGTCAGGGCGGGACAATATCCTGTTGACATCACTCCCAAGGAGCACTTCACCAAAATGAGCCTTGCTGGAACTTCTCCTGGGTGCAAAACCCCAAAGTGGGGCACGGCCTCTTCCTTCTCCCCCGTTATGAGTGGGGTGAGGCACCTTAATTGGAGGGGTGGGGGAAGGGCTGTGCTGGCGTGGGGAGGGGGCGGCGGGTCTGGTTAACCTGCCTCATTAGTGGCCGTATGACATCATTATCTCACATTAGCGACACTCTTCCAAAGGTAATTGGGAAGCCTCTGGAATGGCCCCGTGACCTTTAATTAATGCAGTGGGGCCTTTTCCTTGTGCAATCCCTCCCTCCGCCTCCAGCAGCTGCTTCTTGTTAAGATGCCGGAGCGGGGCAGACCTGCTCCCACGCTGGGTTCTCTAAACCACGGCCTCGTGCAGAGGTGGGCGAGCTGTGGGCAGCCCCCTGGGTGCAGTCACAGCCTCAGACCCCCCCCACACATCCCATGGGGCAGAGCTGGGTTGCAATGCCACGCTCCTGCGGCCGGCGATCAGAGCACTGAGAGCTATCAGGGATGGAGCGTGCTCCTCCCAACCCTTTCATCTCCTTCCAGCTGTAATTCTGCTGTCTGCTCCTGCTTTGCAGTTGTTATTGTCTCTTCGGTTCGGCCTCAGCTGCTAAATCAATGGGCAGAGATGAGTCAGACAGGTAGCACGGATTTCCATTAGCGCCGTGTGCTGGCATTGCTATTAGTGGGGTTATTGCAGTGGCTGCAGCCCTGCATGGCACTGTGCTGTGCACATCCCAACATGCAGAGCCATTGCATCCAGGGGTGCCTTAAGTTCTGCTCAAGGAACCACGAGGCCTTTTGCAGCACGCAAAGCACCTCAGTCATTTAGAACATCCAGCCCAAGCCCAACTGGTGTGCAAATCCACCCCCCTTGCAAGGGAAAGGGGGAAGAAGAAATATTTTACTTTCGTGAAAAAAAATGTGCTCTTGAAATAGGATTCCCAGATGTGAGCAGGGAGACAGGAAGATGGGAGAGCTCTGCAATGGAAGGGCTTTGCTGGAAACAATAACATTTCCTCAAAAGACAATGGCCTAATAGAGGGAGGTGGGTTTATTTGCCCTGCTGGGAGGCAGATGGGTTCCCATTTCTGATGGTGCCACCAGAACCAGGATGTGAGCAGTGCTGGAGCATCACAGCTCCTGCTTCCTCCTGCTTCCTGCCTTCTGCATGGCCCAGCCAGGAGCATGGCAGCTTGTGGCACTGGTGGCACTGGGGTTACTGGTAGCACTGGTGGCAGTAGGGACACTGGAGTTGCTGGTGGTACTGGGATGACCACGCACACTGTGTTAGTGGCATTTGAATTCTCCAGCCAACTCTCCAATTCTCTCCAAGCACTGACATCTGTCCCTAGCCTGCTCAACTCCATCCCAACACAACAGCATCCCAACACAACAGCTTCCCAACACAACCCCATTCCAATCCAAACCCCTCTCAACCCAACAGCATCCCAACCCAATTCCATCCCCATCCAACCTCATCCCAACACAACTCCATCCCCATCCAACCTCATCCCAACACAACTCCATCCCCATCCAACCTCATCCCAACACAACTCCATCCCCATCCAACCTCATCCCAACCCAACTCCATCCCCATCCAACCTCATCCCAACCCAACTCCATCCCCATCCAACCTCATCCCAACCCAACTCTATCTCCATCCAACCTCATTCCAACCCAACAGCATCCCAATCCAACCTCATCCCAACACAGTTCTATCCCCATCCAACCCTATTGCAACCCAACAGCCCAACCCCATCCCAATCCCATCCCACCCTACCCCAACACTGTCTCAAACCAATCCCATTCCAACCCCAATTCCCATCCCATCCCATCCAACCCAACCCCATCACAACCCAACAGTATTGCAACCCAACCTCATCCCAACCCAGCAACATCCTAATCCAACAACGTTCCTACCCTGGAACTCCACAACCCAACCTCCTGGTCATTGCAGCCTCTTTTTAGGGTTGTGCACCAGGAGGTGAAAAATCGGGGTGGGGGGGGGGGAAGCGCTGACTTTCTGGGTGGAAGTGACACCTAGTGGAAATGGCCGGGAAATGGTTTCTGCAGGTGAAGCACCGATCCTGCTGGCAGTGGAAATCGGGTGTCTGTGAGCTGGAGCTTCGGCCCAGGAGACTCATGGGGACAAAAAAAGGACAAAGAGAGCAGAGCTGCTAGGGAAGGGCTTGGAGGCGTCTCAGAGCGCACCGCGGAGAGGTGGCTGTGGGGTGACAGCTGTCACCTGGTGGTGGATGCTGGTCCCCAGCCACCGCCACCACAAACCACACTGTGTGTGACTGCGTCACGCCGCAGCGATGCAGCTTTACACCATAACCCCGCGGTGGCCCTGACTCCTTCTGCAGCTCCACGTGGGCGCAGCTGACGTCCCCTTGGCACAGGGACCCATCCTGCCAGCACGGAGCTGTGTCCCAAGGCTGCTGCACACCGAGAGCAGCCAACGCTTGCAGGGAAACCTGAAACCCAGCGAGACTTGGATGAGCAACCCGAAACTCAGGCCAGGATGCGAGGCTTTGGGAGAGCTTGGCGGGGTGTCAGCCAGGCGCAGGCTGGGTTTCGCAGCAGCCAAGGCGCTGACCTTTGAGTGAGCCCACTGGGAAGCATGGGCTGGGATGTTAACAGAGCCTGGGGACAGATTTCCATGCACACACACACACACACAAAAAAGGGGGGTTAGGGAAAAACAATGCCGACCTCTATGGTTTGGGGGTGATGATTCCCAGCCTCACCTGCCCCAAACCAGCAGAACCAGCCTGGTGGTTGCAGCACAGAGCTCGGAGTTTCAGTGCAAGGTTAACCCCTTCCTGGATCTGGAGATGTCTTTCTCTTTCCATCATGCTTATTGTAATTGTCTACCTTGCTTCTTGCAAACCCATCCCTCCCTCTGTGCAGACACACTGTGATGGATCTGGATCAAGGCAGGGAGATCTTCTCTGTGACCCAGCCCACGCTGCACTGCCCCTGGAGTGGGTTCAGCCCAAAGAAACCCTTTGCACAAAAGAGGATCCTCAGTTTCCCTGAGCTCCATTCCCTTGCTCCTGGCTCCTTCTCCCACGCTCCATCCTGTGCCATCGGGCAGAGAGGGGCCTCATCTGCTGCGTTATTTCAGTCCCATCTCTAATTACAGGGTGACATCCGTTATTTATATCACATCCTGAGCGCCCAAGCAGCAATGTGTGGGCCTGGGAGCAGGCGGCAGCCGGAGGTACAGGAGCATCCCCCGAGCAGCATGGGGTGCAGCACGCCGTGCCTTCAGGGTCAGCCCAGAGGAAGGCAGGGAAGCGCCTGCAGATGTGCAGCTCCCCCGAGGATGGTGCGTGGGCTTCACCCCGGTCAACAAAATAAACACTTGGATGCCTCTCGCTCCGAGCCGTGCTCGCATCCCGCGGGCCGGGGTGTGTGCAGTTCCTGTTGGGTTTGGTGCCGGTTGTCAATGTGACACCGCTAACAGCCCGCTGCTGGCTCTGGTTCCGTCCCGCTGCGCCTGCAGCTTTCATGTTCCCCGCTGCGGTCTGCGAGGCGGGGTGGAGGGCTCAAAGGGAAGGAAGCGGGCGCAGCCAAGGGGAGGAAGCCGGCTGGTTTCCCTTCTGCGTCTGCGAGCACGTGCGGGGAGCAGGGGGAGCAGGGCGCAGCCAGATCAGACGGCAGATAGGGCTGGCAGGCAGCAGCCCTCTTTCCTCCCCCATGTTCCCACTGGCTCTCTCCCCGTGTGCGTCAGCCTGCAGGATGCACAGGGCCGCGTGCTGCCGCGTGGCCGTGCAGTGCGTGACGGCAGCCGCGCAGGGGAGCTTCCTCCCTGCAGGACGGGGCCACAGCAGGGGCAGGGCAGCAGTTCCCAGCTATTTCTGGCTGCTGGGGTTATTTCTGGTTCTGATTGCCGTCCCGTGGCTGCTCGGTTCCCCTGTGCGCACCCTATGATCCCACTGATGCTCTCCGTGACCCATCTATGGGACATCCCGTGGGGCTGCGATGCCCATAGGGCTGCGATGCCCATCCCTTGGGGCTGCAATCCCATGGACCCCATAGAGCACAGGGCAGAAATGTGCCGCCCGCCGCCTCGCCTCTGCCCCAGCAGCTTCTAAATAAGGAGCTGCCCTCCCCACAGCTCAGGTGACACGGGGACTATTTTTAGCAGTGAATGGAGCAGAGCTGAAGCTCTCTGCCCCCGTCAAGGGTACGGCATCATGTTGTGCTGGGGGGATTTTCCTGCATGGCTCTCTGAATGGCTCTGTCACCATCTGGGGCTGTGGCACAGGTAGGATGCAATGTTGTGGCCTCTCTGCTTCTCCTCCTGCTGCTGGGTCCCCCCTGCTGGCTCAGGGCTCTGTTGCATTTCCTACCCCAAAAAGCTACAAACTTCTCTGCTTGGGTTGCACTGCATGCTCTCTCCTGCATGGCACTGGGCAGCAGGAAAGAGCCTCAGCTCTCTGCTTTTTTGCACAGGTTGGGGGAAAAGCAAGTGGGAAAAGGGAAGGAGAGATGCAATATCCTGGTGCTGTGCAGAGGGAATACCCGGAGCAGCCAAGAACGGAGCGGCCGTGGCCATAGCCAGCTCAGCACCACCTGTGGGGTTTGCCACGAGCCATCCTCACGGGATGAGATCCCACTGATTCCAGCCCCAAAATGAGCGGGGCCGATGGCAAGGGGGCATGCTCCACTAGTGATGCCATGCCCCCTCCTCACTCCCTGCTTTCTCCGGCCCCCTCCCCTTGCTGTGCTGCTGCAGGCATGGATAACTTCGAGTACAGCATCCAGCTGAACGACCGCGACTGGGCTGAGTTCTTGCGGGCGGTGGAGGAATGCAACCAAGAGCCGGCTGCCCTGGCCACAGCAGAGGAGCAGTGCCTCAGTGACATTGAGCAAGGGGACGGTGTGCCCGCTCCGTGCAGCATCAGGGCAGGCGCCGAGCCAGGGCTTGGCAAGGCGAGCTGTTCCCCACGTGGGCTGTGCGGAGAGGACGAAGCAGATCTGTGCTCATCCACTCTACGTGAAGGCAAGCAGCCCATCTGCCCTCTGTTTGCTGCCATGCCCAGCGTGCAGGGCAGGCAGCCGCCCCATCCACCTGCAGCTGAGGGCACCGCGGGGCACGATGCAGCGTCGGGAGAGGGAGATGCTGGCAGTGGGGCCATGGAGCATGCTGAGCACCCTGCTGCGCCCCGTGCCCAAGGAGAAGACGCCGATAGGCAGCCCTGTGGGAGCCCAGTAGTGGCACAGGGTGGTGCCCAAGAGGCTACTGCATGGAAAAGCCATGCTGGGGTGCCGGGACCTACCCATGAGCACCCTGCTGCAGAGCCTGCTGCAGAGCTTGGGGAGAAAGCAGCCAGCCAGCCCAGCGTCCTGGAGGTGGTGAGACCCAAAGTGCCAGCATCAGCAAGGAAGAGCCGCAAGCAGCGTGGAGTTGGTGGCACCGAGGTGACCCCTGGGGACAAGGAGCCAGCAGGAAGCCCGGTGAGGGGCAGCACAGCATCCAGCAGGGCCCCCTCGTCCTCCCCACTGACCTCAAGGAAGGGCAAAGGGAAGGAGAAGGCGGCCAAAGCGGCACCCATGAGGCTGAGCAGTGAGGAGGCTGCGGAGAGCAAACGGCCGACGGGCAGCCCTGGTGTGGAGCTGGGGGTTGTGCCCCCCAACGTGTCCCCAAAGCTGAAGGCAAAGGAGTCAGGAGCACAGTCACCAGGGAAGGCAAGGGCCAACAAGCTGGCCAGGCAGGTGGGGGGCACAGGGGCGTGTGACACTGTGCCAGTGGTGGTCACTGCACCGGACGCCACGCCAGTGGTTGTCACCCCATCGGTTGTTGTTGCTATACCAGATGCCATGCCAGTGGTTGTCACCACACCAGTGGTTGTCACCACACCAGTGGTTGTCACTGGGCTGGGAGAGCCATGCCAGGAGGGGAAGGCTCTCGGTCCCCAAAGTGTGGCTGCTGCTGCTGGGGGCTGCAGGGATTTCACAGCCAGCCCCCCCCAGGAGATGGGCTCCCCAGCATTCACAGCTGGGGGCTCCCCTGGGGCAGGCACCTTGGATGTGACATGGCCTGAGATGTACGAGTATTTGTTCTGTGAGTCCCAGGGGGAAGAAGAAGCAGCAGAGAACACGATGGAGGGTGAGAAAACACCCTTGGAAAGGGAAATATCCTTGCCTGAACTGTATGAGTATTTTTTCAATGAACCTGAAGGAAGTAGGAAAAAAGCCAAGCGTAAGGAGAGGAAGAGGAAGGAGTTCTTTGGCTTGCACCACGCTGAGCTGCAAAAGGAGGATCCCGAAGCGGCTACAGCCAAAGAGCCCCCGGTTGCCACAGTGCCTGAGCTGTATGAACACTTCTTCCCCGACAGACCCCAGCGCAGGGGGGGCTGGAGGGGATTTCTCTTCTATTCACCAGCCTCTGAGGTGAGGAAAGCCATGGGGGCTCTGATGTCCATCCTGCAGAGGCCAAAGCCACACAGCACAACCCAAGCGCTGACCTCCCCATCACTGGCACGGAGTGGGTCCCACCTTGCCCTGGTGCCACTGGGAGGGGGTCCTGAGTATCCACCAGCTTTGGACATGGCCCTTGCACTGAGAGGTAAAGCAGCTGGAGCCCACGTGTGGCTCTGCATGGAGACTGCTGAGATCTGTGCATTGCTGGCTTTGCATGGTGTATGCATGCAACAAGGTGTGCACTGTGCATGCATTTAGCAGGGTGTGCAGTTTGCATGCATGCAGCAGGCTGTGTGCCTGCCCCAATCCTTCTCCTAGCAGGGTTAGTTGTCCCTATGGTTGTGCCATCCTGTGGAACAACGTACACCAGTTCCTGGTGAGGGGATGGGAGGGAAAATGGCCAAATCCTTCTGCACCAAGGGACCCTGAGATATGCCAATGACTGCTGAGCTGCAGACTGATGATTTGGGAGAAAAAAAGCACCAACTTTGGGGCTGTACCCTGAGCTTGCTCCCCTTCCCACAGGCAGACCCGAGGCCCCGCTGGCGCTGACCCACAAGGACATGTGCCTTGTCTTCTGTGCCTTTGCCTCCTGGGCGGTGAAGACCTCCGACCTGCAGGCTCCGGATGCCTGGAAAACCGGTGTGTGGGGTTGGGGGAGGATGGGGTGTGCAGGGAGGAAGGCGGGGATCTCATCACCGAAATGTGCTGGTGGGAAAATGTAGCTGTTTTCCTGCTATTCCAAAGGTGCTTTCTAACATCTACAGGAATGTTGGTTCTGACACCTTGCTTAGGGTCTTTCCCTGTGAATGGGGTCTGTTGTCTTGCACGTAGCCTACAAGAGACCCCAATTTTATCCCAGAACAGCCTTTGCTGGTTGGGACCAAGGTGCCATTGAGGCGGCACCAAGATGGCATCGAGGTGGCCCCAGGCTGATGGGAGAAATGTTCCCCACGAAGGTCACCAGGAAGCTGACACCCAGGCTGAGAATAGCATGCTAGCTAAAGCAGCTCCACACCACGATCACAAGGAGCTCTTGGCCAGCTCTTCCTTGCCTTCTTAGTATCAGGGGCAGACGTGGGCACAGTGTGCCTCATGCCATGGGATTGCATAAAGCAGTGTGCAAGGAGCTTTTCTTGGGCACGTATGAGATGATCTGATCTCTGCTATGAGCCAAACTGGAAGATTTTGCTGGGTGTTCACAGAAGAGCTCCATCCATTTGTTCTGAGTTTTGGGTATTTTCTGCTTTTGGCTGGGATCAGGATGTCTGATGTGTGGTGGGACAGGGGCCTGGGATTACAAAAACTCCTGGCACTGTGTTGGCACCAAGTTAAGGCCATTGCCTTTGAGATATCAGGAGAGCTAACTCAAGAGATGCAGCTTGCTGCAATGGTTTTTTTCCCCAGTATCTCATATATAAGTTGTCGTAAGCCATGCCAGACACAACCACCATCATCATCCTGACATCCAAACCTTGTGTAGATGTACTGTGATCAATGCAACATTGTCGCTCAATCCAACACCAACATGGTGCTCAATCCAACACCATTGTGGTGCTCAATCCAACACCAACATGGTGCTCAATCCAACACCATCATGGTGCTCAATCCAACACCATCACGGTGCTCAATCCAACACCATCGTGGTGCTCAATCCAACACCAACATGGTGCTCAATCCAACACCATCGTGGTGCTCAATCCAACACCAACATGGTGCTCAATCCAACTCCAACATGGTGCTCAATCCAACACCATCGTGGTGCTCAATCCAACACCATCATGGTGCTCAATCCAACTCCAACATGGTGCTCAATCCAACACCATCATGGTGCTCAATCCAACATCATCATGGTGCTCAATCCAACACCATCGTGGTGCTCAATCCAACACCAACATTGTGCTCAATCCAACACCATCACAGTGCTCAATCCAACACCATCATGGTGTTCAATGCAATACCAACATGGTGCTCAATCCAACACCATCACGGTGCTCAATCCAACATCATCATGGTGCTCAATCCATCACCACCGTGGTGCTCAGTCCTTTCACTTCTCAGCACACAAGTGAAGTCTGTGCATCCTTTCCCTTGAAACAGCCATCTGGTGGAGCTATGACCCATGTGCCCAAACTAGACATCCAGATGTGGTCTCCAAGGTGCAGGCAGCGCAGGATGCACTGGGAACAACCTCATGAGATGGGGATACGTAGCAGGAGGTCCCATGGCCTCCAAGTTGGGAAAACACTCTCTAGGTTGCAAGAAGCTGCCACCCTCACCATGGGAATGTGACGGGCTCTTTTGCAGTGTTCCTGGCAAGCTTTGGCACGCTGTCTGCCATCCGCTACTTCCGACGGCAGGTCAGGGAAGGACGGCCCCGCACCTAGCCCCAGGATAGCACGTACCCAAGGACAGCTGAGGATGGGCACCTTGTTCTTGGGCAGCACGAGGAGCCCGGAGCCCAGCACTGAGACTTCTGAGGAGCCATCCCCAAAGGGGACAAGATGTCACGGGGAGCAGGATCCTTCCGGTGACAACACGGTAGGCGGTTTGTACCTGTGCCGGACAGGAGAGGAGCCTGGCGTGGGCCAGCTCTGTTCTTTCTTCGCACACTTCTTGCATATTTATGCTGCCTGCAAGGAGCAGGATTGGCACCCGACCTCCCTGTGGGGGTCACCCACTGGCAAAACACCGAGATGGAGAGCAAAAAGAACAAACAGAAAAAGTGCTTCATGTTCTACAAAAGGGATCGGGGCTGTGCACTGGGAAGAGCCCTGGCAAGGACAGGAGCGTGTCGGAGGGGGCACAAGGAGTGCACATGTGGCTCTGATGGGTGCCAGCCCTGGGGTCTGTTTGTTCCATGCTGCTCCTGTCCTGGAGACATGGAGTGGGAGGAGGAGGAGGAGGGTGAGTGTGACCTTGTGGGGGACGAAGGGGTGAGAGGCAAAAACAGAACGGTTCTGTGTCTAGTCACCCAAGAGCATTATTCAAGAGGGTTTTCTGCGCTCACAAGTCTGCGAACAGCAGAAATGAGGAGTTGGGTAGGCACTTAGGGACCAGATCCACACAGGTACTGGGGAAATCTTCCCTAAAATCCCATGTGGGTCTGCCTAGGAGCTTTATAGGAGCAGCCCGATGCAACAAGGGGCAAGAAGAAGAGGTTCTGCTCTTCTTTTACAATACAGAGTGCCATGCATGGGTTGCACTGAAGACCTGAAGTGCAGAGCAGAGAGCACACAGTGCAATTATGCAGTGGGATACATATCAGCACGTGATGAGGGAGAGATACTGGCTCTGTGTAGACTGTGTAGGAGCTGTACGTTGGGTATGAGGAGTTGTGTGGAGGAAGAGAACAGACTAAATATGCTGGAAGCTTCCAATAAAGATCTATCTCCTTTAATACTTTGTGTGCACTCCCGTGTCTGCATGGTGAGCTCCTTCAGAGCCTGGGCTTTCCAGCGCTCACCTCTCTTAGCAGCCAGGTGAACCCGAGGTGCAAGTGGGAGCAGCCAGCAGCTCAGCATCTCAGCCCCACCACCACCATAGAAACGACCTTTTGGGTGCATCCTGGAGGCTTCGTGCGTGTCACCGAGGTGGGCGCAGTGCCACCCTGCCCTGCACGCAGCTCCCATGGCTGTCACCTCCTTGAAAAAGTCAGGCAGGTGCTGGCCTGCTTGCACCGTGTGCGCCGAGGGGGCAACGGCTCTGTGCTGCAATCTGCTTGGCCACAGCAGCTCCTTTTATATTTCAGTCACATCTCCTGTCATGAGATGAGAGCAAAGCTTCCTGCGGACATTTCTGTTAGGTCAGGGCTGTGTCATTGCCAGCAAGAGGGCTTCAGAGGGAGAGCTGGGAGCTGGAACGGCGCAGTGGGACCGTGCTGCTATTGCCACCTCCTGCTGTGTCAGAGCAATGCCAGGAGGAGATATTTGAGTCTCACCCAGATGGAGCCCAGGAGCCAACACTGCAGCCATGCACCAGGGATGCAATTTAACCCAGTGCAGCTGTGGGGGCAGAGGGCTGCTGCTGAGGGTTGCAGTGCTGCCAGCAAGGCCGAGCAGCTTGCTGCAGGCGCATGGAGTGAATTGGAAAGCCCCTTCCTGAGACCCCCAGGACACGGGGGGAGAGTGAAGGCGAAGGGATGGCAAAGAGAGAACAACGCCTGCCAGAGGAAGGTGCGCTGTAATTGTAGGGCTCACAGTACCATTCCATTCTGAATAAATAGATCCTGTTGGTTATTAGCACACAGCTTCCCAACAAAAGGTAAACCTGGAACGACACGACGACAGCAGAAGACCCAACCCAACACACGCACCGCAGCACCGAGCCTCATCCACAGCTTCAACATTAAATACATCCCCGACTCAGCCACATGTACACATTAAATACATCAAATTCACTCAAACCTCGCAATGTAAACTTTGCTGGATACCTTCTGGAAAATACAGGTAAGTACAATGTAATACGTAGACATTCAAGTACGAAACGCTGCTGGGTTGCTTTGTGTGCACCAAAACAGAGATTTCATCGCTATGTTTGGTTTGCAGCCTCCGGAGGGGACAAAGGTTAAGAATTTGGAGCCTCAGGTAAAAAAGAAAACATTTGGGTTTGCTGCTGACCTCATATGTGCTGAGGGATCTGGCCAAGAGGCTGCAGAGCGATAGCACCCAGACTCTGTCCCCTGTTGTTTGTGCCCTGATCTCCCCAGGTGCCCCCAGATGCTGAGGGATGGGAGGAGGATGTGGCCCCCTTCCCCCATCCCCCCCTCGCAGTGGGAACCATTCTGGGATGTCCTTAACACTGCTCCCAGGGATCGCTGCGGATCCCTTTGCTTCCCACACCCACCGGGGTGGGAGAACAGAGCCCAGGGGTCATCCTGTGCCCGGTGAGACCTCTGTTCACACTTCATAGCAGGGTGCTGGGCTGTCTGGCTCCCTGCCCTCGGCGTCCCACAGGTTGTCATAGCTGAGCTCGCTCTGGAAGCTCTGCAGCTCAGCATAGTCGTGGTACACTGCAGAGTCACGGTGCAGGCAGCCGCCTTCTGGCACATCGTAGGCACCCATGCCATCATCTGCAGGGAAACAGCACAGCCCTGAGAGTCCCTCCAAGGCAGCCTGATTCAGCTGCCTGCGGTCAGCAAGGAGGAGGGAAGGGCACAAATGGGGCCCTGCACTCCTCCTTCAGCCCTGCTCCAAAGACACCGATGAGGGACGTGGATGAGGCTGGAGATGGGGATGGAGAACCCAGCAGCACCCACGGGCCTCACCTGGTGGCTGCAGCAAGGGGCCCAGATGTTCCTCTGGCAGAGATGACACCTGGAAAGGAAGAGATGAACCGATTGGGATGGCACAGTGCTGCAGCCCTGGGGTACCCCCGTGCCCTCCACACTCCCCACGTTGCACCCACACAATGGGCTCCAATCCTGAGAGAGACAAATCAAGTTCCCAGCCCCTCCCAGGTGCTTACAGAACAGCACTGCAGGGCTGCTCCCTGCCCCTGGACTGCACTGACAAACTCACGTTGGCAAGGTATGGAGCATCTGCAGGAAGCTGGGGGTGTCTCTGTGCCCCGAGCACCTCCATCCAGTGCCTGCCGGGCAGGGGCTGGGCAATCTTCTGACACTGCAGGACCTAAACAGAGCAAATGGCAGAGCTGATGCCCATCATCGATGCCCATCATACGGCAGCAGTCAGGGCTGCTATTTCCACAAGCATCACAGTGAGGAAAACAGAAGGAATCGGAGAGGAGGAAACCTTACGTTGCTCATTTCCAGCTGTGCTGGGGGGTCCGTGGGGCGATGCGGTGTGCTATAGGTGCAGTAGGGCTCACTGTACAGCGCAGGCAGGACGGGGTGCTGGGAGATGAGGCTGCACGGTGCCTGTTCCACATCCTGCGTGCCTGGACCACATCTGCCTTTGGGCTTCTTGGTGCTGCTGCCCCTCTGCAGCTCCTGCACAGGCAGCACGGTGCTTGGCCAGTTGGTGTGGGGCAGGCACTGCAAAAAGGCAAAGCTGGCTCTTTTCCATCAGCCTGGACCCACATGTGAGCGATGCATGGTCACCGCCTCTCTTGGGTGCTCCACCTGCTCCCTTCCCACTAATTTCCTGGGATTTGGGCATGGCTTTCACTCACATGGAGAGGTTGGGAATAACCAGGGCTGTGTGGCTCCTCCAGCAGCATGAAGGACTGAGCGTCGTGCAGCGAGCCGCTGTGCTGGGACAGGTGTGTCAGGGTGTTGGTCCCTTTCCCTCCAGATGCCCAAGAGTTGGTGCGGCCATCGGAGGCCAGTGAGCCTCTCCCACTGCCAGCAAACTGCAGAGGAAGAGAAAAGGGTTGCATCAGAGCAAACCTGAGCATCCCAACACCCTGCATTGACATGTGCTGCTCCATAGGGCTGGGCATCCCACGGATAGAGGCAACCCCAGGGCTGAGCATCCTACAGATGGAGCTCCCTTGGGCTGAGATACCTATGGATGGGGCTAAAGCTTCACAGTCCAGCTCAGCCTGGGCTCTTGCATCAGGGCCACCCATCCCCATCCCCACTGGATTTATACTGGTTTCCACACAAATCCGCAACAGCTGTTACCTGGCTGAGGTGTGGCAGCTTTGATCCTGAGAAACTCTCTGATCCGGACAAGGAGGAGTCAGCATTTCGAAACTGGGCAGTTTTGAGGCAGTAGAGCCACTCCTGGTAATCCTCATAGCTGCGGCAGATGACGCGGATGGAGTTGATCAGCCGGCCTGCGAGACAGCATCACGCGGGGCTGCTGCTGGGGCCGGGCTGCAGCCCACGGTGCCTCCCCCAGGAACCCATGGTCGTTCCCATACCCATTCCCCATACCTTATCTCCATCCCCATCCCCACACTGCATCTCCATACCCCATTCCCCTTTAGCCACCCCCACACCCTATTCCCATCCCTCAACTCCATCCCCCATTCCCCATCCCCACCCCCATTGCTGTCCCATACCCCATCCCCACACACCATACACCATCCCCATACCTCATCCCCAGGCACCAGATCCCTACACCACCACGGGACAAGAGGATCTCCCAGCCCAAATCCAGATTGCATCCAGCGCAGCCCTAAATATGTACCTTCTATTAAAAATGAGGTTTTATCGTTCTCTTCAAACAACACCTGGATGGCATTGAGTGGCAGCTCGCCCTGTTGGGGATAGAAAAAAATCACTGTCTCTTTTCTAGCCCTCTCGGCAACATTTTCCCACCTTTTAGCAGCTGATGTCTCCAAAACACTGCACAAGCGTTGTCCCCACAGAAGCTGACCTGCTGGCTGGGATTTCCAGCCTGGAAGCCAGGAATCTCCCCTCCATACCCTGCAAAGCCTCACAAAGACAGGGCTGAGCCCCACGGGTGCCAGCAGCTGAAACGTGAGCCCTGGGCTGTAGGGCACACATTTGTGGCTGCCACTCCGGTGGCACACATGGCAGAGGCTGAAGCTCTCTGTCCCCAACTCGTCCTCAGTGCTGAGCACAATGCAATCATTGCACGCACGTCCACAGCGGAATTGCACAGCCATGGAGGTGGTTTGGTGCTGAGAGAGGGATGACAAACTCCTGCAGCATTTTTCCTGTGTAGGAAAGCCATTTATGGTCCGAGCAGTGCAGACCTTGGGAGGAAAAACTAAAGCAGCGCTCTGTGACTCAGTTTTCCCCTGTTGCTGCTGTAAGAAATGGACTTTGGTGCTGCTACGCATGGGCGGGGGCTGGCGTGGGGCAGGCACAGAGCATCGCTTGCAAACAGCCCTCCTGAGCATGGCAACCCCCAAAACCAGCAAGGAGAAGGGCCAGACTCTTTTCACATCTACGTGAGGGCTCAGCAGGCTTGTAGAAGCGCCGGGAGAAGGCTGCTGTGCCCCAGCATGCCCGTGGAAGAGCCGGTTCAAGGGGAATCCCCTGCAGCCCCGCACCGTGGGAAGGCAGCACAGCGAAGGATGGGGAAGACAAATCCAGTTTAAGGTTTCAAAAGAGATGAGTTCATCCAGGAGCCCAACCCAAGGCCCCCTCGTGCAGCGTCCTCTTCCCAGGAGCTGCCGACAACGCGCTCCCGAAAACAAGCTCAGCCCGAGGTGTGGCACAGGAAAACACCCAGGCGGGTGTTCAGGGAGAGCTCTCATGGTGCATGGCCCTGCTCCAGCCCGTGGATGCTCCACGCAGCTCTTCCCACTCCAATTAAAAGCAGCCTGCACGCCGCAGGGCATGGCACAGATGTGGTGACATCGCATCCTGGCGCTGCGCACCTGTCGGTTGGGCACCGCGCTGCTTTTTTCTCTGCTCAAACCTGAAAAAAACAGCCTTGGAGCGCACGTGGCTTCTTGACAGCCCTTGGAGTGATGCCTGAGATGTTGGCTCGGGGGGCCAATCGCACTGCAGGTGATACAGGTGCAGCCCCCATACCATGCATGCTGCCTGGGTGCTGCTGACTTTCACCTCCTCCTCCCTGCATCGCGGTGCTCGGCAGCCAGCTCCTTTCCCGCAGGGCTTTGTAGGAGGGCAAGGTGTTTCTCATGGGAAGAGGGCTTGCAACACCCCGCTGCTGTTCACCTGCCAGCTGGCGAGGGAGGCAGAGCCCTTGCCAAGAGGAGGAGGGGAGCCAGGTAGAGGGAACAAAGAGCCGAAGCCGTGCTGTGGGTTGGGGAGAGAAAAGAGAGATGCTGGAGGATGAATGTACCTTAAAGTAGAGGCCGTTGTGTTCTTCAGACACAATCACCAGCGTGGAGGGGTACAGCACCAGCAGGCGCTCGTGCTGCTCCTAGAGAAGGAAAAGAGCGGTGCTGAGCCCAGGGACAGTGCTCTCCTGCTCCATCCCCAGACACTGCAGCTGGGCCAGCAGAGTGGGGATGAGCACTGCCCCACGATGTGCGTTGAAGGGCTCTTCAGGGGCACCACGGTGGTCCTACCTGGAAAGGCAGGTGCTGGAGCTTCACTTTGGAAACGCAGAGGACGTCACCGAGGGATTCCCGCTGGGTCCCCCTCCACTCCTGGACAGGCATGTTCTGCACCGACCACCGCAGCTCTTCCTTCCCCACCGAGCTCTGCTTCCAGTCATCCTAGAGATGGACCAAAGCAGAGATGTGCCCTCCTCTTTGAAATGCTCATCGAGCTCCGGATATTGGGTATTGGATATTGAGAATTTCCCCAGACCCAAGCCAAGGTGCTGCAAGAGGTGATGGGGGAGCAGTGTGCTGCAGAGCACAGCATTCACCCAGCACTGAGCCTCTGCATCCCAGCCCCAAGCACCAACCTGAGCAATGAAGGGCAAGCCCAGGTTCCCTCCGTTCAAGTGGATCTGCTTCTCCAGGTGATAGAGCCACTGCTTCAGCTCCGGCTCCGTGGGGCAGAACACAATCAAAGGGTTCAGCAATGGACCTGGGTGTTGGAGAGATGAGATGTGTTGAGCTATGCAGCATCAAAGGGCACCACATGCTTCTCAGCTTTGCTTCGGCTATAAATGTATAGACCAACCACTTCCCCATGTATGTATTCATTGCTGCACCTGTGCCAGACAAGCTGCAGTGCAAGTGAAGGCTCACACCCCCTGCTACTCACTGCAGAGACACTCTAATGATGTTAATCATCACTTCTGGCAGGCTGCAGGATGGATGTTGGGATTAATAATTGACCAGTGATCTCAGGTTATAACAAACTCGGTGAGATGGGGATTTGTGGGGCTCGGAAGGAGCCAGATAAGCGAGCGCACGGGATAAACACGGTACTTTGCCCTTTGTGGAGCCTTTCATCTCATGAGACCTGTGTTAGTTATGAAGATCAGGTAATTAAGACATTGAAACACCTCTGGCTTGTCAGAAATGCACTGACACAAAGACGGCAGGTGGGAGGGGGGAAGCTGAGGCAGAGCAGCTGCCCCTGCATCACTCCGCTCAGCTCCATCTCACTGGTTGGGTACGAGGAGTTATGCAGGTCCAGGGCTCACCCCTCTTCCCTGCCTTGGTTTCCTCATCTTTGCAATGGGGATCAAGAGATCCCCTGCACAGTAGGGGGTCAAGGTGCTAATAGCATTACCCAGGAACTTGGGTGGCTATGGGTGTTTACCATGGTCCTGCAGAGCAGCAGCAATGACACAGCCGTGCTGAGCAACCTGTGCCAGCCTCGTGCTCCGTCCCACAGCCCCATCCTTCCTCTTTCTGCAGGAAGGCTTTGGGCCATCTCTGAGCCAGGCTGGGCTGCTCACAGTCCCACCAGCAGCTGGACCACAAACCCAAGGCATAGCAATATTATCAGCATCTCCTTTTTACTATCTCTGGGTGGCCATGGCATGGTTTTCTCTTCCTTGGCTCTGCATCTTCCCAGCAATCCTTCCCTATTTCTGTGCACTCCAGGCTCTAACTACCACCCCTGGGGCCTTGGGGCTGCTGTAACTCAGCAAAGAAGCCTCTGGCCACACTGCAGACAGCTCATTATCCCTTGTATAAGCAAGGCGAGCAGTTGGAAAGCCTAAAAACTCTTCAAGGCAGCAGCGCTGACAGGGGAGTCCCCACTCAACCCTTTCCCTGCCCGCAGCCTTGGGCATCCCTACCAGCTAAGGATGCAGAGCATCAGTTCCCTGCCTCCTCCCCCCACGGTGTGGTTTTCCACTTTGTCACCATGGGGCAGCTGTGGTTTCACCCACAGCCTCTCAAACCCTGGGGCACAGACCTGTGATGCGGAAGGCGTGCTGCTCCTCCTGCCCAGCGCTCCTCCTGCTCTCCACCTCACAGACATTCAGCTCTTTCAAAGGCAGCAGGCCCTGCGTGGGAAGGAGACACTGCATTATTGGGGCAGCCCACAACAAAGAATGCCCCTTTTCCCATAGGTTGGGCTGCCAACAGCTGGAAACATCTGAGCCTTCCATCCAGAGCTGCTTCCAGATCTTGGAGAAAACCTCAGCAAAACCAAACACAGGAATATGGGAATAGCACAAAGAGGAACTGAGCTGCTCTCTTCCCATACCCCAACCCTTCACACACAGTGCACAGGAATGATGACAAGCATGTGCTCCCATCTGGGGCTCTTGGAACAGGGGCTGTGAAAGATGCTAATTGCTGTGATGTCTTGGGGCCTCTGCTGGCACATTTAATTCCTTCTTAATTCCTTTAGGATTAATAATCCAAGGGGCTGTTTGTAAAGCAGGTGGGGGATTGGTGATGGTGTTTGCATTCTGCTGTGTGTCTGATGGCTGGCTTGCTGCGTGAGTCAAGAGAGCACATCGTCATATTGCATTAACCTCAAGTGACCTAGAAGACAATAAATCATTTCTAAAGGGGATAAGTTTCCCCAACATCCACAAAGCAGCCACGCTTGGTTGTTGTTACTCACTCCTGCAGAGGGAGAAAGCATTCAGGGTCGGTTTTGGCTGTGATTTTTCAGCTGTATGTGCATAATAGCCTTTAATGAACCCACATCACCAAAGGTTGCTGGTAGAGGCCCATCCCATCTTGGCCATCCCACCCAGTGCCCCCATTTTGGCCGTGCTGCCCCTTGGAGGTGCCCTACCTGGTAGGTGAGCCCATTGGAGCCCACGGACTGGAAGTAGAGGTGAGACTGGAAGAGCTCCAGGTAGCAATCATTGACCTCCTGCAGGAAACACGTTTGGGGTTTCTGACAAACGTCTGCCACAGCTGTAGGTGCCATTGCCCAGCATTTCTCCCCACATCCCAGCCCTGCAGGGTCAGGCTGTGAATTACCTGGCAGTGCTGAAACTTGAATTTGACCTTGGAATAATAGATGATTTTCCCCAGGTTCCTGACGACCGTTTTCCTCCGTCCCTTCTTGAACAGGCTGGGGAACCTCTGGTCCAGGTTTTCCTTCTGGTTTTCTTGGTTCTGAATGCTCTGTACCAAAGATTGGGGATAAACAAGTCAGAGGTGGGATGTGGGATGGATGGAGGAGGTGTCCCCCAGCACAGCACTCTGCATCTGCTCCGGATTTGGGGTCTCTGTGCTGAAATCAGCTTTGAGCTCAGCTGGCAGAGATGGGGATGTGTGCAGTGGGGGAGACGGGAGCTGGAGGGATGTTTTCTAGGGTGGGAAAGGGAGTGTGCAAAAGCGTATTTAGGGTTTCCCAACCCTGACCTCCTGCCATCCTGACCCAATTGACTGGGACAAGGACCAAGCAAGGCTAAGACAGTGCAGTTTGCCTTCCAGGCCAGGGGTTTCCCATGTTTCCTGAGCTCTGGTTCGATGGAAATTCCTTCCTTGTGCAACGGCACAAACCCACGCCCCTATTGCACTCCACTGCCTGCAGCCCATGGGGTATTGCACACAGGCTCAGAGATACTCATTGCCAAGCAGAAGAGAGAGGATAAGAGCCACGAGCTCACCCTGAACCAGGCTGCAAGCCTGAGAGGGACCTTTTTTACCCCTTTACATGGGATATTTCCTCCCATGTCGAGGCGGGAGGGCTGCGGTGGTGACATGTTGAAGCAGCATTTCCAGGCACGCAGCAGGGAGCCGGGGGACAGCACAGAGACAGCAGCTGCGCCCCGTGATGAATGCAGAGCCAGCAGCACAAGCTCACCCCTGTGGGCCCCAGTGACTCACCCCGGTGGAATGGCACCAACCCCAGCCATCCCTGGTGCTCAGCGGCTCACAGGACCCTCATACCTGCAGAGCTGAGCTCCTTTTGCACCCACAGAGGTCTCTGAAATCTCCTCCAGGTGCAGCTAAGCCCTTTGCTGCTGCGGTCTCCCTCCCAGCTCCACGCAGTGCCATGCACACACATCCGGGCCGTGGGGAGCTGCAGGCTGCCTGGTGATGCTCTCACCAGAGGCAATTAATGTCTGCTCCTGTGCTTCCCAGGCTCAAACCTCAGCACTCACAGGGCCCGGTGACTCAGTTTTTTTTCCCTCCACATCATCACCATCTGCCCTTGGAGAAGCCTGGAGCCAGCTCTTGTGTTTCCAGCTGCAGCCCGGGGTCAGGGCTGGAGGGGGCAGGGGAGCAGCTCTGACCCTGCATGGCCGGTGGGCAAAGGGAGGGATTGGGATTTTTCTCTCTTGAGAAAGATGTAATTGAGAAGGGCTTCCAAGCGCCAGCGGTCTTATCAGCACCGATCAGGTCTTTTGGTCAGGCAGAAAGAAGTGGGGCAGCTCAGGTCAATTTTTTACCAGGCGGGGCTCTGTGTTTTTCTCCCATTTCTGCTCCACAGGGGCTGCAGGCAGCACGGATCCCAGGCGAGCAGCTTTCTCCCAGGGCTCTGCAAGCAGTGCCAACCCCGACACCTCCTTGCCCTCCCCACATCTCCGCTGCTCATCCCGCAGGTAGAGCCGGTTGCTGATTAACCTGCCCGTACCCTGCAGCCCCCGCTGACTCCCCGCTGAATCACCCTGCAGGAAGGGCTCAGTCCCTCGCACAGTTACCCAAAGCCAGAGCTGTGCTCCGGGCAATATCCTTCCCCTGAGGATTTGCTGTGGCTGGGAGGGGTGGGAAGCAAAGGGAAGGGCGGGGTGTGGGAGCTGCACAAGGATGCTAGCGGTGGTGGGGTGGGAGCAGGGATTGGGGGATGCCCCCAGCACTGTGCACGCAGCTAGACTGACTCCATCACCTCCCAGATGGAGGTGTCCCACAACAGATGGTGCCGAGTTCCACTCAGGATGTCCCTCGTAGCACCATGCCTCAGTTTCCCCCTTTCCCCACATTCACGTGGCTCAATTGCCCTACAGCAGCACGCACTCAGCGCCGCCCCATCCGCAGCCCTGGACCACCCCGAGGTCCTGGGCAAACACACAGTGCAGCGTTCCCCGAGCACTGCTGGGATGCAGCCATATGGCCACGGGGCTGCTACGTGCCCGGGGCAGACCTGCCCTTCCTGATTATCTTCCCAGCTCTCATTGCTAAGACGCTGCCTGCTCCGTCTCATTCCAGCGTGGGAATGAATCATCCTACCTTTGAGTGTTCGCTCGCATTTTCCCTTCCTACCCAGAAACAAAGAACTGAGAACAGCGATGATGTTCCCACCACACTGCACTCCCCCCGAATCACACACGTAGAGATGCAGCATGTCCTTATCCCCCCCCCTCTGTGGGGATCCCAAGCACAGGGCTCACCCCTGAGCTGCCCTGCCGTGCAGCCTGGTGCACCTTTGGCCCTGGGATGGGTGGGAATGCAGCCTGTGGGGCAGGATGTGCTGGTACTTGCCTTCCCAGGGATGTACTGCAGGATTTTGTCTGTCGTTGTATCCCTCTCCCCATCGCCGTCTATGCCGAGGAAGCTGGGCAGCTTTTTCTTGCCATTTTGCCTATGGGGCAGGGGAAGAAACGGCACAGATCTGAGCTGATGCAGAGCGAGTTCTGCTCAGAAAAAAAGGGAACTTGGAAAGCTCTGTGAGCAGTTTGCTGTGGGCTTTCTAATCACCCCAGCCCAGCACTGAGCTGATAACCGCCTGGAATGATTACAGCGGGTTTCGTGCTGCACCTGTTGGTGTTTCTTTGTTTTATTTTCCATTTCTTCACATCACCAAATATTCTCAGCTGAGCCCGGTAGCAGCGATGTCCTATTGCAATGTGCCACCTCCAGCCCCACTGTGAGACCCTCAGGGCAGAGCTGCGTGTGCACACGCACACACACACATGCATGCATGCACACCACTGGTGTTATGGGGTCTTTGTGGTTTTCCTCTCTTCCCTTCCACCCCCAGCAGAGCCCCCCTGGTACAGCACACAAGGAGCCCCATCTGGGGCTGCAGTACCACCCTGCAGAGGTGTCTGCTTCCCATGGGGGCACAGCAGGGGTCAAGCTGAGTGCCAGGGTTTGGGGTTTTCCTTCTAAAGGGATAGGGATGGGTAGGATGGGTACACTGGGTTAGGGTGAGGGTGAGAGTTAAGGTTAGGTTTGGTTAACGTTACCGTTAGGATTATGGCCAGTAACCCTATGGTTAGGGTTACCACCGGGGTTATGGTTAGGGTTACTGTTAAGGTTAGGGTTAGGATTAGGGTTAGGGCTATGGACAGGGTTATGGTTAGAGTTAGGGCAGCACAAATAAAATGCAAAACAAAGGAATGCTGAGCGCTCAGCTCTGTGCCCCACGGTGGGGAGGTGATATTTCCCAACTCCAGCGAAATAAATCACGCTGTTCCTCAGGGCAGTGTGGCTGCAGCACTCCGGCGCAGCACCACGATCCCCCTCCCAAGGCACCTCCAGCTGCCGTGGCACCACTCCAAACCCCCCAAACCTCCCATTGCTGGTGGAACACTCTTTGGGATTCCCAAGAAGAGCTCAGCGCCGACCCCGTTCCCAACGAAAGCATTCGTACTCACTCTTTCTTCAGCGAAGGTTTCCTCCTGAAGGAGTGCCGGAACCCCCCAGGCGCCTGCGGGACGCACGCAATGTTCCCCATTCCAGCAGCCCAGGAGCACTGGGAGCACTGGGAGCAGAAGCAGAGCGTGTGTCACGCAGCCATGCCCCGCTTCCGTCTGTCGGCACTGACTTGTGGGTGTGAGCCGGCAGCAAACAGACTTTTGGCCCAGGGCTCTCACCGGCTGCTTCTCCTCCGCCCCGTGTAGGGCCGGGACGTTTGGGGAGGGGCTGCGTCCCAGGGCTGAGCCCAGCTCACCGCAGAGGATAGGGTTGAAGAAATGGCCCGGGAACATTCTTCTTCCAGGGAGTCGATGGTTGCTGGAAGGGGAAAGGGATGAGGAAAGAGGTGGTGACGACGCGGAGTCGCTGATGATGGTGTGAAAGGTGGATGCGGAATGAGTATCCTTGTCCTGCTGATTGAGAAAAGAAAAAAAAGCTGGGCTGGGTGGTCACAGCAAATAGGGAAACTCCATAGTGTTATTATGAATCAAACCCAAAGCACGCAGACAGCTCACGGCTGAGGGTTCTGCGAGGAGATTCTTGGGTTGTGGCTGTTTAGCATTTGGCACGGAAGGAGTTAATGGGGACAGTGCTATCTTGGTGGGTGAAGAAGGCCCCTGTGGCAGTGAGGGGTTTGCAGGGTGCAGGTTTTGTCCCTGCAGAGTCACAGACCTGCAATAACCTGGCAGAGCAGCAGCAAAGGCAGATGCTGAGAAAGGCGATTTAAGCCCAAAGCAGCGTGTGTGTTTTGAACAGGAAGGTTCGTCCCATGCTGGAACACCTCCCAGATTATGATGGATTCTCTGACATGGGGTTTTAAGACCGGGAGAGGATGTTTTGCTTGCAGGGATGTTTGAACCATGCTGGGATTGGCTCTGGGAGGCCACAGGGACACGCTGGGATTGTTGGACTCCGTTTGCACCCACCTTGTGTTGGAGCTGAACAAGAGCAGCACATCCCACAGCGCCAATCCCGCAGCTGGGGAGGGGGCTGCTAAGAGCAGAACATCTGCCAAAGGCTCCTGCACCTTCCACTTTTAAATCAGCCCCTTCTCCCACTCCTTGTGTAACTCATTAACCCTTTGTGGCCAGGTAAAACCATGGGACACCCCCTGCCCCCTGCAGGAGCCCCATATATCTTACGGCCGGGCACTTCTGCACACCCTGCACAGCCAAATGCTGGCGACTCCTGGCAGCCACCGAAGCTCACAGCCGATGGCAACAACTGGGATTTGGTCAGGAAAGGTCCGATTTCTGCTAAGAGCCGTGGCTAACACGCTCAGCACCGTGACCAGAAACGTGCTGTTCCTCCGCCGTGTTTGCTGGGTTCCAGACCTCGGAAAGACTTTTACAGTTATTTATAGAAGCCCGAAAGAGAAGCAGGAGCCTGGGGAGCAGACAGAAAGAGGACACGGCCGGGCTGCAGCCAAGCCAGTGTGACAGCACAGGGCTGTGCTGCAGGGTTGGGAGTGTGTGCACAGGAAAGTCCCCCCTCGGGCCCCACGGATGCAGTTACCCCTTGCCATGCAGCTCCACGCTGCCCTTTTCACCCCCTGCTCCCATGAAAGGGGTCTGGCACTCCCCCCAGCCAGCAGTGAGTGGCAGCAGCTCATGAAGGCAGATCCGAGCCCTCTCCTCCCACCCCGGTGACAGCTGGAGGAAAGGAGGATGTTTCCCGTCTGGTTTTCATTTCCACGGCAGGGAAAGCTGTCAGCAGTGCTGGAGGCTCCTGGGGAGCCCAGGCTGGGATTTAAAGGCTGAGAGAGGTGTAAATCACTCTGCCTCCAAAGCCCCCATGCCTCGAGCTGGGTTTGTCCCAATGAGCTCCAGCAGGACCCCCTCCCCTTGCTTTGTCTTCCCAGCAGTGCTGTCTGAGTCCGCCAGGGAAGTGCAAAAGAAGGATGCAAAAGGCAGGATCCTGTATTCAAGAAAACGTCTTTATTGTACACGTTGGCTTTGTATTGCTTGTATCCCCTCCCCGGTCCCATGTAGTGCAAAAAATTCCTTGAAACGGAGTTCCACATAAATAAGTAGGGAAACTTACAGAGAAACCAAAGTGACGACGGTTGGACGTGGACACGGCGGGTCTGCTAGCGGCGAGGGGCGAGCTGTGCCCATAATGGGGTCAGCACTGCCAGCCACAGCGGGACCCCTGGGGGACACAGCGGGAGCCCCTCGCCTAGGGGGACGGAGCTCACATGGGAAACAGCACATCTGGGGAGGATTTGGGGTGAGACAGCACTCAGTGAGGACGGCAGAGGAGCCGCGGAGAGCTGGCGGTTCTCCTCCCCACGCAGGGACGGACACAGACGGACGCACGGCCCCGCTGAGGTCGTGCAGCACCAGAAGCAATCCCGACCCCGGTGTCAACCCGGGGGCAGGTGCCGACACCTCGTGTCCACACAGTGCGGGTCGGGGTGCTCCGATTTCTCCCTTTCCTTCCTTCGTTTCCCACAGAGGAAAGCAGCGAGCACCTGCATAGTTAGGACGTGGGGCGCGGGAGGCTCCCCAGGTTTCTGTTTTGCAGAACAGCCTCGGGGCTGGTATTGCTCAGGACCCAAGCGGTGGGTGACAGAGGTGATGCTGCCCGTGCTGCTGATCCCCAGAGGAAGGACAGCATCGCCGTTGCTGAAGGTTCCCACCACCCTTCTTCCGTTCCTCTCGTTGGCCTCAGCAGCAGCATCTCCTTCGCAGAGGATCCTGGAGCTGCTGGCTGCAGGAGTCCAGCAGCGTTACACTCCTCGTGTTGCTTACAGGGATGGTATGAAAAGAGGCGAGACCTCTCTCATGCACGCACACACACACCCATGTACACGCACGCTGTGTCCATTTCACCCATGTCAGGGTTAATTTGAACTAAACTGGGGGGTCCTTGGCTCATCCCAAACTCAGCTTTCACCCCAAGGAGAGGAGAAAGCAGGGAACCCCTATGAAAATTTAGGCCAAATGCCATCACTGTGCAGATGGGGTGGACTTGATGATCTCAGCAGTCTTTCCAACCTTAGCGACTCTACGATTACGATCCTACAGGTAAAATATGAACTCTGTAAACGGGAAATGAGGAGTGTGGGAACGAGGAGAAAGGCATCAGCCTGAAACAAACAAACAAACAGTGTCACCATGTTCCCAAGGCCACAACTGGATGCTGTTGAGGTACCGGTGGCTGAGTCATTCCCCTCCAACGTGGGGAACACTCTCCCAATCCAAGACTCACACCCTACAGCACACACACTGAAATCTAAGCAACCCCAGAGGTTCCATGGCACAGGTCTGGAAGGACAGGCTTGTGATTTACGGTGCTAATTGATTCCAACCTTCATTTGAAGTGGTTGCCTAATTGCCAAGGAGTTGCTAATTGCGCACGGTCCCTTCCGTGCTGTTTTCACTGTACATATGGTATCTCACACATGCACACACACCCACACATCTATAGAGAACGTCTTCCAGGACGCAGTCATCATCTCATCAACAATTAAGAAAAGTAATTGCATCCCTTCTGCTGCCTCCAAAGCAGATGGGATGGGGAATACCGGCAGGGTGTAAAAATAAAATGATATGAAGTCGTTAAAATTAAAATCTTGCGTTCAAATTAAAAAAAAAAAAAAAAAAAAGAAGGTGGAAAGTGAACGCCAACAAAAATAACGCCAGGCAATCCTCCTTGTCTGGAAGGCTGGACCTTGCCATCAAGCTGGAATCTGCTCTGCAAAGAGGGAAACAGCAACAGGCTGCTCTGTTCCCAGCCAGACGGCGCAGTGGGATGCATGGAGGGAGCAGGGATGGGTGCAGGCAGGTCCATCCCATCCACTTGCATGGCTCCCCATGGCCGGTTGGGTCTCTGTGAATGAGGCTTTGTCTCCAAATTTCACCTCCTCCAGGCCCGGTCCCTTCGCTGGGCTTCATTTGTGTATTTTTAAGGCATCAATTAGACACCATTGAGAACCGTGCGGCGGCCTCAGAGTCTTTAACAGTGCACATTAGGCTTGGTCAAGAGTTTGGCTACAGTGACATTCGGAGGGACGCTGCACATCCAACCACGTCCCTGGGAGGAGCACTGCCCACCACGGCGAAGCCCCTGGGTTGGCAGTGCTGCCCACGTGGCACCGGCTGGATTGCCTGAATCCAATAAGCAGCGATGGTTTTGAGGTCCCCTTCCCCAAAGAAAACACGTAACCCTTTGGGAGAGCGGTGAGATGAGTCCCAGGGATGGAGGGTGGGCCCCCAGGAAGCACAGTTTGGGGCTCGCTGATCCGAGGCGTGTGCCAGGGATGGCTCCAGGCTCCATGGGAGCACAGGGGCTGGGGATGGCAGCCAAGGCCTTCGCTCTGCTCCTACAGCGAGCGGCTGCCCCGCAGGACGGACCCCCGACCCCCTGGAGGTAAGGCAGGTCCCGATCCTTTGTCAAAGGCTCGTCGAGGACACGGAGAGAGTGGGAGATGAGGGAGGTGGGAAGTTGAGCAGTTCCAGCACGGCCACCCCAACGCTGCTGCGACGGGTGAACATGCAGGAGGCTGCCACCCATTTGTTGGTACGTGGGTTGTACTTCTCGATGGAGTTCAGGCTGGAGCTGCCGTCGTTGCCACCCACCGCGTACAGCCAGCCGTCCATGGCCACCAGGTCGTGGGTGCTCCTAGAAGGAGCACGCAGAGACAGTGCAGAGCTCAAACACTGCCTCCAGTCTTTCCCTTTGCTCTGATATGCTGCTGCCTTTGTGCAGGGAGCACGGAGCCAGCAGGGCTAGCTGGCCCCCCCCTGGGCACGGTCTGTATTTCGCAGTGCCAAGTGAAGCAAGGCTCTTAGAAACAAGCTCCCAACCATCCCTGCAGCAGCTGCAACCCAGCAGTTCCTTACCTGCGGATGTTCATGGGTGCCACGCTCTCCCACGTGTTGGTTTTGGGGTTGTAACGCTCAACGGAGTTAAGGCAGCTGGTCCCATCATTTCCACCAGCCACGTAGAGCATCCCCTCCAGCACAGCCACCCCTGCGCTGCTCCGGCGGCTCAGCATGTTGGCAATGGGCGTCCACGTGTTGATCTGGGAAAGGGAAATATGGATTAATAAGCCACAGGTATGGGTCATTTTCCACGTGTCCCTGTGATGTTAGCCCTGGTAGGACAATTAGGGCAGTGCCCTAATCCTAACCCTAACCAAAAGACTTCTTGCAGGATCCCAGCTCTTTCCCCTTCATCCAAAAGGCCAGTGAGGAGCAACCCTCATTCCATTGCTACCTGGAGCAGAAGCAATGAGCTTGCTTGCGGGCTGGACTACAGCACTTCTGGCTGCCACAAACACAAAGGGCCAAGCTGCCTTTCCAGCTCACCTGCAGTCGGATAACAGCAAAATTTGCAAAGGAGAATTTCTCCTGCAGGAAGAACTGCAGTGCCCCAGGAGAGACCTCTGCCGACAGCTCAGGAAAGCACAGTGCAGCTGGCAGAGCCCTTCCCTGAGCACTGCTCTGTGCCAGGCTACCAGCACGTCACAGCTGAACCCCAGCCATGGGAATCGAGCTGTATCAATTTAAATTTGCACAAGGCACAGCTGGGGCTTTACAGCTCACCGAAAGCTTCTGGAACTGATGCTTTGATCTTTCTGCAGCGATGCAGCATGCTCTAACAGAGCTACAGGACCCCAGACCCAATCACCCACTGCAATCCCAAGTAACTGCTGGGAAGGGGATGCAGCGAGGACCTCAGGCAATGAGGATAGAGAGGGCTCTGGGGGCTGAAAGCCTGCGAGAGAGATCTCAGAGTTTGCACGGGTGAGTTTTTGCTCTGGACTGCACCCAGTCCCTGCAAAAGAGCTGGACAAGGGGTTGAGACCCCCTCCATTTCGTGCACCTCCAAGGAGGCAGGCAGCTCTGTGCTGCACAGTGCTGGGAAGTGGACACATCCCAAGCTACAGCAGCTGTGTGCTACAGAACCACGTACAGCTGCTTGCTCACAGTCTGCAACATCCTCATGTGCCTGCTGCTTGGCTGCAGGGCTCCATCAGACACCCACCAGGAGAGAAGGAGGAAGAGGAAAAGGAGGAGGAGGAAGAAGAGGAGGAGGAGGAGGAGGGTTACCAGGCATGCTTTCTTCTGTGATTACCTGGGGCTCATACTTTTCTACTGTGGCTAAGTGGGATGAGCTGTCATATCCCCCAACAGCATAGAGGTTGCCTTCTGCAAAGACAGTCATATACACACACAGATTAGCTACAAAGCACAGCTGCAGTCCCAGCACAGGATTTATGGGGTGCCCAAGGAGGCTGTGGGCTGCATGCCCCCCACAGTGCCCCCGCTCCCCAGCAGCCAAGCAGCTCTCAGCACGGCTCCCCACTCCCCCCTGCCTTGCAGCACTGTGAAAGGTTCACCAGGCAATTTCTCAGCACTTCCCAAAGAACTCGCCCTCCTGCTGCTTCCTGACCTCCTCGTTAAGGGAGCTGCGAGTGCTCCCTGCTGGAGCAGCGGGTTATTTTTGGAGGCAGGGGCTGGAGCACGTGGAAAGCCAATAAGGGCTGTGGCAGGCGGTGTGTGAGCTGTGATGGAAGGGAGGGAACCTCTGAGTCAGCACTGAGAGCTGAAAGCAGACGGCAGGGAAGAGGCAGCAGGGGATACCTCGCAGCTGATGGTGGGATGGTGAGGAGCTGTGTGTGACACCAGCTGGGGGGGAGGTGGCACTTGCATCGACCCCACTTGCAATTAACCTCACTTGCATCGACCCCAGAGCTGCACTAAACAATCAAGTGGCCGCTTCTCATCCTGCATCCTCCTTAGGGACAGAACTCAATGGAGTCGTGAGACATCGCACCTAATGCTGTGGCACCTCTTGTAGAGGCAGTTTTGACACCACACTACTACTTGGATAATTAGGAAAGGAACTGCCTTTCATAGGGGAGGAGAAATAAGGTGGCCTCCTCCTGCATCCAGCCCCCTTGCTCCAAGCTAGAAGGGAAGACACAGGGGCTGAGGAGCAAGTTGTGGGGTTCCCTGGGGAGCTGACCCCAGAATGTGATGAAGCCCAACTACTGCAGAAACCAAGGAGCAGAGCAAAGGCAGGGAGCATGTCAGGACATAGCAGAGGGATGGCAGAGCTACCCAGACCCACAGCTGGGGAATGTGAGGAAGGTGGGGCAGGAATTTGAACAGGACGTCAGAAGGAACCACCAGAAATGCAAGAGACAGTCTGCACAGAAGCAGGTTGTGTCCTCATGCCAGCACCCACCTAGCGTTGCCACCCGGACGTAGCGTCTCCTGGTGCTCATGGCAGCGATGGATGTCCAGGTGCCTGTCAGAGGGTCGTACCGCTCTGCGCTGCAGCAGGCAGGGACACAGGAATTCAGGTGTGACACTGGCAAGGCCCAGCTCAAAGCCCTTTGACACAAGCCCTCCTGGGCAGCTCCCAAAGAAGCTTGGGAAAAGGGAGGGAAAAATGGAGGGAAGAACTAACAGAGGGGCCATCGTTTGGTTTGGGGCAGAGGGCTGCAAAATGGTGTTGTCTGTTTGTTTGTTTTTCCCTGAAGAAACTGCCTGGGCCAAAGACACTGGAAGACAGAGCTGGATTGCAAGAAACCTACTCAGTCAGGAGCAGACCTCGTGGGCTTCCCAGCACACAGCATCAAGGACAGAGCATGCAAGAGAAATGGAGGAGCCCGCAGCGAGCCATTCCCTACCTGTTCAGGCATGAGGCCCCATCGTATCCCCCAGCAGCGTAGAGAAGCCCATGAAGTGCTGCTACACCCAGGCAGCTCCTCCTTGTGCCCATGGACACCTCCGGCTGCCAGGAGTTGGTGACAGGATCGTAGGACTCCACCGTGGCCAAATCTGAGGTCCCATCATAACTGAAGGGAGAAAAAACAGAGAGTGTGAGAGCTGGGAAGTTCAGACTGTACGGTCTGCGAGCTGGACCCAGGGCCTGGCTCAGATCCCTGCTCCCACCCCTGTCCCTTTGTCCCCTTACCCTCCCACGGCGTACAGCTTGTTCCCAATGGCCGCGACGCCCACCCTGGCCCTGCGGGTCGACATGGAGGCCACCATGTGCCAGCGGTCCGTCCGCGTGTCGTAAGCCTCGCAGTCCCCGTGGATGGCAAACAGGCTGCCCCCACCTGCAAACAGAGCACTCATCGTCCCCGAGGCCAAGGGTAAACCTCGGGAAAGCTTGGAAAGCTGGAGCTTTGGGCAGGGTCTGAGGGTAACCCCCTCGTTGGGAGAGCCTTACCCACAGCAAAGAGCACAGTGCTGGCCCCCTCGCAGCGCCGTGGCCTGGTCCTGCTGTTGCTGAGGACCCCCCTCTGCTCAGGCATGAGGTGGTACTTGAGGGCTTCGATCAGCAGGTCCTTGCATTCCGAGTGGTGCCGCACCAGCAGCTCCGTGTCCACGTTGCTCATCAGGAAGTCCCGGCTCAGCAGGGGCAGCCTCACGCACTTCATGAGCTGAAAAGAGAGGGGTTGCATCCCGTCTGTGGGGTGGGAAGGGTCCGGCAGTGCAGCCCCCATTTCTCCTCTTCCTATTTCTGCCCACGGCCCATCCTCCGGCCACCCTACAGCTTCCTTAGAATCACAGAATTAAGGTTGGAGAAGACAATCTGGATCTAAGATCATCTAGTCCAACCGCCCACCTGCCACCAATATTGCCCACTGCCCACATCCCTCGGTGCCACATCTCCACAGTTCTTGAACACCTCCAGGGATGGTGACACCCCCACCTCCTGGGCAGGTCTGTACCAGTGCCTGACTGCTCTTTTAAGAGAAGTTTTTCCCAATATCCAACCTGAACCTCACCTGGTGCAACGTGAGGCCATTCCATCCCATCCTGCTCACCCACCCATGCCATACACAGGCACTGCTGGGTTGAACCAGGTCACCTTCCCCAGCGGACTCACCCTGGGGACATGCTGTCTCCTGCTGTCCACATCATGTTTGACCCAGCTGAGCACAGCCCGGTACACCTCCTCCTCTGATGGCACATTGAGGCTGTCACTAGAAATGAGGTCCAGCACCTGCGGAGAAGGATGGAAAAGGCAACTCCCAGCTGGTGCAGCACAGGAGGAAGGGATCACGTTCCCACAGCAGGGAATTGGCCCAGCAGAGCAGCACAGAGAGGTACAAAGCAGCATCCTGCAGATGCTGGTGGCCGAGGGGTATACAGCTAAGGGCAGCTGGACCCCCAGCAGGCTGCAGCTGTGCCTCCCCCTCCTCCCAGAAACAGCTCTGCCCTCGGTCCCCTCCTTGGCTCATTCCCCCATTTCTGCGTCTGAAGCTGCTGCAACGCCTGACACTTCCAATAAACATCAGCGAGATCAGGCGGACGACTGTGCTTGCACAGGTCCCTTCAATATTTCATGGGATGGAGCCAGGTGCTCTGGCTGCTCGCAGCGTGCTCGCTTTGCCTGCCAAGGACAGAGCTGGAGCAGGTGGAGATTCATCTCCCCCTTGCTGCCATGCACCCCACAGCCCCAGGGATGGATGGAGCGAAGTGGCTCCCAGGTTTGTGCTCCCAGGGAGAAGGCAGAGCATTCAGAGCTCGGGTGGCAGGCACCAGTGACAGCAATTATCCTCCCCGTTGCCTTCCCATCCCTATTTCACAGGGGATTAAGCTCACTCTCTGACAGTATTCTCCACATGTATTGTTTCCCCATCAAACAGAAAGGACCAAAGCACAGAATCTGGCTGCATTCCCCTGCTAAACCCTGTCCTGTTCTGACCGCGCCATTCAGAACGGAGCAAGAAAAGCTTTGCCAGTCCCACACCTCTGTGCTTCCATCAGGATCTCACCTGTTTAAGAGGCAGCAACATGAACTCCTCTGTCTTGGACACCTCCACGAAGTGCTGGAGGACGTATTTGTGGGCAGACTTGAGGAGGTCACTGCAGGAGTGCGTGTCGGCAAAGCCCCGGATCCCCAGGCAGTTGGATGGGTCGAGTTGGCTGAGCAGGAACTTGCAGCATGCATCCCGCACCCCATTGAGCTGAAGCAGGCTGGCAGCAGGAAGAAGTGTCTGGGCAATGGAAAAGAATGGAGGGGAAAAAAAAAAGGAGCTTCCAGGGCAAGGAAACACCATTTCCATCACCAGTTTCAACAGTAGAACAGGTTTAATGAGCAACTTCATGCACACAAGCACACGGAGGACAAAGCACTCCTCGTTTCCAACAGGATGGAGCTTAAGAGCCAAAAAAGACACCCATGACCCCACACAGGGCTAGGAAATGGCCACTGCAGTAGTGTTTTAAGGAGCACTCCCATTCACAGCAGCTGCAGGAGAGCAGACGACCACTGTTAGATGCAGCAACAGCAGAAAGCCCTGAGCAGAGGGAGAGGAGAGCTCCAGAGGTAAGGCTTTGTGCGATAGATGGGTCTGGGGGGGCTCCTACCTGCACATTGCCCTCTCCCACCACGATCTCTGCTGTGTAAGCATATTGCACCAACTGCTCCAGGGCCTGTGGGTCGATGTCGTGCAGTGTCACATGGGTCTGGCGGCTCTCACTCATCTCATCTGGGGCAACACAGACACCAGATATGAACAATAGCCCTCAGCATGTTTCTTTCTTGTCATCTAGCTCCTGTTCCATGTCTATGCGATGTTTGTGGCCTGGCTGAATCGTAGGCAGACAACACAGTGGTGCAGAAGGTTGTCTGGGAGAGGGGATGCAAGCTAGCAGTAAACCATGAGCTCAGCTCTGCCTGATAAAGAGATGGCTCCTGGAAGAGCCCAGAGGCTACAGAAAGGGGATGTGAGGCTGTGCCCTTGGCTCCTTCCTCTTCTGGAGACAGAACCCTCCACCTCCACAGCCTGGCATCAAGGCCAAGGAAGGTCTCCTGCTCTCTTCTCAGCAGGGAGAAGCAGCAGTGCATTGCAGGGAATGGGTCTCACCCAAGCTACCAGGGTAGCTTCACAGAAGGGAGCCAAAGGAGGAAGTTTGCTTTCTCATATCGATGATACGCTGACGTCACATTTCCATGAGGTAGGAGATGGATGGAAAGGGGAGAGGTGTGCAGCAAAGAGAGGGATAGAGAGGAAGAGAGGAGGAGGCTACTTGCTTGTGAACATGGCGTGGAAGTAGGGGCTGCAGGACGCCAGCACCACCTTGTGGGCCTTGATCTCCTTGGTGCCCACGTGCAGCACGATGTCGCAGAGCAGCCCGCGCTGCCGCATGCGGTTCATGCACACGAAGGCGTCGTGGTAATGGCGCTTGGAGTTGTGTGAGATGCTGTGGCCATCGCGGTTGAGGAGCTGCACGCCTCCCTCCATGGCTGTGCTGGGAGCTCTCCCTTCCCGGCCTCACTGGAGTGAGAAAAACAACGTGTTAGGCTGAAGGAACGGCTTGAGATCCACACAACTTCCATGGCTCTCAAGTATACGGGCTGAGGGTCTTCACTGCTCTGTGCCCAGGCCATCCGTGGGTCAGCATCCTCCTCACCTGCCGTCAAAAGGGCACTGCTGCACAACATCTCCATCACATCACCAACCTCAGGCGCCTCACTGGGGCACACCTGTCTTGTATTGATTCAAATTCTTTACTATGAGAGCGGTGAGGTGCTGGAACAGCTGCCCAGAGAGGCTGTGGATGCCCCGTCCATCCCTGGAGGTTGGATGGTGCCCTGGGCAGCCTGGGTTGGTATTAAATGTGGAGGTTGGTGGCCCTGTGTGTGGCAGGGGGGTTGGAGATTCATCATCCTTGAGGTCCCTTCCAACTTGGGCCATTCTGTGATTCTGTGATTAGACACAGCCTAAATAAGCTACAGTGGACAACAAACATGACCCAGTGATCCTTATGGGTTCCCTTCCAACTCAGAATGTTCTCTGACTCTATAAAGCTTAAACAAGCAACAAACAGGACATGCTGCCCTCCTGCATCTCCTACCCAGGCACAGCCCAGCTGCCCAGGAGGGAGGAGGGGAGCATGGAGGAAGGAAGGAAGTCATCGTGCTGCATCCATCCACCAGCCCCCGCATCCCTGCGGATAGAGAATCCCCTCTGCTCCCCATTGCCTGGCCACACCTCCACATCTCCAGCCTAAAAATAGAGCCCCCCACGCTGCGCCGGCTGAGCTGCTGAAGCTCTATTCATGTTCAAATAGCAGTTGTGTCATGTACCAGAGTCTGGGGGAGGGAAAAGATGAATAAACATCTTTTTTGAGTGGGAGAGAGGCCTGCAATACCCTCTTCTCCGTGCATCATCAGTGTGATGTGAGATTCCCTCTTCGCTGCCAGGGCGGGAGCATCGTGAAAGCAACGCTTTCCAGCAGTGAGAGCAGGGTGCTCCATGCCCTTCAGTTAAGCACTGAGCTGAGCTCTGCAGAAAGCTGCAGCATCCCCAGGACATGCCTATAAGGAACACTTGTGGACCCTGCTGCATGAAGGCACTGCAATATCAGCAGCTGGGACCAGACCTGATTTAGTAGAGGAGCAGACGTTGCTCTCACTCCTTTATTCCCCTCCCCTGGCTGCAAGCCTGAGGGTCCTCCCAACCTGCTCCAGTCGGTGCCTCTCTTTAATGCACCACCAAGCATCCTTCTCTCCATCATCACTGTTGGGAGGGCATGGAGGGGACAAAGCAGGACAGGGTGCTTGTAGGGTGGGAAGGACAGCGTGCCTCCAGGGGGTGGCACAGGATGTGGTTGCAGAGGTGGGGACAGACAGAGGGCACAGCTGAAGGGTACATTGCTGCCAGCGCATCCTCAGCTCCAGCAATCAAATGCATTTCCAAAGAGGGTCGGAAGCATTGGGCTCTCTTCCCAGCCCTGCCACTGAGTCATTGCACAACTCCGGGCAAGCACAGATGCAGAAGTGACAAGGGTGACATTATTCCCTGCAGTGAACCTCTGAGCACGGTCAGAGCCCCACCAGCACCTCCTATGCCCCAGTGCTCTGTGCTGCCAGCTGCGCCATTGGGCTCCAAAGCAACCAAGCAGCACCCAAGGGAGACACCACCCCAACCCCCCTCCCACTGGGCACCCAGCAGCATCCCCACCCCATGGACGGGCCCTCCCTTAGGAGCTACACAAAGAAACAGCTCCTACAAAGCCCTCCTCCCTCCTGGCCCCATGCATCAGCACACGGAAAAGCAAACTTCATTCCCAGGAAATGAAAGTCTATGAGCCCTGCTAAGATATAATTAATGGGGAACATCATTTGGACCACAGGAGACAGTAAGGCAGTGTGCAGGGCTCCAGGGGGGAGGGAAGTCCATACAAACCCACTTTTGTGGGGTGTGCAGCAGCCCAAGTGCACGTGTTATGCATCAGCTGGAGCGGATGCCGTGCTGACTTGTAAGCACTCCTGGGTTATGACAAAAAAAAAGCAGGCATTTGTTTGGCTCCTCTGCGACAGAGCGTGGCCATGCATAACAGCTCTGTTAATGAATGCAAATGATCCCTGCCCAAAGGGAGGCCTGTTCTCTCCGCACAAAAAAAAAATAAAACATATTTTGCTGAGAGTGAAGAGAAGCATGCTGAGCAATAAGCAGAGAGCAGAGCATCCTCTGGGGAGAAGCTCGCTGATGGCCCCTTCCCCAGCCAGGCCCAGCAGAACGGCCCTTTGTTGGCTGCCCTGGGTGAAGGTTTCTGTCTGCCAGCAGATATCCTGCACAGCTGGCCAGGGGAGGGGAGAGGGTGAAAACAGCCCTACACCAGCACTCAGAATCCCACTCCAACCCCACTGCGATGGGTCCTGAATCGTTTCCCAGCAAGCATCCTTCTGCATCCAGCATTCCCATAATGAACAGAGATACCCAGTTAATGTTAAAGCTCAGAGAAAAGCCAGACTGGACAGAACAGGGGGCACAGGCAACTGCTGCCCAGCTCGGGTAGGGAAGCATCTTCCTCCCTCTTGGAGCCAGGCTGTGGAGAAGATGTTCTCCTGCATTCCGGGGACTGCTCCTTCCCTTCAGCAATCATGAGACACAATCATGAGCTGAGCTGGCAGGAACAATAGCTGCTGTTGTGCTGCTGCAGCGTGAGGCCACAAACACAGCAGTACGGACACCCAGGGACCTGGCTGGGCACAATGCAGGCTGCCCACACATCTCCCCTTCCATCTGGCATCACGGAGGTCCCGTGAAGCTGTGTGCTCTTGCTGAGCCACCCCTTCTGGTGCATCTCTGGGCTCTGAGGGCTGCGTTTGAAGAGAAGCTTTAAGCTAGCATCAGTAATCCTCTTGCAGCAGGCAGCTCTGAGACAGCAGCGCCGTTTGCACAAGCTGCAGCTGATGCACACTACCTGCCCTTACACCTCCAACTGAGATAGCCCAAATTTTTGCTGATTTCAGAGAGCCTGACACGGCTCATGGTAGAATATATTGCTCTGCTACCACTCCCGCTCCCTTCCCGACAGCAAACATGATTGAAGCAGGTTGGAAATCATCCAGCTGTATACACCCAGGGCACTAAATCTGGGTAATTGTCCTCAGCAGAGCTTGTGCTGGCATCACTGGCACAGACAGGACACTCTGTGCCCTCACTACAGCACTGAGAAACTCAGCCTCTCCTCGCTCTGCATTCATCCAGGGAATCTGAACGGACAGCACGCAGCAGCTCCTCTTTAACATGAGGTTAATCAAGTGTTCAGCCTGGAAGAGATGAAGTCACCAATTGTGAGGAAGCAGAGGGCACTAATAGCTCAGGAGCTGCAAGTGCACTGCTCCAGCACTGCTGCTGCAGTGACCCCATGGGGTGGCAGAGCCCCCATATGGAGCTGGTTGTGTCCTCCTATCCCTCACATCCTCCTTCTGCTCCCCAAACCCTCGTGCTGTGGGTGGCAAGCAAGGCCTGTGCTGCTCCTGCAAGCAGTGGAATTAATCTGAGAGCCACAGACAGCGCTGAGTCTGCAGGACTGAGAATCCCCAGCTCTCAGTAGGGTTGTGTTGTGTGTGTTTTTTTAATGAATTAGGCATAAGTGACACGCGCTGAATCCTCCTGTCTAGACATCTGCAGAGAAGTGACAAGCTGCCAGAGAGGATGTGGAGCCTTGGCAAGGGGGTGGGGAGGGCAGGGGAACACTGCACACAATTGCCAGCTCTACAGCACAGACACAGCGCTGGCTTCAGGCAAGAAGGGCATTCAGCACATTGACCTCGTCAGTGCCTTTCAGCAGCTCAGCGGGTTGTAATCAATAGGTTCTGGTGCATACAGAAGGCTGGAGGTCTCCTAATGGAAGCTTTTCTCCCCATTTCTCCTGGGGCGTTTTGTTTGGATCCCAGTTCCCCCAACCCCTATTCAGAAATGCCTTTGCTGCCATAGGTGAAAAAAGAGAAAGGATTTCCCTGGGTGCACGCTCTGCTCCCTGCCCCATGCACACCCCTCCCAGGCAGCCACTCTTCCTGCAGATATCCTCAATGCAGCTCTCACGTTGCTTGCACAAGGGGGATGGGCTCAGCTCCATGCACAGCTGATGGACTCAGAGGCAGCTGTGCTGATGTTTGGGTAACATCAAGTAATGGTTCAGGCCCGAATGGTTTCAGTTCCAGCAATGGGAAGAAACAAGCAATGGGAACTAATTCATAAAGATGCCTTTGAGATGCTCAGCAAAAGGCGCAGGTCTCCAGCTGCACTGGGATCACACAGCAGCTCCTACAGTCCAGCACAAAGCACACCAAAATCCAAACAAAAGCAAATCCTCCTGCCTCTGCCAAGGGCTGGAAATGTGGGCCATGTCCCAAATCCCCCTTCCCAGCATCACTCAGCATACAATGGAGAGCAGCTGTCACATCCAGCACTGCTTTATGGCACAAGCAGTGTCAAACCTCCACACAGAGGCATGGAGAAGGTCCCTTCAGGCAACAACTAACAGCTCCAACTGCACTACCCATCACAGTGGCACTCGTGAGCTCCTCTGACAGACACCTCTGACCCCAACTTCCTCTCCAGAAAGGCAAACAGAGTCACAAGCAGAGCCCGGGCCAGGTGCAGGCAGCCCCTGGGGGAGGAACACTGCACTCCTGGCTCCCATGTCTTGTCATGGAACATCCCAATGGCACCTTTTTCCATTGCCCTTCAATTAGCACTGTGCCCTCCCACCTGCCTGCTCTGCACAGCGATGGTGACTGCAGCGGGTGGCATCGGGCCAGCTTGGAACAGGCTGTGGTCAGTGGGCACCGTGGGGATGGGCTGGGATGGGATTTGGGGGCATCAGTGGTCTTCTCCTACCTGAATGCTTTCACGATTCTCTGATTACTTCGCTGTGTTGCCTCGACATCAGGCAGGAGCTATGGATGTGGTGACACTCGTGGGTTACTAACTGGCTTCTCAAGGGAGTGCTGATGACATGAGGCAAGGTGACATGGGGGAGGAGGGTAGAAGAGACAAGGAAAAAGTTGAGAGAAGGACAAGGGACCTTCCTTGTCACCCAAGGTGCTAAGCAGTGGTTCCATTCAATCCTAGATCATCAAGCCAAGAGAGAGGGAACTACAATTCCTGCCATCTCCTGCTCTGAATGTTTGCTTCATTCGTGCATCAATCAGCTCTCAGGAAGGAAATTCCGACCTTTACATCCCAAATCCTTCAGCCTCACTCACTGCTATGCTGAATGCCAGGGTCAGGAGGGAAATTTGGGCTGCAGAGAGGAGATTCCAGGAGCAATTGCTTGGCTGCAGTGATTCTAACCAGAAAGTTGTACTGAATCACAGAACCACAGAATCATTAAGGTTGATAAAGACCTCAAAGATCATCTAGTCCAACTCCAGTCCATCACCACTGTGCCCGCTATGTGAGCCCAAAAGTCCACAATGTCAGATGACCTTTCTGCATTTGGGATCTGCACAGCACTCTGTGTCCCACTTGGAGCCAGCTTGGTGCTGCAAATGGGGCAGCCAGCAGCTGAGGGAACATAAGGTTAGCTGCATTGTTTGCTTCTTCCTTACAGCCACAGCTATTTTGCTCTTAGGGAGGCTGGGTGACTTCCTCACTGGGACCAAACAAAGGAGCATCTCACAGAGCGCTGGCACGCAGGCATCACAAACCTGTTGCAGGATCCCTATACAACGGATGGATGGTCAGGAGACCTCTGAGGCTCCTCTCAGTCCTTGGAGCCAATAAATTGCCTCCATTCACCTGGCCACCATCAGCTCCCCGTGTTGCTGAATCACCCTGGAGCCACTCTCCCTCCTGCAGAGACCCCATCATTCCAGGACAGCATCCGTGCACTCTGCTGACCCAGCCCAGCAGCTGGATGTGCTGGTGATGACTCCAGCCCCCTGCTGCCCTGCTGGCTCCCAGCAAGAAGAGCTCCGTGCCCTGATGGTCACTGCAGAGGCCCCAAAACCTCCATCCCGCACTGCATCCCGCATCCCCCGGGTACCACCAAACCGCGCTGACATTTCTCCCTTTGCCCTTCAGCTCCTCCGCAGCAAACAGCACCCAACAGCCGCTGTGCGTTTACGGAGATGACACAAAACGAGATCGCAGAGCCACCGTCGGGCCCGGCAGCGCGACAACCCCGTTCTGCGCCTTGGGATGGCTCCGTGACCGGGCACACAGCGGGCCGGTAAGAGGACAGCCTTAACGGGAGAGGTGCGGAGCGCAGCGCTGCCCTTCCGCATCCCGGCGGTGCCAACTCGCTCCGGGGCTGCACCCACCGATCTCCCGGGACGCCTCATTGCGAGCCCCCGCCCGCAGCCCCACCGACCCCGAGCCTCTCCATCCTCACCGGCCAGGCCCTTCCCACCTCCGACCTGCCCCGATCGCCCGTACCGTTGCCGGCAGGGCCGTGCCCGCGCTACTCACGGCTCCGCACGGCCCGGCCCGCGGGATGCTGCGGGCTCCGCTCTGCCCGCGCCGCTGCCGCCAGCCCCGCGGCGGGGGCGGGGCCTGGAGGACAAAGGGGCGGGGCTAGAGGCGGGGCTAAAACATCGACAGCGGTTGAACCGCGCTAAGCCACGCCTACAAAAGAGTTAACCACGCCCGGGCGCTGCGTGGCCACATCCCCACGCCGCGCGGCATGTTGGGAGCGGAAGTGCGGCTGCCGCGAGGAGCGCGCGGGCGGCATGGCGGCTGCCGGGAGGAGGTGAGGGCTGTGCGGGCGGGGAAGGCCCGGCTGGGAGCGGGGTGCGTTCCGCTTAACTCTCTCTCTTCGCGTTTCTCCTTTGGGCCCGCAGGAAGCTGGAGGAGCTGAGCGTCGACGAGTTCCTCGCTAATGGCTTCGAGTCGGAGCCCGACGGCGGTTCGGAGGAGGAGGAGGCCCGGCCCAAGGCGGGGGGGAGGCGGCCCCGGCCCAAGGCGGCCGTTCGGTGAGGATCTGGGGGTCGGGGCTGGGCTTCAGCCAGCTCTGCAAGGAGGGGGAGCAGGCCTGGCTCTCGGGAGAGGCTGCGTGAACTGCCTTTGTTTTTCTTGGGGAAGAGAAGGCTCTGGGGAGACCGCCGTGCTGCCATCCGGGGGGCTCGTAGAGGGCAGTGAGGCTCTGATGCTGCTGCCCAGAGCAGTGTGAGTGCCCCGTCCCAAGCCCAGGCTGAGCCTTGGGCAGTGTGACGCGGTGGGGGGCACCCAGCCCACAATAGGGGTTGGGGTCTGTGAGTGCTTTAAGGTCCCTTCCAACCAAAGGTATTCAATAATTTTGTGTTTTCTTAATCCTGAGTTAAAATAAGCTTTGATGAGGCCAGAGCAGGTGTTGGAGCCACAGCTCTGATTGTCCAATCACCACTTTAATTAGCTGCAGGTGTGCATAGTGCCCAGTGGTTGCTTGCTTTTCATAGAGCACCAGCAGAAGCTTGAGCAATGAGTAAACATCTTTTAACTCTTCTCTATCAGAAAGAAAGGAAAGGCATCTGAGCATAAAGACCAGCTCGCCCGACTGAAGGAAAAGGATCCTGAATTTTACAAGTTCTTGGAAGAAAATGACCGCACGCTGCTGAACTTTGATGCTTCAGACAGTTCTGAGGAGGAGGAGGAGGGAGGCTTGCACATCCCACCTGACTCATTAGAGGTACCAGAATGCTGAAATCAGTTATTTCAATTACATGTGAAATGTTTTGAATTTCAGTGCAGGTGTTAATTATATTTGGACTGATGATTGCACTAGTGAAGGGGTTCTCCAAAGATCAGCTGCAGGTGTTTGTGCTTGTAACCCAGAAATCAGCTGTGGCTTTGAATTGAGCATGAGTTAAAGATTGTGAAGGCAGAGCCTTGCACCACCTTTTCCCTGTGGCTTTAGGCTTGTATTTATTTCCTCAATGAAAGTTTATTTTACTTCAAGCCTTGACCTTGGTGATTTCAATTACTGCACATCATACTTATGTAGTGAAGCTGCAGGGCTGAAGTAGCTTTATTGCAATTAGTAATAACCTTAATTTTGTTACAGCTTTACACAAAGTGCTGATAACACAAGTTGTTGCTACTGCCTACTTGCCTCCTCTCTAGTTATTCAACAAAAGAGATGGGACCACAAAATATGTGTATGAGCATTTTCTAAGTCTTGATATCAACTTTTTTAGGAAGCGAGTGATGAAGGTGAAGAAGATGAAGAAGAACAGGAGAAAGGCAAACAGAAGAAAGTTGAATCCATCCCTGTGAGCTTGAAGATGGTTGAGGAATGGAAGAAAGCTGCAGAGGTGAGCAGGGAATTAGAATACAAAGCACTGGAGCGTGTTCTTTTAAATGTTGGTCCACATGTTGCCACATCTAAAGGCTGTGTTTTAATTTGTTCATCTTTCACAGAAGTACAGAGGAGATGTGTGCTGGTCCTGCCCATAGAGTTTGTGTTAGTTCAGTGTGACTTATCTTTGCAGTTTTCACTTGGGCTGCAATATTACTCTTGCTCTGAAGGGAAAGATAGTGAAAGAAGTGAAGAGTGGTTCAGAAGCAGGCAGAACGATTAATTCTTGTTCTCTTCATTGCTGTGTGTTGTGTCTTGGACAGTTCCAAGAACTTACCTGAAGTTACATTTTGAGCAATGTATTCTGATGAAATATCTTGCTGTATGTGACAGTGGGAGGGAAAGGTTAAGCTGGATAATTACTTGCAGCTGTTTCTGCTTCTCCAATCTCTTGCCCCTCAACCAATTAAAAGCCTTCAACTTTTAAAGCAGGTGAAAGCCATTAGCAGTTGCTGATTGCTTCAATGCTTTTTCTTATGTTAAAAGTTCTATTTTTTTTACAGTTAAAATAAATTCCAGCACTCCTATCCCTATAAAATACTTCAGAAGTTTGCTGTTTGGTTTTTATTCTTTCCTCAGAGAGGGCTAACACCAAGACTTTTCCATGAAATCACTCAAGCATTCAAAGCAGCTGTAGCAACTACCAAAGGAGACAATGGTGGTGCTGATCCCAGCAAGTTTCAAGTCCTTGATGCTGCAGGTGAGTTGATTGCTGTGCTTTGTGTGAGAAGGGAATCCATTTTGGAGGGAAAGCTGCTCTGTTGGAAGAGAGGGTAAGCACTGATGGAGCAAACTTACCCTTTCCTCCTTGCTGTTGTCTTTAGGGCTGATCTTACAAGATTATTTTGTCTTTTCCCCCTATGATGTCCTGCACTGTCGTTTGGAGCTCAGTTCTGCTGTCAAGTTCATATATCCCTAGCCAGGACCTCTCAAAATACTGCAGATGTAGATCTCCTCTATAGAATTACTGTGTTGTAGCACAGATGACATAGAACTTACCTCCCTTTTATGTGAGCTCCAGGCTGTACTCTGGGGGAGAGTGGTATATTTCTGACCAGAAATCATGGATCAGGCTGGAAGCTTGTGGAAACTGTAGTTCTGTGGGAGTTACTGGCTTCAGCTCTTTTTTGAGGAGCTCTTCTCAGCTGAGAAGCTATGGAAAAAAAAAATATTTATGAAACAATCATTTGTAAATGCTTTAACTTTTTCTAACCAGTGTTCAATGCCCTTGTGTCCTTCTGTGTCCGGGACCTCTTCAACTGCCTGCAAAAGCTGCTGCTTGTGAAAGCCCCTAAGAACAAACAAAAGTAAGTCTGAGATTTGAGAATTGCAGGTGAGAGCTGTGTGAGATTATTTCAGATCTGCATTCTGGCATGAGGCTGGAAAAAGATGGCAGCTTCAGAGCTGCCTAGCCAAGTTTTCTTTTTCCCTTCTGAAAGGGCATCCTCTCTAATGTTAGACTCCAGCTGCTTGCACAGTGCATTGGGTTTAACAGAAGGGCATCTAGAATTGTGTGTGCTTGTGTTCAAGAGCAGTGTTAAGGCATGGTGAGTCAGATCTCAGAGGAAGGAGGCCCAAGCCTTCTGCATACAACGAGGCCAAGTACTTCAAGCAGTTGTTTCTACTGCCTGGCAGTACTGAGGAAACAAATCCACTGTTCTTCATGCTTTGCTGCTGCTTTTTAAATCTAAGCCCAACTCTTGTTCACTTGCAGGATGGCCCTCCCTTCCAGCAGTCCACTTTGGAGCAAATTGCGACTGGATGTAAGAATGTACCTGTCCTGTACCATCCAGGTAAGAAACCTCATGTTTGTGTTGCCAGCACTGGGCTGTGTATCTGTGGGCTTTTGATCTGGGTGTTTTGGAATGAGGCAGGTGAGCTTTTGCTCACCATCACTAAAAGGAGAGCCAAACAGTCAACAAGGCAGGTGTGCTGTGAGGCAGTGGTGGCAGAATGACCTAGCAGGAGCAGCATTTTGATCTGCAGAGCCTTTTCCTCAAGTTGTGGTGCTTCTTGCCAGTGGCAGAACTTGCAAGAGACTCAGTGCAGAGTCCTTGCAGTGCAAGGAGAATGAGAAAGATTTGGCCATTTATAATGAGGTGACAGTGGTACTGGTGTTGTCTATAAGGTGTCTTAAACAATATATACCCTGAGTTGTTACACTGCATCATTTAAGTGATGAACCTGCATGCCAGCACCCTGTGCTCCTGTTTGCCAAGATGATGTAGGTTCAGGGCAGTGATTTAACCTGGCACAGTCTTGCTCTATTCCTGATATAGCTCAGGTTTTTGGGCTTCCTTCTGGAGGAGGCTTTTGTTCCAGTCCTTTGGTAACACAGTTACTTGAGAACAGTCAAATGAGATGCTTCATAGTTAAAGGAAGACTGCAAGCTAACTAAGCTTGCTTTGTTTTTCCCTGTAGCTCCTGTCTTGTCTAACAGAAGCCTCTGTTGGAGCAGCAGTTCTCCAGCATGTCAATTCCATACTGCCTTATTATCTGTCCTTCCCAAAGCAGTGCCGGATACTTCTCAAGGTAAGGTGGCATGCTGTGGTTTCATGGTAGTCTGATCAAGGCTCTCTTTTTCTTCCAGTCCTTTCAGGGCTTGTGCTTCTCTTCTGGGCTTTCTGGGTGCTGTGAATCTCTTTCATGGTGAGATGATGGGCATGATGCTGTGTGTTACTGCTGCTAGTCCCCACACAAAGTGTGGGTGTTCTGGGGAAGCTGTCTGTTTCTTTGCTGCAGATGGAGAACGTGCTGCCTGGGTGCTGAGGCTGTGTTTAGTCTGTGATGGTATTACACTCTCAAGAGCTGGGGGTGGAATATTTTTGCAGAGAAACTTAGTCACAACTGCTAAGTGCTTAAGAGCAACAGAGGAGGTGTGGAAGAAAAGAAAGAGGGCAACAGGGTGACGTGTTGGTATGAAAAGCTGCAACACATCATTTAAATGAAGCTGGGAGTGCTCTGGTAAAGTACGGTCCACCTGGTATTGTTTGGTAACTGCTGTAGAGAGGATTTTGTTGAAAAGCTTTTCAGCCCTGCAGCTGGACTGTTTCTGATTTCCTGAAGAATTTATTAGTAGAGGAAGTTGTTGCAAGCTTGCATCGTGATTATGGTGCTGCTGCACCAGATGCTTTCTGACAGAGGCATACATGTCCAGCTGAATCTGCAGGCTGAGCAGGTGAGGACAGGCAGGACTGGGAAAACTTGAATCTGTTCACTTCCTCTTCAAGATGTTAAGGAGAGATACATGCATAAGGCAACCAGACATCAGTCAGAGCAGTGTTTGAGGTCATGTGGGATGTCTGTTAGCCTAGAGCTCTGCAGAGGCTGTCCTCCCTGAAGCTGGTCCAGTTAGTGCTGTGATGCACTGGGTGCTCATCAGGTTTGTGCCACAGTGTATGTCAATAAAGCGACATCCATTTCTCAGAGGTGTTGATTTGTGAAGTTGTATTGATTGGGGATGTATTAATGTAACATTTTGCATGCTGTTGTAGCTAGAGCTTGAGGACAGAGTAGCTGTTGTGACAGATTCTGTAACTTATGGCCTGCCATCTTTGTAATCTTCCTCTTTCCCTTGCTTTGATGTGAAGGCAGGGGCCCAGACCTTTCTGTTAGCAGGAGGGGCTCTGTGTCCCTTCACTTACCTGAATCTTTTCTATTCCAGCAAGCAATCCATTTGTGGAGCACGGGTGAAGAAACAGTGAGAGTGCTGTCCTTCCTTGTGCTGAACAAGATCTGCCGCCACAGGAAAGAGGTGTACCTGAGTCACTTGCTCAAGGTAAGCTTGGCATTTCTTTTACTCTGCAGCTTTCCTGAAGTCAGATGCAAAAACCTTAAGGCAGCAGCTTCATTGTGTGAAGTACAACAGGTATTGGCACCCCCAGAAAATGAACTGGGTGAAAATGCTAGGTTGAGGTGTGGTCTCTTGTTTGTTACTACTGCCATTCTTGCTGAAGGCATGTAGGCAGAGTTCTAGCAGGCAATGCAGTTTGTCTACAGGATAAATACTACTCCAAAACCTTGAGGGCTTTCTTCAAGCAGCTGTTTGGTGCTGCTGAGCTGCTCTCATCTTTCAGCTAATAGCTGAGGATCCCAAGTGTAGTTTGCTTCGTTACTGTTCTTGCAAAGAGAGCCTTGTTAACCACTGTGACCAGCTGCAAGCATGTATGGCTCAAAGACATCCCAACAGTTCTGTCCTCAATTTGTTTGGAGGAGCAGTGGCAATGTTCAAGCTCTGTGCTAAACAATGTAGAGGTGGGAAGGTTCTCTTTCCTGGCTCTGCTGAGGAAGGAGCATGCTAAAACTACCTTTGCTTATTCTTCTGAAGTGGCTCTTCTTACAGAAGGAATCCTGTTAGGAAACACCAGGGGGTGGGGAAGGTTTTGTTCTGCCTTCAACGTGGTTTGTATCTCATTCTCTTTCCCCGACAGCAAATGTACATTGCATTTGTGAAGAATTCAAGGTTTACCTCTCCCAGTGTGCTGCCCATGATCAACTTCATGCAGCGCACGCTGGCAGAGATGTATGCCCTGGACACACACACCTCCTACCAGCATGCCTTCATCTACATCCGCCAGCTTGCCATTCATCTGCGCAGTGCAATGACCATAAAGAAGAAGGTGGGTGTTTGCCAGTGTGGAAGGAGTCCCCCCCTGTGGGGCACGTGTGGAGGGAGGAAAATGACTGCAGCTGCTTGAGGCTTTTGGTGTCTCCTAATTCTCAGTACTTATCTGATCCATTTCATAATGTGCCAGGGAATAATTTTGCCAGAGGCTGGGTGCTTCACAGCTGTCTGTGAATTCTTTTCTGTGTTAGTTTTAGAGCTTCAGTAATGAAGGAGAGAACAGACTGCTGCAGAGTGGAAGTCACTTCCCTCTCTGCAGCTTGCCAAGAGTTTGACAAGCTTCCCCTTTTCTCTGTTGGATGTGCTGCTTTTTCTTTGTGAAACTACAGTTTTGCTGTTGCAAAATCCCAGAGTACTGGGGACCAGGACTGACCCTGACGTGTTCATCTTTCCAGTGCTGTGCCCAAAGGTGCATCTGCCCCACTTGTCTGCAGCTGGTATTGCCAATCTGTACTACTTATAGGGCATCACTGAACAAAGCAGCTCAGACCTCTTGGGAACAGTCCTGATTTGGGCCACTCCAGTCTGACCTAGCAAATTTGAGTCAGATTGCTAATCATGGCTTTATTCTTGTTTAGCAAAACAGATCCCTGTAGATTAATGGCTGAGCTGCTCCCAAACATTGCAGGACTGGTAACCAGTTAAATCTCCTGGCTGTTCAGACATGGGGATAAATGAAGTCTGGGCTATATATTCTCTAATTGGATTGTGTTGGCTTCTTACACACTCAGTCTTGGCCCAGACAAGACTTAAATCCACTTGTTTTCACAGCTGGGGTGGGTTGTGGGAACTTTATGTGACATCAGCACAGCCAAAATGTACAAATCTCAGCAGTAAGCCAATTAATTTAAATTGAGTAGTGGGTGGTTATGGAAGGTGATTACGAGAGCAGGTTGTGCTGTACAAGAGAAGCTGAGAACAGGCCTTGGTACGTCATAGTGAGCTGGGAGAGCTGTCATTTCCAGCTGCAGCCCAATCCCTGCCACAAGGTTTGGGCCAGTAGTTGCCATTAAGTATTTCTGCTCTTTCTCCAGTTCTTGCACACCTTGTTTCCATCACGTGAAAGAGTGACCTGGGCTTTGGAAGTCTGTATGAAGGATGGGTTGGAGCTGAGGCTCCCTCGAAAGCATAATCTCTTCAGAAATGTAATGCTTTGGATTGTGGGAAGTGCATGACTCCTTGGAAAGAGTGTCCTTAAGGGGCTTGTTTAGTCTGACCCTAGAGAAGTTGCTTAAGCTCAAGGCAGGTGTGGGTAGGGACTCACCCAGAGGTTCTTTAAAAACTCTTGGATTTGAGCTGCTCAGCCAGCCTGAAGCTGCTGGTTGTGTGCCAGACACAGCACTGAATTTGCTGGGTGATGCATGAGCCACAGCTGGAGCTTTGGGTCTCTTTGGGCAAATTCTCTGTCCTCTTGGAGAATGCTGAGTAAAGGGCCTTGCAGAGAAACCAGAGCGATCTCTCAGGTCTTGATGTTGATTCCTTTTCTCCAGGAGAACTTCCAGTCTGTCTATAACTGGCAATATGTGCACTGCCTGTATTTCTGGTGTCGAGTTCTCAGCACAATTTATCCCAGCGAGGTCATGGAGCCATTGATCTATCCTCTGACACAAGTCATCATAGGCTGTATCAAGTAAGTCGTTTTTTCTCTCTGCTGGCAGTGCTGCTCTCATCTGATACAGCAGAGCACTGTCTGAGGGGTGTTACTGCTGTGTGATTTGGAGTTAAGGTTGCTTTGTGAGGAACTGTGAGCTGCTTTTGATGGAAGCATTGTGAGCACGTGCCACAGAGGAATTAGAAGACTTCTGAAGGGGAATTCAGCACCTCTGTTTTCCTAGCTAAGATCATGGGCTCAGGCATGTAAAACCAGGTACTGTGCACAAAGGACTGGGCACAACTCCCAGTTGTACAGGGAGAAAATGTGCTTAACTGTCTTGCAGCAGAGAGTGCTAAACACAGAATCGAGCCTTCAGCTCTGTGAAGAACTGGATTTCTGTGTGCATTTGTTGCTATCTGAAGTTCTAGGGGCATGCTTACTGTTTTTAGTATGCCTCTGCTGAGAGGCTGGATTTTTTTCCTAGTGGTTTGTGTGCTTAGATAGAAGCTGCTGTTAATGGGCATTGAGGGAATTTCTGAATCTCTGGTGATCTCTGAAATCCTGTTAGCTCTGTAACCAGATTCTCAGCTTTAAAGCACCACCCGCCTGGTCTTGAAAAACTCCCAAGTGGTGATGAAGATAAGCAGATTTAAACGATCGTTAGAGCATGCATGCATCCTTACCCCATCCCCCATGTGCACAGGCTGCTTCTCACTGCTGCTGCAGAGCTTTAGCTGTCCTGCAGACAATTCAAGGCAGTTTTTTGCCTGTCTGAGTGGATAAATCAGCTAGCTGGGGCCAAGGAAAGGTGAATGGGGTGAGCCTCAGCAAGAGCAGCAAATAATAAATAATGCTCCTGTCTGATGTACAGGGCTGGTTGGCATGGCATACAGTTACCATCTGACAATGCTTCAAAGGTTTGGATGGATTTTGCAGTGGGGAAAATAGAAATGGATCCCAGGTTAACAAAGCCAGTGTCTGGGATGTACAGAGTAGATATGTTAGCGTGTATGGGATGTACAGATAAGTGTGGATGGGAATGGTACGGCAGTGTGGGCTCCTGCCTGAGTCTGTGCCCAGGAGCAGACTGCCTGTTCTTAGTTCTTGCTTAATTTCAGGCATTTCTGGAAGGTTCAGATAGGGGAATGGGGCTGCATGGTGTTGTGCTGAGCAGGCTGCTTTGCACAGACAGTATGAGCTGCCCCTCTGTCACCCTGCTGCTCAGCTGTGCCATGGATGGGAGGGAGGGAAGCTGGGCATGCAGCCTCCCCTGCACAACCTCTCAGTTGCCCTGCTGGCGTAGCCTTCTTGGGAGCACCAGGAGGGTGATGGGTAGCACTTAGAGGTGGAGATGCTCCTTCCCCAAGTGCCTGTAGGCCGGGAGGTGGCGCCTGGCTCCACTGAAAAGCAGCAAGTGGGGATGTCTGTCTGCAGGGCTGCATTGGCTCCTCTTGCTGCCCCTGGGGCTCAGGTGGGGAAAGCACCGCTCCTCACAGGCTTTGTGCTCTAGGCAGGGACCAAAGCAGAATTAGAAACGTGATGGAAGCAAGATAATGAGGAGCAGGGAGTTGCTGCTAAAATGAAAATAAAATGCTTTCAAACTATTTTTAAGAATACATTTCAGAAGAACGTGTTGAAGAGGCATGTGAGCAAGATGCTGATTCAGAGAGGAGTGCTGAATGGGGAAATGCTGGAGTTTGATGGCTTTTGCCTTAGTGATGCTGAACAATGCTGCTTTGCTGCAGAAGCTCCTGTTTTTTTTTCTTTTTCCCCCCCATTCTGGAAAGGTTTTTTTCTATCTTGTTCCTGTCCCTAGCAGACAAGGTAGAAAGCCATGCTATAAACATGGTGCCCCTTCGTGGCTTACAGCTAAACAAATATTTGTGGTGCACTGAAGTTTTGCTTTCCATCCTGCTGATGTGCTTAGAGGAGAGAAGGCTTGGAACCCCTGGGGTGACCCCTGGTCAGCTCTTCTTTGCAGAGCCAAAGCTATGCTTTGTATTCCCTGTGCATCCAGCCAGCAGGAAGTTAAGCAGATTGGTGCATCGCAGAGCACTCTAAAATTAATGGTCTTGGTTTACAGTAAATCTATACATTTAACAGGTTTATCCCTCGATCAATTAATTCCTGAGAATGGCTTTCGTCATCTCCACTGGTGCCAGATCAGGGGTGCAAAGTAGATTTATTTCTCTAATGGATCCAATGATAATTATTTCACTATAGTGGGGTTAGGGGGAGAAGGATGGAGGTGATTTATGGTTTCTGGTCAAATGGTGGTGTTTTTTTCCTGCTCCTGGGTTGCTCAGCAAGCTCTTCTTGGGTGGGGGGTGATGCACTGATCTATCAGATGTAAGGCTGTTGTTTGTTTTCCTTAGTATAATTCCCAGACTTGTTAATGTAATGGTATCCGTGTCTTCCAGGCTGAGGCAGTGCATAGTGAGAGCTTTCTGGAGTGGTAGGTTTGTGTCTGATGGGCACTGCATTGTCCTCTGCTGGCTTACATGGCATGGGGCAGCTCCTTCCCCATCAGAACCTGGCAACCTGGTGCTTGGGTTGCAGAAACTTGTTAGTATTACAGCTCCAGCACGTGTGAATTTCATTTCCCATTGTGGGATGGCTTCCACAGCTTGATTTGCTGTGTGATATTAAAGCTGTCCTCCTTTTCTAGTGTAGAAAGTGCTCCAGAACGTTGCTGAAGGCTGCAGATGCAGCTCCTGTATTAACATGACCTGATATCCTTTCCTCTTTCTGCTCTCTAGGCTGGTGCCCACAGCTCGTTTCTACCCTCTGCGCATGCACTGCATCCGTGCCCTCACCCTGCTGTCAGAGAACACCAGGACCTTCATCCCAGTGTTGCCATTCATCCTGGAGGTTAGTTGGCTCCTGCTGATCTAGCAGAGGCTGATGCCTGTTGTCTCATGCAGTAACACCCCTGAGCTGTGCTGTTACTCAATCCTGTTGATGTATCTTAGGAAGAGTTTCTCATATCCACTTACAAAAGGAGAAAGAAAGGGAAAAACTCCTCCTAAGAATGAAGAATTTATTTAGGAAAAGTATCCCATAAAGGCAGCCTGGCAAAACAACATGTTCAGTTGAATTCTTGGGGCTGTGTTTCTCTTAGGATGATGCCCCACGTATCAGACTGCTGACATCTCTCCACACAGATCTTGCTGTGGGGGCACAGAAGTAGTGCAGCCACGTTTCTTTGAAGAGGGGCCTTTGTGTGAGGGAACAGAGCAAGGTGAGGAACACAAAGCACCAGCAGGTCAGCATAAGGCAGGGCGTTCAACAAGAGTGAGGGAGGCTTCTATAATAAATGACCTGAGTCAGCCAGGCTCATTCCTAATCAAGTTCTGTTGAAGCAGAGGCTCTTGTGGTTTGGTGTTGTTGTAAACGTCCTTCACAAACCACATCCTCTGAGCCTGCGGGAGCCGGTGGTGTTTATAAATCTCCTCCTATCCCCCCTCCACTCTGCCCTGGCCCTGGCCTGTGTGGCTTTGCCATTCGCCTGCTTCCTTCCTCTTGTTCACACACATTTGAAATTCTGCCAGCCAGATTTAGTGATAGAGGCATCTCTGCTCCGTGGTGGTGGAGCCTGGGGGGGAGGATGATTCCTCTGCTGCTTATTTTTTTCTAAAGCTCTGAGAGATGCTATTTTCCCCTTGAGGTTGCCTCCCCCCTCCTTGTTGTGTTCTGGCCCCAACACCTTGGCTGTAATCTGTGTCAGGCTCCAGCCAGATGTTACCACACTCAGTGCTGAGCTTCCTCCCTGCTTCCACGAGCCCCTGACCACATCCTACCCTGCTGTGTGAGGCATTGCTTAGCCCAGCTTGTCCAGACCTTGGTGACATGGGAGCAGGGGAAATGTCTGCATGCGTGTTGGGTGTGTTGCTCACATACTTTTGCATTCCTTTAACTTCAACATGGAGTGTTAACCTCAAACCTCCCAGCAGCTGCCAGCCTTTCCCTTCTTCCTGCCCATCTCCTGCAAGGGATCCCTCAAACACCCTGAGGAATTCCTAGTAGCTGTTCCCTTTGCCCTTCTGTTTCTTCCCAACTCCTCTAGCAGAGGTCCCTGAATGCTCTTGCAAATCCTACTTTAGGAGCTGTACTGCAGCTGTGCAGGTGAGATGGCAGGAGCAGCAGCACACAGAGGAGAATTGAAGTGCCTGAAGTCCAAGGTGTCTGGCACTGCTGAGAGGAGAAACCATGTGCTGATCCCAACTTAGTGCTTTACAATGAGCCTTTTCATACTAGAAAATCTACCCTCTTTGTAGAAGAAACTTCTTCCTTATGTCCAATTGAAATCTTGTCTTAGTTTGAAAGTTTCCCCTTGTCCTGCCTCAGCAGACCCTGCTAAAGGGTCTATCCCTTCTTATAGCCCCCTTTTAGCCATGGAGAGGCCCCTCTCAGCTCTCCCTACAGCCTTCCCTTCTCCAGGCTGCACAGCTCTCAGCCTGCCCTCACTGGGATCATTTTCGTGGCCCTTCTCTGGATGCACTCCTGCAGGTCCATGTCTCCTGTACTGAGAACTCTACATCTGGACACAGTACTCCAGGTGACGTCTCACCAGTGTAGCAGAGGTACAGGATCACCTCCCTCACCCTGCTGGCCATGCTGCTTTTGATGCAGCCTGGAATGTGGTTGGCATTCTGGGCAATGAGGGCACATTGCTGGCTTATGTCCAGCTGCCAATACCCCCAAGTCATTTGCAGCAGGGCTGTGCTCTATCCTTACATCCCCAGCTGATATTCATAGCAGGAATTGCTGTGGCCCATGTGCAGACCTTACACTTGGATTTGTTGAAGCTGATCTTTGCTTTCAATGGGAGGGGCATAGCTTCCCCAGTTCCCACCTTCCAAATCTTCTGTTCCAGGGCTGGGCTGTGTGTTAAGTAGTCACTAGTGAAGACTGGGGGGAGGAGTTATTCAATAACTTTAAATTGGCATGCCAAGCCTGCCTATGGGGAGATTTCCACCTTGTTTATCCACGCCTGCCTTCCAGCAGATGAGCCACCAGTTCTCCTTCCAGTCAGCCTTCTCCTTGTCTGTTGTTCCAGCTGCTTGTTTTGCTCACTAAGGAGGGAGTATGCCCTCCAAGACTTCTTTTTCCAGTTGATGTACCAGTGGAAGCCTTTCTTGCTCTTCTTCGTACCCCCTGCCAAGTTTAATTTCAGTTGAGCCTTGGTCTTCCTGACCCCAACTCTGTTCAGCCCAGCAGCATCCCCATACTCCTCCCAGGTTACCTGGCCCTGCTTCCAATGCCTGTGCATTTTCCTCTCACTCTCCAGGTTGAAACAAGGAATCGTGGAGACATCGTGATCTCATCATGAGACATAGGAATCTAATCAGTGCTGGTATTTTAAGCAGGAACAGACTTGAGGGGCATGGCTGGGGTCAGGGAGCAGATCGAAGCCTTCCCATGCTCCATTTGATGTGAAAGGCAGCAGACTGCCTGGTCTGTTGCTGCAGCTGAATCCAAATGTGGTCAAGGAATGGCTCTGGACTTTGTGGCCCTGTTTTGTCTGCATCTGGAGCCACTTGTTTTTTTTTTTGAGAAGGCTTTGTATAGCCTTAAAGTGGATTCTGAAAAGCTCTCTGTAAAGAGGAACTGTGCAACTGTTTCCCTTCCCCCTCACCATCAAGGAAAAGCAGCCCTTGCCTCTTGTCTCAGCCCTGTCGCTGCTGTGCTGTCAGGAGGCAGCAGATGGAATGTTTGTGCAATTCCCATAGGCACAGGAATTCCCCAAGCCCCTGCCAATAGAAATAAGAACTGTCTGCTTGATGCATCGTGACAAGGGCTGATGGCTCCCCAGCACGGACATCCAGCGCTGTGTCCTCTTTGGCTCTACTTTTCAGGATGGAGTAAAAGAAATTGCTGAAATTGCCTCTTAGGCAAGAGGAGATGGCTCAAGAGAGTGTAAAGCAGGCAGGCTTTTATTTTTGTGGTGTTCCTCCCCTCGAAGGGCCTGTGAGATCCCTGGCTTTTAATATTTTCTTCAGCACTTCAATTATTTTGTGACAGGCGTTCGTTTCTGCAGCAGGAGAACTGGTGGCTCATCTGCTGGAAGGCAGGTGTGGATAAACAAGGTGGAAATCTCCCCATAGGCAGGCTTGACATGCCAATTTAAAATTAGCTTCCCTGTGGAGGGATTGGGAAAGAGGTTAACCCTGAGAAGCTTAGGAAGGTGAGAGTTTTTCACTTTGACACTTAAATGGCTTGAGTTCTGTTTTGGATGTGCTGCTTGCTTTGGAGAAGGGGCTTGAAGTCCAACATGTGGGTGGTGGATAGAGGATGCAAAGATTGTGGTTGGAGCTTAGTGCTGGACAATGTTAAACACTTAAACACTGTTTTTGTGCAAGATCTGGACTCTGCATCCTTTACACAGAGGAGAAATGAGATCTTTAGACTCGCCAGGCTGAACTGCTGCACCCACTGCATATACATTCTCATTCCTCATTTGCATCATCCTCCTCCCTGCACCACTGCACTGCAGCTTTTAAGTTGTGGATCACAACTCGTGTGTCAGAAGTTGTTAGAGTGAAATGGTATCTGCCCAATCTAATGGACTCAAATAATGAGGCAGTTGGCTTGGTGGAGAGCAAGGTGGTTTATTTTCACTTTATCAAATCAAGGTATTGGATACCATCTCTCATAGCTTCCTCCCAGACAAGCTGGTGAATCGTGGACCAGATAAGTGAATGAGGGATACTGAAAGCAGTCTCTATATTTGGAGATACTCAGAAGCTGCCTGGAGCTGGTTCTTGGAGGCCCTACTTTGGAGCAGATGACCTGCAGGGGACATTTCTCATCTCAACCTTTGTGTGACTGAAGAAGTGAAGGCTTTTCTCAATGGCACCTAGTGACAGGATGGGATGCAATATGTGCAAAATGCAAAACAGGGAATTAATATGTGCATCTGAAAAAAAAGAAAAGGCAGCTCGTTTGAGCTGGAGCAGCTTAGCTGGGTGCCTTAGGTATGGAGGGGAGGGTGGTAGAGCAGCTGGAGGGGAGCTGCAGGCAGGTCCTGCTGTGCTCAGCATCCCTGCCTGGGGCTGATCAAAGCCCTGCCAGGGGGCTTCTGCTACAGCCTGAGAGAAAGAAACGAGGATGGGGTAATAAAGTGGATGTGCTGTGGGTGCAGCCTTGGTCCTCTGGTTTTCTGTCAGCTCAGGCTGTATTTCTGCACGCACTGCCTCTCTAGAAACTGATCATGAGATTGCCCTAAATCCATCTCCTTCCTACCCATGTTGCCCTGTCCGTTCCTCTGTCTGCTGCTGCTCATCACATGGGTCAGATCATTGGTTTCTGCCATCTTCTGGCCCTCTCATCCATCATTATCCCCTTTCTACCATGCCACAGGATCCTTAGACATCAGTTATCCTTCCATTCTGGTCCCTAGCTGAGCTGTTCTATACAATCTTAAGCTGGGAACCATGTTTTCCCCCCTCCCTTCCTATGTTTCCTGAGAGACTCCCTGGTGCCTCTGTTGCATTCCCCTGCTTGCATCGTGGCATGTAGGCAGCTCACAGGCTTGGTGCCTTTTGCTTTAATGCATCTGACCTTAGGGATCAATACTATTGTTTTGGCCAAAGAAATAACCGTGCATAACGAGGTTTATAGCATCGATTCTCTAGGCTAGGGCTCTTTGTTTTCACAAGCCACCAAGCTTGTCCCTCCCTTCCAAATAACCTGGATTGACAAATAAAATATATATTAAAAAAAATCAATAGTTGCCTCCATGCTTTTCTGGCCTGGGGGCATCAGTGTGACCTGACCACCCTCCTTTCCTTCCCACCTTGCCCTTCAGCAGTCTGTGTGCTGTATTGCCACGTTCCTGGCTGGTTGGGGTCTGATGATGGATGCCTTGCTGCTGCATTGGGAGAATAGAAATTATTTCCCCCCCCCCCCAGAGTGAGATTTAAGTTTGTTGAGGATTCTAGAGCCTGAGTGCCTTGGAGGCAGGGATGTGAGGCTGTGCATAGGTGCTCAAAAACGCAGGTGGGCAGAACGTGTGCTGTGTCAGCCCCCCTCATAGGCTGTCATCTGGTGTGCAGATGTTTGCCAGTTGTTGACTGGCTTTTCAAAATGAGAATCCATTACTAATGAGCCTCCCTCGGTTGCCCCTTCCAATCCCCTCATGGGGGCCTTTGAGAACATGCCCTAATCAACTGGCTTTTGTAGTTCTTAGCATCTTTCTCCTGAGGTCTGCCCCTGCCAGGCTGGGAAAGGGCACATTTGAACTGAAACCTTTTGGTCCTTCTTGTGTCACGGGGCTTCGAGCAGCACAGCACACAGGCTCCCAAACTGTCCCTTGCTGGGATGTGTAAAGAAGGCCAGTACTCAGAAGAGGCTACCAGCATTTCTGTTCACCTTCTCAGCTCTGCTGTTGACTGCATGATCTCAGCAGGACTGTGGTGTGTTTTGGGACGTAATCATCTTTAGTCTCCTTTTCTTCTGTTGTAGATTTTCCAACAAGTGGACTTCAACAAGAGGCCGGGACGTATGAGTGCTAAACCTATAAACTTTGCAGTGATCTTGAAGCTTTCAAATGCCAACCTGCAGGAGAAAGCCTTCCGAGTAAGTGGAACCTCAGCTGCTCGCAGTGCCCACCCTTAGAAACACGATCAAAAGTTGCCCCTGGCAGTGTGTTTTGTGATCACATCCCATAGGTTAGAGACTCATTTCCCAGGCTGGTTCCTATCTGATATCTATTTCTGCATTCCCTACCCAGGATGGACTCATTGACCAGCTCTATGACCTGATTCTTGAGTATCTTCATTGTCAAGCCCACAGCATTGGATTCCCAGAGCTGGTCCTCCCTACTGTCATTCAGGTAAGGTGTAAGGTATCTCTTGGTCACAGCAGGACTGTGAACAGAGTGGGACAAAGTCTTTTAACCTGACAACAAACTAAGTGTGAGCAGAGAGCTGCTCACCTCTTCCTAACCATTAACCTGACAACAAACTAAGTGTGAGCAGAGAGCTGCTCACCTCTTCCTAACCATCGTTTTTGGGGAACTCTGGGGAGAATGAAGGCATCGCATGTAAAACAAGGCTGAAGGTGGGTGAAAAGGGCTTTAGAATGAATCACTCTTCTGGAACACGAAGAGGGGTGAGGTGCTACGTGATCCCTGTGGTGATGCATTTCTGACTGGTGAATGCAGTTCTTAATTGGTTCAGAATTGCTGTGTTACCTCACCGTAGTACCTGTGCTCTCAGAGCTCATACTGCCTGCCTATGACCTCCACCATGTGCTCTCCACAAGACAACGATCCCCAAATCCCAAATTCATCCTTGCAAAAAGCCACAGTTCCCATTTCTGTCCCTCTTCCTCGCAGCACTGCTGCAAAGTTCTCTCCTTTCCTTCTGCCACAGCTGCTCTTCCTCACCACTGACGTTTACATAATTCATTGCCTGTAATAAAACTGCCTCATAGGGCTGTGCGTCTGGGTGTATTGTGCATAATCCTCCCCTAACACCTTGCTAGCTGGGTGGCTTTGGTTTAGAATGAGCTGCGACCTCTGCTTTGAGCAGCAAGATTGCTCAGTGCAAACATGTTGGAACTTGGAACTCGTCCCCTCCTTTCCTCTCCTTCCTCTCTATTTTTAACTCCTGAGTGGCAGGTGTCATGCTGGCTTGGCAGGGGGCTCTGTGGGGACACACACCTCTCCTCGATGCCACGAGCCAGCGTGTCTGCACACGTTGTCAGTGCCTCCGGCTGACGTGGGAGCAGCATCTCAGCTGAGTCCCCGTGCTACAGATCCCCTTGTTTCTGCTCTGTGCAGCAGGCTGGCAGCTGCCAGGCACATGCCTTTGGCTGGGTCCCGCCTGGCACGGGCACTGCCTGGCTGGCAGCCTGCTGCTGCGGTTAATGGGAGCTGACAGGAGCTCTCTGGGCTCCAGGAGCAGCTCCTCCACTCGCTTATCAGCAGTGAACAAAGCCCTCTCCTCTCAGTCAGCAGCTGCTGGGGGCAGCAGGGCTGTCGGAGCCGGAATGAGGAGCGGCTGACAGCCCTCTGGCACTCAGAGCCCCGTGGCTTCCAAATGCGCCCTGAGACCAGGCTGTGTTTCTGCAGAGAATTAATGCTATTGGATTCCTATTTGGCTGCCTCTAACCACAGCCTCGTGGCGTCTGCTGGGCCAGGGTGCTGAGGTTAGCTTCCCAAAATCTTGGAGAGCCTTCGGGAAAATGTGTGGGGGGAAGGCTTTTCCCCTGGAACGGTTCCAGTTAACTATAAAAATCCATCTGTCCCATCCTTCCCCCTGCAATGAGCTCACGCTGCTCAGCGCCGTGCTGCAGGGGCTGGCTTCCAGCTGGCCACGGCTGCAGCAGCTCTGGGAGAAGCGGGGCTGAGCTGCCTTCAGCCTGAACTTGGGAAGCCTGCAAGGCAGGAAGCAGCGGGCAGATCAAAGGGGAGTAGAGGCAGTGAGGAGGGAGGCAGCTCAAAGGCTGCTGTTTTCTAGCCAGCCAGCCAGCTGGGCTGACTCCTGGGCAGTCATTGCTTCCATAGGCTGGCTCCCTTCCGTAGGGTCCTATGTGGGCTAGGCAGGATTTGCAGAAGGGGAGGAGGTCCTGGTCACTACCAGCCTCATGCTCACCCTCTGCTCCCCAGTGAATGCTCCCTCTGCTCTGAGTGGGGGGTCAGGGTGGTTTTGGGTTCCCTGGCGCACACAGGCCCAGCTGCTTCAGATCACTCGTAGCTCCCTGTGTTTGCTGTAAGAGGAGCTGAAGTTTTGCCATGGTTTCTGCTGGTCTAAGGCATCGGTGTTTAAGGCTGGCAGTTGAACAGAATCAATCCCACTGATCACAGCGAGGAACCGACCGGGGATGTTAACGGCATAGACACATACAGGCACACACATATGTTCTAATTGCTTTTATTCTGGAAAGCAGTGGTCGCTGTGTTTGGCAGAGGGGAAGAAAAGGCATTCGGAGGGTCCCTTTTTTTCCATCTTCTTTTGCCCTCTTGGTTGCTCCCTGCCTCTTCACACAGAGCTGAGATCTCATTACCTCCCGTTAATATCCGTGGCAGATAGCAGTGGGGCTGTGAGGGATTGCCGGGGTCAGGGAGAGGAGGGGGAGAGGAGAAATGAAGCATACAGCTGTGAGAGTGAGCATAGACAGCACCAACCTGCCCAGATAGAGCCTGAGATTTTGCAGGATTTCAGGTGACACTTCTGCAGCGAAAGAAAAATGATAATGTATGTGGCAGCGGATGAAATGGATCTGGGGCTGCAGCTGCGGGGATCAAGTGAGATAAATGGAATGACAAATGCATCTCTCGGTGGAGATAAATATGCAGCGCCTCTAAAAAATAAATATTTTAGAAAGGGTGGGTGAGGAGAGGCCAGGCTTGACCAGCAGGAGCATTTTGCTGCTGGTTCCTTTGTACTTGCTTGATGGGCTCTTTGCTTTGTGGAAAGGGAGGAAGGTGTTCGTGTTAACTCCCATTTGTCTGAGCTGGATGAGCACTGACAGGTGGGGATAAAGGACGAGAGGAGCCCTGCTGCTCCGTGATGGAGAGCATCCTGCAGGATTCCACCCAGCAGAGCACGGTGCCCTGACAGAGGGGCACGTTTCATACCAACCCACTTGGCGTGTAGGCTTGGCAGGAGGGATGTGTACCTCTCCTTTGCCCATCTCTCTCTGTTCAGGCAGAGCTTTTGAAGCCATAATTAGAGGAGGCAGCACCGTGTTTGCTGGCTTAGAAACCCATTATCTCAATCCTGATAGCATCTGCAGGTCCTGGTGAGATGAAGGCCCTGTTGGGTCTCCTCTATGTCAAATGCCTCGTGTATGCATGGCTCTAGCAAGGAGCCTGCTCCTGCCCTCCATGTAGCTGTCTTGGGGCTGGTAAAAACTTCTAGCACACAGCATGCTGAGCTGGAATTCAAGCTATGGGTCAATCTGGAGACCCGCATCTCTCCTGGCATCGAGAGCATCCGCTGCAGCCTCACCGTTCAGCTTGGAGGTGTCAGGGCTGTGCATGGTGGTTTGTACTGGTGGGAAGAAGAGGGGCTTGCTTGGGGACGTGGCTACTGAGATAGACAATAACACAAAAACAGGCTCAGTGTGAGTGAAATAGTCTCACTGTGTGAGAGCAGCAGTGTGTTTCCTGCACACAGAGAGAGCAAGAGCTGACTTTCTGCAAGTGGGATGGTCTGGCTGGCAGCAGTAGGGTTTGTGGTTTCCTGGCAGACTGGCTCTTGTCCCAACCATCCCACCTAAGCCCTTGGGTCTGAAAAGAAAGGAGTATCTAGGCACAGCAATGTGGGTTGTCCACAACAGAGTCATTGTGTAAAGCTTTGTGTGGTGGCTGTGTGGGTTTGTGCCCTTGAAAAATAGGAGGTGCCAGTCAGAGCTGGGTCAGTAGTTCAGACACCAAGCCAACTTCACCCCACATGACCCTGCAGATGGCCATCTGGCATGACCTGCAGCTCTAGCAGCCCCACACTTCTCACTGAGCTGTGCTGAAGACCCATTCTGCAGAAATTTCCAGTATCCAGTATCTTCTCAATCTCTGCCTTCAATCCCAGCCTGCAGTCTCAAGCCACAGCCCTTGCTATTCCCTTCCCAATAGCTGTTGCCTTAACCCGCAGACACCTTCTCCCATCCTAGCTGTAGCTTCTCTGTGCTTTGGGCCACCTTGCATCCACTGTTGCTTCTTCTCTCTGTGCATTTGTCCCCTTATTTCTGCCTAAGCACAGACCTGATACTTTGCACTGCAACAGCATCTAGCAGCACCCCATGCTGCCACTGAGATGGGAGATGTCTTCTTGCTGAGGGACTCTGGAAACGATTAGATTGCTTTCATTCTTCCTCTCCTTTCCCTCTTCCCAGCTCAAATCTTTCCTGAAGGAATGCAAGATTGCCAACTACTGCAAACCCATCCGGCAGCTCCTGGAGAAACTGCAGGAAAATTCTGCCTACATCGCCAGCAGGCGTCAGAAAGCCACCTTCGGTGTGGCCAGCAGGGAGTCTGTGGTGAGTCTGCTGCTTCCATTTGGGCTTCCTGGAAAGACAGTCAGGCTCCAGCTGCTGGGGCCGAGGGGGTGGCAGGGGGGGAAGGGAGGAGGAGCAGATCATGGAATGGGAGCGTGGGGTCGGGCAGACGCTCGCAAACAACTGAGCTCGGCTGGGCTCTGATGCTGGAGCTGGCAAAGCTCTGCAACCAAGAGACTCATGGAAAATACAGCCCGTAAATTGCAGCCTTGTGTTGTTTGTAATACGCACGAGTGTGGAAGAGCCTTGCTTTGCTGGGGCAATACCCTTTGCTGGGAAGTTTCTTGCTTTTCGTTACCTGCTCCCAATACATAGGTGGCAGTTTTTACCTAAGGTGAAGGGGGGGATTCTGCCTCTCTGTAGGTTTCCTCCCAACCTGCAGAGAGCTGCCTCCAGCAGCACAGAACAGCTGACACGTGACAGTTCAGACTCTTGAGGCAAACCTTTCCTCGTGGAAACAGGATGATGGAGTCAGTAAAGTTGTGAGCTGTAAGAGCCACAATCAGGCAAACTGCTCTCGAGGGACACCGGTGCTGTCTTCTGTCTGCTGTCCCTCCTGCTGATAAGATGCTGATCACAATTGATGCCTAGAAAAGCTACACTGGCCCTGGGTGATGTGTGGGGTCCGTCAGTTGAACCTCAGAGTAATTCTGCCTTAGTGCTGAGGTGGAGGAGAGTGGCTGGGGTGATGCTACAGAACTCACCTTAGAAAATGAACCGTTGGCCATCTGACTAACGGGTCGAGAGATGCTGTCCTCCTGAATCAAAACTGGCATTGCTACGGGTGTTATCTGCTTTCCTCAGTCCTTTGGGGACCTGCTGTCATGCTCAGCTGAAATTGGGGCCCTGTGTCAATTAAGCCCTGTTAGTGAAGCTCTGTTTGCTTTGCATTTGTATTTATTCAGCACAGTGCCCTCTGCAAGCCTGGTAGCAGGTGAACTGTGCGTGTGTGTGCCTCTGTTAGAAAGTGGTGGCTCTGATTCTTCCTTGGCAAGCAGGAGAGAGGTGAAAATGTCTGCGTCTGGGAGGTTGTTGATGGGATCAGAGTGATGGCTCTTTGGCCATGTGGTATCACTGGATATCACTGCTAACAGGTGGAGATGGAGCAGAGCTGTGCTGCAGACTAATTCATCTTCGGACACGCAGGGGCAGTAACTGCAGGAAAATTATCCTTTGAAATCCTGCCATATCAATGCCTGGACACAGCAGTGTTGTTCTGGGATTAAGGGGCTGATAGAACTGGTTTGAAGAGATGAAATGGTCTCGGGTTCTGTAAAGGCATTTCTGGCTGGGGCTGCTTTGCCAGAGGAGTTATTTCCCGTCTGGAGCAAAGTGGTTAGGGTTTTGTTTTGTGTTTTTTTGCAGACAGACAGTGCTGTGACCACCCACCCACACTGCAGAGGTAGAGATTTCAGCCCCCAGGGCTCCCTGTGGAATGATGGGCTGGGGAAGATCGTGGCTTAGAAAAAAAAACAACCAAAGGTTTCCAACCACTCTACCACACAGTCTGCTTTTCCCAGCAGCTCTAGCTGCAGCCCCTGTTTTAAGAATGGATTAATTTAACATCTTGCTGCCTGCACAGCTCCTGGCTGATGCTGGTGCACCTGCTTGCCCAGGAGCATCGCAGCTTGGGTCTAGCAGGGCTGGTCCCAGTGGGGCAGCTGCAAGCAGCCTGCCTCTGGGAAAGGGGTTAGTGAGGGAAAGCAGGTGGTGGTTTGCCCAGCCTGGTGGGACACTGCCTTTTCTGCAGTTTAAGGGCTACAGCAGCAAAGCAGAGTGCTGCTTAGAGAGGATGCCTGGATTGCTAGTGCAAAATGTATTTCTGCATCGTGTCGTTGGCCTGTGAGAGGAGGAAGCCTTTCTTCTCTTTGGGTTCATGGGCTCTCAGTGCTCTCGGGAGCAAAGCAAACAGCCTGCTCAGTGCTTCTCTGGCGTGGAGGATCCTGGCTTATCTCTGTGCCTGGGGACGAGCTCTGTGGCTCATGGCCACGCACTTTCCCCCTGCTCCTTGGCAAATAGATGGTGTAGATTTCCAAGAAGGACCAAAACTCTCATAGAGACTGGGCTTCCCAGAACGGCTTGGACTGTCCCTCGTAATCTGAGCTGAGTTTGCCAGGCTGTCTCCAGTGTATGCAGGACACTGGCATTTCTGCAGGAGTAAACGCTGCCAGAAAAGGGAAGGGAGGAGGAAGCATGAGGAGGGAAAAGAGGGAGGCCAGAAGTATTTGCTTGTCCCCCTTGCCAGCAAGAGCGATTGAAAGCAAATGCTCTCCGCTGTTCCCATCCATGCATTTGTGCTGCTCCACTCCAAGGAGCAGAGCCCAGATTCTGAGCTGATTCTTGCAAGCAGCATCCTGAAATGTGACATGCAGAGAAAAAAAGTTGAAGCGAGCCTCATCTGTGTTTGTGGAGGGCAGTGATGTTATATTTGTACAGTCTTGGTCCCTGCTGGATGTCCCATAGCAGCACAGTGATGCAGAGGCAGACAAAGAAGGAGAATGGCAAATGGTTGAGGTTGGTCGGGTGGCATCCACTCTCCAGACTCCTGTTGAAGTGTGCAGACTAGAAAGATAGCAGTGTTTCAGTGGCTTTTCTCTTTTTTTTTTCTTTCAATCTCTGCATGCAGCACACTCTGAAACCAAAAGAGCTGTCTCAGACGGAACAAATAGACATCTGGCTTCCTTGAGAAGAGCCTTTCTCAGAAGCTGTCCATACCGAGCAGCATCAACAAATGGCCTGATTACAGCTGGCAGCCTGATAGCAGCCTGATCTATAAGTGGGGTGACTTTGTACTGCTCAGGAATCCCTCCCTGTGCAATCTGGAGCTGTGCTGTCTGCCTGCCGGCGTCTGCAGCGGAGCTGCTGGAGCCAGCGGTGCACCAGCCCTGCCTGGATGCTCTTTATGGACCTGTCTTAAGCCTCTCCCATTGCTCATCCCCTTTTTCTTCCACCTGTTAAATTCCTGCTTGCATATCACGTCTCTGTTGCTGCACGAGGTGGACTTTTTGCAGTGGGATAGAGCAAAACCTCTGGGCACTGTGGTAACCCATGTAACAGGTACAGCTCCACGTGGATTTGAAATTGTCAAAAAGCACGTGAACACTTGGATTTGGAATGCTGCCCCCAACCTCTTTCAGCACTAACATTCCTAACAATTAAAGCCTGAAAGAGTTTTTAACCATCTCGTTTGCTTCCCAGCATTTGTGGTGTTTGCACCTCCACATCCTCCCAGCTTGGACAGAGGAAACAAGTTCAGCATTTCTTCCTTCTCTGCTCTCCCATGGTTGGGATGGGTCCAAGTCCCTGCAAGGAAATGTCTGTTTCAAAAATAAACACTTGGCTGTAGAACAGTGGGAAGAGGCAATCAAACTTCTTTTGTACTTAGATCTTGTAAATGCTTGCATGAGGTTTTTCTGAATTAAAACCAAGAGCTGAGCAGGCGATCAAATGCTCCCATCGAGAGAGCAGGGGATGGATTTTGTCCTGATAGATTCTCTGAGCTGTGCCTTTGATTCTCTTTGGAGAGCTGTCAGTCACACCACTCCCGACTCAGTGGTGGCTGTTGTTGCTGCCTGAATTTCACACTCAGTCCTGCTTGCAGCCTTAGCCATGACTGCCAGCCTCCTACCCTGAGTGCAGTTTGGGGGACGCTCTTCAACTCTTAACTCCCTGCATTTGCCAAGGCTGTATCGCAGAGCTGCTTTAAAAGCTTCCCTAAATTATCACCCTCTCTGTCCACAGGAGCAATGGGAGAAGCAGGTCAGAGAGGAGGGGACACCTCTGACCAAGTACTACACCCAGTGGAAGAAGCTAAGAGAGAAGGAGATACAGCTGGAAATCACCGGCAAAGAAAGAGTAAGACCAAAACACCTTCCTTACTGCACATCACCTGTAACTATGGCAGGGAGAGAGCCATGTCCTGGCATCAGTGCCTGTGTGCCCTGCCTGTACCCTGCTGGCTTGCCCAAGTTAATAGAGCGTGGTTGAAGGAGTGCCAGGGTGAACTTGTCTCTGTCCCTGTTCAGGCTCGTGCTGCGTGACCATTGGAGAGGTGGGACCTGCTGTCTGCACAGAGGTGCCCAGCCTGCCATTTCTTTTACCTTCTGCCAAAGGGAAGGCTCTGTATCCACTCCTGCACAGTCTATGTGCAGGAGGTGGGGGTGGGAGCTGTGCTTACATTAGGAGTCTGAAGGAAAGCTGTCTCGATGCTAATGCAATGAAAGTGGCTGAGCTAGGCTGCTTGGCCAGGGAGCAGGAAATAGATGTAATTGGTGTCTCCAGCGTATGGTGGGGAACAATTAAAATAATCGATGGGACATGAGCATGACTGGCTTTGAGCCAGGTCCCAGAGTGCAGCAGAAGACGTGGGAGATCCTGGAAGCGCTCAGTGCTCTGTGCTGAGATAAGGGCAGGAGGCTGAGGTTCCCTGGGGTAACTGAAGGGCTGTTGCTTTGGCATAGCGTGGCTCAGGAGGATGACTTCAGAAACCAGGGGAAGTCTCAAGGGCAGTGATGGGGACTTGTTCCCTGCTGGAGAAAGTGGGCTGAAGGGATCAACTGCAGAGAGAGAGATTTGGGAGTTAGCTTTCAGATGGGCCTGTGGCTGCCTGACATCTTTGCTTGGTGAATGGGGCTGTTGTCTCTCTCGGTGGGGACTGCAAGCTTAATGATGCAGCATTGTGAGCCCCAGCAGGAGAGTGAACACCATGAGGCCCATTAGGGCTGGGAAAATCCATGTCCCATTAGCAGCCATTGGGGGGAAAAAATAATAACAGGAAAAAAAAATCAGCCTGGCTCTCAGCTGCCATGAGCTGCAGCTTGCCTTGTGTAACAGTGCTGACCCTGTCTGTCCATTTGCTTTTCCCAATGGTTTTTAATGGGATGCAGACTAATCAGCTTCGTGAGACTCAGCAGATAGTAACCTTCTATTTGGGAATTAAAAGACTGACCTCCAAATTACCTGATTACTGCTGCTGGGTGCTGAGCACAGGCTGTATCTGTGAGCTGGGGCTCAGCACAAGTCCTCATTCCCTTACTTTGGGATGGCTCCACAGCTGGGAGGGATTTCTGGGGCCTTTATTTTGAGGTGCCCAGCCTGAACAGTTGCAGCCCTGCTTGCAAACCTGTGTGATGTGTTGTAGGAATGCATGAGGGGTCACCGTGAGACCTTGGGTGATTTTTGCATTTCATTTGCTGCTGCTGCTGCAGAGAACTGTGACCAGGGCTGTGGAAAACAGGGCTCACAACAGGGACCTGGGCAGTTGTCAGCTTTTTCCCTTCTGTTGGCTGTTCCTTGTGCAGGGACTGAGACACTTCCAACCCCAGCTCTGTCCTGGGCAGTGCCAGGCTCCTGTCTCACTGCTGCAGGAGAGCAGTGGCAGCTGGCTATGGGGTGCCATCAGGGCAGGAGCTTGGTGCTTTGCTCCCCTCTCTGTCCACCTTCTGACTTCCCATCCTGGTGCTGCAGATGATTGCCTGTAAGTACTCAGCTCCCACAATCAATATTGCTCAGCTGGGGACCATAACCATGAAACAGGTCGGGAGAAATTGCTGGAATTGGCTGCAGGAACAAATGCACAGCTCCTTCCCCTTCCCAGAGGGCTGCCTTTGTGGATGGAGTGTGCCTGTCCCACTGGGGAAGCTCCTGGCAGGGCTGGGGAGGGCAGTGGGCAGAGAGGAGGGCTGATGGGTGGGAGAGCAAATGAGTTATTACTCGTAGGGCCAATGTTTCCAAGCAAGCTAATGTGTGCTAATGCATGAGTGCTTCCCAGGAGGTGTGCAGCCAGGCACAGGCAGCGGGCAGCTGATGTTCAGAGTGCACTTGGGATTTAATTTGCATTCTGATTATCTTCGCCCTGCTGGCCTGAGCCCTGGCAAGTAAATCCTCCCCCTAATCCCCCTCTGGAGAGGTGTAAAGAGCGGTGAGGTGGTGTCAATTGCAAGTACTTAATGGCATTGATATTGGCTGTGCCTGCAGCGGTGAGGCTTGGCCCACTGATCTCCATCGGGGCCAGCAACAGGGTGAGCCGTGGTGCAGACAGAGCCTTCAGCACCTTACCACTGAGCTGTGCTGAGTGTGAAGCCAAAAAAACAGTGCTGCTATGGCTGCCACAGCTTTTGGCATCAGTGGAATATGTCAGAGATGACCAGAACAGCCTGCATGACTTGCATTCCAGAGCTGTGGGACAGCCAGCTTGTCAGGGGTGTCCTGATGAAAAGCCAAGGTGCCAGCAGTGGGCTGCCCTTTAGCAAATGTAGTGTAGTGCATAAAGATCAGGGGGGCAGTGGTGCTCTGCATGTGTTGTTCACCTTGGCAATGGGCTCACAGATCTGTCTGCTGGTTGGCAGCAGGCAGACCAACTGCTCTCACAGGGCAGAGCCAAGTTCATGTGTCGTGCATTTTATGTTCAGAAGTACAAACTAAAGTTGTTCTCACTGTTGGTTTTGTTGTTTCTTCCAGCTTGAAGATTTGAACTTCCCAGAAATTAAACGCAAGAAGCTAGATGAAAGGAAGGAGGAAGATAAGAAGGAATTCAAGGACCTGTTTGAGCTGGACACAGACTCTGATGAGGAGAACGTTGGATTCCCCATAAAAGGTACAGCTCCAGGGCTGGGCTGGGCTCCTTGTCCAGCTCTGTAATGTGGGGCAGTGTAGCTGACCTGGGACAAGACGTGTTTGCTGTCTGTTGCACAGAGGGTGGAGATGCAGAAATCCATCTTCTGTTAGGGTAAGGATGTTGTTCTACCTGATGGCTCGCTTGGTCTCCACTCTGTAAGTCACTGCAAACAGTAACTGCTGTAGGGGCTGGCTACCAGAGCAATCATTGATGGGAGAATGGTCATCCTCTCCTTGTGTGCACTTCTGATGCCTTTATTGCTCAGTTCATGACGTTGAAGGTTTTCCTGAGGAAGTCTGAATGCTCCAGAGATGGAGTGGTGTCTCTCACTGGCTGTGACCACGAGGGGGCCACAGTAAATTGTGGAACCTGAAAAAGTTCACCTCGAGGCTTGAGAAAAACTTCTTTGTCACCAGGGAAAGTTTGGGCTATTGCACGTCTAACCAATGTGTTATCATGTATGTAGAAGGGAGGCTTGCAGGAATGTCATCCCTGCAAAAGAGATTTTCTTGTTTAGAGATTCGATCTGCAGATAGAGTCTTGTGTGTGGCACACATGAGGTGTGAGCATCAGTCATGAGATTAGCACAGAAGTAATGCATGTTGGCTCCCTCACAGGGTGCTGTGATACAGGAGGAAGAAGCAGTCAGAAAACTGACCTTGCTGAGGCTGAGGTTGGTGTGTTTTTGTAGGATGAGGTCCTGTGCAGCAGCACACAAAGCTGTGTTTGGAGTTCTTACTGGAAAGAGCCAGTTCTGGAGTCCTGGGGACCTGTAGATCTCTGCAGAGGAGTTACTGAGAGGTCTCACTGGCTTACCTTGTGGCCTGAGCTCTGCAATGTCAGCACCAGCACTGCTGATTAATTTGGGGGCTTTCTAAGTGAATGAAGATGGAGTTGTGCCAGTGAGCTCAGACCAAACTCCTTACCCTCTGAAGGGGACTTTCGTACAGGTTTGCCTGCTCAGGATCACAGCATTGCACTCCTAACCAGGCAGTGCTGCCTTGTTCTGGTTGCTTTATTTTGGTCTGCATCTGGCTGGAAGCTGCATGGGGATGAGTGAACAGCAACGGGAAAGGAAGGAGAGCAATGAGTTTTCAATCATTTCTTAATCTGGTGGATCTGAGGGGAGATTCCCCTTGCCCTCATCTTATGCTCTGTGCAGGTGGAGCTGAACGGACCCCCCCAGAGGGGCAGGAATGGTGCCCCTTTGGAGCAGAGAAAGCACTGGGCAGGCCAGAGTCGCTTGGTTGCCTCTCTGCAAGGCGTGAAGAGAAAGGAGTTTGCACCTTTTAGGAACCACCAAGCAGGCAAGGGTGGAAGGAGCCCTGCGGTGGGGAGGAAAGCGTGGATTTGATCAATGTGTGTCACCAAGGAGGTGGGGGAGCTCCTGCATTCCTCTCATTTCCCAGCTGACAGCTCTCCAGGGGGGGAGGCGGCCGCTCCTGGAGATTATTAATGGCTGGGAAAGAGGTGTGGGCAGCCTGGTGGTGCAGCAATTAAAGGCAGCGTGCAGTGAGCCAGCCCAGCCGTCTGCGTTAGGTGCCGGTGTGCTGCTAATGAACTCAAACGGCTTTCTTCATTTATTCCTCACGTAATCATATTGCATCAATTTAATGCCAGGCCGGTGGGGGCCGGGGGTGTGGAAAGAGAGCTTAGTTCTATTCTTGTTTCCTAGCAGAATAATCACGGCAGAATTCCTGCTGCACGCAGGGTCCAGGGAAGGAGATACGCAATCCTGAGGAGCAGGGAGCTCGAGCCTGACAGGTGTGCTCCTACCTACGGCTCAACTTCTGCCTGCAGAATGCACCAGGACCTGCGTGCATGATACAAAAGGAGGCGTGCTCCGAGCTCAGGGTGTGCAGGAGCAGCCCGGCTCCTCTCCCTGCCCACAGCTGCTCTCTCTGCGTGCTCCCAGCCGAGCTGTCGGCGCTGCCGCCGGCCCTGCCTGATGGATGAGCGCGCGCCGCTGCCGGAGCTCTCAGGTGCCCATCAATATGCTCGGCGCCGGCAGCAGCGCTGCCATCCATCTCCTCAGCTCTCTGCATGGCTGCCCGGGAGGCTCCTGCTGTGAGATGTGGCTGTGGCTGCCCCTGGGGCCGCGGCGCTGACGGATGGCGGCGAGCGGCGAGCTGGCAGCCAGCTTATGGATGGCTCTGTGGCCAGCCTGGCTGGATCGGCTGCTGGGAAGGGAGGATAAGGCAAAAAAAACACAACAGAAGAGATGCCAAAATGAGAAGGATGTGCACCAGTAGCAGAGAGACTGACTGATGCGTGGGTAAATGGCAATTTTGGATGCAGGCGAAGGGAGGTTGCAGCAGTGAGCTGGGCTTAGCTTGGGGCTGAAAGGAGGTGAGCAGAGGCTGTGGCTGTGCTCTTCCCTGTGCAGGATGCCTTTGCCATTTAGACACGTGGTGATTCAGTGCTCGGGGGCAGTCTGATCCAGAGGCTCTGAGGTGCTTCTCTGCCCAGGCCGTGCACCCAGAGGCTCTTGGTGCTGCTTTCCTGACTGCCTTGGACCTGGTTAGGAGGGGATTTGCAGTGACATCTGGTTCTGAACCTTTCTGTTGTGACTTTTGGAGGGAATGAAGCTCAGAGGGTTTATAAGGATGCCCTGAACCATGCAGCCCATGTCTGCAGTTGTGTATAGCAGCTGAGGGATGGAGGCTGTACACTATTGCTCCCAGGAACCAGCCCTTCTCTTGGCCCAGCTTCATGACTTGTGCTTTTGCTAAGTCTCTTCAGCAGCCCCATTTCTCCTCATTGCACTCTGCTGTCCATCTCCCTCTCCTAACACTCACAGCTCCCTGAGCAGGGCAGGAAGGTGTTTTCCTGGCCATCTCAAATGCCTATTTGTGGATGAATTCAAGCCAGAAGCTTTTGAAATGCTGTGCATCATTCTCTGGGCTGTAGTGTGAAGGCCTTTGGGCAGCACACCAGCAAGAGCAGTGCGGTGAGGTTCCCTCCAGCACGGGGAGGTGAACGTTGGGGTGTTGGTGATGTGCCCTTTGTGTGTGCTTCCTGCTCTTGTGCTCCTCTTTGTGTTTCCATTGACAAAGTACAAATACTTACAGGGAAAGGCAAAGGCAAGGAGGCATCAGACGACAGCTCAGAAGGCAGCAGCAAGGAGGACTATGGCGAGGATGATGAGGATGAAGAGGGAGAGTATGAAATCGAGGAGGACGAGGAAGATTTAGAGGAAGACAGTGACTCAGATGGTGAGTAGTGCACCTGGGCAAAGGGAAAAGGAATTATTGATGGCCGGAGGCTGGTCTGTATCCTGGGGTCTTTCCTACAAAGGAGCTGTCTTCTCTGTTCTTGCTCTGCTGCTGTTTTGAGCTGCAGGGTGTCAGGAGGGCTTCTCTCATACACACTGCGTGGACAGGGAGACCTGTCAGTTCTGTGCTCACACTGAGAGCTAAAGGGTTAAGGGCTTTGCAGCCCCTGCTCTAACAAGCCACCAGCCCCTTTCATCTCAGTGCAGGGGCCTCATGCAGCGAGGCTCAAACAAATGCTTGAAGTAGAGCCCACCCCAGCAGGCTTTGCTTGAAGGCTCCCCGTGGGTTACTTGTGCAGGGGAGTGTGGTGGGGGTACCTCACCTTTCCTTTGAGCAGTGCCAGGGGCACGAGGGGCTGCACAGGGATAACCTTTAGCAGTTGCTCCTCCCAGGATAGGTCAGCTAGGAGATGTTGGCCAAGCCATGCATTCATCTGTTTTTTTTTAACACTGTAGGTAAGCAGTGCAGGCTCTGCAAGAGGCAGCTTTGTTCCATGCTTGGTCCTGCTTGCTTCTCCCAGTGTGTAGTGTTGGTGTGGTGCTGGGCCAGCAGCTCTGTGCCATCCCTGCCTCCTGCACAGAGTTGCAGCCAGCTCAGAGCCTTCTCTGTGCCCAGCAGCACAGTAACCACGTTCAGCTGCCTGCCCCTGCCAACTCGCTGCGAGCTGAGCAGACGAGAGTGGGGGCTGCCAGGGCTCTGCTGCTCTGCTCTTTTCTGGATGGGTTTATCTTTACCATCACTTTGAGCCTGGGTGTCAGAGGACCAAGCCTCTGCTCCACTGCATGCCTTTGGGTGTCATGTGTGGTTGTGGGGAGCAGCCACGGAAGCTCTCCTGTGGTGCTGCCTTTCTTTACCAGTTTGGGGGGCAACGAGAGCAGGAAGGGGGAAAGAGTCCAAGTGAGAGCAGAACCTGATTTCATGTGGCAGATGGCTGTGGCTTGGCATGCACAGCCCACCCTCAGAGCCCAGAATAGATGGGTATTTGGTGCATGTTCTGACAACGTCAAAGGATGGAGAGAGAGCATTTTCCCTCTCTGTTCCTGGCATGTGCAGATGAGCTTAGTGTAATGGGAGCAGGAACTCTTGGTCCTCCCTTTTTTCACCCATGGTGGCTGCTTCTTTCCCTCTTGGCTGTGCTCTCACTGGCTGAACACCCATGGGTGGCAGCTCAGGGTGGATGGATGGGTCCTCCAGGCCTTCAGCTCCATGCTGAGCATCCCTGCCCTGCTTTTCCACAAAGCACACAGGTCTGGTGGTGTAGCAGGGAAGAGCTCCAGCAGGTCAGAGCCTGTGAGACCACAGGTAGGAACAGGCACAGCAGTGACTTCGCTCTCCTATCTCCCCCAATACTCCGAGCCAGCACTGTACATCACCCTGCAGTACTCTACTGCTATCTGGGAGCTGCAGCAACACTGATAAATTAATGAGTGTCTGGCATTAATTAGCGACGAGTTGCCTCCACCTGCCTCAGTACAGCAGGATTTACACCTCTCCCTCTTTCCACCCCCAGAGGAAGACAAGGCAGCCCCTCGGGGCTCACAGAGGAGCAGCCCCCAGGCGCTGTCACGTTCCGACCTCGAGCAGCTGGCCCATGGCGAGGAGGATGTGGTGGAAGATTTGGCTTTCTCCGATGATGACTGAGCCCTCCCCGACCCTGCAGCCCCCCTGGCTGGTTCTCCAGGAGGCGGTAAGCTCTTGGGGCAGGAGGTGCTGCCCCCCAGGACTGTTGCAGTGAGGCACGGCGCTGAAGCTGCTTGGACTTTTGCAGGTTGTTCGACCCCCATGTTTTTTTTGCTGATGTTCTGTGGTCACATCGAAGCCAGTCAAACTGGTGTAGGTAATAAAAAAGCCCGCATTAAAATCTGGTTTAAATAACACAGGGGTCAGTTTCAGCTCCTGCTGGAGCAGCTGATCAAGTGGGAAGGACAAGCTCTTTGCACGAGGACTCCTCTCTGCCCATCCAACCACCCCTGGGCTCTGGGGTTCTCTCCAAGCCCTCCCCCCAAGGGCTCTCAGGGGTCGTGTAGAGCATTTAGAGCTTTCTATCACTGCAAGTGGAAGCCTTTAATCAGCAGCACTGGAATCATTAGATCCATCTGCCACGCTGGCTTTATGTATACTGAAGAAATTCACCTTAAGGAACAAACGTTGGGCTATGGGAGGACGCAAAGGGAAGGGCTGAGAAGTAGGATGGAGTAGGAAAAATTAAATCTAACAGTGTAAGGAAATACACAAGTGTCCAATAGCCCCATGCTAAGTGATAAGTCAGGGCCTGCAGGTGTGACTGAGCCCTGCCTTCCTCCACAGTGCTGCTCCCAAAAATTACTGCACAGGTAAACAGGCAATTGCTGCAGTCATACAGCAGCGTGGGCTGTTTGCTTCTGCTTTATTCTGAACTCACAATGTCTTTTTGGAGAGGCAGAAACAGGAACAGAAAGGGTGTATTTTTTTCCCAACTGCACTGACAATAATTATCAGCCTCAGAGTCCCAGAAGGGGGGGGGGGGGGGGGGGGGAGGAAGTTTCCTCCAAAATTAATAATTTATTGTTATATTTACAGCTCCCTCTGCGGGGGCAGAGCACCTGCTGCTTTACTGGGGCTTCAGAGCTCAGGGCTGAGGCTCTGTACCTCTGATGGCAGGGACACAGAGGAGCCTGGGATGGAAACTTTGGGGCCCTGCCTTCAAGACAAACACATTCACTTACCTTTACTTCTTGTAAGGTAGCTGAGCACGGTGCTTATTGCCCCCACCTCCCAGTGGCAGCAGCACAGCACACAGCAAGGAAAGCATACAGCCATGCCAGGGGCTCAGGAGGCCAGGTACTGTTTGTAAACGGAGTGGTGTCCTTTTTTATTCAAACTGATTGCTGGAAAGCATCTTTTTTTATTGTGATGTGATGGATAATGACAAGGGGGGGGGGGGGAGGAGTTGGGTTTTTTTGTTGCTTTTTTTTCTTTTTTTTTTTTCTTTTTTCTCTTTTTTACAATATAAAGAAGCTAATGTACCACCAAGCTATTGGGTAAGAAAAAAAGATGGCAGCACGTGCAAGGTTTCAACAAAACAAAAAGAGGAGAGGGAAGGAGACAGAGAGAGAGATAAAGAAGTACCACATGTGATTGATTGTGATTGTTGCTCACAACTGTACAGGTCACAGGAGGTTGCCCCCAGGAGTTACCATTGCATTCACAGTAGTCAAAACCCTGCCTGCTGTTGTTGCCCCCCCAGTATCCTCCCCCCCCTTTCTGGGGGCACACAGGGACCTCTGTCCCATGGTCTGCAGCAGGCCTGAATGTGCAACGACAGCCACCTCTGTAACAAGGCTTGAAAAAGAACAGGAATCCTACAAACCAACCAACAACCAAAAAAACCCCAAAGGTGTATAAATGAGTCCGCAGTACATGTGACTGGGGGGGGCAGGGGGGGGTTAACCCTGAACTCCCCCAATGAGCACACACTCATTTCTTCCTTAGAGCTCAAGCAAATCCAGCTCTGCAGGGCTGGGCAGAGTCCAGCAGTGTGTGCATGGGCAGCCCCACACTGCCTGTGCCGTACCATCCACACCAGAGTAAACATGGACCACAAACTTGCCTTTTTTTCTTCATTTTTTTTTTTTTTTTCCTTTTTTTTTTTGTGTGTGTGTGTGTTTTTGTGTAACTCGTTGTCTTGTCTTTGGTATTGTTTGCAAAAGTTCACTAGAGATGCATAGACACCTGAATGGAGGAACTGAGCGCAGTTTCCAGGGGAGAGGAGGAGATCCGTGGGAAGGGGGGGAGCTCTGTTGGTGATGGATGTTGTGGCTCAGCAGCGCTGAGTCCTGATGGAGGAGCAGTGCCAGTCCCCCCCCCAGTGCCTGGAAGCTCCTCGAAGGCAAAAAGCATTCCCAACCATCACAGCTCTGCTTTCCCAGTGCGTGAGAAGGCGAAGGGAACGGCACCGCAGCCCTCCAGCACCGCCTCCCTTCTCTTCTTCACTTGGCCTTGTCTCAATACATCTTTGGATCGTTTATTCCTTCCCTTTTGACAGGTTTTGTTTTTTTTTTTTACTGTTTTGTTTTGGTTTTTTTTTTTTTCCTTTTTAAGCCAAAAAAAAAAAAGCAAAACACATCCCAGAAAAAATAACAACAAATCAAACCCTCCTTCCTCCTCGCTCCTCCGTCTCACGCTGCCCAGGGAGGCTCTCCTGCTCCCCAAAAACCTTCCATTCGTTCGACCCATCCTTCAGTTCCAGGAGCAGCTGGGAGCTGTTAGGATGGTGGTTTGGTGGTGTCGCTGAGCCCAGCCCCAATGGACGGGTTCCCATTCTCCTGCTTGGGGGAGATGCGGCTGGCGGAAGGCAGAGCGCTGCTGAACGGGGAGGAGACGCTGCCCGTGGATGAGGGCCGCAGCTCAGCTGGAGGAAGGTCCCTCTCTGGTGGCCTGAGCCCTGGGGGCTGCAGGGGGAAAGCCATGGGGAATCCAGCCATGTAGAGCACCCTGCCCACTCGCTTGGCCACCTGTTGGAAAGGGAGGAGCGTTAAATGCAAGGGTTGCGTTTTCCTGCTGCTTGTTTTGTGCCTGTTCTATAAAGGGAAGCTCGCGGCACGGCGCCGAACCAAAGTCCACACTGCAGTGCTCAGGTCTTGCTGTCCCATGAAGGGTTTGTGGAAACATGGAGAAATTGCAGCCTGCTTACCTGGCCAGGTGAGGGGAACGTGGAACCCATGTACGTAGCCCCAGGTGAGGGGAACCAGGAGCCCCTGTACATGGCCAGATAAGGGGAATGTGGACCCCACGTACATAGCCAGGTCAGGGGAACCAGATGCCCATGTCCCTGGCCAAGTAAGGGGAAGCTGGAGCCCATGTACCTGGCCAAGTAAGGGGAAGTTGGAGCCCATGTACCTGGCCAAGTAAGGGGAAGCTGGAGCCCATGTACCTGGCCAAGTAAGGGGAAGTTGGAGCTCATGTACCTGGCCAAGTAAGGGGAAGCTGGAGCCCATGTACCTGGCCAAGTAAGGGGAAGTTGGAGCCCATGTACCTGGCCAAGTAAGGGGAAGCTGGAGCCCATGTACCTGGCCAAGTAAGGAGAAGCTGGAGCCCATGTACCTGGCCAAGTAAGGGGAAGCTGGAGCCCATGTACCTGGCCAAGTAAGGGGAAGCTGGAGCCCATGTACCTGGCCAAGTAAGGGGAAGTTGGAGCTCATGTACCTGGCCAAGTAAGGGGAAGTTGGAGCCCATGTACATGGCCAAGTAAGGAGAAGCTGGAGCCCATGTACCTGGCCAAGCAAGGGGAAGCTGGAGCCCATGTACCTGGCCAAGTAAGGGGAAGTTGGAGCTCATGTACCTGGCCAAGTAAGGGGAAGCTGGAGCCCATGTACCTGGCCAAGTAAGGAGAAGCTGGAGCCCATGTACCTGGCCAAGTAAGGGGAAGTTGGAGCCCATGTACCTGGCCAAGTAAGGGGAAGTTGGAGCCCATGTACATGGCCAAGTAAGGGGAAGCTGGAGCCCATGTACCTGGCCAAGTAAGGGGAAGTTGGAGCCCATGTACCTGGCCAAGTAAGGGGAAGCTGGAGCCCATGTACCTGGCCAAGTAAGGGGAAGTTGGAGCCCATGTACATGGCCAAGTAAGGAGAAGCTGGAGCCCATGTACCTGGCCAAGTAAGGGGAAGTTGGAGCCCATGTACATGGCCAAGTAAGGGGAAGCTGGAGCCCATGTACCTGGCCAAGTAAGGGGAAGTTGGAGCTCATGTACCTGGCCAAGTAAGGGGAAGTTGGAGCCCATGTACCTGGCCAAGCAAGGGGAAGCTGGAGCCCACGTACCTGGCCAGGTTAGGCTGCAGTGCTGGTGGTAGTAGTGGTGACAGCAGGTCCTGCTGCCCTCCTACCGGGGCTCCCTGCTGCCTGCAGCTTCCCTTTGAGCTGGCTGAGGGATACCAGCCTGCTAGCTGTCACTGCAAGCAGCACTGGGCCAATAGAACCCTTCTGCTCTCCTCCTGCTCACCCCAAACCTACCAGGAAGGCTACAGCACAGTCCGTGCCCACTTGTGCACAGCAGGACCAACTCTAAGAGGAAGAGGGGGAAAAAAAAAAGAAAGAGCCTGGCTATGGGGTGCACAGGAAGCCATGAGCCTGCAGCCTCTCCCTTCCCGCAGCCGCTTTTGCCTCCCAGCAAGGGCCAAAGGCCTCCCAGCTTCCCAGCACCTACACAGCTGGTTCACATTTGAGCTTAAACAAAAACACAGGCATGTGCTCCAACCAGACAACTGGGGCATTATTCAGTTAGCAGCATCGGGACGCTGCTCCCCCCCTCGCTCCCCATGCCTTATTATAGAACTTTAAACACTATTGATTAAATTGAAGCAGGGTTTCTCTAGCTTCAGCCCGTATCTCACATTCTCCCCTACCAAATCCAATCTCGGTATGTCTGTGAGCTATTTGGCATCCACTGTTTTTTAAGAAACATAAGAGTTTTATTTCCTGCTGAATTGACCCACGGGGAACAATTGCCCACAGAACCTTTTTATTAGACTCCTCATAAACAGTGAGGGCTGTAGGGAAAGTAGTAAACTCACCATTATTGTTTTACCATCATACAACAAATGCACAGCTCGTGGGTTAGGGAAACCCTGTGTGAGCAGTGCCTGCGTGCAAGCTGCCATCCCAGCTACCAGCTACCAGCATGGCACCCTCTGGGGATGGCACTCTGTGCATTGTGTCCTCTGCAGCCAGCTCCCCATTGGCAGTTAATGGAAGGCAATGAGAAGCTCATCAGGTAGATAGGTGAGCTTGTGGGGTGTTTTGGAGGCCGGAATGAGCCTGCTTGAAACCAGACTGAATGACCGAGTGCAGCTGAGGAAGGGGCCCTACCTGTGAGCGTATCTTCAGTGCTGGCCCCAGCTTCAGCCCCATGTTGTTCAGCAGGTGCTCCTCTGTCAGCAAGGGCAGGGTCTCACCATCAATGGCCTGCTCACGGAATACCTGCAGGGAAGGGAGCAGGAGCCGGGCTCAGCACAGGGCAGCAGCACTGCAGGCCATTATCCATGCACGAGACACAGGAGGAAAGCATCTCCACTCTGACAACCCCTGGGGTCACTCCTACTGTTTGGAGAAAGCGGAGCCATCTGGCTTGTAAAGCACAGCAGCCTTCAGTGGGCACACGCAGCCCTCACCCTGCTGGCTGATAAAAAAGCAGCTCCACAGAACGCATTCTAATGCACCCAGCCTTGCTCAACTGTGCCATCTGAATGCATTTTTAAACCTGCCCCCATCTATCTCTGTGGGCAAGGTGATGCAGGAGTTCTGTGCTGTGAAGGGCTGCACACATGGGCTTATTGCTCCTTCAAACTAAGCAAGCCAGGTTCTGGGCCACGTCAATCCCATGCCCATTGTGTTGGGTTTGTTGGGCATCCCAATCCCACAGCCTCCTCTGCACATGGCACTGCCATCACCCAGCAGCACAGCGAGGGCAGCTTTCCACTCCCTGTCAGATTGCAGGCAGTGTTTTTTATCGCTGGGCTCCACAAGCAAAACTGCTTATGACTGCAGTGTGTGTTTCTGCTCTTTGACCCTGCGAAACTTAATATGCCCGTTTCCTTCCTCCGAAGACAGCGTGGCCAGGAGCCAGCAGCCTCCCTCCCTTCAGTGCTAAAACCCAAACCGAGCAAAGCAGCCGTCCTCCCCAGCTGTCCCACGGGTGCTGAGCCACCACGGGGACAAAGCTACGTATTGTTGCTGAAGCCTCATCTGCCCACGATGCCTGAGCAAAGCTGCCAAGAGCCGAGCTGTGTGCCCCCAGGGATGGTGGCACGGATGGCATCCCCAGCACAGAGCATTACCTGAGTGTACTCAGTGCAGCCCGCCAGGTTGGACACGAAGCTGCACACGTCCTCCACCGTCCATTTGCTGATGTCCTCCAGTGCTGGGCTCTCATCGCCATCCAGAAAGAGACCTCCCATAGTGCCTGGGTCAGGGGTGGGAGGGAGGGGTGGGGAAAGGCACATAAATCATTAAAATCCCACACGGGCAACAGCCAGCCTGCAATCTGAATATTTTTCTCCAGCCACACATTCATCTTTAATGACCTGTCAATTAAAGCGTTGGGCAGGGTCAATTCATAGCTTCTTCCTCCTGGAGGTCCCCAGCTTAGCAAGGGGGGCAGGGAAAGGAAAAATCCTAGCTAATGCATTGCATGTGTGCAATGTGCTTCAGCTGCAGGGAAGAGACGGGGGGAAGGGAGCAAAGAGAGGTGGGGGAAAAGGGGAAAAAGGCACAGAACCCAGAGAAGCAGCAGCTCAGTGCCCAGGCTGGAGGCTGTCCCCCGCTCCAGCCCTGCTCCGCCGTGCTGGCAGCTCGCACAATGATAACAAATAGGCAGCGGGCAGCTCGGAGGGATGCACCTTCTGTTCTAATAATGACATGTCACCGGGTGCTGCCGGCCCGGAGGATGCGAGAAGGGCAGCGTTGTTCCCTGCCAAGCCTCTGTCTGCCTCGGTGATAAATGATGGGCCGACGGAGCGGTAATGGATTGTGGAGCAGCACGCAGATGGGGCCCAGCGTGCGGCAGGGAGCGGCGCTCATCGTCCCAAGGCAGTGCCCCACGGACAGGTGTCACAGCACAGTCCCTGCTGCAACCCAACCCAAAGCCGACCTGCCTGTCATTTTTCCTCCAGCCGTTTTGGAAGAGCTGGGAACTCTCTGCAGCCTCTGCTACGGGGATGCACGGAGCAAAAGAGCCCTTAGGAAAAGACGCAGGGCTTGCTCTGCGAAGCAGCAGCGAGATCGCTGCCAAAGCCTGCAGACAGCGCTGGTGATGGAAATGCAAAGCGATGATAATAAATGGCTGTTAAGGAACCGGCGGTGCCGGGGGCAGCGAGCCCACCCGCAGCACGGCTCCCTGCCGAGCCCCAGCGCCGCGCTGCCTCCTGCTAATTGCTCTGCTAATTGCTGCGAGCTGAGGTGGGTTCGGGCTTTTGGCTGACAGAGAGGTGGTGCGGTGGATTCCCTGCCTTGTCCCAGCCGTGCAGTTTGCTGCAGGGGGCGATTACACACACACACACACAGCCCAACGATTTGGGCTTGGAAACTGGGTGAGCTCCTCCCTTCCCAGCACACCACTTCTGGCCGTTCCCATTAAGAATTCCCACTGCCTCTTCCTGAAGCTGTCCATGGCCCCCGGGTGAAGGTCCCTGCAATGGGGAGATGCCTCCATCCATCACACTATCCAGCCTGTGCGTGTGGCTTGGACTCAACTTTGTCCCTGCTGGCAATTATCACCATCCTTGTCTTCCCTCAGTGCACACAGAGACCTTTAAGCTCATTAAAAGGTGTTTGCTTCCCGCAGCCACAGAGAAGAACCGTAGAATCAATAAGGTTGGAAAAGACCACTTAAAACATCAAGATCCCCCCTGCCCCATCACCACCATGCCCGCACACACAACCACAGAGTCCTCAAAGCTGGAAAAGACCTCTAAGAGGCTGACCCACCACCATCACCATGTTCACTCGCAGAATCATCAAACCACAGAACCATCACGGTTGGAAAAGACCATCAGACCATCCCATGCAACGCCACGTCCCTCAGTGCCACATCTCCATGGTTTTTGAGCTCATCCACGGGCAGTGACTCCACCGCCTCCCTGCAGACCCTTTTCCCAACACCCAGCCCCGCTCTTCGGCGCGCTGCTGCACCCCGAAACCCACCTGCATGGAAGTAGGGGCTCATGGTGTAGGGGAAGCCGAAAGGCAGCGGCTGAGGCGGCGGGATGGAGGCTGGCGGCAGGTACTTCACCTCGCTCTTGTTGATGCCAGCACCAAGCAGGTGGCTGGGGGACTCGGCGCTGGAGGAGCTGCAGGGCGCGTTCTGGCTGCCGGTCCCTTCGCCCAGCTCCTTGCCCCCCTCGCACCCTTTGCCCGTCTCTTTGCACTCCTTCAGCTCCGTGGCTGAGCCGCTGCTCTCTGCCTTCAAGCTCTCCGCTTTCTCATCGCTGACGTCGGCGTCGCTCTCCGAGTCCTTCATCTCCTCGTCATTACAGTCCTGTGCTCCGTCCCGCGCCCGCGGCTCCGCCGCTTCCTTGGCCTCGCTGGATCCCTGCGGCTCGGCGCGGTGATGTGCCGCCTTCCGGCTGCCCCGCCGCGGCTGTTCCTTGGGCGGCGTGGAGCTGCTGGGGATGCTGGGGTTGAGGGACAGCAGCGGTGCGTTGTTGTGCCGCAGCACCAGCATGGCGTTGCGTCGCGACAGCTCGTCCCGCAGCGGGTGGCCCTCGGGGATGTCGTGCACGTTGCGCAGGGCGGGGTGGTCCGGGGGCAAGCCGGGGTGCAGGCTTAGAGGGTCACCAGCCAGCAGTCGTTGCCGGTGAAGGTTCTCCAGCTCCTTCTGGCGGATGATCTCAGCCGACATCTCCAACCTGCGAGGAGAGAAATGGCGGAAAGTGGGAGAGGGGGCTCCAAAGCTCGCTAAGCCTCACTGGAGCTCGGGGGCGCCTCAAGTACAGCCCCCCTGCACACCCACTTGTCTCGCCTGGCCAGGCTGCTTAGGGGCAGCTCCTCCAGACTGGCATCGTGCACCATTCCACAGGTGAAGGGGAAAGGCAACGGGAGGCAAAACAAGGCAGCGGAAGGGTAGCAAAGGGAACAGAGGGCAATGGAAGGTAATGGAAAGCAAGGGGAGGAAAAGCAATGGAAGGGAAAGGAAAGGAATGGGAGGCAAGGGGAGGCAAGAGGAATAACAGAAGGGAAGGCAAAGGAAGGCAACAGAACGAAAGGGAAAGGATAATAGAAGGTTATGAAAGAGAAGGGAAAATAATGGATGGCAACTGAAGGGAACGGAAGGCAACAGGAGGCAATGAAATGTAATGGAAGCCAAGAGAGGGTAATGGGAAACAACAGAAGGCAACGGGAGGCAGTGGAAGGCAACGGGAGGCTTGTCTTCTGCACCAGCCCTCTGTACTCCTTACCTTGCCAGGTTTTGCTTTCGTAGCATCTCTTGCTGCCGTGCAAACATCTCTGCTTGTGCCGGCTGTAGGAACCCGTAACCTGGGGACAGGGAGAAGAACACTGGGTTATTCATCTCTGCGTGCAATCCTGGCTCACCCAGGAGGGCCAGCTCTCCAGAGGGCTGCGCAGGGAAGGGCTGTGCTCACCTGGTGTCTGGCACAGGGCTGAAGGCACCCCGAGGAAAGGAGGTCGCAAGTGGGGCCCCAGGGCAATATGGGGAGCGTTCTGGGGCGAGAGCAGAGGCGGTGGGTGGGTTATCTCCCTGCAGGAAACAAAAGAAATCCATGCTGAACACCTGGAAGCAGTGATGGGAAGGTGCTGGCTTAGGCAGAGCATCTCTTCTGTGAGATAAAGGCTGAGATAAAAAGATGTCCACTGCCCATATGCAGAACTTGAAAAGAGGAATGCAAGCAGGGAGTGGAGTCCATGCCAAGAATTGCTTTGGGAGCTGGATGGGCCGGTCAGTGAGCTGCAGGAGATGTGAGGGGTGGGAAGGGGACAATGCATGGAAGCACGGCAGGTAGAGCTTGCTTGCTTTGCAAAGAAAAAAAATAGGAGAAAACAAGAACATGCAAGAAAGGAATAGGAGCCAAGGTCTCTTCCATTAGTCAAATCTGCCCTGGGAGCCTGCAAGCAAATCTCTGCTTTCCGGCTGCACGTCTCTTAATTCCTTTTGATGGCCACTTACAACATTATTACCTTCACCGGGGCATCCAGAGGCAGAGCCAAGTGCTGCGCCATTTATTTTCATTTTACAGCATCTCCCCATAAAATCTGCTTTGGGAGAGACTGGAAGGCAGCGGGGAGGAATGGGGACTTGTGAGTGTGGGACAAGGGGAGAATCCCAGGCGGGGACAGACAGCCAGCAGGGCACACAGCGTGAGGTGCCACGGGCAGATGGCTGCACAGCACTGCAGCTTTCCAACTGCAAGAGAAGGATGCCGCCCTCTGAAATTCCTCCCCTTCCCGGCCGCCTCCGGCTCTCCTTCCCTCCCTCCTTCCTCCCCTAGCTCTCCTCTAAACTAATTGCACAGCTCGCCGTGTCTGGAGGAGAGCCACGGATCGATCCGTCGCTGCTGAAATGTTAATGCTAATCGTATAACCGCTCCGCCAGCACCTCGCACTTCGGTGGCAGCTCCAATTAATCTCAGGTAACGCAGCGCCGTGACCTTCGGCTCCGAGCCGGGGCAGCAGCCAAGCGATGCTTATGTAATTACACCATGAAGTGTGTAATCACCTGCCCTAATCCCCGAGGCCTCACAATTAGCTGAGGCCTCGGTCGCTGGGCTGCCAAGTGCTTTGCCACCCCGGACAGCCTGCAGATGAATAACGGACAATTAAAGCGGCATGACGGGGGCGAGGAGGTGTCCGTTCGATCGTAATTAGCTGTAATCACGGGGAGACGAGGCTGGCAGACGTGCTGTTCGTTTGATAAGAAGCAATTTAGGGAACGGAGTCGGCTTTTAACCGTTCCCCGGCCAGGCAAACGCTGGGTGCACCCCCTATCTGTGGGCACGGAGAAGGGGAATCGGCGTGGGGAGAACGGGGCTGCCCACAGAGATGCTTAAAAACCCAGATTTTAGCTGAGAAGAGTCAATCTGTGCTGGGGACCAGGGCTGGGCATGAGGAAAACGGAAGGCTCTCTGGTTAGAGGCAAGCAGAGCGTTAACCAGAGGATGGTTTTGTGCTTAAGGTTGCACGCTGTGATCCCAAAGGAATCCACACCCGCTCTTGCTCAGCCCCTCTGCTCCAGGAGGAGCTGTGCCACCGCCAGCCCTGCAGGGGCTGAGATGCTCAGGGCTGGGAAGCGATGCTCTGCTGGGAAGGAAGGACCGTGCTGCCATGCACATGGCCAACAGCAGCGGGGACCCCAATGGGATGTGGAGATGCAGCCTCAGACCAAAAGCCAGAGCCTCGCGCTCTCCTCCCTCAGGCAGATCTCAGCCTTCAGCTGATCCTCCCCTTCCTCCCCTTCTTCTGCCTCCCTGACCAAGGGCTGAGCTGCACTCCCAGAACACCAACGCAGCCCTGGGCCATCGCATCCGATAAGCCTCGCCTTTGCAACGAGCAATTCTGTGACCATCAGAGTGCTCCTGCATATCGCCCCCAGCCCTCTTTGCCCCCCTGCCATGCCAGCTGGAGCCTCCCGAGCACAGTATTAGGGGATTTGCACTGCATGCTGCTAAATTTGATATGTCCTTTAACAGGAGACAAATGGTTCGCAAGGCTTAAAAAGTATCGACTTTTCCTTAACAATAAGCGCTAATGGCCTTCAAATAATCAATATTTAAAGTCATTATGGGGTTACACATTATACTGTTAAATCGGAGCCTCACGCTTTAACCCCATCGCATCCTCCCAGCGTGCTCCAAAGGCTGCAGTGGGAGATGGGAACGGGGCTGGGAACGCAGATTGGAAGCGGCAAGGCGTGGAAATAAATTTAGAACGGCTGGAAGAAGGGGGAATAAGAAGGCATGAGAGCTCTGCTCCCTTCTGCTCTGCGTTTGATAGGAAGAGACACTTGAAACCCGAGGTAAGAGGCAGGCGGCACGCAGCTCGGGGCTGGCTGGCTGTGCTGGCAGCAGGCTGCAGCCATCATCACGACACCTCCCAGCTCCATCCTTCCTCCTTCCAAACCTTTTTCTAGCTCCAACCCCAACCGCCCTCCCCTACAACCTGCCTGCTGTAGGAGCTCCATCCCTGAACCCACCTGGAACCCCAGCCCTGCGCCCACCAAGCTGCTTCTGCTGCTGGGAATGGAGCAGCCTCCATCCCACCTGCAGTCTGCCTCCATCACCACCTCCTCAATGCTCAGTGCCCGCCTGAACCTCTGAAATTTCTTACCCCTCTGAAGCAGAGGTGCACAAAAGCTGCTTTGATTTACCCTGATACAGAGCATGGCCCAAGTGCCCTGCTGACAGCTGCAGGCAGGACACATGCTAGGAGTTAACCCACAGCAAGAGTTACCCCATGGCAGGAGTTAACCCAGTGCTTTCCTGCTTAGCAATGTGCAGCATCCCAATGGCTCTCGGGGTGCTCAGGCACCCAAGGAGACTGCACCAGGAGCACGATGCACAGACAGGGCTCTGCTGCTGGTGTCTCAGGCTGCTGGATTGGACCGTGCTTCCTTTGCTTGCCTGCCTCATTCCCACTGACACGACTCGTTCTGCTTGTGTGCAAGCTGGCACGTGGCTGCCAACATCCTGCTTTGTGCTGCTCTGCTTTGACTGCAGTTCTCAGGGGCTTTCCTGGACCGTATGCTTTCAGAGCAAGGAAAACAATCACAATGAGGGAAAGTGAGGCATAGGACTTCCTGAGGGCTGCACACACAGCTGGCACAGGTACCCAGCAGCCTTATGAATGGGCCACACCTGGGGGTGCTTCTGCACTGTGGGCATCCAAATGGGGGGGGGGGGGGGGGGGGGAGGGAGGGTGACCCAAAGGGCAGGGGAAGGTCTGCACCCAGCCCTGTGGGATTCCTCTGCCCCGGATGGAAGGCGGAGGCTGCAGCTCCTGTGAGCATCCCCACCTCCCAGCTCTGGTGGGGAGGCACGAAGCACTCAGTTCATTTCCCTCTGGAGTTGCTGATTGCAGAGGGCACGGCTGGGGAGGGGAGGGCCGGCTTCCCAGCACTGCTGGCAGCAGGAGAGAGAAGCCTCGCCTCCTTCTTCCTCAAAAAAAAAAAAAATAATAATAATAAAAGGAAATTTCTTCTCTTTTTCTTCCATCCCAGCACATTCCTTCTGTCTCTCATCTGGAGAAGCCACAAAACACAAACTTCAACGTCTCCACTTCGCTCTGGGCAGAGCCGGGCAGGGGGTCTGGGCTCCCCACAGCCACAGGGTGGGCGCATCGCCTTCTGAACACCCCACGTTACACCTGCACGAGCTGCAGCCCCCCTCCCCAGCCCCGCAGCGGTGGGTTACCTGTCGGGGAAGTGGCTGTCCCTGTGCTGGGGGAGGCCCTGCTTCCTGCGTTGCGAGGACGAATTGCCGGCAGTGGGGATGTGAGCTTCCATCGCTCCCGGGTTCCGCGCAGCCGCCGCCGCTGCCACCTCCTGCCGAGCCCGGAGGAGATCTGGGGAGAAGGGAAGTGCTGAGCCCAGGCCCCGCTAACCCTGGGGTCCCTGGTATCCCCCCCCCCCCCCCCCTTCCTCCCAGACAGCCCCCCCTCTCCCTGCCCCACTTCCCCCTGCGCTGCTGCCGGCTCCCCGCGGGTGACAGCGCTCCTCCAGCTCCCCCCTCTCCCCGTGTCCCCCCCTCCCCATCCTTCATCCCTGCGGCCCTTGGGCGACAGCCACCCCCCCCCCCCCCACTTCTTCTTCCCCCCCATCTCTGCTGTCACGCGGCGCTCACTCGGTGGAGCAGAGCCGCCTCCACCTCCGCAGGAGTTTGGCAGCAGAGGAAATTGTGCAACTCCGAGAGAAGCGGGGAGGGGGGGGGGGGGGGATGGAGGAGAGAAGGAGGGGGGGCTTAATTGCCTCGCATGGCAGAGGGAGGGGAGGAGGAAAGGAGGCCCCCCCCACAGCAGCAGCAGGATGCTGGTCCGGCAGGTTGCTGCACGCCTGGTGCTGCTGCGGGACAGGAGAAGGCTGCTGTTCCCTCACCAAACCCATCCGCACCGTAAGACCCCCCCCCCCCAACAACAGCCATTCCCCCCCCCCCCCTCCTTTCCCTCCTCCCCCTTCTTTCTCTCAGCTCAAACCCCCACAGGACCGCATTAAAGCCCGGAGCACTCGGAGCCGGGCACAGCGCTCCTTCCACGCTCATTAATTAATTACCTGCAGGACCCAGGTCACCCCTCGCGGCGGTAATTCAGCCGCCTGGCGTGCAGCCAGCTGCAGCAGCCGCATCGATCCCCAGCGACCACAACAACCCCCGCCGCCCCCCCCTATATCCCCTCACCCCCCCCCCCCCCAATCACACACACACACACAAGCTCTGCTATTTACAATCCTGCACTCTGACAGTTGGGAAATCAGATTGATGGACAGCGGGACGCCGCCGGTTGAGGTTCCAGGCGGGCTGGAGGGAAAAGAGGTTGAGGAGAAGGGGAGGCGGAGGGGGGGGGGGGGGGGGGGGGGGGGGGGAGGAATTAAAAAAAAACAAAAAAAAAGCCCTAAATTATTAACGTTTTTTAAATTATTAATGGTATCGGTGCCTCCGTGCGAGCCAGCGGATAAACTGCGCTTTGTAGGGGCAGTAATAATTGATAGCTGCGGTGTGGAGCCCATCCAAAACGCACCGAGTTCTGTCTCTGCTCCCCAACGCTCAGGGTGACCCTTCCGCCAAGGAGAAAACTGCCTCACAACCATTATATATATATACATACATTGGGCTTTTAAGGTAATGAGCTCCTTCAGTGGGGGGTGGCACTGGGGGGGTTCTGCCCCACGGAGCTCCGCAGCTCTGCCATGGTGTGGGAACACTGATGAGCCAATTCTGACTCTCCAACAACAGGAATCGCCTTCTTGCCCCCAGAGAAGCCAATCAAATCAAACAGAGTGGAAAAGAAGACAGCCTCTTCATTAACCTAACAAGGAGCCCTGGGGATTTGCGCTCCCAGACTGGAGATTCTCCTCCAGCTCCTGCTGGATGGATGGATGGATGGATGGATGGATGGATGGATGGATGGATGGATGGATGGATGGATGGAATGCTTCGCGGGTGCTGCTCGTGCTCCTTCCCCACAGCCCTGGCTGGGAAGCAGCAAAGGGCCCGTGGGTTCTGCACAGCACCACTCGTCAGCAGTGCTCCTGCTCTCTGCTCCCAGGCTGGAGCCATGCTGTCACCTCCTGCCTCTCCTGCACTGCCACATGCAGGCAGCTGGGTCCCATCCATCCTCCCCGCAGCACAGGAGCCTGCAGCTTGCTTGCGTGGGGATGCTGAGCATCCCAAGGACGATGAGCTCCTGAGGATGCTGAGTCCTCCCCAGGGTGGAACCTCCATCTGCCTGGTGCCCCCTTTAGGCACAGCACAGCATCGTGCAGCCACGCTGCATTCAGGCAGCTTTGTCCCCATCTGATGGCAAACCCAGCAGTGACCCTTCCTATCATGCAGCACCCAACAGGCACAGCAGGACTCCTCCCACACGACACTGTCCCAGCTCAGGGTACAAAGCAGGGATGGAATAAAGCAGGACCAGGGGTCCCCTGCTGTCCCTAAGCACCCAACTCCACCTCAGAGGAGCAGACCATCCTGGGAAGGCCTGCAGCCAACTCCTTGGTGCTGGAAGCTGCAACCTACGTGCAACCTGGGAAGCCCCCACTGCTGGGGACCAGAGTGAGCCCTGGGGATGCAAACACCACTAAGTTCAAGAGATGACACCATGTAAGAACCTGTCCCACCGACTGCAGCATCTCCCTGCATCTCAGCTGCATCTACACATTTTAATTGTTTGTAAAGCCATAGGACTCCTAACTCTCATTAAGGCAAAAGGCCACCGACAGCAATTTTGTCTGCATGCACAAACCTTCTGACCACACGCTGTCGATGCTTAACGACACCACACCCCAAAGCCCATCAGCAAAGGGCATCCCATGGCACCACAACCACACGCAGCGAACTGGGAACAGCCCATCTGACAAAACCCGAGCTCCCCACCTCAAACCCAAGCCCTACCTCCGTGGCTGGGCACTGCCATGCTGTTGGCCAGCTGGTAGAGCCGCTGCTGCTGCTGCTCCTCAAACGTGCCGTGCTCGTTCAGCGCCGACATCATGCGCCTGTAGTGCTCCTCTGGGGTCATCTGAGTCACTGAGTCCTCCAGCAGAGGCGTGTGGGAGTTTTCTAAAGGACAGAAAGGTTTGGTGTTGGGACAATCTCCCTTTAGCTCGAGCACGTGCAGAACCCAATGAGGTGCCAGTGTGTGCATACCCATGGCTAGGCCTCCAGCCACGGCCGTGCTCACACACAGCAACACCCACAACACACAGATGCTGGTCTTTAGCACAGGACACAATCACACAACTGGAAGGACACCAATCTAGACGACCACAGAACCGCAGCATCGTTCAGATCCCCACCCCACCTTGCCCACTCCATGCCCCTCACAGTGCCACATCTCAGCACCCCGATGATGGCAACCCCTCCACCCTCCCCGGGCAGCCCATGCCCACACACGGCTGCTTTTGCATCTTCTTCCCCTTTGCCAGCTCTGATCCCCACGGCAGGCAGTGAGGACAGCCAGGCAGTGCAGGAGCACACGCAGCACACTGCTGCGGGTCTGCGCACGCAGCCCCACCGCCCCGAGGCCAACATAATCACACCCAGGCTGGCAACGAGGAGATGAAACCACAGAAGCTCTGTGTTTACTGTAAGCAACGCACAGTGATTACCCTTCTCCCCCTCCGTGGTGGTTTTATCTCGGATCTCCTCCAGGGCCAAACCCTTCCCGTGATGGGGGAACTCCCAGCAGCAAGGTGGGCAGGAGAACCACGGGACCCCCTACAGCGTGCCCCCAGCCCCACACTGTGCCCCCAGTGCCAGGCAGGCACGCTGCCTGATGCCTTCCCTTCACAGCTTGGAGGATTGTCACCCCCTCCCCCCATGCCCTGCCAGCCCTACACGCTCACATTTCCATATGAGACGCCAGAACGTTCTGCTCTGCTTGACAGCCACTGCTGCACCGCCAGGGCTCCTCCTGAGCATCCCAGGGGAGGGAGGGATGATGGAGGGAGGGCTGCTGCCCTGCTGGGAGCACTCCCAGCCCCACAGGTGCTTTTCCCTGGGCCAGGGAAGGACTGGCCCGCTGGCTCTGGCTCTTTGCTATGACACGGGGTCACCTTCCCTCTTCCTACAGTTGGGGTCCCAAATCCCACATCGGCAGCCCATGGAGTCTGTGGCACAGGATGCAAAGACACTTCTAACCCCCCTTCGGCCCCTTTACGTGGCAGAAAGTGGGCAAATTGAGACTCAGAAAGCATCTCCATCCCTTCTCTTCCTCCCATTCTGAGGCCCAGAACACCTGACAGGTGCCAAGAATTGCTGGGGAGCCCCCTGTGCTCGAGCACGACACAAACCAGGGAACGTGGGGGCTGCCAGACAGCTCAGCTCAGACTTTCCACCCTGTCTTGCAAAGGGCAGGGAAAGACTTTCTGAGAAAAGAAGTGGGAGTGGAAAGTTTGCTTTTATGCCAGGCTTCCTGGGAACCCCTCTCAGAACGAGTGGGGGAATCCCTGCCTGAGTCAACAGGAGCATTTGGGTCCTGAGAGCAAAGCTGTGCTCAGGGGGCACTGCCCCTGTAGGGCTGTGCTCAGCCCTATAGGGGCAGTGGGAAGGCAGAGGATGGGACAGCATGGGACCACTGCTCCCATGGCAAAACCATCCATCCATTGGGCTCTTCCATGGAGAATCCCAATGCAACAGCAATAGGGCAGGTGGGTGATGAAAGGAGAAGAAGCCAAGGGCAGCATACAGGGTTCCCCCTTTGCACCTCTCAGTGAAAAGCTAAGGTGCTCCTGGTAGGAACAGAGAGCACAGGGGAGGTGGGACACGTGAAACAAAAGATCTGGCACGCTGCAAGAAGTGACACGAGCATCCCATAACGCAGGGACAGGGAATCACCAGCAGAGAGGGACATGCCATCAAACCAGGCACCATCACCTACAATACATCCAGACACACCAGCACGTCAGGTTTCAGCCTGCAGGACCCCCCCCCTCCAAGAACACACCTCCAGAGCACCCGGCCCTGACAGCTCTCACTCCTTCCCACAGCCAGGGGACTGCAGATGGGGTGGGCACTGCTGGCAGCTCATTAGGCACAACTTTACAACAAAGCCTGCAAGCCAGCGGCCTGCACGCCCTCCTTTAGGCAACGCGGAGACAAACTCATTAGCTGCAGGCTCCATTACTCTGCTGGCTGTAAAGAAAGTTTTCAAATCGCCTTTGCAGCAAGGAGCCGTGGAACAAATCACATTTTTAAATCCCCTCTAAAAGAGAAACCTTCTGCAGATCACATGTCTGCAGGAACGCTGCCAGGAGAGCAGCCAGGCAGCCCCATCCTCCCTTTAAGGGAGCAGATGCCAGCACGATAAGCCCCGCCGTATCTTTTATATTAAACATGTAATCAAGGCATTCTGCCTGAAGAGCAGACACCCCTCAAACCCACCGCGAAGCTGCAGCTTGCTCTGCAGACCTCAAAGCCATCCTTCTCATTAAGATACAATTCCCCCCCCTTCGATGAGATAAAGCCCCCCCCCCCGTCTCAATTAAGTTAAGAAAGGAGAAGAAAGGGGCGGAGGGAGGTGGCACTTACCCTTTGGGGACTCACTTCGGGCTTTCTTGCTCTCTAACGGGCACTCACTGCTGCTGTTGGGAGAGCATACTCTTCTCTTGCCTAAAATGTCATCTAGGAGAGATGAGAGCTGGGTGTCAGAGGCTGCCCCGTGCAGAAGCAGCTGGGGGGGGCTCTGCTGCTCTCCAACGCACGCTCACGTGTACTACAGGCAAAGGAAAAAGAAAAACCACCCCCCCAAAAAACCAAACCAAGCCCTGAAGTAAGAAAAATCATCATCCCGAGAGCCGCGCTCTGCTTTCCTAATCACGCAGCCCCAAAGCGCGTAATGACTGCTGGAGCTCTGATCAATGCCACGCTCTCCAGCCATAAATCCCCAACCCGCCTCGTTTCCTTACTGAGTTTCATCGTTTGTTCTGCTGCCTTTTGTCCCCCCGGTGCTTCCACTCCTTTCATGCCCCGATGCAAGAAAAAACAACACGCCAAAAGCACAACAGCTCCGCGACTCTTCCCACCACCACCGTGTCTCTCTCTCTCCCTCTCTCTCTCTCTCTCTTCCCCCTCCTCCCTCCCTCTCTCTCCTCTTCAAAACCTCAAGGTCCTCTGCAATCTTTCCCTTCGGAAACGCTCGAGCCCTTTGCATTAGCGCAGCCCCACGAACCAAATACCCAATGCACAATTACAGCATCCCCAAACGGATTCCGAATCGATAGCCTCCCATAATAACGCTGGGGAAACTGAAAGCATGATGTTGCATATGGGCAGGAAGGAAGAGGCTGTTTGTCACTGCGAGCATCAAATCCTCATCTATCAAGGGCTTGTTAAAGATGCAGCATCTTCGGGAGGAGAGCTCACAAACAAGCAGCATCTGAGCCGGCACACAGAGCACCTGCAAGCCAACGCTGCTGCAGCTTGCAGCGTGCACTCGTTAGGGAAGGCTACACAGCCCCACGGTGCTATTTATGAGCAAGCAGATTCCAGGTGACATTGTGAGCCAAGGCAAGTGTCCTTCGTGCTCAGAGTCCCTGGGTGGGCCCAGGTGCTGCACTTCCCCTGGCACTGAGCACCACGCTGCAGCTCAGGAGCATCCCCAGCTCTGCACAGCTACAAGTGGCATCTCCTGGCTTCCAGCAGCACAGGCTGCCCCCTGCACCACCCACCTGCTAGCACAGACAGCACCGAGCTGGCAGCAGAGCCCCAATAACTGCCATCAAACAGCAGAACAGACGGGAGGATGGAGCCAGCCAGAGTTCACATCCCAGGTGCAGAGCCACAAATCAGCCCTGGCTGCCTTCCACATCCCATCACTCCTCCTGCCTCAGTTTACCCTTGAAATAACTTCTCCCAGCCTGGCCAGCAGGCAGCAAACCCATGTGGGTTTTTTCTTTCCTTTCTTTTTTCCACTTCTGCCTCCTGCCTTCCACAACAGCCCAATTGGGAAGGATGTTATCAGCAGGACTGCGCTGCTATCAGGGCAGGGTAGGTGACGTTGCACACCCCCATGCAGACTGAGAAATGAAAATGCTTTTTTTTTCTAGTCACCGTGCTCTGACAGCAGGATTTCAGAGCCTAAGGCAGCTGGGCAGGCTGGAAGCTCAGCTCTAGGCTTCCCCACAGAGCATCATCAAACCCAACCCCAGGAGATGACAATTCCCAGAACCACACCACGATGCTTTGGCAGCAGCTCCACGGGCTCAGTTCTCTCCAATCCCTCAGCGCAACGTGAATGACAGCCCTGCAGGGACACAGGGGATGTCCTTCCCCACCAGTATCAGAGCCCTGGGCTGCCCCCAGCAGCAGCCATGGGATGAGGGGCCGGGCAGGAGGAGCAGCAAGCCGGTCCCAGCCTTTGCCAGCAGGGATCAATGGAACAAAGGCAGAGCGCAGCGCAAGGTCATGGGAAGAGCGGGCTGTCCTTTAACAGAGGGCAAGGAGAATGGAAATGGGAATGATTGGAGGGCCAGGCAAAGGGGAGCAAAGGGTTTCTGCCACTTAGCAGCAAAACAAAGGCAGCATCCTCTAGCAGCAGGTCAGCTGGACGGCCCTGAGGACACGGCAGCAGCAGGCTTCAACTCTGCACTACTGCACCGCGTTCTCCCCACGCTCTGTTCCCTCTCCACATCCATTTGTTGGCTGTTGTTTGAAGTTAGCTGCAAGCTGTCACTCTCAGACCCGTGTGTCACACAGCACGGACCCATGTCACTGTCTCAAGCACAAAGCAGCAGGATTCCCAAAGCCCAGCACATCCTCCATCCGCCCCTAGGTTGGATCCCCCTTCTCTGCTCTCACTGGCCATCTGCCTCTCCTCCCACCATGCAGGCAGCATCCCGCTCCTTCCCACCTCCCCATGGCCAGCCCCAAAACCTGCTCCAGTATTTCCCTTCCCAAGGAAGGAAGCAGGGCTGAACCAACCTCTGACCCGTCTGGAATGGGGTTGGTTAATAAGGAAGGCACACTGATGTCCCCAGGTCTCCCAGCTCCCTGCAAAATTCCCTTTTACGGCGTGCACCGTGCCATAAAAAGGTGGTAAATATTCATAGTATGGAAAACACTCACAGAGAGGATATACTGCACTTAAGAGAGAGATCTGGATTCATTTTATATGCTGCAGAGAGGCTGTTTAGCAATTGCAAACTTGTGAATCCCCCCTTTGCTTTTTGGAAGAGATGCATGGAAGGAGGCAGGGCTGGAGGTCCGGGCGTGCTGGGGACCTGCTGGCTTTGCAGTGCTGTGCCCTCAGCACCATTTAAATGTCCAATTGCTCTCATCCAACCCCTGCAAAGCCCCGCGCCGCTGCAGCCCGTGACAGCTCTGACAGCCAGACTCCTTAATTCCTTTTTCTTATTCCCTTAATCTGTCATCTTTATCAGGCTGAGGAAGTGCCAGGCAGCGTGCAGGAGCCCCGGCCCCGATCAATCTCCACATTACAGCTGACAGAATGGTGCTAATAACTTATTGATCCTATGTTTGCCAAGCCCCACTGGGGTGGGAAGGTTTCCATTGATTGGCTCCAAGGAAGGGGCTCTCAGCTGCCAGGGGGGGGGGAAAGCCATCCAACTGCCCTCTGCTGAGGAGCCCAGGGATGAAGGGAGGCTGGGAAGGGCCAACAGGAGGACAAGGGAGCGGATTTGATGCGTAGGAACCAACTCATCCCTATGCACATCCATAGCAGCAGGGAGATGCCACCGTGCTGACAGTTTGTTTTCAGCTGCCTGTGAGACACCTGGGAGAGGAGGTGGAAGCAGAGGAGGTTATTTTTGGAAGGAGGATCATCTGGCTCTTCCCAGAGCTGCAAGGAAAGGGAGGGAAAGTTGCTGATTATATACAGCTGTTTGGGCTGCTGTGGGGAAGCCTCTCGCTGTGACGCTGCATCAAGGTGCCCCTGCCCAAAGCTCTGCTGCAGCTGCACCTGCAGGGCACAGCAAAAGGCAACGCCAAGCATTTCCACACCACGTTTTGCCATTTTTGCTTCATCTCCCAGGACCTTCACCTCCAAAGGATGCTGGGTGCCTCCTGCTGGGCTTCAGAAGAAATAAACAGGAACCTGAAGAAAGCACAAAGGGCAGACAAGCCTCCAGACAGGCACAGCACAGACCCTCCCACTGCCTAGGTGAGCAGCCGGCCTTCCTGCAAGCCAAGGTGCCCGGGCATCCAACTCCCAGCTGTCCACGTGGTGATGATTTTCTGCTCAATTTAAGGCAACAATTCAATAGAGGCAGCTTGGCTGTTGTTGTTTTGCTTTGTTAAATGAAAACACGGCTGCATCCCAGCTCATTATGACACGCAGCCTCTGGGATGCTGTCTCTTACCATCAGCCACAACATCCCCGGGCCCAACCCTTCCTCTCCCCTCCCCTGCAGATGAAAGCTCCAGGTTGGTGCCTTAAAGCAGCCCCAAGGAAGGGGAGGTAGGCGGCTACACCAGCCACAAGTCCTCAAAGCCCCCAGACCCATTTTTAAATGCTAATCTGCTTCCATTCCATCCCAAAACTTCTCCTCCTTCGCCCCCCTGGCAGAGCATTGAGTGGAAAGATGTGACAGGAGTGTTAAAACAGAGGAACAAATAACCTTGGGGTGAGAAGAGAGAGAACCACAGAACACCCAGAGTTGGAAGGGACCCATTGCAGGGTGCTTCTCTCCATTAAGACCCCCTTCTGAGGTACTTTTCCTTTCCTCCTCCATTTGGCATATTAAATATTACATCCTGCCATTCAGCGAGCACCAGAAGGGAAGGACAGAGCAGAAAACTCACGGGGACAAGAGAGGGGAGAGCATCCCCCCATCTCCAGTGAGCCTGGGGGCTGTGGGTATCACCCAAACATCACAGCTCACCTCCAGGTTTCTCCACCCAGGACCAGCCTTACTTCCAGCATCTCCGCTAGAAAGCTTCAATTTTCAATGATGATCACCTATTTGTTTTTAAAATAAGAGTCAGTTTCAGGGCAGAGCAGGAGGAGATGGATGGGAGCCCAATGCAGACGCAACCCTGACGTCCAAACAGGAGCTGGGTATCATTTTAATCAAAGGGGAGCAGCAGAGAAGAGAGCTAAATTCCCTTGCTCTACATCCCCAATCTGCACAAACAGAGTCTAGCAAAGAAGCCAGGAAAGACGAGGCAGGAAGTAGAGCTATGCCTGCCCTACTGTGGGCTGATCTGCCTCTCCATGCCCTGCTGTTCTCATGCACTTCAGAGCAGCACAAGGTGTGCACCAGCAGCACAACCATCACCTGTCCCCCGTGAGCCTTGCAGAGCAGCAAGAGCACCCTTCTCATTTCTGACTATAAATGCATTTCCCAGGCCCTGCAGCTCTCAGCTTTGCTGATCCAGACTTCTGCAGATGCTCGAGCCCTACCCTGCAGAGCCCAGAACTAACACATGCCATTCATTCCCAGCAGTTTCAGTCCCTTTCTACATTGCAAAGAGCATTCAAGACCCAGCAATAATTCCGCTTTCCCAGTCCACGCTGTTCAGAACTACAGCCCTGCCTCTAATCATGGTCTCAACCATAAATCAAGCAGCTCTCACAGAATTCATCATAAACCAACCAACCCTGCCGACTTCGATCCTCTTCTTGGCCCCACGGGCCCTGCAGTAAACAAACCTCCGTTTGCACTGCCCTCTGCTCAGCCCAAGAGCCAAGTGCACCCACATTAGGCTCCTCACCCTGCCCTACAAGCACACCAGGAATGGTGTGAGCATCAGTTCCAGCTCACATTGCTGTCCTCGTTGCCTCAGCTGTGCATTTCTTCCTTCTCCTGCAATGGGAGAACCTCACACAACAGTTCCAGCAGGTACAAATGAGGACCTCTGCCTCTCATCTTTGCTGCTGCTTAGCGAGAAGTACGCTTTGCATTTCTGGCATGTTAAGGATCTCAGAATTTCAGCAGCACTGATAAGGGCCAGCTGTGTCCCTGTGAAGCAAACAACATTAAAGACCATTTTAACACACGAGGTCAGCCGAGACACCCAGACACGAGGCAGGTCACAAGGAACAACTTATCTCCCCGGCCAGTTTGCCTCTCAGAGCTGTGTAATGAAGGAGAAAAGGAGATTCAGCCGTGCCAGCAAGGAGGGGGAGCTGCTGGGGCTGCTCTGCAGACAGCACAACCCCCCTGCAGCCCCAGCCAGGAGGGAGCCTCATGCAGGAGGAGAAGCAGGGAAGCCTCTGATTAATGAAATTACAAATCAAGCCACGCTCTCTGCAAGGCCTTTCTGCTTCACTTGATGCTAGCCCCGGGGATGCTGCACTTTGCTGGCACGGGCTGATTTGCAGTAGTTTAACACAGACCACTGGACGTGAGGATAACGCAGGGCTGAGATCTCAAAACACTGCAGCACTTCACATCCCCGAGAATTCCCTTCCACGTTCACTGCCACCCAGAACACCACGAAACCTCACAGGGCTCGCTCAGAACAACAAAGAGCAGCAGGAGAACAGAACAGAGCCGTCCCAAGGAAAGCACAAATCTGGGGCTGAAGGAACAGGACCGGCTCCGGCCGCTTACCTGCAGCTCCCAAGCCAACATCCACGCTGTTCCTCTTGAATTCACAGCGGCTCTGGGTCTCTGGCATAACGAGCTGGCGGCTCTGATGCAGGTTGGAGATGATAGTGGAGAGGTCGTTATCACGGCTGCAACAGAGCAGAAAAGCACCAAGTTAAGGAAATCCTATTTGCCGCCACGTAATTGATTTTCGCGTGCGGACGCCTGTGTGAGCAGCTCAGGTTTACCCCAACCCTGGGGGGGGGGAAGGGGGGTGGGTTTCTCCTTGGGATCCATTCCCAAATCACCCCCCCCTTGGTTTGGGAGAGCAAAACGCTTCCCGTAAAGGGCTGAGCGGCCGCCAGCTGTCAGCTGTGCCAGATACACACAAGGTGCGTGGGCCGCGTGGATGGAAAAACTGAATTGCAGCTCCGTCCCAGCACTCATAGGAAACTTGAACGGAGAGAACTGATAGTTTTCTATCAGCTGCCATCCCTTCTATCCTCGAGAAGTAAGATTTTCCATTCCGGCGCTGCTGGAACGCACCGTTGTTTGCTTGGAAACTGCTCTTCTGTTCAGAGAGAAGCCCACCGTGGATCTGCACGCATGCAGCACTCAGAGCACATGGCACAGCTCTATCTACAGAGCCCTCGGAGCACTATCTGCTCCTCTCCTTGCATCAGAATGCCGAGGAGCGGGCTGGGTCCAACCAGTTTTGGCTTCCTCCCTATGGAGAAGGACCCAAACTCAGCAAGACATTCAGTGCAGCCAAGCTCTTGCAAAACACTCCTCCATAAACGCAAACAGAAGAGCTGCGAGCCTCCCTTTGCCCTCCAATGCTCCCCCTCCACCTCCCCAGCAGCAGGTGCTCAGCAGGGCTGCTCCTCACCCATCTCCCTGCAGGAAGATGCCCCACGGGGGAGTGCAGCCCCCCAGCCCTACTCACGTGCCAAGCGTGCCCGCCCGGTGCTGCCACACACAGCACATGGCCACCGCTCCCGCTGCAGGAGATGGCCTCACCTGGGAGCAGCGGGACTGCACGCAGGGTGCATGGTCTGCACTCACCCAGCTCCTGCCTGCCCTTAAATATCCCCTTCTGATCCCCTTCTTCCCCTCCCTCAGCCCACTCTCAGCACCAGATCCTCGGCCCGGTGCACAAGCGGGGGCTAATCTGTCGTCTAGCTGCCGGCTAATCAGATAAGTTTAGGGCAGAAAGTCTTTCTAGACAGAGGTACTTTCCGCGGGCGTCTGGCTCCAGATTTGCACAGGGTGAGGCAGACTGGAGAGGTTCTCCAACCTGCTGCTCCCCCCGGCATCCTCAGGGATGCTCAAATCCCAAAGCTGCTGAGCACCCGGTGCGTCTTCCTCCGCTAAGCCCGCACGGATTGCTCCTTATGCAAGCAGGAGGCTCATGACTTAAACGAGCCCACAGGTGAGTGGGAAGCCCGTTTCTCCTTTGCCAAGCACTTTTGGGTCTTATCCTCTTTTAGCCGCCACCTTTAAGATGCATTATGCAAATGTTTTGGTGTCTTAAGTCATTTAGGGGATTAATGTGAAGTGATTATCAGTTCTTTTTAATCATGCCAATCAATAACTGGATGTCAGGGACAGAGGACAAATGCAGATAAACGCTGCCATCAGCACAACGCTCGGGAAGGGGTGGAGGAGAGGAGTGCAGGGGGAGAGAAAAATAGGATCGTGACATCTTTGCAATGGCAGAGCATCCTGCATCCCAATGAGCACCTCTCACAGCCAAGCACACCAACCTATTCCTTCCTGTAGAAGGAATGGGCTTCTGCCTACACTGAAACACAGCTGCCTTCTACAGGGGAGGAAACTGCTTCAAATCTTAAGCTTTTATCCCCAAAAGCCACCTATGTTTTTAGGTGTCCCATCACATTTATCAACACCCCAGCACTGGCAGCGACACCTAAAAGACCTGACCCACGCCCAAGCAGGGCTGATGGCCATCCCTAAAATGCAGCTTTGCCCAATGGCTCTGCAGAAGACAAAGCTGACACGAAGGTGACATTGAGGGAAAAGGGACACAGAGCAGAGCACGTAGGATCAGACAGCTTTTAGCACATTGCACCATCCCCAGGAGCAGCTCTGCAGCACTCGGTTGTGCTGGGAGCTCACTCTGCCATCCCCTGCCTGTTCGAGACAGAAAACTTGCAGCATTTTCACCAGCAATTCTCTTAGACCTCCAATGAGCAAAGCCCAACTGACTGCTTTCATCCCAACATCTTTTAAAAAGAAAATTAAGTAACAACACAAAAAAAGCCAACCTTGAGGAAGCTTAACTTGGAACTGAATCTCAGTCCTCCAGGTGCCCCCTCTGTCCCCCTGCAGCCGGCAAAGCATCCTCCCAGCTCAGTCCTGCCCTACACCAACCCATCCCCACCACCACCAGCCCTACACCACCAGCTCCACTTGCCCTAAAACCCCCCAAAAACGGTGTTTCTCAACAAAAAGCAGCTCCTGGAAAAATTGCCCCCAGCACTCACCTCTGCCAAAAGCCAACTGCACACTGCCCAACCACCAGCACTGATACACAGTGAGCAGCACCTGGGCAGGGCTGGCCCACAGCTGGTCCTATCACCCAGCTGACCAATGCTGGCCCAGGGCAGCTCCCTCTGGCCAGCTGGGCCCTGATTGCTCCGTCCTGCTCACCCTGGCTGCTGGTAATTTGTGCTCACATCTTTGCCTTCATGGCTGGACTTGGTGATCTCAGTGGTCTCTTCCAACCTCCACCCCAGAATCACACCATCACAGACCCATTCAGGCTGGAAAAGACCACCAAGATCCCCATATGCAACGCCCACCCATGTCACAGTGAGCCTCTGTGTCACATCCCCACAGCTCCTGAGCAGCCCCAGCGATGGTGACAGCCCTGCAAGCAGACTCACTCACTGCAATCTTGTTGTGCACAGAACAGAGCTGCAGCGCACGCAGCCAGCACAGGACTGAAGACCCTTCTCTTGCAGGGAACGCAATCCAGTTTGCAGGATACTAACATCCAAAACCAGGGATGACAACGGATAGCAGCACCTGAAACCTGGCTGCTTGTCCTGGCAAGCATTAAAGCACCTCAAGACCAGCAACCGAGGCTCCCTGGAAGGAAAAATGAAACGGCTGGGAGAGCATCACCCCTACAGCTCCACTCCAGCGCAGCCCCACAGGCAGGAGCCCCACTGAGGGGATTGCAAAGAGCCACGTGGAGGATTTCTCCATCTGTACAGAAGGCTGTAATCCCCCCCCAGGTGCTCACTTGCAGCCCAGCAGGGCACAGGGCTCTGCTCTCCTTTGTCTCGCTGCCTGGTGCTGCCGACGCAGGCTCCCCCCACCCATGCACAAACACACATGCACACACAATCAGATTAAAGGTCTGATCCCTTCCAGTAGCATAATATTATATTTTAAAAACCGGATTAGAGAAGAGGGGCTTGAGCAAGATACACATCTCCCGAAAGGTCAAGGAGGAGACAAACAGCCTTCTGTGGGGCTGCAGGTTGCCATGGCAATACTGGGTTTGCATGGGGTTTGGGTAATTAATGCTTTAGGGCCGTGGTGACACAGGTGTTTGTGAGCAGCAGAGGTGCACGCCCTGAGCTTGGGCACTTCAGCTCCCAGAGCACTGCTGCAGGGAGAGGCTCTGGGCTCGCTGGGACGTGGCTCAGTGATGCTGACAGCTTCATAACCCCCCCATTCCTGGATGATGGGAGCTCTGATCTGCAGGTATTCCTGCTATTTTAGCTTTGCAATGCACTCCTAGCACGAGCAGCCTTGAGTCCACAACTGAGCTTCACCCAGCCCTGCATCTGAGCAGTGAACCCAGCCTAGCTGAACTCCTTTTGTCACTTCCAATCACAGCTGACGCGCTGCTCCCTATCTGAACCCATCGTCCTGGTTCTGTGAGCAGCTGCACAGAGCAGGATACGTTCAGGAAGGGTGGGGGTGGGAAAGGGGCAAAAAGAAGAGAGTGCTGATGGCTGAGGAAGGAATGGGATGCTGTGCTCACCAGGCTGTCCCTCCTGCTATAGAGCTAAGGGACACGCAGCAGTGCTGGGGACATCTCTAAGGCCAACTCTGGCCAACCATGTGGTGCAGAGCTCACACTGAACTAAACCTGAGGTCACTGTCGGTGTCTCGGTGATGTTTACTGCTGTGCTCTGCAGAGCCTCAGAAGGGAACCATCCCACCAAACATACTGTATGCCATGCCTCTGCCTATTCTCCACTGCAAAGAACACCCCAGGCTGCTGCAAGCTGCCATCCCACGGGAACCCTGGCCTGTCAGCGGGCTCTGCCTCGCTGCTAAGGAGGAGAAGGGGTTGGGTAATTACAAAAGCTTGGGCAGTTTCCAAATCCTAATGAATGGGAGCAGCAGATCCCCCCTCCAGGAGCGCAGGGAAGTGGTGATGAAGGCTCTCCCTGCCCAGAAGCTCGCCGTGCATCACAGGGAAGCGCAGCACTGAGATACGCTGCCAACTAATGGCTGCAAAAATTACCTCTGGAGGAAAAGAAACCGCCGCTAATGCTCTCTGCGAAGGCTCTGGCTGCTGTGCTATGCTTAATGGCACTGCCTGGCCCTCCGTCTCCCCAGCACGGGTGGCTCTGATGAGGCTCTGTAATGGCACAGTAATGGGGCACCAGCAGTCACTCGATAGCTGCAGTGCTTCCAGGAACAGGCACTCATGAGGCTGTCAGAGCAGCTGCCTGCATGGGGAGGTGCTCCCCACGGAGCCCCAGTGCAAACAGGGAAGGATGAGTCTATCAGATTTGCTATGCACAGCCATCCTCGTGGGGGTACCAATGGATCAGGAGGAGGCTGAGGGTACCAGGCATGCCACTAGCCTCTGTGAGTGACTTCTGGGAACATCAGGGTTGGGTGGTTGGTTGTTTTGAGCAACATCTGCAACAGAACCCTCTGCCCAGCAGTGCTTGTGAAGTTAAGCAGGGGAGCAGGCAAGGAATGGGGGGTACCCACAGCACCCTGGGGATGCTCAGCTGCTTCTGAGCCGCATTCGGGCTGGGAGCGACGCCTGCTAAATGTGTTTTACTTACGGAGATGAGCGGCGGCTGCATCTTTAACAAGGAGAAGGATGGGGAGACTAATGGATGGAGACAATTAACCAAAAGATAAATCAGTGTCGCAGCCCTCGCAGCCAGCGGAGGCAGCCAGGCGCCCACGAGGCCTGGGGATGGGATGCAGTGCTCTGAGCGACTGCAAAGAGCGATGGCACGGAGTGGGAGGGCAGGGAAAGGGCAAAATTGGGCCAAAATTTCCATCGTTTCCAACAGTGGCTGCTTCCTGGTGCACTGCAGCCCTCCAAACAACAACAGAAACCTCACCAAGTGTCTGCATGGGGTGGCACGTGGGCATGGGGAGAGTGGGAGGCATCAGCCAGCGAGGTGCTACAGCCAAAGAGCTACAGATGGAGCTGCTGTATGGAAGGAGCCATGCTCTCCTACTGGCCTTCTGCTGATTTTCAATTGGCTGCAGGGCAAGTGGGGAGAACCAGGTCAGAAACAGATGGGTGTCTTCCAAGGGACGGGGAGCAGGGGAGCGATGCCGGGTTTGGAAGGGAGCAGAGACTCTGAGAAGTAGCACTGGGAGGAAATAAAACTGAAAAATATTTCTTTTTAAATATGTTTCACCGGCTCTCCATCCCCTTAACGATCACTCAGTAACTGCAGGGATTATATTAAATTTTACCGATCGATACCGCTGCCATAAAACTGTCCCAGCCCTCTGCCCCTCCCTCTAATAAAGAATAAAGAATCCAATATGCAAAAGGAGGGATGCAGGGCAGCACGGGTTGGGGCAGGGAGAGCAGAGCAGCACGCAGGGCTCCCCCACCCCATCTCCTTCAGGCTCAGGGCTGTGTCTCAATCCCCTGGCTCTGTGCTGTGCCATCCTCATGTCCCACTGAGTCCCTCCTGGGAGCACCAGTGATGCTGGAGAGCGTGGCTCCAAGGAAGCAGATAGCATTTGTCAGAGCTGGAGGTGGTTTGGTCGTTTGGTCGCTCTCCCCTCCTTGCTTTGCCCTCGCGATGGGAGCAGAGCGGTGTCAGAGCGCAGCGTGGGGATGGGGAGGGCATGTAAATCAGGGCTGTGCAGGGGGGGCATAATGAGCTTTTTATGGAAGCCATTAAAAGGAAAACCCAGACTGGTCTATAAATACTGTTGCATCATTACAGCTGCGAGAAACAACCTTATGTAACAGCACAGCTACACAGCGCTGGGACTGGGGGAAATAACAGCCCTGAGCTCTCTCTTGTTGGTAGTTCACATTTTTCTACCCCCAAACTAAAACTCATCACCCATTTCCAAAGCAATGTGCACACGGCAGCCCTTGAAGAAAACATTTCCTGCAAGCAGACAGAACAGAGACCCTCCACCTCCAAACCCTGCGCGCATCCAGCAAGGTGGATCCCTAAGAGACGAACAGATCCTCTGCTGCTCTTTATCAGCATACCAGCTTCCAGCAAAGAAAAAGGGCCCTTCCTACTGCTGGAGGTGCTCCCCACCTTCCAGCCCAACAGAGCTACCGCAGGATGAGCAGCACTGCATGGGCACTTTCCCATCCAGCAGTGCCCTGGCGTGGCCTTGCAGTGCCAGGCAAGGTCAGTGCCAGCACCAGGGGAAAGCCTGGGGCTCCTGAGTCAGCAGGGAAAGCTCTGCCCCCTCCCTGCTTATCAGCTGGGATGGCAGCATCCTGCTGATGGACACCTTCCCAGCTGGCAGGCGCTGGCCGTGGCAGGCAGAGCAGGATCAGCCCTAAAGCTGGGCGCAGCAGGATTTGGGTCAAGGATTTGGAGGCCGCGATCAGGCGACTCGAAAAGGAATGGATGGGGGTGGGGGGAAGTTTGTAGCTGTGAAACAATAGGCAGCTGAGCTGCTGCCAGCCACTGTGCCATCACACGGGAAGATCAGCCCTGCGCAAAGGAGCTGCTCCTGCACACCTCCTGCACGCCTCTCCCATCCCCATCACCAGCAAAGGCTTAGGAATGCCTTCTGGCTCCCCATCCTCGTTTCTGTAATTCATCTCCAACTTTTCCCACAGGTTGCAAAGCCCCAGAGCTGGCACTGACCTGGAGATCAGTGTCTGTAGCTTGCCACGTGCCCGACAGCACCGTGCAGCACCAGGTGGGCATGGGGCTGCACAGCACTCAGCACCCAACTCAGTGCTAACAGAGTGCACCCACAGCCACAGGACCATGCTGTACCCAGGAGATCTTGCATCCTATGCACAAGATACGAGCAGGATTTCCAGCAAGCAAAGCTCAGAGCATGGCTGCCTCTCTTTCCATGGATCCCTTGCGTACATTTATATTGCTTCCAGTCTTCAAAACCAGTTTAAAAAAAACAAATCCAGCCTAGCTCTGTCCTCCTCAGACATCAACCCTGCCCTGCCCTGCTGGAATCTCCTCCTTCCAAGGAGATGTCACCCATCAGATAGGGGCAAGATGTCCCTGTTGGCCACAGGTGTCCCCATTCAAAGCAGGGAGTTGGACCAGATGGCCTTTAATGGCCCCTTCCAACTCCAACCTTCTACGGCTCTGTGATGACAGAAGGGAAGGGGAAGGTAAGGTGACAGAGGCAAGAGGGAAGGGGGGGAGGTTTAGACACCTGCAGATCCCAAGGCAGCTCACACAGACCTAATTCTCCCTCCAGACTTATCTTGGGGGGAAAAAAAATCATCTTGCAATGTCCTGAGCAAAATGCTCATAAAATTTCATTAATGTTCATGACAGTTCATAAAAATGATCAGTAGAGCTGGCAACTCCAAAATGAGCTGGAAATAAGTTTAAAGATGTTTTTATTGTAATCCTGCTTCGTCGTTCAGCCCATAAATAAAAAGAAGATGGAACTACACCACACTGAAGCTGGACTGGAGATGGGGAAAAGATGAAGCACTGTGGTGAAGCACAAGCCCAGCCCACTGCTAAGGGCACCTCATGCTGACAGACAGCTGTGACACGTGCCACAAAAGCACTCAGCACCGGGATGCCTGCATGGCACGCTGTGAGCCTCAGATTCCTCCTCCTGTTGCAGTGATGCAGATAGGGCTGCTGAGTTTGACGAGCTATCATGCATCTCATAGAATCATTAAGGTTGGACAAGACCTCTAAGATCCCCAAGTCCAACTCCAACCCATCCCAGCGTGCCCACTGAGGCTGTCCCACAGTGCCACATCTCCACACTGAGCACCTCCAGAGATGGTGATCCCTCCTCCCTGGGCAGCTGTGCCAATGCATCACTGCTTTTTCAAGGAAGAAATATTTCCTACTGCCCAACCTGAACGTCACCTGGCACAGCTTAAGGCCATCACCTCTCATCCTAAATACCACAGTTGCAACCCCGGAGCCAAAAATCACCGTGCAACAGTACAGAGGGCATGGTGACCTCAGACAGAGGGACACAAAGTGTAACAGAAATGAGGAGAACAAATGAGATGGGGAAAAGCTCACCCACCATCAATGCCCTCACACCCACCATCACTGCCCTTCCTGCTCCTCCACCTGCAGCCTGCAGGTGAGACCCCCATCCAGACCTGCGCACAGCACGGGGATTACAGAAGTGATGCAGAATCCAGCAGCCCAGGCTGGCAAGAAGCCTGCAGGTCGGTTACAGTCTCTCTTCTGATTCTTATTAGCAGAGATGCGTGCCCAAATACACCGTGCCTCATCCCCTGAAAGCCCCCCAGCTCCCACCTTTGGTGCATGCAGCAGTGAGGCAGGATGGGCTCACAGCAGCCCATCTCCATGGCCCTGCCACAAGCACTATAGCACCCATACATCTCTGCTCCCAACATCCATCACACCCCGATCGATCCCTCCTGACCGCAGCCTGCAGCTCACCTTGGCCGCAAATAAAGGAAGTTTTGCTAGCAGAGCAGGCAGAATACAGCTGGGGGAGAGGCTCGTGCACTTCCCAGCTATTTTGAGCCAGCTGCATTTACACATCCCAGCAACCAGCTCTATTTTGCCCTCCTTTCCATACACAGACCTGCACCACCTGCTCCAGGTGATGCATCCCTCCCTCCTCCCAGAGCTGCACCGTCTCTCTGTTTCCCCACCCACCACCTCCCAGGGGCTTGCAGTGCTCCCACACGAACCCTTTGCTCAGTCCCCTCATTTACCACAACCACCCACCCCATCACTCACTCCACATCAGCCTCCCACGCTCCATCTCCACCCTTCTCCCTTCCAAAGCCCTTCCAAAAGCTCAGCTCCTTGCCAGACCCAAGTCACACTCAGCCTCACCCCTCAGCCAAGCAGCTGCTGCCTGCGTATGAGTGCAGGGAAGGGCTCAACGCTTCTCTGCCTGCAGCACCAGGCGGCCCAGAGGTCCCAATTTTCCTCCTTACAGTGTTTTTGGCAGCTCTGATTTGCACTGCAATCAATGGGCTGATCCTGCTGACACGCACAGCGCTCCCTGAAGCCTTGGACTCATCCGGATGCCGCGTTCCAACACTACTGAGTCATGGACAAACAGAGATGTTTTGCTCAGCCAATAAAAAGGACGTGTTGCTGACATGCAGCTGGTGCAATGGATGGAAGGTCTCTTTAAACATCCCAAATTCTGCTCATTTTCTCAATTCATTAAGCTGCCTGCTCTGAGCGGATGAAATATGGAAACACTCAGATTTGAGCGATCTCAAATGGGTGATAAGGCACAAGTTTAGACAATGAGCGGTGGGAGCTGATGAGCTGCAGGAATCGCTCACAGATCCCACGTATGAAGGGCGAGACTGACTTAAACATGAAACCTGATTTCCCAGTAGGGTGTGAAGAGGGCGGTCAGAAACCTACTCCAGCAATGTGCCCTTGGAGCTGTGATTCGCCATGCAATCTAAAAGCAGAAGGACATCATTGTATGCATCAAGCACGCTCCCCAGAAGCAGCAACCTAGCATGCATCCATGCCAACAGCACAGGAATCCCTTGGTTGGGTTGTTCCACACGAGATCCCTTGCACCTGGACACACAGCTCTGCATCCTGCTTCTCTGAATCTCTGCAGGCATGCGGATGGTGTCCTCCCCCATTCCCACCCCAACAGCCCCACGAAGCGTTCTGTCAATGGCCATCAAAGCAAAAAGCTAACGAAATGATGGTGAAATGATCCTTTGAGATGAAAGGTTGCTTTTCAGCAGGTCAATGGAAACAGATCTTCTCCTCCCCACTCATCCATCTGAGCACACACGTGTGTCAGAACCTGCACAGGCAAGACCAGAGGGTAACACCAGACCCACAGGGAGGGGAGAAGCAAAGTCCTGAGGATCCCTCACTCACTCACCTACAGATGCCCCATAGAACCCAGGGAGACCACCAGCAGCTCCCAGAGCCAACCTCCACCAGTGCCTCCAGCCACAGAATGACTTTCTTTCCCTCCTGCCCATCCCCTGGGGGTGTTTAGATACACAAAAAGAGGATGGTTAAGCCAAGCAGCCTGAGGCACGTCCTGCTGCCATGCAAAGCCCTCACAAAGCAGCTGGTGGAACATGAGTTGGAATGACAACAGCTCCTCCCATTGCATCTCAGTGTCTACATGCTCTGCCTTCACGTGGATGCTTCGTGGGGCTCAAACCCATCAAAGCAAAGGTGGCCTGTGTTCTTCTATGCAAGTGGAGGCTGAGCTCCTTGGCTGAATCTTCCCAACTCTCTGCTCTTCTTCCTGACACAGAATGCCCTTGCTGACATCTATCAGCCACATGGATTTGGTGTGGCTTTACTTTACTTCTCATCTTCCAGCGAAACAAAAGAACACATCCCTTTACTGGGGCAGCTTTTGTCCCAGATCAAACAGGCACTGTTTGATGAACACGCTGCACTCACCCGCCTGGAACATCCATCCCTGCCAGCACCAGGAGCTTCCTTGTACTTAGCACCTCTGCCTTCAGGAAGCACGTCCTGGTGCAGAGCTCTAGCAGTCATAAAGGTGAGAGCTCTTTGTGTGCTCTGCCACGACACGGATGAAACCATTCCTGCAGGCAGCCAACATCCTGAAGCCATGGCAGAAATAAGCCCAAACTCAGCCCTATGTGACTCAGAAGCCCTCCCTGTATGGACCTACAAAGCACACAGCAGGCCGTCACGGGGATCCTTTCCATTCTGCAGCACACAGTCAGCTTCCCAGCAGTGTGAGTGGCAGCTGCAGTTCTGCAGGGCTCTATCTCCCCATCTGCCCCACTCAATCAGTGGGGCACAGCTCACTGCCAGCACTGCAGCTCCCTGGAGCTGTCTGCTCCTCCTGCTGTAAGCTGCAGGCTTTATCAGCTCACAGCCAGCTCCTCTAGCAGCAGGCTGAAGGCTGCAGGGTGCTGTGGGTCACATCTGCCTCCCAGCTGCTAAACGCCTCTCCTGACCTCTCAGTCCCTCCTTCAGGTCTTCCAGATTAGAAGGCAAAAGCTTGCAGAAAAGAGACAGAAAAGGAAGAGATAACTAAGCAAACAGGCAGCACAGAGCTGTCCTGCATCAGCCCATGGTGGGATGCCCCACTGACAGCATTGCACGACACAGCAGCGCCTGTACTGAGTCAGGAGCAGCCTTGACACGCTCAGAACCTTCTGCTTTTCCATTTCTCCTGCTCTTGTTCTCTCCCTGCATCACTTGATGAACTACACCAGTGCACTGCCTTTCCTCCCAACCCATTCCCCAAACATTTTTCCTTCTGCTTCTTCCACCTGCCCGGATTTGTTTCACTTCTCCTCCTTCCTGACCAACTCATCCCATTCCACCACTTCCCAATAAGACCACAGCTGCACAGCACTGACCGCAGCCACACTGCTTACACTCAGCCCTGCCTGCAAGGCTCAGTGCCAGAGCTGGACTAACAGGGAAGCCCAACGTGTCGGCCTGACGGCACGACACAGGAGACACTCCTGGCCTAAAATACACTCTTTACAGGTTAGTGTCCATCCAGAGCTGCATGGCTGCATGCTGGTAGCACACACTGCCTCTTATCTATCCCTCACTCCCCATCTGCAGCTGAGCCACTGCAGCTCTTTGCCACCAGCAGGAGAGCAGAGGGCAGGGAGTGGGCTGCAACCCGTGCACGCTCATCTAGAACACGCTTCAGCTAACTATTTGAGGAGTAAGGTATCTGTGTAAGCAAATTCTACCTTAAAAAAGCAATTGTAAAGGAAGGGAGCTGCAAACAAAGGCTGAAAGCTAGTGTTAACTTCAAAGCTTGACAGAGATGGGAGAAAAGCACCTGGCAGCACAAGGACAGATCCTAATCTCCCCTCTCAGGACAATTCCCCTACCTCCAGCTTTGGGTTTTCTGCAGGCAGAACGCCTTGTACCCAATTACATGTCTTTATCCAGGGCAAGACTGACAGCAATTCCACGGTGGCTAAAGCCAACGAATCCAGGCATCCTCTGGCAGCTAGGAAAGGAAGATCAAAGCCAAGCCCCATGACAGGTAAATTAGGATGGCAGCTCTCATAGCTGCTTGACTTCATGTAGCACAGAGACTACAGGTCCCACGTCCTGCCATGGGGTGGGGAGGACCAGCCCAACTGCTGGGGGCTGAGCTCTGCACATCACTGAGACCCTTCTGCCACGGTCTGGGCAGGAGAAAGCTAAACGAAGGCAGCAAGCAGGCAGAGAGAGCACATGAAATGTGTCTGCTGCCATAAAAACCAGAGCAGTTTTACACCACGAGGCTCAGAAATACTCATTTTTGAAGACAGGGATGCTGATTTCCTCAGGTTTGCACCCTGAGCCGTGGCTGTGCTGAACTGCAGCATCGTCGCTCAGCTAGCTATTAATTAGGGCTCGTGTCAGCGCTTCCATTACAAACCTCTGCCTTTTAGGGGTTTATAACTCAGCCATAAAACTTTGCTCTAGGCTGAAATTTATCATGAAAGGGTCCGCCTGGAAGGAATCCATTCTTTTCTATTTTAGAGTCCCAAAAGCTTACGGCCACAAAACAGGGATTTTACTCTGAGGACCGGCGCACAAAAGAAGCCCTTTAGCTGTTTTTTTACAGGAGCACTGGGTGAGATGTGCCTCCTGGACCGGCTCCGAGACGCCTCCTGGTTGGGGTGGGGGTTTTATATGCTGAATGTTGTAAATTTTAGGAATTATAAGGTTTTATGCTCCAGGGCCAAAGTCGGTGCTTACCTAATCACCAGTGAATCCCTCTGCCCCACCGGAGCGTGACTCGGTTCAGGTTTCCCACCATTCCCTCCCCATTTCCTCCATTGAGCCACTTGGGGGAAGCAAGACTTAATTCCCACCCAACACTCCATTAAGCAGGGATGGATCTGTCTCTCCAGGCACACAGGTATGACCTTCACACACTGCTGCTGCCTGCAGAACAGCCCACGTCGTGCTCACGTGGGGACGTATCAGTGCATCTAACTGGCAGAGGCCATTGGTCCTTCAGCTCCTCGCTGCCCACCTTTGCTCTGATGGGAGCAGAATGGAGGCAGAACCCAGCACTGCATTTGATGGAGCTGGGAGTCACCTCTGATACTCTCTCATCCCATCTCTGATGCCTACATCAGCCACAATGCTGAGAGCAATGTCCTTCGGAGGTGGTTAAACAGTGTCTTCCATTGGCTTACACATGCTGCACCAGCATCAGTTGTACTAATATTTTCCTACTGGTTTTTAACCTGCAACTGAACAAGAAGTTGACACAAAGCACCAGAAACTACTTGCAGCACAAAGAGAAGTCCTCGGTGCCTCTTGCCCCAAAATACTACCTTTGGTGTTGTACTGCTTCAAGCCTTTTGTGCAAAGCATCACTTTTGCAAACAAGACACATATTCCCATGCCAGTAAGGACACACATATGCCTGGGCCACCTCAATCTCACGTTCCTCCAAAAAGGGGCTACAGCAAACACACATCAAAAACAGCACTGGGCTGTTTTTTGATATGGACAGAGATGGCCATGCTTTGTGCAGTGCACCCCAGGGTGCCATTGGCCTTCTTGGCCAGCAGGGCTCCCTGTTGGTTCACGGTCAACCGTTGGTCAACTGTTGGTCAACCAAGACACCATTGGCCTTCTTGACCACCAGGGCTCACCGAGGGCTCATGGTCAACAGTTTGTCAACTGTTTTAGTCAACCACTGGTCAACTGTTGGTCAACCAGGATTCCAACAGCCCTCCTGGTCAGGAAGACTCACTGAGGGCTCATGGTCAACTGCTGGTCAATCAAAGCCAATCATTTCTCTTTTCAAAAGAGATTGTTTTCCCCCCAAGAGAACTTTCCCCACAGCAAAAGAATAGAAAGAAGGATATTTGGGAAGGGGAGAAAGAGAAAGAAGGAAGAAAAACCCCACAGGACCGACAAACAGAAACGTTCATTTACATCTAACAGCATCCATATGCCAGTAACATACCATAAATGCTTAGCCTACCATACAAAGAGGGTGCCCCAAAATGGTACCTGCAAGAGGTCTCTCGGAAGGAGATGTTTAAATCCCAGTGGGTGTGTATCCTGTCAACAAACAAATAAACAGAGATCAATGGCACATGCTGAACAAGGCATCCTTTGCCATCACGACCCACCCTCTCCCCAGCTCTGCAGGCACAGTCAAAGCCCACGTATCCTATGGGCCCCACTGTGCTGGCAGTGAGACTCACAGCAGGGTGAAGGAGCCCCACTGCTGCTGCAGGCTTCCCAACACGCCCAAGGGCTGCAAGGTGTTGTCTCAACTGATGCAGGAAGGGCTAAGCACTGCCATTTTAAGAAGAAAACCCAAATATCTCTGCACTGTACTCCCTCCTTCACGCCTGCACCGGCTGTAAATAAATTATTAGCAATTTCCCACCTCGGAAATTAATTTCCCATACTCTGTCACTCTGCCTGCTGACAAGCAGGAACAGCAGATTCGAGATGAATAACATCCTCAATCGAGGCAGGGCAGCCACGGGTTGTGCTGGCTCTTTCCCCCCCTTCCCCCCCCCTTTTCTCCTCTTTCCAACCTGGCAGCATCCACGCCGGCCCAGGGGGCTCAGGCAGATGCCTGACCTGTGCTCTGCTATCTTGGCATGCTACTGGGAGCACTGCTCCCCTGCCACCCCCAGCAGGGCCCTGACCCCCGCTGTCCCTCCCCGTCAGGGTGATTGATGAGCAGCCCCATAGGAAAAGCAGCAGCGTGAGCAGAGGGCAGCAGAACGAGCCTCATGCAAGCCTGCCTGATTTGAATGTGCTCTGAATTGGGCCAGCAAGCACTTCAGCATGAGCAGCGAAGTCAATGGGACTTAACCACTGCTCAGAAATCAGCTGAGAACAGTGCTTGGCACGGAAATAATTGCATATCCAAGGCTGCGAGTCTCCTCAACTCGAGCCTGCCTTTGTGCTCACCCATAGAGCAGCTCAGAAAGGAGTCCTGCTGATCTCTGAGCCGTTCTTACAGGGGTGAGTACTTCTTTTAGGGCACTGTTCGATTTTATTAGATATTCAGCTCCACCGATAAAGCTGTGCTCAGAACTGTATTTATCAGTTCCACGTGTACCTATAGGCTTCACTATTCAGACACAGTGCTTCAGAAACCCACCCTGGCTTTCTGCCTCTCCAGCTTTTCATCTGCAAACAGAAACAGAACCCAAAGCTCAAAGCAAATTCAAGCTTCTCGTGGTTCTTACGGCCCAGGAGCACCAACCCTGCCTGCACAACAGTGCTGTCAGTGGGGCTGATTTTGCTCTGCTCCCTGGATGACAGTGCACAAAACTGCCTGGAAATGGAGCCAAGGGATCGTGCCCCTCCTTTTCTGTCTATTAAACATTGCTTGGGGCCCTCCAAAATGAATAAATAAATGAAGGAACAACCATCCTCGATGAGCCTGAGCACCAGCCAACTTCAGAGTGTAAGAACACTGCTTGGGAGTGCTGTAAGCAAGGGAGGGAAAGCCTCAGATCTGCACAGGGGCAGCTATCAGCTGAGACGGATAATTAAACACCCATATTTAGACAAATGAATAGGTGAGAATGAAATTAAATCCTAATTATCTTTTCTTTCGGGGGGGAGGGGGAGTGGAGGAGAGGAACAGGGAGCAGAACCAAGCACTCCTTCCACGTCTCTACGCCGTTATCACCAATTAGATTTCTGAGCCTAATGCACATTTTGCTTTAACGGGTTATTCATCCAACTGAAATCAAATTACTAATAATTTGCAAGCTATCAGCTGCAGGAGCCCATCCTTGGGTTGTATGGGGAACGGTGAGCGAGAGACAGTTCCTCATGAATTAATAACAGAAAAGAGAGGGGAAAAAATGAATACCAGCCCCACATCATGGCTAACGCTGTCTTCTACCTCCTCACCCACCCGGGATCTCTGACACGGGGTGATGTGTTGCAAACCTCAGTGCAGCAGCCCAGGGCCCCACATGGGAGCTGCGCATGGGCTCCCCAGCTGCTTGTGGGTCAGCATCTGAGCGAGGAGGTGTCAGGGCTGGGTCCGTGCAGAGGGTGAAGTCACTCCTACATGCATGCAAAACAACCCCAAAGGGATGATGTAACAGGAAGGGCTGAGGCTACTCGAGGCATCCCTGGGAGCCCGCGCCGGATTGCGAATCCAGCCCAGGAAAGAAAGCGACAGAGCTGGCAAAATAAGGGAGCGCAGCTGGGATAGTTTGTAATTTTCAAGTTTTTTTTGTTGTTTTTTTTTGTTTTTCTTCCTTCCCCATCGTTCCCTTGGACCCCAGAGGACCCTGCAAGCTTTTTTGGCAGTGGTGAGGCCAAAGGAGTGAGCCGTCCTGCTGCTGAGCCCCTGCCCGAGGCCGGCCTGCTCCCAGGGCCACGTGGCGAGCGCTGTGCAGCCACATCCCACCTCTCCTCTGCAGCTGTCCTTTCCTCCTCCCCTTTGCTCCAGGGCCAGCTCTGTGCTGGATGGAGTCTATCTGCATCATTCTGTTTTACAGCACAACCTGGGGCTCTCTGCATAGAAGAGCAACCTCAAGATTCCAGCAAGACTGAGACCTGGGGTTGGGACGTCTTGGGGTTGGGATGTCTTGGCTATGCCAAGTGATGGAAGTGATGCTGTGCAGTGGGCACTACTGATGGGGGTGGGTTGAGGTTGGACTTGATGATCTTAGAGGCCTTCTCCATCCTTAATGGCCATGCTGCAAGGAACTACAGGCAGCAACCAGGAGCACTCATGGCTCAGAATTTTGTTTGCTCCCCATCTCACACCTCAGCTCCCCTCCAGTTTCCCATCTCCTCAGGCAAGAAGGGACTTCTTCCCATTTCTTACTTTTTGTCCCATAACATCCCTGAGAATAAGGAGCCATTTTCCTTCTCTTCCTCCACAAATATATGGCCTCATTAGGACCACGACACAATTTCTGGTGCTCTGGACCAAGCCCAGTCCTCGCTTCCCAGATGGATCTTTAATTGAATATGGTGGCTGTTATTAAGTGGTGCACGGTTCAGAGAGAAAGAAGGGAGGGGAAGGGAAAGGGAAAAGCAAATGATGAGCTGCGGAGGAAGGAAGAAGGGGCTGCCTCTGCCAATTAACAGAAAATAGCCAGTGGAAGCTGTGAAAGAAACGTGTCCTAACAGCATCTCAGGAGGAGGTCAAGTGAGAGGACAGCAGAAGCAGTTCTGCATTTATCCCATGTCAACCAGAAGGTACTGGGACCTCACAGCCCTGAAGCACAAAGAGAAGCACAAGGGCCACTCAATAACTTTCAGAGCCAGACAGAAAACCTCATCAAGCACTGGGACAGCCAGAGCCAGAATGGCAACGCCGTGCTGCGTGCAGCCAGGCTGTAAGAGAGCAACATTTCTGGAGCCAGCAGTCTGAGCGAAAGAAAAAGGCTATTCCTCAGTAGCACTGCCCCAATAATCCTCAGAGCTTCTTCCCTGAGTGCTTACAGTCTGGGTATCAAGCTATGGTATCAGGCTCAGCAGATGCCTCTGGTTATATGAGACAAGATTTTAAGCCCTCTGTTTTCCAGACAGGCGGCATAACACCACGGCTGCTTAACACACCCTGCAAAGCAGGCTAAGGAGGACTCAGAGGGTCTCACTACAAGATGAGAAACACTCACCTTTAAGCCTGGGTCACCTGGATTTCTAAGCAGATGAGCCAAGCTCCTTACGGTGCAAGATTCGGCTCCCTCGGCTTTATCACACATGTGCAAAGCAGCAAAGTGACACAGTTTTGCAAGGACTTGCTGGGAAATAAGCTGGCGTGCAGTGAAATGCATCAGCTACAGGCACAGATAGCAGCTCTCTGCTCCTTCCTAGGATGGGGCCCTGAGCACATGACGGAGCTGTGGGTGTCCCCATTCTCTTGCAGGGCAGTGGGACCAGATGGCCTTTCATGGTCCATTCCAACTCATTCTGTGATTCTGTGGTAACAGAACACCCTAAGGCAGCTTCCTCAGTGCTTAGACCTCCTCTGAAGGCCACTGCCATAGGCAAAAGCCTGAGAGTCCATATGAGGGAGGCTAGAATGAGGGATGAACCACCAAACTAAGCTCCTGGCCCCTCTTCCCACCCCTTGGAGCAGCACACAGCATCCCCTCTTACCACAGAGAGAGCCAACAGAAAGAAAACAGAGAAAAGGGGAAAAAAACAAAGGCAATGATGTCCAAAGCAAAGATGCAGCTGTTGTACGAGCAAATGCACACAGGGGTGCACAGGGCCACTGGGGTATGGGACAATCACACAGCTCTGCTCGGGCTCCAACCCAGTCCTCCTGCTATCACAGTTTAACCTATTTCTCCCTCTCGGTGGGAGGCAATAAAGCCACAGCCCAATCCATAGCAGCCAGGGAGCACACAACAGGTGAATTAGGGGCAGCAGCAGATGGGGGGCTGGCTGTGCAGGCCCAGCTGGCGTGTCTACACACTGTCTGCACCACTGCTGCTTGCTGGGGCCAGCATGAGACCTTCCAGGCAATGCACTGGCAGCCACTGAATGAGAAAACCCAGCTCCTTCATTTGGCAGAATTAAAAGCATAGTGAAAAGGGGGGTGCTGCCCCAAACCTGGGCAGGAGGGCTCCCTCTGCACCTTCTCCCCCCATGCGCATGCACAGGGCAGACACATCCCCAAACACCTCTTATTTCCCAGTGAGAACCCCCAGCACTGCTGTCATTGATCACCCAGACTTTAATTACAGGTGGGCTTTATGAGAAGTGCTGGCTGTTCGGTCTCCCTGCTTCCAAGCTGAATGTACTGGCATCTGCTGGAAGCCAAGGGGGGAAACAGCTCATCTCCTCGGGAGTGAGAAGCACATAAAACATAAGAAAAGCAATTACATGCCTTCGGTTTCCACTCCTCTGTTTTTATAGGGCTTGTCTTAGGATCTGAGTGATTTTATGCATCGGAGAAAGATGACAATCAAGATGAGTTGCAATGATATGCATGGGAGGCTGAGACACTGTGCCTTTAGCTATTTATTCCCCTGCAGCTACAGGTCCTCTAAACATCGTATTTCTTCTGAGGGATGAGGGAACCCCAGATTTTGCAGCTGAATATTACTGGCACTAAGACTTTACATGGGAGCTCAAGTGAGAGTCACCAGAACGTAACCCAGAGCAATCCCTTCTCCTCCCCCTGTAAGGGGAATGTATGGGGTACTGAGCAAGATGCAGCATCAAAATCTCAGTGTTGAGGTGTCTGACTGCCTGCTGCAACTCCACCAAACCCCATTTTGTGCTATAGAGACACTCCTGTGACCAGGAGATGCATTCTAACACTCGTCACTGAGAACATGTAACATCCATCATTGCTGCTACCTCCAGCCAAAGCTTTGCTCACCAACAGTAAGCCACCCTGTTTCTATTGCATCAAAATTTCTGGGCAAATGAGAGCAAAAGACAGCACTTATGACCCATTCACTGCTGTGCATTTTCCATACGGCTCCTTGATCATGCAATTAATTGGCTCCCCAGGCACAAAGACACAAAACTCTGGAGAGAGCATGCAACAAAGAACAGTCTGCAAATGCAGATGCCTTCAGTGCAAACACAAGGCCCATGATGCACGGCCCCCAGGAGCCCTAGAGCCCCAACCAGGAGCGAGCAACCACAAGAGAAGATCCCACTGCTCCTTCTGAACTCCAATGGGACACAACATTTGAATTTCAAGGCCTGGAGGTGACTCCACTGGGCAGCCCACACAGCTGCCCAGTGCCTTTGCCGTTGCAATGCCAACAAGATGCAGGAAAGTACCTTCTTTTCATGATATTGATATGGAGATCCTCTTCCTGCTTCACTTCGGGGTGCTGACCATTGCCCTTGTCACTCTCTTCGCTGTCGTCACTATGCGAGAAAATGGAGGTCAGCTCTTTCTTGGGGATCCTGGTTGGGGGCAGGGGGATCGTCCTCTTCTCTGCCAGGCGACCCCGGTTCTGGCACAGGGCAGAAACAGTTGGAACAGGAAACAGAGGGAGAGAAAAAGAAGAAAAAGAAGGATTTGGTTAGGCAGGGATTTGGTTAGGCAACCCGTCACTAAGAAGCTCCTCTCCAATGGTCGCACTGGAAGGCAAGGAGTTAGATTCCAGATTCCAAACGGGTACAGAGGGTGCTGCCTATTTGCAAAAGCAGAGACACATCCACACTCTGCTCTTCCAGCTCCAGCATTCGACCACGCAGTTCCAGCCTCTCCCCACCTCTTCGCCCCTACACTGGGTCTCAGCCACGCCAATAGGAAAGGAAGGTAGATGGGAGCACAGTAAGGCTCCAGCCTCTCCCTCTGGAATATTTCCTACCAAATGTTGCCAACTATCACAGCACAGCAGGCGAAATGGGCCATGGCACAGCAAAGACATGACCCCAGTCATCTATAATGCATTCGCAAGCCAGGTTTGTCTCCCGTACGGCGCACAGTTGGCGAGGACAAATCTTAAGAGAAGCAGCATGTTTTTAGCAAGGATTGGAACAACATGAAGAAAGATGTGTGAAAAGGGTCAAACAAATGCAACGCTGACCTCCCAGCCCAACCTGGTGAGACGGGAACATGCTGGGAGCGCCAGGCAGGCTCTGCAGGGAGAGCAGAGCAAGGCTCAGCCATGTGTTTTGCATTAAGCAAGTGAGGAACTTTCCATGAAGACAAAATGCAAGCTTCTTGTTTACCTCCGTCAATAAATTTCCACTTGCAGTCATTAAGGGGGAGCCCTAATTGCGGTGATAATTAGCTAAATCCATCTGGAAGGCATCACCCCAAGGAGGCTCATAAGCCGTCCCATCCTGGTGCACTTCCAAGCTGCATGCAAGCTGCAGGAACCCAGCAAGAGGGGAGCTGAGCTGGCTTAGGAATGGGAAAACTCACACATAGGAGGAAAAAGGCAACGCCAGGAGGAGAGGGCACTGCTGCCACCAGACCTCAGCCCAGGCTGGGGTGTGATGCTTATCTCTGAAGTTGCAATTCATCTTAACAAAGTGGGGGGGAGGGAGGGGGTGCAAATCCCGGCATCAAAGTAATTGCCATCAGCTCTCTGCTGTGACTTCACAGGCTGAAGAGAATAGCACTGATCGGATACTACAAATCCTTTTATGGCCATTATGGTGCCTCCAAGCAGTTACCAGGCCTCAGTGGCTACCCAGGGACTCATCAACCCTAATGAGAGCACGAGTGCAGCAAGAGGGGAGGTGTGAAAGCAGGACATGCAGCCCCCCTGAGCTGCAGCACCCTCCTCCAGATGCTCATCCTTCTCCTTTCTGAAATCCCTCCCCTTCAATGCAGCAAACACACACAGCCCAGTGTAGAAATACACATACATATGCATACATCACACAGGCATTCCTGCATTCAGCATACAAACACACACCTGTGCAGGTATCACCCCACACCCAAATGCTCCCCTCGAGCACAAACACACAAGCAGATGGATAACACAGCAGCCCCATGCCCTTGCAGCCATGTGCACCCCAGCTCCCCAGATGCATTTTTCAAAGCTGCCTTTATTCTTGCCATGAAATGGGGGCTATTCCATTTTACTTTCTACGTTCCCAGAAAATGACAACGGATGGAAGCAGCCCATTTTGCTTCTTAGGTTCACCTCCAGTGAATCAGCTGTGCTTTGGAGGCACCCAGCAGCAGGTCTGCACGCCTGCTTCGTGCTGCTGGAGCATCCTTATCTGCCATTTCATCTCAAAAGCACAAGGATGTAAAATCAGTAAAGACACGAAGGAAAACAGGACCTTATGAACCCACAGCACTCACCGTGAGGTGTAATTTGTTCTGTCAGCGCTGCATTGCTCGGCCTGCCCTGCATCTCATCACCCCAACCCCTTTTAATGACCCCCCCCCCATAAACTATCAGTTATTCATACAGCTTTGAGAGCTCGCTGGGGGCTTCCCAAGCTGTTAGAACTGCCAGAATTCCCATTCCCAGCTTGCCTGGGCCCTGCCAGCCCACCAGCCAGATCCTTGTGGGAGCAGAGCAAGGAGATGAGCAGGCACCATCCCCACTGGGATGCTCCATCAGCATCCCAACCCCAACGCATGGAGATGCCGTGATTCAACCCTCTGCAACCATCCTTTCTATTGGATTAAAAATAACCCAAACAACAACAAACCACCAAAACAACACAACTGCAGAAACAACAGCATGTGCAATCCTTTGGTTGGTCTGGGAGACACAGGGAGCAGGAGGGGGGGGGGTAGGAGGGAGGTTGGTGTGCTGCCAATGCTGGGAGCTGAGGAATGCTAAATCTGTTCCATATGTGAAGGAAATCCTCAAGCCCAGACAGCATTTTCTCTCTCTCTCTTTTTTTTAATTGATAATAAAGATATGGAAAAGGAAAGGGGGAGGCTCTGAGAGCCTGGAATCTTTTTCAAACAGCAACCCAGCCAAATGGCTTTGATTAGGGAAATTACACACCCACGGAGCCCACACAGCCCTCGTTGGAGAAATGGCATCGATCACATTTAGCTCTGGCTGAGACGAGCAAAAACACACAAGAAAGGGGCAGGTACCTGCCCAGCTAATCCCCTCCCCTGGGCCTTCATTAGGAACCTGTAGCCATCATCCTAAAGGCTACATCCCATGGGTTGGTGGCATCCTACAGGCATCCCATGGGCTGACAGCATCCATTGGGCCAATGGCTTCCCATGGGTTGGTGGCATCCTATAAGCATATGGCACCCCATGGGCTGATGACATCCCATGAGTTGATGGCTTCCCATGGGTTGATGGCATCCTACAGGTGCATGGCATCCCATGGGCTGATGAGACCCCACCTTTGCTGTTCCCCATCTCATACACATGAGGAGGACCAAAATCCAGGCCAGCCTTGGTTTCCAATCTCCTGAAGAAGACATTAGAAAACCTTGATTCTACTTCCTCTCCTTTTCGCTCAGCCACCATTTGCAGTGCAATATTTACACTGCTCAGCAGCCAAAAAGACAAGCAACCACCAGGCCATCATTCCCCAACAGTCAACCCCACCCTACAACTTTGCAGAGGAGAGATCTGTTGTTCAGACAGACACTTATCAATCTGGGCAGAGCACTCCTTTATACGTGGTTGTTTTTAATAGGTGAAAGTACACTCCTACTTTCTTCCTGGAGTATTTTCTTCACATGCAAGCCTGGTGGTAGCCTCTGTTAGTCATCCATGTAGGTCATGGTGGCCCTTGCATTGATTTCAGGATAGCTGACCCAGCTCTGATGTCTGGGAGGCAGAGCAATGCTGGGCAATCACTGCATGGTGTCGCTCCATCCAACCACCTGTGTTCTGCAATGCACAGCTCTGCTTCCCCTCCCAGGAAGACCCACTCCCATTGCTTGTCTCAAACGAGGCAGGATCTCCACAACCCCCATCAGAGGATCGTTCAGAATAATCCATTTCCATTCAGCAATTTGAAATAACTTGCTGAGATTGTGCTCTGATTGTCCTTTAGAGCCTCGAGTTAAAGAAGTGCCATTACCTCGTTACCTGATGGGATCCCATTACCAGCCAGCACTCAGCACCAGGCTCAGCCCTACCAATCCCAGTCCTCCCCACCTGCATGGGATGTGTTCTGACATGGTAGAGCATGAGGAATCCTTCTCCTGAGAGCAACAGGAGGTTCCCATTGCAACACCTTCCTGGAGACAGACAGCGAACCAGAGGGATGCACACCGGAGGTTCAGTGAGGGTGTGCTTTGTGAAACACATCTCCTCCACCAAAGAGCAACTAATTGATGAAAACTCTGAATTCCCAAAGAAGTCCTCAGGGCACCAAGATGTTTCAGGCACAAATACCCAAGTGAGAAGGCAAACGTCCACTTCTTCACCAGCATAACAGCAGCCCACTGCAGTACAAACATCTCCCTGCCCTCCAGGGCTGCAGGCACCACCAGCAGCCATCCCACTGCTCCAAGCTACCACTTCCAGACACGAGCTGGGAGTCTCTTTGCCTTAAATCCTTTCACCATTCAGGGCTGCCAGCACCCTGCTCTACACAAAGCCATCAATTCCAGTCCAGACACTCCATGACCATTTTCAGGGTATCCTACAGAATGATGTTTTAGAGTTTTAGTCTATTCTTATTGAGAGTGGGAAAGGATGTCAGAGAAGACTGCTCTCGACCACTGTGATCCAAAGCAACCCAATGACATCATGCTCAGCATCCTGCTCCAAGGGGCCACCAGGATGCCTTCTGCCCCTTGTATTGCTTACACTGTAAGCGTTGGGGACACAGAAGGATGCCTTGGTCACACACACAACAGGGCTGTAGGTACTATTATGGCTGCAGAAAAAACGTGCTTTAAACCAAAAGGAAGTTACAGAGAAGGGAAGCTCTTCCCATCGATATTAACAACATTATTTCCCGAAGCCCTAAAGAAGCAGATGAACAAGATCTGTGAGCAGAAGGGAGTGTTTCCCATTTATTACCTCTGAGTGAGTTATAAAGCCTCAAGGATGATTTGTTAATAGACTCAGAGCTACGCTCTTCTGGAAAAGCCAAGTGGAACTCACAGCCTTTGAAAGGAAATAGTCCAGGATAGAGAATCTATCAGCCCTTTGGAGCTACCCACTGTCAAATCCTCTTTGGAAGAGGCCTGAGGAGCGCTGTGCTCTTTGTTTTCTGTGCCTGTCCCACATCAAACAACTCTGTCCATTTCAGTCTGAGGTTGCAAAGAAGGAAGCGGAGATTTGAAGCCAGGTCCTCAGGCAATGTAAGTCAGTATTAAGGGAGTAGCAGCCAACTGACACCAACTGAGGACGTGGTACACCAATGCTGTCTCCTAAACAAAAGCAAACTCGGGCATTTTCCCCTTTGGTTCTTTCCTTCCTCACTCTTCCACTCTGGTGAAGACAAGGAGCAAAAGGGCACGGATGCATTCAGACACTCCTGGCACCTCCCTGCTCTGTTGCTGGGCTGGAGAAGGATGAGAGAACAAAACCATGTCCACCATTCCCCCAGGAATTAATGTCTGCTATCAGGTCTGAGAGAACACAGCCTTTCCCAGCAAGGCTGAACCAATCCAGCAAGAGGAATGGAGCGGGGTTTTGTGCTTATATTCTGCTCTGGTGAGACGTGCTGAAAGCAATTCTTGGAGATCCCAGAGGTTTCCAAGTGTGCTCAGCCAGAAGGAGACAGACACAGGCTTTGCTCAGGAGAACAAGGACTGGCTCTGCACCTCTCCAGCAGTGGATGGGCTGGGGTTGGGGATCTGCAAGGTCTGTTCTAACCTTCCCACGTGGAGTGCATGCACTTTGCCTTCTGGCTTCCCAGCAGAAGGTGCTCTGTGCTGCTGTTTTGTCCCCTCTCTCCTCCCCCATGCTGCTCACACCACCTCTGCAGCCACTGCTGCCACCCCCACTTCAGACCCCCCCCCACTGCACTGAGGGGACTTCCCAGCAAATCGCATTACTTTATTTGGTCAATTGGCCTACAGATTGATTTTCCTGTACAAATAATGAACATTTATGGTTATTTTCCCCACAGACTGCTTTATTTGCCGTGGAACAAAGGGCAGATTTCCTTCAGGTTTCGAGACCCAAGCACACGACCTGCATTTACGCTGACCCCAGGCTGATGGACAGCCTTCTCTCCTATGCTCTGCAGCAGCACAGCCCAGCCCTGCACTGTTGGGATGCCAGCAGGGAGGAGAGGCAGGGCAGCGGGGCTGGCAGCCAGCAGGGCAGGGAGCACAGCCAGCAGAGATGCAGAGATAGCTCCCAACACATCCCATTCCCACTAATGAGGATGCGACTTTCGAGACAGAGCCTCAAGCAAGTTCTGCAGGTCGCTCGGTGTGGGAATGAATGGGGCTTGAGCAGGGTCCAAATGTTAAGTTATTCTGCTTGGACCACCGTGGGTTATTTGCACACGCGGGGGGTTAACAGCCCGAGGGCTGCAGTGTGTGTGCTTAATGCAATGCATCACGGCTGGGGCTGCAGGGATAAAACCTCCCAGCCCAGAGCAGAGCCAGCGGGGTGCAGGACCTGAGGGTGAGGGAAAGGCAATTACCTCACCTGGAGAAAGACCTCAATTCCCCACCTGCAGTCCTCCAAGGAGGGGGGGCTGGCCCACAAAGTCTGACTTAAATCCAATTAAAAATTAACTGATTTTGAACAGCCAGCAGACAGGCTTCCTCAGAGCCTTAATGCGGGGTGGAATTAATGAAAGGAGAGAGGCTGGGAGCACCAGGTAAGAGGCATAGCATGCACCCACATCCTGCTGAGCCAATTCCCTGCTGGCATCCCTTCCTGCCCTATGGCCTTGCTATGGGCTGGCGTGCCCTCAATCCAGCACAACGCAGCAGGAGGACGTGTCACCATCCAGACAGCATCCTTAACATCCACGGTCAAGGATCATGCACTGATGTCACAGCCTGAGCTGCTCACCTCCAGGAGCCCAGTGCTGAATGGGAGCAGGCAGCACAAGGAAGGGGAGGGCTGGCAGGGAGCGTTGGCAGTGCTGTGTTTTGAAGATCAACACAAAGAGAATATAAAAAGCCCCAACCCCGAGAGAGAGGTAAATAATTCATCAGAAGGATAAAAACAAGGAGCTCGGAGGGAAAAGAAAAATAACAAACAAACAAAAAAAAAAGAAATACCAAAGGGAAGGGTTTTTCTGAGCAAGGGGGGCACTTTGGCTCCCATAGGAGTGGAAAAGCATGATCAAAATGAAAACCAAGAGGAAGGTGGGTGCTTTAGGTTGTAAAGGTGGAACCCTGTGTCTCGGGGCTGGTACCACCTCTATCATGCATTCCAGCATCTCCTCGAGGTGGGAAGCGATGGGCCACCACCACTGCCAGCATCCCAAGCACGGGGGGAGGCTCTAAGGAGGAACCACATCCCCACCTCCCCATGGGGTGTGCATGGAGGAGCACGGTGGGATGCTTCTGCTGCCCTTTGAAGGAGGGGAACTCTGCACCTCAATAGGTGGCACTCTTCCTTCTCAAATCCCCGCACCTCAGAGCAAATGTAAGGTCCCAATTCATGACTTATGGGACACTTCCTGACCCTGTTCAAACCAAAACCCCAGCCAAGACCAAGCGATGCCAATCACACCCACCAATCCTAACTGCCTGCTGCCATCCCAGCAAGACGCAACGCTTCCCTGCAGCCTCTTGCGTGCCACCAAGCAGCTCGGTTCTGCTCTGCATTTGAAAAATAAAAACAAAGCCACTCCTGAGAGCCAAAGTGCAGCACTGCCATCACAGCATCCTCCTGCAGCAGTCCTGCAGCCACGGAGCAGCTCTGCTCTCCCCCTGGGATATCTCCCAAGCATTCTGCATCCTCGGGATGGTGCCACGCAACAAACCAGTCTGAGGACTCCCTGGCTGCTGTTCCAGTTCTACCTCTGCTCTCATTTAGCCAAATTCATTTTAAAAAAATAATAAATAAAAGAGAGATGATGTTTTGTGCCCCGGAGCCATGAAGGACTCGTTTTCTAAACCTCTGTAGGGGCCCTGTGGAGGGAATTAGTCATGGAGGTGAGTAATCCCCACTGTGTGAAGCAGAGCAGTGGCCCAGCAGGTTAACACACACGGGAGGGGAATGCTGACTCTTCCAGCTGTATTTAAACCACTCCTCTGGATTCCAACTCAAAACAAAAGCAGAATGCAAATACCCAAGTGCTGCACAACTCGAACTCCGGGATGCAGCCTTGGCACAGGCACAGAAACAACACAGCCAAATAGCACAGACCAAATGGTGACAGATACGGGAAGAAAGCCGAAAAGCAGACCAGGTGAGCACCAAAACCATTCACCTGATGGATCTGGAGACATGTGATGGGGTCCAACCAGCCCTGGGTCTGATTGTTCTGCTAAAATAAAGAGGGATAGATGGACAAATCCCTCTGGACATTTCTGAAGGCTCAGCTGGATCCAGCTCTGCAGTGCATCCAGGCAGGAGAGCCACTCCTGACCAAAGCAGAGCAGAGGTAAAAGGACAGCAATACAGGCAGAACTCAGCCTGTTCAGACACTGAGTGCCAGCTAGAGCTGCAGAAAAATCCCCTCTGAAATCACATCTGAAACGGGAGGGTAAAGGACAAAGACAAGGCATGGTGCATGCATCTAAAACAAGACAGCTACATGAGTCTAACTGTGGATCCCTCAGCAAAGACTGCAAAGTTTGCTATCCATCCCTGCAGAAACAGAACAAAGGAGTGATCCTGACCCAAACATCTCAGCCTCTCCCCAGCCCTGCCACTGTGCTGCAGGCACAGCCAACCCCAAACATCCCATGGGCCCCACTATGCTATCCAGCCCCACTGCTGGGGCTGAATCCAGCCCACTCTGCTGTCCCTGCCTTGGGAGCCCCCAGCAAACCTCTGTGCAGACAGCAGGGCCAAAAGGTTTGCTCCTCAATGATTTTCCACCTGGGATGAGTGGTGGATTTAATTAATTGCATGGTGCTTGTGAGCCGGCACAGGTGTTCTCTAAGTCTAAAATGATTAAATAAAGCAAGCATAAGCTAAATAACATTTTGATGCGTGCCGTGCATGCTTAAATATTCAAATCATGAGTGTGATATTAATAAGATATATCAAAGTTCACGTTGATATAAAGCAGATTTATCACGCTATATATAGCATAGCTGGGCCTTACAGCATCACAGAGGTGGCAAAAGCAATAAGAAACTAATCTGTTGGTAGGCAAGCAGCCATATTCATGTTTGATGGGCTCACACAGCCAGCCACAGGAGGACTGGAAAGCTCTCTTTATTTTCTGGTTTGGAAGACCTGCCACAAGCAAGGGCTGCTGGCTCCCTGCAGCAGACACCTACAGGTCCCCCATCCCCAGCTGAGCCTAACAGATTGCATTTGGTGCTTTGCAGCTCTTGTGGGCAGGCTTCAACCCCAATGACACCGGGGTCCAACAGATGAACCTTATGGGGAAGCACGGAGGAGATGCTCCCCTATTTCTGCATGGCACATGCCAACAGTGACAGCTTGCCATGCTCCATGCCAGCCCTGGCCAACAGTGTGGCAATGCCAGCAAGCCAACCCTGCTCCAAAGGACTTGCTGGGTCTGATGGGGGGTTGTGGCTCATGTGGGGATGGAGCTGGATGAGGGGTGCTTGCAATTTTACTAATTCCTTCGTTTACACAGAGGGCAACAAGCCCTCAGCACTGCTGCCACAGCAGCCCCATCCCTGGAGGCACTGAAAGCTATGGATGAGGCCATGAGCAGCCTGAGCAGTGGGGGACACCCAGCCCTGGGACTTCAAGGCTCCCAACCCTTCTGACATTCATCCCTTGGAAACTTCCCGACCTGTTTGTAAACGCTGACTTGTTCAGGGCAAAGCAATCATGGTTTCAACCCGTTGCTAGACGGGAACGGCGGGACTGTCAGAGAAGCTGAAAAAATAAGAACGTTCAATAAATATTTCATTTCTGCTCTGGGAGAAAAAGCGACCTCCAACTTGGTATGGAAATGAAATATTTCTCATTCCAGCAGCAAATGAGGAGGTTTCCAAACGGAGACTTCTCCAGTTATGTAGCTCGAACCCAGCAGACGCGCTGGGTTAGCCAGAGAAGTTCTTCCCACACTTGACTTGGATTTTTAATGAGTCTCAGAGCAATGAGGAAATCCAAAGTAAATGGGAAAACACAGCACGGCACTGTGTTTATACAACATAACTGGGATAGTCCAAAGAGCTTTCTAACCCCCAGGAGAAGTTCATTTTATAGCCCTAATGGTCGCTGAGGTCTCTGGTTCCTGCAGTGCGTGGATCTCAGCATTCCCATCTCCAGAGGCAGCAGGAGCTGCTCTCCCAGCCTGCATATGGGGAAGCAGAATCACTGCAAGGTGTCAGCACTGTATTCCCAAAGGCCACACATGGCACCAAACACAGCTCCACTCCCTGATGGGAAAGGGAAGGAGGGGTATCTGGGCACCGAGGAACGCAGTGCAAACTGTGGTTTTTGTTCTGAAGTTACAGATTGGGTTTTTCTTAATCAAGCTCTGAGACTGAATAGTTTTCTTTTGGCTGGAGATGCCTGTCTGTCCATGGGAATGCGCAGTAGGATCACTGCCAACTGACATCTCACAATCTGATGTCTATTATTTTGGGATTCAGTGGTAATAAATAGCAACCAGTCAAAGCAAAACGTCTCTCCAAAATTCCCTGTGCTTTGCCACTGGCACACATGGTTTCCAGCCATCCCACGTGATCCCCAAAGTCAATTTCAACCAGCCAAACGGCCAACCACCTAACTACCCAGCCACCCCATCACCCAACCAACCAACTGCCCAGCCACCCAACCACCCAACTATCCGATCACCCAACTACCTGATCACCCCATCACCCAACCACCCCATCATCCAACCACCCAACTATCCAACTACCCACCTATCCAACTTCTCAACTATCCAACCTGCCAACCAACCAAACACCCAACTACCCAGCCACCCAACTACCTGATCACCCCATCACCCAACCACCCCTTCATCCAACCACCCAACTATTCCAACTACCCAACTATCCAACTTCCCAACTACCCAACCTGCCAACCAACCAACCACCCAACTACCCAATCACCCCATCATCCAACCCACTCCATCATCCAACCACCCAACTACTCAACCACTCAACTACTCAACCATCCAACCTGTCCTTGGGTGTCAGAGGACGAGCCAGCATTTAACACAGCACTACAGGAAAAGTATCATGCACTGAGATGGCACCCAAAAAACAGGAGGAAGAGCACATTTCCAACAAGCTAAGGGCAGTTTGTTTGTGATACAATTCAAAACATCCATGCAACTGAAAGCCAGGGTGCAATCCTCACCACAAAGACTTCTGCACTGCATGTGTTTCCAATTCATTTCCCTTTGTCAGATCGGAGGGACCTCCCCAGGTGGAGGCTGGCCTCCAAGCATGGGAAATCACTGAAGGAATTGATATCTCACTGAACTCACGCCTGCTCTCTACTGCACTGCTATCAGAGTTACAAAGCCAAATCCTCCCTGGGCTGATACCCTGGATCCTGCACAGTTGGTTCACGGTGATGCAGGGCACCAGAGCAGGATTGTGCCAAGGGCAATGTGACTGCCCTAGGCTCACTCCCACCCAATACGGGGGGGGATGCAGCGGTACAGAGAGAGCAGGGATCAGGACTCCCACCAAAGCAATGAGGTTACACTCAGTAAGTCAGCTTTTCAGCATCACGCTGCTGGAAGAAAAGCACAGTAACAGTGAGAGCCTGTAGTTTCAAACAGCCTCTCAAGACCCTTCTTGAGATTCTGTAGTGTCTTAAAGACAATAGCAGAGGCACTGATGGAACTAAATCCTCCAAAAGCAAGGATGATTTCTGCCCTCTGCACCCACAAGGGGACAGAAATGCTTATCAGCCTCGCCAAATTACTTTTATTGAACTTGTATCAGAGAAATCCATCACAGCAACGTAAGGCTGAGACTCAGCAGAGACCCACAGTGCTGATACCAACAAGCTCAGGTCGGTGGGCACAGAGCAGGTCCCAGCAGCTTCAGGCACTGCACGCACCAAAAACACAGAGCTGCCCACCCAGCCATCACACCCAGCTTATTTTCTTTCATTTTTCCTTTCTGCTGACCCCACAGCACAGCCATACTTCAGGCTAATGGTGTACAATTTTTAAGTAACGACTCCAAGCTCGAGTTCATTGAACCATCGCTGAAGGGTCTTGTAGGCTTTCCTCTCTAAGTGTGCTTTACGGTTAAGTGGGTGAATCACAAGGGGGAAATAAAAGGGGAATTGATATCATAGCTCCCTCTGGGAAGGAAAAAAATGAAAGGGATGTTTGTGAGGTTCACCCCATATCACAGGAAAAGAGATCTTCAGAGTCACAGCTGTGACAAACGGTGGGAAAAGTTATCGATCTCCGAGAATTCATTTTTACTACGAGGGCTGCTACTTTTACTTATTTCATAAAGGCCCGGCGTCAAATCACGGCGAATTCCAGGATTATCTAATTCCATCCCATCTCCTTCAATCACTGAGGCTGCAGACTGTGGCAGAACGGGATGCTTTGCCCTTTCCCATCTCGGGGGTTCTCTCTGGTTGCCGTGGCAACGCGGCACAAGCGCGAGTACCACCTATCGCATCCATCTCTGGCTAAGGAGAAAGGATGGGGTTACAAGCAGGAGTTTGCAGCCTGATGGGGAGAGATAGGCACCACGGGAGCTGCCGTCCCAGAGGAATGCACACGCAGCTCTGCATCAGCGAGGCCCTGGGGATATGATGATAACCACGGGCTCCTGGGGATAGGATGCCCACAGGGAGATGGCAAACTGCTCCAGCAGCGTGCTCTGCTCTCCTTCCAGAGGAGTGTTTGATACTGAGGAGCTGTGGGAGTGAAGAGCCCCTGAGCTGTGTTCCCAATGACCCAAAGTCGAATCATCTCCCCACACTGAGTGGGCATCGGCTGCAAGCCAACAGTCAGAGTCAGTTGCACGCGCTGGGTGACCAGGATGCCACATCCCTCTTCTAGCATCAACAGCTCCAAAGCCTTCCTGCTTCTGAATTACCTGGAAAAAACTCAAGATTCTCCTTTCCCAACTGATTGGCACAATGTAAGAAACCCCTCCTGCCCATCACCTTCCAGCTACGGAGCAAGGCTGCAGTAAGCAGAACCTTTCCTCCCTTGCTTAGGAATTCTCCCATCCCTCCTGCTCCTCAGACAGGTTACAACAAAACCCCCCATCAGACTGTATTTATGACCCAGGGGAATGTGCAATTTCCTCTCCCCTTTCACTGTTTTGTTGTGTTTCTTTTTTTAATAACAGGGCCAAAAATAAAAGAAAAGGAAATGCATTACCCCAGCAGTGGAGGCTGTACATACAGAAGATTTACCTTCAGACAGGAGCAGAATGAGAGCAAAGCAGGGGAGCTGGAGGATGCTCTCCATCCTCCTTACAGACCTGCAACCACAAATAACCCTTTGGGGGATGTCTTTCATTGCCCTCAGCACAAAGTTGGACTGTGGAGCTTGATGATGAGCTTTCCACTGCCATCTACCAGCAGCGAGGAGGGTGAGCATCTTCAAATGGAAAAGGGCCCTGAAGTGGTGAGAAGGGTGTTGGCACTCTGGAGATGATGTATGTTGATCTGAGGGAGGGCAGAGATGGCACAGGGCACAGCATCTGCTGCACAGCAAGAAGCCCTCCAGATAAAGGGCCAGTGCAAGAGGGAACCAGAGCAAGGCAATCCAGAAGGAATAGGGAGAGAGAAAAGGGGGAAAAAGTGGTTTTACGAGCATGAAATCTTGACCAAGCACTGCTCCATCACAAGTTGCCACAGAGCTCTTTCCCAATGTCTGAGGCAGAAGTGACCTCTCTGATGCTCTCCAGTGACCTGAGAAGTTCATCAGCTCCATCAACGTGAGCTACTTGGCAGTTGCAAACCTCCAGAAAGGAAAACCAAGAGAGTTTATGAGGGAGTTAATTCTGCTCCTCTGCTCACCTCTGCCATTTGGATCCCGTGTTCACTGAAGGCATTTGCCACCAGGCTCCAAATTAGCACTGATCCCTCTGAATGAGTCCAGCAGGTTTGGATGCAGACCACTGCAAATTAAAACCAGGTGTCTGTGCCCTGAAGCAGCAGAGACAGCCCTAAGCAGTTTAATGACATCTCTAAATAATTTTGACAGCAAAATTACTTATCCTATCTCACCTTTACACTGCCCTTGACACGCTGCTAACAAGACGATGCTGCTTTTGCTGCTTTTATATATTTATTTAGCTACCTTGCATCAATTTCCCTCTCCACAGGCTGATGGACTCGTTGAGCACAGGGAAGCAGCTCAGCACAACACTGACACTCCTGCAGCAGCAGGTGGGTTAGCAATCCTATAACCTGGAGCTCCACAGCAAGACAGCATTATTGTCCCAAGCTACTCCTGCATCTCTGCTGCTCACTCGCTGCGATCCAATCAATATTTCCCTTTCCAGAGGCTGTTTAATAACCCACCAAATGGAACCCAGTGCACAACAATGCCTTGCTGGGTGGGCAGAATGCCTCCCGCAGTGCCTCCTGCCCCAGTGCCAGCACTCAGGTTTGGGACAGGCTTTTATTAAGATGTCCAACTTCACTCGGAGGTGTGCAGCCCAACACACCTGAGCAGAGCCTACCTGAAAACAAAAGCCAGCCCCCAATAAACACAGCTGGATTAACAGCAACAATCCCAATCTGCATGAAACTAACAAAAATAATGATAAATCCACAAAGAGCTCGTGGGGATGAGAACTTTTACAAGCTTGCTTTACAGGAAGGCTTTCTGCACATCCATAAGGCGGCCCCCAGAGAAGGCAGAGCTGTGAGCACAGACCCCACAGCTCTCCAGCTCCAATCCCTGAGGCTGGAGGAGCTCGGAAAGGCACCCACATCCCATCCTGCTGAACAGACTGAACCCTGTGTCTGCAGCAGCCAGCTTTGCTGCGCAGCAGTGGGCAAAGTGCTCTCTGCACAGGGCAGTCCTGCAGGACTGGTGGCTCTGAGGTCCTGGATTCAGGATGAGGGTCTCACTGCCCCTCTCTGCGGCCCCGCTCAGCTCAGCGTTGGGCCCCTCAGGCAGAGCTGTGGACCAACGCCTTCACTCCGGGAGGCAGCAGTAGAAAACAGCACCAACAAAGCGAAAAGGAGCCAACAGCAAGGATCACACATAAATCAACTCACCAGCAAAATGCCACCCCAGTAACCGAACAAACGAGCGCAGTCACTGGCCAAGTTCTGCACAATTACCATGTGTCCTGACACGCAACGAAGGAGACGGAGGAAAAAAAAAATGTGCTTTTTGTTTTGCTTGAACGCAGCCGTGCCTGACAGCTTTCTACAAGCTTCCTTCCTCACCTGTGAGCTGAGCCCCAGACCGCAGCATGGGCATCCCCCAAGGAACCCTCCCGTGAGGAGGAGGATGAGGAGAAGCCAATGGTGGTCCTAGCTCACACCCAGAGGCAGCACAACTCACGTGAAGCACACTGTGAGGGTCCTGCTCCAACACGGGGAACATCACCAGCAAATGTGGGTTAGAACCCACCCAAGGCTGTACGCAAGAGGGTGAACAAGGTGAACTGTGCCAGCCTGCAGCTGACACATGTAGGCATGGAGGAGACCCCTGCTCACAGCTCACAGCTGCTTGCCCCTAAAAAATGTACGGACTGAGAGTATGGCTTCTCCACCCAGATCTGGAAAACCTTCGGCGTAAGGCTTGGGGGGAAGAGAAAGGAGAATGGGAAAATCGGTCGGATGGACAGATGGACAAACAGAGGGAGGGAGGGAGTGGATACATGGATGGATGGCTGGATGGACGGAGGGATGAATGGAGGGATGGAGGAATGGACGGAGGGATGGAAAGAGGGATGGAGGGAGGGATGGAAGAACGGATGCATGGATAGATGCATGGATGGATGGACGGATCGGTGGAAGGAGGGAGGAATGGGTGGAAGAACGGATGCATGGAGGGATAGACAGAGGATGGGAGGGATGGACAGGTAGAAGGATGGACACATGGATGGATGGAGGGAGGGAGGAATGGAGGGATAGAGGAATGGAAGAATGTGTGGAAAGATGGAGAGCCAGATAAGACGAATGGATGGAAGGACAGATAGAAGAATGCACGCATGAACGGATGGACAGATGGAGGGCGGGAGGAACGGATGAACAGACTGAAGCAATGGGGGATTGAAGGACGGACACACGGATCGACGGACGCCGGCGCGGGGGCGGTCGCTGCCCGGGGCTCGGAGGCGCCAGCGAAGCCGACGCGCCGCGGCTGCTCCCCCTCCGCCTCGCAGGAAACCGGCGGTCGGTGGCGGAGCCCCGGCGCCGGCCGCCGTCTGCAGCTGCAGCAAACGAGCTGCGACGGGGCGGCGGGGCGGCGGGGCCGGGCGCGGCGGGGGCCGGGCGCCGCTTTCCCCGGCCGCGGCGGGGGAGCCCCCGGCACTGCCGGCCCCGAGGCCCCGGGGGGGCGGAGGGCGGGGGCAGCGCGGCGCCAGGCCGGGCTGCGGGCGGCGGGGCCGGGCTCGGGGCCGCGGCGGGGAGCGGGGGCAGAGCTCGGCCGGGGGCCCAACGGAGGGGGACGGCGGCGGAAAGCCCCGCGGTGCTCCGGGGCGGCGGCGGAAACGCGATGCGGCGGGGAGGAACGGCCGGGCCGGCTCGGCTGCCCGCACGTCCGAAGCGCGGACGGCCGTCGGTCACCGGGAGACGCGGCGCGCACCGGGAAACGCGGATCGGAAGGCGGCTCTCCAGGGGGTTCCTCCCCACCGCCCCCCTCCCGCAAAGCGCCGGCGGGGAGCGAAAGGAGGCGAGCGCAGAAGGATCCGTTTCTGCTTTCCCAAAACAACGCGGCCCCTCTTTTCCTCTGTCTGAACTTCTCAGATTCAGTTCTATTTTAGAGCCGCTTTTAATACAGCCTTTGTTCCACGGGCAGCTGCCTCCCCCCCGTGCGCGCGCGGCATCCCCGCATGGCTATCGACAGCGCTCCCGCTGGGAACGCACGAGGTGGCATTTCGGCCCGAAGACGCCCAGCAAGCTGTCACACAGCCGACTCCACGCTGCAGTGAGCTCCGTCCGCACACAGCATCACACCCTGCCCCACAAGCTCACAGCAACGGCACAAATCCTGCATGAACCCCAGAGCCGCTGGGCTGGCCATGGGAGCAGGCAGTGCTGCTGTGGCCGGGTCCTTGTGTGAGCTGATGGAATGCTGGATTGTTGCTCTAAGCCCCTTCCCACATCCATGTGTGCATCTCTATATATAGCAATATGGATGCACGTCGACAGTATACAGAAATGATTTACAGTGGTTCCATCATTCAGCACCATGAAGATGCTCCATGTGAATGAAGGATGTCCATCAGATCTCACAGAAACAACAGATGAAACAGCAGCTAATTGCAGTGGATTAAAAGAAGGGTCTCCACTGGCAGCAGTGCTCTGAGTCACTCTCCAGCCCAGGACCCATTTGAACATGGCTCTGCAGTCTAGCTCTGATGTTATGGTTATTTCTGGTCTTATGGTTATTTCTGGATGTGACAAAACGCCTTTCATGCCCTACTTGAGTCCATTGATCGCTCCAACATCTTTCCTGGGGAAAATGTGGGCAACAGAGAATCAGAAAACCCAAGGAACCCAAACCTGGGCGAAGATCTACAAATACACTGATTGCCACCTATGAAATGAACGCTGTAGAAGCACTGAGTGCTTAAGATGAGTTTGTTCCCCGCTCAGCTTAAAAAATCATTAACAGCTCCCAAAGCCCGGCTGCCTCCAACACATGGGTGCGGCCATAACGCTTCATTCAGCCGTTCTGCACCTCTAAGAGAGAAGAAGGAAGGAGCTGCTCAGTGCTGTGCCCACGGAGCACAGCTGCAGTGCATCCTTCAGCCCGGCTCCCCCACCTGCCGGCCGTGGGACCAGAACCGCGATCACAAGAGGCAGAGAAGGTTGGGATGGGAGGGTGGGAGGCGGAGGAGAGGGGAGATGTCTTAACTAAAGCACATAGTTGAACAATCGTCTTACCACTGGAGACGAAATTCGACACCCAGGGCAATCACAGATTGGAGGATGTACCTGTAAGATTCCTTTGGACATAAGAGTCTTCAAACTTTTCCCTGGGTGCAGAGAAGGAGAAAAAAGAAAGGGAAAAAAAAAAAAGAAACGAAAAAAGGTTAAGCACCTCAGCAGAAGGAAAGTGCTCCGCATTCAGCCCTCCCATCCCTGCCCCAATCCTGCCCCCTCTCCCCCCCCCCCCCCTTCAGCCCTATGCAGAGTCGCTCCCGCAGCCCGGATCCCCGCGGTTTGCCCCCCCGGCTGCCTTCATCCTCCCTCCTCACCCCGTAGGATCTGCGCTCTCCCACAGGCAGCAGCTCAGCGCTTTTTTTCCTTTTTTTTTTTAAAAGGAGTGCAATAACGATCATTATGAGCGGCCCCTGAAGTTATTCCCCTTTCCTCCAGCGATCAATAAACACGCCGAGGTGTCAGCCACCTCCTAATAGCTCCGCAGCCCCCCGGGCTGCCACCTCCGGCTCTCGCTAATTACATGTCACGCCGCCCCCCCCCCCACCCCCCCCGCCTTCCATCACCCCCCCTTCCTTCCCTCTCCCCCGCTCCGTGGCCGCTGGGCTCCCCCCGCCTCCACCTGCCGCCCGCACCGGCCCCGCAAAGAGGAAGGCTGGGGGGGGGGGGTTGGGGGGGAGCAAAGCGCAGCTCCGTGTGCGGGAGGTCCCGCAGCGCTCCGCCGTCGGGAACACCTCCCACCACCCCCCCCCAATCCCCCCCAGCCGCCGCCGCTCCGTCCTCACCCTCCGCTCCCCGCGGTGCCCCCGCCGCGCCCCGCAATCCGCCGCGCTCTGCCCGCACGGAGCCCAACTTCTCTCCCGAAGAGAGGAGGAGACGCCTCCCCCCCCAGCCCCCCCCCCCCGCACACACACACACACACGCACACGCACACACGCGCGCACACCTCCCCTCCTCCTCTTCTCCTTCCTCCCCCCGCAAACCGGCTGGGGAAAAAACAAAAAAACCCAAAAAAACTTCGGGGTACCCGGGGGGGGGGGCGGGCGGGGGGCACGGAGGCACCGCTCGGGTTCTGAGCATCCCGCGGACCCCCCCGCCCCGCACGGCCCCGCACGGCTCCTCACCTTTGTGCCTGATGCTGCGCTTCCAATCCTTGGCCGTCTCCCTGCCGCTGACAAACTGGAACTCGTTGGGGGTGAGCCACTCGCCCCGGTAGCGGATGGAGGGTCCTTTGCTCCCCTGGCACAACTTATTGATGTAGAGCAGCGCCTTGTTCTCCCCGCACTCCACCTCGATGCAAGGCTCTCCGTTGTCAAAGAAGGGCTGGAAATCCGGGATGGAGGAGAACCTCTCCAGCATCAGGTCCTCGGGGAGGTGGGGGGGGTGCGGGGGGTGGGGGCTCTCGTGGAAGCCCAGGTACGCGCGGTGGGCGAAGATCTGCTCGTACGCCGGCGGGTGCGGGGCCACCACCGGCATGGCAGCGGCGGCCAGCGGGGCGAGGTAGTCGGGGAGGGTCTCCATGGGTTGGTTGAAGGCCGCCAAGGCCAGCTCTTCCCTGTCAAGTCGCTCCTTCTTGATGGCAGGCATGGTGCCGCCGCGCTCCCCCGTCTCTCCAAAGCGCAGCGGCGGCTCAAACGTCTCCGGCTCAACTTGCCCCGGCTCTGGCTGGAGTTGGGATGGAACGCGCCAGCAGCAGCAGCAACAGCAGCAGCAACACGAGCACCTTTGGCGCCCGGGTGCCGGGGGTGGCGGGGCTCCCCCGGAGCAGCCCACGGGCAGCCCCCCCGGCCCGGCTCCCCAGCGCGGCTCCCACGGAGCGCTTAATGGAGCGGTGCAGCCCCGGGAGCTGCCGTGCGGTGCGCAGAGCTTCCCCTCCGGACTGCAACCTGACATCTCGGAGAGGTCTGTGCCGCCGGAGACATTATTTTGGTTGCAAAAAAAAAAAAAAAAAAAGAAAAAAAAGAACACACAACACACACACACGCGCACACACACAGAAAAAGGGGGGGGAAAAAAAAAAGAAAAAAAAAAAAAAAGAAGAAAAAAAAAAGACCCACGCTTATTGATTCCCCCAGATCGACCCACCTTCTCGCCAGGCTGCAGGGCTCCCCGCCGCCCAGCCAGCCCCCTTCCGCCCCCCCCCCCCCCCTCCCCGCTCTTTTCCTTTCAACTGACACCTGGTTTATTTATTTATATGCCATAATTAAAATTAAACGCTGCGCTCCTCCGCACCGCCCCCCCTCCCCCCCCCTTCCCAACCCGGCTCTGCCCGCGGGGCTCCGCGCACCGGCGGCGAACTTTCCCGCAGCTCCACCTGCCCCGACCGCCGCCGTTGGGGGGCGGGTGAGGTGGGGGGGGGGCGGGGGGGAGGTTTGACGGCCGCTCCCGCTTTGACGGGGCTTTGATGGGAGATGCCCACACGCGGTCCTCCGGAGCTCCGGGGATCGCCCGCAGCCCCGAGCGCCGCCCCCCGCCGGGCACAGCCGGGCTCCCCTCCACGCGGCTCCCGCTGCACGCAGTTCGGGCTCTCGGAGCAAAGCCGCTCCTCCGCCGCCACCGCCGCCGCTCCTCGAACTTGGCCCATTTCAACAAGCGGAGGCGCTGGCAAACGGCGCGCCGACGGCGGGGGGGCGAGGGGGTGAACGACGGGCGGCGGGGCTGCGCCGGGGGGCAGCCAGCACGGCTCCGGCACGGCCATCCCCACCGCCAGCCCGCCCCGATACGCCTGGCACAGCACTGGCAAGCTGCCTCCTTTTCTCTTTTCTTTTTTTTTTTCTTTTTCTAATTCATCCTGCTGCGATGGGATGAAGGGAATGGAAATGGTTTCGCGAGGTGGAAGGGGGGGGGGGGGGAGGCTGAGCGTAAGGAAAAAGCTTTTTGTGCTTTTTGCATTGGTGCAAGGATTGGAGTGCCTCCCCATCCCTGCAGGCACACCGGGGTCGGTGCTCAGAGCATTGATGGGTGTCCCTGTTTGGTGGAGTGGGAGCAGATGGCCTTTAAAGGTCCCTTCCAACTTCAGTTCTGTGTTTTGTGTTCGGAGCTGTGTTGGGTGTGCTGTTAGGTCCATCGAGGACAGCCCCAGGGGGACAACACAGCCCAAAATGAAGTGATGTGGTTGGTGGAAATTCGGCACGTTAACAAGACGGAGTTCCCTACCTTTGGATGCTACATGGGAGCAACTGTGCACGAAGAATCCTACCTGGAAGTGAAAAGAAAGCATCCCTTAAATACAGCACAAGAGATGCCCCACAAGGTCCTACAAGGTGGCAGAAGGAAGAGAGCTGCGTATCCCAACCCCATCCAGAACAGGCACCACAATGCCCAGCTTTGTCCCAATGTGTCCCTTGTGCTTCCCATCTCCTTGCAGGAGGAGGTGCCACGTTAACCCTGCCTGCCTGGCAGGGAGGAAAAGACTCACTCACATCCCTCCTATCTGCTCTCCAATAGGATCTCATGGTGCTCCTTCTGGCCCCTCTGCTCCCAGCTCCTACCACACCTGCTGGTGGTCCATGCTGGGATGAGCCACCGCTTCCAACCCATACAGGTGGGGGCAAACAGCCTTCTGAGGTTCAGTGGGTCTGGGGATGGAAAACAAGCCCCAAACCTCATCTCCTGACACAGCCTGGCCACACTCCTTCCTCTCGCCTGCTTATCCTCAAGGAATGCAAGCTCTGGGAGCAATCCTCTCTCTTCCAGTTCTAATGAAGGAGGCAGATACACAGACCCATCAAACCCTCTCATTTAGGCTTTCAGGCTTAGGCTCTCATTCTTAATGCCTCCGATTTCTCAAGGTGACAGGGGAAAAATCACTTTCTATTATCACCTAATGAACCAAGAACAATGCTTGGAAGAGGCACTGGGAGATGCAGGCATTGAGGCCACACTGAGCAGAAACCTTCCCCTTTACAGGAAAAGCTGATTGCCCAGAGGTTTTTCCCACTGCAAGTCAGCTCGGTTTCTTTTTCTCCCCAAAGAAATCAGGCTCAAATCTGAACCTGGTCCTAAGTGAAGAGAATATGCTTTGTCTTTGACAGGCAGCATCTACCTGGCTGTGCTTTGATCCTGAACAAACCCGAGCACTTGATGCTATGGGTGGAGATTGGGCACTGGAAGAGGAGGGCTTTGTGATGGGGATGGCGTGGGCCAGGCTGCTTCCTGCATGCACACGAGGCTTCCTGGCAGAACTCAGTGATGTTTGGAAGGATTCGGGAGGCGCAGCTTCCAGCTGATCCCATCCATCCCTTACAGGCACTGAAACTCACTACCAAGTCCTCCCAGCCCCTCCTGCTGCAATAAAGCACCAGAGCTGTCTCTGGGTGTCCGAACCCATCTGCAGCATCCTGATGCTGCCAGGATGAGCATCAACACATTCACCATCAGACAGATGCAAGCAAATCCATGCAGGCGTGGTTTAAGAAAGAACCAGGTCTGCTTTGCAAACACACCACTGGGATGTGTTGTAAGGTGTGGGGGCAGAAATCACCAGGACTTTCTGTGTCTTTCTGTGTTTCCAGGGCACCAGCAAAGCGAACACATCATCCTTCATTTGCTCAGAGAAGCACTGTGGCAGTAAAGGGAATAAATAGTGATCATTTTCTATCCTTTGGTCCCTCACTTCTGGATCACATCACGCAAGCCTGTAACAAAACTCGGGACCTTTTGTTTCTCTCAATGTGTCAACAGCAGCAAAGAGAGAGCTGTCCTGCAGAGCACATTACAAGGAGAGATTGTGCTTCAAGCACCATGTTAACAGATAAGGATTTCCCTCCTCCTTCTGCCACCAGTTTCACAAATTACTACCTGGAAGAGGAGGGGGAGCTTTCTAAATGTGACTTGTTATTTAGGTGCATAAAAAGAGCACTTAGAGAAATCACCAGCAAAACGAGTTTGCAGTTTCAGCCACTGGACAGTTTCCCCCTGCTTCTCTCTGTATTAACCATCTTCTTTGTTGGCCCAGATTGCAATTAAAACCACATCTTTCCCTCTCTACTATTCCTCTCTCTTCAGATGTTATTTATCACTAATTTGTAACTGTTGTGAAAGACGTGAGATATCAAAGCTGTAATGCAGAAGAAAGCTTCCATCAGATTCTTCTTTTTTTTTAATCTTAAAGCCTTTTTTCTGTGCTACTTTAATCTGCTCCATGGCTAGGAAAAACTCACTCTATCAAAAGATGGTGAAACAATGCTCATGATGCATTAATCCAAAGCCTGGCTGTGTCCCAATGCTTGTACATCACCCTCTGCCTTGCTTCCTGCCTGCACTCACAGCAACAAAGAGATGCTCTGGAGGACCATCCGTGGGCCTGCAGTCTGCTGCTGGGTTACACCAATAACAAATGAGTGACCATCAGGATGAAGAGGCCATGGAGCACCATTCCAGCATCTATAGAAGAATAAGCTGTGGGCTGCCCCCTCACTCCTATGTGTATACAAACAGAGAGCACGACTGTTTAGACTCGGCAGATGAACTGTTAGCTAATCCTCCAGGAGCAAAGTGTCACAAGGCTCTGGTGTCACCAAGTTCTAACTACTTCAGTGCATGCTGGAGAGGGCAAATTAAAGACTAGGCAGAGCCTGCCCTGACCAATTTAAGAGGTGCTCAAGTTCTGTGCTGCCCAAGCTGGCTTCCAGCTTCCCAGCACGTTAATTAGTGCTAATACACTCTAAAGCCTTTAAATCACTGTGCACCTCTGCAGCCAGGTGCTGTGCTATCCTAATTCTCCTCCTTTCTACAAATGGGTGTTGAGCACACAGCTGGGCTGCTGCTTCTGCACATCTGCTGTCGCAGCCATGCTGAACCTCACCTATGGACAGGGCCAGACCCTCTCAATCTCTTCACAGTGATCTGGAAGAAGTGCAGCTCTCTGCTCTTTCCCTTGCTTTGCTTCATAGCAAATGCCCGTGGCCGAGGGAAGCTGCAGCTAGTTAGCACTGAGCTTTATTTGTTTGTCACACTTCCAAGCTCCAACTTTGCTGCATGTGGGCTCAGGCATTCCTGCTTCTATTTCTGCCTATTTTGCTTTGCTGTGTGACTGCAGCGATCCACGAAGCAGCTCCAGATTTGGGCTCTCTGCTCATAAGCCATCTCCAGAGGTGGGGACAGCCACCAAGCACCAATGCACTGCTGCATGGTGCAGCACGAGGGTTACATCTGCTCTGCTTTGTGCCCTGAGAAGACAAGAAGAGCTCCAGTATTCAACCTGAGGGTCTCTGTGTGCTGGCTGGGGAGAGACAGCCTGCTGAAATATTAGCTTGGCTCTATGGGAGCAGCCAGATTTTCAGTTGCAGCCATATGGTAACCTGCATCACGTCCTCCTAACAGATGTGCCAACAGCTGGAGGGGCAGAAAGATGGGTTCTATCACACGTTTTATTTCTCACTGGAAAGAGGTAGGAGGAAGCTGGGACCAATGAGGGCGAGCAGTGGAGGGAAGAGATCTTTTCAAGTTCCCCTTTCCCCTTTTAAGTCCATCAGGCATGCAGGCATTCCTCACATGTGCTTTGCACCCAGAAGCAGTGCTGCCATTAGCCATAAAGCACTGCACACAGGTTAAGGCTGCGCTGACCCTAAAATAAAAAGCCTAATCCATTGTAAATATCCAGGAGATGCTCAAGCCTATTCCCACCCAACCGCTCACTCCTTCCTTCCAGCCTTTCAGGGAGCCTGTCCCAGTGGTCTGGGCTAATTACAGCTACAGCAAAACTCCAATGAGGATGCACATCTATATGCTAACGAGTGCAAGGCTCTCCCTGTCTCCTGCTAACACCCAAGAAAGCAGACCCAGCACAGCTCACCAGGGACTCTGCTGTGTCTGACTACAAGAATGCTCATTGCTCCAATCTAGTTGGTGTTTTCATCACAACCACCACCACCATGTTACTGCTCTCAGAAAACAACAGAAGTTTCCCATTTGCTGGTGGAAGCAAACAGCCCTCCCCAACCCATCCTTCTCTACCACTCACACAAAGAGCTTCAGCCGGCAGTTGCTTCTGTTGCAACAGTGTCCTCCCCAGCCCCAAGAACACCAGGATGCACAGCTGCCACCTCTGAGGGACTGTCAATGGTTAAGCTGACAGCTGGCACGGTGCTTACTGGAAACTGGCCTTGGGGTCGGTTCTTACGCCAGATATTTGCCACAGGCATCATTCCCACCTTGGAAGCTGTTCTGAGTAGAGGTATTTTTCTGATCTTATTACTCAACCGAAGAAAGGCGTTCTATTTGGATTAATAATAGAGATCGTGCTGTTGTATCCACAGCACTTTAACTGTACCGGTGCTTCTGCAACTCTTTCTCGAGCACAGACCTTTCTCAGTCCCTGCTGATGCTCTTGGAGTTCTACTCAGGCTCACTACTGCAGTAAGGACTGAAAAAGGCCACTAAATCAGCAAACCTACTGACTGGAAGAGTGGGACAGCAATGAGATGCAAGCTTAACGCAATTGTTGAGCAGGAGGAAGGCAGCACTCAGTTCTGTGCTCCATGAAACTTGAGTGAGAAAGGGATGAAACCTCAGGGGCACGCAGGGGAAGGAAAAAGGGTATTTAGGAGACCATATAAAAGAGCCCTATTGATAGCTGCATGGAGACAAGCAGGAGAATGGTGACCCAAGCACCCCTCCAGCTGCACAGAGAACATTCCCCTGCTGCTGTCTAAGGACCGACACACGTCTCCCTTTCCATCAGCTCCCCAGAACCCCTCAGCCAGCAGCATCCGGAACCCCAATCCAATTAGAAAGCAAAACACAGGCAGATCAAAGAGTTCTGCAGCTCTCCTGAGAACGAGCTGGAGCGTGGGATAATTAGTAGCTGCTGACTGCTGCTAACCACCTCTCATGTTAGCCTCTCCTTGGCCTTCTCACCTGCATGGGCAGCCCCTTCCAGCCCCCTCCATGCTGTGACTCTTTTGGGATGGATCATGCAGAGGGGCTACAGGTGGTGCCCCTCAAAGCAAGGCCGTTCTCCCCCCTGTGCTGTGGCAGTACTCCAAAACATGGGGGCACATCCTGATCCATCACTCCCATCGCATCCCTTGGGGCAGGCCCACATCACAACCCCTCCAACAAGCCCCACGGGGGGCTGCAGGCACGCAAACCCATCCTGTGCACGAGCAGTCTGCATGCAAAGAAACACAGCCAGAAATAAAGCCGACCTGGGAAGCACTAGGAGAGGAGGAGATCTCTAGATTATAGGCACCCAGGGAACGTAGCAGATAAACTCAGCTCAGGGGTCGCATTCGTTTTTATCTTAGACCTCCCAGCTTTCCATACGGTGACTCAACAGAACTACAACCAATGCAAATCACCAAATCACAGCGTGGGGATTTTGAGCAGAAAATGCTCAAAAGCAGCAGCACGCTGCATGGCCGCACGTGTGTGCCAGAGCAGCACAGCTGGGTCTCAACAGCCCCAAACTGCACAATCAAAGCGCCTGCAGCTCTCCCCGGGCAAATATCAGGCTGTGCATTATGTAGATCCTCAGTAAGGATGTGCCCATCGGTGCCAGGAGCCTCAGCCCCCCCACCGCGCACTGCAAGCATGCAGGCTGAGAGCCAACGCCGCCTCTAGCTCCACCAAAGCCAACCGTTTTCCCGGCAGATTCCTCGCTCTCCATCTCATCTCCAGCCTGCTGGAACCCCGCAGCCCCAACACAAGCCGTTCCTCTCCACGTTCCCTCCGCACACCCGGCAAAAGCGATCGACGGGCCGCCGGCCGGCCCCGTCGCTGCTCGGGAACCTCCCCGGAGGACCCCCCGCTCCCCCCCCCCCCTCCCTCCGCCGCCGCCGCCGCCGCCACGGCTTGCTGGCAGCAGCCCCGGAGCCGCAGCGCTGCCGCCGGGGAGAGAGGTAATAAATAACCCGGGGAGCGCGGCGCGGAGCCCGGCGGGCGGCGCAGACTCTGACCTGACAAATACCCACTGGAAAATCAGCACCTCCCGCCCCCGGGAGCCTGGAGCCAGCCCCGGACCGGCCCCAGACGTGTGTGTGTGTGGGGGGGGGGGGGGGGTTGAGGGGTGGCGGTGGCTGAGCAAACAGCGCGGAGCTCGAGCAGCCAGACGGCCCCGCCGCCCGCCCCGTCGGGTTGCGCCGTGCAGAGCAGCCGGGGGCGGGCGGGGAGGGCATGGCTGCGCACATGCACGCGCTGTAGATACACAACTACACGTCTGTATGCGCGCACCGTGCTTTTCCCCATCGTCCCGAGTTGAATTCCCAGCCCGCCCGCCGCTTTGACGGAGCTGGGGTCTTGGCAAACGGCGCCCAACCCGCAATGCTTCGGATTCCCCCCCCCCCTCAACCAACGGCCTCACCTGCTCCGCCGGGAGACAGCACGGCACCCAGGGGGACGAGCAGGGATGGGGCGGCCGCTTGATTTTCTGCTCTATGCAATAAAGTGTGATTATAAGGAATGTAAGAGGGAGCACAGCTTGAATTCCAATTGGTGGAGAGCCTGTTGTTAACCACCAGGGAACTATTTATTCTCTAGCCTTACTGATGCTCCTTGGTCAATAATGATAAAGGGGGGAAAAAAATAGAAAGTTGAAGCCATTATAAAGAGGCAATCGCATTAGAGAGGGAGAAGCAACAGCCCCCTCGGAATCCATGCTCCCATGGCTGGAGCGCTCAGACCGCTGCCTTGTCAGCACTGCCCTGCCAGAAATGAGCCAGAAATGGGCCATTCCTCAACCCCTTGGTGGCCATTGGAGACACAGAGCAGCCCCAGCTCTGAGCCATCTCTGGAGGTATTTCATCCCTAAAGCACACGGCTGGATGGCTGAGCAGCTCCTCAGGAAGGGGAGCACTGTCTGTTGCTCTCACACACACTGCAGATATGTGCGCCCCAAGCCCTGCTTTGCTCACACAGTGTGACAATTTGCTGCTTGCACCCCACAGCCTCCAGTCACCATCAGAGGACAAAGGTCAGCCCCGTCCCAAACAACCCATGCACTCCAAAGCCCCGTTCTTTCTTGTATTACTGAATTCCACACGAGCTTTGCCAACGTTTCAAATAGGATCAGAGTCATGCTGGGCCAGCTTTAGAAACCTGTGGCATCCAGGCTGGATGCCAGATCCCAAAACCCAAATACTGTGCAGGAATCAATGCAGGGAGGGACCCACGCGGCTTCCTGCGCCCCACACAGTGATCCCACTGCCCCACATAGGGGATCCACACCCATTCACAGAGCAAGAACGTCTGCTCCCATGTCATGGTCCTAAAGGGTGGGTTGGGGTTGGACTTGGGGATCACAGTCATTTTCTCCAATGCGAATGATTCCATGGTGTATGATCTTCCCTCTCTTTTTTCCCCCTGTTACCAGCTGCTGTCTGGACTGGCATTTCCAAAGTCTCCTTCTCAGACAGCTCCATCTCCATTCCATTTCTTTGAACACAACAGTTGCAGCCTGCAGGGCAGGTTCCCTGCTCCAGCCTTCCAGCCTGGGGGGCTGTGCAGTTCTCTTTGCACACAGACAAGGGAACATCCAGGGTTCAGCTCCCCCCCAGGCAGCACAGCTGGAGATCAGGGCACCTCTGTGCCAGAGGCAGGCAGGAGGTTCCTTCCCAGATGCTACTGGCACCCAGCATCACTTCCTTCATCTCTGTTACCCACATGTACATACCAACACGTAACACTGCCTCGTAGGATGTTCTATCAGTGCAAAATGTCCCCAGATTGTGAACTGTTTGAAGAGCAGCACAGAGTGAAGCAATCCAGGGAAGGTCCCCCCCCCCAGCACAAGGATCTGCTTTCAGGGAGTTCAACGAATCTCTTCTAATACGCAAGATGAAAATGGAGATGCAGAAGAATAAAGCAGGGCTGTGGTTCCCTGCTGGCCAGCAACAAGCAGCTCCCATTGGTGCTGCAGTGGAATGGGACCACAATGCTGGACAAAAGCTGGATGCATCACCTTGGTACAAGCAAGCCCAAGGCCTTCTGCTGAAGCCAAGCCATGAGGCTTGTTATGGCTTGGAAGAAAAGTGAGACTTTGCTGCTTCAGGAGAAAGCTGGGGCTGCATGCTGGGAGCTCCTTGGGGACAGGGGTATCAATCTTAATAAAGCCACGGCGTGGCAGATAAATCATAATAAGGAATAACAATATATAATAAGGATGAATAATATTAAAGAGGATCGTGGGAGAGAGAGAGCCTGCATGCCTGCAAACACAGCAGCACCAACACAGAGGTGCAGAGAAAAGAAGGCTCTTACTGTGTTTCAAAGGGAGCACATTAAGCCACAAGCAAACAGTGCAAGGGAGGGACTGCTCAGCCCACTGAGCGTGTGTTGAAAAGGCAGATAAGCCCAGCATCAAGATCCAAGAAAAAATATATTTATCATTGTTATTAACAATAATAGAAATAAAACCAGCTTTAATAGCAGGCTGGGTTTGATGCATTCCCCAAATAGAAGGATTTATTAGTTTAAAGCCCGTGTGTTTGTTTGTTTTCCTCTCTTTCCACTCCTGCCCCTCTTCCAACCCTCTTGAATTTTTAATGCACCATTTCTAATGTCAGACGTTTTTCTTGTAAAGGTTTTTCTGACATAACTTTATATCGCTACATCCTTCTGCTGTTGCCATTCCCCATCCTTGTCAGAGCCTCCACTCCCCTAATGAAGTTCATCTCCTGCCTGGATAGTAAAATCAAATGGATACAGGGCTGGAGAAACCACAGTGAGGTGTGTGCATGTTTGTGTGCTCAGGAGTGCAGGGACACCCAAGCAGAGCAGCACCAACCTGCTCTCCTGCAGCCCTGCCATGTCCCTGCATGGCTCTGTGTGTGTGCATGCTTTGCACAGATGTCATTTCATAGTCCTGTGCTGACGGTGCAACTGGAAGGAGATGGGAAGATGCACGCTGCAGGAGCCAGGAGTTTGAGATTTCCCATTCAACAAAGCACCAGGATGCACAGAAGCCCAGTGGTTTTTAGCACCTTCATTTCAGGGATGCCCTGATGGAGTTTTGCAGTGATAACCAATGGGCAAGAGCCCCTCTGCCCCTCTGTGCCTCCCAGCTTTAGCAATGAGGAGAACATCCAACCTCCACCATCTTCCTTTTGTTTCCATCCATGGAGAGTTATATATCTGACATTTCTACAACTTCTGCTATTCTTCCAGCTGCTGATAAAGCTCCTTGATAACAACATGCAATGGAGCTGGGTCTCCTGCTGCCACTGGGACACACAGCTTTCAAACATTAACACCACGTGCATTTGTGATTCCAGCACTGCCCTGGACCTTTAAACCCCCAAAATCTCCACCTGGTCCTTCTTGACAGACAGACTCTAAAATTCAACACCCAGCGCCGTTCTGTCTCCGTTTGGCTGACACTGAAGCACACTTTACACTGCAATCTTAATTGAAATTTCAGGTAGAAATAAATGTAGCCACCTCTCGTTCCTTAATGGATCCTGAGCTGCTTCCTCACTCTGTGACCATTCCTGGCACGACAAGCAGTATCTGTTTTAAACAAGGCCATAATTATGAAGTCTGTGGGTAAATGCAGGGCAGGACAGCGACGCGATGCCATCCTTACCTGACCAGAAAAGCTGGAGCAGCAGGGGCTGAGCAGGCAGGGAAATGCACGTTGCAATGCAAGAACTGCTCTTTTCATTCCCTGCTGCCCTTCTACTGTGGATGCTGCTCAGAATGTCCGTCCCTAGCACAGGACAAGGGGTGCCATCAATCCCTGCGTGCCCTGAAGCCATCATTATGTGCTTCTGTGGAGCCAGCAAGCTCCAGCCTTCTTCCAGGAGAAGGCAAACACTGTTTGTTGGATCTGTCTTGAGTTTAAAACATGCAGCTCCTCTTGGTAGAACTGCACATTTGCTGTCTTTCTGGACCACAGCTAACGTGCAATCAAGTAATTCTGAAGCAGCTCACAGTGACAGCTGCCCGTGGTGTCTCACACATGGCAAGGTGTGTATGTGAGCTTGCTCTTGGGAAGCCTTCTCACCATAAAAGACCTGCTGAGACCTCCTCCCAATCCAAATGAATATGCCTGTCTCAAGGCAAGTACTGATCAAGGAGAAGAGAGTCCTGAAAACCGCAGTGAAATTAAGACAAAGCTATTGGTTTTGCACAGACAGACCCCTGCAATGGGTGGCATATGAAGGCAAGAAGGGAAAGAATGGGGCCTTCATGAGGATGGGTGGATCACAGAAGAGGAAGGAGCGACACAACCAAGAGCTTTGGAGGGAAGATGGTATTTTCCCCTGAGCAGACAATGAGACCAGCAGTGTTCTGCTCTAAGGAAAACAATGGACACAACAGCAAAGCAACAGCTGCACTGTCTGCAGACCAATTATTTAAATGATGGAAATGCATGTAATTTTTTGAGGGGAGAGTACCTTTTCTTATCCAGTGGGCATCCACCAGGAGGGCAAAAGCCAGCCCTGCTGCACAGATCCCATTCCCTGAGATGCTACAGACACCCAGCAGGTTCCCAGCTGCTGCAGGGCACATCCCAGCCATCTCTGCTTTGAATGCTTAGGAGGTGCAGGCTGTGCTGTGTTAATATGCATAGTGTGCCTGCCTTCCCAATTAAATGGAAAATGCTATGGTTAAAACCAGTCAGAAGATATTAGATGGAACTGTGGGTTTTACTTCCTACGCGCTGCAGCCCCATAGGAGTGCAGATGGAGTACATGCCAGGGAGATTACCAAAGGTGAAACAGAGCTGGGAATGGAAAAATGCTTCATGAGAAGGGGGAAAAAATGAGGTAGGGCTGCATTAACACAGAACCTCATCCTGGTCTCTCTGGACCACATCTCTGGGAGGACACCGTGCATCGCTGCTCCTAGAAGCCAAATTTTGGTGCATCACTTGGAGGGGAGAACACTACAGAAGTGGAACAAAGCATAGCACGAGGCTCCTGAGCTTCACCCTTAGAGCTGAGTGGGACAGGCCCTTCCTATGCCCCTCTTAGCATCAGTGCTGAGTTCTCCTCTGCCACCCATCTGGGACAGGAACAGAAACCGCAGCGGAGCAGCGCAGCACGCCGGATCATTACAGTGAAACCCACGAAGATGAGAAGACAAAGCAAGAAATGTTACTAACTGATTGGAGAGACCCCTCTGCCTTGCTGGGAAGGGCTCTCCCAATCACCTGCATGGCTCTAACCCCCCTGGCTGTGCTCTGCAGCTCAGCCCCAGGCCATGCAGCCTCGCTCTTGCTGTGCCTGCGAGCATTGCTGCTCCCTGTGCCCGTGTTTCATGACGTGCATTTAATTAACAGTGATGGCGAAGTCAGGTGTATTTATGGGGACTTCTCATCCTCACACTTACAGCTGCAGTTGCTATGGGTTTCCTACCGGAGTTTGCGCTTTCCTCCCCACCCCCACCACGTAACGTGCACCAGAATAAAGTCTAATAAATTCTGCTGTGTAATTGGCTGTATATTTTAGGAGTCCATCCATCCCCGTGCGGTGAAAAGAGGCCCTCAAAAATACACAGCGAGGACAGAAAGCTCTCAATGGGGGGGGAGAGGAGTCCAAAGCTGTCTGCTGATCTGACAGCACTCAGGAGGATAACAGGGATGGAGCAGTAACAGCACTTGGTGCATGGCAGCATTCCCTCCTGCCAGCTGTTTGCATGGTTCTGCACGAGCATCCTCACCTGGTGTCAGTGTGGGGAAGTCTCCCTGCATGGCCAGATTGACACGGAGCTGAAGAAAGGTCATCAATTGCCTCCAGGGCAAAGAATCCAAACAGAATGCTGTAAAACAAGGAGGGGGGCAGGAATGAGACAGCTTTCCTATGGGCTGCTCGGCGGAGTCAAAGGAGAAAAAGCAAAAAGGATGGAAACACCAGAAAACACACAGCATTGCACCCAGAATTGCATGTCTGAAAAACACCACCCAAACGCTTCTATTTTTCAGTCATGTCCCTCCATTTCAGCCCTCCATTCACAATTTTCCACATTCCATGTTCACTTCCAACGTTAATGTCATTTAAACACCACCTTTTTTTACCGTTTTCCTCTCCTGCAGGCTTCTGATTCCCCCTGCTGCTTAAGCTCTCCAAAAAGCTGCCCTACCTCCACCATGGGAATAAAACACCCACCTGGCAGCAGACAGCTTTATTCTGTTGATCACAAGTCTGCCAGCCCCGTTTATGACTGGACGTGAGATCTCCAAATCTGGATTTACGCGTGGCAGCAGAGCGGCGGGTCAATGAGATTACAAGTATGTTCATCAGAGAGCTGTGAGGCAATTGGAGACGCATGGTTCCGTGGTGATTGGGAGTTCAGCACCAGACAACCAGCAGTAATGAAACCCTGACAGTCCCTGAAAACATTATTCATTACTGCAGCCCTCAGCAACACCCCCTCAACCAAAAGGAGGAGCTGCCCCCCCTCCTCCCTATTCAGATGAAGCCATCTGGGAGATAGTGCTGTTGATAACGGACTGAGTTAACAATAGGAGCACTTCTTTAGCATATTTTTCACTCAAAGAGTGGTGAGGCACTGGCACAGGTTGCCCAAGGAGGCTGTGGATGCCCCATCCCTGGAGGCATTCAAGGCCAGGCTGGATGTGGCTCTGGGCAGCCCAGTCTGCTGGTTGGTGACCTGCACACAGCAGGGGGTTGGAGCTGGATGAGCATTGTGCTCCTTTTCAACCCAGGCCATTCTATGATATGCTTCACACAATGAAAATGGGGCTCCTGGATGAAGCTTCACCCCTCACACCTCCAGCACAGGGCTCAGTGAGCCCAGCCAGGTCATGCAGGCTGAGCCACAGCAAACTCTAGGGTAGTTTGGTTAGGTTACTGTTGGACTTGATATTTAAGGTCTTTTCCAACCTGAGCTATTCTATGATTCTAAACCCCACGTCATCCTCTTCCCTCTTTCAGGGACTTCATTTTCCATCCGTGCCCCTTTTCTTCATTCTCACCACCTAGAGATTTGAACTCAACACCACAGGATGCAACTGTTCTGGTGGGGAAGACACCCCAAACCTCACAGCCACACGGGCTTCATATGAATAAACCAGATTCTCACCTCATACCATGCAAGCAGGGGCTCCCCTGGCCCAGCTATAGGGCTGTGATGCTCCATCCCAGCACACCCTGTACCAGTGCAGAGCACGTGGAGGGCAATGCTTTGGGGTTGGACCGGCTGCAGCACTTAACACAAATAAAAGCAGCAGCAGCAAAGCGCCGGCAGCTCCGCTCTGATTACAGAGCCATTCATTTTCTGGTCGTTAATAATTTGTGCAATAAAAGATTGCGTGCCTTTCTGAGTTAGTAGGAGTTATTGGCACAAATTTCCCTCCGCGCTGGTGTGAGTCTGTGCTTGGAACATAAATTATGAGTTTCTTATCACACTCCTCCTCATTTTTCATGCTGCCATGCTTGGATCGCCAGCAGCCCCTCTGTCTCAGTCCTATTTTATGCAGCGAGAGAAGGCAGAGAGGATGGTTATTCCATCTTTAATTACACAAATCCCTTCTGCATTGCATCCTTCCTAAGCCCCCTCCCCACCTGCACAATGAGGGTGTCCACAGCTGCAGGTGCTCCTCGCTCAGGTGATGCTTCACCCAATTCCATTTTCCAACTATTTCCAGGCCAGGGGGTGGAAATGCACGAAGCACTGAGACTCATTTAAAAGCTATGGAAACATCCTTCTAATTTCTCTGATGCTGAAACGCTCGTTAGTGATGCTAATTGTTTTGTTAAACATGGCAGCTCACACATAAACCACACCAACATCCCTGGACCTTTCCATATGTCAGCCTGATGGCTTTCTGCATTCAGAGCATCTCTTTCGGCGGTGTCCCCGGAACGTTTGCACCAACATCTGCTCAACTTCAAAAGAAGTGCTGACAGCCCCAGACGACAGAACATGTCTGGCATCTCCAGCCGTGCTTGCCAAGGGCTGTGCAAACCCCACGCTCCTGCAGATAAGTGCACTGATCAAATCACAGAGTCATTAAGGTTGGAAAAGACCGGCAAGATCACCCAGTCCGACCATGGACTCACCCCCACCGTGCCCACCGATCACATCCCATGCTACAGATACCCACATCTGTGTCCCTGAACACACAGCTCTGGATGCTCAGCCATTCAGACAGAGTCACAGAATCGTTAAGGTTGGAAAAGCCCACCTGGTCCAACCACCCACCCATCCCTACCGTGCCAGTCAGGAGCTCTGCCTTCTCTTTGCTGCGCTCGCTGATGGAAGAGTGCTTTTCTCTGCAGCACTTCTGCACCCACATCACCTCACCTCCATCTTTCCCCCTCCCCTGACTGCAGCCTCTGCCTCCCGGAGCCTTCCCTGGCTCCACACTGAGAATACCACCCCATGGTGGGGCTGTGCATGCTGGAGTTGTCTATGAGAAGGCCAACAAGCATTGGGGAGCTGCAGGGTGGGGTCACAGTGAGTGCTATTCAGCTTCACCGAGCGTTTACTCCTGCTAAGTGCAAGTGGCCCTATGGAGGCCCGATGGTGCCCATCAATAACAGAGTGATGTGACACACTTAGGGCACCCCTGTGTACAGACATATGCTTTAAGGAAGGTGTGCTGCCCCACTGCAAGAGGATTTATACCAGGGGCCTTGGGCAGGCGTAGCACACGCATAAGAGTGCACTGTCACTTGGAGAGTGATCCATGGCCCAGTGCTTGGCACGTCTCTGGTGATTATACCACACTGGTGAGCCACTGATCATCTCCAAGTGATGCTTATGTCTGCAGGGTAACATCCAACACGTCCACGCCAGGCTCCAGATGCCCACCCTGCATTCCCTTCCTCCCCAGCACAGCTAGCTGCTGCTAGCCACCAGCACTGCCAGCCACCAGCTGCCATCAGCATATATAAAACTAACAGAAATAGAATGCAAACAGTTGCGTGCTTTCTCACCTCTCCCATCATTCCAAGTTGGGAATACCAGCATCACGGAACAAAGGCTCCAAGTTCCCAGCTGCAGCCTGCGACATCTGGCACAAAATGGCACTAACAGACACCAAAGATGACCTTTCCATTAGCAAAAGCAATCATTCTGCATTGTGTGTCTTCTGGCTACGAGGCACAACTCCTGGGCTCTCCCCCTGCTCTCTCAGATCCCCATTCTGTTTGCCAGCACCGCTCTGACTCCTTTTCCTGCTCCCAGCTTGGATTCTCTGGGTTAAAGCTGTAGACCAAACTGACAATCCAGGCTGCAAACCACCCCCCAGAAAGGGAGCTCTTCAGTCACCCTGTTCTCAAGAGGGCAGCTCTCCAAGCCATTCAGGTTGGAAAAGCCCACCAAGTCTGTGCCCACTAAACCACGTCGAAACGATGCCTTTCCCCACATCCCTTCCTCTTTTCCCTGCAGCCAGAGTGCCACTGCTTTATTTCACTGCTGGGAGCCAGGGAATCACAGCAATGCCACACCAACGTGGCTCACAGCAGCACCCCCAAGTACCAAGAACTGGGCAAAACCAACCCGCTGTTCCCACATTCCTGAACGTATCCCTACTTTAGTTGAATTTCCACATCAGCTTCCTGCACGAGCAGAGCTGTCCCTTGTTTTTGCTTCCAGCCCCGTGGATGTTTGCTACCTTTCGATTCCGTGCACAAAGATTCTGAGATAGCAACTTATTACGTTCAGCTCAGCTGTGGAAAAACTGAGGCACAGAGCGTTTGGCACTGCAGAGTCAGGAGCCAGGGAGAGCAGACAGCTCTGCTTCCCTACACAGCAGCCAGACGGCTCTAAAAGGGATGGTGCACGATGCCTGTAAGCACAGCATAATTAATCTTCTTCCTTACACATCCTACTACGAAATTTTAGTGGTTTTTTGGAAGTGTTTTTCCCATCTCTCCCCACCCCTCCCCGTTTGAGCTTTTCGCCTATCTCCCGAAAAATCTGCCAGTTGTGCACGCACGAGCTGTGCTGCACTTAATGAGGCACTTCAGGTTCAATGAGGTCCTTCATCTTTTCAGCTCCAGCTCTCTGCTTCTCCCTTCCAGGCATCTCAGCTGGCTCCTGCACATCCCTGCCGTGGTCCCCCATCTCCTGGGGGTTGCAGCTCAGCGCTGCCCCCCGCCCTGCCCGAGGCGGTGGCAGTGGGGTGAGGACCCCCAGGTGCTGTTCTTGGATCTGTCACTCATTTGCTCTGACCCTGACAGCGAGGCAGGAAAGAGCAATTCTCAGACGTGGGCACCTCATACAATGCTGTGCGCCGGGGATGATAAGCATCCATAGTTCTTATTAAAAAAGAGCAATAATTATGACTGCATCCCAAGCCTCGTACTTCTCTCTTCCCTTCTGCTTTCACATCTCATTAATCCCAACCCCACCTCCCCCCTTACAGCCGAGACTGATGCAAGCTCCATCCATGAGCACAACCTCTGCTCCCCGTGCACTGCTGCCCATGAAGCCTTCCCACGTGTGCCCCAGAGCTGAGCAGAGCAGCACAGCACCCAACCACCTCCTGCAGACCCTTCAGCAAGCAGAACCCACTCCCATTTTCCTCCTTGAGATCCACTTGGCACTGTAACACTCTCACTGCTGAGGCCAACAAGCGTAACGAATGCGTTAGGTCTGTGTGCTGCTATATGCAAGTATGGGAAAGCTGAGTTTTCAGCCAATAGGTCCAGAGAGGTTAAAAACAAAATCATCCTACAGGTCCTTCCCGGAGCCATCAGCCCCTCATACAAGGCTTCCTGATCCTTCCACGCTGTTTGGTACTGCGTGTGTTTGCACAGAGCCAGAGCTTTATTACGCCACACATGCACTGCTCTGCATCCCACGGACTGGCTGATCATCCCATCATCTCCGCCACGACATCAAAACGGCCGCCTGACCGCGCCATCACCGCACCACGCGGATTCGAAGCGCGGAGCCGCTCCCCGGGAGCGACACGGCAGGGGGTGGGGAGGAGAAGGAGGGGGGGGGAGGAGAAGGAGGAGGCAGCCGAGGCTGAGCCGCGTGGGGCCGGCGGGGCTCCGGGAGCGCTGCCCGGGGCCGGCCCAGCCGGCGCCGCCGCCCCCTCCCCGCCTGACCCCGGGGCGCTGCGGTCGGAGCCGCCGCGGCAGCGGAGCCGGAGCGGCGCTGAGCCGCCGGCACGCCGCAATTAGCGGGGCGGCCCCGCCTGCTCTCCCCCGGGGCGCTGCGGGGCGGCGCGGAGCGGAGCGGCAACAGCCGCCGTCAGCGCTGCCTACGCGCTCCACGGGCGGCCGGGGCCGGGCTGGCGGGGGGAGGTTTGACAGGGCGATAGAGCAGGGACACACACGTACATATAGAGATGTGTGCAGAGCAGGGGGAAGGAGAAGGGAGAGGAGGGAAGGAATAAGGGGAAAAGAAAAGAGGAGTGGAAGAGGGGGAAGAGAAAGGGGAAAGGGAGAAAAGAGGAAAGGGAGAAGAAATGGGAAGGGAAGGGAAGGGAAAGGAAGGGAAGGGAAGGGAAGGGAAGGGAAGGGAAGGGAAGGGAAGGGAAGGGAAGGGAAGGGAAGGGAAGGGAAGGGAAGGGAAGGGAAGGGAAGGGAAGGGAAGGGAAGGGAAGGGAAGGGAAGCGAGAAGGGAAGCGAGAAGGGAAGCGAGAAGGGAAGCGAGAAGGGAAGCGAGAAGGGAAGCGAGAAGGGAAGCGAGAAGGGAAGAGGGGGAAGAAATGGAGAGAAGGGGAAAAAGAAAAAGGAGAGAGAAAAGGGGGAAGGAAAAGAGGAAAGGAAAAAGGAGAAAGGAATAGAGGAAGGGGGAAGGAAAGGAGGGAGGAAAAAGGAGAAGGAAAAGGGGGAGGGAAAAGAGGAAAGGGGAAAAGAGAGAAGGAAAAGAGAAAAGGAGGGAAGAAAAAAGGAAAAGAGGAAAAGGAGGAAGGAGAAGCAGAGCACTGCACCAGACTTTTTGCCTCCGCGCACGTTACCACCAAGCTACAGGAATTCCCAGGCGACATCAAACAGTGTCACACACGGTGCCTTCCCCTCCCAGCAGCCCAGATGTGTCCATTAGAGCACAGGCTGCATCCAGTGATGAAAACGTGCCTTGGACACTGAGGTGCTGGGCACAGGAAAAGGCTCCTGTGTCACCATGCTCCAGCTGAGCTGTGTGTGAGCAGGAATGGAACCCTCTGCCTTACCCAGAAGCAGCCCCACTAAGCCAGCTGCTTCAACAACTGCATTGGGACCGTGTTTTAATCACCCCTGTCTGACCTGACAGCTCTCAGAGGGGAGATGTCCTCCTTCTGGATTCATTTTCAAACACTAAAAAAATATACCCTGTATAAGATGAAGGGATTTTTCTGTTCTGACACGACAGTTAAAAATCTCACCCATTTATCACGATGGTCCCACGTTCAATTCTGCCTTCCTGGAAATCACTTTGGGAATGGGAAAGACAGATTGTGCCTCATCCATGACACCTCAGTGAAATGCCATCACCTCTCATCACTAAATGATGTTTTGCCCCATCTCATCGAGTCACATCGAGGAGGAGTTGAGTTTGCTCTGCTGAGAAAATGAAACAGAGCAATCTCAGAATGCCTACCCTAAAATGGGACAAAAATCAAAGTCCTTCCAGCTGATATCAGCCTGGGGAAAGCACAGTGTTCTGCATGCACAGAGGGACAGGATGCCCATTAGTAAGAGCTGTGCCCCCTAACAGCACTAGAAGCATGGGAATGATGGAAACACGAGGAAGAGGATTGTGTTAATGCCTGTGGATGTGAGGCAGAACTTGCCAGCAGGATGTTGGGGCAGTCGTACCTGGGTGCATCCCAGCACTGCAGGCCCTGATTGGGAAAGAACTGCAGTCATGCAGCTGTGCAAGCAGAAGCCAGGAAGGAGCAGCAGTTCAGGCACAGCTCTCCTGGACTTCAGTGAGAACTTCACCTGAGGAGGGGTGCTGGATTTCACACCTCATCAGGAAACTCACCTACACACCCAGCCTGCTGCCAGACGGCCTCTGCAAGGCAGCCCTACCCCTCCTGCCTCAGGTCAGCAGTACTGAGCCCCAAAGGTGGGACCCTGGTTCACCTCCAAGCACTGGTATGGCCTCATAGCAAATGGGAGAGAGGAATTTGATTTTATCAGAAGGGTTCTATCAGTACAACCTTAAAAGGATGCAGCTGTGCTGTCACGACGTGTGCTTTACCTTAGCATGGCTTAGAAAAACTACATGGCTTCTGTTACGTGGGTACAGGGGAAGGATCTGAGATGACATGGGAGAGCTGCCTCATAAAATAAGAGATGGGCAGAAAGGAGCTGCTTCCCACCCTCTCCTCCTGCCATTGGGGAGCACTGATGCAGGCTCTGGGTTCCTGGCCCTGCAGCAGGCAGCCCATGGGGTGCTGGGCAGATGCTGAACGCAGTGATGCTGGCAGCCCCACAAATCCATTCCTCGGGTTGGTGCTCACGCTGACCCTTCCCCATTCATCACAGCAGTTCTGTCACTCACAGTGAATGACACAGCACGACACCACATGAATGATCCCTGACCTCCAGCTCCTCCAGATTAGGTTGAGGTCACCAGGAGGGCAGGAGGGAGAAGTCTGTCTGTCAGAGCCAGGGATTAGCAGCACGGAGCTGAACGGCATCCTCACATCAGCTCAGCCACCTCCATCAGCAGCACAGGCTGTTGGGAGCTAATCCCAATGCTCTGCTTTGCTCATGGGTGGCAAAGTGCTTCTGCAGGAGCCCAGCATCCGCCAGCAGGCAGGGAAGGAAGGCAAAGCATCCTAGTGGTCACCAAGTTTGGGGCCACATCCTCAAATTCCTGCACAGAACTGCTGGGTTGGCTGACATTTAGTAGTCAGATCAGGAGAGGGGGGTTATCTGCTGTTCTCCAAACCAGCATCTCTAGCCAGGTTATCCTTCCATGCTCATCCAAGACAGTGGCATCAATGAAGACAGGAATGACACCGCTCTGGGGTCGTTATCTCTAGGGAGATTCCCTAGAAGAGGCACAAGAAATAGGAAATGGAAGCCTAGGAAGATCAAACATGGCATATTTTACCCAATATTTGCCCAGAATGTTCACTGAAGTGCTGTCTGAGGGAAGAGGCAGCAGGGAGATGGCCATCTGCATCCCCCAAATCAAACCAAGCACAGAGCCAGCAAGAAAAAAGGTTCTTTGCATCCCTCTTCCTCCCCATGCACCTGTACAGGGTTAAGCATATTCAAACCTGCTGTCTTATCATGCATTATGCAAGGGCACGACCCAGCAGTGAGGGTTCCATCACACAGCTGCTGTCCAAGGAGAACGTCTACATACTGATTCCTCCCTACAGGAGAAGGCAGACTGGAAAGGAAAAAAAGGTCTTTACAGGAAAGAGATGAGCATAGTAGATTCCTCACTTGTAATTCTATCAGAGATGATTAAATCTGCTACCCCTAAATAAGGTCATTTTTCTGTCTTTTTTTTTCCTCTAGCCTTTCCCCTCCTTTGTCTGCTTCCTCTGGGCAGGCACCAGCATCAGGCTTCTCCATGCATCATCTGAATCTCTTTTCCTCTCAGCAAAGCAGACTTCCCAAAAATAGACAAAGGTGTGATTTCAAGCCACTGAAGAAGGTTTTCCCTTTCGAACCAGATTTATTTCAGTTAATTTTATATCATAATTTCAAATGAAACTGAAAAAGGAACGTGGCACACATTCACTTTCCAAACAGCCTTTGTCTCATTCATTTAATCACTGGCCCAATCACAAAGGCACAGCAGCAGAACATGTGCACAACTCAGCTCCTCTGGTGTAAAATCCAGCAGTTTGGTGTAAAACCACTGCATCTCTACATAGAATGACAGCTTCTCAGCTTCCCAAATCAACATTTCTTCTCCTTACGTAACTCCTGCTCATGGTTACAGACCACCTTCCTCCGACAAAGCCACACAGTGGGAATTGGTATCAAAAGCCAAAAGTCACACCAGCTAGAAGGCAGCCTGTAGGGTGGTGAGGCACTGGCACAGGCTGCCCAAGGAGGCTGTGGATGCCCCATCCCTGCAGGCATTCAAGGCCAGGCTGGATGAGGCCCTGGGCAGCCTGGGCTGCTGGTTGGTGACCCTGCACACAGCAGGGGGTTGGAACTGGATAAGCATTGTGGTCCTTTTCAACCCAGGCCATTCTATGATTCTGTGATAATAAATGCAACTGAAGGGACTCCATCCCTCCAAGCTCTGCTCTTTTTGAACAGCAGACAGATATCTGGTTACCAAAGGTAACGTGGTCGCTGTTCTGACAGTCCTTCCCCCTCCTGGCTGCTACACTCCAGCTAAAGCAATAGATTCTGTGCCTTTTTAACACTACAACAGGCATGGAAGGGATGCCCTGGGAAGGCAAGTGGCCTGCAGCATGGTTCCTCCATTAGAATGTAGTCGGCACAGGGAGAAGATGGAGCAGCTTTGTCCTATGGACATATCAAAAATAGCTGACCTGCTTGCAGGCACTGCTGAGGTTGTGGTGATGTGACTGACCCGCTTTTTCCATGCTTGAAGGTAGCTTTAAAGATGTCTCGTGATGCCACAGCAGTCCTTTCGTGGCACTTCACAACGTGAGGTGGCTTACTAAATTTGGGCAGAAAGCGAGCATAGGAAATGCTGACCTTTGAACGCACAGCATGTGATGTCAGGAAGAAGGCTTTGACTCAGAGCAGTCAATATGTCTGCTCACAGCTAGACAGGAGAGCCACAAACATCACAAACAGAAATACCAGGTGCCTGATGAGCAGAGGAGCTAACAGGTCTATCGAGAGCAGCATCTCCTGTGCACGCCATCCTCCTCTCACTAAAGAACACAAACTGAGTGCTCCCATACCCGGAGCTGGGGGTTCCAAAGTGGGGTTCAATGCCAAGCTCAAGGACACAGCAAGGATAGCCAGCAGCACATGGAGGGGGAGGGAAGCAATGCAGGAGGAGAGGAAGGGGACGGGGAGGCAAATAAATAAGGACAATGCACAATTTATGAAGACAAGAAGGTAGTAAGTGCTATTCACCCAGAGTGTAAATTGGTATTGATGTCACAACACAGCCCAGCCAAAAAATAATGATGATGATAATTTAGGGCTTGTGCTATATCTTACTCAAAGCCACGGTCCCATCCAACAGCAACTCCCACCCTGCCGCCTTCTTCCCCTTCTCTGTTCATTGGTGTCCTCCTAAATCAAATACACTCAATGCTGATTTGATTAGATTCCCTTCTTTTATTTATCATCCATCCCTCACTCTTCCACTCTCAAGTTCTCAGTGGGCATCTTGCTCATTTTCTGGCACCAGGCAGTGCTTGGAGGAACAAGCCCATCTCCAGAGGAGTTACAATCCTCAGGCCGGTCCGGATTCGTGCATCCTTCCCAACCCTCATCTGTCATCCTTTAATCTCGCCTGTTTTATGCTCCAGATCCCGGCTACCCAGTCCTGACTTCCCAGCTTTATAGCCCTGACTTACTTCCCTCCTGTAACATTTTACTGCTCGGTTATCGGCCCTGAGGGGCCTCATTTACACAAGCGCTGTTTTCGCTATAGTTAAGACTAATTCACTGGGCTGCAGTTGGCTCTTGCATCCCGCATTCAGCTCAGCTCCCTGTCTCCTCTCTCCTGCAGGGAGGCAAAGGATTTTCTAATGGATGGGAGATTTATTTTCTTTCCTAATTTTTTTTTTTTTTAATTACTGTTATTAATCCCCTTTTGGGTGTTCCAAAGCCTGAATTGAATTCTCCCCCTGCGCCTGCTGCGATTCTGCCTGTTCCCCTTTGGTGCACACGTGCCCTCTGTGTAAGGTCTGTGGGACCTTGAGAAGGAGACTTGCTCAGGGATCCACTCTTTCCATCCTGCTGTAAAAGGGGTGCAGCCCTGGGAAGGCCATGACTGCACTCATCCAGCTGGGCCTGCAGTTTATTCTGCTTACAGCCCAGCTTTCCTACAAAGCACAGCACAGCGTCCTTCCCTCACGCTGACCCCCCCCCAGAGCCACAGCATCACCTACAGAACAACAGGAGCCAACCAGGGCCACCTGCACAGCCTCCCTGTGCCCAAACCAAGCAGGACCAACAGGCAACGTGCAATGCCCAAACTGAATCCATTCGACCGCCCAAGCAAACGAGAGGGAAATTCCAATTGCAGAATCCCATCAGAACCTCCCACGTGCAGTGAATCTGCCCAGTTCTGTTTCAGGGAGCTATGTAGCATCAGCTTAATTCTGGATAGCACGGTAACAATGTCAACTCCGTGCAAGAGAAAATGTGAATTTGTAAATAATGCCATCCTTTGCTGTCCGCCCTGACGGGATCAAAAGCTTATTGCTAACATTTTTTTTTAAATTAGATTTTCCAACCTATTGTAAGAGATAAATAGATATTATCCCTATTTTATTGACAGATAAACTGTGGCACGGAGGAATTAAATGAGTTGCCTAAGGTCAGACAATGAACAGTTTAGAGACTGGATCAATGGAGTCATTCTTTTCTTCTCATTTCGGTGTTTCTGGACGGCCAACCCTGCAGGGCTTTGGCACACACTTGCAAATCATTTTCTGAAACCACCAATATTGGCATAACTCCGTTCCTATGGATGCCACGGACAGAATCACAGCGTCTTATTATCTTAAATGGCAACAAAGCAAAAGCAGCACCAAGTGCAGGTTAGAATTTCACCCAAAGGCAGAATCGATAGATCTCCAGAGGACCTGGCAATATTAAAAAAGATGGGCTTCTGGCTACTGTGGGATTGCACATAAATAACAATATTCCACAGCCACAGTTTCTCTATTTATTTCACTTAAATTAGTTTCCTGGGCAAAAACGACCACAAACAGATCCTTACCCCTTCTTTTCTTTCAACCACGTATGCATAAACTCATGCAAAAAAAACCCTTTTTAATAAACAGGGATGTACCTGCATACACCCCACGTTCACATGACCCTAAAGAAATGGGATTATATTCCTTAGAGGCCTCCAGCTATGAGACTCTGAAATGGGAGCCCAAATAACACACGCTCATCTCTCCAGGTTCTGAAAGCAGCTTTTAGATGGTACGTTCAGCAGCTGGTAAACTCCACACAGACATAAGCAAAGCATAATAAGACATAATAAGACACAAGCAACATGTGTTATGTCCTGTACACTACCAGATCCCAGAACAACACGTTCAGTGCAGGTGGCAGCACTTGGCCACCGTGCTTCTCTGTAACTTCCATTCCCCAACTCCTTCCAGTTCACGTGTCATAGAAGTGGGGACTGCATGTGTGCTTGTCTTGTAGCAAATTGATACATTCAAATCTTTTAAATGTGTGTTCAGACATAGGAAAGAGCAGGTCAACACCCAGTGTGGTTAATGAGTGTCTCCAGCAAGAAGACTCCATAAGGAAGCACTCAAAGGACAGCAGATATGCTGGAGAAAACACCCCAGGTGGTTTTCAGGCCTGTGGACGTGGTTCCGTGGACTTAAGAGTGGTGAAAAAGCACTTCCTACAAGCTTAGCAATCCCTCCTTGTCCCCCGAATTATTTGGAGAACAAAGCACCCGACGTTCCAGCATTCTTATCTCCAGAGAGAGCATCCGAACCACAAGTGAGAAAGAAGTGTCACATACCTCCCTTGTGCTGGTGATCCCAATGCTGTCAGTGTTTTATAGGAGTTCTGCTCTTGCACGTTTTTGGAGCTCCAGACTGCAGCTCACGGCGATGGCACACCTGGAAAATAAAGGAAAAACTTCAGGAAAGGCTGCACTTCAGAGGCAGCCACTGAAGAGCAGTTATTAAATGGGAAGATGTGCAAATGGCCTTCTGGCGAGCTGCTAGTGCTGTGGACTTGAGCAGCTGCTGCTGTTGCTCCAGTTTCAAGGTAGGAGATGATGATAGAGGATGGGGTGAAAGGCGAAAGGAAGGACAGGAGAACCAAGAGGAGCATTCCTTTGCACATCTCTTCTTTTGCCCTTCTTGGATGAGCAGAACTCCCCACCTTGCACCACGCATCAGAGTACATCAGCAGGCTGAAAACAGGGATTTTTCACAGAACTGAGGCAGAGACTGCAGGAACTGGGGGCAGATCTGCTCCAAGATTCATCCACCCTGGCACCCTCCCAAAAACAACCCCAAATCTACAGAAAGCAGCTTTTCCTTCCTGATAAACTTTCATCCAGAGGTCCTTGCGACTGGAACAGCGATTCTCACTGGCTGCAATTAGATGGAGGCCATTGCAGCTCCCTCCCATGGGACCTGACAACCAGCACAGCTATGCCCTAATTTGAAACCCTCTCACCACCCCATTCTCTACTAACAACGCTGCTACCAAATTTATGCCATTTTTCCTAGCAAGACTGAGACTATTTCCTCACACTGCACAGGCTCCAAGAGGGTTAAAAGCCATCTTGCTCTGGATACACTCTGCACGACTCTTAATTTCTAAAGCACTGCGTTTCAAGCCATAAACTCAGACTGTTATTTACTTTCTTGAAGATGACACGGAGCCAGCTTCTCCCTGTCTCTCCCTCTGTCTGCTCTGCTGCCTTTTGGAGGCATCCTTTGGTACTGCTGCCTGGCTCAGGGACTTCCCAAGTCAGTGCCTGGATGGCAAATTGCTGCCAAGCAATGGCCCAGGAGAGGGAAGCAGGGAAGCTCTGTTTCCTTGCTCTGGGGGGGGGAGGCAATGGGCAGAGGGGCACAGGGGAACAGAACAAACTTGTTCTCAGAGCAGCATGGCGCCCAGGCCAGCAGGTCTCTTTCATCCTGTTTCAGTTCAGTAAAAGCGTCAATTAACTCCACATTAATTATTAAATCAGAACAATGCGTCTCTGGGTTCCGACAGCTAAATTCTGTTACTGCTGTTTCTTAGGGGAGCTCGGCTAGCCTTACAACTTAGGACATAAACATCTTTCTTCAAGGAGTTTCTGGGTTGCTGTTTTTATTCTCTTCTCTGTGGGTGCATTTTTAATCACAGTCCCTTACCCGTGCATGGAGGGAAGCATTTCTGAGCCTGCTGCACCTCAAAAACATCACACCTAACACACACAGCTCTTCCAGGCTCTGAAGGAGCCACGAGAGTTCCTCCACCCTGCAAGCATTTGCACAGCCCCTCTGGGAGGGGCTGCTTCCTCCTAAAACACTGCAGGGCATCCAGGTACACCATGCTATTGAATTCTACTGCTGCTTCTCACCCTTCCCCTCTGTGGATGCTCCACTTAATTCTACCAATTAAGGCCAGTCTGGAAATATTTCTTCTTCTCCCACTGCTGCTAGACACACGCTCTTACTGTGTGCTCCTCTGCTCCCATAGGATGGTGTTCACCACCAAGCAGACAGCCCTCCCCACACATACCCTGCTCAGCCCATCACTATCCCTTTTCTTGCCCCAGACATTTTGGTGGCAAATGGAAAAGGTCTCCTGAAGGACACCTTGCTGGAAGGTCTTCTCTCTGCCATCCACTCATGAAGCTCTACGACTTCCTAAGGTATGAATGGCTCCAGCGCTGCAAAACGCTTTTATTTCTTATGTGAATTTAATGCCTTTGGGAAAGAGCCAACCTAATAGAATTGAATGTAAAAGCTTTATAGGTACCAAACGGGCGCAGCAAAGTCTGACAGAATATCTGCACACTGGAAGGAAAAAGCTCTGGGGGTCAGAGGGTCTTCATTTCCCAAGCAAGGAAGACACCAGCTTTATGGACAAAGAGAGAAGCTTCTCCCTCTCCTCCCATCCTCATCTTTCTTTAGCAATTCTCTCCCTTTCTTTCCCTCATTGAGAGTTTTTGCTTCACTACTCACTGTGTGCAGAATGCAGTAATGTGATTAGAAGCTCCTGGCTGGTTGGTCAGCCATCATTTTCATCTCTCTGCACTGCTTGGGTTTCTTTTCCTACCCGAACTGTGGGAGCTGGCACAGCTTCGTGCCTGACCTGCGGTGCCACTGAATACGTGAGATTTGTTTTGCCTTTGTTGGAAACGACTGCAATATTTGCTGCAGCAGACTGACTGTCAGCTCATGTGTCCCTCAGTGGTGCCACCGACCGCAGCCCTCCAGTTCTCTTGGCAGAAACGGTGTGGGGGAAGAAAAACCTAAAACAAACACATTTGTCTTAGATAAGCTGCTCGCACACTTGTTTTTCAAAAACAGAACGGTCTAGACATGATCAGCAGCACAAATTTACTTTTCATCTTGCAAATGTTTCAAGACGCTCTGCACAGTGTTGCCTGCATGACTTGGCTGGGAGCGGAGCATCGGCGCACACCGTGCTCAGAGCATTCCTGCTCTTGCACTTCCCAGGTGTGAGGTCGTCCTCTGAGCTGGGAACACAACAACCTGCTCAGAGTGTGGGAAGGGTGGATGTCTGGAGTGCGTGTGGCACAACCAGCCTCAACAGTGAGGTGCTGGGCAGTGCTGCAACGAGCACAGATTCAGCCCCTTCTGCTGCATGCTTCCCTGTGTGCCCCTTTGGCGAGTTGAGCACTGGCTGATGAAAATCGAGCTCTTCATCCCCTGTGCTGCAGCCCCACATTTGCAAAATCCGCCTTTCAAAGAGTTGTTAAGATCTGGGATGAAAGCTGCTATTATGCCTTACAGTTAATTAGGTAATCATTATTATTTATTATCACGGGAGTGTCTGGAGAAATGGTATGAAAGCAGAATAGCAAGCTTGACCTTCTGTACTCACATCTCGATCTGGTTGGATATACAGACATTATTTATCACACATTCCTTTGCTACCTGGAAAGTTCCTCACGAGAGGAGCCTGTTTGTTCTGCAAGAAGTTTTGCAACAATCCAGAATGCCACAGCACAAATTCCGTGACGGCGTATTACCATCATCAATAATAATTATCAGAAATCATGATAATTACCAGCAAAGCTGCCTGCTGCAGATAGCAACATCCATCTCAGAAGGACAGCTGTGCACACTGAGGCTTGTCTGCTTCAGAGGAGTCCACCCGTTCACTCTGGAAGGTGGAAAACATCCAATGCAGGGCTCTGTGATGCTCCTGCTTACAGCAGATTTATGTCAGTGCAGCTCCTCTGACAGCAGCAGGATTGCTCTTCTGCACCAGGATCAGGGCCAGCTTCTCTGCAGGGGAAAAGAGAAAAGAAGGAAGCTGAGCTGTCTGCATTTGTGTCTGTGCCTCACACTGTGCCCTGTTTAAAGCAAGGCAGCAGAGGGATGCTTCTCCCTTCCACCAGCAGGGCCTGATGAGGGCAGTAAGAATTGCTCATGGCTGCATCCTTCATGTGGGCATCTCACAGCCGGGCAGGTAGGGATGCTGTCCCCATGCTTCAGGTGCACAGAGGCCACATAGAACAGCTGGAGAAGCTGGGAATACAGTCAAGAAAGCCCAGCTTCATGGGCCCTCAGTACAGCTTGCAGATGGCACCCATAAACCACAGCAGTGAGGCAAGTCTGGCTGGTCATCGTGATGAATGAGTTCACACACAGCCCCTGAGCTCAGCTTAGCAACACCAAGTACAAAAGGGAGCCTGATCCAGAACTGCCCAGTGACCATTCTATGGGCTTCACCCCCAGCACATGCCAGCAGAGCCCACCAGAATCAGACCCACGGGAGCAAGGAGGAGGCCCTGCTGTCTTGCCCTGGACCAGGAATCCATTCTCAGAGGATTAATTATCTGTACTGTTAAGCAAACACGGGCCGAGCAGGGCTGCTCCTAATCGAAAACAGCCTGCTTGTTTATTTCTATCATTTTTTTTTCCTCCCATTGTCTATTTTGATGCTTGTAAAAAAGCAAAGCTGGGAGCTGCGTGCCCACGGTCTCCTTGCAGCAGCCTGCAAAGCCCCCATCAGCACAGCAGAGACATTGTGAGCTCCCAGGTCTCTCCCATGCAAGGACTGCATGGCCAGACAGGTTACAGGGGAGAGTTATTAAAACCAGCTGAACTTGAGCAATACTGGGCAGCTTGTAATATTATTTTTGTTAATGTAGCTGCTTAAAGGCCCCAGATTTTCTTTTATTTTTTTGGCACAGGACCGACCACATACCTAACGCCTGAACAAAAGTGGGAATACTGGAGGATTAGGAATACCTAAATTTATGGCAGGATTAGCTGGAGTTTTATCCTGCCTGACAAAGAACTAAAAAGCACAATCAAGAAGACATTCCAACCCCATTATCTCCTACCCCTGCTGTGAAGAATGCAGAAAGATCACACCCAAAAAAAAGAGTTTATGACATCCTCTGGAGGTATCTCAGTCTGTGACCAGAAATCAGCACGTCAGTTGAATAATCCTACACAAAAACAGTAATAATTCTGTAAGAATTAGACAAAAAATAGATATATATATATATTTCTTCTCTTGCTTACATCACTTCTGCATAAAACAAAGCTAATGAAAAGAGAACCAAGCCCAAAGAAAATATTTGGTTAGATCTCATTCCTCTGCCAAAGAAATTTACTGCTGAGCTTAATGGAGTAGGACCAGCACCAGAAATACCTGCGTCCTCCACGCAGCCCTATCACTCAGGGCTCTGTTTGGATGTTGGCTGAGAAATCAGCACGGCTGTGACCAGAACAAGCCATCCAGGTGTTAATCCAGCACAGCTTTCCTAGAGCATGCTTCAAAGTCCCTGTTCCTGAGCAGGGACATCAGCTGCATGCACCTCTTGGAGCTCCGGGGGTCTGGTGGCTCGGGGCACAGGGACAGAAGTTGGGCTGGAGCCAGGCGAGAACAAGGGACAGAGCCAGGGGAAGGGGGAGGATGGGGAAGAACTGGGAGCTGATTTTTATATGGGAAGGTTCTCAGCACTGCTGCAAGCCACACACATGCAGTTACAAAGCATTTTCTCTTTAGAATTCCATCTTTTTGAGTCTTCGCTCCTACGCTGGTCTGGACATTTTAAACACACAGATCTTGCAATCCAGAGGAATGGGGTGGGGGGGAGAAGGGAGGGAGGCACCAACAGTGCTATTTTTCAGCAGTAAACACTCGCTCACTGCAAGCCTGTGTAAAAACATTTGAGAAGCACCACCGGAGCAGAATAAAGCCTTCCTCCCCTCCCCAGGCCCAAAGCTTGGCTGGGGCAGCTTCAGCTCAGCCCATGGATGCTGGGGCAGCAGTGGGACCCCCAAGGGAGGCCGCCCACCCACCACAGCTGGCAGCCAAAGGCACAGCATGGAGCCAGCAGCAGCTCCAGACAGCACAGGAATGGGGGCAGCTTCCTGGAAAGAGCCCCAGGGATGGTGGGGACTGATGGGGAGATTTTGCCATCTCACCCCCCCCCCCCATTTCTCTTTCCAGCAAACCAGCACAGTCCTTCTTTTGTGATGAGAGAGAGACAGTGGTGGAAGATGCTAGGGGAGCTCATTCCTCCTTGGTATTTAAGGAGATAAAGTTGATTTCTTGCTATCTTTTTGTTTTTATGACTCCTCCAAAATGGTTGAAAACATTTAACAGTCTAGCTGTGACATAACGAGGGAGAGGAAAGGTTTCACATGGACTGTTGATAACGGCTGAAGAACTGTGCTCCAGCAGGTGAAATGTGACAATTACTCCTTATTTTCAAAACCAAAAGCAGAGCTGGGTGGTTCAATGCTACATGAGGCTTAGACATGCACAAAGAATGAGAAACGCTGCGTATGTGAACCCTGAACAAGAAAGTTTACCATGGTCAAAACTATTCTGCACTATAAACCATACCCCAACCTCCAGATCCTTTGATACAGGCTGCTTTCACCAAATTGCAACACTAGTGAGAAGAGATGAGCTGCGCTGGAGACATCTTTATCATCTGAAATCTCTTGCCACCAGCACCCAAGCTGAACAATTACACTCTTAATAACAACTTCAATAATTCAATATATAGAAACTGAGCATTAATGGTTGCTTATCCCAACCTGCACGTTGCTGCGTTCTGCCTCTTGCTGGTGTTCTGTAATTTATATGATCACACAATCCCTCTGCTGACACTGATGGAGGCAGGATTTCACTCTGTGATACGGCCTGCAAGAAAACATTCAGATGCTTCAGCTTTTAAATATGCCACAGATGGAAAGTATCGTTGGTGGTGTGTTAACAGAAACTCTCTGCTGCCTCCTTCCTGAGTGCTGGCCACTGCTGGCATGACAGCACTCAGATAAGAGCTGAAAATTACAGGTTTGGATGATTAACTCCATTTCACCCTCAGATGTTCTATATTGCAATGATTGAAGAAGAGACTGCTGTGATCATTGGGTCAGTGCTCCATGGTGTTACTTAGCTTGCATCTGCCTCTTGAAAAAGTTGGGCTTTGCAAGGTAGACCACGTGTCTGTGTTGTGACAGCATCTGCTGAGCAGCATAAAGGACTCAGCTCTGGGAAATCATGAGCACAAGGACCATGAGAGGAAGCCTGAGAGGAAAAGGATTTAGCAAGTAATAAGGATGGGCATGTGCCCACACCCCAGTGACTTCAGTGGAGACCACTCACCTGAGTTAAAGGGCAGCTTTCCCCTTTGCTGTTGTTCCTTGTTTCAGCTGAAAGGAGGTTAGGAGGCATTGGGTTAGTGCACGTTTTCATAGCCACAGTGGGCTTAGCTGTGGGAGTTCCTTGTTTATTAGCTGCGTATTAAATATGCATGACAGTAAAAAGAAAACACTAAACATGAACATAAATCCCCCTTAGATGCCATACAGCCGTGCAGCTGAACGGTGGGCACTGAGACAGCATCTCCAGGCTGAGTCACATCCACGCTGTGCATCGTGCTGCTTCCCACCAAGGGAACGGCTGCAAAGGTTGACTGGAAGAGCAGGAGGAGCTCCAGCCCCTCCAACAGCCCAGTGCTCAGATCCCTGGTGCTGGCAGCCTCGCTGTGGGCTCTGCCAATGGTCCTCATGCTCCTGCATCCTCCCAGGGCTGCACCCACCCCAGTGCTGCCGTGCCTCCTGGTTGAAGGAGAGGCCTAAAATGGACACAGCTGAGGTCTTTTCTTGCTGCTGGAAGTCAACACGCTGCTGCGAGCTCCCAGTCTGTGACAAACTCACACTCAGTCGATCATTTCACAATCACTGTTACTCAGAGCCTCCACCAAGAGCACCCAGCTCTGTATGGCCAATCTGAGGTCATTGCTTTTGCATTTTAATTGACCACAGGAGCATTCCCCTTTGCTGTTACCATTACCATACAGAGAAGAGTGAATTAATGGCCGCCAGCCCACATGGAATTTATTGTTTTTCACATGACAGTACCTTTCTCTTTCACCTTTGCAGCCATCACCTCTGGTCACTCCTTCCCACCTTCACTCTCCGTGAGTGTGCAGAGTTACAGCTGTGATGGAAAGCAGTCCTACATGGAAACAGAAGGGAAGGGAGTGTGGGCTCTGATTGGAAAAGCACACACACATGTGCATGGAGCAGGCAGGGAGGTGATAAACCCCACCTATCTGTGAGGAAGGAAGGGCTTCGTTAAGCTCAAAAAGGAAAAATACAGGTATTGACCCAGTCCTCCCCCCACCAAGCTTGGTCTCCACCAAGCCTGCAGCTATAGGAAGAGCTGCCTTCTGACCTTGCCAGACACGTGCAGCACCTTCTGCCTCGCTGAGTATTTTTCATTTTGGAAAAAAATTAACAAAAAAATAATGATAATGAGAACCCTCTGTGGCTTTCTCAGCTCTGCTGCAAGGAATGGGATCCAGACAAACCGCTGGAGGGGAGGAAGGCTTTTGGATTCTGTGTTTTATTTTATTAGGTGTAAGTGAGTTATTTTGATTATGTTGGCAAGAAGTGGGAAGAAAAAAGCCTTACGTACAGCAGCGCTGTCCCCTCTCAACCCACCTCCCCATGCACACGTGCACTGCTCAGCACCCACTGCCATGCAGCTTGGCCAGCAAAGGCCCAGGGAGGCAAACTGACAGCCATGCCTCTGCATCCTGCAGTGCTCTGCTTTGCTGGGAGGCAGAAATGCTTTAAATTGAGTGGACTGGGCGGGGGAAGGGTTGTTGTCGTTTGAAACTGAAGCACGGAGGTAGGGAAGGAACAACAACACGTGCAAAGCCTCCAAGTTTTTTCCCCCCAGCGCTGGGCATTGCACTCAGGGGATTTCCCATGAATGAGTGGCATTCCTTTCAAGCTGCCACGGAGCTCTCTGTGTGTGGTGACATCGTGGCTGAGCTGCAGCACAGTGACAATGATGGGCAGCATCTGCCAGGCGTGAGGCCCCAGGGAAATCAGTGCTCCTTCCTGACACCTCTTACCTGTCGGCGGGGGGAGCGGGCTCCATCCTCTGCCCCTGAGCTTTGTGTGATCCTCACATCAGTCCTCCTGCTCACCAGTTCCCTGATCTGCAAAACATTCAGTGAGGTCACTGCCAGCTGGGACTTTACAACCACGGCCACATTTTACGCTGTGGCCAATCGGAGCTAAATGGAGACACCAGGCTTGGATGCTTCAGCTTAAAAACATGGGAGGAAATAAAAAGCTTGTCTCTCCTTCAGCACTGTCAGCGCAAGGAGCAGATGCCTGAGATGTGAAGTACAATGCTGGGATAATTCAAAATATTTCACATTCTTTAGGCTGACATTGTACCCCCCCAGTGCAGGTCTCCCAGTGAGGCCAAAAGCAGGCAGCACGCTTTGCAAGTCTGATGCTGAGCGAACATTTAAATGGGAAACACGAGAGGCAGATCCAAGGCCATTCAGAATTGCATTAAAGCATATCAGGGCTCCAGCTGCCTGTGTAGCAGCAGCATCATCCTCCCGGGCACACTCCCTATGACACGGATGTCTGTGTGGTCCAGAATGCCAGCAGGCTCCTCCCCTACCAGAGAAATCAGGGAAATCTGAGATCTGCTGTCTCCATGCTGCCAGGAAGGACCCAGAGCATGCCACAGAGTTTAAGTCATTTCCAACCTAATTTGTGCAAAGATCTCAGTGATTGACCTGACTGCCTGCATGGGAGGGTGGTCCTGCGTGGCTGCTTGCGTGCGTACACGTGTACGTTCATGCATACATACATATACATACATGAACATAAGGAACAGTTGGAATGAGCAGCAATTAAAATGAACATAAAAGCCAATCAGAGGCAAATACCTGTCTGCCAGTCCCTCCTTGCCAAGCTGGAGCTGGAACCATTCAACGAGGGAAGACAGGAGCGCTGCAGATCAGACCGGGTTTATTTTTAACTTCAGTTTTGCCTTCTTTTCTAAGGGGATTTAGAAGCACTTACTACACGTGTGCTTAGGACAGCCCCTCAGTCCCCCATCCCCTTTGGCTCTCAGCCTGCAGCACTGCTCCCCCTGACCTGGGGAAAGGCACACAACTGTTTCCCCATAGCGAAGCCAATAACTGAGAGAGGAATTTGTCAGCATCTGCCTTGCTTGTTGGTGTCACAGGAGCAACCTGGATGGCTCTGGCAGTGTGCATAGAGCCAAACCAGCATGCCATGCTGGCACAGCCTCTGTCCTCAGCACAGACCTGGGGAGGGGAGCACAGCAAGGGACGAATAAACACTGTGTGCAGGGATGAATTCTTCCCATGGAGCTCCAGACACATAACTCAGCCTCATTCCTGTTGGAATGAATGGCAGAACGTTGCTACAGGCAATGTTACATGGAGCAGGAGACCCGGAGCTCCCCGCAGAGCATGGAGAGGAAGGTCAGGCTTCCTCCCCCCGACCTGCATCCTGCCTGAGGGGTCTCGTGCTCCCAGCACAGCTGTGATCTGCTGAACGTGCCGCTCCAGAGCAGGGCTGCACCCAGGGGACAAAGCAGCGCCTGGTGCAGGCATGGAGGTATGGAGATCTCTGCACAAGATGGAAATTTCTGAAGTGCAACTGAGCCTCCAACATCCTCTGGGATGCAACAGGAGAAAACAACACACAACTTTTGCTCTGTGTGCCCTCCCCCCCCCCACCCCTTGCAAAGTGTTCATCCTCACCCAGGGACAGCTTGGTTGCAGTGATGGGGATAGGGCCGGGCTCTCAGCTCCCCTTGCTGGATGTTGGGAAGGGCTGCAAGGGAAAGAACGCTGGGAGTTGGAATACCTTAGGCTTCACCCAAACCTGCCTGCCCACAGAGGGAGGTTTCACGCATTAAGATGTTTGTGGCAGGCGGTCAGGCAGCACTTGGGCTTTTCTCTCAGCCCTCCTAACAGAGATGAGCTTCCCAAGGACGATGGGAAACGATGGTACAGGGGACACCTCCAGTGCCTGGCTGTGCTGTAACACTTCCACAAGAGACCAGAGGGAAGGCATCAGTTTAAGAGAAGAAAACCAGCCGTTCCACTGACAGTGCCCACTCTGCACCTCCCAGCCCACCTGCCCTTGTGCACACACTGCAGGAGCATGTTTGCAGGTAACAAAACTCTTCCGTGCTGTCTGAAGGCCCTGGGGTTTACCTTCTGCTCAAGTGCTGCTTGAGCTGAAACACGTTTATTAAGAAGGAATGGAAACTGCAGCAAGAGCCGAGCATTCAGCAGCTGTCGCAGCCAGCAGCAAGCTCCTTGGGGTGTGCAGCCCGTGGAACAAGCTACAGTGCAGTGCTGCATTTTACTTTCCCTGAGCTGAAACAGCAGTGATGGAAGTCCATTTATAGAACAAACCTTCCTGCCTTCAGACCCTACACCAGGTCAAGTTCGAAGCAAAGAGCTCTTCCTTCCCCATCTCTGCAGACAGAGCTCTAACCCAGGCCGTGCACTGCCTCCAGAGCCTGGAGCTCAGCTCCCAGCAATGGCAGCAGCAGTGCCTCACCCTGCTCTCATCTGTCAGGACAGGGATCAAGGGGCTCGCCTGCTGTATGACCTGTGGGGGCAAGGCACTTGACCTCCAGATGCAAGTCAGCCAATGGAGCTCAAGCAGCAGCAGAAAAAAACCCAAACAGCATCACGGAGCCCTTTAGAAAAGCAATGTTGAGCTGGAGCAGTGTTTTCCAAGGAAGAGAAGCTACCAGCACATGCAGGGCGCAGCTCCCTTACTGCAGAGCACAGTGATGACATCAGCTCTCTGTACGGCCACTTGTCCCTGTCCCACACTGGAAAAACAATTTTTTTTTGTCTCTAAGGTTCAATATCAGTTCAAGCATACGTGGTTTCAACCACATTCAGCAACCTTTAAGCAGGCAACGGTCAGAACCAGCAGTGAGGCCGGGCCAGCACCAAGCACTGCACTCCCGCCTGCTGTCAACAAGAGGCATTTCTCTGCTGCAGACCAAGCCCAAGGGGTTTGTGTTCTCGATGCTTCTCTGTGTGATGGAAATCAGCTACCTACACGCTGGTATTTGACTGGAACCTCTTTAACCACCAGGCATTTCTTCTCAAGAGCAAGCACTTCTGTGAATGAGACGCAGATCACCGAGGGCTGCCTGCCTGGGGAGCAGCGTGGGAAGGGGAGCACCCTAGTGCTCCCCAGACTCCTTGGTGTCTTTCAGATCCGCCTTGCAGCACACTGCATGCCAAGCAGCCCAGCTGCTGGCTGAAGGAGGAGGCAGCAAGGTGATGGCTCTACCTAGGAAATGGAAAGGGTGCGGGAAGAGCGATGAGCAGCTGGCTGACCCAGCCTGCAGTGAGTGTGATAACTCACCGTGCATGGACAGGACTCATCTTGCTACTGCAAGGACTGATTTCCTTACTCCACCATCTGGCCTGAGTGCAATGAGCCTGCTCAGGTTCTCAGAGCTGCTGCAGGCGGTGCTCGTTACACACCAGGGAGCAGTAAGTTCAGTGCTGTACTGCTGCAGAGCACGTAGGGGTGGTCTGCACCAGCAGAGCCACTTCTCATCCACACACAGGCCAGGCAGAGGGCTGGAAATAAGGGCCATGTGTTTTTCAACTTACATTCTAAAATGCTCCTGAAGGACAAGCAGCATCTCACCACGGCTTCACTGGGTCTCAGCATCAGCGCTGTGGGTCTTTCATTTCTGCACAGCCATCCTGCCCTTATATTTTAGCAGAAATACAAACTGTGGCACCATGCAAGGACTCGCAGCAATGTGGGCCTTGACTAACGTATGGCACAGCAAGGACATCTGTCTGCAGGGGAAGGAGGGCACGAGGCCACTGCAGCAGAGATGCTGTGTGTGCTGGCAGCATCATCAGCTGAAGGAGAAGAATTTCTGCACCTGAAAATGTCAGTGAGTTTGAACTAAACTTGAACAGGAACATTTCACTGGAGCAGGTTACCCAAGGAGGCTGTGGATGCCCCATCCCTGGAGGCATTCAAGGCCAGGCTGGATGTGGCTCTGGGCAGCCTGGTCTGGTGGCTGGCGACCCTGCACACAGCAGAGGGTTGGAACTGGATGAGATTGTGGTGCTTTTCAACCCAGCCACTCTATGATTCTAGGATTCTACGACTGATGCAACAGCTCAGGTGAAAGAAAAGCAGGGCGTAACTCCAGCACAGAAACGAGAGGAGTGAAGGAGCTCAGAGCACTGCTTGCACCTTCGCTGCTTACAGAACGAGTGAGGAAAGGTCCTCACTGTGCTCCAGAGCCCAGCTCCTCCCCTCCAGGAGTTCTGATAAGGAGACCTGTTGAGGTGGGGATATTTATGAGCAGCCCTTTGTTTCTATTGCAATTAACGGGAGAGGTTCACACCTACAGCCAGAACTAGAAATTCAAAGGAAGAAATCAATCAGGAACAGGCGCGCATTCACCCAGGCAATTTAAGAAGAGGCCCACCAGACAGAGCCCTGCTATGCCCTGACATCCAAGCATTTTGCTCACATGCCTCCCTGTCCTTTTCCATTCACCAGATTTTCACCGTCCCCACGGATGAAGCTCCATGCTGCTCCAGCATCAGAAATATCACGGCCATCAGTACTGTTTTTACATTTGCTTTAAGCAGCTACACACACTGTTATTAATCTTCTTGCCTCGCAGACGGTGCCCTTAGGACCACCTGTGCTCTGGCTTTGTCCCCACAACACTGCCCAGCCTGGGCTGCATCCCAGCCCCTCTGCCCTGAGCTTTTCACTTTGTTTGAGGGAATCAAAGCTGAATGTCATCTCTGTCTGTGCAGGTCAGGTGTTGGCTGGGGGCCCACGGCACCCATTAATCAATGCTTGCACTGATTGCATGGTAATGCTGGGGGGATGTGGGAAGGGGGTGGGGAGGTGCAGCGATACACCTGGAAAATACCCTTCCAGATGGGATCTCAGAATGGGACGTCTGGGCAAAACCCATCCAAGTAGGGGGTGCCTGATTTCCATCAGCCTTTCTTTGGGCCCCCAAGGACTGAAAGCAGAAAACAAAACGCAGAGAAACAACACCAAAAAGCATCAAAAGCAAGAAAGGCATCGGCATCTCCAAAAACAAAACAGAAAAAAAAAACCAACAAAAGGAAAAGAAGGGTGGGGAAACCTCCTCAGCATTGACAGCAGCGCTTTTTGAACTTCATTGGTGGCACAGTCTCACATTTCCAAGGCTCTCGACGCAGGCGTTGGCTCCAGTGGTGAGACCATCTGCATCTCTGTTTTGCTGGGACTGCTTTCATGCCGAGGGCCGGGAAAGGGATGGAAAAGGATTCCATGAGAACCGCGTCTGGAGCTCCCACCCTCTCTCCCTGCTCCACCCCTCGCCCAGAGGGAGGGAGGGGAGGGCGAATGGAGAACTCCAACCCCCTTCTGCTGCTTTCCAGTAGCAGCCAACAGCTGCACCACGCAGCGCTCACCCGACAGCCCTCACCCAGCCTGCAGGGACGTGTGGGGACGTTCAGGATGGGAAGATCTGACCTGGTTATCAAGGAACACTTCCTACCAAAAGCAAACATCTCAGCGAAGGAAAACGCCGTGTCTCCGTTGAAGACATGGAAGATCATTGAGGTGAATGACTGCAGGACCACCGCTGGGCAGGGAAAGCCCCCCAGACCATCCCTGCATTTGGGGAGTGATGCCAGGATGCGTTGCAGCAGTGTTGGCCTTCATTTTAGAGATGAAGCAACACGTGCAGGGTGAAGAGAGGCAACAGACACAGGGCTCAGCTCCCAGCAAGCAGTGGCATCAGCTCCCAGCAGCTGCCACTGAGCGAGGCAGGCTCTTGTCTCCATCAAAGCAATGTTTGCAGGGTCTGGAAGAGTCGGGGTGGGAGCTGCCTCGCTGCTGGGGTAGGACTGGGAAGGGAGGCACAGGCTAGCACAGTAACACTGGGAAGAATCTGCATTTCATTGTACTGAGAACTATTCTCACACTTCTAGAGCCAGCAGCTCTGCTCCATAGGCGTGCTAATCATCCGAGAGTCACTGGGGGAACCACTAGTGCCTGCCTCTCCTCAGGGGAACACGCAGACAGCTTTTCATTCCTGCGTTCGGTTTCCTCTCTACCCTTCCCTTTCCATTCTGGCTGGCCATGCAGATCGCCCAAGCCTCCCTCCTGCCACGGTTGCTGCAGCAGCCCTTTCCTGAAACGCTCTATGGGTGGAAAGCACTTAACTTCACCCTGCCCCCGGGGCACCCTGCAGCACACAGTCTGCAGCCACATCAGCCATGCTGACAGGACAGAGCTCTCAGCACTGCCAAAGCAGTGCACGAGCCAAACCCTCCAAGCACCCAAACCCAGAGCACACCTTGCCCCTCTCTGGCCCTCCATGAAGCCTCCCTGCCCCACTGCTCCCTCCATCCACCTCCATCCCCAAGCTCAGACTCCCCGCACACCCCCAGGCTCCCTTACCTCTCACTGCTGGCAGCCCCACTCTGCAACCTCACCACTCTCCATCTTCTATTTCCACACACCGCATCCCACAAACCTCTCCCCTGCAGCTGTCACACACTGCTTTTCATTCCACACGTCGTTCAGACACCCCTCTCTTCCCCGGGTTCCTATCAATCAGCCCTGCCATACCTTTTTCACAAACCTTCCTGCCTATGCTCGCTCAGTCGCACTAATTAACGGCTCTCACTCACTCTTCCCCATGCTCCCCACCTGCAGCCTTGCACAAAGCCTTTCACACAGCCCTGGCTGGCAGGGCCAGGTTATCACTGTTCCTGGGATCCAAACAGATGGGAATTGCCCCGCTGGAAGAATCCCTCAGCCCTTCTGAAGGCTGGAGGATGGATGTGTGACATCAGCCAGGCTGCTCGGGGAAGCAGCGCAGTCACCAAATCCCTGAAGGCATTCAAGGAACACACAGATGTGGCACTTGGGGACAGTGATGCTCCTGGAAGCCTTTTCCAGCCCTAATGATTGACTGTGTGATCTTGATGTGTTTTCGCTGCCAGCCTCCCCGCTCACACACACTGTAACACCCCACGGCCCTCCCAATACCTCTGCACTCCTGCCAGTGCTGCTGGCTCTGTGGCCAACATGCCCCATTCCTGGCTGCTCAGAGCCCCACACTGAGGGACGTGGGGCCTCCTGGTTGCTGACCCCCTCACCAGAGGGAAATGTACATTTTACAGAGACAAAAGCGGGGGAGAAGAGAAAGCAGCACGCGGCAACAGCACAGAAAAAGAAAGGAGCTGGGCAAGATGCTCTGCGAGTGCCACCCCATCTCACTTTCCACCCGCAGCCCCCAGCATTTCAGTTTCGGTGCTGGGCTTTCCCCTTCCTCAGCCCACCCTGGGGAGGTCTCCCAACCCTCCAACACGCATTTTGTGCCGCAGAAACCCCCCCCCCTGCCCTCCCACGCTCCATCTGGTTACGGTTTTGCACCGTGACGCGTTTCCTCTGCGGTCTGTTTGCTTTTTTTAGCCAAACCAGAGAGCGGGAGCGAAACACCCTGTTTGCTTTGGGGATGTACCACCCCCCCACGCACACGTTTGTTATGGAAGCTCTGCGTGGTGGGCTGGAGGAAGGCTGGCTCTTGTTTTTTGTTATTTCTTTTTCCCCCCCCTCCCCAAGTGAAGCGAATAACCGGAGTCCTGACGGCATCTGCTGTAGATTAGGAAAAGCTTTATGAGGCTGTTGATGTTGAAAAGCGTTGTCAGGTGATGATAGGGCAACGTGATTGGAGTGGTTTGGGTGAGAGGGAGCACCTCAGTGCCCTCGTGCCCAGACAGCACTGAGCTGAGCCGGCTCCACGCACGCCACGTCCTGGTGATGCCATGTGTGCTCAGCCCTGCATTACTTAGCAGGCACAGAAAATCAGAGCCTCCCAGCTACTCACTCAAGTAACACACATGGATCTTAAGGCTGAAGGGAGTCCCGGGGACTGCTTCCCCAGCCCAGCTTAGCTTAGAGCCCGCAGAGCTGTGGGCACAGCAAGAAGGGGACCTGAGCCCCCCAGCTCCCAGCCCCAGGCAAACACAAGCTCTGGGATTTGTTGCATCCTGTGCTTTGGCAGCTGACGGCTGCAACAGCCAAACATTCCCACTCAGTTCATGCTGCAAGTCTCTGCTCTTACCCAGCCCGCTATTTCAGCAGGAACAACACAGATGCTGTTGGCCTTCATTAAATATGTTTACAGCTTAAGCAGTCATTTACTAGAAGCTCTCCTCCTTCAATGCTCACCCCACCCACACCGGGCCCTTATCCTCCCCAAGGATAAACTCTTACGTAGCTCAGATTCCTCCAGCAGCCACCTCCACCACGGCTGGGTGGGAGCTGCACTCTGTGCAGGGATGCAAAGTCCCAGCCCACCCTGTGATCGGCTCCATCAGCTCCAGCAGGCATTTCAAACCTCCCTGGGTTCACGGCCTCTTTGCCAAACGTGTGCATGTGCGCGCACAGCCCATTAATCCTCTTTACTCCAAGTTTGATTTAATTTATCATTAGGTTTGGATGAGTAATTTTATCCCGCGACACAATTCAAGGTGATAGATGAGACCTCGGGCAGGTGATGGCTCTGCTTCCCCCCTCCTCTGCTCCCCCTCCTGAGAAAGCAGAGCCTGCAGGAGGAGATTCAGTGCTGCTCCACTGCCCAGAGCTGAAGAGCGCAGCCCTCAGCACCCAGCTGCCATGTATCATGCTGTATCCCACCATGCTGCAGGTGAGCACTGCAGGTGCTGAGGGCAGCATGTAGTCGTGCTGTCTCCAGAGAGTGCTCATTCAAACCAAATTAGCCAGCCTGCCTGCCTGCCTCAACCTGAATGATATTCCAAGGAGAAAACATTGCCTCTGCAGCAAGACCCTTGGTACGCTCAAATCCAAACATCGATAATGATGCATTCAGCTGTTCTGTTTTATTAAATTCCTTTAAGGACATGCCTTGGATTGTCGTGGTTTCCAAGCAGGTTGTCCTACTGCCACGCAACTTACAAGTCCTGTTTGACTGCACACTCCACAATGCAAGGACCCAGGGGCACTCCTGTGTGCACCTGGCCACCCACTCATGCATGCAGAGGGGTGAGCACATGCACACGCCTGTGCCTGCTGCAATACAACAGACTGACACACACCACACCTTGAGGTGCACGTTTTCATTCCCCTCAACACGCACGTCCTTCCATTTGCTTTGTGGTTCTGCTGCAAAGCTCTTTTCGGGTCCCCTCTGCACCCGCAGACACACACAAACCTGTCTCAAAGCCCAGCCATGGGCACGGTTCTCACCCAGCTGAGAGCTGTTCCATTTTGTGGTTGCAGGGACTGCTGTGCCCCAATGGCATCCTCTGAAGCCAAACTTCCCTGGGGCAGTGTGGGTGTCCCCATTCCTTACCCTGCAGTGCCCCTCATGGCCACCTTGGGAAAGAGTCACAAGTTGGGAGTCGCACAGCACTGCAGCACGCGATGATGATGTGCCACTTTGGATTCCCAATTACCAGAACCAAATACTTCCATGATCCATGCAGAGCCAGCAGATTGTGAGGCCTTGCTGTGTTGATGGACACACATCAGAGGTTGCACAGTTGAGGAATGAAAGTGCAGAGTGACCAAGGGATGCTACTGAAAGGTACCCGAGGAGCTGAGCATGTTGGAAGTCCCTGAGATCTGGACTTGAATGACAGTATTGATATTACAATGCATAAAAAATGGAGACATCAGAGAGATCTAAGCAAGGTAGAGTGCTCCCAGAAAAGAGCACATCTATGGACTGAGGACTGCAGCTGAGGGAAGCAGGAGGAGCATCCCACAGCAGTGCTGGCTGCAGGCGGAGCTGTGCTGGGTCTGCACGGAGGAAGGGGTTAATGAGAACAGAGGAGAGAAAACAGCACAGAGAAAATGAGAAGTGACATTCTGGCCAACGGAGCATCTCCAGGCAGAGGAAAGGCCCAGAGAAATCAGCGCTTCTATTTTCTGCCCTGCCTGAGGATGAGCTCTGCGCTGAAGCTTCGCCTTTCATCTCCTCCCTGCATTTGAACGCAGCTGTGATGCCTCAGTGAGGGTTCATCTAAAAGCCTCTGACTGAACCCACACTTCTTGAGAGCTGCCCACCATCACACAGGGGGAGTGCTGGGGTTAAATCACCATAGGAAGGACTGCCTTCCACCTGCTGCCTTCCTGGGGAATTCCTCTGCCTGGCAACGTGCAATAGAGCAAGAAAGCACATGGCAATCTGTAGGGCTTTTTGGTTTTCTGTTGGGAAGGAGCAAACCCCAAAGCCACAGTGCTGACCAGGGAGTCACCCCGGCTGCTGCAATGGACACTGGTGTGTATGAGTTTCAGGGAAGGCAGGATGAAGTCAGGACGGCTCAGAAAAGAACCATAACATTTGCATCCTTGAGAGAGGCAGCTGCCCCCCGTAAGGCGTGGGACACTTGGAATACTGTCCATGCCATGAGGTTCAAATGAGAAATGAGTCAGTAGTAAGAAAATACGAGAAGAAACACACCTAGCAATAAAGATTCCCGTGAGCACGAAGGATACACAACTAAGAAGGATGCATGCATGTTTATAAGCCTTCAGTCCACTTGAAGCAGTAAGAGAATTAACTGTGTACCTTCTCTTCTCCTTTGCCATGAAGGACAAGGGAGAGGCTCCTGTTCAGAAAGCCCTTTCCAGAGGCAATCAGAACACAGCCTCAGCAGGCACCAGAATCTCCATGGGAGAACTTATGACTGGCTTATTGAAGGCCTGCTTAAGGGTAGAACAGCACAACATCAATAACCCAATGCTGCTAATTCAGCAAGACATCTTTAAGGGATGCAGATTGCTGCTGAACAATGAACTATTTACAGTTCTCATTAAGCCCTATCAGCTCGAGAACTTCACCTCAGCCCTTTACAAAGTGGTGAATTTGATTCTTGCATACATACCCAAAATAAAAGCAAGGATAGCAAAGAGCTGTGTGTCAGTTAGCTGACAGCACGGGGTGACGGGAGCTGAGCAAAAGGGCTCTGAGGAATCAAGCAGGTGCTGGGCCAGGGATGGCGAGGAGCATCCCAGAGGTGATGCTAACAGTGCATGTCAGGTACCGGAGTGAGTCAGGATGGATTTGTATCCTTTCTCATTCTCTCTCCATGGACAGAACTGTCCAGCTGGAAAGAAAGCAGCAGTGTGACTTTCACTTCCCCAGCAGCAATGCCAGAGCCAGGGGAGAGCACACCTCCACCACTGCTGCTGCTTGCCGTGCAATCACAAGGCTCTCCTGGGAGCACATTTCATGCAGCCTTCACTCCTGTATGTCCAAGCCCCGTATCCTTCTCACTCCAAAAGAAAGGACCCTCGGGTCTTTCTCTGCAGAGCTTCTTTCCAGCACCCAACCTGTACTGGTGCATGCAGTTATTCCCCCCCAGGTGCACAGCTCTACCCTTGCTCCTGTTAAACCTCATCAGCTTTCTCCCTGTCCCACTCTCCAACCAGTCCAGGTCTTGCTGAGCAGCATCACAGCTTCCAGGTGCATCCTCCCTTCTGAAGAGGAGATGGAAAAGGATGGACAACCACACCAACAGACTCTGGGGATGCAAGGTGTGAGCAGGTGGAATTTGGGAATGTTTTCTTCATGCTCTGTAATTTAATTCTGTGAAGCATATTGTAAAGCAATGCGTTAGAGGGTGGTGGGCTGATGCTTAGGGTTTTTTTGGGAAGGAAATATTGACACTGCCTCCTGACAGCTTCCCAGAGGGGTGCAGTGTCAAAGCACATTAGCCTATTGCAAATGAAAAAACAGATGCAAAGTCTAAGGCCTGGGAGAAGCAACGGCAGCCCAAGCTTTGTGCATGCTAATTCAGCTTAAAGGAACGCTCTTGTGTTCTTTGCTTGCAAGGCTTTTTTTTTCCATCTCTTTGCTCTTTGTAGGAGCAACTTAGAAACGAACACCTCATACAGAGTCACAACCCAACACTGGAAACTGTAGAGAGAGCCCAGGGAGAGAACAGAGCCACCTGAAGGCAGTAAGGCAGCATCAGGTCCTGCCCAGCACTGCACCACCCACCTGAGCTCAGACACCACGTGCATCACGTTGGGGAAAAGAGCAACAAGGCAGCTCCTCCTGCCCACCTGTATGGATAGAGAAAGCATTTTTCCACCCAGCATCACAAGTCTGGATGGATGCAGCATTGCCTTTACCTCAGGTTTAGCTCTGAAATGGAACTTGAGGAGTAAAACGGCAGGACAGGCAGCTCCAATCTTGGAACTTCAACTCAGAGGGAGCAATAAGGAGCAGCATTCTCCCGCAGGCAGGATGCAGCAGAGAGCTCCAGCTCTGGCTCTGCTGCTCATGCACAGAGGTGGGCAGAGCTGACAAGGCTCCGGGCAGAGCCCAGCCAGCTGCAGCACAGCCAACCTGCCCTTCCATCTGCTAGGACTGGCTGCCAGCAGCCCTGGGAGCCTTCCCCCAAATGCTGGATAATGCAATGCAGGTGACACAGCACAGTAATAAAAATCCCAAGAGGAGCATCCCGAGGAGCCATCCGTCCCCACTACACCCACACTCTGTATGCAGTGCAGGACTGGTTTCCATGATGCTGCTGACAAGGAAAGAAGGGCAGGGAAGCCCCTCACCGGGGCCTGTGGCCGCCTGGCTGTGCCTCCCCGCTGCTCCTGCCCGTCCTCACGGTGATGGATGGCTATTGGTTCTGGCTTCACCCGACACAGAAATCTGTCACCTCATGCCAGGGAGACGTGACAGCAAATCCATCAACACGGAGCCAGCAGGCGCTGCCAGATCGCTTTCAAGGCCACCGGGGGCTGGAACCTTCCTCTCCCCCCCTCCTTTACACAAGTCTCAGTAAATCACCATCTGAACAAACCCATGTGGCCCTTACAGCACGCATCCAAACTCCAGCAGCTCTGAATTTGCGTATTACTGCTTTGCTTTTGCAAATGCAGTTATTTTTTCCACGAGCGAGTCGCTATCAGAGCTTCACACGTGGCCTTTTTTGTTACTACCAAAGCCTGGGTGCAAACTCCAGCAGTACATCACACATACAAATGCTTTTCCTTCTGCTCCAAACACACTGAGACACGATGACTGTCCGCGTGCCAACGCTGCTTCGAGCTCTCCAAGCTCCCCATGCTGGCGGGTCTGAAGCTGCTTAGCATTCCCCCTTCCCGAGGGCAGCCAGGGGCATCAGCATAATGAAGAGCAGCTTCTGCTCTTGCTCTGCCTCCTTGCAAAGGCACGAGGGGACACGCTGGTTGATTAAGAATTGCTTCTGACAAGCACTTATTCTGCGCAGGATGCAAAAAGGAGGAGGGTTATGCTGGCCATGCCCCATTGCCCCATATTCCCATTGCACCACGTAACCCAAGACTGCTGCACAGCCACAAACGCTGCTCTGGGGTGGGACGCCCCACAGGACATCCCAGGCACGGCATGATGAACGGGTTTGCAGGTGCCATGATCCAGCCAGAGAGCTGCTGGCCCAAAGAACAGCACCTTCTTCCTCCAAAGGGCAGCCCAGCCCCAGCGCTGCTAACCTGCTGTAAATTCAACTGCCTTGGAGATTTAATATTTGAAATGCTGACTTCCTCATTGATTGCGTTCAGCCTTTAAAATCTTTAATTTACTTATTTATTTGGGTTTTCAGCCTCGCTTGCATTTGCAGCTAATTAAAAAGCTCATTAGCCTGCACCCCGAGCCGATTCCCTGGGCTTTATGTACTGTACACCATTCCTCCTGCAAGTCCAAGCCCCGGCTGTGCCTGCTCGCCTTGCTTCCTACCTTCCCAGCTTTATGAGGTGTTCCATATTTTGAATGCTATTCCTCCTTCCCCCGATTAGTTTGGTTTTTTTAAGTTACCATTTGCAGCAGCCTTCAGGAAACCCAGCAGCCGTGCTGGCCATACACAGGAACTGCATCTCATGTTCGCCCACAGACCCAAACACTGCTGTGCCAATCCGTGCCAGCACGCTCCTCGTGTTTGCATTCCACGAGGTTAAAACCAAAACCACTGCTGGTTTGGCTTCTGCAGCCATGCCTACAGAAACACGGGAGGATTTCAGACTTTGCAGCCTTCCTGCTTCCCCACATCCACACCCCCTGTCTGAAATCACCACCTCCTCCCCTACTTCTCACCCTGCAGGCTCCTCTTTGCACCTACAAATCCATTCCGGTGCCAGGCAGCAGATTCCCAGCATCTGTGTGCCAGGGATTGGGTCCCATACACACATCCCCCCCCCAGGCACAGCAGTGCTGTGTCAGCAGCAGGTTATGCATTGCTGCAGGCATCACTCAGCCTGCCCAAGGCCAAAAGGGCTGCGGGTTGCTCCCCCCCCAAACTCCCCATTGCTTTGCTTCTTTTCTTTCTTTCCTTGCTGGAACCCAGCGAGCTGTTCATCAGCCTGGCCTTCGCACAGCTCTTCCCGGCGGTCACGGACCCCGGCCCTCAGCCAAGGTCAATCCCAGGGGATGTCAGGAACGCTTTGAAAATTAAATCTCCCCAGCAGTCACGAGGCTGCAAAAGCCACGAGGTTGCCTGACCTCGGCTGGAACGCGGCAGGAGAAATGCAGAAGCGGCGGCGGCCGCTGGCCTGGGGCTGCCCTTGGGTAACTCCTAGGGAGAGCAGCGCTGCGGGGAGCCGGGCTGCAAGCTGCATTGCAGGATCCTGTACCTGGGAGACACTTTGCTTCACGAGTGTTTCTGAGCGCTGCTGACAGCCAGCGGGGAAAGCAAAGAGCGCAGCCCTGGAGGCAGCAGGCAGCTGCAGGTGCCTTCGAGCACTTTGTCGTGGACACCCTGCAGGTCTCCACAGTCTGCACTGGAGATGCTCCAGCTAACGCAACCTTTTCGGCTTGCCCCCTCCCTGCAGGGAGCCAAACAGGAGGTTCAAGGGGGACTGATGGATGCAGGACGGACAGGAGATGCTTTGCGATTGGGTCCATCTGCCCTCTCCAGTTCAGAGCTCCCAGGGCTGAACGAAGCAAGCACACATCTCACAGCGCTGTGCTGCAGAGCCTCCCACAGCCTCAGGCCCTGCAGCCTGTGGACTATTTTGGTCTGGAGGCCTGGATGCTTCTGAGCATCACATTTGTGCAGCATTTCTCCTACGCTCCCTCCCTTTTCAGTCCCCCCCCCAGAGCAGACCCAGATGGAACTCCCAGCCGGGGTGATTTGTAATTAGGACTCGATGGCTATTATCCCCTGACAGCTGAGAGTGGTATCCAGGCAGCCTGGCGGCCGCAGAAAAAATGTGAGGGGTTTAGGGAAGGAGGGATGATGTGAGTGCTTTTCAACCGTGCCATATTGCTCCAGCCTCAGTGACAGCATCCCACCTGCCAGGCCCGACTCCAAGGGCAGCGTCAGTGCAAAAGGGCAGAGCTGGGGAGCAGACTGGGAGGCAGAGAGCTCCCACCCAGCTAGGGCAGCCAGGACAGGACAGGCTGCTGAGCACGAGGTGCCAGCTCTGATTTCAGAGCTCATCCCCGGGTCGGCGCCAGCTGGGCTTCGTGTTGGGATTCCTCTGGGTGACGCACGGCTCCGGAGCGCAGCCTGAGATGGAGCAGGTGCCTGGATTTGCTGCATGCACAGCTAGGCTTCCCAAAACAGGGTCCTCCTGCTTTAAAAAAGCAACGCCTGGATCAAGGGGTCCATCCACGTGTCTGCTGCAGCCCTTGCTCAGATTCTTCCCTGTCTGCTCTGCCTGCTGCCCCAAGAGCTGTGCTCCCTCCTGCTGGAAGGGAGTTAAGGGCCTGGCTGCCCCAGGTCCAGGCAGCTCCCACCAACCCAACCCAGGGAGTTTCCCTCAAGATGGGAAAATCAGTTTGACTTTCCTAGCAAGCCAGCAATGCCCTGAGATGCTCCAGCCTTGCCCTTTGAGACTGCACTCCTTCACAGCACATCAGGCTTTGAAACAAGCACTAAATCTGTCAGACAAGCTGTAAGAAAAAGGTAAAACCCAACGCAAGCCATCTCATAGGCAGCCTTCACCATCCAAGGACTCAGGACAACAGCAGAACATTAATTAATAGGGGCCAGTGAGGGATAGGAGTGCACCCCAGAAAACGGGCTGCAACCAGAAGCCATCCCCACACTGTGCACTGCACACCCCTGCAGCACCAACATTCCCCTTGTTTCCTGTGCAGCCTGCACCGCTGCTGGCTCAATACAACGTCAGATTTATTCCTGCTTGGAGACCTTTGGGCGGCCTCCCCTGCAGATCACACACTGCAGCCTCAGCACAGAGGTTGGGTAAGGGGGGGGGGGAACGGAGGTTTTGTGCCCTCCTACACCAAGCACTGGCAAGGCTGGAGGAAGTGAGTCAGGCTGGGGTGGGGGCTGTGAAGCTGGCGGACCCCCCCCCCGAGCAGCGGCTGGGCTCTGCCTAGGGATCAGTTCCTGTTTGTGTCCCAAGTGAATCATTCCCAGCAGCTGTCACCGTGCCTGCTGCACTCCTCATGTGCTTTCTATTAGCTGAGAAAACAAGCTGGGCTGCTCCCCAGCGCGTGGGGCTTGCCTGAGGGTTGGGGGGGGGTTGAAGGGGGACCTGGGACAGCTGCTGTGCTGCTCCCCCTGCACCAGGCAATGCCAGCCCCAGGTCACGGTGCAGAGCACAGCCCTGCTCTGCCTGCTGCCCCAAGCACATCTCCTGCAGCCGTTCACAGGCATGATGACAGGCCATGGTGTGCTGGGAGAAAAGGGGCTGCGGGTGTGCAAAGCGTGGCCACGGACTGAAAGAGCACGAAGAGCTCAGGCTTCAGTCCCCTCCAGCATGGGTCACTCCCCTATGGGAAAAATGCTACGGCTGTGCTTTCCATCCTCAGCCGAAAATAATCAGCGAGCTGCTGGGGGGCAGAGAACCTGGGGGGGGAGGAGGGGGATTTCTCAGGCTGCAGCTCATAATGAGAAACGCATTCCTTCCCTCCCCACCTCTTGCCATAGCAGGCGCGGGGCCGGCTCCAGGAGACACGCAGTGTGAAGCCCAGACTAGCACTGCTCTGCTTGTCCTACAGACAGACAGTCTGCAAGCTAAAATAGGATGCTGGTGCCTTCGTCCCATTGCTGCTCTCATTCCGGCCCCGTCGCATTTAGCACGAGGTAAATGAAAGACCTGCAGGTATGGAGATGGAGGGAAGGGATGCTGTGCCACCAGCAAGGTGGGACCTGGACCCTCCTGGCACCACAGGATGCCAAACTAAATACAAGCCCATTTTACAGGGCAGCTGATGCATGCAGGTAGAAACACATCACAGCTTCCAGCTTCTCCTCTCCAGGAGGCACTGCTGGCTGCTCCAGCACAGCACTCTGCTTTCCCTGCAGTCCCACTGCTGACCCTGTGCTGTGACTGCTGTGCTTCCAACCACCACACCTCCCAGCCAGCAGCTCGGCCTCTCTCCAGAGGATGCTCAGAGGAAAACGCAGGTCAGAATAACCTTTCACCCTAAGCTCCTGAGCATCTCCCTGTCCGTGTCATTATCGGCAGGGCTGCAGGATGCCAGGCTAATTGCCGTGCCTTTCAGGCAGCGGCGGTGCCAGGGATCGAACTGCTGTCCCCGGGGAGCAGCAGCAGAGCAGCACAGCCCTTTCTTAGCAGAATTTCTCCATTTCCTTGGCTTCAAACCGTGCCTCTGTTCTACCCTCTCTCCGCTGAGGCTCCAGCCGTGACTTCTAGGGAAGCCCAGCTGCCTCAGCAGGTCCAGGCTCGTTAATGAGCAATTAGCTCCTAGCCTAATTGGGCAGCAGAATGGCTAATGAGCCCAGCCACGGTTGTCTGTGCCCTCATTATCCTGCGCTCAGCCAGTGGTAACACTGAACCTCTGTCCCATTTCCGTCGTGCCACGATCAGAGCAGTGCCTGCAAGCTCAGACGTGCCGGGCGCTCGCTGCTCTGGGTGTCTTTGCTGCTTCCTGCTGCAGTCCTGGAGCAGCTCCTCACCACCACCCTCCCCCCCCAGCCCCTGCTCCTCCTCTCATACCTCTTTTGGTGTATTTCTATTTGCAATAAACGCACATTAAGTATTTGCATCTGTGTCAGTACAGGTGGACACATGCACGCCTACCGGTGACAACGAATTCCTGCCTGAGGAACACGAGTGCTCAGCACAGCCACAGTGCAATGCACAACACACCGTGCCCTGCTCCAGCACATGCCATGGCAAGGAGGGCCACCACCTTCCCCAGCAGCCAGGCTTTGGACAACCCAACTCACATCATGGCGCCGCCTGCTGCTGCGCTGCACCGCTCTCCTTCTGGCATTGATGATTCCATCTTCCTGCTGCTCTCCATAAGGCTTTCCGACGGCTGCTGATGGTTTTAAACGGGGCCCCTTCTGCCTCCAGGGCACCTTTTTATATTAGATTATCTCAACACATCACACCCACTTTTTAGTCGCTTCGCTGCCTTCCTGTTAAGAACCAAAATGAGTTTTCAGCTGCTCCTTTGCCCTCGGAGGACTCGTGTGACCTTGCTCTGCCCCACCTAGCGGCTCTCCTCTTAGGTGCTCCATGGAATCAGTCTGTGTGAGGGCTCCCATCGCCTCCCAACAGCCACTCATGACTCTCACACCTCCATGTGAAATTCACTTCCATCAAACCGCGTATTTTGGGACATCCTCACATCTTTTCCTTTGCTGGTGGGAAAAGAGAAGCACGGTGACGTGCACGGGACTGACAGCAGCCCCAGGCTCCATTGGCATCAGCAAGCACAGCACAGCGTGTGCTTCCAAGCTTCTCCTGTTATTCTGGGCTCCTCTTTCTTAGAAAGCTTTTGTGCTGCCCTGTTTGCCCCTCCTGGCTCCCCACCTCCTCTAGTTAATATCTTATTTATTGCATCCCAGTGCTCACAAGTGAGCTCCTTCCCCAGTGGCTGCTAATTAGAGTGGGTGTCTTTCCACAGCTCGTGGATGCAGACAGAACACAGGCACTGCAATTCACAGCAAGCACTCAGCATCCATACAGACTGCCCAAAGACACCACCTGAATGGATGCACTTTACCCCACGAGTCCAGGTATCAGCAAGCAGAACTAATATCACGTTTAACCTAGCACTCAGTCTCTACACAGCAGCCATCTCTCATCTGCAGAAGGGGAGGACAGGCTGCCAAGCCCCACGTAGCACCACACAAGAGGCAATTCAAAGCAGGCCCTGCTAAGGACACACGGATTTCCTCCCCCCACTCCAACACAGGCTTTAAAGGCTTCCCAGGAAAGACTCCAAGCAGTTGCAGCAGCACTCCCAGTCCTGGCGACACAGCCTGCAGAGAACCCAGCACCAAACACCAGCAAAATGAGCACCAAGCTCTACCTGAATAAGCAGGGCAACCAACTGGGACAAAAAAAAGGCATTTCACTGCTTAGATTCAACATCAAGACCGGACCCAACGCACGTTCTGCTGGCGGATTTGCATGCACAAGTGGCACCACGCACCAACTCAGCACACATCTATACACACACTCACTGCATTCACAGACACAGACACCACAGGTGCTGGCTGCTGGGTCCCCCTGCATCACCCATGGCTGCTCCATGCTCCAGCACAGAGCGCTCTCTGCAGCACTGACAAACACAGCTGGTACTCCCAGCACAGACACGGCTCTGCTCCAACCCCCCAAGAGTTTGCCACCGATAATTAGAGATATTGCAAAACACAGCTAATTACAACCGTCATTAATTTGCTTTCAACCATTCTTTCTGACCGACTGCTGTGAGACCCCCAGCTCCTGGAAACAGCCCACGGGTAGAGAGGGCTGCAGTCCTTTCCTGAGCATCTGCTGCCATCAGGTGGAGAACATCAGCCTGGCACCCACGGCTGGGAAACAGGAGCCAGGATTCAGGGCGAGCCAGCCTCTTTCCCTCTGTTTTATCCACAGGGAGAGCACAATGTGGCTGGGATGCATGGCAGAACCAAAAAGAACCTGCATGGATTGAGGAAACCACGGACCCAAGCACATCAAGGGGCTCCCAGGGAGGCCTGGAGCCATGGACTGGTCCTCTCTCCAGTGGGTTCTGTGCAAGGAGGTCACCCAAAACCAAACCCAAGAGCCTGAGCTGTGCCCACCCCACGCAGCCTCACATCATTTTCCCCTTCTTCTATTTCTCATTCCAGCAGAGGCACCAGCTTACAAAACAAATGTGGTCCTATTACCCCAGAACAACACGTTTGCAATAAGCATATAAAAGACCATTTCTTAATGGGGACGAATTGATTGGGAGCATTAACTGGTAGCCACTTCTGACAGGCAGCCCAAGGCAGGGAACCAACATTTACATTTAGATGAAGGTGCTCCCAACAGCTCCTGCCCCCAGGTTTGTCTCCAGAAGGAATGAGTGAAAGCAGGAGCTCTGCTGTAAGCAGCTCAGAAGGACAACAAGGGATAACAGCTCTGCGAGCACCACTGCCAGCACAGCGAGCTCTGAAGTCACAGCATCAGCAGCAAAGCAATACCCAGCAGTGACACAAGAGCACCAGCTGCCCCATTGGGTACAGCAGGGTTTGATGCACAGACTCGGTGATGCTGCAGAGCACCAACATCCCCCACCAACAGCAGTGACCAACAGCAGGCAGCAGTGCTGGCATTGAGAGCCTCCTTCACACCAGGACTATGCAATGCTTGAACGAATAAAAGCAGCAGATGCAAGAATAATCAATACAATTATGCTTCACTGCTTAATCTGTCAGAAAGGAATACATATCCTGCCATCAGCTTCAGTCCAGTTTCCAGTTGGAAACCGAACCACCAGAACAGGGAAGAAAAGGAATTATTTTCACCTGGGGTAATCAATACCACCTGCAATAAGATTCAGAGCAGGCCAGGCCTCAATGCAGCAGCTTGGTGGATGGAGGAGGGTAGAAAAAGGCAAACAGCATGAAGCTGTGGCTGCACGTTCTGATGGATGCATTCAGCAGCACTACCAGGCCACGAACATTCGACTCCCTGACTTGCAATTGCCTGTGCTTTGCCAGTGAGTTTCATCCAATCGATCTGCAATGGCAGACTTGCATCTCACACTCTGGATTCATGGTCTGCTCCAGCAAAACCTCATGCAATGTGAAACGCAGCGCTGCTATCACACAAAGCTCTTTTCCAAAGCCAATGCCCCCGTCCCACTGCAACTCCTCCCCACGCACACGTTTCCCATGCACCATGCAGCCCTGCAGCTCCGCGCTGTGAGCCAAGCAAGGCTGTACAGAGCCCTTATGCTGACATTGCACAGAACAGCACCCAGGAGCAGAAAACACCCAGCAAAGCCATCCACAGCAACGAGACCCATTGGTAAGTCTTATGCTAAGCCAGCTGTGCATCCTTGCTGTGCTTTGGTGCAAGGAAAAGCCACTTTGTTAACGACAGAGCTGGGCGAGCTTTCAGCCTCCCTCCCCCATTGCACACCTGTTGGCACTGCACGAACGGGGCTGTCCGCGGGGGTCCATCGCAGCACCGCAGGGTCGTCGGCTGCCTGAAGGACACTGAGGGACGCTGCCCGGTGCCGCATTGCCGTCCACAAGCAGGCAACACGCCGAGCTTTCCTCCCAGCCCGGCGGTCCGCATGGCAGCTGGCCACGGCTCCGGCCCGCCCGCGCACTCTAGAACGTTCCAGGCCCTCCGCAGCGCGGCCGCCAAGTGGCGCTCGCGCGCTGATTCCCGCCCGTGCCGCCAGGTGGCGCTCGTGAGCACCACGCCTGGTAATCCCTGCCCTTGCCGCCAGGTGGCGCTGGTGAGCGGCTCGCGCCGCTGCTTCCCGGCTGCTCCCCAACGCGACGCCCCAGCGTTCACTTCACCGGCACAAAGTAACGCCTCTAAGAAAACACGAGGCACGAAAATCCTCCGTTCCTTGTGTAAATATAGCGTACCATTAACCCGAAGTGAAGGCTACCCGTCCCCGTGAGCCATCAGGACTGGCTCTCCCTTCTGCATCCTCCAACACCTTTGTTTCATATGCAAGCCTTCCCCGCTCTGCAAATGCGAGCAGAGCTGAAGGACCATCCTGTTCTGCTGCTCTTTACCACCTGATGCAGCGAGAGCTTCTTTACCCCCTGTGCTCACAATGCATTACCACCGCAGACACAAAATCCCTGAGGTCTCCCCAGCCCAACATCCCTCTACATCCATTCCTCCCCATCTGCCTTCCCAACTCGTGGCTGCAGAGCACACAGCAGCCCTGGGCAGGCACTGAGTTCCAGAGCTGGACGTGGTGCTGCTGTCTGTGCTGTGTGTTAGAAACAAAATCATCTCCAAGGAGGAAAAAGTCAAGCAAAGAAAGAGGTGAGATGAGCCTTGGAACAGCAAGAAGGGCCGTCCCACATTTCTCTGGATGGAAACAGGCTTCTCCTACCCACAGCAATCAACAGACACATCTGCTTGCAGGCAGAACCTGGCTGCTGTAGTGTAGCTTGGTTTTATTTATGTCCACAAATATTTCAAAAAAATTACAAAATACTCAAATGGAGAGAACACAGAAGTCACGATTTCTGGGTTTCTACTCTGTTTACACTGTGTTATCCCATGGCAAACTACTCATATATACATTAAGCTTCAAGATATATATAAATGTAGCAGTCAGAATGTACACTCTGCTGTAACGGTGCAGTGAAACAAGCTCAACCATGACGACACAGAACAAGAGAGACTTCTCAAAAAACACGAAAGCAAAATTGAAAACTGAAGAACTTTCAAAACTGAGGAAAAACAAAAGAGAGATTTCTGAAAGAAAACCAGGTCTGGGTTGTTTGAACAGGGCATCCAACACCAGGATGGCTTCAAATGCCACTGCAGACTAAAGCTGTAGTTAATCACAGGTCTAAAATGGAAGTTTCAGTGCTTTTTTGCTGAATGACGTGAACAAAAAAAAGAAAAACCCACAAAATATTGGTGTTTGTCTAAAAAAAGCTAAAAGCAAAAGGTAAAAACGCTGCTCAGAAAGGAGTAATTCACTTTCGGATGCCAGCACAGCAGTGCCCAAAGGAAGCCCACCATGCTGGGTGCCACACTGACCTCACAGCCTCCTCATGCCAGCACTGGCTGCTCCTGCTAACGCCTTCAGAGCTCGTGCACAGGGCATGGAACTGATTAAATGCTACTGCAGTTCCTTAGCGTTGCCAAATCTGCAACAGAGGACACAAGAGGTCAGCAAGTGAAGTCACCCTCCTCCCCCTCCCTTATATTCTGTACGTGGGCCTACAACACCCTGATGTTGAATTTGTCACTGGGTGCTACGCAACACCTTTGGGCACTGATGCTGACGCTGCTTCGAGCCCCACGTGGTGTAAAGCACTGTGCACGCCTTCCATCACAACGTGTCATTAACCACAACTCCAGCACACGTGGCTCAGTACAGTCCTATGACACAACCATCACATTTATAACAGTCTACAACAGCAGAGAGAGAGTGCTTGTGAGCTGAGAGAGGAAATGGGGAAGCAGATGGCCAGCAGATTCAGATGTCCATGGGCTGCACCACCCTCTGCCCTGGCAAAAAAAAAAATAAAGAGAACAACAGAAAAACCAAACCAACCGAACATGGAACAGTAGGAACACATAAAACCTCTCTGCCTAGGCAGTCAGTCTCTAAAATGATGCTCCCTGGCCTCCTGCGTGCCCCTCTCCTCTTACCACCACGTGGGAACCAGCCAACAGGAGTTCTGTACAGACCTGTTGCGTTGGAGGCAGTAAATGTTACTGTCCATGTATTATGTGAAGCCCAAAGCAGTGAGTTCCTGAGATACAGAACGGTTGTGGCAGTTACAAAGTTTTTGCTTATAAAAACGGAATTCAAACAGTCCGAACGAAATGCAGACTGCTCCTTGCAAAACAGCTTTAAGAACACTGAGTTGTCCAGTCCTCCTTCCTTAAAAATGCATCAAACACAAGAGGCCAGGGAGAGCAGACCTCCAAAACTATGCACGGTATGAAGTTCTGGCTGTGCTACTTTGAGCCACGGAGCATTTTAAAACAGACATTTTAGGGTTATGTCTTTGAACTCTTAGTTATCCTATGAGGGATAGCCTAAAACCAGTGTGGTTAGATTGAAGTCCCAAAGGGTAAAAGAGGTGTAGGATGGCCGTGCTGAAGACCAACCCCTGAAGAAGGGTCAGTGAGCTCCAAGGGACACCTGCACTGCTGAGAAACCCAACTCAACAGAAACCAGCTGCATAACAGAGATGTAACACTAACAGAAGAAACAAAAAAACCAAGAACAGTCATTTGCAACATTATCCCTGCATCTCCCTTTAATGCTTATTGTTGATAACAAGCCAAATTTCAAGCTTTTACCCATTTGAAATTATTGATACCCACTGTTCCCTTTAATTAAAGGGATAACTATATATATTTTTTTTTTATTAAAAAATCAACTCTGTATTCTGTCAATACCAGGTAGGAATTCACAACGTGTGATGTTACTGAAAAATCAACATAAACGTTTCTGGAGTTTCGTTTCGTTTCGTTTCTCCCCTCTACCCAAAAAAGTTATTTACAGACTTAAAAAGCCATGCTGCAGAACTGAGCTCTCTTGAAAATTATGAAGATTTCCTACAATGTATTAAAATAAAAGTAGATTTTTTTATTATTATTATAGCACTTGGATTCAGAGCTTGTTATGTCACCTACTTGCAATCCTTGTTTTTTTTTTTGGAAGTAGCTAGAGATGCACTGAGTGTCTCTTCACGCACAGTGACTTGTTGTGAGCCCAATCCTAGCACCTACTCAAAACAAACTAGTAATTAGAAAAAAAAACCAAGGTTGCAGGAAGTTCTCTGAATATTCCACACAGTCCTGTATTTTCAATAGGCTTCTGAATACGTTGTCATGCAGGGAGACCCACACCAGTCTTGAGAAATCTTCTCTACAAATGAACGCTATGCTGATAAGTCTCTACTTGTTGGGTGGTTGTTTCTGTTTTAAATATATAAAGAAATCTTTATAAGATATTCTTTTCCTTTTGTAGCTCTTATTGTATGTAAAAATGTTCCACTCCTTCCCAAGGACTGGGGTTTCCATAGCCAGCATTACAAATAAATAATTTATTACAACTGTTTGTCGCCTTCTTTCTTCAGCCGACTGAAAGAGAAAGAAAACTCATTTTAACAAACCAAGGAGGTGTCATGACACTTCAGTGACAGCATGCCTTCCTGCCAACCTCACCTGGGCGCCCTGAAGGGAACAGAGGCTGCAGGATGGGCTTCTGAGCTCTCGGCACTAAATGAGGACCGCTGTAACAGCAGCGATAACAGCGGCTGCTGGGGGAGGAAGCGATGACCTTTCGCTCCTTACAAGTGTGTGAGATCACTCGTGCCAGCTCATCAAGCTCCAGCTTGATCTGCAGTTGCAAGTGAAATGTCACTCAGCTCCAGGCAGAGCGGCTGCCCTCGTGGCATAAGGCCAGCGGGTGATTTTGGATAGCAGCAGCAAGTACAGAAGCATCAGAGTGAAGCGGTGCGAGGCAGGTCTTTAATATGCTGCTTCCTACACAGCCCTGCTACCTGCTGACACGTGGAATGACCTTTGCTAGGTGCTGAAGGCTTCCTCTTCTTAGCTGACATCTCACTCAGTAGCCATTGCCCAAGAGGAAATAAGGTGCTGTGAGACAAGGCAGGCTGAGAAGAGAACCACTCCGCTACCTGCACTTGTACAGCACTGTGGGGAGTAGTGGGCACTCTCCACTGTTAATTCAGGGTTCACATTCCTCACACACCCAATCTCCTTTTCCTTTCGGTCATTTCTTAAGACTCACTGATTTACAGAACTCCTTGTTGCTGCTTGTTCATAAAGCTCTCACCCACCTTCCTCCTCCACTGCTCTCAAGGAAGACAAAGCAATGCAGAAGCAGCAATCGTAACAAGAATCACACTAAAAAGCCCAGATGGAGGTGACTCAATTCACTCAAGCCTTGTGCCAGCAACGCGGGCCCAGCTTTCAACCTGCCCTATCATCAATGCCCTAATTAGGTCTAAGGGCCCTAATTAGGTTTAAGGCCAGCTTCACCAACCTCTCTAAGTGCATCAGGCCAATATCTCAGCACGCAAGAAGGCATTCGTTCACAAGAAAAAACAGATGGAACACACAGACAAAGATGAAGGAAACCTTAAGTTTCCACAAGCCCCCGTGGCACCTCTCACCTGTAATAATCTTCCTGACTTGGTAGATGACCACCATGCATGTGAGGATGCCCGTGCAACCACTGCTGCTCCATTGCCAGTCTCTGCAGCTCTGCTGACTGTGCATGCATGGCCTGCAGCTGGTGGGCTGCGGACATCGGAGGTGGAATGGCACCAGGCAGATCCCGAGGGTAAGGGGTACCTACAACACAGAGTTGTGCATTTGTACACTCTTTTGCTATGAGGTCTGCAGAGCTGCCTCACAAAGCCCTTTTTTCTTTTTTTTTTTCTTCTTTTTTTTTCTTTTTTAACCTCCCCTAAAACGGAGACAGCAAACAAAACAAGGCAAATAAAAACCCACTTCAGTTGTAAGTGAAGTTACAGCTCAACCCCGCTGCCACACCTCCCAGGAAACGCTCGGAGCCAGAAGAAAAGCTGACAGCTCAGATCAAAGGGCAGCCTCCAACAAGGACCATAAAATGCTCTCACCAAAGACTGGATGTCGGAGCATTTCATGCTCATGAGGTGGCTGTCCTAGCAATGGGTTGGGGATGGTCCCAGGTGGGTAGGGGAAACGTGCCAAATGGGGTCCAGCTGCTAACGGATCCACCAGCGGGTGAACAGGTCCTGCTGAACCTTTAGAAGAAGGAAAGAAAGAAAGCAATCAACTGCTTGGGGAAGCATCACTCACTGCTGGGAGATCAAAAGCCCTGTTACCACTTGAGCTGGATCGGCATTTGGCCTAATTGGCGTGTAATTACCGGGAGCTCAGCTCCATCCAATTTGAAACCCACTTTTCTATCCTGAAGTGTTTGAAGTGACATCTGCTTGCCAAACAGTCTTAATTGTTAAAGCAACAACTCGAGGCTTTCAATTTCTGCAGGAACAAGAAATCCACCAAGTGACAAAAAATAAAGTAACAAAACCACCCAAGCTTTCCTTCCATCATCCCCACATGCACTGCAGCACAGCCTGCTTGCTGACCAGCCCTGCTCAGACCAGGGCAGGTGAGCTGAGAAAGTGAATCCTGTTCAATCCTGAAAACTTAAAAAAAATACTTCTGCTCTTACCTTTATTTGGTATTGCAATTTCTCTCCCCTGTATGTATACATAAATACATACTTAAATTGCTTATATAATTAGCTTTCCCCCAGTTCAGAGTGCACTGGTATTTAGCAAACAGCTTAAGCTGCTTGTCTCTGAACACAATAAACCCTGTTCTTCAGTCCCTACTTCTCAGCCACTTGTTCCACTTTCCACTGCACTGCTCCAGAACAAATAACAGGACAGTACCCAGACCTACCTGCACAGAGCTTGAACGACTTACCTGACAACAGCACCCCTGCACAGACAGCATCTATGACAAATTTCTTCTGCTACCAAGGGGCTACCAAAAACCTGCCTGAAACTGAGCCAGCCCATAATTTGTGCATTCTCAAGCAATGTTCACAGCTTTAGAAATGCTGACCCTCAGTGCTATCATCTCCTACCTGAAATACTCTCACCGCTTAATCTCACAAGAGACTGCTGATTTCTTGCTACACAAATTGGCTTCTGCAACAGCATTCAAATTCTTCCCTTACTCAAAAAGAAAGGAAGGAAGCCGTGTTTAATGCATATGCTCCAAGGCAAAGTATGCTATATTTGCTTGCACAAACAGTACATTTGTTCCCAGAAGCACCAGGAGCTGCACTGTCAGTACTTGGACTTCTCTCATTTTCCTTTCTTGGCTGCTCCTGCACCTGGTGCCCTGCTTGCAATGTTCTCTCTGGTCTACTACCAGAAAAATTCTGCTTAGCGCCAGACTCTCGACACCTCAGAGGAGCAACTGTGTAGCTTACTTTAGAAATGAACAAGGCACCAATTCATTTTGACACTACTGAATACCTTGGGAAAAACTTTTCCATATGTAAGAATACACTGTAACTAGAAAGATGCCAACCCATCAATTCAGATATTTCTTAGGAGAGCTGTGACAGGGAACTTCAGCTCAACTAAAGCCACGTGGTTGGCATGACAAATGGCTGAAGAGATCAAGCTGTCCTTGCTGCTTTCTTAAAAGCCCTTAAATACGTCTCACAGGGACAGTGCAGAGTCTAAATGGTATCACTGGAACAGGCTGCCCAAGGAGGCTGCGGATCCCTGCAGGCATTCAAGGCCAGGCTGGATGTGGCTCTGGGCAGCCTGGGCTGCTGGTTGGTGACCCTGCACACAGCAGGGGGTTGGAACTGGATGAGCACTGTGCTCCTTTTCAGCCCACTCTATAATTCTACAATCACTGTACTGTTACTTAGCATTTATTTCATTTCTGCCCTGCACCCTTTCATTAAAAATCACAATCTTACACTGCCCAAAAGCCACAGTTACATACAGGCAAACAAAGGACTCCTAACTCCAGGCTTTCGGGCAGAGGTTTCAAGCAAACTGCTCGGCCAGCTCCCGGGCTCACCTTGATGGAGGGGATCCTGCTGATGTAGGTGTAAATGCGAATGTATGTGCGAATGTTGGTGATGGTGGGGCGTGACGTTGAACATCTGCAGCCGTGCCAACGGGTCGTTTGTCAGCGATGCCATCCGCTCCGCGTGTATTCTCTCAGCTGCCAGTCTGTCAGGGTAGCTCATTTCAGGCCGTAACTGCGGGCCTGCCAGCGCGAGTCTCTCTCTTTCGAGCGGGTTCAAACCCGGGTGGAAGGAAGCAAACGGGTGAGGTCCTGCCGTTGGGGGAATAGTCAGTGCACCGTGCCTGGCAAAATGCTCCATGGGGTTGGTGGCCGGGTGCAGCGCATCGAGCTCCGGGGGCTTCACCTCGAAGCCAGGCTTCATCCTCTCTCTCAGCTCCCTCTCCCGGATTTCTCGCTCCCGGATCTCCCTCTCCCGCAGCTCTCGTTCCCGGATGGTGGGATCCACGTTGTAGAGGCCGGGCATGTGATAGGCCAGGAGCGGGTCGGTGGGGTTGAGGGGGACGAAGAAGGGATGGTTACGGTTTGTCGGAGACATGACGTGAGGACGGGCGTATTCGCTCAGCGTTCGCAGAGCAGGTGTGTCCGGGCCAATGTAAGGAGGGACGGCGGCGATGGTCGTCGGTGGGGGTTCAAACGAAGGCCTCATGTGTGCCGGCCCACTGAGCTGCGACTCCCCGAGGCGGCCTTCGTGGGAGGAGCTGGATACCTTCTGCTGCACAAACGGGGGAAGAGATGTTTAAGGTCAACTCGTTTGCCTTACCCACGCTGGCATCCATTTCCCTCCTTGTGCTGCATAACGCACCAACAACCTCCCCGTGCTACGGGCCCAAAGGTCATCGTTCCTTTCCAACAGGCCACCAAAACGAAAAACAAAGAATTAACTGTGCTGATTTTCTATAGTGAGACTGGAGTTTGGGAATTCCCATCACAAAAAATAAAGTTGTGTGCCTTCAATCAAGGTGCCTTCAGATTTAAAGCCTTCATATCCCTTTTTCAGCAATGATTTTGTGCCTGCACTGCAAAAGCGGTGGAAGTTACGCAAATAATTCACTGTATCTACACCTACAGAGTGTTTTTCATATCTGAGCTTCTACTGCAAGTAATGTAAACACCTGGCCCAGTTATCCCCAGCTGCACTGGCTTCCCACACACAATCATAGGCTGGGATTAGAAACCTTCTACTTCCTTTAGAGAAGAAAGTGACAGGCAGGCTGGGAATGCCCAGAGCGGGTTGGCATTCACTTAACACACAGCTCCCATATTCACAGATACCTGGTTGCACGTGTATTTATGTATTATGACATGACTATCCATGCCAACCTTCCTAAGCAGCTTTTAGCTACAAATAAACCTACCGCAGCTCTTTCTGCTTCTCTCTCACGCTCACGTTCTCTCTCTCTTTCCTTCTCTTTTTCTTTCTCTCTCTCCCTCTCTTCTCTGGCTTTCTGCTCCGCCTCCCTCTTGGCCTTTTCAATGGCCTCTTCTCTCTTCTTGGCCAGTTTGGATCCTGCCAGAGGCATGAAGTACAAATCTGCTCTTGAGCACGAATTGTAGCCACGGTCCAGGTGCTTATAAAACCTGAGGGAAACAAAACAGAAAGAGGTCAGCTCTGGGAAAACAGAAGTCTGAAGTTTAAGACCTGTATGTCAAGGAGGAAAAGTTATCAGTGCACACTTACAACAGCACCACCTGCTTCCCTAACAGGGAATGAAAGGAATTAACTGTGCCAGGAGACAACACAGACAAGCAAAGTGTAATGCTCCTCTCACAAGTACAACCTCTAATACCTTGCCTGAAAAAGCACCTTTACAGAGAAAAACAGCAAAGCCCTGATTAAAACAAGGGCTGACAAGATGCACGCGTGAAACACATTCACGTCTCACTGAAGCTGATTTCTCACATGCATTCAGAAGCCTTCTTCCACAGCATAAGGAGGCAAAGTTTCAGCTGACTTCAATAAAAACTGACCCGCCAACATAAGGACAATTATGAGAGTAAGGAGAACTCCACCACGCAACATTCTCACTTCAGCTCAGCAAGCCTTCCTGCAAGAACCAGGCACGGGAGGCAGGAAGATTCACTTATCTCCCTCAGCTATCCTTGGGAAGGGTGAAAGGGAACAGAGTCACTGCTTAATGCAGGGTCTGTACATCAGCAGAGGAAAGTCCTTAACAAAATCTTTTCTTGACAAAAAGGAAAGCGATTTCACTGCAACAAGTGAGATGCAAGCTTTTGGGTTCTGCTAAAGAAGTGCAGCTGCTGCCAACCTCCATACCTGGCGGACTGGCTGGCATGACTCGGTGTATCCACTACCGTTGGCTCTGGCGATGGACTCCGTGGTGGAGGCGGAGGGCTTTCTGGTTCCTCAGCCTCATCGGGAACCTCCTCTTTGATCTGGACAGGGGGCAGCGTGCAGGACGTCACCACCGGCACGCTCCCACTAGAAGCTGCTGACGTGGAGATGGAGGTCTGAAGCGGGATGCCGGGCACGGCAGGCGGCGTGGAAGTGGAAGGGCACGAAGGAGAGGTGATGGACGGTGGGGCTCCAGGGACAAAGGGATGCTGAGAAAAGGGGGGCTGCGAGGATACCTGGTGGAGTCCGGATGGGGGATGAGCGGCGGATGGAGGAAGGCTCTGACTCTGGGTCAGGACGGGAGGCTGGGCTTGCGAGGACTGCAGCGGCTGGCTCTGGGGCATGAGCTGCAGGGGAGGAGGGTGCGCAGATGGAGGGTGGTGAGTGGAGAGGGAGCTCAGGGGTTTTAGAGCTGGTGGCGGAGGCAGGTTGGAGTTCATCGAGAACGGAGAAGGGCCGGAGAGATGAGGAGGGTGCTTGTGGGATGGAGGGGTGGGAAGCTGCGGGATGGGGGTGGTGGGGGGAGGCTTGATGTGAGGCATGGCCATGGGGGCGGGGGGCAGCGGCTGCTCCCGCGGAGGCTGGGCCTGCTGCAGCGGGGCTGCGGCTGGCAGGGAGGGCTGAGACACCTGCAGTGCAGAGTGGGAGTGAGACGGCGCTTGTGTCTGAAGGGGAACCTGAGACTGAGGAGACTGCGTGGGGAGCGAGAACGGCTGGGGGGGTACGGGATGAGGCAGCAGGGGCTGCGCCTGCAGGCTGTGCGGGGCGGGCTGGGGCTGAGCGTGCAGCGGAGGCTGCGAGTGGGGCTGCGATGAGGCTGGGGCCGGCTGGCTCTGCGATGCGTTCAGAGGCTGCAGGGGCGGGTGAGGCGACGGCAGTCTCTGCGGGTGCAATGCAGGGGCTTGCTGGATGTGGGAATGAGGAGGAGGCGGCGCGGGGGCCTGGGGCTGGCTGGGGGCCTGGGATGCTGGTGGTGAAACCTGCGGAGGAGCTGCGGAAGCACTCGAGGCTGCAGGTAGCGGTGCTGGCAGCTGAGCTGGGATGGGGGGCATGGCAGGAGGAGCCTGGCCAGAGCTGCTGGGTGCCTGCAGCACTTGGGGCTGCGCCTGCAGCACTTGCTGCTGAGCGGATGAATCTGAGTCGCTCTCATTGTCTTGAGGGCTGGGGATGCTGGGTGACGTGCTCCGGTTATCCTGGTCGATGTCCTTGGGGTCGCTGCTCCCTTCGTCGTTGACGCTGCGGCTGTCAGAGCTCTCACCTTCACCCTCACCCTCCGAGGGAGAGTTTGGCCTGCTGATCTCCTGCAGGAGAAGGGGAGAGCAACCAGTGTGTGTGAGGAACTGCATGCAGCGTGCCATAGAGAATCACCATGCACGTGTGCTGGAGTGCCAGTAACAACCTCTGAATCTCATGGGACAAAGCAACACAGGTGGTGCCACTGCAGCACACCCAGTTCCAGGCCCCCAGAACCAGAGATGGACACATGGGGAGAACCCAATGAAGGGCCCTGAGGCTGAGTGCAGGGCTGGAGCAGATGCAAGGAGAGCTGGGGCTGCCCAGCCTGGAGAAGAGAAGGCTCAGCCCAGATAGCATTAGATTGCGACAGCTGCAGTGTTGTTCTAACTTGTCAAAGAAAAGGGAAAGCCAAATTTCAATTAAAAAAAAAAAAACAAACTGAGGTGTGTGTGTGGGGAAATAAACTGAGTATGTTCCTCCTATATTGCTTAAGTATAAAACAAACAAACAGACTCCTGAACTTACCCTACGTTGTTCCACTGCTCTCCAACAGATGGAACACATTATAATATGGGTTGCTTTCTAGCCACAGATTAAGTTAAAATTTGCTGTGGCCTAAATTGGTTTTGTGTTTTGGGTTTGTTAGTGGATTTGCGCTCCCTCCCACACTCAAACTGTTTCCAAAAATGAAAATATTTCTCTGTGGGACTCACTTGAGTTTTGGATTTTTTGGCACTGGACCTTTCGGGCTCCTCTGTGTCCGACGCTGCCTTCTCCCGCTGCCTCTTGGAGTTCTTCAGAGGAGAAGAAACCTCTTCTTTTATTTTCTGCCACAAATGAAGCAGAAGAGGACAGTTACCAGTGATGTAAACACAGAGGTAAACGAAATGCAAGTCAGTGCTATCATGTTGAACACAAATGAACGAGGAGGGTTCCTATGGAGCAGGAGAACTTATCAGAAGTTGAGATCTCCAGAATTTAACACCAAGCCAAGTCAGCATTTGCTCAACTTATTTTTTCCTCTCTTACAGAAGGGGCATGGATGGAGCACTCCTGCTAAGAGCCTGAAATAATACATACTTCTTTTTAATTTGCTGCTTTTCAATTTACACTGCTTAATGCACGCTTCCTTGTTCATCTGCCTTTGTTTTGTCAGTGCTCTCTTGGAAAAGCACTCAGTGAAACAGACTGAAGCATCAGCTAGCTCTGAAAATCAAGCAAACTGCTTGCAAAACAGTAATGGAAGTAGTCTCAATTATTACACATTCATATTCCTTTATAAATAAAGATTAAGTACTGCTTAAGAAACCAAAACTGTCTACTTGTCTTGGATGTAGCATTTCTGATAGGTATTACTTCCGTGAGCCTAACGCTTGCATTTGCATCCGAAAATGAAGGATTAGTTTATCACAAGAGCAGTAAGGTTATGTGGGGATACTTTAATGGCTCTTATCACATCTGTATGCACGGGAATAAAGCATCACTGAGATGCATCATTAAATGTTTTGCACAGCTACACACGCAGGGATTTCTGTGTCACTGACAGATCCCCCGGCCCCCTCGAATCTGCACCTTATCAAGCTGATGGAAGAGGCCTCAGGGGCCCAGTTCTGACACAAAAAGAAAGATGGGGAGATTTTACCTTGGTGGACTTCTTCACTGAATCTGCTTTGCTGTCATTGCTGGAGGTGCTGGCAGCACTGGGAGAGTTGCGGCCGCTGGAACGGATGTCTTCGTTAATGGGTGAGGCTCTACCATCAGGGCTGGCTGGCTGCTTTTTACGACCACTACGTAGTGTAGACATCTATTTGTGTAACAGACATACAAGTTTATCGAGTCAGCATTTGTTCAGCTGATTGTTTCCTGCCTTACAAAAAGGGCACGGACAGAGCGTTCCTGCTAAGAGCTTCAAAGGAAAAATAAACCGGAATACTTGATTGGTTTTTTTATTTATAATTCTTCCTTGAAAGTTCATCCCAGCTTAAAAGCGAGGCAAATTACTTTCTGTGCCTACACCAAGACACTGAGTGTGGTGTACCTTAAGGACTGTCTGCTAGAAATGAGAACATGATGCTCCCTCAGCTGCTATTGTCCACGTGCTGCATTTTCTCCATAAAACATGCATACATGTTTTTAAGTGTGCATACACACACACAGGGGGTGAGGGGGTGGAGACCCACAGTTCCATTAAGAAAAATTATATATGTGTATGCATATATATATGTCTGTGGGCATGCAAAACAATCGAGTCCAACTGCTGAAACCACCTACAGTTTCACAGTGCTGCTGCTACGCCATAAGGAACCGCAGCAGAGTAGGTTCCAGTAATTACTGCTGCTTCCCTCCCAGTGCAGTACTCTTTTGGATGAGAAGCAAACAGGTGGGACAGAGGAATTCAGTCTCATTTTAGACCACTTAAACAACACCTTCCTTTTACAGAACAAGCAGAAATGTCAAGGAACCGACAGTGTGAAGCCTACCGAGCCACGACTCCTCCTTGTCCTCATGCTATGCTTTCCACTAAGTCCATCATCTTCCTCTTTGACAGGCTTAAACATAAAGGGTGGAGGGTCTACGGGCTTCTCAATGGGTGGCAGCTCTCCGTACTTCTTGAAGTGAATACGACAATCTGTGCACAGTAAGATGTTTTCTCGACCGCCGTGGTGCCAGTCCTTGGAGGCTTGGGGCAGAAAAAGCAACAGCTTAGAAATATGCAATCTGCTAGATGGTCAGCATAAGTGTATTGCATTATTACAAAAACAAAGCAAAAAAAAACCAACCCCAACCCACCAGGAAATCCACACCACTACGGAAGTATCTGCTTTTCTACTTGCAGCTAACTGTGCAATCTCCACAAACTTTGCCCTGTTCCAAGCTTCATCTGCCTTCCGGTGCACAGCTTCTTCAATGTTCAATTTAAAAAACACTTGTTTACTTAAGCAACTTGAGCTCTGAAAATAACAAAGGAAGAAGTCTCATCTGCTCTACCTGGGAAGTGACAGGCAGCTATTATTCTCCAAAGCTGGGGTTTCTTAAAAGAGAAGTGAACCGTGCACTTCTCACTTCCTTCCCTTACCATGGGGCTCCCACCACGCCACGCAGGCACCCAAATGCAAGGCAGCCTCCATGTTGGTGCCCTATGAAGAAGTTTTGCACAGGACAGTCGCTGCTCAGTGTTGACTTGTTGGGCACAAACACATTGTATCAAGAACTTTGTTTGGATTTGCAGATTTTACTGCATAGATGGTCACCTCCCAGGACTCTCCACTGTCTCAGCAATAGTAATTTGCAGCCATAAGGCATTATCAACGCTTCTCTGAGTGCTGCATGTTTCAGCTGATTCAACCCCACGTTTTCTGAACAGCTGTACACACAAGCACATGCTTGGATGAACCTGTGTAGAAAAGGCAGCAGAGAGGCAGGGAAGCACAGCAAGAATCAGGCACGTACTGGTTGTGAAGCAGTGACGGCAGGCGTAGCCCTTCAGCTCCTGTTCACTGTCCTCACTGTCGAAGTCATCTTCACTGGCCGAGCTCAAGTCCACTGAATATTTAAAGAAAAAGACAAGAAGAGGGAAAGAGAAAACAAGAATTCAGCAGGATTTTCTGTTTCTGCCTACCTGGCTGCAATAACCATCAGCAATGATGGCTCTTGCTTAAATTCTGTGACTTCCTACAACCCCTCTGCCTTGGCTGTCCATCGTATCAGTTCTGCAAACTAAACAAGACATGACGTGCTGAATCTACAGATGAAAAAAAAAAGCATTCCAGGAATGTACAAAGTGATCCAATTATCCAATCCACAGAGCCTTTGGTTTGGTAGATGATATCTTTCCAATTAAGCTGTTGCTCACCACTGTGCTAGCAAGAGAGGCAGTGTTCCTACAGAACGATTTAGGAGAGAAAGGAGCTTTGTGTCCAGAACCTGGTCAAATTTAAAGCAGGATCCTATTAGTTTTCCAGTCCTTAATGCGAGGCTCCTTGAGTTGCAACCTGAAGCAACATTACATCTTCAGAATGTCCCATTTCAAAGAAGCAGAGAACATGGCCCCAGACACCTTCCTTTGCTGCAAGCAGCATGTAACACATTATCTAACTATGATGCTGAGAGCTAAAAAGCACCGCTTAAACCACAGAAGATCTGCAGACACCACAAACTTTACCCTTCCTTGTCTTCTAAAACAACTCTCGACCAAATCCCTCCTTGTTGAGAGCACTGCACTTTTCTAACCACTCACTATGAACTGACAATGTAATGGATTGCAAATTGTCACCAGTAGAAAACTCTGTTGAGGATATCACTCTGACGTGTGGCATCTTTTCTTCACATCTTTAATTAGAAAAGAAGCCTCTGATGCAAGAACACTGAATTTCTAAAGGTTCTGGGAGGCTATTTTGTCATACATGCAGGTTACAGAGTGTTACAGCTCTTGCCACTGGCTGCTGGCACCACCACCATTTATTTCTGCCTTAATTCTCACCAGTGTTTAAACCTCAGCTGCACAGCTAACATCAGGCTACAACTCTGTTTCTTTGAGTAAGCTGATTTTTACTCTCATCCTGCAGTCAGATCCATACCAACCCTTTCAGCCACACGAACTCAGATGAGCTGTCTTGGACTGAGCTGTACAGCCAAGACCTGCACTTCTTGTGCACGCAGGAACGGCCATAAATCCCATCAATCTCAGCACAGAGCAGCTAGCAGCCCTTGCTGTCTCACTCCTACTCTCCCCACAATTCTCCCTCCTTCCTTACTTAACATACTCTCTACTACCCCCACATTAATAACACTGTGTAAAATCCTGCCTTCCACACAGTGCCTTTAAAAGGCACACAAAACGTGCTGTGTTCAGTCCACGGATGCCATCAGCCTCTGACAGAAACGTTCATAAATGCACAACCACATAACTAACCATAACCTCTTACAACACAGCACATCTTGCTGCTTTGGGCAATTATTCTTTCTTTCGACCCTTCTGCTTCAATCAAGGCCAAAGCACTTCTATGATAAATGAAGACACAGGAGCACTGCCTGCAGCACCACGTTGTGATAAAGCAGATGGAATGGTCACTGTGTAAGGATGAAAGGACTTCTTTTGCATTTTCTCATTCCCATTACTGTAATAAGCCTGGAGAAAGTGCCACACAAAACCAAGACAATTCAGCACCAGGGCAATGTTTCCATCCTAACACGATGCTTTTAACAACTACACACAGCACTGCTGATCAAAGATGCCTACCACATTCCAGCATAATGGTACAAGAACAGCAGAGGGCAGCTGCCTGAACTCCATTTCCTTGCCATATTCACTCAAAGGTACAGCACCACTATGTTACTGTCTCTCCATGCACCTAAACAAAGACAAATGCATTGCTTTCAGCTTCCACTTACAGAATTCACTGGAGGGGGGCCTGGAGGGAGTGTTGACCGGAGTGGAAGCAGTTCGAGTTTTAATTCTCCGAAACACAGCCTGCCTTCGATGCCTACGGTGGGCTCGAGAACTTGCTGCTTCAGGGGTTTTCTTCCAATAGTAATAGAAGGTGATTAGTTCTCCCTGCAAATACAGAAGGAATATGTTAGAGGGGCAAGCAATTCTGACTTGTCAGCTTTTCTCCTCCCCCCTGCTCTATCTACATGCACACGTGTTTTTACAGGAAGCTTCACGATGCGTTTCAGCCAGAGAAAAGAATCCTTTAGGTAGAACAGAAAAACCTCCAGTGACTGTCGTTCGCTGCTGGAGGGGGGAGAAGGGAGGCACAGAAGCAGCCAAGGGCCTTCTGCTGCCCTCCACCTCCCCTGGAACAGAGGGCTGAGGTCTCCAGCCTGGCACTGCAGAGCCCCCAGGAGCCCCTGCTCTGCAGCTGCACAGCGTGGGGCTTTAATCTCCCTTCTCTTACTTTGAAAGCCCATCATTTCCTGGCAACTTGTCTGCCTCCAAGGGAGAAGGTGCTGCTCCTTTCAAGTTGCAAGAGGAAACGGAGGAACTCTGAGCAACCCCTTGGAAACTGGCATCAGCACCAACGCACCTGGGCTGCCCACAGAGAGGGCTGAACTGCACTGTGTGCAACCAGACCCCATAACCCCAGCCTGCTCTCAGTGGGGCACATCACTCAATCTGAGGCTAATAAAGACACACCCTTAATCCAACCTCTCCCAAGGGCCTCAAACAAGCAATTACAGCCACAACTAACATCTGCACCGCCGAAACACTTGTAAGACAAAAGGAGGATGTTGTTCTAGACATTAACCGCTGACATCTGAGACACTTGAAGGGTTTTATCCGCGCCTCCTTCGAAAATAGAAACGCCAAGAAAAGAGCACAACCACGACTCTGGCTACTGACAGAGGCAGCTGAGATGTGTTTCTGGAGCAACACAGAGCCCTGCTGCTCTGCCATTCCACCTTCTGAGCAGCACGCTCCATGTCTGCCCAGTGCTGCTTGCTGGGCACCAGTGGCACCAGGAGGCACACAGGGCTCTGCAGAGAAGCGTGGGCAATGCTGCTCTGCACACGAAGCCTCTTAGAAACGATGCCTATAAATTCATTGAGAGCAAACCTCAGGTGCCAGCACCAAGGAACAAGTCGGTAAATCGTCCGTCTGGATGTCGGTGAATTGACGTGTCCTCTGACATATGGCAATGGCAGGGTGGAATCCAATCTGTTTTCCTCCCATCATAAAGGAGGAAACGGGAACCTATTTGAGCTCTATTTACACACGGCGAACCCATCAGGTCCCTGGGGAAGTTTAACAACTCACGCTTGCACTGCATCATACAAAAAGCTCGTTTAAGGAATGAAGAAATGGTGCGTACTTATGAAAAATACCATTTCTGTGATCACAGCACTTCTCTTTTCCCTGAGAACCTCTCAGAACTGCACTGCATAAAGCTGAAAGCAAAGTTTATTCAACAATGAACTGTGCCACCACTGCAATCCCTTTATCAGCGAGTGACTCAACTTCCCCGCAGACAGCAGCAGCAGGCACAGGGGAAGCACAAACAGAAGATGCCTGTGCTGCACGCACATCACACCACAAAAATTCCACGCCAGATCTTATTAGCTGCCTGGCCATCCAATGCTGTATTGTCTACCTGGGGGATTAAAGCAGCCTGGAAGGATTAGAAGCAGCGCGCTGGGGCTGCACGGGTGGCAGCAGCTCAGCACAAAGGGAACCGTCGGGAAAGCCTCGGTTCTATCGACGGGAGGAAAACAGCTCCCAGCTTGGCTGCAAGAGAAGTCAAATGAACTTTAATCAAACATGCAGAGCGTGCGCTGCCGAACCCCGGCGCACATCAATTCAGGGAACAAAAGCTGTTGCAGAAATCAATAGCCTACTGAAACATTAACACAGGCGGGCATTGATCAAAAGGCCCGCTTACAAAAGGCAGCCTTGCAAATTAGCCCATGTTTTTGCTTGCAAGCAAACAGAGAAGCACAAACATGAATGGCCTGCAACAATCATTTTGTTGTGGTGCTCTCAGCTCACCTCACCATGAGGCCCTGCAGCCGTCCATCGCCCTGCAGCTCAGCTTGCACCCATCCCACAAACTGCCAGCAGCTCACCCCCTTCCTATCTCCTGCCAAGGCCACGCCAATGCCTTCCTGCTTCAGGGACACACAGAAAAAGCCACACTTCATATCCTTCTCCCTGAGTTCCAGGCTTTGAGTTTAAAGGGAAAGGAATGCTGCGGACCCACTGGCCAGGAGCTTCCCAACAGCCTCCATCCTCCCCAGCACCACGCTGCCATCTCTCAGCAATAAACCCCTCAGCCTTTCTCTTGCAACTCCCACAGCCTCAGCTCCTGCAGCTCAGCCCACTTGTCCCAGCCACATTGCACAACCCCAGGGCAGCCCTTATTGCTTCCTCCCCGCCTTGAACAAACTGCCAGCAGTGCAGCATGCCCTGCTCTCTCATTTATCACTGCTTTGCAAACGCACAGCACACAGTACAAGCTGTGCCCCATGTTTGTGTTTAGTCTTGCCTTGGGTACACAAAGGCTCAGCCCTGCTGCAGCACCGCTCCCCGTCGCACAAATGCACCAACTTACCTTCAAGTATCTGTTGTGCTTTAACAGAGTGAGCAAACATCCTAATTGCTCTTTAATTTCCCCAGAGCCTACCTCTGTCAGGAGAAAAAATATCAGGGGGGCAGCGAGGCTGTAATTAAACAGCAAAGGTAAACAGCAACTCCCCCAAACAGCCCTACCACCAGCCGCAGCGGAGCAGAGGGCAACAGACTGTCCAGCTGTGGTCTGAATGAATTCACATCGGGGTGTCACTGTGCCACTTCAGCTAATGCTGCACCTCTCCTGGACTGAACAGCCCCAGCATCACCACCAGCATCACCACCAGCATCACCACCAGCATCACCACCAGCCCCAGTGCTGCCCACCCGGGCACATGAGCTGCACAACCATAGTGCTCAGCTTGGTCTGCGTGGCTCTGTCAGCTGTGACAAATAGGTTTGCATATGTTCTAATTAAGCAGTGAGTCTCTGCAGCCTGTTCAGGAACACTGATTAATGCTTGCATCGGAATACTGCATAACCTAAAACATTACTAGAATGTTAAGAGAGGCTTTTAAAACCAAGCAATACCTTACTAATGCTACAAAAACCAAATTAAAAATGACACAGTGCTTTCTAAGGAATACCATGCAGGCCTCAGCGTACTTTGAGGGGCTCAGTTATTTATCCAGCAGTTCCTCCAACCACCCATTATCTCCTGAACTGCTGCTCTCCTGCTCCCAACTCTCCCTGCCCTCATCGTGTCTCCCTGTCCTGCAAACAGCAAGGTAAGCTTCCTGGTTTCATTTTGTACCTCCTGGCAAAACCATCTGGCTGAGTGGGAAGCAAAAGAGGTCGGTATGTGAGACACCCAGGCTAAGCCACTGGGATTTCATGCCAAATTGTCAATGCACCCCCAATACAGGAGCACTCACAGAGCTCCCTGGGAACCCAGCTGAGGCTCCATCTGTAGTTTTTGGGTTTCATTTTGGTATGGAAAAACCTGCCACCCATCCAATACAGCTTTGTGCTTTCTCAGTGCTTTTGCCAGCTGAGTAATTCTGCCCTGCTCAGCCCTCGCAGACACAGCAAGAGCTTCCACCTCCCCCAAATTACACCTTTACAGAAGCAAAGTGCAACCACAGTGACCCCCCTCAAGCCACAGAACAGCCCACTGGTGACAGCCAGGCTCTAAAACTCCTCCAGCCATCACCACTAGGTTTATGGAGCTGGGCTCATCCCCACCAAGGGCTGTGTTCCCCAGCAGCTCCTCTTCTGCCCTCAATAGGAGCTGCTTTTCTCTTGGGTCAGTACCCCTGTTTCATTCCTATCACTTGGCTGTAGGGTTTTAGCAAACCACAGAGGAATCCAAATGTTATTGTGCACAGCCCCAAAGAATGTCTGTGTCAGGGCTCAGTGCCACACTTAACTGATGACTTCCACGCAGCCTATTTGCTAACTTTCTCCACTGTTTGCAATTAAGGTTGCAATATCCCAGCAGGAAATAAGATAACGAGCAAGTCTCAGAAGGGACTCTTTGCTAACTTTTCTGGGTGAGCAGCTCTCGTTCCTTGTTTCTAGGGCTGGAAGCACCAGTTTGAGCAGCTCTGCGCAACCAGCACAGAGCAAGGCGCTGCTTTGTTCTGAGCCTCCGCCGCAGCTGGAAGCTGTTGACCCTCTCTCTCCAGCTGTATGTCATGCCAGAAGGAAAAGCAAGCTTTGTAATTACGGCTTCTTCCTCCAGAGACTCCTCTTTGTTAATCAGAGGCCCCGAGATCCCCAGGGGACTCGCAGGCTGCTGGCTGCATCCATGACTAATTATGAGATCCTCTCTAGATAGCGTCACAGCAGTTCCCCAGCACTGCCACCAGGTACGCCAGGCAGGGCTCTCTCTGGAGCTGGATCAATTAAGAGGTTATCAAAACAGCCCACGAGTTAAGCACCTGCTCGCCTTACCCGCATCTGTTAAGGACTGGTTTTCTACTCACTGCCCCTTCGCAGCTTCTCTTACCCAAATTTCTGGGAACTCTCACCCGCCCCATCCCAGCAATGCACGATCCAAGGCGAAGGTGTTGGCTGCGGCTCACGTGGGTGCACACATGAGAGAGCAGGCGTGCATCGGCAAGCCATAAAGCTGTTAAAGCGACCGCACTCCATCCCGTAAACAGCCTTCTATTTATCTGTCCTTCATTACATGCACAATCTTATTATCTCTGCACGTCCTCAAAGCGACAGCCGTCAGGGTCACCCCATAAAATATACATCGGCAGCGTTACATTTAATGACTGGAGCGGGAAGAGAAATGAAGGGTGGGAGGGGTGGAGGACTGCGGCTGCTTTAAAGGGATCATCAGTTAGATCTGTGCATTTCCTGAGGTGATAATTGAATGACAGTGGCTGGAGGGGAATCCATTTTTGAGCTTAAGAAAAGACTGTTAAGAAAAAAATGTTTTTGTACTGCGGCACATAATGGCTGCCGGAAAATGAGAACGGTTCCCTCGACCACAGCAGCTCCTCTGCTTTATGGCTTTTATGGGGCTGAACGTCGCTGAGCTCGCTCAGCAGCTCACACCGACCCCAAACACAAGCAGACTTTGGTAATCCTAGCTCAGAGCAGACGACGTCGCGTCGTGGCTCGCGTGTCAACTTCAATTAATTTAAATGAAAGATCAATTTGCAAATGGGCACACGGGCACAAAGTGACATCTCGAGTGAAGGGACAGCAGCGCCCCACACTCTCTTGTATTAAAAAATTAATTGTCATACTGTAATGTTCAGCAAGGAGATTAATGCCCCTGCGTCTCAGTGAGGTGTTCATGCTCTCGCTTGTGTCTTCATTACTGCATGATGGCAATTGGACAAACAGAACCTTATCAAAACACGTCCTCAGATATGATTTCATCGCACTTGTTCCATCGCTGACTGCCTCACAGGAAGCACTGCAGACCTGTAATAAGGTACACGGCTCCCAGCTGAGGGTCTGCAGCACAAGGAGTGTGGCAGCTCGTTGCCATCCCCCCACCTGAGCAGCACATGGATGGTCTGGAAAGCACCTCCCCACCACCGGCGTTCCCTCTTAGCTCCTCTGCAGGCAGATATGTGGGCCCAGTGGCTCTGCAGGTCCCCATCTGTCCCAGCAATGATCCCAGCATGCCGCCCAGTCCCGGCCCCAGCACTTCCCTGAGCAAGGCAACAGAAGGAACCGAAGCAAAAAGATGAAAACTCTGTCAGTTCCATCCGATTTTCCCCTTTTAACAGGACAAGAAGAGATGAAAGGTAAATAAGGAATTAGTCATTTGTGTACTGAATGTCAAATACTGTAATTGCTTTCATTTCAATACAGCAATGAGAACCAAGGCCTGCTGCTGGGAGCCGCCAGCTCTGCCGCAGCCCCTGGTGTGCTGCACACTGCTGTGCTCCCATCTCTACGGAGCAGATGTTTCAGGTTTCCCAGACACATCTGTGATGAATCACACAAGGCTTGGCTTGTCAAACGTGAGCATTATCTGCACTGACATGCAGCTTCCGCCCTTTGCAGCTCACCGCCCATAGGGGAGCTGCCGAGTTTCGACATTTATTGAAGCCGTATTTAAACAGACAGTGCTTGGAAAATACCAAAAAATGACACAAGAGGCAACAAACTACACGAAATAACCCTCTTTGCTAATGAGGAAAGCGAAAATGAAATCGTGCAAACAGAGCAGAACCCGCAATCTCTTTTTTACTGCAGCTGAAACCACTGCAACAAGTTGCTTTGTGATGAAAACTGCCCGAGCCCTGACTGCACGCTGGAGACAGCTCAACCTGACCTCTAACCAAAGCCTTTGGGGCAGCCAAGCAGCACTTGAACAAGTCAATAACCCCCATTTTGCACCTGGAAGCACTGAAGGAGCTGGTGCAGCCACCTCAGTGCAGGCATTGCACTGGGACAGAGGGGCTCCTGCTCTCCTGCTCAGTCTGCTATGCACAAAGGAACAAACTTCCCACAAACAAAAGCTCTCTGACAGCCACCCCCGTCATTAAGCCTTGATTTTAAACAGACTCCGTCCGCTCGGATCCGATCCCTGCACAGCTGTTTTCCTTTTACTGCTCTCCAAGAACATTCCTCCAAAGCAGGAGATTTTCTAGATGAAGTGCAGAGGGCGCGGGGTGCTCCCAGCTCTTCCTGTTTATGGGAGCGATAGTGGAAATACGGCTCTCGAGGCAGGACATCAAACATAAAAAGGTGCCACATGAGCAGCTTATCCCTCGGTTACTGCTGCTCCTTCTGTCTCAAATTCTTTCTGTCATGAAAAGAAGTCTGTAGCAAGCAAAACCCAACTAAAAGGCAACGGTAAGAGTTACAAAGCTTTATGAGAAAGACCAATTCACCGCAGCTTACTGTAATGCCTACACACGAGTTCAGAAGTGAAAGGCATTGCTAATTCTCAGCAGCACAGAACTCAGAGGCAGGAGCAGAAACCCAAGATTCCCACCAGTGGGAAAGCTCACCTTCTGATGGCTCTTTCTCCCAGTTTGGGCAGATTTCTGAGCCAGTGATGACTGTGGTGCTAAAAAAGGCACCTCCGTGTATCTAGAGATGGAAAAGCTGCTAACATAGGGGGCAGTGCTGGCCGAGCAAATGGCTACAGACCTTATGGGCTTTGACATGGACTGTGATCACCTCCTGAAGGGGTTTGGGAGACGGCTGCTGCCTCTCTCTGCACCTCACCCCATCCAGCACAAGCAGACCCTGCTGTGGGTGCCCAACAGCTCCCATCACCCTGTGTCCTGTCTTGGCCTTCTGGCACTGCCCATCCCTCATTACCAGCTCATGAACAAGCAGCTGTATCAATTAAGGGCTCCAGATCTCTTTGCTGTTACGTTCAGGCTGAGCCAACGTGCCTTGGAAGCCCAGGTATTCCATGCTTACTGAACACTGCAGTCCTTATCCCTGCTCACACAGCGTTCTGATGCTTCCCAGGAGGCAGTGAGTGATCAGTTTAATTAGTGGCTTGTATTCACGTGGCAATCAAGGTGTCAGAAAGCGAAGGAGAAGCACTTACAATTGAGAACTTCAAAAGAACAACAACAACCAAGAGGTTACAACAACACTTGCTGGCCTCCTTCATAAACACGGAGCCTACTGGAATATGTTTCATCTTATGCATGTCCCAAAAGGATATTCTCCCTTTAAATGATAAGCTGTAGCCACAACATTTCTAAAATTGTTGAGAGATGAATATTTCCAAGTTTGCCAGAGGGCAAGCTGCACTATTTGCAATAAAAGCCAAACAGCTGCTCACAGCAGCACCCTGAGCTTCCAACAAGACAAAATGCTGACATTCTGTCTTTCATCCCTATTAGCCACCGAGCTTCCCCACTGCACTTTTTGCCTCACTTTCGCTTCTCAGGAGCCATCTGCCCTCCTCTGCAGCCTTCTACCAGACCTGTGGGCTCATACAGCAATGCCACCATGACTCCTCAAAGACACAGCAACCACGGGAGAGCTCTGTGCCACAAACACCTCGTGCTGGGTGTTCAGCACGTGCCAGCCTGAGATGGGGGCTGCCAGACACCCACATGGGGGGAACACACGTTCTGCTTCCAGCTGTGGAAGATTTCCCTTTGTGAAGCAACATTTATTAAGGCAGCGCTTGGGCTCAGGGCCAAACACACCAGGAGAACACATGTATTGCACAAGCGAATGTTTCCTTCAGCAATGGGTTTCTGTGCGTGCTGCACATCCAGCTTGCAGGACGAAGGCTGGCTCAGAAAGGCTGTGCTGGCATCACGCTGCAAACCATTGTGGGTGACATGGAAGAGCAGCAGCCTAGGGATCAGCAAGGCAGTGCAGCACACACACAGAGCAGGACAGAGGTGACTCCAGGCAGGCCAGCCCAGCAGGCATAAAGAAAGACTGTTCTAAAACAGTATTAGAAGGAGATCCTTGGTAGCTGACATCTTTCTAGTCTCTCTGAACGTGGAATCTCTGTTTTCCATATGAAATATTCAATAACCTAAGAATGCTCTCAGCTTTACGTGCAGTTCTCCATTAATTAGGAGCAAATCACAGCAGTGACAGCCATCTCAGCCCCTAAATGCATCTGCTGCTTCAAACAATTCATCACCTCAAGTTATTCAACAGCAACACTATTACCCTGCGACAGCTTTTCTGTTCAGCTTAACTCTTCCCTACCTGCTTGTCCAGCTTTTGGGCTGGCAGCACCCAGTTCTGCCAACCACAACCCCCAACCTCTGCCAAATGCAACCCCTAATCCTGCCAGCTTAGGAAAGTACAAAGAAACAGAAAACCAAGGACTGGAGACACAAGCTCCATGCAAATGGTATGAACAACAAAAACAAGAGGGGAAATACAGAAAACGGTGCATTAGACAAATGGAATCACTTTCTGGTGTTTTTCTGCGGCAGTCTCGCAGCAGCATTATTAGCATCTCTCTCAAACATTCCATGAATCTTTCATGCACAAACAGGCAGCAGAGGCCCAAGGAACACCTGGCATTTCACTCAGGCGCGTAAGAATTTTTGCATTGGATATTTTACACCACATAAAAGCATCAGCAACTGCTCCGGGTCCGAGCACACCAAGCAACGGGCAGCAGCTGAGTGCCACAGCTCAGCTCTGCAGCAGGATGGATTCCAGGAGCCCAATGCCCATCGCTTTCTCCTTCGGTGTGCAAGGCACACAAACACCACGAGAGGAAAAGAATGAGCAGCTCTCCTGGACATGAGCAAGCTGTGACCGTGCTGCTTTGGGTTCTCTACCTGCGTTCCCCCATTGGGCTCTGCAGGGTGATGGAGGAGAAAACACAGCAGTGCTCTGGGCCTGGAGAGATGGGCAGCTGTCACCCAGTGCTAAGCAAGAGAAGCAGGAAAAAAATGAGATTCCCAAGTTCCTAAATAGCTCAGCCATCTTGTAGGGAGAATTATAAACTCTGAAGTGATGTTTGCATTAAAGCTTCAGCCACTGGCAGGGCAGCTTTCTGACTGATGCAAGTGACAGAACAACGCTGCTGTTTGGTGTAACACAGCGTTTCTGCCATTCTCCTCCAGCATTTCTGCTGCACAGTCTCCAGGTGGTGTGGAAGCATGTGCTATGAGGTTGGATAAATACACCATTTTGAGCCTCACACAAAGGAAAAGAAAAAAGCAACATCAAGCCATGAAAAATTGAAGCAAACAAACAAGAAAAGCCAGCGACTTCTCAAGCACTCTTTTCATGCAGGGTGGGGATGGGCTGGCAGGTCTCACTTGTTAAGTGCAGAATGACTTCTCAGGAAGAGAGCAGCACATCTTTACAGCCAGCACTCCTCCCGTGGTCAGCATTGCTGTTGAACACATTAACACCACGCTCTGCACTCGGAGGAAGTCTCTGCCTGTGTCCATGCACCCCAATCTCTGTTCACCTCCTACGAGCCAAACTTTCACAGCAGAGCTCAGCTCACCAGGCAATACTCCTGAAAGACATTTTTATCTTCAAAAGCAACAGCATCAGAACCAAGGTAGGTTTGCCTATGAGAGAAATGTGGCACAGGACCCACAGCACGTGCCAGAGAGAGAACCATGGAACCCGGAGCTAACTGGCCCCACATCTGAATATTAAAAGCAATCCTTTGCAATATAAAGGAGTCGGGCAGCCCATAGGGCATCAGTGTGTGATCTCCAAAGGCTGACACTAACCTTACCCTTGGAAACTAATTTTTGGGAGCACCGCTGCTCACACGGCTGGGAGATCCTTCGTGCCTGCCTGAATGCAAGCCTGCAGTGTTAGCAGACACAGGCAATGGATTTGGAATGATGGGGTTTTGTGTGCATGTTTTGTGGGGGACTTTCATTTATTTGCTTACAATGTGAAACAACAGTGTGACTTCCCCACGTTCCCATCAATCCCTCCCAGCCTCCATCGCCCAAGGCGAGGAGGAACCAGGGAACAGTGGGGCACACGCAGTGCAATGGCCAGGTTTGTGAGCAGGCACATTCTGCTGCACATCAGTTTAACTTTCTGTAGCAAAATGACGTTTTTTCTGAACAAGTGTGCGAGCCAACCTTCCCACGTGGAAAAGCTGAAAGTGAGACCACAGCGCTTAAAAGCAAAATTAACTGCAATTTGAATGCTGCAAGGAGATACCTATGCATATGATTGCTTTCCATTGAAGAAGGAACAATCAGAAAGAACAGTTATTTACTGCATGGATATAAAGACTTCTAAGGACGTTTGAATTACTGAACAGATTACAGGTGGGGAAAGGTGAAAGCGCTACGAGGCACAGCATGGGTCACTTGTTTTGATCCATTACCTGCAGCACTCTGCAAACGACAAACCCAATGCCCAACAGGAAAGCCCAGCAAAGCCTCAGTTAACACAGATTCATTCCCTTACAGTCCCTCCTAGCAGATGATTACCCTGGATGCAGTAACACCCACAAGGAGAGCTCGACGAGGCATCAACTCCCACAGGACACTTTAAATTCAAAGTCCCCAAAGCATCCAAAGCTGTAACACATACAATTCCAAACTCAAACAGAGTTCTTATACTGATGGTGAGTATTCACTTTGGGTTTTGATTTGTTTCTAAAAAGCACTGCAGGCCTTCTTCCTTTGCATTTCCCTCCTCAGAAGAAAGCTGCTGCTAACCCACCAGCTCTGCCCGCTCCCTGCAGAAAGCACTTGGGACACTGCAAGCAATAAGACACGTTTTCCATTACTCATGTTCCCCTAACTCATCCACACTACCAGCAAAGCAGTTTCAAAGCTGCATCCACTCTCACTGTCACACACACACAACACAGCCTTTCTTGGTTCACCATCCAGCTTCCTCTGCAGTTTGCTTACTCATCAGGACCAAACCAGGCACCCAGAGGAGCCCCAGCAGGTGCACAACCTGCAGCTTGCCAGCACCGCTGCTCGCCCTGCATCCTGCCCATGCAGACCTTCAGAAGTGCTTCCAAGCAAACCGAGTATGAGCATCCTTACAAAAGGGCTCTTTAACCCACTGAAGGATGTAACTGAAGGCTGCACACTGGTTCTGTTCAGCAGACACAGGTGCCCACAGCCCGGGTTCTCAGCGCTGCAGCAGGCGCCCGTCCCTGCTGATGGATCCTGGAGCTGCCAGGAAGCCAGCAGCCTCCAAGCAGGCAACGTCAACATGAATTACAGTGACAAGGGGAAATAATGCAGAGGCAAGCAAGCTCTGGCAGCATCTAACTTACTTTCCTACCGCCCTCCAAGAACTCTTCTAATGGAACAAAATGGAAAGCACAGCCACCAACAGCCATCCACAAGCAGGGAGAGCTCCTCTGCACTGTTCAATCTGCAAAGATTTCAACTGCAGACGTTATCCCCATTAAAGGAACTACTTCCTAAGAGCCTTCCTTTGGCCAAGGGATTGTAAACACCCCAGGAAAGCTGCAAATGCTGGAGGCTGCTGAGCAGAGCGTTTGGAAGCAAGCTACACAATGGACTCTTTCAGCACTGGAGAAAAGATGATGCATTCCTGGAGACAGAACAAAGCAAAAACGCCCCAAAATCAGTAGCCCAGAGAACTTATTCCTCAGATAAAAAGTCCCAGCCACTCTCATTTTCTTCTTCCATTCCAACATGACCTTTAGGAAGGATGGGCGCACAGAGCAGCATGCCAGGATGGCTGTTTATCTGCAGCCTGCAGGGCTCCTTCCCCATTCTCGGCACAAGATGGCAACTACAGAAATCATACACAATGTGAAGCCTGAGCCTAAGAATTGCCCATATCTTTTGTATGGAAGTTCATTTGAAAAGGTTAAAGCTATGCTTCAGTAACTCGAAAGAACAAAAAGTTAAGGCTGGTTTGGCAAAGGCAGACATATATAAAACTAAGCACTCAGTGGCAGCTCATGTGAATTTATTACGTATCATTTAAGTGCTCAAGCCATGAAAACTTGTACAGCACAATTCCTAAATGTCAGCAGGGTGGGTTTTTTTTTTTGAAGAGCGATGACTCAAGATTGTGTAAACACGGGATAAGAACTATGGGAGCAAATGGAGGAGGAGGGAAAACGCTAGGGCAATTTTCACTTAAATGCTTAACAACCCCATTCATTTGTCTTTGGCAGCACTGTTAATATGCTCTAAGGAGAAACATTCTGAAGATACGGAGAGGCAAGTGGGGTCACTCCTATTGACCAGCACCAGCAGCTTACAGTCTCCTTCTGCCTCTTTACAGCAGACACAAGCCTATTAAACACAACTTGCCAACAGCAAATCCTGCCATGGTCCCATGGTTTCCTTCCAACGCTTTGATCCCAAATACATCTCGGACAGCTACACGTTAAAACTCTCTGCTCAAATCTGACCAAGACTCCTCCCTCCTTTTCGTTCCGTATCTGAAAGCCATTTGCAGCATTTCTGAAAGGCTACAAGTGCAAGACAGATAGACATTCTTCTGAAACAAAAACATTGCTCACCTTACAAGGATATAAATAATGGAGCGATAGGAAGGAGACCTATGTGCCCACACTGAGCAGACAAATTCTTTTTAGAAGCTCTCACGCTCACAACAAAAGAATGTTCTAAAGCCAGGCAACAAAAATCCATCACATCAAATGGCACAGAATAAGAACATGAGCTGGAATTGTTAAATCAATACAACTTTAACACAGCACCGAAGGTGGAAAGCCTTTGTCCATGCCACTTCATCCTAACAAGGCGAAAGTCTAGATATGCAACCCACTGAGTTATTCTACATGCCAGATCTAATGCAACAGAGGGAATGGGGATGAATGCATGTTTCCACATCCTCTTTAAACAAGCAGAATATGCAAAGTTTATGGCACATTTTTAATCACTTCTGCATCTGCAAGTTTATTAAATCCCCCAGAACAAAACTGAGGTCGAGATCAAAAAACCACTTATCTCTGCAAATTACCTTCTTCCATTATCTAAGCCATTATACGTTGCAAATATATTGCTCCAACGCAATGAAAGGAAACCTAAGCAGAAAGCACAGTCCTTGTTGACATCCAGGTTGCAGAGCACACTGAAACACGAGTGCATGTGAAGAATGCTGGGCAGGCCAGAAGGCTTACTGCACCAGGCAGCCAATGCTCAACTTATGGGGCCATGGTGCTCATATGGTGTGCCCTCTCCTTCACAGGCAACATGGAAAGCGTATCTGGGGCTTTGAAAAACAATACCCAAGTACTGACAGTGGCAGAATCTCTCTTTTCCCCATCTTGGGCTGCTAAGTTGAAATGAGAGAGCATCATTTCCGAGTATCAAAACTGTTAGCAAGTAAAATCTGTAACGAGAGGCTGATGTTAAGGTACAGAGGATGCCTAGGAGGCTTAAAGGAAGGAAAAGGAACAGATGGGAAGCAACAGAGGTAAGGGTGCAGGAAGAAGAAAATAAGAAGGGCTGGTTTTATGGCTCAGTGGATTTTCTTTTTTAGTTGGCAAGCTTTATTTCTCCAGCTCTCTCCTACAGCAATTCAGGTTATCAAAGAGTCACGCTTTGGCAAGGATCACCTTCTGAGCCATAACCAGAAAAACAAAAGAGCCATAATTAAGCTTACCAAAAACAAAGCCATTCAGACAAAGTAACACAAGCAACACAACCTCGTTCCCTGCACCACATCTTCATTGCTGGCCAAAAGCCATCAGTTTTCGTGACTTATTTCCCCCTCCCACCCTGGAATCTTACAACAGTGCTCCCAGGGCCTGGTCAGAACACCTAGCTCCTCTCCGAGCTGAGTTTGTGTGAGGTCAGCTTTTCATGAGGTCAAAAACACAGCATGTGGAAAGCGTTACGGCTGTTATGTAGCAGACGGGGTTCTTATAACTACTACTGTTCAACTCAGAAATCCTGGAGCTTCACAGATCATTAGAGGTTTCTGAACCGCAGAGAAGGGCAGAGTGAGCAAAATCAATCAGGAGCTCCTATGGGATGCACTGGTGCTCACACAACACGGGGCACAGGGCACAACGCAGACTCAGGAACCAAACAGGAGGGCTTCTCCAACTGCACGAGGAAGGAGCTGGTTTGTAACTGGGATGCACCCTCCTTCAACATCAGGGTCTAGAGGCACTGCACAAATAACTCAGCTTGTGTCAGGGAAACAGGCAGGAAGGGAAGAGAGGAGGGGCAGCAAACTGGTCCAGCTTCTATTGACCAGGGGACCAGAACCAACACGGAGTTGCATCAGCACTGCTCACACCTTTCATCTTGTCATCAATCTTGTAGCACCTCAACTCCCAAGTGCTAAAATCCAGCAATTACAAGAGAACCGTGCTGCCTTTCCTGCAAGTTCCTAAGTTCGTATTTGCAAAGAAACGGGGAGCTGCAAAATTTCATCTTGAAAGACAGAAACCAAAAGGAACTCCATCCCAACCTCCTGCGACCTTCCAAAATGTGGGATTTCAAAAGCAGAAGGTTTCATGGGGAACCTGCTTTGGTGACCTATGTTCAAGCAGTAGCTCAGCCGAGCTGCACCGCACACTGCTGATCTCAGCCATGTGCTGCTGAGATGAGAGCAGTGGGTGCTTACCCCAAGAAGACATCATTTGCCTCTTTACACCCTGACAAGTTGAGTTCCATCATACTGCTCAGTACTTTCCTTTCAGGAACATGAAGTAGAAATGGAAACACACCAGGTTTCAGCTTGTGATGTTAGGTGTTGATGTTGCAGGCTTACAGGGCTCGGTACCACTTCCACTTTCCCTATGCCACAGCCCCTACCTACAAAAGCCACTATTCTTAACTCCTCGTGCTCAGTTTGTTCCATGATCTGCACGATTCCAAGGGGCATTCCCTGGCAAGGGGAAATAAGAAAAAAAGAGCAATCAAGCACTGCTGCTTTTTTATAGCTGGTTTGAAACAAAACTGACAAAATGAGTGCATCTGTCTGCAGAAGTTATTATCGCCTCGCTCCCACAGTACACTTATAGCAGCATACTATGGGATATTTAGGCCTGAATGACGTATTTGGGGGCTGATGATATGCCAAGAGAGCCCTGCAGACACACACAGCTCCTACGGTGCTATCTGGGGCACAAAGCAACCATTAACACACACTGCTCTTCCAACCTAAGGCCTACACTGTGCTGTCTCCTTTGCTTCTTTTTCCTCCAGAAGGGACAACACCATCTCAGAATGCCATATTAATGCACAAAAAATAGTTTAACTTGCCATAAAACAGAGCCACTGAGCCACGTGTGTCTCCCATAGAATAAATGTCTCCCTTTCTCTATTAAGCCAGCTCAAGAAGCAGGCATCAGGCAGGGTAAGATGGACAAATTTCTTCCTGAAGTCACCCAAATGTTACAACTCTAACGCTGCCCCAGGACAGGATGTTCCACAAACATCACTGCTGCTTCATATGACTTTTCTATTTTTGCCTTCTGAAGTTTTAAAACCTTCAGTCTCTAACTGGATGGGAAACAAACAAGACATTGTTTGGTGCACAGCGTCCATGGAAAAGAACCTTGCCAAAGTCAAAGACTCAGCCACGAAAACGAGGGGTATGAGCTGTCAGACAGACACCTACTTTTTGTGGCTGAGATTCATAGGACCTCAGGATCAGCATCTGAGGGTCTGACACGATCTGACTACAGCTACAGAACATCTAATGCCTTTTCTCACAGGGAAAGATAAACGCAGAACGGAAGGTAAGCAATTGCTGGTGAACAAAAACATTTTGGCCAGACTTTCATGCTCAAAAAGGAAAATTTACAGTAAGAAAATAAACAAAATAATAACAACGTCCTGCAATGGTGAGTTATGAAAAGAGGTAAGGGAAAGGCAGCACAAGGATGAGGAGGAGGGAAGCAGCACTGTTCCCTCTCTGTTATTGAGAGAAAGACTGAGACAATACTGTATCAATTTCCCGAATCACCTTGGCTTAAGTCTTCCAACACATACTTTTCCCTACAAAGCAGAAATTGTCCTTGCTGGCTCTCTGACAGAACACAATGCAATCGCCTAATGGCCTTCTTTTGCTTGTGAAAATCTTTCTCCTCCACCTCCCTTCAAACCTTCAGAGAAAAATAAACAATGGGTTTCAATCTTGTAAAGTAGGAGACAAAAACACAGCGCAAACAGAACTGATTTATTATCCGTGCTCAATGCAACCTGAGAGCCCCACTGGCACGGTGAGCACACCTCTGCTCTGCCCCTCACCAACACAGGGCTCAGCACCAACAGCACGGCCGGGCTCCTCGTGGTGCTGTGAATTTACCTTCAGAACACAAAAGTCAAATCACACGACGGAAAATGAAGTGCAAATCTCGGGAGACTTCACATAAATAAAAACAAAGCACAGGGGAGGGGGGAACGTCCATCCGTGGCTCTGAAATGGAGAGAGGCACCAAGGTTTGGGAAGGGGCACCGGGGCTCAGAAGATGGAAGCTGAGCCCTCAGTCGCACAGCCAGCAATGCGGTGCTGCCCTTCCCACAGCACGGCCTGAAGGAGAGAAGAGTATTTACCTGCAGAGTACGTTGTGTCCAAAACAGGAATGAGAGAAACAAGGGAATACCCAGGCCAGCTTTCCAGATGGAGACGGCACGGTGTGCACCAGAGGGACACCACGACGCTTATGTCTCTTTAAGACCTCTCAAAGCCTTCTGGTTTATTATCCAATAAAACGGTGACATTTGCAATAGATTTAACAGTTAAACTCGAGAAAACAAGCCAAGGCGCAGTGAATACACAGACTGAACCCCATTTATGGCTGATCTGCTTTTAGCTTACCACTCAAATCCATGCACACCTCTGTCTGAGCTCAGCGCCTCATGCAACGCTCTGCCTCGCTTCTTCTGCTCCCGGAGAGCAGTGAGAGCCGGGCTGTGTGTGCTGCACTCCCTTAAAGCCAAACGGACCCAATCAGCTTGGCTGAAAAAAGGACAACCAAAAATGAAAGCCCGATCCCTACAGAAGAATTAGCTATGCAAACAACCCAGTGGTTTTACTTGCACAGGAAAAGAGAGCAACCAGGGCCTGGGCCTGTGCTTGGGGCTGGGGCCCAGCAGGATATCGGCCATCGTCTTTTAACAGGCCAAGCCCAGGCCCTGCTGTACCAAGAACAAAACCCTCTATCTGTATCGTCCCTGCCATGGAAGCACCAGCAGCAGTGAGCAGAGCAGGAATGAAAAGGATTGGTGGCTGTTTATGTTGGCAGTCACTTCAAACTCTAATGGAAAATTTCAGCTCTGCCCGTGCTGAGGCGAAAGCAAGTTATTAAGGAAAAAGGTTCAGCTTTCAAGCAGAAAAGGCTTACACAGCTCGTCCCTTTCTGAACGCTTCTGCAGCAAGGAAAAGTCAGAAAATAATACGCCTGGATCAGGCAGTGTATTAACATCCCATCGTTTGGGGAATGTACCATCAAACAGGAAATATTTCCTCTGGGAAAGGAGAACGGTGATAACGCCCATGCTACAGACACCATTAAATTCAGCTGCTGGTAAGTTATATCATGAAGAGTAAACACTAAGAAGCCAGTGTAGGACTAACTGATCACTTTGTGCTCAGGGATTTCACCTAATTATCCCACTATCAAAGGAGAAAAGCATCTCTGCCATGTGTTTGCCCCCAGCACTTTGCAGGGCACTGTGCTGCCAGGAGCACGTGCACCCTGCAAGCCCCACACGCTTGCACTGCACTGGAGAGCCACTCAGGAAGCCAATATTGTGGATTATGTAACACAAGATTAAGCATTAATGAGGCAAGAATAAAACTGTTTATCTAAACCCCAATCTAAAATTAAACAGAAGTTTATGCTGAAAGCTCACAGCGCTCACGATGCCTCCTAACACTAACAGAGGACAGCTTATTTAGTCTCAGAAATAAATCCCAATTGCATTTAATTTTGACAGAGGGATTTTACTACTGTAACAGGGAATGCTCCTCCTAAAGAATAAATTGATGTGCATTTAGTCCTTGCATACAGAACACAGCACAATGCAGGTATTTTGATCTAAGGAAAGCAGTTGATAGTCACTATTTTCCCCAACACTCGAGGCTAAATGCCCAACACCCAGCCAGAGGTGCAACTTTCTGATCTGCTGCTGCCTCCTGCTAAGGACGTGACCAAAACTCACGTGCCCCAAAGATGCCAATGTGCTCGACAGAGACCCAAGTCAGTGTGTCCACACAAGGGCTCCCTGTTCTCCTCTCAGATCTGCCACCAGGCTCACCCAGGGCTTCAGCCTGCCCAGAAGAGACAAGCAGACAAGGAGACCCACGTGCACAGCCCTATATACCAGAAATCATCACCAATGAGTGAGTGCAGGAGGAGCCATCAGAGAACATCTAGGCATTCGAGGAGGTGCCATCCCTGGTTTGAAAAACAGGCTAGAAAAAAAAAAAGGTTAGAAGTACTTGGGCCCATTCCCATGAAAAGTTAGTGTTTCCTGAGCCCTATTCAACTGCAGCAATTGTGACAGCCACCTACTGACACACATTACTAGCCTGAAATTTACACAGAGCTGCTTGAAGGGACACACACATACGCCCCTCTCCATTTCTAGGGGCTAAGGAGTTTGACCTCTGCTGGTCAGAGACACATCGACCCCAAATGGGACTACAGAACTCAAAAAGAGAGAACAGTCAGATCCTTTCTTTTGGGACTGTGGCCTCCAACAGCTCAGGCACCCTGTGACACCGACCCCAGGAGCCTACAGCCCTGCATGGGGGGACAGGCCTGGGACGGGAGCAGGAGCCAGCCCTGACCATGAGCGAGCCAACAGTGTGACTCAGCCTCCTCCTCCCACTGCACCCAGCTTCTGCTTACCTTGTGCACGTCACTGGCACGGAGTTAAGCTATTTACAAGAACACAAAAAGTCAAGTCCCAACCTTGCAGGCCTGTAAGCCCACTTAGCAAAGGCCTATCGGTGCTGGTCCTTCTGAGGTGCTCAAATTCACTGTAATCACCTGAAGAATTCAGAGCGGAGAACTGTTAACGCTTTGAGAATCCCCTACCACCACGTTTTAGCAAATTAACCCAAAACAGGAAGAAAAAGCATACACAAAGCCAACGGGGATGATTACGAAACCTTGCTGCTAGCTGTTTAGCTTGCATCTCACAACACAGGAATCTAGATGGAAGTTATTAATGAAGACCGGTCGCGTCACAACGACGTCTCCACAAGTTCCTGGCATACCATGTGGAACAATCAGGAGGGCTGCTAAGAGAGCAGGCTACGTCCCCAGCAGTGCCATTCAACTGGGGCCACAACCAGAGCAAACTATCTGGGAACACGGGGAAGGATGGAGACACGAGGTCAGAGCTCAGTGGAAACCCAGCAAGTTTCAGATGCTGCATTTAAGCCCCTTTTCTCCCCTACATCCCCACTTAACACTGATGCAGCCTCAAAGCCATCCGCTTTCCTTCATCAACTTCAGCACTCCTGTTTCAGCAGGGGGCACGCTCAGATAAGAGCTGCTTTAGTTCCTGTGTCTCTTGCTCATAAAAGCTTGAAAAGAAAGAATGCTACAGCTGTTTACCCCCATGCCCACTGGGAACCTCCCTTCCACATAACTGCTTTGAAATAAACTGGGCTGGCGAAGACCTCATCAAAAATACTGCCTTAATACACAGTTGGTGGGTTGTTTTTTTTTTTCATGAAGATCTTTTCTTGCTGGCTATTCACTTAGAATTAACTGTGCTTAAAAATACCGGAAAAACGTGTTAAGTTAGTTAAAATACACGTGAGAAACACAGGGTTCTTAACATGTTGACTGCAGAGAGAAAAAAAGCACAGGTGTAACTCAAATAGGACATCACTGTTTGTGAGGACGTGTACAGCGTGGCCTAATTCTCATTGCTCACCACAGCTGCTGTGTACCTCCTGGTATTATGAAAGGAACACCGTCACGCTAATCCTCAGACTTCCTTTATGGTAACATTGACTTGTTTTAATACATGGCAGGCCTAGCTCCTGTATAATTTTGTATAATTTTGTATTTCTGTCTTCTGCTAATGCAACAGTCTGAGCGCCAGGCTTAAGGAGGCATTAGGAGGAGTTCTTCCAGCATTAAAAGGAAAGCACTGGGGAAAAGCATGAAAATAAGGAAACTTTATTTTCAATGGGTTTTCCAGAGAGGGAGAATCCCTGCCTGCCCTCCCTGCAGACTGCAGGCTCTAGTTAGGTGGAGGCTAACAAATGAGAAGCGTGCAGGCTGTGCTGACCCATAACCTGGTTTCCATTTAGGGCAAGTCACTTCAAGAATGTCCCTGTCTCATTTTCAAGCAGCTTCTGCAGGACTGAGGAGTTGCTGTAGCTCTCCTGTGAGCGTATAAATGACTTCACGGATTTACCTCATGTTAATATGGTGGCTAAGCAGGAAAAGGAGGCCTTCTTTGCAGCATTTCTGGAATTGCTAAGGGGTTGCTTTGTGCTGCAACAGAAGAATGACAAGCCAAGTATCTGAAATTATTCTGGGGATGAAAAAAAGTGCAGAGAAATTAATTCTACAACCTTGTAATTTGCAATATTCCACATAACGAGGAAAAGCAAAGCTGAATAGTCAGGTATTATTTACTGCTGCCTTTATTCTGGGCATCTTGTGATAGAAAAAGTGCTGCAAGTTTTGTTTTGGGGGGGAAAAAAATGAAGCGGGAATTAAAAGAGCGCAGAAAGGGACCTGTAGGCAAAAATAGGAAACAGAGATTAAACAATCTGCTGCTGGTCAAAGGTTACTTGTAGATCAGTTACACCAGGGGCTACAGCAGCCTGCTCCGAGCCACCAGCACACGGCGCCCAGTTGCTCCGAGTTAATATTTAGTCTTCCCTGAGCTAAAAATGGAGGCTTAATGAAACAAAAATCTAACACTTGAGCAATAACAGCCTGGATCACATTTCACACCGCTTGCAAACCTTTTGCAGAGCCTTAGGCCTGATATCCAAGTGCAAGCAGCAGAAACCACGCAGCAGAAGCAGGGTCAGGCACGTGCCCCCAGCTCTCAGCTTTAGTCTTCTCCTGCAGGCGCCTTTTCCCCACTACAAAAAGGCATGTTATATTTAAAACCGTATTTCACAGTTCTCATTCAAACTTTAAAAGAGCACTCAGGACCGTCAGTAACTTTACCATCAGCAAGAATACCTTCAGAAGTACATATTGATCTGTCCTAAATACATGCTTAAGTACTGCTGCAAAGAGGAAAGGAGCGCTGAAGCCGAAGGTGCGCTGCTAAGAAGCATTCTATTTCAACTGTCCCCCTCCCCAAACCAGGCCTTCCCGCCCCAACCCCGACCAAATACCAAAGCTGAGTCTACCCACACTTGTTTGGCAATTAGGTTTTCCTATCGCTCTCAGTGTAATCAGAGACCGACCCAGGCACCCCAGGAACCACTGCCCCCTCCCCTTCCATCTGATTCACCGCTCTCGTTAACCATTTACTGACGCACGGCTGTGATATCACAGCACCACGTCACAAGGAGAGAACCGACACATCCTATGGTCTGTCAGAGCCGTACAAATATTTTCACGGGGATGCTCTTTGCTCTTTCCTACCGAACCTCCAGCTTCCACAAAAAAAAAAACCCACAACGAAAAACACAAAGAACAGTCTGAACATCCTCACCTCCATCGCGCTCTAAATAAACGGCATCGCTAACGTAAATGCACTGACACTGCTAAAATACAGTCGCTCTGCCCTGCTTTTTTTCCCACCGCTATCTGAATTCAGAACAAACGCGAGCACTGCTCTCCCAAACCCTCCTGGCAGCTAAATGACACCTGCAGCACTGAAACCGAAGCTTCTAGAGACGCCGGGCGAGCAGCACTCGTGGGAAGCAAACTGCATTCCCCAGGCTTCCCAAAGCCTCCCTCTGCCCCCAAAGAAACCTCACCCTGCTCCCTGCCCACCCCGGGGTTTGCAGCAGAGCCGGGCAGCCGTGGAGCTGCGTGAAGTTGGAGGCACAGAGCAGTTTCTGCAGCTGAAGTTCCACATTCGCTGCCCGCACGCTGCAGGAGACGAAGAGTTAAACGCGAGCACGGAGCGCGCAGGTCGGGGAGCAGCAGCACATACCTCATTCTTCCAGATTCAATTAGATTCTGTTTTGGTTTAGGCTTGCTTTAATTACCCGCTGCCATTTGAGCCCGACTCGGCGACATAAACGTATTATCCCCTCATAATGTCAGAATTTAAAATTAGATTTGCTCTCCAGAAATACACTCCGCGCTGCCTGAACGACTCCGTCCGGCACCGACTCCTTTACGTAACGCCTTTCACACACCGAAACCCCACAAACAGCCCCAAAAATCACCGCCACCTTCCCACAGCTGCGCGCTCCTCTTCCCTCAGGGCCAGCAGAATTCAATCGGGGTGGGAAGGGAACGGCTCTGTAAGAGCGAGCACCGAACAGCAGAAAGGCGAATGACACAAAGTCTGGGTGTACTCACGGTCTCCTTATTCGGAAGCAACTCCTTTCGGATCCTGAAGAAGTTCTTGCCGTACTGCCTCAGCCCCTTAATGAACCGTTTCTGCGATAAAAGATAACAAAAAGGGCACGTCAGCAGGGGAAGGCAGAGCGCTCCCGGAGCGGCACGGCAGCCCGGGCACCGGGCGAGAGAGAGCGAGAGCGAGAGAAGCGCACACGTACGCAGGCGGGGAGGGACGGCTCCGCGCAGACACGGCCGAAATCACATCGGATTCCCTTCGGCGTCCGATCTCCGACGGCTCTGAGCGCAGTCGGTGCCGCAGCCAGCGCCGAGCCGAGCCGAACCCGGCGGAGCTCCGCGCGGCCCCGAGCCGCTTCCCAACTCGGCAGAAGCGGCGAACGGCGAATGCGCGGCGGCGATTTCCCGGGGAGAAAAGTGATCCGAGCCCGCGGCGCGACGGCCGGCAGCCCCGGCAGCCCCACCGGCACAACCCGCGGCTCCCGAGGAGCCCCCCGAGCGCAGCCCCGGGGCCGGAGGAGGAGGAGGGGGAGGAGGGGGATCCGGCGGCGCGGGGAGGGGGAGCGCGGCGATGGCGGGCGGCGGCGGAGCGGAGGGCCGGGCCGGGCGGGAGGCGGCCGCGGGCGCCCAGCATGTGATCGCGGCGGGGCTGGGCGGGTGCGCCGCAAAAGGCGGCCTGGATCGGCCCGGCCCCCCCGGCCCCGCGGAGCTGGGAAGCGACGGCCGTGTTCGGACCGGGGCTGCGCCGCCTCCGCCCGAGGAGCCCCGAGCCGGGCCGGGGTCGGCTGGCCGCGCCCCGACGGTGTGCGGCATGGCAGAAGGGCCGGGGGTGGAAGGGACCCTGACGATCCACATCTGGCCACGCCGGAGCGCAACCGCGAGATTAAAACTCAGCACCGCGTGTCCCTGTCCTGAAGGGCCGGAGCTCGGCGTGCCCTTGCCCTAACAGCAGTGCACACGCTGGCACGTACCAACTTCTGCCTACAAAGGGATGCCGGTAAGCGGCCCGGGCCCAACGTGCCAGGGAACGGGTAATGCCCGAAGCAGAAACGCGGCTCTTAGGTCGGCTTAGTGCACGTTGCACCACATCTCTGTGCACACAGGCAGTGCCGCGGTGCGTGAGGGCAACACGAGCGAACAGGGCCCTCGTGAGCTCCCAGCACTGCCACCTCACCCCTTATCATTCTGCCGATCTGCTCCCACAGGGCTCTGTCCTCGCCTAACCCTGACCCTCCAAACCAGTAGGGCTGCAGGGTGAGCCAGGAACACGCCTGGGGCACGTGTGTGCTGGGAGCTTCCAGCCCTGCCAGCCTCTGCTCACAGCCACCAGCTGGATGTGCATGAAGGCTGCAGGAGCAAAGACTGGCAGCAAGGAAGCAGCCCAGCACAGGCAGGGAGCCGCAGAGCAACGGAGGAGCACCGTGCAGCAGCCAGTGCTCCGTACCTCTGGGCATTTAGCATGTGAAAAGCCTGGAGCTTCCAGGGCACTGAGGGGGAGGTCACTCCGTGGCTGTACCTCTTCTGCTCCGTGCTTCCTGGCCAGCAAAGATGGCAGCAGCTCCAGGCAAAGCTAAGGAGCCCCCTCCTGCCTTTCCCACATGCCAAAACAGCAATGGGATCCCTGTCTGTGGCTCACCGCATCTTAACAACCACGCACAAGCAGCAGCTCCATCAACTTCAATAGAAAATCTACAACTTAGCAAGGCCTGGCCATTGTTACTGCCTTTTTAAGAAGGAGTTTATTGTATTCTCCAAGTTCTCCTTCCTGTTCCAGTCCTCCATTAATTCAGGCACGGTGTTCAGTTCTCCCCACGCCTGCAGCAGGAACTGCTTTTCTCCAGGTCAGGCACAACAGAGCGTGCTCCAAAGTGCTTTTAAATATTGAAGAAACAAATCGTTACCACATCAGTGACCTGTGGCTCTCCCGTGTGCCATCAAACAGGCTGCCTGGCAGCTGAGATTTTCTCCTCCCTGCACAAGTGATGTGCAACAAATGGCACATCTGCATCTCGTGCGCTGGCAGAAGGCACCTGGCAACACCAGCACTGCCCTGTAGAACCACGGGCCTTACAGCTGCACAGGAGGGGAAGCTCTGGTCAAACAGAAGGGGCTCTAAAGGACAACTGTATGAAAATCCAAATTGTGTACTTTGAAAAATGAAGAGAAGCATTTCAACGCGACCACTTCAGTGTTACTTGACAACATTGCTTATGACAGAACGCTGTCAGCTTTACTGTTTGTGCTGTGGCCGAAGGCCATCCGTAACGCAGCTGACAAAAATGCTGTGGATAATTATTGCTGTGAAGCAGCATTAGGAAATCCCATGGCTCGCTGGGCCAGTCAATACTGACAGCCCACAGAGATGTTTATGGAGTGGTTACCATGGCTATTGACCAGCCAGAACACAAGCTCTCCTCCTGCCATTTTATAATTTCGGTGGCCCCAGCAAAATTTATTAGATTCTACAGTATCCTGCTCCAATGTGTAAACAGGGAGCTATAAATAACCGGGGAAGAACAAGGAACAAGTATGCTAATGTTTGCATATGTGCTCCGTGCAGGTCCCATATTTTATCCCAAGAAACAAATATCATGACAAGATACACAAAGCCATTATGTTCTGCCTAACAGAGCTCAGATGGCATGTTTATCAATGTGATGATAATGCCACTGCAAAGCTGCAGTTAAGGTTATGCGTCAGGGTTTCCATTATCAAGAGATTACAGCCTGGCAGGAAAAATGTGCTGCTGCGTGCTGAAATGCAGCACCCCGGGTTTAGCTGGGAACCGGGGCTCCCGCTTTGGTTTTCTTGTTTGCTGCAGAAATCTGAAGTCCAGAAGCACACGAGAACAACGCCTAGTGCAAAATAACCCGCTTAATCAATTTAAGAACTTCAAGCAGAAACCTCACGGGCTTCAGATGGGGAGGACAGGAGATAAAACTGTGAATTCCTAAGTGCTACTTATGCCTCTTCCGAGGTAATGCTTCAGTTGGGTTTAGATCAAATAAATTCTCCCTAAGAGGCTCCATGTGTTATTTCATTCCCTTCCCACGACTCCCACCTGGTTAATTAATGAAAAACATGTTGTAATGCCACACATTTGCAGACACACAAACAGAGCTTGTGCTGTCCCTCCTTAATCCAACAAATACGGATTTCTTTCATTTTTTCAAAAAAAAATAAAAATAAAAACATCCCATCTTTAGACCACATCCAAGAACAACAAGTTCTTCTCCCAAACCTTTCCTTAAATCACGAGTTTATAAAAAGGGAAGTTAGAATGGAAAGCAGCACTGTTGTTTTATGACAGTGGAAGCAATAGGTGCAGAGCACGCTCTGAAGGGCCTAAGATTTGCAAGGCAGACAGCAGCTGAAGTTGTCACCATCTCCCACATTTAATGCACCTTATTAAGTTTTACGGCAAACGCAGTAAGAAGATTTACAGGGCTTTAATAGTTAACAGCAAATAAACACTAAATGTGTAAAAAGCATCTTTATTTCCTAAATTTCCCAGGATGAGAAATTATGGCAGTTCTGAAAAGAAAATGAGATTTGGTCTCATCCGCAAAACTCAAAACGTGCAGCACGTTTATAGATGGCCCCAAACAATTTTTAGCATGCAGACATCGCACGCTGGCTGCATTTCAGCACGCAGAGTACATTTTATTAAAAGCTTGGCTGGGTTTTAACATTATATTTCGCTTATGTGTGTGCAGCACAAATAAAGACATTTGCTGATAAGGTTAAATGATACATGCTGTCCTCTAGGAACAAAAGTACCCCCGAGCTTCCGTAAGATCCACGAGACAAGGAAGGCAGTTCAGCCTGAAGATGCCAGCTCTCTTACAAAATAACTTGTGTTATTCATTTTTTTTCCCCACCACATTAACTTGGCTATAGCAGAAAGTGATGCTCATGTCAGTGGTGCTCTCCCCTCCGAGGAGCTCTGTGCACTCAGAAGCAGGCAGGAGCAGTGGGCAAGCAGCCTGGCACTGGGGGAGGATCAGTATCCCGAGGTCATGGGATATTCTGGGTTATACAGAGTACAGAGTGAGGACTGTGACCCCGCAAAGCTCACCTCAAACCCTGTGAAATCAGCCCACTGGGAAAGGACTGTCAAGGAAAACCTATATTCAGGCCTGCTGTGTTCCTTTAATACGCCCCGCTGCTGGGAGAACAGGATATGCTTCAACCTCATCTGAACTTCCTTTGTTTTATTGTTTCCTGTCACTACCGTAACTCTGCTTCATGTTTTTTTTTAATTTAATTTTGAAGTAGCCAGCAGTTTTACCCTTAGCATCAGATACTCGTGCTGCTGTTGATTACATCAGTTCACAGCAAGCTTGCAGAAATCACCCAGCTGGCAAACTTGTTTAATGCAAAGACTCCACGACACTTCCCCAAGCACCTCTGCAATTCCCCTGGCTGTGGCACCGCCTCAGGGACGTGCACACATCTCACACCGGCCAGCAGAGGCAGCTCAGATCTCTGGGGGAAGATCTGCCTTCAGCCTACAGCACCCAGGGGCTCTCAGGCTGGGGTGAGACTGCTCCATCCCATGGGCCACGTGCAGGTGATCACCTTGTAAAGCAGCAGAAGAGGACAGCGATATAAAAGCATGTGTGCATATTGGTTTTTGTAACATCCTTGGCATCCTGATTATTTTACTCACTGAGCAGATTGTGACTTTAGTTCGTACTAAGACCAAATTCACTCCTGTTACATAGTGGCTCGCTTATTTTTCTTGTCAATTTATTACAACAATTATATTGTCTTGAAAAAAAAAAAAAAAAAAAAAAGTGTCCTTTAAGTTTTTATAATTTTTTGAAAATAAAAGCTCTTTTTTACTAAGTCAATTTACTTGATTTTACAGAAAACTCAACACACTGACGGTGCTCATTAATAGCAACCTAGAGAGGCACTGATGTTCTCACTGGGTTTTCATGTCACCTCTGAGCACGCCTTGCTGGCCATAGAGACATCATAAAAATCAGACACCCCCTAGGCCAGAAGAACCCCCAGTCCTTTATAAGCAGGAACATGCAAGAAATACATCAGTGGAAAGGCTTTAAGGCGCTGAGCAATTAGCTGCCCTCCCACTTGGACCCACCTGAACGTGAGGCACTCAGCACAGGGGCACCATGAAGGTGCAGAGGCACCCAGCAGCCACCAGAGCCCGTTCCACACATCCCCGCCGTACACAGACAGAAAGTCATTAAGCAGAGCCCCTCAAGGGACTGCCAAAAGATCCTGAGATGATAATGATCCCCCTGCCATGGTGCTGCTCTGGTAGCTTTTGTTTTGAACAATAGGTCTCCCATGATACCTCTCTCTTGCTGAAAATATTGGTATTAAGTGAGCGTGAGCACAGCTGTGTGTAAATTACATATATAAACAGATTAGATTTGTATATTTATACTGGATGCAAACACATTAATAGCACATTTGCATACACAGTTGGCTAAATGAGACTGCATGCGGAGCAGGATTACTAGTTACAAACGCATTTACTTAGAATTCTCAATAAAGTATTTGTGCAGCCGTTCTGGAGGTCAGAGAGGATTCATCATCCCGTCTCTCCTCCTTACAGAGATGTGGAATTGCTGCCCTGGAGGTGCCAGCCCCCCCACGCTGGGCCTGCAGATAAGTCCATCCTGCAGGCAGCACAGCACAGCTTCACTGCTCACCTGAAGGTCCCCCACATTTGCTCTTTATTTTCCCAGAAGTGATGTTTTAAGGGGTGAGAGAAACAAAACCGAGCAGGGTGCGAACTGCAGCCCAAACACCAGTTCTGCCCAGCTTGTCCTTTTCCCCTCTCTGCTTCACATCAAAGACCAATGCCAAACCCTATAACAAAGGCAGCACACCCTGGGAGGTGACTGAAGCTTTCCCTGAGCAGGATCCAACCATTCCTTGTGAGATCCGGGCTGTCAGGGTGCTGCTGACCCCACCGCCATCCCTTGCTGTTTTACCAGCCACACTGTGACAGCTATTGCTAGAGTGCAGATCTACAATTGCCCCCAAGCTGCCGGCAAGGCTTTTCTTCTCTTGCAAGTATTGTACCTGCTTCTGTGAGGAGATGAGAAAGAAAACAGACCGTAAAAAAGAAATCAGTTACACGTAAACAACGAGCATTCATTCTTGCTCTCCCTGTGGTCCTGCTGACAGCCAGCGCTGGCTGTCACATCGCACACCCCAACACCAGGGGCTGCCAGGCCACGGCCGCACCGCACACAGCTGCGTGGCATGGCAGGGCCAGAGCTGCCACAGTGCTGCCACGCAATGGGAGCCAAAGGGCTGCTGTGAGGAACACGCGGCTCCCGCCTGCTCGCTAATTGCTGGGGAGCTGCGGGGAGGCCGCGCTCACACAGCGTGATCTGGTAAATGAGATCGAGTCTGCAGCGCGCCGAGAAAGCCAACCTGAGGGCGGCCTGCAGCGCACGTCATGCTGACGTGGGGCACGAACGCGGCAGCAGAAACAGAAAAACCTGACTGTGCTTTCCCGGGTTCCAGGAAAGCTGCCCGACAAACAGCCTGATTTGCTCCCTTCGCACCCCCCACACTCAGGCCAGCACCCAGAGCACAGGCTGAGGGCCGCCAGCTCAAGCCCGGCCCTGCAGAGCAGAAGCGACGTGTAATGCGTGCAGGCATTCCCTCCATTCCCTCGTGCTGCTGAGTGTAATCACTCCCACGGCACAAAACTGGGCACGCCAGCTTGCCCACGTCAGTAAGGAGCCGTGCCAGACAGCAGGGCCCACCTCCTGCAGGCCGCAGAGCTTCCCCAGCCGCTGGCTCTGCCCTCATCCTCAGGAAGCAATCTCGACCTCACATCCGTGGCTCACCCAGAGCCACAGCCCCGTCCTCCCGGGGGGCAGAAACCTTGAAAAACCCCCAAACTTGGGATTGGCACAGAAAGGGCCGGCTGTGACACGGCTCCTGACATTCCTGGTCCCAAACACCAATGTTTTCTCACTGCTGCAAACGCAGCCGAAAAGATTTGAGTGTGTTTTCATACATGTATACATATTGCTAAAGTGACGTTTTCAGAGTTCAAGAGAACGTCCCATATTTTTTTGTGACCCAAGCAAACAAAACCATTTGCTGCTGCCAGAAGACAACGGCAAGCTTCTGATTATACCTCAGATACCATTTCCTGCACACTGAGTCCCCTCTGATTATTTTAAGCTGCTGTTACAAAGTTGTCACACAACAAAGCCTTCTTGTACATCACATAAATAAACAGAGTTTAAAAAGAGTGGGACAGTGCTGCTTCCCAAGGACATGCCTCCTTTCCTACTGGGCATCTGAGAGGATCTCTCCATATAGATAGGTAGCAGAAAGTCAGCACTTAACCAGCAAGCTTCTATAAAAAAGGGTTGGTTTTTTTGTTTCTTAAAAACTAATGCAGAACTTAAAGACTAACCCAGAAATGGTGAAAATGCACTTTCTTAACAAATATAAAAATATAACAATAACAGTCCCAATGGTAATTTGTTTTGAGCGTGATGAAACAGGTTGGAAGACGGAATCCAGCAGCACAGATCCAAACAACACATCTAACAGCACGTGCAACGTGAGCCAAAACCCGGCTGCGCTCCTCGTGCATCACTTTGGAGCATCAGCCTTCTTCCTCCCCTTCTCCAAATCTTGATCACACTGGAGGAAACACCTCTGTCTGCTCACACAAAGCAGATCTCCATTAAATCTCCAACACCAACTCCAGGCACTAGCATGGGTGGGCACCAGGCCGCAAAGCCAACAGCCAACCCGGGGCTTAACACGAAGTAAGCGTGACTTAAACATCCAAGTATTTCCATTGCCTTCCCTCTTCCCCAGAGGCATTGCTGTCCTCCTGCACAGTCAGTGACGCCGTGCACAAAAAGCTGCGCTCAGACTACCTGCAATGTGCTGTATGATCCTGTCAAGATCCCATCACGCTGTTTCTAGTGGAAGTTCCCTCTTGTGGAAATATTGCTCCTCTGGGATTTCGAGCCTTATTGTCAATTATTCTGGAGGCTGCATTTCTGCTGTCAAACAGCGACTTTCCGCAAATGACAGGAGGAAATGAACAAAACCATTTCAAGAGCTCCCATGCTTTAGAGCAACAAACAGATCCACGAATAATGAGACAAAATGGTGGCAAGAATCCCCAAGGAAATTACCCATATAGAGAGGCAAATATTTCTGCAGATGACTGGACCAAGTCAATAATTAAACAGCGGGGCTGCTCACTGTTACGGCGCCCACATCTGAGTCCAAGCACCAAGACAGACCCCTGCCAACCTCCCAGACGTCTCAGGATACAACTGCTGCTCACTGCAGAGCTACCTGAGGCAGCACAGCTGGCTGTAAGAAATACCAGCCACGACAAAAGTCCAATTCCAAGCTAGGAGATACAGCGAGAGCATTTCCTGTATTGAGCAGAAAACAAACTCCATCCTGAACAGCAGTTCTGCATCCCTCTGCCCTGCTCACAACAAAAATGGGATTGACGTTTCAAGAATTTGCTAAGTTTGTATTTTGAGAAGTGAAAATTCAGTCATTTCCATGCCCACTTCGGACGGTACGCTATCACAAAACCTGCAACCAGAACGAGCACATTCAGAACAACCCAAATTTCATGTAGCTCTTCAGTCACTTTGATGCGTCAAAGTCCAAGCTCACCACTCATTTTTGAACCCGTGTTCTTCAACCATCCCTGAAACCTCTATTATATGAAAACTCTGCTAGTCAAATTATTAGAAAGAGCAGTCTCTGGGGAGCCTGGGGACACAGCACTGTCCCCATGGAAAGGCAGCAGATTTAGCAAGTCAGCAAGCCCTCAGATCCATCAGCCAACCAGACAGCACAGCTTGCAGCTCCTGCTGGTGTGGGTGCAGTCAGCAGGCAGCCTGGGCACCACAATCTGCATGAAGATGCTCCTGTCAAAGCTTATACGCTGGTAGCTGAATTATCAGGACTGATTCTCTTCCTCCCTTTAGAACTACAAACCCTTTGCACTGGGAATTGAGTTCCTTGCAAGCTCCTGTGACACAAGAACCCGCACTGCAACCTGCACTGTTCAATTATCCATCCCATCTTTGTCCCAGGTATGTAAGATCACAGTGAGTGACTGATGCACTTCTGCTACACAGCCATCCAATTACTGAGGAAGACGTTGGCTCACACGGTGATCTTGGCACTAACGTGTAAGAGTAGCTTAAAAAAGCTGCAGATGATTCATAAGTTCCCTTTTCTTTTGTGTAAGGGCCTCTGAATAAAAACATCTAGCGGGGGGGGGGGGGGAGACAACATGGTGCCAAATACGAAAAAATAATCCATGAATAAAAGAGGAAAGAACAAAAAAAAGAATTGGAAACAAAGGACCAGGAACACACATATAACAAAGGGAAAGGTGTCAAAGGAACCACGAAGGGGGGTGGGGGTGGAGAAGCAGTGCTGAGATGCTGAAATTACTTCCCCAGAGTAAATCTGGACAGTAGCCTCCCAAACAGATCGAGTCCTTTGAACAGTCTGCACCCCAATAAAACGGAGGTGCCCCCTTTTCTTTCTGCTGTTCGTAACAAATGCAGGGGTTGATTTCAGGGTTTGACTTTTCTGCAGTCTGGGTGGGGGCAATGTGATGTGATGCTTATTCAGTTCTTCAAAACACATAAGCCCCCGTCTGGTCAATCCTTCCACGTGGCCTAAAAGCCATATAAACCTGAGAGGATACCATGAATAAGGGCTGAGGGGAAAGAGTAAGGAAAGGAACAAAAGAAGAAGAAACAGATGGTGGCTCGCAGACAAGTGGAGGGGGGAGCAAGTGAGATAACAAGGGGCCAGTACAAGCTGAAGCAAAACCACAAACCCAGGCGTGATGCACACTGAGTCCTCACCGCAATGTCTTCAAAACCACAGCTCATGAAAGTACAAAAGCAAGGCTGAAAAAGGAGCATGGAGTGGCAGCTTCTGATTGCACCCTCACCAGCAAAACGTGGCCTTTACGCAGCGCATGGAGGAGGAAGGAAGAGCAGAGCCAACCGCACCAAACCGCTGCAGGAGCGCAGTTGATTTACCAGCTGCCCAGGGACCGCCTGGTCAGGCTCCTCTCTGCTGATGATACAAACATTTAAAAGGTATTTGGCTGCTATGAAACGGGAGACAGCATTCTTCCAAGGGGGCATTTCCACTCTCCAACCTATGCAGCTCCCCCGGCACTGGCAGGCGCTCAGCATCCCGCTGGATCAGCTCCTTATTTGCTGTCACATTCTCTTTATGGCAGAATAATCATTAGCTTTACTGGCGCTGTTACCCTTCTAACTAATTAGGAATCTTGGATGGATGCAGAAAATGATTAATATTTAGTCTCGACGCGCCTGCTACAGAAGCAGCCTATTATCAAACAAGTGACACCTCCACAAACTTAAATAAAATAATGGCTCCCATAGAGGGTTCAGAGCTGCTGACAGAATGGCAAGTGATTTAAGTAACAGAAAGCTGAGCAACTGGTGATGGATCACAGTTTTCTCTCGCGCTCTGTTACAGCCTGTAATAGAACAAATGATCATTTTTCAGCCTAATTGAATATGGCCACCCCGCTTATGTGCAAAAGGAGACAAAGCTATCTAATTTGCTTCATTAAAATGCGTTTTTATGTCATCTGAAAGACTTAAAAAAAAAAAAAAAATCAGTGCTGTTGATAGGGAAGATTAGAAAAATAAAATTTATCATGCAAACTGAACTTGCAAATGAGGTGTATCTTGGCATTCACACTGCTTATGCTTGTGTGGGAAAGATAAGTCCTGAGCGCTAAAGCACACAGAGCATCCATGTTGTGACAGTAATCACAGCTCCTTAAATAAGAACCATGTCACTATAGCAATTTGATGAAGAATTTTGTCATTTTCTGCTGCAACAGCCACTGGTCCCTACTAAATACGTCTGAGCTGAGCTGCCAGGCAGGATCGCAGCAATTCCAGCGACATATGAGGAGTTACTCCAGTTTTGCAGCCGGGGTTTTTTTGGATAGCTACTAGAAAAATGAAAAGAGCTGTTAAAAATCAGTCTTTTCTGACATCCAAATCAGAACTTCAGCGAGAGCAGCGTGCTTCAAAAATCACCTTACCTACGCTCAAGTCCACAAGTCACAACCACACGGCTTGGTTTCTGTGCTGCAGTGGGAGCCTCGGGCACCTCACAGCTCCCAGGGACACCCAGTCCCCCACACAGAGGGCAGTGCTTCTGCTGCTCCTCCAGTGCCACTTTGGAAGGAGCTTTCTCTGCAAGTGACTAAGCCAGCACTTACGTCTCCTACTTTGTTGTGAGCTAACACCTTCCACCAACTGCACAATCAGCTCTAACAAGTTGCCCCTTTCACAATTAAAATCCATTAGGAACGCGGTGGGAGCCCGCGGCAGCACGCAGCAGGTGCCTGCATCCATCTCCTCCTCTCTCCTAAATTCGGAGCAACCACACATTTTCCCAATTCTGCACTCACGTAAGACAAATACGAGGGCACAGCCCGCCCTTCTGCCAAGCTGTAGTGCTTTTTGCTTTGCAGAACAAAGGCAAAATATGAAAACCTCTGCATCCTTAACAGCAAAAGGTGCTGCATCAGACACAAACCGCACCAGAGAGCTTTTCACAGGGAAAGTCAAGGCTATGACAGCGTGCCAAGGTTTCAAGAGGGGAAAAAAAAAACCAAAAACAGCAAAGAAGTCATCTTGCTATGTTGGTGACAGCGTTGCTCCTTAGGTTTTGGAGTTTCTTGGTGCATTTTCAAAGCAAATTCTTGGAGCAGCAAATTGCTGCTTCCCACAGCTCTCTCAGCACAAAGCAGAGATCTGCAGCTGCCTGCAAGCCCTGAGCTCCAGGCACTCAGTGACACAGCTCTGCCAAAGGCAAGGTGTGCAGAGATGCTGGATGTGTCCATCACATCTGTCATGGAAAAACTCAAAGCACTTAATGTAGCAATACGTATCCATGGAAAGTGCAGTTAGGTATTAACGAGGTAAGGATCCCTTAGATTCACATCTAACACCTTAATTCTACCAACTCACTGACATGACAGGACCACTGAAAGCCACTGAAATCAGCAGCAGGACTGCAGACTGTCACCACCCCCTGTGAGCCAGCAGACCTCCATAACCCACCTCACCGAAGCGTTAAAAAGCTGAACTGAATTTAATTCACACTCCTTAGAGCTGAATGAAAAAAAATCTGAAAACGGAGAGCTAAACAATATATTTAAGTTAATAAATTCTTTTTGAAGCCACAAAAACCCTCACGCTATCCCAGATGCTGGGTAAATGCACAGCAAGGAGACGAGCCGGACAGCAACCCAAGGCCACGTCTTAAATTAGCATTCAGAAGGGGAAGCAAATTGAAATGTATCCTGTTAAAATTGCCAAACCTTAAAGTTAACCATGCTATTAACAACTCCGGGTCGTCATTACAAAAATATAAATTCCAGAATTTGGGAATTAAGTGTATGTACAAAGCAGAGAACAAACAGGTCAGCGAGATGTAAGCAAGATAGCTTTGCTATGCGGCATCTTCTAGAAATTAAGCCAAAAAACCATCTGATAAAGGGGCAGTGGAGTTCTACTCCGATTACAACATGAACTCCTGCAATCGCTCCCATGGTTCTGCTTGCTGTGGTGAAAGCTCCAACCCTACAGCCCTGCAGAAGGGCTCCCTGCCCCCTCCCGATGCTCTTGCTGCCGATGCTGTGCCTCAGTTTCCCATTAGAGAAGAAGGGGATGTAAGATGACGTTCCATTGGAAGCAGATTCTGGATCTCTCAGCAGGCAGAAGTCTGCATATGAGTGCAGAGCATGCAGACAGCCCAGAGCATGCCCTGATGGGGAGAAGCAGAAGCTGAGCCCCACAGCATGCAGGCAGCACCAGAGGCACTGCGTGCCCCACAGCACTGGGCAGCACGCTTTGTTCCAGCCCAGCCACGGGCTCACACCTCTGCACGACCCTGCTTGACGCGTGCGGACACCGAGCGCTGCTCCAGCTCCGTTGCTAAGAAACTACCAGGATAGCTTTTTGGGCCCTCTTCATCTATAAAATAACCACTCTGCCCTATGGGAGAACAAATGCAATCTCTCAAGTCCCCCCAGTGTCTTGTTCTCGTTTTTAAATGAACACGGAAGGATGATGGAGGACGCCGGGCGGTGTAAGCCATCTCCATTTTTAAGACGCCCTTGAAAATGAGATGAAAAACATGGTTTCAACAATCAACCGCCGTCGTATTTATTAATCTTCCAAGTAGCAGATTCTTTCCCTGTGGCAACAGTGAGCTGCATGCACGTCTTCTGCCTATTACAGACCTTCCTGTAGGAAACAAAGCACAATACCAACTTCTGCGAGCAACTACCAGGTACTGAGCTTACAGCAGAGCTCAGAGCGTGGCTTCCCATCCCTGCACTCAAACAGCTTTCTAAGCTGTGGCAAGTGGCCAGCGTAAATATTTGCTGTGTTATTTTGGGGGATCAGCAGCATGGTAAGCACTTAATAGATAAAAATATTCCGCACCAAGGCAGAAAGACGACGAATCCAGAAACATATGGCAGCTCAAGCTAACAAAAAAACCATCATGGTATTGTTAAGAAAAGGCTAACTTATGTGGCAGCTGTGGAAAGATCAAGATTAAGGAAAGCAGTGAAATCGCCCATTTCGAAGCCAAGGTCACCGATGGGATTTATAGATTTATCCCCGAAGGCAGCCTTTGCTGAACATGAAATGCTGAAATTATTATGTTTTTTTTCACCTACCCCCACTCCAGTCGGGCTATCTCATCTGCTGGAGGCTTTTAAAATTCATTCCTCTTCACAGCTGGTTAAACAATGGAATCTTTCTGCAAACTAAAAGGACAAAATTGATTGCCCTACACAAACTTTTCTGCACGTATAATTGATTTTTAATTCACTGTCTCATTTCCGAAAGGACTTGACAATAAACTCGGTGCTGCATGTGCAAGATCGATCCCTTGAAACAATGGCTCGGATCAAATTCTGATGCAAGTTAATCACAACCAAAGAGATGGATACCTCTGGTCTAAAAAGCTGGTTTTAAACTCAATTCACCTTCTCTCACCGCATTATTTTCTGGCTGGATTACAGCACATCATTTCACATCTCCTTCAGCTGCAAAGCTAACTGTAATTTATGCAACTTTTCAATAACCATTCTGTTTCTCCAGCAGAAAAGCCTGATCCTTCCTCAGTTACTTTTTACTGCTAGAACTGGACGTTCCCATCCTTTTCTCCAGCTACAACTTCCTTCATTCTTAACCTAAACAGAGTCTTTACTGGCCTATGGACTATTTGGAGTTCTGGGTGTTTGCAATATCAATCCTCCATTGAAAATTCTTGATTAACGCACCAGCAGAAAGCACCACATGAGTCCTGAAGTCAGAAAGCATTCCTAGGAGCTGCTACTACGAAGCCCTGCTTTCTGCTCTTGGTGGACAAAAAATCAAAGCTGAGGTAAAGCGACACTTTAACCTCCTGGGCCCACCATCACTCATGCCCTGCAATGCCAGCCTCCTTTGCACTCATCCCTTTGGTTTTTTCTTCTTGCCATTTAGAGGCTCAGCTCCCATCTTGCTATGAATTACATTTTCTATAACTGCCACAGAAACAGTAAATAAAATTCATGGTATTTTTGCCCCAGTAAGCAGCTCTGTCTTCCATTGCCTCTGAAAAGCCTGGCTTCAAAGGAGCGAGCAAAGGAAACAAGGTTTTCCTGAGCATATATTCCAAAAAGGGCAGATGAGAGACGTCTGAAGATGATTTGAGGCAAAGAAGCCAGGCAAATAAATACGTGTGTTTTGCATAAGTAATGTCTTGACCAGCTCCACTGGATTACAAATACTCACACACAGTTTGGGAATTAGTTTGCCATCCCTCGTCATTTCTGGCAGAAGGATCTCTCTCCACTTGTATTTTATGACAAATGAGCTTGAAGCTGAAGCCAGGTGTGGATCTTTCAACATTTATGAACTTGTAAATCCATGTACGTGGCCAATTAAGGTTTATCACCAGCAAGGATTAACCATCCCTGCACATCAACGCGAGGGGCTGTTGGAATCTGGGTTGTTTACCTCAACTACTCTACATCAAAAGCGACGTAAAATATTTAAAGGGCAGCATATTTCATGATAAAAGCCAGTTATCAAGGCTGTCACAGCGTGTCACTGGCAGCTCTGCACGGAGACACACAGGTAAAACCTCCTTCCTGGGGAACGCTTTGCGTTCTGAGGATTTAACATGGGACCGAGGGGAGGAGAGAAGGGAGGAAGAATCCAAGGTCCAAGAAACCAATAATGCAGAGCTGCCGCCTGCCTGGACTCCCTTAACTTTGGAACACCATCCTGAGTTGTGAAGGCCCCGTCAGTGTTCTTCATCATCAACAGCTCCATGCTAATGAGGAGCACTGTTCCATGCAGCAAAAGCCTCCCTGTGCAACAACTGCAACACGCAGCAGCAGTGAACTCTGCCTTCAGCAAGCATGCACAAATAAACAGAATTAATAACTACCCAAGTGTGGACGGGTGACTTAATCTGTTTCGATTCGATGCAGCTCAGCCTGAGGCTTTTGTGTTATTTAAAATGTGTTCATCATGTTTAATTAAAAACCTAATAAACTAGAGGTTCTTTTAGTTCTGATTTGTATTTCTCTCTCCCTTAAGCCATATTGATTTGGGTGCTACTTTTGATAAAAAGGCAGAAAAAAAGCACATTCTGGATATAAACAAAACAGGAGAGCGAATCAGCAGAACAGCTGCACAAAGAACGGGGCTGTTTCTGCCACCACCCCCAGCACGTAAGGCACAGCAGAATCCAACAGCACTGAATTAACAGAACTTAAGATGAACGTTGTGCTCTTTGTAAGGACAGTCCTTTGATGGTTACCTACAGCATCAAAGTACCGGGCACACAAAGCTCACTTATGGACCTGGAGCAAGGCTGGGCTCAGGCCTGCACCAAACAGCACTGAAATGCTGAAAGTTGCTTTCAGAGCTCATCTGGCCTCACGAGGGTGGAAATCCCATTAGGACATGTTTTCTTGTGAAATATTTCCACTGAAACCACTTCAGAAAACATGGGTGTTTCAATCCCACCTAAACCGAAAGCACCAAATGACTGCGGTTCCAGGCCTGGCATCTGGGAAAGCAAAGCAGCACATCCTCGCGACAAGCTCCAGAGTTTAAATAGAGGTGCTCACAGTTTCGGGCTCACTGCAGCCATTCCCCAGAGACAAAAACCTCTGAACTCAATGTTTCAAAATACATTTTCAATGTAACTTTTTGAAATGTTTCCAACTGGAAAAAGATGAATTGTCCGGCACCACGCCATTCCTAATAGGGATTTTCTGACTGCTCGTATCAAGAACGCCTGGATTCCATCACAGATGCACACTGAGCCATCTTCAGAGGTGCAAGTGAGATGCAGGTAGAGTTCATTTCTCCTGCGTGAGGAGGCACAAGGCACTGCCATCAGCTCCGGCCCAAGCACTGCACCTACCTCATACTGCACTGCCTCCTGCTTGCAGCTCAGCACCACCAGGTCTGACCGCTGGTGTTAGAAGCCAAGCTCTGCTCACCCAGCCACTGCTGGGATGGATGCTGTGTGGTGGAGCAACAGCTTTGCAAACAGGAAGCAGCTGCTGCTCAGTCTGCTCATAGATGCATCAGAGCAGAAGTTGCTTCAGCCGGTTCGATGAGGCAGCAGGGAAGACTGGTTTTCACAGCACACCCCTGAATTTACATACAGGAATGAGGAAGGTTAAAAATAGCCAAAGGTTTAGAAACCCAAGGGAGACAGCAAGCCTCCATCTTCATATTTACTGAGCCTTCCATTTAATTCAATCACTGGTAAATTTTACCCTCTATTTAATTTGATCTAAAGATCTGTAAGCACTTCATCAGCAGCAAAAATAACTTCCATCCTTTATTTTAATCAGTCCCGATCACCGCGAGGCAGCTCTGACGGAGTGCTTTGGTCACAGGCAGCAAAGTAGGCTTCATTAACAAGAAAGGCTCAGTCTTTAGGCAACACGTGGTCCACAACAACAGTTAAAAGCTGACTACAATAAATGAGAGCCGTTGGTACGGTGTTATGTCATAAATACTATTAAGTGCCATGGAGGGCTGTGCTGGATAAAGCCAGGCTATCACATGCACAACCAAATGAGCCTGGGGAGGGAAGGAGAGCACCAGCAGAGCTCTCACAGCACAGAGCTCCCCCCCCAGTCCCAGTTAAGGACATTAACCGGTCAGAGCTCAGTACTCATGCAGTACCTTCCTGCTTAAGACAAGTTACAGAAATTAACCAGGCAGTTCCCTGTTGGGCCACAGGAAAAGATTAAGCCCAACACAAACAGGGACACGGTTTGGATCTGGGTCTTCCACTTTCCTTCTGCAAAATACACTGGCATAGAGTTGCCGTGCAGCTGTAGCACTCTGCATGTCACACGGGAAGAGCTTTCCTCAGGTTTGCAGAGCCAGCAGCAAGGAAACTTGCCTTGCAAGCCCCAGGAAGGCTCAGGAGTGCACTACAGCTGCTTTAATCTGGAGTTTTCTACCAACTGCCAGGGACAAACAAGCTATGAAGTTCTGCAGGTGGAGCTTAGCCATCTATAAATAAGAGCACAGTTTGATCTTTGGCTCTGCTGAGGCTGGAGGACTGCCAAACGTTTCTGGAAACTTGGAAGGAACAGAACAGGAACAAATATGATAAAATGAGCTGCGACTGACAATGATTTATAGAGTTAATGATCATTATTCTGTACTCACAGGGTCTGCGCTTTCAGAGTCATGTTTCACTTCTCAATAAACCTCGCTTTTTCTTATTTGTAAGGTTTTATTCCTATCATTTAACGTTGATCAAAACCCCTGAGCTGCAGCAGCTCTGACATTCTCCGCATAGTGCAGCTGATGGAAACCACAAGGAGAGCGAAAAATACTCTGCACAGAAAAAGAGGAGTTGGCAGTGCACAATTCAACCGCCCTACGGAAAGAATGCGTGCAGAGAACACAGGGAAGAGCAGCCGAGTACAAACACACCGAACACAGGAGGTATTTGTTCCGGCAGCCCTGCCCCAAACAAAATGCCCTGTGGTCACAAGATGACCCACAGCCTTATTAGGAAGCTGTGTTCTCAGCTTTTTTACTCATCCTCTCCTCGCTGCTCTGCTGGCACACCGTCCTCGGCCACTCCACCACTTCAGGCGCTCTCCTAACCACAAAGGCTCTCTGTTGCATTTCAGACCAAGCCTGCTTCAAGACGGTTCTGCAGCCCTGCCTACCCTCATCCAGCTCTTACCGAACTGAGGGGAGAGTCGCTTTTCTGTTTTACTGCACACCACAGCCTAATTACTGACCTACAAAATAGCATTTCTCCATGTTCTCAGGTTGTGCACGCCGTGTGCAGCGTGCTGGGGAGGCACATCTCCTTACAGCTTCCATCCCACACAAACCCACTGCGTTGAACGCATTCACCTTCGGCCTTAACATGCACAATATTTTTGGGCTGCGATCCAGACGAACTCGGTCAGCACTTTTGTGCTGATGGGCAGCAACAAATGCACAAGCATTTCTCTGCTCACAATCAGACACGTGAGTGCTGGCTTAAGCCACAGGGTGTGATAAACCAGACTGCCAGAAAATGCAGCTTTTGCAAGAAACGCAGCAAACATTGCTATTTAGTCCTCAGGAATAAGAACTGGTTTGCTTACAAGCTGCCAGCAACTTCACAATCGACTACTTGCTCCCAACCTCACGTGATTTATTGTTGTTTACAAGCCTACCAAACACTTCACTTTTATAAGCACGGCTGCATTATATCATACCTATAAAAATTAAGCCAGCAGCAAACTCACAACCGCAGCAATTAAACTGCAGAACAAACCAACCACAAGAAGCACCTTTGCCTTCTTAATTTCTGCACAGATACCATCTCCCCCAAATTCCAGAAAAAGACAACCTCAAACCAATACCCACAGGGTATGCAACAACCTGCAAGTGCTATAAAGAACCAGCACTGAATGGGTGCAAATCCCCCAGCAATCTCAGCTCCCAACCACGAGATCTTAACACTGCACTGATGTTTACCCCAAATCCATCGTGTCCATACGTTATCTCAGATGTATCTTTGGATAAGATGGCTGCCCTGTTTTCAGCAGAGTTTTGGGGCCTGACAGCTTCTGCATACCTGAACGTAAATAGTGATGATGTGATCCCACCTTTCCTCTTACCTTCTTTTGTTCTGTCCTTTGGCAAAGGCTCATTCATCAAGAACTAAACAGTCTAAAATTGTCTAAACTAAAATTGTCAGTAAACAATTTCTAGTATCTCGTGTGAGGGGGAAGGAGGGACTTAACCTCTGTGCAGGGGGAACCTTGCTATCTAACCTCCCTTTCGCCAGCCTGTGCTGGCGCTGTAAGCCTCCTCCAACACCAGCAGGTCCAAATCAGGGACAATATGTAATGTGCTTTCACCTCCTGTCCTACTTCAATTAATGAACGGGGCCAGCCTGCCTGGAGGTGAAAGCAGAAGTTAAACTGAGAGCCTAGAGGTTTTCCAGCTGTTCTCCTACCCTACAGAGTCCTCACAAAGTCGCTCAACCTCCTCCCCTCCTACTCCCAGCATAAGGAGGATCCTCACGAATCTCTGGACACTGAGCGAGGATCCACCAACTCAGATTCGGGCAAAACTTCATCCTGTGTGACAAATTATTTGCCTTATTTCCCATAAAAATGACATTAAAAAAAATGAAAGAAGAGAAGGAACACGAACTGTAAGGCTGAAGGGAATATAATTCGTTTCCCTACCACTTCATCTTCAGTCCAACACTTCTCAATCAGTTTGGGCACAGGCTTCTTCACCAAGCGCTGCAGGGCTTTTCCAGCATCGTAGTTACTTTCATGTAGCTGAAAAATAAAGACAAACAGAACGTTCAGTGGAATCAGCAGTGATCTGATAGAGGAGAAAAGCACTCCGAGGGGCCACATGAGATGCTCTACACCTCGTTATTTCTACTGTTGATATATGAACTGAAATTTAAACAACCTGAAGGTAATTAGCGTTTTATTAGTAGAAGAGACAGCATTAAAACAAGTTTGTTTTCCTCTTCCTTCCTGGATTTCTCCCAGGTGGTATTTGAGGCCGCTGAAGATTTTTGGTTGACTTTTAAAAATGTATCTTTCACATCAGAAACTCCAAGGAAACCTCACACAGCTCCACCACCCTCCTTCCCAAAAGGAGCTGCCTTTTACGCAGCAGCATTTTGTTTAGATCAGTGCAGCCAACTGGAAGCACCAACACACAGGAGGGATTACAAGCCACGCAATGTCAAGTTTACCATCCAGAAAGCTCTTCTGACAGATTTGTATTGCATTGCAAAGACCAGTGCGTGGTTGAAAGACATATATGGAAAAGAAACGATCGCTACAGATGAGTACATGAAGGCAACTAGGGATGTCCAAGTTGACATTACCATTTCAGATGGTCACAGCCTACAGCGTACCCTATTTTCTACCATAAAGTAGGTAGCTATTTGATCAAACGCTGTCTGAAGCAGGCAGCAGGCATTTAAATCAGGGTGAAGGAGAAAAAACAGCCACACTGGGGGGGAAAAACATGCAGCAGTGAACCATGAGAATCTCCAGCTCTGAACTTGTGATAGAAAACACATAGCAGGCCCCTGATTTATTGCCTGTCCTACCCTCCAAGTACAGTGGGATTTAAGAAACCCAGAGGACAAGTCAGGAGCCTGCTCTATGTCTTCTGAAAGTGATCTAAAAGAAGACACATTGCTGGGATGACAGAAGCTGAGTTATCTCCCCCCACCCGGAAGAATGATTTGCACGCAAACTTCCCTATAAAGGGAGTTTATAAAAACAAGCAAGTTTTTCTAACCAAGGTGCACACCAAAGTTACTGACCCACAGACTGGGTAGCCAAAATATGACTCCATACACTGATTACCTCCTGCTATTCTTCTTGCCCAGAATTTATTCCAAGCCCTTTGCATCCCACTCTTCCAAAGCATCCATGCTGCTATTCCAGCAGCCCACTGCCCTCAGGCAACGTTTCAGCAAGTACAGCTCCTGAACTTTTCCCAAGACTGGAGAACTGAACAGGGATGGAGATAAAATCACTGAACAGTGAGGAGCTATTAACTACTTTGTCACTATTAATGCAGCTACACCAAAACCTGATTGCAGGAGCAGAAAAAAAATCTCATTCTTCTCATGTCAAAAGGCTCAAATCTTAGACCTGAACTCTGCTTCCAACAGAAATAGCATGAGATTGCTTTCTTACTGCTGCTCACTTCAGCTTCCTGTACCTCAGCCAATTCAGAAATAGTGATTATGAACATCTGACAGCACTTGCAGCCCTCCCACCCAGGCCACCTCCAGGATGTGATCTCCTGTTTCCCCTTGGTCCAGCTCACACCATAAGCTCTGTGGGGCACAACAACTTTTCCATCCCAAGTCTTCATACTGAACGCAGTGGTGTGGATCAGAGACTCCTGAAAGCTGCAATAAGGAAATAATTCCAACTAATTACCATCAAGTGTAGGTGATTCCTATCAAGAAAAGGAAAGACTTGTGAATCAGGATAGATAGGAGGGGGAAAAGCAAATCACTGGCCCTACGAGGTTTTTATTTTACTGAGACTAATAATAGCAATTAATTTCCACTGAAAACCAGTTTTGAACAGTTGTCACAGTAAATAAAGATCAGGAAGGTTTGAGCATTGACTCTGAAGGCCACTGTACAAAAGCTGCAGAAGGAATGAAAGCAAATGGCAACAGAGTTCATCTGAGATGACACACGCAGCAAAACACGGGCATGAGGGACGCATGCAAAATGCTTCCTTCAGCAGAACCCCCCAGTTCTGAGCCACAGAGCAGAGCAGCTGAGCAGGGCTCTGCAGCTGTGGGAACAAAACCCATCTGTGCAGTGCCCACTTCTGCACCCTGCCTCGTCCCCTCACACCGCTGCAGGCTTTTGTTAGCTGGTGCAACTGTGAACACCCTTTTTTATTGAGAAAGTGAACTTATTGCAAAAAATAAAGCCATAAATGGGCAGGAAACTTCCCAGGCTGCAGTGCCCATCTCACACCAGGCACTGCAGCCTGCTGCAATGGGGCACTGTGGGCACACAATTGTCCCTGTTACTTCAGCAGCATCTCAGCGTTCTGCCCATGGATGCCACAGAACAGACTGTGCCATTCTGCACAGCCAGTCCCATCTGCAGTACGAAGCACGCTAGGAATTACTTTTCCTTGTGAAGTCTCAATGTTATATTGGAAATAACAGCTCATTTATTCTATTCGCTGTGGAATTTCAGTTCCGAGTAATTTCGTGCTCCTTTGTAACACCTGCAAGCTGAGTTTCCAGAAAACAACTCAATAAACAATCCCTCCTGAACACCTGAAAGAGGCCCAAAGCCACACAAGACAGCAGTCAGCTGCAAAATCAGAAGCATCCTCCTGCATGTACAGCTCCTGCAAGTGGGATGGAAGCCTCATCAGCTGCAGCAAAGTATCGATTGGCACACTGAGCTGTACTCTGCACAGACTGGCTCAAAACTTCTAGTAACAACAGGAACAGCTCTTGAACTGATAAGGTGCTCTCACCTCCTGCAAGTCACCGAGGCGTTCAGCATTTGCTTATGCTTGAGGGACTTTTGTAAAGAAAGTTACGTGCTTCTAAGAATGAAAGGTCACTGCAAAGACCTCTGACAGTGATATGGAATGTGGGTTTAGAACAAACAGCTGCATTTGCTTGCCTCAACATTCTTCCCTTACCACCAGTTGAAGTCAGGCTCACATTTGGAGCTGAGACCAATACTGCACTGATACTTTGCCTGGTAATATAATGGGAACAAGGAAGAAAACTACATCAGAATCATTTCCCACTTACTCGAGCATTTGATTTGGCACCTGTACAACTTGTACTCCGTGCAGCAGATCCAACCATACTTACATCACAGAAGGGCCAGCTGCCAGCAGTCATTTCATGGCACACCAGGGCCACCAGCAGCACATCCCATTGCCAGCCATCACCTGAGAGTGCTTCATGGAGCCCACTGCCTCCAAACCCACTGCCACAGCTGACATTTCCCTGTGTACAACAGAGCATCTCAACACACAACCTACCAGCACAATCTCCATGCCACTGGAGCAGGGTTGTACCCCTGCATAAGCCCCAGCGATAAGAGCAGCAGCCAGGCAATGCCCACACAGCACAAATATTCAAGCAACACTATTTTAAACAGCTTCTATAACCTTTTTTTTTAAGCCTCCTATGGTATGCACTACCTACCTGAAGACAAGAAAATAAGTCTGTTCTATAAAGCATGCACTGATTTTTCGCCTCATCTTCACTCCAGCACTGGGAACACATCCACCCCAACATCAGGACTGTTGGCTTTGCCAGCTCACCTTGCAAATGCTTTTCCCCCAGCACAAGCCACCACCTAGAAGATTTTTCACCTCGGAAATCCAGCAGTGTTGATAGCAGTGCTTCTGTTCCCTCCCCCTCACAAAACACACAGCAGTGCCAAAGCCTCTGTGTATCCAAGAGGGGGATCTTCACTCTGTCAGCAGCACCTCCCTGAAAACGTGACTTTTACAGAGGGGGAAAAATGCTTTAGGAAGCAGCAGGACAATGCAGCAAAAGGAGATGTGTGTTTCTGGGCAAGAGCCAGAGTTAAATCTGCTTCTTTCAGCCTTGCTGACGGATCCTTCTCTGCTGATTGCCTTTGGTCATTTCATACATATAAACGCTTTATTGGCAAGCAACTTGAACATATAAATAACAGCTAATGATGACTGCCTATGGTTTAATTAACTTCTGGATGAACTTGTCAAGTATTGCTATAAACACGAGATTACCATCCTGTCACCACGAGAATTACTGTTTTCAGTGTTAAAAAATCTGCCATCTGAATTCCAGCCCGCTGTGCTGTGATGTATGTACACAAGTGCAACAAAAGGAATCGACACAAATGTACTCACACCTTCAAACAGAAAATAAAGCCATTTCTGCATCGCTGGACCAGATTTTAGATTAAAGGCATTCTGAAAATGCACATATCCTGAAAGCCCATTTATATTCCAACAGCCATTAAACAACTCTGGATCACAGGGAAGCCTTATTAGCATCAGAGCTGCACATTACCACAAGGCTTCAAGTTTCCACCGCCGCCTCTCAGCTCAGCTGCCATTTTCTGTCTGTGTGATGTTGCAAATAAATTCTCCTTTTGGCATGGCTCAGCTGTCAGGCACCTCTGTTCAGTAATGAACCCATGAATTACATCTTGCAGCTCTGACATCTCTGGTCTCGCTCATCAAAATATTGTTCTTCAATTGTAATTTATAACTTAATTTAAATGTCCCTTTTACTGTGACCTTTTTAGATCAGAATGGCATTGCATCTGGCAGTTTCTCCTTCGGCAAGGCATCCCATTGCAATTACAGTCATTATGATCCCCGTTGAAAAGCCCATCTGAGTTAGGCTGCATTCATGCTACAATATTAAATAATTGCAGTCCATTAAGTACACCGTTACATTCCAGAGGCCTCTTCTCCAAGGAAAAATTGCTACCATACAGTAATACTGTATTGCTGAGCTGCTTTCAAATAAACCCAGAACAGTCAATACAGCAGAAGGGATTGTTCAGGCAGAACGCATCTGTGGGGATGCAGATCTGTCCCCCCTTTCCAGGGCAGCAATGAGAAGTCAGGGATCCTCAGCAGCCAGGCACAAATCATCACTCATTGGGCACCGACACGAAGCCTGACCTGCACACAGGAGGTAAACGCTACCGATGCTGCGAGAGCATTTTCAGCCTCGAGTCACACAGTTGAGTCGAAAGACATTTTTCAGTGCTGTCAAGCAGGACACGGCAGCAGAATCGCAAAAGAGAACAGTATTTGCCTGGCACTGCGTGGAAATATTTACATAACAGCCTGACTTCAGCACCAGCCATGGACGCAGGCTTCAGAACATTGTGATCATTAACGAGGGATTCGCTCCTCTCGCTGAAGCGCACCGCGGTCAGGATGCGCAGCTCTGTACAGCCACAGCCAGCTTAACGAGGTAGGAAATGAAGAGGAGAGAAACAAAAAAGGCAGCAAGGAAAGAGGAAAGAATGACTGCTTTGTGGCTTGAGCAGCCAGACCCGGACAAAGAACCGTGGGGGCTCCCTCTGGTGCCCAAGGACAACAGGAGCCGGGAGCCCCCAGGTACCCAACCTCCCACCTGCAGCCCAGGGCCCCTGCTTGGCCATGGTGCCACCCCAGCTCTGGGGTCTGACATGGACTTCTTCCCTAAGTGCAAGGCTAAGGATGGCCATAACTCACACACCAGAGGGGCTGTGCTTCCCAGCACACCAGGCACTGCACAGCATCACCCCAGCAGCTGGGAACACAGACTAGGCCAAAAGAAAAACTAATAATAAGAAATGCTAACATATATTTAAGTAATTTTTAATGCTTTCAACCTTGTCTGTAGTTAATGAACAAGAAAATCTTGTCCAAGGGCAAGTTAAAGCAGGGAGTAATTTGTCTGGGTGACATCTTGCTTGGAACTGTATTTCCTACCACTGATATTACACTGCCACATTTGTCACTCATAATGACATGCTCCCGTGTAGCACAGTGGTACGAGAAGCCAGAACAACATTATTAGCAAAGAGATCTGCACAGCACCAGCTGATGATTGCTTCATCTTCCTTCCACGCAGCAGGACACAAACCCAGGTGCTGGTACCTTCCTACCCTATGAGCACAGAGCTGCTGGATCTTCGATTTTCCCAATGAAAATAACATGCACTGAGAAATGACACAAACTCTGATTCACTCCTAGGGACAGTTGGCATAATGATATTCCCAGCTGTTTTTCTAGGGTCCACAGAACTGATTCCCTCACTTCTTCCTGCTCTAATGCCACTCATTTCCCCACCACAGCAGTACAGCACAGGGACAGAGGACCCATAGCATCAGGAGACAAGGCAGGCTGAGCTGCCCACAGCCATAGAGCGTGTGATGTGTGCCCCCAGTCACAGGAGCAGTGAAGGCAGAACACTGAGAAGGAATTACGATCTGGAACTCTGCATGACAGGCTGCAGGCTACATGCATGTGTTCAGAGACATTGATCCACAAGTAAAACTTGCTGGCATCACAGCTGGCCATTTAAAAAGCCAATTCCACAACATTTTCTTTCTTGTACAGTGGAGAACCAAGCAGCACCAGATGCTTTCTCACAACAAACACATCATTAGGGTGGGCCATGCACTTGCAAAGACAACACTGAGCAAAATAAGACAGTTAATTCAACTGGCCTGACTTGGAAAGGGGATGATTGCTAAGGAGTTCCTCATTTCAGTTAGTGTGCAACTGACACAGCAAACAAAAAGCAATAGGCTCATTAAGACCTGACCATCCTGCAGGATTTCCATCAATCATCCCCACTGATATCTCATACAGATGGGGTTCTTGGGGGCTTTCTGATGGTGCTGTGATGCTATGATGGGCGATGCCTATCCACACTCCCAGTCCAGAAGGAGTAAAGGAGACAAAGTGCATTACTAGAGGGTATTAATTACAAAACTTTCACACTAACCATGCTGGCTCTGAGAATACAATATATTGCCCACAGTGACTCAAAGCAAGGCTTGGGACAAACTCAAATTACCATTTCCATTTCACTTATTCAGGAGGGTTCTGGCTCAAAGCAATGTGGTTCTGCAGATCTCAAGGTAAGAGGAACTGAGAAGTGATTAAAAAAAAGTTTCCATCACATAATGTTTCACCAATAAAAATGGTTTCATGCAATATTAGTTCAACTCTGAAACTGGAAAACAAGAAGTTTACAGAATATGCACTTTAGGTGACTAATATATTAGGGTTTAGTAGATCAACAAAATTATGTATGAGTATAAGTAAGAGATAAATGCACACGTTATAAAGTCCATATTCAGCTGCCTGGCCTATGGCTGTGCAATAAAAAAGCCCACACTCTTGACACGAGGAAATCCAAGCCAAAGACTTCAGGACCTCCCTGTCCTCCACCTGGTGTCACCACCAGCAGCCACCAGGAGGGCAACAAACCCCAAAGGAAAACCTCCTCCCCGAGGGCTACAAAATCCCAACAGCCAAACCACAGAGCAGGAGTTGGAGCCCACGTGGACCATGAAGCACCCTCACCTCGAGGAGCTGATCTGCACACACATGCATTGCGCTGTGCCTTCCATGATCTTCATTTCTATCTGCTGTAATTAATGATAAATCATTCCAGGGGCTACTGCAGCTGTTATTACAGAAATAAAACACTACCAAAGTAGCTTGTCAAGATTGATTTATACCAAGTGCTGCTCTGAAGTTTATTGGATTTCCATAATAAGAAATCATACCGCATCAATTTGTTTCCATTAATCTGCTGGGTTACACACCATAATTTCTAAACAAAAACACAACTTACTGCAGGGTAATTTTCTCAGAAGTTATTTATCAGATAAATCTGATACTTGTTTTAAAGAGAACAGAAAGACAGAACAACAAATTGCCCACCTAAACCATTCTGTTGGCAGAAGAGTGGACTCTGAGCAATCACTGCTTTCCATGAATATCCTCCCTATAGGACTAGCACCCATAGGAAAGCATTTCTCCAGAAAAATTTAACGTGAGGAAGGAAAGGTATGAACAACACTTGTGCACAGACCAGAAGCAAGATTAAATCAAACGTCACGCAAGCCCAAGGACTTTGCTGTTCAGGTTAACACGAGATGACTAGAAAACCACTACAGGGTAAGCCTTCCTGCCATACGTTAAGATGTGATGTGTGAGGGAAGCCAGGATAGAGTCAAAAGAACTCTGCCAACAGACAATCTAGCTTTCCAAATGAGTTCTGCTGCGAGCCTGTGTAATGCTTTTGCTTCAGAAGTGTGAAACTCCCCCACTCCTGAGATGAATCAGCAGCAGCTTTCTAAAATAGACATGCACCAGAAATACAGAGAGAAAAGGATGGGAAGAACAGAAATAAAATCTATCAAGATGAATGGAAGGCTCAGATGAAGAAGTCTACAAGTACAACTACAGCTCCACGGCTCCCAAGGGATTAAGGGGGCTAATTAAACTCGATAGTGAAGCAGTGAAGTTAAATGAATTTTCTGCAGTAGTCTTTTATTATAGATGACAAGGGGAAAGAAATTCCAATTCCGAAAGCTCTTTGATGATTATTGGCCTTAACAGAGATTTGAGTCTCTAAGAATGTTAGGGAACAACTCAGAATGCTTGGGAGCAGTAAGCCACCAGAACCAGATGGCACCCATCCCAAGGGGAAGGAAGGAAACAAAATGTAAAGCAGATGAGAAACTGAAGAGGAGGCAGAATAGACTTGACAGCAATTCCTCTCAACCAGCATCGCAATCTCTAACATGCTGGTTGTCTCAAGCAGAGGAGCAAAGCACTGAGATTTATGGATTCAACTCAGTTCTGAGGTGCACTCTGAAGAAATAACACTTGGCTCTGCAGATCTAGAAGTGAGAACAAACAAGCATTTAATTGGGGTGCAAAAATTCATCTTAGATTTCAGCTGGTTACACATGGGTGTACTGATTGTATTTAAGTAATCTTGCAGAATAAGGATTAAAGTGCTGTTGCCTTTTACAAATACTACAGAAGTATATTTTAGATATTCTCTTCCACCCTCATCTGTTGGAAAAAACCAAACTGATGCACTCCAAGAAATGCATGCAACTAAATGCAAAGAGAGAGAAAATCTAAACAGAGCAAGTGCTTTTGGTAAGCTAATCTTACACAAGCAATGACATTCACATTAAGAATACAGCATTTTAACAAGAGTGGGGATGCTGAGGTACGTACACCTAAGCACAGACCTGACATCCTCATCATAGAGCTGAGCACCTGGAAGCTGGCATACAGCTCACACACACTAACCTTGTTGCAATGTTCTGAATGCAAGTCTCACGTGCTGAGATGCTTTACTGAAAGAAGCAGTAAAGAATATTTAACAGCAGTGATTAATTTGATATATTCAGCTCCAGTCACTTCAATAAGAGCAAAGACCAACATGCTTACAGTGCCCTTTCTCTAAACAAACAGATTATCTGGTCTCTGTTGCAATGATCATCACTCAATTCCTGATGGGCATCACACCTGTCTGCAAGCTTTTAAGAACCTTATAAATTAACAGCTAAAATGATGCAACTGTAAGTAATTAAACCCCAGCAAGCAGAGGCAGACAATAACAGTGTGGTACCCAACATCAGCCACTCTGCAGGAGGACAGCATCATGGGGTTTGGTTAGAATCACTAGGTGCTTTATTTTCATCTAATTAAAATAATTTTTTGAGCCACAGACATTGTGAGCAAAGTGACATATGAGTCACAGTGCTGGACACCGAGACAGAATGCTTCAAACTATTTTTAGGAAAGGATGGCTTTAAAAACAAATCTGAAGCCACACATCATCTCCTCCCTTGGCACTTCCACAAGAAACATGCTGAACTGAAGCTGCTCCCAGCCCTACCAGCTGTACATGGGTTCTGTACATTTCCATTGCCACTGCCTTTAAAATGCTCTACAGATTTAGGTAGAAACTCATTCAGCAACAGGCACATCCCATCCTCTCCACAGTTTTCACAAGTGGATGTGATGAGAGATGTAGCCCTTAACCATGAGAACAGGACAGAATTCAGGTCCAAGATAAGGAAAAAATCTCTTACAGTGAGGCTGGGGAGGCACTGGAAGAGGCTGCCCAGAGATGTGGTTGATGCCCCATCCCTGGAGGCTTTCAAAGCAAGGCTGATTGAGGCCCTGGGGCTGTGGTACCCCTGCTCACTGCAAGGCAGTTGGACTGGATGGCTCCAGAGGTCCCTTCCAACTCTGAGCATTCTATGGTTCTGTGAAATAACCTTTGTTCTCCTATAGCTAGAAGCTGAATGAACAACAGCCAGGGCAAGGGTGGCTGGGTGAGCAGCCACTCCAGCTGGTGTAAGTGGCTCCAGTAGCTTCCCATAATGAACATCCGCATGCTCATCTTCAAGGCACCACCCAGAAGTTTGTTGTTGTAGGTTAAGATCCGTGGCTTGCATTTGAAAAAAGTTCAGTGTTAAGCCAGTATCATACTCATATTGTGATCCTCAAATCTACTTTAGCCACTAAAGATTTCATGAATACTTTAAGTAATACAAGACATAAATGGGAAGACTGCTCTTCCTGACAGGAGTTCTGTATACTTACTGTATTGAGTGCATTAAGTGTAGTGTCATCACGGGAGGCTGCAACACAACCATCTTCTGTGGATCCTCCATCACACATGCCTGCAAAAGCTGCCATGCTCCTTTATAGTTTGAGGGGAAAAAAATTGAAATTTTCTTCAGCTTCTGTCTGATGCACATGTCATGCAGTACACTACAGTTACCCCTTAAATCACACATTTCAAGGCCTTGACATACTGCAGAAACAAGTAAAGTAAAACGAGGCATCACACGAACAGATCCATGTCACCTCAGCGTGGGAAATAACTCCAATGTAAAGTGGGTTTTATTAATTAAAGCCTCTCCATTGCACTCGCAATGGTCTGATCAGAATTATGAGAGACAGAAGCCATAGGCACAAGGGCACAGTCTTGCCAAAGACAGCAAACTTGCTATTGCTAATTTAGTTGCGTTATGTTATGAAGCTGATTTCAATTGCACATTCCTGACATCTCTAAATTCTTACAAAGGAATAATAATTCATTTACTCACATTCTGAATTATGAGGCCCACTGGCATTAGAAATCTAATATTTATTTATCTGGTAAATCTAGCAGCCATGTCAGAGGTCTGCATAAGACTGAAACACAAATTAAGGCTCATGCAGAAAAAAAAATAGCCTCTGAGGGATCCTACCTGTGCTGTCACAGTTAATCCACAATTAGCAATTACTTCCTTTGTGCTATAGCATGTGTTTTCTCTATCACGCTGCACACGCTGCTGGCTGTGGGTTTTCAATCCAAAAGCCACAGCCAACAGCAAGATTCTGTGCTGGCCAATCACCAAACCAACACTCCCTTGTATTGCACAGTTAACATCCACACCAAACCAAAATCTAACAAAAAGGAACGGCCACAGTCCACTGCTGCAGAGATGTGGCAGCCCACACATCCATCCTAAAGACATGGGGATCTCTTGGTTCTGATTACCTTGCTGCCCTAAGGTACATAAGTAAGTCACAGTCGTTGACTCCTGGCATCCACACAAGTTCTTCATGCTGTGTCACTGTGTCACCATCTGGGGAAGGAAAGGGCTGCAGATCAGGAAGCTTAGCCTGGGAGAAAAAAAAAGAGTTCATACAGACATTACAGTTGTTAACACTGTGTGTCACACATGTAGCCCCCTGCTATACAAAACTCAAATCTGTTTGACAGTTCACTGGGAAAGACAGCTTTGTCTTGTCCAAAAGGTTGCAACTCTGCTTGCCAGGGCTACAAGGTACCAGCATGAAATAAGGCAAGAACATGGCTACCATGTGTTTTATTTTAATACTTCAGTCAAAAATACGCCGCACATCTGAAATGGAGTTGAAAACAAAGTCATCAGTAAATTAACAAGAACTCAAAGTGAAAAAGAAATTCTCTGAAAGTGAGACAGCTCAGTGAAACGAACTCTGCCACTAAGCATACACTGCATGCAGGGACCCAATTAGCATCTTTAGTCATCTACTGCAATGGGATGAGATAGCTGAGAGCCTCCTCAGAAACGGCTTTTAAGCCCTGTAATTACCTCCTGTACTTACAGCACTAAACATATTTGAGAAGCAACATTTACACATAACCAGTAATTACAAGTCACAGGTTCAGATGTCTTTTATGTTCTGCTCTTTAATCTGTACTTTACTTTACTTCTTCCTTGGGCAAGTGGGCACGTCACTGACCTTCTCTTCTGGAAGAGGTGCATTACAACCAAGCATTATATCAGCACGAGGCTGATCTCTGACAGCTCTGCATGCTGGCAACTGCCTTCCAGCACCAAGGTGCTTCCACCAACACTTGCTCATCCTTCTGCGTCCTCAGAAAAAGCTGATTGTAGAGATGCTCCTAAGAGAGGCTTCCTTGTGAACACCTCTGGTTAGCTGCAAGCCAGAGCTTTTCTCAGCACACTGAGTGGAGATCCACCACCCCTCTCCTCCCCTTTACAACACTCAGATCAGCACAGCTCTCTGAAGCCTTTATGTGCATCCCTACCTGCTGCACGATATGAGCATAAGGTATCTGCGTGTGCGTCAAAAGGAGCAGCACCCTACAGCGCCATGTAAGGAGAAGAAAGGCAGAACCCACTCCTAGGGCCTCAGGTTTGGTTATGGATGCTTCTGGATCTGCACATACGAGGCCAAATCCAACCACCAGCCACTACTATCCTGAAGATTAAACTTCTTACTAAGGAACAGCTGAAGAACCTCCTGGAGGTGACAGTACCAGCAACACTCAGAACAAAAGTAGTATGGATCAGAACAGGAATAAAAGTAGTACGGAAGCTTAAAACACTGAGCCAGCAGAAGTATTCTGTATCAGTGGACCTTCCTTCTGCATATTTTTCCATCCATACCTACACCTGATAATTACACCTCACAATATGCCTGATTGCTACCTGCCAAAATATTACCTGACAGTTTGAAATCAGAGTCGTTTCGGAGGTATCGTTTACAGCACTCTTGTTATGAGTGATGAAAATAATAATACAGATTCAATTGCCAAGAACTCTCCTCCTCTTACAAAGCACCCTGGAGGATGTCACATGAGTTACACAAACGATTCCTATCAACAGTCGTTAAACGAGACTGAAAATGAATCCCAAACATGTGGATGCAAAAATACAGCACTTGGACAGGACCTTTATTTTATAATCACATAAAAAGTTTCTGATAAATACAAGTAAGATATAAAATGTGGCTTGCTACTGAGTGTGCATGTGAGAAACACATGGCAGCGATCCCCCAGAATCGCCATGCCTCCCAGCTGAAAAGAATTTAGGCTCTTCTACATCCAAACGATGAGGGAAAAGAAGTGGGCAGCAGCAAACCTCCTGCCTGAAGGAGGAGGCAGCAGCATGGAGCTGCCAGCACATGGGGCCTGTTTAGAAAGAGGTCTGTCCCTGGCAGCTGCCACCCTGCTCTCTTTAAGCACAACACGGTCCCACTGATTTCTGTGCTGAAGCACCACGGTTGCTCAATCCCTGCTGGCCATGCAGACAAATGAAGGGAACATGCACAGGCTGCAAACAAAAGCACAGGTCAAGGAGGAGATGCAAAGCCACAGGCAGCCCTGCATGGAGCACAGCCACACACACAGCAGGGAGAACAAAGCACAGGGAATCCTGCACTAGGGCAGCTCTAACAAGGGGCACGCCTGTGTCCTGCGTTGAGAGATGGACACACGCAGGTATGCACGTGCACCTCAACACACTTGTGGTTCAGGAAAATCTTCAGCAGGTCTGAAGTCTCCCAAGCCCGGAAATTCATCCTGTGTTTCTCAAAAACCTGCACTCTCTTTGTTCACTTCTAATAGAACTTCACTTTGCTCTCCACTGACTCCAGAGACTTCAAACATCCCAGGCAGCATTCTCCTAACTCAACTACTTTATTAAAAATTAAAAGAACTACTTTGAATATAATTAGAAACCAATACTAAAACGTTTTTCAGTGATTTACTAACACGTTGCTAGGTGAAAGGTAGCTGAGGATGCATTCACTCCTCTCTCCACGATGTGCCCACGACAGCTGCTTTCTGCTCTCTTTTCTTCCTAACTTCCAGCAGCCATTTAGATTCCCTCAACCTGATTCTGGAGTCAATCCAACACTTTCACTAGTGAACAAAACCACGTAAGCAGCAACATTTGACATTGAATAATCTCGTCAGCTAAGGAGTTCTAAGGAACTCATGATTAACCTCAGAAGCTCGTTGTCTTTGAGCGAATACAATTCTAAGTGTGCACTGAACAGGGTAAGTGCCTAGCAGCAAGTCCTGCAGCTATTCAAGTACAAACAAAATCCCTTACCTGATGACTGGGTCCAACTCTGATTTCACCTTGGGTACTGTTTAGCCTCCTAATATAAAAAGAAAAACCAGTAATGAGAAAGAATTATGATTAATGAAACCTGGGACAATGGCCTGCATTTCTGTCATTGTATTTCCAATGCAAATGGAAAAGAAGCAAAAATAATACATTCTTTAAAAGAAAAAAAAAAATAAAAAGATATACTCAGGAACATGACAGGCCACACTGCAAATGGCAAACAGCAACAGGACAAATCTGGAACTTTCAGTCCCACTGTTAGGACAAGGTGGAGGTCACTCCCAAGCACGACGTGAAACCACAGCAGCAGGAAAGCATCGGGCAGTGATGCTGCAACACACATCTCCTCCTTCCTCGTGTTTCCATGCAATATAGAAATAACACTGATATCAGAGAGCCTCTACAAGCCCTCCCAGTGCCCCAGTGCCCAGCCAGCACCTCACCTCTGCTACAGCTACAACCCAAGAACTGCCCACTGCAATGCCAAATCCGAACGCAGACAACATGCAAAGCACAAGCTATCAACAAGCACACAGGGATGGATGCCTTCCTTATGAACACCTTTATGGACATTTTCTTTCTAAATAATCTGTTAAGGAGTAATTTGAGTTGTTCATGTTTGAATAGCGGAGTTTTGTGTTAGCAGAATCTGCAAAAAATAATCCCTCTTCCAGATGAGCTCTGGAAAACCATTCAAGAGTTATTGTGTCATTCCCAATAATAAAGCACATTTTTCCTCCCATGTTTTGTACAGAATTACCAGGGAACCGAGGATGAATAGAACTTTATCAGTGAAGTCTGCCCTTTATTACCATACAGACAGCAGGAAAGCACACCACCAGCATTTCTTATTCAGCCCTGCTACGGTCGTGGTGATGCGAAGCGATGAAGAGAAATGGTTTACTTTAAACCACAGAAATTCAAACCCACAACCAGAAAGTGCCAGCCCTGCACCAGGCTAACCACCCAGAGCAGCACACAGTGACACACGTTAAAACCAGAGGGCTTTCTGACATGGATATCTGCGTGCCTTCTGAACACCTGCAATGTACTTTGACGTTCTGAGATGAAAGCGCGCACTGAGCCTCACCTCACGGATCATTCTGAGATCTTATTCCCAAGTGGGGAAAATACAGCAGTGCATGTGAACAGACCTTATCAAAGAGAAGGATAGGAGGACCTGTCAGGCAGGAACTGAAACTGGTTTTGTAACTCAGCCCTACGCTGTGGTGCCTGCACGATGCTGCCATCCTGGTACACCAACCTGCTCTCCAGCAGCATTGCCAGAAGGCTCCTGAAAAGAACCTTCTCCAATGGATACTTGTGTGAGATGTGATCTGACACTGTCCTCGTGTTTTCAGGTTATGCAGGGAAATGGTTGAACCCAGAGAGCAGGGTTTGTATTTACAACCAAGTTATAAATGAAATTTGCACTTTTACAGCTGTAATGTGTGAGAATTCTTCCCTGTAAGGCACAAAAGGAAAGGCAACAACAAATGCTCATTCTCTTGCTTTACTCCCAAGCAGGGTTCTGAACAGGTTCTAAAGCCATACACATCTCTGCTAGTCACTGCAAGTCAGGCTTGAGACATGTCTGTGCAGTTCCTGCCAGCTACCATCCTTCACCCAAGCCAAAGGCTGCTGAAAAGCAGAATGTATTTGTGCAAAGTTCACAATTTTTGGTTTAGGTAGGGGAAAAAAAACAACACCACTCCAAATTCTCCCCAATTCCCAGTTCCTTCGTTTGCATTACACTGAATATTAATAATGCAGCATCACAGAATCGAGACTGCACGTGCCCTAGCATCCTACAAGGAACTGCAAAGATAACAGCAAAATTTTGGATGGGGTGATTCTTGTAACTGTGACAATGCTGAGGCAGGGGAGAAACGGCCCTGTGTGCCCCATCACCCAACTCAGCACCTGCTGATGGCATTCCCACCCCAAGGGGACCCCAGGTAGGCAAGGGCTGTGCAGAGCAGTGAGCACTGGCAGGGGGTGCTCAGACCATGGGAGCTGCTTGCTGCAAGGGGGCACAACGTGGCGAATACTTTCAGACAGTTTCCGTCTCCCCAGGAACGGATTTGCAAACGGAAAGAAAAATTCTTGCTATGGAAACTAAAACGTACCATAGAGTTGTAAGCCAAATTATATTGGTGGAGCACAATTACAATAATGATGGCGAGGCGATCCGTGTTTATTCTATGGGAAGGAAAAAAGAGGACCCAACACGGTATATGAAATCTGACACAAAAGAAACCGATGTAACAAAGCAGTATCCATAGCAACAACAACTTAATATTTCAGTCCTCTTCAGCTGCAGTGGATTAAATATAATGACAAGATGTTCCCTTTGAAAAGTAACCTGTTGCCATGGCAACGTTGTATTCTGAAAAGTAAACAGGGGCTGGTCAGGGAGAGATGGAAGCCTGCGACGGAATATCAAAGAGGCAGAAACCTCTCCAGCAGAGCAGGGCAGCACCAGCACCCACTGATCCCAGCAGAGCACGGCGACGTGGCTCAGCTCCAAAGGCTTGGTTCCTGTGGTTCTAAGGAAAGGGGAGGTTGGGGGGTCGGGGCCGAGAGCAGCACTGCAGAGAGCAGTTCAGAGGTGAAGCAGAGAAAGGAGCAGCAGGAAGGCTGCCAACAACAGGTCCTGCAGTGAAGGAACACGCCTATCATCCCCTGTTTGGTCACCTGCCTTCATCACGCAGGGAAGGACCGTGGCATGGTGAGCAAAGGGGCTGAGCTGCCAGGGAGCAGCCAGGCCAGCAGTGAGGATGGCTCAGGATCAGGCTCTGCAGCACCAACCGCTCTTACTGCACTGCCACAGCCATATGGAATTTAATGCTGCAAATCTGCTGCAAAATCCCAGAGTTCAGAGGCAGAAGCTAAACGCTTTTGTGGGTTTTCATGCCCAGCAGTTTTCTGCACAGCCCCAGCTTTGAGCTGCCCTCGATGCGAGCACAAGGCAATGCCCCAGCGCAGCACACCCCGCAGGCTCCATGCTTCTGAGAGCCAGCAGGCAGGGAGCAGACCTCCCAGGTCAGGGGTCACATGTAGCCAGGGGAGCCTTTGAAATGGCACTGCTGCTGCTTTCATGCTTTCCCTTTTACCACTGAAGTACAGCAAGGAACGTGCCATGCTCTAATTGCACTGCTCTGCCCTGCGATGGAGCAGCGTCCCGTGCCATTCCTGGTCTAATCATTCTGATCCCATGCACTGAGGTGCTCTGTAATTATGCTAGAAGGATGCTTCAGAATGAAGATTTAAATGCATTCATTTTTCTCATCTTCTGCAAAGCTCTCTAAAAGTGTTTTCAAAACCTGCTTTCTAAAACCCATTCCCTACTGCAACAGGTCCACATCACTTATGCAAAAGCAACTAAAAAACAAAAAAAGAAGTTGAAGATGGGAAACCAGGAGTGCCACAACCTCAGCAGCAACCCTCCCCACCCCAATGCTCTTTAGAGGGATGAAAAAATGACTGCAGTCCAACCATGGTGATCACAAATGAGCTTATGAGGACTCCAAGTGTGGCTGCCTCCCCCCCCAGAGCCCCACCTGGCAGGATGTTCTGCCTCACACTGCCCTGTGCAGCACAGCCAGGCCTCACACTGCAGCACCAGTCTTTGCCTGCTGAGCATTAATGGTGCAGAATGCACAGGCACTGCTGCTCTGCAGCACCAGCACTCGTGGGACGTCAGCAGTGCTGCAAAGCAGCCTCCAGCACGGCTCTGTCCCAGCCCTGCTGCCTTCTCCAGACATCTGCTGAGAGACTGAACTACAGCTTGCTAACTTCTTCCTACAGTTATTTCCTACCATCAGAAATTTCATGTCGAGTTGCATAACTTCACGTGTCCAGTCTGCCCCTGCCTTGACACAGGGTTTGTTTGCAGCCACATTTTTCTAGGAGTCCCACAACGCTCAGAAAATACTCTTGCTAATGCAGCCACGGGAAGTCAAGTTTGGTTTAGGACCTGTTTGTAGCAGAGCATGTTATAATAAAGAGTTGCATAAGCAATTCTCTGTTCCAACTGAAAAAAAAAAAATAATAATAATAATCAGACCTGTGTTTCAGCCAAACCAACTCTTATGGGAACGCCTCTGGTGATTGCTCAATCCAAAGCAGGAACGAATATGCCTGCACCAACGTCTGCATCTCCTACACGAGCTCAGACCTGCCTGCTGACTGCAGAGGGAGAGCCTGGGGGAAGCAGAGGGCTGTGCTTCCTGCTGCTCTCTGGGGAAGGAAGTGGCTGCAGATGTTTGAGCCCGACAGGGAAAGCTTTTGCACAGTGTTATTTCAGTGTCAGGTTCCTCCTTGAGAATTAAGGTTACGCGGCCTTTAGAAGCACCATCCTCGTGCAAAAAGGCAGGATGGAAGCAACCATGGCACAGCCAGGCCAAGAGCAAGTCACTGGGAGGAAACCAGCACCCTCTCCATAGAGGAATCACCTACATGGGTAATGCTGTGCTTGCAGCCTCCACTGATCACCTCTTTAACGTGCTTACTTCCAAACAGAGATGACATCAGTACTTTGATCACAAGGCCAGAAAAATTAGTTGGTGGAAACCCCAAATTCTACTGTACAGGTTGGGAATACAAAGCCCTAATTAAAACAAATCACAGCCCAGAGAGCTGGAAGGCAGAAGGAAGAGGTAATCATAGTGATAAAGAGTTTTGAAAGAAACAAAAATAAAGCCCAGAAATAATAATAATTTAAAAAAAAAAAAGAAAAAAGAATAAGACTATCAAGAACTTGGTCAGCATTCCTTCACCTGAAGAATGCAATACAAGCAGCGACCCAGAGAAATGGGCAACCTCAGACAGCGCCATGGAGCTGCAGCTACCAGCACACCTCTGCCTACAGGCTCTGCTGGCAGCACAGGGGCATCTGAGCAAGGACCACTGCACCACTGGCAGCCCAGAGCAGGCAGGCTGTGCAAACCTCAGGAGCTCTGACACCAGAGGCATGGTTCAGCAGGGAGCTGGTGGAGCTGACAGCACCACGTCGTGCCCACGAGCTCCCATGTGTGTGCAATTAAGCAAAGGATGCCTTATTTGGCAGATTGTTCCAGCAGCGCTCGCTTTGCCCAATGCCATACTTGAACATGACAAACAGATTTGGTTTTGTAACAGCCTAGAGTTGCTCTCATCTTTGTCCACCTGTGCTATTTTAACTTAACTTCCAACCTGTAAGAATAAGCGGGACCAAACTCTCGTTTCAAGTTAAAACTGGCATTCTTCTTCCAATCCTTTTTAAACGCATGAGCATGCACTCACTGATGAGCAGCACTAAGCAGACCACTTGGTAGCCCCCATCCCTTGCATATTTCCCTTCTGCACACAAGAGAACATAAAAATGAAACGTAAGGACACAAGATGCCACATCCCTGTGCAGCTGCAGAGCAGCGTTGTGTTTCTGGATGCATTTGAGTGGCTCCTTTATTAGGAATAAGAATGCTTCCCAGGCATACAGAGGCAACACAACTCTGCAGCGATTCAGTCAGGCTGAAGTTCAGGGGAACATTATTTCTATAATTATGAGCACAGCTCTGCTTCAGCCAGCAACAAATATCAGCAGTGATCCACACCGTGTGAAGCACTCTGAATTTCTGCACTCCGTAAGTGCAAACAGAGACGGGAACATTATTTCAGACAGAGCACCAGTGCAGATGAAACCTAGCAGCCCTGCTCATCAGTCACCACCTGCCCTCCAACACAAGGCAGGCAGTCCAGCAGTGACTACAGGTGGAGCAGTGACAGGTCAGCCTGCAGCCCGACATCACAGCACAGCTCTCCCTGCTCACCCTGCCCCAGCCCTCCTGCTTGCACCTGCTGCAGAGCTGAGCTTGCTCCCGCTCACCTGAGCCCCTCAGACCACATCCCATTTAGCAGCAACAAGTTGCTGTGGCTGTGTCTGGCCCCACACAAACCTCACAGCCAGCTGCAGGCACGTTATCACTGCACAGAGCCAGAGTCCTCTCCTTCATTCAGGAGGCTACAAATTCAACTAGCCCTCTGAGACTGCAGCTTGCCCAGCTGCCACATGCCAAGCACCTCACTGCATACAACAACATCACCACATTTAGGATGCACAAGTGTTATTTGCATGCAGCTGACAGGCGAGCAGAGCCACACTGCTTTTGGGATTTCTGATCCCCCGAGGAATGGCAGCAGGGCCAACACCCCCCAGAATGCTGCAGGCCCCGGACATCCCCTTTTGGGCAGCTCCCAGCATAGATGCCATGAGGCTGGCATGCAGACAGCACGGCCAAAATGCAAACTGCACCACCGAGGGAGGGGGGGAAAAAATCAAAGGGGGGGGAGAGAAGCCGTCAGCGCAGACAGCTCCAGCATTTTGCTACATGCACCCCTGCGCCAGCAGATCCCCTGCTCCGTGCCCTCATGCAGAGCTGTGCAGCAAAGCTGGTGGGATTACAAGCTTCTGAGGAGCATGCAATAAGAAGGACATGATTTCATAAACATTGCAGAAGTCACAAATAACAGCAAAAATCAGCATTGCTTAGGGGAGGCCAGAGTGATGCAGCCTACCTGCAGGGGCTGAATGGATCATCCATGACTATGACAGGCTCTGGTGGGTTTAGATGTATTCCTGAACCTCCTACTTAACAGCTCAAACTCTGCCTTTTCCACTCTACCAACTCAAAATGGAGGCACATGCAGGCTGAGAGACCTCAGCGAGCTTTCACTGAGCTTGTGCTATGACCTAAGCCTGCACGCAGAACGCAGAAACTTCGCCCTCGGACTGCCGGCACTGAGCATGTGCTGTGACCCTCCCTCGGCCGCACGCCGCTCCCCACGCAATCAATCTCAGCCCGCTGGTGCCGTGCATGCAGCAGGAGAAGGCTGCAGCTCCGCCAGCCAAGCTAGTGTGCAGGGAAGTGGGGCCTTCACCAGGGGCTCTGGGACAGCCAACGCGCTGAGCCCGAGACGCGCCTCAAGAGCTGGGTTTTTTTTTTTAAATTGGGGTTTGTGATTGGCTTTTGAGAAACAGCAGCGGTTAAAAAGCTTAAAGGCTTTTGGAGAGACGAGTGACACAAGCTTCACATCGCAACACACGGCGTAAACGCAGCAGCACGCTGATTCCCCTTCGCTCTCCCTCGCTCTACCCCTACTTCCCTTCGTTTTGCCTTTGCTCTCTCCCTGTCCCTGCAGCTGTGACAGCCTGGGAGCAGCACTGCCAGCAGCACAGCCACGCCATCACCCCATGAGCTGCCCAGCCTGGCGCTCTGCTGACGCTTCCTCCTGCATGCTTCCATTCCTGCTCGTTAGAATGATTATGAGCAACATTCTTAGCTATGTATGTGCAAGAAATTAATCGTACCCCTCTCCCCCATGGCATAAAATGTTTTCATGAGAATCCCTGCCTCCGCTTCAGACCAGATGCTTGAGTTTACTTCCAGACTACAAAGGAACAAAAAGTGTGGTGATTACAAACTTTTAGAAACAAAACAACTCAGACCAAGCAAAGCGAACCAGGCCACGACCCATCACAGATTTCCTCCCCCAGGTGGATACACCTGTGGGTCTTCCCACCCTACTGCCACCCCAAGCTTCCTGCTGCCCACCCTGCCCCATCCTGAGGAAGCAGAACCAATCCAAGCAAACCAAGCATTAGCTACCATGCGCCTACAGGACCTGCTGGACCCTCCCTGAGCGGCTCAAGGATCTGGGCCCTGGCATACAGGAAAGATGGACTTAGCTCAAACACAGCCTCTGCCAAAAAGGAGAAAGGCAGCAAACTCACAGGCCGACTGACCACATTTCCCCACCTACTGACAGGAACAACATAGCTGCCCCATACATTCTGCACAGCCCCTTCCTGCAGAGCACTTCTAAGTCAGAAGATTTAGGAGCACAGAAGTACCGAACCTCTATTTCAGCGACAGCCGAAAGGCACTTCTGGATTCATTTCTTCTCATTCTGGTTTGCTTTGTTGTGCTTGAGTTGACAACGTGTACTTGAGAAAAAGCTGTCTGCCATTATTTCATCCAGAGATAACCTCATAGACACAAGGAGCCAACGTGCAGCACATAGTGCAGCCGTCATAGGGTGCTGTGAGCCAGCAGGCACAACGACCACAGCTCAGCACCTCCTGCTCCCTGCCCTGGGAGCATACCATACACACAGACCTGCACTTCATACACCTTCCTGATGGTATTTAAAATCGCTAAACTCTTTTCTTTTTCTGAATTGCACTTCATATATGCTGCAGAAATTGCCTTGTGTAAACAAACCACGACACAAACTGTCATAATGCTCTACTAAGTGCAAGCATAATTGGAACTCATTTCAAGGCTGTGCTTTGAGACATAAGGATGGATAGGTGTGACTGCCTCACCCCCTCTCACTGCCCTGGGCACCGCAACACATATAGAATCAGAATATTCTGACTGCTAAAATGTAACCACACAGAGGAATGGAAACACAAGAGCTCCCTGCTCCTTTTTAGTCTGTTCGCATTTTGGTTGTGGATGTAAATTTCTTCTTGAACTTCAATTATTTTCTAGAGGAGGGCGTTCAGTAAATCGCACACAACTCCTTACTGGCTTCCTAAGACACACTTTTCTCATCTGTTCCTAGGCCTGAAACTTGTATTCCATCTGCCGTGTTTCCTATTGACAGGAGAAGGAACAAAAACTTGATTCAGGCTTGTAATAGAATTTTCCTTGCAGACAATGAAGTAATCAGATTTATAGGTCCTCTCACTCGGCTCCCTTCTCTAATATCTCCCTTGTCTAACAAATTATTTTAAAGACTGAATGTAAAAAGAACATCCTGTCCCAGCTGGCTGCCCCTTCAGAGGAGATATTCCGCAATGGAGAGCCATGAACACAGCTCACACCTGCCTGCAAGATGATTAACACTCAGCTCAAGGTGTCAACCCTCCTTTTGACTTTTCTATTCAACCACTGAACCCAAGTGAGGATCACTGAAGAGTGTAACCAAAATCCAGAGCACAAAACCAGCTTCCCATCGCCTGTGAAGAGAAGTCGCCCGCAGACACACAGGGCTTCTTCACATCCAGGCCTTGGGACATCTTAGCACACCAAAGCACTGCAAGTAGCCGGATTCCCAACACACCAAGAGGCCCGACAGAAACACCAGCACCTCACGTGCAATGCAAACTGAAAGCACTCAAAGGGAAATACAGCTTTGTAATGCAATCCAGCTTGGCCTAAGAAGGTACCCTGTCCCACACTGCTGCAGTGCAGCTGGGAGGGATTCACAGCCATATCCCAAGCTGTCCCTGTAACACATCCATCCATGCTTCGCCACAAAAAAGCCTTCCATGTTCACCACATGACATAAAACACCAGAGGAGAAAGTCAGATCAAGCTCAAGACAAAGTTCTGTTGTTGTGGTAGGATGCTTCCACTTCCAAATGCCAAATAAGCTGGAAGAAGGCAGCAGTAAAGCAGCATGTGCTGTAATGCAGTAGCAAACAGTTCAGCATGGGCCAAAGCAGCCCAAACTCAGGCCTTACTCTGAATGTCCTGAGCCCAAAACAAGCTTAATAAGGCATGGCTGCAACCAAAGAGAAGACACAGAGCTGGCTGCTCTGAGCAATCAGCTGGGCACTAAGTGCAATGCTTTGTCACTTCTTTGATCTCAGGCGTTCTCTATGTAGAAATACTCAGCAGAATTAACAGCTATTTCCACATAAAGCGAGTTTAGAACTGCCTGACAGCTCTGGCACAAATGGCATTTTGCAATCATTAAACAGCAAACTCCAACACCAGTGCAAGCAGTTCATTTACTGTTCTCTGCCTCAAAATCAAAATGCACTGAGAAGTGATGAAGTTAAAACAGGGGTCCAGTGTGACGCTGAGCATCAGAGATGCACCACAACAAACTTGGTCTTTTTGGACTTCTCCAAAAAAACACACAAATAGCATTAACAAAAGCAATTTAACATAATGTACTGTGAGATATTCATGGACTTGACGTGCTTTTTTATCCCCAGAGCTCAGCAGCATGCACTAGCAGGATTGCCTGCTAGGGACCTATACTGACAAAAGTTACTATCAACGTAGACTGAATCAATTCAAGGATTACACTTAATCCAATATCCTGCTTCAGACATACCGATGGCTTAAGACACTTCAGAGTAAGGTACAGGAAACCTCAGAAATAGGCAATTATGTAATAACACACACAGAGTTTCTTTACAACTGCAAGCAGTTAGTGGCAGGCTACGCCTTGGAGCAAGAGGATTTACATTCCATTAAAAATCATTCATCTACAATAGAACAATGCATTTATTTATTACTTGTATGCTTATCTAATTAAAGTAACTGTTGTCCTTGACAATATCACTAGAAATAGAGGTCCACAAGGTAATTGTGTTTTCTGTGTTGAAACTAGACTGCATTCAGCCAGCACAGCCCTTCACCAACCCCCATCAATCTTACAGGCAAGCACACACAGAAAATGCCCCTAGATAGCAAACTCCATAGGACAGGGCTTGTAGGGTTGCTCTGAGTTACAGAACTAAGCAGATGAAAATGAGCTAAGCATCTGGACTTGAGAATAAGGAAGGTGTGAACCTAGCAGATAAAGGCAGCTCAGACAACACCCAGCAAGACTCCAAGGACTCCACGGACCAGAAGAGTGTGCTGAACAAACCTCCTTCATAGAGGCTTCAATTGCTAGAAAAAAGTTCCCTCTCTATCTCAACTACACTCAAGGCCAGCAAAGCACCAAGTAGCTACTGGTAAGGAATCCTACAGGGGCAATTACATCTGAATGCACATCTTCCACATCTAAAAACTCTCAGTGTGATTTCTTAGCAGTTCAGCAGTGCTTACTACAAGATGCACGCGAATCTTGTGAGCATTTTCCACAATGTGCACTTACTCAACAAGATCCCTAACAACTCCTGCTACTGCTTACACCCCGTAAAAATAAATCCACAGATCTAAATTGGGTATTTAAGTATTTATCAGGCACTATTTATATGTATACACACATGGACATATAACATTTTATATACGTATTAAATTCTACTTGTATAAAAAAAACAGCAGGAACAGGCAGCTTCTCCTTCACACTCCCTCTACCCCACTTTCCTATCAGCATCCTGCTCGATTTCGGCTTTTCTCCCCTTTGAAAGGTTTCCTGTTCCTGCAGGCTCAAATCTGTGGTAAAGGATGCCTTGAAAAGTCACTTCTCTTACCTCGTCTCTGGATTATAGCCCAGTATGTAGAAAAATGAATCCACTCTCGCTTTAAACTCTCTAGCAGCAAAAATGTCAGAGAAATGGGAGATGTTACACTTTCCCCTGCAAGAAAGAGGGAAGATGGTATTAGAGTTCTGTTGTAAATAAGTTATTTTAATTAAACACCATGGTAATCGGTGCATGAGTCACAGTTCTCATATGCAAAAGCCACAAACAAGCCTGTTTTAACAGGACCCATGCAGTTCCATCCCGTGGTGGCAATGGAAGACACAGCATGTCAGACTACACAGCACACTCATTAACTCCCATTCAGCCTGAAGAGTCCCACCTCCACCTGGTAGAGAAACAAACAGTGCCTGCCCTGGCAACACAATCATGAAAATGCCTTCTTTCTAAGGTTTATGCAGTCCTTCTATTGCTTTTTTCTTCTTAAGGAAGCTTCTGAAGTTCTACTGCCCACATGGCTTGGGAAGTTGGGCTTTTATTCAGAAAGCCACACAAGCTTCCAGTTCAGAACATTTTCAGACTACTTCAAAATTGGTTTGATCCTTTCAAGTACAGAAAACAAACCACAGAACAGCAAGAACAGCAAACTGCTTCATAACAAACTCTCCCACACAACCTCAAGCACTGAAAGTGAGGGAAAAACACCAGGAGGACCAGCAAGGTGAGCAGGACAGAATCCACCTGGCTATCCTGAGAGCTGGGGCTGCACACCACTGTCCCTGTGATGGCCTGTAATTCTCAGCCAATTACCTTTCTGGCAAAGGGCAAAGCAACAGTGAATGCTGCCTGTGTCATGCCATGCTGTAGTGGAACGTTAACAGGGTCCATAATGGAGATCTCCCACAGAAAAACACTGAGAAAAACTTGCTCACCAGCATTTGTTTTATCCTCCATGCCTGAACCTAGTTCCCCAGTTTGCCCCTAGTAAGGGATATTTCTTTTGGTATTTCACATGAAAGGTAAAGTTTAAGTTGCCTTCCAATAATTTACCTGACAGTCAATAGTAACTGTTGGCCAAATTATCTTCTATTATCTACATTCAGAAAGCAAGATAGTGCTTCAGAGAAGTTGCACTACAAATTACTAGAGGGGATCTGCGAGCATCCAGCGAGCATCCAGCTCTTTCTGCTGGTTAGAGCAGAAGATTGGAAGTTACAGTCACTGGTTTTATTTCCTAGTTTGTCATCAACTCATTGTGTGACCAGACCCATTTGTTTGCAGAGAGCACAGAAATAATCTCACTTCATAGAAAATAAACTAGAATTTCAAGTTAACCTCGCTTCCAGGCATCCCAATGCACTCTGCTGCTGTATGCCCTCCAACTGTAAGAGCCCTGGGTGCAATCACCCTCATGTGCCTTGCACACCAAAACTCACTGACAAGCATTAATTACAATTTGCTAAATAAAATCAACAGAAGTAAACCTTTATCCTGCAGAGGTACATGATGCCATCTACGAGCCATGTAAAATTAACAAAAGAATGGAAAATGCAGAAGAACATCCTTCACTGTTTTCAGAGAGGAAGACGAAAAGGTTATTTTCCAAGTTGTCCTGGTATACAAAAACCCCACCTTGTACCTTTCTCTTCAAGCAAGAAAACAGCAGGAACACAGAACTGAAGCTGGAATATCCCCATGGCAATTCCCCACACAGCTCAGTCTCTCCTTATTTAAATGACAATCAGATTCCCAAGGCTGGTTCCTTCAGGCCAGCCCACCTCCTGCTAACTCCTTTCCAAGCCCACTGATTTGACAAGGATGGCTGCATTCTGCAACACAAGGACTGTGCTGTGGCATCACACGGGATTACAGCACATCACTGGAATGTTTCAAGTTTATCAAACATCTTCTAATATGCAAATCAAACATTTCTTCCCCCCCCCTTGTAACAGAATTTGCTGCAAGTTTGTCTTTTAACAGCTTCAGCAAAGTGACTCTGAACAAAGAAAATGTCTCCAGATGGTCCTGGTGAAACACCATCTGAGCATTATTATCAGAGAGATTATTCAATTTGCATTCTGACAATATCCATGCACGTTTGGCACGCCGAAAATCTGCTAAAAATAATGCCTCATGATTCCTATTTGGCAACATGAAGTAATGGTGCATCCCTGTGCTCAGCCAAAGGTCAGCAACGTCAGTTCAGCTCTTAGTGGGCAAAGAGGGCAGCGACCCCCTGGGAAGGGGAGCGTGCAGGGAACAATGCAGGAGCCCATTACCTCCTGTCTGTGCAGCCAGCTTTTAATGGAGCTCTCAGCTGAGCTTCCACAATGACAAGCGCCTCAGAGCAAAGTCTTTAATGCAATTTATCAGGGCTGCATGCTAACAGTCACTTTCCAAAGAGACGCTATTGTTAATGGTGAAATCAAACACGGAGGAGGGAAGGGTAGTATTTCTGCAGGAGCTGGCAATAATCTAAATTTGCAATGATGGGAAACAATATCTTCTGAGCAACATTGATTAACTGGGATTAAAATGAGATTGTAGAATTACAGCTCCTTCTTGAACGAGAACAGATAACACAAGTTAATTACTGCAGGAGATGAGGAGAAAGCTGAGCAGTATGCTAATGATCCCCAACCAAAGCAAGAAAGGCTTCTCTCTCTCAGAAAGGTTTCTCTCATCCAGCTCACAGATGCTGCACCACTTCCTCTGCAGCTTACCTGAGGGCAGCAGCGTGGTAAGTGTCGACGTAGTCTGAAATGAAGAGCTCTCGGTTCTTGATAACTGGGTCTGTAATAACAAGCTCTCGTCCAGAGTCTGCCAGAAAGCAAAAACAAGAAACCTCAACACATCAGCTACAAACTGAAAGCATCCACCTTTACCATCTTGCAGGTGTTTCTCACAGCTCGAGGTCAGAGGATGCTTCTCAGACAGAACTCTCAGTGCTAGGATAGCAAACACTCCAATTGCTCTACGCAGCCTGCAAGGTAGGGAAATAACGTGGCACCCATTTTTGAAAGCCAATTTCCCTGCTGTATCTGAACCGCTGAAGGGAAGTTATGATCACTTTCTGACAATGTGTTTATAATCCCCATGTATGAAGTTGTAAAGAAATTAGTGAGGTAGGTTCGTGCAGCTTTTGCTTAAAGCACAGGCCAAATATCCTTCATGCCTCCAGAAAGGAGAAGATATGCTCAGTTTTATATTGTCACGTAGCAAAAAGATGCTGCGTTGCACATTTTAAGCATCAATTTTGTCATCGCTATTCACCTCAGAGTATCTTCAGAACCTTAACTGTTGCCTCAAGGAAATTCACCAATTACAGTAGAAATGTTATGTCTCCCCTAGAGGCAAGAGATAAATGACACTGGAATATGTACTTAAGTTTCCTCCCCTGCTGCTATTAAACCAAAGAACACAATTGTTTTTGCAGAGAGAAAAGCAGGAAACTCAACTAAGGTGCTACAAAGGATCCACTGCTGCCTTCTGTTCTCTAAGACTTTAGCATAGGACCATACAGATTAAGTATATGTGAAACACATCCGATTATATCTATGGTTACAGGACTTACATTGGTTGGAACAAACAAGGCAAATAGACACCATCACCCATCTTCTAATGCCTGGTCCTCATCAGCAGTCTTTCCTTCACATCCATATGCAAAAGCATCACTGCTTTTCAGACTTAAAATTCAGAGAACAAGTAAAGGCCTTACTCTAGAGAGCCTAACTTACCGTTCTCATTGTGTCTGTCCTGAACCAAATGCTGATAGACTGAATCTGGGACTTCAGACTGGCGATAGTACCATTTGACATTCATAAGGAGATGGTCCCGTTTACTCTGAAAAAGAAGGTCTAGAGGCATTACTAAAAAGGAAATCAGGCTGCATCTGACACAGTCTTCCAAAGTACAGCATCTCTTTTCACACTGAAGAACGTCTGAGGTGAGGCTCAAAAGGGAGGAAAGCAGACTTCTATGGGCAGGAAACAAGGGCAACATGCTTATGACAGACTGAATTTCAGAAGACAGGAACCTACTCCATTCTCACGCAGCTGTATCTCTGTATCAGACCAGAAATACAATGCATACATTCACAAAAACTAAACAAGAAAAGGAAGGGATCAGGAAAAAGGCTGGAACTTGTGGCCTCACGCAGCACAATCCCAGTCAGCTTGTTCCTACCAACCAGCCAGACATACAGCCCGACACAGAGCACCAACACCAGCACAATTCAATGCCACCATACTTTACAGCTGCAACCAACAGACACTGAGGACAGATGGTTTCAGATTCCATCATAAAAGTTCCTTATTAACTCTCAGACACCAACAAACAGGAAACAGGATGCTGTCCTTCAACCCCAATAATTACAGGCTCCGACTCCCTGGAACATAAGTGGTACCAGATAGCCAACAGCAAAACTTGCATAAAACCGTATCTTCCCCAGGAGCACCTTCTGCTTTTGAGCGACCAGCTATCAGTTCGTTGTTCTTAGGAGGAACCAAGCCTGAGTATCACTTCAAAGTAATGTTTAATCCAGTTTCGACAGCTTGCTTCAGTCCATCTCTGATGCCCTTGGTAGTCACACTTCTTCCTGCTAATCTCAAACACCCAACAAGTCAGAGGGAGGCCTAAAAGGAAAGGGGCATCCCCAAAGGAAAGGAGGCAGCTGCACCACCGCTGGGCTCTGGGCCACAGCTCTCTGCATCACTCTGTTCTCACCCCACCTCTCAGTTTGCTAATAGGTTACTGGGCCAGAAAGCTCCTACTGTTGTTCCTGTCCTCATCAGCCATGTTAGTGCAATATTTCCACCAATTACGCTCAATAAACAACACGAAAATCTTTCCACTACGTCCACATTCCTCGAAGCCTTTCATTGAAAACACGTGTAATGCCACGCAAGAACTGCTAGTGGCAGCATTGTGCCAGACAAAGTTACTGCATTACTCCAGCACACGTGCTGCTGTGCACAAAATGCTCCGGATCACACCAGATGCATTGAGGAAACCCCAACTTACTTCTGGGTGTTTAACAGCACATTTGCAGGCAAAGACAAAAAAAAAACCAACAACTTGCCTAATGCACGGAAGAAATCAAACAGGCAAAGTCTGGAAGGCAGAAATGGTGCTGCACACCAAGGCTGAACAGAGCAGCATAGGCAGGGACAGCTTATACCGAGCAGGAGGACCCCAAGCTTCCATTCACCCCACTACAGCCCATTGCCTTTCAACAGCAGGCACTGGGAAGCACTGCAGAGGAGACCCAAACACTTGTGCATATACATCCATGATGAAGGAAGACTACAAAACTCAGTTTTGTTGGGTTCTCTCCTAGCCAACAAGCCTTCTTAAACCCACAACCTGAGCCTCCGTCAGCACACAGAGGTCTGTGGGCGCTGCCCTGAGGTGTCAGGCTGGGTATTTCACAAGGACCTGCACACAGAAGAGCAGGCAGGCCCTCACTCATCGAGTGTGACTGTGTTATTCATGCCATTACACACCGAGACTGCAGATAGCTGCATGTTGAATCCGGAACAGCAGAAACCACAAACAGCAAGAGCTTTCTGGTGTGTGTTTCAGCCCAAAATAGATTCCCGGTGCTACAGAACTCCAACCTGAATGAAAATAGTGCCCATTGCTGCAGTTTTCTACAAGAATTCACCTGGGGTCCTATTGCTGCTGCATCTGGCCTTTTTCCCTTCCCTCCCAGCTCCTTTTTTCTGCTTTAAGTATGCAGTTCTGGACATCCAACAAGATCAAGGCAAATCTGTAAATGGATTAAGGCATCCCTGCGCACAAACATCTGCTCAACCATTTACAAATCAAGGCCTCCTTTAAGGGTGCGGAGCGGAACTAAATCTTGCAGGTCCCCTTTAAAGCCACACACATACAGATTTCCACAGCATTTGCAACACCTCCAAGGTGCCAGTTTTCTTATAAAACACTTCAAAACAGAGCTCTGACACATTGCGCTTCACGTCTGAAGAGATTTCATGTCCTCTCCCCGGCGTTACGAGTAACCAAAGCGTGCAAACGGTCGCAGATGTCCTGCAGATTCTCTCCGAGGGATTTGAGCAGCATCCTTCATTACTTGCCCTATTTAGCTACCATGCTCAATCACAACTAGCTTTGGAAGCAATACACCAAATGCTGGAGCTGACAGATGGGCGCGCTGGGGCCGGTGAGCAGGAGCTATTTCAAAGAAACAAACAGCAAAATGGAAACACGGAAAAGAACATCTTTCCCTTCAAACGTGTTTTCATCGATTTTTTAACATGGGGAAAAAAGAAAACAGGATTAATTCTAAGCTACCAAGGGTCTTCATGTTATTGTAGTAGGTGTTAAATATTTTAACAGCAACTTCGGTGATCAAAATAAATGTCTCATGCATTGCAGCATAAAGCTCTCATAGAATCTCCACTCAAAACCAGCTGAAATGAACAACTTAATTCATTTTTAACACTGCAGATTAACTCACTCCCTTTGGGACAGTGTTTGCCCTCCCAGAAAACTATTTTCCCCCATGCAAACAGCTCTAGTTATGCCTCAAGACGCAGCACTGGCCTGCTCCACTCCCACTGTAATTTGACTTCCTCCACTTATCGACCCGTGCAGCCGTCCCCGCTGAATCACTGCCTGCATTTCTGCTCCTGCTATACAAGTATTTCAACACTTACTCAATTCTGACATTTATTAATTTCCAGGAGGAGGGTGAGTGGTGGGGAATGGGGAGCAGTCGTGCCAGATCCCCTGGGCAGAGAGAGTGAGGGAACAGAGATGAGGCCGCTGGGCAACGAGGAGCTACAGAAATACAGTGAGGGTCCCCTTCCTTCCCACTTTGCCACAGCCTGTGCAATGCCACGTTATCAGGGTATCTTCTAGGCTGCTTTCTAATTAAATAATAAGAAACCTGAACAGCTGTTTGTAAGCCAAGGAAATTCAGCTTGGAAATACAAAGGTCATTACTACAGATGAATGTTATTTTTGCAGCTTGATTATTTAATTTAGACGCGTGCACATTAACAGCTATCTCAATTACTTCTTGCAAGCACAGTAGAAATGTCAAAAAGTGAGAGCTACCAACAAGCTGCAAGAAGCAAATGCTGAATAGGAGCACTAAGCACAGCAACACGCTCCTCCATCCCCCAAACATGAGGACCCCTAAGCAGCCCTGCTCCGTCCTGCCCCCTTAACCTGAACCAACACAAAGCCCCGCAACCTCTAAGCCCCTGAGTGTTACCTAATGACTATTCCATCTACAAGAGCTTTTTCTAATAGAAACATGCCTTGATGGCTTATCTCTGTGCACAAGGCAGGCCACAAAGCACGTCGGCTTGATTGAGCGCAGTAATGGCAGGCAGGAAATGAGAAGGCTTGGTTAAGCCACGGATAATCGATCAGTATTCAGTGAAGTGTGAGCTGAGAATAAGCTGCCTGGGGTATCAAATATTGCTGTTTGCAGGGTAAGGTCCCATTTCTGTGATCTATGTAGGAGAAAGAATAATTTATTGACAAAACAATATAGGATTTTTTTCCCCACAATGTCTTGCTCCTGACATTTTGCTATTGTTTACAGCAGGAATTTCTCTCCCATCTCTTTTGTTCACAAGTTGAACAGACAAAACTGCTTCTAGGATTCATGAAGTCACCTCGGCACTCTGGAAATTAATCCAGTCTTGTATACAAATATCTGTGAGATGGAGAACAGGTCTCACGCTCTCCTTCCCTGAATCCTGTCTGTTCCACTCAGCTGTGTGCTGCACATGCAGCCCTGCGGCAGGAAGCACAGCTCTGAGGCTCCGAGCCGCTCTGCTTTCCTGGGAATGCAATTTGGTCTACCAAGTTTGAAGCAGAACGGTCTGCAATCATGTAAAGCAGTACGGACAGGTTATTTGTAGGCAGGTGATTCCTGCAGAAGGAAGGAGGGGGGGAGCAGACAGGCCCAGACGCACACCTGTAAATCTCAGACTGCACGTATACCTCATGCATGCAAGCACAAACCAGCCATTATCTTGCCTACATCTTTGTACAACAGCAAATCAGAGACTTTGTGTAAAGCCAAAAACAGCCTTAACACGTAATTTGTAACAGCCTGCAAGGCTGTGCTTAGAGCCCTGCGGGGAGGTGGACGCGTGGCCAGAACCTCCGCACCCAGCTACCAGGGCTGGAGCCTTTGTGAAAACACCAGGTGATGTGTTACTTAGCCGCATGCTAATTCACGGGAGCTGCCATATGTTGTCTCCTAGCGTGGGTGGTTTGGCATTATAGTTGCCAGACTGTCTTGAAAAAAAGAAAAGTAAAGAGCTACAGCCTTCAAAAGAAGCATAAAAGAAGCATCCCATCACAACTCACTGTGATACGACAGGTTCTGGTGGGTTGGCTATAGCAGTCACAAGGCAGGAATGCCAGGACATCAACGACAGACGGGAGAAGATGAGAAAGAGCCCTCAGAAACAGCCTGACAAATAGCAGTGGAAGATGGCACTGGCCTTAGTGAGTTAAGTGGTGAAATCTGTCTCCTAAGGATGTAGGTCAGCACGGCATTTCATGGCGCTTCAGCTAGATGTGCTTTAAGACAAAGCTCAGCAAATCGAGCTCTGAAAGCATTTCCTCTTCCCTCTTCTGTCTGCTCATCACAGCCCTGCCTCCCCTCCACCCAAAACTTTTACTGAAAAAAAAAAATCAGTACAGAATTGAAGTTATCAACCTCTCTTAATTTTATTTAGTGCTGCTCATAAATCATCCCCTCCCCCACAATTTCTGCTTCCCAGACGTCAAAAGCATCCTGAAACAATTAAGCCAAAAATCAAGCCCAGTCAGCCAAGAGCCAATACAGAGTTAATACTAAACCAAAACATAACTGGCACCGTGCAAAACCTGCCTCTAGCTTCTTTAGACACCCCTGGCAGCGAAGTCCTGTGCAAATCCCTGCACGTGGCAATATGCAAACCCCAGGCCTGCTGGGCAGCTCCCCAGGTGCCCAAAATCACCCTGATAGAAACAGGACCACAAAGGAAAAGAACTCCTAACATTGCACTTCTCTAAGATAATCCTCTCCATCCATAAGAGCTTCATGCCCCAAGAGCCAGAAGCAGACCTGCAGAGCATCGTCCTTCACGTACCTTCATCTCTTCTCCTGCTAATTGTTTTCTCCCCCTTTTGAAAACAATGTCCTGTAATCATTTGCTTACTAATGAACGCCAAGGGGTGCATATCAGCAATTCCCCCTAACGCTGAGGCTGACATCAATCACAGCCTCTGTGGATTAGGTGCCATATGAAAGGGAAGCAAAGAACAGATGAGAATACCATGAGGCAAATCGCTGTTCCTCGCCAGGACCAAAGCCCAAGCAGAACAACAGCTCTAATAAGATATGTGCCATGAACCAAGTAAAAGTTGTGTCTGTCTGTGTGAATCTTGGAAAAATAACCAAAAAAAAAAAAAACAACCAAGTCTGAAACAGCAAACAGGAACAGTGTGCTTACACTTCACTATTTAGAATGTGGTGAAAGAATAGGTAGCTACCTAAAATCATACCCTCTGATAACACTTCTTAAAGGCACAGGGCCATTAAAATAAAACAAAGTGTCTTGCTGTCTACTGAGGCTCAAGACCAAAGAGAAATATGCCAAAAATCAACTGTGTAAATTACTGGTCCACGTTAGCTAATTGCTTTCAGAACAACATAGATTAGCATGTATAAAAACAATCTGTGCAATTATATTCTAACACATGCAAACCAGAACTGGACAAAATGGGGCTGGGAGTACCTGAAAACTGGGACCAGATGGCCAGTGGGGCCCAAACAAGAACCTTAATTTGCACTTGCATTTCTTCCTCACCTTCACCTCTCAATATTAATACCACCATCCCTATTTCCAGCTGGTGGCCAAAACAGAGGATCGGAAACCAGCACACCTACATTCCCCAACACATCAAGCTTCAGAGATTAAATACACACTATTAAATATATATATTTGTTAATAGGCTTTCAAGAGCTGAACAATCCAGAAAACCAAACTGCCTCGTCCGGGTTTTCAAGGAGAAAAGAACATGACTCACCTCAGGTAACGACCACAGGCCATTTGTGCATCTTAAATAAACTGCAGTATTTTATCCACAAACTTTTGTGCTTTACTGGAAACAAAGCTGCTTACTGTGGCAAGACCAAGCAAGTTCCCTGTTTACCTACAAATGGAACACACTTATGGGCACCACCTCCATTAAAACCTCAGAGCAATTCTAACTGAGGAGAGATAATTTCATCTTGTGGGGAAAAAAAAGCAGCGGTTACACTTGGAAACTCACATGCTTAAAATAAAACTACCGTAAGATGTTCCGTGAAGGTTCTGGGTCACTGCTTACTACCTCATTTAATCCCTTTGTGGTATCTTTCTGCTCCGTTTCCCTTTTATGTTCTCTGAATCCCATCTGTGGTTCACGGTGTCAGATGAGCTGAGAAGGGCATCAGTAACCGCCCCGTTACAGCACAGCTCCCCACAAACAGCCCGCCAGGGCTGGATGACGGCGTGGCCGCATGGTTTTTCCCCTTTATAAAAGCTTCTTTGCTTCAAAACACTTCTTTCCCACACTGACTGCTCCTTTTTGGGGAAAAGGAGTGGCTGGCTGTCTATGCCAGCGAGTCCTGGCCAGCCAAGCGTTCGTGTGGTTTGTATGAACGTGGAGCAGCCACAGCCATGGGGCACAGCACAGCATTGAGCTCCTGGAGCCCAGGGGGATCTATTGGGTCTGCTGGGCCTCTCGGTCTGCTCCCAGCTTGCTGGGCCTCCTCCCAGGCCTGCTGGTCCTGCTCACCCACTGAACATCACCCCACTCTCACACTGAACACACCTCAGCTGTTAATTCTACACACAGCACGAAAACTCCATACCAAACAAACAAACAAGCCACAAACAGGGGTGTGAATTCATCAATAGGCCATAACAAAAAGCAGCCACTGCAGAAAGCAGGTTTTGATAGCAGCATCTGTCTGCTGCTTCCACAAAGCAACGTGTTTCTTGCAGCAGATCTGGCAGTGGATTGATGGCAGCCCTCCTTTCCACGCGGCCCTGTTAGCATTGGCATTGCTGCACAGCACGTCGTACATCACATCCTCTGTGTCAGGCATAACAAGCAAACAGTTACCTGACAACTAATGGCATTACAAATGCATTTAACTAATCGTTGGATATATGCCGTGGTAATTAAACACCATTAAGGATTTTTTTTCTTCTTTAAAGCATTATCCTAAAGAAAAGCAATATTGAAATGAAGACAGCACTCAGAGCGTGCCTGACATTTGCCATTAAATGTCATTGATAGTGGATGGTTCACACCTAATTGCTGAGCAGCACCAGCCGCAGCATCTCTCACTTCCATTAAAGGCAGCACCACGCAGCGGTGGGCCTGTTTGATGTCATCCTATACAGTTTAAACAGATTTCTCACCTTTTAAATATCAAGGGGCCACATTTTCCTTAACACCTCTCTAAGGGCTTTGCCTTTCAACCAGGAGATACCAAGAGCTGCAAGGATAAAACAATCAGAAGACAGTTTACTCTGCAAACCCAGCGCAGGGCAGGAACAGTCGCAGGGCTGTTAAAATATCACCTCGCTGTCTGGGGAATGTTATGACAGAGGAAACATTAAAGCACCTCTGCAATCCGACTCACCGTGGCAGCAGGCTGGCTTTTAAAATTATATAAAACATGGTAAAAAAGGGCTGATCAGCAGAGTCTCTTGATGACTACTTCACCACACAATCAAAAGCTGCTACGGAGAAGAAACAAAGTGTATTTGGAACATAAATGCATGAAAGTGAATGTTTCCTTGTGCAGATTCTGGGAGGATGCAAACGTTTATGACATGGTCAATTACTTAAATGCTTACATCCCCTAGGATGCACCTAGCATATGCTGCTCTAGACAAAGCTGACATTTTAGACCAGAAAAAAACCACACATTTCATGTATTAGCGTTCAGAGATGGGCTGATAAACAAGGTCACACCATCACCTTAATGAAAATCACAGGGTCAGGAATGACTGTGAAATAAAGCAGAGCAGCTATTCAGGAGAGCCGAACAGCAGCCCTAAAGGATGCTCACAGTGCAGAAGACATGACTGCACCTCTCTGCCAGTGAGTTACAATAGACAGCTGCTATCTGCCACTCCATCAGTACCTAGCATCAGCAACACAATAAATCATATTTTTTTCTTTGCATTTGTATGTAAATCAGTACTAAATAAATACACCCCAAGCCAGATCCACAGGCTACAATCTAATCTAAACCAGTAGATTGGAAAGATGCCCTCCATTCATCTGGAAATAGCTCGATATTGAAAATGCTAAAATCAGACCTAACTACACCAGAGGACAAATGGATGTGTTCACCTGCTACGAGAGGAAAATGCTCAAAGGAAAAGTTGGGAGGGGATACAAAGCAGAAAACCTTTTTTTGGGTGCTGAAAGTCACGTGTGACCAGACAGACAGATGAAGCAAGATAGGAGTTATCTGAAATAAGAGTTCTTTTTAAACACACCGTACGCATACCAGACACCATCTGCACCCTCATTGGAGCTAAGATTAAAGTGAACGCAGACAGCCAAGCTAATAAACTATTCTAAAGCTAATAATTCGCCTTGGGCAATATAATCTGTAGAGCACTATAACAACCAAAGCTGCTAACAGCTTCCTTTCTAAGCCAGTCAAGGTGCTATTTCAGAAGGGAAGTGCTTTGAGAACTACTGGCAGTTCCATAAACCATTCCATCCCCTTACAGCACTCAAACCAATTTATACCAGAGCCATGAGACAGAACCCATCTTCCTCAGACCCAAATACCCTTGACTCAGACATCAGCACATATGGTTACTGGAAGTTTACACCTCTCGCATTCTTCTAGGCACAAGGATTTACACGAGGCATCTCATCCCTGCCCACTTCTGTTAAGAAATGACACTGAAAACAACAGGACACCTGATAAAGAATCCTGTGCACAGCATCACCCACAACTGCAGAACCCGGCAGAGCAGTTTACAAAAAGAAAAGTCACATAAAATGAAATAAACCACCCTTACCAACTAACACTAAAACTTATTAAGGAAATGAACAGTAAAGCCTTATTTGACCGTTTTGGAGGTGGCTCATCATTTAGCTCACTTTCCTTTTATCAAACACAATTTTCTCAGCACGCCTCACAAAATCGTTTTGGAAAGGCACCACCAGCTCAGCTCTTCCAATTGCACGACAGGAGTCTCACCTGAAAAAGGAATCAGAGATCATACAGCAAAACTGGATGCCCTTCCCCTCTTTGACACATACATTAGAGGGCAAAGCCTATTTAAGAATAATATTAAAGAATATATTTGAGAAACTTGTGCAACTGCCCTGTTTTGGCCATTTCACCTTCCTGCTTTGTACTTATTTGCTTGTAGCACGTAACAGGGCACATGCCACATGCTCTAAGGCTCAGAGATCTGCAGGAACGCTGCTGGGGCCTCCTGTGCTACTTGCAAAGAGAGGGAGAGGAAAAGAGGAAAGTCCCTGCTCAGCAGGAGCCTGACCTAGAAGGCCTGCAGCCACCTGAGCGCTCCTTACCTGGGCACAGGGAAATAAAATATTCATGCCCTGGCTCCAGCTACACTGTGACAAGCCATTTTCCAACACTTACATTCCCTGTGAACTACAGCACCCATCCTACAAGTGATTTTCAACGAGCACGGTAATAAATGGATCTTTAATATGGTGCAATATTAGCTCAAATTTAAATATTTACTATGCAGTTTGCATATTTCATGTGTGAGCATGCTCCAGAGACTCCCTCAGCTGCTTGTTTTCCTGGTCCACCATTTTTGGTGGCACCCATGGCAGAATTGCTTCAATCCACCCAATGCCAAAAGGCACCAGCACCAAACTGAGCTCCTGCCCTGGGAGCAAGGGGACGCCCTGATAGGTGACACATGGCTGCACCACGATGGCTGCAGCGGACAGATGAAAGATTCATGGTGGTATTTTACCACAGCTCGCTGAATTTTGTACTTTGGGACACAAAGGTTTTTGCTTCAAGGCTCAAACTGCTTCCCAAGCCCAACAGCTTACACTGTTCTGTTCCACATCTGGAAGGATGCTCTGTGGGCTCAGGGAAGCACGCAAACAGCGTTGGAATTCAGGGCACCATTCTGAAAGATTTCTTTACAATCTGCCATAACTAACGCAGGGAAGCACTCGATCACAGTCTACACAGCCCATAATAATATCCTTTGATCAGAAGGATAGCAGCACTGGGAGCAAGAATCCCTACGCTTTCAAGCAATTTTGCAATACAAACATGCAAAACATTACAACCCATCAGGGCCAGAACAGCAACACCTTGAAATAATGGCTTCTTTTCAAACAACAGCTCTCAATCCTTCCAGCACCAAGGGAATGCCTTCCTGCCATGCACTGCACACACTGTGTGCTATTACATAGCATGCACCTTGCTAGGTCCTAAGGTTCAGACATATCAAAGCACCTAAAGGACCTAATTGCCTCTTTTCTCCCTTTCCCTTTTTTTTTTTTCTTTTTTCCTCTCCTTAAACAAGAAGAATATGAAAGCAGATTCTGAAGCTGGTCCTTGTTAGCAAGCCCATTTTCATCTCTTTAAACTCAAAGAGAGTAATTCCCTTGAAAATTGTCACAGCATTTTGGCAATCCATAAAGAGGAAGTTCAACAGCCTTAGGTCACTAATCATAACTACAGCAGATACAGAGCATAAATTACGTCTTAATATTTCACAGTAGTGAATCGTGTATATTCTTTTATCTTAATTACTTGATTCTTTCTATAAATCAAATATTCCAGACGGGTTCGCAGCCAGTAGGGTGTAAACAGCTGCAATTCCTCCTCCATCCCCTTCCTTTGGTGCAAGTGCCACATTAACTGTTCTTCCCACCACTGTTTTACTGGTGCAAGTGGCCTCACTCTACCCAAGACGCTTTCCACCCATGAAGCTGCCTATCCTTTATGCAGCATATAGAGCTGCTCTACCATTTCTTAGATCCTCCACGCACTTCACACAGACACATTTTACACTAACTCATGCACACAGACTTCCTAAGATGATCACGCTCACTATAATGCGAGCACTTGGGTGTCACTAAGCTATTTGAGCAAAGTTCATCTGAATCAGACATCACTGGCATTGTGACTGCAAGTCACAGCAGAAGGGATGGATCATTTCCTCCCCCAGTCATCAGTATGAGACACTGCCAGCAACAGCACCTTTAAAATTCAGTGTTGCGAGGAACTAAATTCATTATTTGACCTGCCAAACCCCTCACACTGGCTGTGACTGGTAATGAATCCACTTCATGGAAACCTTAACTGTAAAAGAGAGAGCAAACAACACTGCACAAATACTGCGCTGCAAATGTTCCAAGAGCAAGACCCTGAAGTTCAACAGCCTCACTGATACGTCTTATAGGAAAAGATCTGTAAACAGAACAAGCCTCCTTACAGCTGCTAGTCAGGTCTTATTTACAGCACCCCAGGACACAGCCTGCTGTGCTGCTCCTATTAATTGCTTCCAGCAAGGATCCCACGTGATCCAAGATCACACCAAGATCAGGACACAGGGTTTCCCCCTGGAGTGAGGCTTGTCACCCTTTCCTGTGAGCTCTGAGAACTTCCAGACAGCTCCAGGACATCAGGGCGCACTTCACGCTCCTGCAGACAACTACTGAGCACAGCACCACTCTCACAGTGCCTTACCTTGAAAGATGGCCCTTACATTCAGACAGGTTTCTGCTCTCTTTGATGCTGTAATTACAATCAACATTTTACGACTGGAAAAAAGGAAGTTCTCCAACTCAAAGGAAAACATTGTTTGTTTTGCACAGCATCCCTTGGGTGTATCAATAGTAGCTCCAGGTGCATGGATTAAGAGAAGCTTTACAGAACAACACAGCTTGTGTATTTTCCACAAGGAAAGAGCTCAAATTTAAGATTCACTCAGCAACAACTCTTTTTTTTTGTCGTTTATTTTAATACTTTTGCATTGCTTTTATCTTCACACTGTGCCAATAAACAGGACCTTGAAGGACGTGGGTTATAAAAAGAAAAGCAAAACAAACCAGAAGTTCCGCTTTGACAGCAGAGCAGGATACTTTACGTGCTGCTAATTTAATTAAGAGGTTTTTCTCCTTTTAAATACCCTCCAATGGCCCAAAACGAACGCAGACTGATTTAAAAATCAATCATTTTAATCAAAATTACAAGTTCAAATTCTCCCTGGATTGGTGCTCAGTGACTACAGAGTCAAAAACGCACATCCATCACGTGCTTTCCTCTTCCTTGCTCCAAGTCCCAGGCAGGGAGAAGAACAGGTTACCTCATGCACACAGCACACGAGCATTTCGGGCTGTGCAGCCAGCAGCCATGCCCTGAACCCCATCTATGCTTTCCACACAGGCCCCAGGTAGAATCTTCCAGGGTCACCAGGCAGCGCTGGCCTGGTGCATCTCACAGGTGCTGCACGAGAGGAGAGCCGCTGCCTCCTGCCACCCGCAGCAGCCACACAGAGAGCAGCTCTGCTGTTCTTCCCGTGTGCCAGCATTTCTGCTCCTCTCACCAGCAGCCAGATTCAGGCCCATCTGAAGACCTTCCCCAGTGTTTTCTAACAGCACCAAATCAACACCCTGCGACACAGCGCGGCGCGCCAACCTGAAATCTACAGAGAACAGCCCCAATAATCACCACCTTTAAGAGACACAGCAAGAGTGGGGCAGCACCTGGGAACAGCCCCTCACAGCAGGGATGGGAAGGAAGCAGTGGGCAGCACAGAGCAGGTGCCCAGCACGTACCTGCTGCCAAGCAACGCCCAGCAGAGGGACCACAGCCAGATCCTTATGGGCACAGCCAGCACCACACAGAGCCACAAACACACAGCTGTGCTGCCCAGGGCCGGAGGGAAACACGCAGCCAAGTGACATCTTCGTGTCCCCCAGGAACAGCCAAGCAAGCAGGAGGGCTGGGACGCACTAAGATGTAGCCATCACAGTGACATCTCCCCTTCCCTACGGAAAACCGTTTCGAAAGAGGGAAAACAAATTTCCCTTAATGAATTATCTTCACGGGCTCATGAAGCATAACAATGTATCTTTGGAGACTGAGCAGGGACACAGCGCTCAAGTACCCCCAAATGACCAGAGAGAAAATTTCCAACTGCGATAATCCTAAAGGTCAGAAGCGTTATTAAACATGACAGATGCCCTCACTATTCAACACCAGAGGACACGGCTAAATTTGTTCTAGTTCCATCTTCTCTTGCTACATGTAAAGCAGCAAATGAACCATTTAATGCATATTTAAAAAAAAAAAAAAAAAGAAATAACGTTTTGTCTCTCTCCATGTTTTAAGATGACAACTGCTGATTTATTTAGCAGACAATTATCTCACTCTCAGGTGCAGGAAATAAGCTTCACTCTGCTACAAGGGAACAAGGCAGTGCAAAAGCAGAAGATGCTGAGGAATGCACCGTTGTGAGAAATGCCTTCAGAATCTGAAAGCACGGCCAAGTCAGATGCACAGAGGAACCACTTCTGTCCTTGTACCTGCAGCCAAGCCACTGCTTTCATACAATGCGCGACGTTGTAGGGAATGGGGTATGGGGAGCATTGATGGGATTTATTTCCATCACTCCTTCCTTCTTCCCTTTCTACTTTTAAATTAAGTAAAATAAGAATAGCAATTTTGCAAGGCGAGCATGGCATTATACGACGACATTCAACCCTATTTTGGTCCCTGCTGTCCTCACAACTGCCCTTCCTGCTCTACACAGGAGTCAGCTCTCAAAAGCCAGCAGCTTCACCCCGACAGGCAGCAATCCATGGCACCATTGGTTTGCTCTGAGCTCACCATGTTCTCCCTTTGGGGGTACCTGGAGCCTGTGCTCTCAGCTGCCCGCTGGTGCAGAACATGCAGAGCGAGTGCATGAAAAAATGGGTTATTCTCCAGGATTATTTTTTTTTCCCCATATGTAACCCATAAATGGTACAGCCTGGATTTCAGTTGTACGGAGCGTGGGCAGATGGAGGGGAATGGTGGAAGAGCTGGATTCGAGCCCTAAAACCACGTACAGACAGTCCTCACTCCCAGCTGTTTAATCCTTGTTCTCAACAGTGTTCCCATCTGCCCGAAACCCCAAAAGTGAACGCTGTCTCCCCTTCCAAAAGGCAATGATGCTGTTGTGACATAGGACACCATTCCATAGGAAATGAATCCGGTTGCAGTGGGGCACTGCATTGTGAAATCTATGCAGAAAAAAAAAGAACAACAACAGAAAACCCCCAAAAATCCTCAACGCTCTTGACTTGACAATATAATGCCATGGATGGAGATAGAGATGGCTGCCAGCACAGCACAGCTCCGTGAGCAGCTCTGCAGCCCAAGACATGCTGGCTCAGCTCCTGCAGGAGAGCCAGGCTCTGCCCTGCCTTCAGAAAGCAGACAACAGGAGCAAGAACGCTGCTTTATTTTTCTATCAAGTTCAGTGCACATTAACCCCCAAACCCAGAGCAGCCTCCCTCTTCTTTCTACAGCTCAACCCCAGCTGAAAAGCATTCCCAACAGCTTGCTAATTTAACACCCCAAAGGCAAGCAAATCAATTCGGCACTTAAGAACAGCCTGATGCTACACACACACTTTTTGTTACCAGGATGTGAGGAGCCCTCACCCTACTGCACTGCACAGCTCCAATCTGTGCAAAAATCCCAAGTGTCATCTGGGCAAAAGCGAATCACAAATCTATCGAGGAGCATTTTAAAAGGGAAGGGAATTATCAAAATGGATTCATATGCATCTGGAATGATTTAAATACAAAATGCCCAGCAAATCTCCCCGCTCCGCTGACAAATCACCAGCTGAGGTAAATCCCAGATAATGAAACATTGCAAGAAAGGCTCTATTTAATAATTTAGCTCCTGTCAAGGAGTTTGTATTGATTCTTGTTTTCAGCACAGGGAGAGAATGTTATCTTCAGCCTTACAGCTCAATGACAGCATCAGTGAATTTAATCACCGTGCAGCTCCTGCCATGCAATCCTTAAACTGTCACCTCTGATTCTCCATCATTCCTCGCTGCTCCCCTCCGAGCCCCCCACGCCCACATTTTCATACTAATCTCCTGCCCCACACGTGCCCCTCTGTAATCACAGCAGCATTTCAATCTGCTCCACATTAGACCTAACAGCCAATCTCATTTGCAGTCTAAATTCTGGAGCTTAAATAATTCAGTGCTCCTTCAAACGTCTCACCCATCCGTCCGCCTCCCGGCAGCGCGCAGCCCGGTGCCCTGCAGCGCCCAGGGTGAGCGCAGGATGGGAACTGGGGGAGAAAGGACATCTTTCAGCCGGTCCCAGCTGCAAAGGGGAGACCCACCTGGAGAAGGCAGAATCTGTATTCATCAGCAGTTTTTTTTCCACACCAAAATGGAAAAGGTCAGGCCGCCTCGTAACCGGCCAGGAAAAATTAGCCGCAAATTAATTCAGCCGTGGTTCGGGAACAGAACATCAATTCATCTACAAACAGAGCGAGGCTTTTAAATACATCAACGCTTGTGGCTACAGCATCCTCACCCAGATATTTGCATTCAAAGCATCAGCGCCTATACAAGCACACAGAGTGCCAGATCCCTGCCGTAACCGCTGCTAACACTCGGGGCTGGATGTAGGAAGAATACAAAGGAGAGGAAGCACACACAGCATAATTTAGAAAAACAGATTTCTTTTCTTCTTTCCTCTCTATTCCCGGTGAGATGCAATCCTTTCCATTTTATAACCCTTTGGATCACAGTAAAACGATCCCAGAGGCCCTCACAGACAAGGTCATCATACACAGATTTTCTATTACAGGGCACTAGCGGCTCTTCACAACTGTCTTTTTATGCACTTCTGCCTTTCCATCCCGACTATAAATTGCTACAAGGCCCTGGGGCAATCCAGCTGCACGCTCCATTCAAATCAGGCTTCAAGGAGAAAGCAGCGCCGTCAAGATGCTTCAATCAAGTAAACACACAGGCACAAAGGGCAACCGCATCACAAATAATAATGTTTTCTTTCATAAGGCAAATTCACCATTTTTCCATTTTAAAAGCACCGCAAGTTTCTCTCTGATGCTCAGATTCAAAGTGGAGCCCATTAGCATTTTAAATGTGACACCAAATTAAGTTGAAACATGATAAATCAGAAGCGTGCTGCTAAAACCCATTTGCCGGTTGGGCTCTCGGAGGAAAAAAGGAAAACCTGAAAAAGGAAATCTGGGCTCATTTATCAAACGCTGGAAATTCATATCAAGAAAGGTTTAAACAGGACAGGATTAGAGAGCAGATTTATCATCACTATTACTAGCAGAGGGCAAGGAGCATTAGGCTGTGGCATGGATGCAGGCAGCTCGTTAGCAGCGCCAGCAGCCGCTCGGTGCTGGCTGAGGGGCACAGCCATGGGTGGCTGCTGCTGACCAACCTGCTGGCCCTTCTCCTGCTGTTCCCCTTCTGCTGAACCCAGTTTCCCAACCAGCACAAGGTGCAGCAGCAGGAGCAAAGCTTTCAGTCCAAGGTGAGGTCACACGGGTTGGCAAGCTCTCAGCACCCAAGGGCTGCGCTGTCAGCAATGCACAGCACTGCTAGGCACAAACTCGAGCATCCCCAGCATGAAGCTTAAATCACACTGAAACCAGTGCTACCTCAAAGCTAAATTAACAAAAAAGCCCATTAGTAAAGACATCTGGTAGAGTGGAAAAAAAAAAAGTTCAAGTAATAATACTGTCTGGAAACCTGCACTTTTTTTTCCCCCTCCTCCTGCAGCTCTATTACTGCACTGTATTAGATCTGTGCCTCTCTGGAACTTAATAGATCTGCTCAGAGGAAGCTCTGCCAACTAGATCTGGTTCAGATCAGGCTGCAGAGGGCTTGGCAGCGTTCTTGGCCTCTACAGAACAATCAATAACATTCCCTTTTATGCTGGGTTCTGCTGACTGTCAAAGAGCTCACAGGCTTCCTAGAGAATGCCCTTCTACCACAGGCATGCTTTGCCATGACCACCACACCTCTGCACCTGCATCACTGTCCCCAGCACAGCACCTGAGAGATGGTGGCAATCTGCTGGAGATGCTGCCTCATGGAACAAATGCAAAGTCTGTCGAAATCCATGCAGCCACTGAAGGTTGCTATCGATGCAGCCCACCAGCGATGCAGGAAGTGCAAGCAAATTCTTAATCATACAAAGGCAAAATGGATTAGAAGGCAAAAGCTGAGAAGTATGACCTAAGAAAAGAGATTTTAATCTCTTGGTCGAATGGAATAACGACGGGCTCAAGAGAAACTGGACCGAGCTTACTCTTGTTATTTGACCAGAAAATGAAGACTGACAAATCTTGTTTTCCCTGCCACCCTTCCCCCATTCATCCCCACATCCTACAACTTCTAAAGCCAAAAGGCCCCTGCACCGGGCTGCTGCTTTCTGAACCCAGCACTCAGATCTCAGCATGCAGCCAGAAGCTGCAACGTTCACACCAGTTCTCTCCCCCCAGCTCCTGTATACCATCATTTCTCTACAGCAAAGTTCATGCAGATGAAAATAGCAGAACAGACCCAAGACATTTTACCTTCAGAACACTGTTACCTCACACCTGACTCCCTTTGCTTCATTCCTAAACAAACACAGGGTTTGCTTGGATCCTGAAGTAAGACTGAGCTAGAAAGGATTTGTATATTCAGAAGGGGAGCTTTTCACAGCAATTGTCATGGAGTGGCAAAGCTAAGTAAAAGAAGTGGATTTGTACCTGCTGTGTCATCTTCCACCCAAAAAAGACAAATGAAAGCTCCCCTAAGGGCACGTTAGTTTGTAGCCTGCAGAACCTTTCACATCACACTGTTCTGAACAACAAAAAAACCTTGAAAATTCGACTATCATGCCTTTCCCTTTTAAAATGCAAGCTTACATTCCTCCTAAGCGGGGAAAAAACATGTAAAAATCCACTTTTGCACCTGAACAGCATGTAGAGCAATAGGAAGGGGAGGCTGAGTCGTACACACAGCCAAAATCTTCTGCTTTACCATAACCCCAATGATAATATACTTAATTAGCAGGCGACATTTCAAAGCTGTTGACTTTTTCTTCCCTGCTCCACTTGACACGCTGAGCTGAAGGCAAAACAGGGCTGTGTTCCTGTTGCTATCTGGCACCAACAGAGGAGACATCAAGTGTCCTTTCCACTGTACATCTTTCCTCTCCCCAGCAGTAAAATCAACAGTGGCAAATGCACTGAAGACTCATCTCTGCAAGCACCATCAGCATCAAAGGGCTTTGGTGGCTTTTTGCTCTTTTTTTTTCTTCCGGTTTTATCATTTCTACAAGATTTTTTTTACATATTATGTCAGTAAGAAAAACCCAGCAGGAAAATTAAAGAAATCGGAGTAGGCAAAGGAAAACAAAGGAATGACACTATTTCCATGTGAAAATGCACAAAATTGCCAGCAACGCTGATGTCATTTCCTTTGCATACTGAAAACTAAAACATGGTGCAACGTGCCCACATGGCTCTGCAAACAGCTGTAATGCTGCATTAGACCAATAGCAACAAGCAGAAACTTCAGCTTTTGCTGCTGTTAACACCCCTGGGAACTGCAACTCAGCAAGACCTGCCCAGAACACAAACCATTGCTTCATAATTCCACCCCAACACAAAGGGACCTGGCAATGCTGTCTAAGCAGGGCTGGACTCTGAAGGCCAGGCAGTGGGACATCGAGCTGCAGGCCACACACTGACGGTGCAGACAGCTCAGCACAGCCTCTGCTCCCCCAAACCCACCAGCAGCCACTGCTGCCCCATCCCAACCACTGCTCCCACCAGCAGAGCTGGATCTCCCATGAGTTACAAACCCTCATCACGAAGCAGAGCACAACCTGAACTCTACAGCCTGATTAACTACAGCTGCACAGACCTCAGCCTGAGCAGCAGGATGACTTTGAGCAGCTGGTGGGATGGCTGAGGAGCTATGGGACGAGGCACAGACCACCAGGCACTGCACCTCACTGCAGAAGGGGTGGGGAAAAGGAGGAGGAGGAGGAGATGTGAAAATGTTTCTTACCAGTTTGAAGTCTTGAATGCTGCAGATGAAATACGGCGTATTCGGCCGGCGGCTTTCAATATATACGCAATCTTTAAAAAAAACAAGATTTTAAAATAATGGAAATTAACTTCTGTACCTCAAAGAAAGGACATGAAAACAGGATAAATTAAAAACAGCCTACGCTTGGAAAGAGCCACCATTTCATTTGCATAACATAATTTATTCCAAGTGTGATCCATAAATAGAAAGTAGATGCTTTATGATGATAAATAAGGGAATTAGCTGCATCATTTTGATTCGAGCAGACATTTTGCTAGGAAAACAAAAGGAAGTCATACGAGGCCCGTTCTGAACCTGGTTAATAAAATGACCACGTCACAGCCTATGAACCAAAGCAAGATGGGAAACTAATCAAATCTTTTGTGGTTAACCTGGTATTAAGGACCCTGCACCAACGTATTTTCTCTAATTGTAAAGAAAACCCAGGCAACCCATCACAGATGAAACGCAGCACACTGAATTAGGTTTACCTCGGGGAAGAGCTGTGCTTTCTCCAATTACATTTGACATGACAGAAAGAGAGTCATTATTTTGGCTTGCTTTTGACAACCAGACACCCCACAAGGTTGCTGCAAAATAAGGTATTTAAAAAGGCTTCAGCAATAACTGCTCCAGAAGCAGTTTCAGAATGAAACTACCCACAGAGGAGAAAGAACTGCCTGATTAAAGATAACGACCTGAGAAATCCACGCTCCTCCAGCCAAGCAGCTACCGAAGGGCAGCCCTGGTGCACTCAGAACCCCAGCTATTCTGTGAGGGAGTCCCCCTGAACCTCAATATTTCTAGAGAGAAACATTCAAGTCTTAGAGTGTCAGAAGATGCATTTGGAAGCACAGCTTCACACCCTGGAAATTCTGCTTACACCACAGACACCCATTTCTGCCACAGAGGCAGGACCAGGAGGAAGAGCATGAAATGGCTCCAGCTTCTTATCGCTCACTTCACATCTACGCATGGATTTTTCCTTCCTTATCCCTTTCTGTATCTTCACCTTCCTCAATTCTCAGCCTCAATGCAAATCTGGGACAGCTCAGTTTGCACACCCAGTGGAAGGAATTGCAACACAGAGGCGTTTTGGTTTTACTGACCCAGGCTTTCCATGCTGCCCTGGAGAGATGCTGGTCTGCAGGAGGTTACAAATCAGGTTGGTGTCAGAGCACATGAGCATCAAAGCCAGGCAGAAGGTCACCTTGATTTCTGCACTGCAAGGAGCTCCTCGCTGACAGCCCCAGCTTGCCTCAGCCCCATCCCCAGAGAGCCAGCAAACAGCTAAAAGCAATCACTTCAGCTGTCACCCAACCCCTGCTGCGACAGCTCAAATAGCTCAGGCTTTTACCAGAGAAATGGGAAAAGGTTACCCAGGCCTTCCTGTTCTTCAAAAGAAAATCCCCTTAACACAACTACTATTTAGTGGTAGGCAATTCCTTGAATTAAAAAGCCTAAAGCCACGGAGCACAAGTTCCCAGAAGAGATCTCATCTCACACAAGCACAGAGATGTGTGTGCAAGCATCCAGACCACGGGAGAGCATCCTCCTCTCCTCCCTCCAGCAACCAATCCCCACTGCCCATCTCAGCCACGGCAGCAGCAAAGCAAACCTGCAAGTGCCAAATTCCTGCACGCAACACCATCCAATGGCTTCTTCACCCAGCCAGCTTCCATCCATCAACAAACGCTCTGCTCATCATTTCACAGCAGCACTTAATAAAGTTAAATGAGCTTGACAAAATGGGTTGCTTTTTTAAGCTGGAAATATATTGCTTATTTTCCAGGAAGAATCAAAGATACAGGATTAGGAACTGGATTACTTCATTGCACCAGTGTCAGCCACAGAGGACACACACCTTGCAGCTCCAGCACTCTCCATCACTCTCAAGCAGGCCAACTTCACGTTTGTGCTGCTGCTTTTCACCATCTGCAGTTTGACAAACCAAACATCTAACAGCAAGAGTCTCTAAAGAAACAGCAACTCTGTGGATGCTAAATGCACTAAAATTTTGAGGTTTTTTTTATTTTTAATAGGAGAATTACAAACATTTTTAAACAACAACCTCCAGTGTCTCTGTACAATTATGCAGAATTACACCCATTCGGATAGAGCAAAATTTGCCTCTCCCAAATGACCAATTTCAAGCTCCATATTTTCAAGCTAGGATAGTAGCAGCTGTTGCAACAGCATGCATATGTGCATTTTAAAAGCTTCAAATATCATATATGTAATCAACCATCAACACCAGAAGAACTGTAAGCTGCTTGACTCATAACTCACATAGTACTTTTTACCCCAAATCCTCCAGTTCCCACAGAGCCTCACAGCCTCCTGGAAGCTGAGACCAAACACAGCTTCCGTGCTTCCTCCTACTGACCCTGTATGCTTCAGCTCAGCTTCTCCACTGCTGGCAGCCCCAGGGTCACATCACCCCTGCAGCACTTTGCCACCCAGCACTCCCCAGCTGACCGCTTTGCACGCAAAGCCCTGCTGGCTCCAACCAGCGAGTGATTCGGCTGTGCGGCGGAATGGATTCTCACTCCTTTGTAGGAAATTGTGCTGCATTCACTGGGGATGAAGAACGAGAAGATGGCAGGTAAAAGAAAATTCTGTGACCCTGTTTTTCTTTAATATCAGCCCTGCAGGCCTTGTGCTCCAGATGCTGCCAGGCAGCACGCTGAGCAGGGAGAAGCATCGCTTTGCAACGGCCCCACAAAGCCAAGGAACACAACCTGGCAGCAACCATGGGCAGAGCAAACCCTGACTCATGAGTTCAAGGAAGAGAAGCACACCTGGCTGCCCGCCAGCAGCAGAAACAAAGATGACATCCCATTCAGATGCCTGCAAAGCAATCCAGGCTGTGCAGATAAGAGAACAAGTTAATTCAGGTGTAAAGCAACGCTACAAAAGATAGAAGCTGGAAGAGCGCCAGAAGGGGAACAGTTATGGATGTGTCCCATTAGCCACTCAAAGCTCACCATAAAATGCAATTACTTGCATTTACCAGAGATCCAAACCACAAATACATCGTTTTGAAGAAGAGCTCTGTGGACCAGGTGACAAAGGAAAGCTGCGCATCGTTTCCTAAAGGCAACAAACCCGCATGGCTAAGGCTGATGCCCACAAAGCACCTCACATGGGTCAGCTGCTCCATGACTGCACTGCCACGTGCTGCAGCACTTTTGCTCCACTGACCACAGGTTGTGTAACACCTGAGCTCCAAACAGCTGCAGCTTGTGCACAGAATGGATCTCGTCAGCCAACTGCCAGCACTACTGCCCAAACCCAAAGCAGCCTGAGCATCTCTTACAACCTCAGTGCCCCACTTTTCAAGAGAAGAATCTGAAAGACTTGAAATCAGTTATCTCAACACCTCTCATTCTAGAGCGGGATTCACAACATTGGTATATTTCAGATGGATACTGTCAATATTTGCCCCTAATAACATTCAGTGCTTTCCACTTCATAAAGCCCAACAAAACCCAATCTGACTATAAACACCTTTCTATACATTTCTGCATTTGAACACACTTGAGTGGCATGTCCACAGAGGTTTCTCAACAGCAGTACATAATCCCACGACCACTGATTTGCCAACAAATACTGCCTTCCCCACTGCAAGGACAAGAGAGAGCAAGAAATCCCATGTTTCCTGCACAGCCGGTGGGTCTCACTGCCTGTCTCCATTTGCTTTCTATCCTATGCTGTGTAAAACCTCCCACTGGAGGCAAAGGATTTCTGTGACACATGGCAGGGAGTCATTACGCCTTAGGGCTTGTGACACTCACCAGATGTGCCCTGGTTCTGAAGGGTTACTTTAATATTCCCACACTAAAAGCTGCTTTTAAAATTAGAGCTGGCATACGCAGATTGAAAGATCTTTTGCTTTAAAAAAACACCAACAACCTCACCGAGCACAGGAACCTTTATCAGCTTAAACACAGCAGCTTACGTTGCAGCCATCTCCACAATTAATCCTGTTGGGTTTCAGCTAATGAGTGAGCACTTGCGCCATCCAAGTCAGAACATTGCAAGTGCCCTGCAGCACAAACTTCCAGGAGATTCCTCAAAAGCCACTGGCAAGGCATCGCCCACAGCCTCAGAAGGAAGTTTTTCAATCACAGGGGGTGAGGCACTGGCACAGGCTGCCCAAGGAGGCTGTGGATGCCCCAGCCCTGCAGGCATTCAAGGCCAGGCTGGATGTGGCTCTGGGCAGCCTGGGCTGCTGGTTGGTGACCTGCACACAGCAGGGGTTGGAACAAGATGATCGCTGTGGTCCTTTTCAACCCAGGCCATTCTATGATTCTGTGCTTCTCACACTGCAAGCACACAGATTGATGCACACACACCGCCCAGCTCCGCCATCCCAGCAGCTCTCTGGGTCACACATCCCCTCCCTCACTTTGCTTTCCTTTGGATATTCCACATATGTTCTGAAAGATAACACACCAGATGTGCAGTCACTCTGCTAAGCACAACAAGAAATGAGACAGAGCCGTGTAAGCACCAAGTTCCACGAGTCCATGCATCCACTAACAGCAACTAGCAGAGGCAGCAGGTCCAGCAAAGCAGTGCAAGCACCTGTTCCACAGTCAGCCATCCAGCCAGCATGCTGAAGCCATACTGTGTGTGTGTGCCTGCCTGTCCTGCTCTACCCCCATTAACACAGTGACAGGGAGGGCAGTGCTCCTTTACAAGCCCTGTGCAGCAGCTCAGCTCTGCCAGCACCACCCTGGGCTTGGAAGAAAGGAAAAAAAAAGCAAGGAAGAAACGAAAAGGAAAATCCTCAACTGTCTCTCAATGTTCTAAACATAGATTCCCAAGTGCCTGAAAACAAAGGTCAGTAAAGGAAACAGAGCTCTCACTGCAGCACACCTTGGGCACAGTGCTTTAATGCCAGCCACAGACTACAGAGAAAAAACACATCGGGAACGCCAGATACGTGGTTTCATCTAGAAAAATATTGCAGCTGACAGGCCGGGAGCTGTGCAGTTGCCTCTCTTCCCCTGTATGGCTGACAGCAAACAAATTGCAGTGCTGATCTCGCACTGTCACTTCCTGCTGAGCAGATTTCAAGCAGTGCTGCTCGCTCCCCGGCGCAGCACCACGCGCCGAGCCCTGCTCTGCAATAAATGGCTCCAGCAATTTACTGTGCTCATTTGAGGCTCGCAGGAGTATTCCTGATGCCTGGACTGTAGTTCTTATTTGGCAAATGATTTTATTATAAACTGGTATCATAGCGAATCCATTTTCTTTAAAGGGTTTCTGCTGCTGTTTAATGGACTGTCAGTATAATTTAGATTTCATCTATTTAAACTCATTCAAGCCTGGCTCCTGATTGTACAATAAATGGAACATATTTCTATTCAACAAAATTAATGACAGTTAATTGTAGGCTGCAGTCCCCAGCTTTATAAAGGCTCAGGCACGGGCTGCAGCACCTCCCACACCACTGACTTCCCCCACAGCAAAAGCAAAGGGGCTGTAGGTGCTCAGCCACCAGCTCAGCCCTGGGGATGCTCCCACCTGAGAATGGGCTTTTCTTCCTCCCAGCACCTGAAAAGGGAGGAAGGGAGCCATTAACAGCACAGTCTGCTCCACAAATGGCCCCAGCTCAAACCCCACAGCTACCACAAGTCACTCCATTCCATTTCTGCCTGCTAAGTATAAAATTCCAATTTTACAATTCCCCAGGAAAAAAGGAAAAAAAACCCCATCTTTTCCAACTTCTTAACAGATCTCAAAAAAAAAAAAAACCTTGCCAGAACTTCAAGGTTTACAGAAGATACATATTCATAACACATCTATTTTTACACTTGAATTCTGGCATGCCCACCTCTCTCAGCTGGTAAAGCTGTCAGAATAAATAGGAGGCAGCACCTGGAAGGCTGACAAGCACCCGAGCCATGTCAGACAGGAGCCAGTCACTGTCAAGGAGCGAGCCAAATCCCTGCGCTTCCATCCTGCTGACACTCAGCAACCCAAATACCACCGAGCTGCTTATCACAAAGTGCTTCCTCCCCCTCCCTCTGTTTACTGTTACAAAACCGGCTGGTTGTCTGATAAAGCTGGTGGGGGTTTCCAGATTAAAACAACTATGTCAGCGATTTCCTCAGTTATAACAATGCCAAACATGCAGGGAACAATTCACAAGACAGAGCCAGGAGTGAAACAAAGCTCTGGAATTTGGAGGCCTGAACTGCTGCTGCTATGGAGAGAGGCAGGAGGGCATCTCTGTCTCACCGGACCACAGAGATGCATCACTGCTCCTCTGCAGCTGGAAGCAGTGCTGGCCACGCTCCATGGGATGGAGCTCAGCACCAGGGCTGCACGCCGGCCCCAAACGTGACCCTGGTGCTTCTGGATGTGACAGCACAACAACATCACACTGTGGGCTCCGTGCCTGGCTGCTGACGGGGACGCACACTTCAGAGTCCAAGCGTTCCCTTTGGAAAAGGGCCAAACACCGTAATGCAGAACATATCCTAGTGAAAACCATGTAAGAACTCCCTTGGATACCTTTGGTGACAACTGAGCAGTGGTATTTTGCAACAGTATCTGACCTGCAAATCCAACCTCCTCCATTCTCTGACAGCGGCTCACCGAGTGGGGTTCAGAAACACAGAGGAATCCCAAAGTGACACCAACCTGCAGCTCTAGAGAAGTCCACACACATGTCCAGCTCTATCTTCCAGCAGCAATATCTGAACTATGCCCACAAGAAATAAGCCATGGAGCAGACTGGAACATCTATGACATACAAAGGGAAGTGCTGCAGTGCCACAAGTGTTCTTACAGCCATAGCAAGAGAGGAAGGGCTGAGTGCTCAGACAGGCACTGCCAACTCTCAACTGCACCTCACAGACTGCACTGCTTCCAGGTCCACCTGCAGGCTTTCTGCTCATTAACGCGGCCTCACACACCTCTGCCATGTGCACATGAGGGAGATAAAACACCTGGCTACTGCACTCACTGCAAGGGCTATGGCTAAACCAAGGCCAATATGACATTATCACTGAACTACAGAGCTGGATATTTTAACTGGACACAGGAGCAGATGCCAGAAGACTGCCAGCCCACATGGAGAAACGTGGCACAACCACAGATGGGTGCTACTTGGAGACATGCTCTCACTGTACTCACACTGCACTGATGATCACACAGATGAGGTGCAGCTTCTTTGCCCCGGTGCCCTCCCAGCTGCACTGCACTCACATCACTTCAGCAGTCAGCCTGGCCTAGGGAAAGATGCAGTCAGCTAACGCCTGGCTCTCCCAGCAGCAGCATTTTGCCTTCCATTACCTCACATCAGCTCCTCTTGCTGAGGTGTTGTTTACACAGCTACTGATGTCACTGCAGAAACAGATCCTCAACAATCCTTTTAATCCCTGCAGATCCCTTTAAATGTTCCTATACAGGCAGAGCAAACAGTGCTGTCCTGGTCCACAGGTGACACCAAGCCACCTGCTTCCCAAACCAGCCCAAACTTCCACCCAGCTCAGCTTTCCCAGTGCAGACTCACTGTGCCATCCCAGTAATGTCACGACAGCAATGGCACCAGCAGAGCCATGAGGTGCACTTGGGGAGCACTGCTCAACACCAAACCTCAATTCACTCTGTGCAACAAGAGTGACTTTCTTACCGTGACAAGAACAAGGTGAGAACTGCCAAGCAAATTAAAACCAGAGATGCAAAAGGAAGTGAAAGGGAGGCTGTGGAAACGGAGGGGACAGATGGGGATGTGGGCCAGCAGCTTTCAGGACAGATCCATGTGAGTGCCAACAGAGCCAAGGAGATTAATTGCACAGTGTCATCTCTAAGCTCTACTCAAATTTAGATGCATGGTTTAAAGCTATGCATATGTTCATTATGTCCATGCAAATTAATAAGAACAGTATTTGCACATTAACACAACAGCATAACCTGTTTGAGTATCTGATGATCTATTTACTTACAATTACTGTTACTCAAATACAGGTGCTGAGCTTAGCACAAAAAATCAAGTGCTGGATTAATTGCTGCACAGCAGACAGAGGGAGACTGCAACCGAGGGCTTCACGGGTACAAAGCACAGACCTTCAGCATCCCTCCTGATCACAGCAGAGTATTTAAGAGATGGAATCAGACAAATGGAAAAGATTTCCCTTCCCTGAAGATGTAAGCTAGAGACAGCTATCCATTCTGCACACACCTTTCACATTCATCTTTCTAATCCTTGCTGGGTGAGTCTCACTGACTTAAATTCCCTTCAACTCTCCCAAACTGTATGCAATTTATACCTTTAGTTACACACACACATCTCCCTATATATAACCTCCTAGCCAGAAGATGCAAGACTTTCTTCTGCAATATGCACTATAACTCTTTGAGAATATATATTACGCACTGAGGTGTGAATTCAGAAGCTTGCTTCTGTTAGGAAGTAATACTTTAAATTAAAAGAGCTTTTAAAAATCTCAAACAGGTCCATTATGGTCTCATCCTTGCTCACACCCCTCCAGCACTGCACTGACAAGCACGTGCTCGCATTGCTCCTGCAGATCAAGGCAAGAGACAGGTGCCAGTATGAAAGCACAACGAGCAATGGGACAAACAGTGGTACAGCACAGCTCCTGGGCTGATTCCTACTGAAATAAGGTAACACCAACATCGAAAATGCAGACCTTTAATTCATCCATATGAGGGCTTAGTACCTCAGAGACAGAATCACACACGTGGAAAGGGTGCACAGCCACCACCTCCCCCAGCACGGGCAGCTACCCCCCACACGCAGGGCTCCAGCTATGTCTGTACACGGAGCTTTCTCTTCTGAACGGATTCTTGTGTGGGGAAACAAATGCTATCTGCTCCCTCCTTCCACAACTCTCTTGCAAAGGTGCAAGCTGTGCTTCCTGCTGCCCTGCAGATCAACCTCCAGCCAAGCGCCGCTGCATCAGTGGTACAGAGAGCACTGCAGCTCCTGAACAAAGCACTAATTCTCCTCCAATCTGCTACAGAATGAAATTGAGAGCACTGTGATTTTCCATCTTAATTTTACGCCAAGTCTTTCTGCGATGAAAGCCAGCATATCGCATTGTACTGCTGGGCCCACACAACAGCTGTTCCTAACATACTTGTATTTTTCATCCTCTGACACTGAAAATAAGATTGCTCCAAAGCTGATCCTTAGGCAGGCTCCCTATTGCTACTGCTCAAGCAACAGACACCACTCAGCAACGAGCCCTGATGGAGACAAAAAGACCTTTCTATCTGTTCCAAAGACGTCACTGAAGCATTTCAGCAGGTAAGCTGTTCTCACAAACATCTGTAGTTTGCTTCCATGTAGAATGACCAACTTCTGCACCCAAGTACAGACAGCCCTATTGCAGCACCCCTGCAGCTTGTGCTGCACGTGTACAAGGGGCTCTTCAGAGCATTTCCTGCAGCCACACCTGGATGGAGCACTTCAACCACTTACATTACCCACACAATTGACATTTTAGTACTTGAGACATGCAGCACCTCATAGAAAAATCAGACAAGCTTTTACCTCTGTAGTTTCCATGGATTTTATTTGGAATTCATCTGATCTACTCCAGCAGCATTACTGTACCACAGCAATCATTTGACAGAGAGCAATATAAAACTGGCAGAGCCCCTAAGCCAGCACTCTGAACAGTACAGTTCAAGATAATATTCCTCGTGGTGAAACAAACAACTGCAATTAACTACTAAAACACAGCACGGATGAACACGGACTTTTTTGCTCAAAAAACAAGGAATACAACCAGGTGAATAATCTCTGCAATTTTACTTTCATGAAGGAGTTAGCTGGCAGCAGCCACAGGTTATAACTTGAAACCTTACATGAGACTGAAAACCTCATGTGAGCTTTGCAGCAACTGCATGGCACGTCCAGGACATCCAGAGCACAATGCAAGCTTCTCTCTGCTGTCCTCACACCCAGACACCTTCTGACACCAGTGATTTTGCTCAGTCCACATTGCTGTTTACATGCATTAGCTAGTGACTGGGAGGGCAGGGAAAGCAAATGAGATAATGGGAGTGAGATCTTAACTCACCTGATTTATTCCTCAAGGAGAAGAGATGAGGATTTCAACAAACAAAACGGACTTGCAGAACAATTTAGAAATGGGGGGGAAATGCCACCTCATCCAACCTCCAGCTCAGATAACGCCTAGTTTCAAGTTCAGACCAATGTGCACAGTGCACGGTCCAGTTCAATTTAAAACCCTTGGACACAGTTAATGGAGTAGAAAGTGAAAAAGGTGGCTCATTCTTAAAGGAAAGCTCACATCCATCTCAACAGATGTAAACACACGTATCTGCAAAGCTTTGTGCGTGCACCCATAATTGTCTCCAATGGGAACGTGACAACCTGCCCCCATACAAACACAGCTTGGAGTAGGAAGAGAGCAGAGCACAGCGTGTGCTGCAGCTAAGTGCACAAACAGCTGCAAGGCAAACGTAACACAGGAACTTCTTACCTCCAGGCCTGTACACAACATCATCCTCCGTGATGAAAGACGTGATTTCACCGTTGTCTGTTCTCTCGTATCGGGATTTCTTCTTGGGTGGTTTCTTTTTGCTTTTCTTCGTGGACTCCTCCGTGGTGGCACTGTTGTTGTCATTGTCCTCGTCTTCGCTGTGGTCGCTCTCTGCATAATTCTTGGCACCTCCTTCCAACGTGCAGCTCCGCCGAGGACGCGAGTTCTCGCTCTCCCTCGCCTTATCTCTCTTGTCTCGCTCCTTGTCCCGGTCTCTATCCCTGTCCTTCTCTTTGTCTTTGTCTTTTTCTTTGTCCGCTGTCATGATTCGCCACGTGCCTTCTTCTGTCCTCTCACGGCTGGGCCTCCGTGAAAGGTAGACAGTGAGCCTGGGCTTCAGTCTTCTGAATTTCTCACTCAAATCCAGGAAAAATTCAACCACTCCAACAACCCCAGCGTTTTAAAAAGGTTCTTGAAGGAGGAAGGGGGAGGAAAGAGGGGAAAAAGCCTGTGTTAATATTCAGCTTTCTTTCGATTTCTGAAAACACCCATGAAAACAAGACAAGCCCACACCCCAAAGTTATTTAGCACAGAAAATACAATGCTGCAAATACGAGACAGCCCTTTAAAGCACTTGTGGAAATGACAGCTTCACCCACCTTCCCAAAACCAGAGTGAGTGGTTTTACAACCAAGCTGTAACCCAGAGAGTACCGGAATGAATGAACTGAAAATAAAACAGTACTTAGAGAATTTGCTTCTCCACACATCATGCTTGCTTTACCACTAACAGAAGACAGGGAGGTGGATTTTATAAGCCACCAGCTTCACACACTCAGTTTCCTGCTGGGGAATAGAATGGGAAGAGATAATCCTATGCTTTTACCTCCTTGATCATTTAATCAATACTCTTAAAATCAACTGCATTATTTTTTCCTTCAGTGCAAGCCTAGAGTAAGCAAGCCCGGATTTTCTGCTGCAAGAGAACCTTGCAAACCTTGTCCTGTGGGCCAGGATCCCCAAAGCACAGCCAAGAGCACAGAGGGGCTGCCCACCACCCAGCTCCCCCCTCTGCCATCCCCAGCAGCCAAACTGCAGGCCAAAGAGCACCGGCCCTGTGCAGCCTCGTCTCATTATTCTGTTCTCTCAAAATGGAGTTTCCTTCAAACGCCCTCTCTGTTGCTCAGATCAAAACGATCCTGCCTGCATTCTGCACGCTACACCTCGCAGCAGCAGCCAGCAGCACTTTCTGTCTCCAGAGAGCCTTCTAGCAGCTCAGATATCTATCTTCCCATGGTCATCAATCCAGGGTAAGAGCTAGGAAACCCATTATTTTGCTTTGCACAGAAAAAAAAAAAAACACACACAAACCAAGAGCAAGCAGAGAAGTACTCAAAACACTTCACACCTCTTCAGAAGAGATACCTGATACTCAGTACAAGAGAATGCCAATGCAGCAAGTCACACCAGCAGCCCCTATTACTCCTCCCAGGAGTTCAAGCTGCTATCCTAAAACACAGTCCAGTCCCATCTTACACTGCAGATTCTGCACCATTCATAAAAACAGAGCAGCTGTAACTCGAATTTGTGTACTAATTGTGTACCAACCCAATTCACAGCAGCCAACAACTCCCCAGGATGCTGCACTGCCTGCTGCGACCAGGAACCACTGCGCTGAGCAGAAGGCTGCAGCACCTCCAGCACAAAACATGGGACCTAAAAGGGCAGCATGCCTGCATGTTAAGTGCCTGGGAGCACGCTGAGGAAAGTAAAGGACTACTTTGATTTTTAAGGAGGCAGTGAAGCTGCGTATTCGAAGCCTACAATGCATTCCTGGCCGTGCCAACTATTGCTTCCAGCAATGGAAACAGCCACAGAGACAAATTGCTCTTACTGATATAGTTCAGGCTGGAGCTCGAATCTCTCGGGCATTTCCTGAATGAACCAATCATCCAGGTAAGAAACGATTCTATTTGCTTTCCTCCTCACAGCAGCTGCCGTTGTTCTGCTAACACACAGGGGAACCCAGTGCAGCTCCAGGAGAGATGGCCACAATGAACCTGTCAATTGCCAGGGAAGTTGCAGGGATACTGATAGCAACAGTCCGTGGAGACTCAATAAGAAATGTCTTCCATTTCTAGAGGCTAGGAAACTCTTCAATAGCAAGCTTGAGGATCCGTCGTTTTCCCTCCCCCCAGCCCCTTACTGTTGTTACAACATAATTAAGAGAGCAAATAATCATTTATTTGGAATGAAAACAAATTACTTCCCCGGGGCTATCTAAAATTCCAAGCAGTGGTGTCTCAACCCATGCACAGGAGATCTCTCCTGGAGACTAGAAGCTGCAGGGTACACAGCATGCCCCACAAGTTTTACTCAGTGGCCTCCAGGGATGGGTACAAGCCAGCTGTATGTGGCTGCAGCTCACAAGGGCTCAACTTCTGGGTTAGGAACAACACCAAGACACTGAATCCTAACAGAGAAGTTCTGCTTTCAGAGCCTTTCCCGTTGCTTCTCATTGTGCCTGTTATACTCCTCATCCTCATCATATATAACTACACTCTTCAGTTATTAAAACTAGAATGCTGTTTACAGATTGATTTGGGAGAACATAAAGAAACAACAGAAGGGAGAGTCGCAGTGCCAGTCCTTTTGTCTTGTTCTCAGTGACACCAAGAATGAGGGAGAAATAAACCCAGAGCTGATGGTAACTGACAGATCATTCATCCGTATTAATTCAGCTGCATCTTGAAACATCCTGAGGTCTCTCTCACTCTCGAAATCTCAAGGAACCAGGAGGAATTGTGCAAAGAATCTGAACGAGCAGCCACCACTGCACTGCAAGCTGCTCCTGCACATCGTGGTTGTGAAAGCAGATTTCAGCTTCATAGAGCGGAGCATGCATTGGGATGCCAGAAGAGCAAAGAAAAGCTTCTTTCAGCTATCACTAATTAAGCCAGTATTACCACAGAAAATATTCAATAATCTTTCATCCAAGCGATGACCCAAACATGTTTTGAAGATTCCCGGATATATTTTGCCCCTCCAGTGAAATACAGCCCATATCACCCATAAATAACTGCACAGCATTTCTGCCAGAGAAGCTCTGAGAAACGAGGCCAGCTCTGGGCACCGAGCTGCTGACCTGGCCCAACCACAGGCAGCTCTGTGGTTATTTCATGTCTGCACCTGGAAACCATTACCGGAGCCAAAGCACTGCAGCTCAGTGCACGTTAACACCAGCTAAGAGGTTTAAATACCCGAAGAGTTGGGTTTTAAAGATAACGTGGAAGCAAGTCCAACAGAAATGCCATGAGGCCAGAACAGGGAGGCAACCAACCAGACACAGGAACCAAAAACATGAGAAGAGCTCCTTCTTGCACTTTCAGCACACCAGGCAGATAAATCTTTTGACAAGACTTGCTTGGTGACGTGTTAGCAGCCTTCATAAACACAACAGGACCATTCTTCTCTGAGTTTTCAGTCTCGTATTGCAAGATAGAAAGGCACTGTGTTCCACTAATATCAGATTAAAGGAAGTATGCTCTGCAACTGCCAGAATTTCAGGTCTTTCCAAGGAGTTTTTCCTATTTTTACATCCAGGAAGAATTTTGGAAGTTTATACACTTGTTTTTAGTGCAAAGGACTAAACAACAAGAATCAGCCCATAAAGATTCCTCCACACATTGCTGAGGTATGAAGAACTGCCTTAAGAAAACCTTCAAGTTCCTTGGTGAGAAGGGAACCTAACAGCACTGGGGAGAGGAAATCTCAGCTCCATCAGCACAGCGCTGAGCTGCAAGCATCCAAGCAGCTCCAGTGCTGCGTGTCAGACATGCACCCTCCTGCCTCCAACGCACCCCAGGGCTGCCTGCATACAGCTCTGCCTTCCTGACATCCCACCCCTGAGGCAGAGCTCATTAACAGCACCGAGGGCTGACCTCTCTGCTGAGGCATGCAGTTTAACCTTTCTGTTCCAGAAAAGGCTAAGAGCATCTGTTATCAGCTTTCCCCCACATTCTTTCCCTATCTTCTGTTTGCTGTTGAAAACGGGAGTTGCAGGCATTCAGGTGACCAAGTATTTTGGGAGCTCTTCCACTAACAATGTGGTCAGCAAAGAGCTCGTTCTCTTCTTGCTTTTCTCTCCATCCCAAAACAACTATAAGAGACTCACTTGAAGACACACCTCTTAGCAGTGGCCTTCCCCATCTCCTTCACTGTGCTGGGAGTTCACAGCACAAACACAGCTCTGGAACGCTCGGCCCAGCAATGGTCATTACGAGTTCCATATTTACAGTTCAGAGCCCTTGTGAGCCATCTAAGCGTGCACAGGCGTTCATTCACCTGGAACTGCTCTCCACTCGCCATCCCATCAGCACACAGCAGAACACAGGCCCTCCTCGGTTGCAGCTCACAGCTCCAGAGGAAAGGCAGAAACCCACCACACACCTCATGGCAGACCACAGCCTTATGTTTTCCCCTCCCTACCTGCAAGAGGACCCAAACTCAGTGAGGAGCGAGAACAAAACACAACAGCTCTGAGCACAGAGGCAGACCGGAAGGCCAGGGATAAAACTAAGGTGCAATTATCAGCTATCACCTCCCCTAAGAACTGCTGGCCCATATTCACAACAGTGACTGAGATGAGAACACCTACTTCTGGGCAGTTTTACACACTGGCTTCTTTAAAAAGTAATGCAATCCTAAATTAACCCTGAGAGAAATGAGACTTGTTTAAGAGCAGCTACATACAAGTCAACAGTCTTAGAAAGTTTCTGTACAACCAACGCTTCCCCAGATAAGTTAGCCAGAGTTGCAAGCTGCTCAGAACCCCCCAGGTGATTTCAGAGGGTGCTCTAATGGCCTCTGTAGTTGTAATTAGTGGGAGGGAGCAAGCAAGGAGCAACAGACAGTAAACACAACACCAGGGATTACTTCCTTGTCTCTGAAGCCAGCCGGGCTCATGTAAATGATTACAGCAATATAGGTCTGAGTAACACAAAGCAACAGTCCCATAGCACCACTTACAAACAAAGTTAGGACTTGTTAAAGCGTTCCTGCAGTGCAGTGCAGCTCCCTGCTGCCAAGGGCTGTGGGGGAGGAAGGCCCACGGGGCTGCACAGAGCTGCTACTGCAGTCAGAGCTGTTATCTGGGGAGCATCGCGTCACCAGGAGCCGAGACAACACCTGCGTGCTGAACAATACTTAAAAAACAAAGTTAACAATTATGCTGTGACACACAGCTTTATTTATTTATTGATACTATAGTTTTATCAGGCACAACAACTTCGCTTGCCTTCCAACAACCACATCGAGCCAGCAGCAGGCCAGAGGACAGCTCAGCCAACCAAGCACAAATAACAAGAGACAGCAAGTGAGAGGCAGGAGGAAAGCTCATGCCAGCAGCAGCCAACCTCTGTGCCAACCCATGCACCAAGAGCTCCATCACAGCCTCCCAGTACATCACGTATCACCAGGGATTCATTTGCTGAGCGAGGCACTGGAAGACAACAGATTTTTCAGATGTAAAACAGGAGAGCTTGGTGCCATCCATGCAGATTCCTTGCAAGGCAAGTCTGTGGCAAAAAGATGATCTGTAATATGCTTAGTCAATGGGAAAAACAGAAACATTAACAAATACTGTCCATTCCAACCAGGGAAACACCAACAAAGAAGTCAAAGCAGTAAGAGAAGTTCCTGGCACAACGGCAATGCTGAAGAGCACTGACATGAAGTGCAGTCATACATCCACTGCACAACAGCCCTGGCTTCAGCAGGAACACACGATGACCAGTTGTGAGTGCACCACATACCTGGTGCCTGCCTGTGAAGCCAATTACTTCAAGAAAGGAGCTCAGTGTAATATGAAAGCTTTCCCTCACGTGTACTTAGGTGAGACCAGAGATGCAGAGGTCACACGAAGACCATGCAGATCCCTACCTGCTGTAAGCAACTGCTGGGAACATCCACCCCGTGTTTTACTTTGGCACTTCCACGTCTGCGTCTGAACAGCCATCTATTGTCATTCTCACTACATACAGCTATGCCTCTGCCTTTTCTTCTCAAATGCCTGCCCTTTTAAACAAGCCTTTCATCTTCTAGAAAGCCTCAAAAAATATCTTCATTTAAAGCACTCAAACTAAAACTAGATTGGGTTATTTTTGGGAAAGCCTTTCTTGGGGCAGCAAAGGCTCAAGTCCTGCTCTTCAGCCACATTAGCAGTTTCATTCAACTCCACACAACCGCTGACTTCAATTACCCAAAATGGAAGAACTGCAGGGTGGGCTCCTGAGCCAGGCTGAGCGACCAGACGTGGCCACAAACAGCCATAATTCAATTTGGTGGTGTGGCTTCAACTTTCACAACAGTGGAAACACAAAGAAATGCTGCTCTTCTAGCCTTACAACAAGGAAAAAAAAAAAAAAGAGTACAAAGTTAACAAAGGGCAACGGACATTCACAAGCCCTGGTTTTGTTGTCTGCTGTTTTAACATGCTTTCACATAAGCGGTGATAGGAGGAACGCCTTTGATTTCAGAGCTGGGTCTCACTTCCTTGGAGCAGCAGCTTGCTCCGAGTGACAGAGCAGGCAGCAGAGCTGTCCTACAAAGCCTCTCCCCAGCACAGAAGCCCTGTTGTAATCAGGAGATTAAGTGTGCTTATTCGTGTGTGAAATACTGACTTGATCTCTGTCTCACATTAGAGGTTGTCTACAGCAACCGGTCAGCAGATTCTTCATAATTTCCTAATGCTTCACAACTGCAATGTATTAAATTACATCTCACTTCCTTTAGTGCATTTACAGAACACAGTTAACAAGTGCCAGTATTTAAAGCAGCAAAACCTCACTGGTGGCAGTGTGATGAGCATGGTGTTCACTGCCCAGCTCTGGGCAGAGGAATATCACTCTAAGAGCAAACACAGGAGCAACAAGTGTAGGCACAGACAGCAGAGACCAAAGCACACCCTGCAGTCCCAACTCACAGCTCACGGCCTCTCTGTATCCCATGCTGAAGATTATCCCATGCCCCTGACCTTATCTTCTTGCCTCTCCCAATAGCAAGGACTTGAATCACCCCATAACATTAAGGCATGTTTCCCTCATTCAATGCACGACGTTGTGCAATTGTAACTATTGCACTTGAATCAGAGGGGCAGCTTCCTCCCACACCAGCATCGGCTGCGGCTGAACGTTGAAGATAACAAGTGGTGGTGAACAGCTCGTTAGGAAATGACCATCTCCTCATGTTGTAAGATTTTAGCACAAGAAGGGAACCACAGAAATCCCACAGACCATCTTAGCTAACAACAAGGGAAATGAGCAGACGTAGCTTGTCTTAACATGGGACCATCCAGCAAACAAAAACACTGTCTATGGCCATTTTCAGATTACAAATCTAAATCTCTACTACTTATAAACCTCTACTGCGACTCTCCCTGTCCAACTGCCAGCTTCCACAGCACACACAAACACCAGATTTCTGTTTATCCCATGGAATCCAATACAGCTTCTCACCTTGCAACCCAGCGGATGGCTTTTCCCTCTGGTTTCATTCACTTCTCTCAAAGTCAGTGAACAAGCTTCCCTTTTTTATTTTTTTAAACCTTAAAATACCTCTTCCATGAGTATGTAGCAAACGTAACACAGAAATCCACTTACACAGTAATCATGTTACTGCTCAGGGCCGCTGATTCACCCATCAGCTCTGAAGAACCCCAATTCAGAGCAATGCCCTTCCCAACCTCCTGCAGCCTTTCCCCACCCCAAGAAGAATTGCATCAGCAACCTGCTGACCACTGCTAATAAATCCACTTGAAAGCAGTTCATAACTGGCTGCGTTTTTCATGAGAAAAGGGAAGAAAATATTAAGAAATGTTTCAAATGATTAGTCTGCCTCTAATCTAAACCAAGAGGAAGTGTTTTAAGACCGCTTGAAATAACTTCTGACTTCGGTCACGCTTCAGACATTAAATTCTACTTCCAGTACTCTCAGTGCAGACTCTTAACTATTGTATGACTGTAGTGATGGCATCTAATGTAACAGGATGAGGCAATATAGCTGGATTAATGTATTTAGGTCTGATCTTGTAAGCTGCTGAGCACGGTGATTTGCAAAATTAGACCATAAACCATTAAGTGTCGAACAAGTGATGCAAAGCGTTATTAAGCCGCACAAGAAGCGCGCTGGCCTCGTTCACACTGCAAGCACTGCTACCCCCAGCAGCAGGGCTGTGGGACACACTGCCCTCTGCATCCCTGCTCCCACACTTGTATCACACACCTCTATCACAGCAGCCGCAGGGCAGAGCTCAGCAGCCTCCTGCCATGCAAAACCGAGTTCCTTCCTGCAAGCCCGGCCCAGCCAGGAGCTGGCCAAGCACTGCTTCCCAGCACAGCAGGAGCCGAGGCACCCAGTGCAGCTGCCCAGCAGTTGGAGCCCAATTAAATGCACCCAGCACATCAGCCTGTTGTCCCCTGCAGTCCTGCAGCCTCTCCCTGGAGATAACTTATACAGCTTAGGTGAGATTTATTACCTGCTGACGAGCTCTTAACATATGCTGAATTATGATCTGGCCTCTGAATCAGAATGAACTTTGGTATGAGCAGGTATTTCAAAATGCAACTGCACCGAAGAAGGAATACAAAACAAGTTTTCCAGTGCAGTTTTAGTATCGAATGGCATTAGTAAGCCATGAGAGAACAAGGGAACCTCCTACAAAAGAAATTCAGTTTTGAAGAAAATGACACCAGTGTTCATGGAGCAAGTCTGGCCTGGCTGGAGTTCCCTCGAGCTGTGAGCTATCCATGAGAGCAATGCAAAAAACACACTGCAGAACCTCATGCTTAATACTTCCAATGGTGATTTCAGCTGTGTCAGCAGCGCTCAGCGCCTGAATGAAGATGCAGGAACGCAGCACAGGCAACCCTGTGTCTGGGAACTGCTGGAAGACACGTAAGGCAAAGCAGCACCCCGAGGTAAGCAACCCCCAGCTGTGCTTTGGAGCCCACAGCTGTACCTATTTCTCACATCAACAGTGTTTTAATCACAACTTGGACCACTCATAACTCTCCATTCCAGAAAGCACCTCTCTTTCAGCAACAGCAGCACGTACCACTGTAAAGAGAACAGACCCAAGGTGAAGGATTACCAAACCTCACCGAAACCTATCCAAACAGATGGCATCATTTGTTTTTTTTAAATGCTCTTTAGCATTTACAGCTGGAAGTGACAAATAACCAACGTGCTTTGAATATGCAAATTGTAGGAACAACACAAAAGAGGACAATGTAATTTCTTTTAAAGACAGGCAGTCATAATGTTGAAACAGACTGCAACCAATTTTCATACACTATTCATAATTACTTTATTACACTGTGAAAGGGTAATCAGTTTCCAAATGATCTAATAACCTTGGGCTGCTCTTAACTCCTTTATATCAGTCTTAACTACAAACACAGGCTGGGTCTCCAGCTCGAAGGCAATTACAATGATCTAATATTAAACATGCAGGATAGTGATGTTCTTCCTCTCGTGCTCTCACACAAACCAGCACACGAGATTACCTAAGAGCATTCAATTAATAAGCAGGAACTGCTAGATAGAAAAATCCATTCCCAGCTCTAATCTCAAAGGAATAGCTTTATTATCGGGAAAGGGAAATCTGATTTTTGGCTCCTTTGTTAGATTTCAGTAGGAAATGGAGCAAATGCAGTATGTTTTCACTGCCTGTAACAAGGGAGTTCTACAGGGATCTGTCACTATGGCAGACCCAAGGAACGGGGGCTTTGTTCCACCCCGTAAGTGCCTGAGCTGTGCTGCCTCGTGCCACGGCTCAGTCATTTTCATAGCTGTGTGTGATTGCAGTTAACTGCACGCCAATCCACGTCCCATCAGCAGGCACTGACTCAACCCGAGAGCCCTCAGAGCACAGCAGAGCACAGCAGACCCCAGCTCCCTGCTCTGCCAGGCCTCGTGCTGGGGAAGGCACCGGCGGCACGGAGCTTCCAAGGGCAGAGGAAGTGGCATGTTGGTCCTATCAGAGATAAACAGATTAATTGCCCAGGCTGATTAGATTAGGAGGCTGAAACCTCCACGATGGAGAATGAGGGAACCTGAAGCTCCAACGTCATGTTTATGTTACTGCTATCATTTTACAGCCCAGATAAACGAGCTGTGACGGAGCAATGCGTTACACTAACAATGCAATGGTTGAACCCTGAACTTCCTAACAGTCCCTAACAGCCACCAAAACAGCCCCCAACCTTCTGAAACAACACCAGCTCACCCACAGAACCCAACATTCCATCTACCCAAAGCCCTTCATTCTAAGCAAGCAGATCATAAGCTTATCAGACCCCAGATGCTGCAGAAACACTTACTGCGTATGAACAGGATCTCAGCTCTATCTCAAAACCAAGTCATTTTATCTCTCTAAATAAGTTCAAGAAGACAACAGGTACCAAAAGCAAAACACACAGGGTTTTGCATGTTTCCAGAAGATTCAAATCAGCACCTGAGACAAAGCCAGCTACCCGTACCAAACCAGCATTACAGACATGAGGGTTCCCCTTCTTAAGCTCGGCAGGTTTCAGCACACCTTTACTCACCAAACAGGTCTTCAACTAAGCCACTTTAACAGAAAGTTGGGAAAATCTGCCCATACCTACCATCTGCTCCCACTGCCTCATTCCAAGACTGCTATTTCACCCCGTATTCTTGTCTGAATTAAAGCCATTCCTAGAGAAACCTAACCAGGCCAAAAGTTGCTACGAACTCCCCAGTCATACAGAGACACCATTAGCACCAAATTTACTGCCTCTGTTCATCTCGTGCTTTTGCTAACATCAGGAAAAAGCGCATTTCTAAACCCACCATTGTACAAGCACACATGCTTAGAATTACAAGCAAATGTACAAATCACGACCAAATTCTATTCCAGTAGCAAAATGCTTATCCAGTCACAAAGGCCTTTTCTTGGCAAAACTTGAAAATAAGTTTCCTAAAGAAGGCCAGCTGCCTTTAATTATTTACATTTGTCAGTGCTGTTTGTTCACACCTTGCATCCAAGCGTCAGAACTCCAATCACGACCCCAGGCAAAGCTCAGTAGAAATACTACATTTGTCCTTTCTTCTGGAAAGAATTCCAGCTTTGTTATGGAATTTAAGTACAGAAAACAGGTATCCCTCTGATCCATTTACAGAGGTTTCATAAACAAAGCTATACAGCTTATAAGCAGCTTCTCATGGTGCCTATCCTCTATTACTTAACCCAGCCTGACACATCAATAGCTGTTCTGCATTCCCATACATCACTGGCTGGCTCTTACTGAGCAGAGCCTCATGCCACAGGTTACACACAACTTCTGCTTCCTGAGCACCTGAGCTGCAGAGCTGCTTCTGCTTTCTGCTGCTGCACTCAACAGAGCCTCAGCTGTGTCTTGTTTCACTAACAGAAGCAGGTCAGAAAGAAGTTCTGCTTATAAGCCAGCTACCCCTGGCCCTGCAGCAGGGATAGGAATGGCCAGCAGAGAATCAGGCCAACAGCTGGGGCCTGTAACAAGCCCAGCCACCACGTTTAATCTGTTCATCTGTCAGAGGCTAGACTAATGCTGCAAAAAAACATCCTTAATTTGAAAATCCCCTGGGGAAAAACAGCATTTCGTGCACGATGATCATCAACACGTATCCATTTCTGCACCCTCTGTCTTCCTAATTGTTTTGGGTTTGTTTGTAAACCAGTCAGCAGAGCTCAGGTGAAACACCACATTAGCAGCACATTCCAACAGACTGCAGAAACGCTGGTTTTTGCTGTTTCCCAATCCCATTTTACTCCTTTTGGAGTATATATAGCATCAACACAACTTCTCTCTGTGTGCTTAAGGAATCCCAGAACCAAGAAACATCAGCACACATATGCTGACCTAACAGCCAGGGGCAGCCCTATGAAGCTGCGTGCTCAATGAAGGGCACATCTCCACAACAGCAACCTCCTCACAGCCTGCAGCACCCCATGCCCCACATAGCTGCTTTCTGCAGCTCCAAACCCCAACCAGACCTATCATCAGCAGTTAGTAGGGACCCGCAGTGTGGGATTTCTGGACTAGAGGCTGTGGATCGGGAGGGATTTGCAGTCAGTCTGACTCGGTGGGGATGTGCCCTCTGCTCACTTTCTGCATTCATCTGCATTTCAGCAGCAGCAAAACTAATCTCAGCTGCCAACACGGAATGGCTCTGTTTCTATCGAGCTTTTCTATAGGTGTTGAATACAACAACCTTGTATTTGTAAACAACCCTGTAAAGCGTTCCACCCCCTGGAGGGGTCCATCACCATCCCTGTGGCAGTAACAGCACAAATCAGAAGCTACAGCAGCTGCTGGGACCTCTGGTCTGTGCGTACGGGTTGGTGAAGGCTATGCTACCTGAAAACAAAGCCTTAGGATTAAAGCTCAATAACAAACAGTTTATATCCTTACATGAAGTACAAACAAAAGCCCTCTGGGACGTGCTATTAACCGCTCACACCAAGAAACAAAAGTCCCACCTCATCACCTCTATGTAAAGAAGAGCTGAGACACCAAGAGAATCCCCACAACCTGCGGTAAAGCTGCAGACAACCAACACAGGCAGAACAGCTGCGTGCAGCACTGTGGTAATTACAATTAAGGGCTCATCTACTTCACATAGAAGCGACTCAGAGGCACAACAGAACCAACCGCCCGCCCGCACCCAGGGCCACAGTAACAGAGCTACGGGGGGATTCAAGGCACAGCCGCAGCTATTGGAAGTAAAACAAAGCACTATCAACTCCAACACACACACACACACACACACACACACACACACAAAGGAAGCGGGAGGATACATGACGTCAGCCCTCGCCTCAATTCATAAATCCCAACCACAAGAAAAGATAAATTCTTCACTGCCTTTCTCTGGAAAGCTGCTCACACGCAGCCCGAGCCTCACCGTGCACCAGAGCAACGCTGCTCCCCAGCAGGAGGGAGGAATGGTGGAACCCTCCCAGCACAGCCACATCCAACAGCTCGCTGCCACCTTCTGCTGCTCCCACTGAGCTCGATAAAAATAGTTGAAACGCTGCTAAATTACAGGGCTGGAAACACAAATAAGGGCTTTTAAACGCTGCTCCCACACGCTTCTCAACTTGCTGCTAAGCGCCTGAAATGTCTGTCTTGTGATATTTACTAGGCTCTCTAAGTCCTGAAATACGCCGTCGTCTGTAAGAACAAAAAAACTGACAAAAACACCGAGCTGGCTGCGCGGCTGGAACTAATTGCCTGCAGATTAATGGCTTTACATCGGCATAGCGCTCCTCTGTGTGCCGGGCTTTAAGTCCTGTTTACTTCCAGCTCCCAGAAGGAACACTGCTGGATATCTGAGAGTCCCTCAAACCAGCCCTGCTGCCTCACGTCGGGCTCCAGCCAGGCCCGGGTGCCGTCGCAGGGGAGCACCGTGGGCACACAGCAGCCCGGCAGCCGCACCGAGCAGCACGGGGAGCTCAGGCTGAGGTGCTTTGCTGCTCCAAAGGCGTTCTGTGTGGGGCGACAGTGCTCCGTCCGGGCCAGCCCCAGCCCCTATCTCCTTATCCCATCTGCTTCAAGTAAGAAATTAAACACCGCACATCCGTTTTGCTTGCTGCATTTACAACACAGAAGCGAAGCGAAAGGGTCCGCACGCATCGTGAACTCCTCAGCCACAGAGTTGACCCAACTTTCCCCATAGGGTAAAACAACGCCCGGACACCAGCACGGTCCCAAATGCAAGGAGCCCCCCGCGCAGCCTCCGGGGACGAAGCGGCCGCGGTCCCCGCTCGGCACAGCCGCGCCCCGGCACTCACCCGCTGGCGGCGGCGTCTCCCGAGGAGCGGCGAACAAAAGGAGGCCCCTCCGCCGGCCGCCCGGCGTGCAGGCAGCTGGGCCGGGAGCGGAGAGGCGGCGGAGCGAGCCTCGTCCCCCCGGGCCCGCCGCCACCCGCCCGGCAGCGGCAGGAGGCGGGCACGGAGCGCGGCCCGGCGGGCGGCGAGGGGGAAAACCCGGCGCGGAGCGCGGCCCCTCCGAACCGCCCGCACGGCGCGGCGGCCTGCCGGGACCTCGGGGCTCCGGTCCGGCGGGGCTCGTTCGAGCCGTTCTGCCGGAAAGCCTGCCCTCCTCCCCCCGCGTGAATTCATCCGCTCGGTAAAACCCGTTCGCCTTCATCGTACGCTTAAATCGGCCTTTCTGCTTTTTAATAGCGAGCGTTTACCTGCGGCCGTGCGGCGCGGCACGTAAGGTGCGCTGTGCGGTCGGCACGGAGCAGCGCGCACTTCTGCCCTGCACAGCAAATCCAAGAGAAGATCTTACCAATAAATAAATCGCAGCTGGAGCCCGGCCTGGAGGAGCTGCCTCGGGATCAGTTCCAGCACCAAGGAGCTGTGAGAGAGCTACAAACCTGCCCGGGCTGAAACCCAACGGTTGGGTCAGCACAAAGCAACCACGCGGCATCTATCCTCACGGCAATTTCCTAATCAAATGTAGCCCGACATCTGGCAAGCCACTGAAATGAACTGACTGCTCTAGAGTGCGCTGGAGGAAGTATCGGCTTCCCATGACTTCCAAAAGAGCTTCCCAGCAGAAAGTTCATTCAGGCCAAGCTCCATTTATTTGCAAAAATACTATTTGATGGGATCTATTAAAACTGCCTTATCACTTTAGGACACAACTCCCTGCCACTCTGAACTACTACTCCTAGCAGACGCTGCGTGCTGGCAAAGTGCAGTCGAAAAAAAACTTGTAGAACTTGTGTATCCCCTTAGAATGCATTTTGCTGGTGCAGCACACAGCAGGTCGAGCACAGCAGAGCTGGAGAGCACTGCAGCCCCAGGTGCCGCCTGCAGAGCCGGGTGAACAAGGTGGGGCTTTGGCAGTAGAGCCATCTGAAGTCCCATCTGGTTGTATGCAGCACATGGGAGGTTCCTGAATGAACGCAACCACTCCAGCATCCCTCACTGCCAAGGGGAGCAACTCAGCTTGCACTAATCGGCCTTTCTCCAGACACGTCATCTGCCCCCATTTCACACAGTAAAACAAAACCACACACTGAGTGCAGCCTCGAGCTCCATTCACAATGGGCACTTTTCATCTTGCCCTTCGAAAATGGGCTGAAAAAAATTATTTTCTTGGTCGTTAAATCCGTATTTGCCACTTCCCAACACACCACGGCTGCATCCACTGCTTCTCACAAGCGTCCTTCCCAATCCAAGGCCTATCTCACATGTGCTCAGGCCCAGGACTGCCACGTACTGTGCTGATAGCACTGCACTGATCCCACAGCTTCAAGGTGATGCCCACCAGCATCACTGACAATTACAGACACGGTATTTCACTCATCAGAGGAACAGCTCAAGGCTACCAGAAGTGTATGCTCAAAACAGACTGTAAACAGACCGAACGAGATTAGACTGATGGGATGGGAACTCATTTTCTCTTTAGAAGAGACATCCAGGGCAAAGAGCTCCACAAACAGCCGCCAGCAGCTCACTGCGGCCATCCAGCTCACTGGTTTAAAGCAGGTTTCAAGTACACCACCTGCCTCGCGCACACTGTACCAAAGCAATAAATAACTTAAATTCATTTTAAGAACACACGGAGATGTGATCGTGACAAGTGCTTTCTAACATCATTTCCCAGCTCAGGCAAGCAACAAGTGTCGCACATTAAACCCCTGCTAAGCCAAACCTATTTTTAAAAGGAGACTTAACACTTTTCTCAGCTTCACGTAAATCAAGCTCTCCCTTCAGGCTTAGAAACAGGGTGGAAGGAAGAGGAAGGGAATAGGTTCAAGGAGAACCAGCTAACAGCATTGCACTGCCACAGCTCTGCTTCTCTTCCGTCACTTAATCCCAGTCCTCAGCACAAGTTTCCCTACCATCACCGGCTGCACACACATCCCCGGCCAGAACAGCAAGGCATTTCAGTCAAATGAGAAGCTTCAAGAAGGTGGTTTAAGCTCTGAAATCAGCCAGAGAACTCCCTGGGGGCAATGGTTACCTGGAGGCTCCTCTGCAGAGTGCAGCTCCAACCTGCTCACACCGTGCTATATAACCCAAACACAAAACCTTTTATGGAGCAGAGGTGGTACTTTGTTCCTTTGCAGACACGGACTGTTTTATCAGCACCAACACAGCTAAGCGTCACCCTGCTCCCAACAAAACAGTTCCTGCCACCTACAGAGTCCTTCAGACCTGCGTGAGCAGCACATCCACCTACACCTGTGTGTCACTGCACACTTGGACACCCCATGGAAACACAAATCCACATCCATGCAGCTTCATGCCCAGCTCAGCTGCAGCAGCCCCAGTTAGGAGGGTGCTTTTCTACACTACCCAAAAGTCATCTCTCAGAGGAAATTCAGTGTAACATTACTATTGCTGCAGCACAATCCAAAGGCCAGCATTCATTCTGTAATCCAAACCAAAGGAGAATGTAAACTCTGCAGAGTTAAACAGCTTCTTGCCTGCTTCCTCTCCCAACGTTTCCATCTCTAGCAGGCAACAGAGGCACAAAGTCAGCAGGTAAGACTACTTCAATCGACTTTGGAAAGGCTGTAATTTGGATCTGCCATTTTCTTAACCATTCCAGATCTCCCTAACGGAATCTGTATTCCTTCTGGACCAGGAACCTTCAGCGTTTTGGGGAGGCTGTTAGGTGGTTCTGTTTTAAGCCTCTATTTACACAGCACCAAACACAGATCCCACTGAAGTGAACCACTTCCTACTCTATCATGCATTTCATGGCTCAAAAGCCCTGATTTACACACTGTACTTACACAGCACTTGTATCCAGACCTCACATCCACCTGCGAGCCCTCAGGAACCAGCGCTAAAATCCACCCTCAGGTCAGTGCTGGGGGCAGGAACCCACTACCAGGACCACAAACACAACCGCAGCACCATCCACATCCAACTGCCTCAACTGCTGCCCCCCACAATTCCAGGCGCTGCTCCAACTGCCACCAGCCATCCCCTGGGCAGCCAGTACCACCTTTGTGCCCCATTCTTGATCTCTTGATTCCATCAGAAGCAAAGCATTGACATCCCTCTGAAAAACAAAGCAAATCGGTGTGCTGGCAGTACACGCTGCCTGCCCATACAACTGCTAGCGATGAAGTCACCTCGGGTTCGTTCTCAGCCCATCTGAAACCTGTGACGCAGCCCAAGGAAGGCTGCTGGTACAGTCAGCACATCACCTCAGCTGCAGAGTGGTGATAGAGACTTCAAGGACACGAAGGGAGCCCTGCAGAACTCCGCTCTGCACGCCTGAAAGAAATCCGCTGGGTTATTTTTATACGGCATCTTGGATGCATGCAGCATTTCTGTCACAGTAGGGAAGAGAGAAAACAAAAGTTGCTCCCCCAGGGAGCTGTGAAGACTGCTAAAGCAATTTCACATGCTGGAAATCTCCGGATTTTACAGAAAGACCGAGCTGAGGAAGTGTTGAGGAAAAAATGAAAAAATAAACAGTTGTTGTGGAGCCCACTAGGAGCTCTTTGTGATCTCAAGTCCCCACACAATTAAGTGAGCGTTCAGAGCAGTGCCAGCCCGCAGCCTCCCCCTCCAAATGCTGAGAAGCCAAACTCCTGAGGCAGACAGCGGATGGGGAATGGAGCACCTGCCTGTCCTGCTCAACACAGGACAACTCGAGCACCAGGTCCAGTCCCAGGCCCCAGCACCAGGGAGACGGGCACACAAGCAGAGCCCAAAGGGCTTTGAGGCTGAACACAGGGCTGGAGCATCTGCCAGGACAGCTGGGAGCCAGGGCTGCTCTGCCTGGGGGAGAGGAACCGGACTGGGGGATCCCACCTGTCTAGGAACACTTGGAAGGAACAGGGTCAGGCTCTGCCAAATGGTACCCAGGAACAGGACAAAACAGAGCACAGGAGCTTCTCCAGACCACCAGAATACATCCTCACTGTGCTGGTGACCAAGCATTGGTACAGGCTGCCTGGAGAGCTGCTGGGGCTTCCTTGCTGGGATCCTATGGCTTCAACACAGCTACCAGAAAAGACGAATACAAGGAAGGGGAAGGGGACAGCTTTTTCCTTTCACGTTTTAAGCTGATCATGGGACAGTGCTCCAAAGTAGCTGCACCTCCAGGAGGAGGAAAGCCAGCATGCTCACTTTGGGAAGAGCTGAGCAGAAAGTGATGAAAGGTCATTCAGATGACTGAGGTGAGGAACTTGGTGACTTGGCAGGATGTTTACAACAAAAGCTTTTATGTACTTTATCTAAGTACGTAAGTACAAAACATAATCAATTCAGTTGGGATACTGTGACCAAGCTGCTAAAGAACAAGGAGTGAGACAGGCAACTTGAAACCCAGCTACAGCACAGCAGGAAACCAAAACAAGGCAGGAGAGGCAGACACTGAAGCAGAAAAAGCTCACATCTGTCAAAAAATCCCTGCCCTGGAAAACGCCAAATTGCAGAACGATGCTGAGTAAACCAAAAACATCACAACAAAATCCAATTCTATCCACCAGACTGTGGTATGCATACAGCAATACCTCAACCTGCCCAGCAACTCCTTGAATTTAACTCCAAGGCGATACGCCGCTTATGTCTGAAGGTATGAAAGTAAAAAGGAAAACAGAAAGGACATTTGCCAAAAGCCACAACATAACAGGAAAAATTAACATATGTGAATATTTAATACATGGATTGAAGAAGGTAATTAAATGTTAATTATCACAAGAACCAGCAAGATGAATCCTTCAGTAGGCAGCAGTGCTGTGGGTTGCACAAGAATCCATGGCGGGGGCATGCAGCTCGAGCACAGAAGGGAAGGAAGAAGCAAGCAAACATCTTTTCAACTCTATCAAAGCAGCTGTACAACAATGGAAACTTGCCCATTCTTCCCTCCAGTTTGGACTAAAAGTTACTTTGGGAATGGAAAATTTGATACCTCTATCAACAGCCTGTGGTATGTTTAAACTATTATAACACAAAGCATGCTCAGACTCACAGGCGAAAGGAAATGACTGCCAAATGCTTCCTTTACAACCTCTCCAAAATAAGACAGATTCCTTACCAAGAGATTTTCTCAACACACCACAAATAGCAGCCATGAGCACACAGACACACCAAGTTAGCTGTGGATTTACAGGCTCTCACTGAAGGCACAGCAGAGATAGAAAACACGACTACAGCTCCCCACATTTTTCATATAATAATCATATTCACATTCAAAAGCTTCAGAAATTCAATAGTTCTCCTTAAGTTACAATAAGCACAGGATGTGACTATAGCTGTAACAATCTGTCCCTCCAGATGCACAGATACAACCTACAAACAGGAAATTTCTACTACGATCTTGAAGAAATGTTAACAGTTTGGAACCACGTGAGTGCAGTTCCGTTAGAGGGGAAGAAACCCTTCAGTTCCCAAATCTATGGGAAAACATAGCAGGTATGGCATCACTCAGGCTCTGTTCCACACAGCCCTGCAGCATGGAATGAGGTGAGGGTGCTGAGCTCATTCCTGTCCCAATTCCCCTCCACAAACTCATCTGTAAGAGCCAACAAGAGGCCGGCTTCCATCTCATAGATCCAAAACTGATTCTTTCCCCAATTCATGCCCCATCCCTGCAGGCATTCAAGGCCAGGCTGGATGTGGCTCTGGGCAGCCCAGTCTGCTGGTTGGTGACCCTGCACACAGCAGGGGAATGGAACTGGATGAGCACTGTGCTCCTTTTCAACCCAGGCCATTCTGTGATTCCACATCCAACTAAGAGCCTAGAGAAGCACACAGAGGTAAGAATCTCAACCAGACTAGCACGTGCCTATCTTCTGTGTGCTACAGCATCCTGCCTTAGGGAAGACCTTTTGTCCTACTGAATAATGTCTCTCTACACTTAGCAACACTTTTGAAAGAAATTTACAGCTGTACAGCTCACAGAGCACTGTGAGCTCCCTTACATCATACACATTACATCAGCAGCTTGCTGAACTCATCTTTGTTTGCTGCTAGGACAGGCAGAGGCTTACTGAAATTCAAACATCTCACACACAGCAGGCTTCAATGGAACAAAAGGCAGCAGAGGATTTGGATAGCCTTTATCAGCCAATTAGCAGGCAAAAAGGCCCTTCCAAATTATTTCCATACTATAGATGAAGAAGTGGCAATGAGTTAAGCATGCTTTACACTCGCTTGTTAAACACCCACCGCCGCAAACAGAGCCTGCTGTAAATGTTAATGTACATCAGTCTGGGCTACTTGTCAAAACAAGGCACGTTTTCCTACCAGCACTGAACACAAGGGCTCACAAACGCTGCTCACACGACTCTGTTTGACTCCCAGCTTCCTCCATGCAAAGGCCACACGCTTTGGCCACCCAGCTGCCCTCGGCTTCCCCACGTGCCATGCAGCTCCACCAGGGTTGTGTGTCAGCCTCGTGATGGAGAAAGGCTGCAGGGGCAAGAAGCCAATTCTCCCTAACACCGCTCTTCCAGTGAGCCAACAGAACAAAAATTAACAGCAGAGGCATCCCAGGTCTTCTATTCAGGTTCTCTCCATACAACCTGGCAAGAAATCACAGCAATCCACAGGAAACACCACTAAGAAAAGCAGAATACGTCACCTCCATCAGAGCGGGCAAACAAGCAATTTGGAGGGAAGTTGGTACAGGTAAGTGAGAGCTACCTGCACAATTGTTTCAAAGCACATGCACAAGTCTGCAAACATCAAAGCACCCCCCCCAAAAACCTCCAAATTGTGTTCCAGAAATGACATCTCTGATTAAATCAACTGCCTGCAGATTGCAAATCAAGCCCAAACTGAAATGCACACACACGTACCTTCTATAGGCACTTCTATAAAACAAAAATTTTGCTTTTTAAAAAAAATATTCACATGTTCTGCATTAAACTTGCATGAAAAGCAAACATGCCTGGACAAAAGGAGAGCTTCACGTGATGCGATGCAGGTTTCTGGAGTAACAACAAACAAGCAGCTTCACAGGCATCGAGGCATAAGAAACCTCTTACAACAAGCAGGGCTCCAAAGCAATCCATCCGTGACCACCGCTGCTTCGATCAGGTCAGGCTGCAGCATGCCACCTAGTGTCAGACTCCTTACACGAATGGTGCTCAGCAGAAACAAAACACCAGAACACTGGAAGCCCAAAGGAGCCACCAGGACCACACGCAGGTTTGGTTTTGCAGTTCTAAGTTTGAGTTCTTTCGTTCTCCCTTTGAGTTCTGAAACCGCCCAACCAAAAGGATGGCCAAAACTCAGGGATGTAAGCAGCACCACAGGCAGTTCTTCAGTAGACACATTTCCACTCCAGCTAGCAATTCAATTCATCCAGACATGAGCTGAAGAGCAACAAAAACATTGTGCAGTGAGCTTGGAAATGCCGAGGAGCACAGGCTGGTCCCCTGACATGCGATGCAAGGAACGTTAGAGGTGTTCTGTTTGGCCTATGAGCCATTATTCCATTCTGTTCTGAGCATCACGTCTATCCTCTCATTAGGTTAGCTACAGAACTGCTGAATTTTAATGCCAGTGGTTTATCAGTACCAAGGAGACACGTACACCTCACGAGTTCATTAATAATCCATTAAGACGACTTGTATTAGAGCGTGGCAGGCAACTTCCTCATGAAATGAAATCTGTTTCTTTACCTTTTAAGATCTGAATGTGCCAAAGGTGGCATATCAAGATGTGAACACAATTCAAAGGCTACACTTGCTGTTCCAATTTCCCTAACAAGTCATTAGGCAATCACAGAACACGCACTCTGTCATCCATTTCTTCCCTGTTTGTAACCTCCAGTCATTGCTTTACAATGGAAGCGTTCAGAATACGTCCACAGCAACGTGTGCCTGCCTGTAACACAGACAGATGAGGGGAAAGGTGAGTTCCCCCCAGATCAATGGCTGAAGACAGCAGGATGCCAACATGCAGCACGACACACGGCTGAAAGATGGCCTCAACAGGGCATTAATTGTCAGCAGTCAACGTGAAAAAAGTCACCTAGATTTGTAGATTTGTATTTCCAGTCCCAGGGGGGTAAAGTTGTGAGTCGTGGTTAAATATTAACAGTGAATGCCAATTCAAGAAAGCAACACAGGAGCTGACTCCCTCACCTCCTCATGCAGGTGTGTAAGCAGTGGCTGCTTAGGCCTTGGCCCATTACCCAGTTTACAGGCTCAAAGGACACCAAGCCCAGATCAAACCCAATTCCACTCCCAGCACCATCCACATGTTTCCAAAGGACGAGCAACAGAACATAGGGTGTCACAGTGCTGCTGTGGTTCCCTTTTACTGCCTTCTCCATAAAACCCATACTTTGGAACGCCAATAACCAGATGTGCAAGAGATGTATTCTGTCCATTGCAGTCTGCTCATGTAAGTGAGGTCAGCAGTAGGGCAGGCAGTGCTGTGTGACTCCATGCCTGGAGCAAAGGCACACACACAGCCTTTCATGGCTTCCTCGATGAAGAAACCCATAATTAGATCTCATTTTTGTCAGCTCACTCAGTATGAAGATCCATACAACTGAGGGAGGGCTCTTAGACTCAGAAATCAAGCAGCTCCTAAGAATACCACTGCACCCGTTTCAGATTAAAGCCTTCAAAGCCTCCCCTCCATTAATCTACCCAAAGGCAGGAAGCACTGCGCTTTGCTCTTCAGTTTCAGAGCTTGGGTGGTGGCGGTTTTTCTTTTTTTTTTTCCTTTTTTTTTTTAAATAACCTTTAAGATTGCTCTCTGTTGATTAAACCATTTTCATGCTTCAGTGAGTTTGATTCCTATTAGTTCAGACTGCAGAGAGCGCATTGATTTTTACTATAGTCAGGATCAAGAGCAGTAACAGCTTTGCAAATTAAGCAACTGCTCACAACGTTAACTAGAAAAATACATCCAGGGCAATAACACAAGCGTCCAGAGCACTCTTCTGTACCAACAAATGCTAGCAAACAAGCTTATAACAACTTCAACCTTAACACTTGAGAAAGGAGGCACTCCATGCACTGCAGCCTGCTCAGATCCTGCTAGCTCTGCTAATAAGGAGCCAGAACACCGAGAAAGGCTCTAAATTATCAACAGCTCGTCTGCCAGCTCTGAGTTGCCACCATCACACCATCCAAATCACTGCACTGGGCTTCAGCCCACTGAACAGACATCACAACTGGAGTGCTCCGGTAGGCTGCTTGTTCTTCTCATCCTAAATGAAGCTTTTACACAAACAGATCTATGCAGTTCTTGTGTCGCAGACTTTCACAGAGCTGCACTGTAAATCAAATATTTTATTCCACAGCCTGCAGCTATTCCCACATTTAATAACTGACATGGGAGACAAGTTTTAATCTTCCATCAGCCTGAAACAATTACTATCCTCAAAACCACTCGAGTTGCAAGTAAAGATTACCAGTTCTGTATTACCTGAATGAATATTCAGGGGAAACATTTTCTTTTCCATAGGACACACTTGAGGTGCTCTCAGTACAACATCACACCACCACCCAGCATCCCCACATCAACTACTGGCTTTGGTACCTGGATGGCCAAGCTCTCCCAGCAGTCACACTTGACCTGGAAGGAGAGAAGCAAAGCTGTCCTGCTGCACAGGAGAAAGCCGTCCAGCCAGGCTGCAAGGTGAACCTTCTCCAGCCAGGAGCAGGATCTGCAACTTTATGTAAGACCTTAAACTAGAGTGGGATTTTATTTTTAGATATTAGAGAAATAGTTCTCATGCTCAGAGAAAACTCTACTGAAAAGCTATGTGTGACCTGCAAGCACGCCCTATTTTTATGCAATTACTGCCAGCGGTCTTCTCAGGTTTTAAATTGCTTGTCAGGAGGAGATCAGCTTTTAATTTAGGACGTTACTCTGAGGGTCAGAGCAGCACTGCCAGCTCCGTGCCATGCTCAACACCAGGGCCACACAGGCAGCCCCCCACAGCCACCCAGGGCACAAAGGGATGGGTGCACAGCCACTGCCTGCTGGAGCTGACAGCCATCCGCCCCTCTGGGCTGCACAGTGCAAGGAGGAACCATCCCTCCCCAGGACAACTCCTGTCACATGCTTTGCTACCAGTTATTATTAGCTGCTAGAAAGGCACATTAACAATCACAGCAAGTCAAATCACCTCCTCTTGCTTTTGACTACCTCGAGGCAATAAAAAACCCCGCAGTATTTCATCTCTTACCCAAGAAAGGAAAGGAAAAAAAAAAAAAAAAAAAAAAAAAGAAAGAAATATAGAAAACCAAACCGCCATCCAGTCCGAGCCACTCATCTTTTTATTTATGCTCTATAAAAGCCTGAATGGCGCCCTCGGCCCCCGGGGCTCTCATCACGTGACAGCGGTAGGCGGGGCGTTCCTGAAAGGTTCTGATCACGTGACAGCGATAGGCGGTGCGTTCCCTCCAGGCTCTCATCACGTGACAGCGATAGGCAGTGCGTTCCCGCAAGGTTCTGATCACGTGACAGCGATAGGCGGGGCGTTCCCTCAAGGCTCTCATCACGTGACAGCGGTGGGCGGGGCGCTCCCTCAGCACAGCGCAGCCCGAGAGCCGCGCGGTGCCGGAGCGCAGGGCGTTATGCGGAGCGCCCTCTGCAGCGGGACTGCAGGACGGGCTGAACTCGCAGCAGACGGATGTTTTTACAACACGCAGCAGCTTTACGAGAGTAAAGTTCCACTGGAAGGATGCTCTGCCTGCAAAGTTTTACAGTTTGACTGTAACAAGTTTCTGGTCCAACTATTGCTAAGTAACAGCAGACAGCAAGCAGCCAAGCTTCTCATTCAGTATGCGTGCACGCTTTGCACCTTGTCTTCCACCCACTGCTGGTGTTTGGATAAGCATTCTTCACCCCAGCAGCAGCAGTTATGCTTCTCCTCAGAAGAGCAATGCCCAGGGGGGTGCTGGGGCTGTGCAGACAGACGGCAGACAGACAGCCCTCACAAGTCCCCACTTAACTTACAGCCCACAACAACGGCCAAACCTTCATAATATAAAATCCCTATCGTGCACTTAATTCATATTAAGGGAAAAATATCAACATACCCAGCTTAGAAGATGCTGAATTTTTCACGTTATGCGTCTATTAATTTTCTGCATCTCGACAGCTCATCTGAAAACCTGCTCCTGTTTGCAGACAAACCCATTGCTTCATCAGTGTGAGGCCATTCCAAGAAACCATGCCCTGTTCTGTACCAGCTCGGTATGCAAACAACCTGAAGCACTGAGGCTCTCAGCACTGCCCCCAAGCACAAGTCAGCCCCGGTAAATGCAGCTGTTTTTAGCACTTCCAATTCATCACTTACAGAAACGTGGCTTGCCATCCTTATCAGCCTTTTACCCTACTGCAGAGAGGCACAAGCTACTAGTTGTCATGTCCAAAAAGCACTAAAGGACTCACAGAAGGGTATATACTGTCTAACATGAGGTCTTCCTACCTGAAGGGCACAAGCATCCCAACCTGAGCTTTCCTAGGCACAAACCCTTGCAAAGGCAGGCAGGCACGTAGTCTCAGGAGGTGACTCCTGAATGAAGGCTTCAGCAGCGTTACAACCTCAGATTTGACCGAGTGACACTGGTGTCCATGTCACAGGATCACCAAGGCTGGAAAAGGCCTTCATGATCATCCAGTCCAACCATCCACCTATCACCAATAGTATTCAATGTCAGAGTGGTTCTTCCTTCGGATGTAGAAGTTGAATAGATCAGCTTCCATCCCTAAATTAACAGGGAGAAACAGATCCTCCCCTTACCCGCCTCACACTGGTGGCAGCTCCAGCAGTGGATGGAGATGGGAGCCATCAGCTCTGTCAGGGCACACTGAGATGTCAGCAGGAAAAAAATCTTTCCCCAAAATGTGCTTTGACAAAGCAAGCTACTGCCTCCAATTAAGATACCAAGCTATTCAAAAAAATCACTACGCCTCTCACTTGGAAGGAGGCTGAACTCGCTCACATTGAATAAAGATCACATTTTGTTTTCTAAGACTTCACGCCTTGCTGCCTAATGAAGAGAGGAGGGAAGCTGCTGCTGCTTGGGCTCAGTGCATCAGCCCAGCTGGGATGAAGGGGCCATCCCTGTGCCCTTCAACATCAGCCAATCTCCAAGATTACCTCGCAGCCACACGAATGCCAGTTTTTAATTACTATTTTTAAGTAAAAGATTCTAACGCGTAAGACGTTAGTTAATTAAAAATCCACTTAGTTATTAAACTACTATTAGAAGGCCCAATTGAATCTCAAATGAGGATAAGTTACTGTTGTGTGAAATACATCATTAAATTCTTGCTCATTGATTAGAAAGGATTTGCTCAAAGCAGGTACATGCAAAAGATAAGACCGGTACAAGAAAGGAGCTACGCAGACAGCATCTGACAAGTAACTGCTTATCAGTGCACAATTCTGTGTCCTATTCCATCCCAACCTGAATCCAGGGTAGCAGGGGGACACAACAAAGAACAGACCATAGAATTTAATGATGCCTTTGTGTTTTAGCACTACAAATCAAGCGGTTCTTGCTAGAGGCTTGGCTGCTGGCAGCGAGTTCCCTGATGCAAGCCATTTCTAGGGGGCTGCAAAAGCAATCTCAGCTCATAAGCACGGCTCATAACCCCCCGCTCCGTCCTGCAGTCTGAGGACCACATCATCATCTCTGGTGGAAAAGCAGGTAAACACACAAGGTCGTGCTCTTGAGCTTTGCTCACATATCTCATACAGCAGACACATCTTCTGTTTCAGAAAAATCTATGATTATCCTTCTAATCTTTCTTTGAAGAGGATATTCATCCTCCATCTAAAGGGATTCAGAAAGATCTCCTGAAAACCCTGCTTTTAGGCGCAGGCAGCAACTCTAAGAACTGTAAGGGCTGTAAGAATTCAGGGCTATCTTCAAACAGCCATTTCCTTGAAAATAAATCACAGGAGAAATGAGGAGTTAAAGCAAGGTGAGCTTTTTCGGATGAGCTCAACGAAGCCAGAAGGCTCAACAAGGCAGAAGATGGTTTGTCTCTCCGTGCACTGCTAGGAAAATAAAGGAAAACCTCCGCTACAACCCATCTTCCATAGAGATGCTTAGTGAGAGGGAAGTGTTCACTGCCCAAGCAATAAGGCCAAACCCCAGCTTGCAGCCATCACAGCCAACAGACCCAGGCTGAGCTTCTGGCACCACAAGGAGCAGCACCCAGAAACCCAAATGCACATTTTGTGTAATCAAAAGATGAGGCTGTGCCTGCCTTTAGAATTCTGCGTGTGCTTCTTCTTAGCTTTCATCAACATAACCCAAGTAGCAACTATCTGATATGCCTTTAAGAAGTAGGAAAATACATCTGTGTGGGTAACCAATACACAGGAAAAGCAGATCCTTTACACCAGTTCAAACAAATTTCCCAAACTTTCACTGCCATCATCCTGCATGTCATTCATCTCTGGCAATATTCTGATAGAAACAAGTGACAAACAGCCCGAAACACCGCCGGGTTCATCATTTAATTTCTAAAGATGCTGGCTTCTGAGCCACGACAGCAATAAAAACACAGCTTCAAGATCTGAATTAAATGTCACACACAGCTCACATGCCTACTGCATTTCCTGTTCACTGCTCCCAACTTTTGGGCACACGAGGCTTGCAGTTTTATAGCAGTCGTTAACACAAGAAGCAATTCAGGGTTTGAAACCAGTGGCCAACAACAGCATCCATTGGAGGGCACACACAGCCAGAGCTGTTAACAGCTACAAATCTTAAGCACATCTCTCAATACCAATTTCTCCTCTCAAGAGGATCGATAGCATTGCCACAGTTCTTAGCATAAAGCATTTTTTTTTTTCCTGTGAAGCCACTAGAAACAAGCAAAGCCCTGTACATACAAAGCAGTACCTGAGATTCACCCAGCAGATCCGTGCTCTCGTGGTTCTCCTCCTTTGCTAGAGGGCATTTCCTCACACCTCTCCTTTCCCTTTCACCTGACCAAAATAGAACGATGAAGGCAAGCCATTTACAGCTAGGAGAACTACCACTTATTAGATGCTATTTTTAAACCAGCTACGCTGAAATTAAAAACGTATTCAAGAATTATGCCGCAGCTTTCAGCGGCAACATTTATGCCTCCCACCGCCACGTCTGCGCATCTTCCCCTCCTTCCCATTAATGTGTTTATCCAACCATAATTCCATTAGCATTATGTAACAGACAAGCTACTTAGGTGTTTCATCACCACCTCACACCAAAGCCAGCCCGCTGCACACGAAGCCTGGCCCAAATGACTGCTGCCTTCCTGGGCTCTGCTGACCTACAAAAGTCTGGCTGATGTAGAATTGAAGTGACACCTCCAATTACAGTGCAGAACTGCCTGGACCCACAGCCAGCCCTGCACGGTGCAGCACTGGGGCTCACTGCCCAGCTCTCCCTTCTTGCTCAGCTGTGCTCACCGCATGCCACTGTGATCTGTGACAGCTCTGCTTCTTCCCTTAAGGAGAGAAGTATCCAAAAAATACTGTTTGTCAATTGTCCACCGGCTCTCACACAGCACACATACTACTTGCAGTTATGTCTGTAATTTGACATTAATTCCTTAATCTTCTTAAGCCAAGACAAGCTTGTGGATCATTATGAGGTTATTTAGAAGAGCACATTTCAAGTATTACATGATACATTTTATTAAGATAATCAGTTAACTCAGGGTCTGGTTTGTCATTCATACACCTAAAAAATAAATCGACCATCTTCGGAGAGCAATAAAAGATACACTAAGAGCTATTGCTGCTATGTAATCCTCTTTTCCTGCACTGTAGTATCTGGTAACAAGATTGTGTAGCTTTCACATTGGATCAGCAAGACTGTGACCTCTACTGACAGCTATTACAACCAATGTTAATGCTCCAGCGATGGGCAGTGTGTGGCAATGCACACATTTCTGCTCTGCGGTGCAGATCCCAAGCAGATCAGCTTCCCTCACCCATCACTGCTGGCTTCTTGCTTGCACCAAGAAGCATGTGGATCCGATCCAGCAGTTCTAACACTGCCTGCACAGCAGCATGCAACGCAAGGAGCGGGCTTCACCCAACCAACCTTCACTTCAGCAGCCTTTATTGCACCGCACCTCTGTTAGAGGTCAGAGCAAAGCAGGCCTTGCAGTCATCACCGGGCCCTCAGGGCACTGATGGGGCCTTCTGCCATTCTGACTGCAAGATGACCATTTCTAATTAAATCATTCCTCTTCAAATACACACCAACAGCAGAAGCAACTCCCTCTAGCTAAAACAATCCGACAGTGAGCGGCTGGTAACAGCATTAGCAGGACTGCATTGCCTTCTTCAATGCCAAGTAAATAGAGAAACACAGTAATAAAAACTGCACTTACATATAGTAAAATCTGACCTACAACTCGTGCACTAACTGCTACAGCTAGCTTGCAGTGAAAGCAAACCTAAATAACAACCCAGCAGCAGCGCTCAGCAGCAGCATGCTTCTTGTTCGGTTTATCATCATAATGCATTTTGTAGTTCCATGGGTAATGTTTCAGAACCTAGTTTTAGTCAAATATACACATAATTACATTAATCGATGACCCTGTAATTGCATTTTGCGATTTGATTTTTGACTCGTAAAGCTTTAATGGGTGAATTTGATAAACAGATACTCCCCGTTCGGGGTTTTTGGAAGGACAATAAAGCTGAAAATCAATACCATTACAAAAAAAGCCTGAATTATTTTAAATTTCAATATGTTTTCCAATTAAGGCTTACCTGGAAGACACAACCGCTCGACAGAAAATGATTCTGCTGTGTCAATGAGGCAGCAAGTTCACCTCTGAACGAGACCATGAGGAGCACTGAGCACAGACCCAGACCTTCAGTGAGGGACATTCTGCTCTTCAGAGGGGGACAGAACCCACATGGCTGCTCATGGCACAAACACACTGAAAGGGGAATAGAACGGCTCCTCCACTGCACCACCCTGCTTCGAGAGCTTCTGAAGCAAAGAGAGCTTCCCAGCAGCTCATTCTGCCTTGGAACGGCTCCTTTTCAAATGATTGCAGTCATTTCCAGGAGAGGTCAACTACCAAAACCAAAGGAAATGCTATTTTAGAAAATTGTTTGCACCTCGTGTTCATCTGGTGGGCACAGGAACATTTCAATGCCTGCTCCTTCAAAACACCAAGAGAAACCACAGCACGGGGAATGCTGTGCCTCAGCACTTCTGCCTATTTAAAAACACACTCACACCTCAACATGTGATTATTCTGCTCTTGTTTGGGGAAACTGGAACCAAAAGCAAACACTTAGCCCAGCACTGACTACAAGCTTCTTCTCTAACATGCAATTAGACAACTTCAAGAGATCCCTTTCAGGAATAGATGCTTCCCAGCCATTGCAGCCCAGGTCTGTTGCACAGCGTTTCCTGAACTACTACTGGAAACCTGGAAAACAGATTCCCTACAAACACAGGTTATCACGCCTTGCCCGGTGGTTTAACAGGTCAGCAGTAGGAGCTCACCTAACAAGGACATCTCTGCCTTTCCCTAGCTTGGCCATCGGCCGCACCACGGTTAGCAAAGCGGTGTATTGACATCACCACGTTATTTTGACACCCGTGTAAATCAGAGCCTTGCACTGCGAGCATCTCCCACCCATGGCAGATGGGACTCAGACAGCAGCATTAGGCACAGCACTGTGAGCCTGTTTCTATACACCATGCCAGCCAAGGCTGCGTAGATACCAAATACACAGCAAATGGAGCGAGCATTTCTTTTAATAAACCGCCACGGCAAGACTACGGGAAAAAAACAAAACAAAACAAAACCCAACGATTCAAGCTGAGGACATATTGATGGGTACAGAATCCTCCAGGCATTATGCAGCTCGCACAGGCTCATGGATCAGTATTATTGCAGCAACCAGTGCCCGTCAGAGCCAATTACCCCGGGGACGTCCCTGCGTGAGGAGCGGGCTGTGCTGCTGCTGCGGAGCTGTCAGGGCTGCACGCAGCGGCGAGGAGGGAGCGCTGAAGATCTGTCACAACCAATTACTGCCAATGTTTTATTTATGTCAGGATGCACCTGATCAGCGAACAATAAAGCCATTTTATACAAAGCGATTACAAAAGCAGAATGCAAAATGGCAACAACTGGTAGTGAAATTGCACGTAAACGCGGCACGTCCGCTAGCCACACAGCAACATGTGCAATAAATCCTGCAGGCTGAAGCAGTAACATGCAGATTTTAAAGCCTTTGACTCAAAAACGTGGACTGCTTTTGTCCCCCGGGCTGCTTTAGTGGTTTTGTGGGCAAAAAGATGCAAGTCCATCCATGGAAATGGATGCAAGGAATGACAGGAAAGCAGAAAGGGAGAAACACATGGACACAAGATGGGGACGAGTCCACAGAAGATGTCCTCTGTGCCATGTCAGCTTTTATTTCAGCTGCCCAACTCAATTGACAGAAGAAGATGAGAGCAAGAGATCTGTGTTTTCAGTTCAGGCTGAAAGCAATCTCTGCTATTTACCAGCTGGAGATGGTCAACATTTCCAGTATCATTTCTATGACCTCGGACTGCCTCAGTTCTTAGCAGAACTATGAGGGAAACATCCAAGCTAATAAGGTGTTCAGAGATGCCCAGAACTGAGTGATCCAATTAAGCCATGTTCCCTTCGTGCACCATCTGGAAGCCAAAGATTTTCTTAGAAAGATTCCTTTCTAAACAATTGCAAATAAAAAGCAGATTATTAGATTCAAACCATCTCCTAAGCTCATGGACAGCTAAAAATTGATGGCACTTACTGCAAAGAGCTATCTCAGTGTTGGCTTCTGCTTCTACTTGCTCTCAGATTTCACAGTCAGTAGCAGATCAGCCTAGAGCCTTCAAGTACCTTCAGCCCAGACGTGCACATAATTAAATAGCACTCTGCAACAGCCTGGAGGGAGAGCTGCACACCAGCAGCCCAACAGTCCTGTTGGCCATGTCACATCCCCCACTGTGACAGCCACCTGGAGGGCATAAGAAGCCTAAAAATGCATATTTTACAGCTACAAACCAAAATAAATAATACAAAAATCAAGATGACACAACAGCAATTACCTCGACTGTTATCAACACAGACAAAATGCAACAGCATTTGAGTATAGTTAGTCATGGGGGGGACTGGAAAGAGTGCACGTAACTGGCATTGCTGACCTGGAATGAAAGTAGAGAGGAATGGCTGCTGGGTACCAAGCAGGGGATTGGAGTGGGATTCCCCTTCTCTCTGCATATGCTACGTGCAACAATTTTCACATGGTCCTTTGTTCACAGGTTATATTCTGTGCAAGCAGAGCTACACGATATTTATCTCAGAAATATAGCCTCTGTTTAGAGAGTTGTGTATATTTTGGTATAATACATTTTTTAAAATAATCTATCCTGCAGCAAACATGCAGCTTATTGTTATAGAGCTAAATGAAAGGAGATCAATATTATTTTAATTTTTAAAGGTCTGTTTATGAAACGCAATCATCCTTCATTAAAAATGCAAGCTATGCTTCACAAGAGGTTAGTGTAAATGATTCATAGTTTGATATCTTTCCAGTATGATCATCCTCTCACAGGAGGGCCCATCAGATGCTCCGACACATCACAAGCTGCTCTTACTAAGAAAATAGTCATCCATGACAAAGAAGCTAACATGGTTTCCAACCCCATCCCACGCTTCCTTACTATCTGTAAGGACCCACACACAGCCCCCAGCCCGCTCCCTGCCCCAGCTCCCTGCTCACAACGGAGCCAACGGTGCAGCCACAGCTCATCCCTCCACACCTCTGAAAAAACCCAACCGCTGACCGCAATGAAGGGAAGCCCAGACACACGCATTGCATCGAGGAAACGGCTTCTGCTCGAAGGGAAAAAAACCCACAAACTCAAACCCACTCCGTCGCGTTACAGAAAGAAATCAAATAGTTGAAACTCACTGAGCTGGACGTTGCAGCGGAGTTCTGCCCCGCCTTACAATGAAAAGGAAACCTACACCTTCAACACGGGGCTTCAATGAGTGCCAAAGAATGAGATCTTCAAAGTCAAAGCTGCACAGCATTAAACCAAAGAGCCTTCCATTTAGGAACTCCAATTGCAGCTCCCCCTTTCAAAATAGCAGCGCTGGCTAATTATAACAGGGGGTTTTAACGAATAAATTCTTCATTACTAAACTCCAGTGTTCAATTTCCTTCGCACGGATAAAGCACTGCTACGTTACAGCAATTACAAACACTGTGGATATACCAGTCACACACAAAAAGCCTGGTATCACAGAAATCCCCTTGAAAAAGCTCACCAGCTGCTACATTAAAGCACAGAATATAATGCTTATATTACAATAATGTCTGTAGAAGAAGTGTCCTTATGGTCCATTATACACAGATGCATGCAGCCTTTATCTGGCTCACAGATATTTCACCTTGCTATCTCCTCATGCATAACACACAGCAGCTCTGTTTGTGCCCATTACAAGACTATAGGCCAATAATTTTCATCTTTATTCTTTTCTCTCCAAAAGCACATCTGAGTTTAATATAACCGTGCTGCCCTCACCCAGCATATTTATGTATGTGCTGCTGGAAAGCTATTTAATTAAGGGGATATTACACACTGTGGTGTCCGAGCTCCGGGTGCTCCCTAGAGAAGACATCAGGTTTAGCCCTTCCTACCTGACTGGGACACCTCTCCCCTACAAAAATATATTAAAATAAATATAAATATATAAATACAGCCAGTTCTGACAGAATGTTTTACAACGGAGTTGCAGAGGATATGCATTCAATCGCTCCATTTCCCAGAAGATTCATTACAGTTACATTAGAAAGTCAAATCAGGCAATTCTGCAGTCTGGTGAAAGCTAGCATATGAAAGCAGGTTAATACAAAAGAATTTCATTTTAAATAGAGGACATTTAGGACTTTTAAAAGCGCCATTACGATAAAAATTTCAGGGTGTTTGTTCTGGCTTTAGAGCACGCTTTTCGAGCCTTGATTCAACGACGTCGCTGATTTCCAAAGGAATGAGGGAGGGGATGCTACATCTCCAAGGTTTGCCATCTTAATTATCCGCCTGCTTCCACACATCAGGGGGAATCACACTGCAGCTGCCCTTCTCCACTCAGCAGCCAGCAGCTCCAGCTCTGCACCTGCCGTGCTGTGCACTGCACACCAACACACCACGGGGCTGCAAGCCAGGCCAAGGTGTTACTGACCACAAAACGCCCTGTTTGAGGCTCTCTTACAACAGAATCATTATATGTAATTCTTAGGATTTGCAAACTCGCTGCATTCCGCCAGATGAGCTGCTGACAGGGAATGCAATTACCCATTCAACTAATAGAGATTGACGCAAAGGAACCAAAAATTTTTTGTTCAAAGCATTATTAACTTAGAAATATTGGCTTATCTGAAGGCAGTCAACTACATTTAGAACAATTCCCTATCACAAACAAGACACCTTCTACCAGAGCACAGGCACTGCCACATCAGCCATACACTGAGAAATCAACACCAGGAAAACAACTCAAGGCCACAGGACACAAAACCCCACATTTAAGGCCACGCAAGTCCTAAACAAAGCTAAGGAATCAGAATCACACAGAATGACCAGGGTTGGAAAGGACCACAAGGATGATGAATCTCCAACCCCCTGCCACACGCAGGGCCACCAACCTCCACATTTCACACCAGCCCAGGCTGCCCAGAGCCCCATCCAACCTGGCCTTGAACACCTCCAGGGATGGACGGGGCATCCACAGCCTCTCTGGGCAGCTGTTCCAGCACCTCACTGCTCTCTCTCTAAAGAATTTCCCCCTGACATCCAACCTAAACTCTCCCCACCGAATGGAGCTCCCATCTCTGCTACAGCACTGTGCACAGGGCTGGTTACGTGCTGCTGCAAGGCAAATGCACGTTGGGTACAAATACACTGCACTCCAACTAAAAGCCACATCTGCCTTCAGTTTCACACATTTCAACTCAAGAGCTGTACAAAAAGTTATTAAAATTAATGCATCAAACTATCATAACTCAGTCTCTTTTATTACCGGTAATATTCCTTCTAAAATATTAGTCTGCTTGGCTGAACCAGCGTGTCTTTTTGAAAGTTGTCTTTGAAGATCAGAATCTCTTTAGCATAAGAAGTGAAACATGCCATCATGTTAATTTGACAAGGTAAAGGTGGGGGTGGAACACATCACTTCGAGTTAGTATTTCTGAAACCCAGACTGTTCTATTAATTTAATTTTTTTTTTTTTAAAAGAGCATTTTTTTCTCCCCTGGTTTCCACGTGATGATGGCAGTGAGGAGGTAAGGAAAGACTTCATTACTCAGAGTACTTGAAAATGAGGAAAGGATCGAGCTTGGCAAGTGACCCAAGTAAGCACTTTCCATCTTAAACAGAATTAGGAGGTGAGGATAAGCTGCTGCAGCACAAACGTTTCAGAATGATCCAGAGAGTATTCGTGTGCCCTTGTTTGCCTAATAAATACCAGATACATATGCACACACAAAAAGAGCGCATGAAGCTGTGTTTTACCAACAAGAAATGCACAGCTGGGACATCTCAGCCCCTCCAGATCACACGTGGAGCCACAACATCGTGTTACCCAACACTGCTTTATCAAAGTGCAAAACAGAACACCCACACGCACCAAGTTATCATACAACACAAAGCAGCTCCAGGCCCTCATCAGCTGGCAGGAGCGTCGCAGCTTTCTGATCTTCTATAACTGTTTATGATAACCTCATGCATGCATATGCTGTACTGTCTAATCACCTGTTGCTGGCCCACCTGCTTTACACCAGGAAAAACAGGCACTGCACTTGAAAGACCTGGGACTGGCTGCTCCACGTACCACTGTGCTTCAGGCAACCCAAGTTACCATTCCTGTTGGGAAGCACTGACAGACAGCCAAGCAGGGCTCCAGACTGCAGTTCCAACCTGTGCTGCTGTGCTCGGGAGCCTGCAGAGCAGCTCACTTCTTGGTCACCTTCCTGGCCAGTCTGACAGCCAGGACGCAAGAATCAAGGAGATGATGGTATAGAACATGTCTGAAACTACACTTGGCAGAGGTAATCCCTTTGAAATCAGCAGCTCCACCTCTATACACACGTTAAGCTTCCTTCAGGACAAACACCCACATCTTACAGACATTCAAATGAACTCATGCCAAGTCTGAAGTCACAAAGTAAATAAAGGCACAGGAATTCTGCAATTACCACAGCCCCCCCGACTCCCCCAACACCAGATACTCCCTTCCAACAAAAGGAACCATTTCAACAAGTAGCAGATATTTTCATATCTCCTTTTCATAATCATTCACTCCACTTTTGAAAGCACATTCCTCTTCCTTACAGTTACAGAACAACTTGAAAAGCACAAACCCATTACACCATTTGCTTCAGCCCACCCTCACCAACAACCTCCTGAGTGCCAACTCCTCATTTGATCCCCAAGAGGCCCTGCAGGTGCTGCTGCTTCTGGCTGAGCATCTTCTTTGTGCTGCTCCGGAACAGCACAGCCTGTCGTGGAGCCAGCAGGACACACAGCAGTCGTATGGATATATTCCCTTTCTTGCTTCTTTACAGAGACTTCTTCACCGTGGCTGCTCACAGCCCAGCTCGCTCCTCTGTCCCAGCAGAGATCTTTGGATGGCCAAGCTATAAAACAATCCCACTCGGTTCAGAATAAGGCCCACCCTGCTTTACACCACAAGCCTCTATCAAGCACATCGCTGGGGTACAAGGCAATAAAATGGAAGTGCTCACAAGCCTTCCAATTGCACTCATGTTCCTCAAAGGCATGTGTGGGAGGTCAGCCAACATACACTCAGTCACACTGCAACCATTTCCTATAGTTCAATTCAAGAGATAATGGTATCAAAACACAACTGAAGAGAGAACCAAATGGGGCCCTCCTTACAAATGTTCCATCTTCAAGGCCCACTAACATAATTAGACCTTTTAAGGCAGCAAAGCTATCCCAAAGTTTGCTTTAAGAGACAGTCAACCTGTGATGGTCATCATCTGGCCAGTCCTCTCTCTCTTAAAGACATCTTTCCATTCATTTCCCTGTCTCTTTTTCCCAGATCTCTAACTATCAGCCAGGTAGATAAAACGCTCTAAAACAAAAACAATGCTTTCAGTATTGACCTTAATTTACCTTCTGAAAGGCTAAGTGCTCCAGGAAGCCAAAAGGCACTTGAGCAGACTGTGACTGCAGCAGAGATTCAGGCTGCCCAGCATCCACTTCTCTGCTGCAAGAAGAAAAGGGAACAGAAAAACAAAGCGAGTGGGAAGGGGGAAATGTTCGCAACAAAGCCAGGTGCTGGTGTCATTCAATTCTGCACGGCCACTGAGCTACAATCAACCACAACACACTCAGAATGAGCAATCTTCAGTGCATCTCTGAAACCCTGAACTATTCGCTTTGAGATAAAGCTGCCAAAACACACCAGTATGCAAACACGAGAGTCAAACAACACATCAGAAGAGAAAGCTCTGTGCTCTCAGTCATGTCATCTTACTGTGTGTTTAACCTGGGGTTGACAGCTGAAGCATGAGGCTTGCTGCATTCTTCTCTAGGAAAATAAAAAGGCTCTGTAACTTGCAGACAGAAACTTGGCTGGGGTTACTCTGGGGCAGCATGGACCAGTCCTAGAACACATTTCCTTCTGGTTTAAATCTTTCACAATAAGAACGCAAACACAGCAGAATTTAGCAGTCTATATGTTTTATAAACAAGACCCAGAGCTTGCAGTTGGACCTAAAACCACGTGAGGAGCTGCATGAAGCCCTTTGGTCTCAGCAGTGACACAGCAGGATCCTCCATCCCCAGCCATCCACACGCTGCCATTGGGGCAGGAGGATCTGTCACAGTGACTGCTCTGTGTCCTGCTCAATTTGAATGTTTCCTGTCCTAGGAGGACACTCTGACAGCCTTGTAAATCTCCTCTTAACCCCTCTGCTTCCCTAATCCTCTGGAGAAAGTATAAGAACATGTTTTTTTAGTATCCTGAACTGTTCCAGTGATACATAACTCACATTTGAGAGCTAACATATGGTTCAAACAAGCATCAGATTGTTACATGCTTTTCATACCAGCCCTGGATAATCCCTGGGTTCCCAACATCTGTCTTGCATTTGTGATATAATTACACATTTATTTTGCCTTTTACTAGCTAAGTTTCAAATATTGTTTACTTGATCCTAGGAATGGTTTTGCAGCAGCCAAGGGACATCCTACTCCTTATCACAGGCTTCGTTGGAGCTTACAGACATCTGCAATTCTGCTCACAGATTCAACGAATTACAGAATACAATTGCTCATAGCATCTCCGTACCTACACAAACTCACTCTTCATACTCAATATTGGTCTAGACAAAAAGAAAACAAACCAAACAAACATAGAAGCATGAACAGTTATTCTACAAAAACTTTTTAGAACTGCAAGGGAATGAAGAGTGCACTGGAAGACGAGGAGGAGAACAAGGCATCAGTTTTTAATGTACCACTAAGAGTTCAGTGTCAAGGCAGTGTCTGGGTGACACAACGTTGCAGCTGGTTTCATTTTCATGTTCTTCTGTTACGAAAACAGATTTTCCTTTTGCACTGTATTAAATACAGTACGCGTTTTAGAATCTCAACAGATCTCTAGGTCTTGCTAAACTTTAATGATTGAGAAGTTGTATTCAACATTTTACAGGCTGGAGACGCATGATACACTAAATGCAGACAGAGCTGATGCTAATTTTGTTTTTATGTTCCCTGCTGACACATTCTTCTCAAACCTGCTCCATTTGGAAGACAGAATGACCAATACAACCAACACGATTAAGTTCAGGCATGTCTGTGCTCTTCTTTCTCAACTCAAAGTTCAGACCTCCCATCCACAGCAGTTCCTCCACTGAGCAAATTGCCACCATGTGGTGACCAGGTAGCACGTCTGTGTTCTGCCCATCTGCATGAACAGGGAAAAAAAAAGTTCTGCTTTTAAACAGTGATGCATTCACCACAAGTCTTGTGATGAAAGCCTGCTTTTGGAGGAGGCTTTGTTTTTTCAACAGACAGGGATTGTGCTTTCACAGCACCAAGCAGAACAGCACCGACGATGGCTGCTGTGCGAGCTGTCGCAGCGAGCCCACGCACACCTCACTCCATACAGGACTTCTCAACGCAGTCACAGCAAACAAGCCCGCATCCAGCAAGCTGGGCACGTGCCTCAGCCAACAGCAAACAGCAACAGCCATTATGGGATGGAGAGGAGGCCAGACAAAGCTGAACTGGACGTGCTGTTAACACAGCATCAATTAGAACTGCCAGTCATCTCACATGCCTCCAAACCTGAGGTGTGTGTATCAGCACACTGGGGACTTGGTGCTGAACTCAAGTTTCAGAATCATCATTTTGGAACAGCGGCCTCAGCGCCGCCAGCTCACAAATGAGGCACTGATCACATGTGATGCATTTCTACAGCACCACATCCCACTGCATTCTGTGGGTTTAATATATCCATTAATGACTTGCCTGACCTGTAAGAATTCACCCCAAACGTTACCTTTATGTATCAGCATAAACAGATGCCATAAAACTCATCAGATCCTTGTCTCCTCTGTTTGTTTTCCCCTCGCTGTAGCTCCAAGTTCCACAGCCTGCCTGGTACCCATTATTAAAAGCTAAACAGATGTTTACCCAAACTACCACCACTGTTTGTGAAGCATGCAGGAGCTGTTTATATCAGCACAGAATGGACGCCATTTACTTACACTGCTTTAGGATGAATAGGAACCCCTAACAACGAAAGGCATTCAAGCGCAGCAACACTCGTTAATGTGTTTTGATAAGAAGAACCCACTGCATTCGTTAGCACTGCATGTCACAGTTCATTCTGAACAGAACTAGATGCGTACCATCACACCCAGCATCCCATGCTGACACATCATCTAAGCCCAGGATTCCTTCTGCCTTCTCCATGAGGCCTGGCCCCAGCACTGAGGATTTATGGGCCCTCTGTAATTGAAGCAATCTTCCCCAGAATATGTTCATTAGCTCCACACTCATTTGTGCCCTCTGTGCCTTATGTAGGGCAAGGTTTGCCATTCCTGAATACTCTTCCAATCACCACAAAACACAGAAACACCAAAACCTGAACTGCTTTAGAAAAACTGAAAGGGAAAACTACTAAATATCCTTTAGTATTATTATTATTATTACGATTCCCAACACAGCTTGGTTTGCTCAGCTACATCAGACTGAGAATTCAGACGCTTGCATTCTGCTTGTCTGCCATTACTGGGAAATTGAAGCTGAGAACAAACGCTGCGTAAGCAACAAATAATTTGACCACCATGCCAACAATCGCTTTAATCTCTTCCACTTCACCACTGATGAACCTTTTATGAACGTAATCTTCTAGAAGGTAACTGGTAATACGAGATAATCCCAGCACAAGTTTAATTAAAAATACAGACTACGTATAGCCCTGTGCTCACCAGCTCTCATTGCGGAAAGGCGAGAGCAGCAATTATTAATAGCTCTGTTAATCTGGCAAACTGAAGTGCACAGAAACGAGCTGGAGAAGCGTTCAACAGAGCATTTCACACTGAAAAATTAGTTTCCACAAATTATAATTTGCCTCAGTTTAAGCATCAGAGCAGCTATTTTTAAACTGCTGAACTGAAGCATGCTTACAGAGTTACAGATGCGGGTCTCCCACAGAAAACCCAGCACAAGATTGCTCATTGTTGCAAGCCACCACAGAATGTAAGGGGGGAAGGAGGAAAGCAATTTTCCTGCCCAAGTAACACAGGATCTGAGCTGTCAGACGCAAGTCAACACAGATTTCATTCAAGTTTGGAATGCCAAGAGCCTTATTTGACCAGACACAAAATACATTTGCTATTTTTAAAGATACCTCACGCCATCATTCAACCAGAGCCTGCAATTCATGGGGACCTTTCACATCAAAAAGCTCATCAGCAGACAGTCCTGTACACATTCAAGCACAAATATCCACCATGAGCTCCCAAGCTCCCCCAGCAATCGCCCCACGGTTCTGCCCTGTTCATCCAAACCCAGCCAGAGGCATTTCAAGCTGTGTGAATGCCTCCAGAAAGCTTTTCCTCTACTGACTTTTAGCACGGGCAGCGTATCACACACGGTGCCAGCCACCAAGCCTGTTACTGATACAGAAACAGCCTCTCTCCTAACCCCAATCCTGAACCCTTTTCTCATCTCCAACTGTCTAACTCTGAGCTTCATAACCATTGCAAGTAACAACAGAAATTCCCCTGAAAAGCACAACTGCCTCTAACGAACAAAGCCAACACACACAGAATAAAGGTACCCATAGGTGAGCTGTGACATCCTTCCCATTGAGGAGCAAACCGTCCAAACCAGTACATTTCTCCCATCAACTCCTCTTGGATTAGACTCTGCCATGACCAATGGCCCTGTGTGGACTCCTTGCACACCATGAAAACAGCAAGAAGGCCCACGTTGGGGGGGAAAAATGATGTGTGGACCAGCTAACCAAATTAAACCTGGTGATCTAATGCATGTTTCTTTAAGCTGTGACACTTCACTGAGAACTAAATGCATTGTAAATATTTCTTCCTCCTACAAGAGAGCATCGAGTTTCAGACAGCCGAGTTAGCAAAACAGAAGTGTGGGCAGCAGTACTGTCAAAAAAAAAAATGCAAGGCTGTAACAGGCTTTGCCTTTCCAGGAATAGAGGCAACAAACAGTAACAGCCAAGTGCAACTGATGGCAACACAGCTGCTGGAGGGGCTGCGAGCAGAGCTGCAGGCATAGGGAGATCTTCAGGTGCTTCTCTTAGAGGATGGGATGCATTTCATTACCCGGGCATTTTGCACACCCTTATCTCTAAGCAGCTCCTCACTAATGTCAGAACCTCCAGCAGAAGCCTCTACAGTGCTCAGTCCCCAGAGAAGCAGAGGTTTGTTTTGATACCAGCTTACAGAAAAATAAAAAAGAACACAGTTGCACCGCGCTGTAGAGACAGCACTCACAGCCCCCCCTGACTTAGGCAAATTCATGAGTAATCAAATCACTACAGCAGTATCAGCCACACACCATGCTCTGCAAGTTCCTCTGACAAACCCTTCCAGCAGCTACAGCCCTTCTGAACAGAGGTGTGCTGCCACAGCTGCAGGAATCACACTGCTATGTACAGCCACCCCTCATTCTGATTTGTGCAAGCAGGAACAGGTGACCATGAGAATTGTCATCACCAAGGAGTTAAGCAGCAACCATCAGAGGGATGTGTATGAGATGCTACCCAAATAGATCTCCCCACACTGATCTCTCACTTGCTAAATTTACAGCACCTTTTATAACAAAAGCACAGCCTGGAGAGAAAGGCTGCCCAAGCTCAGGAGCACATCTAGCCATGCACAGAACAGACCTGGCTGGACTTCAAACAGAAGATCTGAGATCACAGAAGGATCAATCAGTTTTCTGCACTGCAAGTATTAATCTCTTCTGCTTAACCTTCGCCTCTGAAGCCCTTCCCTTCCTCTTCCCCAGGAATACAAGGAGTATTTCAGCCTTCTGCACACACCCACTGAACCACGCACTGCTTGGTAAGAGCTACATTTAAATGAGATTCAGCTCACTTTCCTACGACTTGCTGAAGAAACATTTTCAACAAAAGCAAACACATACATGGCAAACCACCTTTCCCAGGCTGACTGATGGGTGACATCACCTCCTACCATCTCAAAAAGCTCTTTCAACGTTTATGCCTTTACCTTTGTATACCTGAAAGCAAAATCCCAATTTCATTCTCAGTATGGAGGTGGAGAGAACGTTACTCAGGACGTATCCCCAGTATTGATTCAGAGCCTCTCTGAATGAGCGAGCAGTCAATTAGTAACAAGAGGGGGACTAAGTACAGGAGCTCTCCATTAGCAATACCTAAGAGACAGCCTGTTATTACAAAGCACAGCACTGCCTATTTTCTGCTAAAAACCCAAACAAGAAAAGCAGGGAGCATCTCCTTTGAAATGGAGAAGTACCAAACAGGTATCAAAGAGGCATCACGACACAGCAAATGCAAAAAGCCTAACTCCCCATGCTCCATCATTATTTCAGAGTCCTTTATATAAAAATAAACATCACCCCATGGAAGCTTTGCCACAGCACTGGTGTTCTGGGCCACCACCAACATCTAAACTCTTCTTAAGGACCGCCACGCAAGCCTTCCAGCCTCTCTTGCCTACTTACAGCATGACCATTTACCATCTTCAGGAACTGAATGCATGACCTAATTAAAATATCTGCGGGATTTAATACAGGAAACATGTTTAATTTCCAACAGGATGTTACAAACAAGAAGCATCATTCATTAAGAATCCTCCCAGCCCTTCTTCTCAAGGATATCTAACACGTGTATTAGGGCACTGGAAAATCCCAGCATGGAAAAATGTGAATGTAATTTATCAGGACTCAGAAGGCTTTGCTACACGTACACACGAGTAATTACCTTCCACATCATACTTACTAAACTTGTACTTTGGGACAAAAAGCTACGGAAGTAGTTATTGGATGAATAATTAGTTTAGGAAAGAGTGCAGGGCTCTCCTGAATTGAAGTAAGCCTGCATGGAGAGAAGCGACACATAATGAGAACACCAGCAGGGCCACTTTCATTTGTTTCATAGATTACAAAGTGAGACAACAAAATTCAACAACAAAAGGCCACATCAATTCAACACGAAGAGAAGCAGGAAATCATCCAATGACTTTTCCCCTCCACAAAATTGGGATTTATAACTGCTGCATTACCTGCACCATCACCTCGTTGCTGCCTGCGCTCCTGCATCATCTGAAAGCTTTGATGGGAACGGCCAAGCAGCAGCCACAAGTGCTCCAGCAGGTCACAAGAGCAGCTGGATCCTACCTACCTCTTCTTTCAAGAGCATATGGTAACATTTGTCTCAGCCCTCCACTAATCCAAATATTATTCAGACCATCATCCAGAACCACGCATCGCAAAATCTCCCCAAATCCAAGACACTGCACATAAACAGAAAAGCCCTAAATCTATTTTCTCTTTATTCAGACACTAGGCTGTTTTATTTTCCTCTGGGGCTTAGCAGAACTACTTGCATTACCATACTCCAGCCCACATTTCTTCAAAGCACTCTCGCCTTCCTTGGGTTATCCACATTTCACCCTTTTCTCTCAACTCCTTTGATTTAAGGCTTAACCTCTGGAACAGTCTCCCACTCTACACTGGCCAGCCAACACTACAGCAGCCATAAACCATCTCTCCACTGTCATCAGCTGAAAGCCCTCCGTGGCTCCTGCCCAGAGTTTAGCTGAATCAAGCAGGGAATATCAAGTTTACCATGGAAACTGCTCTGGAGAACAAGGGGGAGATTTCCTTCATTAACCACAGAAACAGGGGGCAGATCACAGCAAGCTTAAGAACCAGAGCACCATAAACCAGCCTGTGTGTGCAATAACAAGTAACTGCCATTTAAGTTTTAAAAATAAAAGTCACCAGAAATCAAACACTCAGCTCCAAACAGCCCTATGGTGAGCCACATTATCCCTGCTGCCTCTCACCAGCTGGGCATTTGACTCTCAGATCTCCAAAAGCTCTGCTACCTTCATGTTCATGCACTGCCTGAACCTCACCTGAAGGGTTCACGCTGCAGGGCAAGCAATGTAATTCAGTGGTCAGAGGCAGGTCTATTAAGTTTCATCAAGTGAAAATGAATGACCTTGAAGACATAAATTAGATTTCTGCATCTCGCTCCCAGTTTGTAAAAATGAGGATTAAGCGTTTAAGTCTCCTGCACTGACCTCATTAGTAGATCTCTAATGGAGGCTGTGCGCTCTTTTTTATGTAAGATGTGCCATTTTGGCACACAGAGAACATGGAACAGAAGAGTTGGGAGCTCAACTACTGCTCTGCATTTTGATCACCTTCACTGCCTCTGGTTGATCCTCACTCCTAAATGAACCAAATCATCCGTACGCTTTTTTGAAGACCTGTAATTCTTAAACAAAAATATTTAATAACATCCAGCACAAAGCTTTTGATACCCCAACACCCTGTTAATAGTTCGTTAATAACTGAACTTGTCATCTCTCTTCAAACCAGAGAATTAACTGCTCGCCTGCAATGCAGGGCAATCTCAGAAATACAGAGAATGTTCAGTGCTCAGAAATGGAGACCACCAGACACAATTTCATTGTCTGTTCCATCACAGCATCACTCCACAACACACAGCAGTGCAGCCATGTGCCTATGGGAGCCCTCAGGTCTAAAACAGCTCAGCCATGAGCTGGTGCTGCAGCACAGCAGTTCCAGAAGCAGCACAGAACAGACCCACCTCAGGCACAACTCTGCCCCAGTGTCTCCAACAGCAGCTCCAACACCACGAGTTCAATGCTCACATTTTGCCTCTCCATGCTTCCACCAGTTTCTCACTTTAAAAAAACACCTGACAGTCCCTCTTCACTAGTGCACTGCCCAAAGCCCAGGCAGCTCTGGTTAAGGCAGCACCCAAGCCAGTTTGTCAACTCAGCAAGGCCCAGGCAGAACAGCACACACTGCTGACTCAAGGTACAGATGCTGAGGTGAGGTCCAGGGGTTACAGGCACTCTGTGCTGAGTGCCCAGAGCTGTTTACCAAAGGAGGGAAATAAGCAGGCTGCCTGAATTGGATGTCAGGGGGAAATTCTTTACAGAGAGAGCGGTGAGGTGCTGGAACAGCTGCCCAGAGAGGCTGTGATGCCCCGTCCATCCCTGGAGGTGTTCAAGGCCAGGTTGGATGGGGCCCTGGGCAGCCTGGGCTGGTGTGAAACGTGGGGATTGGTGGCCCTGCGTGTGGCAGGGGGTTGGAGATTCATCATCCTTGTGGTCCTTTCCAACCCTGGCCATTCTGTGATTCTGTGAATTCTCCATGCCTCATCCCTTGGAGACAGATGGCATCCTGCATACACTGCCATTAGGAGCTCACCTTTGCCACAGAGCTGCTAGCACTCAGTGAGCTGCACTGCAACTTACTGTGCATTAACGCACACACGAGCCCTCATTGCATTTGAGGCACAAATAGGTACAGGTTAAGTGCACAATGTGTGTGACCAGCAAACTCCCAAATAGATTCCTCCCCCTCTGTTCCCCTGCATTGAGTCAGCCTGCCACAGCTCCCTATACAGAAATGACTGCAGGATCAAGAGCTCACTACGTAATATCTCCTTAAGAATTTAATACATATGGCTCACAAGGAATCCGAGATCAAATAAGATCCATCGACTCTAAATTTCAGTCCCTTCAGATCAATTAGCCTTACTACAGGCACGTCATTTGTTGGAGACTCAGAATAAAATCCACCAAGAGCCCTGCAGAGGAAAATATCTATGAGCACAAGGTGACAAAACTTCCTTTCTCCTCCTTTAACCCGGTTTCTCACAGGGAAAACAAAACAAGAAGTCCCTGCTCCCCTCACTTCCTCCCCCCCCCCCCAACACCAGGAACTGCTGGTGCATAAATGAATTCCAACCTCGCCACCACGACAGTCATCTCAGCAATAACCAACATTCCTGAAAGTTTTGTGCAGACCAGCAAACGGATGGGAAAAAACCACCTAATTACATCCCCACTAAGGCATGGCCAGACAGAACCCAGCATTTACACTGGCTGGGCAGCCAGCAAGGCAGTGCATCCCCGCCTGCTCAGCTGCTACGAAGGCAGGGGAAGGAAGAAGGAACCAGATGCAGAAGGCAAACTTCAGGGCTCACGAGCTCAGTCTCTTGTAGAGGATTACTGGAACAGAAGCTTCATTAGCACTGCTGGTCAGGGAAATAAACACTCCCTACAAGCTTCACTGCACGCACCAGAACGCACCACCTAACGCTCTGCATTGTGAACTGGAGACCTGGCTGCACAGTTAAACAGGGCTGACCTGTCGGGATCAGGGTTAAAAATAACACCACAGTAACATTTTTTAAATATACTCAAGTAAGACACATTAAGTAGGAGCTCAAAACAAACCCGCCATCACTTTCTGCCATTTTCCTCTGGATTTTACTGCCTCTCTCATTTCACTTCTGGAAGAACAAAAGGCAGAGTTGCAAGTTACCTGGTTTGCAATAACTCAGTCACAAGTCTGGGATCTAACAGAAGCACGCACCGAGCTGACCTGCGTTTCCAAAGCTGCCCTTTTAACAGAAAAAAAGTTACTAAGCACAAACAACCCTTTATGCACGCATCCAGAGCAGCACCTCCAGCTCCCACACGGCGCATTTCACACCCAAGAAAAGCCACCGCATCCCCATGAGCACAGAGGACAGGAAGCCCGCCGCCTGCACCCGCATCGCTGTCACTTCCCTCTGCCACCACACCATTCTGGATGCTGGGTGAGCTAAGCAGCACGGGCATTCAGAAAATAAGCCAACTACTGAGATGGGGAACGGGCAGCTAATATTCCCACCTGTTTGGTTTGGGTCTTTTTCGGTCACTTACAGCAGAGCTTTGCCTCGGTAGAATCCTGAATCAAAAGGAGCCGGCGTAGCATTCGTATCTTGTTTGCTCCTTTGTTCACACATCAGCCTCTCTGAAAAGAGCAGCTGGGCACAGCCACCAGTGCTACAAAAGCTCGTGTACAACACCACAGGCAATTCAGCCTAAGGAGCACAGACCACACCGGGGTCCCTTTGCCCAGCAGCTCCATCAGCCCAAGGCTCAGCAGGACTTTCTGCCCAGCACTTTGCTGGCACCCAACCCCACCCAGCCCTGCAGAGGGGCAGACCGTGCACCCCCTGCACCTCTGCTGCACTGAGCCACCTCATGTTGGTGGAGAACAAGATCCCTTTCGAGAAGCTTTCAGAAAACAAACTCAGTGAACAAAGTTTGAGAAGGTTTTTTTCCTTGTAACAGCTTTTACAATCCCGCTCTCCCCTTGTTGCTCGCTCACCTTATTTCAGGATGCTGTTCAGGATAACATCACAGTGCAATGTTTTCTACTCAGCATTATTTCCTTATAACCTGGAAATTAGCTACAAATCAAGCCCTGTGCCAGCACCACAGAGCACAGTGTGCTTCTGGAGCTTACGGTGTCCTTAAATATGGCAGGTAATGAAATCAAAGCCACCCTCAGGCAATCTTAATGTACCAACTGCTCTGCTGAGAAGATAACACAGGTTCTGCTGTGCTATTACAGAGCCTCTAACACATACTTGCAAAATTCTATATGCTCAGAGCACATTTTTTTCCTCCCACTCCCAAAAGTGAAATAACTTCTTTATGGGCAGAACAACGGCCCAGTATGGCTGGAACAGAGATGCATTCTGGAGCTATGATAGTACATTTAAAAATAGGATGTTATTTTAAATACCAACTAAACAGCAACACCAAAATAGCATTTTTCTTACCTAAGCTGTAACCAGCATTAAGAATTACACATACAATCTCTGCTTGCAACTGTGAACGCTGTCAGTTACTGGCTTCATGCTGCAGCAGCACTGAGCCCATTCCCACAGCTCCACAAGACAGACTTCTGCAGCACACCAAAAACCCACCGAGGTACAACAAACTCCTGGATGCAAGGAAATAACCATCAGTTAACCCAGCTACGGAACTGCTACTGAAGGCAGCTCTGTCTCTCCAAACTCCACTTACTGGAGAACTGCACACTATTTAGCACAGGGACAGCAGGGCTCTGCCCAGATGGGAGCTCTCTTCCTTGGTCACACCACAGCACAAACTTAATGCCACTGGACTCAAAGCCACAAGAAGGCAGCACAAGCTCTGCACTGTGCTTCCTTCCACATGCGCTCAAATCACAGCATCTGTGCTGACAGTGGCTTACAACACTAAAAATATTGCCAGCCACAACAAATCCATGGGCAATTCCCTATTTGACCCAGGTAGGGAAGCTAAAGAAGAAAGATGCCTATAGCCAGGGCAGAGTTGGAAACAACTTGGAAGGCTCATGGTGCAGTCGTTGCCCCACTCAGCTGTGACAGCCCTGCTGCCTCCTCTCCAGGCTTTACCCAGAGGACCCAACAGCCCAGCACATTTTCCTCAGCACTCACCATTTTGTTCCCTCTTTGCACACATGCCTGGTTCCCATTACCCCACACTGCCCAGGACAGCCCCATGCTGCTCTCACCAACCCACAGCAGCTCCTGCCCTCCCCTTCCACAGCCTCAGCACATGTTGCAGTTGTTGTTTCTAGAGATGCTGCCAAAAAACAAGCAGCATTAAGCAATCAAGAAAGGAAACTGTCTACGCTGAAACCACCTTCTGGCCTCTGTGCACTTCCTTCAACTTCCATCATCCCAGTGTGTTTATGGTAAGTGTTCTCCCCCCCAGACCTGCACCCAGAGCTCAAGAGGAGCAGTTTCCCATTTCAGGTCTCTCTCTGGGGATGGGGGACACGGCAGAGCATGAGAAGAAGTTGAGAGGTGTCGAAAGGAGCACTCTGAGCCTCACCTCGCGTGCTCCCTCCTCTCTTCATGCTCACTCACAGAGAACGGAGCCAACACCAGGAGGGGAGGAGGGAAAGCACACAATGTTTTGGCATCCTTCAGCTTCTCATTAGCTATTTTGGCTTTTCACAAGGTTACCAAAAGGCCATTCTGGAGAAGGAGGAAAGAGGTGGGAAATGCTCCCTGCTCTCTGTCTCTGCTCAAAGGAGAGGAGCTCTGTCTGTGCGAGCACAGTCCCAAACACAGCAGTGCACCGCACAGAACAATGAGCTCCAGCCCGGGCATTGTGTGCATCCACCTCCCTCCTCCCCTCCGGCACTCAGCAACCAACAACACGAGCCCTAAGATCGCCCTCATCTCCACCAGCCCCAGCCATAATCCTGCAGGACCAGCTCAGGGAGGGAGGCCGAGGGAAGATGTATTTACCAGAAGTGCTTTTATTATTATAGAAACACTGCCACCCCTCTCAGCCACCACGGATTTCTCAATCCTAAGGGAGCAGCACACACAAAACCAATGTTTGCCTAGTAATGTTAGAACTACAGAAAGCATTACACATCACCCATCCATCCGAGTGTTCGATGGGAGCCTTTTACAACGCATATTTCTTTTGAGACAATGTTTGCTTTTAGCCGGGTGAAAGCTGTATTTAAGGCCATGCTACGTGAATGATGTCACCTGGGTTTGCTGTGGGTAAGCCGGACCGTAGCAACGAGCTGCGGACGGGGCTGCCGGCACACACACAGCACCGATCCGAGGCAGCGGTCAGCGCCGCGGGGCGGCAGTGGGGCACGGTAATGGGGCACGGCAGCGGGGCGGCTCAAACCCCACGGCCGGGCAGGGAAAACTCCGCGTGCCAAACCCGTAACCCGGCACGAACTGCACCCGGCGTGCGAACGTAAACCCGAAGGAAGGCGCCCAACAATGAATAACATTGTTTTCCTCCGGCGGCCGCTTCCAGTGACGAACCCTCCTCCCCCCCCAGAGCCGCCCGCATCCCGCTACTTCTGATCCCCGGCGGCTCCAGTCGCACTTCGGAAAGAGAACAACGGCAATACGAGGCCCGGGGAAGGGCGGCTCTCCCCCCGTTGCGGGACGTGCCTTTCTCCCTCTCGCTCCGCTCCCCGCAGCGCTCCGCGGCACCCCGCGCCTTCCTTTGTCTCCCCTCCCCTCACACCGCCGGGCAACTCCGGCCTCTCCCGGGGAGCCGTTCGTCCGCTCGCTACGGCCGGCGGCGAAACAAAACAGGAAAAAATGCACCAAAAAAAAAAAAAAAAAAAAAAAATTAATAATTAAAAAAAAAAATAAAAATAGAAAATAAAACAATAGAAAAGCAAAAGGCAGCCGGCGAAGCACCGCGTTGCCCCCAGCCCGGCAGCTCCACCGCCGGCCCTCCCCGCGCCCACCTACCTCGGCGGGGTTACACCATCCGCGGCGGCTCCGGGTCGCTGCCGGGACAAAGCGGCGACGGCGGCGGGGGCCGCTGCGAGGGGAGGAGGAGGAGAGGAGAAGGCGGCGGGGAGCGGCTCCCCTCCGGCTGTGGGGCGGCGGTCGGTGGGGTCCCCGCGCGGTGCCTCAGCGGCGGCAGCCCAGGGGCATCGTCACGGGGAGAGCGGGAGCGGGGCGGGGGCCGGGCGGCGGGCTGGGGGCGCACAGCCGAGCGCTGCCTCCGCCTCTGCCTTCCTTCCCTCACACACGCACGCACGCACGCAGCGAGCGGGCACCCAGCAACGCAGCCAGGCCGGAGCCGCCTGCCAGTATTCCGCATTCCTATTGGTGGAGAGGATGAAACACGTGACCCGGCAGGAAACCGGGACCAATCGCGGGAGTGAATGGAAGTGATTTAAAAGAATAGGGGGAAGGCGGCGAGGGGGGGCGCCGGGCCGGGCAGAGCGGAGCGGGCGGAGCGGCACAAAGCCGGCCTGTCCCCGCCCGGCACCGGGATTGCAGGCCGGGTCTCGGGGCCTCGGGGCCTCGCAGTCCCCCGCTCTGTCCGAGCTGCCTTCATGTTAAACGCCTACAAGCGCCGCGCAAGGCTCTGCAGCGGTATGAGGAGCCGGGGTTAGGCCGCCCCGGTGCAGCGGCGGGGTTCGGAACAGAGAAGGAGCGCTGCCCGGCCCCGAGCCCGACTGGCCTGGCTGCGGGCATGAGGTGTGAGCGGGGCGAGGCCTCACCGCCCTCACAGCCCCAGCACGGTACCGCCGGCGCTGCCCGGGTCGTTCTTCGAATGGATGAACAGTTCTCAGCTTTGCGAGTAAAGGCATTTCGAGCGCCTCCAGTGAACGCTGAACCGGCACGGAGCGAGGTGTCAGGGCTCTGCCACGTGCCTTTGTCTGGCAGAGGCTGCAGAGGCTGCCAGGCCTCGTGGGCTGCGCTGCTGGAAAGCTGAGGTTGTGTGTAACACATTGCTGGGTGCAGCAGTGATGGTGCTTCTATGGTGCTTTGCTTCTCGTGGTGCTGTGCTTCTCATGCTGTGGTTGCAGCAAGGATGCTGTCAGAGCAATTCCCAATTACTGCGCAGCAATTAATAAAGCACCCGGTCACGCAGGAGGCTTTCAAGCTTCTTTGGCTCTGAGCTATCATGCTGTCACTAAAGATAGCTACCTGTGCCATCAATAGAGCAAACTTGTTGTTTAACCTTAGCCTTAGCTTTCATCTGCAGAATGCAGGCCAGCAAAATAAATCACATGGCCATAAAGGAAGTCACGCATTCTTCCCAGGGAGCTGAGAAATTTCACGTGGAATTACATCTCCTTTTCGAAAAAGCGCCAGGATCTGTCAGGATGGGTTTTGCCCTCAATTACACTCATGTAACCCCAACTGTTTGCTGTCTCTGTAAACTGCCTTCATGGCTGATTCCAGTGGTATCGCAGGAGAGACATTTGAGGCTGTTAACGTTATTGCCTTTAGCAGAGGAAACTCTTTTTACCCAGGAGAAAGGCACATACAAGATCTGAGGTCTGCACATCAGGGGAATTTAGCTCGTCACCCTGGCCAAACAGGACAAATTTATCCCTGGTGTAACTTCAGGGACATTTCCACCAGAGGTTGAGACACAGAGTTGATTGTGTTCTAATAACTAATTTAGATAAGCGTCTAAAAATGCACATCAGTTAAATGTCTGACACAGCCATTTTGGAGGCTGTGCTTTAGCTGTCCTTGATAGAGGCTGATTCCATCTCTCCTATTTTCTCTGCTAATTACAATTTCACGTTCCTTGGTCTCTGGATGTACGCCTTAAGAGCTGTACAAATTGCCACAACGGCAGGCTTGCCTTCAGCTCTCTGCAGCCACCATCTCTGTGACAGCAAAAATTCTCCACAGCAGCCCCTCCTCCCCCCCGCCAACCTCCAGGTGATCATTTGGATGATATATCTTGTTGTTAAACAAAAATAAGCACGTTTGGGGGGGGGGGGGGGGAATTTCCTCTTATGTGGATGTTGTGTAACTAACATCTGTGTCCTCCTGAAATCCTCACAGGCAGCTGAAGTGCAGGAGCAGGTGATTATTCACAGCCAGTTACAGCAGGCAGCCCCACATCCTCATACCACGCACAACTGATCCAATTATAAGTTTGCTTCTTAGCCAGAGGATTGTTGCAGGAATAGCACTTGGAGAGTTTTCTTTGGCAAAGACGCAGCCCTCCCTGTGGACAATAATAAACAAAGCCACAGACCTTGTCCTGTAATCTTCTACCAGCTAAAGTGGCACGAGGTTTTTAGTCAACACGGATGATCAAGGAAGATCCAAACGCTGCAGAGAGATCATTGTCTCCCTATCTGGTGGCTGCAGACTCTCACGGTTCACATCCCTCTGGAGGGAGCTTGATGGTGAAATTACCAGGCATATCCTACATGTAAAATACTTTTAACACATATGGATTGTCTATGTGAGATCCTAGCAGGTCTCTAACAAGGCATTTTCTGACATCCTTGCAGGGTTTTGTGTCTATCCCCTGGCACTCCTGGGAGGTACAAAAGTGCTGATGCAGAGAAAGGCTAATTGGCTAAATCCACACAGAGACTTAAATTCCAACATGCTACATAAGGTACCTACACAGAAAATGTTAATCCTCAAAATCCTGTTCCTCACCCCTGGATATTTCTAAAGATCTGATGCAGCAACATTTCTGCTCCCTGAGTGCGCCGGATCCGAAGCGCTGCTTCTGCGGCCAGCTGGAAATGCCTCTGCCTCAACTGCAGGCCATGTCACACCACCCTCCCATTGGCATTCCCAGCCCCACGGGGGCTGCCTGGCCCTGCTGCCTGCTCAGGGAGCCGTGCAGCCTCTGTCTTGTGAGAGCATTTGGCCAGGAAAAGGCTGGAGCGTGCCCTGCCTCGTCTGCTGCTTCTTCATCTTCCACGCTTTCACAAACCCAACGCCCCCCATCGCTGTGCCAGCTCCTTCAGCCTCTCGATGCACAGCCCTGCTCTGCCGGTCCTGCCTTCAGCACCCACTGAGGCAAAGATGCAGATACGATATTGTTATGTTATGGAAAAATCATGCTGAGTTTTGTCTGTTACTTATCCGTATTCCTAAACGCACATCTTCCTCATGAGGGGGAAAAAAAAAAACAAATAAAGAGCCGGTGGCAAAATACCACTTTGTGAAGGGGCAGAAAGCAAAACTGATGCAAAAGGAAAATCACTTTCAGACAAAACAGGTCAGCAATGCACGAAGAGTTAAGGTGTTTCATGACAATTTCGCTGCCAGATCCAGATAACGTTCACGTGGGTGGAGAAAAGTACCTGCAGTGCAGCCAGCAAACCTGAGAATCACTCTGGAAGGGAATAAATACATTTACATGATAATGATGCGACGCGCTTCTGGTTTGTTGGAGTGATGCAAGACGAACTCTCACCCTGGGCAAAGGAGGTTCTGCACACAACTTTTGTCCCCTTTCAGACGCTGATCTGTTTCCTGCATGTGCATAAAACTTTCCTGACACTTCCCTTTTACTGTCAGCATGTTGCAGAGACCATGAACTTATCTGTTCAGTCAGTAGCCATGGAGGTTTATTACACAGATAATTGACTTAGTTCTGGCCTGGATTGTTTTTTCTTTGCAGTTTTAGATTACATTTCTTTCCTCCTCCCTTTGCAAGCCCTTATAGCTGACATCCATATGTCAGTGTATGTGGTGTATTTAACTTCTTGAAAGTAGCTCCTTACAACTGTGCTCTAACACAGCTCTTTTTTTGTTTTTAATAAGTGTTACTGAATGAAATAAAAATCTCTGAGAAAAATATCTGACGAGGAGCCATCAAATAAAAATATACCAGAGCTGGGAAATCTGCAAACACCAACCAGCGAAAAGGAGAGACAGGGCGAGATTTTTTATGCCACGGTCATGAAATTCCAAACCAGTCTTGACCATGACAGATGAGCCAGGTTCCAACCTCAGCAATGCAGTAAAAACTCAGCTCTAATGAAACAGGCAAATGTCAATACAGCGATTAGCCGGGAAGATAATATTCGGAGAGGCTTTTACAGATGACCTAACTCCACTCACAAACAGGATTATATTCTTTCTTTCCCTTTTGTAATATCTGAAAACCTGCCTTTAAAATGAAAACCATTCGCTGGGGGGCTTTTTCTGTTTTGTGTTGCTTACGGTAGAAATCTCAGGAATTTCAGATCTCATTTTCACTCGTGTTACAGGGGAGCTTTTTGGACGTCTCACAGTGCTTTAAGGACAATGCTCTGGGTGGGTGGGAACCCCTCCCAGCACGGTTATTTCCATATACAACTGGCTGCATAGGTTGCAGCGAAAGCAAAAGTGATGTAAATGAGATTTGCATCAATTTGAGCACATTCCCACACATTCAAGCACGCAGAAAATTATAGCAGCTCAACGGAATCGGTTTAAAAGAATGGTGTTATTTGTTGGTCTGACACAACTTTCTAGAGGCAGGTTGTGATTGTGCATTTCTCCAGTCGTTTGCAGGAGGCAGTGATGTGTGCTCAGTTACCTGCTGTCCCTGGGTGCGAGCTCTCTGGGACTATAGCCTTAATTCAGAAACAATCCTGCTGACTATGGATGAATCGGGGTCTGCATCCCTCTCGGTCTTTGTCGAAGCTTTTACTGTAACAACTGACAAAGTGCTCCCAAAATCTTTGGCTGCTAGCAAAATAAAGAGCTGACTACAAACTGCTCAGACTCCACGCTTCCCACCCAGCTCTCCTCACGTGCCTCGGATGCCAGCGCTCTGTGAACTCACCCCGGGAGGAAGGCACACAGCACATCCCCACTTGGCTGTCTTCCTTCCCACTGTGCCACATCGGGCTCCACATCACCTCCGTGCTCCTCTGTGTCCTGCTCTGTGTCTCAGCACGTGGCTCGGTCCCTGTAACCCTGCTGTGAAGTTTTGGATGCGCTGACAGCACGCACCGCTCTGAAATGTCTATTTTTAAATATTCTGAAACATCTCTAGAAATGTGAAGTGTTACAAATGAGTTTCCTCGGGGAAATATAGATATATATATTTCTTTTTATCTTTTAAAGGTTTTCCATTTCCCTGACTCAGACCATTTCCTGGTGGGTTCTGCATAATGAATATTAGCAGAGGTTGGCTTACCACAGTGTCTAGTGAGACTCGTTTATCAAAGCCCAGGATGTGCGCCATGCAAAGGGGAAAAAAATCCCATTGAAAATGAACAAAAAATGTCAGCCCTAACAATCTCTCCTCTCATTTCTGTATCCTTGGGTATGTTCCAGTGCACGCAGCGAGGAGGCAAAATGGCCATCTGCAGAACATGGGATGTATCTAAAGAGAGATTTGTACACCTTGAAAGTCACCGGTGCCGAAGCTGCGAGTGAATAATGGCACCGAGCGGGATTAATTGCATCAGCCCTCAGGGCACACTGCTGCGTCCTCTGCAAACCAGGGCACGGCCACAAGGCAATCCACGCAGCCATTACTCTCGTTAGGAGACCTGGTAAATAAAGAAAATACAACCAACTGACTTTGCACGCCAATAACGTTCCAAACTGGAAGTAGTCCTTTCAATCAGAGTACTGCTAAGAGGATCCTAAGCAGCGTCTTCTGGAGTGTGTTTTTGTGGTGTGTTAATGCACCTTTTTACCTCCAAGCACCCCAGCTTGTGTACGAGGCAGCTGAGCATGTGCACATACCCAAACACATGGCCATCTTCAGATCTGTTCCCACAGCCACGTGCAGGAAGGACAGAGGCTCATCCTCTTCCTACAAGCAGAACAGTGCCCGATTTGCACAAGGTCACCACGAGCAGATGGGGAGCACAGGGAGATGTGGTGCTGGCAGCTCCATGCTTGGAGCAGGGCAGCACAGAGGCCAGCTCTTCCTTGTTGCCTGCTGCATCCAAGGCTTGCTGTTTGCTCAAAGGTTTACTCCAATGTTTTCGAGCCATCCTCTACTGCTAACGTGGAACACCTCATCCATGCACTTACTGCATTTCCACTATAAATTCACTGCTTATCCGTTAGTGCAGAAAGCTGTAAATGGATTTACAAGCTTCTTTTCTTGTCCTCAGCGACTGACTTTGCTTTAAACTGTTATAAATGGCCAAAGTGCAAGAGGCAGAGAGATGGATTGATTTCAGATTTGCATTTTTGTCCTTCCCTCTGCAAATGTGCTCCTCCAGGAGGAGGGTTCTGGCTCCTGCCTTCCCATTGTAGCTGCTCTTTCCCCGGCATTGCAGGGATGTTACCTTTGATGATACATTTCAATATCGTTTTCTAAAGGGAGAGAAAAAAAAATAGCGACGGAAATGGGAAAATTTCCACTTCAAGCACCGTTTCTGCTGCTCCCACCTCCTTTTTGCCTTCAGCACTTGATGTCTTCAAAGCGCTACACAAAACCGAGTGAGGAATTCTGCCCACCTCTGCATGCAGTTGTCCATCCCCTGGGGCAGGTGGGCCATGGAGAGATGACACAACCCCAGGTCCCAGCACAGCTCCACGGCCCGGAGCCCATGAGCCACTATCAGCCACCTGGGGAGCACAGCCCTGTTCTTCTTTATCTCAAACAAGAGGATTTAGGTCTTGTTAATTAGTAGAGAAGTTGCCTAACAGCAGGGTCTGCCTATGGACATACACCTCTCCTGTTCAGGCTGCACATGCCCAGAAACACCTGCTTTCCAGATGCTGACGTGACAATGGGCTTCTCAGCTCTGAATTCAGCTAGTCCCACTGCTCCTTTCAATCGCTGTTATTGTGGTAGAAGAGGAGAAGCAGGCTACAGAGCACAAAACCCATGGGCTGGGCCTTGTTTGGGGTACAACAGCAAAAGGGACCGGTCAGCTTTGCAACACAAGAGCAGGGCAGCAGCCTGGGAGCTTTTCTTCCTCAGCTTTCGTTTGCTTCAGTGACAGAAATAAACACTAAAAACTGTGGAGGTAGGAGCACAGCCTGGAACCTGCCTCCCCAGCAGCCCTGCAGCTCTGCTCTGATTAGTGAGCAGGACTTAGCAGGGATTACCCTCCAAAGTATTGCCTTAGGAGCTTCAGCATACCCTGCTTTTTTTTTTAATCTATTTGATTTTGCACGTAACTCACAACGTGAGGACTTCTCGCCACAGTGAGAGGGAAACAAAAAGACAATGCAGAGTCTCAACGTGCATTTTGGTTTTAATAGCTGCCCAGCTAGCTGAATTAGCAGTGCCAGCCCTCTTTTCAGCACTGGATGCCTGCTAAATGCAATATATATTATTCAAGAACCTTCTGCAAAATTTCAGGGAGCGAGGACAAGCACGTACGATGAGACACAGATAATGTCCACAGCAACCAGCCAAGGCACACTGGCATCTTGATGTATGGAGTTCTCAGTGCCCTTTGCTTTGAATAATGCAGCTGCTACAGGACGTCAGTGCCTCGACCAGGCATTTTGCAGCTGGTGGGCCAGGATGACTCCTCAGCTTAAAACACATCACGAAAAGCTCGCAATGAGCACAGAGACTCAGCAACAAAGCTGCATGTTGGTTTCACTGGGTGAGGTGGGCAGGCAGCTCACGAGCTAAATGCACACAAAATGCAAACTTCTGTCTCCCTGCGTGCACACGTAGCTCATCGGGTCACCCTGGAAAAGAGGCATTCAGCAATGTGGAACATCAGCAAAGAAGATGTTTTGTCTGGCAGGAAGTGTTTAGTTTCCTTGTTAGTTTGTTTTGAAAGCTTTCCTAAGGAGTTCTCAAAAGGAACATCTCTTAAAAACAAAGAGAGGGCAAATGTTTTGTTCTCAAAATGCTGACACAGAACACAGCATCACAGGAATAATACTTTGAGTTCAAATCATTTTTTGCCAAGTCTGTAAGCAGTTCCAGGTGGGCAGCAGCCAGCTTTGCCATTACTGCTGCCAGCAGGAGTGGAGCTGGCTGACGGGATGCTCTGGGCAGGGAAGGAAACATTGCTCCTGAAAAATCCTCTCTGTTCAGCACAGAGCAATGCCATCTGTGCAAAGGAACCACAGAGAGCACCTCTGCTGCTTGCAGAATGCCCCAGCTGGGGTGATGCCCTCAGTCACTGCCAGAGGGAACGCTGTTCTCTGCCACAGGACTCCTTTTCTCCAATTATCCTTTGGACAACTGGGATAACCTTATGCACCTTGTTGCACTGAGAAGAGATACAAGGGCAGTGGCTGGGCTGCAAGGATGGGTAAGGGGAGGGAGGGCAGCATGCCTGCTACAGGCACTGCTGTCAGCAAGGTGTCATTTTGCCTGGGCTTCGTCCCAGCTCTTTGTTTGGCAGGACTGGTTTGTGTTGCTTTTCTCCCCTGTAACTTAAACCTGTAACTCCCAACCTAGATGATTAAAAGCACTTCTTAACAGAGCTAAGCTTGTGCACCGTATTAGAGACAGGAGATTTTTCCCACACGCACAGTTCAAACATCAGGATGGCACAAGGAGGTGAGCTGGAGCTGGTGGTTTTCTTCCTAATGCTTCCCACCTGCTCAGAGAGGAATGCTGTAGCAGCAAGGCTTCTGGCATTTCACTCCCACACCCACCCGCTGCTCCTATCTACAAGGAAATCATCTCACCCAACAACACAAAGAGAACAGTAATAAACACTTTCCAAGGGAGTGGTGGGACTTCACTGGCGCCTGGCACGGCTTTTAAACCCAACTGTGAAAGGGAGCACGAGGCTGCAGCAGGCAGGCAGGGCTGGCTACTGCCTGCACAATCCATTCCCCGCATCCACCATGAACCCCTGCAGCACAAATAGCAGCAGGAGAGTGAAGCATCCTCCACGCAAGGCAGAATGTGGCTGTTGAGCTCCCATTTTGCATGCTCCTGATGCTCACTGTGCTGCAGCTTCTCCTGCAGCTGCTGGCTGAGGGTGCTGACACGTGCTTTTATGGCTGCAGACTCAGCCAGCAAACTCCTTTCAAAGAAACATGGCTCATCCCCAGAAGCCCCGCACCAAGCTGGGGAGACAAAGCAGGGCAGGCCAAGGTTCCTTTCCAGGGATGCAGCAGGGCACGGTGTGGGCAGCACTCACCACAGAATCCCCAGGGATGCTTGCACTGCAGCTGGGCACGCAGCATGAGACAGAGACATCACTGTGGGAGGGATGCTGGGGAACATCCTGCCAGGTGCATGCAGGAGGTGAAAACACACTTGTTTGTGCTAGAGGCAACAAAATCAGAGCAAGTCCCAGCATTCAACTGAGCCAAGCAGCTCCTGTAGGGAGCAGAATCAATCGGCTGCTCAATTATGGTTTTATTTCTTTTTAAAGTCAATGGTCTGGGAAGAAAATCTCCCATTTTTGAAAAGCAAAGAAGAAAAAAAAAAAAGGAGGAGCATAAAGGTAACAGGGATGGAGCACTGGCATTGAGCAATCCAGGATATCACCCCAGCCAACACTGTGTTCTGAACACGTATAAAGCCAGGCCTCTGCTCCAGGGATAGAGCTGCTCCTGCAGGATGGCAGTTGGATAGTCAGCACCCTGCAGCAGCTCCACCAGAAGCAATTACATGATTCACAGGCAAAATTACATGCAAAACAGAAGTGAGAAACAAGAAAAATCAGAAAACCAGAGGAGCAGAAAACATGCCTTGCCCCGACAGCTTCAGTTTCTGAATGATGTGCTGACTTCCCAGCAGGGGCTCATGCCTTGCGAGAAAGCCTTGACACATTCAGCTTCCTATCATTTAGAGGAGGAGGGACCATTCCCTTCTGTCCACAGCAAGCTCTGTGCTACAGGGCCAGTACAGGAACTAGAACTCATGATACTGGAGGGAAATGATTAATAAGAGCTGGGCAGTTACCTGTGTGAACCTAGAAATAGAGCCAGTGGGAAATGGGAGATCTTTCCCACCCCAGCTCTTTGCATCACTCCATTTTGTATCCTGTTACCTGAATAGCTCCCTGAAGTGCCACCTGCCTCTCCCCTCTGCTCATCAGTCAGCTCTTCTGCCTGCTTCTCACCGCAGATCCGCTTTTGAGGCTGCCTGCTATTCTCAGAATAGCCTCCCAGTCCATGTTTGCTAAGCTGACGCCTCCTCCTCCTCCTCCATAGAGTGCCAGCCCTGCAAATTATTACAGTAATAAAGACACTGGCTGTGCTACATTTGCACTCTGTTATAAAGAACAGCCTTTCGAGCAGGAGCTCTGTGGGGACAGCACAGAGCAGTGAGGAGCTATGCAGCAGGACTGAGCCCTGATTAAGGAGCAGTCACAGCTTTCCTCCTCTCCAGCACTGCAGGTTCAGGTTTTGATTTTCTGCCATCAAATCATGCTCCCTGTTCACTTATTCCCCTCACTCCAAACACACGCACGCACAAAATTACCGATCATTCACATTCCTCTAACACACTTTAAATTCTTATCTACAAACCACAGTCCCATGTTCCAGCACTTTGCTATTCTGGTCTCTTTTCTTCCTTCAGAAGCATCTCCTTTCAATGCCATAGCCTCATTAGGTGCAGTCTGAATTGCCTGCAGCTGGAAGCACCTTGCTGATCTGGCCCAAATACTCTCTGATTTAACTTGAAAGCTTTATATGGCTCTGGTCTGACGGGACAGGGCAAGCACAGCCTTTGACACTGTGAGATTGTGGTGCTAGTGCAGAAAAGAGGATACAGCTCAACAGCATCTGCCTTAATCATATTTGATGTTGCAATCCAAGCAATGTTCTCCTAACCTTGCCCTTTTACTTGTGAATTCCTGTTGTTTTGGTTTTGTGTTTTTTTTTTTTTGTTTTGTTTTTTAAAAGACAAAAGTAATTGCATCTATACTTGTCCTCCATCTCCAACTGATATCAAACTGTGAATGATAATGAATACCTGGACTTTGATTCCAGTGTGGTTAATCAATACAAGCCTCATTTGACAGAGCTGGGTCCAACCCACTCACCTGAACAGAGGAGCAGCCCAGCTCTGGGAATTCACTCTTTCTCCCCCAGATTTCTATAACCATACACAAGTACAAAAGACCAGCCAGTGCTTGTGTGCATTTTCTCATCACAGATGTACTGCCAGGCAGGGTTTTGTCACCTCAGAACAGCTGGTGAGCTGCTTCTCTAACCATAATTTCTGGCTTTCTGTTGCTTACGAAGAGAAAACCTCCAGGTGTAAACACTGAGGCCAGGTAAGGTGGGCTGGGAATTGAGAATCCACTCGCAGGAGCAGCAGGTGAAAAACAACCACAGTTGCTGCTTCCTAACACAGTTATGCTAAAAAGCTTTCTAAACCATTCTGCATACATTACAAGCTTGCCGCTTTGACAGAAGAAATAAAATCCCTTGATAGGATTTGTGTGTAATTAGCTGGTATATTCATTTAACAGGTCTAATTCAGAGATCAGCTGTGTGTGAAAAGTGCACCAGGTTTCAAATCTGCATGGAGTGCAACCAGCTTAGACCAATGCCTCATGAAAGGACAATTTTGCACAGGAGGAAGCATTCACCATGGACTGAGCTGCAGCTGGTAAATTTGGTATTTATAGCAAAGCTCTTCTTAAGAAGGGCTTGACAGAGGAGACGAATCTCATAAGGAGAAGCAGTTGCCAGCCATCCAACAAAGCAGGCATGTTGTCACTGCACCAGTTATTGTCTTTGCTGCTTTGTTGCAGCAGCCAGCTGTGCCTGCATTTGCTTTCAAAGCCCAGCTGCTGAGCTGGCTGCAGGGCCAGGGCAAGTCAAAGCCATGGCTGGGGGTGGCACGTACCTCAGTCCCCACAGGCTTACTGCAACTCTGCAAAACACAGCTCTGGTTCCAAACAAACACAGCCTGGACCAAAGAGCTCAAACATGGAGGCTCTCCTTGCTGTCAAAGTGAGCAGGTGGTAGGGCTATGAGCCGCACTGCCCTATGAGCCCAGCTTTGACAGGGGCTACTTGTGTCAGGAAAAAACTGCATCATACAAGACATCATTTTCCTCCCTCCATAGCTTCCCTTAGAGGAAAGATGCCAAGAACTCTTTTCTTTCTGAGGGGTGTTTAGCATTCTTTGCAACTTGCAGTTTCTCCAGACTTCCCACCAAATGAAGTATTTTACAAGTGCCAACAACAGATGAGTCTTTCTAGTAAGAAAACATAGATCAATAGACACTATAGAAGCCAGGCCTGCCCATGAACAGCCCCCTGTGTGCTAAATCCTGTCACAGCCATTACTCATGCTAGCATGAGGCACAGCTAACATCTCTGGCAACACAGCTGTCTGTTTGGCTCTGTACTGGCAGGCCTGTACCTTTCCCCCCATCCTCTGCTGCAGATGTGTTTAGGGATCTCACAGCCCTCACAAATCATTTGGTAGCATTGTACTCTTCATAATGATTTCTGAAATCAAATTTATTTTCCCCAACCTAAACTGGAGATGTTTAACTTGAGGTTTTGGTAGCAAGCACTATGCAACATCAGGGGCATTAGGCATGCCATTTCCCTCCTTACTGATTTAAACTACAGAATTATTTGCAACAAAACGAAGCACTGCAACACAGGCAACAGCCACAGTGGGGCACTGCTGTGCTCCTTACTACACTGATTCCCAGCCGTGGGTGCTTTGATTATTTGAAATTGGAGTCATTGAAGTGAATCAAATTCATCTCCTCCATAATAACTGATTTATGAGGAAAAGATCATAAGCCCTAAGAGTTGGCTTGAACAACCCCTCCCTCACTTATGCACCATTTTCCCTGTCTGGTCAGGTTTTAACATTCTAACTCCTCCCTGCTGAAGGCTCACCCAAGCAGCACTGGTGGCTCTTCAGACAAAAAGGCATTCTTCATCTCCAAGATCAGCACTGACTGGGAACGAGCTGTGCTTGGCAACTTCTCTCCCACTTGAAGCAGCAGAGCTGTGACCTGAACAAAGAAAAAGCTTTTGGAAATACAAATATTAGTTCCTAAGTCTTTGTTTACAGCCATCTGTTTTCCAACAGCTGGAAAGGCCCTGAAGTCTTCTTCCTTCTCCCCCTGCTCCCTTTCCCCATGTGAAATACAGTACCTAACTGCTAATAGGGTAAAAATTAAGTGCAGCTATTACATCCATTTTCAACTATAACTAGCATTACAGTGCTATTACTGAACATAAAACCAATTGCTGTATTTAACTAAGGTTCTAATTCAATATGGCACCCCACTCTTATTGGACTTTCTTGTGCTGTTAGATAAAAATCTTTACAGACTACACAACAATCTTCCAGAAACACTGGACAACTTATTTCGTGTGTAGCTTTTTCCTTACTTTACCTCCCCCCTCCACTTCACAGGGCAAGGGTTTGCAACAGTGCTGCTCCACAATTCAACCAAGGCTGCAAAATTCACTTGCAATATCACTAACTGTCAGCTTCTTGCTATGCATCAAGGCTATCACTATTTTTTTTCCACTACTGAAGAGATTAACGAGCAGACATCAGCAGCAGCCTATTGTAAATGTCAATCACTTGCTAGGACACAACTCACCCTCTGCTATGTTAAGGGAGTCCTGAGCTTTCCTCTTCCACTCCAGGGTTATAATTGATCTCTTAGTTAGAAACCTACTCCTAGTCCTACTTCTACACAACTAAATATATCCTTAAGGCTACTTCTTGATTACAGACATACATTCAACTAATTGTCTATTGGTCACAAAGCAATTTAAATCCACCTTCCAGCCACAGTCCGTCTCAGTCAGCACAACTTCAAACAGGACATGTTTAACAGAAGGTATCCATCTTCCTCAGCCTCTTCCAAAACAACTCAAAGTCACACCTTGTTGGGTTGTTGGATGCTTTTATTTGTTACATGTAAAAACACTACTATTCCTGTTTGCAGGTACCTCTTACTGCATTGCAAGTCACAGCTCCACACACTGAAGAACAGACAGGCAGAGAAGTGTTTTTGCCCAGTGGTAGAAGGTCATGGTTCCAGAGGTTTTTAACCACACAAAACCCCACTGAGACTGTTCTAGAAAAGCAGTAGAGCATTACAAGTAACAGATCAGAGCTGGTGAGAACACTAGGTAAAGGAGTCAGCTAGGGGGAAGGGAGAGGACCTGCAAACTTAACTTCCTTCAGCTGCCCTTATCTTTCTAATACAGGAAACTGTGATCTAAACAGGTGACTAGTGCTTTAAACCAGAACAGGGTTGCATGATCCAAACAGCTCAGTTGATACGAGGGTTCCTGAAGTTTCTTCCAGCAAAACGGGCCTTGCTGCCAAGCTCCTCTTCAATTCTGATGGAAAGGCAACAAAATGCTGGTATGAGCAGTCAGTGCAGAGCTGCTTTAGCACAGCTGCGAGCCTTACACTGAACAACCTGATCTGCCTGGTGCTAACAACACTGTAACAATACAATACTACTAACAATACACAGCCACAAGTCCATTCCCTCCAAGTAACTTCAGAACTCACAGATACTCCACTACATTGGTTGCTATCTCCTAAGTAATCCTGCTCAAATACTTCAAACTCTTGTCCAAGGGAAATGTCTCATGCAGAGAGGAGGACAATTTCTCAGAGACATAACATTACAGGATGCTTTGTGTAACATTCCTATTTTATCTCCACTCTGATAATAACTAATCCAACTCACCACTGAGCCAACCACCAACCCAGAAGTATCTCTGCCAGTGTCAGTTTATGTACTTCTCCATCTCAGAAGGTGAGCAGCTTAAGAGCAAGCTGGACCCAAATGCAGACCCATTTTATGTCAGGCCTAACTCACAATCCTTTTCCCACTGTGAGTCTCACCTCAACAGCTGGTTGTACTTGGCTAGGCGCTCAGATCGGCAAGGGGCACCAGTTTTGATCTGAAAGGGAAACCAAAATTCATCAGTAACTACAGCAGAAGCAAGGCCACAGATGCAAACAGAGCTACTCTATTCAGAGCAATCAACAATGGCAAGCTTTATTTTCAGCATCAGGCTTTGAAATCCTGTACACTCAATCAAGATAAAGTTCGGGAGCAGTAACCAGCGTTCATTCACTAACAGATTCACTGCCTGGAAATCCTGACACACCCAATAGTGAAATTTCTTTCAGATTTTTTTTTAATTCCTGGTTAAAGGTGAGTTTACACAAGATAATACGTTCCAGTGTCACATTCCCATGAAGCAAATGATCTTCCTGCATATAGAAGCAGGAACTCTTCATGCTTTAAGTCACAGAATAGCCCATCTGCAATGCATCATGGCTTTATCATATTATCTCATCAAGCAAGAAGGCAAGTCACAGCAGCTACAGATACAAACCTGACCAGTGCAGAGACCAACCACCAGATCAGCAATGAAGGTATCTTCTGTTTCCCCAGAACGGTGACTCACCATCACACCCCAGCCATTGGACTGGGCAAGCTTGCAACTGGAAGAGATAAGCAAAGCATCACATCATTCTCATTTGCACAGCAGCCTTTGCTCTGGTGAGGCTGCCAAGCACCAGGTATTCCCAGATTTGGCAAGACAGAACTGCTTTTCAGTACATGTGAAAGCTTGGAGCCACACAGCTGCTTTTACATGTGCTTACACCTAGTGTCTGACATGCCTATATGATTTGGAGGATGTGCAGGTACGGGTTTTACTTGCCAATATTCTGAGTTCACAATTGTTCATCCCTTCACAAATGCCTCATCAGATTTCTATTCCACTAGACTTTGCTCAGCCCCCTCAGCTATACAATTCCTTATGCAACACAGGATCCCTTACTCATGGTAAGAAAAGGGAGAACTTACGCTTGCAGAGACTCTGTCACAGAGCCAATCTGGTTGACCTTCAGGAGCAGGCAGTTGCAAGATTTCTCCTCCACAGCCTTGGCAATACGCTTTGGGTTGGTCACCGTCAGATCATCGCCAACCACCTGGATGCCAACACTGGCAGTGAACTTCTTCCAGGCAGCCCAGTCATCCTGGTCAAAAGGGTCTTCAATGGACACCACTGCAGAGGGACAGAAGGAACTTCAGGGTACAGGCTGCTTTCAAACAAGTATTACCCATGACAACTTCCAGGAAGCTCACTGCTCTTGATCTGCATGTAAGGGAGGCTGCACCTCAACTCTCCCTTTCCTTCAGCAATCAACCCTTATTATCTGCTACTAATATGAGCCTGGAACTTTGGAACTTACATGGGTAGTTCTTCACAAAGCCCTTGTACAGGTCAGCCAGCTGGTCAGGAGAAATGTATCTGCTGGGATCATCAGGGGATTTGAAGTCCAGGTCATACTTTCCATCGCGGTAGAACTCTGAGGCAGCCACATCCATGCCAATGACAACCTTGTCAGAGTAGCCAGCCTTGCCAATAGCAGTCTTCAGCAACTCCAGAGCTGAAACATTGAAAGATAACTTTGAGATCTTGTTGAACACCTTAATACAAAACTGTTCTTTTGCTAGCAGCACATTCACTTGGGCAAGAATTTCTATTACTCCCTACAAAAAGCCTGAAGGGCACACAAAAGGATCTTCTGAAATAACTGGAACAGGATACTTGAATACTGTGCTCAGATTTTAATACCTGAGACAGGGATTGCTAATCTCTTCAGGCAGGACCACAGTCCAAGAAGGTGAAGACTAGATGATACTACATCATCTTTCAGCTTTATGAACGTGGGCAGAAAGCAGTCACTATCCTCAAATCCCTTTAAACCCCAGACCAGGTGCTGTTTGTAACAGAAGGTTACACCTAAATACACTAGATACAATGCACAGCTTGCTACTGCACAGGGCACCTTCTCTTCACATCTGCTGATCTCCTCTTGTACACAGCTGGCAATTTAACTCTCCAGCACAAGTATCTACATACCACCCACTGTGCTTCTGTTTGCTTTAAGCAGAGTCCAAGCAATGAAATTCAGTACATTCACAACCAGGAAGACTCTTCAAGCATTTCCAACTCCAAGCCTAACTGCCAGGTCAGCCAAGCTATTTACAGTAGGAAGCTTACATGAAGTATTTTTAAAGATACTAATATGTCATACAAGCTGCAAGAGCAGCTGCTACCAGCAACACAGATTCCTTGGACTGTAATAGTCATCCAAAGTCATCTTCATTGATGTCTGCTAGTGTACAGACCTTGTAAAAGCTGCATGCTCCTGCAGGACTCAAACACACCTATTTTCAATACTGGCTCCTCACCTTCAGTATCAGAGAAGGCAACTGCAGAGGCCAACAATATAACTGGCAGCTTTAAACCATGCAAGTGATCACAGAGTTGTAGTACTGTACTGGCTTACTATCAGCTCCATACAGAAAGCAGAAAATAAGCCCCTTCTGGAGCACATTTTTTTGGTAGGAACAAGCATTTGACTTCCCATAAGACAGACTGTGTCCCCACTTCCTTGAAGGCCTCTGAACAGAACTGTCTGGCTGTGGAGGCAGTGAATGCCTCAGCCTCCCAAGTTGACCTGAATGCAACCTCACATATCACCCATTACAGTTCAAACTGCTCTCCTTTGTCAGCAAAAAGAAAACCACAGCAATTCCACTCACCTCTGACTACTGACATTAGAAAACTCAAAGATACACTGACATGCCCACATCACCCTTTTCAAGTGCAAAGTGCAAAGACTGCTTCAAGCCAGTACAGAAGTGGTGAGGAAGGCACACCACCTAGACTGGACCACATCCATATAAGATCTTAGAAATCTCCAGAGCAGAAGCAGAGCAAAGAAACAGCAGCAACTGGTTAGGTCTCCTCCTGCACTAAGATCATTTTTACCTTCTTTATTTTCAAGGATATTGGGGGCAAAGCCACCCTCATCACCCACGTTGGTTGCATCCTTGCCATACTTCTCCTTGATAACATTCTTGAGATTGTGATAGACCTCTGCACCAATGCGCATCGCCTCCTTGAAGTTGTCAGCACCCACAGGGAGGATCATGAACTCCTGCATAGCCAGCTTGTTGCCAGCGTGGGAGCCACCGTTGATGACGTTGAAAGCCTTGAAGTAATCCAAAGGAAAAGTCATTTAACGTATTTCATTGTGAGCAGACAACAGCAAGAGATACTCCACTATCAAGATAATTTAACCCAAGAGCAAATGACATTGCAAGCACTTGGTCAGATCTTGCCTCTAGCCAGTCTTATAAGGAAACTTACAGGAACAGGCAGAATGACTTCGGGGTTTCCAGCCAGGTCGGCGATGTGGCGGTACAGGGGGACACCCTTCTCAGCAGCACCAGCTTTGCAAACAGCCAGAGAAACACCCAAGATGGCATTGGCACCAAATTTAGCTGAAATAGGAACAGAAATATTACATTTTCCTGAAGAGATTCAGCAGTATCAGCACAGTCATGGTCTTGGGAAGGTAAGTGCACAGCATAAGCCATTTACCTTACTAGAAACAACGTGCAGCACATCAGACCTATATAACAGCCTTAACACAAAGCCCACTTACATTTGTTCTCTGTTCCATCCATTTCCAGCATCAGTTTGTCTATCTTTTCTTGCTCCACCACATTGATATTCTGCAGAGAGAAACAGGCAAAACATTGTGTGAAGAGCAACATGGCTCAGTGAACTCCCACCTGCCCACTGCAGCTTAATTTCCCTGGCAGGCATTAGGAACTGCTTAAGCACAACTACCAACAGTAACCTAGTTCTTACTGCTACCAAACAGCAGCTTCTTCTGGTCACTTCCAACAGATCACAAGGCTGACCTAAGCTTGACACATCAAAAGCTTCTTTTGTTCTTCACATTCAGAGCTGTAAGGCCAGGCTCTCACACTGCTTAACTGCAGAGTTACACTACTATGAGCCTGACATGGGGCAAAGCTCCTATTTGTGACCCCTGCTCCCTTACTGCAAGCTCAAAGACAACTGGCTTACAAGCCCATCTGTAACTCAGTGCATACCGTTAGGACGTGCAATCACTTTATGCATTATCACCATCTTGCCCCTTCATTGGCAGCTAGGGCTCAGTGCTCACAAAAGGCACCAATGTCTCTCAAGTCAACTTCACTATGATTCCTTTAAGACTACCTTCCAAATTAGCCTGGACAAAACCCAGCCACCAGCACCGCGGCCCTCCTCTCACCTCCCTCCATTCAGCCACCCTTTTAAACATAAAGCAGTTTGCATCTTAAATGCACTCCACTGAGAACTCCAGGTGCTGAAGTGCTGCTGCACACTGCTGGAGATTCTTCTGATTAAGTGTTAGAGATGCAATCATTAAGGGAAGCCATTACTGTAGGTCAGTTTTTTCTCATGCACTCCAATACACAGGCTAACATCCCCCAGGTAATACAGTTCCTGTACCTGCCTCTAGAGAGAAAACACATCAGCTAGGATGCACTGGACTGGCATTAACCGATGTTAGCAGAAGACAGATTGCTCCTACCTTGCTAATCAGTGCAGGTGCAATTGTTTTATTGACGTGCTCAACAGCTTTTGAGACACCTGGAAAGAACAAGCAAATCAGACACTGGTCAACCACACTCGTTACGCAGGCATTAGTAGATGATCTCAATACCATCTCATGCTATTCAAATCCCAGTTCAACCTGAGCTCACTGCTGAACATGTAAAGACACCATCTCAACTGAATGGAAGTTGCATGAAGTATCATCTAGAAATGCCTGCTGCAATGTTAGTTTGCAAGACCATGCACTGGAGAGGTCTGTCCAAGTGACAAGGTTGCACTGAAAGCACATCCATTACCTGTGTACACAATGCTGTCGCCAGGAACTCGTTAACATATTTAACAGCTCTGGATACACCTGACAGAAGCGAAATGGACAAGAGAATCAAGGAAGAGATGAAGGCTCACAGCCAAAGACAAAAATCAATCATGCAAGAAAAAGCAAAGGTCACAAATAGGAAAACAGACCTACAGATCCCCAAGTGTCTGACACTGAGCAGTAGTCCAGAAACAAAAGAGATCAGAGGGCAGAGGAAGTTGTGCAGCAGTCAGGCAGGCTGTGTTTTTGTTCTTGCCACCATGGTTTGATACTGCAAAATCAATTGCAGACCAGAACCATGAGTGGCCAAGTGACAGCACTTAGAATAGGTTTTAGGAGAGCCTGCTGCTACCCATTGGTAGACTGGTTGAGTAGGGGGAAAGGAAAAAGCTTTGCCGGGAAGTTAAGCATGCAACAGCTCAGGCATTTATTTGCCATCGTTTTTATTTGCCACTCCTGAAGCATCACCTCAGCACATCCATTTCACACTTGATGCAACGCCAAAGGAAATACAACTTCTGTACCCATAAGAATTCAAGTGGGCTGTTACCACAGCAAGGAAGAGCATGTGAACACAGCACCTTTTTAGTCTCTGCGGACCATTGCAAGGTAAAAAAAGAGCTCCAAAACAAGAGCTCGCTTCTTTCCCATAAGCACAGATCAGTTGCCAGCTACCAACATCAGCCTAAGGAATGCTGTCATGTCTGTGCAGCATTTAAATACCTCTGAAAACCCAAGCTTCAGAACCCAAAAAATGCTGATTAAGCATACCCTGAACCGCGTTAATTGCCTTTCAGACAGTTCAAGTCTAGAACTTTATATTACAGGAGACCTTCCAGCTATCTGTAACTCATTCCATATGGTGAGGTGTTTCTTATCTCATTACTTGCCAGGTGATACAAAACCCTGAGCTGTGGCAGCCTACTGAGGAAACTCAGGCTATGCTGTCTAGTTAACTGCCCATTAAGTGGCTACAGGATCAGGTTTAGCAGCTCTAAGCACACACACAGCACCTGGGCTAAGTACACATTTATATTGCTCAGGGAAAAGAGCCTTAAGTGGATAGCAGAAGCTCTTTCTGTTCTTTGGTATATTCAGTCATCTGCAGTTTATTCTGCTCTGCAGCAGTAGCCATCATGGATCTTAAGCAGTGATTACCCACTCTGACTGCTCACTCTTAATAGGCACAAACTATTTCAGCTTCCTTTCATCTGCCTGGCAAGGAAAGTTTGGAGTAAAGACAATTAACCTTACAACTGAGAGAACTGATTGCATAGAGTTGGAAACTATCACCAATACTCTTAGGTCAGCAAATTAAGGTGGAGTCCTGCTGTCCAAGTCCTAAAAGTAACTGAAGAATTGCTACTAAGAAGTTTATGAATGTCCTCTTGGACACTGTTACTCATTCCCATCCATGCTACTTTCTACACCAGTCTTCTGACTGTTCAGTTACTTTCCAGGACATCAGTCAGCAGGCAATTAAAATATAGTAACTAAAACAAACTTCAGTATTATGACTACCCACAGTGAAAGGCAAAAGTCAAATGGCTTTAGCTCTGATTCAGCCTGAAATGGAAGCATTTCAGTGGTTATTCTTGTAGCATTGCATGTTTCCCATTGCCAGCAGTTGGCACGAACTACAAGTTCAAGAGTCTGCATGTTGGGATCTAACGAGTTTTACAGTGCCACAGTAGACACATTTAACAATGGTTGTTTGATGTTCTTCTATTATGAGATCTGGTGACTAGCTGCAGTGAAGCACTCTGTACCTTACACCAGCACGTAAGGCAACAAGAAGTGCAACACTTAAATATGTCTCAGCATGCAGTACTACAGACACGCTCAGCCAGCTGGCACCTGAGCCCCACATGCACTGCTGGAAGCAGTCACTCTGCCCAGGCCTCTGGGAAACCCTGCAGTTTGTGCCTTACCTTGACTCCAGTTGCACAGCCTATGTGCAGGTATGCACATCTTTCATCACTTCCACTTCATTGCCACGCCTTGTACAGGCTATGGGAGGCAGTGAAGGAGCCCAGGTTTCTTCTATTGCAATCTAGCCTAACTTCAGCAGCAATGCAATGCTTCTATGGTAACAAGCCAAGCCAGGCACCCATACTCAGGTTTACCTTTCCCCAGGTAGCGTGTCTTGTCATTGTCACGAAGCTCCAGAGCTTCATAGATTCCAGTTGAGGCACCGCTTGGAACAGCAGCTCTGAACAGACCTGTTTATAACAGAAAGAATTGCCTTAGCACATGGAAAACCACCAAGCATGCTTCACCCACACATCATCTCAACCTTCCACATGCTTGCACCCACAGAGATAGGGGAGGTCATAGCTAAATCAGATCTTGGTGATCCTGCACAATTTGTCTGCTCCATTAGTGTCACCAATTCTACAGCGTCTCCCCACAGCAGGCTTTCACTCCCTCAGACAAATATATATTCTCTTCCTGTGTGAATTTCAACTGTGTTCGGAAAGCTACCCATTCACCTTCTGATACAGCAGGTTTATTCAATGAATCTATTTCTTAGGCCAGTCTAGCCACTGAGCTCTTAAGCTCTTGTGAGATGTGGCACATGAGACAATTCAGAGACCTGTTTTGCTCATCTGAGCTCTTCAGACCATTCATTCTTCCAATTAAGGGTGCTGAACTTGAAGAGCAAATTGGAAGGCTGGCATCTTGAACAACAGGCCAAACAGACTCCATCTCCTGCCTTTCCCTTATCCCACTTAGGCCAAGAGCTTAGCAGGGGAAATCTCATTAAATGATTGCATTAATCTTTTGAGGCAAAAAGATCAGCTATTTAGTTAGTGTATTACAGCCATTGTATTTGCTCATTCCACTGAACCATGCTGGCCTGTGCCTGTATAATGCCTTTGTCAGATCCTATCAAATATGGTCTGAACAACTAACAGAAACCAAGGAAAAAAAATCATAATAATTAGAAATATAAGATGTTGTATGTAAAAACACCATTAGAGAAGATGCTGGGTCCTGCCTAATTACCTGTGCAGAAAAGAAAACCTTACCCAGGATTCAATCCCACAGCAGAAGACCTTCATTATAGAGCTTGAAAAGCTAAACATGCTCAAGTGCAGTCAAACAGACTTAAATGAACACAGAGAAACTAAATCCATTAGGAACTGCTTAGGGACAGGAAGAAGGTGTTAACAGAGTTGGCCAATGCTATCCAAGTTAAGCTCAGGACAAGGGGAGGGAGGCACATGACACTGTTTGCATTAACACTTGTGCAATGTAGACAAATATCTGCTAAGGACTCACCCTTGTTGGTGTAGAGGTCTACCTCAACAGTGGGATTTCCACGAGAATCAAAGATTTCACGGGCTTGGATCTTAAGAATGGACATCTTGAACACCTGCCAAAAGAGTTGAGCGTTAATTCATAACCAGCAGTGCCACCAGCAGTCATGGGAACAACTCAGAAACACTGCTTTTCACTTCAAGTAAGAAAACATTCACTGCTTGCCTAGAGCACTACACAAGGAGGAAAAGAACCTCAGCCTAAGCAGAAGAACCATTTAAAACCAGAAGTTTGATATGCTGAGCATATCAAAGTAATCAGTCAAGTAATCCCAATACAGGAAATTACTGCAGCTAGCTAGAATTCTTTTTGCTAAAAGACTCGAGGGCTCTTAGTACACACTGCAGCTGTCCAGAGCCCAACGTAACCTGTCTTGAAATAGAAACACCCACAGCTCTAAGCACTAAGTTCTGCCCTTTCTTAAAAGGAATACATACAGGAATAGCCTTTCCTCCCACAGGGAACACAGACCACAGCAACCCTTGAGAACTTCCTCCTGCCCCCATCTCACATCCCCACACTTAAGAAAACTGCTGTAACAAATGCCTTATATAAGCTCAGACAGTACTTTAAAAATCAAGTCAGATGAATGCCTGTAAGCCATGGACCAGCACCAAAACCAGTTCATCTGCAGAGAAAGCTCAGCCTCAGAACCATCTGGAAGCCAGCTTCTGGCATGCCCGTGTGGGTGGCAGCTCTGTGTGACAGCACAGTCACGAATCTCCTCTCACTTACTGAGATGACAGGCTCTCAGCAGTGCTGCTGCTTGTACCAACACAGGAGGAAGGCAGTTTCACCACCTTCCTCCCTCCACAGGAACGTTTTCCTCCCCCCCATTAAAAGACAGGTAGCCATTCAGTTTGCCCCCCTGGATCAAATGGCCCTTCAAACTGCCTTGCCTCTGAGCAGCTGACTGTACAAAGCAGCTCAGATAGTTTAGACACCCTTTGCCTTACTGTAAGACTCACACCCTGACAGATGATACAACTGTCCTAAGATGCAGAGCAAGCTGGCTCCAACTGCCCTCCATACAGTCACGACTTAACTTTAATCAGTGAACATACAAGCTAGAGACAAATCCCTGCAACTTCCATGTTAGGATTCTCATCTATGCAGATTGAGCTTTCTGCCACATGCTCCAAGCAACCACTAAAGGAGAACAATCCCCACTTATCTGAAAAAGGCTTTTGCAGCTTCTTCTACTGGCACCTGCTGTGCCTCACTTTCCTTTTCAGAACCAGATCTGCTGCAAGACATAAGGTGCTCTGTTCTCTGAAAGCACTGGCAGCTCACAAGGAAGTCTTAGTGCAATGCAAGAACTGCCTGTTCACCTTCACAAAGGTGTCACCCCAGCAATACACGCTGCTGGAGCTTCCACTGGTACCCCAGGTCTGACATTACTCAAATGTCCTTGGAAATGACCTCCCCAATAGTCCCTCCCTGTTCTTTTTTTTAGAGGAAGGCATTTCACAGCAATGCACCATTCCAAGAATTCCCTGCCCTTTTTTTTCTCTCCTCGTTTTCATGTCCACTCACTTCTGTATTCAAGAAACTGTTTTCCTACTGAGTGTTCCCCCAGGTAAAGCTGGTAGCGTTCAGCTCACCACAAGCTATGGAGATGCGTTCTGCCTCCATCTATGCAGACGGAGAACCCACATAGGCCTAGCTGCAGGAAGGCTAACTGTACACAGGTTGGACAGCTGTGTGGCCTCTCCAGACCTTTGTACTTTGTGATGGAGCTAGACAAACACACCGATAGCAGAGGGGTCCTTTATGCACATATTGCCTTAAACCTTGTTTTGTACTCTAATCTGCTGGCAAGGTCAGAGCCTCCCTTTGGATTCCCAGGCCTCGCTGGGAGCAGCCATGTCATTACCTCCTCCAAGGCATCAAGTCCTATCAGTCATCACCTACTCCCTGATGCTGTGCTCTGCACAGGGAATGCAATATTCCAACAATAGAGCAGGCTGCTCTAATTAAAGTTACAATGATTTGCAAGCTCACTGCCAATTTTATTACCAAGAGATTAATGCATGGAAGCTATTTTGCAGCCACGTTTCTCTTAACACATGCATTTCTCTTCACACATCACTGCAAGAATCAGTATGGAGAATAAAAGCGAGTAGTAGTTTGGCCACAGAACTAGCCTAATTAATTGAGAGAGCTTATCACAGAGCTGCCATGCAGTTATCAGTGACACTTACACGCTTTAAGTCTGCAACTCTCATACGACCACCCTGAAAGAAAAAATAACCTTACTGCTCATTAATCCCTGGCCTCACCGGCTTAAATCCGAGCAAACGCTCTGCCTGGGCCAAACCCGGCACCTCCTGCTCTCGCTCCCACGTGGTGCCGGCTCACCAGCACAGCACGCCGCGAGGCAATTTAACACCGTGCGGCACGGAACGACTCAAAGGCTCGCCGGCTCCTTCCTCCTCATCAAGATGGAGGCCTGGATCCGCAGCCTCTCGCTGCGCGACCGCCTGCACCGCTTCCTGCCGCAGCCCTGCCCCGTGACTCAGCCGCGTGTAACGGCACAGAGGCCAAGATCCTCTCGGCAGACGCGGTTTTTCCGTACGCGAGTTGCCCGCAGATGGGCATCGTATTACGGGGGGCCGCACCCCGCAGATAAACGGGATTGAATCCCGCCCGGAGAGCCCAAGCGCCCAGATTTAGGCGTTGACGTAAGACATTCAATATTTGACATGAAGCTGAAGGACATCCAGCGCCGCTAAAGAGGGGAAAGGTCCAAAGCGCGACTCGCCGTCCGAGACGTGCTGCTTAATCATTAAGAGACAGACGTTAATCGCCGCCGGGACGCACCGCGCTGCCGCCCCCCGCAGCCCAGCGGATCGGCACGGGGCCCGCAGGCCGACCGACCGCTCGGCTCCGGTCTGAGAGGAGCAGCGGCCCCCCGCAGCTCAGTTCAACCCGCCGCCCTCCTCCTCCCCCCAGCCTAACCCAGCCCCCCTCTCACCTCTCCGCACCCGGCTCAACGCTGACTGAGAACGGACGACTGCGCGCACGCCAGCCTATACCCACCTCATGCAGATGAGTTGCCCGCCTCCCACCTCCTATTGGCCAGCTCGGCCACCTACGGCTTCTCTATTGGACAATCCTAACGCATGCTGATCTTCCATTGGTCGGCACCGCCTCGCGCCAGCGGCGATTCAGAGGGCGTGCGCTACGTGCCGAGGCAGCCTGCCGGGCTGTGCACACGGCGCGTGGAAAATCCCAGTGGGGGGGGCGGGCGCGCGGGTTCACGGCGGGAGGCGGGAGCGCGCGCTGAGCGCGGGAAGCGGCGGTGCTGCGGGGAGCGAGCGGGGTGCAAGGAGCGGGAGCTGGGTGTGCAGGAAGGGTTTTTTTCTCCTTGTGCACCAAACCACTGCAGGTCTGCTCAGAAAGCCAGGGACATCGACGCACAGGGTTTCTCTGCAGCTTTGTGCGTGAAAAGAAAATGATTCTCGTGCGCGTGTGCGTGGGTATTGGGGACGTTTATTTTGCTTGCGGTGTATGCAAAACCCCAACTTTTTGCACGAACTCGGTGCTGCACTGCCCCCGAAATCACTGGCTGGGCGTAAAGGTAAAGGCATGCATGCACAGGAGGGGATCCAGCCCAGCCCCCGGGCTGCAGGGAACAAAAGGTTCTGGCTGTGCACAAGGAACTGATGCCCCAAAGACACGTGCTTGGGGACCAGCAAATACATCAGAACAGGGCCCAACAGCAAGCCCTGGCGTTAGGAATTTGCCCAGAGAATATTATGCACAGTAGCACTGGCCAGGAAGTTTAAATAAAATAAATTAAAAAAAAAAAAACTGGAGTCGAACTACTGCTTTATAGGCACATCTCTCGTTGCATGCCAACCCCCACAGCTGTGTGTCACAGCCTTTGTGTCACAGCCTTTGTGTCGCGTTCAGGGCAGCAGCAAGCAAGCAGCGAGCACAGCATCCTCCTGCTTGCAGCAGCTGAGAGGTGAAGCTGCACCGTGCCTCGTGGAGGCAAGCAGAGGTCCGGGCTGCTCTGCTTTCCCTCTGTAAAGAAGAAATGAGAGCATCCCCGAGGCTATGAGCTGTCTGGCTGGCAGAGTTCCTGTGGCAGTCCGGGCTTGTTACTGCTTAATGCTATCCTGAGCAGAATTTTTGGCAGGGGGGCATGTGGCTAATGGGGCACACTGGGAAGGAACACATTTTGGCACCTTAAAGCTGTGCAGCTGTAATCTGCCCTGACAGCCCAGCAGCTCCACACCAACACACAGTGCTGGGCACCCATACAGCACTGCAAAACTCACCTGCGCTGCAAGGCCAGGCTGCATGATGTGTTATATGCAGTGCATGCAGCTTATTCCACTGCTTGCAAGGAGCTCATGGTTCCAACCACCAGGATGCTTGGGGAATGGAACCTCTGCAGGCCAGGACTTGTTCCCCAGCTCAGTCATACACCCAGCAGCTCCATGCAGAACAGGCTGCCTTCCAGGGCGTGAGCTTTTGCTCTGTGCATGCATTTCCTTAAGACTGCGGGGATCTCTCTTCCTTCCTCAGTGCACAGCTGAAGGGCAAGTGCTCCTCAGCTCAGCTCTGCCAGCTGGGCCCTATTTCTATAGGATTCTTCCAAAAAGCACTCCTGTGAACCAGCAGCCTCGCAACAAGGCCTTCCTGAGTGCATCTCCCACCTGCAGCCCTTGGGGGCTTTGAGGAACGCTCGCTGGAAAGGTAACAGCACTGCCCAGCACTGCTTCTATTGCACATCTCGCATGGCTTCTCAGGTGTTCTTCTCTTCCAGGCAATCCAATCCCCTTCTGACTTTCTACCTTCTCATCCCCCTCTGCTGTCATGCTTTAGCCTTGCAGCCTCTGGGTGATGAAATACTGTCGATTTTAGTGTCATGCTTTAGCCTTGCAGCCTCTGGGTGATGAAACACTGCCGATTTTAGGCATGAGAATAGCAAAATGACCGGAGGTGACAGACTGATGTCTTTCTTAAAGTGCATAGCTTGGCTCTTCTAGTTCTCCTTTGTCCTCCTGGGGTTTGGCAGCTGGGCCGCTGGGTGCTCTGGGAATGGTCTCAACCTCCTGACTTCAGGCACTGCCCAGCTGTGCTGCTCAGCCCAAGCAGGGTGATGCTACCAGAGCACCTTTCCCAGCAGCTACCTATCAGAGATTGAGATCTGAGGGTAAACTGGAAGCTTTTGGAGCAGTTGGATGTGAATTCCAAGCTCTGTGCAACCTGAGCCCTGGTCTGGTCATCCTGCTGGTGGGCGAGTGGTCAGCTGCTGTTGGGAGATGGTGTTTGGTACTGAACTAAGAATGGGAGCCAGCGGACAGTATGGGCGAAACAAATAACAGCTCCTTTGTTGTCTGAATGAGTGCACAGCACTCATGCAAAAAAAAAAGGTTATCAAGCAGGCTTCTCTGCTGCAGAACAGGTATGGCACAGACAGGGAGGATTTACATTTCCTTCTCGATGCTCTCCTGCCCTAAAAATCAACCAGGTTCTCATGGGAAATGCTCTCAGCTCCCGTTGCACAGGCCGTGGTGAAGGCAGTGGAAGTGTGCAGCCTCTCCCGGTGTGCTGGTGGCATTGCCCACCCATCTGTCCACCAAGCTGTGGAATGTTAGGAAATTAATGCTTGCACAGCCCTTTGGAGGTGCAGAGTGCAGTGGATGGGCTCATCCCAAACCTCACTGCATTGCCTCTGGCCACTGGATGTCACAGCTGCTCAATGCGCCGTGCAGCTCATTTTTGGCAGCAGGGATGTGCTCTGGGGAAGTGCAGAGCACCTGCAGCCCTACTGAGGTCAGGTGAAACATCCCAGCTACAGCATGTTGCAAAAGCTCCCCTAAGGATGAATTCCCTGCCAGCCCCAGCTCCTGGCTCGCTGTCGGCTGCTTTTATCCCAAGCCAATCAGTGGAGTGCACAGGGTGATGGGCAGCTGTGGGGTCACTGCACCCTCTTGGTGCAGCTCATGCTCTGTGCTGCTGTCTGGAATCCAGGAGTGCAACCAGGTATAAACACTGAAGTGTCTCCTCAGCGGATTTCAAGGCTTATTTACCCAAGCAGATCCACACGGATTAGGGAGTGCATCGCAGGGCACGTTTGGTTAGTTCAGCCCCAGCACAGTTCAGTGCAGCTGTCAAGATAAATGATTTCTTTAGGGGAGAGAAAGAAAAGTATGCGTTTGCTTAATTAACTCCGTATTATGGCAGTTCCCAAACATTAAACACATGTACAAAACCGCCAACCAGGAGTGCCTTGCAAGGCTGCTTTTTGCTGGGCTGTGATGGCTGGGGAAAGGAAACATCTGGCAATGTACTGAGCAGCTACAGGAGCCCACAGGAGCATCGGGGCACCCAAAGCCTCTCAGCTCTGATGTGAATCCCTCTAATAGCCACTGGGGCTTTGTAGAACCATACAGTCATTCTAGTTGGAAAAGAGCTCCAGGATAATCATTTTCAAAGGAGCCAAGTGCCTGCAGCACCCGTGGGGCGGGATGGGTGCTGGAGGGGCTCAGCTGGGAGGAAATGGGCATTTTTGCTTCCTGGGCGTTCTTAAAGACAAGTGCTCCCCATCTCCATCTGACTGCAGATGCAGGAAGAGATGCTCATCCCGACGGCCCTATTGCTGCTGCAGCTGCTGAGCTGCTCCCACGCCGTGCACTGGACCTACCGAGGTAACACAAAGGAGGAGGCTTTGGGATGGCTGCTGCTGCCAGCTTGCTGAGGCGCTCACATTCCTCCTGTGCTGCAGAGGCAACACTCAGCTTGCTGCTCCTTTTGTTAGCAGCAGCTCTCCAGCGAGCAGCCAATTCATTCCGCTTTATTGCTGACTGTGTATCTTGGAAGGGGTCCTCTGGCTTTGTGCTGCACTGAGCCGTGAGGTGTCGGGCCTGGCAGATGGACAGGCTCAGATGAGGGGGAAAACCTTTATGATATCTTAGAGTAAAAGCTGCCCTCGGGGTGATCCTGGAAGGAAATGTGCTACCTACTGCTTGCTCCTTGTTTTATTGTGCAGGTCACAAAAAAGAGGCTCATCTCCGTATTTATAGATCTTGTGGAATGTTACTTGATTGTTAATTGTTTCAGGGGCTCGTTTGCAGAGCTCAGTGAAGCGAAGGGCCGTGCTGTGATGGGGGCCCAGGCTGGGGGATGCTGAGGGCCTTAAATTACTTTCTTTTCCAAACAATCACCTCTCCTTTCAACCCATCCCTGCAGGATTTGCACTCAGTGAGGACACAGTCACTTGCTGATGATTCCCTGGCTGTAGCGTGGATTGTCTCAGACAGACAACTCTAACAGTGCTGGGTATGTGGCAATGCTGGAGGGATGCAAGGAGAGAAAGTCACCCCAGTCACTGTCACTTACAGCCATGACAGACATGGCATCAAAATTGCTGCTCAGCCTTAAGATCTTAAATCCAGCACTATGGAGAATGCAAATAGCCCCATTGTGTTCAAGCAGTTGTGAGCAGTTCCAGCAGCTCAGACCTCTGCAGGAAGGATTCCAGGCAGGGTTAGGAGACTCAGAGCCACTGGAGGAAGGATGGGAGCCCACATGACTGCTCTGCCATGTACTCACTTCCTCCAAGGGTGGGCACGAGAGGTGAGGCAGTGTGCTGTTACCGCCAGGCAGGCTTCACACTTTGCAGCTCAGCAGCCCTGCAGATAAAATACTGTACATTTTCTGACTCCTGAGCAAGCATCAGCTTCCACCTCATGCTAATAACCTGCCTGCTCCTCCACACAGAGGGCGAGCTGGATGAAGAGCACTGGGGGCTGCACTTTGCTGCCTGTGCTGGCAAGCAGCAGTCTCCCATTGACATCCAGAGGAAGAAGGTGGTGCACAACGTGCAGCTGCTGCAGCTGGAGCTGAGCGGGTACGGCCGGCCGCTGCAGGGGGACTTCACCATGACCAACAACGGGCACTCGGGTAAGGCTGCAGGAGCAGGAGCAGTGCTGGAAGACATGCAATGCACAGTTCCCTTCAGCTGCACTTTGCAGGCAGCAGCGGTCCCTGCCCCGGCCCACACACTGCTGCTGTGACCGGGGGGATGCTGGCAGCAAAGCCAAGGCATGCATTTTTGAAACGCAGGTGTTGTTAATGGTAGTTCTGGCCAGAATTCCCAACCTTTGTTTGGTCCTCTGTAAGAGCTCTGAACCTGCTGAGCAGATGCCCTGGGAGAACATCAGACTCACACCATTGCAGGAATAGAATGCTGGGTTTGGCCATTTAAAATGCTGTTCATTTCTAAACTTGCCCCCCTTGGCTCTGCAGTCTCACTTCATCCTGCACTCCAAGCTCTGCTCTTTTCCCCAGTCACACAGGAAACCTTTCCAGAAATGCATCTGTAAACCAGAGAAATGAGAGGCAGTGACATCACTGCAAGGTACTGTCTGTTAAACATCAAACAGGGATGGAAGGCAGCTGGAGCACGGCAGATGAGCCCCTTCTTTCAGTGCATTGATGACTGCAGCACTGAAGGAGCAAATTTGGGGCTTACCGACTCCTCTCCGCATCCACAAAATGCCTTTGTGCAGTAGGAATCCTTTGCCTTTGTGCAGGAAGCAGAAGTGATGGGACAGATCCGCAGCTCAGCAGTGAACTTGCATCCAACGTTGTGTTCCATACAGTCAGACAGAGCAGTCGCCCTCCCTTTGAGCAACGGTTGGTTTTCAGCCCTCAGGAAGGGAAGGAAGCTGGAGCACAGCCCAGGCTCAGTGCCCTGCCTTTGGTCATGCAGGGCCTCTGAGCAAGGCTTTGCCATTAAGAGGTCCTGGATGCTGCCAGAGCCTAATTCATTACCTAAATAATTCATCAGCTGGTGGTAGTGGGATAATGCTTTTGGACTACAGATGAGCAGCGAGAGAAGAACTGGCTAACAACTGCTTCAGGGGGACTGAGCACTTTCATGGCATTTGGAACATGAGGGGCCCAGTCAGTCTCTAATCCTCCCCCCCCCAACAGTCCTTTCTTCTCTCCGCTGCGGAGAGAAATCAATAGAGAGGGAGAGCAAGGAGCTGAAGAGATGAGAGATGCTGTCTTCAGAGAGAGACTGCTGTGATCATATTTCTGCAGTCTGTCATGAACAGCACTCCTGTTTGTCTCCCACACAAACCCTGCGTTCCGTGAGCTCCCATAGCAGCACTGCCCAACTGCCTGCACACCAGTTCTGCAGGTTTATCATTCACATCTCTGACTGCACGTGTGTTTTTCCCCCATTCTCATGCTAACATCAAAACAGTGACGTGTGGGGCATTCTGATAAAGCACAAGGCAGATGACAGTCTGTAAGCACAGATACCATCATAGCAGGCTTGGTTTTCCCACTGACTTTGGTGAGGGAAGACAGGACGGCAGTATTCCACAAGGAACTCCTAATGGAAAGCGCTCAGCAGGAATCTAGTGTAAAAAGTAAGGTGTGTGCTTACTCTCCACCGCAGATCCCTTGGGATGTCACATGGAAATGCGTTCTCATCTTGTCTGCCTGTCAATAGCTAACAAACAAATAAGCCTCTAACCCAAGCTGTGAGTAACGATGTGCTCTTCAGCAAGGAGAGCTGCTATTTTATAACGTGCTCTGGGCTATCGCCCGGATCAGGCAATTCTCCACTTGCAGTATTCAGTTCGGCGTGTTTAACACCACAATATATGATTTGTGGCAGCACACCAGCAGAAAACCAATTTTTTGTAGTGCCTTGGTGAATACCCTTCATAAAGAAACAAAGAGCTCTGCCTGCTCAGGCTCATGGGGCTCTGGCCCCGCACGGCTGTCCCAAGGAGATGCACGTCCCAGAGCATGGAAAGTGATGGTGACAGGTTAGGTAAGGCCAGTCGCTTGGCTGATTTCTTACTCCTCTGTTCTGCCTGGGAATAAAGACATTAATGAATGCATGCAGAGCTCAGCAAGATGTGATGTACTATGCCAAGAACAAACATTAAAGCATTTTTATTGGTGCCTGAGAAAAAAAAATAAAATACGCAGCTGCCCAGCTGGGAAAAACCCTGCAGACACAGCTAGCAGAACCAGCTCCACACTTATGGCCATCTCCAATCCTGTTTTTCAGTCCAGATTGATTTGCCACCCACCCTGTCCATCTCCCGTGGGCTCCCGCGCCCCTACACCGCAGTGCAGATGCACCTGCACTGGGGAGGCCTGGACCTGGAGACCAGCGGCTCCGAGCACACGCTGGATGGGATGAGATATGTGGCAGAGGTACCTGCAAAGGAGGCTGGAGGGATGGGGCCAGGGAGGTTGTGATATAGTCCTTGAAGGTGATGAGGATGAGGCAGTCTTTTGTCACCTCTTGCTCCATGGCCCTGTCTCTCTCTTGGCAGCTGCACATCGTCCATTACAACTCTGCAGACTACTCAAGCTTTGAAGAAGCCAAAGACAAACCCAATGGACTGGCAGTGCTTGCCTTCTTGTATGTGGTAGGTTTGACCCATGGGAAGCTGAGCAATGACAGCCCATGGTCACTATTCATCCCACACTGGTCCAGCTGCCTGCAGTAGGGCTACATGCCTGGTCTACAAGAGATTGAGGCAGAGCAGTGCTACTGAAGACCAGGCAGCTCAGCAACCTTTCAACTCTCTGTGCTGTGTTTAGGAAGGACACCTGGAGAATACCTACTACAGTGAATTCATTTCCAAATTGGCAAAAATCAGGTTTGCAGGTAAGAGCTTGGTTGCCCTTCTCCGTCCTCGATGCTCTTTAAGCCTCTACATACGTACTGGGGCAAAGCCCTGCTGCTGGCTTTGCTCACAGCTAACACTGCTTCTGTTTCCTTTTGAGGTCAGTCAACCAAGCTCACCTCTCTGGACGTCCAAGCCATGCTGCCAGAAAACCTCTCACACTTCTACAGGTACCAGGGCTCGCTCACAACCCCACCCTGCTCTGAGAGTGTCACCTGGACCGTTTTCGACTCTCCTATCATCCTGTCACATGCACAGGTACCTGGGGGCTGCTCAGCAGCACAACAGTTTCTCTTTCCTCCACACTTTTCTTCCACGCCAGTTTCATTCTCCATTCTCCAGTGACCTAAAAGAAGAGCCTGCAGAACTACTAGGATGTCTTTCATAGGGCCTTACAGATAGACTCAAAAGCAACTGGAATGACTGGTGTGGCTGTTAGACCTGAGGTCTGCTGAGCAATAACAAGGCTCTGCTCAGCTTTTCAGCCATGATGAAGTACTAAAGGGACCAGCCAGAGTCAACAAGGTGAAAAGTACTACAAAAGAGGGAGAGAAGGAAAAAAAAAAAAATCATAGATGAGGCCATTCAGGGCATTAAAATAATTGCAGAACACTTGGCACAATTCTAGAGAAGTGTTTCTTTTCTCTTTGCATTTTGGCTATGCAGTGGGGGGTTCGTCCGTGCTCTGGCTGAGTTATTGCTGAGGACCTCGTTGTGTGCAGGTCCCTGTGCTCAGAGCCAGCAGCTGGATGCTGCTGCACGGCAGGATGCCCAGCTCTGCCCTCCCTCTGCCTTGTCAGCACAAAGGCTTTGGCAGAGAACAAATAGCAGCAGTAAAGTGAGCTTACGGGTGAGTCTTGCAGAGCAGTTCATCTTTTGTAATGAAAAAAAAGCATCAAACTGTTTCCAAGAGAACAAGGTCAAGTGGAGATGACAGCAGTGGAGGATGACAGTGTGTTTGTATTTAAAAATGAAATACTTTGTGGTGGGGAAGGCATTAGTGGGCACTCATAATATAGGCAGTATACCACAGAATAATTTCATCCATGCATAACACGTAGAATTACTTCCTTCAGGCAAAACACCTTCATCAGCACCACTTTGCTGATTAGAGCATTGACTGCCATTCCCTTCCCTTGTCAATGCTCTGGGAGAGACCTCACACAAATGACTGTGTTTAACCCCCAGCTGCAGGATCTGCCCTGCACTTCTAGGCTAACCTTTCGGTCCCTCTGCCCTTATAACAAGGCTGCCCTGCCCCCAGATCGGCCTGCTGGAGAACACCTTGCTGGACTGGCACAACAGGACGCTGCGCAACGACTACCGGCACGCACAGCCCCTGCACGGCCGCGTGGTGGAGGCCTCCTTCCAAGCCAGGCCCAGACAAGGTATGAGGCAGGAAGGAGCTGGGCTGCAAGCCGTTTCAATTAGGTAAAACTACTGCAATCCCCAAGAACAGCTGTGTCCCTGCCGTGCATCTTGCTTCTGATGGTGCGGCAGCGGCCGCAGGTCGGGTGGCAGCACTCTGGTGCGCTGGAAGTGTCGCACAGCCCAGGATTGGTGTTGCTCTGTGACTTCACACAGTACGTTGTGTGCCTGCCTCTGCATGGGTGAAGCACACGAACCGGTGTACAAACAGCTCTGCCATGGCTAACGAGCCAAGTGCTGTAATTAGGGCGAATCACTGCATTTTAAAGCAAGGTTTCCTGCATACCTCCTGCAAACTGGCAAGCAGAATTACCACACGTAGCTCCTGGCTCTCAGAAAGCCCCCATCTGTCTGATTGCTCTAGAACAATGCCAGCCAGAAGAACTCAGCCTCAAACTGGAACAAATCCACACACAGCTCCGAGACATGAAGAAAGAGTTCCTGAATGGAGTGAGCCACACAGGTAAGAAACACTCTGTTTCTAAGTCCAGCTTTCCTTCCAAGGATGGCCCAGGCCTGCTGTTCTGATGGCCTACATCATCAACAGGTTTGGTACCGATGCGTGCAGGTAGACTCTTGTTCCATGCCTAGGCCAACTGGAAGACTTCCATGAGCTACAGCATCATTAAACCCAGCCCAAATCTAGCACCTCTCCCAGCAACTGCAGCTTGTCCTGCAGCGTGTAAGCACAGGTTTACAAACAGGGAGGCATTAAAGCTCACTGTTCCCCCAGGATAAATACTCATTATCTTCATTTTACTAAAGACGGGAACAAAGGAAGGAAGAGGAAAAAAAGGATTTTTCCCAAAAGAGTTGGGTGAGGGAGCCAAACCAATAAGCATGGCTGAGGCAGCCCCTGCCACCTACACCTACACCTGTGGGTATTCTGTAGGAGCTGGGCTCATCTGCAAGCACCAGAGAAGACATAACTGAGCTGGCTTCTCAATCATTTCAGGTATTACATCCAGCACTTTCCCAGCTTTCTACTTCCCCATGGAAAACATTGAGAGCTTTGTGGAGGTTCGTCCCAGCCATGAGATGTCTCTCCAAGCCTTCACCCTGTGCTTCTGGACACAAGTCCAGCACGTGGGCACTCAGACTGTTCTCTCCTACTCCACACGGGAGAGGGACAACGAGCTGGTGATGACCACAGGCACAGACGTGGGATTGTGGATAGGAGGCCATTTTGTCAGATTCCCCCTCTACCACAAGGCACAGGACTGGCTGCATTACTGCATGGCGTGGGCTTCCCAGTCTGGAATAGCAAGTCTGTGGCTCAATGGAGCTGCTGGTGATGCAAAGAGCATCCAGAAAGGCTATGTGAGCCAGGCTGGAGGGATGCTTGTCCTTGGGAAGGACAGGGACACTCTTCTTGGGACGTTCTCCAATGGGTTTGCAGGGTGGATGACGCATGTGAACCTGTGGAGCCAAGTCCTCAGCCCTGCAGACATTCGGTCACTTGCACAGTGCAAAGCAGGAAAGCTGAAGGGAGATGTCATTGCATGGGGGGAAACCCCCATGACCCTCTTTGGGGGGGTGGTGCTGGAGGCTGACACCAGCTGTCAGTGACCCCAATATATATATTTTTTAAGCAGCTGAAAAACCCAAACTTCTTGCTGAAGAAACTGAGGATGGAAAGCTTGCTCCATCTGCTTGTTTTAGGTTAATTGCCTGTTTCCTCTTTTACTTTGTATACGGTCACTAGGCACCTGCTTAGTGCTCCAGGTTGTTTTCCAAGCAGGTACGAGGTGGCACAGCCTCCACTGGTCAGTGGGACAGAGGCAAAGAACGAAGCACAGTTCACCACCTTGTATCTACACATCCCTCCTACTACTAGGTTAAGATTTCCACCCATGGACCTTCCTTTTGTATCCCACACGCCACTCTCTTTGGTTAGAGAAACAGCTCTCTCTAGCCAAACTTTTCTCACTTCCCACATCCCATCTCCATTCTCAGTGCCTTTCCTGCACCATGCTTTATTTCCATTTATCACCAAGTCACTGCTGCTGCAGGGGTATCACGTAAGAAGGTGTATGCAAAGGGCACTGCAGCTCCCACACAGTCACTTGATGACAAGTCTTTGCTGTCAGTGGATGGAGACAGAGCATGGGAGCAGCTTCATTTCCAACAGGTGCACATCACAAGACAAGATTGAGGGTCTGCATGAAGCTCATCTCCTAAGTTGAAGTACATCACACAAAGGGCTATCACCAAAGTCCATGCCAGGCTGTTGAACCATTCTGCTTCTTTCCCCCAACAGAGAGCAGCAACATTGCACAATTAACTCTATTTCCACATGTTAAATAATTGAGTTAGCCCTGTAATCCTTCACACTAATAAATACTTTAATAAATCCTCCATTTATCAGTGTGCATTTTTATTTCCCTGGTGAGTCAGATCTAGTTCTTCAGACTTGGCTCCTCCAAACCGGTTCAGCCTTCAGGTGGAGCTGTGCCCTTAGGGACACAACTAGAAGGAACCACTCAAGGATCAACCTTTAGACCAGCTGAGAACTTTTTCAAGAAACCAGGTCCCTGAGAAATTCTTTGGAAAACTACTCCTAGTGTCTCACACCAAGGTGCTTAAAGGCGGATCTGAACATGCTTGGAAACACGGCCACTGCACAGGAATCTGCCCAAACCTGACCCCAGCACGCAGCAAGTTCACACATCTCTGGGAAGGAATGATCTCCACCTGGCTCATATACACAGAGTGTACCTCTGGGGGCTATTAAAGGATTTGGAGAGGGGCTGAAACTCTTTGGCAGCTTCTGTGAGAGCACTAAGGAACAAAAGGAGCTATTTCCAAAGACTGGAGTGCCACAGGAACAACTGTGCATCAGCAGCCCATGAATAAGCACAGGGCCAATGGAACACTCCTAAGCTCAAGAATAAGGCTCTGGAAGGACTCACCAGCAACTGTTAGCTTTCCAGGAGTCCATCTGATGAGCAGGGTGGGAGTGAGATTAAAGTCACGTGCATTTCCAGTCTTATGGTCCTTCGTACAGGTGACAGGATACATGTCTCTAGGAACACATCTATCAGAGCACCTTGGTGTATCTGACACACTCTCCACACAGAACACCAAGCACCAAAGGCCTGCCCTCACACACGTTGGACCCTCAAATTCGTGTTCAAGGAATGGTCAAGGAGTACAATGCACTCCTTGCACACGACTGACCAAAACCCAGCCCAGGTGCTGTTCCGTGTCACCTGAGATGGTTCACTCAGGACATAAGGGGCACGCACCACACTGTGACATCAGTTCCCAAATCACAGGAACTGAGCTGACGGCAGGCATTGCCCCTTCCTAGTGACAAATACAAGGAATGGGAAATCTGCCACTGAAGTCACCGTGCCACAAAACAGAGTGGTCCTACTGATTACTCAAAATGAGAACAACCTTAAGACAGAATAAAGGCTTATTTGAAAACTTCTGTGGGAGTTGTGCAGAAAGTCTGAATGAAGGTCAGAATTGAGCCATATTCTTCCACTGAATAGATCCTGGAAAACACCTGGGCCAGGCGAAGCACTGGGTTGTGTCACAGATCACTGCCCAAAACTTCTGGCTTGTCTGCCTTCACACTTGGAACAGTCTGCAAATCCATCATCTGTTCTACGTCTGTCTGAATCTCCACCTTGTTTCTCTTGGCCATGATTCTGTTAATTTCCATGAAGGTTTTGTTCTTCGTCTCAGGTACAATGAAGAAGATGTAGATCATGGTGGCGAGGCATATACCACAGAAGATGAGGAAGCTGTAGGCCCCTAGTCCAGCCTGACAATGAAAGATGACAGGGCAAGAATCAGGGCAGTACTCCAATTGTGGTCAGTACACGCTTGGGCATGCTGAATCCTGCAATAGCAATTCATGCAGCCACAGTAACGTTCCTTCAAGTGGAACAACTCAAAGCTAGTGGTGGTTCAGGATCCTGTCTTCTGATACCACCAAGATGGATTTATTGGAAACCACCATGGATTTACTGAAAAAGACGCCTAAGGGTGAGGACCTCTTACACAAGTTCAAGTGAATTCACCAGTTCCCCTTGCACAGGCTAAAATCAGTCATTATAGCAATTTATAGGTCACTTCTACTAGGATCGGTGCGAACTGGTGACCCAGAGATCACTAATTTTGAGCCATGTGCCATCCCCTGCTCACACCTTACCTCCATGTAGAGGAACACGAGTCCCACAGTGAAGTTGCAGAGCCAGTGCACAGATCCACCCACCATGAAGGCAGCAGGCCGGGACGACTGCAGGAACATCTCAGTGATCATCACAAAGGGGATTGGACCTGGAAGTATTGTATGCATGGAAATTCCAAAGGCATTCCTAAAGATGCAGGCACACAGCATCACAGCCCAGCTGGTAGGTCTCACCAATCTCAACACAGCTTTGCTTGAGATCTCACTGGACAACTCAATACAAACTCAGCTGTGCCTTGGCTTTTCCTTTTGAAAGCCAGATGCTCCCCTGCCTCATGGGCACAGGAGCACCAATCTAGCTGACAATCAGCCAGGTGCATGGTTGCACAGGAGGAATTTGACCTTCTCAGATCAGCCCCACAGAGCTTTGATGCTTAGTGTAATGCCTGCCTTTACCCAACCTGCAGAGGGGACTGGGCTAACTTGTGCGTACTCACTGGCTCCAATAGCATGTCCAATGATGTAAATGATGACACACACTATGCTGAGGTAAGACATCCATGAGACAGTATTCTGTGAAGAATATAATCAGGAGTTAAGAGTTGGTTCTCAGCTCAAAGTCACCAACACATTCAAGGCATTAATTGAAACAAGATTTGGGGGTGTTCAGAAGTCATCCCCTGTTGCCAGCTATGCCCAAGCTGACATGCCAAGCTGTTGAGCTCATGCTCTGTGTACCACCTTTGCTTCCAGCTACAGGATGCAACAGGCACGAACACAATAGGCAGGGAGAAACATTCACACAGCAGCATCATGGCTCTGCCTGGGTTCACTTCGGATAGATATGCAGGTACTGAGAGACCTCCCACACCAACTCCAAAATACACCAGGAGCACCAGGGTGATGCAGCTACAAACCTGGAGGTTTAGGGCCAAAGTCAACACTGCACAGGAGCCGCAGCACAACCCAAAGCCAGCAAGCAGCAGGATTCTCCTTCCCAAGGACTCCACAATGAAAACCTGAAAGAGACAGAAGAGGGTAAGAGATCAAACAATCAAAGCACAGAGCTTTATTCTACCCAATTTTATTAAAGTAATATTTGGCTATTAAGAAATGCAGTGAAATTTCCCCCATTTGCTAATGTATTGTGAGTAAGAAGTCACCCAGGAACTGCAAAAAGCCAGGCATGCCCTCTTTTGGTACCCAGCTCCAGAGAGCTGTAGGGGAGCATTGCATGGCAAGAGGAGGCCAGAGCAGCCTGGAAACCAAACATCCAAAATCACTGAGGCTCAGAGAGCCCCAACAGAAACTTACAGCAAGGAAAGTCATGAGAACGTTGATGGCACCTATGGACACAGTGACATACTGAACGTTGTTGGCCTCCACACCTGCTGACAGGAAGATTCTGTCCGCATAGTAGAAGACCTGCAGCAAAAGCAATTGTGTTTAAACGTGGCCAGCAGCAGAGCACAGGAATCCTACTCTGGTTGTTTCTACAACCCTAGAAGTGGGACACAGGAATTCAAAAACTATTTCAGTACTGGAGATGTGGGTGTTAAGATCCAGACACGAGCATCTCATTCCAAAAACATCCCAACTACCCTCACAGGACAGCTGGACTCAGAACCACGTGCATACTCAGTTTGGTACAGGTTAGGCTGATTCCCCCATAACATCACCAGTGTCCCTGGTGAAAGGACTACTCCTGTCTCCTAGTTTCCAGCTCCTACACCAGTGCTGCCCCACACTGAGTCCCACCCTGCTGTTACTCACTCCATTGACCCCTGAAAGCTGCTGTCCCATCATCATGACAACAATAGAGATGAGCTGCCAGCGCAGGCCTCTGAAGGTGCACAGGGTGAACACAGAGAGGTGTCCCTCTTCCTTTTCTGACTTGTCTTCTTGGCGCATTTCTTCTATCTCATCATCCACATCATCCCAGCCTCTCAAACGCTGCAGAGCTGGTTGGGAGAGGAAGATCAGCTACAGAGCCCAGGAAGCTCTCCTGCTTTACATCAAGACATTACAACATTCAAAGCCAAGGCAGTAGTACTGCTCACAGGATGGGAAGTCGGGAATTCATGGAAGCAAAGGAGCAATGCTGCAAAAAGCCAACCACCACCAACACGTCAACTAAGGATTTCATGCAACAGAAGATGCCATACCTTGTCGTGCTTGATCCTCATCGCCCTTCTGTATCAGCAGATATCTGGGACTTTCAGGAAAAAAGGGCAATGAAAGGAGCTGTAATGCCGACGGGATCCCAGTGAGCCCCAGGAGCAAGGGCCAGCCTGCAGCAAACAAGACAAGATGATGACTGGGAGAGATTTTCCTCCACGGAGCCGACAGAGAATTTCCTGAGCCAAAGCTTTACCTTCAGCATGCCCAAGAATGCTGGTAAGACCAAGGATCTGAGCTACGAGGATCCCGAGGGTGATGAAGAGCTGGGGTACTACCCCAATAGCACCTCTGAGATTTCTGGGGGACATTTCTCCCAGGAACATGGGAACCACGTTGGAGGCCAGACCTGGTAGGGATAGAACAAGGTCAGTCCTGCAGCGGCCTGACATCAGCACATTCACATCTGCAGTAAGATGCTTTTTTTCCTCATGTGTGAGACCAAAGTGATCCCTGCTAAACCACAGGACACATGCAAGCTTCACACTTGAGCTCTTTTGCTCTAGCTGAAGATTTAACGTTATCCATATCCAGCAAAGAAGCTGTGTACTACGGCTCTTTTTCTCTCTCTTCAGTGGGATGTTTGGAAAGCAAATTGAAAGGTAGAAGAGGAATTTCTGCTTTCTTCAGGGGCACAGTACTGTTAGCTGCAGCAGCCCTGAAAGCTGCCAGTTCCCATACTTATGATGTAAATCTTGGCATGCAAAACCCAAACTCTAGAAGTCGAATGACCAAACAACTCTTATCTTACATTGGTAACTAAGTTCCCAGCCATCAAGTTCTAGGGGTTATAAAAGAGTTCAAGACATTATCTGAAGGCCAAAAGGCATAGAAACAAAATGTTAACACAACTGGAAAACATGATAAAATTAAATTCATGAGGTGTAGTGCTTAATGTTGACGCTACAACAAACCTTCTAATTGCCCTCATAAAAAAAAGTGCTAACAGTGACTTGTAGACCGGTGCCTCCAATCAACAATGGCTAATTGCTCAGAATTATGCTGATAAATGCCCACCACAGAAGGGCCTTGGTGTTCCTCCCAGCTGCAAGGCCTCCCTTTTGCGAGGAGGAACCACGCCAGGATTCTAAAGGAGCCCCAGGCTGGATTGATTCAGCAGCCTCCCTTCCCCAGAGGCAGGGCTCAGGCAGCCCTGATTCTTCTGTCAGTTACCCATAATTGAAACGATTTGGAGGGATCCCTCCTACCAGCTCCACCTGTAGTCAGAGAAGCAATGCTAAGAGCAGCTGCTGGGCTTAAGAGAGCAAAAAGTCAAAACAAAACAGACTAGACATGTTTCCTGCCTTAGATCAACAACTGCAACTGGAGCATGTTATAGATGGCGTTGTTTTCCTGTGCCAGTTTGTTTTCTCAGATACCCAAACTCACTAACAAACTACACAGCGTATCAGTCTTGCTAAGCCAAAGCCAATTAATTAAATCTGAGTGGTGTCAGGACCCTCATCAGTGTGGCTTGGCAGGAGCTCAGAGCAGCAGAGGGTGTCCAGCCATCCCATGCCTGTCAGGTGTCTGTTACTGCAGCTCCAGCACAGCCACCAAACCAACTCACACTCTGCCCCTTAGCTCCCCACTGGCCTTGCAGTAAATCCAGTGACCCTGCAACCTTCACTTTCATGTTTCTTCACCCCTGCAGGAAGAACAACCATTTCCAGGAGTGGATTACTGGATCTGGCATTCTATTCAATGACTTGAGCTTGGAAGGACTTTTCTGTTTTTTATTATGTTTAAAAACAGCCCATCTGCTCTAAGACACCTGGGAAAACAGATGACCATCGGCAAGTTTCCAGGCTGATGGCACTTGTGCTGAGCAGATGCTGACTGCAGAGGGCAGCTGCAGCCACAGACAGTATAGCCCACAGCCCAGCCTTACTGCCACTGTCTGCCAGAGATCTGATACTTCTGCAACACGCAGAGAAGGACTGCTATTCAAGCAAGCACAGAACTGCTATGCAAGTATTTGGCTAAAATATGCTACCTGTGAAACCACCTGTTGTGCAAAGACCTTTCCATTTCATTAGGTTTACTGCTCTTCCTTTAGCATCCAACCTCTCACTCACCAGCATATATCCCCATGATAACACGGGATACAATGATTACTTCAAAGGTTTTTGCTATCTCTGAGGTTCCCATAAGAACTGCAGCAACAATGGAGAAGAGGTTGTTTATCAGCAAGGTGCCTTTTCTGCAAAGCAACAGAGAGACAGAATCAGTTTAGTCTTCTAAGACCTCCCTAGCAGACAGACCCTCCATTGTGTTACGCTGTTCAAAACCCAGAGGAGCTGCCATCCCAAAGACTAGCCAAAAGAAAACAGCTGTTTTCCTGTTTTTCCCTGCAGGCAATGAAGAAAGCTGAGGATACGTGAGCAGCTGAGACCTGCATGCAGCTCCCAGGACTTTCACCACTGCTGCCCACCTGGCTCAGAGCCCAGCGCACAGCCTGGCCTTGACCAGACTGGAATCAAATAAATTCTCCTACACGTGAGAGACACCACATTCCCAAGTCCAGCACTGGGCTGACTGCTTTAGGATCGAGGCGGTGCGATGCTGCAGAGCTTGGTGAGCCGGAGCAACCGGTGAGGGCAGCCTTATCTGAGCCACACCGCTGTCACGTACCGGCCACAGTTGTTGACCAGAGGTCCCACTATGAGCGACCCAAAGAAGCCACCCAGGGGATACATGGACACAGTGAGGGACCACAGCAGTGTCTGGAAGCTCTCGTCCATGGAGACTCCATGCCTGTTCATGTAGGTTTGGTTGTAGAAGTCTTGCATGTACTGGAATGAAATATGGAGCGTGTTTAGCAGCAAGCAGAACTTCTGTATTGTAAAAGCTAATTAATAATCAATGCCATAAAACTTTAAACAAGTGTTTGGTAAGACCAGAACAGCCAAGTCAGAAACAGAATGCAAGGGAGAGCAGGAGAAGCCTTGCCTTATGCAAGTCATCCTGCCTTATTGGATTTGAAACAAATCATCCTGCCTTATCGGATCTGCCTGCTTCTCAGGAGGGAAGGCATTCCCCACACCCCATCGCTGCTGGGCACAAAGCCACCACACAGCCTCAGCACAGCCCCTGTCCTCTGCCAGGGACCATTGCTCCCCAGTGCTCAGTGATTCCACATGTGGAGCAGCACGAGGAGCTCAGACACCTGCCCTGACACCTGTAATCGAGCTCCTCCTCCACCCTGTGCTATTGAACCTCCTCCTTCATCGCCATCCACATCCCAACCTACCGGGGCTGGAGAGTTGATCACGGACACGTTGTAGCCATACTGGAAGGATGATCCAAAGGCAGAGATGAGCGTTACCAGTGCAAGTGGAACTGTCAGTCTCTGCAGAGGGAAAACACGAGCACTTCAGAATCAGGTTTGGCTTTCAAGCATAAATGGCATTGTGTAAAAACACAGAAATACCTTTTGCTTCACCAGTTATATTTTTGGCTTTGTGTTACCCTACAAAGAAAGCCCAATTGGTTGCTTTCATCCTAACTCCCTTTGTTCTGCTTGATTTGCAGACAGTCATTACAGTAATCCATTCTACTCTTTCCCGTATTGATGGATCATTTGGATGATGAACAATTTTCAAGTTATTACACTTACAATACCACCCTGCAGTGAGAAAGAAATTGCATGCAATTATTCTTTCTCCAACATGCAAGTTATTGATGCAATAAAGCAGAATGCTGCTGGAGGAGAGCTTTAAGAAGACAAGGTTCTAGGTGAAGCAGCAAGCCCCTTTCCTGCCCACTGTCCTTACCACAATTATATCAACACACCACAGAGGCTTTCTGCAAACATTCAGCCTCAGCCTCAGCCCACAGCCAGCCCTGCTTTGTTGACTGAGCTGTCTTTTTTTTTTTTTAATGTAGCTCACTAATACATCTCAAAGCCACTGCCGCAATAAAACCACTTTCCATTTCCACTTGTCATTCGTACCATTTTCTTATCCTTTCACTATCCTTAACGCCTGCAAGTTTTGCACATCCCAGCACACAGCTCAGGTCCCACATGGAGGAACTGACATGGCCCTCACTGAACATTTGCCCTAACAGTGCTGGTGCTCATTGCCCTCCAGCTCTTCAGCAGCTCCTGCAGAGCTCTGCACTCTCAGGGACTGCAGGAGGTGGAAAAGCCAATCGATCTGCAGCAGGAGAAAGCAGAGCCTTCCAGCACCGCTTTCTAACAGTAGACTGTTGACAACTTGCAGTGGTGATGAAAAGCAGGCTGCTTCGCTGGCGTTAAGCAAATCCCCAGAGCTCAGAAGAGCCGCTGGTGTTAATTATATAAACACACCACTTTTAGGAAAACCTTTGGCACACAGGAGCAACGCGTTGTGCAAGAACCCACAAATGCTGCTTTGCAAGGCAGCCCTCATCCAGAAACTTCTGCAGCCTTTTTAGGATTAGGAAGCAGGATAGAAAACACGCAGACAGAAGGGGAGTTTCACAGAGCTGCCTGGTAGGTCAGATGCACAGAGCAAACTGGGAGACTCAGTGCAAAGCTGTGCTGCAGACAAACTGGGTTCAAAAACATACAAATCTCTGCTCTCCCTCTCTGCGGATGCCCAACGAGGAGATCTTGGTCCCCTTCCACTACAAACCTGCACAGCCCAAAGCCCACGGGAGCCAGAGCTGAGAACAGCCTGCATGCTTACCCCCTTCCTGCCTTCCTCCACGCTGGAGCTCTCCTGCTTTTCTCCGTTCATCTCTATTTTGGTGTTTGAATTGCAGATGCTGAGTCCAGACTTTTATAGCCTAAACAGACGACACAGGGGATGGAAACACCCTCCTTGGAAAGGAAACCCGCCCCATGACGTTGAAGGAAGTGCCCAATCGATGGCCAGCTCTATCTGCCAAAGTCAGTAGATGTTTGTTGGGTCATTTCCCAATCCCGTGTGTCTTCTCCTGCACATCTCCTCTCCCTTTTTCTTGCCGAATGTCACCAATGTCAGATGTGCTTGGGCCAGATCCAGACTCAAAGCAGAGCCAGCTGTAGGGGAAGCAGCCTCATCTCTCCAGGAGGAGGGTGGACTTCTGGCCAAGTCTTCCAGAGGTGCCGTTCCCCAGCGCTGGTGTGCACAGCAAACTGACAGCAGGAGATCTGTTGTTCGCTGCAGCCACTGCCTGGCAACCGTGTTCCAGCAAAAATAGAACATTCCATGGAACCTCACAGAGGGCTTTTGCCATGGGTCAGCGATAACCCTGAGCTGCACTAACCCTGCAGCCAGGTTGCACACCTCTACCCCCAGGCAGAAATACCAAACCTGGTCTCACCCTGCAGAGCAGCTGGCTCTTGGCACAGCTGCAGACTGCAGGTTCCTCCTTCTGGGGTTCGTTCTTGTCAGTGCACAGAACATGCTGCTTTTTACATCAAAGCATAGCGGTTGCTTTCCTGCTCTGTGCAAGGTGCACCATGCTGCTGGCACAGCATTAGCCTCCTACACGAGGAGACTACCTACAGCAGTCCAGGACTTAGTTAACCATTAACTACAACTCTTAGAGTTCATCAGCACAATACAAAGTTCACAGATACCCCTGGCAGCCAGAGTAACTAAAACCAAACCACATTATTGGCCCTGCTGTCTTTAACACCCAGTTAAAGAAACGCCAATCTCGAGCCAGACACGCTTCATGCGTCCTGCATGCATTCCTCAGCTGGCTGCAGCATCCCCACCTGATGAAGGTATCAGGTACACAATCTACTCAGCGTATTTCCTTTGTCCTTGATTATCTTTTTGCATCCATTAGTAATATTACTGGATAGATCTTTTAAAGGGCAAAGAACATGCAGTAGAAATAGTGAGGGCTCAGCAGGAGCAAAGCCAGGCACTGCTTCCTATAGGTGTACTTGCCAAAGCTGCTTATGTAAACGTTCAGTCGGCAGTAGGAAGTGATACATGTGGCCTTGTATTTGCAGGGCAGGGTGGACTAACTGGCTGTCAGCTCTTACTGTAAGCAAAGCTTAGAAACTGGCAAGACTCTAAAAATGGACAGGGGAACAGAGCCCTTCTGCTTCAGGGCAGGGAACACAGTTCCAAGACTTCTGCTATTCATCCCTTCCTCGACTTGTTGTAATACAACGACCTCCACAACACTGTTTGGTCAGATTTTGTGACAAGTCATAGAATCATAGAATAACCCAGGTTGGAAGGGACTCACAAAAGCCAAGTCAATAATCTTCTTATGGAAACTGTCCTCAGTGGCTCACATCAAGAACACTCCTGGATCCTTCAGAATCCTGCTCCATGCTCCCATATATCTATGCCTTGGGGTTTTAGCTGCACAGAGATGCAAAGGATATCCATTGCACCAACAACTCTCACCCAGCCTCAGTGTTCCCACTGGGGATCTGCAGCCAGCAGGTACTAACAGCAATACTGAAGGAGCTGTTACCATCCTGCCTTCCAACATTGTTCAAAGAGTCCCAAAATAAATGGGCCAGCTTACAGCAGCTATCGTAGTTCTCACTTTCATAGATCTTTAGTTAGAAGAAGGTAATGACACGTGAGTTATTCTGCCTCAAGGGTGGCGAATTTGCAAGGAGGACAAACCTCTCACAAAAAATCCCTGCCCTTTGAAGAGTGCCTTTCTTCCGGGAGCTCTGGGCAGGCTGACAGCTACTCCAATATTTGGTAATTGTGAAACAGAAGACTTTTCTGTCACGGTTTTTAAACTCTTTCCCTGAGCTTAAAGAAATAACCTTGACATAGATGGAAATAAAAAAGAAGATGCATTTGCCATCAGAAGTCCTTCATCAGAGCATAAATATTTGCTTATGACAGCAGAATGCTTTGAGTATTTGCCAATCACAGCGAGAGCCAGACAGCATCATCCCTAAGGTGCCCATCAGCATCAAGCCTGGGAGATGTCAATGAAGGGAGACAGGATGGGGAGCAAATCTCCTTGAACTTTCACAGTAATTGCAGGGCAATAACTGCTGCCTCCAACTGCTCAGATTGTTGGACTTGAGCAAAGAGCAGGGCCAGCACCAAGAGAGCCAACTTCATAGGAATTTTACTACCACATTTCTCTCAGCAAATCACCTGCCAGGCAGTGGCTGCCAGAACACAGTGCATTTGCCTGAAGGCATTAACCCAGCACTGCTATTTTCTCTCCTCTGCACTTGTCCACTGCATCCTCAGAGCTCCCACGCCAGCATGCAGGAACTGTTCACACCCAGCTCACAGCCAAACCCTACAACATCCTGTTATCTCTGCCAAAAGGGGAGCAAATATAATTAAAAGATGAGGCTTACCTGCCAGGAGAGTCAATCTGCTGACAACATATGCAGTTAAGAACAGCAGCAGCAAGCCGTGGAAAAGCTGCCATTAGGCTGGGAGCTGCAGTGCCTGGGGTAAGGAGTCTCATTAGGAGGCACTCCAACAGCACAGTCTGTCCATGAGTGACACGGGCAGCTCTTTCACTCACAGTTTGGGAAGGAACTGTATGTATAGAAGGGGAAAGGCAACACCACACATAGTCTTGAGCTACAGCTGGAGCCTCAAAGTGAGACGTAATTTAGCAAACAAGTTATTTACCTGCAAACAAGTCACATACAGATACTGCTTTATTAGCTGTGTAGGGGCTTCTGGACAGGTAAGCAAGACGTAGACATGGCAATCTGAACATCTATCAACAGTAAAAGCAGATCCTGGATAAAACAGGCCCATTTTGCAGATAATAGCAGCACACAAGAAGTTCTGCAACTAGGAGGCAAGCAAGACCCTACCCTGGCTGCACAAAGGCAATACTGGGAGGCATCCTGCCAGCCTTCTTCCTTTTCCACAGCAACTGTCAGATAACCTCAGAAGAGCCTCAGCCACACACACATCCCCCAGACAAGAACAGAGGGGCAGGCAGATCTGTGAACTTACTGGATTAGGCCCTGATAGCTTGCTCTGAGAACTGCCCGGTCCTTTCTCCACTGGCATGATTGTCTGCTGAAGCAGATGTTTCAGAAAGTGCTGGAATGCTTGCATATTAAAGCTCCATCTGCACTTCGTTCCGCAGAAGCACCTGACTGCCCAAATGCCCGCGGTGCCCTCTTGAACTTCAGTGGGTTTGCATTTCTGTGCAGGACAGAAGCATGGTTTTGCCAGCCAAGACTTGCCTTTTGCCACCTCGTGCCACTGCATCCAATTCTATGGCTCCCTGCAGGTTTGCATGGATGAGAGTTTTTATCCTCTCCTTACAACCACCCCAAGTCATCTTCATCTTTTGCCTGGTTGCCTTCCAGCTCCTTTCGTTTAACAAGCTCTGCTCTCTGCAGCCCTTTCCTTCCTTCTCCTCACCAGGCTCCACTCCTCCAGTCCGTAGCAGGCAGACAACACACTCCACACCTACAGCTCTTTCCATCTTGAGATCTTCAAAGCCATTCTGCAAACTTCTAAGACCCCCAGAAGTGCTGGTGGAAGCCAGCACGCAGCTCCTGCCCTGCATTCTAACACCAAGGCCAGGTCTCTGCGTTGGAGCAGCTGAGCAGAGGAGCTCCAAGGGGCAAAGTCACAGCAGTATTCAGGATAAATTAACTAAAAGACAACCCTTGAAGTGCAAACTAACATTTTTTTCAAAGCCTTGTAGACACAAGGCAGAGCATTGTCAGCAAATCCCCCTGACAGAGCAGCCAAAATACTGCAAGGAGCTGCCTATCACTTCTAACACTGCAGAATAAACAAGCTTCCCTCTGCTTGCTCTCTGCAGCATCTGGACTCATTTCCTCGCCGGCCCTGCAGCAGGCCTCTAGCAGAGAACATTTATGGATCAATTTGGGGTACAATTCTAAGCCACAGAAAAGCAAGTATCTCAGATGGGAAGCATTGTGCAACCCTAGAAACAGACATAGTTGCTCAATCAGTTGTAAAAATAGTCATAGGCTTGCACCACTGCTTGCACTGGGGCTCAGCTCCTCCCAGTCCTGTGAGATGGATGAAGTTTTCAGCCAAGAAAAGCTCTGTCACTGCTTGGAGTGCATACAACTTACACAGCATTGCTCAGCTGACAGCCTGCCCCTTTTTTTTTCATAAAAATCTGAATTTCTCTATTTGGGCAAGGCCTGGGAAAGCTCCAGCTCTCACCAGCATTAGCCCCACACACTTTACAGCATAGCCTCACATGGAGGAAATTCAATTTGTATTTTCATGATTAGATAATGTTAGTAATCTTGCATAGCTGAAGAGCCACAGCCCATAAGGTCAACAGCACGTACGGAAAGCAAGGCCCACACGCTTGGAGCTTATCACAGTTCTCAGCAATCGTCCAGTGGGAATCAATAGTGCAGAGTGGTGAACAGGTTGCTCAAAAAGATCGGAAAGGCTTTGCATGCTATGCACACAAAAGAGATATGAAGAGACATTCGTCTACACAGACACAAGAGATTTGTCCTCCAGCACAACCTTGAAGGTACACACAAGAAACCTGAAGAAAGACCTTGGATCCATATTCTTGATGGCCCTGAAAGGCCCACCACAACACGCTTGAACAACACCTTGGTAAAGAAACACAACTTTATTTTGTAGAAGTTGGAGAAAATATTTAAAAAAAACACAAGCAAGGAGTTGTCAATAGGTTCAAACAGCACCTGCAAACAGCAAACAACAGGCTGAGCCTTCCCAGCTCTGATCCGGCACCCACATGCCAAGAACAGAGCACAGCAGATGCACCCTCCCTGCTGTGAGAAGACACCCAGATGCCCCCAGAGTTCAGACATCCCCAGCAGGCAGTAAGCATGCAGCCACCACAAACCCTGGGAACAACCCGTGGCCACTGAGAAGGAGGAACAAAGCATGAAGAGGAACCATCCATCTCCACCACAAACCGATGTCTGTCCACGTTCAAGTGAAGAGTGTGAGCCAGGCCAGAGCTCCCCAGCAGAGCTCACACATGAGGACTGGAACCCACACCCAGGGCAGTCCTATTCAGCAGCAACTAAAGTTTCCCTACACCCACATTCATTCACCCCAGAACTCACAACACATTTGTCCTGTCAGACTGAAAAGCCAAACTCCAAACAATTTAAGATGTATGGTGGAACGAGAGGAGAAGGAGGGAAGAAAAACCAGGAAGCTGGAAGGAGCCACAAAGTATCTTCCAGAGGATCCTGAGCAAAGTCCAAGACTGCAGCAGCAGGGATCGGAACCCACAGCAGTGGGACATCTTCACTGTACTCAGCCGCTCCAGCAGTGCTTTTCCCCAGGCTTTAGCTCCCCCTGTGGGGCTCGGGGATGATCCCACACCTACACGAAATGAAGAACAGTTAAAACCCAGCACTTCACCTGAGCCAGGACAACAGGCTGGAACTCGAGGGGCATCCCCTGCAGCAGCTGAAAACAGGTATGGAGGATCCATTCCTAAAGCACAGCCAGGTTCCCCAAGCTCAGCCACCTTCACAACTAGCTGAGAACAGAACTGCTCCAGTCCAGGTTTGATGGAAGATCTAAGTCATCTTCATGGGCTCCTGATGCAGGGGACACTGCCCCAGCCCCTTCCCTGCCTGTCACTTAGAACCAAAGGGGACCTGCCAGGAGCAGCCAAGTATTTCTACAATCCCATCTCCAGACCTTCCTCACCAAACTTCCTCCCCATCCCACCACCGTGCTTCGCTGTGATCAGCGTCAGTGATGAACTAAAGACACCAGGAGGAGCTTCTCTGTTGGCTGTATCTCTTTCCCCGGCTGATGTACAAGAGGGCTTAAATACATTCATGTCTTAATCAAGAGAATGCTAAGTTTTCACTCAGAATAAGAGACTAGCCTACTCCCATGAGCTCACTGTATCATTCAGCTGTTTTGCATGTTGTTAACATAACTAAAATTAAGCTAACAAGAGTAGAGTTTGAACAGTTGGGTGCTGGGAGCAGCGGGTGCCTGACAGCTGCCCTCTCTCCCCAGGCAGTTCATGAGAAATGAGTTCATTTCTGCAAATGTTTGCTATAGAAAATACAAACAATTGTGTGTTTTTTGTTTTTTTTTTTCATTAAAAATCTGCCTTCTTGTTTTCCTCTAGGTTTTGTGGTCTAGAAGTAACAGAAATAGGAGTATGTGAGAGGATGGCTTACAGAGCTGGGAGCCTTCAGTCTTCTCTCTAGGAGTCTGGGCAGCCCAGCCCAGCTTAATGCTTACCAAAGCAAGGGCATCACACAGCATTGATCTATGTACCTGAAACCACAAAGAACTGCTGCCAGGTTTCTGTTTCTGCACACTTCCTACATAAGCTTGGAGGAGTCACTGATCCTCTGCCTCCCTGTTACAGTAAAGGCATTGCATTACCACACTTGGGGCACTAAATACATCTCAACTGTATAGTAGAGAAGAGATGCACGCATGACACGTGAGTTCAAGAGCAGTCCCACAGTCTCTTTTTCTCCCTCTGCCAACTGCTCTTTCCCAACCCCTTGCATTGAATCGTGAAGCAGTGCACAGGCAGGTTACCCAGCAGGATGGAATCAGTGTCAAGACACAGGCAGATGAGGTTCAGGTTCTGGGCAGCAGGGGCTTCGTCTGCTCGGGGTCTGGCACGTCCTCACTCTTAGCAGGGTCTGCGTGCTGCCGGCTGCTGCTCGAGGTTCCCCAAGGCCAACCCACATCATCGTGGTGACAACAGCAAATGGAGGACAGCAGCCGAGCTCGGACCACACGCGTGCAGAGGACAAACATGATACAGTTGGCACCTCCTTGAAACGTGTTTCCAATTCCCTGCAAGGGCAAGAAAGGAATTAAGCAGTGCTATTCCTACTGGCACTTCCAAGAGAAGAGTGCATGTCTGGGCAGACCAGCTGCAGTACTGTGAGTCAGCAACTTCAATCTACAAGAGGAAAACATCAAGGAAACTACAGCCTTGCATCCGAAAGCAGCACAGACTGCTGCAGACAAGCATCCAGTGCTGCTGCTCTCAGTCTGCTTCCCTTCTCCTGGCAGCAGCCACACCGCTTGCAGCTACACTCAGTGCCCACTAGATGATGCTGGAACAGCACTGCTGAGCATCCCAGAGCAGACGCTCCTGCCAGCCATTGCTGCACCCTGGCACAAAACGTGTATTAAGAGCAACAGGGATTTATTCCCCTCCAAGATTTTCCTTCAAATGAACTGTCTCGACAGTACTTACATGCAGGACAACCAGGACTGAATTTTGCACTGCAGGGGAGTTGCAGAGCGTCAGAATGAAGCGCACAGTGCTCCAGATGCGGAGGATGATGAAGATGACAGGGATGAGAATCAACTTCTTGTCTGCTGTGGAAGTCCATGGCTGAAGAGCAGGTGCACTTGAGAGAATGGGACGATACTCTAAGAGAGCTGCATGCTTTTGTAGAGACGGAAGAGAGACAGAAACGTGAACAAAAAGTGGAAAGCCCCTTGTGTGCATATTGTATGCCACCCCTACAGCAGCACTCTCACCATTTCTCAGGTTGTGCCAGAACCACCCCTGTAAAACCCATTAATAGAGCCCAAACCCAGTTCTGGCTGGTACTGCTCTTCCTTAAGAGCACGTTCTCCTCACAGGAAAAGGCTTCTCTAGTCCAGAAGGCCCTCTGTGCAGCTGCTCAGACCCTGCTATGATCACTGAGAGTGGCTCTCAGCGCTGCTCCCACCAGGGTCAGATGGGGAGTGCGAAAGGGAGAGCAGAGCATGTCCCTGGCAGGGCAGGAGGGTGAGCCTTGCTGGTGAGGATCAGCTTTCCAGGCAGTCACATTGCTATCTTCGACAGCTGCTGGAACATTGAGTCCTGTCTGCTTTGTGTCTGCTGGCGGTGACAGGCACGAGCAAATCTGCCCCAGCTCCCCTGGAAAAGTTCAGGACTACAGTGGTCCTAGAGCTGGTCAGGGGGATCCTACCCTAACCAGAGCTGTGTTTTATCACTGCTATGGCTTCACCACATCAAGAAGGTGTGCACTGGCAACATTTTTCAGTACATCTGATTTTGATGTTTTTTTGTTTGGTTTGGTAAGGCTAGGGCTTGGTGCAAGTGGAACTGTATGGATGACTGATTAGAATGTTGCCCTTCACACAGTTCCGATTCCCACTGCAGGATTCACATTTCATTCCATAACCCCTTAGGTTTTCAAGAGGTTTTCACATTCTTCTGGAGCAAAGTCTCTGTGTAACGATGCTACCAGCTGCTGAATCAGCGGGGGATATATTTCAGCAGTGTATGAAGCAATTTCTGTCCATATAGCTGCTAAAACACAGCAAAATGTTCAGAGCACTGGAGAATACAATCACATAATAAGCCTGTAACTTGAGCTGCAAGCAGCAAAGCACTCACCGCTCTATTGATGTGCCTTTTGATGAGGATATAGAGCACAGGCAAAGTCACGTAGGCCAGTATCTCCCAAACTTTCCCCGTCAGCAGCATCCACAGCACTCGATCCTCTGCATCTAAGTTGACCCAACACCAGCCCACAGAAACATTGGAAGCATCGTAGCCTATTTTCTTCAGAGCCACAGCTGCAATCGTAATGGCAAGGGGGACTCCCCAGCTGTGGAAAGAACAAGCAGCAGGGTCACACCGAGGACACAGTGCAGTCCCCACACAGTCTAGGAGAAACAGAGCACCAACACACCTGCATCAGGCCTAAGGGAAGTGACAGCAGCAAGCAAGTATTTGACAGCACATTCATGAGGAATGCAAGCCCATGCAGTCCCATTTCAAATTCACTGTAGGAACCTGGGTTCTCATCCCAGAGTACACACAAAGGAAAGAAACATAATGATGTTCCACCATGAGGACCAGAACCAGAACCCGGCCTGTGCAACAAGCAGTCAGGGTGCAGCAAGACACGAGACATCCCGTCCACTCCTCCCATCCCCTTCTGGGGTGGCTCCAAGACTCAGCAAACCAGAGCACGGTGTAACGTGATCATCCTGCAGGACCCAGCAGTGCAGGAGCAAGCCGGCCCACTCACAGCTCTCAAAACATAAGCAGTCAAATCCTGCATTGGTTCCTAAGTGATGCTTGGCACAGGTGACAAAGAAATCTACCCTTTTATTCTGTCATTTCTGCAATATTTGGTGATGGTAGTGGTGTATTGATTTTTTTTGTTGGCTTTAAAGGGGACATAGTCGATACTTTGACAGCAAAATAATAGTTTCTGAAGGACAAAGGGAGAATTGCTTGTTAGGGAAAGCACCAGTAACAGGATTTGAAGTAATTAAGCCAAGAGGAGCTAGTTTCACATTATTTGGAGCTGTGTTTTGACTTCAGCTTCTTTCCTGACAGCAGATGATAATACAGGAAAGCATTTAGCAGAACAGTAACAGTGCTGACACACATGGTTAATTTGCTCAGCATCTCGGGCTGCCCACAAGAAGCCATAAGCAAACACTTGAAAGATTTCCGAAAGCCAAATGTAAAACACCCAAACCCTTTTCCAGCTGCTGTGAATACCCAGGACTTCACAGTCCTGCCCTGGCCCATTACAGCTCACATCACCTCATGGCTGTAACATTGGCCTGCTCTCAGCTGAGCACACCTCCTGCCCTTCCCATATTCACCCTCCCAAAAGGCTTCTGCAGAGGCTTACAAGGCACAGTTTATCAATGGGTGAGAAACGCTTCAGAGAGCATAGACTGAGCTTCCAGCACGGTCCTCCCAGTCTCTCCAGATGCATGAAGGAAAAAAGAAATGCATTAAGAAACTAATTTGCTTAAATAATTATCTTTACAGCGACCTGAAAATGAAAGAGAATGATACAGGAAGATAAAAGTGGGTCAAATTATTAAGTATAAACGTAAAAGAGAGGAGTGTGAGGACATATAGACGCATTAAGAGGCTACAGGATGGAACAGCAGACCTCACCAGCCAGTGAGGGTCTGAAAAAAACACCAGAAATCAAGTGTCCAACCAGTATAAGGAAAATGGAGAACTGCCATACATCAGGAGCATGATTTGTGCTTCCATTATCACTGCAGCAGCATATTGGGATCAGAAGGCTATCACAAGTACAAAGGATGACAAACTGGAAGGGAAGTTAGAAGGACTCTAGAGAAAAATCAGACATTTCAAGGAACTTCTTTATCTCCAGCTTATTTGGAAATGACTTAGCAAAGTAGAAAGGAGAACAGACTCATGATTAGGTTTTTCTTAAGAACCCCTAGAGAACAGCTTACTAATACTGGAAAATACCAGCGCTTCATACTGATCTAGCAGAATCAGATCTGTACACAATACACACACCCAAAGTATGCTTGAAGACTGGAATTAAAAGGATCCAAGACAGCACAAAGAGGCAGAAACTCTGCTTTGAGCCTCCGACGGTAATTATATATGCTGGGCCTGGGACCTAAATGCCATCAGTGTGGGAGATAAAAGGGAAAACAGGTTGTAACTCCATCCCCAAGGCAGACACAGCAGCACCCATTTCCCTCATGCAGCACCCCACATCTATTAATACAAACACATACAATCCAGCATCTCATTCCGGATTAACAAGCACTGCATTCATGCAAGTTAAGACAAGAACCCTTACATGGCAGCTGCTCACGGCTTAAAGCCTGCTGTTTTTCTTGCCCTCAGCATGCCTGGGGTCAGATTGCTGAACACCACATTTTGATTTACTCTGGACAGGTGCTTTTTTTTTTTTCTCTCCCCCACCATTGGCTCTTGCATGCAGGAAAGATTTGCTGCTGTCAGCCAGCACAGGTCAGATCCTACAGCAACATGCAGGCACTTCCCGCAGGGGAGCGGAGTTTTTGTTCTCCAAGAGAGAAAAGTCAGCTTCCAGAGATCCAAGCCCAGCTCAGGAGGTTCAGGCACATGCTGTGAACACAACTGCAGACCAAACCTGCTCCAATTTCTGCATTTTTCCAACCCAAACATTAACTGGGTACCAAAGTACCACCTGCTGATATCAAATAGGCTCTTTTGAGAGCTGTTAGAAGCCGACAGCAGTGCACCAGGCAGCCTCCCTTCAGCTGGCTTTAGCACTGAGCTACAGCTTTTATAAACTAAAAGACAGAACCACCAAGAGATCTCTGCACCTGAGGCAAGACACAGGGACAGAAACAGCCCTCTGAGGTCTCAGACCCAAAAAGAGTCCTATGTACTCTCTCAATGTTTATAAATTCTTGCGGAGTCCTATCACAAGGCACAGACACTTCAGAGGTCAACAGCAATTGCTAAAAGCCAGCAGCAGTCCCAAGGTGTGATCTGCTCCCCTCCTCATGCTCAGTTTGGATCAGGTGCTCTCACAGCAAAGAAACCTTTACCCAACCAAGTGGTGCTTTGAGATTCAGAAACCAGAACAAGTGAGGCTGCCTGGAAACTTACCCTCTGGATCCCACAGTTTGCACCTTACAAGTACTATGAATATTTTCAAAGCAAACTGCAAACTTGTTTTCAAAGCTCATCTGAGCTCAACACAAATTTAAAACCGAAGTGAAGCCTGCAGTTGCCCTGTGTGGCTCTAGGAGAGGCGAATGCATTACCATGACTCGACTCAGCAAGGAACAAACCTGTTGATCAGGTTTCATCCTAGCAACGTGCTAATTTCCCTAAAAAAATTCCAGGTATTGACTTCCAGCAGATGTTTAGCTGGCTCTGCCCAGCTCTAAGAGCAAAGTGCTTGGTTATGCTCGTGTCTGACACACACTCATTGCTACAAACACTCGCCCAGTGAGTAACTGCTGGTGAGGACTGAGAAGCTCACATCCAACAGAATCCTGTCCTGCCTCCCATCCCTCCCAGGCGTGTGTCTCAGCACAGCTCTTCACACAATGATTGCTGTGTGACTGCACTGGCAACCTGCAAAGTGAGACAACAAGATTTTCCAGCCATAACCACAGAATCCTCCTGGCTGCATTCTGAAGCACTGGAACGTGTGGGGGCAGCCCCCATCACACAACATGCCCAGATTTTGTGTTTATGGCCAAGTTCTCAGGTAGTGATGGAAATACACGGAAGGGGAAGGAGGATGAATCAGGAGGTAATGGGAAGAGGACAAGCCTGTGATGGTTTTCTCTGCTTTTCATACATCATAAGGCAGGAAGATGCTCCAAACATCAGCTCTGTGCAGAAAGTGAGTTACTTACGAAGCAAAACCTGTTAATAGGGCTTAGATGAAAGCTATGGATGCTGCCTTCTGAACGGAGCAAGCAGAGCTGAATAATACCTTCAGCTGAAGATGGCATTTTATTTTTACCATGAAGGAAAAACTAAAAGGCAAACCTGGAAACTCATCAAGAAGCCCAAAGATGCTGAGCGACATTAAACCACAGGGAGAAGTCTAAGCATCAACCAAGTTCACACAGTGAGTGATGAGCAGAAAGAAAATTCGATGTCAACATGAAAGCACCTTGGGCTTCCCCACATGCACATCTCACCAACAAGCAGTGTTGCAACAGGAAGGGCAGAATTCAGCCTTTCCTCCCAGATTCCCACCTCGCCTTGCTGTCTTGCACTGGCCCACCTTTACCAGGACTCAACTCTAATCCCATCAGCTCCCAAGCAATGCAGTTGAAAATAAAAGGTGATATCCATTGAGAAGCAGACCAAAGAAAATGCACTGCTTTCCTTAATCTGATGCTTTTTTTCTTTTCCTTTAAACCCAATCATTCCTCACACAACATAGTGCAAAAGCCTGGCAGCACAGAGCACTGAGGGATCACTGTTTTGCTCAGCGCAGAGGTAGCACATGATTACCCAAGCTTAAATTGCATAATGAAGGCTTTTACTAAACACGATGTGGAAAATCAGCTCTCTGAACAGCAGAAACCAAGACACCGAGCTCCACTGTGGGCTGCTTTGTGTGCTTTCAATCAAATGTGCCAAAACAACCTTCCATGCTCTCCTTGCAGCATGTTGCTCATGGTTGATGCTCTCCCAGTAGTGCTGGGTTACAGCAATTGGCCGGGGATGGGGAGACAGACAGACTGACAGACTGCCTATGAGAGAAATATGGGAAACGGAGCTCAAGCAGAGCAGGGATTGCAAATAAGTTTGGGGTGTGATTGCTGGGATGTGAGAGGAGGCAGCGGAAGGGAAGAAGCCAGGATTTTGAGTCGCTGTCACACTTTTGTGTGCCTTTAAGCCAACTATTTGAACGTCTCCACGTCTTCCCTTGGATGCTGTAGTGGGGAATAAGCAGGGTGGGTTAGTTGGGAAGCAGCAAACCCCATATTCCAAAGGAATTCGAGGAAGATCCCTCAAGAGTGAGCAGGGGCCCGCAGGACCCACAGCACCCACCTCACGATGTGGAAGCAGCACAGCAAACCCGCACCCGTGGGCGAGCCCCTCACAATGGTGACATAGAGGTAGAGGGCAATGGCCACGGTCCAGAAGAAGGAGCTGGTGTTGGAGAAGGTGGACAGGGCGCCCTGCAGCACGCAGTCCCACGAGGTCCTGTCGAAGTCCTGCAGCACCCCGTAGAAATAAGAGAGGGCGGAGAGGAGGTCGGCCAACGAGAGGTAGAGCAGGAGCTCCCGGGGACGGGTCCGCAGCTCCGGCCACAGGGCGTGGGTGCCCACCAGGAGCCCGGAGCCCAGCGACGACAGCACGCACGAGGTCAGCACCGCCGCCCGCTCCGCCGCGTACAGCTGCGTGGGGGGCAGCGGCTGGGGCATGCCGGGCTGCGGCGGCGGGCGGCGGGCAGTGCGGGGAAAGAGAGGGAGGAGGGCGGCGGGGAGGGAGGGAGGAGGGCCGGAGGAGGGCCGGGAGCGGCGGAGCTGCCCGCCCCGCCCCCGGGAAGCCCGCAGCCGGCTCGTTTCGTTCATACAAAGCCCACGGCAGCGCCCGCTGCACGGGGCGAGGGGCGGTTCTGCGATGCGCCCACCCGGATCGACCGCAACAAACCATCGCCTCGAAGCCTTCCTCGATTCCCTCGATTTCAGCTTGGGTTCCAGCGGGGATCGGTACTGCTCTGTGCCTCGCTCCCTAACACGGCTTAATCCTTTTCTGGAGAGCAGCAGAGCACCCCAGCGCTAATTTTAACGCGGTTTATTCTGACCCGTGGAACCTGATGTCTCACCTCCCCCCGGCTTCTCTCAGCAACCAGAACCCATCCACCAGGCACATCCATCTCTGACAGAAAGATCTTCCAAAACAAGTTCAACATTTGCATATTGCTTTCTGCCACAGAGCGCTTTCAGTTTTACATCCCCATCTTCCAAACTTAGAAGGGGCTCCACAACGTTTTATTTCTTGTATTTTGACCAGTTCTGCATTAAGAACTTTACATCCGAGTTTTTCAGGGTAACTAGGAGTGAACTGCTTTCTTTTTTTATGATTATCATTTTTTGCACTATTGGCATTTTCCTGCACTGTCCAAACCCATTGCTTCTGCTCCAGATCCACATCCAAGGAAAAGCTGCACCAGCACTTTGCTGCAGGTTATTAGAAGGTCAAGCTGTGCTGCACACAGACTTGACATGCCTCTGGTTGCCTCAATGCACCTGCCACGTGCTTTCCTTCCTCCTGAAGATCTTCCTGCATACATTTTTCACCTTTAGCACTCTGCTATCAAACAGGCTCCCACATTTAGGAGAAATGTATTTTGGAGCCTGACGCCCTCTGCATGATCTCCATTGGAAAAGGAACTTGCAGCAACGCAGACTCACTTTTCCCCTGGGCACAGTCTGACACCAAAGCTCTCACTAAATGCTATTCCAGACTTTCTTTAGCTACCATCTGACCCTAAAAAAAAAAACACAACACATGACAAAATTTTGTCAGTGCTGCATTCCCAGTGATTGCTCTTACATATTTTTTTTGCTTCCCCCTTTTTGTTTGGTTTTCCTTCCTCCACTTTCACAGCACCAAAGAAACAAGGCACTCCCACAGCAATCATCCAGATAGATCACTCCATCTTCAGCCCCTGCTTCTGAGCATTGGGTTTTTGGGGTGATGGATGTAGCTCTACAATACAGCCTCATTCAGAAGTTCTGCAAGATAATTCATTCCCACAACTCATGACCTGACCTAAACTTTTAAAATCATACAGAAGGGAATATCTGACATTTAAATTGGAATCTGACAATTAAATTGGAAATGCAAATTCTGATTTTGTCCAGTTTTACTGAGAGATGCATTTTGCCCTCAGCAATCAGAAATTCACAGCACAGGCACAGGAGATTTGCTGCATCTCTTCTGATTTTCTAGGAGGAACACAGTTAATTTGTGCACACAAGGCATCACTCAGTAGCAGGGCATGCAGAGTTAGTGCTTCAAAACTGAGTAATAGAAGGCAGATCATTTCTTAAAGATTTCTGTCATCTGCTCATGCATGACTCAGAGCTTTCAATCATCATCTAGGGGCTGAGATCACAGCACTGTGCATCTCTCCTAGCTTGGTGCCAGTAAGACGAGACAGCTTTTGTTGAAGATAGAGACTATGGGAAAAGTACCTGAGCAGAAGTCTTGGGTTCTTTCCAGCTCCTCCGACACAGCTGTACACCAACTCTGCGTTCACCAAGGGCTGAGAAACACGATTGCTCTGGACACTTGGGACACTGCATCACAGCTTCAGAGAACAAACGTGCAAGGAAGAGACTTAGCATCGCTTACAGCTGCACACCTCCCAACCCGATCCCTCTGCCCGCGAGGGGTCACTGCCGCTCCAGGCTGCCATATCCCGAAGCAGCAGCCGCCCCAGCAGAGCTGGCAGCAAAGCAGAGCCCAGGGTTTCACTACAGGCTTCATGGAAAACACTCAGGGCTGCTCAAGAAACTCCAGAATGACCAGAGATGATGATCAGAGCACAGCTTCTTCAGCTTTAAAAGACTCAAGTAAAAAGTCTGCAGAACTTCCAGATGAAGGAGATTATCTATTTAGAACACTTACCAACAAGGCACAGCCAAACAGGTGGACATTGCAGCCAGTTCTCATGCAGCTCTTCTTGGGAGATGAAAAAGCAGCTTTCAGAGATTTGAAGGGTTTTACTTGGCAAATGCTGGGGACAAACAGCTCTGCAGTCACACCTGTAAGGTCATGCTGGAAGCTGGGCACAGTGGGAAGCTGTTATATACAGTTCTGTTGGAACCAAGATTGCAATACGTGTAGAAGTACACAGAACATACAGCAGTGAGGAGCTACACAGCCACCTGTGCTGTGTGCCCTGACTCCTTGTGCAGCAAGGCAGTGTTTGTGTGCACAGGTGACCCTTTTGGAAGGAACAACCTTAACAGAGCTACAGGAGAACTGTGCCCCCAAATGGCAGCTCTAGCAAGTTCCTCTGAATTAATTTTAGGACTCCTGGAATTAACAAACGCTAAGTGAATTCCCACTTTATCCCAATTATGCAAGACTGACCTCCTCTGCTGCTGCTACTTCCAGGTTAACAGCACCATTCTGCTGCTTCCCACCCCTCTGGTGATCAACAAATGCTGTATGTGAAGTCATGGTGCTCCATCCCCTCTGCAACAGAGCAGAGTGCACACAGCTACCAAACCAAGGCAGCTTGCTGCGACCCAGCTCTGTGCTGCCTCTGCCCAGCAACCCAAGGGCTTCCCTTTCAGGGAGAGATGCTTAGTCATTGTAAGCAGCTTTCCATTAGCACTGAAAATGTGAAGTCAGGCTGCAGAGACTACACAAAAAATTCAAGCCAGCAACTGACAAAAAAAAAAAGCCACCGCAGCAAGGACAGCTTGATGTGGGCAGAATGTAATTAGCTACACTGCTGGAGTGCAGCCAGCACAATCCATGAATTAAGGATGGCCCCAGTGTTGTGACAGTTTTTCATTTCAAATTTAAATTAGGAGATTAATATGGGATGTTCCTGCTTGCTGTGGTTGAACAAAAATAAAGGCACTCACAGTCAAATAAAAATACCACATCTAAGACGTAGGAGTTGTTGTCCATGTGTTTTTCTTAGAAGACAACAATAGTAACAAGAAAATAGGCTGAACACTTGTATTTTGGGGGTGCAACTTTACCATAAATTGAATTAGAAGTATACACAGTATCACATGACAGAAAGCTCTGCTTAGAGCCTGTGGTTTTAACACAGTTGAGACAAGGATATAGAAGCTAATAAGAAGTCCCCTCAAGTGGAAGTCACAAGGTTTGCCAGCTTCTCTGGTCCCTGTGCCAGAAGCCTTATTCAAATCTTCACACAAGTCATCTGAAGTGCAAAGCAGCAAAGAGACAATTCTGCTAAGGGGAAACGGTGTAAAACAGAGCTCAGGAGATGAGCTCTTTCATTAACATGAGACCACTCAACCACTACAGTTCAGAGTCATCTTCAGATTCTGGAAACATGCAGTAAAGCACCACGCTGTACTCCTCACCCTCCTTCAGTGAGCCAAGCAAAAGGTTTGCAGTTTAAACCACATGCAGATGCTGACTGCTCAGGTCCCACACTTACGGGCAACCGTTACCCTTTGTCTAACCAGGGAATCAGGCACATCACATCAATGGCAGTTAGTTTTCAGTACTGTTTGCATCATGGGTTCCTTCCCAAGGTAGCAGAGAGCACATGGAATATAATTTGCAATGACACCCACACTGTCAGAGACGCACTACTACCCATCCTAGTTTGAACACTACCACACCAAAGTTAAGGTTCAAAGCATTGTTATATACTGGAATTCAAACCTACTAACTTTATTAACACAAAGTTGCTCAGGAATTACAGAGTAAGTGAGACAGATTGAGCCCCAAATGTTTGACCATTGCCCCAACCACATTCCAGTCATTGTATCATATGGAGTAGCATTGTTTTGGCCAAGAGCACTATAAAAAGCACTTACAGAGAATACAGAGAGGCACTCTGCAGTGCAGTGATTTTTTAAAGCCATTTATTACCTATAATGCAGTAAAGTTAAAAAGCAGAACCACATCCTGCTTCTCCCCAGAAAGCGTGGGACTGACTGCTATCTTTGCTCTATGAAGAATAAACCTAAAGCTAAAAAGCCATCGAAAGTAATAGCTGGTCAGGAAAGCTGGTGTACTAGCTCAAAACATTTGCCTCATGACAAACCCTGCAAAGGTAGAGACGAAGTTTCAGAAGAGTTGCAACAGAAGGATACTCTGCTCCCTTCTGGCCACCCATCTTCTAAGTGCAGAACTTTTACAGACAGTTCGTAAAGTTGCACAACTCCCTGTAATTGGTGCAATTATGTTCATGTCTGGAAAAAAAAGAAGGCATACAGAAGTGTAGGCAACCAAAGTCATAGCTCGTGCTTTAAAAAAGGCTTAAGGTTTGACATCTCTGGATTACGACACCCAGCCAAGTCAGCAGGAACCATAGAATATTAAACAAAGCCAATCTCTTTGCGTCAGAATTAATGAAAAACTCTCATTCTCTGCACAGGTACTGTAAGTTTCAACTAGATTTTGGCAAGGACTTGCCTTCTTCTGAGCTTGTGGAATCCCACCCCCCCAACACACACACAATAACTGCTATCATCTTAGATTCGTCTTCTCCAGAAATCTCCCTTGTCTCACTCCTACCTAAACAAGGTAAGGACAAATAGCTGACTGCTTCACTAAAATCTAGTTCCTCTCCAGAAAGATCAGCTAAGTTCTTGGGTGCCTGACCACTGACTGCATATACTTGCCATACATACCTGCTGACCAACAGCCAACAGAAATAATGACTACAGGTGAGTTGTTCCCACAGCAGGCTCAAAGCAATGTCATTATCAGCCTGACATCACCAGCCTGAGCCTGAAGCTAAGATGAATTCTCCCTAAAAGCAGCCCTTCTCCCAATAGTTAGTATTGCTTTTTTGCAGTATTAGTAGCAGGAATTTTATTCTCAGTAATATTCATGTGGAAAGAAAAAAGGAATAGCAAATCAAATTGCAACATGTTTATCTTCTTTTCTTCATTTACGCCTGATGCAGTGGCCACATCAAGCATCCTGCAGCATTTCTTACATGAGCCCTCTGTTCCTTCAGACAACCCAAGCTCCCATGCAAAACAGTACATCTGGGCAGCAACCCAACCAGGATCCCCGTCCACCTCTCATGCCAGGGAGATCTGAAGCAGGCCCAACAATGTGTAGCACTTCTAGGGCAGTATACTTGCTGATTGCTTCCTTAACTATTGCTCACAACAACCAGCTAAGACACTGCCAAAGAAACACTCACAGCTGGCATCACGCAAGGAGAGAAGTTAGGGCAGCATGTTCAGTCTTCTCCTTTCTTCTCATTCACAGAAGGCAAGAGTCTGGGGACAAAGAAAGAGTCAGTGATGCAACTGCAACAGTACTAATGGAAACAGCTCTCAAGGGAGAAGAGGCTCAAAGCTATAAGCTGACAGATACTCTGTTCTTGACCACCAGTCATGCATTACAAATACTAGCAAGATAAACCAGTTTTCATGTCTGCAATCCTTATCTCAGTTTCCAAATTTCACACAACACTGTTCAGGCAAGGCAGCAGAACAATGAAGTGTATCCAGATGCTTAACAGTTTAAAGCACAAGACTGTTTGAACTCTTGCTGGGTTCACGTGATTGCACAGCTTTGCTCTTATGTCACATGTGGTGTTAGAAGGAGAACTCACTGAAAACACAACCATCTGCAGAAAAATAAATGAAAAAGGGAACCTATACTCACATGTATTAAAGCCATTTGACTTCCCTATCATCCATGTGGAACAGCTTGAGATGCTCTAGATGTGGTGTTATCTAGCAATCCTGCGCTCCCCAGTTCCTGGAAACATCTGAGCATGTGAGAAGGCAACCTTCAGGGCAAAGCAGTTCCTCAACTCTTGCATCATAGCCTCACAAGCAGGTTATTACACCTAGGGAGTCTTGTGTGACACTGCAACATAAAGGTAAAATATGCTGTATGACCAGAAGTTCACTTTGGCTTTCACCAGCCTTCAATTTCTTTCAGTGAGGCTCTGGTAATGCTCCATACACATTCTGAGACATCTAAGCCTTCTCTGCCCTAATGTTCCCCACGTTAGGAATACCAAAAATTCAAAGATAAGTTTGCATTTGGACAGCAAGATGCAGCACCGTGACAAAATTCTTTCCCGCTCTCTGATTCACCTTGCATCAAGAATCAGAAGCCTTCCATCTCACAAAGGAAGGCAGGAGTTCCAGCTGAAAGACAAGACTCAGCAACGCCTCGAACTGAGAAACAGGTGTTAAATCCCAAGCCCCTGGCTGTCACTGAGCCTTCAGAATGGCATCTGCCATACATGCAGTATGTACTGTGCAGACCCACAGTAACCCAGGACAGAGCTGCTGGGTTTATCATAAAGACACGAGATGAAGTTCAGTGGCTTCCATTGAACAGTATGGCAGTGTAGTTGACAGAGAGAGCCTGTGCCCTTTATGTACTATCAGAGGTGACTGACAAAGATGAAATGAAGAACTGCAACTGCACACCAATCAATCAGTACAGCACAGAACAGATACCCACCAGGCACTGCGATAACAGAACAGCGGCTCCATTCCCTGTGTCCCAGAAGACAGCAGCGATTAATTAACAAATCACTTCTTGACTGTAAGCCTTTTCATCCTGAGGAAGAGAGCAAACAATTTCAAAACATCAGAATCAAGACCTGACCATGGTCCCTTCCTTCTTGCCCTGAAAACATGTCCCACTCTGGAACGAGCTGTCTGTTTAAACAATGACCTAATCATCCATCCAGCATTTCCCATCAGAATCAGAACAAACCAGACTACCTCAAAGGCAATTACCAGGTCAGGGACAAGCACAGCTACAGAAGAGCAAAGCAATCAGGTACAGAAGAGGAAGATACTACTTCATCTCTCATCCTCCTCTGGGGAGAAATGAGACTGCAGAATTGGCTGTTCTGTAAAACTTTTTTGAGGCACTAAAAATTAAGCACAACAGGGCCAGAGAAAGATGCTTTGGGGAACAGCCTTGTATCTGTGCAGCAGGCAGTGGTCCTGCTTTTAATTTTTCAAATCATTTGACATCCCCTCTGCTGCTTCTCACCTGTAGGAGTTCCATTGCTTTAGGAAAAGCACAAATGAAACACTCAGTTGAAACTTTCTACTGCTGTGGGAGGGCATGGATAGCTAGCTTTGAAGTCTCACAGGGAAACCAAGCAGTCTGGCTAGTCTGGAGCTGGAAGAACAGTACAAAAATGCTGGTCAAACAGCTGAGGACCTCTCTTGGTTCAGCAGCTTGTGCAACACCAAGTCTTTTTCGTCTCTCTTTAGTCCAAGTATCAGGCAAATTTACTGTTATTGTGTACACAGGGACAGCATTCTGCTTTATGAATTGAGACTGGAAACAACGACAGCATAGAGCAGGTTAGCATGCTGGAGTACAATCTCAAGGCCAGGGGTGTCACTGGAAGCTTACACATCACACTTTTACCTGCATTTACCAGGTAAGGGCTACAAATTCCCCCTCATAAGGCAGTTTCCCCTTTAGACTAGATAACATAAGACTTGCTTCACTTCTCAGTGACCTCAGTGTTACCCTGTGGGTGACAAAGCAACAGGAACAAGTTTGCTGGATCACATAACAGTACACTGAATTGGCTTGTAAAGAAAGCACCACTAAAAAACAAGCTGAGGGGTGTGGAGGATGGTAATTCTCTCCCGTTACGGAAATACTGCATTCCAAGAAAGGTAAAAAGTCCAGTCAGGTAAGATTTGCAGAATCACTGTCATCACTGAGCTATGTGATACCATAAGCTGCATTTCATCAAGCACATTTATTTCAAGTTCACTCCCAGCATTGTCATCTTCCTTTTGTCAAGGGGAGTTTTAAGCTGCAACTGACCCACTCACAAGCCTTGAGCTGATACCTGAACAATTACCCAGGGTTTTTCTGAAGGTGGAAACAACTGTTGGAAGCTGATGCAAGCAGATCCTCTCTCACTGGGGATTCAAGTACTCTTGTTTTAAGGCAAAGCAAAGCTTCAACTTTCACCTGTGAAACTTCTGGGTGAAACTCAGCAACAGGAGGAAATCCAAATGAAAAGATTAAATGACACTTATCAAAGTTCAGAAATATTTATGTTAGAAGACACTCCTGCACATCAGCCAGCTCAACGGCCCACCTAAAGCAAGGCTAATTTCTAAACTAGATCAGGAGACTCAATCCTTTCGTACAGGTATTTCAGCGATGTTGTCCATTTCTACACTACAGAATCAAAAGCTGTGTCTAGCTGAGCCTATTCTGCTGACTAGGATGAACTGCCATGCCAAGAAAAACCATCTTCAAGCTGCAGCAAACCTCCAGCAGCGGCTGCAGAACAAGAGCAAATCCTGTTCCATCTCCTAAAGCTGCTTGGCTTTGCTATTACCAGCCTTCAGGTAGAAGAGTAAACATCTTATTTCTCCAAACAGTTTTCCTGACTTGTAATAAAAGACAGGTTCCTCTTTTTAAGATAATACATTTGATAAATTCTGACTTTGATTTAACACATATCCCTACAATATGCAGATCTTGGGTTTGGGATTAGTTTCTCCTCAATTTTACAAATTAGTTTTTATTATAATATCTCCTACTGTAACACCTGAGGGATGCAAACAAGTTGTCCATGAAACAGTTCTACGTTACAACTCCTACAATGCTTGCTCAACACAATCATACTTCTGTCACATCTCACCTCCCAGCTTCCTACAGAATATTACTCCCCCAAGTACAAGACAAACTGCTTAACACCTCCCGTTTGCCTTCAATTAATCGTACAGGAGAAGCTTTCCTTGTGAGATGCACTGACAGAGCCCTAGAGGAGAGATTTACCTGTTCCTTACAGTTCTGTAGGAGGTGATCCTGCAGGCAGCAGCACCCTAAGTCCATCGGAGCTCTGCACAGACTCCAGCCTCCTGCTGCCGGCGCTGGGACGCTGTGCTCCAGGGAGGTGCAGACACCTGCTTTGTTATTCAGAGCCACTGCTAACTCAGGCAGTTCCGGCTTTCTTGATAGAGCTGCAACTCCACCCCACCTTCTGCCACCAGGCCAGCCTCAAGGCTGTAGGAACACGGGGCAATAGCTTCGCAGTGAGTCACAGGCTGTCTGAAACAAAGCAGAACTAAGGGAAAGCAAAGCACACTACCAACTCCTTTCTGTAAAGCACAAAGACAGGCAAAAATTGCCCAGGATGGGTAAGCGGCAGGCAGATCAGCGGGCATAAGGCAGAGCCCCAGCCTGCCGCATTCCAAACCCTCCTGGTTCTCAGCTGGCCACTCAGCTCAGAGCAACACAGCCTGTGGTCACAGGCTCACTTACTGCAGCTGAGCGGGGAACAAGCTGCAGTTTTGTAGCCCCTGATCACGTAGAAGCCAGATCTGCTTCGGCAGCTTCTTTCCACAAACCTTTCTGCGCTCTGAGAAACTGAGATATAGTAGAGAAAATTGAGGAAAGCAGCGCAGGTTACATTACTACGACCTACAGGACAGCTGTGTCTATCAGCCAGAATCACCTCACCTCATCCATCCAGCAATACAGACACTAATATTCTCACAGCATGGGGCACTTAAGGATACCCCTACGCTTCCTTCAAAGTAACAATCTTTTCCCACCCCTTAAAAGGCATGGGAATTAAGATCTACCACATCTCATCCAAATCAATCTTCACTTGCATGTCTCGCTGGGCCTTGCTAATCTCACTGGCTTATGCAATATTAAATCCCCACATTAAAACAAGAAAAAGCCATGGAATTAACATACACCTTGCTTACTGAGCTCCTCCACATATAGTGCAGGAGAAACCCTCCCACACACCACGCACTGGACTTGTACCTTCCTCCACAGCAGAGTTAAGCAATTCATTTGCCAGGTAGGAGCAGACACTACAGCAGCCTTCCAGTTCCTAACGGGGGCTAAAATAAAGCTAGAGAGGGGTCTGCTCCCAGGGAGCACAGTGACAGGGCAAGGAGTAACAGCTTTCATCTAAGAGAAGGTGGACTTACATTAGAAGTAAGGAAGAAGTTCTTCGCTATGCAGGTGGTAAGGCTGTACCCAGAGAAGCTGTGGATGCCCCACACACAGTTTAGATGAGGCCCATGGCAGAAGGGTTGGAACTGGATGATCTTTAAGGTCCATTCCAGGATTCTGCGCACCTTATCTTTTGATTTCACTTTTCTTTATCTGTGAAGCAAAATGCTCACTATTTCTGCATCCTAGTATATCCTGCTCTTCACCTCCAAACACCATTTAAGGAACTTTTCATTGCCTTGTTTCCTCTTTCCTGAAGAAGCTCAGAGATGTCTAGCACTCATATCTTCACTTCAATGGCAATCTACTTAAAACAGCCCAGTCTCACCATCAGGACAGCCAGCACCTGTGTTATCAAGAGAACTGACACACCTTGGTGTTTCACACACTGAACTTCCCACATACTATCTCTTCCCTTTCCTTTACACAATGCTCCCTCACTCCCAAAGTTTATCTAACTTAAACAAAACCCACACAAATTGAATTTCATCACCCAAAGACTTTAGCAGAAGCTAACATATACACTCCATGACCATTTGTCAAATGCCGTAACACTGGATCTTCCTGCATGATATCTTAGAGAAGGGCTTTACAAATCTGCTGTTTCGGAGCTTACAGAAACAGCTCACGGCTCTGCTAGCAGCTGAGTTAGCTCTCACATCCACACAAGTGGCATTAATCTCTGGAAACGTGGCACAGGCAGAATGCTTTCCAGCAGTGACTCCTGAAAAAGACCATCTATCCAGGGCTGTAATACTAAAATAGCTCCTGGAAGTAAGCTTACTCCATCCCCTGGCTGGCTCCATTCTGCAGCAAAGCAAAGCACACCAGGCTGTCCTGGAGTCCTGCTTATTCAGTATGTGAGGTGGGCAGAGCACAGTGCACTGCAGCTCTCAGGGCTGTGCACCACACCTAAGCACCCATGACTCATTAACCAAGCAATGCATGAGCATTAGCCATAGATCATAAACCCGGATCCAAGAGCTGTCAGCAGCTCATGCCTACTCCACATGCCAGTCAAGAAGCCCGTGGTTTTACAGCCTAGGTAGGCCTGGGAAAGACAAGGTTAACCAAATCAAGAAGTTTCTGACGTGCCCCCTGCAATTCCATCTGCTGGGACAGAAGAGACACCGCCAGAGTGACTCACAGCACACATTTCACTTTGTCACAGCAGTTCTGTCCTTTCCTGCTTGTCAAGCACAGCTTCCTCCTTTGCCAGAACAATGAAGGATCTCTCAACCTCCTGAACTTGCCTCTTTCCTCTCTTCCAAACATAGACTGACAGAAGTTGCCATCATCCTCTATGCAGAAAGGTGCTCCCCATCCACCACCAAACCACGGGGGAGATGTGAAGACCACGATTGCTTTCAGCACTTTCTGGCTTTCCCATCTGTGCGAGCAGATGAGATGCGCACTGATAGCAAGGCTGGGGAAGGGCACTGTGCTGCCTGCAGCACAGCTAGGGAAGCTACCCTAGAATGGCAATTGTAACCAAGCAGTACATGTTCCCTTTCGGCTCCTGCAAAATGACCCATCTTATCTCTAGTCTATGAAAAATTAAAAAGCATCCCATGCCACGTGAAAGTTATTAAGTCAATAATCAATCAAACTCTCTTTGGCTAAGTGGGAACTCCAAAGCACACTTAGACACAGCATATAAAATGCCAAAACACACTGCACAGATCAGAGGTACATCTTGCTTACAAATTACACGATTTTGTATCATGGGTGAAAAAGTTAAGCATGGCCCTCTTTTCAAAATACAGAGGAAAAACTTCACAGCCATCCACCTCACTGAGATGTCCCAGATAGGCAGAATGGGAAACGCCACCAAACACCAGAGCACAGCCCTGTGCTGGTGCACACAGATGTACTTCAATGGGCTCCAATGGGCTCCTACTGGCTTACCTCTGATCTGAAATGACTCCTGGTGCCTTCAATTCTCATCTGAGCCACTCCTTTCCAGCATGCCTTCATCGCCCGTGTAATCCAATAGCTACCTAGATACCAGACAATACCACTGGGCAGTTTGCACAGACACCTGAAACTTCCCAACTAGCAGGTGAGCCATGCAGAGGACACCCACAGGCAGGTATGGCTAAGGTGCTTTTGCTGCTCAATAGAAGGATCAAACGGCACACAGAAGAGCTCTCTTTCCCCACGTTACCCTTTCCATTACAAGATGGTTATGAGAACAGCCTACAGAGCCAGCAGCAGCACTGGAAATAGGACAGAGAGAACAGTTGGTGCTCAGCGAGAGCAGCACAGCTGCCAGCTCCCTGCAAAGAGCAGGGCACAAAACAGGCCACGACTGCTTGTTTGGGTGCTGGTTCTTCCTGGGACCCCTTCACCGGGAGCTCCATTCCTGCAGGCAAAGGGGCTACGCAAAGGGAAAGCAAAAGGAGTGCAAAGTCAACACCACACCCCAGTAACAGATCAGCTCATCAGCTGCTCCTGCGCGACCCCAGGACCTCGGGAAGCTCACCTCCGCGCCGCTCACATCCCGTGCAGCAGAGCAGGCGGGCAGCGCGGCACCGCCCGCACCTGGGGCTCGTCCGTATCGAGCGGGGCGATCCCTGCGAGCGCACGGCCGGGGCCGGGCCGAGGCCCGACAAGCCCGGACAAGTCCCACGGAAGCCTCTCCCCCAGGCTGCCGGCTCGCACAGCTCCAGCCCCGCTGCCCGCCCCGGCTCACCGCGTGGCAGCGAGGGCTGGCTTTCATCTCCCCCGAGGAAAGCCACGTGGGGATGAATGCGGGACTCTCCCTTAGCAAAGCAACGTAACGCAGCTCCGGTCACAGCGCGCTCCCTGATGACACTACTGGGACTCGTGCCGCATCCACCGGCCGCAGGGGGGCGAAGGCTTTCCCTGCCAGCCCGCCCCAAACTGCGATCCCGGCTCCCGTGCAAGGCTGCAGGAGGGCCGGGGCACCTCGATCCCCAACAGCTGTTAATTGCTGTTGCGCAGTGGATGCAAGAACGTCCCGCATCTGCTTCCTCTCAACCCTGTTGCTTTCAGTTCCTCCAGATGAACCCTTCGCTACAATGTTGGTCTGCAGGCTGCTCCGAAGGTTTTATTTATTAAAAAGGAGTTAATTTGACAAGTCACTCTCTTGCAAGCTCAGCTAGACCCTGTCAGACTCCACTGACTGAGCTCTGCTTCCCCAGCCCTGCACAGCCTCTTGGTCTCAGTCTGTACATTAGGAAAAGAAGTTTACAAGTTCCCTATTTTGAAGAGGGGCAAGAATAAAAATATTTATAAAACAGGCTCCAGCCCAGACATTTACCATTCTCCCTTAGATTCTAAGTCCTCTTGGCCAGAGTGACAAGCGTAGGGGGAAAAAAAGTGTTCTAGAAGCAAGAAAAGGGCTGAATGTAGGAGAATGTTTGCGCCCAGCTGCCCTGAAATGCCAGCATCTCTGTTAGCAAGGCAATGGTTTGCCAAAGAATGAAAAATGTCTCATCTCTGCCTCTAAGCTAACAATTCCCACAGTTTTTATATAAACAAGTACTTGTTGGCATATTTACAAACAGCAATTGACTGCAGCTTCAATTTAGAAAGTGCCACAAACACCAAAGCTTTCACCAGAGGTTGAGTGCCCCCACTCAGCAAGGCAGTGTCCAGCAAGAGCTGGTTCTGATAGCCAAACTGAACACAAAGCTTGCAAAAAATTAAAAAGGCAACAATAGCTAGAAAGATGAGAGGTGGCTGAGGGAACCACACTGCATTGAGACAGCTTGGATTAATCTCTTGTGTGCATGAAGTTATCCCAACCATTCTGTGCTGTGATCCCCTGGTCCCATAGAGCAGCCACCGTTCATCCCTGCATCGCCTCACCCAGGCTGCAGCTGCAGAGGAGCATCCCCACCTGAGGCTGAGCCAGCTCCAGGCTGCATGCTGGTTCCTTGGGGTTGGCGTTATGGTATCACCACAGGTTAAGACAGGCCTGGAAGCTACCTCTGAATGCAGGGTTTGAAGCCAAATGCTTGAGACTTGGCAAGAAGAGGTGGGTATTAGTCTGACATAACCAAAGGAAGTCTAAATGCTGTGAATACACTTTATTTGCAGCCACCAGAGAACAAGGGAATTCTGATGGCTGCCCGCACAGTGCAGACACTTCATAGTTGAATAGAAAGATTAAGCTTAACAACATCATTGAAGTGCACATATCTGGAAGCCAGCAATCCAAGGCTTCTCACAGGCATGCTGGCACCATCACTGAACAGTTTTTGAAGGCAGATTGGCATCCTGCCCCACAAAGGGCAACTGCTGCCTCTAACCTGAAAGAGCTGTTGCCACTTCAGAGCCATAATCCTTCCCAGGCTCATACAGGATGGGTCTCACCAGTGGAAGCTCTCCAGAGCTCAGAAAACAGTAGTTACAGCTCAGCTTACACCTGATGAGAGTTTAAGGCCCTGTGACTCTTAAGAAGCACTTGAACCCATCTCACTGACGGTGAGTGCCCTTGTTGCTAAACCAAGCTGCCTTCAGGCAACCTGCTTACAGGGTAGGAAGCACTTCTCAGAGAGAAATGCTGAATGCTGCTGCACAACTGCAGCAGATGGAGGCAGAAAAACCCCAGCTGAAGGCCAACTGCAGAGATGCAGCTTCAACTAAACAGAGAAACTCTGACAGGACGATAGGGACTGAAATTCAGTAGCTAGCCAATAGTGGTTTATTTAATCTTCAAATGAAGGTGATTCACCTTTCCAGCACTCTGGTTCAACCCAGCAAGCTATTAGACTAGCTAAATGATTTATCGCTGCTCAGCTGTCAGATTACTTCAGTGGATCCCTTCCATTCTCAAAGAACTACGATACAAAAGGAGATTGACCTGAACTCATACATTACCTGCACAGTTATCCCTAATCACAATATGCATTCATTAAAAACTTCTACTGCGTACAGATGTTGGCAGTAGGTTTTAATGCTAGCTAAGAAAGATACGTAAGTACAGGGAGATTACCTACTCTCTCCACAGAGTGCAGCCAGTTTGTTGATCTCCATCCTGTATCCAAGACATGACTCACCACACTGCCACTTCACCTGCCAAGGGCAAAACAGTACCATCAGATGGCTGCATTTCTCCACACTATCTCAGTGTTTTCTTTAAGATCTCAACTGCTCCCCATCCGCTCCAGCCTACCCCATCTAAAGGTACCACTATAGGTTCAGAAGTCATGCTATCTCTCCCCTTGAAAAGGACATTCCTTTAACATATATGCAACACAGTCTTCGGTAAACAGGTAAAGAATTCAGGCTTTCCCCAAGATTCATTTCTGGTAAAGCACAGCAGGACTCTGCAAACGTCCACTTCTGCCAAACATAGAAACCATTTGCCTTAAATGCAGCATTGGCCTGGTAATAGACATAAATATTGCATGTACAATAGCATTTATTGTGTTCACAGTTGTATTTATTATATAAAGAATTCATGCCTACTCAACAAGCCCTTTGGCATTGTCTCATGAGCACTTCCCAGAAGCTAAATCTAACATGGCTCAAGGTCTTCATACAAACCTGACAAACCACAACAACCTGTTTTACATCTGCCTTTGTGAAAATATCTTGATTGGAGTCTAAGTCAGGAAACTTCAGCAACAAGTGAATGAGAAAGGCATCTAACTGCAGTGTCATATGCTTGAATAAGTGCCCTCAGTTTATCTCGCCATACTTCAGCAGAGATGGATTAACTGTGTGCACAAGCTCATAGCCTGTGTTATCAGGAGTTAACACAAGTATCAGACCAGTGAGGGTGTACTAGCCCAACTCAGATACCCCTTTATTTGCCATTGTCTGAGAGCATGAAGACATCTCATCTGCCAGCTGAACTTAAATAACAGCTGGGGTCTAAACATATCATCACTTCACTCACTGCTGAAGTTTTGCTGTAGCAATTGAGTGGATGAAGGCTGGAGACCAGGACTCATTACCCACCCAGAACTTGAACATAAGCTAAGAGAAGCTGCCAGAGGAGGACAACCCAATGACCTGACAGCTCAGATACAGATCCAGCTCTCTCGAGCTCCTTTGGAGGCTGTTTCTCCATAGGCTGTCTGCTGGTGCAGGTGCACATGCGTGCATTTGCATACTTTGTAAAGGACAATTATGGCTAATGAGATGGGGGCAAAGTCTCTTCAGTTGTACAGCCATCAATCCAGAGCAAAGTGACTGGTATCAGTGAATACACTGCTACTCAGTAGATGCACTGCAGACACAGCCTCCACCACTACCCTTGGAGCAGTGCAAACATGAAGCCTACTTTAAGCTGAGGAAACATTTAGTAATTCTTTCAATCTAAGTAGCAGCTTCTACAAAGAGCATCTGTTAGGGATGCTAGACAGCTGTTCAAAGTGAAGCAGTCTGCTGTGCTGCAGCAGAAAGCTAAGCTAGCAGGGGAGAAAAAGGCATGGAGTAGCACAGTGATCATTTCTATTATTCAATTTCCTGCAAGCCTAAAGGAACCTTTCCAACAAGCCATGCCACATAGTTCTGTTCTCCACACTATTTCACATAATGCCAGCTAAAGAACAAGCTTACCACTAAAGAAAGCAGATTCAGGATTAGAAAGACCTACATCCTTTCTCTAGCTGCACAACTGCTAACACAGATTTTCAAGATCTAAAACTGCATAGAAGCAGCAATAGTCTTGCAACCCAAGAAATGTCCCTATGGGAAATTACAGCTGCACCTATAATCTGAATAAACTCCCATGTCCTCTGCATATAAACATATTCCTATTTTCAATTCATAAAAATCTAGAGGAGAAAATGAATCAGATGAAGAGCTGAAACATCCAACAGTGAGCATCTGACATTAGAAGCAAACAACTGAGCCTGCAATCAGGTATCAGTGAGTGGAGAGGGGCAGCTCCCAAAGAGGTCAGCACTGTTCCTCTCTGTCTTTGGCACACAGGCTGCTCTGTCACCCTGAGAGCATCATGCCCAGGCAGTTTTGCTTTAAATTTTACATTCATGTTTCAAGTCTGTGTGGGTTCTAGTTATAGGCAGACAAAAATAGGCTTGCAACAGTCACCCTCTCTGTATTTCCGGGGCCAGTGTTTTCTTTAAAGAAAAGGTTATGTGAAGAATGAACAAAACTTTCACCTAACTGCCAAGGAACAAAGCCAGTATGAAACAACTTTTTTTTTTTTTGGTCTTCAGAGCAGAGGAAAAAAAAATCACATAGAACAAGCACACCTGCCAATGCTGGGTTTCCTTTTGCCTCACATACAATGAAAAAGTAACAAAATGAACTGCTGGAGCTCTGGCAGCAAGAACAGAAAGACTGTGATGAGGCAGGAGCCTACAGAACTCAGTGAGCCTCCTCAGTCCCTGTGTCCTGGCTGCCCACGCCTGGCTGCACAGATGGTACTGCAATTGCCAGCTGTGCTGGGTTTGAAAAGACAAGTAATCAGTGAAGATGGTGGAGGAATGTATGTATAGATATCTCAGTAGTCATTTATGAAAGCATGTCTCATGTAAGAGTGAAGAAAGATGATATTTAAGATACTTTATTTGAAAGATGACCTCACAGGTGATGGTCTAATGCAGCAGTTACCCTTACTTACCACATGCTGATTAGCTTCCCCCATCAGAACACAGCAGCTCAGGTACGTTACACTCATGCATGCCTCATTACATAGCCAAAAACCTGCTCAGACATCACCCAGAGCATCATCTCCCAGAAGCTCCTTGTCTCTTAGGACACCAGCAAATTCATTGCATTTGGTGGACAATTAGGCCTCACAGCAGCCTGCGAACATTTCCCCGTTTTGCAGAAACAGAAGCAGAACAATTAGCAGAAGGAACCACAGTAATTCAAGCACAGAGCAAGGGATGAAGATCTGGGCCATCGACTGAAGCATCTGACTGCTCCATCTGAAGTGCCCCATCCACTCCGGTGTCTCAGTGGCTTTGCTCAGCCACGCACCAGTTGCAAAATCAGGATTTGTCAGGCACTGCAATGGCTGCCCAGGGAGGTGGTGGAGTCGCCGTCCCTGGCAGTGTTCAAGAGGCACCTGGATGAGGAGCTACGAGATCTGGTTTAGTAGCTTGTGGTACTGATAGGAATGGGAGGATACTTGGACTAGATGATCTTGCAGGTCGTTTCCAACCTTGTGATTCTGTATCTATGATTTATGACGATTTTCCTCTGATCATCTCTCTGCTGCTGATCAGATACAAACTGAAGCAAGGACACACACATACCAGGTTTCCATATGCCACACAGCAAAAGGCATGCAGACATAAACACCAGGTGCAGCTATACCTCAACACATCAACATGTTTGCAATGGCCCTGCTAGAAAGGACTTGTGCCAGATGGACTGAGACACTGAAGCTCCCAGCCAGGCAAAAGCCCAACACTGAGGCACTCTGACATATTCTACTTTCCTGCAATGCAAATGCTGTCCCTGTAGACTCAGACAGGAAAGCTGAATGACACAGCAGTCACGTTACTCCTGTAATAGCAGACAACTCTTCAGACAGCCTCTGATCTCCTCCAGAACCACGTCTCTCCTCCCCAGTGTTGCACTCACACATGAGGGCAGGGCCTGGGTGGCACAGGGATCCTGCTCATTAGCTGATGGAGCAGATGAAGAGCAGCAAGCTGAAGATCCAGCAACAGATTAAAAAAACATAAGATGACAAATGGCAGACTTTTGTCCTAAGGTCACGAGAGCAGAGTCGCAAGAAACTTAAGTCATTCAGTCAACTCCCTCGGGTAGGGTGAGGGCTAACCACAGGTCACTAAGTTCAATAGCATTTCCTCCACTTTCTTAGCATGCATATCAATACTTGACTTACCTCTTGCAGAAAAGAAGGAGAGCAGGGCCTCCATCAATCTCTTGCATGGCTTTACATGAAAATACTTTCAAATTCTCTCATTCAATTAATCTTTCCTTAGCATTTACCCTGTCAAGCATCCAACGGGGACTGAACTAAGAATAGTAGCCGAGGTGAAGGACAGTGCTTGCTGGTAGGATTAGCTGGAGCAATTACAGGTAGCAAATCTCTGCTATTCAAAGGCTTTATCATTAAGCAGCAAGAGATATGACTCTTTTTGGTGAGGGATTTTTTTTTTTTTTTAATTAGAGGAAGGTTGACAGAGCACAGAGCTGCTGCATGCATGCAACTCCGCATACAGCTGCCTCCCTCTGCTGGGGGACAGGTAGCCAGCAGCCCCTGAGGCATCACCACATGCGTGTTCATTCCATGGCAGATGTTCCACCAGGGCTGCAGGCACCCAGGGTCACAGGGCTGCAGCAGTAAGGACAAGTGCAGATGCAGGAGTCCTTCAGAAGCACAGCAGGAGTTGCTCATCATGCTTTTTCCTACCAGTTCACAAGGAGAACAGTCACTTCACTCAAGCTGTTCAAGAGATCTTTTCTTCCTCCCTCCTTAGATTCCCAGATTGCAGGTATTTATTTTTGTTGCATGCTTCATATCTGCAGAAGAAATGAAACTGCCAGCTAGCCAGCAATGAGGTCCAGTTCGAGTGCCCAGGTTGCAGTGCTGCATAGGGAGGGAAGTCCATGCAGCAGCACCTGCCTTCACAAATAGGCAACTGCACAGGGACAGCAGTGATGACACATCTCTCTTTACCCTGGCCACACTTACTCTAGCACTGCTGCAGTACCATGACTCCTCTTGACATGACTCCCATGCAGTAAGGGCTCTTCCTAAATCAATCCTTGTCTCAACTCCCCACCCATTTCTGCAGCTTGGAGCCCATCCAGACAGCAGTGCACAGAGCAGTCATCAAGAATAGAACTGCAGCAGTTCAAAGCTTTTGAAAGCATACAAGCAGAGGTTTCTGCATCCTTCTTGGCTGCAACTGCAGCCCTTCAGGACACAGAGAAAGAGCTCAACTATAAATCAAGCTGTATGGGCGCACAAATGCCAGCGCCTTGTTCACAGTTCTAGTGGCTGTTTTTAGATATTGTGCCATGCAAGTTGTTTATACAACAAAACACACCAACGTTGCCAGTAACTGGGCTCTGCATTAAGAGCTTTGTTACCAGAAGCACTCATCCCATGTAAATCTGAGTCAGTTTCTTAAAATAGAGAGCCTGAAAATAAACATCAGCTAAGTATTAATATCATGAATGCTATCTAGCAGCAGAAACACATTCATCGCATACGTGTTCAACTCAGACATTGGAAAGGAATGGTCAGAACAGGCAAAATCTGCTATTGCAAGTTTTTCTACATCTCAACTCCCCTGCAAACTTTGTTGCTCCCACGATAAGCAATTACTTTACTAACGCTGCAACAAACTGCACATAAACTAATTTAAGCAAGTGTCCCCTCTCTGTCTCAATATCGTGACTGCAGAATGAGGAGTTAAAGGTTAACATTAACCATTCAAAGGCCTTACCATACCTTCCTGTAACTCCTTCCAGAGCACGGCGGCCGAACGCTGCTCTGCCCGCAGGCTGTGCCGCAGGGAGGTCCAGCTTGGAAGCAGCACAGTAGGACATCCCCTTTGAGAGCACTCCAGAATTCCGCAGACTGCAGCTGGCCCACAGAGCGCCGGGGTCATCTTCTACCCTGAGCTGCTTCAGCTGCAGTTCCTCTAGGAGGGGCAGAACAGGTATTCCGACCGTGCGGCCTGTAGGATGCCACGTTCTCTGCAGTAATCATCTATTTGTTGGGGCAGGAGGTGGGCAAAAATGGGCTGTTATGAATTGAAGAGATTCAATTCCTGGTAGATAAGATGCATGAATTGCCATTTATCTTGTCTCAGTCCAGACACCCTGCGCATGCTGCAGCAACAACAGTCCAAGTGTCACCTGCACTGCATCAGCAGTTATCCATCTCCCTGCTCTGCACTCCTTTACCACCAACATGCCGCTATGCGATGCGCTACATCCATCATTTCAGTCCCCAGAACACGAAAGCATCCTGGCTCTGGCAGGTGCAGAGCAGATGCTGCAGTGGTGGCTCAGCACCCAAGTTCAGTTCATTGCTTTGCTGCTTCTTCATCATGGCTGTTACTGAAATTGCTATAATAAAACCCCTCGAGGAGATGCCCACAGGCAGCACCATCCCTCATTGCAACTGAAGGACATCCAGGAAAAGGACACTGCATTCTACTTGCAAACAAAGGGCAAGGGTCTTGGCCAACTCAATTGCTAAATGACCGTGGGGGGAGCAGAGGACAGGGGTTGGCTGTCACAGTGCTGGCAGCAGCATCTTTCAGTTGTTCCCCCCCACTTCCCTGCAATGTCCTTCGTTGAAGAGTTCAGATAGGGCTTTTGCTGCAGTGCATCAAAGAGAGGGTGACTTGCCAGCAAACCACAAAGAGTTCCCTCCTCTGCACTTCTCCCCCACCTAACCAGAGCAGAGGAGCTGACACGTGGTAATTGGAGGCTGAAGGACTGCCTCACCTGTCTGCAGGTCCCAGTCTCACTTGTACCACCCCTCCTCTAAACTCCTCCAGGTACACTCAAGGATCCTGCTCAGTTTGACCCTTTGTGTGCCATGGCCTCATTTACACAGCTTCTCTGCAGAGCATTTCTTCCCTGAGAGATGCTGCTTCTAATAGCTCCATGGGCAAGAAGGCCTCAGAGCCAGGATCATCTCCCAGTATTCAGCCTGAGGTCCATTCCCTCATGGCTGCGACCCCATCCTAACCCACAAGCTTGTCCACGGCCCAAGTTAAGCCAGAGATGGGTTTCAGTGCTCAGTTTCTTCCTGCCTTCCAGTTGAAGGACATTTGCTCCGTGCCCATCTTTGCCTGGAGAGGTTCAAGTGTTGCTCTGAAGCACAGCAGGCACTTGAGCAGTTCCACAAAAGGCACAAGGAGACAGGCTGCATGTTCTGCTGCCGACAGCACTGCTGCAATGGCACAGCAGTTACTTCTACCAAAAAAGTGGATTCGTCACAATGCATAAAGTTGCACTCAGGCATTCCCTATGAGAAGGGATGCAAAGGGAAGCACTTCTGAGCTCAGGAGCTACAACAGCACCTCAGGGATGACCCCAGTCAACATCTTCCCCACTGTTCTTCCCCATCTGATAGCGACCTTCAAATCTGAAAATCTCTCCCCTTAATCCTCCCCAATTTAATCAAAGTGTATTTAATCAGATGACTCTCCATCTTATTTGAATGAAGCTAATGACAACATACTTAGGACCGACGCTAAATTGCAATCCACATATTGTAATCTCAACTTTTTTCACCAACAATTCAAGGTCAGCAGCTCATTCAAGGCCAATTCTGTGCTCTTCTTGAATATCTCATTGAGCAAGGACCTCATTTTGTTTTCACAGGATTCAACAATTTTTGCTGCTAAACCAAACGTGGGATAACTTCAGTGAGTACATCCTTGATTAATTTTGCTCCTTAAGAACAGAGTACTTTCCGTTCATCACATGTAAGCTTTTCAAATGAGGTAAGCTTCACCCTCGGTTTATAAACAGTTATTTTCTGCAGAATATTGATGCAAATTAAAACCCGTTTAGATTTACCAAATTTCAGTTCTTGCTCACTCAGCAGTAGGGACTCTCCCTCCTAAAAAGACCAGTTGTCTGAAAAGCAGGGGAAAGGCACAAGGAGGGCAACTGAACAGCAAGCCTGCTGCAGCTCGGCGCTCCCAGCATAATTAGAAATCCTAACGGTTGAGCAGGAAAAATTACATCTTAAGGACATTTATGCCCAGGCATAGAAATAGAGGGAAAAAAAAAAAAAATAAACAACCAACAAATATTAAGATTCCTGGCACATGGGAATTCTTGTGTTCACATGTCAGACGGGGATGGGCTGAAAGCAATTTACAGCAGCTGGTAAGGCTTTTTAATACACTGGTGCATCACACTGCACAACTGAGACAGCCAACAGCGCCTCCGCCCCCTGCATTCCCCATCACTCCACATGCTGCAGTGCAAGAGCCCAGTGGAAGAATCTGCAGAGGTTTTGCAAGAAGCAGCCTCTCTTCCTTGCCCCACTCCAAATCTTTCAAGTTTGTGGAAAAAATGGGCAGAAGTGCTGAACTTACTGAGGAAGGGCAAGGTTATCTCCCTGAACCAGCGCTGCTCGTGGCCTCCAGGTGGGGTCCAGTAGCAATTTTTAAATTCCCCTTTGTAGAAGATAAGGGACCCTTCCTCAGATCACCTCAATTTCTCCTCTCAAAACCAAACCTCTTGCAAGAAAGCAATTCACAGCAAGTTTTCTGCAGTGCCACATAATACCCAGGGAGCATATATTTAATTAGGGGGGCAGGGGAAAAGAAGCATATTATCTTGGAAACAAGCAGAATTTGTGAGCCTATCATACATCCTGCTATTGCAGCACATCGCATTTGACAAAGCACCACCAAGGGCAAGAGTTAAACTGTAGACATACCCAAATATTTAAAGGATCCATGCCTTTTGCAGCGGAGCATCTCACCGAATCCATGACCTTCTCCAAAAATACATGCTGTCATTTGACCCAGTCTTTCTTAACCGTTTTGATACCAGGCATCGGAAATGGATAACAGACAAAATCACCATTTAAGCCCCACTCATTCAGCACGTGGTGGAGCAGACTGCCCGAGCTCTGTGCCAATGCTGGCCTTAACCAAGAAGAATTTGGTGCGGCAGATCTTTAAGCTCATGAACCCCAAGAGCAGGCACCGGTGATAATCCTCCTTACAAGTTATAAACCTAGCACTTGTTTCAAGACACCTTACACAAAAACCAAACAGCCAGCAGTGGCAGCCAGGCAGCCCAAATGCTAGATCTCATTCTAGCATTAATAGCAGCCAGAAAAACAAACAAACTCCTTTCCAGAACAGAGATGGGCATTAAAGGAGGAAATCAGCCAAAAAAACAGTCTTTCACCAGATGCAGCACCATCTAGATTTCAGAAACACAATTTACACACTGACTCAGGCTTTTCAGTGCACTGACATGTTAAATTCACTCTTTCTGGATATTTATCACAGTGGATAACCATGGGCATGGTACAGAAGTCTACGGTGGTACCAGAGGTGCTGTGAGCTCCTACTATGATTTAATGTGTACTGAAGATGCCTCAGGTGTGCAAAGCAAGACCTGCTGGGGCAGCTTTGGATGCAACAGCACAGAGCATTGGATACGTCCTCCTTCCTTCCTTCCTTCCCTCTCCCTGGCACTGAGTGTTGGCTCATCTTTTGCAACCTGTCCGCCCATTGCTCAGCACTGAGGGGTTCTTTGCCCTTAGTTTGCTTTCAGTAGAACATAATCAGTTGTACTTCACCTGAAGAGATCACCACAGGACGACACTTCAGCACGTGCAAAATGCACAAGCCTCCATTCATCTCATTTTTGCCCTCTGTGATCATTCTGACTTTCTACACCTGGTACAGTCATCCTGTCAGGTTTTTAAGGAGTCCTTTCAAAACCATCTCGTGCTCACTTCTAGAGAGCTGAACTCCAGAGGAGGCAGCCATTTCCCTGGCAATACCCTTTTGTGACTTCTAACGATTCTGATGAAGCCTGTTCTCCTGTTCAATTTGAGAGCAGTTTGTTTCTGCAACGTGTTTTTGTTGTAAAGGCACAGACTGATACACTTTTATGCTAGTTGCCTTCACAGCACCCATATCTTGGAGCACCCCATCACCTTCCTTAGCCCTCAGTGATTTACACCAAGCTCAGTTACTACAATTTTGCTCCCATCCCAGCAGTTAGAGCGGTTCTTCAAACAGGCCAAACTCAGGCATTCAAATGGAGTCTCTTACCTCATTAATATGATGACGTAAGGAAAAGGTAAGTAACAGCCTTAGCAATGAGACTTCTTGTCTCCGCATCACAACCAGTTTGAGGCTCTCTATCACTTTAGCTTTTCACTTACATCACACAAAGTTAAAGGTTTGCTCCTTGCGTTATCTGTGATTCCTTTGGCACCCTCAAGACAGAGGCCAGAGAGCTCTAATGGAAGCCCCCACAAGTTTCATTGCACGTAACAAAGACTCTGCAGCTGGCAATGCCTCTACTATCCTCTACCATCAGCTTGCGCTGCACGACCTTGAGAAACGGAACCATGAGGGTAACGCTTACCTTTCCTATAGATCTGCCTGACTTTTCCCAGTCCTTGTGCAAGTCTAAGATAAAAACCACCATAATTACAGATGTAATCAATGTAAATACGCACTTACCACTCAAACAAAGCTGTAGACAACTGCCTCTGCCTCAGTGGGGCCAAGAACACCCTTCCTGGTGGTGAAAGGCTAAAAAAGGGCAAGTTGAATACTTGGTCATTTCAGGCACTGCTAATGTCATCCAGCAGCAACTCCATGGCAGCCCCAGGGACCTAAATGGGCAGTGCGGTAACAACCAGCTGCTCAGTAGCTTTCCCCCCCCACATGGGAACACAAAATGAAATCCCTATCTACAGGGATTTCAGCACAGCTCACTGCACTGCTATTTCAACAGAATCGGTAATTGCACAAACTGCATTTTTTCCCCCTTCCCCCATTAATTCATACAGCTACAAAGTCTGTGGGATTGGCAAGAAGGTACCTTGCAGTTAGCAAAGGTGGTTTTAAAATAGGGAAACGTGAGTTGCTGCCAAGCACCTCCACGTCCAAGTGAATTTTTATACTTTGCAGGTATAAACGCACTCCGCACACCATTAGCAAATAGCACGAGGAATGCACATTTCTCCCAGAAACGCGAGTTATATTCCTGGAGCAAAAGGCTGCGCTAAGGCATTTCCAGGTTAAATTTAACTTTTGAAGGCTTTGTGCTCAGAGGGCACGAGACCACCCTGCCTGGATTCACACGCTGCCTTCTAAAGGCCGGATCAGCAGACGCGAGCGCACAAGGACACGGCAGAAGGGCGCCGGAGCCGCGGTGTGCGCCGGGCACTGCGGGACTCCCTCGGCCCGGTGCCGGGGCACGGGGAGGGCGGCCGACGAGGCTGCGGAGCGAGGCTGGGGCGGCCGGCGGGGCTCTGCGGCGCGGGGGGAGCGCCGGCTCCGCCGCACCCTTAAAGCCGCAGGATCCTGCGGGCTCCCGTTTGCCCTCCGCCCCCCCGACCCCAATCCCGCCGCGCAGCCCCCGGCTGAGGGGTGACGGAGCGGAGAGGTGCGGGAAGGAGGGGGGTGCAGGAAGTTTCCTTTCGCGAAGTGCTGCATCAGCAGCGAGCCGGCGCGTCCTGATGCACTCCTGCAAAGGCGCTGCAGCTCAGCACGGGGCTCGGACTGCAGCACAACTGCACCAGCCCAGCGGCACTGAAATCCCACCACCTGACTGGAGCAGCCATGGGCAGAGAATGCAGAAACAGAGCTCCCGACGAGTAATTGCAGTGGGTTTGATTTGCTTTTTTTCTTATCGTTTTAAAGAGCAGATTAAATAATAATAATAATTTGTTGTGATTCAGCCTCCCTTGAATCGGTCCCAAGGAGAATTAAAAAGGTAGAATGGAAATGAAATGGATTAAGTTTAATTAGCAGTCACCCACCATAAGCTGGACTTGGTTTAATCTCATCAATTATAAGAGAGGAGGAAGGATTTCCCTTTAAAATGCCTCCTTCCTAAAAAAAAAAAAAAAAGGAAACAACAACAAAAATAAGCATGCAAAGGAAAGATCTTCCGCTAAACCAGGTTAGGAAACCCTCCTTCCCTCCCTCCAAAGTTGCTTCTCTTACCCCAAATCCACTGTGCAGAGCTCTGCTTTCTCAGAGATGAAGTGCTGTCTAGAGCAGCAAAAGTTGCAGACTGCTGCTCCTGCGAGGGAGGCAGGACCTGGCATAAGTAGTGCCAGACGGGTCCTCGCATTGAAGCGATGCCGGGGGAGCCCGGAGCTGCTCAGACAAGCAGAGAAAAAAAAGGGGGGGAGGGGGAGTTAAAAAGTCTTAAATCCCTGACACTGCAAGAACCCTGATCCTATAGGATCGTGTCTGAAAAGCAAGCTCTCGCTCTCTCTGTACAGCCCCATTTCCTGACGAGGCAGAGACTCGAGCCGTTTGATTGCCTGCTGGGTTTCCTCACCTGGTGATGTTGTTCCTTGCAAGGGAAGAAATGAAAAGCGAGTCAGACATCTGCAGATGCCTCTCACGCGTGCTCTGCTCCCACCTAAGCCGTTCTGAATTTGGGGGGCAGGCTGGAACCCGTTCAGGAGCCAGCATGCCTCAGGCAGATAAAAGCTGGAAAGGTGCAGAGAGAACGCCCCGACTTTGCTCAGTAAGGACAGGACGTGAGAAAAAGAATGGAGGATTTGCCCACAGGTCTTAACCAAATGAAAATCTAGACAGAAGCTGCAGGTATTAGTAATACACCTGAAAAGCTATCACAAAATTAACGAACATGCCAAGAAGCGCATGGCTTCCACAAACATCTGACTGGTCTCATTCTCCTCCTGAGACGTAAAGCAGAGCAAAACCTGATCCAAAGATGTACTGCAAACCACCCTAAGTGAGCTGAGGCCTAGGAAAGCCTCTTGCCCTGAGCAAATTTAATTCCTGCCCCTTACTGAATAGCAGGTTGCATCCATTTCTCTCTCAACTACTCCACTCATGAAGCCAGTGAAAGGGTTCCTCTGATGGAGCCAGAAGAGCCCTGTTTTACAGTGGATTTGCTGTTTTCATGGCTGAGAGGTGCAATGAATCACAGAGACAACACAAGCCAGCCCATTCTCCTTGTGTTGCCTGAATGGGAAAGTCAGCACTATAGCCCAGAGAAGAGGTTGCTGAAGGTCCCAGTTACTGGTGGTTTCTACTTGTGCTATTCCAGCTCCAGTGCTAAGTGTGACAGAGAAAACAACTCACGCTCAAGGTTATGGCAGGATATTGCCAGGGGACACAGCTGAACCAGGCAGCATTTGTAATATTTAAGTGCCCTGCAGTGAACGGGCCCTGGAACCAGTTGCAGAGTGACAGTTTTGAAACATGTTATTTTTTCATCCACATACTCCAATGCACCACAGCACAATGCCAAGTGTACACGAGGGTCAAACTAAATTTACTGCTGCCTTTTGGTACCACCACTGAAAGCTTTTGGATCAAGTTTTCAGATATGCTGATTAGCTTCATCCAAGAGCCCTGGTGCCAACTGAAAAACCTTTCCCTTCCTTTTCACCTTCATTGCTCTTCCATTTGGGGATTAGCTTTTGACTGGACCACCCAGCTGTTTCATAACCCAAATGCACAGGGTCCCTGTTTGTGCCAGGTAAGGTGCACTATGTGCAGATGGAGGTTTGCATCCAGCATGCAAAGCATCACTGACACTTGCTCAGGAGAGATCTAGCTTAGGATTCAGGGGACTGAGTCCTGGATCCACTTTTTACCACTATTGTGTAAGTTCTTAATATATGCTTAATTCTCAATAGTTTACAACAGAAGAGCAAAGAGAAAGCTGGATATTCAACTCAGTATTTGTAATTACAACAATTACTTACTAACACTTTGCTAACAGTTTTGTACTGCTGCAGTTATTGCATGGCAGAGCACGGAGGAGATACTCAGCATAAGGAAACCCACTTCCTCTGCAACCTTCAGAGACACTCAGAAGAAGGCTAAAACCAGCAGCCAGAAGAGTATCCCCTGAATATCAAAGCCTTTTGCTGAGATTTGACATATCACTGCCAAGGTTTGGAAACATTGCTCTATTTCAGTGTTTCACAATACTTCAAGGCCACTCACTCTTCAAACCAGCAACACATAGTTAATCTGTAGTGGATAAGATGAGCAAAAACACTGCTCTAATGAAACAAAGCTCCAATTGCAATATGCCAAAGAATGCACTGAGCAGCATACATCATCCCAACACTGCGCCAATTCACTGGTGCAACGCAGTCCATTAATAGCAACACAGTTATGCATCACAGTGCATTTCATTTTGTTATAGGAGGACAAAGATGTCACGATCAAGAAGGATTCTGTCGTTAGACTATGGACTTAATTTTAATGTGGCATTGAGATAAGAGCACAGGGCTGTCATTTAGACTTTGCTTTCCCATGCTGCTATCAGATAGCACAGAGAACCTTTGACTTTCCTCAGCTGTGTTCATGCAGCTCAGCTGTTCTGAGTGCAGCAGTGCTGGGCTGATCAGCATTTTGACATGCAATGCAGCACAGCTCCATGCTGCATTGTGCCATCAGGTGCTGCCTGGGCCACTCTGTGTGTGAGACCATAAAGGTGATTTCTAGTAAGTGTTTTGCCTCCATTAAATAGTTTCCAAAGCTTCCTGGACAGAAAAGTAACCATACTGCTATAAGAAGCCTGATATGAGTCAATGAGAAATCAGTGGTAGAGGGGACAAAGCATTGCCCTCCAAACCAGGATCTAAAGATATGGAAAACAAAAGAGCAAAGATCTGCCTAGTTTAGGAAGCCTCCATTAATTTAAAGTTTTAATCTACCAGAAGTGTGCTGTTTATGTACTACTCCACTTGTGATTATTACCTTAAATTTGAATCAATGTTGAATACTAGTTAGTAAAGAAACTGGCTACCAGTACACTGATTCCCATTGCTGATTTCAGAAGTTCATCAGCCAGTCAATATTTACTTTAGGTACCCTAATTCTAAATCCTAAGTACATTTGGGGACCTTCAGGTAGCTCTGTGATTGCAGAACTCCCCACATTTTACAAACCAGGAAAAGCAATTTCTCTCACACCCAGCCCTGAAGTTCAGAGCACACCTGCACTGCTCAGTGGACGCAGCATTGCCACAGCACAGCCAGGCCATTAGGAGCTCAGGAGCTGAGCACTGCAGAAGCTCTCGGGCACAGCCTGACAGCAACACAGCAAATTACCTGCCTCGTGCTTCCTTCCAAAGTATATTAACCCATTGCAATATAGACTCAGAAACACTGATCAGTCTGGGAGCCACATGTGAAGCCTTCCGCTACTGAAAGCTCTTGGTGAAGCTGCTCCATTTCCTCAGTCCTCACAGAAAAGAGGAAGCTAATATTCCCCTACATTACAATGAACAAAAACATTTAGTTTCATAAATTCCAAGCCCCCTTCCTAGCCCAACTCAGCCCCAAACCAAATGGGAGACTGGAGGCAGTTTCTTTCAGAGCAGAAATATCTGGGGAAGGTGCCAGCGCTTTATCTTTCATCTGATGACCAAGCTGATGAGAGAATCACTTTGGTAGAACAGAGAGCAGGCACAGCTGAATTGATCACTTCTGTTCCAATTCAGTTTGAGCACGTGGTGAAGATGAGCTCTCCTCTCACCCCCCAGCTCCCGTTCCCTCCTCATTGCTGGGAAGTGCTCACGCTGCAGTTGCATCCTGGCTGCTGAGGGATGCAGACCGCATCCTTGCTGCGGCAGTGCTGCATTGCTGCTGAAATACTCGCCTGGCGTCTGTGACAGAAGCTTACAGCAGGACATTAAGTCATGTTTTATTCCCATGGCTGCCTGAGGACAGCAGCAGAGAGGTAATTGCATTAGCTAGTAATGCCATTTACTCAAGCCTCCCAGCAAGCCAGCTGCATTAAGACGCTTTGCTGCTCCACTCAGGTGGCCCACCTGTGAGCCACTCACTGGCCATGATCTCTGCAGCTTAAAAACCTCAGTTAAAAAAAAAAAGAGAGCAGACAAGCAATGGAACCAGAAGCTTTCAGTATTACTCTAATACTCTTTCACCTTGGAGTGTCTCAGCTTTACTTTGATGATAAGCTCTTTAGGAGCCAAGCTACCCGGGCAGAACCAGAGCAACCGGGTGTTGGGAACAGCACCTGTCCTCGCTGCAACAGGCTGCTGTGAGCAGCTCTGCGTCAGCCCTCCAGCCTCCCAGCATAGCTTTAATTATTGTCCCTAAGCTTTTTCTTAAAACGGAATTTGGAGATTTCCCTCTTTCATGATATTTTAGGCTTCCAGTGAGGATGTTTAACCATGCACTGCAGACCCAGAACTCATTAAGTACTGCAGCCACTGACCTGACCCTGGAGCCATAACAAAACCCCCTTTTCTTACTCTTTCCTACACCAGTAGGAGCCAGGGGACTGCTGTTATGACTTTTATCTTAGCACAGGCTGGCTTTCCAGAAGCCACTAGCTAGTTTAACTTTATTTTCTAATAAGAACCCAGCTGCTATACAGCTGTTCTTTATTGCTTCACAGCAGCAGTTAACAGCCTTACTCAAAGTCATACAAGCTTGCTAGGCCAGGCCTTCAGAGCTTTCCTAAGGCTTAATGTGCTCAGCCCAGCTCCAGACCAGGCTGCAGCAACACGACCAAGCAGGGCTCTTAGCTTAGGGAGCAGCACATAAGAAGCCTTGCAGAATCAAAAATCTGCAGAGATTATTCAGTCATTAGCTGTAAGTCAGTAGTAGCAGGTGCCTTCACAGAGCAATAGCTTTTAAGTATATTTCTAGGCTGCCTCATCACAAGTATGCCTTACCTCTCTAAGAGGTGCAAACCCCCTCCTAGCCAAAGTTCAGCACTCTGCATCCCAAAACTAGCTTGGGAGAACAGCACAGAAAGGCAACTCAGTCCCACTACACTCAGCTCCCATTTTACATTGCTTTTCCTATTCCCAATCTTTAAAAAAAGAACAAAAAAACACCACTTGCAGTTGCTTTGCTCAAACACAGCCTTTACCTATAGCACATAAGAATTTCCCAAACTGATAAGTGAGGCTTATCAAGTTACTGCTTCCTACTCCAAAACATCTCCTCTCAAGACCAAACAGAACCTCTTCCTACAGCACTTTTATTTGCTTGTAGCTCCTTAATAGCCTGTTCCTTGCTAACAAACCTTTATTCCTTTATTGGCATCACGTGTGTCAGCTGTCACACCGGCCCTACTTCCCTTAAAGGAACATGCAGCTGAGCATGCCTGAAAAGACACTGACAAAAGCATGCTTTCTTCTTGACAAAAGTACTTTCTGATCCAAACCATCATCCAGATAAAATCTTCCTTGCCCCAAATTATGAGATGTTAGAGCTCCTTAATGAAAAAGCTGAGATATTTTTAACATAGTCAAAAAACCTATTTTATCTTGACCTTCAGCTCAGAAATAGCTGCACCATTTTTTTTAGAGACTTAAAAAAAAAAAAAAAAGAAAGAAAGAAAAAAAAAATTGCATAAAGCAGAGCCCCCACATGCAGTTCCTTCTTCATGGCATAGTCGCTAGCTGGAGACTCAGCAGAAAATGTTAAACAACTGTCGCTGCTCCCAACTTCCAGCTCTATCTGTAATAATAGCAGGCTCAAGTGAGCAGGGCCTCAGCTGTTCGTCCCATTCAGGGTGGCATGCAGCAGGGAGATGTGCACCTCTATCATTTCTGCTCGAGTAGATGGCAGAAGCCATTTTTTCTTCCAGGGCACAAAGCAGGCCATAACAGGGCCTCCCATTTCCTACCGCCTGCTGCACCAGACTCAGATTAGCCCCTGCAAGCCATGCAGCCTTGTCAGCAGGTCATTAATGGGTTAAACACACAGCTATGGGATACAGCATGGCTCCCTTAAGCTTCTTGCTAAGCATACTGTGTAGTAACATCTACATGTGCTTAGGGGAGATCTCAGGTGCAAGACTGTTTTGTCCAGCTGGCTCTTTCAGATGTGTTATTTATCCCCTCCCCAAGTTGTATAGGTTAAATTTCATCACTTGAGCTTTGCTTGTGATCCACCCTCTGCTGGGTTTCAGAAATAAAGCCACTGCTGGAGGCATTCTACCCAGCTCAAAGCTGTACTGGTAACACAGGAAGAGTCACAAAGCAATGTGCAGTGTGAATGAATCAGGGCAGACTGCTGTCTCCTTCATCCCTAATTTGGACCTGCATCCTGCAGACAAACCTTGCTGCTGACAGTCACTGGCGCCTTCACAGTACCACAAAGGGCATTTATGGAATTGGGTACACATGTAAAAGGAGAGGTGAGCCTCCAGAACAGGACAGTAGAGAAGGTTATGACATCAGGAAGTTACACTGTCAATATAATTCAGTTATATCACAAACACAAGCTGGTGTCACCTGTAATGAGAGCCCTGGTGCAGCACTGAGTCCAATGCTGGCAGTCCCTGAGTCTGATTGCAGCCTGCTTGGGTCTGAGCAGACAGCAGCTGTGCAGGCTTCTGTATGCTTATGGAATTTTCATCCAGGAAAGTGAAACTTATGGCATTGTTCACCCAAGTGAATTAGAAGACAGCAGCTGAGTTCCGGAGCAAGCTTTGCATTGCAGCAGGACATTCCACAAGAGCGTTCTGCTCTATTCATTCCTGCTTGTTGGGGCAGTTTCATTTCTGTCTCTTTTCACTCCACCTTTCCCAAACCTGATGTGCCCAAAAGCACTGTCAGGCTTGCACTGCAACATACCCCAGGACGTGCCTCCTTTGTTTAGAAAATACGAGACCAGTGCTGTGGGTGCACACATGGTTAGAAGGTGGTATGCTGCAGTCACAATAATTTCAGAACACAGAGCAATGCAAGTTCTGCAGGTAAACATAGGCGTTCAAAGATGTGGATATATATACAGATAGGCAGGAAGTTGAAACAGAAGAAAACAGCTATGTTTTCCCTTGTTTCGAGATGCTCCTGGCCTCAGTAAAGGCCTTGTTCTCCCGGTGCATTAGGAACTTCTCCAGCCTCAGTGGGAGAGCCCACAGCCCGGCTGTCCCGAGATTCCCTCCCTCCCGACCGTTACAACCATCGACAGCGGCCGCCAACCACAAACTCTCGGAGCGCAGGGAGGAGCGCGGGGCGGGGCTTTGTGCCGGGCCCGCCCGCAGCCTCCGCTCCGCCACCGCGCCCCGCTGGCCAACCGTGGGTGGGCGGGAGGTGAGTGGGGCGCCGCGGGGCGGGAGGGGAGACGATGGGATAAAATGAGTTGAGATGGAGGGGTTCGGCTCCTAGCGGGGCTTCTCCCGGAGCGGGCAACGTTCCCATGCTGGGGGTGGCAGCATCCGTGCTTCGTGTGCGGGCTGGGCCGGGCATCCCGGAACCGGCGGGACCCCCAGGATGGTCGTTGCGGAGGGAGGCGGAGGGCAGCCCCTAGAGCAGCTTCCCGCAGCATCCTTCGTGCTTTTGGGTTCGGCTCACGCACCGATGCTCCGTGCCCAGCCCGTGTCCTTACCCCGCCGGTGCTCCGCCCGTCCCCTTCGCTCCGTACCTGTCGCTCCTTCCTGCGTCTCCGGAAAGCTGAGGTCGGGCGGTGGCAGCTCGCATTGCGGGGTCGGCCCCGATGACCGGGAGATCCGGGGCAGCCGAGCGGCGGTTCGTGCGCTGGGCCCGAGCTCCGCGTTGCGCTGCGATGGGGCACCGCACCGCGCTGAGCTCGGCCAGGCGCTGCCGTGTCTCAGCCTGCCCGTAACGGGAGCCTCCACGGTAAGCCGCTGACCTTTGCAGGAGCTGGCGGTGTCGCTCCCGCTCCTGCCCGCACACGCAGGAGGGCAGCGCTCTTCTGCTTCTCGGAGCATCTCAGTAATTCATGCGTTACACGTGCACGGCCTTGCGGGCCGGGCCACACTGTGCATCTGTTAATTGCTTTTTAAAGTGGGGATGCAGCAGTAGCAAACAAGATCCCTTCCCTTTTACCAAACAGCGGGGTAATGTGTGAGATTTAAAATGAGCTGCTGTCAAATCAGGGCTATTACAGCTGTGCAGGTCGGTGCCCTGAGGCGCGCTGCCCCATTAAACCCTCTGTGCTTTGCAGGGATGGGGCCCAGGCACCTTTTCCCTGCAACCTGATTGAGTAACTTAGTCCTGTTTGGTTGAGAAATTTGTAAAGGTTATTGCTTTTTAATGTGAATTCTGGTGATTATTTGATACAAGAGCAGTAAACAAACAGCCCTGTGTTTACTGTGCTGCTTTTGGGCCGTGTAGCAGTGTTTTGCAATTGGGAGTGTTGTGAAACTGGTTTTGAGTTGGCTTGGAAATGCCATGTGACTGGGTGGCTGAATCTGCCAGCAAGCTCTGTGGCTAATTCTCTTGTTTCTTTGGTGATGTGGAAAAGTATGACCCACCCAAGCCTTTCCCTCCCATGCTGGTAGCTGCACCTCCGCTGCATTCTGTGCAGTGGGCAGCATGGGCCTGGAGCAAAGGTTGTTAAGAAAGTGTAACTATTATCCTATTGCACTGGGGAACTTTGTCATCTACATTGTAACCCCCTAGTGGGTAAAAGGAAAACAAACTTCTGCTTAAACATGATAATTATTTCTAGTGCAGGCAAAAGCTTCAGAGCCACACATCTGCCCTTGTGCAGTTGCCACCACTGTTTGCTGGATTTAAGTGTATGTGTGGAGATTAGAGGAAGGAGCAAGAGAGGGGAGGCGGTCACAACAGAGGAGTTGCACTATGGAGCTTTCCAGGGAAAGCAGAGGAGTCACGAATTGCCACAGGTTGCCTGCATTTTGCCCACTCAAAAACAGCAGATGTGGATGGGTTGAGAGCTGGAATGTTGCTCTGTGAGTTTGGTCATTTTTTCTTTGCTGGAATTGAGCCTTTCCTTGCATTTATCAGAAGGGGAACAAGCTGCCTTATCTTGCTTGCAAAATCCTGCTCACCTGACCATTGACCGTTGAGTCTGCAGCCACAGGAGGAGAGAGATCTGCAATTGGGGCTGTGAGGAAGATGAGTTTCCAGCTGCTTTTGCCTCACCATCTTTTGTAAAGCTCCTCTGTTGCTCAGGTGAGTCTGCTGGGTAGAGAAAAATGAGATTTATGAAGACCAGTTCAAGCTAAGGATGGGGAGAGATGTTCAGAAGTTTTGTTTGTTATTCTCTAGCTGACTTAGCTCCTATGTTGCTTTGTGATGGAATAGTGATTTTTGTGGGAGTTTTCCAGTGGGCGAACCAGTCAGAACTAGGACAGCATCTGTGGTTCATCCCCTTTCCATTCATGAGGAGTAAGGACCAGGCCTTTTTCTCCAGTTAGGAAACAACAGTCCTAAGTAGGTCTGGGCAGGTAGAAGCTAAGAGCTTCTGTTTGTACAGCTGTTACTGTAATAGAGCCAGTGAAGTGTTTTCAGGCGTGCTATGAATGTTTTGTCTGAGGATATGCTTTTCTGTCTCCCCTTGCCCACAGAAGGATAAGAACATTGCATTCATTCTTTTACCCAAGACCATTTTCCAGTTGTACTTTCTTGAAGCTGCCATTTTAAAATGATGTAATCATATCAGTGCAAAGCTCAGTGAGACTACAGTTGCACCAGAATAGAGCCATCAATGTTTTCCTTATGCTATCAAAAAATGGCTGTTAAAGGTCTTTCCTACCTGCATCCATGCTATGTGGGTGTATTTTCCTACACAGGTAGTTAAATGGTCTGAACTATTGACCAGAACTAATACTTGTAATGAGAACAGAGGTTGGTATATTCACTTATTTCAGGATTTTTTTTGCGATCACAGGTCTTTGCCCTGTTTCTAAGTGTAAGAATGGGTGCGTCATTTCTCTTAAAAGAGCTTTATTTTGAATTAGAGAAACAAGACTAAATAAGAACAAGTAAAGGGTTTTTTTGGCCAGGGAGACCGGCTGTTACCGGCTCAGCAATGAGTGGGTGCCCACATGCTCTTCTCTGACAGAAAGCTGCACTTGGCAGAACACAAACCCAGCATTGTTTCCTGGCTGCATACACAACTGTCATGAGACAGCATCTAGACTGGCTCATGTCTAGACTCCGTTTTAAGGACTAAACTGCTTCTTCCTGTTTTGTTTTATTGGACCATTTGTCTCCCAGTAGCTTGTTGGAACCTGATTCAGCTGTGTTCATGAGAGTGGTGGTCCACATGAGTCGTGGAAGTGCAGTGCATTAAAGGAGAGCCTGTGAACTGAACCTGCCAGTGGTCATTCTTGTCTCTGAGCTGCTCTGACAATATTGACATGAAGCAGTGCCAACAAAGCATAATGCCACTTGAGCAAAGTCCTAAACAGGATGTTGCTGAAAGCAGCAGCCTGAGTTTGCTAGCATGTAGGTTCATCTGTAGCCGGGTCTGAAATCTGCATTAGATTGGATTTCAGTTTCACAGTCTGAAGACATTGGTATCCCCTCATTAACTGAGTCTTGGAAGCAACTCTTGTGCTACTGAAAGATCTTAGGCACAGACTGATTTCCACTTCTTGGTATGCACAAGGAAACTGCAGTCTTTCCAAGAGCTCCATTTCCTGCTGTGATTCAAATTGTGGAGGGGGAAAGAATTGTGGTTGGGTGGGGGATCCAGGCAGAAGTCCTGGTTTTTGGGCCATGGGAGAAGAGGCACTTTACATTGTGTTCTTCTTTAATCCTGTTCTCTGTAGTGTTCCTGAGCCTGCCTCCTCTCTCCCAAGATGCTGAGAAGAGTCCTGTGTACCATGTTGCTCATGGGAGCCTTGCCATCACTGGCTGAGGAGCCTCAGGGCCACATCTCTGTGGTCTTGCTGGGAGCCACAGGGGATTTAGCCAAGAAGTATTTGTGGCAGGGTCTGTTCCAGCTCTACATAGACCAAGTGAGCAGTGGCCACAGCTTCACCTTCCATGGGGCTGCGCTGACAGGTCTGGAGCCGGGGCAGAAGCTGATGTTTGATGTGCTGAAGAAGCTCACCTGTCCCCCAGATGAATCTCCCAACAGGTGTGCTGTGCTCAAGGACCAATTCCTGAAGCTGAGCCAATACCACCAGCTGAAAACTGCCGAAAACTACACTGCACTGAACAGAGAGATTGAGGTGCTACTTCACCAGGAGGGGCTGAAGGAGGCCGGAAGGATCTTCTACTTCTCAGTACCACCATTTGCCTACACAGAGATTGCCCGCCACATCAACAGCAGCTGCAGGCCGCCTCCAGGTGCCTGGCTGCGTGTGGTGCTGGAGAAACCTTTTGGCCATGACCTGGAATCAGCCCAGCAGATGGCTGCAGAGCTGACGAGCTTCTTCAGGGAGGAGGAAATGTACCGGGTGGACCATTACCTTGGCAAACAGGTAAGAAGTGTGCAATGCTCAGCCCCCTCCAAGGCTGAGGGTGGCTGGGAGAGTGCATCAGCTCTGCATCTGATGGGAGTGATGGTCCCCTCTCAAATTCAGGCAGTGTCATTGAATGTGCTCCATTGGTTTATGTTGCTCCATACAGTTGTTTATGCCCTGTAGTGTGTTGCTGTCTGTCCCCTCGCACAGCAGAGGAAATGTGCAGATGAGCTTTTTTCCAATTGTGATGAAGGTTCCCTCCCTAGTGGGAAGCCGGGGTGTAGGGTTAAACTGTGTGTGTGCATGAGGGAGAGGTGCAGAATTCATCTGGTCTTCTCAGCAAGGTCAGGGCTTTGGTTTTGTTGAGTAAGCCCTTTCCCTCTCACAGTTCTTCCATCTCACTGCACAGGCCCTTTGCTAGCTGTGGCTTCTAGAAGCAGTTTTTAATTTGATATGGTATGAAGCTGATGGGATGTTAGCTTTGTAGATGATTGGAAGGCTTCATCCTGTCCTGTGCTCCAGGCAGGGTGCAGGGTCTGCCTGCTGCAAGGATGGCTCAGGATGTGCAGCACTGCATTGTCCCAGAGGAGATGCATCCAAGGACATGCCATCCTTGTTTTAGAGAAATGTAATAGCACGTTTTGAAAGTAGCTTGCTCCAGCCGTGGCTCTGCGACCAGATTATAATCAGAAAGGTGCATGAACAAATATAAGGAGACCATCTCTGCTAAGAGGGTTTTTGTTTTGATTTGGTTTTGTTGTTTCTTTTTTCTTTTTTTTTTCTTTCTCATTTTTTTACTTTTTTTTTTTTTTTTTTTTTTCTCCAAGGTGGCTTTAGTGTTGTAAGCACCTGATCTGATGTATTTCACCTCTCTGGAGCTATATGTTAGTCCCAGGATGGTCTGACTCAGCCCTTTGTCTTTTTAGGGATATTAACTGAGAGCCTTGAAGCTTGCTTTTCAGCCTTTTTCACATGAAACCTCAGAATGCTTCAGCGAAACCTTTAATGTACAGTCAGTAGAGTGTTCTACTATGTGTTGTAGTAGGGCTAGGGTAGGGTAACTGTGTACCATCACAGGCTCTTGATGATTTTTCCTTACTCTCACTCTCTCTGCTGTGTGGCCCTCTAGAGCTGGCCTCATCCTAGTGCTGGATGGGGCAATGAGGAGGAAATAGAGATGTGGTAAGTTTTTGTTGGATCTTTCATGTTTCTTTTTGCAGGCTGTAGCTCATATCTTGCCTTTTCGAGATCAGAACCGCCAGTTTCTGGATCCAATTTGGAACAGACATCATGTGGAAAGAGTGGAGATCGTCTTGAAGGAGGTTGTGGATGCTAAAGGTTTGTGGAGCGAGTGTGCAAAGCTAGGGTAGCTAGGTGAGAGGGAGAACCAGCAGGCTTATTAATTATGTGAAAGTGCTCCCTGAGGCAGTGCTGGTGCAGAAACAAAAGTGCAGGTGGATGACATGCTGCTCCCTGGAAATGGAGAGAGACTGTCTTATACTTTCTGTGCTTGGGACTGAATCACCTTCCAAGAAAAGATTCCCATTGGAATTCGACTGCAGGTCAGTAGAAGCTTCACCTTTTTTCTGCTATGGAGCTTTGGAGGAATTTCAGGGAGCTTTCTGCAGTTCAGGGATCTTAGATGTCAGTAAGAAGCCTTGCATTTGGAATTGATGCAATCTAAAACCTCCTCTGTTTAGTGATGCGAGAATCTGGCTATTTTATTGGCAATCTTTTTTTGTTCCTGTCCTGTTAGTTATCAAGCTGGTACAGAGTATTTGTTTGTGGTATTCTTTGGAAGATGCTCTTCTACCTTTTGCTTGGGCATTGCTCAACCTGGCTTGTCAGTACCCAGGTCAGCCTGGTTTTGTCTGCCTCTTTCATTTTCTCTGGATACTAAGAGCCTTGCAGGGAGAAAAACTGAAGCCCAGAGTTGCTAGCATGGATATCCTGCTGAAGGACATGGCTGCAATCTCCCTGCAGTCCTGCAGCATTTGCTTTGCAGTACTCAGCATAAAGCAATGGGGAAGGACTGCCACCCGCAGCAGTTCTTGGGATGTCAGGTGCCCTCAGTTCTGCAACATCAGGGTTGCTTTTCCACTCCCCCAACCACCTCTTCTACCTTCCTCCCTCCTTCTCACCCCCAGCAACCACAATCTCAATTAATGCGACTTTACCAGTCTCTGCAGAATGTTTGGTTTGGCAGCCTAGACCTCAGCTGGGACCTGATTTTAGGAGAGGGAAGCACTGCAGAGAGGTTTGGGGAGAACAGTGCTGTGTGTGAGTATTCCCAGCTACTCCCTGTGCCCTCCCTTCTCTGAAAAACATTGTCATTTTTCCTTTGACGTCTTCTTTCCTCTGTGCGGCTTCAGCTGCAGCCTGACTCCTAGCAAATCTGCAGCATTGATTACACTAATGAATGTATCTTTGGATTAGAGCAAGGGAGATAAAAGTATCAATCAATAGGGGAAGCCTATGGCCATGATGTAGTCTGCAGTGTGCAGCCTGCTGCTGAAGGATTACAGAAAGGTATCTGCTTGAGTCATGTTTGTTAAAAGTACATTGTCTATCTTCCCCTGAATGAGCAGTCAAGCAAGGGAGAAGCAGAGCTTTGTGCACAAAATTTTGTCTCTCAAGGGCATGGCTCAGCCAGAGCCTCCTGAGGACAGAAAATGAGGGGAAAAGAGGCAGAGAAGAGTGCTGCTCTTTCTGCCAGGGTGAAATCTTCATTTTGGTAGCAGGGGCATTTCAGAAACCCGTCTGAAGGGAAAGGAGAGGCTTGATAGGCTCATGGTAACTTTTAGATCAGAAGGAGAGCAGCGCAAACCAGTTTTGGTCTTCTGGGCACGTGCATAGCACAAGGCAGGGCTGCAGAACACTCAGTTCATTTATCAGTGTCTTACCTCCTCGTTGTCCTCAGGCCGCACCAGTTTCTATGAGCAGTATGGCGTCATCCGGGATGTGCTGCAGAACCACCTCACTGAGGCCCTGATGTTCCTGACCATGGAGCTCCCAGGCAACCTGAGCAAGGCTGAAGAAGTCTTGCAGTGCAAGCTGCAGGCCCTGCAGTCCTTGAGAGGCCTGGAGAAACAGAGTGTTGTGCTGGGTCAGTATCAGGCGTATGCCAGCCATGTACAGGAGGAGCTGCAGAAGGGGCAGAACTATGTCAGCACAACACCAACCTTTGCAGGTGAGTTTTTTCTTCTGGGTTCTGGAGAGGAGGAGTACTCTAGAGCCAAGGGGAGCAGGAGATGAAAATCCTTACTCCATGACACTGCACCTCACAGCTGACGTGGGGGTAACTCCAGGCATCCACAAACATGGTACCTTGGTCCTGTAAAAACATAGAACTATTGTCATTTTTGTTAACGAATACTGCTACAAATGGGAAGCACTGCATAGGAGCAAAGTACCTTTATTCTTGCTAAGGTCTGTGTGTTATTTTTAGAAGTGGCCTGCAAACTTCTTTGCTTTCTTACAGAGTTGCTCTCTACATTTGAAGGATAAAGCATTAGGAATTCTTTGGTAGACCACCAGGCCACCGCTAGCTGTGCTGTGTTTTCTTAACATCAAAGGTTTTGTCTGAACGATATTCATGTTTAGAAATACCTTTCCTTCAAGGCAAAAAGAGGTTGAGCAAGTAGGATGCTTGGGAGGGAGCACAGAGGTACCTGGAGAGCAGTTAATCCTGTGCTGTTGTTAAAGAGTTAAATGTGGAGCAAGAGGCACAGTGAATGCCAGGGTTTCTGGGAGGTAAGGAAGGAGAGTGGCTAGATGACAGCTCCTCACAAATCTGCTTGCTGTTTAGGTGTCAAGTTGAATTTGGTAGCTGAGATCACTGTGTCATTTCAGGTGTGCTTGTCCACAGTGACAGCCTGCGTTGGGAAGGGGTTCCTTTCCTCCTTACTTCTGGAAAAGCTCTGGATGAACGGGTAGGTTATGTCCGAGTTCTCTTCAAGAACCGGGCCTACTGCACACAGAGCGAGGCTTTGAGGGATGCAGGGCACAGCCAGTGTAAACCCAAGCAGATTGTGTTCTACATTGGACATGGCGTGCTCAACACTCCAGCAGTGCTGGTGAGCAGGAACCTTTTCAGGCCCATCATGCCAAAAAGCAGTTGGAGAGAAGTTGTAGGGCAGCCTGACCTGCACATTTTTGGACAGCTGCTGTCTGATTACTACGTGTACAGCCCTGTGAAAGAGAGAGATGCGTATTCTGTCCTCATCTCCAACATCTACCATGGCAGGAAAGACTTCTTCATAACCACTGAGAACTTGCTGGCCTCCTGGGCATTCTGGACACCGTTGCTGAACAGCATTTCCCACCAGGCCCCGCGCCTCTACCCTGGTGGAGTGGAGAACCAGCAGTTCTTAGACTTTGAAATGGTGAGTGGGGAACTGACCTTCACAGTGGCAGAGCCAGTGGAATTGCTGAACCCCAGTGGGCCGATGCCAAGTGATTACAAGACGATCCAGTCCAAATTTCGAAAAAGCCCCTTGGTCTCAGCGTGGTCCGAGGTGTTGATTTCTCAGCTGGCTTCTGATGTCGAGAAGACAGCAAGCAGAGCTGTGGCACGCTCTGGGCAATTCCACCTGGCCCTCTCGGGCGGCTCAAGCCCGGTGGCCCTATTCCAACGGCTGGCAAGGCACCATTATGACTTCCCGTGGAGGCACACCCACCTCTGGCTGGTGGATGAGCGTTGCGTCCCACTCACCGACCCAGAGTCCAACTTCTTCAGCTTGCACAACCACCTCCTGCAGAACATCAGAGTTCCCTACTTCAATGTCCACCCCATGCCCGTGCACCTGCACCAGCGGCTCTGTGTGGAAGAGGATGGAGGCACAGAGCTGTACGCCAAGGAGATCGTGGCCCTGGTGGCCAACGCCAGCTTTGACCTGGTGCTGCTGGGGGTGGGCACTGATGGCCATACTGCCTCGCTGTTCCCCCACTCTGAAAATGGTTTGGAAGGGGCTCAGGCTGTGGTACTGACGGAGAGCCCTGTCAAACCTCACCAGAGGATGAGCCTCACTCTGCCCCTTATCAACAAGGCCCAACAGGTGTTTGTCCTAGTAATGGGGAAGGGCAAACATGACATCACCATGCAGATCAGCAGGGTGGGCCATGAGCCAAGAAAATGGCCTATCTCGGGTGTCAGCCCCAGCTCAGGACAGCTGGTGTGGTACGTGGATTACGAAGCTCTGCTTGGATGATGTTCCTAGTGTCCCTTCTCCGTGGTTGTCCTGGCTCTTAAAGCCTGGATTTTCCTACACAGTGCCCATGTTTTTTCTGTTGCCAGCAGCAGTTTCTGACAGAGTGCTGTCACCTTCTGGGAAATTGGTGGCCTGCAGTGCCTGTGGCATTTGAGCTCAGCTCAGTGTGCAGAGCTAAGCAAGAGCCAAGAGCCCAGTGCAGCATTGCTGGCTCTGCCAGGACTGAACCGTGACTTTGGACACATTACCTCACCTTGAAGTGCCTCAGTTCTCTCCTCTCAGGCTTTTTGATTATTAATACTGAGCTACCTCGCAGACACAATGGAGACTTATTAAATTAAATACCTGCCAGAAATTTTCTTTTATATTCTCAGGTTTGAAGATGGATGTGGTAATGACATGTCCGTCTTCTGCTCAGCTTTGTCTGGGACATTGGTGTGGCCTCAGCAAAATAGGTCTCACGTGCACATGAGTTTGTTGTCTTATTCATGCAGCCCATCATGATGTCAGCCAGCACAGACGAGGGCTGGGCTCTCCTGCAGCTTTCATGGCATGTGTCCCCTAAATGCTGACACCAGTTTGTGAGCTCTCGGTAGTTCTGGGTCTTCGCCAGTTGCCAAGCAGCAGGGGCTGAGTCTATATGCAGTAATTTGCTGCTTTCCTTAAGTGGGTAGCTGGTACCATGGGGGATGCAGAAGGAAACCACACTGCTTTTTAGGCTGTTAGAGTAATGGGGACAGGGTGAGGAACATGGCAGTTTGCAAAGCTGTTATTTCCCTGTAGCACAATAATTATTAAGGGAAAACCTTGGTGTTCAGAATAGTCATTTGTGTTTAGCCAGCAAAGGAGTGGTGGTTTCCTTATCCATCTTCTGTGTTTGTCTCATTCTCTAAAACATTTTTTGTCTGTCCTCAGAATTGAAGCTTTAAAGACCATCCACATGTCCCTCGTTACATCGTGCATTAAGGTAGTTACATGTTTGGGGATGGGGGTGGTGGGATTTCAGCTCCAGGACACTGCTTAGAATGGCAGGGAATTTTCTGCACGCATCCACTTTTAGTCATGGTGTCTGATGTTTGGGTGCTCCTGTGTGGAGCCATGAGTTAGACTTGATGATTCTTACAGGTTCCTTCCAACTTGGGGTATTCTGGATGGAGGTGACGGGGCTGAGGGTGATGCAGGGACCCCAGTGCTGACACGAAATGGCACCTGGACTCCAGGAAGCAGCAGTGAGTTGTGCGGTGTGGGGCTGCGCCACCCTTCACAGCCCTGTAGCCTCCTAGGGAAAGTGGGATCCTCAGTAGTTGCGCCTGGAATTTGGTGACCCTTCACAGACCTGCAGTTCCACAGGATGTGGAAGGAAGGAGACTTCGTTTGATGCAGCTGGATGATAGGCATTGGCCTCAAATCCTTCCCTGCATTGGGGCATCTGCTGAATCTGGGTAATGAGGATGCAAATCAGGCTGCAAATAATTGCTGTGGTCTGGCGGCACGCAGAACAGTTTGAATGGCCCATGCTCCCAGGTTCTCAAGTCCTTGCCTTTCTTTCTGCTCATCTTAATGCGGAAATCAGAATTCTTATCCTCTGCTAATTGTGCAGATAAAAGAATACTGAGCAAACTCCAGAAAGCCTGTTAATGGTCAGCAGTCCCTAGGCAAACAGGGCCAGGGAGAACACGAGCTGGCAGAAACTGTGGGCTGCAGGAAGAGGCCAAATGCTCGGGGAATGGCTGTGGTTTCTGGCAGCCCCCTCCCAAGCCTGCAGATGGTGCTGAAAAATGGCATTTTGTGTACTGCAGCTGACTAAGCAGAGCTGAGCTGTCCCAATGCACATCACTTGGCTCTTGCATGGGAAAGGATAGGACTTCTGGTGCAGCTGTATCATCTGCAGAAGAAAGATGAGTGCCTTACCTGGCCTGCTCTAACACCTGGGATGGTTGGTTATCCCTCTATTCTGTGTGTGCTCATCAGTACATTTGCTGCTGCCTGTTTTGCAGTTTCAGCTGGCTTAACTACCAGCAGAAACACAAAAGGGTGAGAATAAATTGCAGGGAAAGAGAATAGCATAGAAATGCAGGAGGAAGGCAAGCACTGCAGGCACCTTGGTGCAAGTGAAGTCTGGAATCAGAGAAGTTAACTGGAACAAGTAGATGAGTGCTAGCAAACACTGGCTCTAAAATATACCACAGTGGCTGAAACAGCTGTGCGGAGGAAGATGTGTTAGGTCTGGTATGGCCATAAATTTAAATGTCATTTTCCTTCTTTAAACAAAAGTAGCCATGTTAACTTGAATCTAGTTCTTGTGTGCTTGGGGTGAGGGAACAAGTTATAATGAAAAATGGACCTATGTGAGAATAAATATCTTGTTACAGTGGCAGAATCTATTCCTGCTTTACAAATGACTGGCATTTGCGTTTTCTCGTTTCTGCACATTCTTTTATAACATTTGGCTGGTACCTTTCAAAATAAACACTGATCTTTATTTTTAGAGGGGTTTATTTGCACTTCTAGATAGTGTTGTTATCACCGCCAGCCCAAGAGCAGCTGCTCTTCAGAGCTGAAGATAGGGATCATTTGGGAAGTCCCCAATGGGTCACCCTGAAATTCATCCTGATCTCATAAAAATCCATTAGAAACTTGTGTGTGTTTTCCTCAGTGAGCGTAGCTGCTGGGGTTGCACTGTATATATATTTTTTCCACAGACATTCCTTTTAAGCTCTTTAATACTTAACATTTGCCAAATGAGAAATAAATATTTTGCAATGTATAACATTTGTGACTGGCAAGAGAGACCGTGGATGGGAAGAAGGGCAGAACCAGCAACAAATCTGACGGAGAAGAATGGTAGAAATCCGCTGGGCTGTAGGCCAAGGAGCAGCGCTATTTTTATTTGGTGAAAGCTATTAATGGGAGGCTGCACCTTCCTGAGGGATTGTGTGTTAACCTTTCTTTGCAGAAGCAAATCCATGGAGTAACTGCTTACAGTCTGTCTCTAAGTGAATATTGATAACAATTCCTTTTTCTTAGTGACAAATGGTTTCTTCATTGCATTCCTGTGATTCGGTGGTGTGATATTTACTGTTTTACAGAAAACTAACACTGGAATTCATTTTTTCTCACTGTAACTTTTATAACTCAAGCTGTAAAATCTTATTTTCCCATGAGTAAATTTTATGTTTCCTTTCATGTTGTGTCATGAATAGAGATTTATATTTATTAAAAAATAAATATTTTTTTAGCATTAATGTCTTTTAAGTTCTTTCAAAGCTTGACAGTCGTCTTGATTCATTCCCTTGCGTGCCCCAATCCTGTTGGTGATTAAAGCTCTCCTTAGGTGTTAAAGCTCTCCTTGTGCAAAGAGGACATTTTTGAATGTTCTGCAGTTTAAAAACAGGAGTCTTTATTATTTGCTTTTACTGGCCAAGTCTTTTTTTTTGTGTGTGTGTCTGTATGATCTGAACAAGGCCAGGGCTTTTCAGAACAGGAGCAATTGAGGCTGTTTCAAGGTGAGAAGATGGACCCAGCACCAGGACATGAAACGCCCAGTCCTGCTGGTGCCTGAGGTAAGTCTCCAGCTGGCAGTTCTGCCCTGCTGTGGTTCTGGTACTCTCCAGTGCTGTTAGCAGTGCTGAATTATCTGGGCAGCCCTTCTGTTTGGAGATGATGTCCAGGTGAGGAGGCCTAGTGTTTGTGCCGTGCGGCCTGGACAATGTTTTCTTAACCAGGTCAGAAATGCTTTAATTCTAGTTTAGAGAGAGTTTAATTCTAATTCAGAAGTCAGTGCACGTCACTGCAGGGAGATGCTTTGAGCAGTTACAGCATCACTGAATCCTCCCCACACGCAGCGAGCAGAGGCAGGTGCTAAGAGCAGCAAGGCCTCCAGTGTCTTAATTATTTTGAAAACAAATTTTGTGATGCTGTTCTTGACTTCTCCTTCAGCCATAGCTAAGGGCAACCCTCAGTAGGTCTGTGCCTCCAGCCTCATTGCTTTCCTTAGCAGAGATTTGGTTTATGGCTTCCTTTCCACCAAACAGATGACCTTAAAAGGGGAAATAAGGGAAATAAGAGAGATGGTGGAGATCGAAAACAAGATCTCAAGACAATCTGCTTTGTGAGATGTCTGTGGGCAGCACGACTCGATGCTGCTCCCTGCAGATGCTGCCGCGCTGTGCTGTAGCAATGCAGCACCAGGCTCTCCTGTGAGCATCCCTGCAGGCTGTGCCCGCACTGCTCCCTGCAGCAGGACCGCTGTCTGTTTGACAGATTGCTCTACTGAGAACTGTGTCCTGATGGTGCTCTGAGTAGACATCGCCTCATTTTTTCCTTAAACAGGGCTCCCTTTTTGTAGGCATCTCTACCCACAGAACAATTTGGGTCTTGTGTGAGTGCTGTTTGGCTCTGAGCAGCGTTGCTGAAATGAGACCTTGTGTACAAAGACAAACAGTCAAGGAGGTTATTTTCTGTAGATCCCTGCCTATTTTTAGCAGGGTTTGGGCATTTTTTTTGCATGCTTCTTTTCTTACGTTGGGTGTATTTTATGAGCTGACACAGTACCTTGTGTGCCTGAAGACTTGGAGAAACTCCCCCGTGCTGCCTGCAGAAAGGAAGAGGATTGTGTCTCTGGATGATCTGTGGGGTACTGAAGCTGCAGTGGGCATCACTCAGCTAACTTGCCCTGGAGGAAGGGATCCTGGGGCTGGATGCTAGGGATGCAAGTAGGGAGAGGGAGGAAAGTTGAAGACAGACTCAGTGCTCTCAGTATGCCTGGGGTGAGCATATCTCATCTGGGACAATGCTTGTGGGATGAACCTGATATTAAACAGCTTGATCTGGGAAAAGCAAAAAGCAAGCAGGAGGAAAAAAACTTTGGGCAGCTGGGATTCAAGTGGCTGCATGGCTCCTTGGTCCCACCTATCCATGCATGGACCTCCTGCTCCTTTGTGATTCTGCTGGCCCAGGGTTGGCATAGAAGAGCTGCATGCAGGCTCTGCCCTGATTCCCTGCAAGTGAGTCACCTTGCTTGCCAAGTTCCCCTTCCCTCTCAGTGCACAGCAGTAATAAATCAGCTGCCCTGCAGGGATGTGGGGTGTTTCAAAGAGGCTGCTAGAGGAATTTAGGGGAGATTTTAATCCACAGGCTCCCTGTTGTGTGTGTTGAGTCACACTAATCAAACAATAACAGCAAGAGAACTTGCCAGGGAGCAGCAACAGTCAAAATCTTTTCAGCACAAGGCCAGGGCCTTTCCTCATCGTTATTATCTGTTGCAAGCAGATGCTGCCTGGCATCGCCTCTTCCAGCAGCTGTATGACCAAACCGTCTGACAAACAAACCACCCACATGCTGCAGTGTTTTGACTTGTAGAGGGACATTTCCTTTCCGAGCTCCTCTCTCCTAGTAGGTCTCTGGAAGAAAAAAAGGTGCATTGGAGACCAGCATGCCAGCAGCAGAGGGTGCTGCTCCCCTACACTGCGAGCGACTGCAGCAAGCAGGGCTGAGCCCTGCACTGGCTCTTTCCAGTCTGCTTTCATGCCTTCCTTTCTTTTTCCCATCAAAATGCCCAGGAACTAATTTTTCTGCTTCCCCGCTCGCACTGGCTTCTTGTGCACAGGCTGTGATGTGTGCTCAGCCTCCCACAGCCTTGTGCTGCACAGTGCAGGAAGTGAAGGGAGCGTTATGCCATGTCCTTCATACTGCCAAGTGTTGTCCCAGCTTGTAGAGGTGCTGTGGTTTTAGGGGAGTGCTTGCATGGAGAGCTGGAGCTGTGTCAGTAGGATGGCTAGCTCAGAGGTAGCTGGGCGGCCAGGTGGTATTGGAAGGGTTGCTTCAAATAAAACTGGAGGTTTGGAGAATCAGACATCCCTGCTCACCAGGTGAATGTGAAACTCTCCTTGGCCTTCTGCAAAATACCTGAAATCTGCTTTGTTTCTGAGGCAGGGCTTCATTTCACACAACAGCCTCACCTCATCTGTTTGTGTTGCAGTGGGCAAAGTGTTGTGTTGTCTGCGCTGAGGTCTGAACTCACAAGAAGAGAGTAACAAAAATGAAGGTGACTTTGTTTTCTTTTTCTGTGAAGGATCCCTTGAGGATGCCTCTTTTTCCTCCATCATCCCACTCATTCACAGCCTTTTCCGCTGCACTGAGCCACCTTCCAGCTGAGGAGGGCCTGTCGATTGTCCTCTAAGCAGCTTGGCAGGATTTCTACCTCATGGGGCTGCTGTTTAACAGTCTCTTTCTCTGTTCTGCAGCACACTGGGCTACTTTGGCTTTGTTGCTGTATGCTGTACATTACAGACACTCATTGTTCCCTATCTGTCGCATTGTCTCCCTTAATTCCCACAGGCAGAGCCTGCACGTAGCACATACACGCTTCCAGGCAGTGTCTAGTCTCTCTGTCTCTCCAGAAAGCTGCATGGTTGCTGCCTGTCTTCATGCTCATCGTCAGATGCAGAGTAATTGGATCAGCTTTCTGGACAGTCTGTTAATCTACTGCAAGGTTACTATCAGCCAATCATACAGGGTACCTACAAGACCTGCAGCAGCCGAGAGCTGTGCTTAGGGATCTTAGGAAGAATTTTGATCTTAGCTTCAGATACTCAGAGTCCTATTTATTGCCTGCCACCAGACCCCATGGCTGATGTATGATACTGAATGCTGAGCAGAAGAAAGGAGGCTTGCCAAGTCATTTCTCCTTGCCGGCCTTTTAGTAATCTCAACATAAATTCACAGGGATGAGAGGTGGAAAAGTCTCTTTTAATCCAGACTTCATCCCCTGTTAGTTTTCCAAACAGGCTTAGAAGGATTCCGTTTGCAGGCCATAAACACCAGCATTTGTCAGCCACCCCCCTCTGCTACTATTTGCTTCAAATGCAGAGGGTATTCAAGGCAGGTGATGATTAGCAATTCCTGCTTCTTAAGGAAGAGAGTAAAATATTAAGGAAATAATGGGAGACAAGATTCTGTAGGAGCTGTGATCTCATCTGGCTGGAAGCCACCACAAAGCTGAAAAGTTCTGCTTCAGCACTTGTCGCATCTGGTTTCCTCCAGCTTCCCCACTGCTATTATCCCCCTCCACCTCATTTACTCTCGTCCCTTTAAGGGACAGCAATTTCTGTTGGGACAGGAAAGCCTTGCACAACTGGAATGAGCACACAAGAACATGTGAGACTGTGAGCCAGCCCTCAGACAAAGAAGATCAAGCTGGCGATAGTTCAGGTGCCCCTTCCGGGATCATCAGCACCAGATCTCAGAATGCTTCCTGACTGTCAAATCTGCCTCCCTTCAGTGATGAGCTGTGCTTCACAAAGCCACCTTTGCAATAGTCTGGCAGGATTTATGTGCTGCTGGTGCTAACAGCTGAATTTCCGCAGTGATTCAGTGGAATGGATGCAGCAGCTTGGGTAAACTAGAACGGACTTCTATTTACAGGGTGGGTCAATAAAGGATCTTTGCAACCCACCACATGGCACTTGTTAACCTGCTGTTTTCCCAAACTTGAGTGTGGCTGCCTCAGTGTGAACGAGAGATGAACTTAAGCAGTGTCAGCTGTGGAACAAAATATTCTGTTGCCATGGGTATGTTTTTGTGCACTTGTGTCCATAATTGGAAGTCACATAAAGAAAAGAGGATAAGAGAATCCTGCACAGAGCAGCGCTCACAGCACGGTGAGATGATGAGTCCTCATGTGAGAGAGCACCAGTCCCACCTGGAGGTACAACTTAGTTTCTCTCTTGGTTTATCTTCAACATTCTTCTTGGGAAAAGAGCCTAAACTACTGCAATATCCCCTTTTCTCAGGCCCAGACAGGTTAATGGATATTACAAAACCAGCCTGAGACCTGGGAGACCTCTGTTCCATTCCCATTGCTGGCACAGATCCCCTGCGTGTGACCTTGGACAAGTCATCCCTCAGCCTGAAAACAAGAATATCCTCTACTTGTGAGGGATGTAATGTGCTCTTGGCAAGATAAGGAAGTGCATAATGCACCACAATGTTTCTAAAGATATTTAAAGAGGTTTCGCAGCGAGTGTGGAGCCATACTCTAATTTCATAGATGGAAAAAACAATTGTCAGAGGTCACTGGAAGCAGAAGGGCCAAGTGGAGTTGGCCCAGCCCTGCTAGGATGATAATGGTGTGTGATTTAATGGTCAGCTTTAATTATCTGACCCTCCAATGCCTCAGAAGACCTTGCTTTTCACACGTCACTTATATAATTTTGCCATATGAAAGACAATTTTGGACTCAAAATCACCAGTTGCTTTTTGACATTTTTTCAGACACAAAACTCACTGTCTGTGGGGAAGAGGTGGAGTGAAATCCTATTGTGCTTTTTGCAGCTAATCTGATCCTGATCTTTTTCTGCAGAAGAAAGGTATGACAGCTCATAGATCCTTCCTTTTTGTCTGGAGTATCCTTGTATGGGTTTAGCTGAACAAGACTGTCTCCACCTCAGCTGCTACAAAAGAAGTCAGCCCAAATTTCAGCTTCTGAATGCTGCTTCCTCTCCACCCTGAACACAGAAATGTTAGGGGAGCCAACATTCAGGCTGAAGGAATCACATCACACCTCATGCTTTTCTCTTTGCTCTTTGCTTTTCTTTCTGCTTTGGCAGGACCATAACCTTTCTTACCTTGCTTTCACCATTCAGGCCTCAAGAAACAGATGTGTGCTGTGCAGGGAGGCAGCTCACACCACTGTGGTGAAGCAGCAGAACGGCTAAATTTGTGGGCGGCTGAAGCCTGCTGAGTTTCCTACACAGTTCCCAGACCTCATTAACGTCGCCTGGACTTGGTGCTGACATGTCTCTGCTGCTGCAGAAGGTACTCGTGCTGTGCTGACCAATTGAAGAGCCCTGGGGAGCTGCAGTGAGGAGAACCTGCTTTCGGAATCCCTGTGAGTGAGACCTGGGCTTCCTGAATGCCTCTAGCCCTGGTCACTACTCTGTTATGCCCTGTGGCACAGAAGATGAGCAGGGGAAGATCTTAGGGTGAGAGGAAATTTCCCCATCCATATGTCTAAGCATCAAGAGATCCTGTCCGCCAGCTAATTAGCAACTGCCTTCCTAGATTATGAATTCATGTTAGCCTTTGCTCCTCTCTCACATTACAGTAGTCTCCCACCTTGACAGTAACAAAACAAAGCCACCAAAGCAAGACTAGGTCAAAGCAGAGTAGTTTGGAAACTATATTTAACAGGAAACTTCTCCCATTTCTACCTTGCAGAGTGTGACCTCACTAAAGAAACAACCTAGCAGCAGGGAGCTTATGGTCCCTGGGACCGTGCAGCTCTGTTGTAAGTTGTCCATTAACGTATGGCCTGTGAAATGTGGCCAAAAGCCTGCAGCCTCCCAGGGTTCAGCAAGTCCATATACTCAGGAATTACCTTCAACATTACTCACCTCCCTGAGTCCCTAAGAGGAGCGCAGAAAGGAGAATAGCGGGTGAGTACTGCAATTAAAGGGGAGGTAAGAACACAGCTGCACAGTTACAGCTGTACCCTGTGCTGCAAAGGAGCTTTGACAGGGACAAAAGCAAAGCACTGTGCAAGCAGGGACATGCAAATAAAGACACCCAGCTACATGGCTCACCTCATTTATGACAATTCACCCCTTTATAGCTGCAAGCTTTATCACTACAGACACCGAAAACACCGAAACTGCACCATCTCAGAGATGTTACCTGGCCATTTGCTTGTTGGAATGAACAGTCGTATTTCACTGATTCATATTTCTAAACAAATCAGTTTTAAAAAAGGGAACACATCTCCCGAGAGCTTTTGCAATGCAAATGTTGCAACGGTGCGTCCACCCATCAGGATGAAATTCATTGAACAGCGGCTAGACCGAGCAGCGCTCTTTTTCCCCACAAAGACCGAAACAGAGAGCGGACGAAAGGCGCCGTTTCGGTCATTCCTGGCGCAGAAAGGACAGGGCGGACTCCGACGAGCTTCCACCCCGACCCCACCGGGGCCACAGCGGAGCCCGCGGCCGCCCGCTGGGCAAACACGGCGGGGCCGCGGGCGGGGCGGCGGGCGGGGCGGTGCAAGGGGCGGGCGCGGCGCGGGCGCTCGCTGGGCCATGTGACGCGCGGCGCCCCACTCGCCGCGTCTGGCGCCGGGAGGAGCCGGGTGCTGCGGCTGCAGCCTGCCCGCCGTGGCGGGGGCGGAGGGACGGGCGCTCGGCGGGGCGGCCCGCGAGCGGGACCCGGCGCGGCCGCTGCCATGGGCCGGCGGGCGCCCTGGGAACGGTAGGAGCCGGCGGGGGCGGGCGGCGGGGGCTCGGTGGCCTTTCCCCGGGGCGGCGGCCGGCGAGCTCCGGGCTGCGGCGGCCTCTCTTTCCCCGCTTCCTTCTGCAGCGGCGCTTCTCTCGGCCGTGCGAGCTGCCAGAAATCCGCGCCGGCTCCGAGATGACAATAACTAGAAAAACGAACGAGCCGCCGGGCTGAGACCGGGTTTAGCCAGCCGGCGGTGCGGCTCGGGGGCTCTCGCAAGCTCGGCGCGCTTCTGGCACCGTCAGCCCCCGAGTTGACGTGGGGCCCGACCTGGGGCTGCCGGGGTGCGGGTGGGCTGCGGGAACGGCTGGCACGGCTGGCACGGCAGCGTGCGGGTTTGCAGGATAAACGCTGCTAGTGTCTCTTAGGCGATGACTTGAAGTAAGTTGGGCTCTTGAGGAAGTGGCGTTGTTTGTTCAGCGTCTGTGGTTGCAGCGCTGCGTTTGGTGGTCTCTGGAGCACGCCTTGCAGGGGTGAATTTACATGTCAGCTTCTTTAGGGTTTTTTTTTTTTTTTTTTTTTTACTGTTGGTATAATGGGAGCCTAGATAATCCTCTAGCTGAAGTACCTGGAGCGTTATTTTAAAGGGAGAGTAAAGCTGCCATAGCCTGGTGCAGATGTGGGATCTGTTGTGCCTGATGGAGAAGCAGGCAGGCTGTGACTGATGGGCACAAAGGCCGTGCCTGGTTGGAAATCTTCGCACTGAGCCATTGCTCCAGATAAGGAGGTTTACAGAATGGTTACAAAGATGAAAGCTGCTGCCTTAAAAAAAAGATTGATTTTTCTTTCACTGGAAGTGATGCAGGAGGAGTTTATGATCCTTTTGTCCCAGATGTGATCTTTTTCAGGTCTGGTTATAGAATCGACAGGGTCAAAGTACCTATTCTTAGCCTAGGAAGAAGGTTGTTTCTGCAGCGAGTCGGTCGGGAGGCAACTGGGAATGTGATGGAGCTGTGCTGCTGTTTACAAAGCAAGTGGCACGGTGAGAGGCACTTGACTGGCTTTGGAGCAGTCTTCCCTGGCCAACCGGCTGCTGGTGCGCCTGTCCCCTCCCCACTCATCAGCATGCCTGGCCCCCAGCCCTGGTGTGGCTCTCAGGGGTTCTGATGATGGATGCGCAAAGCTGCAATTTACTCTTCTCTCCTTAGTTCTATTGAGGACAAGGGATGAACTTCAGCAGCGTATTCCTCTGGGGGGCATTGTGTTGTTGCAGTACATCAGCAGAGAGCTTTCACAGCCCCTGTCCTGCTTTAGAGGTTACTGAATTGCACTGTGATGTGATTGGAGTTTGTTTGTAAACTCATGTTAGATGTTTCAGAGATGTGGTTTTGTGTTCCAGGAACTGGCTCGCTGAGATGTGCTGTGTTTGTGCGGAGTCAGATCCCTGCAGCTGGATACTGGATGTGGAAAATATGCTCTGCTTGCTGCTCTTCTCTCTCTCTGCCCCTCTATGTTTCCTTCCCTCAGAAAAAGTGACTGAAGTCTGCAAAGGCTGCTTGTCTCTTCTAATCTGTCTTGAGGGTTAATTAAAAAGTCATGGAAGTAGCCAAATTAAAAATCTGTCAACAGTGAGCCAGTCAGGATGTGGTGTATGCCGAGCTTTGTGAATGAGTGCAGACCACTGACAACCAATCTTCCAAGTTAGTGTTCTTGCAGAATGTAGGATGTGAAAGAGAGTATGCTCTGTGGCTCTGTGATGTTCATGTTTCAGTCACATCTCATGGCTGATGCTCCTGAATTGATGGAAGTGGTGTTTGAAGGCCAGTTGAGGCTGGCAAGATCTGATACACCCATATGAGCTGTGCGTACAGTTTTGGGATGAAGCCCCCCCCAATATATATATATATTTATTATTATTTATATATATACACACATAATACATACACTGATTCAGTCTGGAGTCAGAGCTTATGTTGACAGGAGAAAGGATTAGCTGGTGTTGGCAAGGGCTATCAATGAGCCCTCAGCAGGGCTATGCAGAAGTGCTCTGTTGATGCAGCTTATTTTGCTGTCATGTGGAGAGAAACTTCTGCTTGTATTATCTGGTAGAGTTATGGCAGCATTATAGCAGCACCTATATTAGACTCGCATGGATTATACTAACAAGCTCTTGACCAAAGGCTGATACACAAGGCTGGCTGTGAAACTTGCTGCTCTGCTCCTCCATATTTGCAGGCATGTGACAGGAGTTAGCAAACTAAGCTGCTGGTGCAAGATACAAGTAAGACACCAGTTGCTTTCAGGCAGAGATGTCTAATGCCTGCAGAATGCCAGTGAGTAAATGTCTGAGAACCAAGGTTGCCAAACTGCAGTCACCACTGCTTTGCTGGTGGTCACTGTAGGATGGGTTGATGTCAGGGTGCTGATTCACTTCCAATTACTACACAGCTCTGAACAACAGAGCTTCCCCTGAGTTTATACTCCATATGAGTAACTGTGACAGCTGCCAGTGTTTCAGTAAATAATTACTGGGAGTGAAGCCATCCTTGGTGAGGATGGGGTATATGCTGGAAGAAAAAGTCAAACACTTAGCAGAGTGAGGAAAACCTAGGTTAGTACTAACTTCCAAGTGTGTGGAGAGGAATACTAAGCAGCGTCACTTTTTCAAATAAAATAAAAATGGAGAAGGGATTGTTATCAATTCTGCACCGTAGGTAATGCTTTGGGAGCACCTGAGCTAGAATAAATCAGCATGCTGGGTTGAGCAGGAAATTCTCTTCTGGCTGATCACTGGGTTGGGTGAAGCAGGGCCATCCAGCTTTCTGGGTGGGAAGCTGAGTATCACAGGAGGCTGAAGGAAATTAATTATTGTGCATGGAAGGGTGCCTTCCTGAGGGAATTACAGTTTTACACTTAATGCCCTTCTTAATTTTCACTGAAGTCTAATGTATAAACGGTCAAAACAGGTTTTGGACTTGCTTTTTTAAAAACTAGAACCCTATCAAGTCCAGATGAAAGGTGCAGCACCAAGATCTAGAACTTCAGTCTGTCATAATGCTGTGCTGAGCCATAAAAGAACACCTGTTTCTGGCGCATGGGTAAGGGATGATCTTCAGCAGTTTAGCTTATTGATTTGTTCTAGGCAATCCCCAGCTGTGAGCTATTGCATTTTTTTGTTTAGTAAATGTGCAGATCTGTCTAGGGCTGTGGATTGTTTATTGTGGCTCGGGTTAAGAAGTGCTGGAACATTTGGGTGGCAACAAGACTGCTTGATATCACTGCAGGGTCCAAGAGAAGTCTTAATATTTATTCTTGTTTATAAAGATATCTGAAATTACCTCTGGCTCAAGCTGATGAGGTTTTTGACAGCTGTGTGTGCCTGTCTAGGCACACCAACTTGTTTCTGATAAAGACTCCGTCAAAGGGAAACTCTAAATCAAGAAGTCTCTCTACTCCAGCTCAGGCAGCCACTGGAGTCAGTCCTTGCCCATACAGATTCTGAAGTTTGAGACCCTCTTAGCTGTATCTCTGTTCTTAGTGTCTTGAACATTGGCATATTCAGTTTTGGGAGACACCAACTGCTTTGCTTCAGCTAAATAGTTTTATAGGGATTTAAAAACCAGTGACTTTCTGAATAGTGGTTTATCAGCTAGTCACTAAATCTGCCCCATCCCCCTGAAATGGAGCTGCAGTGTGATCTTGGAACAAACCTGCCTGAGAGCTCTGGAAGAAGCAGACTGAATTAGTGTGGCACTGATCCTGAAAGGGCTCAGGAGTTGCTGATGCTCCAGTGTTGCCCATCTGGAAACTGTGTGTGACTGAGGAATGTTCTTACACACAGATTGCGGCTTAAATCCCAACTCTGGGTGTTCTGTAGCTTTGGGGTGATGTGAGCTGCCTCAGCTCTGTAGCATTTGAGGGAAGGAAGTACAAGCAGACTTTCCCTGATAAGATGGATGTGATGTGAGCTGGATGCTATCTTGAGGTCCACCCCCTGCATACAGAGGGGGTGAGTAACAGTACCGAGAGAACATCAGCTGAGCTGTGATTAATGTCCTGCTGTCAAGTTGAAGTGGAGTAAAACTGACCTGGCTCTATGGACTGGTACTGCAGGCTGCCTTTTCCCCCTCTTTGGAAAGAGTATGGAGAGAAGAGCGGTTCTTTAGCTTGTTTACTGTGTTTGTGCTCTGGGCACAGACAATTGGCACAGACAGATTTTTATTTTTTTTTTGTGGCATGTTGCCATGCCTGGGATGGGGCTTAAAGGTCCAGAGCTTTCTAGGCCAGCTGGTGCTTGTAGCAGTCTGACAGTGTTGTGTGTGCCCCAGGGAGTGTGGTTCAGAGGGATGAGTGCACGGCTGTGAGCCAGGGACAGCTGTAGGCTAATCCTTTCTATACATCTGGCTTGATGTGTGGCCTTGCTTCAGTCTTCAGTTGCTCGGTGTTTTGCTTTAAGGCTTTCAGGAAAGGAGAAAATAAAGCGAACGTTTTTCTTATCTGATCACCTTTGGCAAGGATGGTTGCTAAAACCAGGTTTTGTTTAATGGTATCTACCCTGTGGCTCATCCAAGCAGTTGGAGTAGGAAAGATTTAGGATGCATGGATTTGTGAGAGTGGGATGGGGGTGACTCAAAATCTTTCCCTGTGCACAGCTTAGAAGCATCGCAGCTGAGAGGGTGCTGTGGGCTTTCTGTTTGATTCATATGCTAGAAGACTTGCCTGCTCCTGATTGCATTGTTTAAGCAGGAAGACTTTTTCAGAATGAGCTTCTTTCTGATCCTAATAGAAGCAGTCACCTGCCCTTGCCTTACCTGTTCTTCTTAACTCTGGAGAATCTTGTTCACTAACTTTCTCTTACCAACTGTAAGCTTTGCTGGTATTTTTCCTCTGCTAAAAAGAAAAGTGAAAATGGATTTGTGTGTGTGTGTGTGTGTGTGTGTGTGTGTTGAAGGAGTGTTGCTACTGTGTAACACTGAAGCTTTTAACCTGCAAAACCTCCCCTGGGAGCCAGAAGCTTTTAACATTTACAGAAAGCACAGCACACAAACATCTGCCTGATTTCAAAGCCGGAGCTTTTGACTTGAAGGAAGGTAGAGTCTGAATATGGAGTTACGAAACATGGGCTTTTTTTTCTTCAAGCCTAGGAGGGGAGTTTGATGAAGCTTGTAAGTTGGAGCAGCTGCGTAGATGTTAGTTTCAGAATGATTGTTTTTGGATCACCAGTATGTTATCACGTCAGGAATCTGTCCTGAGGAGACTGCAGATGGGACCTTGATACCATAAATGTACAAAGGCACTTGGATGCACAAAAGCTACAGAAATAACTTGATTCTAAAGAACATGAGCCACTGATGGTAAACAGCCAACAAAATCAAGCGAGGGCTAAGGCTGGGCTGCTCTCTACATGAGAAGACTGCATTGGTCTCAGATGTTTAGAAATCTTTAGTTTAAACTATTGGCAACTTCACTGTGGATAACTTCTGGTTTTAAGGACCTTTTGGAAGCTAAACCCTGCGTTAAGCAGCAGTGTGAAACACGTCTGGATTCCAGCTATGGTGTCTGAAGGCTTGAAGTGTCCTGGAGTTGGGCTGAGTGCATTTCTCACTTAGTCACTATGATTCTTTTTCATGTGGTGTTTAGGATCTTTGCATCTGCAGAATTGCAGCAGGGTGGGCTGTGTGGCAGGGAAGCAAGCAGAGGACTGCTTCTTAGTGTAAAGGATAACGACTCTTGAAATACTTCCAGACAGTAGTCTTGGTCTGCACTGTGGAGGAACTGGGACCTCAGGTACGTGGTATGGAGGGGCTGCTGCTGTGTTGTCAGCTGTTCTGCATGAGACTATTTCAAGTCAGTTTTTTCATGGTTACTTAAAAGGCTGAGCATACCATGTTATTGAACTTGGGTGATGAGGGAGGGATTGCTTTGTCCTATTCCAGTGCCAGGGCGCTGTGTGTTGGGACGTGAAGCTTCAGGTGGTGTCTGTGTGAAGAAACAACTGCTAGTTTGTGGAGCAGTTAGCTGCAGGGGAAGCTGAAACTGGAGGACCAGTACTGAGGAACGTGAGTAGTTGCAGAAGAAATCCACTGACACTTCTGCTGAAAAGAGATCTGTGGATTGTATAGATTCACAAAGAACCTGACTTGTCAAGGTATGGGCAGGCATTGCAGCTGCTTAGACTGTCTGTTCTGGGGCTACTGATAGCCCTGAGCTGCTGCAGGTTGATGTGCTGTGGTGTTACCTGATAGCTTGCTGTCACAGCTGTGTGCTAATGGCTTGAGGGCTTGACTTCCTTGCTGGGTGTCTCACAGTCTCACTAGTACTGGCGTGGGATGTTCCACTTGGCGTATTGTGCACTTCTAGCTGGAACAAACTGGAGGTGGGTGGTGGGAGTGAATCAACCTGAACATTTCTTCTTGTGTGAGCCAAGGCGTTGCTTTCCTCCCTACTATATCACAGCTGTGTCTCTCTTGCAGCAAGGATCAGATAGACATAAGTGGTTTCAGCCTCAGATTTGGCTCTGGTATTGATTCAGGCACATGCGTGTCTTAGATTTTGCTAGTGTAGCTTAGTTTGCAGCCTGAGAAGAAAAGGGCAGAAGGACTGCATGCATGGCGCTGATTCCAGCAGGATATTGCTGTGAGGTTAGGTATGTGGCATGCTGTCTTGCCAATGTTCAGCTGTTGCTAGCTTTTGTAGAAGTAGGAAAAAAAAAAAACAACTCAGTTAATCTGATGTGAAGTAGCTGTGAGTTTGGGTAATAGTGAAAATCCAGGGGAGTAGGGGCAAACCAACACAGTAATGTGCTACTGGTTGTCCAAGTTGTGGGTTTGATTTGTTGCATGTTGGCATTTGGGAGAGAGGAAAAAAGGGAAAAGTGTTACTCTCATGTTTCTTAATGCAAGCAAACTTAAGTGGCTAAGGTTCATCCTGGAATTTGGCAATGCTATCATCTTTTTATCTTTCTGAGTTTACCAGCTTCATGATACACTCGAGGACCAACAAACTGCAGAGCAGCTTAACTTTCTGAATTCTGTGCTTGCAAGAAGGTACTGAAGGAACTCTGCTCTCCAGGAAGGTTCACTCCACACATTTCCTTATGTGCTTTTGATCCTCTGGGAGAGATGTGTGCCATGTGACTGAAAGATGCTGCCTTCCAGTGAGATTGTTGGGAGGGGAGGTTCATGGGCCGGCACAGGCCGAATTCTGCGCTTCTGGCAGGAATCACATTAGAACTCCAGCTTGGTATCTGAGTAATCGGGTGGTTGCCCAGTATGCGGACCCTGAACTGGATTTGCAAGAGGCACAGCTTTGTGTCAACACTTTAAGTGGGAGGGGACATCAGATGAGAGTGAGCCTGGAAGGAGCAGTAGCCCACGTCTCCAGGCAGACGGATTGTGCAACTATCCTTGAGCTTGCTCCACAGCAAGAGCACTACATGGTTTAACTAGACTTAACTAAACTTGCCAAGTGCGCTGTCACTCCAGGATGGCAGGTATGTCCAGATGTTCACCTACAAAGAATTCCAGTGAATCTGCTGCATTAGTGACTTTGTCGGGCTCAGAAGAGAATTTTGCTATTAGGTGTACTTATCTGTATACTCGATGGTATTTTTTCTAAGGATTTCTTGCTGTTCACTTTTTTCCAGATATGGGTTTGGTTGCAACTCGTGAGGTGCCTTCAGTCTGCCCTTTGCTGTAGGGATGCTTTGATGTTCTCTCCCCAGACAGGGGACTCGGTACAAGGGATCAGCTTGCTGCTGTGGGCACTGTTACTGGTGTGGGCAAGCAGAAATTCCATCAACTAAACTTTGCTGTTGGGACGTACGCCGTGTCCTACTGACTTTAGTAGAGAGAAGCAGGTTTGGGCTTTATGCCAGAGAGGTGACTTGCTTTCTGTTAGGCATCTGGAAGCATACAAGAGTGAGTTACATGGCTTATCCTCAGCTGGACTCTTATGGGTTAAATGCAACAACACTTCTGTCAAGTTGGAGGATGACTGTTAATGGTTTTTCTGTGTCTGGGAAGAGACAAGAATTGAATGGCTCTTAGTTTTAAGTGGGAGGTAGTTTTCTGATGCAGGTAAAACCTTAGTTGGAGCACTGGGGAACTGAGTGAGCTGTAGATCATGCATTAAGAAGGATGATTAATCTTCCCTTTGTATTTGAGGTCGGAGAATTACTTTCTATCTAATGGTCATTAAGGTGAATGAGAAGTAGTGCAGGAGTACCTGTTTGGAGCAGTGTGCTCTTATGTTGTCAGAATTCGGCTCTTGTCAAACCTTCAGAAATAAAATTGCCAGCCAATCTCAGTTTTAAGACTGTTCTTGAAAGAACTCTTGGCCTCATGGGAATTTCTGTTTCAAGATGAAGTAGTCGAGCAGGAGGCCTGCCAGTGACTTCACTGCTGAAACAGCTTTTGTGCTAATGAAGTGTTCCACATACTGTTAAATCTTGTTTTAGCATGTCTAAACCACTCACAAAGCAAGCTGGTCATGGCAATCCAGTTTGATCCAGGGTTGTGGTGCTGAATGGGCATCAGGTGGAAGTCCTCAGCATCCCTGAGTAGACAGACAAAGCAGGTGGCCCAGCAGGTGGCAGGACAGCAGTGGTGAGGTGGCTTTTCAGTTTGCTGAATGTAACCCTTTTTGCCTTCAAGTTTGATAGAAAAGCTGGGCAGTGTAGTCAGCACCTTCTAGATGCCTTTAGCCAGCCTGAAGATTTCTGCACCAGTTTTAAGTCCTATGCTGGGTCCTGGGTGGTATCCCAGAGCATTGGGGTTATCAGCCAAGAATAGGTGTAGGATGAGTAAGTAGTTAATGCAATGAATTGACTGCAGAAACAATATAGCATGCTAAGTTTTGTCTGATGTGAGGCGTTTAAGGAATCAAATACGGTTGGGTGTGGTGGCTTTACTTGATATTCTAGGCTTCGGATATCCTGGACTGCATGTGCTTATTCCGTGTTTGGAAGGCTGTGGTGGACTGAACGGTGGGTGGCAGTGGCCGCCTTATTGCTTTTAAATTAGTGCTTGTATGCAGCAAATCTTGGCTAAGCTGTATGAACCAGCTGGCCTCCTCAAAAGGAGTCAGGACTTCAGTGGCAGCTGAAAAAGAGGTGAACGTACTTTGGCTGAGGCTGGCCAGCCTTAGACAGGAGAGAAGCTTAGAGAAGGGTTTAGTAGCTAGATAACTGTTTCTTAAGAATTCTCACTTGTTAAGCTGAAAATTCAAGGCGTCTCATCTTTTTCTCCTCGCTCCCAGGTATACTGCGTTTTAAGAACAGATCTCTTGTTTCTTCCTCTTTATATACACTTCTTAAGTTCTTTTCATGTACTTCAAACTCAGTTTCCTAATTGGAAACTTTCCACTGATGTCATGGGAGCTTTCTGTGGCCCACATCAAATAGTTGGGTTCACCAGGAATTAAGTGACTGTGCAAATGTTTGTATTAAACACTTATTTAGAAGACATGTTGATTTATGAGGACTTACGATGACTACGGTACGTTGGGAGGATAGGTTGACTGTACAGGCTCTTGTGTTGTCTTTGAACTGTAAAAAGTACCAGCAGCTGTTTAATGCTCAGATAAGACAACGGAGGGCTGCTTACATCTAATGCACTTGCTCCATCACTGACTCTTGCAGTGTTTCTTATCTCTCACACTGGAGAGCCTTTTGAACATGTAACCTTAATGGAAAAGACTCAGACAGCAATGTCTGGAATAGCCAGAGTAGAAAGCAGCCAGCTTAATTGCAGGTACTGGAATTTCTGTTCTTGAGAGGAAACCCACAGTTTAGTCTGCTGAGAATCCCTAGGGAAGGAAGTAGAAGATGGTGAACATCTATGTTCTTCAAACTGCGCTCACTCAGGCTTCTGTGGTGGTGTCAGGGCACTTGAAAAGTAGAAAGAAAAGGAATAAATACTATCTTGGAATTTCCCCCAGTACACCTCTGACATTGAGGACCACCATCTCTTTCCTTCCCTGAAGGTGATTGCGCTCCTTTAAAATTGAAAGGAAAGACCTCTGGAGAGCTGCTTGTGGTATGGAGCCTTCCTTATGAACGTATGTGCTAGTAGGAGTCTTCAATAAAGCCCAAACTGTGTTCAGTTACTTCACAGAGGGCAAAATACTTTTGAAAACTTAATGTTTTATCTGCATTACAGGAAGATTAAGATTAAGGCTGTAGGTATAGCTTTGGTTTCTGCCATTGAGCTTATTGGTGGGCAGAAACTTTTCAGGCAAAGCGTACATAGATGCTTTTCCTTACTCTTTCCAGTAGTTACAATACTGGACTGCTGTCAGACTGAACCAACTAAAAAGCCAAAAGCATCCATACATAAACTGAGACCTCTAGGATGTTACTCTGCCTTGAAAGCAGGCTAACTGCTTGATCCCTAAAGGGGATTCTATTCCCTTTACACACATTTTCCTTACAGTATCCTTTCTGTTGTAAAAGCTGTCATGGCTACTTCATTTTACAGAGCTTGCGCAAGTAGGACTGTTCAGGAATGTATTTTTGAGTTTGACCTGAGACTAAGGGACAAATTCCACTGCCAGCCTCTTGAATAGCCCCTCTGGACACTAACCAGTGTAGTGGAGCAGCTGTGCAGTGTTGTGGCTACACGTCTTAGTTGTGTTTTCATCCCCACTTGCTCTGTATTACTGAAACTGTTATTTCCAGGAAAAAGTTGCTTTTGGGTATCTGGCCACCTACAGAGCATATATATATATATATATATATATATATACATACATACATTCTTGTCACCACAGTTTGTGTGCTTCAGTCCATTTCACTTCTCTGGTTTTGAATTTGATTTGTCTTGTTGCACTTAAATGGGGACAAACCTTCAGACAGCCAGGCTGGAGCAGCTTTCAGAAGTTCTGCTGTTGTGTGAAGCCTTGTGCAATTCAGGGTGATGTAAGAACCCAGCTGAAGCTTTTGGTAACCCTGCTTATCTCAAACAGTTGTAGTGATTTCCAAGGACCCTATCGGGTAATGGTGAAAGCAAAACATTGCATCATGTTGAGACTGCCCAGCTGTAGCCTTCATTCAGATGTGCAGCGTCTCTTCCTAATTACGGTATGTCCCAGGTCAATTATATTTAAGCACAGTCTAACCATGCCCTTAATTTTTTTTTGGCTAATGACAAGGCAGAAATGTAGTGAGGCATCATCCCAGAATGCTGTGCTTTGGGGAGTTTGTGTAAGTTCCAGTAAAGCTGGCAGTGTGAGCTGTCTCTTGTGTAATCTGTCTGCCAGGAGTATCCTCTTAGCTCAGCACTTTATTGAGAGTGGTTGTGGGGTGGTTTGTTGCCTTTGAGCGTGCTGATGGAGTGGTTTGCTAAATGTTGACAAATATATCAGCACTAGTTTGCATATTTATCTGGTTATCTCTGTGAATTTTTGCTCACGTAAACAGTTTGAGTTGCATTGCTTCTGGTTGCTACTTCACGAGTGAGGTTAGCACGTCATTTCCAGAGGATGGCAATGAATTGGGTCAGGCTGAGTGCACTGTGTTGGTTTCTCTTTTTTGCTCAATTGTTTCAAACATTTTAAAGGTTAGATAGAAAGACAGGTTTCTGTGTTAGCTGTAGAAGTAACTAGTGAAAGGATGGAGATCATCAATGCCCTTGCAGAAATCCTTGGCTGAAATCAAAACAAATGTGTACACATGGTAGTTGAACGTGGGCAGCCAAAGCATACACACAGCATTTAGATTTTGTAAATCATATGGTGGATCCATGTTTTAGAGATAATTTTCATGCGAACTGCTTGCACTTTGTACTGTTGTTCTGACTGGTCCCTTATGGGTCCTTCCATCAGGGGGTCCTTCCATCAAGCCTTCATAGGTAAAACTTTCTGCTGCTTAAAAGGTAGAGGAAGAAAGACAAGGAAGCCTTTTCTCCACCAAAAATATCAGGATGGCAGGTTGTGAGTCTGTGTAAGAGGTGCTTGGAGGGACTTATCTCAAAGGTACTGAGGCCGGAAGAACAAGGTGTTTAGATATTCTTCTCCCTCTTTCAGTTGTGTGAGCAGAACATAAGCTCTCATTTGGTTACTTCCCAATGAAAGCCCATTGTACAGCACGAGGTGGCTGCACTTCCTCATAGCTTTTCGACGCTAGGAAGGTTGCTGTCCTCTGCCCTGTAAATCTGATTAAAGGTTATGGAGATGCAGAGCAGAGTTGTTGTACCCTTGATGCACTTCTGTGACAAACTTCAGTGCCTCTCTGTTGCTGTTACAGGTCTGGACTTGAGCACAGTATCTAAAAATTTGTATTATATAACAAACATGGTGATCCTGACTTGACTTTTTGCAGAGAACAGACAGTTCTAGGCAGACAAGAAATGCCAATGTTTTTTTCCTTTCTTCACTGGCTGTGTTGCAAACCATTTATGCCAAAACATTCTGGAGGCGTTCTGCCATGGTGTGACTCCGCTTCCTTTCTGCTGAGGGAGATCCCTAGGAAACTGCTTTCACTCTGGAGGCTTGGAAAGGAAGAGGGAATTGAAAGCTGTGGAGGGGGATGTTGTGGACTGAAGCAAGCCAAGGTGCTTGATTACACTGGGTAGCAGGTTTAGATTTATCTAGGTTCTTTACTTCAACTGGCTGTTGCAGTGGCTGGAGAAGAAAAATTGCATCTTCTGGCTATGTTGTTGGATTTAGAACGGGTTTTTCCATGGCTTTTATTATGTTTTAAGGCTTGTTGTTGTTCCCAGGTCAAACTTGAATAGAAAACATAAGACTGCTGCCAGCTTTCTGTCACTGACACCTTTTATCTTGCATTCATCTCTTCCAAGCAGATGCTGCTTTTACTTCTACTTCTTCCTACAGGACTGAAAGTAACAGCCCTTTGATGTAGAGGGAGAAATTGTATTTCAAAGCAAAGTACCTAGTGATCTTTGATAATAGAACTGTTTTTTGTATTGGAGTTAATTCTGCATTCCTGCTGTGAAATTAATCTGAATGGTGGAAGCTCCCGGTCCCTGTTTGCTCAGAGCTATCCATCCCTGCTTGGGGACATCATTGGCTGTTCTGTTTGGGTTAAGAGGTACAGATGGAGCTGGGCTCATCATCCTGGGGCTGCGCATGGCAAAGGCAGCCGCTGGTGTGATGCAGTGTCCCTGCAGATTGCTTTCTTCCCAGCTGATAAGGTGCAGTGCATGGTTTAGTATTGCAAGAGTGGCAGCCACGTAGCTCAAGGTGGAGCACAGCAGAAGAAAGGAGCTGAGGAGAAAAGTCTTCGGACACTTGGCTGTGGTAGTGAAGCAATCCATAGCCACTAGCCAGACAGCCTTCTTCCCAGTCCACCCTGCCCTCCTAGCCTTCCTGTCTTCAAAGACTCGCACTGAGCGTGAGGTTTGTGTGAACATCCAGCTTTTGGCTTTCATCTTTTCCACTTAAAAAGATGAGTTCTGTTCCTGTAAGGTGGAGCACTTCCTAAAGGGTGATGTGGCTGAACTGCATGCATGAGAGTATTGTTTCCAAGGGGTGTGCTAAGCCTCGCAGGGAGGGCCACTGATGGATAAGTGTGAGCCACAGGATTGTTCGTGGAGCAGGTGGCTCAGGGAAATGGAGAATTCCAAAATTTAAGCTCTGACTGGTTTGGCAAGCGGTCAGGATACAGAAGAAATGATTGGCTGCCTTTATATGGCATGTTACAGGAGCTATCTGATGCAGAGTAGGTGCATCCTAAGCATAGGTTACTCAAGAATAGAGGCTGGGGGGATAATCCAAAAGTCTCTGGAGATGAATTGTAAAAGGCATTAGTTTGCAAGTGAATGTGCTTTTTGCTGTCTTTTTGTTTGTCAGACTTACTGAAGGAGGCTGGAGAAAGCTTTTTTTCAGATAGTCAGATGCTGGAGGTATTAAAGAATCTGACCAGCTTTCAGGTTAGGAAGCCTGAACTTGATTTAAAGAGGCTGGGGTAATTGTGTGAACTTGTGCTTTGGATGCACGTGCAGGGGTGTTGATTTCTGAAAACATCCTTTGGCTAAGTGAATAGAACAGCTTTCTAAACAGTCTGTGAAAAAAGATCACTTCCTCAGTGACTCAACTGTCTCCTCTTGTGAGGTTTTTGTCTTCAGTAGCGACACCCTCAGTCTCCACAGACCTCAGGACAGGAAGGGCCTGAATTTATAGTCTGAGTAAGCTGGGAAAGATCTACTGGGTGTTCGTACATCAGGATGTGCCTTCATTCCTCTTTTTCAACATTTAACAAGCCCAGGATGAAGTGATCTGGGTAAATAGTGTAGGGAAAGGCTGAGTTTTTTCCATGTGACAAGGTAAGATGACAAAGACCTGTGAATACTTTAAATGTATGTTTAAATTGCTTAGTAATTCACTGTTGATTACAAAGGCTGTACTACATGTTCTAAGATTTATTTGACCTGAGGATTAACGCTAAGTGAAGCCTGAAACTAGCTGATTAAACTGGAATGACTTGAACGGAGAGGAGGATATATAATGCGAAGTGTAAAATTTCTCACCACAAAGAGAGCAAACGGTTGGAACAGTCTGTCCATGGGTTGTGCAGTCTCTGTTTGTGAAGGCTTATCAGAGTAAACCAGATAAAGCTCTGAGGAATCTTGTCCAACTCTGCTTTGAGGAAGAGACTGAACTAGAGATCTCCGGAGTTCCTTCTCACCCTGAATTATGTAACGATTCTATGTGAGCATCTTGCTGCAGTGCTGTCAGTTGATTTTTGTAAATGGGTGCTGTCTTATTAGCTGAGAGACAACAGGACTTAAATGTACTGCCAGGCTGTAACTTGTGGTTTTTTGGCTGCTTGTTTCCCAGAAGGAAGCTAGTCAAAAAACCTTTCATAATTGACTCCTGTCCTATAAATCCCACAAACACATGAATTACTTTTTTCAATTTCAGCATCACCTCTGCTTTTAATCTCTTATTAAAGACTTCTATGAACTGAAACTCTCTTGTCATCTTATCTCAATGCCACAAGTGAGCTGCAAATGAAAACTTGATGCTGATTTCACTTAAGCTGCTCCCATCCTACAGCACTGCACACGTAGTCATGGTGAGTCCTTTTGGCACTGATAGTACACATGGTGCTGGTTTTAGTGTCACTGAGTTTGCAGTTCTGTCCTCTTTTGTTTTGCAGCATTCTGTTTGTGGTGCATTAGGAACCTAAAGCACTGGTGGGAGGGAGCAGAGATCCACTGTTGGAATGGGCTGAGGTTTTTTTTCTCCTTTGTGGCCCAAATTTCAGTTTTCTGTAGTGCTGATGAGCAGCACCAGTCACTTGCACAACTTCCCCTTTAGTGTAGTTGTATTTGATGTAGATGTGTACTGTAACTTCAGACCCAGTAAGCCTATTTGAGGGCAGCAGGCTGAGTAATCCAGAGCTTGGCAGCTGGGGGGATTTTTGCTTTACTGCTAGCAGTGCTTGTGACATCTTTAAATGAAAAGAGGAAGGAGGAGGCTGTAGCTGGGCAACCTTAATATTGAAATAGCTCAAACTGCAGATGGTTTTCCTATGAGAAAAGAATCCTGCTGGCTTATGCATGGCTGCAGATTGAATTGACCGTGTTGCTTTAAGGAGTGGGACTTGAGACCCTTACTGTATCTTACATTTTTCAAGTTATGTATTTGAAAAGTGCTTTGTGGACTGGAATACTTGGGTATATGTGGTACGATACAGTGAGGTGTAACTTGTCAGCCTATGGCTGACAAGCCAAAGCAAGCTGGGATCCATGCTGCTTTCCCTGTTCCTTCAAACACCACATATTTGAGAAAGACTTTCTAAAAGTCTGCTTATAGGCCAAGGGTAGCTAGAATAGGAGGCTGACCTCCCCTGGACTTGGAGAGGATAGCACAAGATGCAGCTGTACAAGTTGATCTGTTCTTTCTTGCTGTTGCCTATGAAGGCAGGAGAAAGATGGGGAGTTCTGGTAAATGACTGCTGGGACTTTTAACATAGATCTCTTTTAACAGGATTGATGCTAGCATTAAACCACGATGTGATCCCTTATTTAACTCAGCTCAAAGGGGAAGGAGGGATTGTAACTGGATCGTTTGTCTTATTGCCTTGTTTTGTCCCATCTTGCAGTCTTTGCAGAAAAGAGCTTCTAGTACAAGAATGGATACTTTCAACAGAGGTGGAAACATCAAGTTTCGTTCTTCTGACTCACTGTTCTCTTCCACGTTTTCATTCCTTAGTATTTTCTTATCAGAAGATACGTAAATGGATGTGAGGGCTGGGCAGTGAGTTGTGCAGAGTGTAAACTAGTAAACAGAGAAGTAACTGCAAACATGGAGTTCTGCATGAGGAGGTGTGTCATTATGGATGAGATGGACTTCTTTAATGCAAATAGCTCTGTACATGAACATCTGCTGTCTATAACCAGTGGTCCAGTTGCGGAGGAAATGCTTTTCTAAATGCAGCTTATGTAGGGATGTTGCAGCTTCAGTGCCAGAGGGAAGGAGAAAGAAACAAGAGGCAGGAATGGCCACTTGGCCAGGTGCTTATTTTATACTTTGAATACCAGTGCTAAACAGTTGGTTGCTCCATCTATTGATTGTCTTCTGGAACGTAGTGCCAGCCTAAATAATTGTTGCTTGCTTTACTGGAGTTCATGATCAGTGGAAGTGAGACTTGGTTTGCGCAGCTATCTAACCTACAGGTCCTGAAGAGTTCTTAGGTATTTCCCTGCTGGTTGCATTACTACTTGGCTGTCTTGGAGCTGCTAAATTCTTAGTATGGTCTAAGGGTGATGTTATATGGTATCTGATCAGAAGCCTCGGTGAAATTCTTGGTTACAGAAGGGTTTTGCTGTTTTTGTCTTTTTGTTTGTTTGTTTTTTAAAAGAGGGGGGTGCTCTTTAATTTGATGACAATGTGGCAATAGAAAGGCAGCATGGAGTTGGTTGCTAAGGAAGAGGGAAGTTGTAAGACAAGTACTGTTAGACAGCGTGCTTGGTAGTTCAGTCCCACAAACTAGTCTTTCAAGTGCAGCTTGTTTATAAAACTGGGGCTTTCTGTGCTTGCTGTGTGCCAAACAGATTTCAGCCTCACTGGGATGGGAGGCATCCCCTGGAAACACCACTTGTTTACATGCAGAGTCTCAATAACATGAGAAAAAGTGCCTGAGGTGGTCAGACGGGTTCAAAAGTATAGGAAAGGTGATCCTTTGGGGGTGGTGAAAGAGTCATGTGGTCTGCCTTCCTGCTAGCTGTGTGACTGGTTTCCCATAGTCTGCAAACAGATCAGAGCTGTCTCTTGAGAGCATGCAAGGAAATTGAAGCTGTGAAAAGCCTGTGTGTTGTGCAGGTGATTTCTGCTGCTGGAATCTGTATGCTAGCTTAGCTTTTCTCCTTGGAGTAAGCTCTCCCAAAACTCCAAGACACTAGTGCTTTCCCTTAAGGCAGAGACTACACTGAACACTGCTTCCACATTGATTCAGTACAGCTCTACCAAAAAACGTTTATCTCAGTATAAGGGAATCCCATCCCCACAGAATGTATTCTTGACACAAGTAGAAGAATCATTTGTCTGACAGATCTTGGCTGAAGGTGATGCTAGGATGTCTAGTATCTGACCAGATGTGGCCAGTGAGATGATAACATGGTATGCAGGAATTGTCTTGCCTGGTCTGTGCCGTATTTGATCCTGTGCTTCTGTGTTCTTCAGATGGGTATCTGCATGCTGAAACACTGGAGGGCAAGATGCTCAGACAAGTGCCTCAGTGCTTCAGGTGGTAACAGCTTATGCTGCAGAATGACTGCTGATGGCTAACGTGTGCAAAGCTCTTTGAGCAGGAATTGGGCTGAGCATAAGAGCACAGTAATTGTAGTAATTCAGTAGTTTTTCTCCAGGCTTTCGTCTGTGTTAGCTCTGCTGCTTTGTGACCTTGCTGCCATTTGTCCCCTCTGCCTTTCTCAGAGGAATAAGGGGCTTGTGTGGGTTTTCCTACTTCTATAAAGACTATATGCAGGTGTTGTCCTCGCTCAGATATAACTGCCAAGCCACAGCTTTCTCGCTATTTCATCCAAAAGAATTGATCTCCAAAAGTGCAGTGCTGTGGCTCAAAGCTGAACTCGCTGTTTCTGATCTTAAGTAGCAGCAACATATCCCTCCTACAGCCTGTCCACATCATCAGTGTTTAAAGTGAGGAATGTCTGCAATGCACTTCCATGCATTGTTAACTTGAGAGCTGCAGAGAGAGAGTTGTTAGGCTGCTAGCTGAGCTGACCATCATCTGAGCATATGCCAATCTGTCCTGTAGCATCAAGCTTGGTTTACACATTGTTTAGATTAGTTCTACCTGGAACTGGAGTTCATCCAATCAGTTCCCCGTGTTTGTAACAGCTGTCTGTAAATACTTGCTGGAAACTGTAAGTTTGAAGCTGCTCCTGGAAAATAGCATTTCACCAGTTGGCTACAGACAGATCCTCTAGACCAGCAGGATGTTGGAGAAGAGCAAAGGGGAGAGGTGTAAGGAAGGTCACTTACTGCAGCTGCAGATGTGGGACATGGGAAGGGACTCTGGCTATGTTTCTCAGCCCTTGGCTAAGATGCAGAGCTGTCAGTTGTGTGGGATGGTGAACTCAGGACTCCATCCTGTTTTACAAAGGAAGAGCTCAAGTCACTGGCTTTCTGTTCTGTTCAGTCAGTCCCTGCTCACTGTGTATTTTACCCTGTCTTCTCTAAGGTCCCAAGATCAACTCAGCTGCACTTACTGTGCCATGTAGTGCTTATCCTGTCATGCAGGTGCTTGTATGCCTATGTGGCAGTGTTCTGCAAAGTGAGGGATGTTTGGAGTTGAGTTCTGCTGTGTACTTGCATGCTGGAAAACCACAGCAAATTGCCTGACTCCTTTTATCATGTCTGCTACAAGACCAATACACAAAGTATTTCTAGCCAAAGTCTCACTCTCATGAGTTTAGCACAGTGTTGGCTCTGTAACTGCCCCCGTCCATGAGTAAGAATGGAAAGGAAATGGACACAAGGTAAGACAAGGAGGTAAGAAGAAACTGCTGTAGTGTAATGCAGAGGTCTGCAGCCAGCTTTGCTACCTTTTATCCTTGAAGGAAAGGCAGATCTCCGGCCCAGTATGTGTTAAGAAACAGTGCTGTCTGCAATACACTGGAGTATGTTCAGGCATGTGGGGTGGATGAGAGGTTATAGATTGTGCTGGTGGGCAAAGTCATTATGTCAGTATACATGCTGATCGTAGCGCTGTGCCTGTGAGTACATGTTAGTCATAAATGGGAGAGGCTGTGGCAGAACACGTGTTCTGCTGTGGTTCTAAAAGCTCATTAAGGAAGAGTCTGTCACTAAGTGCATGGTTTGAGTGAAAAATAGAGCCCGACAACTGCAAGCCTTGTCTGTATTAAGACTTAATGCCTGCCAAAGATGGGATCACCAGAGTAGTCAGATGGTTCCGATCTGCCTCTGAGAAGCTGCTTTACAGAGCCTTGAAGAAACACCTTGTCTGCTCTGTGACTTGACATTGGCATTCACGAGCTATCTGGGAGCTGTAAAGAATCTGATGACTTTCCTGAAATACCTACTAAATTTCCTCTGTAAGGAAAACCATCTTGAGTTCAACTCAAAGAAATACCATAGTTTCTCTGAGAGGGGGGAAAAAGGAAGAATAGTTGTCATTTGTAGCTAGCATTCAACTGCTGGGACCTCTGGCAGAACTTTCTGCTTGAGCTCCTTCCATCATTACAAACACTTTGCAGAGTAACCTCTTTCAATGCTGCTAGATTAGGCAGCACTGCAGCTAGCAGGAGGTTGCTAGGTAGGTGGATAGTGGAAACTTTAGTTGGTTTCTAGTAGGTGGCTTACTTGAGGATGGGTTGTCCCTTTTTTCCCCCCAACTTTTACCTCACTCGGATGTACTGATTTCCAAGTAACTTTAGTGCTCTGGAGACCCAACCACTCCATATAGGGTGTAAGAGGTCATGTTGTCTTCATCACACTGCCTTTCAATGTTTCCAAAACAGCTAGAAAGCTTCTGCAGAAACATCTGATCCAAGGAGTGGATCACTGCATGGTACAAGCTGGTTCACAGCTGTAAGTGTTATTCAGTGACAGGCTTGTGGCTTTCTTCTTCAGCCTTTGCTGGTGCATCTCATGGTTATGCTAGCTGCTTAATGTACAAGACAGCAGAGCTCTTGGTGTCTAGGACCACAAAATGAGTTGCTTAGTAGCTGAATGAGCATGCTGCCTTAGCGATGTGGCTTGTTAGCTTTGTAGCCTAGGTAGGTCACTGCCAAATACTAAGCATCTTGTTCTCTCCATCCCTTGCATATCTTGTGCACAGATATTTGCCAAGAGCCTCATTTTACTGGAGGATTTTCCTGTTTGCTGGCACTTGTGCATCTTACGTTTACTTGCCCTACCTTTCACGGTCTTGGTGAAAGTTTCACTTTCTTGAAGAGCAAGCAGCCCTGCCAACAGCTGAACAAACTGAGCCAAGCTGCTTCTGCTCTTCAGTGGGTGAGGATGGGGAAGATGCCCCTGCAGCAATATCAGCCTTCTACACAGAATAAGACAGCAAGGTTTGTCAGTGCTGCCCAAACCGCTGCTCTGCAGTGAGGGTTGTCTGCTCAGCCCTGATCCAAGCGCAACTGCAACACTCAGACATGAGCTCCAGCCACATTGCTAGTAGAACTGTTCCTGCTGTCTGCTTTGTAGCTACTTGTTCTCTGCTAATGCAGCACTGCAAAACTTCCTTGGCATAGGTGAGCTTACTTCCTCTGCAAAGTTTTGATCAGCATTTTAGGGAGAGTGGGAAGGGTGTTCAAACTAGAGTGCTGCTGAAATGGTTGCATCAGGGCTGCAGGTGGGGGTGTCACAGCTATCTTGTGATCAGCTTCTGCAGTTGGCAGGAACACACAATTCAAGCAAGGCAGTAGATTTAATGCTAAGAATTAATGTCAAGAAAAAGAGGGAATCCTGATTCTTTGGGACAAAGGCTTGGATGCTGTTTACATTTGAGGTGTGCGAGTTCTTTTCCCCACCCAGTTAGTATGTTATGTAGCACTGATGATCCTGCTTGGCTTTATATGTTGGTGATGAAGAGACTTGTTCTTCTCAGCATATAGAGGAAAAACTCGTGCCTAAGCAGCTCCTGGAGTTCACAGCAAAGAAAGAGGACATTGGGGGAAGTTTGTCTGCAGGCAGCATGTCAGATAGCTGAAGAATTTGCTAAGGTGTGAATCTAGGTGAGCTGCTGTCAGCAAGCTAGCAGTAGCTCATATATGATTTTGTCTACTAGTTTGTGGGATGAATATTCAGCCCAAGAAAATTGACTATATATACTTAATGTTTTCTTAATGAAGTCATGGAAACCTGAGTGAAACTGCATTTGTTTTTGTGGTCTCATTTTACAGGGGCTGTCTCTTTTAGTTCAGCTTTCCAGAGGAGTAAGCAAGTAAATGATTGTGCAGAATGTTTTATCTCCTGCTGAGGCACTCTTGAGACTGAAAATCTTCGGGGTGTTGATTGACTCTCTGTAGACCATGCCGTGTGTTTAATGGTGTGGACTCTTCCCTGTAGAAGTTCTCTTCATAAATGTGGGGGAAGTTAGGCCACAGTAAACTTAATAGGAGAGTAAGCCTGAGTCGGAGATCAAGGAATTTCAGGGTCTTCATATAATCTTGTAACTGATGTTCCAGATGAATGTCCATGTTGAGCAGGGCTGAGATTTTTGCACTGTTACCAGACTTTTGTTACTGTCTGAAGTGCTTCTGGTCTTTCTTTCTAGTGAAGTTTGTAACTGAGTGAGAATGGCTTGCCAATACTTGACCTAATGAAAACATCTGTTTTCAGTGGCCGATTGAGTGCCTCACAGGTGCTTAAGCATCAGCATGAGCTTTCCACTAAGTGTTTTTTGCTTTTCATTGTTTTGGTTGGGCTACTTCTGGAACTCTGAATGCTCTTTTGGGTTTTGAGTTGTGAACATCCATGCTAAATGGAAACGTCAGCTCAGGGCTTGTTAATGGAACCAGCAGTGACAGTGAGTTTCGGAATGGCTGGTACAAATACTGGGGATGTGTGACTGGGACTTCAAGGGCTTTTGCTGCTAAGCTGCTTTCAAATATGAAAATATGCACACTACCTTGTTAAAATTCCTGTGTCACTTGGCGATACAGATACCTGAAATAGCCTCCTACTGTGTGATAAAACTTACAGGGGAGCAGTCTCGTGGCTTCAGATGAAACAGTGAGGGCAGCTTGGGTGAGTGTTCTTTGGCTTACATACAGCGCATCGATAGCCTAGATTGCGTTTGTTGTGTGCTTAGATGAGGTGAATGAGTTTGAGTGCTGACACAGATAGGAATGAAGTGAATTGACTTGAAATGTTAAGCAATGTTTTGAGTGTGGATGGCTTTTTTTAATCTAGCCATGTGAAATCATGTCTTGAGATTTTCCCCATGGGATCCGGGTGACATTCAGGAAGCAACTGAGGTTGATTTGATACCAGGAAACAATCTCCTGTTGTGGATATCAAAGGCTGCTGTCTGCATGGCGTCAGCATGATTGGGTTCTTGGTTGCATTTGGCCATCAGCTTAAGGGGCCATGGGCACAGCAGAGGATGTTTCTGCTTTATTGTACACAACATTTTGGTGAAGTGAAATGACTGCCTCGGTTTGGAGATGTCTGTAGTAGGTAAACACGTGGCCTGATTCGTGCAGATTGCTAAACAGAAGAAGCTGGAAACCAGCTCTGCGCTGACTACCGTGCGTGTTCATTTCTTTACAAAGCTCTGCAAAAAGCCATGTCTTTCCCATTGAGCTGCAAGGACTCTGACACTTTCAATTGAAATGGTTAATCTCCTACCGTGATCTGTTTCTGATAAGCAGATGCTCTGAAGCTTAGGATGTCTTTATAGTACAGCAGATCATCTTGCTGTGAATAGCTAAACTGAGGGGATGCCTAACTCCCTGAAATGAATAGTGAATGCTTTGCTCTGGGACCCTTTTGTAATTGTTCCAAAGCTTTTTAAGTCTAGAAGGCTTACAGAAAAACTGAAAATAGCATGGGAATAAAATAGTGCCATGGGAATGGGCATATATTTATAAAGCAGAGCAGAATTCCAGAGAGCCTGAGCTGTTGATGTGGTAGATAAAAGTCTCTGTGTTTGCATTTGTACTTAAACCTCTAGTGTTCAGAAGTTTTGGAGTAGCTGGATCCGTAATGTATCCTTTCATTTACGGCTGGCTGTATCTCATGTCAAGATAACCAGAGCATTAATCCATTAGTTAGGAAGGTCAGCATCTGTCTGTCCTGCAGTTGTAGGTCAGATTAGTGCCAGGACAGTGGAGCCAGCTCTGAACAGACATGGCTGTCTTCCCCTAATTAGGAGCTGTGTTGCACCTGAATTTTGGCACATGCTCAGTATCTGATCTGCTCAGTCTAGTTGACCTCTTTGTTGCAATCTCTTTCCCCCTTTATTTCTCTTTTTTCTAGCTACAGTCCATCTTGTTATTAGGTTATTTGGGGAAAGAGTCATAACTAAGGCAAGTGATGAATGCTTGAGTTCAGGAAAGGGTGCTTTCTTGAAGCAAGCAGTGAGGCATATTCTACCAAGTGTGTTTCAGTTGTCTGTGTTGTCTTTAACTGTGGTGATTCCCTTTGAGGTACAGCAGCCTTGAGAAAAATATGATAAAAGCTTATGTTGGCAGGAGGCAAAATAAATCGTAATGAATGAAGCATTGTTTTGCTAATGGAGAGTACTGAATTATATTCTCTTACTTCTCTTGAGCATTACGCTTCAAAATAGTCTGCAGCAATACTCCTGCAGTCTGGCAGCCTGCTTTGTTTTGCTTGTTGCTTCCTATACAGTGTTTTCACATGTACTGTACAGCTCTCAGGAAATCTCTGCCTCTTCTCCTCCTGCCAATGTTTTGTTCCTTTATCCTAATCAATGTTCCAACAGCTGAACTTGCCTGTAGGCTTCCAAGTGTGCTGTAGCCAACACCTTGTTGACAGCCTTTGTCCATGTGCCATAGGCCTTGGGAATGCCAGATAGTTCTTCTGGTTCTTTCTGCAGAACAACACATGAGTCATTTGCAGCAGCCTGATGGTTTTTCTCCCAGCCTAAGCAAATTAGTTGCACCGAAACTTTTTAATAACCGTAGCATCCAGTCAGCATTAATGTGCATCTCCTTGGAAAGGGAGAACTCCCAGCAGCGATTTCAGAAGCCTTATAATGGATTTGGTGTCAGCTTTGAGGTGTAAAACTGAGGATTTGAGCTCATACAAACATGTGGACTTAAAGACGGGACAGTGAGGACTGTCCCATCAGTGCCACTGCGCCTGAAGTCCATGAATAGTTTGCAATTAGCTATATTACAGCTTAGTAATGTTTGTTGGGGTGACACTTCTAAAGGATATCAAGGATTTTTCCTTTTTGCACTTCATGAATGATAAAGTAACAAGGAAAGGAAGAGGAATCTTCTTTCTTTTTAAGAATTACCAGATTTGAGCGTGCTGTTCCCACAGCATCCCCCACATTGCAGTAAGAAGCTGTAGGGAGGCTGATGAATTGATCCCTAACCTATGGCATACGTAAACCTTCCCTGTTACCTTCAAGCCGAAGCCTTGCTGCTTATGTCCAGTAACCTTATTTTTAAACCAGACCTGATTCATGCTCTATTTTCTATGCCAGATGAGGTCCTGGTTGTGAGTAAGTGTTGTGACTGTAGCTGGCAGCGGCCCCGAGTGATTGCCTCACTTCAGGAAATGTTAAAATAACACTTTTTTTCTTAGAAAGCTAGTTCGCTCCCCTCCCACTTTTAATTCTCCTAATAGCTGCCCCCAGTTTGGCAGCTGCCTGACAGAGGGTTGTTTGTGTTGCTGAGCGAGAGCAGAGCCACTCCAGTGGTTGCAGTGCTACAGTAGAGGCACGAGAAGTGAGCTAGGAGGCAAGCTGGCTTCAGCTCTTTAGAGGGTTCTCTGAAATCTGGAAGGAAAACTGCTAAACTGTGAGAAGAATCTTGTTCCTCCCTCTGCACTCTGCATCTCAGGCTGTGATTTTTATTTTTATTTTTCTCCTGGAGAAGAGGAGCTGAAGCTGCTTGCTTGAGATGGGCCATATGGAGGTGTAACTGCTCTTAGCACTACAGCAGTCCAGTGGAGTTAACAGTTGCTGGAATGGGTGTTGCCTGAGGCTGGATTCAGCAGGTTTCATCTGCTGTTTTGTACTTGCACAGTCAGGCCTTCAAGGTACTTTGCAAAGCTGGAGTGGGGCTAAGGAGAACTCTCCTCCACCCTGTATCCATGGCTGTTTGGTCAGCTGATCCAGGGAAGGTTTGTAATTCTTCAAGAGGATAAACTCTCATTTTATTGCCCAGCTCCTGCCTTGTTTGATCACTGTTCTGGTGAGATGGTTTGTGTTCAGTGCTGTTTTTATTTACCTTTTGGAACTGTTTGATTGCTGAGGGAGGAATAAAAGCTATTTATGGCTGGATAACCCTGCCTGGCAATCCCTGTGTTTGCATGTCTGGGGCATATAGCCTTAACTTTTGGGGATGCTTGCATTGTAGGGGTTCCCCAAGAACTTCCATTTACAAATGTTAGCCAGAAAAGCCCTGGCATCTGTCAGATCTGGAAGCACTGTGCAGGAAGCACTGGAGTACCTGCTAGGAGAATGCCAAGTGCTGATCCTGTGTGTTGTGTGAATAAGTTATTTCGGACCTGAAAAAAACATTGTAGGAACCAAGATTGTTTGCAATGCCTGTTCTACTTGCAAACCTTAACTGTGATCCTCTTCTTGAGTTGGAATGTGAATGTATCCATCCTGAAATGCACCCTGCTTTCCTTTTCCTGTAATGGAAACTGTATTGTGAGTGACTTGCTTTCTCCTGAAGGCCAGTTCCAGCACTAAAGCTGCAGAGAACTTTTTGCTGCTAGGGATGGCTCAGATCAAAGCTCTGCAGAGTAGTTTTCTGTATAAACCAGTCCCTTGTACTGGTCAGCTCTAGCAGGTTACTACGGGGCCCAAAAACACTAAACTCAGATGTATATTCTAGAAATTTACTAAAGCTGTTTGGATTCTTTTTCTGGGTATTAAATGCCTCGTGACTTCTTGCTCCTTCATGGAGCCTCAGCTTGGAGGACTTCTCTAAGGGGGTTGGAAGGAGGTGGAATAACATCAGTGGGCAGTCTGGTACTTCACTGAGAGGTTGTGCTCAGCCTGTCCTTGTTGTAGGAAGAGCTGGTAGAAAAGCAAAGACAGTCCAGGAGTGCTGTAATCTCAGGCATTACTGCTCTCAGTCTTCTGTTAGAGGAGAAATCCTTTGCTCAAATTCTCCAGCTTGGATAATGATGTAAAACCAGGGACAGCTGTACAGTCTGACCATAGATGAGCTCTCAAAGTTTAATAGTGTGGTAGTAAGGAGCAGTGCATTCACTGGAAGAAGATGAGCTCCAGTAGCTGAATCCATACCTCCTTTAGACAAGGGAGGAGGAATTCAAGTGCTTTTCTGAAGAGGACATGAGTGACTTGACTTAGCACAGTGCCTGTTTCATTTCTGTCTCTGCTTTGCAGGGTGCAGTGCTTAGGTGGTATGCGTTACCTTCGCTGATGGAAAGGAAGGATGGATTGATAAACAGGTCGATACTGTGCTCTGTAAATGTTGCATGCAAGGCTGTGTGGCAGTGTTTAACTTGTCTCTTGTTTTTCTTTCCATCCATTAGGCAATACTGACTAGTGGACATCTTGACAAGGTCTCCGAGCAACGTTTTCTGTAGAGCTGAATGAAAGCAGAAGCAGCTGGGTGAATTGATGAGCTTGCCTTGGGAGCCTCTAAGTAGGCAAAATTGGAACCCACGATGGGTCAAAAGGTCACAGGTGGGATAAAGACTGTGGATATGAGGGACCCGGTGTACAGACCGTTGAAGCAGGAGCTCCACAGACTTGACTACAGCAAACCCACGCGTCTGGACTTGCTACTGGACATGCCTCCTGTATCCTATGAAGTCCAGTTATTGCATTCATGGAACAATGATGATCGCTCGCTGAATGTATTTGTGAAGGAGGACGATAAACTCATATTTCACCGGCATCCGGTGGCTCAGAGCACAGACGCTATCAGAGGCAAAGTGGGATACACACGAGGACTGCATGTGTGGCAGATAACGTGGGCAATGCGGCAGCGAGGCACACATGCTGTGGTAGGGGTGGCAACAGCAGATGCCCCTTTGCATTCTGTAGGGTACACCACACTTGTAGGAAATAACCATGAATCGTGGGGATGGGACCTTGGGCGTAACAGACTGTACCACGATGGCAAGAACCAGCCGAGTAAAACCTATCCTGCCTTCCTAGAACCAGATGAAACTTTCATTGTGCCGGATTCCTTCCTGGTGGTTCTGGACATGGATGATGGGACACTGAGTTTCATTGTAGATGGGCAATATATGGGTGTTGCCTTTCGGGGACTTAAAGGGAAAAAGCTGTATCCAGTGGTCAGCGCAGTGTGGGGACACTGTGAAATAAGGATGCGCTACTTGAACGGACTTGACCGTGAGTATAACCTCTGTATTAGTTCTATCAGCCCAAATCTGTGTGCTGCTTACGTGCAAGTTTACTGCACTGCTGAGGGTTTTCACTTTTGTGGAAGAGATGAGCATTTCATGTCAGCAGTAGGATTTAATTTCTGAATGCTTAATGGCAATTGAAATAGAGCTTGTCTGACTAGGTAACATGTGCTGCTACTAATGCATTGCAGGGAGCAAGTGAAATTTAGGAAAGCAGTATAATGAGAGAGGGTAATGCCAGTTGTTTATCTGGACTGACAAGCCTTTTATACTGCTACCAAAATGTCAAGAAAAGGACATTCCTGATGACAGTTACAATGTTTGCAATGTAATCCTGGTGCTTCTTTACAGGGAGCAGTCTCTGAGGGACAATTCTGGTAATTCCTTATGGAAGGACTTTGAAAATTCCCTGCAGGAAGGAGTGGGAAGATTTGGTCCCTGTCTGAGGAAGTGGGAATGTCTCATCTTTGAAGAAAGTAGCTTGCCTCTTTCATGGCAGGCTGTTCTCATTTCTAGTGTGGGGGCTGGATATTGTAGCCAGGCCGACTTGCATGCTAGGTCTTTTAGTAATAATAACATCAATCCCTTGCTAAGCTTAGTAATAGGTTTGGCTGCCGACGTGTGCTGAAGTTTTATCTCTCATAAAGGTTTCCATTGGGCCAGATTGTGACTCTGGATAGGATCCTCTGGATAGGATGGAGAAGAGATGTGAAGGAAGTGGATGAAAATCTGGATGGTTGTTACTGAAATAAAAATCAGGTGGTAAATTGATAATAAAAAAGGTAGAGATTCCCTTGCATTTCAGAACAGTGCCTGTCCAAAGGCTGTGGCACACTTGGCTTTTATTTGTGCTCAGAATGTATTTGTTCTAATGCTGGGCCAGCAGTGGCAAGCTCCTAGTGCTGGTGATGTGAGGTGCAGCCAAGTGGCACTGGGCACCAGACTAACCAGAAAAGCCTTGTGAGGACATCGGTGTACAGTCCACAAGTACTTTCAGAAACATGCTAAAACTCAGACAAGGTACCAATACTGATACTTGCATACCTGATGTGCCCTGTCTTAATGTGGTTAGAAAGCAACACGTCCTGGTCAGACCAGGGAAAAAGGGCCATATAGCATCTCCTGCTGCTTCAATGCTCTGACCAACTATTTATTCAGTGGTACGATAGCTATTCACTAACACTTCAGAGGAAGTTACTTTAAGGAACTTCTGGAAGTCAAAGTAAACGCTTACTGTAGGGATGTTGAAAAACTCTCCTAATGCTCAGTAAAAGATGTATTCTTTCCATATTTTTTTTTTCCTTCCTACAGTCAGCCTTCTTTCCATCAGCATTTTAGTGGATGAGCTTTTAGAGCAGGAGAGGCTGAATAACCCAGGAGAATTGCAGTCTTTTGAACTGAGAGCTCCTGGCAAAGCATTTTCTCACCAACAAAAAGAAAGAACCTAGCTTATCCTGCCATGGCAGCAGCTCCAGTAACCAGGTTTTTGGTAGGGTCAAATCCAAAACTTGCAGCTCCTTTCAGAGCCAGCAAGCCTGTGGAGCTGTCTGTGCAGAACTGCACTTAATAGGGAAACAGCCACCTCCTGTATTGGATTTGGTTGTAATGTGCTCTCGGCATAGGAGTGAATCATGGGCATAAGGCCAGGAATGACAGGACGCTATTTTGGCACACGTAGAAAGGAGGTGTCTGGCTCTAACCACTTCTCAGCATTCAATAGCTGCACTGTGTCCAGTGATTGTAGTGCTTGTGAATGGAAGAAGGTCAGATATGTGTGTGCCTTTTCTTCCGGTCTATCTTTGCAAAGACTGGATTATCAGAGCAAACTAGGTGAGGACAAAGTTCTTTTTCTTAACCTCTGTGGGAAGGTGATCTTCTCAGCTTTTAAGACTGTTAAATGGGAATTATTTATTAAGTTGATGCCTGTAGCCTTTGAAAGTCCAGACCCCTTGTCCCCTATGGCCACTGTCCTCTGGCTAGACAATATCTGTCCAAGCTATCTCTGTACAGAGCAAGAGGAGCTGGGACAGATTTGGAATAGGGTGTATTTGTACTTCAGAGGGTACAGGTTTTAAGGGTAAGCTACACTGGCAAGTGCCAAAGGAATGTTGCCAGTAATAAGTTTCTCTGGTAGTATCACAGCCAGAACTGAGACGTGTAGTCCTGCTGTACAGAGAGACCTGTGCCTGCCAAGGAGGCAGCATGGATCTTGAAGTAGGTCATGAGCAGGCAAGAGCAGCAGTGCCTCGAGCTGAGTGTAGCTATGCTCTGCAGGAAGCACTGAGCAGCCCTGGGGCCACTCTCGGCACAGAACACGGGTGACAAATTGTAGGGCTTGGGAAGGAGCAGCAGTGCCCTGACAGATCTGTTTGATTGCTCTCCACCCACCAATTTCTGCTGAAGAGGTGTACTTACAGAGGCATGATGCCTCATTAATAATGCTCGAAGCACAAGGGCAACTCTGGAGAACTGCTGTAAACAAACAAACAAAAACATTGTGCTGCAGCTTCCTCTGCAGAAGGTGGTAGTTTGTGATACTTAGCAGGGGTTGACTGAGGGAAATAAGGCATTGGTCCAGCTCTCTGCTAACTAGAGGAGTTGGACCAATTTGAGTGCAACTCCTGTTACCAAGTCTCTCTTCAGCAAGCAAGTTCTCTTCAGAATTCTTGCCAAAAACCAGATAAATTGCTTTCTCTGTTGCTTATTTGAAATGTTTTGGTTTTTTTTAATGTGGAGCAGTGAGATTGTTTACTTTTTCCAAAGTAGAATCAGGAGTGGTCTGATCAGAGACTACTGACAGCACTTCTATCTGAGCTTTTTAGTGTTAGTTATTATCCTTGAGCCTGGAAGGAAGGGATTTGTGTCCACCTTATTGACAGAATGGCTTCTGTAAGAAATACAGTAATATGATCATGTGTAGAAAATAAGAGAGACTAGGAAAGCTTAAAGCAGCTGTATGAACAATCAGATTAATTTGGGTTGTAGTAGAAGCTGAAGCCGGTTGGCATCTATCAAAGTTTGTAAAAATTGCAGCTTCTCAACCAAACTTATCCACAAAAATGCAAGTCTTTAGGTGTGTTTGGTCTAAGATGTCTCTAATCTTTCTAATGATGCGTGCTGAGCATCGTTACTTGGCTCGAGATGCCTTTGTTTTAGCTGTCTCTTGGGGTAGGAAGAAACCCCCACCCCCTTGAGCAGTGTGCAGGTGAGCTTGGACAGACTTGGTTTCTCACAGCTTCTGTTGGTAATCTGTACATTCCTTCTGTGCAGCTGTAATGTGTTCACTCTGGCTCTGACCTCGATCTCTTATGCTACAAATGACTCTTCAGCAACAAAGGACCCCACATACCCTGCCTGAAAAACTAGTATCATCTTGTTCAATAAGCGTGTAAGATGCCAACATAGTAGCCAAAGGCTTGTATTTTTCCCAGGTTTTTGATGTATTGTGGCATTTCCCATCAGGGTATTTCTTCCTACGAGTAATGACATGAAGCTCTGACATACGGTTTTGCTTTCTTCTTGGGAAGTATGTAGCATAAATGAAAGGGGGGACAGTTGTTATCCTATTATGTAAAAAACACATCAGTACTTCCTGGGTACTTTTACCACATGATGCTATCAAACTGCAGTCTTTCATTTCAGTAAATCTTGTAAAGCTTTTTGGATTCTGCAGCAGAAGGCACAAACTAGACCTTGTGCTCTAACTTTAATGAATGGTATTGCAGAGTGTAAACTTTCTTCAGGGAATCTGAGTATCTTTTCCTTCACGCAGTTCTACAGTGCTGTCATGCTCTGCCTGCATGTTTGATGAGCTGAAGCTGCTGATTTGTGAATGCTGAATGGCTTGGGTTTTGTGAACAGGCCAGGCGTTGCTCATCCTGCTCAGTTTTTGTGGGGGGAGGGATTTTTAGAGTTAACAAAATGAATACGTAGCTTGTAGGTTGAGATGTTAATGTCTCGGGTCTTCTCTTTTCCAGCTGAACCACTGCCTCTGATGGACTTGTGTCGGCGAGCTGTGAGGCTTGCTCTGGGCAAGGAAAGACTGAATGAGATCCCTACCCTGCCACTGCCAGCCTCCCTCAAGAGTTACCTGCTCTACCAATGACCTTCATGTTGTGGGACAGAGAGTTGAAACCAAGGCAAAATGTCTGGAGCTGACCCACTGGGCAGTGGGTTCACCACCCTCGTGTCATTGCTACTGTTGGAAATCCTTGGCCAAAGTACTCCTGTTACTGCTAAAAATCTCCATGTGCCCTTAATGGCAAGCTCTCGAGTAGTCTTTATTTTGCGATGGAGTGTTTTGTTCTTTGGAAGTCACTTCCCCAGCACAGTTTAAAAAAGGAAACTTAACAGAAGCTCTGTGCTTCCCTGCTTCTCCTGATAAAAGGCTGTACTGCATCCTTGGGGTCACAGACCACTGGGAGTGAGCCCTTCTGTAACAGTTTAAGGGAAGAGCATAGCTGGGGGAAGGGAAGGCACTAGGAGTGATCTTAAGACTAGGTGCTAAGAATGGAAAGGCATGGGGTGGCCAGTGGAATTGGGAAGAGTCTGGAATACCAAGAGAAAATCATTGCTGAGTTCTTTAAAAACCAAAAAAAACCACAAAACCCTAACACCAAAACCAAGAACCCTTTCACCAGGATGCTTTATTGGAAGGAACTGGCTATATTGCTCATGTCTGTCTCTGCCAGGACCTCTCACCATGTTCTGATGTTACTTCATAAAAAGTGAATCTTGCTTTCCTGTTTATCACCATCACCTTCTCAGTTCTCCTGCTCCATTCTCTGTCCTGCAGCTTCTGAGTGGGTGTCAGCTGATTGAGCAGCCACCCCATGTCTTCTCCTGCCCTCTTCCTCTTGAATGAAAGCTGTAGGTTTTAGTTTGGGATTCCTTGCTGATGTGGGGACAAAGAAGGGGCAAATGTTTTCTGCAAAGCACTTCTTGGTGAGACAGGCTGGATGAGCTCTGACACTTGTGTCAGACAGCTGTAGGTCTTGCCATCTTAGGTCTGCTTTCTGTTTAGCCCGTTCCAGGCTAAAGCTGTAGAGAAACATAGTGGTTCTCTAATGACTTCCAGGAAATTTTCTTCCTGAATAGATCACTTAGTCACCCAAACCAGGCTTTCTTCTGCTGTAGACCATCAGCATGATCTCCACTTAGCTATGCAGCAGGAATAGTTCTGTTTCTTGCTTGGGGTTGGGGAAGTCATCCCAGAGAAGGCGGTAGCAACGTGACTACAGTAGTGCCATAGGAAGACCAGGAATGCAGAAAGTGGCTGCAGAATGTAACATGTGAGACTTTGGTGGGGTGTTCTTTAGCAAGGAGAGAACCTCCCCAGAGCTGGGGTTTGGCAGGGGAGATCTTCAATAAACAGGACTAGCAATTCAGGCAAAATCAGCACATCCCAAATAGATTCTTGCCTCAGTAGCCAGGTAAAGAGAGGATGACACTCCTTTACTAGCAGGAGCTGCTCTCTTGACCTCTCTGCAGGTTACTATGCTGCCTTTCTGAGGTTATTTTGCACATTTCTTTGTCTTGAAAAAATGTTTGTATGGTTGGTTTTTTTTTTTTTTTTTTTGCTCTTGAGTTATTCCCTCAGTTCTGTGTAGGTACAAATGAGTTTAGTTGTTGAAAATGTTAATATATATATTTGTGGTGTATGTATAAGAACATGTTTTAAACAGCTGCTGTAGGGTACCTTTTTAAAATTAAACTACTTGCATAGTATATTTTTAAAGCACAGAATTGGTGCCAAGACTGGGTGGGGTGTGATATGCCCCTTTCTTTTTTAAAACTAATATTTTATGATTTTTTTTTTAACATAGGGGTTTGTACTAGTTTCTGTTGCAGGGTGGGACACAAATTGCACAATAAAATACAGTGTGTATGGAACTCTACATGGTTGCCTTCAGCTGAACCAGTGTCTTCCCTAACTGCTGGGAAGCAGCTGTGTTCTCCCCACTTCTAATACTCTTACGCTCCTTTGTCTCCATCTCTTCTCACTTCTCCATTACATTTTGTACAGTTTTAAACTCTCACATCCTATTTTATGGCTGTAGATAATACTCAATAACCTAATAAACTTTATTAAATATTGCTTGATGATACATTTATTTGTATGAAGCGCTCAGTGTTTTCTGCCCCTAATGTCTGTGTGAATGGTGAGCTTCCTACTAAGAACCCAACCCCAACAGGAAGAACATCTCAAAGCTGGCACGTAAAAGTGATGTGGATGGCAAGGTGCAGCTAAGGTAGGGAGTGGGAACCTGAGATTATGAGTCTGCTCATAATAAAAGACAGCTATTCAAGGTGGAGCTGAAGAAAATTCATGACTCATTACTCCGCTCCTGTATGAGTGGATTCAATAGACTGGGGCTCCAGTTATCTTGTCAAACTTTATTCCTCTATTGCAGCAGACAAGCATTATTTTTCTTCCAGGAGAGAGGCTCATGTGGAACCAAGGCTCTAACCTACCGCTTCAGTTTGCCACCTGACTGCTCCTTTCCATCTTAGGAGGGGAGACAGTGAACAAAAGAAAGTAAAATAAAACGGATCCTCAAGCCAGTAGCACAGCATGCAAACTAGTGGAAGTGCTGTGGCGGGTCAAGCCAAGTGGTGGGAGCTGGCACTGGATCACATGCACTCAAGAAGTCTGACTTCAGTGCATTCTGGATACTCTCAGCTTACCAGCTTGATTTACTCAAGTCACCTGAGTCATTCCCTACCCACTGCTGTAAATTGTGGTCAATTTCAACAGATCTGTTTGCACAGGAGGCTTCATTCCTGGGCTGTGAAGTGTTGTGGATTATACTGTTTCTGGAGCAGAAACTGTCTCTTGCTTGCTCCTTCGGTCTTCAATGGCTTCCACTTTCAATCTGAGCAGTATATGGGTGCTCTCAAATTCTATCAGCAGCTCCAGCCAGACCAGAGCTGAGATGGCTTTGAACTTAACATCAGTTATGACAAAGGTTTTATTTCTGCTTCGTGTCCTCATACTTTTCCATCTTGCCTGCAGCTACTAACTTGCGAGTGAAAAGCAAATGATTTCATCAGTTCACATAAACACTACAAAATGTGAGGCTCAACTAAAGCTCAGAGGTATGCTTGTGAACTTCCTTATAAGGGTACTGGGTGAGAGAGATTTAAAAAAAAAAAAAAAAGTTGTTTCTTATCCATCTCCAATCATGGCAATAATTTTTTGGATTTTGGAAGTCTTCATCTTGTTTGTTTTTTCCATTCATAGAAGACAATTGTTTGTGGATCCTAAGTTAAGTAGCCAGCATGCTGAATAATTGCTGTTTTGTTCTGCTGTGAATAGTGGGTGACCTGAGTGAAACATGTTTCTTGCCAGCTTCAGGGTAAGGCTGCCTTTGCTTTGCTAAAGTGTGACTTGGAGGGTTGCTGGGAGCGCAGCAGGCTGGGGAGGGCCCGTAAGGTGGGGCAAGTGCAGAAGACTGAGAAATTAGTTCATGCTCGGCTCCAGACACCCAAACAGGCTTGTGTTCCAACTGCATGGAATATTTGAAATAAATGACCTGCTCCAGGCTGGGAGTTCGCAATGTTTATGTACAGCGCCATGGTGACAGCGGAGGAAGTCATGAGATGGGGATTGGGCCTGCTGGAATCAACAAATGATATCACAGATTAGCAAATCCTAATGAATCAGTGGCTTTCTGCTTCCCCTCCTATTGCCTGCATGTGGCAGGCAGGCCTGCTCCTTTGTATGAGCAACATTAAAAATTACAAGTCCTGGTTATACTGACTAGAGCCTCCTTGAAAACTAATGCTCTTCCACTGGCCAGCATCTCTTATCCCTCTGATGTTGCTGGCTAACCATATTTGTGCATGTGGAACTTAGCTTCATGTTTTATAGGTTTCTGGCTTTAGTAGTTTGATTGCTGTTGCCTTGCTGGTGATGCAGGAGAACTGTGACAATCCTGCAGAGAATCTGGCTGTCGTGTTGCTGCCATGGGTAAGCAGGAGCATAGCTTTTGTTCAAGCTGAGGCTTTGGTAAAAGTTATTTGAGTTTAGAAGTGTGAAGAGGAAGCTTTCTCTGGATGCCTTCAGTAGCTGATAAGGAAGTATGCCAGTACTGTAGCAGTCATGTCAAAATTCCTTTTAAAAATAAAGCTGTTCTTGGGTGCAGGTTAGCATGTAGCACGTCAGTGCCAGTAAGCATTCCTGCTGTAGGTCTTGGCCAAAGTTATGACAACGTAAACAAAACAAAATTGTGAGGAGGGGAAGGACAGTTGCTGATTTTCTCCTTTATCTGCAGCGCTGACGCACATTGCTAATGAAACGATTTCTCTGAGCTCAAGCAATCTCCTGAACAGAGCCCAGCTATCAGGCTCTACCTGTCACATTCCTACCCAATCTCTTCCAGACAGTCTTCCTGTTCCCTGTGCCTGAGATGTACAAACTAGAAGCATTTGCATTATGCATTTTTTTTTTAACATCACAGTTGCACTTTCTTGCCTGAAGAAGTTAATACAATCATGACAAACTTGCTAGCATGACTCTCCCATGTGCTTCCTATGCAGAGCTAATGCTGTTGATCTTCTGCCAACAACCATGTTGCAGTTGACTGGAGAGGGAAATACATAGTGATTTATTTAGTAAAGTTGATTAAAATTAAAAACCTAACCCAAAGCACTGCCTTTCTTGGCGTATGAAACAGTCCTGAAGGAAACAAAACCCATTCAATTCTTGCACAAAGCACACTGAGCATTGATCCTATCCTTGCACGTGTTTTGATTTGAGATTATTGCAGGCTTGTCTGCCCTTCAGACAGAGAACTATTTGAAGCGGCTGCCAGATGTTTTGTCTGACTTGTGTTTTACAGCTTGCTTACTGCTTAGCATTGCTCTTCCCATCGGCTGTTCATGCTGCCCTTGTGCATTCTGTTCCTGTGGCATCTCAGTGCCGGTTTCCTGCCCGTCGCACTGCTCACATCCACACGTAGCACAGGGAAGGTACAAGTCTGTGTGTTTTATTCATAGGCTCCGTATTGCACGTCTGCTGCCCAATCTGCTGGCCTCATCTGGGACCTTTTCTGGGACTAGCACAGACCAGCCACATTCCTTTGCTCACATGTTGCCGCAGTGTATAAAAGTTAAGGTGGTTTGCAGTCTCTTAAAAAAAGCAGCCGTGGCCTGCACAACCAACCTTATTTGTATTCAGACCGTTCTATACAACACTGACCAGCTGCACTTTCTTCATGGCTCGGGCTGCCTTTTGGGTTACTGTAACTTAGCTGAGCAGCAAAACTTTCCCTCTGTAAGTGAAGTGAGCAACAGATTCCCAAACGCAACGAAGCAGATCAAATGCCTCAGTATTTTTTCATAATTATGATACACTCGAGTCAAGCAGGAGATGTCCCAGCTCAGCAGGGATGCCTTCCTGTTTCCCTGGGCTCACCCAGTTCCAGCAGCATCCCAGCCAGTTACAGTTTGTGTAAAGCCACTTGGCTGGGAGCAATGCGATGTGCCTGCGGATGTCTGTGCTGCTGTTCCACTCACACATTCTTCCAAAGCCTCACGCAAATACAGTCTCTTAAGGCACAGAATGCATTTAATCTGTGTTTTTTCACTTTGCTCAGACTTGCATCTCATAGGAATCAGGGGGCTTCTCAGGTGCCTTGTGCTGTGTTTTCACATCTTGTATGATTGCTCCGCAGTCAGCAGCTCGTGTCCCAGAGAAGCCTTGTGGTAAGGTGGTACTGGGGGGCACAGGCCAAGAAAGAGATGCTACTTCTGGATAACCTTCTTGGTTGTCCTGGGAGTTCCAAAATACCTATTCTTATGGGCATCTATCCACGTTTCACCTCACTACCTCTTGCAGAGCCACTAACTATTATTTAGAAGGATCTAGCAGAATAGTACTGTCTGAAGCCTGCATACGAAAACATACCTTGCAACTTCCTACTACATGGGGCAAGTAAGAAGAGCAGGCAAGGAAAAAAAACACCTGCCTAAGATGGCATCAGGCCAGGATGCAGGTGTTACTTTTCTTTTTCCTCTTACAAAAAGTACTGCAGGTTTCCCACAGTTGAAGCTCTGACCAATTTGTTTGCTACCTTTTCCCAAAGCAGGCACCTTGGAAGGGCAGGACTTCCTTGTAGACTGACCAGGTGGTTCATTGATCTGAAAGGTGAAGTGCTGCCTACTGAATCAATAACTTAATTTCCTGCCACACACGAGATGTTTCCTTTGGAATTGGACCACCTAGCTTTGATAGGGTCTGTTCCTACTTAATTTGAGGTCCTACAAGAGGGAGACTTGAGGAGTAACAGCTGTAACCTCTGAATGCCATCTGTATTTTTCAAACTGTCTAGACATCTGGGTGGATTGCACACATTACCAGCAAAGCCAGTTGATCATGTCAAACTTTTTCTTTCTGTATAAGCCCCTTTTTGTTTTGTTTAATGAGCTATAAAGAAACCCAAGGGAAACTGACTTCAGTAGACAAGTGGGGAAATCTCATCGTTACTGCTGAGATTTTGACATTCTTCATTCTTACCTGGTGTACACAGTGCACAAATTCCAGGATTTCAGAAATTATTGGCTGCGGTGTTTGATAATGATACTCTGACCCACTGAGGCCTTGAAACAGGAAGATATATTTCTGCATGACATAGGCTCTGTGAAATGCTGTTACATGAAAAGATGACTGAAACAGTGCAGCACAGTAAGAAATTACAGCGCTGAAAATGAGATTTATGGAATGCTAAAAATGAAGTTTTAAATTGATTTAGTAAAGGAAAAGCTGGAAGAATGAGCACTCTTGACTCCTAACGAGGCATACTTCTTAGACAAATACAGAGGTTTTCAATTGTTCTTAACTGTTCTAAGAGATGCCAAGTATCTGTTCCAAAGTGATAAGATCATCATCATTAGAAAGCAGGTGACTTTTCATACACACTCTGATGCGCTAGTTTGAATTACAAAATAGCCTTTAAAAATGCAAATAATCTTGGGGTTAAATTGTAGACAGACATTTCTGGATAGGAAGCCATTCTGAGAAGATGCATCCTAAAGTTAGGACAGACTTCAGGTCGGTATGTAGATCTACGTGCAAGCAATGCCACACTACATGCCTAGCATTTAGCACTTGTGTTTTCTTGTTTTTATGTCTGTGTTTACTGTTTTTAAGACGTCGTAATCAAGACTTTAACCCTGACCTTCACAAATAAACCTGTTTTGTTCTTCAGGGCTGCCTGGCAGTAACACTGATCTCAAATACAGTTCAACAAAGACAAAGCATTTATGATTCTCAATAAAGAGTAATGCAAATAAAGTATATTACGGTCATACAGGTAGGATCTCTGCAATCTAAACAAGCTACAGAGCATTTCAAGTAAGTTTAACTTTGAGACTAGAAGGATCGGGTCCATCATTAAATACTGTCTCTTGAGATGTGTGTTAAACTGTGCTTTCTGGAAGGGGCAAACACTGGAAAAGCAGGTTTAGCTTCAGAAAAACCCAACATGCAAAGAGATTCTCGGTCAGAAAAAGACTTATTAATCTCTTAACAGATGCATCCGGCAAAGGCTCAGGATTGCCCCTGGGAAAATGAAGAAGAGGAAGGGATTTGGCCTGAGAGCTGGTTTGGTGCACATGGGCCCAGCTATTTGAAGAAGGTCAGTAGGTATAAGCTGGCAAGTGAAAATAGGCCTGTGACCTTGTGGCATTTGTGAAATGGCAGGCTGGGAACCTGATCAACATTTATGGTGTTTTTCTTTGGTTGTTTTCCCAATAGTCAGCTGCTCCAAATGGTGCTAGAAATAGAGTGAGAGATGCTGCAGGGCTGCTCTCCATTTCTAAACCTTCTCAGATATCTCTCTTGCCAAATTCTCTTGGAGGGAGATTGTGTAATCAAACCGAGTTGCATGTAAAAACACGCTTGTGTACGTCCAGGCATGCAGGGTATTGCCAAAGTGGACAGACTGTCCTACTTGTGCCTGCCAGAAAAGTTGTGTTTTGTCCAGCGGAAAAGAAAACATCCTTTTCTCTCTGCACTTTGGAATTTGCCTCTTCAGGCTCTGATCTCATTAGCATTTCCATACCATGACAAATTCGGCCATCTTGGGTCAGGACCATGGTTCAGCAAATTGAATCTTGCAACAGTAGCCAAAAGTCAACCCTTCCCCAGAAAGTGGCAGAGACATTCTCAGTATTGTGACTCAGGCTTCAAGGATGGCTGAGAGCGTGCAGAGGAAGGGAGCAGGCAATTGTGTTGTAACACACGCAGGCTCTTGTGCTGGTTGTTCTTTGTGCTTTAAAAGGAAGTCTCTGCCTATCAATAAAGTAGACAACAGTATAGAATAGTTCAGTTTCATGGCTAATATGTTCAATAGATCAATTTTGTAACTCAGAGAATTGAGATAACTTGCACAATGCTGTATGTGAGCTCTGTATCACAACTGGAATGCTCCAGGTGCACTCTGCAACCATCTTTCCTTGTAGGCTGCGCCATGCATCTGAAGAGGCTGATTTTTCAAGAACCTGATACCTAAATACAGCAAAGTTTTTGCTTTGTCATGATTTCAACACTGATCCTAATTCAACATTGACTTTTTGTTCCCTTCTTCACTGTTGCAGTGGATGGGCAGATTTCTTAAGGTTGTATTTAAACATCTTACTGACTCAACAGTGCCTGCGTGGTTTGAGCACTGTAGCGCTTCTCTAGCCAAGCAGTTATGCACAAAGTCCAATGGTTCACTTAAATTGATCTGAACTTTCTGTTTCAACAAGGAGCCACTGGTTCTCTGTAAAATGGGTAGATCTCGTACCTTACTGCACTTTGTCTCCAAAGTTCAGCAGCTGCTGTGTAAAATCATACTCGATCAAACTCTTTTTACACACTCTCATGGGTGATGGGACATGGCTCATTCAAGGGAAGAGAGCAGATGGAGCCCAGAACTTTGTTTTGCTCTTTTCCTGCTTAGTTTCACATCTGGAAACCTTCTATGCCTGCCAAACGGCAGTGAAAATGAGAGTGGTGTGAAGGCCATACAGATGAGGTGGTCAGATGAGCCATTCCAAATGCAGCAGGCACTGATCTTACCTGGCAGAGCCTCTGTGGAAGCAAAAGGAGGAGACAAAATTCCTGCTAGCTTGCTTTGATTATTTTGCTCCAAGCAGAAATGAACACATTGTCAGAGATGGCAACGTTATGTTTTGCTGCAACTGTGACAACCAGAGTCTCCCTGCACAAAAACATAGCAGCTCCCATCTCCCAGGATTCTCTTAGATGAGTAAGGGCTGCTCTTCCTATCCCTCTTTTCAGTTGGGTGAGTGACCAGTTTGTTTGGAAGATTCATTGTTTGCAGGCATATTGAAAGCAGCCAAACAAAGATGGGGAGAAAGCAAAAGATGTTTTCCTAAAGCCAAATTGTTGGGTTTCTTTTGTTTTGTTATGGTTTGGGTTTTTTTGGAGGGGGATGTATCTGAGAGATGGAAGTTGTTTTGTTTGGTTTTGAGAGAAAACATCTCCATGGCCAAGACAAATGCAGATGCCTGCTCTAGATCTTGTTACCTTTGGTCTCTTTGGGCCTCATGTCAGTTCCCAGATTACTTTTACGAACTGTTTAATCTCATGGCTTTTATTTCCCCTCTAAATAAATGGTATTTCAAATTCCAGGATAACTTCAGATACTAATACCAGCTGTCTAGACAAAGAGCAGCCCACAGACATGGTCATAAATAAAAACAGTCTTGGGGCTTTGGGCTTTTTTTCTTCCTTCTCTTGACAAACTAACTTGCAGACATGGAGTGGCAGGAGAGGCTGGCTGTGTGAAGGCAGACACAGCCCTCTGCCATCTCCTGGAGGAGATCAGATCTAGCTGGGGCCATGCCATGGGATGCTTGGCATCTCAGAAGCGTTTTGTTTCTCCACATGTAAATAGTTTTCAGATAAGGAACCAGCAGATAAAGCTCGCCCTTACACAGCACAGCTCCCAAGTTTCACAGAGCACAGCAGATGTTTTTATGCCTTCCATGGCTTCCACTATACACATCTTTCAGCTGGCTTGTCCTGCTGAACGGAGGGTTTCATACAGCTTCTGTTCCTCAGCACAGCAGTGCAGAGCCGCCGTGCAGCACGCTCCAGAACTCATCACCCTCAAGCTCTGAGAGGATACAGGAACGAACACTGTGCTAAGACCTACATTTGTTAATTGTGAAAATCAGCAACCTTTATAAAATGTGGACACGTAGCTCAGATTATCAAGAGAAATAGTGCATTTCTGACTTTTTGACAGCCTTTTTCTGTGCACCTGCAGACTTCTACTCAATCTACTGAGCAGCATCAATTGCCAGAAGTTTCTTTTGTAAGGTCTTTCAAAGCAAGTTGCAGTCAGTAAATACTTATTTTCCAGATTTAGCATCCAGTCTCACAAGATTGTTAGTAAGACCTGTTTTTTATGAAGTGGGAAAATTTTGGAAGAGAACAAATTATATGACTAATCTAAACAAAATCTCCAAGTCTGTGACAGAGAGATGAGTTGGACCAAGGACTGCTCTGCCTTTGCAGAGAAGATCTCTGATCTCAATAGTTGTCTTGTTAAATTTCCTTTTCTGATTCTACTTAACAAAGAGTGGATGCTCGTTTACCTAAGCATGCACAGATCTGCTTCTAACGGCTGAGCTGATGCCGAAGTGCACCAGGGGCTGAAGAAATAGATCATTTATTCCTGGAGTTATTCCACAGCTGATAATAGCACACTTTCACATTCTCCTTGGACCTGCCAATGGCTTCTCTGCAGGGCACACACAGCCTGTCACAGATGGATGGGGGCACGCACACTGAGACAGCTTTCAGGTGCTTGACCTACCTTTTGGTACCAAAATGCACGAGAAAGGAAGGCAGGAGGGAAAATATGGGCCATAAAGAATTGCAGAATTGTCTGATGGCTTGTTGGCCTGCACTGTGCTTGCTGCCACATGCCATTGCTGTAAGCATTTTGTTGCAGAAGAAAATTCTGTTTTTTTCCTCTTAACTGTGTGGTTTCTATTTTTAGGAAAACACAAACATTCGGAGCTGTCCCCATGTGTCCTACTTTTTGTGAGCCTGCTAGGAAGCTTTGGTGAACGCCTCCCAGGGGGAGCAGGCAGGGTGATGACTCTTGTGCTGCTAGGAACAGCTCACAGCCAGCTTCCTAAAAAAACATGCTATCCGGACATCTGATGTGAGAGTTCAGTGCTAACAGTCAACGGGAGGGCTGCCTGGAACAAAGATGCAGAGCTGGCAAGAGCAAAGCCTGTAGGAGAACATGCTACATAAATATTATCACAGAACAGTCATCTACAGTAACAGCTCCCACTGAAGTGCTGCCTGCATGTTAAAAAAAATGATGGCACTTAAAACGGAATAAGGAAAAAGAAACTAGGATTATACATGTCCTGATTATAGGAAATTCAAGATGCAGTACTGTAAGTTTCATACAGCAAATTCAGATTCCTGGCAAAAGAAGCACATACGTATGTGACATATCTTTTACAAACACACGTACAAGTTCACTCTCAGCTGTTCAACATTAAGAAATTGTATTTCTAGCTGCTTGGCAACAGAGTTGATTTATGCTCTTTGTTTCAAACTAGGGAGATATGCACAAGGCTGTGTGAGAAGTGGTGTCTAAATCAGCCCATTGATGTTCTTACCTTCTTTTTATTGGGCTCTGCTTTCTAGATATTACACCCCCGGCTCATTGGTGACCACCCAAGCTTCCTCACAGAAGGTATTGGCTCTCATGTGATTCTGAACCACTCTCTTAGCACTGGAAGGATTCTCCCACCTGCATGCATTTCTCCTCAGCAATCCCAGACACTGCCTCACCTCAGGAAGGCCTCTGCAGCAGCTGCCCTACAGCCCACCAGCCCAGCAGCAGAGAGGAGTCTAACCCCCTGCCATGATCCTGAAGTCGCTGTAAGAGAGGCACCCCATACTGATTCCCTTCCCATCTGCCCAAACAAGAGAGCTTAACTTCTGTTTGTATGAGTAAGAGAATTAAAAACACAACTGAAACTCCATTGTTTTTGGCTTTGTTTTTGTTGTTGTTGTGTTTCAGTGCAATCTGCAGCACCTCCCTGTGCTGGGCTCTGTGCAGTAAGCAGTTACCTATACTTCATGTGAAGGGGGTACAGATGGAAGGGAAGGAAACTGAAGCTGTTGCAGAAGAGGTATGATTAGCTGAGAATTCTACATATTTATATACTTTTCTTATCATTGTCAACACACTTATTAGCTTTAGTTGTTTAAAATAACCCCTCATTTTCCAGACAAGCACACTGTGCAAGTTAGTATTATACACACATTGCAAACAACTGCTCACTCGTTCCCCCAACACATCTGAATTTTCTATTACAATGCAAAGAAAACAATCAACTTCCTACCTATCAGTAGCATCTCCTTCTGTCCAAAAGTTTCATGGAAATAGTTAACATGAATTGAAAGAACTAACTTAGAGCCCTAAGCAAAGTCTTTTCAGATTTTCACAGGAGAAGGCATGATAGAGGCTGTCAGGACCCCGAGCAGTATGCCTCACCAGGGACCTGAACAGATCTTTCCAACAGGCCTCTTACAATAGGAATAGTTGAGCAGGAACCATTACAAAGGAACATCCGTCACTGTCCTCACTCCCAGTGATGACTCATGTGGCCTTTGCTAAGTTGTGTAGAAGGGACGGAATTTATTGCTTGACTCTGGAAGACAGGACTGAGGGACTCAGGAGAGGAGCTGGAACTGCCATGCTCTGAAGTAGACAAGATACTTGTGCACAACACACATGTCCTTCTGATCTGAAATAGCAGCTGTTCTTTACAAAGAACAGATGAGCAAGGCTACAGTGGCTACAGGCTACACAGGGCTTGTGCACTCACATAAACAGGAGATAATCGGCATACAACTGGACCCAGATATCTGGAAGACAAGGACTTGTTTTAAGGACTATTGTAATTAGGAACAGCCTTATGCTAAAGCCTACTGCTGTCAGTGGCAAAGCTAGATTAGCAGCCTCAGCCTTTGCCTTTCTTTGGCCTCAGCACAGGAACACACTTTTTCCAGATCTCAGTACACTGTCCAATTTAAACACTCACATAGGTGATGTCTGTAAAGAACACCTGAACTGGCTGTTACTGCCACCAGTTTAAAAGCAGTGCTCCTAAGAGAGTATAGGCAGGAAAAAAGACACACCAAGAGGATCAGAAAGCTTAAGGAGCTTTCTGGGGATTGCTTTCTTTTGACAAACAAGTAGGCAGTTATGTATTACAGGGCAAAAAAACACAAGGTTAAAACATTTATGTTCTCTTCTGTTTACATTTGAAGAATCATTCCCACACAATCGTATTCAACACAGATATTATTTCAAAAGAAGCAAAGTGATACAGCCTAATGGTTCCTGGCCAGAAAGAAATTCAGAACTCTCCTTTTGTGGGAAATGTCAACATTTCAACATTTTTTCCAATACTGCCGTTTTTAAGAAATCCCCAAATTCCTGCTGCTGACCAACCTTCCTGGCCAGCACTATGAGCCACAATGCCAAAACCCAGCAGAAAGGCTGCCTTTTCACAGTGCGCACGCACCATGTTTACAAAACCTGCACTCCGTTCTTAGCTGACTCTTCAGGAGGATCTACAATTTCCTCAGCATTTCATTCCCAAAGTTCTCCACAAGCACGGGGCATTCCGAGCCGGATGTGCACCAAGGCAACCATCAATCAACCCGACAAGAGGATCTCTTTTCCTCTGCGTTGCTTCCCCAGGACAACGTTCTGGGGAGCACAATGTCAGCACTGTGTATGCACCACTGGCCCCTGCAGGGTCCTTTCTTCAGGGTTGTGATCTCAAGTAGTTTTTAAATAACAGTTCTATGGAAAAGGCCTGTACACCACGTGTACCCATGGAGCCTGTTGTGGCACTGCTAAGGGAAATGGCATTGTGATGTGAGGGCACTGACAGACATGACAGAAAACTATTTTTGGCATCATTTCACTCATGATCTTAACAGGATGCAAAATCTAGATCTAGAGCTTTGTTCCAAATTGGACTGTCCAAAGGATAGGAATCCTTTGTCCTAGGAATATATGTGAGAATTTGCTGGAGCTGGAGCAAGGAAAAGATCTGAAATTCTTTTCCCAACTACAGTGAAAGACCTGAAAGGCCAGGGTGTTTTTTCCCTTCCTGTAGGAGACTGTCTGGCCCTCTTAGCCTTTCCAGAAGGTGTTGGCAGGTAATGGAAATAGTATGGAGATGAGGAAGAGAACACTTTTTCTATGGGCCAGTGTTGTTTCTAGACCGCTACACATCACTACAGGGCAGCATCTGGATGGTGATCCCACAACACAGATTTCTGTAGGCCAGGGAAGAACTCATAAGTAATGAAATGTGTCCTACCATGGGATGTGATGCTCCTGCCAAAAAGATGTTCTGTCTCATGGCTGCCGGGTGCTTCCTCCTCTGGGCATCGGATGAGATCTGCTTTTTTTCCTCTAGGAAGGTGAGGCGAGACTGGCCAGGAAGCTGGTGCCATTACAGCTGTCTCAGGAATTTCCCCATTCCCCAAGCAGCCAAGGCAGAGGAACAGGGAAAGGAGGGGGAACCCGCAGATGGATTTTCCAGGTAACACCTGGTGAAAGAGGGACGATACAGTCTCACTCAGAACAATGGATTTGTTTTGAGCTGCTGGTCAGGAACTGACCTCTTTCCCCTCTCATCCTCTAAGCAAGTGATCTTCGAGGTCCTTGTTTTCTGTCTGCCCTCCCTCTCTGAGATGACCCTTTCCTCTCACTCAAAGCAGTGACGCACACAGTGTCCATCAGATTCCTCTGACATCAGCAACTCTAGGCTAGTTTCTTCCCAGTGTCTCTCAGGGTGTTGAAAGGCTGAGGGTGGACGCTGCTTGCAGAGGTCAGGTTATAGTCAGTTCTCTCTTAAACTGTGCTCCAGCTGTCTCTTCTTGCAGACAACCCAAGGCTTTTGGCAGATAAGTTGCCAAGTGAGGGCAGACATGTTTAGTTCCTGCTGAGCGCTTTCTGCAGGGTACGTACACTTGGGAGATCAGTTGTCACTGGTGCTGCAAGGAGAGGTGCAGCACTTGTTTGTGCTGTGGAGAAGGAAAGTGCAAGTGCAAACCTGGTTGGGAGGATACAGCTGCATCCGCTTGAGTGTACAGGCTGTAGAGGATACGGCCCTCCCTGTCAGGGACCTATTGCAGTTCCACTGGCTGCTTTCTCCGGAAGCCATAGCTGTGATACACCCACTAGGAATGAATGCAGCTCACAATCACTGCAATTAAAATATTATCTGAGCCCACAGTTACAGCACATCCCCTACCCACAGCCCCTCTGCTGAAATCCCAGCCGAAGAAATGAAGCATGGCTAAGAGGCAAGGGAGCAAAATAAGGACAGGGCTCTGCTGCTCACAAGTGTGGTGGCTCTGTGAGTTGTGAGAAGGGTCCCAATGCTGCGTTTACCATCATGGCATCCACATGTCTGCCTCTTGCCTCTCAGTATGGATGTGCCCTCTGGGTGCCATAGGACACACAACACTGGCCCATTGCTGCTGTGGGATTTCAGCAGGTTGAGCTGTTATCACACAGACCTCGCTGTGCTGGCTGCTAGCCCAGGCTGTTGGATTAAGGCTGTAGTAGCACTCAATTTCACGAGTCCTGCAGCACAGTAACCACTGCCACACCAACACGATGCTGTTAGGTCCCAGAGACGTGCCAAACAGACTGCATCCAGTTTTACTGCTCCTCTCTACAGCTTGGGCATTGGCTGCGTGAGCAAAACGCCATCCCGGGCTTGCCTCCTCACATCCTTCATCACCTGAGCAGATCCCTCGTGCCTTCACTGCCTTCTTGTCTCTGGGGGAGCCGGATCCCTGCCCGGGCTGCAGCCTGCTCCCGTGAGAGCGCCGGCTCCGCACCGACCCCCTCAGCGCCCGCCCGGCTCTGTGAGGGCGGGAAGGAGCGGCGCGTGGCTGCGGTGCTCTGAAGGCGGGAAACACTGGCGCGCGACTGTGGGCTCTGAGGGCGGGAAGGGTCGGCGCGTGGCTGCGGGACGCGGAGGAGCCGCTACAGGGGAGTTGGGCGAAGCTCCACGTTCACCTTCCCACAGCAGGGGAGATGGGTCAGTTCGGAAGCACGGTGAGTGGGTTTAGCTGAGAGGCTGAATCACTGGAGCAGCATTCTGATGGCTGCCTGGCCTGTGCTGAGGGCAGGGGGGGCGTCCCCGTGGTCCTCGCTGGTTGAAGCCTGACACAGGTTGATTGAATCATTAGCCTCCCCCCTGCGCTCAGACCTCATGGCTGACAGCAATAGTGGGTTCTGGAAGCCCTCAGAGGAAGATGAGGGCTGCCATCACCTGACACTTGCCAAGTCTTGGTGCTCTTAGCCAGCCACAAAATGGCTGCGGTGCCTGGAGTGCCTGGTGAAGAAGGCCTGGGTGGGTGGGCAGAAGGATGTGAAGGTAGAGCTGCCTTGTAAATGGGAGTGGTGGAGGTCGTGCCTTCACACACATGGGAAATAAATTGCAGTGGAGTTTTTCAGGTAAGTTGTATGGTTGGTAGGGTCCTTGTCACAGGGAAGGGTATCAGCACTGTGTCACAGTGTGCTTCATCCTGCTTTACAGTAAAATATAAAAAGAAAGAAAATAAAAGAGAAAAAAGCCTGGTTGTGCTGTCTGTATGAAGTAAAGGTTTCTTCTTATTCTTTGTACAGAGAAATAAACCTGGGAATGCTACCAGCAGCCAAAATGAGAGCTGTTTCCCAGTTGTTGTGCTTCCCGGAGTTGGCTGTCAGCAGTTCCCACCACGCAGGCAGGAGAGCTGGGTACACCTGACTGAGCAAGGAAGTGACTGGAGCTTTCAGCTGTTCTTCATTGCTGAGGCCTGCCAGCATGGCCTCTGCGTAGAAATTCTCCTGGGAAGAGGCCAGAAAGGTAGTTTTCAGATTTTATGGTAACTGAAATCACAGAAAAAGGCACAAAGAAGGGAAAGAGGTTTTTTATCGTCTATATATTTTTATATTTTATTTTATTTTTTGTAAAACTTGGCTTGGTTCTAATTAGATGATGCAAATTCTTCAGATGAACTCTGGGTCTGAGGGGGATATAAGGTTTTACAGTGCCCGGCGTGAGGCTGTGTGTTTTGTACCTTGTCTCCTAGCAGCAAAAACCACATGGATGTGAGAGGCTGTTTTATGATCCGCCAGGGCTGTTGTTGGACAGGTTACAGTGAGCAGAGTTATTCCAGCCGCGTTGGAATTGCTGTTCCCTCCCTCCTCTCATTCACTCACTCTCCCTCTCTTTTCCCTTTCCACCTTTGCTTTCTTTTTTTCTTCTTTTTTTCTTCACCAAGCAAGTGTGAGAGAGGAGAGAGGATGGATGCTTTCATTCTCTCTGTGTCAGAACTCTCCCACTGGACTTGGCTTCAACCTCCATCTCATCTCCCTTTTCCCTTGCTGGCTAGAATTTCACCAGGAATTTCTAAAGAGACAGTAAACTATGTTGGTTATTCTTTCATTTATTCACTTCTTCAGTATCTCAAAAAAAAAAAACCAACCCAAAAAAACACAACAAAACAACTTTGTGCTCATGCTATGCAGCAACTTCTGTCAGAGGATTTCTAAACAGCTTGGCAAACGTTAATCAGTTGAGCCTCATAATGTCCCTGTGTAGGAGGGAAGAGCTGTCTATTCCACAGCTGGGGAAACTTGAGGTGTAAAGAAGCAAAAACATTTTGGGTACACAGCATCTAATTCTCCCTTGACCTGGTTGATTTCTTCCTGGTGCTTTAACCTGCTCAAATTCATTCACTTCTTACCCCTTACTCTCTGACTGCAGTTTTTCCTGTCACTCAGTCTGGTGGCTTTGCAAGTTGTGATTACAGAAACATCTTCCCACCTCTCTCTGCTATCCCACCCTCAGTCAGTGCTGCACAGACCTGCCACTGAACTACATGAATATTTCATTTTGTTAGTAAGGAGCTTTCAGAGAGAGTAGTTTGATCTTCATCAAAGCACCACAACAGCCTCCTGTATAGTTTGTTTCACACCATTTTCCTTATGCTGCCTTTGCTCTCCTATCTTCTGTTTGTTAGGCCAGAACTATATATTGACATTATCTTTGCATTTAGCACCAGTTCTGGTTGAGCCATTCAGTGTAAGGCACTACTGAATCGTTCCCCCTGGCTTTGGAAATATCACCTGCTCAATCTTTTCAGCTCACCTGAAGCTCAATCCAAAGAAAACTGAAAGCACTGTGACGGTTTCCATAGGCTTTAGAAGGCTTTTGGGTTGTAATCCAAGCCACATACTGAAAGATTTCAGAGGCTTTTGAGTAAGAACCTTCCCTACCCTTCTCTTGAATTCACAAGGCTTCATGACAGATAATTCCCAGCTTCTTCACTGTTCTGCAAAACATAGAGGAGAAAAGTCCCAACAGAGGAAATGCGATTGCAGTGTAACTTCCTCTCTGTGGAATGCTTTTGACCTGTTGGATCAGCTTTCACCCACGCTTCTGCACAAGACTGAAATAATTAGTCAGGACAGGAGGGAGCAGAGAGCTGGAGGCATGGGCTAGGAGGCGGATTCGTGATTGAAGATGAGATGCTGAGATGAGTGCTGTCTCCAGACAATTAGAGATGCAGATGCAGAACACAAATCATGGTTATGGATGAAGAGCTGATAACATCAGATATGAAGTGTGGGTGCCCCTCCAAAGACATGTGTGACCCAGCAGTGCAGTGATGAATGGTGTTGACTGCAGAGAGTAATTTTCATTACTTTTACCACTTCATTTAATTTAACCTGGATTTAGGCCCTTTGACCATCTGTCTTACCAAGCAGCTGTTAGCCCATTGCAGATGATTCTAACGAGAAGTTTTTATGTCTTTAAGTTCTTGCAAGTTTGATTGAAATGGCACCTGATCGAGGACAGAGCTCCTTGTTGTAAAAATCTCTGCTGGGAAAGAGTGGTTCAGTTCTCACCGGAAACTCTGGAATTAAATTTTGCTTCCAACAAAGGAGCTGCAGCTTTTTACACTTGAAAAGATCCCAATCATGAAATGTACATCCACAAGAAACAAGGCTTCAATTAGATCCTCTGCTAATACAGAGATATATTTACAAAGAACAGATCTGAAAGCTCTTGTAGACGAGGAATCGCTTGCTGCTTGTTATATAGAGAGAATTGATTTGATTTTCAGGCTAGCTTCTACATATCAGTTGACTTTTAAGTCTGTTGTGTTGCTGTATCCTGTAAGATGCGTAACCTGTGGTGTGACACAATTATTTAGTCTTTGAGGGTGCTAAGCACACTGCCTACCATGAAGCTACAGGGACTTAGGGTTGCTCAGCATCGCTGAAGCCTAAGCTAGAAATGCAAGCTCCCAGTCTTCTGCACATATCTTCCATCCAAAGATCTCTTGCACACAGTAAAGGGTGGGCAAAGAATTATCAGCCCTATTTTGCAGCTGAGGAAGCCGACACAGAAGGTCCCAAGATGAGCCAGATGTAAAGCTTGAAAGCAGTTCAGTGGGAATCTGACTGCATTCCAGCTTATGTGTTGGGCTTCACAAGTCAGTGTTAGTGGGCAGTTGAAATAGTGGTAAGGTGGCAGCTGCTCTGTCACACACCCGAAACTTGGCCATCTCTAACTCATCTATTGAGTAAGGGGGTAAATCAGGAGAAGGATCACAACATGCATGTAATCTACTTTGTATTATTTCCTTAAGTATGTTACTGACCACTGTCAAAGAAAGAGACTTATTAGAAAAACAGTCCCAATGTCTTTTGGGACTCCAATGGCATTTATTATGTCTTTATGAATCCTGGAGCAGGAAGAAAACAGAAATCAGCTTATCTCTTTCCTACTCTTTAGATGGGGAAACTCTGCGTGGTCCATGCCTTGTTGTAAGTGGAAACAGGCTGCTTACAGAAAGAAAGTCTGTTCTGAGATGAAACCATCTGGCTCAGATCAGTCTTATCCAGCACAGGCTGGGATTTGCACAAGTTGTTATTGGAATCCTCTGAGTGCTTGTTTCTATTCTGCCAAGGCTAGCACCAAGCTTTAATTCATAGTGGGGGTGTTATTCACAATATATATGTCTAGATGGGGGTAGGGAGGACTTGATTGATGGTGGTGATGGCTGATTGTAACAACAGCTACGTCCCATCATCAGTAAACTTACGGCCAGGCTACAACACATCCATGTCTCTCAGCATAAATACCAGAGATGCCCTTTCAGTCCTACGCACAAAGGATATGAAGGTGAGAACCCTGTAGGCTGAGCTCTTGCCTTCACTCCTTAGATGGTTTTGGACCAGGGGAAACATTTTCATTTGTAAATGTCCTGAATGTGAGGACACAGCTCTGCCTGGATGATTCCTGGACTGCAGTGAAAAGTGATGATACCACTTAAGTTCAGGGGCTCCTTGGCTCACTGGTGCTTGCTGGTGGTACGGAATTTGACAAGATTAATTTTCCGCTGCTGGAGGAAATATCCATTAGGAGCTGTTTTCCCTGCACAATCTGTTTACTATGTGTGAAACAAGTCAGGTCGCAAGTCAAGCAGAGTGAGAAGCTTCCGAAAGAAACAGACTCCAAAGGGTTTGACTGTTTTATTTGTGATCTTGAGGATACGTGATTCAGCATGTTAGAGACTGCAACCCAAAGCACTACTTAGGGATATTTTGAATACAGCTCTGCTCTTCTTCACACTGGTATAAGATGTTAGTTCCTTCCTGGCGATGATAGAAGTACAACTGGCTCTTTTGGGGCATGAATAAATCACCAGGGAAGTCAGCTGAGTGATGGGGACAATCAGCAAAGTTCTCTGTGGAGCAGAGCTGCTCCCTGTTTTCTGCCAGGGTAAGACTGCCAGATGTGCATATGATACCTGCACACAGCTGGTGGCCAAATGCCACCCAGACTAAGGATCAGAGAGAAAAAATAGCTTTGCTTAGGAAGAGAAGGACAAGCATAAGAAATCCCCCTAATTATTGCAAATTACAGCCAAAACCACTTGAAAGCAGAGTAGTTCATGCTGGTTAAGCAGACTTCATAGGTTGAAAATGTCATGTTTAATTAGTAAATCATTTTCTCAGAGTCACACAGACAGACTGGTGTAAACAACATATGGCCCCAGCAAGAGGTGCACGTCACGGTTGCTGGAAGCAAGCTGGATGTGCAGGAACCTCAGTGATGTGTTGTCTTAGGAGCCCTGTAACAGCTGGTGTTCTAGATTTAGGTAGAAGAGATGCTTCCAGGAGCAGAGTCGACACTTGGAAATGTTGGGAGCACAACTGGTATATTTGTAGGATCTCATCTAGCACGTAGAAGCATAGCTGGCTAAATTCATAGTGAATGGGCATCCACTACCCTTTTCTTAGCACATCCTCACTTCTTGAACAGTCTCCAACTGGAGGTCATCTAGAGTTTGTACTACAAACTATTCTTAGAACTCCGAATTATTCAGGATTGGAGGTCTGTGTTATGGGAATCCCTTGTTCTTTTTTAGGTTGGGTTCAGTCTCTGCCCTTCGGTGTAGGTGTTGCTCTGGAGCACAGTGTGGTTCCAGAGGGACAAGCAGCCATGGTTTGCAAGGCTTCCCTTCACCTCTGATTAAGTACAACAAATACCATGTGTATCTGCAACTAGCAACAAACATCCTTGTGATGTTCTGTATAGGAGAAACGTCTTTTGTGAGCCAGGGTCCCTGTTACATTCCTTTTGCATGGCTCCTGACCATCAGGGAGAAGAGAACAAAAGAGGTTACTTACTACATGCTGACTTCTTACCCATATCTCTAATTTTAAACGCTGGTAGAAGTTAGTGGGATGGATGGCACTGACTTCAGCAATCTCTTATGCTCACCTGCTCCAAAGTGAGAGGGCATAAGATGCAGTCAAATCCAACCGCATTGGAATGTCTGTCTGCTGACACAGATGAATTGATACCACAAGTGGAGTTGATCCAGCTCCTCAGACTGGTTCATCGCAACATCTTTGAAGTGATTCATGCTCATTTTTGATGTGATTTATACTAACAGCTGGAGTCACTTTTGCTGCCCTGCCCCCTTGCTTTTGTTCTTCCTTGCCTCTTTCCCACTTTATCCTCTTCCTCTCTGTGCAGGTCTCCCCTCTGCTGTCCTACTCTGCTTCCCTCCTTTTTCCACTGCAAGTGGGGAGGATGACATCCACCTCCTGCTACCTCGGAGCGCTCTGTGCTGGGAGCAGGAGGGCTTCCTGCCAGAGTAGGGGCCAGACAGGTCACTGCTTCAGTCCTGTCCTGGCTCTGCTTCAGAGAACTGAGGCAGACAGCATTGCGCGAGTGGTGCAGCCCACATGGCTTTGTGAAGACGCAAGAAATGGGCTGTAACTAATCAGGATTACACCACGATTAAATAAAAGGCAGGGAGAGAGAAGTGGTGCCCTGCGTAAAGGAGAGAAAGAATAGCTGCAAGGTCCCCGAGGCCCTGATCTGCACAGGGAAGTACTGCTGTGATATTCTGTGGTGCCTTTTAGCCCCAGACATTGCCCATATTTTCACTAAGACTGTTACTGCCATCCTTGTATACCTCAAGCAAAAAAATAAAATACGTTTTTCTACTTACTGGGTCAGAACTAACCTGGTCTATCGGGGCCATGTTACTATTTTAAAGAAATTGTGTTGTACTTCATGTTCAGATCCATGGGGACTCATCTGGCCTCTCTGTGTTGTTCTGGATTTCTAGCTCTGCTCTGCTCTCAGGAGACCTATGAGCAGTCATTAGCAGTTTGTATACATGCTGTCCCATCTCGTATTGTCTATCTATTCAGCAGTGGCTAAAATACACAGCACAGCTTGTCTTTCCACTTACAATGTCTTTTCAGTAGTAGGGACAGGTGCATTTATTTTTTGTGTTTGGTTCATGTGTAGGCAGTTCAAGGGAAACAGAGTGAGGAAACATGATCTAGTGCAGTGGTGTTTTCTAGACGTATGCCAACATGCTATGCCTGACACTGTATATAGTATATATACTGTATAGTTTTTTGAGTGCTCCCTAACACAGGACATGGCACCAATAGAAAACTTCCAAGCTTTTGAAGAAATGCTTCCGCATTGCTGTGCATTGTACCAAAGCTGATGCACTTCTTTTTTCTTTCGCTAAGAAGTAGTTTTTGCATTTGCCTGCATCACAAGAGCAGTGTATGCAGTAAAGCAAGACAGAAACAAGCCTGCTGTGGAGGGAGTGGGAGTGATTTCAGTTTCTCTACTGCCAGGAATATTTCATTTCTGTGTGAGGATATCACTTCTGTGTGAAATCCATTGGCCACCCACAAAGGCAGAGCCCTAAAGGCACCCTTCTGTTACATGATGTCTTTAAATCCTCTCAGTTCCACAGAGAGGAAAGCCGATGCGAGGCTTGCCAGTAGCATCTTCTGCACTAGTGTTCTCTAGCAGAGTGCATGAGGCTGGCCAGCTGGTACAGCTGCCAGACACATTTTATCTGCAGCTATTATGCAGTGTTGGCACCCACAACTGATACTAGCAAATAGGGCTGGTGTCCATTCCTGGCACTTCCTGGATTGCGTGGGAGAGTTTTCTGTAACTTACTGTCAGGGAAGAATGTGCTCGTTAATTACTGCAGATGCAGATAGAGGCCTGCACTGTCGTCTTCTGATTTTATAGCACCCTGCAAGTCTGGCATGTAAATCTTCTCTACCTAGGGAGGGAACTACTCAGACCACAAATGCGGCTCTCAGACTGCTGGGCTCTCATTGTACCCCTGCCACCAGACCCAGACAGATGCTCTGAGCCCACGTAGCCTCCATGGAGCTGCTTTAAAAATCATTTGCTCAGTGATCTCTCTTTGAGAGTTTCCTGTTCATTTCAGGAGGCAAATCATCGCCTGGTAAGACTGGCCATAATAACGAGGACAAGAGCCTTGTGCAGATCCTACATTAACACACTTTGTTGGCCTCACTTAGTCAACACTTCCTTAGTAGGATTAGGAAGAGCGGTGGATGATGTTTAACACGCGGAATTTTTCTACAGCTCTCTTTGTTTCATCCTCTTTACTTGTTGGAAGTAGACTGGATTTTATTCTTCTCTTTGCTATACTTAAATAGTAGTTTTTAAAGGAATCCATCCAAAAGACAGTTTCCAATCCAAACTCTGTTGATGTCAAGGAAGAATTTCTGTAATTTCGCAAGGAGAAAGTAGCTAACAGAATTAACTGCAACTCTAGCAGACCCTTCTCTTGGATTTCCTGCATAAATTGGTTAATTTTGATCACAGGGTCAACCTTTGCTTTTGCATAAAGTGTAGAATAACCTTATTACTGCCTTACAGAACTACTCTGTTTCCTACATGCAAGAGGGTGTGTATCTGATCTCATTTATTTCCAATTACGTCCACATGTGCCCATTTATCCTCACTCTTGCAGGAGACTTTCATGCACTGCTAATTTCACAGTGCATACAGAAGGTATTGTAATATCACCCTCAAATGCAATACGGCAACTGCTTTACTTTCCTCGTGCAGAAAGAGAAAAACCATTTTCTCTTCCGTAGTTCTTCTAAAATGTTTTTTATAGTGTTGTGCCTATGTATCTGAGATCTTGAAGGAGAAGCACCTTTCTCAATGGCAGCATCCTCAAAAAATGTGAGCCTAGCAGAAGCCAAACCTTATTTTGAGATAAACCTTGGGTTTGTCCAGGCCATCTGCTGTCAGGTGTTGCTGCAGATGATCAGCCACAGAGCTGGGGGAGTTTCCAATAAACATGGTTTCAGTCTCTCACATATAAGCTATGCACTAACCACAACCACAGGCTATGGCAACTGTGGCAGCAGCAGACAGGAAGCAAGGAACATCTGGCCTTTAACTTCCTTTAAAGAGATTTAGTTTTAAGTTGTTTTGTTTCATCTCTCTGTTGTCTTTACTGCTGTTCAGTAGGATCAAGCAGAAGACAGAATCTGAAACTGCATACCTTGAGGTGCCAGAAGAGACAGACACTAGGGTCAGCCCAGCTTCTGCTGTGCCTCCATGAAGCCATCACTGAGGGAGGGCTGGCTCCTGACATGGCCCTGTGAAGGCCCTCTTTACATACCCCTTCTTCTCCTCCCCAGCTAAAAGAGTTCATTTCTGTGCCATTTCCATTTTCCTATGCTCCTCAAATCAAACACAGCCTCATGGACACAATAACAGCTCTATTCACGAGATGCTTTTTGTGCAATTAGGAATTTGCTTGGGCAGGATGTCACCTAGCCAAATAAATCTCTTTGTCTGAAATGTTTTAATTTGTTTTTTTACTTCCTGACTGGTGAACTTGTGGTTCATTTACGTATTTGTATATATTTTTGCCTTTTATTCTCAGGAGAAATACAGGATCCTCTAGAAAGAACAAAGTCTATCAAGTGCATTGGGTACAGAGATCATGCTGAGGCTGAATCAGGCCAACCTGATCAGTGTTGAGGAGTAGACTCCCAAGATGCCTGTTACAGAAGGAAACTGAGGCACAGATCAATGAATTGACTCATTGAACAGCAGTGAAAAGGACAGTATAGAGTTAGGAACAGAGCCACAGTCCCTTGAACTCCTGCCCAGATCTTTTTTCACAGGGACACAGTGCTTCTGGGTTTGGATGTTGTAGTTTTTATGTTACTCTGTCTGCACAGGAAGCAGTTTACTCAAGTCATGAATAAACGTGAAAAGTGCTCAGCTTGATTTTTCTGTTTTCTTTCTAAACGGCAGTCTCCCAAAATAAATGTTCCCTTGAGTCGGTTCAACTTCTGGTAGGAAGAGTTTCCACAAAGACAAGACCTTTACCACTAGAAGGGTACAAATGAGTGAGTCAAAACTTAAAAGCAGAATAGCCTGCGATCATATAACATGCTATATTAAGAACTCTTGTAATCAAGTCTTCTGCTCAGTAACTTCTGAGAAAAGCTAGTACAGAGACTTCAGGGGAAGACAGCATATTGTCCTCCCTTTCACCTGCAGCTGGGTCTCCATAAAAGACAATTGTGTAAGACTAATTCCTCTGTAATTGAAGCTACATCCTTGGAACCGGCACTGCTACCTCCCAGCTTTTTTTCTGCTACCTAAAAACAGTCTGCTCTCAATTTTGGCTTCCTTGTCGAGGCTCCCATAGGCTGTGAGAAAAGGGCTACTTGACGTGCAGCACTGCCCTTTCCTCAGTGGGTTCACTGGTGCTTCTGGCATATCTGTTCCTGTTTGTCTTGAGCAGCTCAGTGTTGTGACTTTCCAGTCCTTACTCATTTATCTCTGCTATAAGTTGACATATTATCTCTACTATAACTCTGCTATGACTTGACTCTTTAATGAGCTCATCACTACTTTAATTACTGTCACAAGGGCAGCAGTAGTTAGGCACCTCTCAATTTTATCTCAGAATATGCTTTCCAAACCACGGTGTCAGAGAGAATCTCGATGGGCAGTGGTGTTGCTGTAGTGAGTGTCTGTGTGTCTCTCACCCTGTGACACTGAAATAAAGAAAGAGAATGGGAACTGGAAAGGAAGAAAACTTGGAAAGAGAGGTGTTAATACCCTGTGGTGCAGACACCTCTAGGAAGGAAGGAGAGAGTGAGACAGACTAAGAGTGGGAAATGCCATTTCCTGATAGGATAATGTTGGCTAACATGTTTGCTGTAGCACAGACTTAGTGACCCCTGTCTGATAGCTATTTATAACTTCTCAAACAATAATATTATCACGAGGCCACGGTCAATGTCTGCACACCAAGGGGGGGGGAACCAAACCAGAAGTGATGTTTTTGCAACAAGAATAAATGAATCACCAAGAACTCGATTCTCATTTGTGAGTGAGGCCATGGTTCAGCCAAATGCCTATCCTCAGAATCACAGAAAGGAACCCTGTGCTGCCAACATACTGAGCAAATGAAAGGAATTAAATGCAAGCAGTCTTTAATTATGATGGGAGTAGAGCGTAAGGTGAGAAGGTAGCCAGCAAATGTCTCACTAGGACATTGCTGCTCTGTTGTACGTCATCACTACATGTGGCTTGGAGTTCACAAGGGCTGGCTAAATAGGTAGATTGTGATGTTGAAAGGTGACCTTGCTTTACTGTGCAGTTTACTATCTGTATGTCTATGGAATGAGATAACCTCTAGCACTGAAAATGAGAATTGTACAAAGCATTAATGTTAAATTCCTAGAAAGACTGTGGGAGACAAAAGGGGGTTCTGGCCAGAGCCGTTGGTCTTTGTGTGTAATAAATCTAATGATGGCAGCAGTTAACCAAGAGCCTTTCCCGGCCCAGATGTCAGGACTGTAGCATGCAGAGGTGAGAAATCTGCTGTCTGGGAGGCATGGTGTGAAATGCACTAAAAGTCATAACTCCCAGCATAGTTCTGAAGTTGCTGCATTTTGAGTCAGAAGAAATCTGAAGATTTTTTTGCTTTTGTCCTTTCCAATTCTGTGCTCCACTATTAATTAAATGGGCACATTAAGAAACTTGCATCTTTCCATTAGCTGCCTGGTGAAAATGAGTGGAAAAACTGCATGTCCTTTGGTTAGTTGGTTGGTTCTGAGAATAGGCAAAGATTCTGCGCCAGCCAAAATCTGATTGGCAGCGTTGCAATACAAAATGCTGGGGCTGTTTCCATCCAGAGGAACAGAGGCTGGGTTTGGTCCATCACTATTTACCTCATGGATGATGTGATTCTATCAGCTGGAGTCTTAGCAGAAGAACTGAGTTGCACAGACCAGCCACAGCACCATCCAGTTCTCCATTGTCACACAGCTGTTTTGACCATCTGTAGTTTACTTCAGGGAGCTGCTCTGGTTGACAGGCATTATTATTTCATCTAAACAGTCCTAGGATCCAGAGTGATCCTCTTGCTCAGGGCTCAGGGTGACTGCTGCAGCTAGGGATGCAGGCACATGCTCTTGACTGCCCTCCTTCATTTGTCACAGTTTGAAAAACAAGCAAAGAGAGAATGGGAGAAAAGAAGCCATACTGGAGAGAGAAAAACAGCACAGCTGTCAGGAAAAAAATATATACAAACAAATGGGCTAGAAGGAACAGGAGAGAAATAAAGACCTCTCTGGTAGTCTCTCTAAGGCTGCTCTTCCCTCCTGGCAAAATACAGGAAGCACTTTCAATATTGGGCGTGGAGCATTGTTCAAACTAATAAGTGCTTCTGTGCTTTACATATTGGTCTCTGTTAGAATTTGTCCAGAGCTAGGAGCAATTAGGAGGTGAGGAGAAGGCAGCATGGAAGAACCAGGATGCAGGCTGGGATCCAGTAGTAAGGAGAAGATAACATCAGTGAGGCTTAGGTACCAGCCAAGATAGTACTCCCCAGAAATTGGGAGGGTACTGCTCACTTTTGCCAAACTTAGGTAGTGACAGAGTATGAGGAAATGTTGTCTTGCTGCAAAATGTAGCTTCTGCTCAGATAGCAACAGCACTTGACCCCATCAGTAGAGTAAGATTGTGGAACAAGAGTTTAATGTACACCAAGGAATTGAAGGAAAGGACTTGGTCAAGTTTTGCTGGCCCAGAGTGGGTAAGAGATGGCTGCAGTTCCACCAGGCTCCATCATTCCCAGTACCAGCTCAGTGCATGTGAGCCTGCTCACTCCCAGCCCTTGAGCATCTGCTGTTCTGGGAGGGGAAGGTGTTTTTGTTATTAAGCCAAACAGCTCTGCCTGTGTGGCAAGAGAATGACTCAAAAATGCCTTGGAAGTTGGTGTGGGTGATGACATCACTGGGCAAGCGCGTCACTACAGTGATCTCAGTGGGCTCATTAAAAGATAAATCTTAATAACGAGACAGGGAATACAATGATGCAAATCTCCAGCCGTGAGTGTGGAGAAGTGAGAGGGCTTTGGGAAGGGATAGAGGGAAAGCATGTTTGGGCACAAACAAGTTCTGGCTGTGATGCTCTTGGGCAAGCCTTGACTACTTTAGGCATGTCCTTCACATGAGCTGATGCCATTGAGGGATGGCCCTGGAGGGAGGACTCATTACTTTGCAGGTAAGGGTTTACCATTACAGTATATGCTGAAAGGGCATTTTACAGCTCAGAGAGATCTGATTTGTCACTGATTTTCTTAGAAGGGGGGTAAGGAAACCTGAGCACAGTTGCAAAGCCAAGTGGAGCCTGTATAGTTCAGTGCAGACCTCCCTGAAATTTATCTGATCATAGCATTATGGTCTTCTTCAGCTGCTAGGACTGTCTGTCCTAGCCAACTGTCTGTCCCCCCATGCAAAGAAGCTGGGTACTTTTATCAGTCTTATCATCTTCAAAGCCTTGAATTGTGTTTATACAGATGTGGCTTGCGTTCATGAAAGAGCTCAGGTGTCTTTGTCTCTACCTGTTTAACAACTTGCCCAGTTTGCTGGACAGAAAATATGTTTGACATGCTCCCAGACTTCCTGGACTCTTTTATACTGAGCTGTTCATCTGGTACTGATGGCAGAGTGGAACCAACATAGAAGCAGGTGTCCATTACTCGGGGTTTCCAGGGAAAACTTGGGATGCCCAAGTAATGGAGAAAGGGAAAGACTACAGCCAACTGGCTGGAAAATTTGTGTAATAGACAGCTGGAGGGAGGCTGCTGCAGCTTTGCCATCATATCCTTTATGTTCTTTAACTGTCTGCCTTCTGGCTTTCAGAGTACCCTTCTTTGAACTGGGAGGAGTCAAAGCTACAGGCTGGTCCAGAGAGAAATCCTCTTTCTAGCAAGACTGCCTGGTTCCCTCAACTGTGCAGCCTCTAGAGATGAGCTGCAGTACACAAAGCTGCCCATAGCTACCCAGCCCTCCTTACTAACGTAAGAGGAAAAAAAATGCATGAAAGAGCGTGACTTAGCATGACTGGACATGAGGAAGTATTACTTTTCAGAAAGGGTGGTCAGGCACTGGAATGGATGCCCAGAGAGGTGGTGGAGTCACCGACCCTGGGGGTGTTCAAGGAAAGGCTGGATGTTGTGTTGAGGGACATGATTTAGTAGGAGCTATTGGGAATAGGTGAACGGTTGGACTGGATGATCTTTTAGGTCTTTTCCAACCTTGGTGATTCTATGATTCTATGACTTTTCCTTGGCTATCTGGGCAGCCCTCTTGCCTTGTATTTCTAGAGGCCACTGAGCTCCACTCTGCCAGTTAAAAACAGGACAGACAAAGATCACTGCAAGACGAGGTGTTCGTTTCCTTGGCAGAGCAGGGAATTATGCTCAGCCATCCAGCAGGTCACTGTGGGTGCGATGGGCAGGAGTGAGGTGAGATAGGAGCGTGGAATTTTTGAGGGGTGACAGTTTGGAAATCTGGTATTTTGAGCAATTCTTTTTTAGTCCTTTTTAGTTCTTTTAGTCCCTTTAGTCCTCCTTAGTCCATTTAGTCCTCTTTTTTAGTCCTTTTCATCCCCCAAAAATAAAGGCAAAGTGGTGCATTTGCTGTTTTGCTAACTGTCACCGAGAAATATTTCACTGAGCAAATGAGCAAATGTGCCTTGCTTGTTGGAATCTTTCACCCAATCTGCTCCCTCCTTGGCTGTTTTTTTCTCTGTTTCTGAAGAGACCTGGATTCAGTCGCTTTCACCTTCATAGATGTTGTATCTGGCCTTACACAAATACCTTTGCTCTCTACATACACCTAGAAATGGTGCACTGGCTCACCTCACATAGGCACTACAAGTAAAATACTTGGACTCTCTGCTGCTATGGTGTTGCAGGCCACTTCGGTTTCTCAGATACTTTAAAACTGTTCTTGTAGTGGAAGAAATGAAAATGGAGCAGGACTGGACCACAGCTAAAGAGCTCAAAAGTGAATCCAAAAAAGAAACAGGAAAAAGGTTTCAGAAGTTGTAGAAACAGAGAAATGTATTTCAGCCTTCTACTTAACATGGCTGGGGCAAGGAAAACCCATTGCTGAAACCCAGAACCAGCAGAGGATGGAGAAAGCAGTAATTGCATTTGGAGGTTGCAGAGATATGGGAACACTGAAGAGAGCAAATGGAATTCCAGAGATTTTTCACGTGCAAATGGATATTTCCTTTGAGAGCCTCTAGACTAAATAATGCTCCCTGTGTCTCAATGGACAATATATCCTGCTGACCTGGCAGCATCCTCTTAGTCCAACACAAACCAAGTAGTTCCCTGCAGCTGCTTGAAAAGGATAGAAAAGGGGCAAGAGAGGAAGAAGAGAGGGTACGTGGATAATTGATCTCCTTCTTTATTGTTTCCCCTTGTCTCTGTCTCTCTCACATGTTTCTCTCTTTCCTATTTTTCATGCCTGCAAAGTCTCAGCGCTTTGATTTTACACTGGAAGTCAGAAAAGCAATGATCTGTGCCATACAGATGGCTGTGTCAGATAAAGGCAACAGTACTTTCTGACCGTCATGTGTAGAAGTACAGATGGGTTGTAGCTTGACTAGGACTCTCTCAGATGTTTGCAACTGCTTAGAGTTTCACACTGATGGAAAGTGGACACGTTGAATACAGTGAACTCATTCTCCCTCCTACATGATGTTAGTTTTGTATAAACTCAGAAGCAGTTGCTGGTTTAGGGTGGGGGGATATTCCCAAATATATCTGGCTTAATAGATATAGACGTAATACGATCTGGGCTGTAAGATGGGTTTTCAGTTTTAGACAGTATGCAAAATGTTATCCAAGCTGATGAATTTAAGGTCTTCACCAGCATTTTTTAACCTGAAATCCATAAATCTGTTATTTATTTCTGAGGCACCTGCCAGATGAGCTCAGAAGAAAAGATGACAGTTAGGAGGATTACTTCCACTTGTCAGGAGACAGTACATCCGCTGGGAAATCTTTAGGGCATCCTTAAAGCAAAAAAAATTGAAACGACTGATCTGTTTATTCATTGATGTGTTCATTTTAAGCAGCTGCTGTGTAATAACCAAATAAAAAAATCCCCCGTCTATTTCTTTCTGCTTATCTTTCCTTCTCTTTCTTTCTCCAGTAATTAAATATAACTAGAAGAAATGTTTCCGCTTGTTTGTCTGTCTATCCCACCTCAAAAGACTGAACCACACTGAGGTGTTTCACGCTCACATTCAAGTGGCAAAGCTCTGTCTTCATTCCCTGCTCTTTCAGGGAGTGCAGCAGCCTTTGGAGGTTAGACAGGAGTTATGCTGTACAGCGCTGGGCCGGCCTATGGAGTCAACCAGGCTTTAGCTTGCTGCTTCCTAAGGTTATGGGCCAGTGAGCTTTCACATGGGCCTGGCCAATGTTGGCACACAGTATATTTACAGCCAGTGCCCTGATGTGATGTGTGATCCTCTCTTCTGTCATTCATCCATCACATAACCGCCCCGCAATATGCCAAGAGTACTCTTGGCCTCCACATAAAACCCAGAAGAGGGAAGGAGTTCATGCAGCTTCCCTTGCACAGGTACAGGCAATTTGGCTGTAAGGGTTCACTGTCCTTTAGCCAGAATACATGCCAATACTCGCGTGCTGCATGGGGAAAGCACTGATTTTACTTGTAACCCTGTCTTCAGTAGCAGAGGTTACTGCTACAGCTGTATTGGTTTGGCTTTAACAGGAAGCTAATGCCTGTTTATTCTTCCTTTCCAGATTGATCTTTCAGCATTTCCCTGACCCAAGCCTCTGTCTGCTTTGCCAGCCCCAGCACAACCTCACCTCGGATCTGTCCATACTAGTGAAGGTGAGTCTGTGATGTTTCGGGCCTCTTGCACTCAATGGTGCATTGAAGCACATCAGGAAAGGATAAGATCAGGTATTTCCTTTGGGCTGAGTGCCCAGTAGCTTTGGAGCAGGGGGAGGGTTTCCAAGGCCCCTTCAGAAAGCAGCGCTAGTGCTGCTCTGGCATGGCAGAAGGAGAGAGTTCTCCTGCCAAGTCCACTCTGGACCCCTGATCAAACACATTGGGGCACCTTCTTTGTGCTAGCAGATGAAAATGCTCCTCTCATGAACTTGGGTACCCACTGCCAAGTTTAGATGCAGTCTAGACACAGTAGTTTATTTATAACCTTGGCGCATGACGTGACAGGCAGTGGGGTATAAACAGCATTCAGACATGATGAGAAGTGGAGTTATTTATACATCAGGGTGCTGAATGTAGGGTACCACAGCCCCAAGGGCAGAGGTCACAGCTGGCTTGAGGTAGGAAGCTGCCTGAATGGTAACAGTGGAGACTTTTGAGAATTGGACATAATCATTAAGATCACTGTCAAATCCCATACTTTCGCTTTAGCAAGACACAGACCAACCACAACTTGCTAATAATTTCGAGCTGCAATAGGTTTTTCCCGAAGAATAAATCCTCCTCCTATAAGAGACAAATGGGTGAGGAGGTTGTAAATGGCTCAGCCATCGCTTGAGATTTAGGCAAATGTCCATTCAGTCACAACAGCAAAAATGTCCAGGTTCAGTAGGTTATATGGACAAGGATACCCTGCTGACAGTTTGTCCAATAGATTGAGTAGCTGCAGCTCAACAAGTCCAAGAACTGATTAATTCATGGCAGTAGCAGAAATCAGCATCTATAGCACATCTTGAATATGAGAGAACATAAGTACAATGAACCTGTAGGCTGCTCAGGCTGTGAGGGAGTGAGGCATTACTGGCCGTACAGTCTTAGGAGCTCCTTACAATTAATTCAATTTTATGTTACATAGATCCAGTCAAGCGAGGTTTAAGTGACACAGCCCTGAGTAAAAATCTAGTTGAGAGGAGAGTGACAGAGTGATTCGTTCCAGAATTTTAGCCTAATAATGGATAAAAATGGATTGAATGGAAGGTTAATATCTGTGAACCTCTTTGGGCTCTTGGACTGAAATGGGATGGAAGCACAAATTGTAGTTATTTGCCCAGGAGTCTGAGTTTTCAGCCAGCTCTCTTGACTTCCTGTGGAACCTGCACCCTTTGAGCAAGTTCACAAGGTGCATCTTGGCTTCAATGCAGGAATCAGATAGAGGTTGAACCCCTTATACATTTCATCAGACAGTAGGTTTTGGGTATGTTGTGTAGTGTGGCTCAGTCATGTCTGAAGCCTCTCGGGACATGGAGACCCTATGAGACAGGCTGCCTGAGCAAGCCAGATAAAGTGACAGAATCAGTCAATGAATGAAAAGATGAATGAAGTCCCCATGTCAACTCTTCCTCAGGTTTTGCCCTTCAGGAGGAGTAGTGTCACATCAAGAGCTGGACATGACTGCTTTTTCCTCTCTTCATTTTGTTACAAAGAGATTTAGGTTACTGCCTCTAGGTGGGGAGAACCAGTTCTGCAGGTGATGGTGGGGAAGCAGAAGGGAAAGAGTGAGATTGCATTCATGTGGCAATAAATATCCAACTGTGTCCTGTGACTTGCATGTCATGAGACACCTCAACCTTCCATCCTGGAAAGAAACTTCACAGTCATAACTGGCTTTAATAATAGCTTGCACAAACGCAGTACTTTCCCCTGAAAATCCTGCACACTGGGCAAACATCTGTCAAGTCCTACAAACTTCTGCCCTCAGTGCAGACATGTCACTGTCACTCGTAGATGAAGACAGATTATCCAAGTGGAAAGTATATTGCTCAAATGTTAGCTCAACCTGCAAGTCAGAGAAAGATCAAAGAACTGAATCCTTTGGTGCTTTCACTACCAAAATGTCCCTTCTCCCCTGCAGGGTTTTAAGGAAGCTATTTTTCTATCCCATGAGATTAACCTTGCTTGATTTCTGTATAGCTTTAAAACTGGGCCTCTACTTCTCTGCAGTTAAACGCTTAGACAAAGTGGAGTACAAACAGCTCCTACTTAAAGCTGTAGTTTTTACGTCAGCTTTGCAAAGGTCCAAGTGAGAGGCCATCCTCCATTATATGCAGTAAGAAGAACTTCAGCAAGAGAAAATTTTCCCGTGCTGCACGAACACGCCAACTCCCCACGCTGAATCTGATTTCACACTGCTATGTTCCCCAGAGGATTCTGCTTTTCAGTATCTGCTGCCTTCTCAGTAATGCGAAGGGAGGTCTCAGCACAGATTGCTTCCTGCAGCATCTCGTCTTTGCAGGGAGAGAGGCAGACAACACAGTCCAGGAGCACTTGCAGATCTTGGAAGCTTCCTGGTGAGAAGCCTATTTATCAGCAGTCAGCACCGTGATTTGTCAGAATAGCGTGGTCCCTCTCCTGCTCATCTGAGCTGTGAGAAATGATGTCAGCCCAGGAAACTGAATTGGATTTAGACAGAGAAAGAAGTCGGTAGTGCAGCAAGCCACAGCATGTCTCAGTGGGCCAAATCCCACATCTGAGAGCCATAAATGCAACAGTGAGGGGGAAGTGTCAGCGTGAGAGTGCTGAATCATCTCATCCCAGAATAAGCCTTTGAGAGGTCACCCAGTTCATTCTCCTACACAAAGAGGGGAACAACTACCTCAACATCCTTCCTGGCAGCTTGTTCACTGCACCTTTTAAGCTACAAAGAACCAAGAACTCTCCCTCTGTTGACAAATATTTGCACCTTTATTTGCTACTATTGAGCACACTGGGCAAACATATTCTGAATGCTCCTGTGCTGCACCTTAACTGTGTGCTGTGTGGGCCAATGTGGCTCCCAACAGAGAAAGCAGGACTACTAATCAGTCTCTGAGAAGTCCCTGACAGAGTATTGGAAACAGTTAACCTTTTACAAACATCAGAAAGGTTAAGCAAGCATGCACCCATAATGGGGAGCACTGCTGCTCCTTGACTTAATGCCATATCACATCTACCTGGCATCTTGCATGGATCCAAACAAAGCCAACTTGTACTTTGCCATAGCAGAGGGATCCCCCTGTTGCTGCTGCTGCCTGCCTATGGTTGCTTAGGTATGAGGTTGTTTGGCTATCATCAGTAGGAAATAAGAGCAGATTCTGTCCCTGACGTGATGCATAGAGAAGACTGTGCAAAATTTAATTTACTTTTCAGCTCCAGCAGTTGAGCTTTCTGACAGCTTTTCTGGCTCCTTTTGTGTTGTTAAGTTGCAAAAGTTCCAGAGATCTTGACTCAGTGCTTCTTTTGCTTTTGGGAGGGAGAAAGAAAAAACAAAAACATGCATGAGAAATGTTCCCTTTCATGAAAAACTGCAGCACATACTGGTACTTTTCTTCCCCCACTGCGCATGTGCCCACAGAGCTTGCATGACTACTCTGAGATTAGTCTTAAAAAGCAAAGAAAAATCTGCTGCAAACTTGGTTGCCGTTGTACTGGCAAATATCACTCAGCTCTTCCATAATTCCCATTCATGGAGTCAAACATTCCCTCATAGCAAGAATCCCAGCAGGGGGACGGTAAAAAAAATTGAGTAACAGTTTAAAAAAGATATATTTTGGAACCCCACCATCATCTCACGGTATTCAAAACTTGAAGAATTCCCAGGGATTACTTTGCCAGTGCCTGACTGAGAGCAAGCATCCAAGCAGTAATTATTTCTGGTGGGGAAAGATTTCCATCCGTTCAGTACAAAAGGCCTCACCTTGGATTCCTGTGTACTTTTCTCCAAAGTAGCTGAGAGGAGCTTTTGATGCACAGGAGGTGTGAGATCTGGCACACATCAGATGTGATCTGTTACAGAAGTGTTACCACACAAAATTGCAGATCTCAGTGTGGCCGGGTGGCAAATCTTGATCTGATGTGGCTATCCTGTGGCCTTGCCTTGTCTGTAGGATGCCAGGGAGGAATGTTTCGAGTTACTGAGGGACTGATTGCTCACTTACTGGTGTGGGGTGCAGGGCAGGAGGAGTAGAATAAGAAAGAAAAGTTATTTGATGTGTTGGAAGTGCACAGCCAGCACACAACTGAACTGCAACAACACACACAGGCAGGAAGCATCTCTGTTTGCAGACACCAGTTAAAATGTGAGCTACAGTGCAACTACTGCCACAGAGATTACAAAAACCAAAAAGTGTCTGTATAGTTATGGGCATGGAAGAATTCATACTGCTAAAATGGCATGGTTTCCCTGTTTTGTTCTTGTTCCCTGTCCCCTATTCCATCAGTGATCACCAACACTAGGGGCACAACACCTAAGAGCCTCCTGCATGCTACTGCTTGTAACTTGACTTTCCTCGTGCATTAAGGCAGAAACCCACGCAAGGCCTCATCGCTTCAAGTCCCATTCACCCTCACTGTGCTCATGGTATACAAAGAAACATGCAAATGTTTTTAGTTCTGATAGCACGTTGAGCCCGTGACACTGCAAGAAGTGTTTTGACTTGGAAGCTGAGCACATTTGATAGGAAGGCTGCAGCAGGAACAGCAGGCTCGATGCAGTCTGGTTTATGCAGAGTATGTTCTGATGCCTCTGGCTCCAGTGAGTGAGCTGTCTGTGCTAGCAGTGAAGGATTGCTGAGTGCCTCCTACAGCTTTTATTCCAGCTTCTTTAACCCTTTGCATGGACTGGAAGGCTGTGTGTTCGAGTTCATCCATCTCAGTTCAGGCTGTAGCTCTGAAGGTTAGTGTATGTACTGCAGGATTATGGCTGGTGCATGTCAAATGACACGTACTTTCTAAAGGATTCATCATGGAGGCTGCCTCAGCAGGTAGGGGAGTGCTGAGAGCTGGACTGGGTTCGCCTTATGGACTTGTATGTGTTTGGGGAAACTGAAGGGTGTGGGGTGTGCTGTGGGTTTTGTGTCAGGCGCTGTGTGCTGAATGAGGTGCCTGCCCAGGAATCTGGCTGGGAATGTTTCTCCTCCAAGCTTTCCAATATTTTGGGATGTCCTGGGGAGGCTTCAGAGCTCATTTCCTCTGCGCCTGGCACTAAGTCTGCTTCCCAGCTCTCCAGCAGCCACGTGAAGCTGCAGGGAGGCCATGAGGTGAGGCATGTTTGAGCTGTTACCTGGGCAACAGCTAAACATTGACTTCAAATAATAATTGTAAAATAACTTAACGTTGGAGCGATGAGGCAGGGGAGAGGGGGCTGCCACTGCCCATTGTCCCAGGGAGCCCCATAAAATCCTCAGTGAAAACCTACTTGTACAAGCCAAATTGGCTGAAGCTCAACCTGTGCTCAGAGCTCTTGACAAACTACCCAGACAGAGGCACCATGGTGCCCTGGTCCTTTCAGATGGCCTTCTGCAGCATCACACCCAGCCACCTGCTCCTGACTGCCACATCTTTGTATTGTCTGTGGCTTTTACCAGGCTCCAGGAGGCTCCACAAAATACATGGAGGAGTAAAACTTTGCACACAGACTGTTTCCCAATTGTTCTGGAGGCAATAGAGCCTCTGAGCACACTGCTTCCAGTCTCTGAGCTGAAATCTGAGTCCCTTGCACCCAAGAGATTTGCAGAGCTTTAATCAGTGACAGGTTAGTTTTTGAGTTTATCCTTGAAATGAACAGCAAAAGAAATGGGAAGCGCTGGGGTAGGTTGCAAGTACCACATGTTGGTTTAGTGCTGTGCTTGGGGATGTAGGTATAAATGCTGGTAGCTAGAAACAGAGTACAACCTTCTGCATGGAAATAGCCTTGGTGCTACCAGGCATGGCTCTGTCATGGCTTGCGTTTGTATTTTCAGTGGCAAAAGTTTTAACTCAGAGGGGAAGCAAAAAGGCTGACCCTGGATTTTTAGATGCTGGAGAAATGAGAGGGAGAAAAGAGCAGCAGTCTGTGGGGGAGTGGCTGCTTCTCTTCCTTATCTTCTGTGCCTGTGTTCCAGGTAAAGAGAGACAGAAATCTTCTGGAGCCCTTCCCGCCCAGGTGATAATTGTGGTGTTAGCAGGGTTCATCAGATGCACAGGATGCAGCAGGTACTGCTGTGACCACTGCTGCAGTTTTCCCTGCCTGTCTGAACTGTGTTAGTTGAAGGTGTTACACACAAGCCAAACAGCAGATCTGAGGCAGATATCATCACTGGGGATCCAGGTCCCTGACTAGGTCTCAAGACACAAGAGCATTATCATGATGAATTAAGTTCTTCTGCAATGTGTTTAGAGTCGCATAATCTTGTTCCTAAGCACCCAGCCTTTCTGTATCACAGACATGTTACAGGGCAGGACTTTGTGTTTGCTTGCTGCTCCTAGATTTACTGGAAAATGACTTGGCCAAGGTAGATTGTATAACATATAGTATTAAAATTACCAGCACTGTTCTTTCTCTATAGTAAAGCTGGCCGTGGTGAAATGAGGACTTGCTTCCAGACAGATGGAGATGTAGCATTAGGTAGTCATGGAAGGGATTGGATTGTTTTTGACAAGCAGCATGATGTCACTTTCTTTCAGTCCCCTTTGGGTGGGATATATCAACAGGCTGCCATTTGCCTTGCATGCAGTGACTAATTTCTTTTTAAAACCCATTTATGCCGCTGCTGCTTCCCAGTTAACTCATTCTCCACTTTTGCCTTTTGTCACTGTTTCAGTCAGAGACAACAAAGAAGTATGAGCTGTATCAAATAATGGCATTTGCTGCGGGGTAACATTTTGCCAATGCGTGTTCTCACAACAGCCAACGTACCCTAAGATCAGACGCTGCCTGACAACTGCAGTCAGCCGATTGCCAGCTCCTCCCACACATCTCTTCCACCTATAATATAGGAATAATTATCTTCTTTTATATAATTCATCCCCTTAGGCTGTGAGCCACGTACATCATGGGCTGGGTACTCAAAGGGTACCCAGCACTGTGAGATTAAAATTGCGTTGGCAACCTGAGAGTCAGAAGAAAAGTTATCACAACTGTGGTGGCAGATAGAGCCCATCCAGCATTTCCGTTAGGGATTCTTGGCCAACATGTTAGAAAACAGCGTGGGCTGAAGGACCACATCTGGAGATGACAGGCGTGAGTTACAAGAAGAGGCTAGAGAACTCCCTAGTTTGCCGACAGGTCCACGTGCAGAATCCATTTATGGCAAGGTCTAAGATTAGCAAATGTGTGAGTGGTTCTGAGGGGAAACACCAGCAGGTTGTTACTTGCTAGGCCAACAAAAGCTGGGTGTTAGGATGGCAGTTAGCACAGTGCGGTGGACAGGTGGTTTGGTTTGGATAGCTGTGTCAAAACTGGAATGGCACCCAGCAGCACCAAGAGAAGTGGAAAATGCAAAATCCATTGTACAGTGAGATGCTAAAGAACATTCCCTCCATCTGCACCCAGCTTTGAGCTGTATTTGCCTAAGTAGCTCCTACAGACACACAAAGTCAAGATCAGGTTTGCTGCATGCCAGACAGCCATGGTAACAAAATCCAGCTCTCCTCCCAGAAGGGCTGGAACTGAAGTCTGACACAGCCCAGGGCTGATGGTGTATCTCATCAGCAGGTTGGAGAAGATGAGTATCAGCTGGTGTCACTCCCCACCCAGTGAGGCAGAGGACGCTGGGATAAACCCACCCCAGATTTCTGTCTCTGAACAAGATGTTCTGGACTTGTACTACTGCATGTTTAAAAAAAACCATGCCTATGCTGCTGTGTAAGTCAGGCAGGTGTTTTCACTCCTCTCTGTTCGGATGACTCCTGGAATTACACTGAGTCATTGTTTCTAATGAGGAGTGCTTGGGGTGGAGGTTGGAAGAGAGGAATAAAGCCTAGGTGATCTTGGAAGTTAATTGCTGCCTGTGACTTCTGTTGATAAGGAGGAAAGCTTCCCTTAAAGACTGTGCTTGCAATGACAGCATTGCAACTCCATGAGCATGTCAGAATGCTGTGCCTCTATGGAAAAGGGGATTCTTGAGCTGCACTTCTCTCAGAGAGTTTCTTTCTAGTGGCAAAACTAGAATAGCTGAAAATGCTGGAATTGAATCTTTGTTTATAAAACTTTCCTAAAAGTAATGAATAGCATATATACAGAGCTTTGAGCGGTCAGGTTCTGTTGAGGCATTAGAGACTCACTATGCAGAAAAGCTACTTAAATAAGTCAGTTCCAGGACAGAAGGAAATGTTCTGATGCTCTGCAGAAAACCTCAGTGGCAGCTGCATCAACCAGGGAGTGAATGTCTGCAAAGAGCTGTGAGCCCACTGAGCAGAGGAAGGCCCTGACTAAGCCCAGTTTGTTCTGTAAGCGGCTGTCTGTAGTGCTCTTCCACACCATCGCAGTAAGGACGCATCTGCATGCCTGGGGGCCTTGCTGCTGTTGCTGGGCTCCAGTCACCAGGGGTTTACCCTGGTGGTTAAGAAGTTCCAGCTCTTCTGCCCAAAGGCCTTTCCCCTCACTGGGCGCAGGCATGTCAGGATGCTGATAGGAGCGAGGTCCCTAAGCGGGAGGAATTAGAGAAATGCAGATGGCAGAGAGATGTTGGATTCCTCTATGTTTTGATTACTCACCAGAAGAGAATGCTGTGCTGTAGGCATAGAGACAAGGTATAAATGTGAAGTGTGGAGAAAAGGGGGGAGCCTCTCCCACCAAGAATATGTGCTTTGTACCCTATACTTCTCTGCTTTTCAGCCAGCCAGTAAAATGAAAAACATGTGAGGGGTGGAGCAGGAGGGCAGGGATTTATGGGTTGTTTTATAGGAGATGATATAAAATGCTTTTACTTCAAGTTCTCTATTGTGTTCATTTCCTCTCTCCTTCCCTTGCTTTTCTCTTAACCACATGCAGGACAGAGCTTGATCCAGGCTGTCTGCAGCCACGGCATAAATCTGCCGACAGAACCCCTGTGGTCCGTGGCAGCCCACCCATTCCATGTCATTTATTGTGGCTTATTGGCAAGGAGAAATGGAGCCAGGTGATGTCTCTGTGCTGTGGGCACCTCAGGCTTTGGTGGCTCACCAGCTCTTCCAATGTCTGTGCAGATGTGTGGAGTTGTAATAATGGTGTACATCATTAACATTCAAGAGCTCCAAAGTCTTGCAGGCACCACACACAACAGTGCAACCTCTCACTGATGGTGAGCAGAATCCCATCTCTCAGAGGGTGCCATAATCAGTAAAGATTAACAAGGTTGACTGTGCAAATATCACTACATGGAGGTGATGTGACTGAGGTGGCTCATTACAGCAGTGACACCAATGGAGCCCTTCAGCATCAGGACAAAGGGAAAAAAAAACCCTTTGGATTTTTTGGAAACTTTGGAAACTCATTGACCTGTATATTCTTCTTGGATTTGGTCTCAGGAGAAATCCTGAGATATTTCAGGGCATTACAACTTATTCTGGAGTTGGAAGGGGGATTTCTGAAAGGATCTGGTGATCAGCAGTGTCAGATTTATGGGAAAAGACACAAGGCTGATAAAGCTATAACAACAGGACACCCAGTCTTCGTGGGATTTATTGCTATACCCTAAGATCTGTATTGGCTCATTGCTCTTGTATCCACATTGTTACATTTCAGAGCATATTTAAATGAAAACCTTCATCCACTGAATAATAAAAAAGATGCAGGAAAACATATGTTCGAACCATAGCTCTCATTTCTATAAAACTTAATCCAAATCCTGGGCTATTAGTCCAAGGAAGAGGTAAAGGAAGGAGCCCTGGAATTACTCAAGGAACCTTGCATGGTAAGGCTTGGAAAATGCTTGTTTGCAAATTTGTTGCTTAATTCTGGAGTGAAGACAGCAAAAATCAAGAGACAGGAAAGGTTGGAAAGGATCATTTAAAGCTAAGCTAATGATAATAAAAAAGCATATGTGGAAGGTAATAAATCTGATGGGATGGGCAGCCATTTTGCTAGGCACTTTGCTGATGTTAGCTAATAAAACAGCAGAGTGTTTGGTAACTGAGGTCATCTCCTCTGTGCATTCCACCCTTACTTATATTATTTTTTTCCTCTCAAACCTTTTTATTTCTAAGGGAAAGATTCAATCAAGTGATGATGTGCAAATTCTGGGATGTGAGAGGTATTGTTGAGATGAAGCGTATTTTATTGCATTCTTATAAATATTTTGTTAGCTAAATTGCAGAGAAGCACAAACACAGGGAAAAAAAAGGATATGTAGATCACTGTCGTATTGGAAAGTTTCCCCACCTTGTGTCTGCTGTAATTCCACATTGAGAACAGAGAGAGCATGTAGGTGATGCAGTCTATCACCACGATGCTGTGGCCTGTTAAATCACATATTTAGCTGTATTTAATTTAATTGTAGAGTGCTGGGTTTGATAACAATTGTTTTGTATTTGGGTTGGACAAAAAGGATAAAATCCAAGGAGAAGGAAAGAGACGAAAAAAGATGGAGTGAAAAGGATGATGAAGGGTTTATTTGAAGGTAGTTGCTGTCCTCGGGGAGGAAGGAGAATCGGCCTCCAGCAAATTCTGTAGAGGAGTTGAACTTTACCCCCTAAACTCAGCCTCAGTTCCATGAAAGTTCAAGGGCGTTTGGTTTTGCTGTTGATTTGTTGCTTGCAGATTCACTCCATGGAAGCACCTTAAGGCTTCAGGGCTTGAGAATGGACTGGACTAGGACACCGGTGCCTTGGTGGCTCAGTATGAGTCCACCTTACACAGTTTGGGTAGGGAGGTAAAAGGAGAGATGTTGCCTGGAAGATGCTGTGCAGGGTTAGTGACTGTCACACTTTGCTGTGCTGGAGCTGGAAAGTTCCTCTCAGATTGGCGTGTTGCCCTGGGAGGGTGGGAATCACTGAATTAGAACCCTGTACCTTTTAATTCTCCCACCCAGCCCACTCCCCATTCATGAGATGTTTGATTGCTGAGCTCACTGCTGAATGGAGTCCAGGTAGCTCCTCAGTGGTTCAGCTGCTTGTCCTGGAGCCCTGGATCACAGGCTGTCCTCCCATATGTTTCCTATTAGGCCTAGTCTTGCCTGCAGAGATACTGACTATGGGGATGAAGGGAAGCGGGCTCTTAGAGAGTGATGATGTTCCTCTTTTCCTTTGCTCTCCATGTTATTTCCCCAGAATTCAGGATTCTTTCTGCCTTTATTTGGCTCTATTGGTTAAGTTTGCACTGCACCGCCATGGGTGGAGGAACTCTGTTCACCTACTGCATTTCTGTGAAGCTTGTTCTTGGGAAGAGGCTCTCGTGGTCTCCTGGTATGCCTCTAGGAATTTCATTTGGCCTTTAAATGGAAAATTTCTGAGGTGCTACGGGTTTTCCTCACCCACAACATAAGCGTAGCTACAAGACCCCAGGGATTCCCTTACGCTGATGGCAGACATGGAGGTGTTCCTCCCGCAGCCAGTGGCTGGCACTCTCCTCCAGCACTGAGCCAGGTGGTACACAGGAAGTCTTCCAGTAAACTCAGGATTCTCCCAGCCCTCAGTCACTCATTCCAGCCAATTAAACCTCCTATTCTTCCAGAGAGAGAAAACAAAAGACTGTAAATTCTTGGCTTCAGTGGCATCCTCTTACCACAAGCTCCTAAATCCAGTTCCATGTTATGTGGAAAAAAAATGGTTTTCTTTTGTCGTTTTTAATTTTACCCAGTTTCTCATTCTCTTGAATGCTCTTCTTGTTCCTGTGCTGACAGTCTGACGCTCCTGGTATTGGGTCAGCCCTGCAGTAGTTGCATGACAGTATTTAAAATGGTAGCAGCTGCTTCGAGTCTGTCTGTCCTCAGGGTCCTGAAAGTGGAACTAAGTCTGTCTTAGCAGTGACAAGATGTTTAGGAACAGCAGCCAAGACTTGCAGCAGCCCAGGCTTCTCTGTTTGTAGTGTCTAAGCACTGCTGACTGGAAAACACACGTTAAAACGGACAGCTGACCTTTGGGCAAGCCAGTCTGTGCCCTGGCCTCATCCCTGCTTGCTCACTTTGTGCTGGCTGCCTTTGTGTTTTAGCTTTCCCCACATAACACAAGAGCAACAATTGCATGATACAGCAGGTAGAAGGAATTCAAATTGTTTGTGTACACTTAAGGCCTTCAGGATGCTACTTAAATCACTCAAAAGACTCTTGACACAGTTTTGATGACAGAATGAATAGCCAGGTGAAATGTTTCTTTATTGTGTTTATAAAAATACATGTCCTGCATGCTCCTTCAGCCCTGGGCTTGGATACTCTTTTAGAAATATGCTTCTCCCAAAGCACCCCTCAAATTATGAGCAATGACCTCAGCCATTCCTAGGGCAGCTGAGTGCTATTACTGTCTTCATCACCACCAGAGGTATTTCTTTGATGGTGCTCCTGGCAGGGATGCACTTTGGAAAAGAGCGGAGTTTCAGATATGTGTCCGCCTTGTGATAGACACCCACTTACTGCACCCTTCCAGATTCCTTTCACCAGGTGCTCTGACAGCTTTAAGTTCAAACATTTAGTATCTTCAGGGAAGAAACATAATTCCTTGTGATCTTGCTCATCTGTGTTGCTGGTTTTAAACTGAATGCCAGAAAATAGCAAAATTGCAGGCGTCTATCTGTTGTGTTGGACTTTTTTAGCAGTGTTTCATCAGGCTGAGGACTTGAGACAAAACTGCTACAGAAATGTCTGACCCAGCTCCAGCTGCAGTCAGTGGAAAAAGAGTAAGTGACTGCAGTGGGAGCTGGATTAGAACCTAAAACAGTGAGTGCAGTGGTGCTGCGGTGTCTTTCATCTCAGAGCTGCTGGGTGGAATCCAGACTAGGCTGGTAATGGTTGGGAACCTGCCAGCTGCTAATGATGTGGAACAAGTTGGTGAGTCCTTGCTCCAGTTTGTAGGAAGCCACCAGACAAAACAAGTCCCGTGAACAGCCAGCTCAACCCTTTCCTGGTTGGGTTCATGCTGTACTGGCAAAAGAGTACTTCAGGAACTTACCCTGATGTGGCTCCTGTGGTGTCTGATTTGCTGAGGCCACAGTGTTTCTGTGCACATTTATCGTCATGAAATTCCCTAGAAATATTCTGCATGCTATAAAAACAGTGTCTGGAACACAGTGCTTTCCCACATCTCTCCTGCTGCTTTGATACAGTCATAGCATAACCACAAAACCGGTCTTCCTCCTTGGTTTCCCTGCATGTTGTCACAGCTCCTGGAGTGAATACCTGCATTCTGCAGCACTCTTTATTTCAGCTCCCATAGGTGAAAGGCTCTGTGTGATGAAAGAGCAGACACCTCTTAGTGTGCCAAAACCTCAAATTCAGCAGACTGCTGAACCAAGAAAGAGATTGACTTTCTAACAATATCCCACAGCATGTGAAACGGTGTGAGAGATTGGATGACATGCTCATAACAAGTAAATATTTCTCCCGTTTTCAGAGCTATTCTGTAAAATGATGAGAAGGAAGGAAAGCCAGCCCACTCACTTGGGGTGAGCAGATACAAGCCGACATACCTCTTCATTCCACCTAGAAAAGGAAAATGAGAGTAAAGGTGATGACAGCAAAAAAGCAAGTGATATTTTTACTGTCCAGCTTAAACCAGTGAGGTGCTCAAACAGTGTTGATGGCTTTATTTTCCTGAGCTTCAGAAAAAAAATTATTGCCACCTATGCTTTTTTAGAAATCATCTCTCCTTTGAGATGTGTTTCATGGACAGGAACAGGAGCCACAAGACAGGGTACTTTCAAAGTGTTCAGAGAGGTTGATATTCAAATTTAGGCAAAACAAGTTGCAGGCAGAAAAAATGTACAGGATCTGGTAAAGACCAATCTTACGTGCCCAGTGCCTCACTGCCCCAAGGTGGTTTTGCTTCTAACTTTGGTCTTACAGTGCTCTCTGCTGGGGAGCGAGAGGTAGAGAAAAGCACAGCTGCAAGTATTTCATCTAGAAGTCAGGCACCTCAGTGCAAATTTAGCTTATATATTTCTCCAGGAAATTTTTTCTACCTCCTCTGGCCCACTGGTATAAATGTGAATTAACAGTTCTCCAGGAATGTTTCTAACCGATGCAGAAACGTATGACAGAAATGTTTGGAGCCTTTAACCATGCTCAGTAAAGCAGCTGTTACATTGGGTGGCAGCAGTCTCCAGGCAAACAAGCTTCTCTTACATCTTTGTGCATATTCAGGTTGCTAGGTCAAGGCACCTGGCTGGAACTGTGTGTAACAAACTCGTCACTGAGCTTGACAGCGCAATTAGATTGGTCTTTTCTACCGCTTTGCTGCTGGCAATGGTAAACAGGGTAAGCAGTAAATTTCATAATGATAATTTGCCATCTAGTGGAATACCGTGCAATAGCATAAGTTGTTGCTCAATAAACTAGCAAAAGACCTGCTAAACTCAGATTAGATGCATGCAAGAGCTGAGTATTTTAAAAAGTCCTTTATAGGCCTGATAAATCTCACACAGAAGGTGAATGGGAGATGCTGTGAGGCTGGCTTCCCTTATGGATATTTTCTATAGCTGATTCTTTTAACATTTGTAAGATGTCATAGGATGCGAAGCACACTTTGGACCAAAGGCTATATACAGAATGAGGTTTGCTGACCTTTGTCTGTCCTACTTTAGCCTATCTCACACAGAGACAAAGGAAATGGAAATCTGTTCCTACAGCTTTAATATTAGGAGGTGCAACCTGATGTGCCTCCTGCATATGTAGCCCCACCATGCCAGTCAGTGAACCAACTCAGAAGCAGCTCAGCTCTGCACATACCCTTCCCCAGGTCTCAGGGCTCAGGCAGCCCTGCTAGAAGTCCTTGTCCAGGCAGTTTTCTGGGAAGCTGTTCAATGAGTGGCTGTCTTGAGCTACGCCTCCCTCACACCTCCCTGTGTGGGCTGCTGCCCAAGACAAAGAGCTCTGGCTCTTCCCTCCCGTCCCGCAGCTGCTCTTGCTCTTGTTTGGCCCTCTGCCTTGCAGACAGGCCCACTGCCCAGCTACCAAGTGACATTTGCATAACGTACACAGCATAAGGGCAGGGAAAGAAGAAAGGAACAGGAATAGCAACAGAAGAAAACAAGCTGAGGGAAAGGGCACCTATTGCACGCGCACATTCTGCAGGATCAGATTTCCCCATTTCTCTGTGCCTGTGAAACAGCTGACCAGACCTCTCATATGTCCCATTCACTGTTCTTCACAAACACTGATTTCCCTCTCCTTCCTCTTTGCCCCTTAAGTCAAACAGATTTTCTTCTGTCCCTCAGGTCTGGCTTCCTGTTTCCATGCTGTAAACCTGCTCAGGCTTAACCAACACATTTGATCTAGGAGCTGTTCTCCCAAGTGTGCTGGTGGGTTGGAAATAACCTCCTGCCACAGCACAACTCTCCACAGATGGGTGTGTGTGCACATGTGTGCACTGTGAGAAGGGCTGCTTTGTTTCTGTGGGACTGGGAACATAAAATTGCGGCTTGAGACTGGTTTTAATGCGGGGGGAGCTTTTCTTGGTTGGGCGTGTGGGGAAATGGTTGGCCAAGCTGTGTCCATGTGTATGTTTGTATGTGTGAGTGCTCCATGTGCGTGAATATGAGAGGCCAGTGCTCCCACAATTGCGCCTTTGACATTTATGGGTACACGTAAAGAAAACAACACCCCAGCTTTCACTGTGTGTATATGTGTGCTTATGTGACTCCTTAGTTATTTGCACGTGAATACACACCACTTCTGTTTGATAGGAAGCCTTAGCAAAGAAGTACACAGAGCCAGTTGTGGTGGCACTGATGTTTTCAGGTGCCATGGATATGTTGTCTTAATGTGTATGCCTACCTGCATGCTTTTGTCAGTGTGATGAGGTCAGTGGTTTTATTGGCTGGGAAAAGGCACTTCAGACTATGTGGACCTCCAAATATCATGTGGCAGCCAAATGAATACTTCCACCAAACAAAAGAGAGACGTTAATGGACTCATCTGCCTCCTGATGATCCTGCCAAGGTTGCCAGCTCTCTTCTGAATCATCTGCTTACCAGATTTTTCTATTCTTAGATGAATTTGCCTGATCTGCTGGGATTATACTTTAAAGAAAGCTCTTATCTCACCCTTTGACAGTCCTGGCTGCTTGAAATACTGACAGCAAATCCATGCCACTGTCTGGAGCTCTGGTCTATGTTCTACATTATCACAAAGAGTAGCTTTACAGGAGCTTGATGGCAGCTTAGGATCCCCAGGATTCCAGGTTGTGCCGGGGCCAGATATCCTGGGCAGTGACTTGGCTTCAGATGCTTAATGCTGTGTTCATTCCTTAGTCTCAGCAAACCCTTACTCAGCCCACTAGATTAATTCTACTTCAGTGTGCCGTCACCCTTCAGCCACCACACAAGATCTCAGAGGTAGATGTTCTTTTTGAGCACCTCGGTGTTCATCACCATCACCTCACAAAGACACAGGAAGGTCTGAAGGACTGTCTTTGGAGACTGGGGTCCTCCCGAAAAGCACTGCCCCCACTGTGGACTGTGGTCTGCTCCATCTCTTGGTTTTAAGCCGTTTTTTCCTCCGATTAGGAAAGCCTGAGGATGTGCACACAGAGACTTTGAACTCCTGCGTCGCTCAGCGTTGGGGCTGGAAGTTCAGTTTGTGCCAAGCCAGAGGCGTGAAGTTCATGTCTGGATCTCAATTGCAGTTAGGCAGTGCGTTCAGCTCGTTGTCACGGATAATAGAACATTTGTGTGTACGGAAAAATGTGCAGACTTGGGGTCTTTTTGTAGATCTTAATCTTTTCTCCAGGATTTTAGCTTTAATGTAAAAAGCCAGACATTCCTAAATGTCCTGGCTGTGAAATTCACCCATAGCACATAAATTGATGGCTCCTATAGAGGAGCATAAATCACTGCACTGGGCTGGAGTTCTTCCACTGACTGCAGGGAACGAGAATTGAAAAAGCCTTGTGTCGTGTGCCCTTGAGTGTGCTGACCATCACCGCCAGGGCACAAATAGCCCCGGATGGGATCCAGGTGTGCCAAGGGCTGTGTGAAGCTGCAGGTTTTGAACACGTAAGTGGAAGTCGCGGCGGTTTTCTGCTCTTGGATCAGTGAAGCGGCGGAGGTGTTTCCTATGTCCTCACTGACTGTAAAACCAGAAGAGCCGTTTGCATCAACGGCCGCCGCCGCCCCAGCTGCGCGCGCGCAGAGAGCGGCGTGGGGGCGCTGTGAAGAACCGCCTCGCGGTCGCCGGTAGGAGCTGTTTCCCGCCCGACGCGTCGCGCGCGCTCGTGTGACGCGTCGAGCGCCGCCCGCCGGCGTCACGTGCGCGCGCCGCGACCCGGCTCTGCTGGCAGCGGCCGGCCGGGCAGCCGGAGCCCGAGGCGGCGGCGCTATGGCGGGCGGCCCGCAGGAGAACACGCTGCTGCATCTCTTCGCCGGCGGGTGAGTGTGGAGGGCTGCTCCCGAGGGGAGCTCGGCGGCTGTAAGAACTCCCGGCGCGCTCTGAGGGCGCGGTGCCTCGGCGGTCGGCTGCTTTTAATTCAAAACCTCGCTGGGCTGCTGGGCTGCTCTGCCGGCAGCGGGCGGCGCGCCGTGATGCGCTGCGGGCGCTCGGATGGAGGGCTGGGTGAGGGAGCTGCGGCCCCTGGGCTCTGCCTTTTCCTGACCCGAAAAGGGCCCGTTCGGTGAGAAAGAATGAAAGAAAGAGATAGAGAAGGCCTCGGTGTTACTGCACGACGGACTTGGCGTGCCGGGATGCTGCTGCTGCTTTGTTTTTGCTCTTTCAAGGGGTTGTGAGTTTGGTGTGTCGAGAGCCTGGGATGGAATAGACAAAAAAACACCCTGTGAGATGGCCTATCACGGTAATTTTAGCCGAAGTCTAGTGAAATCGTTATGATGTGTAAATTAAAAATAAAAAAATCAAAAGTCCAGCAAGAAAATCCCACCCACCCACCTACTAGGAGTGTATGTAGTAGGTCTGTCCGTGTCAAAAATCTTTTTTTTAATGGTTTAGGCTCACTGAGCAGTGAGATAGCTGTAGTGTTTGCCAGCTGACGAAGTTCAGAAGCCCACATGAAGCCTATTGTTAATCTGCTTAATAGCAGACATTGCTGCTTCTGTTGCTAAATGGAGAGAGGAGGTTGGCTGTGAAGCAGTAAGTTCATTTAATACAAATATTAAAGCCAACAAAGCCAAGTTTTTCAGACACACAGCCCTTCTTCTGCTGGCTAAAATGGTTGCATTGTTGTAAGTACTCTCTCCCTGTTGTTTTTCCATTCTCTGCTGGATCCTGTGCCAGAAACTGAACCTGGATGTGCCCATGCAGCCATTTGGGACAGAAACAATGCCTCTGCAGAACTCCAGGTGTCCTCATGTAACTCCTTGCACAATAAATAAATTGGAATTGTAAACTCATTGGGGTTTTAAATTAGCACTGAATGTTCAACGTCTTCCTTATTTATTTTGTAACAGTCTCTGCTTTCCCTTAAGTTCTTAATAAACATTTTATGTGCTGTAGCTGGGAAATCATTAAGTTCAGACTGGTTTCAATAGAGCGTGGACGGAAAGAATAGAAGCACAACAGAGAATATCATCCTGGCCTCTTAGTTATAATAAGATTGATCCATTTTTAAGACAGTTCTGAAAGTGTGGCATGGAGGAGAGAGATGGTCTTTTGGGCATACAGGCCTTTACAGGTTAATTGGTGAGGCTGGTTCTTGTTCTGAATGTGCTCAGGAGGCGCAGAAAAATGCACCATCATTTGTTTGGCTGTGATGTTACAGAAAGGACAGTGAGATAGCAAATGTAGTTTTCCTTGTACATCAGCTGATGCTAAGGTGTTTGCACTGTGCAGATAAGGGTATGAGTGTCTGTGCCCACCTGCTATCCCAACACGGTTCTGATCGGTTGCCCACATTTAATAATGCTGTTACCTCTGCTGTTCGAGTCAGAAATACAGACTTCTTAGGGCTCACTGGATGGAACAACAAACTGAACGTCAGCTTCAAACTGTCATACAGAACCTGCAGAACCGGGTTCTCTATGACAGATAAAATTATCCCCTCCTGTAGAAGAAAGTGTTGGAAGCTCAGACTGCATTATAAGTTGTGCAAGATGCCGAGCTTTGTTCCATGGTAAAATACTTTTCTGCAGGTGAAGCTGGAGGAGCTCATTCACTTCAGTAATTTTGTTTGAGATTTACTGGTGGTATTACAGTAGCTTCTTGCAAAAATGAGTATGGGATGGTGTGTCAGATCTCAAGGAAATGCAGTGCAATTTCTTATGTGTGCACAAAAAAGGCAAGTCAGTGTACTTACAGATAGAAACAGTCATTGACTTCCTCTTGCTTGTTTTTCATTTTAAGATTTACAGTAATAACAGCAGGCCAAAAGCTCTTGGGATATTGATGGGAAGAGGACTGTGAGGGCAGAGAAGGTTTCAGAAGCAACAAACAGAATGATGCTTATGTTGTACAACAAATGCAAGCTGCTTTCAAGTCTGGGTTCTTCCTTCCCTGTTGAAGTCAGTGGAGTTCTTGCTTATTTTTGTTCAGGGAAAACTTTGGCTCAGGCTTCAGCAGAGGTGACTTCATTTTGTCTTTCCAGCTGCAATAATATTGTTTGCTACAGGGATTTGCTAAGAAGTGATTTTTAAAGGCAGAGCAAAAGCTGAAGGAACTCCTTACTGTGATTTATTTTGTACAGGTACTGAGTGGTGTCTATTCCTGAACCTCAAGAAGAGGTTTTTTTTACTGAAACTAAAGGAACTGTTTCTATGAATAAAATCACATTTGTGACTTTTTTTCTGTTTGCTGTTGAGGCTTAACTCTGTAACTCCTTCCTGCTACTGCTGTGAAAGGCAAACTGAGACACCAAGCAAAGCTTCCTTAAGCCACCTGGAAGGGACTGGAAGCGTACTTTGGGAAGGATTGTGAAGTGATTTGGTAAGGCTGACAATACCAGTAAATCTCAAACAAAATTACTGAAGTGAATGAGCTCCTCTAGCTTCACCTGCAAAAAAGTATTTTATCATGGAACAAAGCTCAGCATCTTGCACAACTTATAATATGTTTGTAGAATGGAGAGAAGCAACCTTGACCTGAAGCATGTATTTCTGTTATGCTGTGTATGTTATAGCCCTTAAGCTGATAATGAGATTTGCTGTCTTTCAGCCCCTTATCTAGTTTAGGTTCTCATCTGCTTGATGTAATTCAGTAACAGTGCATCACTGAGGAACACCAAGTGCAGGCAGCAATACACACACCTGATGACAGCTTTATTTGCTGGAGGTGCTGTGGATGCTTTATATCTCAAAACCATGAAGAACAGTCTATTGTTTTGAAGATGACTTTCCTATGGTTTCTGGGAATGCAGCACCTCACGTTTGCACTCTTGATGAAGCAGTACTGAATATCAAACATGCAGCCTGCTTCACTGCTTGTGCTGTGCGTTTCATGCTAGGCCATGTGGCACACGTCAGCAAAACAGAATGAAATCCCTATCACAAACAAAATCATGGGGAAAATGGCTCATCTCAGTTTGCCTTCAAGAAAAGCAGATGCACTGGTGCTTTGTGCTGTGCTTTGTGCTGATAGTGCCACTGAATTTAGCTGAACAGAGTCCTGCATCCATCAAAGGGGCCCAGTCAGTAGCACCAAATGCAATAATCTCTGCTCTTAATTAAGTTACTTGGCATCATCTATATCAGTTGTGCTAGTGGGTGCTGAGAGTTTATTTCAAATGCAAGTCATTGGTGTACTGGGGGTGGACTTTGTAAAAATAGAAAGCTGCCAGTGAGAGAAAAGTTCAAATTGAATTTTGAGATTTACATTCTTGGCGTGGCTTTTACACAGAATGTTTTCTTTTTATGGGGGGAAATAATTTTTCTGCAACTCATAATGCACAGCACATTGTATCTCCATAAGCACTCAGCCCTTGGCTTGAGGATATGAAACGTGCTCCTGTGTTTGGACGTCACAACTCAGAAATGTGTTTTACTGCTCCAATGGTAATGTATGCCTGGCTAATGTGTATCCAGAGGGAGTGTTTGTAGCCTGAAGTACAAACACTGTTTTTCTGGCAGTTTGCAATGGGCCCAAGCTGGTGCATTGTTGGGTGTCTCACACTGAAGGGATCTGTGTGTGTGATGCATGCAGAGCAGGGCTGGGAGCCCCTCATGTGCTTGCTGTGTGACTTGTCAAAGGTAGCGTGCCCTGCGTTTGTTTCTGAGCAGGTCTCTGTCTTTTGACTGAAGGCAGGTTTAGAGATTGTTGGCCTTTTAGCAAGAGAGTAATGGTGGTGAACACCGCTCACATCTCTGGAACTGCAGTTCTGCATGGTGTCTCATTAAAAACCTCATCCTGATCGGAATTAAGGCTTAAATCTGCAATCGAGGCAACACCTCCATCTTCCCAAATCAAATGGATTTGGCTGCATATTCACAGCAGAATCTTTCAGGGTTAGGGCTGTTTATGTAGCTGAGAGAGGCTGGTGGTTGTTTTTCCTTCCCAGATGAAGGTATTTGGAACACTGTGGGAATACAAAGTGTTTCTTTTATGCACAGCATGTTATTCAGCCATCTTTGTGGGAATAGAGCAACGCCAGGATTTAATGGAAACAAATTCCCATGTGGAGGAAAATCTGCTCATCTGAACAAGATGTCCAACACGTCACAGTCCCTAGCAGAACTGTCTGCTGCTTATTTATATTTGGGGCATGGTTTATGCATCCTATTGACATTCTGAGAATTGCTCCTTTAGATAATGCTTTTTTTCTTAAATGGCATGCAGGCAACATTCACTCTGATCTGTTAAAAGTGACGATGCAGATACTCATTCCCTGTGTTGAATACCAAGGGATTACATATACATTCCCAGAAGTACTCAAATATTCAAGTCTGCATAAATTAACTGGATTATCAGGCCAAAAGGATGAAATTCCAGAAGTGAGCCATGAAGAAAGAAGACAGCTGATGCAGGAGGGAACATGCCAGAGAGGCTCAAAAACGTTATGGCAAGATGTCACTGTAGTTTGAGCAGCTGGTGGGTCAGAAAAGGCAAATGGAATTTCAGTGTTGTGAATTTATGGGGTGTTACTATGAAAGTGTTGTTCTGGTGTTCATAAATGATGATAGAAAACACAGCAGCGTTGTGTTGGTAGATGAATTAGCTATTAAGGAAATGAAATTATTTTCATGGAACTCACTCAGACTTGCTGTTATTCGAGTGTTAATTAAATACATTTATGTACTGACTATATGTAGTGGGGAGAGTGGCGGCGTGGATCTGCAAGAGGAACTCTCAGAACACTTTGTCCTTGCATTTAAAGGTCTGAGCTCTGGGGACATGAAAGGTTTTGCTGGAGGAACCATTCCTGGCCTGTTCCTCCCAAATCTGGGCTGAGGCATGTGAGTGACATGAGAAGCATCTAAAAAGGCAGGAGAAACAGAAGTGACGCCCACCAACAAAAGGCTTGTGTCCAAGCTCTCCTTCAGTACACAGGACGATCAGAGATCCTGCGAGGTCTCTGTGAACAACGTCATTCTTGATCCCATGGCACACACCTAGTTCTGTAAACAACTCTGTGACTTTATTCAACCATCAAATCTTAGTGGTCTGAAAGAGATGAAGGCAAAGCTCTTTCTTACAGGATTTGTCACTCTGAATGTAAGGATTTTCTCAATTTGGTTACGTTTTCCCTCCCTTAATCAGGGAAGAGGAGGAAGCAAGTTTCTTTAAAGGAGAAACTCATTGAAGTATTGCTGTTAAATCAGATTGCCAGGCTTGGTCATGTCAGTTTATTCTTTTGGATAATTGTGTCTGAAATGCACAGTGCTTGGAATCCAGGAGCCTCAACAGTATTGGCCAACAATTGTTAGTGTTTAATATGAGGCATTGAGCAAGCACCAGGTAATGCCTTTGTAAACTGGTGTGTATTTTTTTGCTGCATTTTTTTTGCCAGTCTTTACCATTTTCATGCTTAAAAGTGTTTCTCCTGTTAAAGTAGTTCACATACAGGAAATACATGTTAGTACCTCTGTTAATGTCCTTTTGTAGTTCCCTGTTCCCAAACGTGCACCCAGAGTTCTTGCTACTCTAGCAAGGAATTCTTTACATGCAAATCAAAGGATGGGATTAGGTTTTTTCTTCCTTTCCCTCTCATGGAGAATTACTTAAATCACAAATTGACATTAACATCAAAGAAAATTAAGTTGTAGATTTGTGCTGCTTTCCAAGGGAAGTCTAAGCACAGGTTTTTGAAGGAATAACGTACTTAGATGCTTGTACAAACAAAGAAAATTCCTTGTCAATCTGTTCAGCTGTAGGAAATGCCTTTGGAAAAGAAAAAAACCAACAAAAACCTCTTAAGTCTTCCTAAATCCGAACGTGTTAGTTTAATAAAACTAAGTGTCCTTTTTAGTCATCCTCAGAATTATTTTTAGCTGTCAGGTTTCAAAGAAGAGGCATTCAAACATGATTGAGGAGCAGTGACAGAGCGAGGTGTTTGACCAGGAGCACTGATGAGAGTTGGGTGTTGTGCACTGCTGTGTTCCTGGTGTGCTTTTTGTGAGCCACGCTGCATTAAGATGAGCACGGCCTCTGCAGCAGAACAGGCAGCTCTAACGTGGCTCCCCAGGCTGTTGTAGCATAATATGAAGCTCAGTGTGTTGTTTTGGTGTAACAACCTTCATTCAGCCTGTTTGCTAGCTTAGGGAATTTCCAACTTTAGCTCCCGTTTCCTATTGCGTGGCAATAGTGATGAGCAGCAATTATATTCAGGACTAGTTTCATATTGGGGATTTTTATAGCTCTTTGATGCTTCTTTGGTATCACCTTTGATAGGTGATAGAAGTAATGGCTGCTGGTGGTTTTCCATCACTGTACTGGAACATTCAGATATCATCCCAGTCTCAGTAAGAAACTGATGTGTGATCCTCAGTGGCAACCTTAGCCTGCCCTCCTGGGAAAGGTGTAACAAGAGGGTTTGGAACCTTTTTTGTGCAGTGTGGTACAGAACATTGAATTCATTGTGTGAAGCTCTGCAGTAAAAAATAGTCGGCCCTGGGTAATGTAAAAAGAGTGTGTCTGGAAATCCTCAACCCTGATTCAGGTGTGTTTATTTCCTAATATGCCTTGAAATCTATTTTTTATGATAGAGCTCTGTGTCAGGAGTGTGAATTAGGTGAGTTTGTAGCAACAGATTGAAAAGCTTCCAGCCACCAGCAGTTTCTGTATTATTATCTGATTACAGAGAGAAATCATGGGTTAAAGAAAGGTGTTGAAAAAGCCCTAGAACAAGAAAAACAAGGAGTGAGACAGTGCTAAGAGCAGGATAACAACAGTTAAAAACTATATCACATTCTTTGGAAATGTGGGCAAACCGAGTTAAATGCCCTTATTAAAACCATAATTTGAATTGTTTCTGCCATCTACTGAGTTTATTTTCGGGTGGATACCTTTCAAGTAAGAGGACTTTATGCCAGGTGGGATTTTTTTTCTTTTCTTTTGTATATATAAAATAACGTGGATGTAGCACAGTGGCTCCCTGACCACCTTCTGTTCAAGGAAAATCTCCCTTGGAGTGGCCTCCATTCACTGACTCACAGGCTGCAGTCTCCAGGAGTGTGCTCAGTTCAGGTGTGTCACTGATACTGCCATCAACCAGCCTTGTAACTCCTCAGCATTAAGTTTCCAGCACAACAGCTGTTATCATAGGGCAGGCTGGGCAAGGTGGGTGTGATGCACTCCAGATCACTGGCCCTCCTTATCTTGGAGAAATTTGACCTTCCTTTCAGAAGTTGCCTTGGAAAATGCCTGGCTGCTGCTTAGAGTGCAGCCTGAGCCATCTCCTCTGCCTTCCCATCCCCTTGCCCAGAGACATCCTGGTTTCTCACTCAATTTCTCAGCTTGGATGTCTCAGAAAGAATGGGAGGTGCTGGAACAGGCTGCCCAGACAGGCGGTGGGGTCACCATCCCTGGAGGTGTTTAAGGAAAGGGCAGATCTGGCCCTGAGGGACCTGATGCAGTGGGCAGTATTGGTGGTAGGTGGCAGTTGGTCTTTTTCAACCTTAATGATTTTACGATTCTATAATCAGCGTGTAATCAGTGCATGTGTAATATTCCTGTGCTTCTGTTATCAGGCCATGGGAATTCTAATTAATTCTCTTTAGTAGCCTGAAGAATGGCAGCCTCCCCTGTTCCCACCCTCCCTCGCATCCTTGCAGCTTCCCCACACCAGAGAAGTTGATAGCCATTGTTTTTAAGAGAACCTAACTTGCAGTAGAGAGCTGTTGTAATCATAACTGTTGAAATGGTGGAGGATTATATTTGCTGCGTACAGTTTCTTAATTCCCAGTCGCTTGTTCTCAGCTGCCAGCTTCCTGCTTCCCATAGGAAGAATCCATCCAAGGATATGTCAGTATTAGGACAGCCACCTCTGAAACATGGGTGCCTCTGAAGTTTTTACAGGCAGGATTCCAGCAGATGATCAGCCATGGATTTTTGTTGGAGTTGGGAATTGTTTTTGCGTTTCACCCTTCCAACCTCATCACTACATGGGATCATCATAAGTGTTTCTCAGCCTTCTCTCCCCTCCCACAGGGCTTGGGAACAGTCTCCCTTGCCTGATGTGGAAACAGCTCTGCTTCTGTTAGGTTATCCACAGTGTGGAGCAATTGGAGTCAGTTATGCAGTTTTTTATTTATGCTCTGTGCTCTTGTGACTTGCTATATCTGTGCAGCTACATTTTACTGACTGCCTTCTATTTAAATTGTGTTTTACAGATGTGGAGGAACGGTTGGTGCCATCTTTACTTGTCCCTTAGAAGTAATAAAGACTAGGCTCCAATCTTCAAAACTGGCCTTTCGGACTGTCTATTACCCACAAGTCCAGCTGGGGACCATCAGTGGTGAAGGAATGGTCAGGCCAACATCTGTTTCACCTGGGCTCCTTAGCGTTCTTAAGTGAGTACTGTTCCTCTTGTCCTTCAGTGTTAATTGACACCAGTGATCTGAGTTTCAATTCCTCGGTTCAAACAAGGAATGCAGATTTTGCTCCAGGCTTGCACTGCAGGGATACATGTCAGTTAGGCAGTAGAAAGATAAATTATTCTTTTAAAAATGCATGAAGTTCCTGAGTGTTCCTTTAAGCTTCCACAGGATTTTATTGCTAGCACTCAGAAGCACATTGATTTGGGTAAGTGTCTGAGAGTATTATTTTTAATCTGCTTTTAAGATTTTTGTAGTTATTATATTCTAGGAGTCAATGCACACTGCATACTCCAAGCTTTGTGTTCAATGTGCTTTAGCTTGAAGGAGCTACCAGAAAATATTCTGGGGGAAAAAAGCCTTTTTTTTGTTTCCTTTTTCTTTTTTTTTTTTTTTTCTTTTTTTTTTCCAATAACAGGAAGACTTTGAGCAACAGAACAGGTAATCCTTTCTAGCTGAGGCCAATTCTTGGCACAGTGGTTGAAGGGCTGAATGAACTATGCACTCTGTCTTTCCTGGAGCCATTCCCAGTCTTCTCTGAGTAGCTGGAATGATACTTTTACTATTGCTGCCCATGCTATTTAACAGGTTGATGAAGTAAAGTTTTGATTTCTCTCTCTTTGGAGCCTCATTTAAAGGTGAGAGTCTGTAGCCTTTCCTCCTCCTTAATGGGCCAGTGTTGTAATGAGATTTCTGATTCTCTGTGTTTTGTGATGCATGTCAGTCACTGATCCATTTTCAAAATTGATTCTACTTGAGTGCTAATTTGAACTAGATGACCCCCAGAATTCTCTGATCCCTTATATTATTGGGAGGAGCTGTTGACTCCATTGAGAGTGGGGAGGCCTTGCTGAAATCAGAGAGCTGGGCAATCACCAACCACAGGAGGTTTAAAAGAGCGAGTGCTGGATTCAGCACATAAGAAGGGGCAGCTCTGTCTATACATACAGTATTGGAAGGCCACAGTGTGGTTTCTCTGGAGCCTTCTTTCTCCAGGCTGAAAAAGCCCTGCCTGTCTTTGTAGGAGAGGTGCTCCAGCCCTCTATAAAAAGATTGTATACATCTTTTTTTGTTCATAGGGCGCAGTACTTCAAACAGGGCCTCAAGGGTAGAGAAGGACAACCATCCCCCTCGACCTGTTGGGCACCCCTCTTGATGCAGCCCAGGAGTTGGCTGCATGCTGTAGTTGGCCTTCTGTGCCACAGTGCACGCTGCTGACTCGTGTTCAATTTATCATCTATCAGGAGCCCCAAGTCCTTTTTAGCAGGGCTGCTCAGAGAGTTCCCCTAGTTTGTATGCATATGTGGAATTGCCCTGACTCAAGTGCAGCACCTTGACTTCCTTGAACCTCATTAAGATCACAAGGATTCATCTCTTGAGCTTGCTCAGGTCCCTTTAGATGGAATGCCTTCCTTCTGTATCAGCTGTGCCTCTCAGCCTGGTGTCATCCACAAACCTGCTGAGGGTGCACTCAATCACATCATCTGTGTCTGATAAAGATGTTTAAAATACCGGTCCAAAGACAGACCCCAGGGGACAGCACTTGCCACCAGCCTCCACCTGGACCCAGAGCCATTGATCACATCCCAAAGTTATGGTTCAGACATCATGCAGCGCATCGAGTTTATTTGGATCATTGAGCACATCACAGGGTAATGCAGGATGGTCCTGCTTAGATCAGGTAATGGAAATGCCAAAGAAAATACTGACTAGCAAAACAAGTTGAATGATTTATGTAAGGCCAACACACTTGGCAGGTTGCCTGAGGAGAAGCTGCACAGTTATGTAACAGTACAGTGCTAACTCGAATTCTCTGCAGAGCTAGATGCTTAGAGTCATTCTGGGACTTGAGTTTCTGTTATAAACAGAGCTTCTTTCCCATGCCAAACACTTTGTATTCAGAGGTGAATCTACAGCAATTCGTGACCGAAAGTATAACTCAGTGCCAATTGCCTTCGGTTTTCTTCTTTCCCTTTCTGCTTTTTCACCTTGCAGCACTGGTCTAAAGACAGCTGTTACTAAAGGAAGTAATAACTTAAACTGTGGCTGTTAATTTATTTCCTTTTCCCATCTTTCTCTAAGATCTCCCTTATAGGGAAAGAAGAAATGGGTTAAAATTAGGTCAACCTTTTAATGTATTTATTAAGCTCATTAAATTTGGTTGACAAATCTTTATTTCATTTCACCCCAGAATTTCTGTGGTGACTATGATCTTGATTTCATTTTACTTGAGGAATTGCTCAGCTGCATGTATCACACCATGTTTTTGACCTATTTAGTCCAGAGGATTAAGAAGTGAGAATGAAATAATCATGCAGTCTGTCATTCCCTTGCTGACAGTGTCTGTGAAGCACAGATAATGCTATTGATTGTGATCTTTCTGATGAAACACAAACGTATGAAGAAAGAGGAGTAAGTTAGATCTCTTATATCCTTACACCCCTTTCTGAATCCTGACCATACATACATGGCTGAACTGGATGTGACTTGGATCCTGTTTTAGGAAAACTGTATGGCTGAGGAAGCAGCCCTTCAGAGCCCTGCACATAAAATCGTTCTAGAAGACTTAAAGATGCTGAATATGAAAGCTCCTTAGCTGCTGTAAATAGAAGAAAAGTAGGTACTCAGGAGGGCAGGTTAAGCCTGCTGCTGTATAGAAAGCACTCCAGAAGGTCGGGCTGTTTTTGTCTAATCCCTTTAAGATTCTCATGAGTCACCCCAGCTGGAAGCTGCAGTCGTGACTGCTAAATGACAAAGAAGGAGTAGTTGGTGGATCTGTCTCCTTGGAGACACTCAGCTCTGGAGTTTACACAGAAAGTTCTACTCCACTGCAGAAACAAAAAACATTTCAGGAGCTCCTATGTATCTTCAGCCTAATGAGCTTGTTTTTGGAATCCGCAGGGGACATTCCCAACAGTGCTAATGACCTAGAAAGCAAACGGAGAATTGGGCAGTACAAACAGATGCACGTGAACTTCCCCTGGGACCTGGTGTTATCTGGATTTTATTGCATGGTTTTCACGTGATGAGCCTTTATTTCAGTTGAGGTCTACTGCAGCAGACTGTGCACTCAGCCCCTGTGATTACTGGACCATATCTGGCTCTCGCTGGTGAATAGTTGGCTATTTACCAGTGTTTGGGTGTTAATTCAATCCTTCTGAATATGTGCTCTGTTAATAGGGCAAATAATTGTGTAAAAGTAAGTCTTTTTCACCTGAGCAAGCGTGGAACTTGACAGCTGGACTATCATAGAAGCTCTAGCTGAACATGCTTTCCAAGATGTGGGGAAAAATGGATGAAAATGGCTTTGGAAACTTGGGCTGTAGCAATTGCAAAACTACAGGAAAACATTATTGGATTATTATCCTGCTTTACACCTGGTCATGAAATCTAGTGACACACAAGGGTAGTTCTGTAGTTTGTGGCATCCTTTGGAGTCTTGCTATGAACTCTTTTGAATGCCCTCAAAACCAGAACAGTTACTCTGAACTACGTGGGGGAGCAGTAGAAGGGTGCAGCATTCAACTTCCACTGGGAAAAAGTGACTAATTGTGAAAGGGGAAAGAGTGCTGGTGGTTTTAAATTTTTCGTGCCTCTATTCAGGCAACCGACTCCTAAACTGCTTAAGTTTCCTGGATACAGAGAATGACAAAAGTATTCTTTGTTCTTCAGTCAATTAGAATTGGATTCTCTGTGAAACTATGAAGTTCAATTCCTTTCAGCTTTCAAAAATGGAAATTGTACCCTTCTGTCATACGACACGCATTCGCCTGCAGTGCACTGAAGTCTTACAGCACAGTGGTCTTTATTCAGCAGTGTATAATTCTGCTAATTTTCTTATAATTCTTTTGTGCCGTTGTGAACTTACTAGTTTTCAAACTAACTGATTGTCTGCCAGAATAAGAGTAACTTTTAACCTAAATACTACCTTTTTTTTCTCTGTTTGCTTTTATTTTAAGGTCAATTCTGGAAAAAGAAGGACCAAGGTCACTCTTCCGAGGTCTGGGTCCAAACTTGGTTGGAGTTGCACCATCGAGGTAAATAGTTAAGCTGTTGCCAAAAAGCACATTTAAAGCATCAACCCAAACATTGCAGCCCGTTTGCGATATAGAAGAATAGGTCATAAAATTATCCCATCCATAAACTGCTTTGCAAAGCATCAGACTGCATAGCTTTCATGTCAACAAATAATTCTAAAAATCATCCTTACACTTGTATAGCACTGACTTTCACTTACATGTATCAGTAACTAATGCATTTAGTACCTGTTTCTAGTCAATATTCATATTCTCTTCTTAAAAGGATGGAATACTATGAAAGTCAGTACTGTTTTTTCTAACAATGAAGCCTCAGTTTGTCATTTTTTGACTTCTGTAAACTTCTGTATGTGTGTCTTAGCTGGTTGTTGTGATCTGTGCTTTCTGTTATCAGTGGAACTTTGTTCATGATGCTATCCTCAAAAAAATAATTAGGAGGGGGGAATATTTTAATGTATTACTACAAGTGTGTGAAACTGCTTTTAGTTTAAGTCCAGGGTTAAGTGCTGCCAAGGCAACTATAGCTCTGACCAAATGTAGGGAAAACAGAGGCTCAGAGTGGGATGTTACAGTCCCAAGGGTACAAAATGTATTAAATGCCAGGGTTGGCATTAATATCCAGTCTAACTTGCTTTAACAAAACCACGTTGCTTCACATCACAGGCTTGGTATGAAAGTAAGATCTTTCTACCCTGTGGGTGTCGAGTCAGATAGTGGCACCTTAGAGCAAAAAAGCTTGTATTCCTGCAGATGGACACATCATACAGAGGCCCCTTTTTAGAGAGTCCTCTTTTTTCTAGAGGAGGTAATACTGTAATGTACCTAACTTGATGTCATGTGTATTATTGCTTTTCTTCTGTTCTTTCTTTGTTTTTCCACAGAGCTGTCTACTTTGCGTGCTACTCCAAAGCCAAAGAGCGATTTAATGGCATTTTTGTACCCAACAGCAACATTGTGCATGTCTGTTCTGCAGGTTCTGCAGGTACGTGTTTGCAGTTCACTTTCCATATAGTCTGCAGCAATACTCCAGCATTTGGTCCCTTAGCAGTACCTGCCATGCTTGTGTTGGTGTCTGCATGGCTCTGAGATGCACCTTAATTTTTTGAAGTATGTATTCCAAGCTGTTATCAATACAAGACTTGTTCTCAGTAGCTAGAAAATGAATGGAGGTTATCATTAAGATAGGGCCTGGACTTTCAGTCTGTCAGTACAGGCTAATAGATAATTCCTGACTGGGGTCTGTGAATAATTGTGACATCTGTACAAGTACAGGCTTATAGATCCAGAAAACATTGGTATAGAGGATCTACTTTCTAGGAAATATATCCAGCAATCATCTCCATACAAGGGTGAGATGAGGAGATGTAACTGAGAGTGTGGAACAACAGTATGTATAAGGTGTTCTTAATGAGCCAAAGTTCAGAGACTATAAATAAAATCTGTGAGTCTGGAAACATCTCGTTCTCTCACAAACAGACAGGAGTGCTTGGCAGGATTGCTTTGGAGACTGTTAAGGAACACTCTGAGGAGTTTAAATTGGTGTTTCATAACACTACTAAAAAGGGGTAAATTTGTTCTTCTTAGCACCTAGTTTGAATAACCACCTATCTCTGCTATCTAAAGTTTGTAGCAAAGTTGTTGCACGTGTTTGTGCCAACCCACCAATTGCCAATGCAGTCATACAGTCCTACTCTGTTGGCACAGTGCTTTCTGTAGGTAAAGTGTCCTTGTGAATAAGTTATGGCAGTGCTATTTATTGATTTAAACTTGTGTGGTTTGGCCAAGTTTAGCATTGAGGAAGGGTTTTAGGAATTGCTGGAGCCAATGAAACTGATAGAAACACATGCTTGAATGTCTTTCTGATTGAAGACTTTCAGTAAGAACATTGTAGAACCATGTGCCAGGTGCTACAGCTACAGAACTGTGAGTAGTGGCATGACCTGATGCTCACCTCTAAAGGACAGGGACCCTTTCAGTGCTAGTGAAATATTCTAACATCAGCTTTTGGGGGAAGCCAGAGATAGACTCCACAGAGCTCCATCCCAGAGTTTGCTAGCTCTTGGCTTACCTTGTTTGCAGAGGAGCTGTTTTAATGTTCGATGCTTCGTAATGTTTCTGAATTCTTCTTTGCAAGTGAGAATAAACTTTTATTCCAATCAAAATGCTATAAGAATATTTCTGAACAGTTTAAAGCAAAAGTTAATAGACATCAGCAAACCTTTGATACTGCTTTAGCCAAATTATTTTGACTTGTTGTATTTTTTTCCTCCCAGGATAAGGAAATAGCCTGTTCTTATTGGAAGAATACTGCAAAACAGCTCCACTAATTCAAGTGTCAGTCAGCAGAGTGATCATTAAAAATGTTTGCCAGACTGACCCCATAGCTGTGGGTGGATTCAGTTGATGAGGTAGCTCAGTGGCACCACCTAGAGCCTTGGGGAAAGCAAGACACTAATACATGCATGTTTTCCCTGTCTATTTTTGTAAAACCCAGTCAGTAAGTAAGCTGTCTTGCCTACAGCGTTGTTTAGAAACATGAAGTACGTAGGTGCAGAAAGAAAAGAGCCCTTAAGGCCATTGACTGATGCCTTCTGGAGCTTTCTTAACACAAGATAGTTCTCTGGCTGGAGACAGATTAGAAGCTACACACCTGTATGTTGTCTGAAACCCCTGCAGCTGGTAACTAGAACTGTCACTGCACAGTGTGTATAGTTCATTTAGATAGTTCATTTCATATAGTTCACTTGCTTGAATTGTGTGGACTGCCTGAATTCAGTTGTACTTCTGTTTTTCTTTCCACTTTTTCAGCCTTTATCACAAATACCCTGATGAATCCTATATGGATGGTGAAAACCAGAATGCAACTGGAACGGAAGTAAGTAACTGAAGGAGATGGGATGCTGCTAAATGGCTAAGGGAGCCTCTGGAAAACTCTGAACATCTTAGATGTTTTTTTCTGATAGCTGTTTAGACTTTGGTAGATCTTGCCTTATTTCCCCAGTTCTCACTTTCATCTTTGAAGCTACCATCCTGGTCATGCTGGATGTTTAGGTTTTGGGTGTTGGGTTAATCTGATTCACAGCTTCTATAGAGGGATGTGGAATTTGCCTCCAGCCTGTGTTAGATTCAGGTTTTGGTTCCACTGTAAAATTCCAGTAAATTTAGATACAGCATTAATTTGCCCTCAGATCCTGCTTTAAAAAGTCTTCTGAACCTCAGGGGTTGGTGTTGAGGCTCAATACATCAGTGACTGAAGTGCTCTGAATGAGCACTAATAGAGACTGCGGAAAGGTCAGGGGAGCCCACGTGGGGAGCCAAACGTGGCTCACAGTCCTTGTCCCACTTGGCAACACCCCTTGTGCTGGCCCTAGACCATACAGACACATGTATTACAGCTGCACACTGAGGCTGCTGATACACAGTTAAACAGCTCTAAGCAGAGTGATGTTTTTTAAATTCTAATGAAGCAGGATTTGTTTAATTTCATATAAAGTTCCAGAGGCAGCAAGAATCTGTTGCAGTGGTTTAATGTTCTCATACTCCCTTCAGCATTGTGTCACGGTTAACCATAGCTCCTGAAGGCAGAGGGGGAATTGGGCACTAATATCTTCCAGTTGGGTGATTCATGGTCACTGGTGGATATTGAAGCAATGAGGGATTCAGGTAATAAAGTGACTCGTTAGAATGGAAATTCTTTCCTGCAAGGATGTCTTATGTGAAATAAGCAAGATCCTTTAAGACACCATCACTTATAAATAATTTATAAGCCTCAATTCCAGCACTTCACAGGGTGTCACCTTTGAGCAGAATGCTGCCTTGTTAAAATGAAAGACTGTTTCTCGTGTGGGAGACTTATGTATCTTGGTCTGCTGAAGGTATCTTTAAGTGGAATTAGTAGTGTAATGTAAAACAGTGTCTCTTCAGTACTTATTGTCTTTTAAAGCACTGATGTGAACTGTCACAGACTAGTTAGAGCTGGAGCTGTAAGAATTATTACATGTATGTACGAATTTGCAGAGCCAAGTGTGGATTCTCAGCATAACAGTCCTGCTCCACACAGCTTTCTTAGAAGATTTTTGAAGTAAAACTTGTTAGAGAACCATTCTGTAGTTCTGAAAAGTATTGAAAGCCATCAGGTTTTTTTGTTGTTGTTTGTTTCAACCTTTATTCTCATTCTGGGCTCATTATATTTTCTGTGTTGTTGTTGTTGTTTGTAGAGTCAGAGGTTCAAAACCAATGAATGCTCTGCAGTGTGCTAGATACGTGTACCAGATGGAAGGTATCCGTGGTTTTTATAGAGGATTGACTGCCTCCTATGCTGGGATTTCTGAGACCATTATCTGCTTTGCTATTTATGAAAGTTTAAAAAAGCACTTAAAAGAAGTCCAGCTGCCCTCCTCTTCTTCTAACGGAACTGAAAGGAGCTCCACAAACTTCTTTGGACTGATGTTTGCTGCTGCTGTTTCCAAGGGCTGTGCCTCTTGTATTGCTTATCCACATGGTATGTTAACTTTTCCACTTGTGACTGCAGAACAGCTGTTGCCTCCAATGCAAGGCAAACAATTAGTTTTATGCTTGTGAAATTCCTGTCTGTTCAAACGGCCTGTGCGTGTTACTGTGGCATGTGCATGTGCACTGAGATTTTTAGTACTGTTCTTATTATTCCTGCCTAGCTATGTAGTCACTAGCATTTCCTCATTTCAAAGCTACTCCAAAAAAAGCTGAGTGCCTGTTGCATCCATTCTCACTAGTAGCCTCATTTATATGAGTCTCAACTGTTTTTAGAAGCTTTTTATACATTTAATTTATATGCAGACTGAATAATAGTGTTGTGTGGTATTTGGAAGTTATTAAGTATTTAGAAGAATAAATAGGTGAATAAATAAGTGAAGGTTTCTGATTATCTGAATTTGTATCTGAAGTAATACAGACTCAGAAGAGGGTGCATGCATGCAAATAGGGGGGTGGGAAGCACTCAGTGGGTAAAGAGTGGTGTTTCTGGAGAAACCAGTGAGTGTCATTGTGGTTTTATAGAGCAGTACTGGCTATGTGAGTATCAGTGAAGTGTTTCATTTTGTAGCAGCTTGACCAAGCAAATAATCCATTTTTTCTACATGGAAGGGCTCCCCTCTTTAACATTCTTCTTGCCTAAAGGACAAAGCAGGCGGGATTTCACGTCTGAAAGCCCTGGCTAGCAGGCAATGGGTGCAGGGAAGTTTTCTTTTTTGATCTTGGCACGTTTCAGGGATGTGTAAGTCTTGTTAACCTTGGGCTCTTGTTTTACTTTTCTGCAGAGGTCATACGGACACGGCTGCGAGAAGAAGGCACTAAGTACAAGGCCTTCATTCAGACAGCACGGCTGGTAGCACGTGAGGAAGGCTACCTCGCCTTCTACAGAGGACTTTTTGCCCAGCTCATCCGGCAGATACCAAACACAGCCATTGTGTTGTCCACTTACGAGTTAATTGTGTATCTGTTAGAAGACCGTGCAAAGTAGCAGAGCCAAGACTGCTGTTACTGACTGCAGACCAATTTCTTCGTTGAACAAACAGTCCTTAATGACTGACGCAGGTTGCATTGTTGGTGGAAGAACTGCAAGTCTGTGATCACCTGCTGAATGTTTTCCTTTTGGATTCATGCTTTCTGAAAGGTTTTGAGTCATTAACGTTAATAGTTAATTATAACTTTTTTTTAACTTAATGATAATTAAGCAGCTACTAAATTAAATTACACTATTTAATTTAAGTATATGTTTGTCCTTTTTCCTTAAGCACAGCCATTGTGGTCAAGGAATGTACCTCATACCATCAAGTGGTCTCTTGGACTGATGTTCATTAAACTGTATTAAAACTGAAGAACTGGCTTGGAATTTTGAAACTTAGTCTTCCTTCCACTACAGTCGTATCATCTTTTAGCACTAAAGTAAGCTTATGTCCAGATAACTTTGAGAGGTCTTCTAGTTTATTTGTGGTACATCACCTCTTGCTGTGCAAACATTCTGCAGCGTTCAAGAGGCACACCAGAATCTGTTAGAAAAGCCACTTACACTGGTAACATTTGCAAAATAAGATTTTGAAGTGGGAAGCTCTTCAGTTAAATGGCCTCAGTTACAGCACTGTGCATCTGTGCACCAGTGTTTGCAGACTGACCTGTCCTAACTGCTTTTAGACCTTGCTTTTGTGAATGGCTGAGAGCATAAGGACAGTCAGTGTTCGAGGCATGGCCACCCTGTAGAAATTCCATGAGATGTGCTACCTTGGTCGTGTATCCTGACCTCAGCCTTTTTCTACTGCGGAGCTGTTTTTTGTGCTCTTCAATGCTGGGGACCTGGAAAGTAGAAGAGAGGATAAGATAGGTCTTAAGTACGACAATCTTTGAATGCAGTTCTGGATTCTGCTTTACAGTAAGACATTCAGGAATAAATCCCTCTTTATTTGATGTCTTTGTAGAGCAGCAGTAGTGGAACTGAGATAGTCTGTTATCTCATGGTCATGTCGCTGGAGTTAGCACCAAAAAGCCACAAAGCCTGTGTAGATATTTTCTTTATCACTATTTGATTTCTTAGAGAATGAAATAAGAAGGATCTGCCAGACTTGTGCAACAGTGCTACGTTTCACATTAATACAGTATCTACCCATCCCCCTCCAAAAACACAATATTGAAGGGGAACTCTTCAACGCTACTCATGATACAGTTCTTACCTTTCGGTTATAAATAAAATATCCTAGAGTTGATCTGATTGGCCCTCTCATGAACATTAATTTCAGTAATTTAATTTCAGTAATACCTTTACTGCTTGTGTTGCAGTAGTAACTTGTGATTAAAAGATAGTCTGCATAATAATTCCCCAGACAGCAGGATAAAATATTTTAGAACTTAAATAAGATCTGTGTTTTGCTTTGGTTACTCTGTGCTCTCCTATTCATTAGTGTCATTTGCTTTGACAGCTGAAACAAACACTGCAGCATTTGAGCCCAGCTTCAGTCTTCCCTGCTGCTGAACAGAACAATAAGCTTCTCATGATCTGAGCAGGTGTTGAGCTCTTGAGCATAAGCAAATGTTCATGGACATCTTTGACTTCAAGGAGCACATACAGCAGAGATGTTTTTCGGACTTGGAAGGATCATGCAAAGCATTAAGAAACAGCCTGTTAGTGAGTAGGGTTGTCTTTTGTAAGAGAAAGCTTTCAGGTTAATATTTGATTGCAGAAATACAATGGATTCAAACCTAGCTGGTGACTGGTACTTGATGTCATATTTGACATCAGTGTGATGGAGGAGCACAGTACAAGTGATAGAATGTCTGTGTGCCTCATTATGAGGCAAAACAGTGCAAAAATAGCTGATTTCTATTATGTTTCACTGAAAAGAACATATCATGTTACCCTTAAGCTAAAATAAGAAACAGTTGAGTAACTAAAAACTGACATGGAGATGATGCCATCTTTAATGGAGATGATGAGCAGTGAAAGCTTTAGTCTCTCTCTAGATGTCAAAACTGTCACACAGTGCTGTTTCTATTTTTAAGAACCAGGACACTTGTGCTGCTGCTCTGAAACTTCTGAGGTTTGCTTTCTTGAATTAGTATTCCTGTGCAGGCACAGCACTCTGGCTCTCTCAGAGTTAGTCACATGTGTAGACTGCTATTATCCAAGAATGGGGGAACTAAATGATACTGCACAGGGGTTTGGGACTTAGAGAAAGTGAGTAGGATTTTGCTTCAGCTCGTTCTGGTGGGAAAAGAGGAATTCTGGATTTTTATAGTTGTTCTTTAAGCTGTACTGCTAGCTGTGACAAAATTAGTCTTAATTTGCTGGAGCAGAGCAGGCAACCAGGACTAAGTCAGTTCCTATTCATAAACGAGCAGTTAAATTGAAATTGAAAGCATGTTGCTGCAATAATGAGCTCCTCAGGTTGGTTATTTTAACTTTGGAAACATTCTTTTGTTTTTTGAAGCTGTAGACAATCTTCCCAAAAACCTAATGCTAAAAGACTTCGTGCCTTCCTTTGGCCAACCATGGTTGCCTGGACATTCCTCAGAATTATCTGTTTACTGACTGTTGTGATGCTTCTTGTATTGTGATTGTGCCCCTTGTCAGCATTTATAATTACTTTTGCAGAAGTTCTTATTAGTTCCTTTAAGAAGGAAACTTTTGGTAAACAATGCATCTATGGTTGGACTGATAATACAGATACAGTCAGTAGGAAGGGAGGGCCTTCTGCAGAAAGAATAGACAAGCCTTTGAGTGCAGAAGGCTTGGAGTTCCTGCAGAAAGACTTGATGTGCCAAATGACTGGGTTGCACTTCCTCCTTCATTTGGTCTTATAAAACAGTCCCTAAATAATTCAGCTAAACAATGGAAGAAAGATGAAAAAAATTGCATCCCTCTCCCATTTATCAAGAGGAAATAGTCACTGTTTATCCCATATTCCATATAATTAATTCCCATGCATAAGTGTGTGGAGATAGAAATGAGGTTAAGATCCCAACCACGCTTAAGCTTAGAAGCAGAGGTTATTTGCAGCATAGCATTTGTCTGTGATGAGCTTTTCCTTTGCAATTAAACAGCTGAACTCAGTTCTAAACTTCTGCTCAGTTTTAGCTTTTTAAAAACAGTGTTGGCACAACTTGGTTTGCCCACATTTTAAGCTTTTTTATTGGTTGCACTGAAGAGCTTTTTTGTTTGTTTTCTTTAACCAGGAAAACAGCTGTGCAGTCTGAGGCAGGATCAATCTCATACCTCTTACCTTCATGTAAAAGCAGGGCATGATTGTCAAGGCATCTTCTAGTTCTGTAAGAACAGTGACTCCCATCTGGATGTGCTGAGAGGGGCAGAGCTGAAACAGGTATGGGTTACTTTGCTTTCTAGGGGAGAGCTGGGTGAGCCTGACTGGAAAACTGCTCGCATCAGACTGAGGGTCTTCCCGTGAAGCCATAGTACCTGTCTAACAAGACAGAGGAAAGCCTACAGTAGCAGTTCTCAACTGCTGGCTTACAGGCAGCAAACTGCTTGCACAGCCCCTCCAGCTGCTGCTCGACTTGCCACAGTGTGCCTTGGCTGAAGGGATCTGTGATTTGCAGCGTGTTGCTTGCAGGGTAGCACGGAAGGGAGCTCAGATCGGCAAGAAGGGGAGAGAGTGGAAGGGCTTTGTGTTTTCCTGAAGGGGGCGGCTCCGTCTCGTAAAGAGCTTATTCACAGAACGGCCAGGGTTGGAAGGGACCTCAAAGATCACAAATCTCCAACCCCCTGCAACATGCAGGGCCACGAACCTCCCCGTTTCATACCAGCCCAGGCTGCCCAGGGCTCCATCCAACCTGGCCTTGAACACCTCCAGAGATGGACGGGGCATCCACAGCCTCTGTGGGCAGCTGTTCCAGCACCTCACTGTTCTCTGTCAAGAATTTCCCCCTGACATCCAACCTAAATCCTCCCTCCTTTAACTTAAAACCATTTCCCCTTGTCCTGCAGCTATCAACCCTTTCAATTTTTCTATCGGTTTCGCTTTCATAATTCTCTCAGCCACTATTTTACTTTCCTTGTCCCCCTCAAAACCACGTGTCGACGTAAATGGCAACGTTCCCGTAAGCTCCCTGCTTTCCACCGTGCGCGAGAGGCCCTGGGAGAGACGATCCTTCCTTTTGGAAGCCTTTCTCCAGGCCTGGGCCTGCAGCCGGGCCGAGCTGCTGCTGCCAGAGCCTCCCTGCAGAGGGTGCTCGCTGCGGCACGCCCGGCGCCTCGGCAGCACCGCGTGTCAACGTAGGAAGAGAAAAAAGAGCAGAGCGGGCAGCGCGCAGCCCTGGCGCAGGGCCAGGCACGACGGCCCCGCCGCCCCCCGGAACGGCCGGCAGCCCGGCGGCCGCCCCCGCCTCCGCGGCCACGATCTCGGCCTTTGCGGCGCTGACTCACGGCGCCGCCGCCGCACGACTCCGGCCTTTCACGCCGCGCCGTGAGTCACGGCTCCCGCCCCCGGGCGGCAAGGAGGGGCGGAGCGGCGGCGGCGGGGGGGCGGCCGAACCGCGTACAAAGCGGCGCCGCCGAGGTCACGGCGCCGGTGGTGGCGGCGGCGGCGGCGGCGGGGGAGCGGCATGGACGGAGCCGGGGCGCTGCTGGCCCGCTGCCCCGCCGCCGGGCTGGGCGTCACGGTGTGCGCCGCCGCCGCCGGGCTGCTGCTGTACCGCATAGCGCGGAGGTACGGGCCGGATCGGAGGGAGCGGCGGGCGGCGGCCGGATGAAGGCCCGGCGGCGGGAAGGATCCGCGCGGGGCGGCGGCGCGAGGGCCTCGTGGGCCGGGGAGGCGGCGGGAGGGGGAGCTGGGAAGAGGGAAAGAGGTTCCGCGTACCCGAGGCTCTGCCCGGTGAGGGGCTGGGCGTGTTTCCCGCGTTCCCGGGAATCGCTCCGTGTCTTTGTGTCCCAAGGAGTCGGCTGGGTGGGAGCCGCACTTTAAAAAATACTCCGAACGTCTTTCCTTCCTGCGGGACGTAGGATGTGTCGCAAGGATCGCCGGAGTCCCGGCGTTGGGTTTGGTTGTTAACGTGCTTCTTGGCGCTCGGGACGAGGAGAGCGGTTTGCTTCCTGTGGGAAGGTGTGATCGCTGTAGGGAGCAGAGCGCTGTGCCGTCCTGCGGGTTGGGAAGTCAGAATTATTTAGCGACCGCAGTTCTGTAGGCATTTTGTTCTGATATGCGTGCAGTGTTTCTGACCTTAGGACAAAATTAAACAGATCGGTTAAAGCCGAAGTTTGAAAAGCATCTGGAAGGAGTTCAGGGTGCGGGTTGCATGAAAGGTGTAGAGCTTAATTTTGCAGACTGTAATCTGGCACGGTCAGAATATGGGAATATACAGAACAAGAGGCATGTTAGACTGTAACAGAGCGGGCTGTTCATCAGCTGAGTGCTGGGGTAAAAGAAGGCCTCACAGGCTCGTGGTGTGTCAGGTTTATGCTTCAAAACAGAAGCATGCTTCTATATCCACAGCAAAACCCTTCAGGTCTGCTCCATTGTGTTTTCAGTTTATATGACCGCATACAGCATCAGTGCTCTGTCAGGCTGTACGCAGGTATTGGTGTATTTAGTAAAGAGTGGCCTAAAGCAATCCGAAGTGAAGCAGGTAGCTGGTTTTGAGCCTGTTGACTCTGATGTGCCTTCGAGGCAAGAGGTGGAATTTGTGCTTAAGTTTGTCAAAATGTCTCTGGAATGGGAAGCATTTCTTACCAGGTCCTTGTCGAGCTGTAAATAGTTCTGTCATGTGATGCTGATAATTCTTTAGGGCTCTGCATTTGTTTTTTCAATCCCATTCCAGAGTTACTTTTTTGCCTTAGTTAAACGAGTTCTCCAGAGTCAGTAAGGTAGCAGCTTAATAGGAGATGTGATGTTGCTTTTGCTGTTAGTGCAGTTTGGTTCCATTTTCAGAGCAAGTAAATACTATATAGGTAAGCACAAGGTGACTTTTCTGCAACTGCTTCTGCTCCCATAGAAAGGGAAATAAAATAAATCTGAACAGTTTAGTGCAAAGCAGTGCTGCCATAACTGTTAACATGTAGAGTTACACTGCGGTAACTGTGGCAGCATCCTACAGGGTTGCTTTTTTTACCAAGGCAGGAAAGGAGTTGATATATACTCAGATAAGCAGGGCAGCTCCTTAAGGTTTACAAGTTTGGGCCTGAAAGAAAAATTCTGATGTGTTTGTGGTCTTCCTTTGAGATCACAGCGTTGCTACTGGCTTCTTAGGGGTTCTTGGAAGTCCTTTGCTGAGTTCAGACCTGCAACTGTAGTCATTTTTCCTTCATTTTTTGTGCCCCTCCTGATTGTTGGCTACTGACTTATTGCCAGAACCAATAGAGAGTACCTTGTGAGGGACTCTTTTCTGGGACTGTTCTGGTCAGTGGTGGCAGAAGCTGCTCATAGGAACCATCACTAGGATGCCTGCTGGAATCCAGACAGCTGGGATGCTTTTTTCAGAAGGGGTCAGCCCTGGAAGACCCCTTTTGACAGCACAGATTGGAATTGCAGCAGGTCAGTGAGTGCCACCCAGAAGCTGAGCTTCCCTGAGTGAGCTGAACTCAGCATCAGGTTCATTGATGCAAAAACCCTATGCATAGAAAACAGTCCAAACCTGGCAATTTTTCCACCTTGTTAAGGTGTGTGTGCTACTAGATTTAAAGCTGGTACAGCAAACGTGCAGTAATTCAATTGCTGTTTGCAGCTCACATTTAACTTTGCAGGGTGGCTCTTTTGTCCAGGGAAGCTGATTCACATTAATGCAGTGTTAGAATATAAACTCCTTACAGGTGGTTTTCCTGCTGCTCTGTAAAAAATTGAGCACAGGTAGATTTTTATATAGGTTTTGCACTGCCTGTCTTCTCATAACGATGTCTGACTTCAGAAGCTCTGGTTTATGTTGTTCAGTGAAGGTGTGGGTAGTTGAACATCTTTCAGTCTGTATTTGAGAGTCGCGCTTTTTTTTTGTTGCTGTTGTTCAAGTCCTGCCCGGTTGCTAGAAAATTAGCACCCCACCTATGTGTTCTTGCCTCAGATGACCTTTTTTCTTCTTTCTGTAACCAGACTTTTAAAATTATTTTTATTTTTTTCCTCACGTTTCTATGGCAACAGATTACAGCCTTACAAAAGGAAGGATTATTGCTTTTTATCCTAAATAATCTAGGATGTAGCAACTTCTTTTGCATACGTTGTGTGAGTGAATGGCAGCTATTTAACCCTTGGTTGCACAACCTTAACTCCAAGCATGAGAAGAGGAATCCTCTTTGGTAAAGATGGAAGGGTCTTGAGTATATTAACAATTCAAATCCTGCTTTGCTACTTTTTTCTGCTTTCCACCTTTGTTATCCATGAATTTAGTGCTTCTGTCTGTTCCATCCTGTCACAGAAGAGGGAAGTAGAGGCTGAAGTACAGCATCTCTTCTTTTCACCAGTGCCAGAGGATGGATCAACAGAGAGGGACTGAGGCATTTTGCTCCAGTGCCTCTATTAGTTCAAGGAGCTGTGCTGTGACCTACATCTGAGGATGGAATTTAGGTTGTGCTTGTTGTCGAAGTCTATGCTCAAGGCACAGTAGGATTTGTACTAGGCTAGCATGCTAAATCCTTTGCATTATGCCTTGACAGCTTTTAACTTAAGGTAGTGGGATGAAACTGGCACCACGAGGTGTTGCAGTCCATCCATTGCCTGGCTTTTTTACCTGGATCTTCAGTAGTGACAGCTCAAGGGTAATGTGGACTAGCCACTTAATTTTCTGTGTTTCTTTTTTCTTCTTTCTCATGCCTGTCAGCTTCAGTGGTTGTATTTTTATCTCAGATTGCTTACTGTTTTGAACTCCCTTGGCAATCAAGCAAAAAATTAAGTGGAGAACATTGATCTTAGGAGGGGCGTGGGAGTGTACATCTATTTTGAGAAGAGAATCTGTCACCCTAGTAGCTCCAGCCATTTCCTTTCAGCATCTGGCAGGGAATCCTCTGTGCACTCTTTGTGACTTTGCAGGCTTCTTTTTGGTGCTTTGTTTCAAGTTTATCCTTGTAATTCATACTTAAACAGGATGCTCAAGGATTTGATGTTTTACAAACCAAATTTCAAGACGAGGTCTATGGAAATGGGAGCTGGGAAGAATCTTAATGATAGGCATCCAGCTGCAAGGGTGATTGCTGTGATAAAAGCCTGTGTAACTAAGGGAGAGCCACCTGCCTGTTTGGTTGCAGGGTTCCACATCACATTTCTTCAGCATTCAGGTGTTTCTGTACAGAACGCTGCAAGAGCAGGGAATGTTTTAGAGGGCAAAGAGAAAGGAAGCTACTCCCAACCTGGGCATTTCAGCTCCTGCTGTTTGCTGTCAAGGTTCTCACTGAGCTGCCTTGCTCTGCTGATTTCAGTGCTGCTCTAGATGTTTGATGTTTGCCAGCAGCCCTGTCCCTTTGGGCACAGATCACTGTGTGGGGTCCTGTTGGGTTTTTTTTCTGACTGGGCCAACTTTTAGCAAACATGCATCTGTCACAGCGGTGTATTTATGTATGTGCCCTATATGGACACTCTCCTGTAAAAGCTGTCTGGCTCTCACAGCTTCACAGAGCTGGGCAGCAAATGGGGCAGGCAGCAGCTGGACCTGTCTGTCTGCACGGCCACCAAGGCCAGTCCCTGCTTGGGCTCTGCCTGAGCAGCTGCCCTCTCTTGGAGGTGTGATTGTGGCAGATTATGATTAAGTCCAGACAGCTGAGCTGTGTTGATGTGAAGCTTCCCCTTGGATATTGCTCCAGACTTGAAGACAAATGCAGAGCTTCTCGAGCAGACAGGCTCAAGGGCCAACGTACTGAAGTTTTTTGTTCAAACATTTGTCAGAACCTCTAATGGCACCATGTCACAGCTGTTTCTCTTGCAGTAACTGTTTAAAAACAACAACAACAAAACAACAAAAATCAAAACAAGGGGTTTATGGTCCAGATGATTAGATTGATCTTCATCTTTTCAGTTCCAGAACGTAAAAACTGGGGAAGGCCTGATGATTCCTCATTCCTTCTTTTTAGCTTGAGCTGTTAGAAGAAACAGCTAATTACAGTGCCTGCACCTTGGGCTAATTTGATAAGCACTTGTCCTTGAAAAATTCCATCACAATCAAGGCAGGTAGCACCGTAGCAGTGAGCTCACTTCCTAGGTTTCTGAATACCATCATACACAGTTTTTATGTGTATGATGTTCCCAGGATCTTGTATGTTGAGCAGATACTCTACTGAGCTCTTTGTGAATATGACTGCTGGTGATTATGAACATGACTTCTATTCCCAAATGTACCTCTGGAAAAGCTAGTGAAGTGGTTTATTCACAAGGTTGTTATTAAAGTTCTGGCATGTCCACCGTACTAGCACAAAGAGATATTAGCATCAGGCAGGAATTTATTTCTACTCTAATTGTTCTTTTCATTGCTAAAATAACTACTGTGAGTCAGACAGTCAAACATACTGTATAGGAAGGTTGGCTGTTATTCCAGGCTCTCTTACAGTTCCCTGTTTGAAAGCCTTTGCTTTCCTTCACATCAGATCTGATGCTGATACCTGACACGTTTCTGTTCCTAACAGGAAGAAGCCCACACATGTGACAGTGAACTGCTGGTTTTGTAATCAGGACACGGTGGTGCCATATGGGAATCGCAACTGCTGGGACTGCCCCAACTGCGAGCAGTACAACGGCTTCCAGGAGGTACAGTGATGAGCTGCCTGGAGGGTGGCTGGGGAGGTGCTCTTGGCTGAGTATCCAGCAGATTGGCAGCTGGTGGCTCTGTGCTGAGCACCTACAATCAGCTGCTCAGTACACTTGTTCACATTTGAGAGAGCATCTGTGTGCACGGGGATGTGCTGACGTGGAGTGGTGATGGCAAGGCTTTTTGCCTTTTGAAGCAGGGCAAAAAAGTTTGTCATTTTCACCAGTATCTCTGAAGATTTTTTTTTATTTTTTTTTTAATATGGAATGATTATTCTTTTGTATTTTGGAATAGATGAATTGTGTCACATAGGGTGTTAAATTACAAGGCCTTTCTTAAACCAAAAGCCAACAGCTGCTTACATTGGATGTATAGAACAGTGGATGAGGAGAAGATCTGAAGCATTTTTATCTCTTTTTCACTTTTATTTTTGTTACTTAGTTATGGAGTACAGAGCTTGGAGGATTTTGTTGTCAGCTAGAGAACACCTAGCTTTGTTTTGTACGATCTCACTTTTGTTTTTTCTCCTGGTTTCTTCTTGATTCTTTTCAGAATGGAGACTACAACAAGCCCATCCCTGCTCAGTACATGGAACACCTTAACCATGTTGTTTCAGGTGCTACAACTTTCTGTGATCCCACCAAACCACAGCAGTGGGTGAGCAGCCAAATTCTGCTTTGCAAGAAATGCAACAACCATCAAACTACGAAGATCAAACAGCTCGCTTCATTCTCACCGAGGGAGGAGGTGAGTCTTGGTTAGGGACTGGCATCATGGAAGAACGTTCATCCTTTGCTTTCCACGTGGCAGGGCCGTGTGTCTTTTGTGGCCCTTCATCTACAGAGTCATAGAGTGGCTTGGGTTGGAAGGGACCCAAAGGACCATCCAGTTCCAGCCCCTCTGCCATGTGCTTTGCTGGGGGCAAAGGCTAGTCTAGTTTTCTGTCTTATCATCTGTGTTCATGAGATGTGAACAAAAACAGCAGAACTGGCTATAGAAAAATTGGCCACAAATTGGGGATTCCCATAAGAACAACAGAAGCTTTCTGTGAGTGCTGTATGTGTCTCTTCTGATATATGGAGGCTTGGTGAGCTATGTGGGAAGCTGATTGTATGGCTTGCCTCCAGCTTAGTCATTCTTCAGATCTAGTTTCAGGACTTTTTCTGGAGTCTGGAAGCATGCCTCATTCATGTGTCACAAGTGAGCATAATGACTGATAAGGGATCTGCAGCGCTCACCTACCTGTTTGTTTTTTCCTATCATCAGGGCAAATATGATGAGGAGATTGAGGTGTATAAGCACCATCTGGAGCAGACCTACAAACTGTGTCGTCCATGCCAGGCTGCTGTGGAATATTACATAAAGCATCAGAATCGGCAGCTGCGGGCTCTGCTGCTCAGCCACCACTTCAAACGCCGTGAGACAGACAAGACCTATACTCAGGTATGTTGCAGGAGAGAGGAGGGAATTTAGGGGAAAGTACAGAAAAATGAGTGCCTCTGCACCTAAACTTATAGCTGGGGGATGTATCAGTGCTGGTGGCTGCCATGGGACTTTCTAAATTGGACCATGGGTGCTTAGCAGAAGTTTAGAAAGATGTGGAATAGTCTGCACAGATACTCCCTGTTGTTAATTTGATCTTTCTGTCTTGTTGGTGTCATTTAGGAGATTGCCTGAAATGCAATCATGAAAGAGTGGAATTGGAACGGTGGGACAGGCAGAAAAGGGGAGATAGGGAAGCTAAGTCATGAGTACAGTGCAGGAAACTACAGAATTCAGGAAAAAAGAAATAAGTATGATGGAAGGTGATCTATGACCTCTTTGGCTCAGTGCCCAGCAGACCTTGGCTTCTGCTTGTAGTTCTGTACTTTGCTACCCTACCACGTCCCATCCAGCATCAGTCCAGTACAGAGATGGACAAGGACAGAACTGTTCAGTAAACCATACAGTCTAAGTAAAGCACCATTTCAAAACCTTACTGCAATTTTTTTTTCAGCTTCTAACAAGAAGTTTTTCCCTTCCTCTGCAGAATTTGTGTTCATCTTCCTCCACTACTTCCATAACTACACCAGCTCAGGTGATATTTCTGCGGTTCTTGGCCTTCCTCAGCTGTGCATTCCTGGTTCTGTTGGCCTTGTATGGATCAGGCGACCCCTTCTCGCTCAATGCTGCAGTCCCTGCTCCTGTCTCTTCTAGTCCAGCATCTGTTCAGAACAGGACTGGCACCAGCTCACATGCAGACTTGGGAAATGACACTTCCATAACGGTGGCAGGCTGGCAGGAGCTGCTCCACATGCTCCCAGAACAGATGGTGGAGAACCTGAGCGCTGCATGGGATTACGGGAAGAATCATCAGATGGCAGTTGCTGTTCTTGGGTTGTTCACCTGCCTGCTAGCAATGTTCTTGGCTGGGCGGATCAGGTGGGTGTGCTCTTTACTTCTGTTCCAACTCAAGAAAAACTGCATTGGCAGTTTTGTCTTGACTCAGTGAGACATGGGGCAGCCCCAGAATGGCAAACGTAGCAATAGTACTGGTTGGCACTGTTCTCTGTGTTCTTCTTTGGGTTCTAGCAAGTTTAACAGCAGAGCTTACTTCTTTTCTATGCCTTGATTCGTTCCATTTAAGCTGGAATTACAGTGAATGGAAAGTTCCCAGTGCAACTGTGTCATCTGTTGGAGAGCAAAATCTGGTGGGGGTATTTAGCACAGCAGTGGGAAAGGCTGGTGGTGATACATCCCACAGCACATGGCCTGCTCAGCCTTTGAACTTTCCCCAGCTTCTCCTTTCCCACCCCTTCCTCACAGCTATGGGATGGGATTTGTTGAAGTTTCAGCTCTTACCTTGTATCTTCACTGCTTGTTTTTGTTTTTTTTTGACATTGCAGGCTCCGAAGAATTGATGCATTTGCTTCAGTCTTGTGGTTCATAGTGATGAGCCTGCATTTAGCTGAGAGGTACCTGAAGATGGAAACACCCAGCTGGCTAGATACGGCCAAATTTGGCACCACGTCCCTATGCTGCTTGGTGGGCTTCACTGCAGCAGTGGCAACGCGGAAATCAACGGGCCAGCGGAGATACCGGCCCCGAAGGTCAGAGCCAGAGCAGTGACCCTGGGGGAAGGAGGAAAAAAGCCTTATGAACTCTGTGCGACTGGTGCTTCTCTCTCCTCCTTTTATTTTCTCTCCCTTTTATTATTATTTTTTTTAACTAGAAAAGCAGTGAAGATCTTTCCTTCTTTTATATATTTATATATATATTTTTTCCTGCCATCCTTGCTTCCTGTGTTAGCTTCTTGGAGCATTCCCACTGCTGGTGCTAGCCAAGGAAGCTTCTCCTGCTGCATCCCTTCTCCCTTCCTTCTGAATCCTACGTCAGCAGTGCAAATATCCAACCTTCCCAAAGCCAGTTCTTCCAGCAACTGCTTCACAAACTGCTCCATAAATGCAGACTCCTTCCCATCCTGCTTCTCCAGCCAAAGAGATTCTGGCTTCTCCTGTCCTTCTGGTTCTTCTCACTGCCTGTCCATCCTTAGCCAGTCACAGAGGAATCCTCTTCCTTGATACTCAATGAGGCCTGGGCCACATTCAATTTCTCATGGTGCTGGTCGCTTTAATTTCAAACTGATGGAAACTTGCCTCTGGATTCTGAGTCCTCCTGGCGTGTGCTGTAGTAACGCTGCATGGTGTGTGGGCATGCAAGGAGGGGACATGTAGTCCATAACATTGTTCTTCTTGCCTTCCACTGTGTAGCATCACTTAACTGCATGCTGTCTTGCTCTGCCATTCTTCTAGGATTCCTATCTTAAATAAAAAGGAGTCCTGAAGTCCTTTTGACTGGAACTCCAATAATTTATTTTAAAGGGTGCTTTAAAAGGTTATGTAGCTCAGAGTGTCTTGGTTAGATATCTGAAAATATTTTAGGCTTAATTTTCAGCTCTACCAGTGGCTGTTGTTTTCTGTGCTAGTCTTCTTTGTTTGGGTTGTTTTCTTTTTTGTAAGAGGAGCCTCTGTGTAAAAGCACAACTGGATGAAGCTGTGCTCCTCTACTCCTGTAGCCTTAGGAAGAGAAGGTATACAGTATTGCAACGCTGTGCTGTGCTATATGGCTGACTTCTGCTGTATGTCACTGCTTATCCAGTTAATGTAATCCAGTTAACTTAAAAGTAACGCACAGTTCTTGAGAACACAGGAGGATATGGTGTAGTAAAGGGGGGGGAGCTTCTGCTGCAGGACCCGTAGCAATAGAAATGGATTATGTTTGTTACTGGAGGGAATGTGGGGTGTCTTAGTGGAAGTTGGCATTGGTACTAATGCACCGAAAGAACGGGGCCTGGAAATTGTAACTTCTGAATTGAGAGCCTAGCAGTCCTCTGCTGAAAGCTTGGATGGCTGGGTTACTGCATTCACAGAATGAAGCTTGAGCTTGTTGGGTCCTTGATGGGTAAGCAGTCTGATTATCTTGTGCATTTTTTTGTAAGGCACTCCACTGATTTTTCCCATCTGAATTCAGGTCTTGCAGTTGCAGGTGGGCTTTCTAGAGAAAACAGCATTGTCCCAGGAAATCTGCTATTATATTCAGAATAGCAGGCAGGACATGCCATGGTGATAGTCTGATGTGTTAGCTGGATGTCTTGATCTTCCTATGCATAAACTCTAAAATAATCAGAATGGAGCTCTCACTGTGAAGTTTCTGCATCTCCCACTGAAAGATCCAGATGCTCCTGGATACTGGAGATGCAGGTGAAATGCTAAGAACACTATTTAAGGAAACAAAATATGTTTCATAGCTTTCATAGTTATTGTTCTTCAAGCCAATATTCACTGTGAAAGCACAAATGTAGCACTAACAAAAGACTCTGTAGAGATCCGTTGGCAGTAAGCCAGGTGAGCTGAGTGTGTCATGGGCAGGTACAGCTCCTGGATGAAAGCCTTTGTGCCTGTAACATAGCAGCTGGCATTGGAAGGGGACACGGGAACCTATTTCCCATGTGTGCTCTCCTTTAGAAATAGTTTTAATGGTGCCTTCAAACAACTGCTGTATCCACCTCCAAGCCAGCACAACACCTTTCTCCATTCTGGTGCTCACAAACGATGCTGTTCAGGTGGCTGCTTATTTACATGTGCACAAAAGGGAACCAACATCTTCGGAGCCTGGTTCTGCCCTTCTGTTTCCTGGTGCTTTGCAATCCCCACCCAAAGGCTTTGTCTTCCAACTCCAAACTCTGGTTTTCCTTGTTCCAGTCTCAGGCTTCTAAAATGCTAAATAACAACTACTGTGTCTTATTTTCCATGAGGGCAATGGATATTTATTGAGTTTAGAGTTCCTCTAAAGTAAGTACTTACAAGGAGCCACGGGAGTTCATCAAAGCAGGAAAAAAAGCCTGAAATATGCACAGTCCTTAGTACTGACTTAGACTTCTGTAGTCGCTCTGGCTCCTTTTTCTCACTATTAGGAGATTTAGTAGGAAGTGTGCCTTAAAAATCTGGTGTCTGTACCAGACCACAGGCTCCTCTGTCCTGTCAGCTGGTGGAAGAAGGGAGCAGTATTAATAAAGACAGCAGTAGGCTGGTGAAAAGATAGGAATAGCAAACAACTGCATATATTTTTGTAGATAGATGGTTTACCTCTGTCTGCTCAGCCTTCCCTCCAGTGCAGAGATCACTGCAATGTTTTCAGACCTTGAAAAGTCCTTACTGCAACTGTCCTTCCAACACAATTTTCCTGCAGTCATCTTCTCTTCTGAGAGTCTCTTCAGGTGGACAAATCCACCTAATGAAATGGATGGTGGAACCAAATCCAGTGCCAGCTCTGTCATTCTCTAAACTACCTGCATGAAAGACCTAGATGACCTTATGTCCATTACTGAAATAAGACCTCTGGCCTTTTTTCTGCTCCCTTCTTTGTCTTCACTATTTCCAGTTTTTAAAATGAAATGTGGGAAGGTACTCATTTATATTAAGTTGTGATCATCTTGTGTGTTTGCATATACAACTTGAAGGTTCCTTCTAGCATGTGAGATTGCAAGCAGCTGGTCTGGCAGAGGTCAACAGTTTCCCCTTGCTGCTCTGCTGCTGGGTATATCCAAATAGTGGGAGGAACCATGCTTTTAGAAGAGGAGAAAAGGGTGAGGTGAGGGAAAGTAGCTGACAAGTTGTTGAGGTATGTGGGAATGGTCTCACTAACATCATGCCTGGTTTCTAATGGCAAGGTCCTTTTCTTTAGAAGGAATAAAATTAATCTGAATCTTCTTGCAGGGAAACTTGGTGGCAGCACCCAAAGGTGCTGGTCAGGCTCTTCAGAAATTTTACTTTCAGGGCTGTGTCAGGTCCTATTTCTTGTGGCCCATAAGTCTGAGAAGCTGTTCTCTTCTTTTTAGCAGAATGTTATTTTTTTCTTTCAATTTAAATATGCTCTGTATTTGCGCTCTGAGCTCTGGCACTTTTTACACTTATTCTGTTGTTTTACATCATTCTTCTGTGCCTGATCCTTTCTCTTACTCTCTTGCCTTTTTTCCCATGCAGTGGTATGATGGAATGGGGGGGAGCTGTGCCCAAAATCTCTTGAGCAGGCAGTAGAACTGGGGGAAGGAGTGGGGTTTATACCGTGAAGCCCAAATAATATTACTAAAAGAATATTTGAGGCAAGAACTCTTTGTCTTCACTTTATTCAAATTAATACAAGTGAAGTATGCTTACAGGTTGCAGTAATGTTGCATATCAGAACACCAGAAAACTGCTTCGTTCTGTGGCCAGCCTGTACAACTGAAGCCTTGGTCTCTGCGGTGCTTTCTTCACCTTACAATTGAAGAATTTTTGGACTCTTAATTGGAAAAACTTTTAAAGCAAAACAAAATAACAAAGCAGATGTTGGAGTGTGACTCCTCATGCCAAAGAAGCTGTCTTTGCTTCAGACTTGAGCTTATTTTCCCAGTATTTGGTGCCTGAGCAAGTTGGTGCAGCTGCTGCTTCTAAAAACGAAAAACCTCAAAGCGTTAGGAACAAATATGCAGCAATTGCATTTCTGGTCTCTTAGAAGTTCTCTTTTTGCCTTGCTTACATGTTTTGTTGGGCTGATGGAATAGGAGGAGAGGGAAGCAAGAAAGAAAAGGATGTTTGTTTTCCCAGTGGCTTATAAACTGCTAATATTAGATCTGTACCAGTTGTGTCCTTGGAGCTCCTCCTTAGACATTTAGGTCTGAAGAAGATGATTTTCAGTTATCAGTGTTTTACTGTTGACTCTTTCTGGAAAAAATAGAACTCTAGTTAAGGAAACTTGCTGCCTTTTCTGACACTGTTTCTACAGTACCTGATTTCAATGCCAAATAGACTCTTGTAAACAATATGCCATGCTGTAGCTTCTGTAAGGAAGGTGCTTTACCAATCTCATGTCCTGGCCTTGGGGTTCAGTTAAGAAATAGCTCAGCAGTTAGATATGCCATCTGACTGTGGGAGATTTCTTTCCCCTTCAGGCTCCAGCTGAAGGAAGTGCATGCCAGCAGCTCAGTCATTCTGGTGCAAGCCCCACATCTGAGCATGGTGTCACTGTCCTTGCAAGTCTGAGATGTTGATTTGCATGACACATTTCCTTCTGCTGAGGGAAATAATAGCTACCAAAGGGCTGGTAACATACAAAGAAACCACTGATAAGAAATCATCCAGAACCACTTGGTTGGTGCTTTGAGCCTCTTGTGTTCACTTGGAGGTATTTATATTTCGAGCTACAGAGAAACAGGTGGTAAGTAACCTGTGGTCACCAGATACAGCTCTGTTGCCTAAGGGTTCTCCCAGCCTTGCAGGCTAGAGGATGCCAACACCATATCTCAGCAGAATCAGAGGGTATTGGGCCCCCAAAGCCTCTCATTTTAGGTGCTGCTTTTTGACCCTGGCCTTATGCTGTTGTCTGAACCAGAGGATGGGGACTACAGAGTGGAGCTGAGCTGGTGAGGAACTCTTAGTACGTGCCTCACTTAAAATCAAGCCTGCTCCAGCCCAACATCGCTGACTCTCTTAGCTCGTATGGCGGCCGTGCCTGGCCTTCCAGCTCCAAAACACCTCGTGCCCTGCTCAGCAGAGTGAGATGCATAAAGGGCTCAAGGTGATTTCATTAAGTGCCTTTCTCTGGATGAACTTTCTGACAACACTACATTGCTCTGCTTCAGTGGAACTGTTGCAGCTGCAGCTTGGGACAGCAGTGCCTGCACGTCTGGCAGGCTCGTGCTTTTGTCCTGCATTTACCACCAGTGAGTGTGGGTGGGAATATGAGGGTACTTGGACTCTTGGATTTTCATTGACTCTGCAGACACTATGAGGGTTGAAGTGAGAACCCAAAGCTAGCACCTGAGTAAGTATCTCTGCTGCTGCTGCTTTTGGTCTTCCTGAAGCCCCCCCTGATATCTGTGCATGCCAACTGACCTCTTCCTGACCTTTTACAGTTTTAGGTACCCTATATTTATATTCCTTTCTTTCTAATGACTTCTCCTTTCCTACGTCTGTGTTTTGCATGCCCTAGTGAACTGAGCTTGGGTGTGTCAAAGGGTGAGGACAGGAGAGGAATGTAGAAATGGTGTAGTAGTGTTTTATTTTAACTTCAGTATTTTTTGAGTAAGCTGAAATGATGTGAAGCTAATAATCATGCTTAAATACTGTAGAAGTCATGTATGGATGTATTGTGGTCAAATTATTTATACTTATATAAACTGATCAAATTAATAGCTGGTTTCATTACTCCAGACTGACTCTGCTTGTGAAAGTGGGGAGCTGCAGAACATGGCTTTCAGTTTTTAAATAGCTGCCGTTGAACTTGTGTGATCTCATGTGTAAACTTGTCAGTTCTTTCAGGGTGTGCCATCACCTGCATGTGCACCTAAAGCTCCTTTGAGACTCAGCAAATGCTCTCACGTGAACGGGGCAGTACTCAGTCCTGAAGCATACCAGGAGTACCCTGTAAAGCCTCATATGGGACCAAACCTATCGAGTACGCAGGCAGGGAAGAGGTCCTCTGAACCTTCTAATTTTGCCAATGTCTGTGTTTTGCAGACATGGAATGTGCACACACCTTCGTGCCACCAGATTGGGGGGGGCTCAAATTGATGCCAAACATCACATCTGTATTCCAAAAGGTATCAGTGCAGGACCTGGCAGCTGGAGCCTTTTCAGCTGCAGTTCATCCCTCCCTTTTCACCTAAAGCAGAGTGACAAGTAGGAGGAAACAATTCTTAGACTGAGCAGTTGAAATTCCTAGCTCTGTTCTGGCATCAAAATCTTAATGTATTTGGGACCTGTGCTTTCTCAACATTATTGTCCCTGCGTGCCTGTTTTTTATTTGCCATATCGCTCTTTACTCCTGATTCTATCACTTTGACCGGAGGCACAGGATATGGAACTGGCTGGTGGCCTGATGTAATGCAGCAGAACAGACAAGTGGCTGTGCATCAGCTTACAGAAACTTGCTTGTTTTGCAGCTAGCAATGAGCAAGGCAGCAGTGAGCTGCTTCTGCAGTCTGTGCAGCAGCAGTCTTGCTGTCTGCAGTACGTAGTGCATTTACACAGGGACAGCTTGTAGGTAAATTATGGTGGGAACTTGATTCCAAAGGAAACATTTTACCTAATGATTGACAAGTGGTACCCTGACTGATTCCAGGCAGACCAGCCTGGATACATACAGCAAGCTGCCTGACTCTTCACGTTACCTGTTAGCATGAAGGGACCCATTTATAGTCTGTAGTCTGACCTGACCCATGCTCTCTCCCTGTCTCTCTCTCTATCCTGTGGGTGGTGCAGCATATCTGCAGTTAAAATGTGAATTAAAAACACATGCTAACTTTGGTAGGAGGGGGAGATACTGGGAGAGAGGAGGCTGTACGGGCAGGAGGTGCTTCTTCAGGACAGTGTACTGTCCCATGCCATGTAATGCACTTCTTTAATTTTCTGTTGTTTTTTTTCTTTTTCTCAAGTATCTGTGTAGAGGAATTGTGCCCAACTGTCTAGTAACGCTGTGATCATTGTAAACACTAATTAAGATACCGATTTTTGATGTTCTCAATACTAAGTTCTGAAATAAATGGCTTCCGGGCCCTATTTCCACAAATCATCTGACTCCAGAGCCTTTTTTTTCCCCCCTCTTCCTTTCTTGGTTACTTTTTCCACTTGCCAGAGCCACTTTTATCATGTACACAAATGGCTTGGAGAAATGCAGTCATCTGAGAGCAAAAGACTGTGATCTGACTGTTCCTGCCTTATTGACCCTCTTCATTTTCTTGCTTTATTCCATTTGCTTCTGGAAGTTTTAGTTCTCCTGACCAATCTCATCCATCCCATGACAGCACCCCTGCCTCTTAGCAGCATCTAGTTCTCTTGGCACAACAGTAGCAAACACTAGAGAAGAGTGCATAGAGAAGGATGAGAGTTTTGTGCCTGTTGCAGGAATTTATTCAGAGTAGAGCTACACGTAAGCCATTCGTGGTCAGCCTTTAATCCTAAGGTATTGTGCTATCCTTAAGATTGTCCAACTCTTCCTTGGTAAATAGAAAAGTAGTTTTCTGGATGATTAATTGGCTGCCCAGAGGATTGGACGGCACTAACGTGTTGAGGTTGAGATTTGGGGTTGTTGAGTAGAAGAGGCTTTGGAAGTCCAATCCAAAAAAGTAAAAATGCTACTGACAAGATTGTAGTTGGAAGTGATGAAAGACTGTAATGTATCCCACTCTCTTTCAGTGAAAAGCAGCCAAAAGTCAGTAAGTCAGAAATGCTGTTCTTCTGTGCAGCAAGGAGCTGTGTAAAGTCGGATCCTTTTGCACAAGAGTAGGAAAGGCACAAAGTTAGGAAAAAAGAGTGATGTTCACAAGTGATGCTCTGATTTGGCCTTTCATAGACACTGTGAGTGGCAGATATTGCTGAGATGAGCTGTGTCCGTTCTGACCTGCACTTCTTATTTCCTTTCAAATCTGCTTTCCCTCTTGGAGGTCAGTATGTCCATTTGCTGTTCATGTCTGTGTGTGTGGTGAGGCAAATGTCTCTGGATGTGCACCCAAGGACTCTCTGCACATTTGTGAAGCATGACACCCTTCCCAGGTCCTCTGGAACCTGAAGAGCTTGGGCACTTTCTGCTGCAAGATTGACGAGTTCCTAACTGCTGTTAAAGGCATGGCCTGCTTGCAAGCACCAGAGGCTGATTGGCTCAGATGTTGTTCAGCCTGATTAAGCTGGTCGGGATTGTTGATGTCTGCCTCATATTAGCAGATAAGTAGTTTTATAAGGTATTTTAAATTACGATCTTAAATCTGAAGTGCTTCTGCGTGCACTAGCACTGTGTGACATCGCTGCATCACATCTCTCATCTCCATGAGAGTGGCACGTGCGTAAATCATCTGACAGCACTGAGATGTATTCCTCCACTCCCTGTCTTACTACTGGCTTTTCTCTGACAGATGAAAAACCAGGTTTCTATTCTCATCTGTCTCAGTGTTTTCATCAGAAGTGAGATTAAACCTCCAAATGTTGCTGTTTGATTACAGGCTGCAAAGTCTGGTACCTCCATTTAAAAATGTACCTGTATATTCCCTTCATATTCTGTTAGTACTTCGTCATTGCTTATTTGACAAGAGTATTGCCTGTTTCTAATTAAAGAACCTCAAGGGGAGGTTCTTTTTCATGTATGTCACTCAGTTGTTAAAAAGTAAAACAAAGTTCCCATGCTTTCAGCATTTCACCCTTCTTAAAACAATAATTTAGAGGCTATGAGAACACAAGTGAGACTCCAAAGCAGATTCTGCTGGGGTGATGTGATGAATGGAACCACACTCGTGGGTACTGATGTGTCTGCGAGGAGGAATGGGAAGAAGGTAGAAATTGGTGTCATTTTGTGAGATGGTTCACTTTGGGCTGATCCTTAAATCGTGAACCGCCGCAAAGGTACAGCACGAAATCTGAGTATCAGAAGTTAATTGCAAATTTATTTGCATGTTAACTATATGCTGTGGCAGTCTGACTGCAACAACTGCATAAAATGCCCGGTCCTGTCAGATGGTTGTATTACCAGTAGAAGTTAGTGGTACTTAAAAACCAAGCTAACTGATGCAGGTATCTTTAAGTGCATTTTGTCAGTTCTCTCTCATCTTGTGTTCTCAGGTTGGTATCACTGTTTTACAGCTCCCTCCTTTCACTTGCAAAGAACCTATTGGAAACAAAGATCTACGAATACAGTTGCCATTACTATTGCCAATTTGAAATTTCTCAAGAGGCTGTGATAGAGATGGTGTTTTGTACATTAGAAGTGAGACACTGTCTGGAGAGTGTGCTGCAGGAGCACGGTTCCCTCTGCATGACTATAATGGTACATATTAGTGGTTAATTATGATATGTGAAGAAAGGAAAATGTAATGGCTTTGGCCTCAGTTTAGGGTTGAGAAAGCCAGGTTTGTGTCTCTGTTCTATTGTAGGGTTTTTGTGTGACCCTGGACAAGTTCCTTAGCTTCTTTTTGCTTCTTCCTATCTGTAAGATGATGGTGATGAGTCCAACAGAAATATAACAAAGGCAATTGTATCAAAGGGGCCTGAATGCTGGCTTTAAAATGGAAATGTGCCTAAATCTTTATCTAACTGTTCATAAAAACACTCTCCTCTGTGCTGGCATCAGAGGTAAGATACTGATTCTGGTTTGTAAAGACAAGCAGATAACTGCTTGTTTCCCACAGACACAAGATTTCTAAGTATGTACTTTACGTATGCATATAGCAAATATCAAGTACACTCTGTTATTGGTGTTCTGTGCATTAGGACTTTGTAAAACACTCTGATGATTTATATCAGGGTGATCTTCTCAGGGGAGAAGTCTAAGGACTGAGATGCTAAACTGTCCCACCATTTATTCCAGCCTGTATTGCAGAACAGGTCGGTGCACAATTTAAGTAAGGTTGAGCATTTCTTCCTTCCCCAGTTGCAAGGGTATAGAAATGTGCCCATAAACTCAAAGCATTCTGTATCTTGTACTCCTGCACTGAAAAATTAATGCAAACTTAGGAACACACCCAAGTTTTCCTAGGCTAGAATACAACCACCATTGTAGTTCTGGTCCAAAAAAATCCCACAAATTCTTTTCTGTTCTATTTAGGTTGTTGCATTCTGGGTCTCCTGGCTGTAACAGAGAGGGAGTTACTGGAACCTATCCATTCCTAAATGCTTGTCATGCCTGTCATTTACAGGTACTTCTCTGGGGATTCATTCACTCTGTTTCCCAATGGCACTGGGGCTGGCTTCCCTTCCTCTACTACGCCTCTCTTTGTCCCAACACCACCCAGTATTCTCCAGCTGACAAACCAGCAGCTCTTCAGGTCTCCACGCAGAACTTCTTCTTCCTCTCTTCCTGGACGTCTCAACAGAGCACTCTCTCTGGGTACCATCCCCTCCTTGGCCAGAGCAGGTAAGGCAAGGGAAAGAAGGAACCCATTACATTTAGATTCTTTTCATTCTAAATATTCTGGGGGAGGGTCACTTATTTTATTTTTAGAGACTGTTGGGCAGATCTGTTCCACTGCAGCTGGGAGAAGGTCATTATTCTGACTCTGGTATTTATTTTTTCTTGCCTAAGCTTAAAACCCCTCCCCTTCTGAGGTTGATGACAAGATGAAGCAGTTACCTTTTTCAAGGATAGACCCCTGGTAGCTGAGCCATGTAGGTTCAAGCTATTTTGTTTTTGCTTTTTAGATTCTGGCTACTTGTTCAGTGGAAGTCGACCGGCCTCACAGTCATCTCAGTCCAAGGAATCTCCCACATCAGGTAATGCACTGAGGCTTCTGAACAAGCATCTCTGCAGGATTTGCAGTGCATGGATTGAAACATGGGATCCCAGTTTAATTCTTTCCTCCCTGCTCACATCCCGGTGAAAGCACTGATGAAAATACTGCAGAGATAGTTCCTACTGAGATTGAGATTCCATTAAAGTAAGACCTGGCTATTCTTCTCCCTTGGGAGAGCTCACACTGAAATCAGTGAGACGAAGCAAGGATCCCTTTTCTACTCTATATGTAGCTGAGATTGCTTTGAAATGAGACTTAAAATTATTCTTAGGGGAACTCTTCTGTTTTGCTTTCCTTCCCTAGCCCACAGAGTTGGTAATTTAGCTACGCTGTCTGCTCTGCCCTTTTGAACCTGTCTGTTGCACTCATGATCCCAGATGGATCATGGGCTGTTAGTGCTGCTGCAAATGCAGCAAACTAGTATACCTTATCCTTGATGTACCAAATGTGTGTGGAATTTCTCTGTGTTTTGCAATGTGTGAGAGAGAGAAACTGAATGAATTATGAATTTTAGTACAAGGTTTGTTGGTTGTTTGCGATTCCTGTTCTCTCTTCTTTAACAGTTGTTAAAGAAAACTGTGCCTCTTTTATCGGACTTGTGATCTCTTTTCTCTTCTGGGGTATTTCCATTTCAGAGCACTTCTCCCTGCTGTCAGCCAGCTGTGCTCCCTCACGCATCCCCTCTCCAGCACCATCAGTGGCTGGCTCTGTGACTTCCAGCTCAGGTTCCTTGCGGTACCGCCGGCCACTCATCAGCCCTGCCCGACTGAACCTGAAAGGACAGAAGCTGCTGCTTTTCCCATCTCAGAATGAGGCCCTGCTCACCCCGACCAGCTCAGAGGCGCACACCCACTCAGACAGCAACATCTTGACAACCGAGCTGTCCTCGTTTCCGAAAAAGAACCTCAGCGAGCGGGGAATGCATGGTATGCTGGCAGCCTGCTTTACTCCTGGAAATGCATTTGTAGGATAGAGTTGGATTGCAAATAAAGTCGTGCATCATCTAGGCCGTACGGTAGATGGGAAACCTTTAGGGAAGACTCAGGTGGTGATGATTATTAGGCTACCAAAGCTCCCTTATGAATTCACTGGCCTGGAGAACCACTATTCTGCCAGAGCAGATGTCCTGTTCTCACTGAGTCGTGCCACAGGAATACCCTGCCACTGCCCTCAGCCTTGTTTGGTAAGTCCTTTAACCACGGTTCTGGTGATGCTGACATGGACAACTTAAGAAACAAATTTGGCCTTTGTTTCCAGCTCCAATCCTCAATCTTTTCATGATTTTACCAGGCAAGCGTTCATTACTCACAACCACCTTTAGGCTGCTAAATTGTGCTGCTTTTGCCTTCTGAATTTTTATATCTCTTTTTGCAGATATGAGATCTGCCATGGAAGGAGGCAGTATTTGCAGCAATAATTCCATCAGAAAGGAGGATCACTCATCACACTCATCTACCTGTGTGGTAGATACAACTACCAAAGGGGAAGATTTGGTGGGCTGGAGAGGTAAGTGCAAGTCTCATGGGCGCTTCACTGTGCCTATGAGGGCAACTGAGATCTTTCCTGTGGTAGTGATCTGATCTTAAGGTGAAAGAAATAAGCAGCAAAAGCAGTTCCTCTCTGCTATTTTAAGCCCTTAACAAGATTTTTCCCATTCTTTGGGCCGTTTGAAGAGTAGTGACAGCCAGAGTGTTCAACTGGGACAGAGGGCAAGGGGTGGGGATGTGGGTGTTCAGAAGAGGGACAAGATGAAAATAGAGCTAAGGAGTGCAGTGGAATCTTTCCTAACAGGAAAAGTGCTTCAGAAATTTCTGCTTACAACGAAAACACTGGGCAAAGAGAGAATGCCGCATGTGTTCTCTGTTATTTATCTCATCAGTTTTTTAACACCTCCTCCTACTGTTCCTTTCTCTCTTTGTATTCTCCTTTTCCACCAAGGCCATTTTGGTAACTCCGCTCTCCGAGGTCTGCTGGCAGTGAGTCTGACTCTCAATGCTATCTTCACATCAGCCTATGTCTACCGGAGCCTGCGCTGATTTGTGCCAGCACTTCCTTTCTTACTGGTCCCACCTGCTTCCAAGAAGACTCCTTGACCAGATGAATTCAACCACGGTTTCATCTCTAATGGCCGTGCCACTGGTGCATGCTGTTGGTTTTCTTTGTTTTGTGTTTTTATAACGACTGTTTAGTCAGCTGTCATGACAAGGAACCCTACTGGCTGCTGCCATCACTTCCAGGATTGTCCCTGGAGGTGAGCAGAACTCTCAGAAAGCCCTAGTTCAAAGCCAGAGGCTATTCAAATGTTCCATACTCTTTCTTTCAAATGAACTGATCTGAGACATGAGCCTGAAAAGGTGTAAGCTGCACTGTAAGGAATGTCCCCCCAGCTCTTTGTCCTGACATACTAACCTCATGCTGACGGTGCTGTTAAAACTAGAATTAGAACAAATGAGCTGAGGAGGACACGGCATAGTAGTTGGTGCTGGGCTTTGTCTACAGTAACAGCATTCTCCGCCTCTTTGGTCAGTGGTTCCTCTTTTCCCTTTCCTTTGACACTCTCTTCTCAATTATCCATGAACTTTTCTTTGGTTGTCTTAAGCTTGCCTGATCACACTGGTTACCCTGACTGCTCTGTCATATTTCTTGCATCTTATATGACCGTGTGCTTCCAGCCAGGCTCTGCCCTGAGGCTACTCTCACCAACTCCCATTCTGATCTTATTGGTTCCCAGAAACTTCTCTGGTGCATACCTCCAACCAGTGCTGTTGTAGGGATGTACAAATCCAAAACAGGCATCCTTTTGTGGTCTGCATTAGAAAGACAAAACCTAAATTTTATTTTATGTAGGAGACATTAATTCTGTTGTAATAAGAAGGGATCCCCACTTAAGGGCTTTAGCTCCCAACTCCAGCTGTGATGTTTTCACTGAAGCAGGAGTTGCATAGCTTGTTCTTGCTGTAAATTGCATGTATCTGCTGGGAGGTACTTGAGGAGCTGTCTGACTGTATGTGTTGTGTTAAACTGGCTCCTCTATCTGATACTGGGATTTGCAAAGTAATTATTTAAGATATTTCATAAATAAATACCAAGGTGCTCTTAGTGAGAGATGCCAGAGCTGCTTCTGGACAGTACAGCTTTCTGGAAAGATAGTTTTTCTAACCCAAAGAAAGCAGCGTTAGGTTCTCAAAAGCAGCTTGTAATTTGAGTGCTTCCACTTCTGGGTGAGTCATCAGCATGGCTTAGAGTTCAGGGGCCATGTAGAGCATCATGCTGAGCACTCAAAATTGTTTAATACAAAAAAAACACAAAAAAAACAATTTTTATGCCTTGATTCTTAAATCCCAAATACAGAGAGGGGAACTACCAACATGCCAAGGATACCTGGTGAAAAGAGAGCAAACTGGCATATTAGCTGTGTATTTTCTGAAACAGGACTCACACTGTTAAGAGGTTTGTTTTTATTGTCTCTTCCTTTGGTCTCCTTTACCTCAAATATCCTTTCCTTTCTCTTCATCCCATTGTCCTGTGTTTGCATCTTGAATTACAGTTAACCTTCCTGTGTCTTCCTCTTGGTCCTGATTTTGTTCCCTTTATTGCACTCTTGCACGTGCACAGAAACACAGCATCTCTCTGCTGATAATTCTCTGCCCTACCCTGAAATTCACACCCTGGAGTGATGATCACCCTTCCTTTCACTTAATTTTTTTACTTGCATGTTTTATTGAGATCCTACCACAGCCTCACTTAGTCCCTCACATGAGCCAGGCCCTTACCATGTAACAGAGTGAGCAGGGCTTTACTGCTGCTGATTGAAGCTCTGCAAAATTAAATCTCTCTTTGTCTCTTCCATTTCTTCCTGCACTGTTTTAGCAGCCCACTTCCAGCCACTGCTCCCCATCCTCCCTTGTTAGTGAGGCCAGTTGCTGCCTACTCTGCATCTTACATGCAGAGGACAGACCTCTGGCCATGCACTCGTTGAGAGACTGCAGAGACCTGAGTGCCAGCACCCCTGTGCAGAGGTGTAGATCCAGGATGAATACCTGCAGCACAAATAACTGGATGTGCTGCGGGTTGATGGTTAATTCTTTTGTAACTTGCATGAATTGTTACTTATAGCTGAACCTGACCCACAGCGTTGCTGTTACGAGCTTTTTATCCCCTTTATAGACTTGTGCAGGCTCACACAAGCATGTGTATAGGAAAGATGCTAGCAAACCAACATAGAAGCTTCTCCTTAGACCTGTGCTGTTTGCATTTGATGTTGTCCAGGTGTAATGTGTGACATCCCATTTGTGGATCCTTGTCCTGACTTCCAGCATACCCAGGGGCTGCCTATGCAGAGACAAGCCTGCCAGAAAATACAGTGGTTTTGCTTTTTATTATGCTGACAGAAGTGCACTGTGACTTCATGTATGCAAACTTCCTACTTTCACCTCCCAGTCTGCGCTGAGTTCATTTACCATCACACTCACCTGGGGCCCAAGTTGGTCTCTGTCTCTACCAGATTGCAATATAGAAATTCCCCTCCTTTCCAGCAACGAAGGAGCTGCACCCTCTGAATGCACCTCTTGTTGCCCAGAGCAGCAACGCTTTAAGCTGTTACTGCACTTCTGAATCCACTCACTGAAGCTGTTCTTAGATGAGCATTTGGAGACCTTGTCCAAAGCAATATAAAGACTTTGGATTTTATTGCTGAAGAGGGAAGACAACCAACTTTCTCATTCTGGTGCTAGAATACTCTCCAGTGGTGCTTTCACAGATGTGAAGCCTTTGCTTGAGTAGTACACAAGAGTATATGTGTGTATGTGTGTGTGTGCATATGTATGACAACATTTGGAGGGTTTCTTCATTTTGAAAGATCTGAACCCACGTTTGTCTTTATATTGTTGGCCTTAATCTAGCTCCTAGATACTGTGTCTATCTTGCTGCTGTTTTCTGTATGAAGCTGGTTTGGAGGAGAGGAAAGATCATCTGGTTCCCCTGTAAAATATTGTTGACTGGTGATGCTGATCTTCATACAGTGTTGTTTGGGGGTGAAATTTTATTTTTCTAATGTTTTTCCTACTGTAAAAAACTGTTGGAGTGTTTGGAACTGAAAAGATCGTTATGAAATGGACTGTCTGATAAAGATTTTAGTGCTACTTAATAAAAACCACAATCACTCTTAAGGTGGAACATAAATGAGCTCCATTTCCATTCTCTGCCTTCCTCGGAACATTGTACTCCTTTGGGTGTGGGCTTGTTAGTTATGTTATGAGACTTGGCGAAGACTTTTAATGATTTTGTTGTTCTGAATTAGGAAGGATTTGGATTCTAGAACCTTGTTCCAGTTCTGCAGCCTGGGTTTGGTTTGGCAGATGCCATAGATGTTATACACACACCTATTTGATGGGATGGATGGAACGAGTTGCTGATTTCTGAAAGTCATCACATCTTTTACCTAAAAGCTTAGACATGAAGTTGGTCACTGTGGCAATGTGGTAAAACTTATTGCTGGCATCCATAGGCCAGATTCACTGGAATTTTGCCTGTCTGCTCAAGCAACAAATTCAGCTTCTGAATGTTTTGTTCTCACTCTCTTCTTGGGTAGTGGGAACATCTTTAAATGCTGCTGAACTGCCTGGGTTCCTTTAAACAAGGCAGCTGAAATGGAGGGCTTGCGTTGCCTGTGGATGCTGCTATGTTCTTTTTCTTCCAAGTACCATTCCAGGAAATAACTGTGGTCTTAACCTCTATCACACACATCTGTTAGAAGGCTACAAAGGGCCAGTTTGGCCAATGAGAGTTAAATTTTAATTATATATATATATACATACACACACACGTGTGTGTATATATATATGTACGTGAATATATGCACATTGCAACAGAGAGTAATCATCACTGTTTTGAATGGAATTGGTATCTAGAGAGGGTGTGGAGGACAATTTTGAGTCCTAAACTTTATTTCCTGTGACAGAAACGCTGTATGTCTTGTATGTGTACTTGTTTGGGGAGCTCTGACACTGTACAGTTTAGTTAAATTGTACTCCAGGGGGAGAAACTGTTCCTCGGAGGTTTTTAGTTCATACTTTGTGTTCAAAGAGGAATATTTTTCTTTAAAAAATAAAAATGGAAAAAATTTTCACCTTACAATGATTTTATTTCTTGGGGAGCTGAGTGTTTTTTTTGGGGGCAAGGAGATGCTACTTGGGCTCGTGTGTGTGTCTGTGGTCAGATTAGCTTTGATCTCTTTGCTCTGATGAGATCTGAAATGAAAAGTGTTACACTTTGAAAGCTTTCCTTCAGCTAAAGCAAAGTCATCTCCTGCTGTAACTTCTCAGGTGCTGCTGCACCTCTGTAAGGCGTTGCTGTCTTGAGCTCACAGAGGACAGGGACTGCCTTTAGTGTTCCTGTTTCCTTGGAGCCCTGATCTTGACCGATGGCTGTAGGGTGGCCTGGTATCATCTCACACAAAACCACACAGCATTTCCTGTATTTTGGCAGACAGAGGGTGGAATAAAGGGACTCTGAATGCAGGTGCTTTGTCCTGCTCCAGTCATCCTCCAAACACGTACAATCAGTGAGAAACCCAAGAGGAACGTTCGTATGCATGTAAGCTGAGAATGACAGACTGAGCATTTTCCTTCTCTTCCTCAGCTCTGTGCTACAACTTTTGGAGAAGAGGAATTGGTGCCACCCAGACCAGTGAGCAGTGAGTTCGTTTATCCATTTATTAACAGCGAGCAAAGAAAGGAGGGCTTATTAACCAGTAATCACTGGCTAAGGCAGGGAACTGCCGTCCAACCGGGAGTTCTTTACAGACACACCTGGACGCATCGGGGTTCCGGCGGAGGCAGCGCTGCGCTCTGCTCAGCTGCTGCGGGTGGCGAACGGACCCGGCGTGGATCTGAATCCACGAATCCTGGCGTGCGGCTCGATGGCCCCGAAGTGCCCGGAGGTGAACGGCCCCAGCCCCGCGTTCCCCCCTGTGACCCCGCGCTGCTCGCCGCACCTGCCGCCCTCGCCCTCTGCCGCGCTTGGGTTTGCCGACGGAACGCGCCGTCCTGACCCGCCCGCGACCCCCAGCCGCTCCGGGGATGGGGCGGGGAGGGAAGGAAAAGGGCTCGGGGGAGCGCGAGGGACAGAAGCGGCGGTGCCATGGGGGACGAGGTGCAGCTCCCCTCGGGCAGCCCGGCCCTGCAGAAGCCGCCTTACACCTACGCGGCTCTCATCGCCATGGCCATCCGGGCCAGCCCCGAGCAGCGCCTGCCGCTCAGCGGCATCTACAGCTACGTCTCGGGCCGCTTTCCCTATTACCGCCGCGGCCCTAAGGGCTGGCAGAACGGCATCCGCCACAACCTCAGCATCAACCCCTGCTTCCTCCGCCTGCCCCGCCGCTCCGGCGCCCCGCACCGCGGCGGCGAATGGGCTCTGGATCCTGCTTTCCAGGACGCGTTCCCGGGGGGCGATCGCCGCCGCCGCCGCCGTTCGATCCAACCTTCGCCGCCGCTCCCCTGCTGTCCGTGCGCTGCCCGCTCCGCTCTGCCCCGCGGCTGCCGCTGCTCCGAGCCACCCGCCTGGAGCCCGCCCTGCCGCTCCGGTGCCCGACAAGCGCTGCTCACCTGGAGCCCGTCCTGCTTCCCGGGCTGCCAACGAGGGCCGCCCGCCTGGAGCACGCCCTGCTGCCCGCCCTGCTGCCCGGAGTCCCCGCAAGCGCTGCCCGCCTGGATCCCGGGGCCGAGCCCAGCGCTGCCCGCCGGTAGCTCGGCTTCGTCCCCGCTGCAGCCCGCCTGGCCGCTGTCCGGCGTCGCCTCTGCTGCTGTCCAATGCCCTCCCGAGCCGGGCTCCCACCGCCCTCTGGCTGCCAGCAGGGCCCCGGTGCTGCCCTGAGGCTTCCAGGTTCCGTCCTGCCCATTTTCGTGGTGATGCGACTTATAGAGGCCCCATCCGTCAGAAGATTGGTCTGGAAGATCCTTGTTGGTTGAGCAGAGCCCCGTTGCGTTGCAGTGGCTGAGATGTGCTGCCGTGTTTCACGGAGCTGTCTGTGAGATATCTGCACTACAGCCATTTGTCAGTTCAGATTTATTGGTGTTTGAGCCTTAGGACCACCCTAAAGGGGGCTGCAGAGCTTTGGCAGGCTCACCTGTGTGTTGTCTTCTTGAATCTGGAAGTATACAGAAGCCAAGGGATGCCAGTCCTTGTGCAAGTGAAATTTGGCTTTGCTACAGGCACGATATTTTTGCAAGTGTCCTTAAACTCATTAAGTCATTCTTGAGCTTTCATTTCAAGCTTTTGTATATGCATATACAAATGGTATATGCACTTTTCAGTTTGATAGAGAAAAAAAATAACCAACCCACAAAGATCTTTGAAGTAATGCCAGGAATCTGATTGCTTTGTAGTTGAAGCAGAGCAATATGAGGTTTTGTATACAGCCAGGGTTTATTTTATATTGCTGCTTCTTACAGATGCTTGCACACATTTGTTCTTAACATTTTCCTTCTAAGTGATGCTCTGTTTTATGAGGATGTTTTCCCCTTTTAATTTCAGAGTCATTTCTGTGCTTCCCCCTAAAAATAAGGCTCAGGGACAAAGTATGCTTCCAGTAAGGGTTGTATTTCAGTTTGTTAAGGAAAAGTTCAAATACAGTTTGTGCAGAGCCAGCACTTTGTCATACTGATGTTTTATGAACTGTTCAATACTCCTTGTAGGAGCTCATGGTTTCAGCAAGCAGTTGGAACTGATTTTTTGTTCATCCTTAGAGAAGTTGGGGTTTAAACCCAGATTTGCAGTTTGTATTTTGCATTTTCTTGTACTTGAGAAATTATTCCGGACGTTGCCTTTAAATGAAGGCAATGAAACAACTGTTGCATGTTGAAGCTGGCAGTCACTCTGTATGTAAGGACAGCAAAGACCTCTAGAGTTTTGTTCTGGAGAAGCGTTTTGGTCCCTGTTGTGGTTGAGGTCATATATGAATAATGCACATTTGCAGCGTTTGGGGTATGAAGTTTGACCTCTGGACAGTCATTAATTCCACTGTGCACAATTACGAAAATAAGAAGAGTTTCTGAAAGTTGGTGTTTGTGTGTGTGCTTCTCACCTTGTTTTTCCAGCTGAGTTGTGTTTCCTTGCCACTTGGCATGACTTCACATCGCTGGTTGCCATGCTGGGAGAAAAGGAGGAGGAGCAGCCCTTTCCCCCTCCTTGTCAGGGCTCCCCTAAGTTGTCCTGAGGGCTTTTGTCTGCTCCTTGCTTGCTGGCACCTGTGGGCCATGGGCTGAGCCACCTCTGTCATGCAGTTGTGCACAGAAGCTGCAGGGCTGGGACTGAAGAGAGACCTCCTGAGCAGAGTGCCTGCACACACAAGAAAGGAGAACAAGAGCTGATTGCATTTCTGGAGGAGCTGTGCGTGTTTTCCCCAGCTCGCTGCTGCCAAGCACAGGTGTCAGCAGCCCTGCTCAGGCCCTGGCAGCTGCAGTCCATCCACACTAACGAGGCCCAGAAGCTTCTATGGGGGGTGTGGGTGGAGGAGCTCCTGTGTTTTATGCTTTCTGTTCCCCTCTACAGAGGTCTACCCCTGTCTTTTTGGATTTATCTTTTGGATTTGGGATTGCTTTTGGAGCACAGCTCTACATGGTCCAGTGGTTACCTGGCAGGGCATGGATTGGGTAAGTGATGGTTATTTCTCCTCTCCATCAGGGGCTGCTCTCTGCCTTCTCTGTTGTGAGTGCTGTCTCCTGTGTGTGCCCACCAAACACATGGATAAGGCTGGATTTGTAAAGCTTCCTCTTTCCCTATTGCTCCTCTTGAAGCAAGAGATAGTTAGTGCATGAAGTGGATTGTATAGGCTCAGTGCTGGTGGTTCTTTGGAGGCTCTGTGCCCACTCATGAGGTGCTCAGCAGCTCTCAAATCTCAAGTGTGAGAGATGGAGTCACACACCTGCAGTATATGGCATGCTGTGTCAAGATGGTGGGTTCAGAGTGATCTTCTGCCCTCGTGCCTGCTGCTAGGGCCTGGGGGCTCTTAAAGGGATTGGATTTCTAGCAACCTGTTCACGTTGCTAGGAGTTATATTCGTGCTTTATTGGTTCTACAGCTTTCCCGTTTGTGTTTGCCACTAGATGGTGCGTTTGTACCAGCACACCAAGGCTGGGGACTGCTGTCAGTGAGGCTGCAATGGTCTTCAGTGGTGATGACTGCATCTCTTTCTCTTCTAGAAAATGAAACGGGGAGGATGTGTAGGAGGGGTATGAAAGGGAGATAGGAATGGATGTTCAGCTGCAGTGGTTCGTTCCCAGCAGCATTCCCTGTTATCTTGGGCTTGGTTCATTTTTCTTAAAGTGATGGCCCTTATGGATGAATTCAAACAGATGTAGGCAGAACGTACTGCATTCCTTGTGAGAACAGTAGGGCACAGATATCTGTTGACCAATTATTAGGATTGCAGACGACTGCATTGGTAGGGACTTTGTGCTTTCTCCCTTTCACACTCCTTATTTCTCCTGTTTTGTCATTTGAGGCAACTGTGAATAAAAGAGGCACATTTCCACTGGCAAAGTTAGGTCTCTTGCAGGAATGTGTTGGTGTGATTGCCACAGAGTGAATCATCTGTTCTAGCAGGCTCCTTTCTCCAGAGATCCTTCAACTGTAAGCAGGGATGGTCTCTTCCAAGGGATGATTCAGACCGTTTAGATGAAGTCCCTGCTCTGAATCACTCTTTGTAGGAGCTCCTCTTCTCATTAGTAATTTGAAAATTCAGAACAAACAGTCTAAGAGCACAGGAAGAGTTGGTGCCAGCACAGTGAGGTGCTGGGAATCTCCCTCAGTCTTGTTCAGGCACTCGTGCACAGCCTTCTTGCTTCTGTGGTTGGAATAGAAAGCTACAGCTCTGACTGCATTTAAATCAGGGAGATTGTTCATGGTTTGCATGGCTTTTCTAGCAGCTCTGAAGTACTGGGGCCTCTCCTGTGTTTTGCATCCCACTCGTAGTGAAAGATCTTACTGGTGAGCTCCTTTCTCTTGAGTTTGTGACTGTGTTTAGAAAACTCAACCTCTGCTTATTTTTCTTCAAGTTTCTTCTTCGGTCAACATTCTTATTGGTTTTATAAATAAACCACAGCACAGCGTATCCCTTTGCAAGCAATACAAAGTCTTTGAGAATGGCTATGAAAATACTACATTCCCCTTTCCCACCAGTGGGTATCAGACTGTTACATTCCTTTCCATTATATCATCTCACATCTGTCTTCGCTTCTTTCCCTTATTGATTTTGAGCAACTGAAATAGCAGTTCTATATACCACCAGCAGTGGAAAAGAAAGGCAGTTCGTCCATGCACTGTGCTGAATTAGTGCACGTGTAGGAGAATTAATTGTCAGAATCCAAGCCAAGTGCAGAGTAGAAAGATGCTGTGCCAGTGTCCTAGTGTTAAGTGCCATATCTGACCCTGAGCTGTCATGCAGTATGGGATTGTTGGGTTATTTCATGGCTTCTTATTGTGAACTGTTACCTGCTATGGCTCAGATTGTGCATGTTTATCCCACCTGCATTTACTGAAATGTTGAGCATCAGTCTTCAGAAATGCTGGTCCAGGTGGTTCTTGGCTATATTTGTTTACTTTCCCATCTTTGCAGCAGCAGGATTCTTGTGACATTGCTTCTTTTCCTTTTATCCACTAAATTGATTGGCATAAAAATAGAAGGCGTTATGTGCAGAGATAACATTGAAAATACCTTGTATGATGTGGAAGCCACAGCATTTACTTGTTTGTCAGGGGTTTGCTTGGCATTTCTCTCCCCTGCTGCTGTATTTTTGCCTCTCACTGATGTTTTCTCATCCTCACCATTTTCATCTCTCAGCCTGAAATGATACGGGTGCGGGCAATGAAGGCTCCAATAAAAGAGGAACCCGTTGATAGAAGCTGCCAACAGAGGGTGGGTAGACTGGGGAAGCCATGAATGCAGAGCCACTAACAAACTGACCCACTGCTCCTCTGCAATAGCAGATTGCGTGCAGTCCTGCCTTTTCTGCCACGACAGCAGATGCCAGGACTTGAGCTGACAGCAAAGTGTAGCAGTCTTACTGGAGGTCTCTGATACTCCACAACCTGTGGGTTTATTCTGCCTGTCTCGGTATCAGCCACACTCCCATCTCCTTCCCCAAACCTGCAGAATCAAGTGAGAAGCACTTCCTTCACGCTGCTGGATTTCCCCTCCTACAGTGGCTCTCTGGCCATGCAGCTCCGTAACCAGTTTCCCGTCAAGAGCAAAAGTACAGTGTTTCTCACCAAAAACGTGGCCTGTGGTAAGGGGGTGGGAAGGGAGGAGGAGGTGGGGTGCGTGCCGGGGGAGCTGTTGCTGCTGCAGTTTCATGCCTCTATCTGTATTCTTTCTCTTTTCTGCATGGCTTCCTGTTTTTTCACACCACTGCTCTTTGAAACAACAAGCTGCAAGGGAGGACAGGGGTGGAGGTTAGAAGGCTGGAAGAAGCCTCTGGCAAGGCTTGAGAAACATTGGTGCTGGCTCTGGAAAAGGTAGCACGTGTTCATGTGTTTCTCTGGGTGAGATCCTGCTGCTGTGCATCAGAGAAGTGGCTCTCTGAGAGGTGATGCTGTGGTATGCGCGTGGGCTCAAATGTGTGTTGCACAATGCTGTGAGATTGCAACAGAACTACTCATCACTTTCCCACTTGGCAATTGTCTTCCTGGGCTGCTCTTGAATGGACAGAATTAGAATTATTAGCTTAGGCATGCAGCTATAGGAGTCAGATGTAGTCCGTGTCAGGATAGAGCTGAAAAACAAATCGCCGCTTCTGGTTCCCGCAGCATTTCTGTAAGGTGAGCAACCATCTTGGCCAAAGGGGAACGTTTATGTGTTGCCTTACCTTACCTTACCATGACCTTGGGCAGTTAGCAACTTATACAGAGGCTGGACAACAGTGATTTTCTCAGAGAAGTCGTTCCCAAACTGTGAGCCAGGCAGCAATTGCTAACATTTTGCAAATATTACTGACAATTCTGACAAGCCCTGACTTCTGGTTTCCAGGTACCTGGCAGCATTCATAGAAAACCAAGAAGCACTAGGAACTTTGCTGTCGGTGTAGTTCCTCTGTTTGCTTTCCTCTTTATTGTGAGAGGGGGAAATGGTATGTTGAATCATCATTGAAGACAGAATGTGAAGAAAGATACCTCTAGGACATCACTTGGATGAAGGAGCTGCACTAGGGGATGTCTTGCTTGAATCAACCCGAACAGAATTTTGTTAGCAATGTTGTTTGAAAACATTTATTCCCATTTCTCATGGATCTATCATCTATAACACTCTGCTCCCTTTGGTTAAATCTAAAATTCGCCTCCATTAGACGGATAACCTGCAGGTTGAGGGAGCTGTTCTACCATACAGGTCTACTAATACCATATTCACTTTGGTATCAGAAATGTGTTCTTGCTCAGCCCTGTGTGCTTTGGAGAAAGGCACAAGAAGGCCTGTGCTTAAGGTCACTATGACTGGTGCAGAACGAGAGATTGATTTTCTTATGAAATCAGTATTGCTGCTTTGCCTGGCAGTGAGTCAAAAGATAAATTCTTTTGAAGCAAAAAGATCTTGAGGAGTGATGGCTGCAGATAGATTTGTTCCAGTTTGACACGAGTGTTTCCCAGACACTACTTTTACTCATTTATTGGTTTGCTAACATGTTGCTAAGTGACTTGAAAAGCACCTCTTCTTGACTGCAGGGTCCGGAGGAAGGTAAATAGAGGATTGAGTTGCAAAGGCTGGTTCTGGCAATGGCTCCTCTCTGCAAGAGGCAGATGGGCAGCCGGCAGAACACAGCTGCTCTTGGAGTTCCTCATTTGCCAGACAGTGCTGCAGGAAGAAGATGAAAAATGGGAAAGATTGCATCAATTATTGAGCCTTGTAAAAAAATAATTAGTGAGACAACAGCAGGCAAATGGGCAGGGAGGAGGAGGGAAGCAGCTGCCAAAGCATGGAAAGATAGGACTGGGTTGGAGATAGAAAAGGAAGGGGAGTTGGGTAAGATGCCCCTTTAATCAGCCACTGGGGAGAGACGTAGGAAATTAATGTATGAGCTTTGCACGTGGATTAGAACAGGGCAAGGACAGAGGGGACATTGCCTTTGAATTGTCCTTTCTTTGCTGTCGTCAGATTCCTGCAGATAAAGCCTTTTTCATTGCTTGTTCTCAGCTGATGTTACTGGTGGTACCTGATCTGATCAGTGGTATCAGGAGAGGCAGGAACAGCTCTGGCAAAGGTTTGCTAAGTAGCAGAGGAGTTGTCTGTCTTTTTGGTAGCTAGTCTGTCACCAGAACTGTAAATGAACTGGACAGACTGCTGCTTGGTGCTGGTTACCAACTGACAGGAGCGAGCTTCCATTAGGATTTAATTACCTTCTTCATTCTACAGCTCCCCCAGAGGCACCAGCGACATATGAATGATTTTTGCACTGTAATGCTGTGGTCTCTGCTTTGTGGGCAGGGCTGTTTACGGTGACACAAGCATGCAGTCAGTAAGATTTAGCAATGACTCTGCTGTGTGCTGAATGTGACTTTGCCACTGCTGATTTCATGGTGATGCTCATTCAGATCCTCCAGATCAATTCCTGGAGTCACTGTGTTCCTCGATTTGCTTCTTGCTACTTGTCTTCCAGGCACATCTGTCTAGGATTTAGCAGATGCTCTCTTTGTCCTCCTGGAAAGCTGCATCTGATTGGCCTCCTACCTGCCTCTCTGCAATCTCTTTTCTACATTACCTAAGCAGTTGTTTTGTTTTTGTAAATGTGTACAATGCTTGCAGGTAGCATAAAAACCACAGCTTTAAAGGAAGCAGCCCATCAGATGGCTATTCCCAATTCTCCCAGCAGAACATTGCTCTTGACTTGGGGTGATCAACCAGAAAGGGTAGAAGGGCATTTTAGGGTCAAGGCCCATTGCAGCCAGGTGACTTATGAGCCCTTGTAATCTGGAGAACTACTGATGTGCTCCCTTCCTTCAGGGAGAGTCAACTGCACATAGGCAGCAGAGGGTGATTCAGTCACCTGTGATAAGATCTAACAGATGTATCTTCACCAAAGTAAATAAACAAGTATCAGCAGAAAAGCAATGGCTGTCTTTACTAGAGCTCTGTAGCCTCTCTGCAATGGAAAGTTTCAGGGAAACTTTGGGGGAATTTGGACACATGCAATCAGAGCTGCTGGCTCCTTGTTCACAGCAAAGAAACACATGCTCACAGTCAGTTCTGCTGTGCTTTTTTTCCCCCCTTTTTGTCACCTTTCTCTATTTTTCTGTGACATGAGAATCAATGTGACTGGTTTTAATTTTCTTGAAGACCGATCCCAAGGCAGTAAGCAGGGAGTATAGCTGGGCAGCTTATCCTTCTGTGTCTTCTCCTGGTGCTGCCAGCATGGAGTGGTCTGTAAGTGGGTGCTCTGGTGAAAGGTTGTAATGGCACAGCAGTAAAAGCCTGCATGGCATCATCAGGAGCTCAGTGTTAGGACACGTCCAGTGTGAGAGCTGGTGTGAGTGTGACAGGCTGGGAAATGGCTCAGAAAGAGAAATGCTTCTGTAAAAGGAGAAGTCTGAGGAGGAGGAAGGAGGTATTTTTAGTGCCACAGGGCTTGTGAATTTATTTTGCTTTTGCCACAAAAGAAATCACGTGTGTAGTAGCTAAGGTACATTTTTGCTGGGGGCTTTTGGGGTTGGGGAGGAGATGTCTTTAAAGGCCTGTTTTCTTTGCAAGTTTTCTTTAGAGAATTGAGGGAGCATCTTGGCTCCCCAGAGCATCCCAAAGAAACCTGGTCAGCAAACAGTGGCATGTGGTCATGGCAGAGGTAGGTGGGAAATGCTACCATCAGGGATTCCTTGGGGCTTGGTGACCTGCTGGGCATCTATCTGGTGAGCCACGCTTCTACCAAGTAGATAACACAGAGCCAATGATGCCTTTTGTTGTGGTTACCTTCTGTCCTCTCCTGCAGCCTGCTTTGTTCAGCAATTGCTGGTGCAGTATTGCAAGTCACAGGCATCTGAACTGTAGGAGACAGTCTTTGTACTACAGGCAAGTCAGCACCATTGAGCTTGTTGGACTGTGTGGAAGCCAGTGCTTCCCAGAGAAACCTCCCAAGTCCTGGCATCTCTGGCTCTTCAGAGCAAAACAAGCAGAGCTCCCTGCTGTTCACATGAGAGCTGCTATTTGGCTGAGAATACAACAGTCCGAGATGGTGGAGAGAAGCTCATGTCTGACACTAATATAAACAGAATAGCTCTCTTTTCTGGTGCTTTGTTCCTGCTAATTCTTTCAAAACTCTGCTTCCTAGGTTTTCATTGACAGGGCATTAGAAACAAGCTACATCCTCTAGTGCAGTACTCTAGCAAATGACTGTGTTTGGTCCATGTTTTCAAGTGATTTCCACCACCGCTATCTTCAACTGAAACTCCATTTCATTCTTAGAGTCACACTAAGCAATGTGGTGTGGCAGCACGCTATGGCAATATTTCAGTGCTGCACATGGTATGTGCCTATGAGGTTGGTAGGGAAGAGGCTGCACAAATTAATCCTTTTTTTTTATTTTTTTATTTAACCATTAAATTTCCAAGTCTGATTTTGAAAGCTTAAGCCTCGTCTTGCCCCAGTTGCCAATGATCTCATGGAACCATCCATCTCCTGGGCAGCCAGGCAACATGCCTCTTGCTGCTTGGGAGCTCTGCTAACCATACATTCCTGTCACTGTCCTCTTACCCCTGACATGCCCTCATTTTATCAGGGAGGATTTGTCTGTGTCTTTCCACCTGTGGCCTTACAAATAGCAGATTGAAAATCTGGCTCCTTACTGTAACCATTTATCGCAGCTGCTCAAAACATCACCCAGCAAGTGGGCAGGAGGAAGGAAATGAGAGGTTGAGTTTTTTCCTGTTGCAAGTTACCAGGAAATAAAATAGGAAATTCAATGCAACGTTACCATCTCACGGAGCCCCACTGGCACCACGGGCTGCAGGTGCTGTTCTGCAGCTTCCATCTGATAATCTGTTCCTCTTGGTGTCAGGGCAAAGCTTATGGTCTTGGTGGTAGTGCAGAGATGGGTTAGAAGAGGAACTTCCAGGCAGCCTAGATAAGACAAATGTTTTATCTTTCCTGTTGAAAAAAGATGAGTGTAGGGGGGTGTGAGTTGCTGTGCCCTTGTCATGCTAACGCAGAAGCTGGCTGTCGAGGACCATGTGAAAGTGAAAACTATCAAATTCAGACTGATATCTTTACAGTTCTCTAACCGAATAATGACTCGTTGGCTATGTGAAGGTGTATGGGCTGAGGGTAATCTGTGTTATGTTGTATTTCACCTGGGAAAATGGAGAAGTTGCTTAGGTGCTTTGTTTCTCAGAACTACGCGAAATATGAATACGAAAGTAGACTGCAAACCCTCCTTAGTGAGAAATTAAGACTGTCTGCTTGTGGAAACTACCATCACTTGGGTATCACTATGATCATTCAATTGATTTAATAAATGAACTGACAATCAATGTCACTGACCAGTATGGAAGGTTTTCTTGTCAGTTTAGGAGTAGATTATCTGCTAGACTGCGAGATTTTCTTCTCTTCTTAATTTTCAATTAATTTCTTAATTTACCTCAAATTAGACCTTGACATCTTTGCAGCGTGATCCTGAAACCTGAAGGAAATGGTGTTTTGGGTGTTGAAGGAAGTTGAGTTCCCAGAGTGAGGTGTTTTGGCTTTGAAAGGCAGTACCTGGGATGAGGCCATGCACAACCTATGCTCAGAAAGAAGAAAAACCCAGTGATGCACAATTTTCGTGGAACAATCTGCCTTTTTTTGTTTCCTTTTATTGCAATCGATGAAGTCCCAGAGAAAAGAAGCAAACTCTGCAACTATTGATGATAAAAAAAAATTCCAGACAACCCAAAAGGATGTGGTATAAGAGTGGGAGTGAGTTGGGTTTTTTGTCAATAATGCAGATGCAACACTTATCTAAAACTCACTTTGTGTGTCTTGCTGTGCTGTTTTGCATGCTGTTCATCTCTCTGTGCATGCACAGTGCCACATGCGTGCTCTTGGGCAGCACCTTTCCACCCAGCACAGCAGTGTGCAGCTAACTGTTGTCTTGTGGATCTGGGTAGGGATGAATGGGGGGAGCTGCCAACCATGTGCTGAGGGACCCTGGCAGAAAAGTGTGAAATTCAGCTTTAACTCCATGGAAACTTAACCATGACTGTTTTTTCACTGGCCCAAGCTCATAGTATCAGTCTCTGCGTCACTGGGCAGGTGATCTGTGAGTATCATATAAAACAGACAGGTGGGGCATCATGTTATAATTTGTGCATCAGAAATGCTAATCTCGTAACTGACTTGATGCTCAGCATCGCTGCTCCTTCTCTTTTCTGGGAGTGAAACCAAGGCTGCAGCATGGCCATGGTATGGAAAAGAGCAGGGTGAGGTGTGCACGAGTCCTTGGAGGCAGCAAACTGAGCTGCAGAAGTGCAGCCTGGTGATGTGAGGGGACCCCAGCTTGCCTCAAATCCCCGTCAGAATAAACAGTGAAGCACTTTATTTTATTTTGAGAGCCACTCACCCCTGTAGCACAGAGTGTAAGTGCTTAATGTAATTAATGGCTGTCCAGTACGGTTTCCCAGTTCTGTTTAGGCTGGCTGGACTGTTGGCTTCTGTGAAACACATCTTTTCTTTGTAAGTAGTTTTAAGACTTAATAAAAACAAACATGATCTATTTTTGGACCAGAATTGGAGGACAGAAAAATGTTGCACCTTCCTGCTACCAAAAGATACCATTTTTCCTTCAGAGCCTTTCCCAGGGTGAAAGTTGTAGCTTTACCTCCAGCTGTGTAAATGATGCTTCATTAGTTTGCTTCAGGTGGAAATTCCCCTTTTCACAAATGGAAATTTTACTCTGCTTATGGTTTTAAAAAAAAAAAAAAAAGAGAGAGAGAGAATTTTCTTTCAGCCAAAGCCAAGCTGTCGCTTTTGGAGGAAAAAGAGAAAATAAAATTCTCCCTGGACATTCCTTCTCTCCTTGCTGCTGACTGTGACTCATGCAATGGCCTCTGCCACTCAGTTCTGACTCTTAAGTGATTTTTCAGGTGGCTGTTAAAATTCTTGCAGCATTTGTCACTGGCATCTGCCTCGTTTTGTAATGTGATACACACACTGTTTATTGTGGAGAGAGTGCATTTGGGTTGTGAATACTGCTTAATTTTGAATATACGCCCCACGCATCAAATAAAACTAAACAAACAAAAACCACCCAAACATAGCAAACCCATGAGCTTGTGCAAAATATTGGGTGCAGGCACCTGCATCTGCCTTCAGTGTGCAGACAGCCACCCACACAGGGCCTGTGAGATCCGGTCTGACTGGAAACAGTTGTTAAGGACCCCCAAGATCCCAAAACTCGGAAGGTGATGGACTTATTTTTAATGTTCTGAGGTGATCACTGAAGAGCAATTCTGTATTTTTTGGACACCTGGCACTGGTGTGAACTTAAAGTGGACTTGTGAGTGTAGGGAGAGTGGGTGCTGCCTTTCTTTTGACAGCAAAGCATCCAGAATCCCCCAGCAGTAATCTCGAGATGAAACAGTGTGGTTTAGTTAAGCAGGCAGTTACAGCTCAGAATGGAAATTTGTGGTTTTATAGGTCTCTTATTTGCTGCTACAAGAAATGCTCCCGAGAAAATGAGTTGCAAAACAAAAAGAGGAAAGTTGTTTGTCCCTTGTGAAGGACTGATTGTGAGAAAAGAGACGTACTGCGCTTTTGTTGGACTCGTTTTGTTTCTGTATTTTCAGCAGCAGTAAAAGGCATTCCTTGCGTAGGGGAGAAATGTGCGTGCAGATGCAATTCTATTTCAAAGCAGTAAAGAAATAAATATCTTGTGTTGACACAGATGCTTTGAACCTCTGTAGCACCACCAGTTAAAGACCTCAGATGAGATGTACAACAACAAAGCTTTGCAAAATGCCCCGTGAGGGGCGGAAGTTGTGTTATCTGTATTCTGCATGCAGAGAAACAGGTGAAACAACTTATTAAAGACCACAGCACCAGTGCCAGTAAGAGTTAGGATGTGGGCACCTGACGCCAGGTCCTGCGCTTGAAAGCAGTAAGTCTTGGGGTTTTGAAGCAGCGTGTGTAATTCTGGGGTGATTTCTTTAGTGGTGTTGATTTGCTTTTGTGTCATGTTGTTTTGTTTTTTCCCCAAACTATTTTCATGCATCTCTGCAGTCAGAAACCCAAACCGGTCCCCGGCGTCTCACAGAACTGGGTCAGCAGCATCTCCCCCAGACTAGCATTTGACTAATACCTTCCCCTGTGTTCTCTGGGATGTTGTGCTTCTTGCACCACCACCAATTATGTGAACTCACTTTTTCCTCCATGCAGTGTTTCAGCAGGCGTTGAAGTTGTTTGTTCATTAGAATTTCAAAGTTACAACCAAGGAGGTATCAAGCCTGGTCTCCTGGTTCACTTTATAGCCTCCTAAGGAGAGTGCCTCCAGGTATTTTTCTCCTTCAGAAGTCCTGAACTTTTGCTGATGATCAAGATAGGAAGCTTAGCTGCTTGTTGCAACTAAACTCAGGTTTAGGTCAGTTATTTCCTCTGCATATGAGGAAGTGTGCATTGTTTTCAAGACCACGATGCCCTTCATTGAAATGCGTAGTCACGCAAACCAAACATTGTTTTCACCTGGGCAAGGATGCCAGCACATTCCTGCTGAGGGCTGCAATGTGGGTTCCCTCTGTCACTCAGGCAGACCCAGGCTTTAACACTGCTTGAACAAACAGGCTGCTCAATTCCTCGAATCCTATCCCTAATAATTCACCATCAGCTTCTGTACGGCTCATGGGAAGACCTTACTTCATGGATTATTTGTTTGATGTCCATCAAATGAAGAGAAAAACGTGCAGAGGCTTTGTTGTGGTTTTCCGCTCCAAAATAGTTCTCTTGTGTCAATAACAACAAGCAAACTATGGCCTTGTTTTTGAAAGAAAAACAATTCATATTAAAACCACCATGTGGTCAGCTGCCCCAAAGCCCAAGCAACGAAATAACTGCTGTGTTTTTCTCGAAAGAGATATCAGAGATATCCCTGTGCTGGGAGGGTTCCTTCAGTGAAGATGAGGACTGGGAAAAAAGCAGCAGCTGTTCCAGGGTTGGTTTAGGATGCATGGGTCAGGATGTGGGGTTCGTGATGCGAGGAGCTGGGCATTCAGCAAGCCCTTCACCTCTGTTAGTGGGATTCCCCAGCCCATACTTGGTAAAGGACAGCAAATGTGCTTGTGACCCCTTGTTTTGTTCTCTGCTTTGTGCCGAGCTGAGGATGTGCTGTTTTGGTGGGACTTGAGCTGTGGGAATGTGGAACATGAAACGTGTGATAATGACCTTGAGAGAGGTGCTGGTGGTTTTAGTCCTCATTTTAAGAAGGCGTGCTGGTGAATTTCTCCTCTCTGTTTTATTCAACACAGCCTTTTGCTGATTTCTGTTCTCTCTGGAGACCATCGTGAGGGGTTACCAGCCCATGGTCCTTGTGGTGAATCTGTTTCCTAATCTCTGCTCTTCCACAGGGAAATCTTCCATGTCCTCTCCTTTCTAATCATCTCCCTGAACTCCCATCCATCAGGGTTCCAGTGCACATCACCTCCCAACCTGCCTGAATTATCCTGTACCAAACCGTTAGCTTCAGTAACCATTTCATCCACTTTTCTTCTCCTCTCTGGGGAGGGATAAAAATTACAAGTAAATGTACATTATCCTAATAGAACAAGTCTTTTGGTAAGGACACTAGAGATCTAATCTGATTTTTATTTTTATTTTTTTTACACTATCTTCCTATGTAATTTTAGGCAATTCATTTCTGCATCTCAGTTTTTTCAAACGTCAAGGATAAAGGAGGAAAAGCCTGGGTGTGCAGAGGTTATGGTACCATTCCACCTAGAGCCTTGTTAAGCAGTACAAATGAGTTGTATGTATTCTGAATGCATTAATAATGAAAAGCAGAGGTGGTTAGCAGTGCTGTATTGCCTTCAAATAGCAATTTGTCAGAGCTGGTGCTGCTGTGCTTCCAGTGCTAGTTGGGAGCCTGCTTTCCTGGGATGGATGTTTGCTCCATAATGCTGATGAGCAAGCTGTGCACACTACCTCCAGTGTCGTACCACAGCAGGGATTGCTGTATGAATCATAGACAGCTTGACATTAAAATGGTGGATTCACATCTGAATTTCACCAACAAAGTTGAGTGTTGGATCTGCAGTTGGTTTGGATTAGTCAGTGCTTTCCTGAGAGCACTGGCACTGATTTGCAAAGCGAGGAAAGTCTGTTCTTCCTCTTTTGGCCTGCTTGGGCCGACATCTGTAAGATACAGAGGTATTGCAGCGTTTATGAAGTTCATTATAATTAATGAAGCCTTCAGCTCTCCTCCCTTCCACTCGGTGTGCACACTGCTAGCTTCAAGAGAGCCCAGGGCCTGGCATATATGGGTTCCAAGAAACCCCCACAGAGAACGAGAAGCCAGCATTGAGCTTTGTGGGAGAAGCAAAAAGAAATGGTGGTCCTCAGTGTGTGCTCTTGGTGTGACCGTGGGCTTCTCTTTGCTCTTATTGGTGAGGCTGCTGCTCTCCTCCTGCAGCCGGCGGGGATCGCTGCTGTACACTTCTTGTGGCCGTGAGCTTATTTTGTATCCTGTGGCCAAGAAAACTTCTTTTGACTTTTAAATAAGAGCAAGTTACCTGCCATATTTACAGACCAACTGCATAGCTGATGCAAAAACGCGGTTGCCCGCCTGTTTGGTAGTGTTAACCACATGGAGCAAATAGTTTCAACTCTCCTAAAACTGCTCTGGCTTCCTGTTTGCTTTGTGGTGTAATTAAATGTGGCTTCTTTCTTTCTTTCTCATTTATTTATTTTGAGTAAGTGGAGGATAAGAGGCTAGAAATCCTCGCTTCTCTGCCTGCAGAAGCAGTGAATACCTATGTGCTGTTAGTTGCCAACATCCAGGTGGTTCAGGAGCTGCAGGCTGGCACAGTGCTTTTCTCTCCAGGTGCCCACAGGCAGTGCTGTAAACACAAGGTGCCATGGTGATGTGATTTGCTTGTTGTCATCCTCTTCCTCCCTCTGTTCCCTTCCCCTGTAGAAGCCAGCCAGCTGCTCCATCCAGGCAACAGCCAGCAGCAATGTTCTTGTGCACCAAAGAGCAGGATTAGGAAGGGAGATGTTTAGGAGCCTTGCACTTGATGTTTCCAGCCACATCCACTGTGCAAAGGGATGCACCTGGAGCAGAGAAGAAACAACCTGCAAAGTGATGTGCGGACAAATGCCAAGAGAAGGAGCTATGCAAGACTGGTAACTAAGGGCATGGAGATGGTGTGCTGGTTTAACACCAGTGCGTGCCTCGTGTTGGACGCGCTGGCAATGCCACACGGATACCTCTGTCTGCTTTTTTCCCTTCAAACCCCATAGCTCTTTTCTCTCAATAACTCAGAGGAAAGCAGGAACCTGCCTTCCATTCCTGGGCATCTCCCATCCTTACCCTGGTGCACTGCAACTGCTTTCTGACTTTCGGTTCCCTTTCCCCCTCCCTGCAGCGTGTTGTCCAATGCCTTGCAGGCAGATGTCCTGCAGTGCTGTGCCGCGTGTGGGTCTGGGAGCTGCTGAGCAGAAAAGCTGTTGAAAGAGAAGAAAAAAAAGAGCGGAACAGAAACCAGAATTCCAGTAAACAGTCTGTTAAAAATATCCGCAGCACATGTCAGGGGTAACAATTTAAAATAGGCAGTTTCTGAGCTTTGAAAGGTCACACTAAGACGTGGTGGATTCAAACAGAGCTGAGAACGAACATTTTGACAGTCACAGTTTGTACTGATGCTGAGCTATCCACATTGCCAACTGCTAATGTTCAGGGAACCAAATGAGTCAGATCGTGAAAATAATGAGCTTTCCTTGGATTGTAACATGGAAAAAACCTGAGCTTATACCTTAATGGTGTGCCATGCAAGCTTTAGGGAAAATGGTCATTTCGGGGCTTGTAAAAATGCTTGTTTCCATGCGTGGGGCTGAGGCGATCCGGGCACAGCTCCGCGCTCACAGATCCGCTCTCTGCCCCACAGCACGCGCCGACATCTCTGAAACGAGCAGATCCCCTTTCGGTACCGAACTGCTGCTAAAAGCGTAAGGAGGCACAGAGCGGCCCGCGGAGCTGAGGCCTCGGGGCTGCACGCGTAACGTGCTCAAACCCTTCGGGCTGCAGCCGTGCTGGCGATGGCGGCAACTCCGGGCCGGCGGGAGCGGCCGCCGCTGCGGGCATCGCGTCTCCGTCGCGCCTTTTGTGCACGCGAGCTGCGCGCGCCGTTTGCAGCCGGTGCCCGACGGGGCGGCGCTTTGCAGACGGTGCCCGAGCGCGGGGCGGGGCGGGGCCGGCAGCGGGGCCGGGCCGGGAGCCCGGCGGGCACGGGAGTGCGGAGCAGGTGAGCGGGATGGGGGTGCAGGGGGGGTCAGCTCAGCCATCCCCCTTGGGGCGCCTCAGCGCGGGGTGTTTGGCGTTCTCCGCGGGGAATAAAGCCCCGCTCAGCGCTGCGCGTGCTGCTCGGCATCCCGTAGCAGATCCTGAGGAAAATCGGTTCTGTTGTACGAGGATGCGATATTTCCGGGCTGCGGGTTCGGGATGTGCGGAGTGAGCTCACGCAGCCGGCACCTCGGGCGGCGGTGCTGAGCCTGGCCTCGTCCTGCAGCCCTGCGGGTTCGGTCCCCACCGTGCCGTGCCATGCTGTGCCGTGCCGTGCCATGCTGTGCAATACCGTGCCTGCCAGCGGCTCTTCGCTCCCTTGGCACCTCTGTGCCGTTCGTATCTCGGACGGGAGCCCAGCAGTGTGAGGTTGGATGTGTGGAGCTCAAGGGTCAGTAGGCACATACGGCTTGTTTGTGTCTGCGAGATGCATCTGGGTGTCTGGTGTTGTCAGCTGCAAAAAGGCTAATTTCAGCGAGCTGCTCTCGTTATCACTACTTCCTCCATCTCCCGGACTGTGCCCGTGCTGGCAGTAGCAATAGCAGTGGCAGCAGCCCTGCAGCACAGCCCGCCGCTCGGCAGCATCCTTTGCATGGTCCGCCTGTGCACGTGAGGGAACCGAAACGCAGAGGAGTCGGTTGTTCAAAGTCATGCATCAAACGACTGCCGGGCTTGGGAATGGAACTTTGCAAGCTGCTGGGTTTTGAGCTCTTGCTTTAACCGCTAAATGTGCCGTTTTCCACTAGATGCTTCCTCAGACAACAACCGAAAATATAGCGGGTTGACTCTGACTTGCCTGAAAGGCTGCTTAAAGTTTCCAGCAGGGCACGGCTCTGGAGCCCTCCCTTCAGGTGCTTTCCGTGCTCCCTGCCGTTCTCTGCCTCTCTCTAGCAGTGCCGGTTTCCTCCCAGACGAGGTATGGCTTTACATTTCTGTTTCTCTTGAGCTGCTTTATCAGCGCTGCTCTCTCCCCCCTCTGGCTATTCCTTGCAGTTGGGCTGGAGGTCCTGCTAAGCCTGAGTGATGCATATTGCTCTGATGCTCTTTGCTGAGTTGCTCTGCAGCTGGGAGCCCCCCAGAACTGCGGCCTGTTGTTATCACCGTGTGTACATTCTGCTTTCCTATCTCTCTCCTTGCTGACAACCGCTTTCATCATCGGTCCTGCACACAAATGAGGTTAGCTCCAGTTTGGATTGCATTAGTGTAATTCTGCTTCCTGTTGCTTTTCTTTGTGAGCCTGTTTGATGGGCATGTGTATGTGTAAGGCAGGCACTGAGCACAGTAAGTGCTCAAAACGTGGGTGTGTTTATTTCAGAAAGGGAAGGGCACAAGCCAAGAGAATCTTTGGATATAGTGGTTGTTCAAGGCCTGCTCCCTGTGTGTTTTGTGTAGATAGAGTAGCTGTGCTCTATGGAAAGGTCATTGTTCTCTGCTGACATCTCTGTATGCTGAAGGTGCTGACTGTGCTCTAAATGGTGGTTTGTTTGCTCTTGGGTAGGAAGGGGATGCTCTGCAGTGTTTCGGAGGCCTGAAACATTGGGCTGTGTGATTTCATCCCTTGCCTGATTATCCTGAACAGATTCCATTATAGGTCTGATTCAGCCTAATGTTTGTGTAAGCAAAATAATGAGTAGATGGGATTAATCAGGGGCTTAGAATTCTCTAATAAAAGGCATCGTAGAAACAGTGCAACTGTGGAACTGGAGGAACAGCAAAGGACCACTGAGACATCATGAATCAGTGTGCGGAATTGTGTGGCAGGATCAATCTGTTAAGCAAAAACTGATAATATGAAAAATCTTTATTTGATTTTTATATTGGGCAGAGGTAGAAGTTTTATTATGGTAAACCAAGTAGAGGTTATGATAGTCTAAATTATGGTTTGAGGAATTGAACCCTGAGCATAGAAAAGCTTCAATGTCAGGTGGTGCTAAGTGCTCGCATGCTTCTCTCCACCTTCTCAAGGGCTCCTGGTATTTTTCCTGCTGAGTTTGTGGTCCAAGTGTTAGCCTGTGTGTGTGTTGGAGGAAGCAGGGGCAGAGCTGTGTTGCAACTCAAGTCTGTGTTGAAGGTGCAGCACTGTCCCAGGAACTGAAAGAAGGCAGAGATGTCTCAGCTGGGATGCTGATGTGTATTTCAGAGTGTACTAAATGGAAATTATAAAGGAAACACTTTTTTGACGTGTGAGAGCACAGGAGTTTTTGTGTCAAATCTGTTCTATGAAGGTTTTCTCTGGAATGGATGATGATTGCAAGGCAGCAAAGCTGTTCTTGTGGTGGAAAGGGCTGCAGCCAGTTGGATGTGGCAGAAGGCGACTGGGAGTCCTCTGTCCTGCTGGCTCTGCTCTGAGCTGCGGCCTTGAATGGGGCAGCACAGCAGGCTCTTACACTCTGCAAACAAGCAGGTGTTTTAGCACCTTTTACCACACGTGTGTTTGTTCTCAGGTGGATAAACAGGTTGTCAATACTTATCAGCAAGCAGGGCTGCTAAGGCCAGTCCCACCATGAGCATCTATTGGTTGCATCCACATCCTGGGAGTTATTACATTAGGCCATGAGGTTAAGCAGATTCAGCACGTTGTTTCTGTCTCATTAATCTGGGTGACTGCTACTTGGGTGCAGGTATCCAGCTAGCTCTGCCCCCCCAGTGCTCCTTCCTCCCATCATGGTGGGACTTGCTTGCACACCTGGGGCCATGCTGACACGCTCTGAGAATTTTCCCAGTCTGTTCTTTAAGGGAAACTTGTGGCTTACTTTTGTAAGTCCATCAGTGCTCGAATAACTTGCCTTTCCCCACAGTGTGCAGTATTTTACCCCGTGACCGCCACCAAAAAAACCAAGCCTGAGCTTAGACACCTTCAGAAGGTTCACTGACTGCATCTGTGAGAACATAGGGTTGATTCACCTCTGCTACATGTGTTGATTGTGTGCTAAAAACCTGCCATACACGTGTGTACATAGAATTTCCCGTGGTCTCCTCTCCCTGCAGTTGATGCCTGCAATGAAAGCAGTTTCCTGCTGTCTCCCACACTGCACCCATCACCTGTAAGCTCCACACCACTCATTTCTTATAAACTTGAAAGGTATTTTTTGTAGTCCCAAGGTTTAGTAATTCTGTCATCTGCTTGTAGGCGTTCGAGCTTCCGTGGCTGTGTAAGGCAGCAGCCTCACAGAGGTTTGTGGAACACTGCTCCCTTTGTGATCTGATCGCCTGTTGCTTTTTTTTTTCCCCTCTTTCAATAGCAGTTCTACTTTGTAAACACCACAGTTGTACTTCATGCATTTTTTATAGGAGATGTGTTAGAGTGTTTTATGGTGGCTGCTGCCTTGTTAAATGCCGACCAGGTAATTTCACATGTGTCTGTTACACTCTGCACAGATTTGATTTTCATTGCAACTCCGCTTTCCTTTGGAATATCCACCTCATCTTCTGTTGGCCAAATCTCTGTACATCCCAAGTTACGTGTGATTCTTTGGAAAGACAAGGTCCTGAGGGATCGGAACTTGGCCTCGTAATGCCACAGCCTCAGGCGCGGTGCTTCATGTCTGATGGGACGTTGCATCAGGCTGAAATCCTCAGCAGGACGAAGCAGCTTTGGCTGTTATTGTGCCTTCTGTCTCTGGTTGTCAGCAGGGTGATGGCAGTTTGCTGCTTTTGTTACTATTGGGCTGAGGCAGCAGATATTGTACAAATGTGCTGGTTTTATTGTTAATGAGCAGAGGACTAGGCAAGCTTGTTTTGCTTTATTCAAACTTGTAGACTTTGCCTCCTCCCTCTTTTACTTCCCTCCCTTTTAAGGCACATGGGTGGTTTTGTGGTCTCTGTATCCGGTCTCTGTGTGATACAGCATGTGTGCTGAGGAAGCAGGACAGATAAAACATAGCTCTTATTTCTGGGAATCCTTACCTCACTGCTGGTGGGGAAGTGTTGTTCTCCCAGGCGCTGTAGATAAGATGCTGGGCTCCTTGTCATGCTGAAGCACGGGGCTGGCTCACGAGGAGCTGCCAGCAGTACTTCATATTTGGGAGACCCAAATCCTCAGCAGCATGTTGCTTGGTGTCTAAGTTTGTGCACCAGTTGACAGCTGCAAAGCCATGTTTCAAGTTGTGAAGTTAGCAGTTTTTGTACTGCTTTCATAGGTTGAAGATGAGTGACAGAATTGCTCAGGACGTGTGCAGGGATGAATGTAGAACTAGCAAAGAGCTGGAGGAAACAGGGTTCTGTATTGCTATAGTATTTTGTGCATGGACAAATGGATGGAGCCTGGGGGTTCCTCTGACTTTGACATTACGTGCCTTTAAGAGAGAAACCATATGATGGGCTTCTGCTGAACACCTTCTGTTTTAGTCATTCACGTGTGCATTTATTCGTATTTGTAACTGAAAGTGGAAAATGAATGGATGCAGATGGAATTAACAAACTTGCTGTGGTTGCCTTGGCCTTAGATTTCACTTTTCCTATACTTTCAGAGGTGGGTTATGCAGTGGAATATTATTTGGTTTTGTTTTAAGGATGATGCGTGCAGACTCAGAACCAGCAGCAAGAATATTCCTGTGGCTTAAAGGCTCTGGACTGGAAGTTTAACTAAGGTGCCAATTTTCCTGAGCTGTGGAAGATCTGATAACCTTCCTTTCTTTGGGTCCTTTTGGGTATTTGTGCAAAGCCCAGCGCAGGTTTGCACTGTGCCCTGAGGAGGTGTTACATAGTTGGAAGCTGCAGTCTTTTTTTTCCCTTCTCTTGCAGGTTGTAGCTAAGCAGTGAGCAGGATGCCCCCGGGCATTTACTGCCCTATGGAATTCTGGTCCAAGGGGGAAAACCAAAACATCCAGGTGGACTTTCTGCTGCCAACAGGCATATACTTGAATCTCTCTGTGCCCTGCAATGCCAGCTTGGGCACCATCAAACAGGTAACAGCTTTGGTCACTCTCATCTGCAGCTTCCTGCAACAATGAATCTGTTCTTGGGAGCTGTGAGCTGCTGTGTTGGGTCTTAATGCAAGCTGGGTTTCTGATACATTGCTCTGAGGCAGCTTCTTGTGAGAGCCTCTGCAACCCACCAAATGCACATCTAGCTGCTGAGGCTGCCAGCAACAGGGTTCTGATGGTGCTGCCAACGTGTTGGGCTTTATTCACTGGGCACTGAGGTGTGAATTAGTTTTTGAGTGGCTGCAGGATGAGTGCAGACACGAGCTGGCAGCACAGGGCTTGGGTAGCATTTTTGATGCTGCTTCCCTAAGCCAGCCAGTCACCAACACTGGATCTTTTGTTAGCAGTGCTCTTGTCTATGCAGATTCAAGGAAGAGAGGTCGCTCCAAATAGACAAATTAAGGTGCTGGACTGTTCAGCCTGTCAGCCCTGCCATCTCTCGCATCACAGAAACTGAACAGTGAAAACTGAGAAGTGACAGAGAGAATTTAATTTGAGGAATGAAATGCTGTTGCGAAACCATGCGTTAAAGAAATGATACTTTCTTATTTCCCTGGGCAGAAAGTGTGGTTAGGGGAGAGTGAAGGCAATTAGAATTGGAGAAGGTTTTTTCTGCAGCAGCAACCTGGCCTAGATGAGTCACAGATCACAAGGGACAGAAGCACAGTGCCAGATTATTCCCGGTTTTCTCATACTGCAGTTTTCAGGCCCAAAAATAAGTAAATAAATAAAAAAAAGGCAAGTGGAGCTGATTGGTTCCAGCTGTTAAGTTGCAGGTCTGTGTTTTTTGGGTCATCTGGAGGCCCATCAGCTGCAGGGCTGCTTCTCCTACAGCGTGTGCTTAGGAAGGGAGCAAAGGAGTGGAATATCAGTAGTGGTGTGGAAGTGTCACCCACTGGGAGCACTTGATGGAGTTCAGAAGACTTGGGAAAAGTTCTTGGCTCTGTCACAGATTCCGTGTTACTGGAGGTGAATTACTTAACCTGCTTTTCCCTCCATTTCACAAGGCTCTCAGTCAGCAGGCGCTTAGTGCCAGGTATTCAGATGGGAGTTATTTAAATACGGAGGTCAAGAGATTTTTAGGGCTTGGAACAAAGGGCAAGCACAGAAGAGAAAAGCAAGTCGGTTAAAAGCAATTGCAAATAAATCTAGCCAGATTTATTACCCAAATCTTCAGCAGAAGTTGGAGTTGCCAGACTTGGCTGAAAATACTGCCTGTGATTGCAGGTGCAGGGATGTTGAGAGAAGGTGGAGAGTGAGGCTGTGGGATGGCAGGAGGAGGAAGACAAGGTTCTGGCAGCGCAGCAGTAGTTTCACTGTGCTGTTGGTCTGTCCCAGGTGGTGTGGAAGCACGCTCAGTATGAGCCACTCTACCATATGCTCAGTGATCCCGAGGCCTACGTCTTCACGTGCATCAACCAGACAGCTGAACAGCAAGAGCTGGAGGATGAGCAGCGGCGCCTTTGTGACATCCAACCCTTCCTGCCCGTCCTGCGGCTCGTGGCTCGAGAAGGTGACAGAGTCAAGAAGCTTATTAACTCCCAAATCAGCCTGCTTATTGGGAAAGGTCAGTTCCCTCATCACAGGTCTCACCAGGAGCGTGGCAGGGCTGCTGGCCATGGGTGATATGCGCCTCTGTCCCAGATGGCATTATTATTTATGGAATAGCAATGGAATCTCACTGACATGGTAGATGAAATAAGCAAGACTTTAAGCAGGACTTCTCTGTAGTGCTTGTAGTAAGGGAATGGTGTGTATGGAAATGCAAGAAGGGCAGTTTTTCCTTCTGACAGGGTGACATAGTATTGTGTCTTTACTCCACAATAGCAGTTGTTATTTACTCCCTGCAATTGTGCAGAGTAAAGGAGCAATTACTAGCAGCTTGGCTGACTTGACTGTTTTTTAAACAAATATTAAGTATGTGTTTAGGAAGGTTGTTTCACAGTCATTTGATTTATCACCAGCTTAATCCTCCAAGGGGTACAAGTGCTTATTTCATCTTTTTTTTCTTAACCTCCACACAGGTTTGCACGAATTTGACTCTGTGCAGGATCCAGAGGTGAATGATTTCCGCACCAAAATGTGCCAATTCTGTGAGGAGAGAGCAGCAAAGCGGCAGCAGCTCAGCTGGGCAGCTTGGATGGAGTACAACTTTCCCTTGCAGCTTGAACCCATGGCCAAAGGCCTTGGAACTGGACTCTTGCACACACCCACCAAGAACATTTTTGTCAACGTCAAGTTTCAGTCTGGCGGGGTAAAGCACCAATTTTTCTGTGGCATTGTTTGACTTGTGTTTCCCCTCGGGTACCAATTAGCTGGTGACTGAAGCTGCTGTATGCACACATGATGGAAAGCTTTTTGCTTATGGATCAGAGAGAAACCCAGAAGCCAGCTCAGCATAGACTGCTTGCAGGCGTTGATCTGTGGTGCCTATGGGGCCCTGTTCTTGCCTGCTGCCCTTGGTTAATGTGAGTTTTGCATGTTGTGCCTGGGCATGAAGCAAGAGCCACCTCTAGGAGAGAATAGCTTGAGCACAATGACCTCAGCCACTGTCTGCTTTGCTGGTGGAATAGCAGTGGGAAGATTTTATTTTATTGTTTGGTAACTACCAGCTACATGTACTGGTGGTCGTGTTTATACTGGACTTAAAGTTATTAATTTGCAGCCCTGTGCTTGCACTGCTGAAACATATTCCTGCCCAGTTTGGCAAACATCCCTACTTATTTGCTTCGGGGGTGGGAGGAGGAATACTTTGGCCTCACTTTCCTTCCCTTTATTGTCAGTAATGGGAATCTTGTTACCTCCCAGTTGAGCTATTGCTGCTGCTTGTGCTGATTTCAGCTCTTTGCTGGCATTTGACAGTCCATGCTGTGTTGTTGGGGTTGTAGGAGAGCTTCACTTTCCAGATCTCCCCAAATGAGTTCCCCATCACATTAATGAGCTACGCTGTCAAGAAGCAGGCTACTGTCTTCCGCCACGAGACAATGGAGAACCCAGAGGACTACACCCTGCAGGTGAATGGGAAGTATGAATATCTCTATGGGAACTACCCCCTCTACCAGTTCCAGGTGAGCCTTTTGTCTTGCTCTGATAAAAGAAAGTCTGTTCCCCTTTGTACTCTTTTTAGTGGGAGGTTGGGTTGAGACATGTCCTCCATCGAGGAGACATTGCTGTTTACAGGAATGCAGCACACTGATGGTGCTGCTTAGGGCAAGGGGTACTTGTAGCAACTGACAAGTCCTTATGGTTTTGGAAGATAGTGATCTAAGCCTGTCACGGGGTGCCAAGAGTGGTGTAAATATCTCTATAGCTTATAGTTCTTGTTTTCATGGTGGACTAGAGGTTTGCCCTTTGAAAGCTGAACAAGTAATTCCTTACTCTGCATTCCCCTGGCAGGGCAAAGTGTGGCTGCGAGTGCTGAATCCCCAGCAGTTTTCCCCAGTGCAGCCTTTTGAGTCAGTTGATGAAATGTCAGGTGCAAGGCATGTCACGTTCTTGGCTATGGCAGTGTGAGACCAGGGAGATGCTGGTTTAAAAAAACAAGAGGCTTTAAAAAACAACATTAAAATGGAATTTTGGTTGTTGCTGTGTCTTTTCCATAATTTCTTGTCACCTATTTCTGCTTCAACAGTTCTGATTTGCTCGGCTTCTCATGCCTGCCTGGCTCTGTTTCATCCATGCTGACTCTCTCCTCTCTTTGCAGTACATTCGTAGCTGCCTGCACCGAGGCTTAACACCACACCTGACTATGGTACACTCATCCACTATTATTGCCATGAGAGACGAGCAGGTCAACAGTATTGCCAACCCCCCAAAGATGGCAGTGAAGCCTCCCCCACTTCCTAAGAAAAAGGTAAAAGGGCTCAGTGAGTGAGCCAGGTCCCTGTTAACTGATTTATTGATGGAGATGCTAATATTGGTCTTGGAATGGCAGCTGGTTCTCCCCACTGCTCTCGGGACAGGTTATTCTCCAGGGTTTAAGGGCTGAGGGCTCCAGTCAGCCTTCCAGATCCCCACATACCTGCCTTAGTTGTGACAGAATACTGCTCGCCTGCAGTGTGGTGCTCTTGTGTGTTGGGATCGAAAGCATGTGATGATGAGTGATGAGAACTGCTGCTGGCTTGAGAAGCCTTTGCATCTATTTCTAATCAGAACCCTTTCCTCCTCCTAGCCAAACTACGGTTCTCTCTGGTCCTTGGAGCAGTCTTTCTACATTGAACTAGTGCAAGGCAGCAAGGTCAATGCGGATGAGAGAATGAAGGTAGGTACAGCAGTTCTGGGTTTTTGTTTTGTGTTTTGGCTTTTTTGCTTTCCCAGTTGCATCTGTTTGTGGTGAGGAAAGCAGAGGCTGACAGCTTGATCTCACGGGAGCCTCCATTATGCTTCATTCAGCCCGTGGGTAGTTCCTAAGATGCAGTGCAACAGGAAGGGGAAGGGAACTTGCTAGGCAGCAGCTCAGCAGCAGAGAAACACATTCCCTTGCAAGAGTTTGTGAGTAACAAACAGCTGCTCCTCTGCAGTGATGCTGCTTGGCAGAGGTGTGGAGATGCAGGGAAGTTTGCAAAAATGGAGGAGGGGAAATCCAGCTCTAAGAAGAGAATGATGGGAGATGTTGTGACTGCTAGAGTTAAAGCACAGTGCACAATGCAGGGAGCTTTTCCTGGGGAGTGTCCTGTGATTTGGGTTAGCTAGCAGTGCTGCAAGAGGAGGTCCTGCTGGGGATGAGCCTGGCCTGTCAGCTGTACCATAGTCTGGCAGGCTGCAGGAGCAGTGCAGGTTGCAGACACAAATGTGCTGGCATCGCACTGCAGGCCTGCTCTGACAAACCAGTGTTTGGGTGCCCTGTGCTGCTAATTTTTCACTTTGGTATATGCACTGGCCAGCTCCTGGTGCCTGCCTTGCTTTTGCAGCGTGACAGGTTCCTGAGGTTTTGCAGCAGCTCAGAGGATGAGGTTTTCTGAATAGTTATATTGCTTGGTTTCACAGGATGAAACGTATTATTCTTACCAATTAATTACCCAAGCATTTTGCAATGCTTTTGCAAATTTACATGAAGTGAAAAGATAACAGCACTCTTACTAAAGTGGAGTAAAACTGGGTATTGAGGGGCTTAGTGTCTTGGTAAATCAGAGGGAAGAAACAGGAGTAGGGCATCCTGTTTTCAGGAGTGGACTCCCTGTCCCATTCTGCTTCTAAGTCATGGGTTTTTGCAGACAGGTCAAATCCCAGTGGATTCATGCTATTCTCTCATTTCTTCTGCCCTCAGCTGGTGGTGCAGGCAGGTCTCTTTCATGGCAATGAGATGCTGTGCAAAATGGTGTCAAGCTCTGAAGTGAACGTGTGCTCAGAGCCAGTGTGGAAGCAGAGGCTGGATTTTGATATTAATATCTGTGATCTCCCTCGTATGGCACGGCTCTGCTTTGCACTCTATGCTGTCATCGAGAAGGCAAAGAAAGCACGATCCACCAAGAAGAAGTCCAAGAAAGCTGTAAGTAAAGCCAGTGTGAGGTTGAGCCAGAGCTGCAGGGCACAGGACACCATTCTGAGCCTAGTGCCCATTGCTTTCAGATGACTGCGAATAAAAGAGCTTACAGAATGATCACCAGTAGCTTCCTCAGCAGGAACAGAAAGCTGAGGAGTGGCTGCCCATGGGGAAGGATGCTTTAACTGTAATTTCTTCTTCAGAAAAGCTATTAAGAAATATATTCAACATCAGAATGCACACAAAGAGGAATCGTTTGTTAGTTTTGCTGTTTTGCTGTTCCACAACTTCCTTGTTTTGCAGTCGAGGTTAAAGCCTTACTCTATGCTACATCCTCTTTTATTAGAAAGGTCTTTTATGCAAGTCCCTGTGGAGCAAGTTAACAGCTAAGAATGGGGAAGAACACGAGTAATGTAAGCACTGGTTGCAGCAGAGCTCTAGGTGAGGTAAAAGAAAAGTGTAGGACTTTGAAGGCTGTTGTTCAGGTGCTGCAAACTGCAGATGGAAAGTGTCCTGTCACTTTGGCTGCTCCTGTGCTGAGTTTCTGAATTAGAGAGGCAGTGATATTTCTCACTTTGCCTCTGTTTCAAAATGTCTAGCCCATTAATAACAGTAATTCAATAAGAGAAGATCTAAGTGGAATGGAATTGCTGGTTTTCCAGCATCATACCTTAAGTAAGCATGATACCTCAGGCTCTTTGTACGTGAGTTTTCTTTGTGAGCAACAGATGTGTCTATTCCTCTGTAAATGAATGTTTCTGCAGCCATAAAAACACAGTTGCCATGCTTTAAACGGAGGATTTAGTCATGGTAACTTTACTGGAGTGCAGAGAAATGAGGGACCGACAAATGCAATCACAGAAGATTTTATGAAGCCTCGGTTCTCCCAGCTCCTCTCCACGGCTGGCAGTTTGGTGAGCCCCACTGTGTTGACATCAGAAAGGCTCTCAGGGTTATGGTGCTTTACTGTCTGGGGAGCAACAGGTGACCCACGAGTCCTATTTGCACGGAGCAGTTTCCAGGTTGGAGGCTTCAGACTGGTAACATCTCGAGGCTAAGATCAGAACCAACCTTTTCACTTCATTATTGTTTTCTTTTTGTGTGTTAGTTTGCTTTTTAAAAAAAAAAAAAAACAACTGAAGAATAGCAGATCTCCAGTTCCTGCTGGAGGCTTGCCTTGATCAGGATGTCTCATTCATCCACAGGCCGCATTTTTGTGGTCACACAGGAGCAATTCTCAGTTTTGAGGCAGTCAGAAGGAAATTTTACTGCTCTGATTGATAAAACAAGACCAGCTCAGTTAGCTGGGTTGTTAAGAGGAGTAGTTCGTATGTGTTCTGTAATGGGGAAAAGTGGTGCCTTCTGCTGATTTTTTATTGTAAAGTCATGGTATTTCCTGGAGCTGAGCTTTGCAGAAGTGGAGCTGATCACATGTTTGGGCTGCAGCTCTGAGTGGGGTGCCCAGATCTCATTTAGAACCATTGGTGACTGGAGGTTCCAGTCAAAGCATGCCCTGATTTTTGTTAGATCATTTTTTTGCTTGCTTTGCTTCAAAGTACTCGGAGGTTAATGCATGCATGTTGTTGGTCTGTGTGGACTGTGCAGAGCAGATAGGTGGGACTAAGTCATTTATTATCACAAAAACAGGCGAGCCTGCCGACAGGCTGCCATGAGTCAGAGCTTTAATGTCACTGCTTGGCTTTCAGTGTTTCTGTAAGTCATGCAGGAGATATTTCTGTCCTTATGATGCTGAATCGTTTCTTTGCTGGACTTTATCCACCCAAAATCTTGCCTTGCTCTCTGGCAGGCTTTGTGCTGTGGTTTGATGTCATACAAAGTCTGTTAGACAAGGTTATTGCTGGTGGTGGTGTGTGTAGCTTTTCCCTGCAGTCTGAAAGCTGATGTCTCAAATAAGATTTTACAGAAGATGATTAGTTTAATCAAGTCAACACCAGAGGTTTGTGAGAGGCCGCTTGGAAGTGATTCATTTTGTTTCGTTAGGGAGAAATGCTGACACAGCATAACTCCACCAAGGCTGGTGCACCTTCTGGGCAAGCCTGATGTATTCTCTAGCATATCTCAGTGGAACAAGATGCCTCCACGTGAGTCCCTTCAAATGTTACACAGTTTGTGTGTGTCTCACTACAGTTTGGTCTCGCAGTCTCTTTGCAAGTCAGTTTCTGTGCTGGTTACACTCAAGCCTTGTTTTCTGAGCAGCCAAGTGAAATGCTGGTTTTGCTGAACTGTTACATGAAGTAAACTGTTCCATTTGAGGAACCTGAGCACAGGAAATCTTAGGTCACTTGTGGAACACGTCTGTTTGCTCTGGTCTGTTTGCTCTGGTGGCAGGGAGATGGTTTCTCTTTCTTGGCCATGTCCCAGTCACTTTACTTGCTGGAGTCCTGCACCTCCCAAATGAGGCTTGTGTGACTGGGTTGGGCTTTTGGGTGTTGCTTTTTTTGTTTGTTTAGTTGGGTGATTTTGGTGGGGTGCTGGTGGTGTTGTTTTGTTTCTTCTTGTTGGGAGGAGGGTGAAAGGGTTGGGTTGGGATTGGCAGCATAAAGTTTGTCATCTGTAGGTAGGTAGTGTTCACTGTTGCACAAAAGGAGCCAACGTTTTTTCTTCCTGTTATCAGATATACTCTGCATTCTCTACCTGGTGTTCTGAGGGCATATTAACTCACTTTCCTGTTTCAAAATTGAGGCTCTTCTCTCTCCCTTCAAGCCTTGAAATACATAAAGGATATAAGATGTGGCTCCTTCAAATATCACTGAGTATAGAATTTAAGGCTATATTGGAAACTTAGAGAATCTTCAGCTTGCAAAATATTGGGTGATGAAGCTTCAGACGTTTGTAGGGTGTGTTTGGTGCCATTCAACCACTAGAATTTAGTATCTGAATTTGATGCTATCCTGTGCTCGGGATATGTTTTAGAATGTCAAAGGTTGGCAGCAGACATGACTGCTTGGGGGGGTGAGTTCTTTCCAGCATCTCTTTGAGGGGATGCCTAGATGCTCTCGAATGGAAAGTTACCCACCTGCTGTACTCTGTATAGCAATTTGCAGACTTGGAAGAAATTAAGGAGATAATATAACTTTTTAGTCCTGGCTATTGTGAGGGATTTGCTTTGCATAGAGATATCTCATATTCTTTTGCTGCTCTTTCCTTCCCTCAATGTTCCAAATACAGCACTCACATAAGCTTTTCTCTCTGCTTTCCAGGACTGCCCCATTGCCTGGGTGAATGTCATGCTCTTTGATTACAAGGACCAGCTGAAAACAGGGGAGTGCTGCTTGCACATGTGGTCATCCTTCCCAGGTATGTCAGGAGCTAATGCTGCTGTGTGTTTCTGTCTCTAGCTTCTGCCACAAAGATGGGATCTGCCCTGCATTCTCCATTGCTGTCCAGTAGGTTGCAGGAGTGGCATGCTGGTGCTGCATTAACTCTGTGCTAGCAGTCCCAGTACCTTTACAGCTCTTTATAGCCATGCCAAGGCCTTGTTTTACTTGGCATTGCACATGTGACTTAGAGGCTGCTGCAGTGCTAAAGATGCCATGTATACTTCAGTGCTTTGAGAGACTGGAAAAATGAAGTGATCTGCTTCCTGTTCTGACCAGTGACAGAGTTGGAAGCAATCCTATGCGCTGCTTTCTGGACCAAAGCCTCAACAGATAGGACTGATGGATTTATGTGCTTTGCTTTTCAGATGAGAAAGGTGAACTTCTGAACCCCATGGGCACGGTGCAGTGTAACCCCAACACAGAAAGTGCAGCAGCTTTAGTCATCTGCTTCCCCAACATTGCATCGCATCCTGTGTATTATCCATCATTTGAGCAGGTAGGGAACACAAATGTTTTCTTGAGAGGCAAACATTAGCTTTTTAGTGCAGGAGCACACACTTTTGGGCAACTGTCTGCAGAGACCAGATACAAACAAACTTGATTAATGGATAGAAAATAGAAAAAATGGCCTTTTCTGTTAACTAGTAATGGATCTTTGAATGAATGGTTTTGCATGCTCTGAATTCCTAAAGTAAGACTGCTCTCATCCATGGGCATTTGTTTGCAAATGGATTTAACTGAGCTGCCTTTAAACTGCAGGCAGCACTGGGCTCTATAGAATGGAAAAGAAATAAGGGGTAGATGAGTGAAAAGAGAGAGCTCCCTGCCTTTCAGCACAGGATGATAACATGCTGTGTGGTATGAGAATTTTCCATCTGTCACTACAGCTGGCCACACTTCTGAAGTGGAAGAAGAAACGAACCCATTGCAGGAAAGGAAGGAGATGTGCTCTGCCAGGGACTCATCCATGATGCATCTTCTGGCTTAGCAGCTATAACAGATTGCTAGCATGCAAGGTTCCTTGGGCAGTGCTGGCTGTTTGGAAAGCACACCCTGGTTGTAGGAACCTGGAGTGGTTCCTGTTAACTTGCAGTTTAGAGAGCCAATGCTCCGTGCATGGTCCATGTGGGTGTGCAGATGTGCTTTACTTGGGAGGAAGGACCTTGATTCTCATCACTGCTGGGTAAAGGGGCATCATGTGCAGTTGGGTTTTCCCTTTACTTCCTACATCAGGGCTGTGAGAGGTGCAATTCCTATCTTCAGATGTGGCGAGTCTCTAGTGCAGCATGGATGCCTGAAATGATAGCAGGCTGGAAGTGCAAAGGAAATGAGGTGCCTTTCTCAGAGTCTATATTTGTGTTCCAGCTGCTGGAGTTGGGGAGGAATGGAGAACAACCCCGCTCTGCACCAGAAGATCCAGAGGAGGTGAGTCTTTGGCATCAGCTTTGCTGCTGTGTGCAGGCTGTGGTGCAAGCCTGGCTTCCTAGATTAAGTCATATCTCCATCTTACCCCCAGCCAGCATTTTTCACTATACCCCAGTCTTACTGCATCTCTCTGGGCTGAGCAAGGCCTTTGGGTTGAGGCTGAGCCCTCTGTATGCTCTTTGCTGTGATTCCCATGAGCAGAAGCTGCAACTGAAGGAAATATTGGAGCGGAGGAGCCACACTGAGCTCTATGAGCACGAGAAAGATCTGGTGTGGAAGATGAGATATGATATCCGTGACCAATACCCACAAGCTTTGGCAAAGCTGCTTACCATCACCAAATGGAACAAGCATGAAGATGTGGCCCAGGTGAGGATGCTGGAGTTGGCAGCAGGGCACATCTTTAATGAATTTTTCTGTGTTTATACCCCTGTTATGTCTGAAAGGCCAGCCTAACCAGAGGTGGTTGGCAGTGCCCCTGTGCAGGTGGGTTTGGCATCATTGGGCTCAGCAAAATTTTCCATTCTCTCCCAGTTGCTGTTGAACACCTTTGTATGCTGAGTTGCACCCAGTCAAGCTGAGGTTTGGCTCTGTGTGCTGTCTCAGCCCCACTGCTTGTCAGTTAGGGGCAGTGTCCATCTGTACTCACTGCCAGAGCTTTAACAGGAACCTCTAAAAGTCCCCTTCTAGTCTACACTGTTATGCTACAGAACAGTGCTTTTTCCACAGACTGGTGTTTGACATGATGTCTGCAAACTGACTCTGAGGCACCTGTAGTGACTAGGATAGTTTCCCACCATGCAAAGGATCTGCTCTTCCAGCAGTAGAACTTTTGATCAGTCTTAATTTTTCCTTTTTCTTCTTAATTACAGATGATTTCCCTGCTTCAGACCTGGCCAGAGTTGCCTGTCCTGAATGCCTTGGAGCTGTTGGATTTTAGCTTCCCTGACCGTTACGTTGGCTCCTTTGCTATCAACTCATTAAAGAAGCTGACGTAAGTGTTCATCACAAGGGATTTGCAGAAGCCCCTTTCTGTGTATGCTCAGGGCTGAGGAGGAGGACTGCGAATGAGGCTGACAGCCTTCTCTATGCTGTTCTTGTAAGCACAGTCCTTGCAGTGCAGATGAGGTTATCTTTCATTTTTCCCCTCTGTCCACAGAGATCATGAATTGTTCCAATATCTGCTGCAGCTTGTCCAGGTGCTCAAGTATGAATCCTACTTAGACTGTGAATTAACCAAGTTCCTGCTGGACAGGGCTCTATCCAACCGTAAGATCGGCCACTTCTTGTTCTGGCACCTCAGGTGAGTGCAGATGTTTTGGGCTAATTCTTAATAGTCAAATGAGACCAGGGTTCACTGGATTCCTCACTGCACTGTGAAATGGGATAGCAAGCACTTTGGCACACATGGATGCCAAGGTATTTATCTAAGGGCAGTTGGCTGGCATCTTTCACCAGAGCACTGATGGGACTTTGCTGACATGGTTACCAAACCCCAGGAGCTGCTGTTTGCTATTTGAAAGACTGAATAACACAGAATTTTTTTGGTTGATTGGTTTTTGATTGTTTGTTTTTGTTCTTCCCAGAACAGAGAGGTGGCAGAGAGGGGAGTTGTGTTGGTTGGATTAAGGTTCTGTTTTTGGAACTTTTGTCTATATACCCAGAGTAGAAAATCACTTTGGACATCCCTAGCCACTTGCCAGTTCAAAGCCACAGGCTCAGAATCATCCTTACTCCTTAAATAATCTTCTCAATTAAGTGGTTAGCATTTTAATGACAAAGATGTCTCACAACTTCAAGAAGTCTTTTTCCTATAGCACCTTCTGGGGTGGGTGGGTTTTTTTTTTTTTCCCCTCTCTTCTAGATGCATAGAATCTAAACAGCAGCTAACATCTCCTACAACCCCCCCCACACACACATACATGCTTTGTGCTGGCATGAATGGGAGAGTTAAGTACTTGCTGTGGTACTCAGGTTTGCTTCAACCTCCCTCCTTCCTCTAGGTCAGAAATGCACGTCCCTGCAGTTGCCTTGAGGTTTGGCTTGATCCTGGAAGCATACTGCAGAGGCAGCACCCACCATATGAAGGTTTTGATGAAACAGGTAAGAATTGCTTTTATCTATAAGATTGTCATCCCTGTTGCTTGGAGCTGGTTCTCAGCTCTTTGATTTTTCAATTTCATGTTATCAGTAATACGGAAGGAGCCTTGCAGCTGCTATATTGTTTTTGGCATATCCTATTAAGAGCCTGGAGTTCCCCATCATGTGTGACTTTGCTCATCTCTTACTCACCCCCACACGTCCCAAACTGCCAGATTTGTCTAGGATGGCTTGAAATGCTCAGACTGCTGTTATTAGATGAATAGAATGAATTGCCGTTTAGTAGGATATCATTACAATTCACTGCCTGATTTGGAGCAGTGCATTCTTTCTTTCAGTTGCCATGTGGAGGTAATCTTGTTCATTACTGACTAACCCTTTATTTGTCAGGATCACAGTTGCTATTTCAGACGTGGGGGACTGCATATGTGAAGTCAGAGCTAAGATGTGCCTACAAACTAATGCTGTGCCTGTTTTTAGGACAGTGGTGCTTTGGGATAACCAGAACTCCATAGGGCAGGGGCTATAGAACTCATCCTTATGCTTGTAGCCAGTGCAGTTCACATCTCCCTCTGGTGCTTGACACGGTTCATTATTCCTGGTCTTTAGGACTGTAATCATTACCTTGCAATGCATTTGTGTCCAGCAAAATACCCACAACTGATTATGAACCTCTCTAAAGCAGAAAGTTTAGATTTGTTCTGTTGCAATTCATGAAATTGCCACATGTTGAGGAGTAAATAAGAGATACAAGCAATTCCTGCATTTCACAGTGGATTTTTCTAATTCTTGCATTTTCTTCAGGCATTTCCTATTTATTAACCCTACTCTATTCATCCATTTCTTTGCAGGGAGAAGCACTCAGCAAGATGAAAGCTCTGAATGAGTTTGTTAAATTGAGTTCTCCAAAGGCCACCAAGCCTCAAGCCAAGGAGATGATGCATGTGTGCATGAAGCAGGAAACTTACCTCGAAGCACTTTCCCACCTCCAGTCCCCTCTGAACCCCAGCATTATCCTCACTGAAGTTTGGTAAGTAATATAGCTGCATCTCTTCCTCCTTCTGTGCTGCAGGTTTTGCTCAGCAGTAGAGCCAGGTTTCTGGTTACTCTGAAGCCCTCTTTTCTCATGGTAGTTGGTTCTCACCTCTTAGACTTCCCAATTTAATGTTTTGTCTGTCCATTAGCAATTCTGGATGCCGTTGAAATTGCAGCTTAGATGCAAACATTTCTAATAGGTAGAAACACTGATAGTATTTTTGTTTCCCGTAGTGTGGATCAGTGCACATTTATGGATTCCAAAATGAAGCCCTTATGGATTGTTTTTAATAATGAAGAGACGGGTGGAGGTGGAGTGGGTATCATTTTTAAAAATGGAGATGGTAAGTCTTTAAGGATACGCTTTCTAGGCGTAATCTCAAGTATTTATTGTGATGAATGGGCCTAAGTTTGGACCTTTAAGATGTCATGTCAGCAAGCACTGTCAGTGTGTTGGAGATGTTTGACAGAAAGCTGGAGGTGTAGTAAATTCTGGTCTGCATTTTACTTGCTGTCATCTTCAGTAAAATATTTTAACACAGCTGTACCAGTCACTGAGAACTGGATACTCCCACACACAGTGAAAAGGAACCCGCTGTGAGGGCCTTGTAGGGCTGCTGTTGGTACTGCTCCTGTTGTGGCCAGAGATTATTTCTAGGGAAGTGCTACACTGCCTGCTATGGTAAGAGCTGTGGCAAAGTGAAGCAGCATTTATCTCCATTAGATAGATCAACTCAGACAGAAGTAGCAGTGACTTTACGCTGGTGCTGAGCTATTCAACTGTGAAAACATTCTTTGCTTGCAAGACAGAGGTGGCAAAGGCCCTTCTAGCATCATGCTGCAAGGGCAGAACAAGTTTAGCATGCAAGAGAACAGGAGGGGAAAATAGGGAGGTACTTAAAGAACCTTTCTTCCTTTGTAACACTGCACAGATCTTCGTCAGGACATGCTGACTCTGCAGATGATCCAGCTGATGGATGTCCTGTGGAAGCAGGAGGGCCTGGACCTGAGGTGAGTAATGTACCTACAGATGTCTGGCTGCAATGATAGATCATGTGGGTACAGCTGTTTTGCTTGCAAGCTGCTTTTGTCTCTGCCAGGTCCATCCAGTATTCTGAGATAGTCAGGTTTGAAGGTGCTGAGGGGTAGAAATGCAGTGAAGAAGGGAGGAGGAAGAGTTGGGACACAGGAAATTCCCAACTAAATGCACTGTGAGGGAGAAGGGATGCAGGCAGTTTAAGATAGAACTCTGCAGCTGCTTCCACACAGCATGGTTTAGGGAAGGATGAAGTATGGAGGACAAAACTAAAATACAGTCCAGCAGCAGAGGCTGTGGAAATTCACTGGCAGCAAGCAGAAGTTGGTGATGTGTACTGTTACATGGCTGGTGCTAGAGCCAGGGCTGCACACCTGTTAAGTTGGGATATAAGTTGTATTGGGCTTAAATCAGACTCACAGAATCACAGAATGGCCAGGGTTGGAAAGGACCTCAAGGATCATGAATCTCCCACCCCCCCCTTGCCACATGCAGGGCCACCAACCTCCACATTTAATACCAGACCAGGCTGCCCAGCTGGCCTTGAACATTTCCAGGGACAGAGCATCCATGGCCTCCCTGGGCAGCTGTTCCAGCACCTCACCACTCTCTCTGACTCTTCTACTGATTTCCTGCTAAGCCATAGTTATGCTGCATTTTTGTCCATGTGAAGAATAAATCAGTGCTTGATATCTGGCTTAGACAAGCTGCCAGATGGAAGATCCTCTGTCTCCTGTGCATCCCAACTGTCCTTCATGCTTCTGAAGCACAGGAGGTGAAGGTAGTTGGGTGTTCAGTGATGCGGTTCCATCTTCTGTCTCAAAACACTGAAGAACTGAATTGCAGGATTTTCCTTGGTTCCCATTTGAAGCTTAGGCCAAAAGGACAGTTTTTCTCTACCAATTTGCTCTTGATGTGGCAGACAAGGGAAAATCGAGGCAGCTCACTTACCGGCACTATTTCAGCAGAAGGGTTTCTTTCGTCTCTGCAGGATGACTCCTTATGGCTGCCTCTCCACAGGAGACAAGACTGGGCTGATAGAAGTAGTCATGCATTCTGATACCATCGCTAACATCCAGCTGAACAAGAGCAACATGGCTGCCACTGCAGCCTTCAACAAGGATGCACTGCTAAACTGGCTGAAATCCAAGAACCCAGGGTATGTGGACTTAGCTTTTACTCAGTGCTGCTTTGCTACTTCCTTCCAGTGAGAGACAAATTTCTTTTCTGCTTTCCTCAATGTTTTCCTTCAGTAATGCACGTTTCCAACCTGTCCTGTGAGATCTCTGGCAGCTCTGCAACCTAGCAGAGTAAGAGGGCTCTGAGTTAATACTGAGCTAGTTGAGTTAAGATTGGGGACAGAATTATAACCATGACCTCTCTAATTATGGATAGTTTTTACTCCAGCTGCTTCTTGTATAGCAGATGACTGGAAAATGCTACAGAAAGTGATTCAGGCATGTAATTCTTACCTTCTGCAGGTCTCAAGGGTGGGAGAGATCTTTAAAAACAGCCTTCCCAGCTGTGAAGCACTGGTGTTCAAAGCAAAACTCCCTTTTCATCCTTTTTTTCTTTAGTGATGCTTTAGAACAAGCTATAGAGGAGTTCACTCTTTCCTGTGCGGGGTACTGCGTGGCAACCTATGTGCTGGGGATCGGCGACCGGCACAGCGACAACATCATGATCCGGGAAACTGGCCAGGTATGGGGCTTGAGTGCTGCTGTTGAATACTGGGAGAGGTGCATGAAAGCTGCTCAGCAATAGTTGGAAATATCCCAGTGCAATTCTACCGCTAAGGGATGCAGCTTCCAGCAGAGGCAGACTTGGACAAATATTCTCAATAGCTTCCATGATGGAGAAGGTAAATACAGCTTCAGAATTTGAATATTCTTCTCTGAATAAGTGTCACTGCTACCAGCTGTCAAAGTAATCTCTTGTCTGGCTGCTGTTAGTTTTGAAATTACAGCCTCAGACCTAAAATCGCTTGCAGGTACAAACCTGAGCACTATACTTAGCAGGCTGAAGACTTACTTGGCTTCAGCAGAATTACAGATTGCTTGTAGTTGCAAGGTAAGAACCTCAGTTACTTGTCCAAGATTTTTATAGCTTTCCTAGGAAAAAGACTTAAAAATGATTGCATGTGATCAGTATGGCTATAATTGCACACTGGTACTGCAAGGACTGCAGAGCCACTGTGTCATTCACTAACAAGACAGTAACCTCCCTTCCTGGGCTACGGTTAGCAGCAGCCCTTATGGACGATTGGCTCTTCTGACAACATAAAAAACAGTGCTGGAGAAGCCTCTGCAGCTTTCTTCAGAGCAGGGATGCTCAGTGATTTGTCCACCTGGGGGAGCTGGTGCTCTGCTGTATGCAGGCTCGGGGTTTGTGTATGTTTTGGGTTTTACAGCAGCTCTGCAAAAGGTTCATGACTGCGCTGCGACCTTCCTTCCCATCACTGTACTGGCAATGAGAATGCTTCACTTGCTTTATAGTTGTTTGTTTGGTTTTTTGGGGGGGAAGCTGTACCTGAAGAAGTAACGTTTGGTAGCAACTTCAAAACAGATCTTATTTTCACGTGCTGTCTGCGACTCCAGACTGCACTGCTAGGATAAGACAGCATTAAAAATAACACTTTTTTTTTCCAGCTATACCAAGTCCTGAAGAGGCAGGTACCTCTCAATTACAGTAGAGAATATTTTGGCAAGTAAACATTGTCACTCCTCCCAAGGAGTGCCAGGGGACAGGATGATTTTCTCCCTCCCAAAATGCTATGGTCCGTATCTTTCGAATGCAGTAACTGGGAGGAGCAGTACTACTCTGAAACCAATTTTTTCTTCCTTTTTTCCAGTTGTTCCACATTGATTTTGGTCACTTTCTGGGGAACTTCAAGACCAAATTTGGTATTAATAGAGAACGAGTTCCTTTCATCTTAACCTATGATTTTGTGCACGTCATCCAGCAAGGAAAAACAAACAACAGTGAGAAGTTTGAAAGGTAAGGGTTAGCAGTTCAATCTGATGTAAGATTTTTAAGGTCTGAGTTCTCTGAAGTTAATTCCTCTATTTCCACCATTGGAGCTGCCTACAAAGCATAACAACAATTCTGGAATACAGAAGTTAGTATAAAATGAACATAAAGTGCTCCTTATTCATTTTGGAAGCATTTGTTATACTCTTGCTTGTGGTAACAAAACCCCTCTGTAGTCTTCCATAATTCTGTATACTGTTGCCTTCTGATGCTCAATATTTGGGGTATAGAAGGCTTTTACAAAGGACTGATGCTGTGTGGAGTCCAACTCCTTATACTGCAGTTGTCAGAACTCGTTATGCAGCAGAAAGCCAAAAGAGAGAGAATGCAGCACTTGTGCCTGTGCCTCTTGTAGTGTCCCTTGTCCGCATTCTTGGAACTACAGCTTCAAATTAGTGGCTGTGGAGATCCCTAGACTCGACAGTCCAATAGTCATGTATTCCATTAGCTCTTGTGAAATGGAATAACTGGATAACTTAAAAACATTAGTTAGTCCATTTCAATATATACAAAGTAAAACAAATAAATGATTGTGTTTTGGAGCAAGTGAAAAGGCCTCACTATTTTATAAAGCAAGATGTTAGTCAGTGTTGCAGCCTTCAGTTATTTGCCTCATCTTCCTTTCTCAACAGATTCAGGGGTTATTGTGAAAAGGCCTACATGATTCTGAGGCGCCATGGTCCTCTCTTCCTGCACCTGTTTGCACTGATGAAAGCTGCTGGCCTGCCAGAGCTCAGCTGCTCTAAGGACATCCAGTACCTGAAGGTAAGAAAAGCAGAACCAAGAAGCGGCTGAAACTTACTACCTGGTTGTGTAGGGCAGGGAGAAGAAGGTGGAAAGTTCTTCAACTTTCTGAACAGCAAAAGACGAGTAAATGTCCATGGCTCCCATGTAGGATGTCAGAAATGGCAGGTACTGGTGCTTAGGGAAGAAGTCCATCAGATTCTTCACTGCAGCATAAAGCATTTTGTAGAGCCAGCTTGCATGAAAGGATGCAGCTCTTTGGTTGAGCACGGACTCCTTTTCCCAGCTTGCATCCTTAAATTTAATAACCTAGCTCTGTCCATCTGAAAGAGAGTAGCTTTGAACAAGGGCACCAGGAAACCTAATGCTTCCTTACTCCTAAATTACAAGTAGGACAGATGTATTACAATGAAAAATCTTGTGCAACTTCAGTAACTGTTTAAAACAATTAACCACTATTTGTCTCCTATTTAGTGTCCTTTTCAATACTTAATTTCTGAAGTCAATATTTTAGTAGTTTAGCAGTGACTTGTTCAGGCGTACTTCAAGTGAGGCTATACTGAATTCTGCCTCTTACCCTCAGGATTCCCTGGCTCTTGGTAAAACGGATGAAGAGGCACTGAAACACTTCAGACTCAAGTTTAATGAAGCCCTGCGAGAGAGCTGGAAAACCAAAGTGAACTGGCTGGCACACAATGTATCCAAAGATAACAGACAGTAGAGGGATGGAGTCAGTCAGCCTGCACACTTGCTCCAAGAGAATGTACAACTACTTGCACTGAATCCAACGATTGTAGACTGGTTGTAGAAGACTGATGAATGTTGCCGTGTTTAGGATCCCTCACCTGTGGTTCCAGAGATCACATCTTTCTGCCTAACTGAAAGTTGGACTGTCATCAACTGCATAATCATGCCTTCAGCAGATCTTTGGGTGGCAAGGGAGAGGCACGAGGCAATAAAATTACTGCAAACAGTGAAAGGTAGGTAGGACCGTATCCTTAACAACTCGTTAAGTTTCAAATACATCTTCTAATGGAAGAGTTCAGGCAGTTTCAATATACTTTGAAGTCAGTAAGTGTGCTAACATGTCTATTTTTATTTTCTGGACAATTCAGCTAAACACTGAACAGCTACACAGCTGTAGCTCTTATAGCACAGCTGTTGTAGGCCTCTACCATTACAGCTCAGGCTTTAACTCACTACGTCCTACCCTGTTTCAGTGTACACCCAGGTATGTCAGCCTAAATCTCCTCTGAAACCAACTTGTACAAACTTTTTATTCTGCACTGTAGCGATTAAAAAGTAAATCCATACTATCACATTACTGCCTCTCTGCTGCAGAGGCCAGAGAGCTCTGAGATGATGCCTAAAATCTCACATCTCGAGAAGAGGTGCTTGGGTTGGCCTAACTTGAGTTAGGTATGTTTGTTTGCTTTCTTAAAGCAGACCTTAGGTTAAACTCAGCCAGCTTCTTGTTTTCTACATTTGTTCTGTTTGTAAGACTGAAAACATTAAAATTGCATTGTGCCATTGGTTGCTGAATGTACCTCCTGGTGGGGCATTACAGCCAGTTTGCCACCTTGGTTGCAAGAGAAGCAAACATGGAGGGCACTGGCCTGCACTTACGTACTTACTGCGATACACCACTGTAACCCAGTGTCACATGGGACATATGGTACCACTCTGTGCTTAAGTTATTTGGCCAGTCTGCTTTCCTGTGTAAAGATAGAGGAGTGCCAGATGAGTGGGTTTAGTACTGAAAAATTGCATCTCAGTTCATCTGAAAAGTTTGTTCCCTGCTCTCTTCAGCCATATGCTCTCAGCTGAGGCACGCAGCTCTGTTTGTTAGTACAGCTGGGGTGCATAGATTGGGAGTGGGGAGGTCAGCCAAAGAACAAGGTGCAGTCATCTGTGCTGGTACCTACACTGGACAAACTGTTCCAGCCTTCTGTTGCCACAGCTGCCTTTGTCTCTTTACCAAGGAAATCTGTCCCCTGTCCCACAAGGTGCTGTTAATCATGTATTTCTACTCCTGTGTTGCATTTTTGTCTCCAGCTAATGTCCTCACCTGGTGGGCAGTTCTGAGCACTGGTGTTGTACAGGGACAGATGAACAGGAGCCACTGCTGTCCCTCAGTGCCTCCCATGAGCAAATTGAGGTGCATCAAACAGGCTGCAGCCTATGGGTCATGCTGGAAGATAAGCAGTCTGGTTAGTATCTGCTTCCTTTAGCAGTTCCCTGGGGTGCTTCCCTTCCATTCCCTGTGTTCTTCACACCATCGTGTTCCTCAAGAGGTGCTACCGTTTCTGTCTTTTAAGGAATGACTGTCAGATTTTCCTGACATCCCTGAAGTTGAATTAGTTGATTTGTATGGCCTGACCTGGGTTGAATTTACAAGACTCTACAAAGAAACAAAGGCACTTCCTATCCTTTTTTCCAAGCAACAAGAAACATGGCAAATGGTGGACTACTCTCATGTAAATTTAAGCTTTTGTGCCTAGTTTGAGTTAATTTTGCCAAAATTTCCTCAAAAATAGCTTGCTTAGGACAGATGCTGAACTTGCCTATTTTTTCCCAATACATCTTCCCTGTTATGGGGTAAATTTCATTTGTTTTTGCAACCGGGGTTTAAATATAACTCATTCTTGATTTTTAGCTCTTTTTATTCCATTAAAATGAGGTGCCCTGTACTTCAGAGAAAACAAATGAAAAAACAGCATCCCTATACTGCAGGGTAAACGCAGTGCTTTTTACAAAAGCACGAGTTCAAATAGATTTGTTCATCAGCTGTGCAGCTAAGTTAAAACTGCCTCAAAGTAACTCCTACCTCTGTAGAAAGTAACAGTAGACATTATATTTGTCAGTGAATGGAGCAGCACAGCATAATTACTTTCTCTGATATGTTTGTTTCCTATGTCTGTGATATAATTCATGGTTCGCTTGAATTGAACAGCAGTCAGTGATTGATCTCAAGTTTCAAACCCATATTTGTAACTACAATTGCAAATCACAAATTTGTTCGTACAAATTATGAGAGCAATCCACCTGAGATGTTCTTTCAGTACATAGTATTATAGTATTGTAAGGATAACTTATTTGCAGTGCCAGTTGATGCCAACTACTCTAATTCTTCAGTGCTTTTTTATTTTGCTAAGACTCAGATTTGTGAGACTGAGCATTCTGCACTTCATCTGACTGGAATAATACAGAAAACGTGCCACAGTCACAGCATACAGTAAGGTAGGAAGAGATCCTAATTAATGACTACATAGGAAATGCAAAAGCAATCTCTTTCAGTTGCTTTGCTACTAGAAACAAATACTGTAGAATTTAGAGCTCTTTGAATACTAATCTGACAATGAGAAAACAATATTGCATGCACTTAAGTTACTGCTTCCTCAGTAGGGAGGAAAGTTATAAAACCACAACACACACGTTTACATTCTGTGCTCCCTCCTTTGGGGTGGTGTGCATGGACTCTCCTTGCAGCGGTGCCTGTGGCCACACAACTTTGCTGTATCTAAAGGAACTAGATAAGTATTGCTGTTTCCTTATTAAATTAACTCATGGTGCAAACAGCATGCAGAAATATTAGGCCACAAGCAAGCTGAGAGGCAGTGCAACCACAGTAATCTTATGGGAGGGAAGAAACATGCTACAAAACTGTAAATATAAACACAATTACCTTACACTGCTGGAAGCAGGGAAGCCAGGATCCCGTGTCATACTGCAGCAAGGCAGTCTGACCCAGCAGGTTCCTTGGGTGTGCTCAGGTACTTTGATCACAGCTCACAGCAGTTCCTACCTGCTTACAGAAGTACAAAGCAGCAGTGGCTCCTGTCGTCTGTCCTTCCATTGTAAAAGTGCAATAAAACAAAGCTGTATCAGCATCAACTGCTAGAGCTGAGCCATTCCAAAGGCGTCTCAATTCAGCACAGTTTTACAGCTAAGTGACAACATCAACAAAGCTGACTTCCCTACAAGCAGTAAAAATGTTGATGAGTCATTGAGTGGATTTCCTCCCTTGTACACCCCTGGGACAGCATCTTGATGGAGCTCTGATGGCTGCACCAGGCAGCAAAGAGCTGCTGTCCCCAGCTTTACACAATAGCTCACCTGATGCTTTCCAGAGAGTTGAACTGTACTAAAGATGAAAACTAAAATCATTTTCAAAGATATTATGTTTCACTGTAAATAAGTATCTTCTGCTTTATAAATATGCTCCGTGATCCTCCTTTCTATTTATTTGTGATTTTAACTGTATAAACTGATTGTTCGTATTTTGTTGCCTTTGAAAAAGAAAAGTATTTTTTTAAGACAAACCACGGTTCTGTAACAAGATGTGCTCTCACGTTTAACTTTTTGGTTGCTCTAGGTACGTGTTTTGTAAATAAATAAAAAAGGATTAAATTGCACACCAATGGATGCTCCAATAGACCCAGTGCTCCTACATGTCACAGATCAACAAAAATAAAACCAAACTCTACTTCTAGGCCAATAAATACAACTCTATTCCAATAAATACAACTCTATTCCATTCAGGAAGAAATAAATGCAAGCAACCTTTAGAACCAGAAATTTATTGTAGCTTATAGACTTTCCAAACTGACCTTTACCAATATATGCATCTGAAGAGTTATACCCACAGTGGCTACTAACTGCATCAGGACGTTCACAACCTCTCAGTATTACCATTAACTCATGATCAGCTTTAGTCTAAAATACAGCAGCTACAGTGACAGTATATGGAAGGATAAGTCTTCTACACATTAACACAAGACAACTGTCAGACATAAGTTAAAAGTTTCCCAGTTAACTTAAAACTAGCAGTTATATTACCACGTAAGTAGTCAAAACCATTTCCCATTTTAGAAATCTAAAATTTTACATTAAAAAAAAAAAAAAACAACAGAAAAAAACCAGTAAGCTCGTTGGGTGGGTTCTCCTCCTGCTTCCAGGTCCATCTAGTATTGTAAAAGGCACTCCACAGAGTCAAATCTGTTACCCCAGCTAAAACCCACCATTAGATCCCATTACATCCATCAGGAGGCAAGATGCGTGCTAGAGAAGAGGTCTGCTCTGAAAACCAAAACTACAAACATCTGAACCAACCTTTATCTTTTTGAGTTATGACCCTTTTCCTCCCACTCCTTTCCCACCATTTGGCTTGCTCCTCTAGCAGGCTTATCCAGTGCAACGTTTCCCTGCTGGGTACTGCTGGCCACTAAGGAGCCTGCCGTGACATGGGCTGTGTGCACCTGGAACATGGGCAGATTACATATAAGAAAAAACAAATGTAACTTTGCTTACCGTGCTGGGGAGTGAATGGAGTCCTAGTTTCCTGTTACAAGCAAAACAAGTTACTCTTTAATCCACCTCCAAACATAAAAAAAACAAATCAAGTAAGCAGGTATCCATTATTCGAGGCTCTGCATAGGACAAATAAAGTTAAATGGACAAGTCCTGCCTTTCAGAACACTAGCACTCTCCACCATGGGGTCATAACTCACTTTTCGTACCTTTCAGTCATTTTTTAAAAAGTCCTTTGCAATTCCAAGTTCAAACTTTCATCAGAAACAACCAAAATCAGCCATGACTTGGAATAGTATTAATGTGATTCCCAAGGTTTTCTGGTTGGATAATTTATTCTATAGTTTCACCAGCAGGAAAACACAATTACTAAGTGTAAACAAAGGCTTAATACACCAACAGTCCAAGTTACTGTACAAGGAGCTACAGGGAATGAGCAGGAGTGCGTTAATAGAAATGGTATCAGCTATGCCCCAAACCCTCCCATTCCCAAATGAGACAAACTGAACAGTCAAAAAAACCCTCATACCTATCTATGTAGACTGGTAGCCAAGGTGTGCAGGTACACAGGTCGCAGGCTTTCCAGCTTCAGTCACCAGTGGGACAACCAACCAACTGAACAAAATGCACTCAACCAGCAGCTCCAACAGACCATCGCTGCACCACAGGCAGCCCTGCTGTAAGCAGGTGCTGTGACAGCACTCCACAGCCTGATTTGCCCACCATCCACGTAGTGTTCTTCTCCCAATAACTTAAACAGTGCTTATGCTAAAACTTCACTGGAAAATTTCTTAAAAAAAAGATAAAACGACAAGAAAACGAACCAACAAACTGTTAGGCAGGGCAGTTGAACCTCTGCAGAAGTTCCTAAAAGCCTTTACAGTTTCTCATAAGCTTGTCTGTTCCCTCTGCAAATATAAAGGAAATCAGAGACCAACAAAAAAAAGAATAACCAGAGTGGGGCATGAGTGAACATGGCAGTCAAGGCCAAGGACACTGCATTACTGACACATCTACACTAGATAACTGTGCCCGTGCTCCTGCTGCAGCAGTATGAGACTTGTATTATTTCATGCTTCATGATTTTTTACTTTAGCATGTTTTAAACCCCAATCCCTGTTTTCACTACCACAAATGACATAATTACATAATTCCAATATATTTACAAAATATTAAAAAGTCTGTTAATCTTCTACGTATTAACCTCATTCTGCCACTTTACACATGCACTAACTTGGGAAAAAAAATTAAAAGAAATCAACAGGCTGAAATGAGCAGCTTTACCCTTTGTCAACAAGCAATCTTTGCATCTTTCAGAAAGACAAAAAGGAACAAAGCTGGAATTGTTTCACAGAGCAAAAAAAAAGGTTCAGAAATTCATGTGCAATGGCTACAGATCTGCAGTCACTTAGCTGAGATGACATGAAGAAAAAGTGCAGGGTGGTTCCTCACATAGTGTAAAAAAATCCAGTCACTGAGGCATGGCTGAAGGAAAAGAGGTGCTAACTACAACTCTAGAAACAGCATCAGGAACTAGCTGACAGAACACAAACACTGGGATGTGTGTTGGTTGAATCTACTGGCCAGAATGATTTTTTTTTTTTTTAAACACCATGAATCCTTGGGAACAATGGAGTGCATTACAGTGGAGTCTTCTAGAGCAGAAACAGAGACAAAGGGAACAGCTAGAATCAATAACTGAGGGTAGAGTCATCCCATTCCAGCTGTTGCTGTCTATTAACATTCTGTTGGTCCTCCTCCTGCTCGCCTTCTTCTTCCTCACTGCTTTCAGACTCTGCACTAGTGATGTCATCCTCTTCTCCATCTTCGCTTTCCTCTTCCTCTTCCTCCTCCTCTTCTTCACTGCTGTGCTGATCTTCATAAGTCTGTTAAGACAGAAATCAGCTGCTGATACCATTCTGGCCAAAATTCCTTTAATTCTTTTGAATTTGAGCACAAGGCACTCCTACTGAAAAAGAACTATTAATTTCTTATTGTTTGAAAAGTTCAGCAGTAATTAGGCAACTAGAAAATAAAAAGTTAAATAAGCTCATTAAAATAGTTTTGATTCTGCACCATTCCTATCACTCCTGTCACACTAAGCAAACTCACTCTTAAGTACAAACCAGTACTTCAAATTCTACCTGAAAAGGATCTTTCAGTATGTTACGTGAGTAACATTAAGTTTTTCTTGTGATGTTCTAAAAATTCAGATGTCAACCATGGCAGACAGAAACATCAATACCATAAGTACAGATGGTGCTTCAACACTTCTGCACTTTGGGAAAAAAGCTGATGGTGATGAGGGCTGCATACAGCACGGAGAGATCAGTGTTAGTCACTGACCTGTAACACCTGATGCTGGAGTCCAGTGATTCCTGCCCCATTCCGTATCACAAAGCTACAAGGCATGCCCCAAACATAACTGCTCCTCTTATTTGTCACTTTGGAGCATCAGTTAAAAACTCACAGTGCTAACATCTGTCCTCTCTGTGTTCTATGGTTGCTTTTGCTCTACTTTCTGTCCATGTACAGTCATACCAGTTAAAACTGGAAGAGGGCTTTTTTTGTGAACTTTTTTTGCTGAGAAACCAGTCTTACTTCCATAGGATTCACAGTGATGGTCAATGCAGAGTCATCCCAGTCCATCTCATTTTCCTTTCCAGTGTCCTGGTCACGCATTGTTCGCTGATGTGCGGCTCGGATTCTGAACACTCCCAGAATGATCATAAAGACCAGGAAACTCACACAAACTACAATCACAACAGTGGCTGTACTTGGAACAACTGCAACAACAGAAAAGGAGTTTCTTAGATGATACTGATGCACAATTTTTACATAATGACAATAATTAATTCTGCGTTCCCATCACCTACAAGAGGGAAATGGCATTATGAAAATATTATAGGTGGCTTCACAGAGGCAGTTTGCATCAGGCCACTGAAAAGTCTGTAGAACTCACTGAGGAAATAACTGCAATTCTTTCCTTGTGCTGTTTGTAAGAAATAACGTCCGTGTTCCTCACAGTTCTTTATTTAGGTCTTACAGACTCTGTTAAGAACAGCACACCTCCTGTTTTCCAACGTGTGCACCAGCAGAGCTGCCCTCCTAGCAGGGAGATATTTCATAGATCTCTAGCAATCTGCTGCTCTTTGTTTGGGCAACAGCAGAATAGGATCAAGAAGCTGCTTACATTTATTAGTCCAACACACTGATTTAACTCTGGGGGGTGGGGGGAAAGTCTCCCTGCAACAAGAAGCCTCCGCATCAGTTTAACACCAGGAAAAAAAAAACCAGCAGAACTTCTACGACTGAGAATTCTTACCTGAAAATGGATGAGGGTTAGCTAGGTTGTGACCAGACAGATCAACAAACGTGTGGTGCACCGGATGTACAAACTGTGGTTGTGCAGCTATGTGATTAGCGTGTTCAATGGGGTTAGCTGTGTGGATAACATTCACCTGAGTACAAAAGGAAACAGTTAAACTCCAGAAATACAAGTTGACCTTTCAAGAGACAAAAAAAAAAAGGGGGGGAGGGGTGGGCAGAGAAGAAAGATTTCTTAATTTGCCTGAGTAATCATCTAATTCTCAATGACTACAGCTATGATTTGACACTGAGAACAAGCATTCCAACCAGTAGTTCCTCCTATGTTAGCTTCATGTCATATAATTCTGCAGTTCTGAGCTTTCAAGTCTGTTTTAGCTGGTCTTGCAAAGTTTTTGCAGAGACATCAGTATTTGAGAATAACCCAGGTAAAGCCAGCTCATTATCTAATTCAGTAGCCAGCCATTTTAATTCTGAAATAACAGTATATAAAAATGTATGACACATTAATTACACTCTCTTCCTTCCCATCTTTTCTTATTCTGTCGTTCATCTTCAGCTAACAGCAAAGAGAAAATCTGTATTACAGACCAAGGATTAAGGTAAAACTTCTCTTTACAGTTTAACCCATGCTTAGCATCGCTGGCTTTTGACAATTACAAACTCATTGTCACACAGCATATTTCATGTTTCCTTGGCAAACACACAGAGCTAAATATACCTCTGCTTTGGGAGACTGTTGTGATACAGGGTACCTGACCAGCTGCACTACAGGAAGAGAGCAAGTTCAGTACAGAAAAAGCATTTGCAGTTCAATAGTTTGGGAAGATCCCAACTCAAGCTCAGAGAATTTCCTCAGGAAACCAAACCACATTAATTAGTTAGGCTCTGCAACCTAACTTCCCAGCCCATCATATCCACTCAACTAATGGTAAACACAGCTGTTAAGTTTCACTGTCACCCTTTTGGTCACATTTAAAAAACAGGAATTCAAGCTCAGAGCTGAAAGATGCAGAGGTACATGACAGTTCCAGTCAACATAATTTCACATTCCAGAAGCTGAAATAATTAGCTTCTGTTCTACCTGCAGAAGAAATGCAATTCTAGCCTATGCTTTTACATAAGTGCTTACTATCAGTGTTTGAAGGATCACACAATCTAAAAAGTAAAGGGCCCAATAAATCCATTTACAGAAACCTGGGAGTTATACATGAAAGCTACTCAAGTCTCTGGTCAGCACGGCATTTCTAATAGTTCCTTCACATTTCTTTTCCCCCAAAATTTATATGCTGTCTTTCAAATTCAATGTTTCTGCCTTCATGCTTCCGTCAGCCATATTACTTCTGCTACAACACAACAGTTTCCACAATTGCTTCACCTCTGCTTAGGCTGCCTCACTTAAAGATGAAATGTAGGATTAAGAGACACATATATATAACATAAAATACTGCTTGAGATGCACAAGTTTATTAATATCTACAGGACAAAAATCTTAATAATTTATTCATCAATAATCCATCAGTTGAGGCAACAACTACCATCCACCCATCCCTCCAGACTCTACACCTCCCAGAGCAATCAGAAGAGCTCACATACCTCTACTTTAAACTCATTGCTGACATAGCGCCCGTTAAGCTCAGAACAAACCAATTTGAACTTCCTGTCAAAAAGAGAAACGGTGTGCCAGTTTCTGTAGCGTATCAAATGCAAAACTTCCTCGTAGCTAGCCATAGTATCAACTCCTGCAGAGAGAGAAACAAGAAAAACAATTACTTTGCAAAAGCCTGCTGCAACACCATCTACTCTACATCACGCTCCCTTTCTTTGAAGAAGTTTTCTTGGCAGATAGATTCTCAGTCAGCAGAATCAAAAGTAACACTGTTATGGCAGATGGACACACGTGGCTTTACTGAAATTTGTGGTTTTACTTTGTGGTAAGATCTGAGATTCACATAGCCTGTAATCTCTTTTCTTTTGAATATAGAACAGACTCTGAAAACAAGAAGAAAGCAATGATGCACACTCCACATCACTGGATTATTTGTGCAAGAAGAAAGCCTTTTCTAGGGGGCAAAGTATACTTCATTTCCACAGTTAAGAAGTAACCTGCAATTTATAGGACAACAAGTGTCCAAAGAAAGGAGATTCTAGAATAACCTATGTTGTAGAATCAGTTTTCCACAGAACAGTGCAAACACCTCTGAGCCTGAAATTCCAGAAAAAAAAATGATCTATTTGGAGTAAGGTGTGACAAGCCATCTATTGAGCACACTGATTTCAGACCTTTCCTGCATGAGCAAAAGAACAAAGTCCCACCTGTGATGATCATGCCAAGGTTGGAACTACTCATCTCAATGCCTTTCTGTTGTAATCGTGTCATGTCAACCTCCAGGCTTTCTTGATCTTGATTTAGTTCTTCTCCCACCACCGTCACCTCACATGTATCCAGGTTATGCATAATTTCTTCAGAAACCAAAGACTCTTGTACTAAAAAGTAGAGGAACCACCAAGGAGATGAGCAGAAACAAAGATAAGAGTCCACACACTATAAAATATCCCATGCAAACAGAACTTTTCTTCAAATCAAACATTAAGATCTGGGCCTGAAGTAAAGAGACCAACTATTCAAGGTCTAATGATAAATAAGGAATTATTTGCATGGCCTGGACTTACTACCATTTCCAGGAAAATTTCTGTTAGCTCAGAGCAGAATACCTGTACTTTTTCCCAAGCAATACACATCTTGTTTCCCCTACTAGATTCTTACAGCAGGAGAAATCCATGCTGCTCTGCAAGAGGAAGATCCTCCAACGCAATCAGAGAATAGAATAAGGGTAAGCAAGAGCTAAGAGCAGAAATGATGTTACCTGTAGGATCTTCATCCCCATCTCCATCTGGCTCCACCTCCCGTGTAATGGTGCTGATTATGCGAAGCTCAGGGAAGAGGGAAATGCCCTCAGAACTCTCAAACTCTGAAGCAGATCGGGCAAAATGGTTGATGCCACTCAGGCTGATTTTTGGTTCCTCTGGTTGCAAGACCATTACATATCCCTCCACAGAAGGAATAGAGACGCAGGCCTCTTCGTTGAAACACCTATGAGATACAGACACACATCCAAAGCAGCTATTTGAAAGGGAGGCACAATTACGCACAGTAATTACTTAATAAATTAAAACAGCTCTATCTCAGACCCAGGAGTCTCAGATAAATTCATCAACGTGGTGGAAGAATTCCCCAGCAAGGGAACAGTCTTGCAACTAATTTTTACTTACATTTAACATTTCGCCCCATTTTTTATGCTATGACTAACAGTACAGATAACAACTTTACTGAAGCTCGTGACACTGGGTATGTCCTCTCACTGATAAATCATCTCTTACATCTTCCTTACTACATTCTTAGGAAGAAAAGAGCAGTACTGGGAATAGCTCCATATTCAGATGTGACAGTAGATACAGTAGAAGTCTTTCATGTAGCAGAACTGAGATATGTCAGCATTTTTTCAGGCCTCAATATCACCATGCAGAGAAGCATTATTTCAGCACTAGAACATACTTGACAGTACTGGTGATTTTAAGCCTCCGGATTCCAGGTGTGGGGAACTGGCGAGAATTCAGATAGGAAATGTGCTGCATGGCCTTATCAACTCTGTCAATGTCATCCCCTTCTACGGTCACTGCTGACTGACTAGGGTTCATGTGGATCTGAAATTATAGAAGAGAGGAAAAAAAGGGAAACAGAAAAACGATCAGGTAATTAAAACAGAAGTTCAGCCCTGTTTACTCAGGTAAGCGCTGGGATAGTTACATCTATATTCAAAGCAGTAAGGACATAATTGATGGGCTTCACTTCCTTCTTCCAGTCAAATACGCTGAGTATTTTCTCCTTCAGGAAGGAAAATCTAGGCACTTGTATCAATTCTGATGTGAAGTAGTAAGACAGACAGCTAACATGAAAGATAAATTTAGCTTTGTTCATGAAACCTTACTATGAAAAATAATAACAATTTAAAATAAAAGATATCTTTGTTGGATTAATTCTACTAAGCTGCTTGGTAAGAATCTCTATCTGGTGTAGCTGGTGAAACAGAGGCTTTCAAATACCCAATTTCTTTCCTCAAGTTCCAGAGGACACCATAACTTCTGCTTTTAAACTCTGCTATGATCATATCTATACTAGAAAGATTTGCTAGTTTTCATGTAATTTTAATGCAACATCCCACAATTAAACAAGCGTATTTTAGTTAGAATGCCCCTAATTAACTACTTGCAAAATGTGCATCTATTATCAGCAGAGTAACATGCATAGTCCCCTTCATTAACAGGTGACTTTACCTTCACACCTTTGCCAACACCATCAGCAATTTGCAAATCCAGTCCCTCCTTGCAGGTATACAGGCAATCTATCACTTTCTTGTTCTCCAGTTTACCAGAACGAATCATCAAACCTGCCAGATTGCCTCGGAAGAACTGAGCCATGCGGAGCTCCCCACCTTCAGAAAGAAAGAAAGGAAAAATCTTTAAACATGTTGATTTTTTTTTTCTTTTCCATTTTTCTTTTGTAAAATAACAAATTTGCTTTGTGCTTTACAGCACATTATAGACATGCATGTTAGTTTTTCATCCATTCCGGGTGTTAACCTTGTCATTACGTTCAAGCAGAAAGAAAGAATTAAACAGTTCACCATGCACATGGCCTTCAAAACATGACGGTGTGACCATCTTGAACTGTTATTTCCATAACAAAAATTTCTTTTGCTCATACAGCGAGGTGGTGTTCAGAACCAAATAAATGAACCGAATCCTGAATTCTCACAATGAGCTGCCAACTCCAACTAGAGTTTTCCCTATAAAAGCAGCAGTGCCTACCATGTAGGAGCCAACAGCATCAGTCCTCTAGCTGTTAACTCTCTAGACTAAGCCAATCATTTCAGGCTCTATTTACACTCAGAGGAGAGAAATAAACTTCATAGCATCACTCAGGGTGTGAGGCAGTGGTACAGGCTGCCCAGAGAAGCAGTGGGTGCCCTGCTCTTAGAAACACCCAGGGTCAGGCTGGACTTGGCTCCGAGCACCTGACTGAGCTGCAGGTATCCCTCTTCATTGCAGTTGAACCAGATGGCCTCTAAGGGTCCCTTCCAACTCAAACAATTCTATGATTCAGCTCATGCTGTAGGACATATCTAAGAGTTAATGAATCCTCTCTAACCAAGCCTTCTTCTCTGCATGGAATTAAAGCAAGGAGTTTGAACTCAAGTCACTTTGTTTTACACATCTACATTAATTGCAGTCATCCAAGCATCTGACATATTTGATTTTTTTGATTACAACAAATGATCACCAAGTGAACTGGTAACCGGCAGCCATTGGACTCCACCTGGAAATTCGTACTTCAGAGTCATCACTTGGTAAGCTAAGAGATTTTTATAAAGGCGTCTGAGCTTGTTTTCAAGATTCTGGGCGATGAAAGATCCCTGACGTAACTCAGAAGTTTTCAGTAGTTAATTGCTGTGTTACAAATCTTAGTTCCAGTTAAGACTTGCACAGCTCCAGAATCTAGCTCCTGGATTCAATTACATCCTTGCCAAAAACATGATGCACAGCTAGAAATCTCATCTCAGTTTTCTTTAGACCATTTCAGGATATTTAAACCATACAGAACAAACTTGCCTCAACTCAAGACAAAAAATCCACTGAACTATAAATGTCTAATAGAATAAAACCCTGAAGCCAACCAGACCAAACTGGGAGCAGGTTTTTCTCATCAAACGAGTATCCAATCCACCGTCAATTATGAGAGGGAATTGTTTATATATCAGCAATCTGATGTAAATATGAAATTGTTTGAGTAAGAAGCAGGACTATCCAATTTCAAAGATCCTTCCCAAACTACAGAATGACTCTATGCACAAACATACCTTCATGCATATATGTACACACATATAGGATGAGGTGTATTTCTATTTTAACAAAACTGGATTAAATGAATTGTAGCTAGATAAATTTTGCATCAGCAACTTATTTTACACCACTTCACTGCAATCAAATGGTGGCAAATTTGTACATGGGTGTGCAAGTGGTTGGGGAAAAAAAAAAAGAAACAATGAAAAAAAAAAATCAGCTGGTAAAGCTCTGGAAATAAAGGCACAATGAAGAAACAAGCCTAGAAGAGGATTATGTGAAGGTCAATGGCCCAAACGCAATGCCTGCATTTCATGCTGTGTGTGAGATGAAGCAATGTCTTGGCTTAAAAATGAAATAAAACAGTAGGGAAAAAACTCCAGCAACCTGCAGAGGTCTCAGGCAGGGTTTCATTGTCATTTTCATTTCCTGTATATTCTGTAGAAGAGCAAGACAAAGAATAGGACAAGAGGGAAGTGACCAGGTCGTTAACAGTTTGGCAAATTCTCTCTTGGGTCACAGAAAATACACACCACCACTGCTCCTCAGAAGCAGCATTCATGACAAGACAATTTACTACTGATCACCAATGAGATGCAGCTCTAACAACTGACACAGCTTTCCTCCAATAATAATAATATTATCCTATGTACTGACCAGTCAATTTATCAGATGGAAGTGTGCAAAAAAAACCCAAACAAACAAACAAACAAAAACCAACAACCAAACACCAACAAACCAAAACAGAAAAAACCCCACCCCCAAAACAGCTTTTAACCTTCTTAAATAAATGTTAAGAGCACACAATTTCTCCCCACCTAGAGGTGTGCTGTATAGATAAGTTTGGGCAGCCTGACTTATTTAACAATGTTTGTAAGGCAAAGTTCATGGCCTCGTGCTCTAACTTCACTCTTTTGTCAAATCTCTTTTTCTTTTTGTGTTTAATTCCCTACAAATCAGACCTTTGGTGGAACCTTTAAAAAGGCAGACCAAAGAATTTTTGTCTTCCAGACTTTTAGTGCTCCTGTTTCAATCTGTTGTTATTAAAAAGTAGAGTGAAGTCAGAAGAAATTAAAGAATCATATCATGTTGCCAGTATGAAAGCACAGAAGTTTGTAAATTAAATGCTTTTGTTATGATGCAGAGTATGTAGAAGCCACTACACAATCTATCCACTCAGCTAGAACTTGGCTCCCAGTCTCATGAAAACCAGCCACTCTAATTTCCCCAGGAGCTAGAACAGATAGTTGGAAAGTTACAAACAGAATACGAGATGAATGATGGGGAAAATAACTGACTCAAAGTGACCACAAAATGAATTCAACACTAAAGTGACATCAATGCTGGAAGATAGAGAACTTCCCACAAATATTGTTCAATGGAGAAAATATTTTGATAATTTAACCTCCATTCACACTTCAAACCTTTAACATTCAAAAAAAAAAAAAAAAAAAAAAGAGTTATTATAAAACCTGAGACCATTCATTTAATGCAAATGTCCCAAGTTTTCCATTTGTCAGTCACTCACAAGCTATTTCTCTGCACTATGGCAGACTGCAACTACAGTCTACACTCTGAACTACAATAAAACAGGAATGACTCAGCACTGCTCTGACCCAGAAGATGAATTCATGGCACTGAGGATGTAATTTAGTCAGCAAGCCAAACATTTGACTGCAAAATAAGAGCTTTGTTACAGGGCTCTCCAGCAATCAGCTATCAGTGCTCCACAGTCAGATGCCTGCTACCTTTTTTCCTCAAGGGTTGCAGATTAGATTTCACAAGAACTAGAGAACATGAATCAGCATTTTACAGCTTGCAGAATTTTGTCATTTAACCAGAGTCTGTACGTAATAAAGCAGATGCTGCTTATATTTCTGTAAGCAACTGATAAAATACTCAAGAGACAGCACCACTGTGTTGCTTTTAGCTGAATTGTCTACTGGCTCCACTTCGATTTATGAGACCACTTCTTCTAAAACGTGCCACTCAACCTGCATGAAATTAGCATTCTCCATAAAAAGACCTCACAACTGTTCTTAAGGAGAAGTTACCTATCTGCATCCTCACACATACCAGAGGAACTTCTTCAGTGTAATGCTACCTGGTGAGTAGCTTTGTCATTCATACACACACTCAGCCAGTAAACAAACAAACCAGCTTGTGGAAAAAATGACTAAGAAGAACTATCAGATAACAAAAATCATATCCAAAAATATTCAGCAAGAAACATTAGAAGTTATCTTTCATGCAACAGAAAGATTAGCTATGTATTGCTAGGCTAACCACAAAGATCTCATTTAAAAAAACCCAACTAATTAAATGTATTAACAATTGTGAGCAGTTACCTTGCCAGCATGCCCCAACTACTAGCTGAGTTTCTATTTTCGAAGGATGAAGCGGATAATCTTCAGTCACTGGGAAAGGATCATATGAAACACCATCTACATACAGAGTCACTGCAGGAAATTCAACATTGAGGACATAATGGTGCCATTCTTTGTCACAAACCTAAATAAAGAAAGTATTAAAAATTCTTTTAATGTTAAAAAAAAAAGAAGGATTGCAGTTGAATAACCAGATCTGATGCACATTTTGCAAATGTCCACATGTGGACATTTACATTAAAACAACACACATTGCCCTGTACAGAACACAGTAGGATATTTCATGCTATCTTACAATGCAACCTATGTCAGGTAGCTGATGAGACCCAGCAGGCTGAAAAAGCACATAAAATATCCAGTCTCTTTTCTATCATTCTTCATGATCACAATATCCTTAATTCACAGAAATAAACTCTGCAAATGGTAATAATACCAAAGAAAAGACTTGGTATTATAGCACCTGCTTTCAAATGTAAAATAATTAAGATTAGATGAACGGGAAGAACACAAACAACTTTCATCCCAAACAGGAAGAAAGTACCTGCATCCCTAAGATGTGTATTACTTTATTTCTGTGGAGTAAATACCTAATTATGCAAATTGTCCCATAGCTATTTACAACATGTGTATCTACTGCTGGCAATGTGTAACATGTTACAGACTTTATGCCAGTGTGAAGAAGTATTAAGAAGTTCTTCTGTGATGCCATTAAACACTTTGATCTGCAACAGTGCTGCAAGCTCAGAAGTAATTGTTACAAACTGGAATGCTCATGTCCCCTGTTTCCATACGCATTGTGTTATTGTGTATTTAGTGAAGATAACTGACAAGACAGCTGAAGTTGGGCATTTTATTTTCATGCAAAAATCCACACTTCACTGCCTTTCAGGACAATGGCTTGGACTTTATTTCATGAGCATCCCACTGGACTGAATGAAAGCACTAGAGTAGCAAGTCAAAATTAAGTTGAACAGGTATAGCTGCATCTGTCCCTGACACTCACCACAAAGCAAACACCACTGGGTGCTACAGAACTCGGTATCAGGAGTCTGGAGTTGTAAAAAATACTTGTTAATAATTATGTTATTAGAGAGTTTAGGCTCCCATGTTTTTTCACTGCATTCTATCATTTTACCAGGCATTCCAAACTTACTTGATTTAGCTTCCAATGGAATTCTGCAGGCTTGTATGTCTTTCCCTCTGAAGGATCTTGTCGGAAGAGGAAAACAAGGCGGCAGTTGTGCAGGTACAGGGTGTAGTGGTGTCGATTCATATCTGCACAAGAGTTTCAAGTATTGTCATTGTCTCCTTTAAGTATTAGGCACTCAAGAAATAACTCACCAGTTCAGAATATTCCTTTGTAAACGCGCCAGTAATTGATAAACAAATGCACAAGCAAATCAGACATGTTAAGAGAGACAGCATCTCCACCTAGAAAAAATACATACTGCAGCCAATGCTGTCACTAAAGCTGATATGTGTATCTTAAGGATTTTTGGCAATATCAAGAATAAGGCTATTTGTGGATTGCTGGAGTAATACACCTACCACGACAAAACGAAATGCATAACATAAATAAAGTTAGAAAAACAAGCCTGACTCATTTCAGCTGAGGCTAGATAATTTATGTGCACATCTCTACAGGTAAGTACAGCGAAGAACAGCTTTGCAGCCCACTTCCTTTCACTTCCAAGAAAAACCTAGAGAAATCCACTTCAGGTTTCCACATATGCTACCACAGCACATAAAAACAAGACTCAACCAATTAGACTGTTCGTACTTGATGTACTGACAAACCTGTCTTGTCTGAATTGCAAAGAATTGTCTCTTTCTCTTTGGTTCCAGGCCCATGCCTCATCCACACTGAAATCATGAAGGGTTCTTTCAGATTGACTGTGACAACACCATCTGGAATCTTCACAGCCTGTGTGCCATTAAACTCAAAGACTTGGTCGCTGTCGTGACCATTATCAGTAGGAAGTCCTACGGTCCAGTTTGCAGCACTACTTGGAGAAGGAAGCAGTTCAGCTGTGCCAGAAGCAGCACCTGCAGTAAAAATGCTCACATGAAAACAAGGTAGTGACTAGAAAGATCACAGCTAGCTTCATATCAAACAGCTTCTAATGAGCATTAGTTTTGCAGTGCCAACTGTCAGTATTATGCATTACCATCACATATCAGGCAATTCTCCTATTGAATAATATGGCACTAACATTAGACATATCCAATATTACAATGTCTTCCATATGCTTAATTTCTGGGTAGCTTACTGATCTCACTAAAAATGCAGAACTTGACTTTGCCCTTATCTCAGGAACCATTACACTAACATCATTTGTCCCTCACACCCATGAAAATAATGCCTTTTTCTTGTCACTATGGTAACTGTAAGATCAATATCCACCCAGCTGAAGAGGTCTGCATAAGAACACCAGGCTGAAGCCAAGCATCCCCTCTCAGATCACCGACCAGTAAGACTGCACGTCTTTTAACATAATGTTCAGCCTATAATAAGCACTTTATCATAACAGAAGCATTCTTACCACAGAGTCTGTGAATGGATTTCTCAGAATAGGTGTCTCTATCGCAGCCTTTCCCAATATGATTGGTTTCTAGTTCAACTGTTGCCTGAATTGAGGTTATTGGTTCATCACATGTTTCCAAACGCATACTTGGGAAGAGTGCTAAAGAACCAGTACCAGGCTCATATTCTATTCTTTTGCTCCAACCTGTATAAATATTTGAAGAAACAACATTAAAAAAAACTCACCTTCTGTTTAACTGAAGGCACTGGCAAAGCAGATAGGAAGGAGCTCAAACTAACCTTGCCAGCCAGGCTTGCATGTAGGCTTAATGCTAATTTTAACCAATACATCCTCAGCAGCTCTCTTCTTCCCACAGTCATATGCAGTTACTGTCAGTTTATACTGATGCTCTTTGCCATAGCTCAACTTTTCTGTGTTTTTTATATAACCTGGCAACAAAAAAAAAAAGTGATATTCCAGAAATGAATATTTCAGGGTCACTGCTGTGTTAAATCCATACAGGTACCATCTGTGTACTTCAGACTGGTAACAAGACTTTAGAAGCCAAACAGATAAATGAATTAGACTTTCACTACCTGTGCTTTCAATGCTAGGCATGAGGTCCAGATATTTTAAAATTACACACATCCAGAAGATAAGTACAAATACACAGAGCAACAAGCATATACTGATCAGGCTCATCATAGTATATTACACTGCATTACATAATATATGTATATATGTATAATAATTAATAATATTGTATTACTCCAGAACAAACTATTCACAAGTGGAAACTGGTAAACAAACTTTATCAGATTAGCTGTTTCATCTGCAAAGCTTTAGAAATGTGAATACCCCCCAAAAATTCAAACTAAAGCCCAATTAAAACTGTCTTGTTTTGCTTAGTCAGGCTCCTTGGACCTCTGGAAACAGTCCACAGATCACAGACTGAATGGAAATGACCTAAACAAAACACTACACTTCAAACCCAATACCCACAGCACTGTAAACTTCAGAGCCACAAGTAAGCATCTGAAATGGAAAAAGCACGCTAACAGACTCCTATTTTTGAAAGCTGTTTAGCAAAAGAAAATTACAGGAAAAAAAAAAAAAAAAAAGGAAAAAAAAAGCTTACTAAGAGCTGGTTTAAAATGTAATATAGTTCTCTTTGTTTGTTTTGAAAAGTATTTTATAGGAAACAAAAGGTGCAAACTACCTGCTCCTTACATCAGTAGACAGTGACTATACTATGTACTGAAAGACATCTCACTTTTTATTATAAACATGTCCATTTAACTGCATCATAGGAAAGGGTTAAAGCAGGGTTGCTGCAGTTTTGTGCTGATCAATTTGAAGCCCTATGCCTAAGGCAGTGAATGACAGTAATTCCCCCTCTGTATTGCATCACATTCTTACCATCTTTGTCAATAGCAAAAGGAACATCCGGAGTTACAATTTCGTAGTTGCAGATCTGGCTGAACTGAGGTGAGCAATCTGCATCCACCGCTTCCACTTTCAGGATGTTGTCATACCTCTTCCCTTCAATAACTGTTGCCTTGTACGATTTCTCTTTGAACACTGGAGAATACTCATTAACATCATTCACCTGAATGTGTACTGTTGCTCTGGAAACAAAACACCAAAGTCAGTTTTCTTTACAGTGCAGATCTCCCATTGTTGTGTGGAGTCTGAAAGAACTCTCATTTACAGATGAAACTACTCTAAAATTTAAGCTCCCTGAGGGATGTCACCAATTACTAACAAGACTAAAAATCTAACTGGAAAAGCAGTGACTATTTTCCCCATGTGTTGCTATGTCATTCTGTTTAGTTCCAAGTTGTTGTTTACTATTGCTGTTTAAAATTAGATAACCAATATTGCAACTGATAAGCTGCTGCCACTTTCCAGAAATATAACAAAGTGCAGCTGTGACAAAACAGGCATTTAGTTCTGATAGCAGTACAATTCTTTCAGCTCTCTTCTGCTGTCAGAGTAGGTGATATAAACATCTAATTTCTATTTCATGTGAGTAAAAATGACAGACATGACTAGTCTTAGACTAAGAGCTCAGTCAAGTGCCTTTGATTAGCTTTCTTTTCATAATGAGGCTCTGGGTGCTGTATGTCAGTGAAAACTGATTTATTTCCAGGATATAGGAGTGATAGATTAGACAATTTAAATGAAAAAAAACTGCAGTAGCAAGATGCACTGTAACACATATACAGTAAGCTAAATAATCCTAACCAGGTTGGGTCAAGAAAAGGTGAAGAGTGGCAAGTATCTGAAATGTAAATAAAGAGCCCAATCTCACAGTCCTTGTGTAAAAGCAAAAGACTTAAAACGCTTATGTTAAAAAAGTATCTTTAAGGTTTTCTTTTATCCTGCATACCCAACTAATTGCACCAACAGAAGGCTTTCTGTAGCAAACACTGCTTGTATTCCTGACTACAGGAGCAGCCACAAGGCAGGAAACAGCAACAGTGGTTTACAGGTACAGGTTTTAGGAACCCATTATTCTTCCATGGCAAAAGAAAAACTGCAGAACACAGTCCTGGATCACAGAGCAACGCTGTGATTGACAGCTTCACCAACCTCAGCTGTCTTAGCTCACTACAGAGAGAAATCTGCACAGCCATAACACTGCATCACCTGGCAACCACACACATCACATCTCTACCAAGGAAGCTGTGTTTTACCTGCTCAGAAAGGCAGAAGATTGGCCACTTGTGTGCCAGACAGTTCAACTATTTATTTATCATTCATGCACTTACATGAGATGCCTAAGATAAGGTATTTCTGAATATTTACCAAAGAGATTGAATGGCTGCCTTTTTATTAGGAACTTTCCCAATTCTACTTTTGTTACCTTTTCTCTAGCCTACATAATTTGATAAAACTCATATTTTAGATTTATACATATTGTTCTGGATCTATCAAGATGGAAGTTTACATCTCAACCAACCTGTGCACAGGCACAAAAATACATTCCAGCTGTACAGTGAGAAGGAACTGTACTACAACACTGAACTGAGCAATTCCAGCCAACTAAACAAAATGATAACTGCCATCTTTTTGTTTCAGATCTTTCTTCAAAAGTAAAATTGAGTCAAATAGAAATTCAACAGGAATACCTATTTTCCACCAGTATAACCCTTAACAAGATAACCTTCTGCTGTGTATTTGAAGTAGCTTTATCTATACAGCTATAGAATAACAACTGTATTTGTCAGCAAGATGACTGCTGGTAAACCAGTCCTCATCCTGTTTGTGTCCTCCTTGCTTTGCACTGACAATAATCTTCCACATGCCTGGCAGATGTTGACACCAGGGTGTTGTTATACAGTTACTTGCAAGTCAATTGAGAGCAATTAAATTGTGGTTTATTCTTTGGATGAAGATTGCTTTGTTCCCATCCTTTAATCTAGGCAGAGAAGAACCTTATGCTATTGATCTTGCTTTTTAGGGTGAGGCCAGCTGGAAACAATAGCAGTATGCATTCTCTTCCACTTTGTCATGGCTTATTGAACAAGATTTGTTGTCTTAAAAACTGAATTCTCAAACAATGTCCATAGCTGGTATCCCATGTGGAGTCTTTATATCAACTCAAGTCAGATATTAAATATTTCAAGAGCTCTGAAGAGCCTTCAGAGATGTGGAGGGCAAGGCAGTATCATTGAGAATACAGTTAGAGATATCAAAACAGTTCATTTCCATTTTGCTACTATTTATGTTGCCATAATACGAAAGTCTTCCACTACTAACACTTGGTTTGCATTACTCCGAACGCACAGGACATAAATCACCGGGAACAGGAGACCAGTTGAAACCAAACTTCCCCTCAGCCAACCACAGATTCACTTACTTGTGGGATTTTTTTGCATTTGCTCCATCTGGTCCCTTCCCACAGTCATAGGCCTGTATGGTGAACGTGTAGTCCTTCTGCAGTTCACAGTCGAGTTTTTCTTTGGAGCGTATTATTCCCTCACCAGTGGATTTATCCACTACCACTGCTTCAAAGGGGACATTTTGCCCATGAATTTTAAATCCACAAATCTCACCTACAGATTCAAAGCAACAGAGGTTAGAACTGGTCAACATCACTACGCTTTTTTTCTTTTTTTAAATGAATGACCAAATAGTTTGCAGCCAAGGGTTTGTGAGGGTCTGTGGACAAAGCAAGAGCACTGTGCTTTAAAATGGGTGATTTCTGGGAAACTTTAGTAAAAAGAAGCATATGTCTGCCTTCCAAGCAACTCGTTTACTTGCATCCATTCATGCAGGAGTACAAAAGAGAAAAAGAGAAATGTAGACAGGCATTTCACAGGAGTACTTGAGATAGCTCTAGGGTAAGAGTAGAACTTATGAGAGCACACAGCCAAGGCCACTTGTAATCTCTTCTATGCCAAGCTACTGGGAATAGCTGGGCAGCTTGTTTATTTTGACCAGAGCAAAAGGTTAAAATGCACAGTTACAAGTCAAGGGATGAGAAAGCTTCAAGGACAGGTTCAGCACCTTAATTACAGAAATTCTGTCAACAGATCAATGAACAAAGTCTTCCTGTGCAATGTACCTGACTAAAATTAGGGAATCAAAATAAACTACTGAATGAGAAAGGTAGAAATACCAACTTCTCAGGCATCCATTTCAACAGCTATCTACTAACAGACCAAACTTCTTAATCGAGAAAGCTCTCATAAGGGACAATTCGGTAGGCTTTCCTTTCCATTCAATCTCTTCATCCTAATGCACTTGAAGTGAAGCTCCTTGTCCATCATTCTAAAACATGTCTGAGCTTGAGATTACGTTACAAGTCACCTTGCTGGCGCAGATGGGTCAATCTGTCAGCAGGTAATGAGGACTGAGCCCTTGCTGATCCAGCTGCACTGACAAATCCACTCAACCTTTGATCAGCTGTGCTGTGTTTTTACCTGTATAACTTGTTACAAAAGGGATTCTCTTATACCAACATAAAATACTAGTTTATTATAACTGCAGTGGTATCACTGTACCAAGAAGACATTCCTACCATAGAGACACCTACAATCATTTTAAAAATGCACTCGATTCAGATTTTAAGCTATTGAAATACATACTAGAAGCAGCATACTGCACACAAGGTGGTAATAATGCTTTGGCAGCAATATATTTTACCAAGCATATGAAAAAATAATGTCCAAAGAAAGTAAACTATCAGTGAAAACATCAGAAAATGTTCATTTTCCCCAAATCATCAGTGCCCACATAATGTACCCCAATGGTTCAAATGGATGTCTGATGTACAGATATTTCTAACCGAGGGTTTGGTTACATAACAGTTCTTATCAATATATTTTAAATTAGAAAAGAACGGGGAGAATAAATGGGACAAAGAGCATGACAGGATCTTCTGTTTAAGTGCTGATTCCCCATTTCATAACCAAAGTTAGTGGGTTAATATTCATAAAAGGGATAGAAAGAACCCTTTATCACCTTCTTTGGTGACTGTCACCTCAAAACTCTCTAAAGGGAGAAAAGATAAACCCAAGTCAGTAATACAGGAGAGGCTGAAAAGGGAACAAATAAGGAAAAGGCAAAGATGCACACATTACACAGAAAAACTTTGGAAAAAAAAAATCTTTTACAATTGCAGTGGTGATTTGTTGTAACTGTTACCATTTTAGAGTTTTAGTTCTGTTAAATATGATTTAACCTTTTATCTCCAGATTATCATTCGTAGAATTCTCAAGTTAGAGGTTTAAATTGCAGGCTTATCTGCAAGCTTCTTGTTTTTTAAAGAATTCAGCTGCTAAACAAGAAATGTTCCAAATTTCACGTTGAGAAATTATCCATAAAGTTGAATTTTCATCAAAATTTATCACTACTCTTCTATTTAAAGACAGGGTCGATACTTTAAACAAACTTTTAGCTATTCTACTGAAACCTCCATGTCGCTGAAAGTAAAACCACTCCGTATTCCTGTTTTGATCTCCAGTAATTTAAAAATAAGAATAAACAGCCATTGGATGTTTGTGCTTCCAAACCATATTTTATCAGTACAGGCTGCAGCATTTGCAAAGTTTAAATACTGCATAAACTCAACATGAAGGAGCTGCAACAGCTCTGAATTAAACATGGACACGCTCAAGTTTGACCCTAATGATGGTAAAAGCTTTAACTGAAGACATTTGGGCAAGTAGGAGGAATTTGTACATTTTCTTAGCAGTGCATTTCTTTTCCAGGTTCAACAACCAACCAACACTTTCTACCATTTGACTGGTGTAAGATGACCGCACGAGGCCCCCTGAAGGGCTTCACAATTTTAATGAAGATATAATTAACCACGTTCTTCACTCCACTGTCAGTTATGATTTTGTTCAAACCCCCTACAACCACCTTTTACAGATCATCTAACACACTAATTATTTTTTTCCTGACTACCTGAATTGCAACATAGCACAGCAAATTTGTACCCATAAAATCACCTTGGGCAAAAGTCCTTTTAATTCTCACATGTTTCCAACAACTTGCAGCTTTCCAGTTCTCTGTTCCAGAGCGTCCTCAGAAAGAGATGGAGCACTAGAACTGCACAGAAGTGGTTTTTCTTGAAAGGCAACTTTCTAGTAAAAATACCATTAACAAAAAAATACAATGAATCCTGATTGGTAGCCCTTCTTTTCCAAAGGAGCCAGTTTCTGAAGCAGCTCTTGTTAAGCCCTCCCTGAAGTCCACATCAGGTAGCCCCTGGATTTATAATCAGCTCTTTATCTCAATGCACACATATACTGTCTCTCTGAGACATCCTCACAGTTTAATTCTGTCTATTTCTACATAGGATATAAATACAACCCTGGATTTTAATATGGCAATAGAGTCATTCATGAACATCTTACGCTTCAATGTGTGGCTGGCACCACTGGTTAATGATAACTGCCAATCCACCTGCAAGAAATCTCCTGTGCATTCCAGGATTTCTAACCTCGAGAAGCACACATTGGGTATGAAACATGAAGGTTACTGAAAAAATATATGAAGGGAACACGAAAGCAGAAAGCCTGGTATGGGAGGAACAGGGAGAAGCATGTTAATGTAGCAGTTACCCATCTGGGACAAAGGGAGGCTGGTTAACTACTGGTCACTTCATAACAACCTGTAGTGGCCTTCAAGCTCAGGCACCAACTCCAGTTTTGGCTGTTAAGACATTCAGGCATCCAGGCTTCCAAGCAAAGACATAAATAAGCTTTTCAGTTAATATCCATGTGTCTCCAGATGCTTTTTAGGGCACAAAGCTTTTGTTCAAGGTGTACTAGAGATCAATGCCTTCCAGGTATTTCCCAGAACAACAACTGACCCAACATAATTGTATTTTCTGCTTCACGCTAATGAGATTAACAAAAATCCCTTTTATTACTGCATGGGCAAAGTACTTCAAACTGTACAAGTTACAGTGCCTAAGAGCTACAGGGTTACCTATGGTAAAAGTGCACTAAAGAAGCAAATGCACAGCTCCCATCTCTTTTCTCCAAAATGTCACACACTGATTTAGAACTGTTTCAAGACAAATAAGACAACTTACAGATGAATACTCCCATACATGGATGATATTCCTTTTTCATTTCAGTTACGAAATGCATATATTTATGTGGTAGAAGTGAAGATTTTCTATGATAATAGAATTTTTACAGTGATTTTTTTTTCCATTGAACAAGCTCAGTCCCACGCACGGTATTTGGTGGCAAACGTGCTCCCTAAGGTTCCATGCTATGTCACATATACACGTCACTTGTTCTGGTTTCACCTTGAAGCTGAGATTCACTGCTGAAATGAATTTCTCTCTTCTCATTCGTAAAGAGAATAAAGATAGACCTGTAATTGGATTTTTATTTGATACATTGGGAACCGTTCAGCTGAACGCCATGTCAGTGGGATAGAACTTTCACAGTTTTCTGACTCAGCTGTACTTACAGTTGAAAAATTATCTATCTCACTTCACAGATACGGCTGCACACCGCATTTGATGTGCATTTGTTGAATTACTCCTTGGATGTGACAAGATCAAATCCACAGATTACACAGTGGCATTCATCTTCTCCACATATTGTTTCCTTACAGCCACCATCCAGCTGAGCACTGCATTCACGTCGGCCTGCTGCAGACAGGATGTCAGCACAGCTCCCTGCCCTAACCAAACAAGGGCTGGCAGCACGGCATGGAAATGTGGTGCTCACCCACCAGCCCACTGCACTGCACATCACCAGGGAAAGGCAGACAAAAGGTTCGGTGGATTTCATTTGATTTTAAAAGAGCAAATTCAGATTCTGCAAAACCATTTTCAAAGCTCTATTTGTATTCATGCTCTAAGTTAAAAACTCCTAACCCCCATAAAAATAATTCTTGCGTCCCAGAACAGTAAGAGCAAACTGTGTATTGTAACGTGTTTTTCTCCAGGTTTTGGAAGGCAGGGGAATCAGAACCTTATGACAGGTGCACCAACAACTCAAGAAACTTTTCCTTCCCCAAAGGAAACACTTCAAACCTTTGGCTAGTAAGTAAGACCCTCAGCAATATACACTCAGCTACATGAAGACATTCAGATGCAACAGCTTGCTTCAAATGCAATACAAAGTCAGTTCCATTTTGCATGGTGAATAGAAAATCCGTACTAAGAGTTTCTAACATTAAACTGACTTTAGACATGAATTATGTTAACATACAATAAAAAATGTTGTTGCCCTTTGTTTTATGATCAAATTCCAGCATGACTCAATTTGTAACATAGAGCAGTTTCAGTGAAGAGCTAGAAAGGTCATCATCTTCCCAGGCAGATCCATAACAAATACAAAAGACTGATGCCAGAGGGTCTCTGTGAATTGCACAGATCCAGCACATCTAAAATCAAATTCTGCCTTCAAAAGTGTATTGTTTCAGATGCAAAAGCTTACCAAGTTATTCTAGAAGTAGATGTCTAAACAACAGTGTTTTTGCATACCTAGGTGTAAGGATCCTACCCACAGCAGAGTGAAGCAATAAGATATTCCTCCTCCTTGCCCCACAGTTCATGTACTACAGAGCATTTGATGAACTGTTTTCAAGATGTTTTGACATGCTCAAATTTGAAGTGAAGCAAAAGATTACTTCAAATATTTTAAAGCTACAGACAGTTCAGAAGGGTTGAGAGCTCAATTAGGAGGCATAGTTAATTAAAATATCCAACCTTCTGAAGCGTGAACAAATCTGATTTGCAACACCCATATACTACTTAGGGCTGAAATAGGCATTTAATCCTGAAAATGCTTTGTTTTGCTGTGAGAACATGCTGTCACTAACCTAATGGGTTTCTCACACGTAAACACCCACATAGATGCTGCTGGACAATAACAACACTATTCTCCATCCTAGGACGTGGCTACCACACCACCAACTAAAATTGGTAATGCTGATTCAACACCACTCCCACATCTGGCTCCTCAAAGACAGATTCAAGTATTGTTCCATTTCATGGCAGACATAAAAAATATTTATTTAACCAACTAATCTGCAAGTATAGAGTTTAAGCCTGTGTTGACCACTACAATTAACTTAAATACCTGCAGATGCTGGATAGAGCTTCTCAAACGTGGTTTTCTACTATTTTGTCAAACCATGGGAACAGCCTTCCATAATAATGGATCCAGTTAATGAATATTCTTGCATGGTAGATTCCAGAAAAAAAAAGCCACCATTGAACAACAAACACTACAGCAGAATTTTGTAAGAGAACTGCTGGCTGTCAGTCCCATGTCAAAAGCGAAAAGTTAGCATACACTTGGCAAATGGCTTTTGCATCATCTCCTCTATGCTTTGTTAGAGAAAAAAGCCTTCAAACAGCTCTACACCACTGAGGTATATAGGAGATAGAAGACTTGGATTCATCATTTCCAAGCAAACAAACAATCCTATCTGTGCTTTAGTGCTCTGATCTGAATCAGAAAAAAACAAAGCAAAAGGAATGATGTTTCATCTGCATCATTCAAGCTGCAAATCTCAGTCCAGAGATGCTCTGCTCATGTAGCTGAACAGCACCTACAAGAAAAGACCTCTTCAACTCTACTCCACTAATCTAACAAGAGACTGTAAGATTATGAACAGTCAGCTTACTTCCACATCTCCTCAGGCAGTATTAAGCCAGTACCAGTGAAAGACTCCATTAACAGAGAAGATACTGAAGATATCCGTGCAAGACGAGCTCAAACCCACTTCACAACATTCAGACTCTTCCCAGATGCAGGAACCTGCTTCCATTTAGGAAAACTTCAAAAGAGCTGAGCTTCCCTCCACAATTCCTCCCAGAATTAAACAGAGGTCAGATTTCCAGCACTATCTCCTAGCTAAAGGAACCTCAGCCATAAGACACATTACATCATTAAATAAGTCTCAAGCTTCACAATTCTGAAATTAAAAAAAAAAAGTGCTGAGAATAATGTTCTCTTATGTCACCTCCGCTCTGACACTGACCAAGCTGTGAAATATCAGTGATTCTTTGAGTAGAAGAGGTTTTCCTCTTCTTCACATTTTCTAAAATTCCAAAATGCTACACAAACTTATCACAGAAGGCCTGAATTTTAACAGAAACTTCCAAAAAAGTTCAAATGCTGCAGAAAGGAAATGCAATCTTAATTCTACTAATGTCTTCTCAGTCTACTAAGACGAATGCTCTAGGAGAACTCAAAACTGTTTGGAATGAGAAGGAAATGTGCATTTCAGAACTCCAAACAATGCTGCGAAATGTGGAATCTGGAGGACTGAAGAAAAGGTTAGATGCTATGCAAAGGAATTCAGAAAAAGTAACACAGGTGCAATTGAAAGAGTATCTACAATATGCACTATTCTCCACTTGGGTATGTGAATATGGCTGTAAATATCAAATAAAACCATGGTCCATGCATGGGTGTTTCCTAGGATCTATAAGCTACAAACATGACACTGCTGTTGGGAAAATACGCTCAGTAACACACAGTATTTGCAATCAAGACAGCATTCCCACTTCTTAAAAAATAAAACTAGATAATTTATTTACCTGCAAAACGCAGAGGTGCATCTTTGTCCAGGGCTATTAAAGGGGGGTCCAAGAGAACTGTGTTGTCATTTTCTGTGATTATCCCATGATACGTCGTTTCAATCCATGGCTTATGCTTGTTAACTGAAAGGGGGAAAAAAAATAATCCAGGTTAGCATTTTTGAAACCAAGGACTTCTAAAACAAACTCCTTATAACACTGCCTTCATTTCTGTTTTCTGAATCTGAAGCAGTATTTTACTAAATTCAAACATCTGAGACAAAATCCTGGCCAGGTACCTTCAGAAGAGCCCACGGTCCCTGCAGGCTTCCCAAAAGTAACTCAGATCTAAATTAGTTCCTTTTAAATATGCTGGGATTTAAGATGGCCCTGAAGTGCAATTCAAAATCCTTTTAACAGCGATGGGGAGCTGCTCTCAGCAGTGCCAAACATCACACCAGAAAAAACCATATTCAGCAGCAGACAAGAAAAGACTGGCCAACAGGAGACACCAGGGGGCTGCTGAAACTCTGCTTCCCTCCAGCCTGGAAAACTTGGCATCTGGTTGGTGGATTATTCTTCAGAGAACAGGAACTAATAATCAACACTTTGCATGGTTTCAGCATTTTTTTGCGTGTGTGTTTATTATTATTATTACTAAGAGAGCAGATAGAGATCAAAAGGAGAGCTGCAGGAACTCTGCTGAAGCTGTGGAGCTATGTCAGTGCAAGGAAACTACAGGAGAGGCTACAGAAAAGGGCAAGGTGCAAGTACAGCACTTCCATATCTGTGCTGCAGAGGTGCAAAGCAGATGATCTGTGCCCCTCTGCTTTTGCAGGACTTGCACCTTAGTTTTCTTTAATCTAGCATACAATTACTGCAGATTGCAAACATCTGCATGGAACCATAACCTCTGGCCCATTTTGATATCTTACAGGATGCCCTGAAATCTGAGCAGCACCCAACCTGCTGTATCACCTATTTAGCTTGAGGAGACAGTGAAGCTCCTCCCAAGCACTGCCTATAGAAGCATTCTTCAGATCTGCACACAACAATCTGTAAAGCAATGGCCAGAGTGTGTTTAAGACAACAGGTCTTCCTCTGCTGTTAGCTTTCCTTATCAGCTTGAAAAAAGTTTTTGTAGAATATCATGAAAGATATGAGACAAAATCATACGTTACCTACCAGGTCCTCAGCTCCTATGCAACAACCCATGAGAGAAAGCCTTTGTTATTAATTATCTTTACAAAAGACTTGCTAAATACAGCGCATAGAAACAGGGCATGTGGTTATCAACTACCTTTTCCTGACATCTGAATATATTCTTTTTGGTCTGGTTCTCTTCATGCTGAGTTCCCACATGCACCAGTTCTACCAGTTCTGTTTTGGGCAATGTGTATTTGTCACTTCATAAAACCTCTCAGGCTATCATGCACTCTTCTTGCTTATTGAATTAACACTATTTCCCCCCAGATCTAATTCTGGAAGGCTCTAGAAAACACTCACTTGGAGGCCAAAACCATGCCAGCATCAGCAGATGATGCAGCCATGCATAAGAAAAGCCTTGTTTTTTGTATGTTAGAACATCTAACATGTCATTACTGATAGCATCCAGATTTTGGTCTTTATGAGATACAATACTTACAACCTCTAAAATAAGAGCCTGTGCAATCACAACCAAGTCTGCATGACATTGCTGTGCAGTTCAGCCCTGCTGCCTCACCCTGCAGAATTACACAAGTGGACTGTCAAAGTGGCAGAGACACAATGCTAACCTAGACTGCAGTGCATTCAAGATGCCTGTCATGCACTTACCCTGAGAAATTTAAAGAAAGAGAGATAAAAGGACACTGAGATGATTAAACATAGATGCAGGGAACTCATACAGGAAACCATAACGTTCTCTTGATCCACTTTCATCTGCCATCTTTTACTGGTTAGCAGCAACAAACTGATGGAGAGTAAAACCTCTTCATACACAACGATGCAGCAAGAGAGAATTTGCAATGAACTACTTTAACACAAAGAGTGCTTAATTACTGCCTTGTGGTTTTACTCAATATGGCAGCACTATTTTTATTGCCTCAATGCACTCACACGGGCACGATTTCAAGATTCAGCACAGCACACATTCAGCTCCAAGTCAGCTCACCCAGAAGTACACTGCAGCACCCTCCAAGGAACTTGGTGTTTTAAACCAAACTTCTTCACATTCAAAGGGTCCAACACATCATTCTGCCCTGGGTGGGAAGGCACCCATGTCTGTTACAGTGTAAGTCTCTCACTGAAGCACACCTCCTCATCCAAACCTGCTCTAAAACAAAAGTGCTTTGCTCATACAGCTCTGGCAGTCAGAAACACAATGAGGATGCAGCTGTGTATTTCTGTTGGTGGCGTAGCTCTGGCTGTTATTACCTAGCTGAACATCTCATATGACTGAGTTCTCTTCTGCTCATCTTCACCTTCTCAAGACCTAGCATAAAAATACCAGCACAGATCTCTGTCAGAAAAAAAAAAAATAATAAAAAAATTTAAAAAAGCATCTTCATTCTAATGCTTCTAAACATAGATAATATATATTCTTTAAAGCCTTGACAAAACTTCTCCTAATTTAGCAAGTGATGATAAATCCCATTACGGTCGGATAGGGAGTTCTACAAAAGCTTAAAGTACCATAACCACATGTGAACACAATTATGATGAGTATGCTAAGCATCTGCAAAGCCTGGTGAACCTTCAAACAGGCCCAGTTAAAAGCAAAGTCATGTCATTTTATTGTGCTGCAGACAATCAAATCATAAAGCTTAAACCCCTTTGTGTTTAGGAAGGCTAAAACGTCGCTGGATTTTAAAGCATAAAGCTTAAATCCCTCTGTGTTTATGAAGGCTAAACATCACAGGATTTTAAATCGCACACTGAACTAATTGCTGAATATCCAGGAAAGGCCCCTTATCTGCACTTGCGATCTCCTGACTCCAGCACAACCACGCAGTGTAAGAAATTCTCAAGCTAGCATTTGAAAGATGAAGCCAAGCTTATGAGTAATTCATTAATGCTTCTCTTGAAACAACTGCAGAATTGAAGCAAGAACGATTCTGATGTCAGTTGGCTTCAGTAACGTTAAATGCTGGACTGACAACTACCCTCCCACTTTTTTTTTCCTCTGAAAACATTACAAAACTCCTGAAATCTGCAGAGAAAGTTGTCCACAGCCACACTGTTAACTTCAAACTGAAACACTCAGTCTGTTCCTAAGCTTGACACTTAGTGCCCTGAGCTGTTAATCTCCTGCCATGTAAGTGGGATAAACTACGCTGCTTCCCTTGAAATACAATATTCACACTATTTGTGAGTGCCTCCATTGGAATCTGCTGTAAATCCCAACCAGCACTGAATGCAGTCAAGTGGAGGAAGCCTCCTGGCACACCACGGCAAGCTGCCTTCTACTTAGCGGTCAGTGACCAAATATCTTTCAGAACAGACAGCCTACCTCCTTTTCCCCAGCAGCAAACTGAGCAGCACATCTCACATTAGAGCTTTTATTGCTGCCAGACAAAGGCAGAATGTGCATCTGCAAGGTGAGCACGAGCAGCACGGCCAACTTAGACCTGAAGATAATTGCTGCTAAGCTAGAGGAGGAAAGAGAAAGAATACCACTACTGAACCTGGGGTTTTTAAATACCATTCACTCCAAGGGAATGCACTCGGTTTCTCATGATACCAAAGAGACCAACTTCCTCCAATATCAACTATCAACTAATATCAACAACTCCTGGCTGTTCTCAGAAAGATGTTTCTTAAAGGAAGGATGTTCCTCCAACAGCTGGCTGATGCTACAGAACGCAATCCATCAGATCAATTAGCAGCATTTTCTCCTGCTGCTTAGAATTAACGAACGCAAATTTATGTGTTGATAAGACAGTGGAGTTCAGGGCTAGCCTGGAAACTTCAGGCAAAAGCTCCAGTCTTAAACTAACCAAATGAATTCAGTTCTACTATTTGAATGCAAACATATTCAATGCACTTCTCCAAGTCTCTTCGGAGGCCTTCAGTTATCTCCTTATAAGTGGTCAAAAGTTCATTTGACTTAAGTGGGATCTGGCATCTACGTAACTGCAGATTTAGAGGCACCTCAACCAAAAAGAACTGCAGCTGACAGTATTTGTTTTTTCTACTGGATAATTATTTCAAGTATATGGTGCTGCTGAGGCATGCTACATAACTTCAGAATCATATCAAGATGATGTCAAAACAAGTTTGTGTGAATTAACTGATAAAACACATTTGAACAAACTCAATAACAACTATTAGAGTTAGACAGCGACATCTACATCCACTCTCATCATCTGTTGACAGTGGATAAACTTAAAACATTTGCTTTTAAAATCCAGCTCACTTCATGAAAATTCCAGAAGCGCATAAGAAGAGAAAGATATTCTGTCAATTCAGATGAATTGCCCTCAGTGAACTGAGTAAGCAGTCCTTGATTCCTGCCCTGAAGGGCTGACAAAAATCTTGATTACTGAGCATCTTCTGCACAACTGCCTGCCTCCTGGTGCAAGAGAACACAAGCATGCCTTTCAGAGACAATGAAACCTCCACAGGCCTTACCTTGAATATGCATCAGTCAGTACTGCTATGATGAAACTGCAAGTAACATCAGTAAGAGAACAGGGTTGTGCAGTAGGTAACCAGAGGAAAAAACAGCTCTGCCAGGGAGAAAAGGATGTAGAAAGGAAAACACACTTTCTCCACCCTGAAAGCAAAGTTTAAAGGGTGTAGCATGGTCTGATTGCGGTGTGTTCCATTCCTGCCTAGTGTCTCCAGCCTGCAATTCACAGCTGTGCCTCCATTTTCTATCAGAAAAGGATGAGGATTAACCTTGCATATAAACAACTTGAAATACATCAGTGATAATGAAAAGATTTCTTTCTTTAAGTAGGTCTTATCATAGCTAGACTTTTACCAAAACTCATCTCGCAGTCACATATAAACAATGGGATAAAACTGAACACGAGTGCAGCTAAACCACAAATCTATAGCATGGGTTTGAAAGACAAACTACAATTTCTGTTCCTGGGACATAAAAGCTGTAGGCTGTAACTGCGGGATGCACTGTGGCTGGGAAAGGGCAGGGATGGGCACTCACTGACATTAACCTCTAAGATTCTCAGCTGAAGGAAAAGCAGGGGGTGGGAATTCATCCCACAATTTCAGATCTCTGTCTCAGATGCTTACAAGGAGCCCTTGTGATTTATGCTCCAGGGGCTGAACTGTCACACATTGGGTGCATGAGGTAACTAACCTTTATAAATTATCAGTGCTTATGGCTGAAATCCACACAATTAACAACAATCCTCCTACATTCATAACCAAGGGCTCTAAGAGCAGAAAATATAAGCCTCTAACCATAACCATTACCTTAATGCCACGTTCTCTTAAACGTTGCCAGTTACAGAGCAGGCACAGAAAGCACTTTCTGTGGTCGTATTTTCCAACTTCACTCTTGAAAGGTAATCTTATTTACCAATAATAAACATCACCTCAGTACAGCCTGCACTTCTGGCTCTACTTGTCCACTCCTTTTAGCAGCAACTTGTTTTCAATCTGAATACAAAGCGAGCAAGATGAGGCCCAATACTCCAAACAAAGGACAGAAGGACAGATCTTCCAAGGCACTGAGGCTTCCAATAATCCATTCTTAAGGCTCCTAAGGAGGTTTAGTTCCTACTGAAGCCAATGGGAGTCAAGCAGCATGAGTCAAAGGAACCAGGAGTGCAAAACAAGATGTAAGACCAAGGCTTCCCACTTACTGAACTCACTCGTGTTTAAAGATATCACTTCTGTCTTTGACAATAACGATAATGCAACAAGATGGATGCTCCTTAATATCACAAACAATATTTCATACAGACCTCTCTGAATACAACTTAATAGAATGAGAGATAAGGGTCAGAAAAACTATGTAAGTGCTTTTGTTCACAAAAGTCAATGACTACTTCAGTTTTTTTCCTACCCTGCAAAACAGCTTCAGAGCTACGAGCCACCGAGCTATTAGATATTTACATCTCCACAGTACAAAGAGCTGTTTTAACCCAAATACCAGAATTCTAACAATCCTTTTGGGATGAGGTGATCACATTATGCTGTCCTGAGGCCTGGCCTGGGTTTAACGTCAGGCCTGCTAACTTCCATGAGAAATAGAAGTCCTGGAGCCTAGCTTCTGTCCTTCTCTAAATAGACAGATGGATCTTTCCAGTGATCTGAAAAAGGTGGTTTAAAGTCTACAAAAACATGGAGATCTCTAACCAAAGCCATAACTAAGAGTCTGGCCAGGTTTCTGTTGATAAATTTTCCTGATAACTTGGCAGACAGCACAGCTTGCAGCCCAACGATCTGGGAGAAGACAACTGGCACACCAGCATTCCAAACACGCAGTACATTACGCTAGCTCAGAACACCACATCTCCTCCATTCCAATTTCCATAGCAGAGTTATATTTTATACATAATATGAGTGAAGAAACAGATGAATTTTCCTGCTCGTTACTTGATCCAAACAGATGATTATCTGCCATGCCCTCCTAAGAACCATGCATCACATGAAGGTTTAGCATTGGTTACTTCTGCCTCTTCTCAGTGTTTTTTTGACTTAATAAAAGCTTAGGGGGGAAAAAAACCAACATCCTCCCCAGCTGTCTTTTCATTATGCTTTTCTGTATTCTTACCTCTAAAAGGGAGAAGGAAACCTCCCCACCAGCCCCACATTACACAGGCTGTTACCGTGCCAAAGAAACATCTGCAGTAAAGCAGCGGTAGCAACAATGTGGTTTGTGGTTTGGATTTAAGACTTTCATAGCACCAAGTAACTTCCTGAAGAAAAAAAAAAGTCATAACATAGCAAAGCTTCCTTGAGATACTGTTACTTTGATTAATAAATACTCTGCCTAAATGACCGTAAGGCAGATGGGGTCCAAGCAGCACAGAGGAATAATACTCGAACTGATCTCTAACTATGGAAGAAGCAGACACATCAGAGGCACTGCCTTCTCTGCACAGCCACACCACGCCAATTCTTATTCAGTTCTGTTGATAAATTACTCCACTTTGATAGAAAATACCTCAATGTCCTGCTAACTACTGCTTCAAACTACTCTGAAATATTTGGGTCTACCAGACCAATTACCAGATGAATTCAGCTGAATTAAACGTTTTGCATCAACTAGAAAGAAATATGCTTTAAAACTGGTTCACACCACTTAAAGCTCACACCTAACTTTTGTGCAAGATCACAATCCACCAAAAGCTGTTTCTGTTCCTTTCCTTTATCACAAAAGGAAATGGTTTTCATCACTTTGCTCTACCCACAGGAATACACAGGCTTGAGAATGAAACCCACCGCTCTGATCCAGTATTTCTACTCCATTTCTGCTCGCTACCAGGCCAAGCACAACTCTCTTTCTACCATGCAGAATAAATCTGAATTCTCTCATTTCCAAGGACTTCTAAGATTATAAATAGAGGGAGCTCTGCTTGAAGGAAATGGAACTGACCATAAAGCACAAAACTGGAAGCTTACTATAAATGCTTCCAAACAAACATTTCTCCTAACAACAGAGAAACGAAAGCAAGAAGCCCTAGCAGCTCTCCCTCACGTAAGTATTCTCCAGAGTTCCCTTGCCATTTGACAGAGCTTCACATAACACTTCTTACAGACCTACCAAAACGTTGCAGAATGAAGGCAATGGTGTGCATCGGGCCAAACCTGGGCTCATTGGGTAACTCAGGTTTGTGGGATGGAGTTTAACAATACAAGACACGCAGAGCAGCCCTGGGTGAGCTGCAGAAGGGCCAATGCCCAGCACTGCTCCCTTAACTCATCCTTCACCTTTAGGTACATCGAGATTTCTTCGGAGCAGTTTTTGAGCTTGGTTTTTCAAATGGTGGCAAAGCCCATTAATGCAATGCCATGTTTCCACAACGGGGTGGTAATAAATAAATAAATAAATAAATAAAAATCTGTCTCTAAGAAGAGTGGCGAATAAACAGGCTGTACTTAAAGAGATGTTGTGCGGGTTAATTATGGCCACATTTACACAGCTGGCAGCCTCCTTCATTACAGGCGCAGCTTCTCGATCCTCCGCGGGGAAACTGCAGCAAGATGCATCCCTAGCGACTTGTCTTTAACACCAAGAACTTCCCCTCCATCCACTCGCAAGCCATTTTAAAGCCAGCCACGCTCCTAATCTGCATTCAAACCAAACGCCGGCTCTCAGCTCCGCCACACGATCGGGCGGTCCCGGGATAACCTTCAGGTGCGCGAGCGGCGCGCAGCCCTGCAATGCGTATCTGCGGCTCCGCTTCGCCGCGCCGATCGATGGCCGCGGGGCCACCGCCAACGACCTCGGGCCGGCCGCTATCGCCCACCGCCGCGCAGCGTGCTTTACGTAAGCCTCAAGGTTGGGCTCCGCGGGGGCTCAAGCCAGAACCCCGGCACGGCTTCAAACCGACGCCTTCCAAAAGCTCTGAGAGAGAGCGAGCGAGCGATGCTCGCAGCAAGGCACGACCCCGGCACGGGACGGGCGCGCCGCTTCACCTTCCCCGCAACAAGTGCCGACCTCAGCCCAGGGTGCTGCTGAGGCGGCGTTACGTAAGGGCCCGGCCCGCCAGCACCGAACGACCTCCGGGCTGCGGGCGCGCAGGTGAACCCCGCCGCCGCCCCTCCGTCACGGCGCCGCAGGTGCGGCCCCCCCCAGCGGGGCTCGTCCCACGCGAAGGGCGCGGAGGACACTGCGCTCCCCCCGCCTCCCTCAGCCCCGCAGCCCGCACCCTTCGCCCTCCCCTTCCCCGCGGTGCCGCGCAGCCTCGCCCGCCAGCGGCTCTGTTTACCTCGAGCGGCCGCGGCTCCTCCGCAGAGCAGCGCGGCCAGCAGCAGCAGGCGGCGGGCGGGGAGCGGCATGGCAGCGCGGAGCGGTGAGGGGCAGCGCGCAGCCCCGGCTGCGGGGAGGCTGCGGCGCCCCCGCTGGTCCGGGCTCCGCTCTGCGTGCGCCGGGCGGAGGGCTCCGCTCGGCCCCGAGGAGGAGGAGGAGGAGGAAGGGGAGGGAGGAGAAGCGCTGCGCTACCCCGCTCCGCTCGGCTTTTCTCTCCTCCCCTCCCCTCCCGCCCGCCCTCGCTGCTGCGCGGCGCCCCGCGAGCGGCACCTAAAATGGCGGCCGCTCCCCCCCCCGCGCCGCGCGCCGTTACCAAGCGGAGGGAGCGAACCAACGGCGCGGGCGGGGGGCGCGGGAGAAGCCATGTGAGGGCGGGGGAGGGGCGGGAGGAGCCCCGCCGGGCGCGACGGGGACGCGGGCGCAGCTGCGGGGCGAGGGGTGCGGCGATGGGTTTTTTGCGCAGCTCAGGAGGCGGCTGGTTGTCCGCAGCCGAGCTGCGCACGGACTGTAGAGAAGAGCACCGCTGCGGCAAGAGTTAAAGCCCCGATGGAGCCATTTAAATATGCTGTTAGTGCTCTTCTTGCACCAAAAAAAAAAATTAAAAAAAAATAAAAGCTGAGGTTTTACTAACCCAAACCAGCGAGGGCAGCAGAGGGGCACGGAGCAACCTGCAGGCACCTGCTGGACCCAGTCCCGCACCCTGCTGGGATGCACAGCTACCACCGGCAGCAGCTCCACCTGAACGCTCCGCGCTGTGGGAAACCCTCCATGCCACACTTCTGCCAAGGGCTGCAAGTTCTGACTGGGAAAATCTGCAAGTGCAACCAAAAAATATCAGTGAATAGGAATAAATCACATCAAACCTGTGCTGTAATAGAAAAGCTCTTGGCGTTCCGGTCAAGGGTTGCAATTAGAAGGTGCTTAATGAGAAGAAGAAATGCCATAGTCAGAGTTTTGACGGAGAAAAAGCACCCAAGGCGTTTTATACTTAGATAGGGCTGCTCGTGTTTCGTACCTATTAGCCATTCCACTCCCACGGGGAAATAAAAATAAAATCCAGAACATTCAAGATCCCAGAGATGAGGTGTGTATTCCAAAGCACAGTAACTTCAATATCAAGACACTGTTTGCAGCAAGAGGTCAAACTGGCAAGATGATACTTGTGGATATTCCAGAGGCTGCTCTGCCCCCACCAAGGCTTTTCCATCCATAAACCAGCCAACCTTACGTAAGTTTGCCAGCACGATGATGTACAGAGAAGAGGAATTTCAAGAGAAATACATCATGGTCCACTACAACAAATGGTGCTCCAGTTTCTGTCCTGTGCTATGGAACCATTCCCTCACCAAGCAACCAAGCAGTCACGTTCATTCCATTGACTGCATGCTGTAAGGCCACCTGCTCAGCAGCAGCTAAGACATTTTCTTTTTTTAAAGGTAAAGCCTCAGTCTAAACCCCCTTGGTTTCTCAGCCTAACATATGCTGGATGGCAGATCGTGTCAGAAGAAGCCTGTAGCCCATCTGTTGCCAGATAGCTGAGTCCTTACATTCTGCCAACGCAGCTTCAGCTGACAGCATGCTACATCATCTAATTTTCTTTTGTATGAAGAGTAGAAGGGCTGTCCAGCTCAGCACGTCTCTCTCACTGACTTAATGCATGGAGAGCCACCCCATGAGTATGGATCTGCAAGGCGAGAGGTTAAGGTGATTGCCATTGGTGTAAGCATGATCTAAACAATCTTTTGCGTGACTATTCACTTTGAGTTAGGAGTATAATGGAGTTTGAATACCAATAAAAAGGTATCTGAAGAGGGCTTGGAAATCAGTGGCCAACTGGCATGCAGGTATATACAAGCCCATAATCGAACACAATTTCTGCAAAATAATACATTTTTACCTTTAAACTGCAGATCAGTCCAGGTTCATTCATCTTGGCAAGGAAAGAACAGAATTTGTCCCATAGTCCACTCAGTATAACACATTAACATAGGGAAGAACGCTCCACATTTAGAATCATAAAGGTTGGGAAAGATTACCAAGAGCATCCAGCACAACCCCAGCCCATCTCCATCCCCTCCATCCCTCAGCACCATGCAGTTACCCTTCTGAAAACCTCCAAGGACCTCTGACCACAGTGAGAAGGGACTTCGGTGTTACCATCCTGACTCATCTGAATGATTCCAAAGAAAAGAGGCATTGTTAAGACAAGAAATGCTGTGTCCAGGTTAAGCTTCATTTATCGCACGGTGACACTGTCAGCTCAGAGAAATTCATCAGCTGAATCAGTCATGACGAAACTGGGCAAATTCCAAGGCAGGAGAAGGCATTGATTGCATCTTCCTCTGAGCAAAACTCCTCCGAAGCAGCTGTGACTAAGGCACTGATTCAGTAAAGCCAACAGGCCATATTTTAAGCTCAGCTAGATGATTTTGCTTGGCTAGGTGACTAACTGGTTTGAACTGGCACGTCAGTAGTTGAGGAACTGGTGATATGGGAGCACTCCATCCTCAGCAGAGAAATTAAAAGCGATCCGTGTCACCATGGATGTTCCACTGGCACTTAATCCAGAAGCGCAGCAAATAAAATATGCTCTCAATGCCTTTCATATAACAGAACTGGATTTAAATTGCCCAACGTGAAGCTATGCACCAGTCCTATTTGCTGTTAAACAGCCACTGTGCTGCTTGCCAGAGGTAGCTGCCTTTCACAAGCTGCCAGAGATTCTCACTTGCTCTGAAATGCCACATGCCATTATTTCAAAGAAACTCGCAGCACCAACTTCAGCACCTTCATTTTTACCACCTATCTCCCTCCTACTCTCCGACCTGCTTCTCAAGCTCAAAAAACACATTGATTTTGATTTTATTAGTAAGCAACAAAACTGGAACAAATGGCTCCTGGCAGAACATGCTTTCTGTTACAGCTGAAAAACTATCAGACTGATGCCCTTGAAATGCACAGTGTGACTAATGCCCAGCTTGCAAGGACCCAGGGGGACACATATTTATTGCACTTTTCAGAATGGAGCTGAGCAGCCAGAAATGAAAAGATAAGGTGATAGGTAAAGATGAATGTGGTAGCCTGCTTGCTGCTCAAAGGAAGATGGTGCATGTTATACATAGAGAGGGATGTGAGGCACATTGAATGAAGTAACCAGCAAATCTGTGTCTGATTGTTACATCTCAGGCTCATAATTGATTTTGAATGCACTCAGAATGTGCGCTGTATCTAGATAGCAACTCTGGACCCTTGTTCCAAAGGAGAGCTGAGGGGAAAGGGTTCAGGCTTCAAATAGTCTGGAAGAGGGTTGAGAAAATGGTCTGGTCTTTATTTAAAGAGAATACAACTGGCCTTGGTTTTGATTTTTGTCTCAGTCCTTCAATTAATGTATGCATATTAGCTTACCTCCCAAATATGATTGCTTTTAAAGAGAAGTCAAACCCAGAACCCAGCTGCATCTCATCTACGGAGCATTTGCTTTATCACAGCTGCCCTGAAACCAGTGCTGAAAGGAGACCAATTGCCATAGTGACTATGCTGTAAAGTAATTAAGCTCATGATAGAGTTGCATGCACAGCCAAGCAAAATATTACATGAAGACAACAGAGCAGTTTCTGAGAAGCTGTATTTCAGCTCCACTCCAGGTTCCTCCACTCCCACCTACATCTTTTCTAGCCTTGCTATCCCTAAATACACAGAGTTGCAATCTTCTCAACATAAAGAGGCATTAAAGCATTTTTAAATTTGGTGGAAGATAATTTTGTCTTTTTTAATGCTTTGGAACCTGAGTGTATGTATTAGAGGGGAAAGAATTAGGGGGCTGGTTTTCCCTGCACTTGAGCATTTCTAGAAGTGCTTTGATCATGTGTGAGAATTGATTTAGGCAATGCAAATGAAGGCCCTGGCAATCTGAAGCAGCAAATCTTCTCCCCTGACATTTCTGAACATTCAGAGAATTCTCAACAAGCCACTGAAGTATGGGTTTATCAGAGAGACAAAAAGAAAATGGAATAAGCAAAGAAGCACTGCTTCCTCAACAAAAGCACCGGCATTAGTAATCCTTCCACCTTGTTCATTACTTTTTTCCCATTCAGAATTACCTCCTCCTGCAAAACATGCTTCCAGAAGCATGAAAGCAATGAAGGAAGGATGCAAGTCTTTCTGCTGTAAGAGATAGGCTGCATATTCTGCAACAGAATGATAATATTTTGCAACTCATTAGCACCTACCATCCTAGGATCTCCAAGCATTTTACAAGCGTTAATTAATGCACTCTCATGAGGCTTCTGAGGAGCAGAAAGGCAGGTGTCTGTGATGACAGGTGCGTTGCAGCAGAGTAAGGCCATTTCTAGCTTTCCATTTGCATTTTTAGGAAAGCAGAAAGGCTGTAACACCCTGAAACACCTTGAACCATGTGCACAAACAAGACTTTAGATTAAAAAAAAAAAACACAGACTTAGGGACCTCAGGTCTGTCTTTCCATCTGGTACCACAATAGCTATCGTATGCTGGAGGAGATGAATCAGAGTGGAGCCTGAATGAAACGGGACTGATTCCTTATAAGATTGATTTCCTTATTCCAAGGAGCACTGGGGCCTCCTAAATCCCCGAAATCACTGCAGCCTCCAAACAGCATTCAATCAATTATTTATAAAGCTCAGTAAGACACTGCTGAAGACAAAGAGGGAGAGAGTACAGCAAGAGAAACAGGCAGCAGAAAAGCGATCGTGCTAATCACCCACTAACACAATAAAAGAATTAAAGTCAGGTATACTCCAGACAAGCCATTCCAGAATGCATGTCCATGGAAAACAAAGACTCCTATGGCTCTGTGCTGCTGTACTGTGCAAACCTGTTCTGAAGAGCAGCACAGCAAGCCTTGGCCATGTTAACAACTGCTTTAACTTCCTCATTTATGCATGGAACTGAACAAGTGACTTACGTTGTGTTAAAAAAAAAAAACAACAAAAAAAGCAGCCTTGGGTTGCCTTTCATGTTCTGTCCTAAGTTCTCCCCCTGGGTCATGGACTAATCCTTTCCTTACATATTTATCTGAAAACATAATGGAGTCACATACAGCACATAAAATAATGGATAGACAAACTTACATCTGTAGAAACACTTCCAATGTTTGCACCAAATAGGGTGACAACGTTTAAAACATTCAGCATGCAATTTAATTTCATATTTAGGATCATGGTATTCATTGGACTTCTGGTCACACAATGACATTTCCTCTTCTCTCTGCTTGCTTTGCTGTGAGGAAGAGCAGAGCTACGAGCATTAGCACTGCCATCCCTGAGAGCCATACAGGAATGTAAAGGCATTCTCTGAATTCATTACTGTGCCCCACAATATGATTCTGTCTTTGTGAGAGCAAGAAAATGGATGTTAATTTATTCCTCACTGCTAATTTGAAAAGGAGCACAAACACAAGAGTTCCATTGCAGAGACTTCTACCAAGGGTATAGTTTAGGTCCAATTATGTGCTATTAGTACATTTGCTCTTTGTTCCTTTGGCATATTAATTACATGTCTGGTATTTTGGTAATTAACACATTTATGCTCTTTATTTTCCCCTTCGGTTAGACAATATTCTTGCATTTTATTTAGATAAGTAATTTTATGTAGGTAAAAGGAGCCAGATTACTACATATTAGTGAAATCTAGCAATAGGTTTTTGAGAGAGCTTTACAGAGAAGGTTCAGCAGTGCTCTTCAGCAAGAAGAAAAGCAGATGCTCTCCTGTTGGGCTGCAGTCTCAAAGGCTTCTAAAGGGAAACCAAATTACAAGCCTCCAGTTGTACAAGCAGCACTATAATCACTGCTGCAGCAGCAGGGCTGTGCGGATGGGGCCAGCACTTCCACACACTGCTCTATCTGCAGTGTTATCATGGCCCACTGTTAGCAAGATCTCTCATCTCCCACTGACAGCCATTAAAATCAATGACATTTCAGAACAAGAGAGAAAAGTTAACACAAAGAGTCAGCCAAGATGGTTTACAATTTACAAATGAACACTCAGCAGGGAGGATGTTCCTAAGAAGCATTCAGGAACAAAAAATGCTTGCTTACCACCATAAGACAACAGAGTGAGTAGCTTCCTTTGACTCAATTAAATAGTTACAGGTGTGCTCCACAAACACCTACAAGAGATTTCTTTCCATTAAGACTAATTCCTTTCTGTATGTGCTTATTTGGAGAAGGAGGAAAAGGATGATCAAAATATTCTGTATTCCTGCAACAGGCAGAAAATTAACAGCATACTGTCTGGCACCATCCCTCCTCCCCAGGTCCCCCAGGTCCAGATTTCCAGTGCAGGAAGCAGAGGTGTCACCCAGCAGAATGAATGTCACTCATTCATTCCCAGAGACAGCAGCGGACATTCACTATTTACTGTTATCTGGGGCAAGTCTTACCAAAAAGGAAATCTGAGGATTGTTTATAATGGCAAAATGCCTCAAACCGTGCCTGCTTCAACTGCTGTTTTTATTTCATCTTTTTTTTTTTTTTTTTTTTTCTTTTCTTTCTTCCCCCCCGATTGCACTGCATTGCCTTCGAGTCCCTTGGGGAAGAAGAGAAATAAAACCTCAGTAGACAAGCATCAGTGTTGAAAAAGCTTGCTCTGCCTTTCCTGAAAACACCATCTGGAATACTTTTTATTTTGAAGGTTGACTAGTAGACCAAAATTATCTACAAGGGCTCTCTGAAGGACTGCTGTCATCATTATTTCCTATACAGACCAAAAAAGAACCCAGCACCACCAGAACCACCCCAAGCTGATCTCAGTACCCAACTGTACCAACCCCATTCAGACAGCTCTTGCTGTAGATATGCACAAAAGGAAGGTTTGAGAAGGGAGACAGGGCTGCTGTGCTGTTCCTTACAGTACCACTGACTGATTCTACCCACAGACAAGTCCTTTAATCTCCCTATGCCTCATTTATCCTCTCAATTTAATGCCAGTTGCCTATTCCACATGGATGTAGCAAGACTTCATTAACAAACGTTTGTAAAGTACTTTAAGATCCTAGGACAAAAGCCTCTCTAGAAATTGTGTTATTTTCATTAAGGCAGCATTTATCAACTCCCTGCCATTAAATGACCGTACATATCTCAAACCACCAGTCCCATTTCCAAAGCAATCTTGGGATGCACAAGAACTGATATTTTAAACATGCTACTCTGTACAAGTATTCAGAATCAAGAATATTACACAAGAGCAATGTTTCTGAGGAGGTCTTCTGAGACAGAGTTCTAGTTGCCATCTTTTCCACATCACATTTGCTTTTTATAAACTAAAAAAAAACCAGCCAAAATGTGCCATTATTTGTCTTGCCATTGGTTTCAAGCAAACTGTTGCTCGTGACATGAACTCCCTGTTCAAATTCATTTTATCTGGCAAGATCAGTCTATGGGTCTGAGTCTTCCAAAGTCCCAAAGCATTTCACACACTGATATACTAAAGGCTCATGAACCTCTGCAGGGCACTGTGAGTACCTCTGCCATCTAGCTGCTGAAGAAAATGATTCATTAAGTTCCTGTGCATCACTCAGAAAAAGCAACTGGACTACAATTAAGAATTGATATCCCAATTTCGGAGCTCATGTTTCAAGCCACATGAACGACCTCTGTTGCTTTAAAAAGTGCTTTTCAAAACTACCTGGTCCAGGAGGAAAACCTCCTCTTGCTTGCTACTTTTTTTTCTAAAATTCCAGTGCCCAAAGCATCTTCCCAGCAGCCTTGGCTATTTACAGTCTCATCAGATAAGAGTGCAGCTAAATCCTTTGTCCTTTCACATATTTACTTTGATTCTGACACATACCAGTTGTGACCCTTCCTCGCAGTAAGCCCCTGCCCTCCTGGCCTTCACTCTAATTGCAGATTTGCTAATCACGTTTTGATCACCCACCCCTCTAATCACTAACCACAGAGCCAGGCCCACTGTCAGCGAAGAAGAGCATAACACATAAACGCCATGCTTGTGTTGTCGTCCTTATGGAAGGGATCAGAGGATTAAGAGGAACAGTCAACCCTGATTAATGCTGCTGAGTGGGTGAGAGCTCTTTGCCAATGGCAGGGGCTGATTGCCTCCCCGTGGGGAGCTCCCAGGCAGACAGTCTCCCTGCAAGGACACGTCTGTCTGCTGGTTTTAATGCTCGCTGTGCTCTGCAACAGAAAGGAGGTTAAGCGCTGACCCTGTCTCTCTAAGTGGCAAACTGTCCTGGGGTGGAAAGGCTTTTTAAAGCAGTGGAATACTGTTCTGGGAACAACTGAAGATCAGCACAGGTTTGTATCTATTACTGAGTCAGCCCTCCACCAGCAGGAAGACTTCACTGAATTCTGTTCAGTGGCTTTTCCACAGGCTGAATATGAATCACCAAGGCACTGCCTCACCTTAAAAGGGAGCCAGCAAGGAGCTGTATTGTTTTAGCAAAGCACAAAACAAACAGACATAGAGAGCTAAGAGCCAGCAGAGCCAACATCACTGTGGTCTGTACTCAGCACTAAGGTAAGGATGTCCCCCCGCCCCCATCCAACCTAATAAACGTAAGTGAATCTGAGTGATTTACAATAATTACCCCATCCCAACATGCTCTGCTTTAATGTATCTGTCAGACTGTTAACTCCATGTTTTCCTCACATCAGTGGCAGAAAACTTTCCTAGAAAGCTCTGCTGTCCTGGTTACCTGTGCACTTCTGCAGAACCCATTTCTGCTGGACCCAACCCAGTCAGAAGGGCCACTCTTCCTATCACCTAGACCTCCATTCAGCAGTCATTCATTTCCATTCCAGCTGTAGTTTTCCACATTTTAGGATTTTCCTTGTTTTCATTATGGACAATGAGCTTTCTTATCTTTTCCTCTTCTGGTTTAGCCACTATTCTGTACCAGTCAGAAGCTGAACAAGCAGAGCAGTGCATTGTACTCTGCCAAGGAAGCTGGGGGGGGGCTGTAAACCCCCTGCTGTGGGAAGCCACAGAAATACAGAGCTTTGCATTGCATTTTAACAACCCAAGTTCTGCCACATTTACTGCCAGTTCTGTGATACATTACCCACCGAATGCAAGTAAAAAGCTTATGAGAGGAGACAGGCATATCATCCTGTCTGAAGCTCAGCTTACACAGGCACCTTCCTGCAGTGTGAGGAGCAGCCTCTGGGAATGGCTGGAGTCTGCGCAGCATGAAAATGCAACTCAGGATAGGTCAAATATATACACTGACCTGGCTAAAAAGTGAGTGCCTGCTGTTCACCAATTTCAATAGGAGGTATGTGATGGCAGCTACACTTCCAGAGGCTCTGCAACAGCTGAAGAGTTCTCACAAGTTCTCTCGTGAAGCAGCATGCATGGATCTACTCTTTCTGCCTGAGTAAACAGTAAAAATAATAAAAAAAAAGGAGGTAGCATCTTCTCTACTCACCAAAGCCATGATTTCTGTACAAGATTATCAGATGGCATCCTAACCCTGATGGAGCAGCTCAGATTAGAGATTTGGGTCATTTTCTAAAATAATGTCACTAGTAACCAGTGAGACATCCCAGAGGGAAAAGATACTTGAGCAATGAAGGGAAAAGAAAAACGGAATATCTGTAGAATAGCTATTTTTTCAATGAAAGGCACACAAAGCCACACATCATATGCTAGATATGCACAAAAGAGCTCAGCATTAGAACATTTTCATACCCTTTTCCCTCAAGCATCTCTGCTCCCTTTGCTGCCCAACTCTTGTTCTGCCTGACAGCTCCTTAATCACAGTATCTCTTTCACATGCATAGGGTATTATTTAACCTGCAGCACAGAGGGAAATGCATGTATAACCTACTGTTTTTTTCCCTTTAATCTCTCTCTTTTTCCCCCTTGCTGCTCCCCTTCTCTTTTCAGTAGCTTGGAGCAAGAATGGTATTAACAATCTTCATAAAGATTAATTCAGGTCCAGACAGGAACCAAGTCTGCACTCTGTTGAGATAGGAGACTAAAGAAAGAAAACACATGATCTCTTTTTTCTACCCAGGTGGCAGAAAACATTATCCATCAGATCATAAAGGCAGCATAGCATCTCCTGCAAGAATGTCAGAACGTGTCATTTCATTTTAGAACATCCCTAAGTGATATCTATCTAATCGTACTTGCATTTGAGATAGCTTCGTGGCTTTGCTCTACAGCAACCAGACACAGTTGAATTTAATGCTCCATCTGCCCAAGCTGAATTCAAGGTGTTGACTTTAAGCTGTAAGCTCTACCAGGTCGAGGACCATGCTATGTCAAAGACCTCCTTCTTTGTGATCCATTTCACCGCTACTTAAGCTGAGGCGCTTTTGCTGACAAATTCTCTATTTAAATCTGTAAGGACACAAGAAAGGACGTGGAAGGACACACACTATGAATCTCCACATACATAGCAGTGCTACCCTGCTAACTGGATTATTTACTAGAGCAGGTGTGTGAGCTCTGCTCACGTTGGTGTCTGTAAACGTTCAGACAGCCTTTCCTGCTTGTTACCAGCATGCAGTCCATCCAAACACTTCTCAGCTAGTTAAGTCTTGTCCTCTTCTGACAATGATCAGGTAGCTGTACCAGCCAGGATGATAATGTCCAAATGTCCCCTTCAGCTTCAAATGATTGTGACTTCAAGGTCGGGGCCAGAACAGAACAAAAGGCTCTGTACCCATCCGGTACCAGCAGCTGAGCGTGCTACAGAACCAGCATGCAGCACGGATATTTTAGAGGACTGGGAAACCTGGAGCTGCTGGGGAGGCAAGTCAAAAGCTTAAGATTCTGTCCACTTTAATTACCATCTTTCTCCAGGCTCAAAGCAGCTTATGAGAAGACAACAGTGACAGAGAATCCTCCTTTCATGCTTCCACCTACAGAAATCCATCCATTCCTGACCTGCCTCTATCTTCCTCCTCGCACACATCAGAGATTTAGTAGAATCTTGCCAATAGAAAAGACATCAAACAGAGCACAGATGATTTTGTGAACTGTTTTACTTGACTAGCTGTGATCAGGCACCTGCTTCCAGCATGAACTCCGGACATGGATTAGGAAAAATGTAGTTATGTCAGCCTGCTCCAGCCACTTGAGGTACACGACAAAAGACTGCAGGACGATGCTTGGCTACCACTGTCCATTCCAATCACGTCCAACGCGATTTCCATTGTGCCCTCAATTAGGAGGTCACACATGAAGCTGAAAGTGCATTACAGTGCATAGTTCATAGCCAGACAAGCTTCTATGTCACTGCATGATCAAATAACTTCATGCATTCTCCTGTCTTACGGGATAAATGTAAGCATACAATAACATGCAAACAAAAGCAACTGGTGAGCACAGCTGTAGAGTCGCATTTTAATTCTGGGGCATCTCTACAGTACTGAGGACTGAATTGTCTTTTTCTGACCCTGTTGGGCCTGCTGCATTTTTAACTCCACCAGAGTGACTATTCAAGGTGAAAAACTACAGAAGTGGATATGCATCAGTTCAGGGGTGGAGTTGGTAGTGAAGTTGTAAAACACAGCCTCAGAGTTGGCTTTCTGCATTTTACAGGTGAGCATTTAGTAGCAAGGAGAACCAACCTGGAATAAGTAAAGACAGCAAAAAGCTCGGTGCACGTAACTATCTCATGCTGATACACGAGGCAATTTGTGAGCAAGCCAAGCTAAAAACATTCAAAAAACCAACAAAAAAAAAAAAGCCAACAAAACCAACTTTCTTCCAAAATAAACAAATCCCCGAATTGAAGTGCTTCAGGCTACAAAGGAAGCTAGCCAGGTTGTTTATAACATTCTGCAGGAATTCTGCTTAGGGCAAGTCAGCTGCTAACTAAATGAAAGCAGAGCTCAGAAGACAGAGTAGGTGATACCTTTTCTGTCTTTGTATGGCACCTGCTATAGTCTGACAGCAAACAGATCCAAGCTCCTCTCTGACCACAGTGCGCAATAACAGCGCTCGCTGTATGCAGCACATCCACATTTGCAAATACGAAAAGCATCAGCAACAAAACGAAGGTGAAGGAAAATTGTGCTGCAAGATGTCTGCATGGACACACCACACTTATCAGCAAGTCTAAAGCAGGCCTGGAAGAACCACAACAATGCAGTGACCTATTCACTACAGCTTGAAAGTTACAGATACATAGGATAAAGATTTGCAGGATGCAGCACTAAACTGATTTTGTTGCACCATAGATTGCAAGGAAAAAAAAAAACTGTCCAGCAAATACTTGTCAGCACTGTGTCTGTGTGACTCATGGTTACCAAAATTTGACTCATTATGATGTATTTATGCTGGAGGTGGCTCTGGGCAGCCTGGTCTGGTGGTTGGTGACCATGCACATGGCAGGGGGGTTGAAACGAGATGATCACTGAGGTCCTTTTCAACCCAGGCCATTCTGTGAGTCTAAGATTTAAAAGCTGGTTTCACATGAGACCATTTACACTGTAAGAGTTTACCAAATAATGGAGCCTGGCACGCTGACAGGATCCTTAACACTTCTCTGCTGCAGAAGGAAGGTGAACTTAAAACACTGACTTGAAAATATGTTTTAAAATAATTTTTTATTTCCTGTTTACGCTGTGAACAGGGCAGAACTTCCCCTGCACACAACACACACCTCTGGCTACAGCACTAAACAACAAATGTGTCCAATTGAATTGTGATGTTGAACAGGCTGATGCTCGGGCAAGCTGCAGATCATATTACTGTCAGTTGATCTGAAAATCAACAACATAAAGCAAAAAATCCACCAAGGCAGCAACTATGCAATTCTGCAGTGATCCTGGTACTCTTCTAGCTAAAATAACTGCAGTTTTTAAAAAGCTTCTTAAAAGATTTGTATTAACAACTGAGCTTTGGAATACTTTGTTACTGATCAAGAACAGTGAGATAATGATAGAAACTTCTTCTGTAGAAACTGAATAAAATTGAAGATTTGTTAAACCTTCAGAGATTGCTCTTAGTGCACTGCTGGTTTCTGCTGCTGCCAGCTCTGCCACAGTCCTTCAGGGGCAAGAGACCAAAAAAGCCCAAGGACTGATCTTAAAATAACCTACACCACAGATTGCCCTCCTTGCTCAGGCATTCAGTACATCTTCTATAAAATAATTTCTAATACAAATTCATTGGAATCAAAGCTTTCAACTTTTGGCCTTTCCCTTCCCCCTATTTTCCCAGTATATTACAAGAACACTGATAACTCGACATAACACTGCTCTGTTCTTATAACAGAATTCTCAAGAGCTACAGAAATTTATCCTACATGTGACCCTGAAGCCTTATTGAGGATGATCTTGGCTATGTGTGACGGGGGGTCTTTGAATTTCATGGGCCATTTAATCTTTAGCCTTCACCAGAACTATTTAGGCTGCTGGTGAATTAGAAATACTGACCTTATGAAACTGAAACAGATTTAAGGGTTAAGCATTCAAAACTTTCACACAGGCAAGAGAAGATAACAACTTACATTGACTACTTACCTGATAGAAACATCTAAAATCTTAATTTATTCATGGTCCAGACTCTTTCAGACAACAGCTCCTTCCCAAGTGTTGCCATGCCACCAGCTCATGTCCTGCTACTCCCGGGTTTATTGCAGGACCTGGGAGAATCAATCTAAAGGCTTATGTGAATGGCAAGGAGTCTCATTTTCCCTTACAATGAGCAGTGCTCACAGACACGGTGACCTTTACTGACAATTACAGCAATTGCTGCCCATCTGGAGAGCGATGAGAGGGGAATCCGATTCAGCTCTAAATCTTTTCCTCAAGTTTTGGAAAACACTGTGTGTGGAAAGGCAGATTATAAGCCTGTTAAGACAAGAAAAGTCGAACAGCACATTTGGAACATCTGAAGGAACAAGTCCTCCCAAGAAGACATCCAAAAGGACGTGTGCTTTTTGTTATACAATGTGCTTTTTGAGCTGAATGCTTTAAGCACAATTTGGTTGGTAGCTGAACTGCACAGACTTTTGTATTTATAAATACCTTTCTCTGTAGGTCTGTGCTAACCTCTGACCTGTACAGCACTGCATTTCTGCCCTCTATCAATAACAATTGGCCTAGGAAGACAGAAGCAAAAAGGTAAAGATGGAGAAATTTGTATGTGCAATAAACAAGTCAGCTGTGCTGCTGTACTCTGTGCAGGTTCCTCTCCCTTCCAACTAATCCAGGCTCTGCAGTGTTAATAGGTGTATAGCTTTCATAGCAGGAAGATAAATAATTAGACATATATTTCAAGGGGAATATCAGGAAGCCGTTTTTTTCCACTACTTTCTCCCTGATTTATATAGCAATCCTTTATTATAAACATTCTGGAACTGATTTCAAGGTAAGAAATCATTTGTCAGGAGCCAAAGAGCACACAGGTAACAAAGGCAGCACAAATATTCTCAAGAGACCAGATTTCTTCCAGGTTCTGGATGCCAAAGCACACTGTTACACAACATGCTGACATTTCTCAACACGTTACTCATAATCCAAGACTGGAGTCTACACAGAAGTCCTCCACAGAGGTGAAGCAAACATTCACCATTTAATTGGTCAGCAGTATAAGAAATGGGTAAGAAACAAGAGAAGCTATTAAAATCTGTATTTTTTCCCCCCAGCAGATACACCTTCAGTGAAAAGATTAAACCACAGAAACACTTCACTTTTCTCCTTGAAAAGATTCAACAGCTCAGCAATGCCACAGATACACAGGGAGGAAGCAGTTAGCTTGACAGTGACAGGCCACCACAACCCAGCCCACTCCTACCACCCAGATCAGAACTACTCATCGCCCCTCAAATTAACCCCTTATGGCCTGCCCAGGTTACAATAAAATTGAGATTAAAGTACCTCTTAGGCAATCGAGTCAAGATGTAAAGAATCATTTGGACTTGTTCCTGGTTTACTTTAATGAAATCATTTCTTGTTCAGCCCCAGCAAACAGGGGGTAAAGAGAAACTTCCACATTGAACCTTACGAAGCTGTAACAGAATCAGAAGGATCTTCTTTCATAAATAGATGTACAGTTGTTCTCATTACATATTTATTTGCTCAAATGAATTCCCTCCTCATGCTCATAAGTCCATTCTTCCTTTTGCACGCATTCTATGGTTTCTTTCAAGCTCTTCCCCCCACTGTGAGACCACAACAGCATCCTGTTGTCAGAACTTGTTGCCATGAAAAAGAGTCACGTTGTCACAGATTCCAGAGCTGTTACTCCAAATAATTAACCACCACATGAAAAGAGCCAGCAACAGGTGAATGAATGGATTTCTGCTTTAATAGGTTTTCAAACATCTCAAAATCAGTGCAACCCATGGGAAAATCTGGAAGTATTGTACAAATGACCTGCACACACCAGAGGAAATGAAGTGCTAGGTTTTAGGCAGCAGTGCTTGGAATTTTAGGCTTCTGATAGTCTATGTGCAGATTCCTGAACAGTCAATGCACTAATTTCACTGCAGGTTTTTAAGTTTGTAAATGCATCTGTGTGTGTCTGAAGGCCCTGCAACTACTAAATAGTAAACCTGAGTGTCACTTGTCACTCACCATTGGACAGCTTAATGCAGTGCTGCTGCCTCTTGCACCAGTGCCTAGAGAAAAATGCTATTATCCAGGATCCAGATAATTTCCATCTCACCAAACTGTCTCAGGGAGCCAAACCACATATAATTATTCAAGTGACTAGGAACTTAGTTTATTAAAGCCCAGTGAAAGTTGGCTATAAGTTAACGATCATTAATTTTCCCTTGTATGAGAGCTAGTCTCGTGCAGCAATTAAAAAGTTAAAGTGGAACTATCTGCTGTATTTTAAACAAGTTCACATATTCTCTATACAAATTTGGCAAATTCACGTCACAGCCATAGATCTCATTCTTGCAATTCCTGCAAAATACCCACAGCTCCTCTGTCAGAAGCAAAGAGTGAAGCCACCTGAACAACCAGATTAACCAGGAGTTCACAGCACAGCCCACACAGAAGCACAGAATGGCTGGTGATCTCCATGTTCCAGCTGAAACAGGTAGGCTTACTGAACTAAACACATTTTCAACACATGCTCCCAAAAGAGCTTGAGGTCACAGAGCAGATGAGTATGGAAAAACTGATGGCATCAGAAACACTGCAGACAAGAGGGAAGGAAAAACATGATTTCAAAGCCGATCAAAAACAAACAAAAACAAACAAGCAAGCATGTATACATGTCTAGATGTAATAAATATTGCAAAGCACATTTGTCTTTTTCCCCAAGTCAGTAAGGATAAAGTAGTAGCCAACGCACCAAAACATCAGCCTTCTGCAATGAAAATGTTGATGTCAGCAAAACACCTGCAAGCCAACTGAAGATAAAGCATTTGCATCGTCAACCAACCACAACTTGCTTCCAGTTCTACGGCGCCAAATCAAACCCTCTTCAAATTCACAACCTGGACCTACATAAGCACCACAGCATGAAAAGCTTCTTTAGAAGTAGGATGTCGAGAGACTTTAGAATAGAAAATAAAGTAAGAGAAAAGGTTTTCATTGGTCAAGTTTAAAAATTGTCTTCCTTTAGCCAATCACAGTCTGTCCCTTTGAGCCAATCAAAAATACACCTTTAGGTTTGTCCTTACTTAACACAGCCCAGTTGAGTAGCAAAAACTTATAGGAACAGGTGGCTGTGAGATGTATTCTGAGGGTTGGGCAAAGGGAAGCAAAATTACAAAGGAGGAGAACAACCATGGAAAACTTAGGGTGGGCAAAGGAACTTATTAATGCTCAGCCATCCTCCTCTATCTTCAGGATTCACACTGTTCTCTCCAGCTCTGTGTCATTCAGGTGTCCTGTAATTACTGTCTTCTATCTTCTGTCTCTGACCTGGAAAATGCCATCACAACATCCTCAGCACCTGTAACAGAGACAAAGAATGTGTGCCATGATTACTTCTGTTAAAGAACAGTGGAAAAATGTAGATAAACTGTAATCCTGTACATCGATAAAATCAACAGGAAAGGAAAAAGCACAAAATGAACAGAAGGCTGTGCTTTCTTATTTTCGAACTGGGACTTACCTTTGCTAAGCAATTTTTTTCCCCCTAACCTAAAGAAATCTTTTCCAGAAGAGTTCAATGCGTGGACTCAGTTCCTCAATTCTTTTCCTCAATTGAGGCCATCAGTTAGGTTACTGCCATCAAAACTCATGTCCTCTAACATGCTATTACCTTCCTGTGAACCATCTCCAAGTCTTCCATCATCTTTCAAGTGGGCACTTATAGCAGGAAGCCCTAAACAGTTGGAGAATCATGTCTGATAAAGGCTTGTAAAGAGCATTCCATGCTAAGCTCTCATTCTTCAAAGAAGATAACACAAGATACTTAGGAAAAAAAAAGCAGCCTTCTAGACATCCTGAATATAGAGCATGGTCTAACAGGCATTTAAGGAGAAACTTCCTCAGGACAATGGGGAAATAAAAGCACATCACGTGGTAGTGTCAAATCAGCAATTTAAATCAATATCTCTTGTCTAGACAAGAACTGGGAAAGAACCCTGCAGGGCTGAATGCAACGTTTTTCATTTCTGGTAAAAATTTGATCCTCAACAAAGTCAGATAAAAGTGAATGCTCTCTTTCATCTGTTGATTCTCTAACAGCATTTATTTAATCAATTAGAAAATATGATGAAACCACCAGTCACTGTCTGTATAATTTCTAAAAATCAAATGATCTGAGACACTTAAGCGCAACAGATGACTCAAAATGACCATTTTAGCCTTCATTAATTAATTTGGTCTGCCTGGGATAATTTTGCTTAATAAGGTTTTCCTCAAAGCCTCTATTAAAGGATTAGACAACCAAGTAGGAAATGCTATGAGCAACGCTGCCTGCCTGTGCCATTCAGATCACTGATCAGCTTTGCAGATATCTTTTACCAGGGTTTGGAAAGCTCAGATTCAGCATAGATGGAGCATCAGCACATGAAGCTCTCCAAAGCCTTCCACCTGCAGCACATCCAGCAGCAGATTTCAGCTCTGTGCCCCAAGCAACTTGCCCTGTACACCTGCACACAAGGTGACAGAGGGCTAACAAGAAGTCCTCATCTGTTAGAGCTGTATGAATGCCAGCCAAAATGTCACTTCTCAGTTCTCTAGTTTGCTCTTTAGTTGTGACACAGAAGGAAGAAAGGACTTAAAAAAAAGAGAAGGTGATTAATTCCCCCCTGCTAATACCCTTAAAAACTAAATCAATGCTTGTGAAATGTGACTACATTTATTTTTTCTCACTTCACAGTTTATTTGCTTCATGTACTCAAAGGAAGAAATATTAAATACTGAGCAGTAATTTGTTTTTCATATACAGGACCCACATTTTCTAGAACTACATCAAAAACTGCTGCTGCGCTCCCTCTTGCCAACACATAAAAGCCCTGTGGCCTTCTCCCTTTTCATCTCTTCCACAAACTGTTTTTTCCTTGATCAAAACACTAATGGCACAAAGCACCAGAATCCAGCTCTGAATTCACAAGTTGCCATGATATTTTTTTTTTCCCAAGACCACAAATACAGCAGCCATTGGCCTCTACAGGAAAAGGATTTTACTTCTAAAGATTCTGAAAAAACAAATCTGTGCCAAAAAGAGACAGGCAGTAACGATATTGAAATCATTAGCAAAGCAAGTTCACATGAAGCACAGCCTATGCCTCTGCATTTTGTATGCATCCCCTTTCAAGCTGCAGAGGCTTTGCTATGTGAGCCCAGAGCAGCTGGAGCAGCCTAGCAACAGCAACATCAGTGGTGACGTCGCACGGGCACAGAGATGAGCTGGATTATCTAACAGATGTTGATTGTTTTCCTGACATCTCCCCTCTCTACAGGCTAAATATGAACAAAATCATTCTTACAGGCACTCTCGTGAATTTCACATAGAAATATTATTCCCTACCAGCTGCACAGCCCCACAAACCCACTGGGCAGCACTCCTGCCTGCCCTGAGCAAGCCCAGCTCTCGGTGCTGCTCTCTGCACAGCTTGCTGTGGTGACCGAACAGCAGTTGGAAACACATGATGAGCAGAAATAGCTTTGGGCAAAGGACGCCGGGAATTCTGCAGTTCGTTCTGGCTTTACAATCAAAACAGCTCTCACCAAAGTGCAGGTTCTCACTTCACCGGTTCCTGTTCTCATATTCTGGGCCCATGTGGCACGGCCTCAATGCCAGTGACACTGTCAGCATGAGATGGCAAGGTGCCATTTGCCTGGACTCAACAGGAGAAGAGAACAGAAGCAGCACAGCTTGCCAATACAATCAGAAAGCAGAAAAAGTCAAATTATAAAATTTGTGTTCTATTTGGAAGAATAAAGCAAGACTGAAGAATACAGCATAAAAATGTGGAATGCATTACTGCATTACTACTATGTATGTATGCATCCTAGATGACAACGGAGATCAATGGGATGGAGAATTAGCCTGGAATTCAAGGCTGCAGTCTTTCACAACCAAAGCTAACAGCACAGAAGCTGCTACAGCATTCCTGCCTTGTCACTGATGTAATGACAATAACTGTAGTTTTAAAGTTGCATGAACTCATGAAGAAAACACCTTGGAGGGTTTTTTGCCCCATACAAGATCTGTAAAGAATGAACTTTATGCATAACTCTGAGCAATATTACTTCTAGCTCCCTCCTCAGATCCTTTCTCTATTGTAGCAGAAGAACCAATGGTTTCATCTGCAGGAAATACTGCAAAGTACCATTTACAGGAGCCTCAGGCAATTGCATTACAAAGGACCATTTGATGCATCAAATAAAAGCTAATACCTTCAAGGCAGACCAATGAGCAGCTAGGTAATCCCAAGGCACAGCACCCAGCAGAACATCACCCACCTCGTGTGCCTCAGAGCAGTGCCAATCTGCCAGCTCACTTCACCCCATGTCGTCTCCAATACAAACAGAAAGGTTCCAGCAAAAGAGTTTGTCAAGCATTTTGAGTTCCTCAAAGAGAAGGCACTATGTGATTGAGAAGCATATCTAGTGGTATTTCAGTGATCTGAAAGCAGAACGAAAAGCTTCTCTCCTGAATAATATCCATCTTCCTTGAGTAAGGGCAAAAGTGCACTCTGCTATTGAAAGGGATACTGTTCCAGGAGCCACTTGGTAAGACAGTATTTCTGAAGATACCTTGTAGCCAAAAAACAAAACCCAGAGACATTTCTCTAGAAACAGTCGGTCCATGTTTCTCAGCACAAAAGCAGGTTTTGTTCACATCCAGTCCTGAAACCCAAGCTAGACAGAGCTAAATGAAACCCATGGAGTAAGGCTGCTCATTAAGCACTTCTATAGCCACTTGTGCTCATGTACAAATACAAACACATCCAGAGAATGGAGTAGGGGTTTCTATGCAGTGAAAGGAAAGCAGGGATTAAAGTACTAATTAATAAGGCCTCTGCAACAGTCTCACTCAGCTCCCACAGCGGATGTTTTCTTTCTAATCAAGTGAAAAATTGAAAAACCAGAGCACAGGTTATAAAGTTAAGCTGCACATTGCCAGAAATCTGCAACTAAAACAATAGGACTGTGGGCCATGTTTACTTTTTGCACATCCTCCACTGAGCTTTGCACTTCCACTAATTAATGTACAGAACAATGAAGGTGCATGTATACCTTATGTGTACCCTGCACTCTATACACACAACTCCTCTCTGCACAAACCTCTCCTTTTCTGGGCACGCATTTCCACACTGAAAGAGGGACTTGCAGATACCCAACAGAATACCTGCCATTCTCCTTAATGAGCAAAACATTCATTGCCTCAAAATCTTGAACACGAAAATGCTTTTCCCACTTCTGCCTTACACTTTCACACTCCTATCCCTCCTACAGTTAACAACATTTAACTTGTACCTTTCCAGAGCAAGGACACACTGGCACCAGCATCAAGCCAGTAGGGTACAAGTTGGATTAAAAACACACTGCCTTGACCCCAGGCAAGCTGTTACCTTCTGCTGCTAGGTCCAAGTGTTCTTGAAACGATGTACAAATACATAGAACTGTTTCGTTTGCAGCCACCTGCAAAATTAATAAACCTGAACAGCTTTCAGAGATCAGAAAGGTAAATGTGCTATGAGTGTCAGAAGGATGCCAAATGGAAAATAAATCTATCTATATCTCTATCTCTTTGCTTTCCCCAAGATCTTTAAATATACATTCCTTTAATCACCATCCAGCAATTGCGTGCTAAACATTAACTCTTCTGTGAACCTCCCAGTATTAATATCCTGCTAGTCTGGCATTCTAAAAATACAACATGTGCTGCTGAGAGGAGGAACGCAGTCAGACATGCATGGTGTTCAGAGGGAAGGAAACGCTCTGTGCTAAGAAGAGCTCTAATATCTCGATTTCTCCACCACTATCTGGTATTTCTGCAGTCCTCCTGTTAACTCTGTGAGCAGCCTAGATCCATTTTTAATACCCCACCATCCAGAGAACGTGTCTAACCCAGCCAAGGCATGTGCCTGCATCTCAGCACTGCCCTCCCTAAGGGACTGCCTTTCTTCAAGAACCAGCATGACACTCCTGTTGCTATAGGAACAACAGAGCTGTAATCACCAAGGTCTTCGTATAATTCACATATTGGGCTTACTAGCTGCATAGCTTCCATTTTCAGATACACCACAGAGCAGTGACTTAAGGCAGCCAAATGCTAGCCTACCATTTAGCAATTTAAGCAACTGAGAAGCAGGATTTTTTTTCCCCTTCCAGGTGTTTCTGTGTACTTCACTTTCTGAGAAGTGTTTTGCTTGTGTTAAAAACATGCAAGAGAGCTTTAGTTTCATCATTTCAAGCTCAAGAAACTTAATGAGGCTGAACTGCTCTGTTTGATGCTGCAGTGCAGGGAAGAAGACTAACAAGCTGTATCTTGAAACAGCTCCTGATCAGATCCTCCCCTCTAGCACAGACACTGTTTGCAGAGGGATGCCTTCAGGTTCCTCAGTTATTCCTGGAGCCATGAAAACAAAACAACAACCAAAGCCACAGGTGTCAGCTAAAAAGTCTTTCAGCAAAGAAAAATGCCATATATTTTGCACTTCCATATACGTGTTAACAATATTACAGAAATGATCCAAAACCAAAATGGTTATAATGTTAAATCAACAACATGGTACGAAGGTTTAGGCTCTTGATTAATGTTAAATTCACATATGAAATGCTTCAGGAGAGAGCTGGAATAGAAAGAATTATTTTAAGACTGAAATATTTACCTGTTAATCTTGAATGACTACAATATGCTGCCCTAATATATATTGCTCTGCAAAAGTGAAGTTGGGAACACATACTAGATAGCAAAAGGAAATAGGTGCAGTTCTATCTGCTGGAATACTGTAGAAAGCCCCAGCCACCAGTGATTGCCCTGTGATCCACACAAACACATCCAGCAATGCAATCAGCTCAACTCAGAGTGGAAAGTTCACTCCCCCACGCACTGTCACATAGCTGCAACTATGCATGGACACACTGACCACAGGAAGTCATTCTGCAACCAGACTCAACTAAGGAGCTGACAGATCTTCATCAAAAGCCAGCAGGGAGCATCACACAGAGAGCAGCTCAGCAGTCTCACCTTGAGTAACTTCTGTGAGGGACCACAGGAAGAACCATGACATTAGAGAACAGCTTCTCTAAGACAGTATTTCATGGATACACAACAAGGAAAAAATTAATGAGACTATGATGTACTTACAAAACTCAAGACCATCCACCTACATTCTTAACAAAAAGAAAACAGAACTTTCTGCATATGTAGGTCCAGACTATGGCATGCTTGATGCACTAAAATGTGCAGATCTGTACCAAAGCTTTTGGGGTCAAGAAAGTCATTCCTCTTTTGGGAAAGAAAAGAGTAGGAAGTAGCTTTCTGCCCCATGTGTGCCTGCTGGAGAAAAAGGCCTCTAAAGATTGGTGGAGCTGGAAGCAACTGGTCCTTTTATTGGAAGGAAGACTGTGAAATCCACTAACCTAGGAAGTCTTTGTAAGTAACTCCTTAACAACAGCTCGTAGTGTGTGTGTGGCAAACTGCATAAAGACTAAAATATCCTTCAGAGGAAACAAACATTAGAAAAGTAAGGAAGAAAACTCCTTTAAGCAACCTTGAAGAAAATAAAGCATTAAAGCACCTCAGCGCTGGGACCTGGGATAGCATTTTTCAGTGCAAGATAATGCCATCTAGTGGAGATGAAATCTCCCTTTAGATAGCAAATTGGACACCTACAGACTTTTTCCAGTCTATTTTTGATAACTTCATGATGAAGCAATGGTTCACATACGGGAAGTTACAGTCAAAGGGTCCTGGCAACTGGTGCTGATTCTCAATAAAGAAAAATTATGGAAGGAAAAAGAGCAAAGAGCAGTGTTAGCATAACTGACTATTAGAAACCTGCAGAAATTTTCTGGGGATCAAAGTCCTGAGCAGTAAATTACAGTTGCTTACGCCTTTACAGCATGCTGCAGCTTCACCTTCCTCTAAAGGAAATGCTATCTGGCTGGTTTCCTCATTACAATTTTTCCTCGTGCTAAGCTCCAATTAATTTGGAAAGATGGCATATCTGGTTACGGAAAGGACTGATTTTCCAGCTCTCTGAAGAGTTAAATATGTTCTTTGTTCTGTTTTCTTACACCAAGAAAAACCTTTATGGTGAGGCCAACAGTTTAATTATAACTTGGGAGGATTGAAGGTGGATTGCAGGGTCAAATCACACAAGAAAGACAGCAGCATCACAGATCAGATCAAAGTGAGCATTAACATGGAGGATTTCACTTCCCTAGGGAAGAAGTCTAAAGAATTCTCAAGGACTTATAGAAAATGATGACAGAGAAATCATTTGGCGTCTGTACAAGTCTGGAACAAAGACAACTTTTTGAACAAAGTATAAAGTTCTTACATTTCCTGTATTGCTTGATTAGGGAGTCTAGAAAAACAACTAACTGTTGATCTCTCTTTTGATTCAATTTAAAATTTATGCCAATACTCATTTTTTCAGCTGCAAGTTTATGGCCTGTATCAGAAAGAGCATCCTTTGGGGGTTCTTCTTAATGTTATCTTAAGAGATTGAAAGCAACCAGAAGCACAATACTTTGAGCTTTCTCTACAACACCTCATCAGCAATTCTAAAGCACTCCAACAAAATCAGTATGAAGTCTCCAAAGCCCTCTGAAAAGAAAACAGTTGGCTAATTTTACAGATAATAAAACCAGACAGCTTAGACAAGGGAGTTAGATGAAGATGTATAGGAACACAGCTGTACAAGCACCTCTGTCCTCTGGCTGGACTCCTGTTCTTAGCATCTCTTCATTGCCAAAGTTGATACCATTCAGCATACTTTTTTTTGTTTTAACTGTGTGAAATGTAACTGTTTTAGGAATGAAGTTGACAAAAGCCAACTGCTGGAGGCAGCATCACAGCTCTCTGGTAACAAATGCAGTTGTTCTTATCTCAATGCGTTCCTCAGCTTTTGAGAAGAAAGTGGCAAATTTTCATTTGAAACTGGCAGAAAACTTTAGGAATTCTGAGCCAAACTACACAAGCATATCTATCTGCATCAATCCCCCAGCTATGTGAGGAATGAATACACACTTAGAAGTGCAAGTCTATACAGGTTTTCTAATGGTTTTCTAAATGTCTCAGATCTATATTAAATTTCTCCTCAACTCAGTTATTTTCAGCACAAGAAAAAATTTCCTCTCAAAGCAAATCCCACATTATGAATGTGATCTGGCATAGGGCCTACATCAAGAGGACAAAAAAGCCATGCAGAAAGCTGCATTCAGTTCAGAACAGATCTACAGCTTCAGAATCACACCATGGAATTATTTACCAAGACTTTTGTAAAGAACTCACAAAAGCAACACCTACTTCATCTCCTTAATAGGAACCCAAACAAATCCAATTAAAATAACACCGTATGGCAACTAACAAAAATAGTTTATATTAAACAGATCACAGTTTACCAGAACAAGTATGGAAGTTTCACAGCAGCAGCAGTTATCTCTGTCTGCACCATATCTCAAAAGTTTGAGTTCTGTTGAACGTTACACTCCAGTTCTTCCCCAAAGATTGGAGCAAAAAATGAATTACCCACCTCAAATTGCAGGATGAGTTTAAATAGGAAGTATATTATTACACAAAGATAGGAACCTAAATTCAGTATTTTCTGAAACTCTTCTCACAAATGAAATGAACACAAGGCAAACAAATCCAGCACTCACCCTGATCAATTGAGTGTTGAGGCAGCTGGCTAAGCTGGCTATTCACTACACCTGCATACGTGCGCAAGAACTCCTCTTCACTGGCAGTCAGCTGAAAACGTACAGAGTTGGTCAGCAGAAAGGAAAACAAAGAAAAACTCAAGACATCATCTATGACTTTCCAATAGGAAACATCATTTACCTCTACTTTAATCTTCAACCATTTGAGCTATTATTCAGATAAATTGTAATACCAGCAAGGCTGCAGCTGCAAACTGGTGCATCCCACGTTCATTGAGAGACTTAAAGTCACTTTAAAACAGTCACCTTATTTTCCTGCTTTCACAATAATGAAAAATTTTACTGGAAATAAAGACATAATCAGATGTTCAGATTTAGATTCAAGCACCACAACCCTCATATTTATGCAAAAAAAAAAAAAACACCTCAATTGTATTTAATCACAGGATAATGGGTAAATCAGTGATAGCTAAAACAACTCAGTAATAAAGCCAGACCATCATCTACCCACCTCAGTGAGCACTACCCCAGTTGTTACAAAATTACATCTGGAAAGCCACAAAGCACAGGCTGTGACAGAGTGACTTACGTTTGATCCCATCTTCCTCAGCATGAGCAGGACTCTCACTTTCTGCTGGATGTACATCTCCTCCGGACTCTTTCCGGGGACGCCCTCACGGTTCATTCCCCTCCTGCCAGCTCCTGGATTTCCTGGAGATGTGATAAGATCAGAAAAAGACAAATCAAAACAGATAATGGGATATAATAGGAACAAAGGCAAGTTTAATTCCTGAACTATTTTTCAGCAGCAGGCAGAACACTTACTGACTACAAGTGTGAGGAATCATAAGCTTCATCAGAGAAACCCTTGAAAAAAACCTGAATAATTGAATTGGGCCTTGCTGAACTCAGAGACTGAAAGAGGCTGATGTTCAGACATTACTGGCTCATTATCTGTTGTTACATTACTGCAGAAGTAGAGAAAGAGCAACGTGAATCCTAGATGAAAGAATTACTGACAGAGGAGCTGGTGTTTTTGTTTCTCCTCTCCATAAATAACAACAGCCAACATGAAAACAGGATGCAGAACGCACAGCCACGAAGCACACTGGATAAATAAGAATAGATGAAATGTTAACTCTTAAGCCTGAAGTCTTCTGTTTTTAATTAACAAAGCCAACAACCACAACACACCTACGGTTTAAGAATGTTATATGGAATATCTACCAATAGGTGGCACTACGTACAAGCATCAAGAAAATGCCACTGCATGCCAGCTCAGGAGATCCACACTCAGTATCCCACAACACACTGGGCATTACAAAGATCTGCACTAAATACATTTAGTTATTCACTTTTTTCCTGCATGACAGCCTTCAAGTCGTTTATCAATTTATCAAATACTTTAAAAGAGGTGATGTAATGTCCCTATTTAAATCTGGTTCTTCCAAAGCGAGTTTTAACTCAGATGGATTCATCATGACCCACATGTTTAACAGGAAGAATAAAAAAAGTATTGAACCTTCCCATTCAGGGAATACCTTACAAAGGCAGTAGCAACATGGGGGGAAAAATGTACTCAGACAAGTCAAAAGCTACTGCAACACATGTATACAGTAAGATTACAGAACAACAGTGCTTTGCTCTTCATTTACTGCACAGATTGTGTCAAAGTCTCAGCAACCACAGCTTCTCCTATTTGACAGTTAAAAAAGTAGGATAACAGTCTTAAAACAATATTGAGACTGAAAAACACCTCTCCATTGCTGCTACATGCAGATGCCCTTTAGGACGACAAATGCTGCCCGCCATATATGTTGTGCAATTACATCAGGATATTTCCACAACCACTTGCAAAACCGGTCTATGCTCTAAAACATGATCCATCTTTAGAAAAGGATTGGAAAGCCTTATTGAGGCCCTAACCCACTTGGCTTTCCCAAGAAAGTTAAATTTATTTGCCATACATCATGCAATGCAACCCAGCAGAATTTCCCTCACCCTGCAATCCTTCTTCTGGTACACAGATCAGGAAAGCTCCCTCATCCCCACCCTGCCCCCTCCCAAGTGAGTCCAACATTAAGAACTTTCCCTGCCAACATACCTGCTTCTAAAAACCACAGAAGATCAGATAATCCACGTGCTCACTCCCAACTGCCAGATTTGGAGAAAGAAGTATGAGAAAACAGCCCTGCGAAAACAAAGAAGCAAAACATTACAGGAACATAAAAAGCTGAGACCTAGAAAAAGAAAAAACAGCAGAAAATTTACCCAATACCTTTGGCAGCACAGTTTGCTTTATATCAAGGTGTAGCCAAAATTCATAACAGCAAAGCTTTGCCTGGAGTTTGTAGATCCTTTCTTGTATTTAAAGAATAAGTTTTTTTCAAAGGTAAACTCATTCTACATCTCCAAGATCCATACTCTGTACATACCAGTGACACTCCCAATCACTAGAGAATGGGAGGCATTCCAGCTTTGCAGCCCTTGAGAAGCTTTAAGCACAAAAGCCAACAGAAGTAGTGACATGTAACTTCTAGATTGAAAAAAACAGGCGTAGCTTACCAAAGGTTTGAGGAAAACTATGGAGAAATGGAAAGCATGGTGACTTTGACCAAAATTACTGCTTTCAACTATGCATATGTTATGTGAATACAGTAATTACAAGACTGGCATTTGAATGCTGGGCCAGAAAGTCTTCTGCACAAAATTTTTCAGACCAACCTCAGCTTTCAGCCAACAACAGCTAACAGTTACGTGTTCTTATTTCTTTCTTTTGGACTTGTGACAAGTATCTGTGGCACATTTCACATCTGACTCTGGGTACCAGGGCTCAAAAAGAGTTTACAACTCTTCCTGTCCATCACGTTAGCATGTAAGACAAATGATTCAAGCTCACCAATGGAGTGGTAGTTCAAGTCTTCAGTAACCACAGAATGGCTTGGGTTGGAAGGGACCTCAGGGATCACACTCTGACCCTTCAGCCACAGGCAGGGTTATGTGCTATGAAATAGCAAAAGCCTGCTGCTCAGGACAGCATCACAGCTAGAGCTGTGTTTTAATTACTGTAAGCTGCTGTATTTAAGTATCTGATTAGAGAAGATGCACATATCCACATCATTTGTTAACAAACTCCAGTTTACAATTATTAAACATATTCTCCCTTTTTATTTTTTTCCCCCCTCTCTTTAAATGTCACTATGTAAAAGCAGAGCCAGACTAATTAAATGTCCTTTAGGGCTGTTCACCCCCCATGCAGGTGTCATTACTAGCAGAGAAACAAGGAAGGGGTAGCTCCTACCACTCAATATTCTGTACACCAGATTCATCAGAGAAAAAGGCTGCATTAAAAACACTGCTAGCTTCACCCAGATGTTCTCTGCAGCAGCTCTAACTGACAAGTGCTGGAGGCAGCTGAGCTTTAACATTTTATCATTTAAAAGAATCATTTCACCTCTCCAGAGGAGAGAAATCGCCTGAGCTATCTAAACCATACCCTGTTAATTAGCTCTCACTGTTCTTGCCCTCTAAATATGCAGTCCCAAGGAATATCATCTGCAGCACTGACAACAGGACCATTTGCAGTAACTAATTGCCGTTCTCATTCCTACACACCTCAAAGTAACCCCACGCAGCGTGCAGATATTCCTGCACACCTGTGTGAGCTCCTTCCTAAAGGAAAAGCCGAGCCCATGGGAGCAAACCAATTCTGAGATGTGTTACATCCTACTCACAGTAACACAGTATTTATGGCTACCATTATAACCCCCAATCCTCCCCTAAATCACTAACGTTATGCATTTGTTGTATTTAGCACCAAACAGAAATTAGAACTGGAAGATGAAATGTTTTCCCAGCCCTGTAAATTCAGAGGAATTCAGCAAATCAATGGGCAGATCACCATGCCTGCATGCTGCATCTTGAGAGCTCCTGCTAACCCATGGTGTGAGTGTTCTGCATGACATGCACCTTCACTGCTAAAGGTCCAAGATGACTGAAGAAAGCCAAATAAATCACATCATTACTTTTCCTTAAACGTACAAGGGCAAAACATAACTGCAAGACCTAGTGACCTTGCTGTTTCTGATAGCTAGGAATTAGGGTTAGGGTACATCAGCTCACACATCCAACATTTTCAATTATGCACCAACACTTCCCTGTTCATCTCTAACAAATCCTAAAAAATAAGATCTAAAAATATTTTGTAGTTGTGTGTTTTAGGGGTGGGAGGGAAGAAGTGCAAAATATGAGAAAGTTTTGCAAGACAGCTGAGGAGCAGCTGAACCATCACCAGAATGAGTTACACTCACAATATCTCGAGCCCCACAGACCTGTCTGCTGCACAGCAATCCACCCAGAGCACTCCTCAGCTCTGGTTAATTCTTCCTTTCAGTTACAATTACCCTCTGTGCTCACTCATACCCACATTTTGCTCCTGCCCAGCTGCTGCTCATTCAGCCAGCGCCCAGCTCTGACTTGCTGTCCCTCTGTTCTCCACAAGTGGTGAAGAGAAAGAATGAGAAAATCTCTGAAAGACGAGATATTGATCTGTGTGATCCCAAACAGGGAGATGGAATAACAAACTGTCATACCAGACTGAAGGAATTTCCACAGCATTAATTGAGTATGAATGCTGCTCATTCAAGAGAATGAACAAGGTATGGGCCTAGGAAAAAGTGAATCTAGAAACAAATGTGGGTTGTCAGCCACACCTCCTTTTCAGTTAAAAAAAGATTCAGCTGGATGAATAACAATTTCAACCTACATTTTCTGGAGCAGTGCCTTTCACGCTCAGTAAGCAGAACACAAAACCATCCAGAAGCCCCACTGCACTTCCATTGGTACTTATTGGTCTAAGCCAAGAAATACAGGGGTTTCAGCTCAATTCTTGGCAGTCATACCCTGAATTACTACTGCTAAAGGAAGAGATGCCACAAGGCGATGAAGCCATCAAAGCCATCAGTACGCGCTGTTCTGCCGGCCTGGAACTGGTCTCTCCGGGTATGACTGTTCAGCAAGGTGAACTGTGAAGCTCAGCACCTCATGCACTGGGGCAGATAAGAACAACTTCCTCTCTTCTGAAAAAGACCAGGCTGTGCATTTCAAAAGCTGTCCTTTAGGCTGCAACAATTGTATCTCTCACTAAACTGTGTTAAATGACTAAACTCTTTACGTTGGTCCTCTGCATCCAACATGCTGTGAAATGGACATAACTGGGTCACCTCATTTTTCCCTGCTTGGCACACACAGGGAATGAAATTCGGTTCTCATTTATATTTAATATGATTCACGAGACAGAATAATGAATGAGGAAGCCCCACATATTACATCCAGAGCTGCCAGCCCAGCTTTGCCAAAGTGACAGATTTGGGTTTGAAACCCATGGTCTCCCTTTCCCAAACAGCAAATCTTTGAAAAAGCTGCCCCATCCATCACTCTGCCTGCAGAAGGGCTGGGTGAGCATCGCAGGAATGTTCTCTGCTTGGCCAGGCCCAACATGTGGATGGGGCAGAGCCCTGCATGCCTGACATCCCTGCTCCCAGCCCTCTGCCTACCCAGCCCATCTGTCCTGCAGCAGAAGCAGCAGACACAAGCCTGTCCCTTTACAAAAGGAAGAGTTCAACCACCACCTCTTCTACTGGAGGACTGAAGTTGTACTTCCTAGTGAGACAATAAATTGGGATAAGAGTAAAAATGGGCTTATTTTGGAACCAGCAGATGGATGTGCATCTGAGAAGTTTGTGGTTATGTTGACAAGAGGACTAAGTATTAACTTTTCTGCTAACGGAAAGGATGCTCCCTCGCCTGTCTGCATTGCTCATGGCCATGAAAACTTCATCAAGAAAAGAAAAAATCCCTCTCAAAAGCAAACAGAAGAACCACACAGGGCTCCCTTCAACCACTAACCGTGCACACACCGTACAGTAATACACAGATTAAAATATTACCTTTCCAGCTCGCCACCTCCCATCCTTTTCCTAACCAGATTTACAACATCAGTGGCACTGTTCACAATTTAAAAAAATAGAGATGGGAGAACTCTGGACACAAACCCAGCTGAGCAGCTCTGTTTGACAAGTAGATGGAAACAGCTCCTAAGGAAACTTGGGCTCTCCGGCCAGAGCTGCTCTGACTGAGCTCTTTCAGTTAAGGAGGATTCCAGCACACAGCAACCAACAAGGACAGATTTATAACCATTTCCTTCGCTTCCACCTCCTCTCCTACCAACTCAAAACCTGGAAGGGCTTTTTTTTCTGGGCACTGCCACAGAAAAGTTTATAATAAACAATTTCTCAACTCCTGACACCCCTGCCTCTTCCCCACAATGAACCAAAGGACATTTCATATCCTAACAGAAAACAAACAAACAAACAAACAAAACAGAAACAGCTTTTTCTCCAACCTGTTCTGTTGGAGGCAGCAAAAAAACTCAGTTATTGGGGTAGGATTATAAAGGCTCAGATAAGGAGTTATGGTGAACAACCCAACCACCAGAGGTTTCATTTGCACTGCACAAATGGAGTTAACAGCTGGGATGAGGAGGTCCCCTTCACTCTCTGATATCGTTACCGGGGTGAAGCTGCCAGCTCCCACCACCACACCACTGAGCGCTCAGTGCTTGAAATACAGTCATGCTAGCAAATTCCAAGTGTGAAGGGATGCAGCACCTTGAAGCCTTGTTAGTTCTCAAATGCTGTTTTAGAAACAGCAGCCTGAGCACTGAGAGCTCTCCAAGCTGGAGCCCAAAACCTCAAGTCAGGAAACAGAGTCTGCAAAATCCTGCTACCAATTTTCCTCTAATTCTATCTGACTCATGACCTTCAGTTGCAGGCAGCTGGAGGCTGGATTAATTTCCATCTCCAGAGGGATATGGCAAGGAAGAATTCATAACAGCTCCCTATTTATAGGTGAACAATAAGAGCTGAAGTATTTGTCTATTTTTGTCTTATTGTTTTAAATCCAGCATTATCTTCTACTTTATCACAGAACCTGAACCCCAGTGTCACATTTCAGTCCATTTCCAGCTGGAACTCCAATGATAAATTCACATTTCTTCAATGCAAGAATTTGATTAAAAAAAAAACAACAAAACAACCTGCAGTCCTCCATCTTCAAGAAGGTAACAGCCCAAACCACTGCCACAGTTCAATAAAGTTACATCAATGCTCAAGCTGCCATCCTACTTTTACAATCACCATGTTCATGGAATTACAGCTCGTGTCCTGACCTTCAGGCACACACAAACCAGATTCATGCCGTCTGCCTTAGCAGAGCAGCAAACTTGAAGACATCTCTCACACCTCATGCAGCTAAAAGAGGTGGTACAGGTTTTTTGGCAGTCAACTTGAAGCCCCTGAAATTAAATGCATTAACAGCAACAAAACCTTTGAAGATTTCCATCTCCAAGGGATTCATGCTTCAGAAAAGGAATTTGCCAAAAATGCTTCAAAAAGTTACAAAACATAGCAACAGAAGTTAATACTCAAATTTTATCCCAAGCCAAAGAAACAACTTTTAAGAAGCACTGCAATACTTTACTTCAGCCAAGATGATCTTCGACAGCTGAAATGAAGTGTTGCTCTTGTCCTGATCACCAGCACCTCTCTCTGAGGCTTGCTGCACCTCTTCCCTCATTTATAACAAAGCTACAAGCCTTCTAAACAGGAAACTAGGCCATGATGATAGATAGCTAATGACTTTAACTACTGGGCATCCCAAACAACAGAATCACGGCTGTAAAAAAGTGCTACGCATCCATCATCAAGACAAAACAATGCTTCCCACTGAACTCTTTATAAATATTCCAGCTTTTCAGAAAGAGAAAACTGAGTTTACAATGTGCCAGACAACTTGAGATGCCTGAAGACACTGGTTTCATTTCCATAGTTTGAACTTAATTTGAATCAAACCAGTGAAAAAAACAAGCACCAGAAATAAGTAACAATTTTATCAATATCTTACTAGAATCAAAATATTTTCCATTTAAAAACTGCATCAAGTAAGAGAAATATATATCCCCATCTAACAGCTCCATCAATGAAGTATTGTACTTCTGGGTTACAGACACCAAGGTCAGACTCCTGCAGCACATGTCTGCCCTGTGTTCATTTCAGGAACAGCCCCAAGGGAATGCACAATCACACACATGGAGTACAAGGAGCATCCAGACCAACAACTGCAGTCATATCACCTTCTTGTGAACTCAGCATTAGGACTGAAGTGTTTTCAAAGCTCTGCAAGAAGTCCCAACATCAAACTTGCCATCTTCTGCAGACTTACAGACCACTGCCATTATAAGTGGGTTTTCCCGAAGACTGCCATTAATGTTACAGAAACCAAACTCAATAGGCTACAATGCAACTTAACTCATGGGACGCAAACACCCTACACCATAAACTGAAAGGATTAGGTGACCATAGAAGCAATAAATCTGTTCAGTCTTCCTAAAATAAGCCTCCATAATCCTCCTACCCAATAGAGTACAGTGTCAAAATGGATACAAGCATCTGTGGATGCCCAAGGTGTACGATGGTTTTTCTGCATTCCTCAGTAACTCTCAAGTGGCTTGAAATGGAACACAGAGCACAAACACACATGAACAATTGTACATTCAGAATTACCAGGCAGCACTAATGGAGAAACACTTCAGTATCTGTTTCCAGCATTTCCATACTGTAACTGCATTCAGATTTAGGAAATTAAACTGCTGTTAACCTCTGGAGAGCGCAAAAAATTCATGTTTCAACCTAACAAAAAGGCAAGTGACATTACTAACAATCACAAACCCATATGGAGTGGACTGAAACCAGAACATACAGAACTTCAGTAAGTATCTGTAAGCAGTTAAAATAACAATCATATGCAACTTCGATTTATGAGCCTGCAGTAACAGCCCCCTAAACCCAGAATGCCATATTTGGAGCCAAGCTTCTGTGGTCAGTGACCAAGTTTTCAGCACGCTGCATTGTTCTGTTTAACCAGAAATGGCAGAGATGGTGAGCAGTGCCTACTGCACGTGTTTCCCTGCACTATTCTACTTGCTGAAGCACTATCATATTTACAGGCAGTTCTTTGGTACTCATCAGCATAGTAAATTTCTACAGACGCCCAGCATATTTGAGATAGCTTTCAATCCAAAACGTGACTTATGTTGCCCTGTAATTTGTATGGACATCTGAACACCATTAATGACGGATCACGTGCATTTCACACTGACAAGAACAACTCTTTTATAGCAGAGATTATGGCTAACTGGATTTCTTTTGGTAAAGCAATTAAAACGTGAGCTGTTATTAGGCTGGTGACTAGCATTTTAATGTTTTGCAATACTGCAGCAAAATACAGTGTCAGAACCAAGGACACTTTGAGATTAATAGCTGCTGACTACCAGCACTGTCTAACCATTCTGGCTTCATACATCAATACTGGCTGTAAAACACTGATGAATACATCCCTTCCACCACCTACTCACCTTGCCCTTCAAAGGCAAAGAAAAAAGAGTATCACAATCCTGTGCTACTTTCTGCATAATAATAAAAAAAAAACCCCGCAACCAAAGAAGTGCTTTCAGTTTTGAACCTATATAGCTTAGGTTTTTCAGCCATTTGAAGACCTATTTCATTAATACATCCTGTTTAAAGTCAAGAATTAATGACCATTTGCCTAACACAAATACATTCCCCGATCACACATTTTTCAATATCCAGAGCACTGAACCTTTTGTCTCCTCAATCATATGGTAACATCACTAATATTATCGGACAATATGGGCATGAAATCTCCACTCCTAGGACCTTCACAAAAAAATGCCAGTGAGAGCTTTTCTTGGTCACGTTAATAGCTTGGTCTATAGAGCTCTTCTAACCCCTTGTGCAGAAGCATGCCAGCTCACCTCTTCTCTGAGGGATTGACTGACAACACGAATAGGGATTTGGTTGCCTCCTTTAGGCCACCAAAGATGAAGAGAGCACAAAGGAACAAAAACAGTTGTCCATTTTAAGATGGGCTTAATGTTTGTAAACTTTACATGAATTCTTAGTTACAAAGCAATTTTACCGCTGACATTTTCCTACCTCTAGTTTTTGGTAAAGCGAGATTACAAGGAAGGAACTCATGCCTCCGAGGGACTTCCTATTTCTCAGGAACAGGGATGCAATTTCCTTCCTCCCTAGTCACAATTTTGTACCTACAGTTAATTATATTAGCCCTGAACTGTGAAATAATCCTGTATGAGGTCACTGTCTGACAGCACTCCCCCACTAACATGCACACAGGCTGCAGAGAAGCACGCACCGACTGCAGGTTCTCTAAGGGTTGTGATTGCAAAGCCCCACTCAGGGCTGGAGCAGAACCACAGTAACCATGAACCACAGGCTGAAAGCACTCTTGCTAAAGGCACCCAACCTGAGACTCGTGGAAAGTGCCACTTATTCAGAGATTACCAAATTCAGCACCTAAAACTGATGGTTTCACAGTATCATATATGTAAGGAGACACAAAAGTTCCATTCTAGCAAGAATACGGGCATCATACACGCAATAAAACTTATTGTGACTAATCCAACTCTGATTATATGAATACTAACAGAAGGTGTTAGCTCAGGGACCATTAAAAATAGCACTACAGACCACATAGATTCTTCTTCAAGTTAAAAACTGTGAGATTTCACACTTGCCAGAGCTTCCTGAGGAGCTCACTGTATGCAGCAGGCAGAAGACAGAATGGGGCAAAAGGAATCACTGCAGGTCAAGACAGATTTCTGCCCTTTCCACAGTACATCCTTATTAGCATCAACAGAAGCAAGGAGCTTGTGGCAGTCATGTCAAAAATTGCAGCTGCTTAGAAAACGAAATGGATGTATTAAAAGCAAAGTGCCAAAACCATTTCTTCACACACATGCATTATTACACAAAGGCTTTTATTTAAGGATTAAAGTATCTTTTGTAGAAGCCGGTGAAGTAAGAATCACGGCAGTAAAACGTGAGAAAAGTTCTGCAAAAAGCTGTGTGTGATTTGTGAAAGATTCATTCTGCAGCCATCTGTAGCTGCTGACCAACATGCAGTGAAAAAAGTTCTCTTAAAAAAAAAAAAAAAGGCACTTCTGACCTGTGGAGTTAAGCAAACACTTTCCCAAATTCCACATAAACCAGTGAGTATTATTTGGCATCTACGTGCATTCCTGCCAAAAAAGCAGCTAAGCTGATGTGAATGCTCCTACTTTTCTCCACTTGGCATCAATTCCTATAGTTAATTATATTTTAAGTGCATTATTGCTGATCATTTCTGCATCAACGTCCACTTTCCACATTTATCTTCAAGCCTGATATTACTCTCCTGGACCAACTGAGCAAGCCACCAAGACACAATGAAATCATCAACATCCCATGTAAGACACAGCACAAACAATCTCAATTCAATCATTACAGCAGCAGATGTCAGAGAGCAATGGAACTGCACCAATCCCCTCCCAGTTGTACAAAAGGCCTCCATTGGTTAATTTACTTCAAGTTGCTTCAGCCTTTACACCCTACAGAAACTCTGCTGCAAAGATTTAGGTCACATTTCCTTCAAGTGTGCATGGGTGTGTGTATACTTTGTTAAAACTCCAAGAAATTAATTAAAAGCTCCTCACTGACTCTGTGTGGACTGAATCAAGACCTAGGTGAGTTCAAACACAAAACAATTACACTTAATTAAACATCACAACATCCTTGTGAATTAGTCAACTCATTTTTATAGGATAAATTGAGTCAAAGTCTCAGAGTTTGCTCATGGTCACACAGAGCTGATTGCCTAAGTTGCTTCTATTTTTGTTACTTATGCTCATCACATATTGAGAAAGTTTCTAAAAATCAAATATGCTCTAGGTCTAAATACAGGAAACAGAATGATTACAGTGCAACAGAATCTACTGGCTACAGTTCTGCTCCCCAGTCAATGGAATTCTGCCAGTCCAAACCAAAGTTTTTAGAGCTCTTTCTATATCAATTCAACTCCAGATGAGATTTTTGGGCATTTGGGTTTGCTTCTGAAACACAGGTTCAGATGTGATGTTGGGTCACTGAGAAGCAGAAGGATGATTACTCTTAAACTCAAACTGGCATTTCAGCTATATATAAACACTGTTACATTCCACCAGATAACACTAGTGAGCAGAAACCATTAATTCCCTTTTCCCCTTTTTAGGAACATTTGTTACCTACCTTTCTCCCAGTGCTGTGTCTCCAAACAGACCTCAGAAGAGTATTCCACTCATTCAATTACCAGCTGAAGTTCCTCATTTGTCCCATCTTTGATTTTTTTTTTTTCACCCACCAGAGCAAAATGAGCAAAACCAACAGTGATGTCTCGCTGCTTTCTGGTTTTGGCCAATTGAAGACAAGGGAAAAAGAGCTGTAAGCTTCATCCATTCTTAAGAGACAGAATAGCATCGAGAACAGTAACAAAACATTGTTTGGTTTTTGTTTTCCCACATGAATTTAAGTTTGTCAGCACCAAGATTTTTATTAAACGTAAAGCTTATGAGAATAATGTTTCTCTCACATATGTACAACCAAGGCTATCAGACCATCACCATTTCTGAGGGTGTGGTAGGTAACAAAACATTGTTGTTACACTAATTCACATCTTCACTGCATATCAGCATCAAAACATGACCATATTCCAGGGCTAGTCACATACTGGCATACTTGCAAATGAAATTAATACTTTTCCAGCAAATCCCATCACTCAAATTGGAAACAACTTGTAGACTGATACTTTCAGAAAGACAGGATGGACTTTGGTTCATCTACTAGAAAAATATACAGGACTAACTGGTTTTAAAGAGGGCTCAGTGAAAACTATTAAGTGCTATGATTTCTTTCCTGTTCTTTATATCTTTGTTTTTACAAACTGAAAGTTTATTTTGGGCTGAATATCCTACCATACCATTTCAGAAGTACCGTTCTGAGCAGTAACAGGCGAAACACAGAACACAGCTGACTAGTTTTATCATCACTGTTAAGATATTTGGAAGCCTACTACAAAGTCGTTTACTCTCAGTATCTGAAAAGCCAAGCATAAGCACCTTGTAGCTATTCACTTGGGTCAACAAAAGAAGGAATCCCTCCTTTCTTACAAAGCCTCTATGGGAAGTTTCTCCATTCATACTCAACAGAAGCTTACCAAAGCCTCTGTGTGCACCCCACTTTGGAGCATCTTTGACACCTGAAACTAGGCCAGACACTCAGGAGGGAAGCTTCATAGCCAGCAACAAGCTCAAGAATCAAAATATCTACTAAAAAACCTGAAGGTATACATCAGACACAGGTGATAAATGTGCTGTAGAGAAAAAAAATATCACTCCTATTAAGCTATTACAAATAGATATCTCCAAATTAGCAGTTCTCAAAGCAAGTCATCAGCCCTTAGCAGTGGTCTCACCTCATCCAATACACACAATTGTTTGGTTTTGGAACCTACCAGTGCTAACTGATACTTGTTCAGATGATAGAAGCTCCAATTAGTATTGTAAGCAAAGAAATAACCCCTCTGCTCACCGATCTCTACTGTCTGTGCAGCACATGGAGCTCCTACACACAACTGCAAACAGGCACTTAGGTGAGGGACAGCAGTGCTCCACCTGATGTGCACGTGCTGCCCAGGCTCCTATCAGGCTGCAGGACCATTTCCTGAGGATTACAGTGCCCTCCCAGTTGGATGCCATGGAACACTGAAAGCACTTGTGTTAACTTCTCATAACTCTTCTGGCAATGCTTCAAATGAACTACACCAACGCTATGCTAACTGAAGCAGTTGCGGGTAAGTCATAAAACTTCATCCAATTGCTACCAGTTAACATTTTGGAAGTGGCCTTTACTCCATCACTCACCCAGGCCTGCTGGCTTTCTTGTAGCTTTTCCACTCTTACACTGCACCACATCAACTAAAAGAGCATTCAAACCACCTCAACAACAATTCTAAGTTGTATAGAAGAAGGTTCCAATTTCAACCAAGACACCAGAACTACAGTATAATGGACGATGCTTTCTCAGCTAATGCCAAAACAAAGCACCTCCAGTGTACCTGAAGTACACTGATCAGTATCTTCCAGCTGATTCTATTTACAATCTTTGAAATAAGAGAGAAAAGCTTGGGTTTACAAAAGATACTAACCTGAGCTTTGTCAACTTAAAGGTCTCCTACTTCCAAAATAAAGTTCTTTGAAGCGCACAGCCTCATTCCCATCATTTTACACATTTCTCCTTCAACAGGATACCTTGTATCACACACAAGCTCTGAAAATATCAAGGGCAAAAGGAGTCGAGCTTGCAAGTTCATAGACCAACAATAATTAAACAGGAAATCTGGATTTTGTAATAGATATATATATTTTTTTTATAAAGGTGATGTTCTCCAAATACTCCAAAGATGTGTTAATCACCATAGCAGTCAAGCTGGAGGAGAAATCTAAGTAAGCACACCTAACATCCCCCCTGCGTCTGGCCTGGTGGCTTTTATTAAGCATCGCATCTGCAGAATGTCTTCCTCTCATCCCACAGAGCATCAAAGCTTACTTTGTTAAATGTACCAAGATGAGGAATGGTCAAATAAAAGATGATATACAGCAGAACAAAATATCCTCCTCTTGAGGGGAGAGAAAACAAACATCAGTCTACAAGTCAAACATATCCTGATGAAGGGCATCTGGATGTTATGCAGAAACTCTCATCCGTTGTCTGCTTTCTAGCATACAATCCCATTCTGATTTGGAAATTGACGCTGCTCACGCATCTTTCCAAGATAGAACTACAGCCAGCCTGCAGATACTGCCCATCTTTACACCCAGCAGAAAGTTAGAGTGCTGCTTCAGATGCTCTAGAAGACCCTGAGCAGACACACAGCTTGGAGTCATGGCAGATTACCCACAGAAGTTCACCATCCAACACAGACCGCGGCGGATGCTGGCCCCGAGGTGACGGTCAGGCACGGAGGGCTGCAGGAGCCCCACGGAGGTGACACCAGCGGTCCCACCACCCCCAGCACACACTGACGAGGGAATTGCTTCACGCAGCCATTTCTGGGCTGGGACCCAGCCGCCCTGAGCCAGGGTGCCACATGACGTAAGGGATGATGCCAGAAAACGAGTAGGGCACCTCCCGTACCTGTGTGCCGGGGCCACGGCCTCGCAGCGTCCGCCCGCTCCGCAGGTGGCCGTGGCCGGGCCCCGGGGTACGGGGAGTCCCGGGGCTGCGGCTCCGCACCGGGCCGGGGGCAGGAGGGGGCTCGGGAGCCGGCGCGGAGGCCTGGGGCGGCGGGCGGCCCGGGCGAGAGCCTTTGTTCCCGGCCGGGCGCCGCGCACAAAGGGCGGCCGCGCTCACCTGCGTGCGGGGCCGGGCCGGCCCCGGCGTGCTGCGGTGCGGGCGGCGGTGAGCGCGGGCGAGCGGAGCCGTGCGGAGCAGAGAGGAGAGGAGCGGCCGCCTCCTCCGTCGTGACTCACCGCGGCGGCCCGACGAGGCAGGGAGGGACGGAGGGAGGCGCCTGGGCGGCTCCGGGGGAGGGACCCGCCGCGTCCCCGCGCCCTGGGCAGCGGCGGCGCCGCAGGCACCACCCGAGAGCCGGCCGGGAGGAAGGGGCGGGGCCAGGCTGGAAGGGGCGGGACCGCAGCGGGGGCGTGGTCAGAAGGGAAGGGGGCGGGACCTGGTGGAAAAGGGGCGGGGCCTCCCGCAACTGGAGACAGCGGCTGCGGCCGGGAGCTTACCTGTGTGCCGCCGTCCCTGCAGTGCCGGATGTCCCCGCGAGCTCCATCCTTCCCTCTAGCTGTCCCGGGCAGCGCGGCAGGGCTGAGGAGTACCGCTCCGGTTGTACTGAATCAGACAAATCGCGTTCATGTTAGGCCAGGTGAGTGGCTGCTTTCCTAGAGTGCTCCACTAAGACTGTAAAGATACTGCAAAATTCAAACTCCAGCAAACACTGAACCTGCTATCTTCCAAGACCCTCCAGCTAGGACAAACACCCACCTGCTGCTTGTTCCAGCACTACCAGAGGCCCTATCTTAAGTCTTGGCAAAGTAACCCTTCCCTCACGCAGATCAAAGCAGAATAACAGCAGTGACCAGGGAGGAAATAGGAGTAACTGAAGACAAACCACGAGTGTGGCTCTGTTCTGTCACCCAGCTGCATTTCCATGCCCTGCTGAGCTGAACAGCAATGCTGCTTCCCTCTAATTCCTCCGCAAGCACACAAAGCCTTTTTATCTAAGTGTTATTTACTAAAAGGCATCTGTTTTATGCTTGGTATTTAACTTAATTGCATAAAAACAGTCACAGCAATGAAATAGGTGGCACTTCCTTTAGCAGCTTGCTACTTAATGACATCAAAGCTCGATGCCACTGAAATCCATACCCCACTGCCAGTTAATGAAGGTCTTAACATGAAAGCCTATGCAAAGAGCAAACCCAAGCTGCTGACAGGAACAGAAATGGTGCAAATACGCTGGGATCTGAGATCACTAGCACATACCCGCAGCACAGCAGGCAGTAATGATAATTAATTATTTAAGAAAAGAACACAGGAGCACCAGCTTAAGCTGAAAAAATATGCAGAAGCATCGCTCTGGGATCCTCCAGTTGGATTACCATTAATTAGCACAGTACACGAGTGTAAGGGAAATTTCCAAGAGCATCTTATGGCAGCGTACGATTAAGCCATCATCTGTATCTTTGCTATATTATCAGTTTTCTTCCTGTTAGCATCATGAACAAAACACAATTTCACAACAAAGTACTGTCTGGCTTTCCTATTCTAGTTTAATTTTAATTTAGCTGGCCAACTGTACAACAGCATAATGCAATTTTATAAGGCATCAGTGTAACATATTGCATTAATTTTTTGCAGACTCAGATGCTATATGGCTCCTTCTACCCTTCAAGAATTTTGCTTTCTTAAAACAAATGACTTTAGATCAGCTTCTGACTCACCTTCTTTTGCCACCAATAAGCTTACTGCAAGTTCTGCTTTCAAGCAAGGTCACATCTTGTCATTTCACAGTCACTTTTACTGTCAAAGGACACGATGGATGCTCCAGAAACCTCTGACCTCCTAGCTCTGAAAAAGATTTAGTATAACACTGTTCATAGAATCACAGAATTGTTCCATTTGGAAGTGACATTTAACAATCATCCAGTCTTACTTCCCTGCAATGAACAGGGACATCTACAGCTAGATCAGGCGGCTCCGTCTGGTCCAGCCTGGCCTTCACGTTCCCTGGGAACACATGGATCTTCATAAAATAAACAGAAGATGCAGTTCACTGCATTGTCTTAACCTATGTCACCCCACTTGCTGGGAACAAAACAGCTGATCAGCAGGGTTACAAAGACTAGTTACCTGAAGGCTCAGTTTCCCCTGTATTGTACAACTGTTGGATATCACATCATGAAAACCTAACAGATTAATTGGACTCTTCTTTTCAATATCTTCTAATCACTTTCTCTATTTAATGAGGCTGATGTTAGTTCTAATAAGCCACAACTTCACAAAACCTTCTCCCTTGAATCTCTGCTTGAGTTAAAAAAAATACTTTCTACTCACTCTTTCTCTGATCTCCAGTTCTCTTAATCAGCTCTGAAATTCATTTAGGATTCCTTCACAGTACAGCTGCTTCCAGCTTCCAAGTTCCTCTGCATTTGCTGGCATCTCTCTCTCATTAAGGGCCTGCAGCAGCATCTGTACACACAAACCTTGCTTTCATTATTCATCTGACTTAACCATGCAACAGTAATGAAAACTGCATTGCTCTCAAAGATGTGTATGGTATCAAACAAGGGAATTGTTTTTAATTTGAAATCTTTTCTTCTTTTGGTAATCTTTTATGCTTGAGACTTAGGCTGACAATTCCTGTCTGTCCAAATCATCCTGATGCAGAAACACTTTGGCAGTTCCTGAAGCAGCTCCATCACTCACTCACGTTTTCACACACACAGCTCTCTGTAGGGGCAGGAGGTCCACAACAGTAAGTTGAAATTCCCATGGCATCCCAGGTAATTAAATAAATAGTTCAGCTGCCTGAGTTGCCATGTTTAATGTTCAAGGAGGCACAATCACAGATTTTAAAGGCATGAATAAAAAAGCCCCTTAATGTAAAAAAGAAAAAAAACCAAATAAGCTAGAACTTATATCTTCTTGTTAATCCAGGTTTCATTTGTACAGTGCAAAACCTTCTCAGCTCTATGCTTTACTCCAGACCAGAACTACTTCCCCCTCATACTTGGTATTTACAAAGTTGCAAAGTACATTTTTATACCATAACATTACAGAGCTTAATTTCAGGCTCCCTCTTACAAGGATATTAACTGAATAAACAAAAGAGAAGATTTTTAACATTAACACTCTGTTGCACTGGATTTTGCAGGTGGCTCTGCCTGGGGGTTTTCAATACATCTGTGATTATCACTGACCCATTTTTGGAGGCATGCTGAAAACACGATCTTAAACATTACCAAGCAGCAAACTATTATGACAAGAAAGAAACACCCATGATCAGAACTTGATTTTAAAAGGAAATCTGTAAATACATCTATCATTAATGTCTATCCAACACATTAAAGTGTGTTAAACTACAGCAGACATTTCAGTGCATGATACAGCAATACCACGTGTATATTTATATCCACTAACCTTCTGTCTTCATTTTGTCTTGTAGGACCTCATTTCAGAGAGATTTATTCTGAAACATGACTTATTCTGAACACGTACTGACAGACACTTCAGGCCTTCCTCCTCAGATGCTCCAACCACCAGCGGTCTCCCATGTGACTGAGGTGGGAAACTTGGATATTTAGAAGCTGTGGGTGAGAAAACCTGGCCAACATCCACTAATCCTCCCTCTGGTGTGAAAACACAACAGAACTTTGGACAGCAAGGCAAGGTGGCACGTGTTCCACAACTCCTGCAGCAAAACACTGGTAGGAGCCCTTCTACTCTTCTCTCACACATAGCTAAGCAGAGCGAACTGACAAAAGAGTTTACTCTGTAATAGAATGGACTTATCTGAACTTGGGAAGCATGATTTAAAAAACAACTGCAGTAGGGAAACTAAAAGGATGCCTGCAGGCTGACTTTCAGATGTTCACAATGTAAAAACCTCTATTTGTCCTTTTCCAGTACGGCCTGTATACAAAAAAAATAAATGGATATATTTTTATTTGGTTCCCATTTCTGTTACTAAGGATACAGCCTTCAACACCTGCTAGGGTGTAATTAATACAAACGTCACATCATTAATAGGGAATTGTCTATCAGAATGAACTTAATTTTAACAGGAAAGGTAACCTGATGAACTAATAAGGGATTTCTTAAAGGAAAAACACAAGATCTCTTAAGACAAAGGTAACTTGTTACTTCTCCATTTAAGATCAAAGAAGGAAGGAGTACAAGGACACAAAAACAGACCATTTGAAGCTTCACTTTGCTCTCTAACACTTTTTTCTTTTCTTTTTTTTTTTGTTAAGCTCAGTACAACCTCTAGGTTCACCCTATAGAGAAAGAAGATGAAACAAGGGATGTCATACACAGCCCAAAAGAACTCTGGGCAACTTTGCTGAATGTGTTTAAAGCTACTGAACTTCACAATTTTTATTTCAGAAGTAAAATGATAAACAAAAAACAAAGCACTTTTAATCTTCAAAGTAATGTATGATCAATGACAGCTTCACAGCATTTGATTGTCAAGTATCATAATCTGTGTTTTACTCTGGAAGGAAAAGATGCATAGAGAATAAGTGATCTGCCCGGGTCTAATGCTGAAACAACGATGGAACTCAAACATCACAAGCTTGTACATTAAACCACAAAAATCACACTTCCATCTAGAAGCTTTTCTTTTGTCACCAATTTTTATTTGAGCAAATGATTATTATAATAAATAGAACACTTTTTTTCCAGCCCCTGGAGAAACATCAGATACACTGATGGAGGTACATCTCAGAATTATTTGGCTGTATCTTCAGCATAGCACACCAATTACCTTTCTACACCTCTGACATTCATTTAACCACTTCAAGCAGGTTACCTTAAAGAACTATCTGCTAGGGCCAGCCAACATATAAATAGCCTCATACTGGCAACACCTTCCTGGTTAAATTACATTTATAGCCCAAACATCCCACAGGAAATAACCAGCCTCTGGGTTAGGGCTGTGCTTTCTGGAAGGGAAGTTTGACTGGGTAAACTGAATCTGTCAATAGTCTTTGCTCTGCCTCATCTTTGCCCACCTAAATCACAAGGGATCTTTTCAAGAGGAGAAGCAGCACAACATTAAGATGGTACTGAGTCAAGGATCAGTTTAATGGTAACTCTACAACTGCCTGCAGTATGGGAAGTTTGGAAAAAAAAAAAAAAAAAAAAAGCTCAAGTGTTTGCAAATCAATTTTAAAAGTTTTGTCTAGAAACGTACACCTCCCTGAAACTGCAAGGAAAGATTTCCATTTAATTGCACAGTAAACTTATTGTGATCTAGGGGATTGCTGAGAGATTTCATTTACATGCTAATGCTGCAAGCAGTTTGGGAGAGGGAAAAGAGTTACTTAGCACCAGTAATGAGCAGGAAAAAAAAGAAGGCAGCTACAGTCCCCATGGACTGTTTTGTTTTTAATAACTTTAGACTGTCTAATAACACCTTTAATAAGCTGTTCTCAGCTATAAAGCTGCAGTCAGCCTTTGTCAGAGAAGATAATGCTGCCCCAGACAGGAAAACAATTCTGATATGATGCACAAAAGACCCCCATCTAAACAAAAGTTTCTTAAAAAACAGAAATGAGTAAACCATTAGTGCAAGAGGCAAATCATGCAGCCTATGCTGCGCATTCTTTCACTTCTGAAAGACTAGATTTCAAAATGTCATCTATTTCAGCAAAAGTATTCTAAAACTCCCATTTTGCTGGTTTACTTTACTCCAGGTCCTAACTTACAATTAGACAAACTTATTTACAGTGTACTCATTCCCTGTAAATGCCATCTAAATTAAGACTGATCATATTAATTTTCTGTTTATAGTTCAAGTTACCCACTTACACTAAGTGACAGACATTAACATTGCAGTGGGCCATTGAAATTTAAGACTTCATTCATTCCACCTGGTTTAATGGCAGTTCTCACTGAGGCTCAGGGTCTTGCAGAAAAGCCTGTGATACTCACAGTAATTCCACTATATTAACTACAGGATTCCTCAGAGCAGCAGGTCACCTTCATTCCTATAGATCCCATCTATGTCCTTTTCTCTAGCTACTGGTGGGGTAGAATAAGAACAAGTATGAAGCTCAATTAAGAAACATCTTGTTGTTTTTCCTGATAAAATTAGATCAGTACCTGAATGTATGCCAAGGGTAAAGCAAACTTGAAATGCAAACTACAAAACCTAAAAAATCTGAGGCTTCCAATGAGCTCAACTAATTCAGTACTAACAAGTATGGAATGACAATGTGAAGGTGCCAGTACAGCAAGAAAAAGATACAAAAGATATTTCATACTGATTTCACAAAGAAATACGAAACATTATTTCTCAGAAAGTCAAACAGATCTAAAGTTCCAAGCAGTATTCTCCACAATCAGAGCTAAACATGTGACCAGATTTTAAATCCTTCTGAAATGATTCAGGGCTTTAACCTCCCTGTGGAGGCACTGACCTTCCCCTCTGCACACCAGCAGCACCTGATAATTAGACAGCTACACTTGCACCAATTATGTAATGAGACCTTTCTCCCCTTTTTTTTTTTTAAAACTTGTTTCTACTTCGTTGCTATTCTGTGCTACCTCAGAAATCCTGGGAAATAACGGTAGCATGCAGTTCTATACCCACAGCTCAAGTAAGAGGTCAACAGAAAGGGCTTTCTCATTGCCATTTCCTAGCAATGCCCTGTCATTTCAATACACGAGGTTAAATTACTCCAGAAGTCTCCCCACAGGGCTTCCATTGTTTGTCAATCACGGCCGGGACACAATGGCACTCATTCATGTGCATAGCAAACAAGTAGACGAGGGCCAACCATCAGCATACAGTCTCATTTTGGTTCTTCTGCAAACAGTTTGTAGAAAGATGGCATTTCAAATAAACCACGTCAAATTTTCAAATATGCAAATTCCTAGTGTATAATACTTAGTAGGGAGCCTGAATGAAATTTAAGAGTTTGAGAGCAATTACAATAATCACCCCCAAAACAACTTACTGTTTAGGATTGCTCCTGAAAAAGATTGCCTGTTACAACAATATGCAAAAAGAGTATGTTTTAATAGTTAGAGAAATACACTTTCAGAAAAGTTGAAAATAGCTGATTCTTTTCAAAGACAGTCATAAGAAGGTTTTGTTTTCAGAGTACCACTTAGTGTTTAACCTCAGAACTTATGTTACTGAGGGGTACACAGACACCAATGTTCCAAAGTGCACTTTAAGGCTGCTTACTTCATATCTTCTGCTTAAGAACCCGAGAGGCTTAAGGTTTGGTGATGGGCTGTTAGTTTTTTGCAACATCTTAAAAATAGAAAAAAAAAAACCCCAAACTATTACAATATGACCAAAGTCCAATTCTGCTGACAACAGGAGAGACTTGAGTCTCACAGGTCTCACACACCTCTTCATTGCTTTGCCTTCTCTACTTCAAAGTTTGCTAGAGCGAAGACTTTGTCTCCTGATCCTTTGAGAGGAAAAAAACATTTTTATTAGCATTAGTAGAAATTGTATTTTAGAGAATTTCCTTATAAACAAATAAAGCAAAACATCCAAGATCAAAAGAAATCAAACCTACATTTTGAAAACTAGAACACCTGAGCTCGTTTAAAGAAAAGAAAAAGGAGACATGCTGGATGTGACAGGTCTGAAGCTAGCTATGCAGAGAGCTTCTAATGAAGTACCCTTCTGAACAAAGGGATTCCCACCTTGCCTGCACTCTCAGAAAGAAGAGTTACTGAGAGTTAGGTCAGAAAACCAGTTCATTTGTACCCTGACCTACTCTGGCACATTCCTGCCAGTTATAGTTCTTTCATCACAGCTCTAACTGTACTAATAGAATGAACTGCCATGCTTATTTAATGTATAATGTAAGTGAACTTTTGGTCTTGTCAACATGATTAGAGTTATGACAATCACAGCAAGAAGAGTGCTTTAAACTATATTTTGACAGTGTGCCAGTAACTGCAGAATTCTCTGCATCAAGTAGAGAAAAAGGCTCTCCTGAAGAGTAATTAAAAGTGTTGTTTAACTCTGAGAGCGATATTGTTTGCTTGAGAGCATTTAAGCCTTCAGCATTAGGGAAACATTCAGCATTCTATGGCCAGTTGTTACTTGGTTTATCTGCTGCATAGCTGTTCCCTCATTGACAATGTATCACAGTTTCATTGTTAATAAAATAGAAAAATGTACATCAAAAATTACTGGCATCAATCTTTTGCTTGTATTTTCCTTTCCACAGAGAATCCATGGCATTTGTATCTGTTGCTGTTCAAAGAGGCAATGCAGTCAGGATTTATGAGAATGAAAACTCACCGAGGTCAGAGGAGACTTTCTCAAACTGGCTCAGGGCTGCACCTGCATTTGCTGACAAGAAGGTTTCATCCTCTTGTGTCAGCTAAATGAAAAAAAGGCCATAACTGTGAACTTGCTATCTTACCTGTGCATATTCCCACCATCTATAAATATGAAATACAACAGATTACAGGAGCTATCAACTTGCAGCTTCATCTAATAGTAAAAGCCAAAGTAAAAATGCAAGCTTCTGTCCCTACCACTGAATTTCTTCCTCAACACTGTCTGTCAGCCACACAAGGGCACAAGGGCAGCATACACATAGCACTAAGTCTCAGGAGCTCCAGCGATCATTTTGGATTAAATGGTCACCCTGCACCTCTGTACCACAACTATGCAAAGGCTGTTAATTACTTTTGTTGTGACGTGGTCCATACAGAAATGAGTTAAGATCTTAATGTGCTTTGTATCACCCACCAGTGAAGCAAAAACAGCTGCTGCCAGCTTTGACCACATTAACAGTCAGTGACCTAGAAAATGGTCTGTTCCTCACAGCGCTGTGAACCATCAGTGACATTTACACATGTAGATTCTGCTTTTATGTTTATGCTCTGATGTCTTGGTGACAGACACCCATAAAATATTTATAATAATGAAGCAATAATCTACATCTGGAAGGTGCAGATATTCTATGTTAAAATTTGCTCATTTGAATAGCCTCAGATCAATATTCTGACTAAATTAAAGCAGAATTAAACATGTAAAGCTATTCATAGTGTTTATATCAGTTCCATACTTAAGAATAGAGGCCACAGTAGACCACCAGATGAGAACTGGGGAAAAAGTATTAGTTTCCTACTTCAGCTATGTTTTGTAAGCAGGCATCTAACTACTACACATTTAGCACTACACTGCAGATAAACATGTATCTATCAACTATCTTTTTTTAAAACCTTCAGAACAGAACTGTTACTATAGGCAGTCCTGCATGAAATAGACTACTGACCATTTTAAGAGATAAGGAGGCTGTCAAAGCATAACATAGAGGCTTGTGTGAGGTGGCCCAAGGAACTGATAACCAGAGGGTTACATATCTTCATATATATTAGGTAGCAGTTTTAATTAGCCTTTCTAATTATTGCCAATTTTTTTTTTTCCTCTGACAGTCTAGCAATAAAAATATTCATAGTGAAAACATTTGCTAATGCACTTGCTTGATCTTTTCCATTACATTTCCTCACTAGGAAAATATAGCAGAGATATCAGCAACCCATTTTCTTCATATACCTTCAACAAGAAGAAACAACTTCTCTTCCTCCCTCTAGTGGTAAAAGAAAAACAAACCACAATCAAGAAAAGAAAAACAACCTGGGATTGTTCTGCACACTGATGTACTTACTGGGGGAATACAAGGTTTACCACCTATTTCTCAAAGTTATTTATCTTACACCAAGAAATAGGTATTATAAATAATACAGAGTTAAGTTAGAGCTTAAAGTATGTCAGGAGTCTTAGCTCCTCCCAGGTTGATAGGAGGCAGTTAACAAGCTAATAACAACTTGTATTGCTGCTTCCTGATGTATTGGCACCTTGCACCAGCTTCCGTGCGATCCACTTACGTGGCCTGAAAATGACAATGACAGCTTCTTAAACTTGTCTCATATAAATGCATGATACTATTTGACATATGTTTAGTACAAGTGCTTCAGGGCGGTTACTGCCACACTTGATGATCATTAAGAAAGTTATAATTTCTTATTTTAGCCCTTTAAAATCAATCTGCAGTATATAAACCAGCTATTCAGCAGCTAGCTATCAAACCAATACTTTACCTTCTCACCGAGCTTCCTGAGGGCAGTCAGGATTTCAACTTTCTGTTGTGTGTACAGGTCTCGTCCCAACTTCCCGACCATTAGGTCTCGGTCCATCTGCACACCAAGGGAAAAAGAAGTCAAAATACTTTAAGCTTCCCAGTAATTCCAATCTCTTCTTGCAAACATTACAAATTGAAGCATCTAGTTCAAATGAACAGTTTTTACAGTAAAACAGAAGCAGTCACCTCTGCCAACCTTGTCCTCAATTGCCTTGGTTGTTTCTTTGCAAACATTCTAATTACTTCTGGAGTTTTAAATGCTTGGCTGATGGCTGCCTGTATTGCCTGCAGGGAAAAGAAGAAAAATGACCAGAACTAATAGCAATCATAATCTACAACTGCATGAGAAGATTAATGAAGGCTGGAAAGCATCATTAATATCCTCTGAATCATTTGATAAGAGAGCTTTTCTTTGTTTGTATAACCACAGAACTGAGATGAAAAAAACAAAACATTTGTGCAGGGTTTTAAAAAGTCCACTAATTGGTGCAATCATTCTGAGAAAAGGATACGAAACTTATAATTAGAATCTAGGTCTTAATTAAATTCCAACATCTTCCTGATATTAACATAACACACGTGGATGTGCTACTCTATCTTTAGCAGTTTTAATGCCCACACTGATGACTACAGCTCTTCCAAGGGTAAGCAGAATGTAATTGATGGTGCCAATCTCCTGCCATTCAAACTTCTCTGGGGAGTATCAGAGCTGTTATATTAAATCTCACCACTTTTGGACAAACCACGATGTCTCTGGAAACAAAAACTTAAAACATCTGGCTCAGAAGAAACGAATCATGCTTTCATTAAACACTTGAAAAGACAAAATGGATCAGAAGTTTGCAAGTCAGAATAAAAAAGATCACAAAGGAACTTAAATTAGAGTCACTTCTACAGCCTTTGCATTTGGACTCTGAAACACAAACCAGTAACATGAGCACAGGGAAATGTTATCTTCACCCTTAGCAAATAGGCACGAACTCTCCACATACCCAAAGTCCTGGATTTTCCTTCACATCTTTTATATTATTAAATACACATACATTATATATATATAATGTTTTTCTAATATTCAGGCCTTGCTGTTTCCCATGTTTTTTCTTCTCCAATAGTAGGTTTTCCACGTGCCTGTCTAGATATTACAGAAGACCATCTATATCTACTGTTTCACTGAGTCCAGACAGAATTCAGCCTCGTTTTAGGTAACACACAGGGTAGACAGATCTGAATGAGAATCAAACTCACCAGTTGCATGCCGCTGAGCTCATCCACCAACGTCATATCTCCAGACATAATCTTCTTCAGTGAGTCATTGATCTCACTCAGCTGTTCTAGCGTTTCTTTCTTGGTTTCTTCATACTCATCTGCATCTAGCTCCTCTCTAAAGAGGTTCCAATGAGTCATGTTAATTCATAGAATTAAATCTGAGTTGTAACATGGAGACAAGGACATGAGGATGCACCATAAAGCACGCTTCCTCATACATAAAAATTCACAACCAAAGCATCTGTAATCGTAAGACAAAGCAACAGGGACACAAAAGTAACTGCTATTAAAAAAGCATAAAAGTAAAAAAATCCCACTGAAATACAACATTTCAAAGATAACATTAATGATTATTTTTGCCCCAGTGTCCTGGTTTCAGCTGGAACAGAGTTGATTTTCTTCACAGTTTGGTACGATGCTTTTCCACAAGACAACAGAATGACCTCAATAAAAAGATTTGTTAAAGTCACTTTGACTACCTGACACCTTATCATAATTAGAAAAACAGAATCACTACAAAACACAAACCTAATGCTTATGAAAGGTGCAGTTCTCATCTGCCAACAATTTCAGAAAAAAATTCACCTTTAAGAGGAAAGCATCCACTATTATTACCTGCATTCCTCCAGATCTTGAAGCTGCTGCATTAGCCTGTCCAACTGCTCTTCCAAGTTTTGTTTCAGTTTACTGGTCTCTGTTGTTCCTCTTGAAGCCATTTTCAAGTTTCATATGAAAATTTTAAGTTGTCACATAACAGTCCTAGAAAAAATAGTACTTTATGGCTGTGGATCAACAGCTTGAGCTGGGTTTTAAAACGATTCCAGTATCAACATACAATACCTCAACGATGGAATATCTAGTAAAAGCACTTTGAGACACCAACAACAGAAATACAGAAATGTTAGGCTGTTGGTTTGTTTGGTTATTTTTTTGTAGAAAAAGTCATACTCCAGATAATAACTCAAACAACCATTGCACATGGAAACATTTGTGAAACCAATCACCAAATACTGATATTCTCATGTCCTTTAGACACAACAACAGGCTCTTACTAAATCTTTCAGGTTGGAGAAGACCCTTAAGATCATCATGTCCAACCACCAATCTGATACTACTCCATCCACCAGAAATCCATGCCCCTAAGCCTCCTGTCCACACATCTCCTGAAAACCTCTGTGGTGTGTGACTCTGCATTGCCCTGGGCAGCCGGCTCCAGCACCTAACCACCCTTATCCTTCCTGGTGTCACTAAACCTCCCCTGGTGCGACTGGAGGCCGTCACTTCACATCCCAGAAGTACTATTCAACCTCTTCATCTTGTCTTCAACTGCCCCTCGGGGAACGATTCAAGAAACAGCAACCCAGACTGAGCTTCCTGAAGCGCGCAAACACCTTAAATAAAATCGTCATCCGTAGAAAACTAGAGCGCTGTAGGGGAAATTCCTGCTTTCTCGGCTGTTCAATAGGCCGCAGCAGACGACCCAAACGGCTCGCTCGGCAACGCCTCGCTTCCAGCCCGGCCGAGCAGCACGTCCTTCGCTTAGCAGCTGCTGCTCACGCAAACCGCACGAGGAAACACGATCCTTCCGCCGTTACGGTACGGCCGAGATAACGGAAGGGCTGGGGGAGGAGACACGAACGGACGGAACAGAAGCGCATCCCGCCTCTCGCCGCCTGAGGCCCGTCTGCAGCTCGCCTCTATCTCAACGCTCCGCCGGTGCCGGAGATAGGGAAGCGCCGGCCCAGCACGCGGCCTTCAAGCTCGGCTCGGCTCGGCTCGGCTCGGTTCGGCTCGGTTCGGCTCGGTTCGGCTCGGCCCGGCCCACCGCGCACCGTCGGTCCCGCAGCCTCACCTGGGGCAGGCCTGCGCTGCCGGGACCGCGGGGAAAGGCGCCGCGGCGGAGCGGAGCGGCTTCCGGCGCGCCCGGCCAATCGGAGTGCGGCACGGCGCGGCCCGAGGGCGCGGGGCTGACGGGGTGAGGCCGGGCCGGGAGGAGCTGCGCTCGGGCCGCGCTTTGGCAGCCTTCGCTGTCGTGGGAGGAGACTGCGGGGACGGAGCCGCAGCCGGCGTGCCTAGTAAAAAGTTAACGCAAACGGGACCGATATTCTGTAAGTATGTAAACGTGCTTAATAAACGAACGTTTGCCTCTAAAATACAAAAATAGGCCAAGGTGTGATCACTGCTGCCTGCTCATCCTTGGATGGTAACGGGTTTCAGAGCTGGGCCGAGATCTGCCGTGGGCATGGCCTGGATTGCAGTGCGGTGCAGCTAAGTACCGTCAGGGCTGTGAGCAGCACAGCTATTAGCGGTGGCATCCCGTATGAGCACGGTGGGCCTATAAACACGTATGGACAGGATCGTGTGCATCACAGAACATCTCTTCCTCCTTGTGAAGAAGGAAACAGTCTAGGCTGTCCTATGCTTACTTGAAAATGGACTGACAGCAGCTGTGCTTCGTTTCTTCTTGAGTCTCTACAGAGAGGCACCAACATTGAGTACTTGGCATGAGGGAATATCGCCAGCAGTCTCACACCCAGCTGTTCATTTTGCCATAGCGCATGCACACAGAGCGCTTCCCAAAGTCAGAGCTGCACCAAGGTCACTTCGTGCAGAGCAGATCCCAGCTGTGAAGGTGCTGTGCAGGTTCTGAGGATGACAAAGCAGCAGTGGGAGTCACAACAATACCTCTGTCCTTGGCTCTGTTCTCCACAACAACCACATGGCTGTTTTCTGTGCAAACAGTTTTCAAAAGAGCGTGCCAGTGCAGATGAGGAAACAGCATGTGCAAGTGGTTACACTGCTATCATCAGTGCAGACACACAAGGTGACTGTGTGTGAATTAATAGCTACCAGCTTCTAAGGAGACATTAGAACACCAGAAAAGTCACAATACATTTCTATCCTGAAATCTTCCATTATTTTTGCCCTTGCTCTTTTTTTTTTTTTTTTTAATTTAAAAAAACATTTTTTCCAGTTTGCAAGAGTCACTTTCTTTACAAAGGGAGACCTTTCTGCATTACAAAGACAAGTTCAGCTGCTTCCTTGCCTGTTCCCATGGTAATTCTTGTAGTTGATGCTAGACTCTATTCCTACTTACATTGAGCCCTACAAACGCTGAACTACTCAGCAGCAATAAGGAATATTTTAAAAGTTTGCGAAACTCCTGAAAGCATAGAGAAGTCCTAAAACTTGCAAAATGTACCTCATAACATGCCTTGCAAGAATTCCTTCTATTCAAGGGCTTTTTGAAGTTAGTAGACAGAAGCTGTTTGAAGATTTAGCTGTGATGAGATCTCAACACTGTGGGGGCAGTGAGCATCTCAGCCTCTTTGTAAAGGAGGCTGAATGTGAGGCTGACCTTGGGATTTTTCCAGGCATTGATATTACTATAGAAATAAGAGCAAGCTATTCAACACTCAACACAGACGCCTCAAACATCTCACAAACAGCAACAGCAGGAGGACAGCACATAATATATTGCAGTTTTCATTTGCTTGCCCTGCAGTTGGGGGCTTTAATGATGTAATTAATGATTTAATTATTTGTTCGTTGTGTTACTATTTTTTGTGAGCTGTCCATTGTCACTGAGCTTCCTGAAAATGCCTCCTCCTCTTGCATGTAAGAGGGACACACAACTGCTAAGATAACATACAAGGCAAATCCAGCTTCACACATCTATAACATTTGTTTTCCTCCTAGCATGCTCATTTCTGTCAATATCCCTTACTTCTGAACTGCAACAGAAAAATTATTTCTGCAATGTGAAGTCACTGTTGTCACATCATTCTACTCAGGGATTGGCAGAAAGAAAGGTGAGCCTAATCTGTTAAAAGATGGATAACGTGGTATCACATGAGCCATCACAGGCCAGATACTAACAGAAGGAAAACAGTCTTCAGTTTGATCTTTAAATCATCTTCACGTGAGTAGAAATAACTACTTTGTAATCTCCTTGCAGTAACCAGGCTGGTAACTAGAACCAACCTTCTGCACTTGGCTCTGTGGCCACGAGGAATGGCAATGGAAGATCCCGACAGGAAGACAGAAGTAGTGCTGCTGGCCTGTGGGTCCTTCAATCCCATTACCAACATGCATCTGAGGCTATTTGAGCTGGCTAAAGACTATCTCCATGAGACAGGTAGGATGGTAATTTATGTCATTTAAAACAGCTCTCTATTGAGATACTTACACAACTATTTTTGGAAAACTAATTAAGTATTGAAGCTACTGAGCGTACATCATTCCTACTAAATGCTGTAGGCTAAATACATGAATGAACATTCTCATGTGTTTGCTGCCTTTTACTAGTTGGAATGAGCTAGGGCACAGGTTCTTTGATTTTTCTTTCCGAAATTAGAAAGGCACAAGTAGATGTCATTAAATATATATTTCCAACATTTCTTACTAAATATTTAATTGTGCCACCTCATACAGTGGCAGAAATATACAGTACTTTTCCACTGGGCTGCTTATAGGATCTGTTACTGGTGTTCTGAGGGACTACAGTGAATAATGGGTGTGTAATGCTTTACATACAATACTCTGGAAATAACATCTGCTCAAGCACTTTCTGTGTTCTTGTGTGATAGGATGATGTGTTTTTTTTCCCCAACAGGAAAATACAAAGTAATCAAAGGAATAATTTCACCAGTAGGTGATGCATATAAGAAGAAGGGTCTGATCAGTGCTGATCACCGAGTAACTATGGCAAAATTAGCCACCAGTAACTCAGATTGGGTGGAAGTTGATGACTGGGAAAGCAGCCAGAGTGAGTGGTTGGAAACAGTGAAGGTTTTAAGGTACTTTTCTGCAAATCCTAAAAATCTTAAGAACCAACAGAAGGACAAGGAATGCTGTTAGCTCTAGATGTTAGAATGATAGCAGGCTAACCCCAAACCACACTGAATAGACTCACTGAAGTAGAAAGTACTACTTATATAAGTATTGTAAACAAAGGATTGCACCATTAGTCCAATAGATACACAAAAGGAGCCCATGAACAATTTGTATGTTTATATGTATTTTCTTAGGATCTATTCAATTTTTGTGTTGAAAATATATTCCTGAGGAACGAGAGGAGACTATAAGAAGGTGTACATAAACTATGCAAGTTTCTCTCACTTGAGTTTGTGTTACACTGCCCATTTGTGTATGTAAAAGCTGGCACTAGGATCATTTACAGTAATATTTTCTTACATTTTACTCTTTTAGTCATTGTTCACTGAGGTTCTTCTTAAAATAAACTTCAGTTTATTTTAAGAAGCCTGCACTCATTGCTCTGACATCTTTACACTTGCACCATCTTACAAGCCAGCTCTCACAGCTCCCTCTTTCAGCAGCTCCCTTCTTGGATGGGTTTTCTGTGCAGGTGCTACAAGAGGAAGTGGTGAAAGGTCATTTAGTAGGCTCTATACTCTTCACTGTATTCTTCTGTATCTGAAATACCTCCATTTTGCAGGCACCATCATGAAAAGCTTTCATCCCCTGATGCTACCATTAGTCTGCAGAATGCTTTACCTTTAACAAAGCCAGGACGGAAGAGGAAACAAGAACCAAGTAGGCACGACCCCATTAAGAAGAAAAATCAGAGTTCAGATGGAAAAAGTTAAGTCTGTTTGCAAGTTAAATGCTTAACAGTAGTTGCTATTTCAAGAGAGCCGTGCAGATGAGTGACTTCTTTCCATGCTAGTTCTAGTTGTTGATTTCACTGAAGGTTATTCACCAAGATCCCATAGCATGCAGCAGTAGGCTTTGTAACAGGACTGTAAGAGTAAAATATATCAGACATAAAAAATATTCAAGTTAATAGAAATTTAGCTGAAAAAAGTCAGAGCTATCCATTTCTTCTATACAACTTTGCTATACTCCAACTACAGCTAGAATTTTGGAACATAAATTATAAATGTTTCAAGAAAGAAAGGAAAATAGTAAACCTCAAAATTCAGGATGCATCTGGGTACAGGGTCATTTTATGGGCTTCTGTAACCTTTTTCTTTTCTGCTCAGAAAAATTATATATTAAAAGGTACTAACTGTAAGATGTATGCTCCGAATCTTTTTTATTTCATTCCATTGTCTCATCTTAACCAAGACAAGAGAGGTAACCCAGATATTAAATGTCCCCATCACATTAGCTAACATCTGGCTACCTAAAGCACACCCTATTTCTTACTTATTTCTCTGCCTTAAGATGTCCCACAGGTTAAACTGCTTTGTGGAAGTGACGTGCTGGAATCCTTTGGGATCCCCAATCTGTGGAAGTTGGAAGACATCACTGAAATTATACAAAATTATGGTCTTGTATGCATCAGTAGGGCTGGAAACAGCATTCAGAAATTCATCTATGAATCTGATATTTTGTGGAAATACAAGAACAACATTCATCTCGTGGAAGAATGGATCACAAATGACATTTCCTCCACCAAAATCAGGAGAGCACTGCGGAGAGGACAGAGCATTCGTTACCTGGTGCCTGATGTGGTGCGGGCATACATAGAGAAAAACGATCTGTACAGCCTAGAGAGCGAAGACAGGAATGCTGGGGTTACCTTGGCTCCTTTACAGAAAAATGCAAGTGATTCTAAGAACTAGCAGGCACTTCACAGATAATTTGCTTTCTGGTGTGAAAAGATAAAAAAGATAATAGTCCAGTACATGAAGATGGTTTTTTTTTTTTTTGTCAGCAAGCAAATTCTACAGCTTCAGTAGATGTGCAGCTGCTGACAAGGTTTGGTTTGTTTAACATGGGGGCCTATATATTCTTCATTTTATAAAATCCTGTAATGAGATTTTCACATCTAGACAGACTGTCACAGTTCAGTGAACTAAATACAAGAATTTACCATAGTGTACGAGAATTACAAATATGAACAAAGCAAGTGAAAGTGTTCTGATTTAGCTGACTGCTGTTTATGAAGTAGGAACACAAATAACTCAGTGTTATAAGTAGCAAAGTCATCTTAACTGAAACACACCACTTCTGAGGGTAAATCTGCAATAACTAATTTTTTAAAAACTGCTAACACATGATGCAACTTGAATTATTTGGCTGCATCCTGTAGAAGGAAGAAGCTACTGCTGGGTGCTAGCTATACCATGCTATCAGTTGCTTGCCTTTCAAATCTGAAGCCTGTTTGTTTGCTGTCATGCAATCTGCAGCCCAAATGCCTCATGCTTTAGTTTTTCATTCACATTTCCAGAGCTCTAGATTAAGTTCAGCAGTATTTCTCAAATGAGGATAGACCTACTTCAAAAACTGGTTTATAGCCATTGATTTAATGGCTATAAGTTAATAACAGTATAGTTGCAGATTCTCATACCATTCTCCTTTTATTTCCAGTAACAACTGAGCCTTAACTTTTAAGCCAAACAGAGACAATTGTTTGCTGCTACTGGAATTGAGAAGAAATAGTGGGATGCTGGGAACATATATAAGCAAAATGGTTTTCTTGGCTGGAAACCTGATTTAGAATCTAACAAAATATTGTCTCTATTATATCATTATAAACTAGAGAGGCACTATGAATGCCATGGCAATTGAATTGTACCTTCCTTTCTTTGCTGCCATCCCATTTTTTTTTTTTAAGATTACGTGCTTTACTAGAAGCGTCAAGGTTTCCAAGATGCCAACAGCTCAACAGCTTTCTCACAGTACCTCTGCACAGCAAATCTGTTCACATTTTTCAGATTCACAAAGCCAATAGAATGAGAGATTCTGAGGTGTGTGCAGGGCTCCTGTAGGAGTCAACACTTCAGTGGGAAGAGCTGTAGTTTGCAGTGGGGCTAGGATCAGGGATGCACACCTGGGGCCTCACAAAATATTTTGCAATTACCACAGAGCAGAACCCCTGTTCTAGATTCAGCCTGCATAAGTGGCCATTACAGAGAACATACGAGATCAAAACCGAATCAGAACTAAGCAGGTCATCTGTAACTGTATGGTGACATGAAGTAGCTCCAAGGATTCCCCCCCAACCCGGGTGATTCCTGCATTAAATGTGCTCATTCCACTGGAGCTTAGGCAAGCTTACACTGTCTTGATAAGGAGGCTGGGTTCATGCATAATCAGTGGTACTAATGGTACTGAAGGACACGTTAAGCACCTCTGTCATGCTTCAGCAATCAAAATGCCAGTGAAGATTGAATTTGAACTATATTAGTGATGGTGCATGGGAAAGAACAAGATCTGTATTTCTTTTCTGTCTGCTGTCTCTGTGGCAGATAAGAGCAAAGAACAAGATCTAATTTAATTACTCAACTCGATCAGTGTGTTTCTGAATAAACAGAGCAGATCTATTGAGTGGGAAAGCAACCTATTTCTGTGGTCACTTTTCAGCATGAAAATGTGCTTTAGATTTACTCTTCTAAGTAATGACACTGGTGTGTATGGTGTGCTTTGTGCAACTCTACAGAAACTGCGTATTTGAAAGTAATAATAATAATTTAATGCTTCATGAAGCACTGATTATCAGGCACTATTTCACCGCATTTTCATGTAGTTACACATGATGGGTCTTTCAACAGAGTAAATTGCATGTAATATACTAGTTTTAGTCATTAACCAAATCTGATGTCTGTTGATTGCATGACTTTTAAGAGGAAAGAACATTATCAGTAGAGTTTTTTCGATACAAACCAGAATATTGTTCAAAAACTGCAATGAATATAGATCTTCTGTTTTACCAGTGAGATCCAGAAGCCTCCATTACAACACTGGGAGTAAGCACACACAGAATTTAGTGTTCTAATCGGTTCTGAATAGTAGCATCATAATTAGTGAAGCATCATTTTGCAAAATGATAAAGAAGTAAAACTTCCATGAGTGGGCTTTATCTACAGAGAATTTATATTCTTCAAAATGTAAAGTTTGTGAATAATGCAGTTCATTGAACTTCTATAAAGAAGCTACAACGTATTCATAGATGCTCTGTAAAATAAATTGCCTTCTTTTCTTGTTTTAGTTTTTTTACATTATTGCATTTGATTCTGCACTAGTAAGAGAACAGAGGGCTCTTATATCACATGTGTAATTCAGATTGAATTATTTTACAAATGCTACAACAGCAATAGGAGCACTTTATCTGCTTCTGAGTTGTGTTCAATGCTCAGTGCTGCACAGCAATTAAGATAAAATGTGGAAGAAAAAATAAGAAATGTGGAAGAAAAATTAAGAAAAAATAAGAGTCTTGACAAGAAAAACAGGAGAATTTGTAAGGGAAGGATAACTGAACCATCACAGGACAGCAGGTAGCTCTTACAAAAGTTCCACAGCCGGTTCCTTGGATTAGACTTGAAATAGTAATGCTAGGACCCTCCATAAGTCTTAGTCTGAAATTCTGCACCAATGTAATGTTTCTTTCTGTAAACCCTGGCAATCTGCAGAATCTTCTTACTGAACTGCAACTTTAATCCAGATTTCTACAGAGGCTTTATCCTAGTACTGATTTCTCTTTTCTTGGAAGAGACAGGAGCACACAACAGAGCTCTTCAAATATCACAACTTCGTAGTAACAAGTTGTGGGTGAAATGTTACTATCTGAGTCCAGGAAGAGCATTCATTTGCATTCCTCTGTGCCAGTCCTAGTTAAGTATATGTTGGAGAACAATATCCATCCGCAAACAGGAAAGAAGCTTTGACGTCTTCATTTCCTACCCACATGATTCTGTGAGTCATACAGGTCAAACTTTGCTCCAAAAATGTAGCTAAAGTTCAGTGAAACAATCTTCTCTGCAAAGTATTATCCTTTTACTCAGACTACCCTGAATAGATAAAAGTAGCAGCTGTGAGTTCTCTCATTCAGACTCAAAGCTGCGAGTTCTCTTCTCATGGAAGACAATCATTCAGTTTAGAAGGGACCTTAAAGGCAATCTACTTGCAACCACCTTGCCATGGGCAAGGACACCTCCAACTAGTTCAGGCTGCTCAGCGCCACATCCAACCCAGCCTTGAGTATTTCTGGGGACAGGGCCTACACAGCTTCTCTGGGCAGCACCTTGCAGTGCTTCAACACCCCACAGTGAAGAAAATTCACTACATCTTTCTCATATTTAACCAAAATGTACCTTCTAGCCTAAAGCCATTACCCTTTGTCCTATAACTACATGCCCTTGTAAAAAGTCTCTCACAAGCTCTCTTGTAGGCTCCTCTTTCAGTTCTGGAAGGATGCTTTATCACCTCCTCAGATCCTTTCCTTCAGGTTAAAGAAATGCAACTCTCCTCTAGAAAGCTCACAGACACAGCTGTAGAACTGTGAACAGACCTCAGGCCTCTAGATCTGTCATTTCAGCCTCAGTTGTTACATAAGCTTCCTGTCTGGTAAAGTACCAGAGAAAACAGAATTTTGCTTTCATTCTGCACATTGCCCATGAGTCTGGGTCTTGGTCCAGCCAGAACATAAGTAACAGAAGTAAAGAAGTCAGAACATCAACAGATAACTGTGGCACAGCAGAGTTGTGTTCAGGATCACATCAGAGAATAATGTGCAAATAAGATTTGCCTTTCACTTTCCTGTTACAGCTGCTAGACAACAACGCTGCCCACTGTTCACTACAGACACAAACCAATGAGGTATACTGCTCACTTCTATTACACCGAAGTACAGCTTTAAGACTTACTGATACAGCCCCATGGGTAGATCACCTTTTCAAAAAAGTATTTAGATTTCAAATCATAAACCCTCAGACTGAATGTGGACACAGGAAGTCTTAGGAATGACAAACTGTGTCCATGATACCTTTTAAAAGATACAAGATAGACAGAAGCTGTTTAAATCAGTTTCTGGTTTGTGCTGTGACTCTTGAGTTAATAACATTTGCTCCATACAAAGATTTCGGAAACTGTGAACTTTTCCCTCCAACCCAGGCAATGCTCATCTACAGATATTGCCTTTCCTATTGGCTCAGCAGCAGTACCACTCCCCTCCACCATCAATGCTCTCAAACACAATCCCACCCACGGTCTCTCATATAAGGCCTGGTTGGAAATCTGTTTCTTTACTTCTGCTTTTGGACAGGGGTTGACTGTAACTCCTCCTCGCAATCTAGCAATGCCTGTGGATTTCAGTGGAACTTGGAACCTTGTCAGTAATGACAACTTTGAAGGCTACATGACAGCTTTAGGTAGGTGAAAAGACCTAATGCTATCTTCTCTCTTCCCTTGTGAGGGGCCTCCTGCATTTTAATTGATTTGATTAATTGTTTGAATTCTTCTAAAACCTAGATATTGATGATTCCCACCCCTCCCCAAAACATAGCATAGAATATTTACTAGCTGGTTATTGGCACAGCATTAGCTATCAGTTCAGCCTATCACCCAGCTGTCCTTGCAGCCTTCAGGAATGTAACAAGTACCAGACTGAGACAAGTAGAACTTTTGTACAAACTTTCAGAGACAGGGAAGAGCTCTCTGTCTACTGAACTTCTTTTGCTTTTCAGGACAGACTTACAGAAACTGCCTCACAAAAAACTATGCCACATGATTCCTTTCCTCTCTAAGGATAATGAAAGACCATTAACTATTATTCCTTGTAGCTAATAAGTAGGGAGTTCTTGGAGTCTGGGTGTATGTAAAAAGACCAAATGTTCAAGAACATGCCTTAAATGTGGAACATAGCATTGCTGGGGGAGTAGAAAATAAAACCAAGAACAACAAAACCAAATTTGCATAGCAGTAAGTCAAACCATCTCTAAGAAATGCTTCTGGAAGCAGTACAGGTAAATCCCAGCTGTTGGAACACTCAGTGAGCAGTACAACTCTCACTGGCTTTTTTCTTCTGTCAAAGGCATTGACTTTGCAACACGCAAGATAGCAAAAATGCTGAAGCCTCAGAAAGTGATCAAACAGGATGGCGATTCGTTTTCCATCCATACTACAAGCACATTCAGAGACTACATGCTCCAATTCAAAATTGGTGAAGAGTTTGAGGAAGACAATAAAGGCCTGGATAACAGAAAATGCAAGGTAAGACTGAATAATTCAAAAATCAATGTGTTCTTACAGAAGGAAGATGCTGTAGTTAGCCTTGCTATCTGGATTGAAATTGTTTTAATAATACTATTTTTAATATAGATAGTAAGGTATAGATGCAAGAGCCTTAGCTAGTGATCAAAAGTTCCACATTCCCTCAGCAACAGTATTTAATTTAGGTACATTTTATCAAGGAAGAAAGGATACTGTCTACTAGACATTTCAGAACTGAGATAACATAAACACTTGGTTTCTTTTTAACAGAGCCTGGTTACGTGGGACCATGACAAACTTGTCTGTGTCCAGGCTGGGGAGAAGAAGAACAGGGGCTGGACTCACTGGCTCGAAGGAGATGACCTCCATTTGGTATTTGATTTACTTCTGAAGTGTCTCTAGGTGACAAAAAATGCAACCTGTACTGTAGTCATAACGTGCAAATTGTCTTCTACCTCAATAATACACAGAATAGTACATAAGGAACACATTTTGCTTTCAGCTAGTTTAGCTGAATCACAGAACTGTAGGGGTTAAAAGGGACCTCTAGAGATCATCAAGTTCAACCCACAATATAGTTTTACCATTTCATTCTTACTCATCTTGCACAGCCAAATGCAGAACGTTAAGCATAACTTAGCACAGCAGCTCAGTGATGGTCAGTGGGCATAGCAAAATATGTCTTCTCCTTTGGAGTTCCTTTGGTTACTATATATGGGTATTTTTTGTTTGTTTGTTTGTTTTGTAGGAGCTTCGTTGTGAGAATCAAATATGTAAGCAAGTATTCAAGAGAGCTTAAATATCAGCATTGGTTCCAACATGGAAAGACAGCAGGAGGTCATGCATTCTGGAGTCCAGTGATAACTGAAAATACAACACCTGATTTCTTTCTAAATAAACAATCTGTTTCTGTCTCAGGAAATACTACTGGTTGTTAGCAGTGTCAAAGATCTGATTTTTGCTAATAAACACTACAAAACATCTTAAGTACCTGTCTTCTGAATGTGTTTTGGAGAGGGGAAAAATCCCCAGTTGTGAGCGATACGGTGCTTTGTGGTTAACTAGTCACCTAGATCAAAACAAGAACCATTCCCCCTTCTAAAAGGGCATGGCAAGATCAAACAAAACAGGAAGTACAGTGTAAACTTGTGTAACTCTAGGAACGGTAAAAAGTTAAGATTCCAACCAAGGATGGAACTCTACTATTTAAAATGCTTCTCTCCTTAAGATACACACTGGTACTTTGGGGGCAGTTAACTGCTCCCACTAACTCTCAACCGAGTCGTGAAGTCTTGCTTTGTTTTCATAACAATGAAGTTCAGTTTACCAGAGGAAGTCAGTCAGTGACCACATCCCCCGATAACAAAGATAGGTCTGAGCAATCACATAAGTTTCAGTCCATGAAATAATTTGATGCTATCAGCACATATAGAATGTAAAAAATAATGCTGCTCCTGGTGAGGCTTATTCGCATGTATTTGTTCCATTTGCTAGCATACTTTACTATGCAACAATTCACCAGGTCAGAAACAAGAAAGAAGAATAAGCTCATGTAAATAAGTGGCCAGATCAACTTGTTACACATGTGAAATGAGCTGCTACATCTCCTGGGTAACACTAACAGCACACAGGTCCTATTGCTGAAGTTTAATCTAAATTACTGAGCTTCAGATAGATTTAATTAGGATTCTGTTTTTCACTCAACTTATCCTCAAAGCTTTTAGAGATAAGTAGTACAACTCATTATTCAGGTATCTCTTCCTCACTCTCAGCTCTGTTGAAGCTGGGAGAATTTTTAATTAGATCAATATCCCAGATAACTACCAGAGGACTCGAAATGTGGCTTCCAAAACAAGAAGGAAAGTCCTGGTACACCTTAGGAGTCAGGACAGGGACATTTGGAGGACTGGGAGTAAAACATGGAATATATTTCCTGAATTCCAACAGAGTATTCACTTTGGAACTGAGAGCTGCTTTTATTTGCTCGGAAACGAGATTTTATAATACCATAGAACTTAATATAAATGACACTTTCATACAGCAAACGTGCTGTGTAACCTCTACCACTAACATACTGCTACTCCATTAGATGACACCACTGCAACAGAATGCATTTTCATTTAAACTGTAGTGATACCCTACAGCAGCACTTCCAGTGTTAAATATTGCAAATACGTTCAAGTCGCACAGTTTAAAATCATATATTCCAATCATCTGTGCATGAGAAACACCACAGAGGTGGTGACAGCATTAAGAAGTCTGTTAGTACGAAGAGAGACAATTAGAAATGAGAGAAATGTAATCTTAGAAGCTCATGTGACTATAAATATCAAACTTTGGTAGTAAGGCTACTATAGAGAAGGTTTTGCTATTAAAAACGTAGAAGAGTTGCTATCAACTACATGCCTTTTTTACATTGCTACCTTCCTACTTCAAATGGATGATTTGAAAGCAGACAATGCTACGCCCAGCTCACTGGAGGATGATGTGTAGTTGCTGAGGAAGAGACAAGCAGCCAGGGACAGAACTGCTCACAATAAATTAACTAAATTCACATGCTTTAAAAAAATACAAATCAACCATCTTGAAACGCCAAGTGAAAGAAACGAGAGAACAATTCTATGTCTTGTAACTGAGGAAGAAAAGAGACAGTAAGGTAACTTTCACCAAGAAACTAAACTAGGATCCCCACAGCTCCAGAACTAAAGGACAGGAACAGAACTCACCAGGGAGGCACCGGGTTTATTCCAAAGTGTTTCAGCTCCATTACCTCACCACAGCTTTGATGGCGAAACCCCTCCAGCAACCATCTGTTGCATTTTGCAGGCAGTGCCAGTGCTGAGAACGTGACTTTAAGATGCACAGAGCACACATCTGCACAGAGCAGATGGGTGAAGGGCTCTGCGCTCCTTCTGGACCTTACAGCTACAACAGACAATACAAATTCAAAAGAACATTTCAGATTCACGCTCCACTGAACATTTCATTTAAGTACATGTGGAAGAAAAGTTGCACATGGTATATGGAGGTGTAAGGAGCGCAAGCACAAACACCATTAAGGTTGCTGAGTTTTACACCTAAACATTAACTTCTAAGACACACAATTGGGGGTAGTTCCCTAACGATCCCCCACCTGTATTCCATGGTAGCAGCTATCCTTAGGCAAAGAAAAAGGAAGAGAAAGAAAAGAATATTTTACACAGAAGTGTCACTTCAGGGCATAACGAAAGGACGCGAGAAAAGCTTATGTTGTTCCACGGGAAGAAAACAAAATACCTCAGGTTCAAAGGAGCCGGGCAAAAGTACGGCAGCAGGCTCCATCCTTTCTTGGTAACGATGAGGTAAAGCTCACGGTGTCTTTGAAGAGAAGCGGGCGCCTCGACAGCTGGCACACCAGTATTCCCACCTCCAGGCAGCCAGCGAACGATCCTCACACAGCTTCCCGCCCTTCCCGCCTTTCCGGCCACCCCCGTTGCCATGGCGCCCCCAGGCCCCGCCCCTCCGCCGCGCCACGACGAGCCGCTGCGAGCCCCGCCCCTCCAGCTCGCCTCCCGCCGCCTCCCGCCCTTCCCCATTGGCCGCCGCCGCGCGCGGCCCGGCATGCCCGGTTCCCTCGGAGGCCTCATGTGACCCACCCCCAAGATGGCCGCCGCTGCCGCCCTCTTGTTTTGATGAATAATCTCTGCGCGGGGCAACGGCCGCGGCGCGGGCGGGAGCTGAGGCCGAGGGGCGCGGGCGGGCGGGCGCACGGCGCGCGGCGGGCGGCTCCTTCACGGGGCGCGGCGGGAGCCCAGGCGCGGGCGGGCGCCGGGCCGGAGGCGGCGGCAGAGCGGTCGGCTGCCGGCGGGCGAGGCGAGGCCGCCCCGGCGATGCCCTTGTGAAGTGCGGAGGCGGCCGGAGAGCGCTCCGCGGAGCTGCCCGTCGGCGGGGCGGAGGAAAGCGCCCGCCCTCCCTCCGCGTTCACCATTAAGAGGAAGGCGATGGAGGAGCTGAGCGCGGATGAGGTGAGGCGGAGTGCCGGGGCGCGGGGCCCGGCGGTGCTGCTGTCCCGGCCGCTCGCCTCGGCGCTTCGTTTGGAGCGCAGCTTTGTGCTGAGTGCCGGCGCTTCGTGCGCCTCCCGGGTGTGATTTCCAAAACGATGATCAAATCTTTCTTTTACCCGTAGCGAGACGCTTAAAATACCGCTTTGTCAGAGGAGCGGGGTGCGAACCGCGCGCTGGTGCCGTTTTGTTTCCTCACCGTCGCTTGATTGCGGTCCTAAGGCGCTTCATGGCCGATCGCTGCTCTGACCGGGCCTGCTTGGCAATCGCGCGGTCGCTTCTGATTGCTATGGAAGAGCTGGAGTCTGTCAGTCAGTCTGTCTGTCTGTCTGTCTGAGGACTCCTTTGCACCTCCGCTTTGCTGTTCTCAATGCAGTGCAGCCCGGATCGTAGTTAGGCTGTACAGAAAGCAGCATTCTCACTGAGGTGTTTCTGTCTTACATTGTGAGTTCTGTCTGAAAACCCCTTATCTGGCAGTAGCCGAACCTGAAATTAGCTGCAAGGCTGCTGTAGGTGAGGTTATCTCCTTATATTTGACTGTATTAAGTGTGCAGGTAACAGATCTTAACTCTCAGAGAGGAGAGATGAATGCAGTTGATGACTGGCGTTGTGATGTAGAATGCATGTTAACTTCAGATGTTTACCACTGCTGTCTCTCACTGAAGTTTTCTCTGAGTTTACTTTGTTAAAGCACCTAAAGGGAGGTGGTGGAGTCACCGACCCTGGAGGTGTTTAAGGAACGTTTGGATTTTGTGTTGAGGGACGTGGTTTAATGAGAACTATTGGTGATAGGTGGGTGGTTGGACTGGATGATCCTGTAGGTCTTTTCCAACCTTGGTGTTTCTGTGATTCTGTGGAAGTTGTCTTTTGTTACAGCCCATGCCAAAACCATCATGGATCTGGGAGAAGCAAAAATCCTCTTTTTGGTGTGAATTTTAGTGTGAGTGCTTGATAATATTGTGAGAATTGGGAACTGTGTAGGAAAAAGCAAAGTCAAGCTGAGTACGGCATGAAGTGGGACAGGATGAGGTGAACCTGGTGTCTTTCATGTACAGCTGTTGAGTAGCTTGGAGTTGTGCTGTGAGCCTACGGACCATGAGCAACATCCCCAGGAAATGAAGCATGCCTTAAGCTTGGTTAACATGCTGTAAGAATACAAATTACAAGCTGCAAAGAATTCCAATTACGCCTTATTGTGCAAAGGTGGGATTTCTTCTCTGGCTGCAGAAGTAGAAACATTTTCTTTAGAAGCTCATGAAGCAGTTTCTACTAAAACAGATGTTGTGTGTGAAATTATGTACAAATCTGAGCTGAGGTGCTTGAGCCCAAGGGAGCAGTTCTGCCTGTATGCTTACAGCTCTGCTGTGTGCTTCAGTTATCAGCTGCTTTAACAGGCTGCTATTTTTACATTGGTTGTCACAACATGTCCAGCTAACAGCTTTTTGGAAGCCCATTAAGATCAAAAATATATTTCTGAAAGTTACTGTCCCAAGACCAAATGTATCTGGCAAGAACTGTACTAATTAATAACACGATGCCTTTTCCATTCAGCCAATTAGATTTTATTTATTTATTTTTTTTCATTAAGCTTTTAAACTGTGTATTATGGTGGAGGGAAGGTAGGTTATGGAACAAACAGTGCTGATGTAGTAATTGGTACCAAATAACTTGTTGCTGTTGGGCAATGTAGTGACACAGCGCTTGTCATAGGTTGCTGTTGCAAGCAGTGCTGCTGAAATCAAGGGTTAGGCATTGTTGAGGGTATCCTAAATGCTCCTAATAAAATAATAAATATAAAAAAGCCCCACGTGTTACACCGTGGCGGTGTGGTTAGTCATGCAATCCAAAGTGAAGCCAGGTTGTTTTGACTTTGAACTCCCGCAGCTCTGTCACACTCTTTGTGCTACGTGGAGGCAGCGGGCTGCAGCCCAGCGCTGTGCAAACACTGCGTCCTGCAGGCCCAGCACGAGGCCTGTGGCACTGTGCTGTGCCCATTGCACTGCCCACATCCCGGCCCATGCTGTGTCCAGGCACAAGCAAATGAACCAGACAGAAGGCATGCATCAGTTCCATGCTGTATTTGCATCCTCCTGCTTCAGCCTGATGGCTTTGCCTTTCTGGCACAGCACTATTGTTTCTTTGTCCTTTTTTCCCCGTAATTATCAAATTTTCAGATCAAATTTCAAGTTTCCTTGAAAATTTTATGTCAACCTGGAGGAATATGATGACTCGGGGCATCAGAGCAGCCAAACCCAGTTCTTTATCACTCACCTTTGAGAAACCTGTCTCTTTCAGTATACTTGGAGTTGATTGATGATTTGTCATTCTTAAGTGGGTAGGAAAATTCTTGAGTTGCTTTGAATTGCAGAATTTTATCTAAAAGCATCCCAGCATCCAGGCAGGTTTCTTCAATATGTTCCCTTCTTCAGAAATTTCTTCAGGGCAGGTTACAGTCCGGAGCATTGGTCTGTATGAAAGGTCAGTGCTTAATGGACTAGGGGTGAAACAAGTGACCTCCTGTTTGAATAATATCGACCACAGCTGGTTGTGACATAGCTCTGGTGTTGGTGTTGCCTTTGCTGTAGGTGAAGAGGTGTGGGGTGGCACAAAAGAGCTCGCTTACCTGCTTGATGCAGAGAGCATCTGTGCAAATCGTACCCTGTGAGGGATGTGGCATCGATTGAGTCATCTAGGTTTGACCATGTTTGAGAATAAATGTATACATTTCTTGATTAACATTAACGTTTGAGTGTATTTTTCTGTGCCTCTCTCTCCACATATAGTTCCAAATCTGATGTCTGATTTAATTTGATCTGTTCTTCCTCCCCTTGGAGTAGTTTTCACAGACCATTATGTGACTGCAGCAATGTCGCGTAGACATGGACTTGACACAGATTGTTCTTCACTCTTTACTTCACTCTTTATCTTCCCCAGCAGTTCTACAGGATTGTGAGCAGAAATGCAAACTGAGGAATTACACCAGTGCTTGGGGATCTCAATACCAACAGGGAATAACATGAGCTTGTATGGGGATTGAACATCCACTTTTACTCCATGCTTGTTTTCTTTGTACCAGAAGCTTTTGTATCAGATTCTCTGAGGCAGCCCATAATTATGGATAATTTCTTCTATATTTTTCATTTTTTGCTTCAAGTTTCATGGTTCTCAAATACGAGTTTTGTGAGCTTTATCTTATATTAGCTTTATGCGATCAGAAATGAGGTTTAATAAATAGTTTCCCGAAGGCAAATACTGCACTGCCCCACCGGTAACGTGAAAACTGATTTTCCAAAACTCCATTTGGTCAGACTGCTCCAGGTAATGGCAGGTTGCTACTGACTGTCTTCATTTGCCTCTCGAGACACTCCTGCCCAGCAGGTGACAGGTACATTTCCAGTGTTGCACAGCTGTTTCAGATAGTATTGCATACAGTCCTCTCTTAATAAAGTTCAGTTGGATCTTCTTAAGCAGAATTTTGTTATTAGTGTTATGTGGTGAGAAATGAAGATAAAGGTCATGTTCCTTTTAGCTCTTTTATTAGATTAACATGATTTGTTTCATCAAATGCCCCAATAAATCAGGAGGTGTGTTAGAGGTTTTGAAACTGCTGAATGGTAAATGTTAGACTTGTCTTACACAACTGTTAGAGGGATGGACACAGAATTCTCCAGTGCAAATGGGTTTTCCAAGGCAGCAAATACATACTTAATAAATAAGCATCAAGTATTGTTGTGCAAAACAGAGGAATGGCTATAAGAGAGTTGCAGATGGTAGGTTTTCAAGCAACCTTCTGTATTTGCAGTGTTGCAGGAGGGGATACCGTGCCATTTAGGAGACCCAGCGGTGGAAAACTGTGGAGTGTGTGTGTATGTACGTGCAAATGAATTTTTCTGTTTGTTTGATGTCCTTTGTACAGATCCGTCGAAGGCGCCTTGCCCGGCTGGCAGGGGGACCATCGTCCCAGCCCAGCACACCGCTCACATCGCCGCAGAGAGAGACCCCACCTGGGCCTCCTGCAGCAGCTCCGACCCCGGGGCCGTCCCACAGCCTCGGCCTCAGCGTCCACAGCATGACCCCAGCTACCTCGCCCATAGGTGCATCAGGTAGGCCGGCCTTTGGGGCAGCAACGATTATTGCCTGCTTGTCGGATGTTATTCTGCGACCCCTCACGTTCAGAGCTTGAATGCTGTTACCACTATTTCTGCTATCGTAAAAATAACTTCCTGAAAGAGACACTCTGAATTGGTCACTGAAGGTGCTCAAGTCTTCATTTTACTGAATATAAGTGGGTTGTTAAAATTCTTCTCCAGGCGTCAGTAAAACTAAGGATAATATTTGAAGTCTTCACCAGAGCTGATTGAGTGTAATGCGTTTCTCTATTGACAAGTAGTACAGTAAGAAAGCCAGTCTCCCCTTTCTCCTTGATAAAAAGTAATTTCAGTCTTGCAACACAATTTTTATTGATGGATTCCTGTGTACTTCTTAGCAATTGGTGCCAAGTTCATTTCTGATCTTTAATTACTGGTGTTTGGCACAATTAAAAGTGGTGGGCTATGACTGTACTCAACACGAGAATGAAGTATTTGCTTTCTTGTTTGTGTTGCAGTATTTTTGACAAGATGAAGGTTTTCCCAATTCCAGTATTTGCTGCAGTGAGGACAAGTAGGATATTTACAAATAGCAGTTACTTCAGACCATATGAAGTTCCTTATCTATTGAAATCAGACAAATGCAGAAAGTATGCAAAGTTGGGAGGATCCGAGGTGTCTGGAAGGGGCTGCCTTTTGCATATTTTGCTCTTGTATCCAGAGCAGGCCAGAGAAAAGCTACCAAAAGCATTTCCTGAGCAAATCACATATTGTTGGAATTTAACGCTGCATATTGTCGTTGTGATGATAGACAGCAACCCAGAAGCAAAGATGTCTTTATTTATTTTGCAAATAGTACAGAGTTCACTTACCACGTTCACTCAGCCTGTGGTTACAGGACTATTTTAATCCCTCTTAGGTCTGGCTCTTGCTGAAAGGTGCCTTTCTCTCTGCCTCTCCCCCTGTTGACAGTAGCAAATGTGTGGTGAGGACTTACTCCGGGTGGAAACTAACCCACAAAAAATTAATGGTTAGTTTTCAAGCAGATGCACAATTGTGTAAACGATAATGCCAACAGAACAGGAGGTGTGGAAGAACCTACCTGAAGCAGAAATGTTCATATCCTGGCAGACTGGTTTATTGTGGTTTGAAATGGTTGTACAATCAAGACCTTAGAGACTCCTGTTGTACGGATTCATCTGTCTGCATTGGACAGTTGCTAATTACACAGGTAAAACTTTGATCACAAGAAGCAGAAGGTATCTAGGCAGTGGATTGCTTTTTCCTGTAGTTCCAGTCATTGTAGCAATTCAGTAATGTGTATTTGCACATCACAATCAGGGATATAGTTAAACTGGGGGAATAAATCAGGAAGAAAGTGTTCACAACTGATTATCTGCTGAATTTATTTAGCGTAAATGAGGACTTGGCTAACACTGTGTGCCTTGCAGGAGTTCCTTTGCAGTAGTAGACTAAAATGACTGCAGAGGATTTTAATTTATTTGGACATACAGAAAGCAGCCCCAGCAGAACAATGTCCTTGCAAGCATCAATTTTTATGTGAAGTTGTTTGGGATCAGACTCATACATCAATTTCATGGAATGTGTGCTCACTTATTCCATGTGACATTTTAAAAGTACTTTGGAGATCCTAGAAATAGTGTTTCAATGACAGCCCTGCATAATGGGCCAGTGATCTTCATAACTTCTGCATGCTATTGTGCTTGCATTTATGGTTGTTTTTTTTTTCTTTTTTTAAGGAAAACTGGAACTTCAGGTGTCAGTTGTTTTATCGTATGCCTCATCCATTAGATACAATTAAATTCTGGAAGATTTATTGTGAAAAGATGGTAGGTAGACAGTTGGCTTAAAGAGGCCTGTTAATGAGTGCTCCAGGTCAAGTTGATTTTCCTGGCAGTGGGAGTGTGACCCCAAGGGAATGCAAAACAACACTCTTCACCATGATAAAACCTTGTTTGCTCTAGTTCCTTTATCCACCTGTTTGGGAAGAGGTGGGATGTTTGTGCCTTGGCAAGACTCATGGAAGACTGTCTCTTTCTATGTGAGGTAATGAGAGAAAACCAAGCTGTAACTGGGATATCTTGAATCAGAGGTGTGCTGGAGTACCTGAAGGCAGCCTTTCCCTGCCATGGGCAGTGTATTTCTGCTCCGTGTTATCTGTGGGGAAATCACATCACTGAAGTTCTGCTTTCGAAAGTTGCCTTTATTTAGTTTGCAACCCGATTGAACCCAGTCCAGAGGCTGTGCTTGGTATTTCTACATCCTTAGGTTCTGTGCAGAGTTTGTGTTGGGCCGTGAGGATTTTCCCCTCCTGCAAAGACTTCCAGTGTCAGAACTGCAATATCCATGCCTAAAATTTCAGGACTGGATGAAATAGTTGTCCATTTAGAAATAGACTTGGCATTTTCCTGTTTCCTGGGTGAAGTCTTTTGCAGGTTTTTAATACTGGTTTATAAGTAGTTAAGTGATAACTCACTTTTCTTGGAGGATCTTGTCTCCTATCTCTTCCTCTTCATAGAGAACAACTAAAATGTAAATGCAGCCAGTATTTTGTGGTGGACACCAGTTAGGTGTGCATTTTGTGTTGTCTTACCATACAGCAGTGTACTTTTATGTGGCTCCAGTTACAGAATGTGGCTGTTTAAATATTCTGCTTGTTAAATTCTTTTCTGAATGCCAGTGCAAGTTATTTTTTTTCCATTTTTTTATCTGAAGACCTGAGGGGTTTTGATATACTAATTCCCAATCTAATACAAGGGGAAATTAAATATAAATTGTTTCTATGCACAGAAACTTAGAACATGAGTTGGAATGGTGCAGAGAAGCTACTTTTCCTACTTCCCATGCTGAATTCCACCAGTTGTCTTCTAAATGATATTTTCCTTCAGCATTTTTTTTTTTTTTTTATTTTGAAATGATTTGGGAAGCTTTCAGAATGTGTTACTGCTGGGAGCGAGGGACAAGTTGGCACTTCTCAGTAGTGACACAAACAGAGTTGGTGCTGGAATTTAAAAATAGGTTGTGAATCTGGTCTTACACTTCCCACCTGAAACCTAATACTCTTTAGGGAATGTCTTGTAAACAGCAAGCGAGGAACCGAGGGGAGTAAATTCACTGCTCTGTTCTTTTTAAGCAGACAGACTAATACTGCCTTTCTGTGGAGGTTTTCCTTCAAGGAGTTTGGCTGCTGATATGCAAGTACCTGACATTGATGAGACTACGGTCGCATCTTTCAATTAAAGCTATTTTATTAGTAAACACAACTTGAACCAGTGTCACTGGATAGAAATTTTAGGAGTAGACTACACTTAAGAGCCCTCTCCATTTAGATGGTTGGAGGACTCATTCAGCTTCCAGTGTTAACACAGCGCTTTTTCTGCATTGCTTGTAATTATACATGTCTTTCCTCATGCCTTTCTGGTCTGTAATGCTTCTCCAAAGAATCTTCATTGCCAACTGAATCCATTACTTTGTATCTTAAAGCTCGTCAGCTGTTCTCCAAAGACTTGTTTTATATTGCTGTGCATTTGTTGGTGTTACACTTAATGGTGCGTGCTGCTGGGACTTGTTGGATGCTTATCTTGTTCTTGTGGAGAAGGAAAAATAGTGATAATTTCTTAGTAAACTGTGGGAGAATTTGTCTAATGGGACAACTGACAGTATTTGTATTATTATTATTATATTTTGTATTACAAATACTACTGTTTGTATTATATCCTCACTCAAGCTGACCCCATTGTGATGGTGCTGTTTGGGTTGGATTGACTTGCAGGAAAACCATGGCAACGTCTTAGGGTTGCACCCAAAGCAGTCGTAGGAGAGCTCAGTTGGCAACCAAGTTCAGCCCTTTGTCTTGCACGTAGGAAGACAAGGCTTCTGCAAGACAAGAGCTTGGAGAAAGCTGTAAGCAGCCTTTCTCAGATCAGAGATGGACGAGAATATTACTTGGTTCTAGCAATAAAGATGAAAGTGACGGAGTAGTGTCTGTACAGAGGCAGTTGTTGCTACGTGTTTGTAACCTTCCTGCAGACTTTCTGGAATTGGGAACGTGGCAGTCATTTTTGCTGTTTAAAAAAAAAAATAATTAAAACTATTTTTATTTTTTTTTAATGTTATTGATGCATTTGTTCAAAATGCTTCAAAATCCCACTGCGAGCCGACTGGATTTTCCAGTGGTCTGCTTTGGATGTTCTGTGTGTGTTGCATTTTAGTGTATGGATTTGAAGCACTCTTCTCAATTGATGAGACTGGAGAAGGGAGAAAGCATGCTGAGTGAAAGGGCCTAGTGTCTCTTTATCTTCTCTCTAGCTTCTTTCTGAGCACTGTTATAAATCCATGCTAATTGATTAACTTGGTGGAGTCAAATTTAAGTATTACTCAAATCTGACATCATTCACTTAGCTATGCTGTATGCAGGCTTTAAAACCAAGTGGTTTCTAGAGCTATTTATTATGAAATGAGTCTCTGAGCACTTAATGCAAAATTTGTTTTGTTCTCTGTGTTATGATACAGGTAAGCATTTCTGTACTGCTACTGTGAAGAGTGGTTGAAAATACAATTCTCTGTAGTCAAATGTGATTTTTATTAGCATTTATTTCCTGTTACTAAGACTGCTTAACAGCAGGATTGAAAACCAGTATTTCCTCACCTTTTCCATCCGTGTAACTGTCGTGCATTCTCATCTCTGTGGTAATGACCTTGGTGGTGCCTTTTTTTAGGAGTAGCCCACCGAAGCCAGAGCAGCGAAGGAGTGAGTTCACTCAGCAGTTCTCCATCAAACAGCCTTGAAACACAATCTCAGTCTCTCTCTCGGTCTCAGAGTATGGATATTGATAGTGTCTCCTGTGAAAAAAGGTAAAAATTAAAAGAAATGATGATGATGATGATGAAAAAATAGCATGTGTAAGCTAGCAAATACTGCACCTTGCTAATCATCTAAAGCATTAGACAAGAAAATAGTCTGCTCTTTCTCACCTCCAACCAAGTTAATGCAATAGTTTTAAATGCTTAAAAATGACACGCTGTTTAGACCATTGTAATTCTGTCTCTAGTCTGTCTTTCATGGTAACTCATGACCTAAAATGATGAAAGACGAAGTCTTAGATGTTAAATGGTGAGCCTATCTGCTGGGAACGATCAAACTGCTCTATTTAAAAGAGCGTAAGTTATGGAATGTGATGGCTGTGTGGCTTGTATTGCCTGCTGAAGAAATCTAGTACTGTGTTTTCTGAATTCAGAAAAAATGTAATTTGAGAAGTATTTATCAACCTGTGACTTTTAATTGCTGTTTGTGTGGATGGCTGTTCCTATTGCACTGGCTTTTTCTTTGCTGCGTAAGATGACATTCCTTCTGTCAGCATCCTACAGAGGACATCTTACAGCATTCTGCAAGCTGATGGACGTTTCCTCTTCTTTCCACTTGCAGTATGTCCCAGGTAGATGTGGATTCAGGAATTGAGAACATGGAAGTGGATGAGAATGATCGCAGGGAGAAAAGAAGTCTGACTGATAAGGTTAGCTTGTTTATGTTGGCCTTTCTCTTCCAGATTACAGATGTGGTTTATTGTAATGTCGATTGTCAGAATTTCATGGCAAACCTCCTCAAATTAGGCAATTTGGCTCTAACTGTGCCACTTGTTTTTTTCATACATTACCGTAGCATAGGCTTCTATTATGTGTTTATTATTATCATTATTATTAAGCATTTTGTGTTTGATTTATGAAGATTTCAGCTCTGACTATGTGAATTCTGCCTTTTTTTTTTTTTACCTTACTGCATTTTTCCATATTGACATGCTGTTACCCGAGTGCAGCTTTGCAGTCTGTGATGTTCCTTGGTTTTGCCATGTGTTCTCTTCTTTCTTAAAATGGACAACATTGGTTTTTGGAAAAGCTTCTTTACTAGAACAGTTTATGGCTAAGTATCCCAAAAAGTGAAACTGGAACAGGAACAAGGGTTTAGAATTGAGGGCTGATGTAGAATATTAGCTTGCAGTGAGTTCAGCAACCTCTGTTTTGAATGTGCTCTTTTAGAGGCTTTCAGATGTCATCTATGGAAAAACTTCTGCACTGAATTTCCTCATAAAAATTTATGGGAAGGAAAAAAAAATCAGGACCTCTAATATCAGAGCTCTATTTGGAATTTCTCAGAAATAGGCTTATTAATGATTTTTGCAAACTGAAGAAAATGCTTTATTTGATACCCTACAAAAGTCAACTATTCGTGTCCGTGTCTATTTATTTTTAATATACAGTAAGCCTGAATAAATGCTTCTTAAGATACTTTTGAAGAATTTTGCTTATTACTTACATAGCTTTTAGAAGTATACTGAGTACTGCTTCGTATACTATGTGTGCTGAAGTAATGCTGTGTAATAGGATTTTCTTCTTAATGTTATATGAAAATAAGAATGTTTAGCTATTGAGGTTTAGGCAGGAAGTAGAACTATTTTAAGTAGAAAGAGGAAGAAAGCAGATACAAGGCTTTAATTCATTTGTAAGATTGTCCTCTTTGTCATTTGATTTTAGGGTCCATGTGAAATAAAGCCCCAAAGAAATGGGACGTTGGGGTAGGGAAGTTTCTACAGTTCTTGCAGTGCTCATTAGATGCCTTTTGTTTATTCCCAATCTGTCAGTAGAAGGCTGTGCTGGGAGAAGCCTGGCTTCACGCCATCCAGCAATAACCCTGCTGCAGAATCCTCTCCAGTCAACTCTTAGCTGTAAAGCAGGCAGCTGGACAGCTTGCATTGTGCTGCTGTGAAATAAACAGCTTGGAATCGAGGACAGTCTTCAGTGGAGGGGACTCAGTGGAAAGTAAAGTAAAGCTCTGCCAACTTGGCTCATTTCCTTGTAGCTTTTTGATGTCTCCAAATACATAAGTGAATAGGAGACAGTGTAGACCTTACCTACGAGCAAAAATTTTTCTGTTGCCTGGTTATCTGCATTGGAAATGGTGTCAGTAATAAAGCCTTCTCTGCAGAAGTAAGTTTGAGAGGTAGAATTACATGAAAGTCTGTACAGTAGCAATAGAGTAATGAAGTCAAACAAAAATGTGTTGATGACTCAGCATCTATGGTTTGTGAAATGGTTTGAATAAAAGCATCTGAAAAGGTGCTGATAGTTGCTGGAAATCTCTGTGCAGTCCAGGTTTACCATTGTGATGATGTGATGTCCAATTAAGGGAAAAAACTTCTCTGTGTTGCCCATTTTTGTCAACCTACATTTTATTCTTCCCCACTTCTAACAAGCTGTTTAAAGAAGACCTGTGTGTGATACATTTGTGACTTGACCAGTGTAATTAAAGCTAATGCAAATAAGTTGATTTTATTTTATTTTTTCCCCCTAACGGAGGAACCTCTGTCTGGGTCTGAGGTATCCGAGGAGCAAGCTTTACAGCTGGTCTGTAAAATCTTCAGAGTCTCTTGGAAGGACCGAGACAGAGATGTTATCTTCCTGAATTCTCTCTCTGCTCAGTTTAAGCAGAACCCAAAAGAAGGTAGGAATCGGAGCTGTTAGCACTGTTTGAGGTGGTTTCACTGGGTGGCACGTTCTTTAGCTTTTCGTTTCTTTGCTTGATTTCAGTGTTAAGAAAAAAGTTCATCTGATGCCAACAGTTGTAAGCAGGAAATGGGATACCCAGAAAGGATCATGGCAAAGATTGGTCATATTTTTTGGTCTAAGCAATCATTGCAATCTCACTGGTTATTTCTTCTGTTGTCACACCAACACGATGACACTGCAGTGTTGCTGGAGCTTTTCAGAAAGCTTTTACTCACTTACCGGGTTATCATAATCAACATTTAATGGTCCATGTAATAAGCTAAGAATTTCAGGCTATATTAAATAATGTTACATTTTACCAGCTATAGATTCAAATTTTTTTTCTTATCTGGGCACAGGTGGTTTTGTGTGCATTCCTCTTTCACAGCATGTCTTGCCCAAAGCAGAAGTAGAGTGGGAAAAAATGAGAGATTGACAAGACAGTGAATAAGAGCAACATTGGGTCACCTATGATCTTTGGTACTTTGCACAAGAGTTATAATTATGTGTGGTTGTATCTTCACAACCTAGTTAATACAGACAACAGTAGTTGTAAGCTTCAGTTGCTTTTGCTAAGAGAAGCACTTGGTTCACGCGTGCAAATTACTGTCCTTCTTAGCTGAAATCTCTGATATTTACATCTCTGACTAATTGTGTAGTTGAAGGCAGTAAACAGGAGTACTAAATCACTTCTTTTATTCCTAACAGTGTTTTCGGATTTTAAGGACTTGATCGGACAGATCCTGATGGAAGTGCTGATGATGTCTACCCAGTCAAGGGATGAAAACCCGTTTGCCAGTCTGACAGCTACATCACAGCCAATTGCTGCAACTGCCCGGTCTCCTGACAGAAGCCTGATTTTAAACACGGGCTCCAACCCAGGAACCAGCCCTATGTTCTGTAATGTGGGCTCCTTTGGTTCCAGTTCATTATCCAGGTGACTTCTAACTGAATATTGATCTCACTTGAATATTGATTCGTAGACTTAGAGAGGCATAAAAATATCCCAAGAGCAATAAGTAGAATAGATTTTAGAAGTTTTTCACTGTTTTTCTTGTGAATGTCCCTGCAGTCTCACCCTTTTTGGTTATATTGCCATGTCTAGAAGCATATTTGACAGGATAAAGCCGTGTAGCTGTTCCTTCTGAGAAGTATCCCTAATTTACATCAGCGGAGGCTGAGGCTCTTAATGTGTGAATTGCAACATAGTTTTATTTAGTATTAATAAAATGGATTAATGTGTGTGAGCTGCAGAACCAGAACTGAAGAGTCATTTGAAGGGGAAGGGCATCTGCTGCTCATTTTATCTTTTTCACCCTTTTTCTTCATATCCTAAATGATTGCTTTTTTTTTTTTTTTTTTTTTTTTTTCTTTTTCCCCTGTAACTGGTTTAGTCTCTATGGGACTAGTCCAGCTCCTACTACCAATTTCACAAGCTATGTACCAATGACTGGTTCATCTCTTACCCCACCAGCCAGTTCAGTTGCCACCACATCTGTGCCTTCCATTACTGTCAGCTCTCACCTCACAACAACCAGCCCTTCTTGGACCCAGCCTTCCTCTGCGAGGTACCGGCCATATACTGTTGCCCATTCTGGAGGCTTTTCAGCTTCTTCTACCCCGCGTTCCTTGAATATTTCCATCCCAGCTAGTTCAAGTCCTCCAGTCATGGCTGCTAGCCCTCCAGCCGTGCTGCTCACTGCACCCAGACAGAGACCCAGCACCATGGGTCCGCCTTTGTTTACTGCTTCACCCAGTACCTTGCGCAGGCGTTCATCTTTACTGAACAGGATTCCTTCTAGGTATTTCACAAGAACAAAAGAGTTTTAATGTGTGCTGTGCAGGGCGTGGCATGGTCGTGCAGTTTGGAACAGCTCGTGTTTGTGCTGAGCTTACCCTACTCACCTGGAGTTGATTCTCTGTTTCATTTTGTGCTAATACTTTGACTTGCTAACATGCACTCGTTGCCAAAAATCCATAAGCTGTCTCTGTGAGCATTTGAGGAGTAATGCAGTTACTTTAAAGATAACAATATTGTGTCTATTTCCTGCTCATTTTACATCCACCCCATTTAAACTATTATGATTCTATGATAAGCTATTAGCTTTCTGTTCATCTGCTTCTGCTGGACAGTAAACCAAGCAGACATCCTGCTCTGAAATCAGTTTTCTCAGTAGGACTGTAGCTGATTTGCTGAAAGCTGTTAAATGCTGGACTGTGTTAGGTTTGATTCCCTAGTGCATATATTTAAATTACAGATTAGTCTGTTTCTGTAGGGTAGGCCAAGTACTACTGCATTCTGTCTTTGGCTGCTCCTAGAGTCTCTGTTCACTGCAGGAGGGATAACTGAACAGGCAGGGTTTTGGAGCCACTGCTGAACAGTTGTAGCTTAGAACAAATTTTGCTTCTATAAGATCTTCAAAATTATTTTTACATTTTTTGGTTGTGAATGTATGGTGTGAATATGTGAATAACTGATAGTGTCATGGAGCATGGTAGTATTGTCTTAGTTTTTACTAATGTGAGCTGCCTGGCTGCATGCTTAGAGAAGACAGTTTTGGTAGACTTAAAAGAAAAGCTGTTTGTTCTTTCCTTTTGGTGTAAAGAAAAACAATCTGATGGCCTTTTTCATTTCTGTTGTGGTAGTATATACGACAACCCTTTCTCCCTCCTCTTCCTTGGCGTTTCTGATGTGTCTGAGGACAGTAGTGACGAAGAAAATGAAGATGATGATTTTTCTTGTGTCCAGTTTGGGTCCAGGTATTGGAGCAAGAGAATGTAACTTGCATGTCTGGTTGTGTAGGAACTAACAGTATGAGTAGTGCCAAGTGTTTTTCAAAGTAACTTGGGAAATGAGTAGAGCCAAGCAGGTGACCAGGGTTGTTTGTACGAAGGTATATAAACACATGTAATGAATGCTAGTTAGTCAGCTTGCCTTTTTTTTTTCCCTTTGAAGAGATGACTGGGATTAAGGAAATGTTAATCATGCTGCCTTTTAAGTTTAATGAGCACGGTTTCTGAAATGTTGTTTGAGCTGAACTCCTCATTGACTGTGTGTGAGTAGGAGGGGTGCTATTTACCCATGGTTGTAATTTTAAAACCAGTGGTACATCATGTTGCATATTCTCCTATAAAAAACTGGAACATGAGGATATTGGTTAAAATGTAATGGCAGAGAGCCAGCTGATGCTAAGGGAGTTGTTCTGCTGTCGATTGCTTGGCAGCTGAGATCTCTCCTCTATCTGATAAAGAAACCACCTGAAAGTTGGAGCTCCTGGGGCCTGTGGCTGTTTGTGGTGGGTTGCAGGGTGTTCTGCTGTAAAACAGAGTCTTGGGAGTCATAGAGCAAAAACCTTCCACTTGTGTGACTCTGAGATAGGTGGAAACAAACTGAGGGTTATTCCTCGTTCTGTTTGGAGGCTGCAAAAAAAAACTAACACAGCCTGCAGGACACCAAGCATGCCAAGGAAAGCAAAGCTTTTGGAGATGTGAACAGGGTAGGATCTTTAGTTTTACCTCCCACTGCTGAGTGTGCCTGCAATGTCTTGTATGATGCTGAATGTTTTCCCATTAAATATGAGGTTTTGGTGTGAAAAAAGGGCAGCCCTACTTCAGGACAGTTTGTCATATCCAAGTGGTTTGTGTTCTTTGTTGATGAAAACGTTTCTTTTCTTTGCCCTTTAAAATCTGACGCTTCATCTTCATTGCATGCACAGCAACTTCTGAGGAAATGCCGGATTCTTTTGGATCAACTCGAATTGGAGAAAGGGGATCTATTTTGTGCAAAACCATGTATTTCAGGAAAACTTTCTGAAAAATGATACTTCTGTAGTCTTGCTAGTAGCCAGAACGTTTCCTCTGAACATTCCGGTTCCTGATTATGACAGGTAGTGATTTGGAGATGCCCTCTGGCACGTTGTCTTGTTCTAATAGGCAGAGCCAGTGGCAGTTTCCTAATGTCTAAGGGCAGCACAGTCTGAGTTATAAACTCTACGTGCATGGTAACAACTGGGAGGGAAGGACTGCTTGCAGGCTTTCAATCCTTTGTGAAGTATTTTAGTTAAAGCAGAACTGAAGGAAAAGCTAATTGCTTGAACCTTTTAATATTAGACCAGGTCTAGACTTTATTTGGGATGTCGGGGAATGCCCTAAAAGACTTGGTATGAGATAATCTTCCCCCTCCAGTGTTTGTCTGTGGTTATTCCTGTGGCATGTTGGGATGCTACAGCTAGAATTGGTTAATTAGAATACCTTCTGCTGGCATCTCCTTTTTTTCCTTTCTGTCTGATTTCAGATGAGAGAACTTGGTAACAAAGGTTTATGCTTTGTTTGTGTGCATACTTGGAATTTGGGTTTGTTTTTAGCCACTGTTTTTTTTTAATCTCTTCAATGTTAGCAGTTTTATCTTAATATTACATTGAGTTGCACAGCCTTTGGTAGGGATTTCTGCGGCTGCTGTGCTTCTGGAATCTTGGTTTCTTTATTATGTCCTGGCATTCTACAGACAGCAATAAGATGTTAAGTTATGAACACAGTGACTGTACAATTATGCAACAACTTGCAGACTGAAAATAGCAAGGCATTCAGTGTGTGTGTGGAGGATGTATGAGGTCTGCATTGGAATAACTTCAATTACTGCTGCAGTGAAATCATTAACAGAATGACTAATTATAGAAATAGTAGTTCTAATATAAATTGCTGTTCTTAAAAGAGAATCTTAAATGCTGGATGTGAGAAGTCAGGTCTAGAAGAAGCAATAAAAAATGGAGGTACGGTTTCATGGTAACCCAATACTACCTCATTAGAGATACATTTTACAAGGGTTACTGTTAATTGCAGAACTGAAAACAATTCTCTCTGCAAAAGAAACTTGTTACCAGAGTTTTTGTTAGCTCAGCTGCCAAATGCTTATCAAGTGATAACCTTTGTGTGATTTATTGATTGGACTGTAAAGCTTGCGCAGTAGCTTTGTACAGCTTGATTATTACAGCATAAATTATTTTACAGCGTACAGGAAGTTACACTTTGTAGTCTAAATGTGTTTTTTGAAAGCTGCATATAGGAAGAAATACTGTTATTTTCTCAGTTCAAGGTCTTGGACTTGTAAAGGGGTCTTCATTTAAATCCACCTTGAGTTTGCACCAACTTTCTTCAGTGAAGAACAGTAGCAGACCATCCACATGCTTTTTTCTTTGTGGGTTTAGTTTCATGTTTACAATACTGCTGTTTTAATCTTTTCCCCTGTAGCTGCGTTGCTTACCAACATGGCGTATCTTACTATAAGGAAACCAAAATGAACTGAGTTGAAATTAAACAATCTCAGATGTGGAAATGATAAATGAAACAGTTGCTTGGATACGTAGCCTCTTGTTTTTGATTCTCCTCCCTTGGAATACATAACATGATTATCTGTAGCTCTCATGTGTAAGCCAAGGTCTCATCTTTGTGGTTGGAGGCTTTTACATTCTTTTGGCAAGTTTGAGAGTTGGTGGAGGTTCGTAACTTCTTGAATGTTGTAGACAGAGACCACAGGAGCTGTGCAGAGATTGCATCACTGCATGGAAGTATTGTGATGTTCCAGGGGTTATAGCACTGTTGACATCAAGTGTGATATAAAGGCTGTTCACTTCCAGTGCTGCTGTGTGATAAAAAGATTGATTCCCGTTAAGTTTTTGTGCCTTATTGCCACTCTGATACCTTGTTCATTTAACAGAGTAATTGATTCTTTGGTCGTGTTACAGTGCAGATGACTTTTTTTTGAGTTGGACAACCCGAGAGGGAGAGCTCACAGAAATGGTCTTAACTGTTGAGAAGGCTGTGTGCCTGTTGGAATGGAGTCCTCAGAGAACTGACAGGTGGTCGGGAGCTCGTGAGTTACTTGGTTGTGCAACACTAAAGAGCTGGACCTAACGCTCTCTTTCTTTTTTTTGTGTGTGTGTTTTAAAGTGTGGGAGGCTCTGGCAGCTCAAGTGTTTGCGATTCCTGCAGTGACCACTTCACCATTGAAAACTGTAAGGAGACAGAGATGCTGAACTACCTCATCGAGTGTTTTGACCGGGTTGGAATAGAGGAGAGAAAAGCACCAAAGGTACATCTAAGAACATCATTTTTGAGCTTTCTATATGTTTTACATATCTAAAACAGGCAGAGCTAGAAGTGACTTTTCCTCTTTGGGGGGCAGCCTTTTGCTGTATTTTATTGGCATTTATTCCATGTAAAGCATACTCCTGTGAGAGGGTTCTGTATTTTGCTGTAAGCTTTTGCTTGTAAGGAAAAAGGAACATACAGCTCTTTATGTATGGTCTGAAAGATTTTTAACTGTAATCCTGCTAATCCTTGCATATTATATCCATACTGCACAAATGGAGAAATTGATCATATTTCCTGTGCTGTCTCTGAATTTTGTGTTAAAATGACTTTAATTTTGTCAGATGTGTAGCCAGCCAACAGTGAGTCAGTTACTGAGCAACATACGATCGCAGTGCATTTCGCATGCTGCTTTGGTGCTCCAGGGATCCTTAACGCAACCAAGGTAAATACAGCTGATGTTGAACAGGAAAGTTAGATTGTTGTCTTTTGAGATTTATCTTTTTCTTCTGAAGATTAGGTAAGGAAACTGAAGATCAGTTTTTGGAGCAGGATGCATGTATGTGCCTGAGGAATCATTTATTGCTTTACCACTGGATAGTGTTGTTCCCACTAATACCTTCATGGAGAGAAGTTTAAGTTACTCTGGGTTTGCTTTCAGATGCTTCTACTATCTCGAAAGCTGCACCAGTTATCCTTTGTGCTTGGGATTAGTTCTGTCTTTACATGAACCAATGTTGATAGTGGAGTAGTTTTATGTATGTAATAAAGAAAAGAAGATACTTCTTCAGAAACTTAGGGAGCAGTTAAAAGCAATGACTGCATCAATTCAGAAAACACTAACTTTAGGTTCTTAATGCTAGTCCAACAACAAAAAATGTTGTTCTTTCACTAGTTGAGCATAACAAAGGGTCCTTTCATGAGAGAGGAGTAAAGGGAGAACCAATTACTACACTGAAGCCATTATTTTCTTCCAGCCTCATTAAATGAAAGTGTGATGTTGGCAGCAGCATCTGCTTCAAAATAATCTCTGCACAAGTAACTACAGAAGGCAAGGCTGGTTACTTCTGAAAGGAGCAGGTGTCCACATACTGACGATCTGCTTTCTGGCACATCTTCAAATGTGCTGACTTGGATGTTTTTCCTGCATATAATCAATAGCTTTGGATTTCTTTTGCACAAATAAAGGTCACTGCAGCAGCAGTCTTTGCTGGTACCATATATGCTGTGTAGGAATCTCCCATTTGGCTTCATCCAAGAACTGGTGAGAACAACTTACCAAGATGAAGAGGTGTTCAAACAGGTAAGACATTAATTAAGAAAAAAAAGAAATGAGTGGAATTGTAGGATCTTAACTACTTGCCATATCCAGGGGGTGCATTTTCGACGGTTCATTCTGCATCTCACAGTTCTAGATCTGTTATTTCAAGGCCTAACAAACTGTTAAACAAGTATAGTTTTGTTTTTTTTTTTAACTTTTTTTTATAATGTTATGAAAAGATTGACTTTCTGTGATTCTAGTTATAAAAAATGTATTTGTTAATAAGCAGCACACGCTTACGTAGATGTTGAAGTGTGCTGACTCAGAGCATGTCTGCATGCAGTGCTGATCTATATTACAGGGTTAATCTTGAGTTTTTATCTTTTTGTTTTAATACAAAAATATTAAAAATATGCAAGCCACCACACTTCAGTAATTATTATTATTATTATTGTAATATCTCAAATAGTTTGCATATAGCATACTTAGAACATTTTATAAATTATTGGCCTTTTCCAGAGGATGTGACTGAAAAGCAGAAGCTTATCCTGTGTGTCAGGGTAGTACTCTGAGATGATGCAAATTTGTAACTTATACATTTAATAGTTAAGACACAAAATTAGCACGCTTCTGGTCCGTATAACATCAAAGCAGGAGGTCACAAAGGTTGTAACAATCTTTCATAGTAGTACTGGGCAACTCAGCTATAAAGATATTTATATACTTTTAGACTTTTAGAATAGCATTTGATTTCTCATAATTTGAAAAAAAGTTATTATCTCAAACACTGTTGCTACCTTTTTGTGGGGGAGCAGTTGTCAGAGTGGTGTGGCTGGGGCTTAGGGCTGGGTATCATTACTTTGGTTAGTAGCTCCTGTCACATTTCCTCTTTTAACATTCCATTACTCCTGCTTGGTATCTTTACTCTTGCCACAATTAAAATTTCCCAGCACAAAACCAACTTGGTACATGGCAGATTGAAAATCTGAGCAGTGTGATTTCCTCAAGCATACAGGCAAACTGTAATTGTCCTGAGGGCTGCCAACCCTTTGGAGACCTTGATGGCGCTTCTGCATGTTCATGTGCATAATTAACATGCAATTCAGGGATCTTATTTCAGAGCTTTAAGCAAAACAGTTGGCTGAAAGGTGGGTATTTTTAGCATTGCTACCCTTATGCATTCAGGCATTGAAATGTCACTTGACATTGACCTAACTAATAGAAATTCAGAGAGAAGGTCTTTATTTTTTCCGTTGTGTGCTTGCAGTATCTGAAGAGTGAGCGTGCATTTCATGCAGTTGCTTGGTCATTAGAATTATTTTTTAATTATTTTATTTATTTGTTTGTTTTTACAGATCTTTATCCCAATCCTGCAAGGCCTGGCTATAGCTTCCAAAGAGTGCTCCCTTGATAGTGACAATTTTAAGTACCCCCTTATGGTAAGGACTGTTCTTTTCTAGAAGATTTGCTTCATGATTACTGGTAATATTCTATGCAAGCTAATGTACTTTGCCATTTTTGGACTGTGTTTGGTTAATTTCAAACTTCATGCTGGAAGTTATGTGAGTGTAATGCCCGTAACACCTACATTTAAGGCACAGCAGACTTTGTGTAAAGGACTATTAAAATATTTATCTGAGTTGCTTTGCGTAAAACAAATTGAATGTAGGGATTTCATCATGCGTGCCAGTTAAACACAGTGGATGCTAACTGCAAATTTAGGTCTGGGAAAGAAGGAATAATAACCATACCAATATTTGTTGCTCTTGTGGCAAGTTAAAATCTATTGCATTAGAATCAACATTATATGGATTGATGGCTGTGTGCTGTAGGAAAATACTGTAATATTCCCTAGCTGAAAAGTTTTGTTGTTGTTTCTTTTAAGTGCATATTTTAGTTCCTAGATTTTTCCCTCCTGCTGCTTTTGTTGACAAAACAAATCTTTTGAACACCATGCTTGACCACAAAAGAGCAAGCTAAATGCTTGACTAAACTAAGCATTGTCAGCTGCCACCTTCAGATCTTAAGATCTTCAGTGAATCATGCCAAAAAAAGGCTGTTCTTCATATCCCGGGTTTCATTTGTACCTGGGGAAATAAACTTGCCTGGGATGTGTGCTGGAAATCAAACGAAGTGACTGGAGCACTTCTGCAAAGCAGCCATCTTCTCTTGTTCGATTTTCCTGTTGTTCTGGTATTTGCTGCTCAGTCACTTAAATTGCAAACTGTTGCAAATTCGTCAGGAGGAGGAGGAACTACTTGAAAAAAAAATTCAATTTTGATAATCCTTAGTTGCACGGTGTTCACCAAAAGGTTGGAATAGTAGTGACCAGCTGTGGTGTAATTGAAGTATGAGAACATGTAACTGGAGAAGTGGGATATGTGAAAGCCTACAGTATTCTTGTGTTTTCAAAATTGTCTGTTATAACTACTTTCTTTTTTCTGTGCTGCAGTGTAAAGTGAGTTAGAGATCTGGGATAGGATTCTTTGTTTCTGGCTACTGTGTTCATCTGACATTTTTCCACTCTGACTCAAAAGACAAAGGCCTTGCTGTATGTATAGTACAATTGCTCTATTTATTATTGTTACTGACTTTTATGTGGCAGTTCAGGAGTCCAGCAAAGACATTGTTATGTTCTGATCAAGCAAATAATTTGCACAGCTAATTTTGAAACAAGTGCAATAACTTATTATGGTGTGAGACATTAGCTTTTTTGAGACAGATGGAAACAGATGTAAAAACTAAGTAGGGGAGCAGGGTGTGCTCTAGTATTTTTTGGACCTCTTCACCATTTGATGGAATTTTTTCCACTGGTTAAGGGAAAAAAGGTTTGATTTATTTTATTTTTTTTACTATTTTTTTTCCAGCTGTTTATTATGTTCAGCTTATTATTCTTAAATAAACAGTCTGCAAATTATACACAAATAATCTTTTTTTTGCAATTTTCTTATAGGCATTATGTGAACTTTGTGAAATCAAGTTTGGAAAAACACACCCCATGTGCAGTTTGGTAAGTGGATCTAAACTGATTTTTCTAAGTAAGACTTACTCTGTTGATTAATGTGTTCCATGTTGATAATTTATAATTCTAAAGAAGAGCTGCTGTGATGGCTAATGCTCAGTGGTAGCTTAAAGCAGTCTCATAATGGGAGTCCTTTCTCCCTGAGAATGTAGAAGGGCTGTTATGAAGGTGACTTAGATTTCTGAAATACCAAGGAGATGTTTCCATTTAGATCACAGCATGACTGAATGTTGAAGAATTGAGGGTGTGTGGTAAACCGCTGTGAGGTGACAGTGCAGGTAAAGGAGTATGGCTGACATGGCAGCTTTATGATCAGTTTGCTGTTTCTCATATTTTCTAGGTTGTCTCTTTGCCCTTGTGGCTGCCTAAATCTTTAAGCACAGGTGCAGGAAGAGAGCTACAGAGACTTTCCTATCTTGGAGCCTTCTTCAGTCTCTCTGTCTTTGCAGAAGATGACGTAAGTGTCCTAGAAGGATGCTGACAGAATGGTTTGTTCTTAGTGCTTGATATGTTCAGCAATATTCGTTCCACTTTCAGAACAAAGTTGTTGAGAAGTACTTCTCAGGACCTGCCATCACTCTTGAAAACACCCGAGTTGTTAGCCAGTCCTTGCAGCATTACCTGGAACTGGCGAGGGTAAGTGTCCTTGTATTTAAAGAACTGCAAAAATATTGTGTTTTTTTTTTTTTTTTTTTTTTTTTTTTGCCTTAACAAAAGTTAATAATATCAGCAAAAAAATCCAGATTTTGTATTAAACAATAAATTTTTTAGGATATGGCTGAAGGTAATAAGGTAAAAAAGTTGCTGAGTGCTGTAAGCTTGTCTCGAAGGTTGTAAGCCAGTTCAGACTGTATTAGAACACTTAGTCATGGATCCTAGTTAATGTTAGAGGATGAGTTAAGAAATAAACCACCAAACTACCGTATTGTTTGTGCTGCACTAGTCTTACATAAGCATCTTTTTGTAACTATTGTCATAGCTTATGTTTCCATACAATCCTGACAAATAAGGTTGTAGCAGTAGTTGTTGAGAGTGGAATTTGTTTCTGTAAAAATATAGAAACAGAAAGCAGGAACACGATGGTGAGAAGTATGTGCAACCTAACAGAACTTTTCCTTGGAATTGCAGCAAGAGCTGTTCAAGATTCTGCATAGTATTTTACTGAATGGTGAAACTCGAGAGGCAGCTCTCAGTTACATGGCAGCTGTTGTCAACGCCAACATGAAAAAGGCACAAATGCAGGTAAATAAAGGCACGCTCTTTTTGTGATTTATGGATCTTGTTAGTGGGTAAATAACAGGAGGTGGCTGCTTCAGTATCTTCAATACAGAAGAATTTTGATTTTTGTACTGTGACGGCAGGAGGTCAAGCCATCAGTCATCAAAGTAGGTTTCCCATTTCTGAAATGATTCTATGGTATCTACTTGATCAATTTGTGTTATTTACTGTCTTAGAATTGCCATGTCCTGATGGTAATGAGAATGACTGTTTGAATGTGAACCATAGAGAAAGACAATTCATTAAGTGACTAAATGACCTTCTGGCTGTCAAGAGGGCCTTCTTACAGATCCAAGTTCTTTCTCACTTCTTTTTCTTTAACTTCTTGCTTTGTTTATGTTGAATACTGTTCAAGCAGCAGAAAATATCTTTATACTTCTAAGTTTAGATCTTTAACTATTTGCTTTCTTATTCTGCAGACAGATGATCGTTTGGTGTCTACAGATGGTTTTATGCTCAACTTCCTATGGGTACTGCAGCAACTAAGTATGAAGATCAAGCTGGAAACGGTTGATCCCATGTACATATTTCATCCCAGGTGTCGTATTGACCTCCCAACAGATGAGACAAGAGTGAAAGCAACAATGGAGGATGTTACAGCCTGGATTGCTGAGCTTTGTGAGTACTGTATTAATAGGGCACTATGATACTGCCTACTCATATTTGCTTTAAAAGAAAGTTGAATTTAAGGTCTTGCCCCTCCTTACGGCAGTTCATATTTTTAATTCATTCACTTGTACTGTTGATTTGTTTACTCGTTTTGTAGACAGGGATCCGTCTCCGTTTTCCGATCCGAAATTCCCAACTGAATGTTTCTTCTTAACCCTGCATGCCCATCATCTCTCCATCCTGCCAAGCTGCCGTCGGTACATACGCAGACTGCGAGCCATCAGGGAACTCAACAGGTTAGAAGCTGTTCTTTCGTAGTACGTGTGAGATGCACTGCTGCTCCTGCGATGTCTTTATCTCACCGCAGCGGGAGGTCCTGCAAACTTGATGGAAATTATGATGACAATTTGAGTAAAGCTGTTGCTGAGTAGAAATCTTAACTGTTTGCTAATCTGATGCTTTTGACAGTTACAGATTGCTTACATTAAGAGACTGTGGCTTGCATCAGGAATTCAAATAATAGTGGCAGGGAGGTTATTACTTACCCAAGGCAGCTCAAACTGGTGAGAAGACCATTCTATTTAAGAGAATTGAATTGATCTTTAAAGCGCTTTAGAATTTATGACAAAACTTTGCTTGTTAATCTGGGGTGTGGTTGATGGTGTGTAGACATCAATGTTCTGAGCTCTTTAGCATATTGCATGGAAATTTACATATTTGATAAAGGAATGCAGGTAGATGACTCACAATTCTGGAAACAATACTGTATTAGCCGTGCTTGTGCAGTGTTTCGTGTTCCAGAAGATGCATGTGGTGTTCCCATGGCTTTTGGGGGAGGGAGTGACTAATTGTACAGTCTGTAAAAAGGCTTCAGCAGTGAATTCTCAGTGCTGCCCATGTGCCTGTATTTTAGCACATGGTTTACCATTTTACAAATTATAAATAGTTAAAGTTAAGATGTTGACAGGAAGACACTGCTGTTTTCCATTTTTCCTGGGGTAAAGCCAAACAGACTTTTATATTTGCTCAACCTCGAAGAATACTCTGTTAAAATTAGAACAGATTTTTGGATCATCAGTATTTTCCATTGTTTATAGTTGCACTCACTGCGTTTTGGTAAATGTTCCTTGGCAATAATACCATGTGTTCATCACAGGATTTTTGGATTGCATTCATAGTGATTTCATTTTTTGTTTTAAAAGCACACTCAGGCCAAGACACTGAGAAGCTGCAGAAAGCAGGGCAGGAAGAGTCAGTGTACTTTAAAGAAAAAAATATTTTCAAATAAACAGGCTGAATTGGTTGTAAATAAGCTACACATTTGGCTTGAAAAAGGAATTACTTCTTTGCCTTATTTAGAATTGTTGAGAATGCTGCCTATGCAGCAGTCTCCATGTGGTGCTGCAGTGTTGAAGAGCTCTTGAAGGCATGTATGTTGGAGCTAGTTTATATGGGATATTTGAATGCACACTGCAGATGTTCTATCTGCATTTGCAAAAGCAATTTATTTGTCTTGTGATGATGAGTAACTTCTATAAAGATAATTAGCTTTTCCCCCCACTTTTCTCAATCTTTCCTCTCTCTTTAGCTAAGTAGATTAATGCCTTGCAGATGGCAATAGGTAGCCCCTCTGTCACGATAACCAAACACTGTGTATGGTTTTCAGGACTGTTGAAGATCTGAAAAACAATGAAAGTCAATGGAAGGATTCTCCTCTGGCTACCAGACACAGAGAGATGCTAAAACGTTGCAAGACGCAGCTTAAGGTTTGTGAGTGGTTTGAGTTGAAACTAAATATCTTTGTTAAGCTGGCTGTGTTTAGTTTTTTTCTGAATGTTTCAGTGCAGCTTTCTATTGAAGTTTCTTGAAATGGATACTTTTGAATCTGTGCACTAAGGGAGCTTGTTAAAGTGCATTGTGACTGCATTCATTTAGTGTGTGATCCTACATAACATTAATTGTGACTTAAAACTCCAAATAATACCAAGATTAATTCAGTCCTTATTCCTGAGAAATAAGGCAACAGTATAATATTGTGATTTGTTTAGGGGTAGGGTAGCTGTGTGCACAATCCATGCATGGTGATAGAACTCTAGGCCTCTGTACACTTGCCATAATGCACAAATACTTTGGTTAGATAGGATAAGATTGGCCATCTTATTATGTTGTCCTGCCTTGGATTAATTTTTGTTTGCGCCTTCTGCAGAAACTGGTGAGGTGCAAGGCTTGTGCAGATGCTGGTTTGCTGGATGAGAACTTTCTCAGGAGATGTCTGAATTTCTATGGCATGGTGATCCAGCTGATGCTTCGCATCCTCGACCCCGCCTATCCCAAGTGAGCATTGGGGTTGTCTGTGTAAATCGTATCAAAGATATGGTAGATTATTTACTGAATTATCTACTTGAATTCAGCAGTTCTATTTTATGATGTTTAGTCTTTATGTTCTTATGTAAACGTTCCTTTGGTTGTTTCTGTCAGTGACATACACTCATATTGAATGTCTTATTTGTAGTTTAAGGTTTAACTGGAGGATGTGGGGTGTTGGGGAAGCAACCCACAGATGTGTTTAGTGGATCTGAAGCATTGGCACCGACCTTCTAAAAAATCTGTCACATCTTTTATAATGTCTTTTTATAGGTGAACTCCATAGGAGAGCTCATATTGCTTTGTGCTTAGCCCAGGAGTTTCACTGTCCTTTCTGTTGTATCTTTTACTCTGCAGCATAAAACTGCCTTTAACGCTTGAAGTTCCGAAGGTATTTGCAGCATTGCCAGAGTTTTACGTGGAAGATGTTGCTGAATTTTTATTTTTTATTGTACAGTGAGTAAAAGTTATTTCTAAAGAAAGTCTGTTCTACCCTTTACCCTGCCACAGGGAGTGTCCACATGAATAACTTAGGGTGTGAATGTAGTTTGCTAGCTATTTTGTAGTTGTCATGCTATTTAATAACTTGTAAGATTATGGTGGTGGCAGGAATTATTGCAGATATAATGCCTAGCTGACCTCCTCTTAACCTAACTTATTCCATGATATTGATCTGCTTTCTCAGGTAAGCAAGCTCAGACGTTTTCTCTTTCGGTTTTGCCCTGAAGGATTTTCTTAATGATTTGGATCTTCAGACCATTTAATTTTATGACAGGGTTAATTATCACTAGATTATTATTTAAAAAAAAGAAAAAAAAAAAAAAAAAAGGCTTAACTAGTACAAAACTGCCTCTATTACAGGGATTAAATGCATTTGTTTAATTGTAGCTGTTCAGACAGGCATGGGTACTATTTGAATGTAATCCTGGAGTTCTGAAGCTGATTACTTTCTTCCTGATAACGTGCCTTAAAATTCAGACTGTACTGTGGTGTGTGAGGAGGAGAGGAGTGGTTGCTTTTGCTTTCCTGAGGTGCTGCTGTAGCAGTACTCCATAGCAAATTTGCTATTATGTGCAGCAGATGATTTGGTCACGTTTCAGAAGAGAATGTTTGGAACTGGGGCTAAAATCCAGCTGCTAGTGGACAGCTGGCAAGACTTCTTGGAAGGATAATAATGTCGTGTCTATAGAGAAGGGCAGGAAGATATGATAAAAATGACTTAAGCTTTTCCTGTTGTTAATGAGATAACTGAAAGTGTATGGTACACATTGTTTGGAATACGGGGCTGGGTTTTTTCATTTTGTTTTCCTTGTCTCTAATTTTTCAGATATGCTCCTCAGGTGCTTTATGAGCCCTGTACTCAGGACATAGTGATGTTCCTTGTTGTGATGCTGTGCAACCAGAACTACATCCGAAATCCTTATTTAGTAGCCAAGCTGGTGGAGGTGATGTTCATGACCAATCCAGCTGTTCAGCCCCGAACACAGAAGTTCTTTGAAATGATTGAGAATCATCCTCTCTCCACTAAATTGTTAGTTCCCTCCTTAATGAAATTTTACACAGGTAAGCAATTCACTGATGTGACTGTACAGTAAGTATTGTAAGGCAAAAAGCAGTGTTAGGTGTTGAGACCTCTTAAGCAAACAAAAAATCAAAGTCAAGATAGCCCTTGGATCTTGGACAGGCATAGTTTAGTTGCTCAGCAGTCAGGAGTCCTTCTACAGGCTGCTGTGCATTGACAACTTTAGCACTGTGTCTTGATGTGGTTACAGCTTGTGTGGAATTTAGATTCCAAACTGGAAAGCTGCTTTGTTTTCTAAGGGAGTATTGGGATTTACAACTGATTTTGCAAATCCTGTGGATTTGTATGCTTTGCATTGCTAGAAAGAACTGCTTTTGCTGCAACATTTCCAGAGTTTATTATTACTTAGATTTTGAAGCATGGAACAGAATGGAGTTGAATACAACAGCAGGTGTGTTTCCTGACTCTTTTCTTCAGAATTCAGTTTGGTTCTTCATTGGGAAGTGGACAGTGATCCTGTAGGTAGATGTTAAGGTGGAAGTTTCTGAACAGGAATTAAATGTTCTCTCTTAAAGCTTGGTGTTTGAAGGTCATCACATTGGAAGAGATGTAGTGTGTTGCACGATAGTCATTGTGGGAGGCTTATATTCAGTTCTAGGATCTTGTGTTCTAGTGCCAGTTTTCTTTTTCAGATGTTGAGCATACTGGAGCAACTAGTGAATTCTATGACAAGTTTACGATCCGCTACCACATCAGCACCATTTTCAAAAGCCTTTGGCAGAATATAGCTCACCATGGTACATTCATGGAAGAGTTCAAGTGAGTAAGAAATCGTGTGTGGTGCTGCTTACTGTCATGAGAACTGCTGAGGAGGCCATTGCCATTGGGAATGGGTGATGCCACTTGCCATTGTGTTTTAAATGACAGCGCTTCCACTAGAACTGGTGTTTCTAAATGCTGAGCTCTGGACACCACGATCAACTTGGCTTGGGGAATGGGGTCATTGTTCAGAGTATACAGTGCAGCAGGTGTGTTGCTGGGGTTGCAGTCTGCTCTGCACACCCGTCTACCCTGCAGTGATAACTGTGTTTCAATGTTTTCAGCTCTGGGAAGCAGTTTGTTCGCTACATCAACATGCTGATAAATGACACAACTTTCTTGCTGGATGAGAGTCTGGAATCCCTAAAACGTATCCATGAAGTGCAAGAGGAGATGAAGAATAAAGAACAATGGGACCTGCTGCCCAGGGTGAACAGAGCTGTTTTTCAAAGTGCCCTTTACTTCTTTTTAATTTTTTAATACAAGACCATTGTTTTTTTGTTTTTTATAAATAAGAGGCAGCATCAAAGAGCTGCTTGTGAGAAGCAGTTCAGAATGCTTTTTCTTGCTGCCAGTATGGCTGTGGTCACTCTGGATGACATTCTGCAAAAAAACCAAAACAAAAAAAAATCCTTCTGCATAGTTTTATTGTGGTTAGCAAACAGTACTATGTGAAATGCAAATAGTAAAAAGTTTTAAATTGATGTGCACTTAAAAACCTACGTGGAGAAGTTAGGACTTAAATGTTTTTGAAGGAGGTTTTGGAATTTGCTCGCAGGTTGAATTGACTACAAGAAAATGATGCTTTTATTTTTTAATGCATTGATCCTGTGTAGCTTTGCCACAGACTATTGAAGTACTGCAGCTCAGATTTTAGCCTGATTAAACAATAATCGCGTGTGTTGACTCACTGATGTCAGGTATTTCTATTTTAAGGTTATTGATTTAAAAGAAAATGTAAAGATCTTGTTTGTTAAATTTATTCTGGTTTGTTCTTGTGAAGCCTTTGTTCCTGTCGGTGCCAGCTAGGGAGGTAAAGCCATTACTGTAGAGACAAAATGAGCTGGTACATAATCTACAGATTGTTCCAGTGTGATGTGTTTACTTACGGTGGTGCACAAACTGGGAAAAGCCTTTCTTGGCTCAGAATTCAAGCTCTCTTCATGTATTGGCACTTGGATGGAAGGGAAACGTAACCCGGTTTTGTAATTGCAAGGAGTGGTTCTGGGATGTAAGCAGACTTACAAAACTTGGACTTCTTGTCATAGCACTGATACTCATCTTTAGTGTTGCAGAATTCTGAAGAGTTAGTGCAGCCTTTTCTCTAGTAATAGGTAAAAAAAAAAAGTAAGCTGTGTCTCAAGTTAAAAATGTATCACGTTGATTTGAATTGCAGTGTGTTCTTCTGCCTGCATAGATCGTGTTAGCAATGTGGCTATTAAGATTTTGGTTCTCGATTGGTGATGAGGAAGGAAATTCTGTGAACTTCACCTTGTAACCACTGAATATTTATTTTCTAGGATCAGCAGCAGGCTCGGCAGTCGCAGCTGGCTCAGGATGAGCGTGTCTCTCGTTCATATCTTGCCCTGGCCACAGAAACTGTTGATATGTTCCATATCCTTACCAAGCAGGTTCAAAAGCCTTTTCTCAGACCTGTAAGTCCTACTCAGATTTAACTTAGTACCTACTTTCTCTAACAGCTCTTCTCTTGGGTAATGTCTTGGAAATGTTTTGTGGCCCTTTGTCTCCCTTCTCTTCTTTCTCCAACTCCAACCCTATTGAAATCTATTTGCTCTTGAAGTTAGTTGTTACTTGAGTCACTGAGGTGGTGTGATCCTTCTAGACAAGAGCTGTTTGCATTACTTGTATGCTTTTATGGAGACTGTGCCTAAAGAAAAGACACTTTGTGCAAACCTACAAAATGATAATTATATTGGTTAATAATTCCTGATCTGGCTGTATACAAATCTGGTGATAATCTGTGTTATTACTGCCTTTGTGCTATGGTCTGTTTTACTTTGCTCTCGTAGGAACTTGGACCACGATTGGCTGCTATGTTGAACTTTAACTTGCAGCAACTCTGCGGCCCGAAGTGCCGTGACCTAAAAGTTGAAAACCCTGAGAAATATGGGTTTGAACCAAAGAAGCTGTTGGACCAGCTGACTGATATTTATCTACAGCTAGATTGTGCTCGTTTTGCTAAAGCAATTGCTGATGATCAGGTGAGCTCCAAAAAGATAAGGGGCTTTGGGTGACAGCATTGTGCCCAAACAGGGCAGAATACTCTAGAAGAGTTTCATTTTACTTGCATGCTGCTACCCGGTTTCCATCGTATGTGTTGGCAATTTATTTTCTTTGCAAATCATCTCTGTATTCTCTCTGCCCTTGGTATATTTTGGTATATTTTCAAGTGGTTTTGAAAAGGAATGGAGCTACAAGCTTCCATAGCACTGCACAGAGGAAAATTCCTGAGTATTAGTTGCTTATAAGCTGCAGCCCCATTGTAAAGCAGCAGAAGTACCCAGCCTTGACTTTGCAAGCGGGGAAACTGAAGTGAATGTGTTCTGACTGCCCCTTCTGCTTCCTCACTAAGGACACACACAAAGGTAGAGCTGATGCTGAGAGCAAAAGCCCTTTTTTAACAATCCAAAATTCATTCATAGACTAAATTTCCAAATCATATACCCACTTTTTATGAAGGGCCACTTAATTATTCAAGTGGGAGGAGTGACTGTTTGGAAATTTTGAGGAAAAATCCAACTGATTAACTGCTACTGCCATTTAAAGTTTAGAAAACAGATAGAAAACTGCTTGATCGTGGTAGCATCTCTCAAAAGTATTTTGATGAGTCTCCCGTTGCAAATCTCAGCATGTGTAATCAGGAATCTGAAATCATTGACGAAGCCTGACTTGTTGCCAGAGTTCTGTTCTCTGTGAGCTAGTGAAGAGTTGGAGTGGGCACCGTGTGTCCTAAGTAGAGAATGGTGTTTCTTGGAGTCAGGTAGCATAATTTCCTTTCCCAAAGAAAGCAGAAACCTGTGAGTTCCACTGCATTACATTTTATCATCAAACTCAGCCTTGCACTTCAGTGTGAATAACAATTTTTATTAAAAGAACATTGTCTAGACTATTAAAAGGCAATCAGAACATGAACTTGTGAAGTTAAAAGCAAGTGGTGCTGTAGAACATAAGCAGCTTCCTATTTTATTTTTTTGCCTATTTTATTTTTTTAGTTATTTAGTGAGATGAAAGCAATGTTTCAGTCGAATCCACAGGATGTGCAGTTGTTTCTCTGTGTTTTACTACATAGCTGTGAGGCTGTGAGCAGCAGGCAGTTCCTGCAGAGTGCTGCGTGCTGCACCAGTTGGAAAGCAAGTGTTTGGTGCTTGAAAGAGTCGTCTTACTAGTTTGGCAGCAGGGTTGTTTTTCATGTTAGGAGGAGCTGGTGCTACTTTTTTTTTTTAAATATTGCATTGTGCATTATCAGAGAACTTGAGAGATCATCAGTATGTAACAAACTGCATGGTATCAGTTAGCATATTTGTTGTAAGATGTATTTCACTATTCAATTATACCATGGATGGGCTGTGTAATCACATTTTTAGCTGTTGTTTTCAAGCTGTTTTGAGTTGAGGCTTCATTTTTTTTCCAAGTATGTGAATGTAAATCAAGGGATACAGAGCCATGCCTTTACCAGTATGTGTCAGTTGAGTTGTTTCCTACCATGTGGGAGAGAATACCAACCACAACAAAAGACTTAAATGCACTGCTTCTGCTCTGTGTGGCAGACAACTCCAGGGTCTGAATTTGTTTCTATTTGAGAATAATAAACTCTGCAGCTTTCAGGGGAGAGATGCATATAAAATATGAACCTTGAATATTCAACCCTGAAAGCTGTTGCATCAGTCTTTTTTTTGACTTTGGAATTCTCTTAACAGCCAGGATGAAGTGGGATGTTAATGATCCTGAAGATCCCCAAGAGGTGCTGAGAGGCTGATGGAAAGAGCAGCTCTTTTGCTGCCTTCATCTACGATGGTTGGAGAATTAGGGTTTAAAAAAAGCTGTATGCAATATTTGTGACCAAGACTGGTGAGGTCAAGAATATGGATAGTTGTTACAAGACAGATATTTAATCTAAGGAACAGTGCTAATAATTACAGTCAGCCTCTCTGAATGCCTGAACCATTCTGATTAGTTGGTATTGTCTTCTAATGTGTTTTCTTTCTACCAAACAGTTCTACAGTAGTAATGACCAGTACAAAAGCATAAGTGTAACCCAAAGCTGATATTTTTGTGCTAGATGAAGTGTTCTGTACATTATGATTTTCTGTCTCACATAATTTGAGGTTTTATTGATCCCTTCTTGAGTTTTTAAAAAGCATTAAAAGAAAGGTCTGTAGAATTTCTGCGGCATATTAGGATACTGCAGTTCAGCAAAGTTTTATGCTTTGCTTGTAGAGGTCCTACAGCAAAGAGCTCTTTGAGGAGGTCATATCAAAGATGAGAAAGGCTGGAATCAAATCAACCATAGCAATAGAAAAATTCAAACTTCTGGCAGAGAAAGTGGAGGAGATTGTTGCCAAGAATGCCCGTGCAGAAATTGATTACAGCGATGCTCCGGATGAATTCAGAGGCAAGTTGATTTCTCTAAATACTGAATTGTTAGGTCAACACAGATTTGTTTTGTTACTTTGTTTTAAGTATGATTATGTATCAGTAGAGACTGCGTTTATAGAGGCTTACATCCTTCTCCATTTCAATTAAATTAGCCAACTAAGAGAGACAAAAGGAGGGTTTTTTTGTTTGTTTCCCTGGAACTGCGTTGTCCAATCCAAGCCTTGTCTTCACTGCATGTGATTTGAAACAGTAAGGAAAAAACAATCTGAAATATGGTGAAAGTGGCTAACTCTTAACCTTCATGCTGTTTTTTCCTACCTGTACTGGGGCTAAATCCACTGCTCATTTTATCTTGCTGCTGCTTTTACCTATTTTCTGTAACTTCAGCAGTATAGCTGATTGGAGGCGGAGTATCAGTTCTGTGCGGTAGGTCTCTGTTCAGGTGAAGCTTTCTGTTGTTTTCAGTGTGATGGTTGTGTCCTCAGATCCGCTCATGGACACTCTGATGACTGATCCCGTGAGGTTGCCATCTGGAACCATTATGGACAGGTCAATCATCCTGAGGCATCTGCTGAATTCTTCCACTGATCCCTTCAATCGTCAGACGCTGACAGAAAATATGCTGGAACCAGGTATCCTTGCTTCTAAGGTGGTGATGGACCTGTTGATGGGGGGAAGCAACACGTGTGCATTTTCTGCTCCATATAATATCAGAAGAAAGCATCGAGGCCTCCTAAGAACTATCAGTTCTTGAACTTCAGCTTGCATGGAATACTTAATTCCTTATTTCTCCTTTTTCTGAAAATAAAATTGAACCACCCTTGAGTTCATAACTACTGGGCTAATGGATATTGTTATGTTAGGTAAATGGGTAATTCATTTACTTAAAGCTGTGCAGAAAATCCATTGATAGAAGAAAATAGCAGTAGATATTCCTGATTGGGTTTCTAGAAAAAGACTTGCTATTAGTCATAAGAAGCAGCATTACTAAATAATTGAACTACCAAGTTAATTATTTTTTTTTCCTCTTCTTTACCTTATTAGTGCCAGAACTCAAAGAGCAAATCCAAGCCTGGATGAGAGACAAGCAGAATGCTGACCATTAAGAGTTCCCTTGCAGTGCACGCCAACACCAGTGGGAAGAGCAGGGCGTGGGCTGTGGGCTGACACTGGGGCAGTTACACTTGGAAAGCTGCTGATGGGATTAGCACGCCCACTGGCATAACTTGCTGTAGCGACCAGAAGCATGTGGACAAGAAGAAAAGCAGCTTAAATCTTGTACATATATTTAAGTGATAACGATGGTCAATAACACGGAGGACAAATTAGGAAGTTGCTTATGTTACAAAACTGTCCTTCAGTATGTCACGTTTTGGAGTTTTTACAGCTGAATTATTTTAGCAATGATGAATGGATCAGGGCAGCATCCTTTCAACCTTATTTTTTACAGCCGGATATCCGTTAATTTGATTGTGGTTAGAACCTTGGACATTTTGCTGCTAAAATAACTTTTTCCTCTTTCCCTCCCTTCTTCCAACCATCAGACCTGCACTGCTGTCTTTTTTTTTTTTTTTTTTTTTTAATGCAAAAAAAAATCCCTGTGAAGAAACAAAATCATTCCCCTGCCCTCAAAAGAATATACTCTGTGCGATAACTGTGCCTGCAACAAAGTGTTAATCTTGGGATCGTATTTTTATATTATGCATATTCACATATTTGTTTTTTTAATTGGTGTTAGAAGACATGAGGATGATTTGCAAAAGGCAAGGATTTGACATGTGAATTTTAAGTTCTGTTATCTGAGATGTCCCGCTGTGCTGATCAAGATGCTCTGGTATTTTTGAAAGGCCTTGATACTGAGATACATTACAAGAGCTGCCAAGAATTAGATGCTTGAGAATACGAGGATTTCAGTGACTTTTTAAAGAAAGAAAATCCATTCTTTTATTGCTGCAGATATAATATATGCTAAATGACAGTTCTGAGCCGTTAGAGCTTGTCTGCAGAGAGCAGATCCTTTTATTCTGAGGCTGCATTTTTGGGGGCAGGGGTCATTTTTTATGTTGCTTACCAGTTTGTATCCGTGGCTTGGCCTTACCAAAGCAAAAAGGGTGCAGGAAATGTAGAATTACATTTTTCTTTCTTTCTTCCTTTCTTTCTTTTTTTTAAGAAAAGAGATTAAAAACATTCACAACCATTTTTGTATTACTGCCCCCTGCTTCTGATACTTGAATTTCCTTTTTAAAAAGGATTTGAAACCACAGTGTTTTAAAATTAAGTCTGTAAAAAAAAGGTTGTTTTTCTTTTATTTGTTTTTCGCTGTGTCCTCTATTCAGTTCCTGACTCTTGAACTACAATAAATGATGATACACACTCGCAGAAAGCGTTTCCTTTGTCCATCATTCCTTTGAGTCAGTGAGAGCAGCAAAATACAGATGTCTGTTATTGATTGTGAGTTGGGAGCTGCTGATAACAAACATCTCAATATGGAAAAATGAACGCAGCTGTCAGCAGTACCTCAAATTAATGACTTTTCCTAATAGACTGAATCCTGGTGCCAAGGCCTCAGGGGAAGTTTTGGTTAGGTTGTGTATATGCCGTGCTGTATGGAATTTTAAGTTAAATTATTATTATTTTTTTCCCAAGGAGGCGGGGAGCATTCCATCTGCATGCCCTGTTGGAACAGAGAAATGTGTTTTATGCTTATTCTGGTTCCCTAATACAGATCCACAAATTCACAACTTTTTCCTCCAAAAGTCACAGCACAAAGCCAGCTATGCTGTCATTTTCCAGCTGTTTCTCAGCACCCAAATGCATCAAGGTTTATAATGTAGTAGGATGGTATGTAGCAAGCTATACCTTTTCACGAGGCTTTTTTTCAATCTTTTTAAATGAAGAAGTAATAATAATAATTATTATTATTTTTGCATGAAAAACTCATGAATGTGCAGTAAGAGATCAGCTCTGTGGGTGAACGTGAAGTTTTTTGGTGTTCTAAACTGAAGTGTATCAAACGCTCCGTTGCTCCAGATAAAAGATACAAGATAAAACAAGAACAAGATAAAAATTCTTGTTTGCAGAAATTCGGGATGTTTCCCTTAACCTTCTACACGGGGAAGAAACAGAAGCATTCGCACATGGCGGAGGTTGGAGGCATTGCTGGGATGAGTTTGGCGCTGGCAGCGGTACAGTGCAGAGCAATTGATTCTTCATCACAATTTACACTGAGGAAATGGCAACGTTTACATCTGAGTCAGCTGTTTGCCTCTGGCAGCGAGGGCGGACCGAGGCTCCTAATAGCAGGATGTGAGAATATTACTTAATTTAATCGCTTGCGTTAGAGAAGAGCGATATACGCTGAATGTCTCAGAAAATGTTATAATGGTGGAAATGGGAAACCCCGCCCCGTGCTGGCGGGCCGCCCCGAGGCGGGCACTGCCTCAGCGGCGGGGGCGCGCACAGCGGGCGGGGTGGGGACGCGCCCTCACGGCGCTCTTTGCGGATTAAAAGAGGGCGGAGGCGGATTCCGCCCCGAGCTGCGATTGGTGCTGCGGCCGAGGAGCCGATCCCGTTCGCCCCGAGGATCGCGGAGGGATTGACTCGGGAGGCGAAGCCTTTCATTGAGGATGGGTATTCCTGAGCTGCGATTGGCTCGCGGCAGTGTCAAGCTGATGATTGGCGACTAGAGGGGCGGGCAGGCACTAGTCTCGCGCGTGGCGATTGGTCAACAACGGGGCAGCGGGGGCAGCAGAGAGCGGCTATTGGCTGGGAGGACGTTTCACCCACCCCTCGGAGGCGGGGCCGCATGCTGAGAGCCGTGATTCTGTCAGTGTGGGAGCGGCGCGGTCGGGAGCGGACCGCTGTGCCGCTTCTCCCCTCCGCGGCCTTTCTCTCCTCCCTCCCCCTGTCCCCTCCCTCTCTCCCTTCTTCTCCTTTCCCGCTGTCTGCTCGTTCTCTCCCTGCGACGGGCGGGCCTCACGGCGGAGGCGGCGAATTGTGATGGGGGAGGCCGCTTTCTTCCCTTTCCCCCGCCCCGCTCTGCTCTCCTTCTCCGACCCCAGCCGCTGACGGCGCCGGCGGCCCCGCACCGCCCGCGGCCCTCGGACCCCCGCGGCGGCCGTCCCCAGGTGAGGGGCGCTCGGCGCCGAGGGAGTGTGGCACAGCGGTTGCGGGGGGGGAACGGAGGGAGGCGAAGAGCTCCGCCGGGAGTCGTAATGCGGAGCGGAGGCCGCTTGTTTACGCGCTGCCCGGCGGGGGGAGCGGGGGCCGCGGGTGGGCTGCGGCTCGGGGAGCGGGGCGGGCGCGGGGCCCGGAGCCGTCGGGGTAGCGCCGCAAGGCCCCGCCTCGCTGGTGTCTGTGCGGGCGTTCCGTCCCGGCCGCGTTTCCGTCCCCGGCGGTGCGGCCTTTTCCACGCCCGGCGTTGCGGGTGTCACAGATGTTCGCCGTCCTTCGGGCTCGTCGTCGCTACTCGGGATGCGGGCGCGGCCCTTGTGCCGGCTGCGGGGTGTGCGGAGCCGGAGGGTGACGGGGGGATGGATGGATAGATGGATAGATGGATGGATGGATGGCGCTTCCAGGGCGCCCGCCTTGTGTCTGAGCAGCGCCAGGTAGTGGCTCTGCCCCTGGCTGCAGCGCGGCGCGGTTCGAGGCAGCCATGTTGGGCTGGGGAGCTGCCGGCGCTCAGAGCCCGGGCGGGGAGCCGGGACTGGCATCGTGGGCAGAACGGGGGGTGAAACGTAGAGCGGCGTTCAGTGCGTGCTGATGGCGGCTTTCTGTCTGCTCTCTGAATCGCGGAATCAGGCGCTGAAAGACGTCTGTGCCATTTATTTATTTGTTTTTAAAGAGCATTCTTTTCATTTCCATCTCCTCTTCAACTGTTTTTTGTTATTATACGGCCCAGTATGTTGGCGTGTTGGTGAATACCCCACATGTTTATACCATCTGACTCTGCGCCTCTTCTATCCGGCGTTGCTGCTCTGTAGCGAAGTCCCAGGGCAGCGATTTGTGGTGTGTGAGTTCAGCTGATATGTCAGACCATCAGCACTACCCGATCCTCACAGGGGGACCTAAATTTGGATCCCCCGCCGCCCCCCTGTTGGTAACCCCTGCTGCTCTGAACAGCTGTTTTGCTCACTTTCCACACACTAATCTCTGGGCCCGTTCCTTGCCTTTCTTTAGAGCTGCTGTGTGGTTAAGTTACAAGTAGGAAACAATTTTTCTGTTTAAAAGTTGGCACATTCTCTGGTGGGCATCTCATATTGTTTCTTGCCCAGATAGGACTCAGTGGTTGACTGTTGAATAAAAGCAGTACTTCTCTTGTGTGCGTGAACCTTGTTTTTGTAACAGCTTTGGATTGGTTACAAACATGCTTGATGATGTAAATAAAATTTTGACCCTTTTAGCTCCTGTTTTGCTTGTAACAATCTCAGAAAAAAACAATACAGTCTGAATTGATTCAGAACTTCAGAATGCATCCAAGGCTCCAGGTTCCAATGAGGTTCCAGTGTTTATTTATGCATTTGGGTGGAGGCCCAAATGTAGTTGCAGGTGCTTTGAGATTATAAGTGGTGATTGACCAATGTGGTTGTGTTTGGCAGAGTGAATAGCAGAAAACAGACAAGGGATCCAGGTGATTTGTTTAATGATACGTTTTAACAATGAAACCTTGGTGTGTGACTTGTAGGACTTGGTGGGTGGTGGATATCATTTAGTAATAGTCTGGTGTAAAATTAATATGCAGGCTTTGCTTTTGTGCTGACAGAGCTCACCAGATGCGTGGGTGCTGCCAGTGGGGTATTGCATCAAGCACTCGTACAGCTCCTTTCTCAATCCTCAGTTGGATTCATACAGAGCAAACACTGAAAGCTACACAACTGGTAGATCCTTTTCAAGATGCAGAATGATTCATTCCGCCCCGAACAGCAGCCTTAGAAGCCTGGAAGGAACGTATGCAAGACAGCTTCATTTTCTTAAGGTTGTTCTTCTAAATCTGTCCCACGGGCTGTGTTACACATCTTCACTTACTGCTGAAGTTGTGTCTCCTCTTACTGCTCCTAGGCAGTGTTCTGTAGTACTCAGAGGTACTTTGGGAAACACGAACCTTGAAAAACCAGTTGCAGTTTATTTCTAGCTGTACAACGTGGTCTTGTTTTGCCTTGTGTCATTCTGTGTGGTGAAGGGCTTTATAAAACGTTATGACTAGTCAGTACATTTTAAAAGAAAAAAAAAATAGGTTTATGGGAAGACTGGAAAAATACGTGGTCTTGGGGCTGGTTGTCCTATAATTGAAACTAAACCTTGCCTAGTGAGGTGTTCTTGTGAGCATCAGAAGTCCATGGGCATCTGCAGGTAGGCATTTTGCTCCAGCTGTGAGAAGGGGCAGAATTGAGCGAGACAGAAGTGAATGTGGTGTCATTTTAGAGGAGCATAAAAGAGAGAGTTGATACCTTCGGAAGTCTCCCATTGGTTTTGGTGTTTTAGTGCATTGGTTTTGTGCTCTGCACTTCTTTACAGCTGCTAGGAACAAGGCTGCCATTTAGCCGGTGCTTGTGCAGCTGCTGGTGATGTCCTTGTGTTCTCTTGTTGTGAATGTGGTGTTTACTCATGGAATTAGTTCCCCATATTTTCGGTGTGCGGTTTGTTGGGAGCGCTGATTTTTGTGGGTTGAAGTGACACCACAGGCAGGTTGCTTAAGGCGCTCTGAGAGGATGTTTGGCTTCCACAGCCAGCGTGTTGTTGTCCAGCTGCTCTTTGACAGGAGCGGGGGTGATAGCACTTGGGGGAAGCGCTGCTGGTGGTGAGGCTGTTCCTGCTGGTGACCTGTGCTGCTCTGGAGCTGCATTGCCGTGCTAAAGAATCCTGTTCTGATGCCGTCCCTGACTGTCCTGTGACTGCTTCTGGTAGTCTGAAGGGTTAAAAAACAATAGAAGGGAGAAGCTTTTAATTCAGTATTGTGTAGATCTCACCTAATGTATTAAGCTCCTTTTCTGTCGTTTGTTGGGTATTTTTGAAGAGATGGTAGAAGAGGAGAAATCCAAGATGGCTATTGTGCAAGACAAAGGATTTGCACAGCAAACCTCCAGGTCAGTCAGCTGCTTATCATGCAGCAGGATGCGTTCCTGGAGCTGCAGTTTCTCTCTGCTGCCAGGCACTTTGGAAAGCAGTTCTGGCAGTTACTGCTGTTGGAGGTAACTAGCATTACATGGCCTTGTATTACCAGGAGCCAGGAGCTTTGTTTTCCATAATGTGTTCTGCTGCGTGTAACAATAAAGTGCCCGACTGCATCTTTTAATTTTGCTTACTCCAACAGTAGATTTTTTATTTATTTTTTTACTTGTCCCTTGATTGCTATTTGACAATGGCAGTTAGTGTGAGGTGAGAGCTCTGCTCGCTCCTTGTCTCTTTGCAGGGCCTCCCCATGGCACCGTGTTGCTCTCATGGCTCCCTTGGCTGGTTGTCATGGGTGAGAGCTGCATGGTGTCCTGCAGGGTGGTTATAGGATAGAATTAAATAGCAGATACAGTTATGCCTTCCACTAAGATATTTTTAGAGGCTATCTTATTTGCAACCTTAGTTCTTTCTTTTGCTGAGCTCTTAAATCAATGATGTCTCCAAGGTGTCTCTGATGGTTACAGCTCCTCTGAAGCCCCACTTCCCACTTCTGCTTTAACCAAATGTATCTCACAGACCAGGCATTTATCAGGAACACTTTCTGTTGTGTTTGGTTGTAAATTTCTCTTCAAGAAGGAGCTGCTTGCAGCTCTCAGTCCAGCAGATCTGAGCTGTGGTTCTGAGGTGCACGCAACTTCTTGAAAAGAGGATGATTCTTCCATTCCATCGTGTTTTCCAGCTTCAGTCCAGCTTTTCCTGTGTGTGCTGGTTATCCGTAGAGATAGAAGCAGTGCAGTAAGAGGTGTTTTGTGGAAGGGTAACATAAACAACTTTGGATGTGGGACTTCTCAGTATGAAGGGAAAATCCTTAAGTTTCATAACTGCTGCTATAAGAGCACATTGTGTTGTTTCCACATCTCTTCATTATTGCCCTTACTTCCATTTATTGGCCCTTGTCATGGTTTTCCTGTCGATATTGATAGGTGGGAGAAAGGAAGAGAGAACCACCCACCTACCCACGATGGGTGGCTTTTCCAAATCTGAGCCTTGAGAAATCAGCCACCAGTTTTCTGTTGTCCCGTGCTGTAGCACAGCCTATGGACATTCTGCAGCCTCTTCTATTTCTGTAGCCTGGTGAAGAAAACCCCTGAACTTCGAGTTGGACACAGTGCTGTGAACTTGGCGTTAACAGAGACTGCATTTGATAGGATTCTTGAGTTGTGTTTTGGATGCAGAGCATTGCGTTGGCCATGTGTGGCAGTGCTCCTGTGCTCTAGCAGCAATTCTCAGGGTCAGTTGGGTAATGCCACCGGGCTGTATCCAGATTAGTCTGTCCCTTAGCTCTCCTGAGGGCACAGGTACTTAGATGGGATGGAATTAGGAAGGGAGAGCATCATTTCCACTTGGGAGATAATCAGAAGGTGATAATGAAAGTGTAAACTTGAGACACACACACACACACACACACACACACTTAGTAATACTTAATCTCTGTGAAACACCCACAAAATCTCTTTTAAACTTTGCAAATCATGCAATTCATTCCCATTACCTCTTTGCTGTAGTCTGTTTAAGTTTGTAGTGCAACTTCTTCATCTCTTGCTAATGCAGAGCTGTAATAACTGGCTGTCTGCCTTGGAGCTACTCATTGTACCACTTTGCTGTGTCACTGAAATTCTGTTGGCTTGTTCCTGTGGGTTTTCCAAGCCTTGTATTCTGCTGAGAGACCTCTGGTACCTGCTGGAATAAGGAATGCTTTCTTCGCTGCTTCTGCTTGCTGGAGTAATTTAATTTCCATCTCCACCATGTGATGGCGTTACTGAAGTAATGCAGTTTTATTAAGATCTTGTCCTGTGTGAAGATGTCATCGCTTAAATTGAGCATTTACCTACCAGCTGGAGAACTGCAGAGCTGAAAAGCTTCTGCTTTTGATCTGTGTATGCTTTGTGATCTTGTAGTGTTGTGATTACATGACATGGATGTTTCTTTGCGTGGAGTACAGCAAGCCATGAAGCAAGCTTTCAGGTTTTCAAGGCCTTGAATGCTGACTAGTGCAGAGTAGGGTACTGTCTGTGTTCACTGGGGTTTGAGGTAGGGATGGCTCTGTGAGTAGCACCAGATTCACCTGATCCTTTGATCCTTTCTTCAGCAGTGGCTGTGGCAGATCTTTATCTATATGGGTAAACCCATTGTATCATCATGCCTTCTCAATGTAGCCTTCCAGGTTCCAGGCTGTGGCAGGGATACTTTCCTAGCCACAGTGGTGGCTTTGTTTTTTAGACCTTGATGGCTTCTTTTTGAAATCTATCTTATTGGTTCTTGAGCCTTAAACTTCAATACTTACAGCATCATGTGGCATTATGTCAGACTTCTTAATGGTAGACTACATGCAAAACTTTCTTCTAGTGGGAGGGGTTGTTTGGGTGCAATGCAATTGAACCAAGCACTATTATTTCTACATTGCAGAACTGTATCAGATGGATGTGCCTTGAGGTTGGGGTTGTGGATGTGATGAATAGTTTGCTCCCTACTGAAGTGCTTCATCACTGAGATGTGGCAGGTAGCATTTGGACAAGTGCTTTGATAGTAAATGAAGATGAACTCAGTGGTGAATGTTTGTGGGAGACAGAGATAGTAATATTTACCTGAAGGCAGTAATTTTTGATTCCTCTTCATCTCTATGGAATAGCCCTTTAATCACTAGATATACAAGTAGTTAATGAGTTCCTTTTTTTTTTTTTTCCTTTGGGAAAAGGAGATTCCCAGGAGTGCAGAGGGTTCTTTAAGGTTGATTGCTGCACCCTTTTGTCTGGGTTGGGGTGGATGAAGAGTCAGCGTGGGACGTCTGTCACACTTGTGTCAGTTTTACTCATACTGCTAATGCTTTGTGGCAGCAAGAGTTGACAGCTAGGGAACGTAGCTGTGTAGTAGATGGCAGCTAGTTCATTCTGAAATCTAAGCAGCTGTATCTTTACTGCTAAAATTATCTTTGTTAGGTTAAGCCTAACACATGTTGCAACCAGATCTTCTATTTGGTATTAGCGCCCCTTTCTGGGAAGAAAACCAAGCAATGAAAACAAATCTGCTTATATGCTTCAAAAGAGCTGCCTTGGATGACAGAAACTTTTGAATAGGGAGACAGCATGCAGGTGCTGTTAAGTGTATTTCCAGTTATGGCTTTGAAGTAGCAGCTTGTTCATGGGAAGGGTGTTTGCAGGGAGGATTTAAAGTCAAGCTATTTTGTACAACCCTTTTTTATCAGCACAGATGCAGGAGTTGTAAATAACCAAATTACTTTTTTTCTTTTCTAGAAAACGCCAGCAAGAAGGTAAACCTGAAGGGTTGTGACCTCCTCCACGTAACAGCTCAGTGTACAACAAGCAGCCAGAATGTCGGGGGCTTCTGTGAAGGTGGCTGTTCGGGTCCGGCCCTTCAACTCGCGAGAAACCAGCAAAGAATCCAAATGTATCATCCAGATGCAAGGCAATTCTACCAGTAAGTTGATTTAAGCACAGAAAGGTCTGTCCGTGTTCTCTCTCTCTGATTAATCCTCCTCTTTTTATCAGGCTAAACTCCTTAGTGTGTACTTTACAGCATCTAGAATTACTGTTCTAGTGAACCTTCAGGTCTTCTGAGACTGTTGCAAATGAAACTATCTCAACATCTAACTAGAAAGCATAAATCATAAGTTTGATGCTGTTGTTCATGGTGTTTGCTTGTGAGGAGTTCTGAATTCTGCAGAAAGATTAGGACATCCAAGTGAAAACCTCTTTGTTTTGTCTATATTGGAATGACAGATGTAGGAGTATGTTACAGGCCACTGTATCATAATTCTTGTGGTTGGTTCCTGCCTGGGTCTGCTGCCTTCCTTCCTGCTCTGCATATTTGGCAATCTGTGCTTGTGTCAAGGAGCATAGTATGAGTGAGAAAACAGAGGAGAAATTCCTGTAAAGTTTTAAGCTTTCCAGTCTAGATGGCAAAATAAAAGACTTAACACTTCTAATCTGTTAGAAATTAAGACTATTAAATTGTTATCCTGGGTCAAATTTGGAGGGTAAGACTCATCTTGGGGTAACTGGACATGGACACCATTGACTGATTAGTTTTTTTTTGTGTGCTTCAGAAGGTCAAGGCAGTTTAGATTCCGTTTTCTGCATTGCCCCATGTAGACTAAGAGCTATACCTATAAACAACTCTTCTTGTAGTATTTTTTACTGTCAAGTAATCAAGTAATGGTTCTTGCCCATAACCTAAGGAATTAGCATTCCAAGAGTAGTGAGTTACTTCACTCTTTGATTACTTGAGTATTTACTCATGCCTTTTAATGAGAAGGAGGCTGCATTCAGGCTTCCTCTCACTTCTTTTTTCTTATCTGAGGCTGTACTCCTGCAGTGACCTCTGGCTGTGGTGTCACTTAAATAATGCGCAGAGATGATTTTCATTGAAAGTGAGGTGTCCTGCAGAAAAGACTGCTTGCTTTTCAGTGCAATAAACTCTTATCTTTAGACCCTGTGCAGAATGTTACCTGACAAAACAATTTCTATTGGATTTTCAAGTTTCCATTAAAAATGAGCAGGGAAAAAAAATAATGTTTAGCAGTCATCTGTTGTAGAAACAGATCCTTGCATCCAAACGTTGCACGCCAACTTTTAGGCCAAAGCAGTGCAGAGGGGAAGAACTGTGGATACCATGAGATGGCATTCATTATGGAAATGCCACCAAGCTCTGAAATGCAGCAGCACTGCTGGGTGCCTCTGCAGTAGGCTTTCATATTGCTGTCATGATGTGACAGCAGTCATTTTACAAGCTTAGGATTGTTGAACTCCAGGAGCCTGTGGAAACTATTTGTGGTACAGTGACAGGGGTGACCACTGAATCTCTGTTCATCTGTCAACTGATAGGACAGAAACACCAGTTCTGTTTCTCAGTGCTGGAACTGCACTGCAGAGGCTCTTGAATGCCCAAGAAACTGCATCAGCTTTCAAAAGGAGGAAAATATTTCATGATTTATGTAGTTGGAAACTTATGTATGGCTTTTGCTGTATTTTGTGTCCTGGAAATGTTTGATCAGTGGCCTTTTATTCGAGTCCTATGGCTGTGATACCAGATGGATGGTAGGACAGATGGTGTCAGGTTGAAGTCATCAGGGCTATTACAGGCTGTGGGAAAGGAACCATCAGTTTCAGCAGTCTGTCAGTCTGCTGTTCTTCCCCACATTGCCCTCTTTGAGGAGAAATACAGCAAACAGCTGTAGACAGTAATTTTCTTCAATGAGTTACATTAGGTGCTATTATAAACTCTTAATAACTGAGCATTTCTGTTTCAACTTATCCATAGTTTGAACTTGAATTAAGTAGCTTTGTGCACTGGTAGAAACGTACAGGAATGTGTGGGCTGTGGCTCAATAGAACTACAAAATAAATGAACTAATGAAATATGCAGAAGTATCCAAAGCTGAACATAACGAATGCAGTCGTGCTCCTGCAAGAAGTGCTTTTGCCCTGAGTAATCAGGGCTTCTGCTTTTCCCTCTGAAGAAGGCAGTGTGTGGAAACTTTGAAACCAGTACCTGGCACGCCCTGCTTGTTTGTTCTGCTGATTTTTCTGACTTCTTTGTTATTCTTTATAGTTGCAGAAACTGCAGCATCTTGCACTTAAAGGATTGTCAGAGTGCATCACTGTGCCTTTCTGTTTTTGAAATATGCATTGCAGGAATGAAATTCTGCAGTCCAGCTGAAGTCACATGTGCTGACTGCATTAAGGGGCTGGTATTTTGGCAGAAAGCCTGTGCTGCTCAGATCATATCTGATTGCAGATGGTATCCGTTTGAATCATGCTGTCAGAAGTTCTGCAGTGGAAACGGGAGAACTGAGGGTAGAATGGAAGACAATAGTGGGATTCCTAAACATGGGACATAAACATGGGAACAGCAAAATCCTGCTACTGAAGCACTTAATCAGTGAATGTGCAATGATTTCCAAAGGCAACTTAGCATTACCATCAAATTGTTGGATAAAAACCAAAGCAAACGAAAGATGAAACATTGACTGAGAGGAGCGCTTTTAAGAAAGACCATCCTTGTTTTTTGTTGTAACTTCTGGGACCTTAGGAAAAAAATAAGACGTTTTTAAAAGCATTTGCTATGCACACAGATTCAAGTGACCTGAATGCTTTGTTTTCATTTGGATTTCAGTTCTGAAGGGCACATCTGTATTGCCCCTTGTGCAGACCTGTGCCCAGAAACCCTTGCACACAGACCCACTGGGTCGGGGCACAGTGCAGCTGTGTTTGTAGCACTGCCCTGGGGTCAGTCAGCAGTGCTGGGCTTCCTGGTGAGGGATAGGTGTGCCTGGAGGGAAAAGTTAATGGGCTCTGAAGACTTCTTATATTGATAATTAACTCCCTGGTGTGATCTTTCTGCTCGCAGGCCTTACACTCTGTAATACGTTGTTCCTTCCTTATGCTGCTATTGCAGATAGGAAATTTTTCATATAAAACTTAATATCAGACTTTCAGGTTGCTTTTGTGATGGTGTTTTGTTGATTAAAATCCCCCACAGTACTGAAGCAGACTGGAGCTTCTGCAATAACCCTAATGCAGTTTATCTTTGAGACGATTCCTTTTCATATTGGCAGTCTTTAAATTTGGAAGATGATCTGCTTTTGTATTTCTATAATGTACTGGATAGATGGCTTAACATGCTCGAGGTTAAACTCACCAGCAGCTTTTGGAAATAAGATTTCAATAACAGATCTTGAACCTCTGGATGTCGGCATATCTTGTTTGGATATGTTTTATCTCTTGCTTTTTTAATCTTTCCTTCAGAATGGTGTACATAGATGCATCTTACCTGCAGTGTGCTCAGCAGAGTCAGTCCATTCCCTAAATTACTGTCTTTATGAGTGGGAAAACCATCCTGCCGCATAATAGATGGGGTGAGAGGAGAGCCATAGATCTGAAAGTATTTTCTATCAGCAGTTCTTAGATTTCAAAAACGAGTAGATAAAATGTGAACAACATGGGCAGCTGCTGCCTTGGGTGATTGAATCATAGAGTCAGGATGAACTGTTCTGTGTTCAGAGAGCATCCCAGTGCTGTGGTGGTCTTGTGGTGCTTTGCTTTTGTTTTTCATAAGCCTGCTGTCCATTAAAATGAACAACACATAAATAAAAGTTAAAGTGAAGCAGAGGTTCAAGTTAGGAGGTGCAGGACTGCTCAGGTAGCTGTGGGTGGCTGAGTCTTAATGTCCTGGTCTTTTAAAAAGCTGAACAAGCTTATAGAAAAGCACAATGAAGGAAGGAAATGAGGAATTATTTTACTTGGATGTTCTCTGTAACTGGTCGTGATGGATTAAAAGAGGTTTTGGTGTCCTGTGTGCACTGCAGCCTGTGGGTGCCAGTGAAAGCAGTGTGTGTGCCAAGTGCATCTGCACAGCCGAGGTGTATCTGAAGGTGGGAGTGCAGCCAGCACCTCAGGCCAGCACTGATGATGGCCTGTTTGGGGCTTTTAACTCAGCATTTCTCCCTGTAGCTCTGTGATGATCAAACGTTTTTTCTGTGGACTGCTTAAGGTATTTTGTGCTTAATGAAAGTAGGGACACTGGAGCAGCCCAATCTGCCAGGAACAATAGTTACAGCTGCTGCTGCAGGCAGGTGGCAACCTGGCTTCTCAAGCAGGCGTCCTTGGTGGCAGAAAAGCTTTGTAAGGCATTCTGAGTTCAGTTTCTAGAGGTTGAGGGACAAAATACAACTTTTTTTTTTTTTTTTTTTTTTTAATTTCTAATGACTTGTTTTCATTATGTGTCTCTAAAATCTATCAATCATTCAAAGAAGCTTACTCCAGAAGGTAAAAAACAAACAAACTAGAATTTGCTGATCTTTTGCTTTCTCATTTAACTTTTGAGTCTTTTCTGAATGAAAAGGCACACTGAATGGAAAAGAAATGCTATTGTGTAATAACAGCAAGTTGGTTTTCTTTTGAAGTAGCATTCCATTAGTGTGGTTTGGACAGTTTCATTAAAGAGTTTGTATCATGGAAATAACCTTCGGTTTAAATCCCTGATGGGAGAAGTCCTTAATGAGAAACTGGCTGTTATTTAGGCTGGCACTGAGGACATGTGGGTAGTAAAGTAGTGGGAATTTGTGTAGTGAGTGCTACACAGGTAGGAAAGGCAAGTGAGGGATTCTATGGGAGCTGTCTTACCTAAATACGTTTTTCCTCCACTTAAAAACTTCAGGTGAGACAGTGGAGGTGGGAGAGTTCAGTTTTGATTCTCAATCTATTTTCTTCAAGTGAGTGATTGTGGGTATCAGCGAAAATGAACCCATTTCTGATATGCTTTGTGCCTGCCAAGGAGCAGGCATGAGTTCTTACAGCTCATCTTGTTTAGTTTGTTTTCTGCATACAGCTTGCTTCTGTTCCTGTGTGTTTGCCTCTTGAGGTTGTGTTGGGAAAATAAACTTTTGTGGAGTAAAGTCACTTAACCTCACCCAGGTTTTCCTGGTCTGTAAATGCTCATAACTGTGGTTACAGTGGATTGTCCATGAATGAGTGCTTGTTCGGTGTTAATGCTACCACGCCAACACAGGCACTATCAGCACAGGCATTTTGTGGGTCCTGAGGAAGATGCCTTGCAGGGGAGGTTGATTTGGGAACTGATTGGAAAGATAAGTGAGAAAAGTGGAGTTTGCTGAAGTTCTCTGAATGTCTCCCCTGTTGTCAGTTGCTCCATTTGTTCCAAGTCCCACGGCAGGCAAGGGAAGGCCTGAATGCAGGCTTGGCTCAAGGAGAAGATGGAGGCAATTTTCTTTGCATTTTGTTATTTCTGTTTGCAGGGAGAACTACTTCTAATAATCCAACTTTTTCACCACATGAATCTTTTAAACTACTAAGGCTGGTGGAACAGCCTCCCCAGGTTTCTTTTAATGCAGTGCTGGCAATGTGTCTGAAGGCCAAAACATTTGCAGAAGGCCAGCAGCTTTTGGAGGTGCCACCAAGTGAAAGCAGAAAGCATGGGATGAGTTTGTATTATCCTGCAGCAAAAAACACAGGAGAGAAGAATTGAGCACAGCCCCAAGCATTGACCCACAGCTTCTGCAGCAGGCCAGTGTCAGGTTATTGAATGGCAGTGGAGTTTTGGGGTGCTTTTGGTTCAGCTTTGTGGATGGCTGGAGCTGTGTGGTTCGGCTCGCTCCCACTTGCTGCACAGCCTGCCGGCATGCTGCTCTCCCAGAATGCCAGCTGCAGTGCTGGTATTTATAGCAGTGGGATCTGCAAGAGCAGCTGAGGATGAGAGCAGCTTTCCAGCAGCTTCTGTGAGCCAGCCTTTGCCTCGCTCTGGTGCTGCTGAGCACAATGCCCTCCCCCATCCAACCTTTCTTCCAGTACAAGGCTGAAATTCCACAGCAGGGAGAGAATCCGGTTGAATTCCAAATGAGCTGTTCTTAGCTTCTATTTGGTTTCCTTTCCTTTTAATGATTTGAAAAATGCAAACAATGCTTTGAAAAGGAGGCACTGTTTTACAAGCTGGAAGTGTCCGTTTCCCTTCATTTATCTCTTGTAATAACAACCTTGAAAGTCTCTTTATAAAAGCAGTACGGCCATATATCTGATTGCAACGTATGCCTAGGAAAGAAGCCTGTATTAAACGTGTTTTTGTGGGGTGTTATTCACATCCCAGCACATAAGAATGCCTGCTCCACCCTGCTCTCAGTAAGCACCGTGTTCCCATTGTTGGCATTCCAGTCTACAGATGGTGCAGATATACTTTCCAGACACGCGCATTTTGGGATACTTTTATTGTTAATTTGGTCTTGTGGGTTTGATTCTAAAAGTCTTTAAGATCATTGACCTCGTTTAAATTGATTATTCAGATGTAAAACTGCTGCTTGTATTCAAATAAAATTTCAAGAAGGCACAGAATTATTTGGTATTTGTTTCCCTAAATTTTGCTGAAGAAAAATAGCTGTGCCAAAGTTCTGCCTAGCTTAACTCCTGAACTCCTATCTGTTCCTTCACCAATGATGTGAATGTAAGTGAGGACAGGATGGTAGGTTTTCTGCTTGCTGTTATCTCTTCATACGTGTTGGTATTTGGTAGGAATGTGCTCTGGGTAGGTTACTGCTGCCATTAGGAGAATTACTGAGGCTGGTGTGAATGCTGTTCTGTCAGATGACAACTCATTTTAACTGGTTCTATTTCCTATGTGGGAATAAAGGAGTCTTTGTGCCTTCTGCCTTGATGGATGGGTAGGAATACAGGAACGGACAGTGTGAATGACAGGAAAGAATGCATTGCTTCAATGACGGGAGTTTGGTTTCTGCAATTCCATACCTGACTTCCACCATTATTGGGTTTTACTTTTAATCGCAATTGATAGGAGGATGGTTTTGTTTTTTTTCCTTTTGAATCTATCAGTCCGCTTTCCTCTCCTCCCCAGCACAGACTGTATGTCAGCTAATCCCAGGATTTAGCCCAAGTTAATTCTGTCTGCTAGTGTTTATCTGAAGGGCAAACTGCAGTTATCCAGTTCTGTGCTGGAGTGCCCTACAGAGTGACTAATATGTGGCACATCTGATGTCAGTGTGCCCTGCAGGGCGAGTCTCACCGCTCGAGGAGGTGGAGCTGCTCAATGTGGTGACTTGACTTCAAGGCAGTGAGGAATAAGAAGGCTTGCATTTCTTAACTCTTGTGTGCTTTGCACTCTTTCCCCATTCCATGAGTGTATTTCTTGTTATAAATGTAAAATGAAGTTCATATTTGTGTGTTTTTTGGATATAAACTTGAACAAATCAGAACTGCATCAGAAACTGCACAAAAACTTAAAATGACCATTGGAACACCAAGACAGTTTCTGTACTGAAGCTCTCTGTCAAAGTTTGCTAACAGTTTTTGCTGAAATGCGAAACTAGAAGTGAATTTGATCCCATCAACCTGAAAGACTGAAAGCATGAGTTATTTTTGTGCTAGCTGATGGAGCAGGTGGTGGGTGGTATGGGAGTGTTGGTTAAGGAACAAATAGAGATTTAGAGGTTGGAGTGTGGAAGAACCTCCTGCCAAGCACTGGAGTTGCCTGTTGAAGTAAAGGCATGTGAGAAGTTTTGTGAGGATGGGTTTGTTGTTAATACCACACATCTATACCTATAATTCCTTCGTTGGTTGTGCTCCAGTTCTCTGCTTATCTTCTGTTAGACTATACTGTTCCTACTATCAGCTTTTCCTTTACAAAGACTAGTTGGTTAAAATATGTGGGTTGTGTCTTGTAATCTAAATCTGCACTGTGAGCCATCTGTTGTGTTTTGAAAAAGTCCTTTTTTTGTAGTTCTCCACACATATGAACTGCATCTGAAAATGAAGAAGTAGCTGGGAGAGGGGGAAAACAAATCTGTCATTTCTATTGTATTAGTTGATTAAGTGCAGGAGCAGAACTGGCATTGTTCTCTGTGTTTGGGGGAGTGTGGGAACAGAAGGTGATAAGAGAATCTGCTATGTTACTGGGTATGGGGCCATAGGTCACTCTTTATCCATTCTTGCCCCTGTAGTCTTCCAATTGTGTTAATGGCACAGGATCTCTTTGGGTAAGAAGATTCCAAGAAAGTCATGGCAACCTTTCTAAAGCTTTGGAGCCCACTTTTGGTTTTGGCAGTTGCACTGTATGGGAGCAGCACCCGTGAGCTGTGTTTTAGGATTGTCGTTGTGTTTGAGTTCTGAATTGCTCTGTGGGAATCTCGTGTTCTCCTTCCTCAGAGGTGACTGATGGCTTATTCTGATCTGTTTGCAGAGTTACTCAGTTGTGCATGCTTTGTGTGCTTCTCAGGCACATTTTCTGGCAAGTTATATGTACAGAGTATGGAGTATAGGTTGAGACTGTGTATTATCATTTCATAGAATACTTCAGAAAATCACATTTGCAAAAGAGATCAGAATAATGCAATTGCTTATGTAATAGTACACAACTTGAGGTTATTTGGTGTGAGGAAGCTTAGTGCCAAGCTGTTTATTTCCTTACCTTTTTGTGAGTGCTATGTAAAAATAACTGTAGAACTTGCCTCTCTGTGTTGAGATGGCACAGTTCTGAATTAGTTGCATGTGACTTGTTTCAGTAGCAGTGCTGTAGGAGATAGTGATTTTGTAGAGCATCCCCTGCCAATGTCTGTTCAATGTAGGAACCTTAACTTGTGGAAAGCTGTAGGATTCCAAATGAGCGAAGAAATTGGCTCTTGGTGGAGCAGGGGGCCTGAAAAAGGGATTGAGTTTCACAGACATTGGCTGCTGAGGCCGACTCCAACATGCAGAGCTGCTACAGTGCCACACTGATGGTAACTAATTATAGCTGCAGCACAAAGTGTTAGTGTCAGGCTGCAAACAGAAAAGTTAATTGCCACATTGGACCTTTGAAATATCAAATAAACAGTTTTATTCTGTAAGATAAAAAGGCCATTAATGTGTTCCTGCTGTGATCGTCTGCCTTATTGCCTTTCTTATTTCCTGAGGCTCTGTAATTAAACCATTAGCTTGTGTACCAAGCTGAGAGTCTGCTGTGGTGAGAGGGGATAGATGATGACCTATTTCGTGATTTACTAATATGGCACTTCTTGGCCTCGCACAGTTTAAAAACCAAACAAAATAACTGAAAAGCTTTTACTGTTCTTGTGGGTGTTGGGGATGCTGGAAGCGATGCTTTTACTTCTTAATTCTATTTGTTTCCTTGTTAGTTGGAAAAAACAGCTTGGTGCATGAAATCAGCGTCGTCTGCTCAGTCTAATTTCTGCATGATTGTGCTTGGCTTTTTTTCCCCTTCAATCTGGCATATGAAACTTGAGGATAAAGCTTACCTGTGATATAACGAGTCTTCTGTCTGACTCAGAAATATCTGTGAGCTTCATCTAGTAGTCCTTCCAGAGTTGGCCCTTGGCACAATAGACAGCTTCAAGTTAGGTCAGTTGCTTTAATTTCATTTCCTGGTTTCTTGCTGCCTCACCATCTTCTTTCAGGTTTCACATCTTGCCTTATGATGCATCTTATCACTCAGTCCAAATTCAGACTGTGTTGACCATGCTAGCAGCTTCATGCTTCGTGTGCTAAAAGAGGATTTCAGTCCACATGAAATCAGTTGAAGCTGTAATCTTGTTTTCTCAGTTGTTCTGCCCTTCTGGATTTCTTTGCAGGCAGACAGGATTCCATTAAACCAGTGGTACTGAAGGCAGACAATGTCGACTGTATGTAAGGAATCAAAATAAGGATAAAAGGAATTCAAGCTTGAACCTGAAACTGAGTTGAAAAGGCTGTGCTTGGATCAGTCGTGAGGGACAGCATGCAGAGCCGCTGGCAGCCAGGAGGTTTCCTCTGCCCTGTTCCTGTTCTGTGGAAGGTTTTGGCCAGGCAGCTGCATTCCCAGCCTCTGACAGAGCTGCTTTCTTTCACGTTGTTCTCCCTTTCCTAATATGCTTCTCATGATATACTTTGCAGAAATGCGCATCCTAGAAAGTAGTTTTCAAGACATGGAACTTAATTTGAAAGAGTTCAGAGAAGCCTAATTTAAAAAATAAAATAAAAAAAAAAATGGTGAGCCACTACTAGCATAAATCCTGGAGATTGAGCATCACTCTGTGAACGTGGTGGATCAGATTTGAGTTGTAAGGGCAGGTGCAGAGTGCATTGCCTGACACTGAGCGTGCTGCGCTGCTGGAGACCTTTCATAGGTGGTCAGCGTGCTTTTATGAGCAGCAAGCTGAGTGAAAAATCAGGCATTTTGGTGACTAAGTGTTGTGATACTTAAATTTTTTAAGCTATTAGTGCGTAATGTGTGTTTTCACATCAAATTCCTTTTTGAATAATGCCAACATTTATGCTCCTTGTTCTGTTTCCTGCTTCTGACACAGTAGAATCTTAAGTTAACTTTCTTCCTTGGAGAACAAATGCTTTGGCCAAAAGAAGTGGCTTTTATATTTGTAGATGACAAAATAAGAATTAAAAAGACGTACAAATAATTGTTATTTCAGTGTAGGCTCTAAAAAAAAGACTGTGCCATGGAGATTGAGATCAAAGTTGTGTGGTTGCAAATTAATTGTCGTGAGAGTTGCCAGCAATATTTGTATGTGTTCATGTATCTGCTTTGAATTGTGTTACACAATACATAGGGATGGGTTCTATTTATTGCTGCTTGCTTTCTGCTTTTTACAGTTAAATTACTTTCCCTGAAGCCCTTAACCCACCATGATTGAATAAAGTGGTGGTGCTCATTCCTAAAGGACACACTGAAATGATTTGGAGACTGGTTCTGGTACTGATTTTGTGCATAGGAACCTGCTGATGAAGGACATGATTTCTTTCTTACCTTCTGGAGCTTTGATTGTTCAATAGTTGAATGAGGAGCAGGAGAGGTTATATTTCAGGCTGCTAGAAGTTGCACTGAGAGAGAGCTGCTTGAGGTTTGTGCAGGGAGGTTGTCTTGTGGATTTGTTCACTTGAGAATTGATGTACTACTATGTTGTAGATGCAGCATTACTGCTGCTTGGTCAAGAGGAGCAAGGGAAATGGGAGCCATATATGAGTGCTTAGGTTACTGGTTTGGTATGCGTTGATGCCCGTGTTGCTATCCAAAGCTGCACGTGTCTTTGCCATGTGATGCTGTACGGGTGTGAAGCAGTGTTATTTGTTGGCTTTGCACGTCTGTCAGCTTTTATACAGCAAGAATGTCAGCGCAAGGTGCGTCCAAGTGAAAATGAAGTTGACCACAGAAAGAGTAGCAACTGTTGCTATTTGTAATCCACACAGCGAGCCTTTCTCCGCAGTGTAGTTTTGGACTGCGGTCCGGCTCAGGGGGGTCAGCATCTGGCAGAGTGATTACATCTTGAAGGGAATTCTGTGACCGCGTTTTCAGAGACTTCAGTGCAACGTGTTAAGATCACAATGCCTGAAATGGAAAGGGTGGTGGGTGTTGCAGTTTGTTTCTGGTTTTATTTCTCCCAAGAAGCAGGAGAAGTCTCCGTCTCCCAGAAGCACAGCTTTGCTGGCCTGAATGCATGAGAAACAGTCTTCTTTTGCTTAGGCTGACTGATATTGGAATGCAAGTCTTCCCCAGCAAGAATGTCACCACCTGTGTGTATTCTTTCTTCTTTGTAGATTTTTGTTTACAAATATCTTAATTAGTATAAGATTTCCAAAGGCAAATGGCTGCTATAGGTGCAGATGGACATGTGGTTTGTCTGATTTTGATACCCTCAGGAGTACGCCTTTTTAAAATCCTATTTATGTAGATGATTTTGAAAACAGCTGGTGGAAACGATCTTGTAAGGATTTCCTACAATACAGACTTGAAAAGAAGCAGCAGTAGTAGAGATTTAGTTATGCAGCAAGAGCTGTGCTTATAAACTACCCTCTGTGGCATACACAATCTGCAGGAGTCCTGTATGTCATTGAAATGGCAGCTGAATCTATTGGCAGAGGTTACTTGTAGGAGGGGGGGGGAACAGCACCTAAAATATACCTTGAAGAGCATTACATTAATTGTAGGGGATGCATGTATGTGGATTGAATATTGAAAACAATTCTGGGAGCTGAGAAAATAAAAAGAGCATCACAGTTACAGGTGTACTGACAGAAAAGTGGGGGTTTTGTTGTGTGCTGTGGATTCTGTGGATTTTGTATTTTCATTCCTCCTTCTTGTTAATATCCCTCAGCTCCTAAAAGCCTTTCCCATTCTATGTGCCAAAGGAGCAGCATGACCTACTTCAGGCTTTCTATAGAACAGAAGAATTTTGTTTAGCAGCATCATTCCTTTTAGGATTGCATTTTCTTGGAAGATCTAAGTCTGGTGCTTCAGTCTTATTACTCCTGAGTGGTGTGGAGATACTCAGGGACACAGATCGAGGCTCAGCAAACTCATTAAGTATTGCTCCTAAGTGTCAAGTTAGCTAAATGTTTGAATTGTATTTCCTATAGGTATTATCAACCCAAAGAATCCCAAGGAAGCGCCAAAGTCCTTCAGCTTTGACTACTCTTACTGGTCCCACACATCGGTAAGTTCTTTTACAAGGAAACCATTTTTCCTTGCCTGGCTTGATTCAACTGCTTGCATGTTTTCTGACTGTTCCATCCCTGTCAGGTGTTCCTGCTCTGTGTCTCTCACCCTCATTAAGACTGAAAGCTTGAGAGAGGGCAAATCTAAGCTCTTAGAGTTTAATAGCAAGTTGTGGGTATTTGAAAGATTACTTAAAATATTCAGCAACAGTTTTAGGTGTTTTAAGGTGCACGTGAACCAGAGTTCCTTCAGTTCTATCTGTATATGGCTGAAAGTTGCTCATGTTCTTCAGTTCAAAGAAAGATGTGGGCTGTGTTCCCCTTGGCACATCTGGAAAAGGCAGAGTAGCGACCTGTGTTTCTAATGGCTGCAAAAGCAATAAACTCTCCCATCCAGCTCCTCTGCCCCACCCTCCTGCAAATTAGTGCTAAGGTCTTGCTGACTTCCAGTAATTGTTCTAAAGCAGAACTGTGTTGGTCTGCCATCAACCCCTCCCCTGCCTCTTTTCTCAAAAAATGTAGAAAGAATGGGTAATGCTTTTCTCTGTTTTTAGTTTTAGCAATTTGGATTGTGCAAATGTGACAATATTTGAGTAAATCTGTGGCCAGCAAGGATACTTTCTTGACAAAAACCTATGAAAATTTGGATTTGTGCAGCCCTTTTTATGAATCTTCTGACTGAATATCCTGACTTCAGGATTCCTGAATGTTCCTGATTCCAAAGCAGCTGTGCAAATGAATTATGGGATCAGCTGAAGGAATCTGAAGAGCACATTGAGTAGCAAAAACCAGCAGACAGGCTGTGTCAAGGAAAAGAACTGATCTGAGAGCCTTGAGTCTAACATTAGAATGTTATCCCAGCTAGATTTTGTCTTGATTTCAGGAGCAATTAATGTTCAAGTTCAACATTTCAGGAAGAGAAAATACTAAGTCAATAATACCACAGTGCCATTCTCCTACAAAATCAAATTGCAGAGCAATGTATGGTATGTTATGTATGTTAGCTGTGCAGTCTGCTCTGGTTTGTGCAACTTAAAACATCTGCATTGCCTGGAGTGATAATTTTTTTCCAATATTGGTTGAAGTCTGACCAGTACAGTGCCTCAGAGCTTGACTTGTTCTGCATAAAAACCAGAGGATTCATGTCTTTAGTTTGTGAAGTTTTGTTTTGAGCAGGTTCTGTGTTTGCTCTGAGATCTGGCAAGTTTATTTTCTGACACTGCAATTGTTCTGATTTTTTCTTTTTTCATTGCATATGCAGCACTGTTCATTTTAATCACAGTAGTGGTGGTAGGGCTTTATCCAAAGTGCAGCAGAAACTTTTCAGTCAGGTATTTGAAGATGATGTCTCGCTTTGTCCTTCTGCATCTGTGCTCAAGTTTATGTTATCTGTTTGGTTTTGTTTGGTTGGTTTTGCTTTGCTTTGTTACTGGGATGAATTGCTTTAAAGTAGCTCTGCCTTCAATCTAACCATAGAAAAATGTTCTGATACGTTGTCCTTGGCTGATTGAGTTACTTGATAGTTTGAAATATGTATTTAGGGATTTTTGGAGTCAGCGCTTGCAAACTGAAACCTGGATTGGTTGTATGCAGTGCAATAGGACAGCTGCCAGAAAATGCTGTCTGTTTTAACGATTCATCCACACTCTTATAGTCTAAAAAAACTCAACAGCTTTGGCTTCTCTTTTCCCCCTCCTGAGCCATAGTCAGGAGCAGCTGCTCCAGGATTTTGTGATTTCCAGACCTCCTTTGTATCCACTCTCCAAACTCTACTTTTGATGTTTTTCCTCTCTCCATTCCAAGCACCTTGAATCACGTTTGTCAGTGATCTTGCACAAAACATGCCCAGTAGTGCCTGCAGTGTTCACAAACCAAAACTGGGACGTTGCTTCCTCAGCTGTGCTGGAGTGGCATTGCCAAAGCTGTCATTCTGCTTCAGCTGGTATTGGTTTGGGAAAAATCTGTGGAAAAATGTGCTCTCTTTGCCTTTTCCTGAGAGAATTGACCCACAAGATAAATTAATTGCTTTTGAAATGTTACGTGAAAGGGAGAAGACTGTTTCTGATCCTGTTTTTGTGTCTTTTCAGCCTGAAGATCCCTGCTTTGCATCTCAGAGCCGTGTGTACAATGATATTGGGAAGGAGATGTTGCTGCATGCCTTTGAGGGCTACAACGTATGCATTTTTGCCTATGGACAAACTGGAGCTGGGAAATCCTACACAATGATGGGCAAACAGGAGGAGAGCCAAGCAGGGATAATCCCCCAGGTATGACAAAAAAAGAAAGGGATTTATTTATTATTATTATTTTTTTTTTTTTTAGAGCATGTTCAGATGCTTGCTGTCCAATAGAGTTATTTTTTTTAATATCGAATAGCAATTCACACACAACATCAGTTTCTTTCTGAACTGAAAGAAACTTATTCTGGAAAAGAACACTGAGTAATTTTGTCTCCATTGTTGCACTTTTAACAATTGTACCATATGTTCTCTGTCTGCTCTTCTGCATCCAATTTCTCTCCTTCACCAACAAACTGGTAAATGAAGGTGTCCTGTTCAGTAGATTTCTTGTCTCATCCGACTGTAATGAGGTCAGCACGTGGCACCTTTGCATTCAGCAGGAATTCAGGTGACAGTGCTGGTGAATCTGCCATAAAGCTTTTGTGGAAGCAAATTTCTCAAAGTTAGAAATCAAATAATATATTGATGCATTTGATAATTTGGGGAGGAAATTATTTGGGCCGCAGACCCCATTGAAGTATGTAGGAAATGTTCTGCTCCCACTTGGAGCTGCATACGTAGATTATTTTGAAGTCATGTTGGAAGAGTATATTTGTGCACATCTGGTGGGATGATGTGATTAAAGACACGAGAGAGAACCTGTTGAATCTGTTCCCTCTTGTCACGTATGCACAGGGCACAGCACAATCACTTTCTGACTAATACAGGTTGTTGACATTAAATTTCTTTGTGTTGGCAAAATTCCTTGATCTGTCTTCCTGTCTTGTAGTTTGATGTTTGAGACTTTAACCATGTGTTGGCTGAATTACTTCAAAGTACATGCTTTAAATTTGCCTGCATTTTCCATGTACTTTATTTTCTACGCAGAGCCAGTAGATATGTGTTCCCAGGTTCTCTTTGTTTGCACATCCCTCTGCCCTCGTGCTTTTTAATCTTCTTGCACATATCTATGCGTTTGCCAACTGTTCATTCTTTTTCTTCCTTTATGATCTTAATTTTGTGTCTCTCGTTTGACTTAACTGTAGAGGAGTGCTACTGAAATAGTGGAATGCTGAGTGACTGCAGCATTCTTTGTATGAAGATGCTGTTAAATGAATTTTGATACTATTTGCCTGTTGATTGAAATCTGAGTCCTGAAACTTAAACATACCAGTGAATTGACACAGGATTATTCTTTAAAAGATAAATAGACTAGTGTAGGATTAAGAATTTTAATCATGAGTTCCTAAAACTCTTCCAATTTTGGTTTTATTTCGTTTATTAATGTTATAACAGATTATTCTTCCAATTTTCTGTTACAGAATATTAGTATTGGTTAAACTTTGAAGAATTGAAATGCTTTATAAAATAAATTATCAAGGCTGGATGGTAATGACAGATAATTGGGGTTAAGTATCTTCCTAGTGACGCTGTTTGTTGTTGATGCTTGATCCTTTTCTTCCTCTGCCAAGTTAATGACACATCATTGTAGTTACTTCTAATTACTCAGTAAGATCTAATTTCTGATTTGGTTTTAATCTCTTTCCAGCTATGTGAAGAATTGTTTGAGAAAATCAATGACAACAGCAATGAAGAGATGTCGTACTCTGTAGAGGTGAGTGTGGTGAGGAATAAAAGAACGTCTGTGTGCTGGACATCAAACTACACCACCAGCCCTTAACAATCATTAAATGATCTTTGCCAATTCCTGTTTTCAGGTGAGTTACATGGAGATTTATTGTGAGAGAGTCAGAGACTTGTTGAACCCGAAGAACAAAGGGAATTTGCGGGTGCGAGAGCATCCTCTGCTTGGCCCTTATGTGGAAGATCTGTCCAAGCTAGCAGTCACATCTTACACAGACATTGCAGACCTCATGGATGCTGGAAACAAGGCCAGGTTGGTGGCAGTAGCACGTTTCATGCTTCTATTTGCTGTGGGTTTACATGACATGCAGCACAAATTTTGAATAAGTGGTGTAATGGTATTGCAAATCACTATGGATACTTAAGGCTTGTAATGTCTTTAAATAATACGTAATTCTACTGGCTTTTAAGTCAGCCTTTTGGTATAAATAAGTAGTTTCTTTCCTTCACTCAAGTGATCAAGACTAAAGTTGCTTTACAACTTCAGGTTCTTATTTGCTGTTGGTTGTCATTTATATACAGTATGCTTCATTTAGCAGTCTGTGAGGTTGATGTGTCATTTGCATTCTCTCATATGTTAGTGTTGGGTAGGTTAGTAAGTACACAGACTAAGCAAACTCTGAACTGTGCTAAAGCTGGAAAGAATTGAGGACTGAAAAATAAGTGCAAGTGAGCTGTGATCCTCTGCAGCTGCACTGAGTCCTGCAGGTTGTTGTACTTACAGCACAGAGGCTGCTGTTTTCTGAGAGTATGTGTGTGTGTTCATCTTCTAGGACTGTGGCAGCTACCAACATGAATGAAACTAGCAGCCGCTCGCACGCTGTATTTACAATTGTCTTTACTCAGAAGAAACATGATGCAGAAACTGATCTTTCCACAGAGAAGGTATGTTACAGATGAGAAGTGGGAAGAATTTAAGCCTTAAGGAGTAGGTTCTGTGGGGAGAGAGATGAAAGGAGTTTTGAGGATTTCCCCCCATCTTTGTTAGCACAGTTTTTGAGTCTCTATAGTCAGGGTGACCTGTAAGTTTGTTTACCTTCAAGATTCTTATGTTGCCTTTAGCAGTAACAGTTTCTTTTCACCTCAGTTCACGGCAGCAGGCCTCAACCTCTCTTTTTAGGTAATCTGGAGTATAGTGATGTTTAAAAGAGTTTAATTCTGTAATTCCAGATGCTTCTTATCCACAAGATAATAATAATAATAATCAAACTAATTGCATGTGAAAACCTCAGTTTTAAGCACACCGTGGTCATTTCTAGGCAGTTTTTTCTCATGCCATAGGATATTTTGAAGTAACTTAATTTCTTACTTTAGTTGGACAAGGATTAATTCTAGTTGTTCTTTCTTTCTTCAGGTCAGCAAGATCAGCCTTGTAGATCTGGCAGGGAGCGAGCGAGCTGATTCAACTGGTGCCAAAGGAACCCGATTAAAGGTATTGGGCCACTGATGTGTGGGGAAAAAAGGGAAGTGGGTGCACAAGCAGTGTAAGAATTGCAATTATAGGTTAAAAAAAGGCTGTGGAAGTAAAGACTGAAGTTTGCAGAGATTCATGATTGAAAAATAAGACTGACTAATGCTGGGTTCTGTTTTCCCAGGAAGGAGCAAATATAAACAAGTCTCTCACGACTCTGGGCAAAGTTATTTCAGCATTGGCAGAGGTGGTAAGTACAGCATCTAGTTATCTGCAACATCCTTTCCATAACTAGTAAGACTGAGACAGTGAGAGTAGAGTCGTTCACTGTTCTTGACGTGGCATTACCAGTGGAGTGAGCTCTGTGTGTGTCCTACATCTTACAGAGCCTCCTGGAAACTATTTCAAGGTAGTTTGAAGCATTAGTTTATTTAGCTTTGAAGAAGCCTTGCAGAATGAGTCTGCTTTTATGTAGAGGATGTGTTCAGATAACAAGCTTTCAGTTCTGCAGAGCCATAGTAGTATTTCTGTTGAAAAGAATAATTCTGGAGATGTAACTGCGTGTTTCATGTTAAAATGCTAAGATGTTGTATGTTAGAAATAGCAGTTTGATCATCACAGACTTTTTTCAGTGCAAAGACTTAATGTGTTTAGTTGATTAAACAGACAGTAATCCAAACACAGTCTTGTAGGTTCAGAAGTGTACTTTCTCTTGTCCTTTTTTATTCAACTAATATTGAAAAAACCCAAAACAACAAAAAAAGGTGAATTACTGCTGCTTTTAAAAGGAAGTTCTCAATAGCTTGGGACAGGCTGAGTGTGCTTAAGTGCTTCTTAGGCTTTTTTGTTTTTATTTTAATGAAACTTGTTCTAATTCATGGGGCTTCTCAATAAAAGGATGCTATCTAAACTAGCATAGAAACATATATAAGCTCTATTAAGAAGCACATCATTTATTGTCTTCTGCTTTCTTTAATGCTTTCAACTTAGGATAACTGCACCAGCAAGGTAGGATGGTCAGAGTGGTTATTGTGTTCGACCAGTTGTGAAATTTTATTGTCTTTGGAACCAATGAACAAGGATCTTTCTTGAGAAATTACTGTGTTATAAAGAATTGTTACGAAATGTGAGAATGGTCAATAATGGGATCCAAAAATATGCTTAGGTTGGATATAAGGACATGAAAAGCACACACTTAAGTATGTTTTGGGAGTGTTTTTTTTCTTGACTACATCCCTCCTCCTGATTTGGTGAATTAGCTTGGGAATACTTACCTTTTCAGCAGGGAAACTTTGTTTTTGTGCTTCTGTGCTCCATGATTTTTTCCTTACCTCTGTAATAGATTGCAGGCAGTTGTCTATTCTGAGTTTTATAAAGTGAATGGAAAATTTTGCAAGCTTCAACATCTGATGCTTACCCACTATACTTAACTTTACTTGTCTGTTTTAAGGTTACTCACTTTTGACGAGGGGCAAAGAGGTGCCTTTTCAGCACCTCTTGAGTGTTGACTGAGTACCTGTGTTCATTTTCCATTCAGTGTTTATTTTTCAGGTTTTTCTTGTTTGTTCTTTTACTTTGTAGAGTAAAAAGAAGAAGAAGACGGACTTCATACCATACAGGGATTCTGTACTAACGTGGCTTCTTCGAGAAAATCTGGGTATGGCTGACTTTACCTGTGCCAGTATGGAAAGAAATCCTCAGTAAATTCTCAGAATGTTTTTAATTCACCTAAATTTGCATTCTTTATGGATTTAAATATTTTAACAGTCAAATCTGAATCGTGTGTTTCACCTTTTTTGAAAGCTGCAGCTTTGCTGCGGGATTTTTATGTGTTCGTAGTTATGTGGAATGCAGTTGAATTCTGTACTTCATGGAAAATGCTGATATTCAGCAGGTTGTAGTGCTTAGACTGGGCACTGAGGTGTTGTCTAAAACTTCATCTGTTCTGTTGCAGGTGGTAATTCCCGAACTGCTATGGTTGCTGCTTTGAGTCCAGCAGATATCAACTATGATGAAACTTTGAGCACTTTAAGGTACACTTTCTTTCATCTGAGGTGGATGTGGGTAACTGTGTGCTCTACCAGACACATGCTATCCTTCAAATTTTTGGTTAATATAAATTGAGAAACCTCTAGAAAAGAAAACTCTATAATGGGAAAAATGCAGTTATCCCAAAAGGGGAAAACTGATGTATGTGAGCAGGGAAACTCGGAGTTCATTGCCTACTTCTAATTTGAGATGTCAAACTCGTCTTCTCCTGTTCTTTTCTAGTGTGGTCACTGGAATTGAGCATTTTACTTGAACTGAGGCTTCAGAGCAGTCAGTAATGGGGGAAAAAATTCTGTTATGCATGGTACACCTTGTTAATGCATCTTGTATAGATCTTGAAGAAGAGTTGTTCTTTTTGTAGCAGTGATCTGTATTAAGAAGAAATTCTTCTGATGTAAATCCATGTTACTACATTCCTGTGTTGCCTATGGACATACATGGATTCATTTTAAGGGCTGTTTTTTGATTGTTCCAGATATGCTGATCGTGCAAAACAGATTAAATGCAATGCTGTTATCAATGAAGATCCCAATGCCAAGCTGGTGCGTGAGCTGAAGGAGGAGGTGACAAGGCTTAAGGATCTCTTGCGTGCCCAAGGGCTGGGAGATATCATTGACAGTAAGTGGGTTAAACAGACCTTGCCATCTTGGGTTTAGTCTCTCCTCTACAGAGGGGAGGGAGAGCTTGGCCTGCCATAGAATGTTGAAATTGGGTGTAGAAGCTGCTGTTAAACTTGGAACAACATTTTAGGAATGGCCTCTTGTGTCTTTAAAGAACTCATCCTAGGATCAGTCTCTGTAATGTTAATAGGCCACCTTCAAACTCTCAAGGAAAAGTATGGAGGTGGATTTTCCTATTGCAGTGGAAGTAATTTTACTGTAATGGAACTTTTACATTCAAGAGTTGCCTTGGTGAGTTATGAAGGGCGTTTTGTCTGGTGCTGATAAAAGAAGGATAGTTGTGATGTAGCAACTGATTTATATTGAGAAAGCAAGCGTATTTTCCTATTTCTTGAAGGCTATAGGTCATTAATTGATGCCTGACTTTGGTACCATCCTTGCCCTAACTCCTGTTAGACCATGCCCTTGGTGTCAAAGCATTCATCATCTCAAAATTTACTTATTTTGAAATGGTTGCATGTGAATAAAATACTAAATTATTTTGGGGCAAGAGTTGGAGTTAAGTCAGTAGAGCTCCATTGTACTGGTTTGTTTTGCCGGTATTCTCGTAAAGCTCTGGAACAAAATTGTGCCTCACTTATGTATAAATGTTTCTATCTGCTTATTTTCAAGAGATGAAGGCCATGAGAAAATGAAATGCGTGAGAACACCTGTTTGGTGCAGTCTGTTTGTTGGTTCTAGATCAAAACTGAAAAAAAATGCTACTGAAAACTGTGTATTATATCTTTAAGCTTGGAGTAGTAATCTTTTCCCTTCCTGTGTCACTGGTGAATCTTCAATTTTGATCCTTCTTGTATTTTCCCTCCTGCTTCCCTTCAGTTGATCCAATGGGAGATGAATACTCTGGAAGTGGAGGCAAATGTGTGTATTGTGTGGTTCTATTCTTAACCTGCTTTTTCTGGGTCAGCTTTTAACTGAGCTTTGCATGCCAGCATTTCTCACAGGGAAATCCCAGACAGAACCCTCGTTGTGGAACTTGATACAGTCTCATGGAAACTAGCTTAACCAGCTCAAACTAAGTCCACAGTCAAAAAAAAACCAAGTTTAAAATACAGCATATGTTCCTTGCTTGCTCTCTGGCAGAATACAGAAGGGAGAGTGGTCACAATTTAGCCTGTTTCCATGACAGCTGACGTTTTGTGTTTGAACTAGAATTTTTTTCTCAAATCTTTTGAGTTACTCAGCTGAAACAGCTTCTGCTCATTTAGCTTCCTAACCTTTTAACTTCTCTTTACCACTTAGAAGTATTTATTTGAAATGTGTTGATTAATTCAAGATGAAATAGTATTAGATCCTCCTGGAGACTGAGGTTTATTTTATGTAGCCTCTTTAGACAAGAAGTTGTTACACATCTTGTACTGGTAAAATGTTCCTTATTTGAGATGTAATGGTTGGTGAGGATTAGTTTGCTAGGGTTAGAAACACTCAGCAAATATCATTTTATTTCTTTCTGCTGTTTGCCTTTATGGAAGGGAAATACACTAAGTCCATTGCAAGAGAGATGTCTGATATGTATGCAGTGTAAACTTTGTGTTGGCAGATTTTGCTTTAAACTCTCAGCCAGTCTTCTTCCCCCTCACTTGAAAGCAGTATCAGCTAGAAGAGATCTGTCTGAAATTTCCTGAAATCAAAGCTACTGGTGATGTAAAGACTCATCCTGGCCTTGTCTTATGTTCTGATGCTGCTTCCAGCGTGTGCATATGTCATCTGTTAAAGCTGCAGCCTCCAGGAGGAGCGTGCATGGTGTTGAGGGTTTTGATTCTTAATGATCACAGCAACTGCGAAAGCTACTGCGAGTGCCACTTCCTTCATCTCCAGGAGTGCATGTGTCTCCTGGCCTTTCGAGACTTCATCATCCTCCCTGCTCTGCCATGTCTGCTTTCCTCATCCCGATGGCATTCCCTTTCCCTTAACCTGCCTTCCTTTTGTTAACCTTCCACCCTTGCTTCCTTTATTCGCAGATGGTGGTTTTCAAACTGATTAGATGCAACCACGAGGCCCGAATAGAATGCTCAGATATTAGATTTACCATAGCAGGGCTGGTCAGGGTAGAAGTTGAGGAGATGTGGAAGGACATGGAGACTTATGCAGTGTCTGTCTGGGCATCTCTTATTTTTCTGGAAGTGAAACCCTTATTCATAATTTGCAAGGCCTAATTTCACTTCTTTACTAAGAAGAGTACTTTGAAGGATTTGTTTGAGCTAGAAGTTAAAACCATGGAAATTATTAAAACTGAGCTGTCCAGTTGTTACAAAATATTTTTTGTGATTATTCTGAGGACGTGGTTTACAGACATTTGAGAAGCCAAGTTATCAAAATAAATTGCTTCTGGATGTTTTTAAATCATTCATGTGCCTTCATCTTGTTTCCTGCCTTTAAAGGAAGTATCTTTCAGGTCTCTGTTTAATCAGGCTGCCTTATAACTTTTTATTTTGTCTTTCTTGTAAATGAAGACCAAAAAGCTTTAAACCACCTTCTGTGGTACTTCTGTCAGAGCCTCAGCAGATGCTTCACTGATGACATATCTGAGATGGCCATTTTTGAGATGGAGAGGATTAAGGGGGAGGCACAACCACATTACTGTGAACTTGTGTTCTTTCCTCCCTGCGGTGGGCTGACAGGTGGCCTTAGGTGCTGACAGCATGTAGGGAGGAGTTGGCTGGTGGTCCTTGTGGTCACGGTGGTTCATGATCACTACTTTGAGTTAAAGGAGTCTGGTGAGTAACATTTTGCTGAGTTATAGGGGTTGGTGTATATTCAGGCTTCAGCCCAGGATGTCACTAATCCCATCAGTAACTGCTCCTGTTCTGACCTTCATGGTGCGCAGCAGCTTAACGTTCGTTTAGGAATGAGACAGTTTATTTTTGGAGAGTGTAATTTATTTTTTCAAGCTTTTTTGATCAGAGTGATTTATGGCACAGCCCTTTCTAGTAATCCTTAGGGTCTGATTTATTTATCATACCTACTAATGTGAAGGGATTTGTTTCAGAACTGCCATCTAAAAATTACAAAACTTGTTTTGTCGCTGCTTAAATGCTTTCCTCTTATACTGGTGTTTCCTTCCTATCTTCCTCTTTCTTGTTCCTTCCCTCCTCCTATTTTCCTTTTGCCCGTCTCTCTGCCTTCCCTCTGTGTGTGTCTCTCTCAGATCTGAAAGATTTTCAGAACAATAAGCATAGATACTTGCTAGCCACCGAGAATCAACGTCCTGGCAATTTTTCCACAGCCTCCATGGGGTCCCTCACTGCCTCTCCGTCCTCCTGCTCTCTCAGTAGTCAGGTGGGCTTAACATCTGTGTCCAGTATACAGGAAAGAATCATGTCGACGCCTGGAGGAGAAGAGGCAATTGAGCGTTTGAAGGCAAGTATTGCTGCAGAGAAAGCAGGCTGTTAGTTGGGTCTTTGCAAAGGCTAAACAGTGTCAGAAGTGGGAGAACTTTCCTTCAGCCAAAAATATATCCGGCATGCTGCTGTTTCCATAGGAAGTTGTCTGAAATCCACTTGTACCCTAAAAAATGCGTTTTACTGAAATGAGTTAGAGGCTGCGTTTGTGTACAGCCTTTTCTGCTAGGATTATATGATTTTAACTGTAGCCTGGAGCTGCCACTGAATTCAAAATTGTGATCTTGGTTCTTGTTTGTAGGTCTTTCGATACAGTGGCAATTACAGGAAATTTGAACTTAAATCTAGACTTGAAGAGGCCTGGTCAGCACTAGAGTGGACTAGGTCTGACTAGCAAGTACAGTCAGCTTTCAGAAAACCAAATTACCCCAAAGTTGAAAAAAGGAGGCAGAATAATCCTGCCACTGTTGTGTTCACCCAGCCCCCACAGATTAAAATGTGAAGCACACAGAATAGCATGCTTTATCCAGACAATAGCAGCCTTGTCCCAATTCTGCACAGAATTGAAGCGCATCAAAAGTGCATTACAGTGAAGTATTTCTTTTTTTCACCGAAGGCCCCCCCCAATCTCCATGGGTGGATGAGTGGGGAAAGCTGGCTCTGTTGAATCTGTGCTTCATTCTCATGTCTTGTCCATGAGACACTGCCACAGGGATTGCAATGGGCTGGAACACACACGGCATATCCCTTTCTTGTTAGGAACTTGCTGTTACCATGGAAATAATGGTGTGCTCTCTGTGGCTCCCTGGCATCCAGTTGCTGAATGATGTCTGTAAATTAGGATTTTAAAGAAAAAAGAAATTTTTACGTGGCTCAAATTAAAGTCTGATTGAGGTTAGACACGAAGTCTTCTTTTCTTTTTGCCTTCCTTTCAAGGCTGTTAATTCTCTTAAAAATTAAGGAAGACGACTTAGTGATTTAAAGCACTGAATATGTTTTGTACCTCAAATTAAATTGAGATCTAGCACTGAGCATCAATATTAATTGTATTTTATGTAGAGAACATTGAGGACACTGTAAAACAGCTTTTGGGATTTTTACACAGGAATCTGAGAAGATCATTGCAGAGCTGAATGAAACGTGGGAAGAGAAGCTGAGGAAAACAGAGGCCATTAGGATGGAAAGGTCAGGAATTAGAAATGCTGTAGATGTGAATTGTTTTTAGAAAATGGATAATGTTGCTCTGTTGAAAAGCAGTGGAACAGCAGAATGGGGCTTAGTGATAATTCTGCTGGTCTTCGTATTATGTGTAACGACAGGGGCAGTACTGAGAGAATGCCATATTCTTTCTCATGTTTTCCAAAGTTAAACTGTTTAGAATTATAGTTTGGATAATGTCCTAAGCTGCTACATCAGCTTCTGTTGTGAAGCAGCATATGGTCCTGGTCTCTTTCTTCCTCCTTTCTCTCACATTACAAAAACTCTGGCAGTGAATTTAAACAGCAAAGATTAAACTTTTAGTACCAGAATTCCTTACGTTGTGGAACAACTTCAGCTTTCCAGCTGTGGTTTGACTTGCATCTAAAGCAATAAGACGTGCTTAAACATTGTCAGAAAGTGGTTGGAACAAAACTGAGTGCTATTTATTAAATACTTTGAAATTCTCATAATTGATCCTTGAGCTGTAGAAGTCTTGACTGCATTATGTTGATGATGCTGAGTTGAGTTCATCACTCCCACTTCCTTCACCCTCCTCCTCCTCTCCTCAAAACAAACAAAAAAACCTCTCCCAAATAAAAACAGCAACAAAAAAAGTGCAACCCACCAGAAAAACCTGAACCAATCAATTGTCCTCAAATCCCAAACAAAAGCAATTGAGAGGGCTGTGTAAAAGAAATTCCACTTTCATTTTGGGAGTTTTCTTAAGAGATTTAAAGACTGTGGGAGTAATTTAGGGAAAAATAATAGTTTGCCAGGTTCTTACTCTTCTCTGTTGGAGTTACTGTTGTGCTTTGTTAATATCAAGAATAGTGAATGACATGAAGAGTTTGTCTGTTCCCACACAATCCCTTTTAGGTCTTAAGGAGAGAATGCTTTTTATTTTGGATCAGGAAGAGGCAGATTAATCTTAGTAAATTAACATGATGGTTGCTCATTTTTAATTGAATGTCTAAATTTAGAACAGCCTTTACATTCATTGCCACCTTAAGGAAGATTAATGTTCTAATTATACTCACTTTTTGATACTCCACTGCACTGTAATGTTGTCAGACCTCCCTTGTTCTTATTCCTCCTGTAAACTCTGGAGCTCAAGTTTGGAAACTTGCCCTATGGTGATAAGGTGGCAGCAGCCCTGGCGTGGTCAGTGGATAGGATGGTTGAAAGCATATTGTATTTCATAATAAAACTGAGAGCTTCTATTGATCACAGATTATCTTCTGAAGCCTAAATTGTGGTAAATAATTTGCTTTACTCTTCCAGGGAGGCATTGTTGGCAGAAATGGGAGTTGCCATTCGGGAAGATGGAGGAACACTGGGAGTCTTTTCTCCTAAAAAGGTAGGGAAAACTGATAATTTTCAACCCATGTCTGTCAGTTGCTGGTTGCTCATCTTGCAGGGTGAGGATGGTGAGGAAACTGCTGTTCACAGAAGGGCTCATACCCATGTAAGGTACTGGAAACTGTAGGTGAGGTTTGAATTGTCAGTAGGAAGCTCCTTTTACATTATATTTTTGAAAATAGCTTAAGTGTTAGAATACATCAAAACACTGTGCATCTGAGAATAATTTTACCTGTAGCAGTGAGGTTGGATGCTGCTCCTTATGAAACTGATGAGACGTGCTTCTAGGCAGCTGTGTAAAACCTGCTGCATGCCATAGCTTCCTTTGGTCATGGAAGCATTCACTAGCCTGGTGTGCTAATGAAATGGGAGCAGTATAAAAACTTCACAGGTTTCTGATACCCAGAAATGGTCGAACTATGGACTTTCCTTTAGAAAAGTCTAAATTAATAATAATAAATTAATAATAAATTAATGCTACAAGCATAAAAATATCCGTTTAGTAAAGGATTACTAAATGAAAGGAAAATAATATTCTTTCTTGTATCTCAAATATCTCATGAGTGAGCAGCACAGGGTAGTATTTTAGTGTGAACTGTACATACTCAAGTGTGTAATAAATTGAATCTAAGGGTAAATGGGACCTGTCTACAGGCATAGGACAAAATTATTGGTTAAAATGGTGGATAGGTTCAAGTGTTGTATTTGGAGGAAGTAGAGCTCTGGTTTTGGTCCCCAGAAGCGTGTAAGGTTTGTAATGGTGTTAATTCATTGAGTGTTCTACACGTTTCCTTCTCTGATGTTATGGATCCTAATCTCCTTTTAGATTTTCCCTCAGAGACCATCAACACTTTTTGATGACTCTTTTGATGCATTTTCAGCTGATCAGGTTTGTTCATAAGCACCACCTGAGATGAGTAGTTGCTTTGGTAGTAGTTACTATTTATTTTACCCCTAGAGGATTTATTAGAAGTAGTAAAACTTCTGACCTGGTCCTTTTAGCTTCTTTTCCTTGCTGTCCATGCAGTTCAGTTTTATTAGTTATCCTCCTAATAATTATGGCTACTGTTGTGCACATGAAGGTGATGAAAATTCTGAAGTTGTTTATAAAGATTTAACACTTCAGGGTACCTGGACAAATACAACAGCAGCACTGTTCTTAGCAGCTGAGCAGCAAATTGAAGCATAGGAGGTCAATTTTGCCCACTTTACAAATTAAAAGGTATCACATTCAGCCACCATAGCTGTGTTTATGCATTTTGTCTTTGATGACAGAAACTATTCAATATTAACTGTGGAAATTTAATTATGGTTTCATGAAAGATTAGAGCTGGGAAAATCCTTCAGTTCATACTTCAGGAATGCTGTCCAGGAGAATACTGAAGACACAATGGTCTTTGGATGGGGTTGCAATCAGATGATCTTTGAGGTTCCTTTCAACCCATGCCATTCAGTGATTCTGTGAATAATAGACCTCAGAATAAGTTTAGACAGCATCGGTTTCAAACTGATGAGTTTTATTTTTCATAAAGCTCTTTATGCAGTGTGATGGACCAATTCAGAATTTGAACTTAGTATATCAAGTGAGATGCCAAAATGTGCATGTAGAACATACAGCAGAGTGTCAGGTTGTCTGGTGACAGTGCTGCTTTCTGAAGTTTTCTCTTGATTGAAGGCGTTCGTGCAACTTTGAATGTATTTCAGTGCTGTGAGCAGAGATGATGGTATGGGGTGTGTTTGGCTACAGTTCTAGGTTCCCTCTTTATTTTTTTAGGGGATAAAAATAATCTCTGGTTAGTTTATGGGAGCTCAGAAGTTGCTAAATGCTCACAATGAAATTCTTTGTCGATTGAATAAGTCTAGATTGTCTGTGCCCCAATGGAAGACTGTGTGCTATTAACATTTCTATCAAGTAGTCTTTTTTGTAGCTAGAATAAACTGATGGAAACAACATTTCCAAGGAATCTTAGGCAAATTTTTTTTTTAAAACTTAATTTATTCTAATTGAGAGTAACAGAATGAAAGGAGGCTTATTAACACTTATTTTTCTTTTATCATTTTTCTTTCTTTGTTTAACCACTTTTGCCTTTGTTTTGTGCTTATGCTTACTGCTATCTCACTGGCTAGATTTTCACACCAAGGCCGTGTGACTTGTTTGCTGATTCCAATGGGGTTTTTTCACCAAAGAAGGTTGGTTTGTAGTAACTGTAGTGTATTTAAATCTAGTAAAACTTTAGATGAAGAGCTCTTTAGCTGTTTGTATCAGTTGATAGTTCTAGATTTTTGTTTGACTTCAGTGAACTTTGCTGTATGAACACCTGGACTGTATTGCCTGGGGAAAGCCGTAGTTGATTCCATATCAGTTGCAAAACTTTACTTGAGCACCTATTTCTGCTGTTGGATATTCTGTATCCAAGTTTACTTTCCAAGGAATTGTCATGTTTTTAACTGAAGCCATAAGTATTCCCTCTTTCTTTTTTGTCTGAAATATCAACGAATCAGAGCTGTGCTTCTGCTGTTAACCTTGTGAGGCTTTCCAGTATTACAGGAGGTTATTTTTGAAGAGGCGGATTATGGAGCATAGCAAAACTGCTGGTTATTATACACTCTCCACAGCTGTGGGAAGAAACCTAGAAGTAGCTCTTCAATTCTTAATTACCTTCACTTTTTCTATTTCAGACTCCTCATCTTGTAAACCTTAATGAAGATCCACTCATGTCTGAATGTCTGCTCTACTACATCAAAGATGGTATTACTAGGTGAGGGTTGGTATTAATATGCTCTGAAGTCTGGTTTGCTTGCTTACGTTCTTATGCTGGAGACACCTTGACATTAAATAATAATTGCTCCTTGAGTTATTCAGTTTCTAGGTATAAGTGAAGCATGGCATTTGCTGTAGGTGAGAAAAGCACAGAAACGCGTTTTCCCTTAAGTTTACTTTGTGCTTTACAAGTAATATCTGCAGTCGCTATGCTTTATTAGATATTTATTATTGCACTGGGCAGTAAAAGAAAGTAGAATATCCCTTTTAATATATAGTCAAACAAAAGGAGTGAAGTACACTTGGAAGTGCCTTTGAGATTTTGATGGTGGAGAACTGAAAGCCACAGTACTTGGAAGCAACCAGCATATGACTGAGCATTCAATTCGTATAAATAAACTATTACCATGTCTCTTCTGCTGTCTTATTGAATGCAGCACCTTCTTATCTTTGTAACAAATGAATGTGTCCATTTCTGTGATAGCTGTTACCTAGAAATTCTCAAACATTTGACTTCAGAATGGATGTATATCTTCGTGCTTCTGGGGCTTAACATTGCAGACTTCCGTGGATATTTCTGGGCTATATTTTACTACAGAGTTGTAGAAACTGTCTGACTTGCTCTTGAAATGTTCTCCGTTCAACTCAGGGTTGGCCAGGCTGATGCTGAGCGAAGGCAAGACATCGTATTGAGTGGGGCTCACATCAAAGAAGAGCACTGTATCTTTCGAAGTGAGAGGAACAACAACGGTGAAGGTGAAAAGCTATTTTTTCCTAACCAAGTGCTGCTGAGTTTCTACATCATTCTTTGTTACTTGGTCAGAGAATACTTAATTTACATATTGGCACAAAATTCTCTTGTCTCAGCTGTGACTGTTTTCTTGAGTCTAGGTGGAACAAAGTAAAATTGGGGTAAAGTTCAAATTGCAGCCTTTTGATAGGTAACTGGTTTTGATTACCTGTAACCATGAAAATTCAAACAGAAAACTACTAGCAATCACTACCCTCTGCATTACTGAGCTATTGCTGGAGTTTTATTTTTATTAAGCATTGTAGCATTGAGGAGTGATTGACTTGCATTCTGTTTTGGTGTTAATAGGAAGAGTCAGAAAATGAGAGGTCTCTAGGGTTTGCATGCTTTGCAGTTTCTGTACAGTGCTCTCTGAAGTCTCATTTGTTGTTGCTTTCTTTGTAGTTATTGTTACTTTGGAGCCTTGTGAACGGTCAGAAACTTATGTTAATGGCAAGCGGGTTGTGCAGCCTGTGCAACTGCGTTCAGGTAAGAAATGTTAGAAGAGGTTGGTGTTTTCTTTTTTGGACTCCACATCTGAGAATTGTATATGTGTGACATTTAGGTCATCCGTAGAGAATGTTGAATGCTATTAAAGTGCAGTAGTGCAGACTTCCTTGGAGCGCAGCTTTTAAACAGAAGTTAGCATTTTTCTCATCAGCAATTCCTTTTCCTTCATTCTTTTCTGCACTAACTGAAAGCATACTTAAATATTCACTGCCACGCAGCATCCTGCTTGTCCTTCTGCTTACCCTGATGTTATTCCAGTACATTCTTGCCCAAACCTATTGCCCTTGGCAGTCTTAGTGAGACAGAGCAGACAGACTGCCAGCTGCTGATGGAAAATTCCCAGCTTCCTGGCAAAGCTATGATCCTCTGCAGGAGTACAGCAGCTTCTCTTTGCTCTCATTAGATTTCATACTCAATCCTCTACATTCCTTTAGAAAGACATATGGGGAAAGAATTAGGGGAGAGGAAGTGACTTCCCTAAATTATGATCTTTAACCCATCTTCAACCAGCAGTTAAAAACAAACATCTCAATTTGTTTGTCACAAAGTTACAACCAAGTATTTGCATGTAATAAAGCGTATTGACTTCAGCACAAACCTGAAGTTGTTCTGTGCCTGCATGTGGCTCACACTGAAAATTGCAACTGTATCATTTAGTAATTACTTTGATTAAACTAAACAGAGATGTTTTTTCATCTTTCCTTCTGCATCTGGATAATTGACTTACCAGAAAAACTCAGATATGGCTTTTGAAATCATTAAAAGGTTGCATTTTGTCAATATATTGACAAGAGGAATTCTGATTACTCTGGAGGTCTACTTGCTAGAATGAGGTTCTATTTTTATTTTAGCTGCATTAATATGTTGTATGGGAGAGCAGAGAAATTTTACTGTCGTCTTCATCTTTGTGAGTATCTTATGTCTCTAGGGTGTAGCTGAATGATAATATCATGTTTCTTCAGCTCTTTCCCACATTGGTTAAAAGCAGCTATGAAATCCTTCCATAAATCTTACTGATTAGAACTCAAATTAATGTACACATAAAGCACATTTTTAAGAAAGGTGTGCATTCTTATTTTCAAGTTAGACTTTTCTAGCTGAAGTTTCTATTTAAGTGACTTCTGTTTTTGGTGGTGTCACTGAAAGAGAGGAATGGGTTTCAGTGGATATTCTATTTGTTCCAGCTGTGTTCCTCAGCGACCAAGTCTGTCCTTTAATTTTTGATTAAACCCTGCAGAACATTTGATTGGACCTCAGAGGGTGCAGCTGTCCTCTGTGAGCAATGCTTTATGTTACCAGTGGCTTGTTTTTTACAAACAAAATATTCTTGTTTTCCTTGTCACCTAGTAACTCGAATGTCTACCAAAATCCTTACTGAGCAGTCTTCTCTGTTGCTACCACACAAGAAGATAAATGGAATGAATGATTCAGTGATGTTTTTTTTAATTGCTTTGGAATCCTGAAAGCATTAATTTCTGTTGCTATTTTTAGGAAATCGTATCATCATGGGTAAAAACCACGTCTTCCGATTCAACCATCCAGAGCAAGCACGAGCAGAAAGGGAGAAAACTCCGTCAGCTGAGACTCCCTCTGAGCCTGTTGACTGGACGTTTGCTCAGAGGGAGCTTCTGGAGAAGCAGGGCATTGACATGAAGCAAGAGATGGAGAAAAGGTATTAAAGGAAATAAGAATTTCTATTTGCAGCAAGAAAGATACAGCTGTTGGCTGTGGGAGTGGTTTCAGTGGCGAACCTAAAACTGATGTCTGATGTATGTATGGAAGACTTCTAAGTGAGACTTCCAAAAATAAACATCGGCGTTACAGCACTCTTCATCTGTCAGCGTGTTCCAGTGCTTGTTCTGCCATGTGCTGTCACTGCTGCCTCTAGAGAGCTCAGAAAAATTCCCCAACCTTACTTGAGTGTTTCAGCTCTCTGTCTCCTTTTAAAATCAGTAAATAAATGGATCCTATTTAACCACCTGCCCTGAACTCTTGACCACATGGCAGTGAAGGACTGCAATATTTCGTTGGATTCTGTTCTATAGCAGTCTATTAGACCTCTCCTATATGACAAATTAAATCCTCTTAACTGATTGAAGGGCATTCTTAATCCCAGTCAGTTGTGATTTTTTATTTATTTACTTTAGATTTTAAAGGGGCAAAGAGGACAGTAGCTGTATAACGAAAAGGAATTCCTTTTAAATTGAGCTATTTTTACTCTTATTGTTTTAAACTAGTGTAATTTAGTTCTCTGTATATAGTAACACCAACATGAAAATAATGATCTCTTTGGCTACTTCTGTCATTTTGTCTTTAGATTACAAGAAATGGAGATTTTGTATAAGAAGGAAAAGGAGGAAGCAGATCTCTTGTTGGAGCAGCAAAGGCTGGTATGTGTCCTTACTTCAGATTAACTATACCTTTGGCAAACAGTGATTCCTATCCTTGCTTATCTGAAAGTTTAGGAAACCTGCTTGGGTTGTCTGCACAATGCAGTTATCCCTTTGCTGTCAAATAATTGTCTACAATGGATTATGATCAGCGTGAGTGAGCTTCTTCATGTTAATTTAGGATTGTAATTGACAGTGAAGAGGTTTTAATCAGCCTTTCCTGGAGGCAGGTTTCTTGAATTGTAGGCTTAAAGAAGGGCATTTCTATGCTCTTATGGTTTTTGAAGTTCCTGTTCCGTAGTCTAATCAACTTCTTGGGGTGTTTGCCTTGATTTTTGTTTTGGATCACCAGAAGGTACTAATTTTCTGCTGCCAAAGAGGTTCCTAGACCAATTATATGCTAGGTTTATTTTTTTGAATAATGTCTGAAAATGTTGCTGCATTGTGCATGTTTTAACCCTTTTCCCTTCCCCTGCATGGTAAGGTTCTTAATGCTACACCTGCTGATGGTGGGGTTGTGACTAGGGAACAAGTGTGTGAAGGGAATTTTAACTCCTTCAGAAGAATGGGAATTCACAATTTCACCTATTTCTTTAACAAGAAATCTGATAAATTTTCTCATATAGGAAGACCTCAGACTTGCAAGAAAAGTATGTTCTGAAGCTTATTACAAATAGAAATGTGTGCAATTTCCAAGCATTTAAAAATGTGACTAAGACCAGGGATGACGTTTAGATTTCCTTAAGAAATCCAAGTCTCCTGATTTTGCTTTAACTATATTAGTGTGTCTTTTAGTTAGAATTCAAATGTAATTGTGCCTTAATTACCGTTGAGATTCCAAAATCACAGTTGAATTGTTTCTATTGTGAGTTTGAGGCTCCTGAAAACTTAAATTGCAAGTTAAATTGCGTGTTGGGATTTAAACCACTTAATGCTTCTTTCAGAAGCAAAGTGGAGCAGAGTACTGGCTTCCACATGTAGAAGCTACATCACTTTTCATTTATGTTGTACAGTGCACTTGAAGCTTTCTCCATTTCTAATGATTCCATTACAAGGGACTAATCTCTTGAATGGAGTCGCTGTAGACTTTGAGCCAAAGCAAACTTAGTTCAGAAAAGAGGCTGATGTGACACTGTGATGTTTCCTCAACTCTATAGTTAAAATTTGTGTAGCTGAAAGCATTGCTTCAAAAACAAACAAAAAAGTGTTGACTGTGTCAGAGGAGATACAAGTCATGCAGTTTCATCCCTTAAATTGTAATGGCTGGCATGCATAAAGCTGCTGGATGAATTATACACGTGATAATTGGCTCTCTGGGGATCTGCTGCAAAATGAGGCTGTGTTGATACAAGCTTTGTGAAGAGAGATTTGTTGCCCCGTATGCTTATGATTAGGGGAAGATTATTAAATAGTTTTGTCTAATACCATACTGTAGTTACTGTTTTCTTGAAGCTTGTGATTTTTCTGATCACTTAACGGGCAAAAGTGAAAGACAATCCCTCATGCATTACCAGTGCGTTCCTGAAGAGCAGGTTTCCTAGCTGTAAGGATCATAATAAATGAGACCACTGGTCTGTTGATCAGGATACTGCTTTTCACACTGCTTAATGAGAATGTTCCAGATGACAGCTAGACTTCTTGATGCATTTCTGTGTCACTGTACAGAGAGACTCAGCAGAGACAGGAATGGACAGGATTGATGGCTTACAACAGCAATCGAATAATGATTGGGAAACCTGGGGGTGCCTTCCAATTGTTCTGTTGCTGTACTCAACAGTTACATTACCATAATATCCCACTGCTCTCAGGTCCTTTATCTTACTACTATACAGGATTTATTTTGAAATATTTACATTCTTCTTGTTCTAAATGAGATTAGAATCTTGAGTGTAAGATGCTGGCTAATTCAGTTTACCAAACTGTTTTGGTTTTGTCCTGAGATGCCAACAAAATAGGGCATTAATTTATAGTTAGATGCACTGCACAAAGAAGATAATTTTTGGAGGGCAAGGGCTACTATTTCCAACAAACATATATGCCTTGCTGGCATTACATGGAAATAGAAATAATCATTCACTGCTTGTCAAGCTGAATGTGAAAAGGTGTTTAGTAGAACTAAATCCTGGCTTTCTTGGTCATTATGCCTTTGCAGAGACCACTTACTTTTAGAATATGGGTATGTACTTATGTTAATTAGGTTGGTTAATCTCTGAGTGCCTGTAAGACAAAGTCCACATAGTGTCTCTTAATCATCTTTTTATATGCAACACATCAATTTACCCATCAATAATAGTATGGAAACTTTGAAACCTGTAAGAATAATCCTGTGGGACTTATGCCTTAATGTCTGAGTAGTTTGTGTTTTGCCTTTCTGGACCTCTTTTTGAGTCTGCAGTTTGTACAGCGTTTTCCTCCAGAGCATCTTTCATTTCTGCTGCAGTATGCAGTTTGTTAGGTGCTTTTTCCTTAGGCTACAGATTTTGTCAGCTGTAAAATCATGCGGAGTTTGTTCTGTTTCTAGTCTGATGTTGCGACCGAAAGTGGTAGAAGTTGTTCTTAAATATTGAACATACATAAGATCACAAGTGGCTCAAGAAAATGAATCCTAGGCTGTAGAGCTTGTTGACCATAGGGCAGAACGATATTTCTTACTTCCTTTCATTGTTCCTGAGACAAGTTATACTGTATTCCCCGTTCTGTGTGGCCTCCTACCAGGAACCTGTGGTTTGTAGTCGATGACCTGGGTTTCCTTTTGGTTTTAGTCTAACTGGCAGTTACTGTTCCTGAATTCTCATGTATTACAACTCGGTGTGAAAAAACAGGGACACTAGAGATTCATTGGAGACTGACTGCTGTATTTAATTGAAGACAATGTGGGTTCTAGTGGGTAACACAAATACATAGGACTTTCCTTACTTATTCAAGAGGTATCTTAAATTAGTGATTCATTTGGAGGAAAAAAAAAAAAATAATCAAAAAACAAGTAGTATAACTGTAATTCCTGGTGGCAGTAAGCAGTAATGGGGGATATGCTTAACTTTGGTGCAGTATACCTGAACAACCATTCCTAGCATATGGAAACCTCAAGCACTGCTCATTCCAAATCATTTAGCGACAGATGGAAAACTTGTAATGAAGAAGCAAAACCAACATAACTCTTAGCAAGTGTGTGGAAGCTCCAGGCTCTAGGGTTTGAGAAGAGGACAAGTCAAGGATATAAAATTGAGAATTTGTGTTAAAACACTTGAAATTAAAAAACAAAAAAGTAACTGCTGCTACATTCTTCTGAAACTCATTCTTCGGACAGTCAAGACCTGTTTGTGTTTTTAAAACTAAACAAGGTGGCAAATGGAAAACAAACACCTCTGAAACTCTGGTTCTGGATATCCTTTTAGCTTGTAGCAAGTCTTGAAGTATGAACCACTGTCTTCACCTGTCCTAGTGGCACTTACGGTCCTTTTAACACTGAACCTTTCAACTGCTTCTGTTTCATTTTTTTTCTTATCGTCTAACCCTTCTCTGGCTGCTGTTGTAGTGAAGCGGATTCTAAACTTGAGCATCCCTGCAACTATGTGCAACGTTACTAACCAGTGTTAACCCGACTTACTCTGGCTGCTCATGACATCTTCTGTGATGGCTGTTACATTCACCTACCTGGGGAGGATTTGCTGAAAGAAGCAACAGCAGTAACCAAGGCAAATGTGTGTGGCGGGGATTTGCATGTCCTTGTAGCATGTATGAAGTGCAGTTTTCACTTGGTTTTCATTTTTAATCAGGAACTTGGTTGGTTTTTTTTCTTGTTGCATATATAAAGATTTTTGGAAGGGACTGGGAGGGAAGAGTTTAGATTACCTGATATTTTGACATGATAAGATTTCTAAGAATAATGTTAATTTAGTGAAGAGATCCAATTTTGATAGTCCATGACTCTCGAAGATGTGTTTGTCCTAACACTCAGTCTTCAGGGACTGCTTTATCACTTGTTCTATTTTGATTTTTTATTTAGTTTTCTTTGCCTGCTACTTCTTGTTTAGCTTTTCCATTTTCTTACAATTTTAATTTTGGTTATTTTGGGGCCACTTCTTGATTTTTGTTTTTCCAAAGGATGCAGACTCTGATAGTGGGGATGATTCGGACAAGAGATCGTGTGAGGAGAGTTGGAGACTGATCACTTCCCTGAGAGAGAAGCTGCCCCCCAGCAAGCTCCAAACCATTGTAAAAAAGTGTGGCCTCCCCAGCAGTGGGAAGAAACGAGAGCCTATTAAAATGTACCAGATCCCCCAACGCCGACGCCTTAGCAAAGACTCCAAATGGGTTACCATCTCAGACTTAAAGATCCAGGCTGTGAAAGAGATATGCTATGAGGTAGCGCTCAATGACTTCAGGCACACTAGACAGGAGATTGAGGCTTTGGCCATTGTTAAAATGAAGGAGCTTTGTGCCATGTATGGGAAAAAAGATCCAAATGAGCGTGAATCATGGCGAGCTGTTGCCCGTGATGTCTGGGATACGGTAGGAGTTGGAGATGAGAAAATTGAAGATGTTATGGCCAACGGTAAAGGAATAACAGATGTGGATGACCTTAAGGTGCACATAGACAAGCTGGAAGATATTTTGCAAGAAGTGAAGAAGCAGAATAACATGAAGGACGAAGAGATAAAAGTTCTTAGAAATAAGATGCTCAAAATGGAGAAGGTATTACCTCTGATAGGGTCTGCAGAGAAAGCTCAGGCAGCCATGGCTAACGCTAAGTCTCCAAACTCTGCTGGTGTAGCGGATGTGGATAAGAAGCCCACAGATGACGTAAGAAGAAGTGACAATGATGAACTTGCTAAAGAGGAGCGTGTTTCTCAGCTAATGGCGGGTGACCCAGCTTTCAGACGTGGGCGATTACGTTGGATGAGGCAAGAACAGATTCGATTTAAAAATCTGCAGCAGCAAGAAATAGCAAAACAGCTTCGTCGACAAAATATGCCTCACCGGTTTATCCCGCCTGAAAATCGCAAGCCCCGGTTTCCTTTCAAAAGCAACCCCAAACATAGGAACTCGTGGAGTCCAGGTACTCATATAATTATCACAGAGGATGAAGTTATCGAGGTTAGAATTCCGAAAGATGACGATAAGAACAAAGATGAAAACAAAGAAAAAGAAAGTAGAGGTGCTTCTAAAGACCCTCAGCAGCTGTGGAATCTTTATGGCCCCCAGAGGAATCAAGATAATATCCAGATTAACAGGCAGCAGCTGAACACGCAGTCGCAGCCTAGCAATCAGCAGCAGCCATCGCCTCAGTTGCGCTGGAGAAGCAATTCTCTCAACAACGGCTCTCAAAAAACCCTGCGGCGTCAGACCTCGAGCTCATCAGAATCCCTGTGCAGCGGGCAGCAGAACCCAGACCTGCAGACTTTCCAGCAGAAGCGGCACATCCACCAGCACCGCCAGCCCTACTGCAGCCCCGGCGCTGGAGGCGGCGCGGAAGGCAATGCAGCCAACAGCCACCCCAAACAGACTGAGCGGCCCAACCACTACAACCAGTTTGTGACACCCCCGCGGATGAGGCGCCAGTTCTCGGCACCTAACCTCAAAGCGGGCAGAGAGACCACAGTCTGAGCAGTTGGCCAAGGCTAGTCTTGGGGAGGAGAGAAGCAGGGGCAATGCTGGCTGCTTTTGAAACGGCCAGGATTGGCTTTGCTTCTGTCTTGGGTTTGGCCAGGTCGAACTTGAGTAATTTGGCACGAGGTACCGGCCCTTCAGCCCGTTTGGTTTGCATGTGACTTGGTGCAGTTCTAACAGCATCGATGGGAAGAAAATTCTGAACAATTGTAAGCACATTCTCCATAGACTAGAAGATTTGGAGGGAGGGATGTGGACGGGAGAACTTCTCTGCTAGCACAGTTACCAATTTTTTGTGTGTGTCTTGGAGTATTTTTCTAATGTTGAAAATATTGTCTGGAACTTACAAAAGTACTGCCTTCCTCCTGTGTTTTTATGTAGACAATCAAAAGAGGAATTTAGTTTATAGCGTTGAATGTTTCTTGTGCCTTTTTTCTTTTTTCTTTTTTGAAATAAGGAAACTGACCCTCTGTTTTCAAATCGATCTGGCTCTCCAGTACAGCATTTTCCACTCTTAACTCAAATTGTTAGTAGTTACCTATAAACCAAAAGTTGGCTGACAAGATGTGGCTTTTTGTGTATAGGAAGGAGGAAGAGCTGTTGGGCCACAACGGTCCTGAGCAGGACATGGTTTTGTCCTTCTGCTGAAGTTCAGAATCGTTGGTATGAAATTGCTGTGACAGTTAAACTTGTCTGAATGGAATTTTATGTCAGAATATATATATGATTGAAGCAATAATTTGGAAATGAGATTTTTCTAATTCCCATCGCATCTCTAAGTGGAATAGTTTTTAATTATTACACGGGGTTGTGGAAAGGACCTGGGATTTTTTGGTTCTCTGAATGGTGCAGAAAGAAACCTCATAGAGCTAATTCTTACTTTAGGTTTCCAGTTCTCTTGGGCTATGAGTCTGGGGATACTCTTGAAGTAGTTATTCATAGGAAGATGTATAGATTGCTACTTTGAATTGGCTGGGATGGAGACAGGAGAACAGAACTGTTTCATCCTAATGTGGTACCTCATCTTAGTGCCTTTGGTCTTGGATTTCTACCCTTGTTTCAAGACTTGTTTTAACCAAGGAGAAGGTCACATATAGGAGAGAATAATATTAGTTTTTTTTCTCCCCGCTTTCAAAGTGCAAGTTAGAAATTTGAATATCTATTTTAATCTGAAGCATCTGTAATTGCAAGTGGCTTTCCATAAAACAAATGCTTGCAGATCTCACTTCAGATCATTTCAAACAAATTACAGAAAAAGTGCTAATTAAGGAATAACTTCCATAAGATAGGGGTTTCATCCCAGTTTTAATTCTAAACCTCTTTTCTTTCTGAATTTCTGAAAGTGCAAAGTAAAATTGAACGTATTTCTGAGAATCAGTGGGCAAAACATAAGCCAATGTAAAGCTTTGAGAAGAACTTATTTTTACTGTTAAGTTAGAAAAAAAAAAATAATTTAAAAACCCACCGTGACTATTATGCCTGATTTGGTGAGATTGATCCACTTTGCAGTGCATTTGTACAGCTGAATGACTTGTGCTGTTTTGCACGAATATCCTTGATTTACTTGAGGTTGCTTGGGTTTTTTTGGTTGAAATAGGAGCCCTACTGGTAATCGTTACTTCTACGTGTTTCAACATAGCTGAAGAAAAGTAGGAAGTCCCTCAAGCTTACTTTCCTTTTTGTTTTTGTTTCTTGTCCTACCCTTTTTTTTTCCCAACTGTGCATGGTGTGGGTGCTGGTTGTAACACATGGCAACCACGCATCGTTTGTGTATTGTTTAATCAAGCGTTAACACTGCAGCCTCTGCACACGTGTTACTGATAGAATACTGCCCTCTGATACAGGAGATCCAGAGTCAGTCCTCTGGCAGCCCTACCAGAATGATCCCATCATTTGGGATGGGTTTGTTTTCCCAACAGACTTGATTTGTTCACCTGTGGCATTCAAGTTTGCATTTGTCTCATGCTTTATCCTACTTGAACGTAGTAATTAAAACATCGTGTCCAAAATTGCCTTGATTCTTCAAGTAAAACCTTGTAGATGAGCAATACTTCGAGCCTGAGGCAAATCTGCAAAATGACATTTTGGGCTGCAAGTACTGTGCTGTTGCCTCTCTGTTGAGAATTTTGTTTTAGCAGTGCGCTGTGCTTTGCCCTTGAGGTGCACGGAGTTCTTTCAACATCCTCAGGAAGGCTTGGGCTCTTTTAAAATGTGGAAAATCCTCTCAGCTCTGTGGGAATACATGATTAGGGGTGCGTTAAGTGGTAAGAGAAGAACAAATCAGTATTTTCTTGTCTCATTTGTTTGTTGAGGATTGTGGCTACCTCTGCAAAGTCTCCACATGATTTGAGGTCGACACAAGCGTGTACTGACGTGAGGCTGAAAATCCTGCTATTTGTTGCTTAAAACATGAAGGCTTGTTTTGCCAACTTCTGAGAAGAAATACCTCTAAGTGTCTGGATAGTGATGACAAAAATGAACAGCAGGTTACCATTAATCTGCTGCCTCACTGTTTTAGTGCAGAGCTAGAGCAACAGCCCTGCTTGTGTTCTTGTCTTCTGGTTTGATGACAAAGAAATAGGAGCAGTAGTTGTCAGGATAGAGTCCAGCCTGCTCAAAGGAAGCAGCTTTCTTCCTGGGTTTTAGAAGGATACTATGCAAGTGAAACTTGGGGAAAAAAAAATCCTTTAAAATAGTTAGTCACTTTTAGAATTGAGTATTAATTAAAGTGAAGTGCCTCGTCTTGAAAGGGAAACAGTGTGAGAACTCATGGATCTCCTTGTAGCGGTCAGAGATACGCACACTTCTCACTTTTATTTGCCCCGGTAGTGCAGAATGAACACTAATGCAGCTGCTTGCATAGAACATTGTGTGAAAAGGCATTCAGGTTAACAGAAATGTTGCATCCATGATGGGAGTGCTGTTGTAGTAAGTTTGATTGCCATTGCTAAGTGCTGATGTGCTGTCTGCTTTGACAGCTGGCTAATATCCACCTGTGCCATAGTGATCATTTCTTAAATATCCTTAGGACTCACTAGGAACACGTGGATTAGGGGTTGGGTGGGGAAATGCATGCCACTAATGCTCCTCTGATTGACTTTAACATCCTTTCTCACGCTGTGTGAATGCAGGGATCTGTCGAATTAGAGGATGCTATTTTTATCAGTGCGTTCAGCACGGTATCAATATTTCTCTCACTGTTTGTCCTTTATCCCTTATATGTTAAAAGTTTGTCCTTTATACTTTATATGTTGAGATTTGACTTTGACACTATCCTTTGAAACTCTTCAGAAGCTGCCAAATAAGGATTCTATGCTGTGTGCCCATTTGTACTGTAAAGAAAGCAGTGAACTGCCTTTGAATTAAATGGGATTTTCAGATCTGTCCATTGTTTTAAGAAAAAAGCGATTTTTGGATTGTCTTAAGTGCAAGGATCTGCCTCGTGAAAGCAGAACTGGTTTGTATTGTAACAAGTGCTCTTTCAATAAACTATGAAATACTCTTGTAAGTGTCAGACTTGTCTCAGTAAAATGGAAATGAAACTTGCAGGCTTGGCCTGATTTTTATGTCTTGTCTTGGGGTTGGTTTTGTTCCAGCTCAGTTAAATTCAAGGTTTCCTTTATTGTTCCTCAATCTGATTCTTGTAAATCCGTCCACCTTGAAGTTTCTGCTGTAAACTTGTGAGGAAAGAGCTTACGAAGATTTGCATCTACTGTTGCAGTTTATACACGTAAAGAACAATGGCAGTGCAAGCAGTTACAAGTCATGCTGCTCTTCATGCAGTCCCACTGCAGCATTTTATGCGCTGTTTGTCCAAATCCTGGAAGAAAATGCAGAGCTGGCTATTTGAAATGGGCTTTTTTGTGTACCTCAGTTATGGGAGGGATTTGAATACATCCCAGTACCTCTGCAGACACCTCCTGGGTCCGGAGCATCCCAGCTGATGCAAGGTTCTGATTTAAAAGCTGGTCTGGTCTGATTCTTACAGCTTTGGCCTAGTCTGAGCGCAGGGGATTTTCTGTTGGTACTGACAATAACGTGTGTATAATCACTGATCAGATCTGGAAAACCTGCTCTGGAGAGCTCAGTGTCAGCAGAGCAAACCAGCCCTTTTTACAGCCTGTGCACCTTCTATAAGCAAACCAACCTGAAATTCACCCTCCTTCTGTTGCTCAGGACCAATTACTTTAAGCACTGCCATTATATCAAGTGCTAGGAGGCAACCAGAGTGCTGTTCTTCTGCTTAGATAAGTGGCACCCATTTCTTACTTACGTGGTAGGAAAATAAACTTCAGTTCTGCTTAGTTCTAAAAGTAATGGGTATTTTGTTAGTGTGGAGATGTTTAAAAAATAATAAATTTTCAAGTATTTAGATGTTTAAATGTACAAACGATGCATTTGCTTGGTTCAGAAGTCTGAAAGTAAAGATGAGAAGCAAGCCTGGTTTTGAATGAATGAATGCAGCAGGTTTGTTTTCTCATTCTGAAAGGAGTGTTTCACAATGGAACTCCTTTTATCTTGCTTGAAATGTGGCATTATCTACATGAATGGTGGGGGGGAAAAAGACCAAAGAGGATGGCTTTGTGTTAACGAACTTTTATGAATACTATGTGTACTTCAGAGCTATGGATACATCTGAAGCAAGTCCACCAAGTGTGGAGTAGCTTTATGGTGAACTGTTGAGAATTTCAGAAGTAACGTCAAAATAAGGACTTCTTCCATTCAGTGTCTGCTTCTCTGCTGGGCCACAACTTGTGTGTGTTTGCACACTTGGGAGGGACTGCAGTAGCTATGGGTGCAGAAGGAGGCGCATGACAGTAGGGTGTCATACAGAGGCTGTTTGTCTTTAATAGTTTGGTTTCCTCTTCTTGAAGCCATGGGGTGTGTAGGATCTTCACTAATTGAAGTTTGACACTTCCAGCGTGTTCTAAGAGCGCAGCTACCGTTTATTAATGGCACCTCCAGGAAATATCACTGAAAAGAACACCTTTAAGATCCATCTTCTTTCGGAATACTCCCCAAAGGTTTTTGTCTGATACTTTGTCACAATGTGATCCCACCAAATTTAACAGTATTGAATATTTTTCTTGCTGTGGGAGAACAAAGTAATGAAACTGTTCAAGTGGGAGATGTCAGCAGAATGGGAGGAGAGCGCAAAGCTTTCCCTCTGTAGCTGTCAGTCTTTAAAACTGCATCACTGCAAGCATTGCATTGGGAAGAGTTTACGGACTTTGGACTGTGGAAGAGAGGTGGGAATAAGAGATGAGTGATGGCAAGAATTCTCCTTAGTAACTCTGTAATGCTCCTATTGAGTTGTTGGATGTTTGCCCCCTTACTCTTGTAGAAAAACCTTAAGGAGTGGATTTACCTTGTAACACATGCCAAAGGGTTAACTTGAAAACCATGAGGCAGGCTCTGGGGTCAGGAGCGTGGTGACTGTCTATTCTAAATATCTTAAAAGAACGGTGAAAAATAAGAACTGATGTGAAAAAAACACAGAGCAGTGGGAGGCACTTGCTTTACCAGCAAACACAAAAATGGTTGTACTAGCATTTATTTCAAGGCATGAAGATGCTGAACAGGAAACCTCTCTGCCCATATGACTTAGCCCCGAGTGTCCCAAATCCACGCATGCATATGGAATTGGGGTATAGAGTTCTGTAAGCCTTGTCCTTCCCTTTGGAAGAACTTCCTGGGTCTGTCTATTGGATAAAGGCATGGAATGCGTTTAGAGTTAATACATTTCTGCCTTAAATAAGCTCAGCCTTTTTCTGAAGTAATATTTCATCTTCTGCTGTATTAAATACAGCACTTACACCTCTGGAAGGGAAGTATAATTGAAAACAAAATGCCATTTTTCTAGAATTTAAAACGAATTTAACTGTATCAAAGAACAGAACAATGGTGCTGATGATCTTTCTGTTTGACAATATGAAGCTGAATAATCCTCTTATTTACTTCCATACTCTTCTTTGTCTGTCTCTCATGTTCCTGCAAGCATGCTCCTGAAAATCCGCATTTTTCAGCCTTTACCAAAAAAAACTAATCCTGAACATTTTCTTCTTACAGCTGTTTTGGGTGCGGATATCTGTTGGTTTAAAAAGAACAGCAGCAGTGCCTTGGTTGTGTTGGCCTCTGCCTTCTGTCTCTCTATTTTCCAAGGGCAGATTATACTAAAACAATAGTTGTTAGCCTGTGACAGAGATGTCTTTATGTGTCTGTTCTTTGTCTGTCGTTCCATCTGATGTTTGTGTCTCTTGGCTGTTCTTGCTTTCGTCTGTCCTCCTACACAGTATCTCCTCTCTCCCCACAGGACTATGAGAGTAAGCTGCAGGCCTTGCAGAAGCAGGTGGAGACACGATCCTTGGCAGCTGAAACAACAGAGGAGGAGGAAGAGGAGGAGGAAGGTGAGTTTGGAGCTGAGAACAATTTGGGCACGATCAAGCCTAAACAAACAGTTGCTGTAACATCTCCCGCAAAAGATAAAATGTAAATATTCTCAATGTGTAATTATCACAGTATAAAAATGAAAGTATGCATTCATGGAGTGTCCCACATAAATAGTTGATCCATATACTCAAAATCAATCAGTGTATAAACTAGCTTAGTTTAATTGTAAACTTTGATTTGGTTATTTTGAATTTGAAGGAATCTATCTCTTGGTACTAAAGGAGTTAAAGTATCTTAAATATACCTGTAGCTTTTGTTTCCTTGTTCTGATTTTTGAATTTACTTTTTTTTTTCTTCTCCTTCGTAGGAATTCTTATGTACTGTAACGTCCCTGAATAATTCAGTTTCTGGACGATAGACAGAGCTTTATTAGTTCTGGAATATTTGTTTTCATTCCTGTGTTTTAGCTCTTTTAACTGATTTAAAATAATAGAAATAGGATGTTTTTGTTTTCTCTGTCCTGTATCCTCTTACTTGGTAATTTAACTCTGGTGCCAGTAGTGAGAAAAATTGAATCTAGCCTTTCCTTGCTCAATAATGAAAGTGCAGATTTCTGTTTTATGTTTTTCTCTCCCAGAAAAGGTATTGAGAATTTGATGGCACAGCCAGCAGTAGTGTTTGGTATTGCATGTGATCTCTTAGTGCTCTCTTTCTTGCTTTACTCTTCCTAGTGACCTGGACACGACATGAATATGAGCTCGCACAGTGGGCTTTCAGGAAATGGAAGTTCCATCAGTTCACTTCACTGAGGGATCAGCTCTGGGGCAATGCTGTGTATCTGAAAGAAGCCAATGCGATCAGCGTAGAATTAAAGAAAAAGGTAGAAGCATGCAAAGTGTCTTTTTGAATTTTCTGATTCATTGCTGTTGACTGTGTAGCCCTCCTCTAAATGCTGAGCCTCTTACTGTCTTTAAATTCACGTGTTTTTAAATTATTGGTTTGGGCTTTAAAGGGTTCAGACAATCACAGACCTCACTGATTCAGACTTCTGGTTGAATGAGTATCTTATGCAAATTGGCTGGATATTCTTCTCTTCATTTCCCTTGTGCGGTTCCTGTCCATATCATAAACACATGTGCATGCAGATTTCCCCTGGGGCCTCGGTTTTCCTTTTCAGTTAAAACTTCATGTGGTCAATTATCTCCCTAAGAGAAAGTGAATGCTGCAGGGTATGCTAAGTCTGTAGTTTTCCAGACCTCTGCTAGCTTTGCTAAGCCTAAGCTATGTGTATTCAGCTGAAAAATGTTTTGTGCTATTTTAAAACAAACAAACGAAAAAACCACACGAGTTAACAACACTGAGTCTGCTCACAGAAGCAGAATTCAGACGTACATTGGGTTGGGGTATGCCTGTCCCCTTCGTGGTACTGATATCTGATTTCTCTGAACTGTTTTTTTATTCAGGTACAGTTTCAGTTTGTCCTGCTGACTGACACCCTCTACTCACCACTGCCACCAGAGCTTTTGCCCCCTGAGATGGAGAAGACCCAGGACAACAGGCCGTTTCCCCGGACAGTGGTAGCTGTGGAAGTCCAGGATCTGAAGAATGGAGCAACGCATTACTGGTCCTTAGAAAAACTCAAGTATGCAAATGTTACTGCAGAACAAACTTCTTTATTTCCAAAGAACTTCTCCAAAGAGCTTCACTGAAAAATTTCATCCCTTGCTGTTCATTCTCTGTTTTATTTGGCCTTGTGTCATCCCAACTGCCAGCTTTGCAGACAGTACAGTGTGTTATGAATGCCAGCTTCCTGCGAAAACTGCCTTAAATTACCGAGCAACATTGTATGATACAAGAAAAAAAAGATGCAAAAAACATTCAAAACTAGATGACAAAGAAGCATAGTTAGAAGTTTGAATTGAATCCAGCATAGATGTGCTCTTCAGAAAACACCTTGTTTCTTGGTTTGTGGGTGTAGCCTGCAAATATTTTTCCAAATCCCTTCCGTGTCGAGAGTTTCATACAAATCAGTGCTATGCATTGCTCTGTTTTGTATTTTTCTTTCCCTATTTGTAATTTGGTATAGGTGAATTTGGTATAGGTGAATTGTTGTTATTTTTCTTCCCCCTCTCTATATGAACTTCTGAATCCTTCTTTCTTCTGTGCAGGCAGCGGTTGGACCTGATGCGTGAGATGTACGACCGAGCTGGGGAAATGGCATCCAGCACACAGGATGAGAGTGAAAGCACAATGACAGGCAGTGACCCCTTTTATGATCGGTTTCACTGGTTCAAGCTGGTTGGAAGGTATGTGATGGTAACGTCAGCTCCTGGTACAGCTCTCCTCAGTGCGTGGATGGGATTAACTCTGAGTGTGGTTGTAAGCTGTAGAGCTGCTTAGTGTCTGTTGTGTGTTGTCTTGCAGGGATCTTTGACAGACTGAAGCCATTGTGAAGAGCAGAAACTGTTCTTTTTATGGTTGCCAGTCCTGGTATAATGTTGTGGAACCTGGTTTAACTGAACACTAAGAAAGCTCTAACCTTATTTTTTTAATAAAGTTGCCTAGCTAAGTGCTTTCTAAAGTCACTGGAGGAGTGCACAGAGAATATGAAGAACACTGGAACGGATGGGAAAAGTGGTCCAGCACCTTACTTATGCGTGTGGTTCAAATAATTTAAGTTCTTCTGAAACAAGGATTACCTAATGGCTGCATCTTGGCAATATTTCTACTTACAAAAGTCATGCATGTTGGAAATAAGAATTGTTCTGTTAAAGTGATGTGCTGTCAGTGTCTGTATGTTCACCCATCTTCGTATTCATTTCCTGTTTATTCAAACTCGGTCCAAGGATGCTCTTTTTCCTGGCTCTGTTAGCAATCCCGTTCCTTATGTTTCATTCCACTTGAGATGGTTTGAAGCCTTTGCTTGTTGTTCACCTGGGCTCCGTGCTGATGGCAACAGGCGACTGTTAAATGAAGCATTCTTCTTTCCCCTCACTGTGTTAATCAGTATTCCATTAACTGATATCTAGCTCCCCCATTTTCCATGGCTGCGTGAATGAGCGTCTTGCTGATCGCACGCCCTCCCCCACTTTCTCCACGGCTGACTCTGACATCACTGAACTGGCTGATGAGCAGCAGGATGAGATGGAGGACTTTGATGATGAGGCCTTTGTGGATGATACTGGCTCCGACGCTGGAACAGAGGAGGGATCAGACCTCTTCAATGATGGGCACGACCCGTTTTACGACCGATCCCCTTGGTTCATTTTAGTGGGAAGGTTGGTGAGGTTACTGTGAGAATGGCCAAAAGGGACCAGCTCTTGCTGTAGGGTGCAATGTCTATGCTTTTGTTGCATAGAATATCTGTGCAGGCAGCCAAAATAGCCATCTGCATAAATTGGAATTCCAAAAGAATGAATATAGTTTAACACCTAAGTTTTAAATTCTACTTTTGGAGGCCATGAGGGCCAAAGTAATAATTGAGAAAACAATATTTAGGTGTGACAGTGAATATATTTCTAGTTATAGACGAGTGTCACAGCATAGAATGAATGTGGTTTTGCTTCTGTATGGTATTTAAGCCTAGTTTACAGCAGTGCTCACTTTAGCCATTGCAAGATCATGAAGATGATGTTATACTGTCTGATTTTCTCATATAGAAGAGAATATCAGAATATGATGGGAACTCTTTAAGTCTAATTCATTACGTTTATTTTTGGAAAACTCAGCATCCTCTGTGTGGGAAGAGAAGATAGCATGTGGAGAAGGAAGAGTGGCTCTTTCTGGATGAGGAAGAGTATTCTTGGAGATTGATTCTCAGATTGTGTGACTCAGACTGTGTCGTGTAGCAAAAGGTTATCATCGTTATAAATCACTGGCTGCTGTGTTTATCAGCGTGTTCCCCATATGCTGTGCTTGAATTTCCACAACAAGGTGACCTAATGTATTTTAGACATCTTATTTGTTGGATTTTACTGATCCAGATCTGATTAAGGTGTTACCAGACCTCAATCTGTGCTGTGGACCAGAAATACAGCAAGTTACACTAAAAAAAAACCCCTCCTACTTCCTATTATTACTCCACAGATAGTCTTGATCAAATGAGTAGCAACATGTAAGTCATGGCAAGAAACTGAAAGATTGTATTTAGTGATTCTTCTCCCCTTTGTTCTGGTACTGCTCACCCAACTACATTTTTTCTTATTTGGTCACTGCGTGAGCCAGTCTGCTTGCACAGCAGCAAGGCAGGTGGTCAACACAGCTGTTGTATGGAATATGAGGGGGTGAAGCTGCATGGCAGGTGGAAGGGAGGAACAAAGGAGGAGGAACCAGAGCTTTTCTGTGATTGTAAGAAGGGAAGACCATCCTGGTTAGTAAAGTGGGATCCTTTATACGGTTTCTTCACATGCAGGAAACTCAGCTGCCTTATTTGTAAAAACGAGGGTCTGTTTGTTCTTCTGAAAAGAACAACAACAAAAGAAGGTTTTAGATTAGTTCAGCTGTATTGTGTAACCTCATTCTTTGTCTGTAGTGCATCTATTAACCAATTGCAATTAAAACTTGAAACTCTCTTGATCTTATTATCAAAACAAAAATTACGGTTGCTAGAGTTGCAAGCAGGCCTCTTTGATATCTGTGAATTTGCACCCGTATGTGCAATGTCTGATAATGTGTTTAATAGAACTTAATATTCAGGTTAATGTGATCCACAGGAGTCATTTTAGGAAAGCCCAAGGCTTGGTGGTGGCTGTCAGCTGGTTAAAGCACACGTGCACTGTTTGCAAAGGCGAGGCTGCTTTCTGTGACAGTGCTGGCATCCTGGGCGCCTTCTCTTGTGCGTGTTCTTTCAGCACAGGGCTGTCAGTGCTTGGGAAAAAGTTGGACTATTCATCTTTATTTCACAGACTTCAGGAAACACAAGCTGAGCAAAGCAGCGTACAGTGAGAGCAGTTGTGCTTGCTGGCAGTTACACAGCTTGCTTCCCATTTCCATGTGTTAAGAAGAATACTGAGCTCTGTCTGCAGACATTCATAAGAAGCTGCAGCAGTTAAGGGAACTGTCCTGAACCATGTAAGCTGCATGTGATAAAGGGCTTTGCTCGTGTTGTGGATCGTATTGGGGAGTGAAACTTGGTATTATTTTCGATCAGAGATTTTTTTTCCCATTTATTGGTTAGATCCCTTGTGTTTTCTGGTGTGCTGATTCTGTCAGCAGAAAGTTATTTAACCCCAATCAGCAGAAACGGTTTTGATTCCTCATTGTATTACAACATAAGGATTCTACTTTTGGACAGTGTATCTTAGAGTATCAGAGGATGTGTCCATCTAGGTAGCTATTCTCTTGAGCACATGATAGCATTCAGTTTATAACACAACCAACATTCTTGTGCTTTTGATTAACCATGTACTGTTTTACATGTTGTGCAACATGGGACAAAAGGAAGAAAATTTTAAATTTTCTATGTATCAGCAATAATGAGTTGAGGTCATGAAGGAGAGGATAAGGAGAGGTTGATCATGTAGTTGTCCAACTCCTTGGCCATCGTGGTATTTTTTTTCTTTTGTCTGCTTTGTGATGGCCTTTTATTTGTACTGTTATTAAGGAAGAAGGAAAAGGGGGTTAAAAAAAGAGCTGGTCCCTTTAGCCATCTCTTCTGGCATGTTGAGATGTTTTTAAGGTTGATTCCTTTTAGTTGTGTGGCATACCAAACATTTGCTTTTTTTAAGGGAGGTGGGAGAGGATGATGGGACACTTTAAATCTTGACCTGTTCATTTAAAATATCTGTTGTCATTTTGAGTTCTGTTGGTTTTGTTTGATTTCCAGTTTGTGTTTGTTAAATTTCATTTCTAGTTCTTGTTGTGAGTATGCTGTTTTACCTCACCAATTTTTCTGCTAATCCAACTCCCCCCTTTCAGTCTGCTGGGCTGAGGTGCAGGGGGGGACACGTGTATGTGCTGTCCCCCCAGGTGTGGGGAAGAGGAGAAGGATAACCTTAATATTTCATCCACTCCAACCTGATGCTGACTTAGGACAAAGCAAAAGGATTGGTACCCAAAGGAGCATTGCAGCATAGAATTGCTCTTTCCTCTGCACAGCACACGTATAGTGGTTCTCCATTCTACAGAAGATAGCATCAACTTCATCAAAGAGGAAGCCGAAGACTTTTTTTTTGCATTTTGTGCTTTCCTTTCTCTAAGTTAAAATGGTTGAAGTGAGCTGGGTTGCAGGATGGAAAGGCATTAAGGGCGATGAGAAATACTTCTTTCTTTGGCTTTCTGCTGAGGTGGCAAAAGTGCAGTTGTTAGGGAAGCTGAATGCTTGGCAGCTCTACGTCGGATAGCAGCTTCAGAACTTGAGTCATACGTTCAAAAATATGTTTTTTTTCATGCAGTTAAAATTTTTACTTTCTAATAGTTTGGCTTTGGAGTGGGAAGGCTTCTGTACGGAGTGTTGCTATTGGTTATGAAACTGTTGCTTGTGTACGTAGTGGTACAGTATTCCTTTCTGTAGGGAAAAATATCTGCTCTCCCTCCCTTCAAATGTGGTTTTCAAAGTCCTTTTTCCTGATGAGCCCAGAAATTGCCTTCCTGACAGCCATCCCTCGTCTGCTTTGAGTGAACAATTCTGGTCTGTTAGTGTGGAGCTGTGCTTTTTTGCATGGTGGGTGCTGCTTTTTCAAATGAGCACTGCCTGAAGTTTCAAAGCTGAAAACAAAAATGCTTCCATAGGGGGGAAAAAATAATCTGATTTTGTTACTTTGAAATTTAGTATCTCCTCCCTTCCCCTGCTTTTATCAGTGTTTACCTCACTTGGGAGCAGACTGAAAAGGAGTTAGATCCTAAACGTAGTCAAATGTTAAGTTGCAGTTTTTGTCATCGCATCACTTTAATTTGTTTTGGTTTGTTACTTGTAGAGCTTTATTAATCATTCTCTTTTCTGTTGCGTTTTGTCGCCATTTCATTTTCAGTAGCCTTATTTTGATCTCTTTGGTTCACAGCTGACACATTTGATTGCCTTGTCATTCCACGATGATTCATTCTGACATGGGAACCCATGGAGGAGCGCTTACCTTTCCTAGCTTTGGTTCTTAGCTGTGTGTCACTGAGCAACTGAACTGGGATGAATTTGGAACCAGTGCAGCTGGTGGCACCAAGCAGAGGCAGTGAACATTCTGAGCTCTCTGTCCTGCTTTGTCACGCAGGACTTTCCCAGTGAATGTTAAACCAGGAAATTTAGAAACCTGAGAAATTAATTATGCTTATTAAAGATTAATAGAAAGAAATGCAAGCAGCAAATCCAGCTAAACAAATCACTGAAGTTTCAGTATAATTTAATTTGCATAAATTTATAATAGTTCCCTACATAATTAGCCACTTTTAATTTAGTGACTGGTAAAACTATCGGTTAAACTTCTATCCATCTCAGCCATCTGAACTCTGAAGCTGCCCACTTAGATCACTTTTCCTCTTTTTTTCCCCTTGTTGAGAGCCATCTCTTAGCTGCCTTGCTGGGCTTCTCCACATTTCAAGTTTTGCTGGAGCTGATTGCTCTGAAGTGTGGTATTTTAAGAATTTCTGCAATTCACTGCAGGCCCTTAAAGTGACTTGATAATGTTAGTCTAATTTATAATTAAAATATATACAATAAAACATACTAACTGTACCAAAATAGACCCTTCTTGTAGTTACATGTGACTTTGCACGTTATTGTGCAGAGCAGGATAGTCCTGGCCTGGCCCCAAATGCTGTTATTCGTACCATAAACTGTAATTTCTAAATGGTTGCTATAGAGTAAGTTGTGTTTTTAAAGACAGAAATGTAGTATTTGAAAGATATTTATCAGTCTTCCACTATCCATGCACTCACTGAGCCTTCCAGGAAAGCTGGCAGATGAGTTTTTATTTACTGAGGAATTTCTGATTCCTCTGTGTACAATGTTATCTAATGTATGTAGAAAACATTCAGTCAAATTTCAGTTTTAAGGAGTGTTTTTAGCTGTTCACTAAAATATTTGAGGCTGTGTGCACACAGAACATAAATTCCCTTTTGATTTATTTAAAACTATGTTTATAGGCTGGAAAAATTAAATAAAAAATAATCTTTATATGTAGTAGTTCCTTAGACTTCAACCATCTTGTTTAACAGCTCTGTTTACAACCGTAGCCCATCTAAAATTACCTTTAAAAAGCCATCACCTTACATGTTCTCCTTCATATGTTTTGTAACTCACTAATACAAGCCCTCTGTCTCAGGTTTACTGTGTTCTAGAGTGTTCTGTGGCTTTGCTTAGCCTTGACACTGCCGAGGAGCCCTGTGTGGGCAATGCAGGTACAAGACCACAGTACAGGTCTGACAGATGGAACAAAGTAAACTGAAGATTTGAATGTCCCATTAGCCAAGCAAATGCTGCAGTCTGGTTTTGCAGACGATGGCCTCATGCTGTTTGTGTCTTCTTTCCTTCTTATTACCAGAGCATTTGTATACCTGAGCAATCTGCTGTACCCCGTGCCTCTGATTCACCGAGTAGCTGTTGTTAGTGAGAAGGGAGAAGTGCGAGGATTTCTGCGAGTAGCAGTGCAAGCTATAGCAGGTGAGGCACTCAGTGAGCTTTACTTTGCAGCTCTTTGGTGCACTGTGTGTGGCTGCAGCTTGAAGAAACATGCAGTCCAACATTCTCTCTTAATCTGAAATAATTTTAGTGTTTCAAAGAACACTTTGTTATTAAGTTGCTATTGAAACTTTTTCATCAGTGTGATCATGTGGACCAAGCACGGATAAACCTTGAAATAATGATACTGACCAGAGGCTTTGAACATGGTGATGGAATGCAACGCTGCTTTTTAAGTCAGCACAAAATAAAGTAAAGGTTCTTTTTTCTGACACCCAGTGTAAACAGCGCACGAGGGTATATGCAAGTCTGATAATTGTGGTGACTCGCAAAAAGTAAAATGTACTCTGTGTTTGTTCCCTTAAACCACCCTTCTGAGTAACGTGTAGAAGTGTACTCCATCGTTCTCTGGCTGAATAGCATGTAAAGAAGCTCCTGAACAATTTTCAGCCTAATATAAAGAAAATTCAGTAGCATTTTCCACTTCATTGCCTCACTGAAATATGCAGAGATTCAGAAAGTAGGTGACATGCTGGAGCAGGGTAGATATAGAGTTGTTAACTGCTCCGTATGATTGTGAGCTGCCACTGTGTGCATGCCAGAGCCTTCTAGGAGCCTGCTAATGGTGTTTTTTACCATGAAATCATCCAGTTGAGTTTTACTCTGGTAGTTATCCATGTTTCATCAATGCTGGTAAGACCACAGATGCTTCCCATCATTTGTCTTATTTAGCAGTGGCTACCTGCCAGCATTTCTTTATTTAGGTGTGGTAACCTTGGAAGTTTCTCTCTCCATGGGAATGTGTGATGAAATCTCAGACCTTGAAGATGCGTGAGAATCACTCTTAGCAGGGGCTAAAACAGCATCTGAAATAAAATCTGTGTTAATGTGTACAATGGACTTACTTCTAGTTCAGTTTGGTCTCCATGGCATTGTCATCCAAATAAATGGATGATATAAAGGGATACACTGTGACTGTTAGAAGTTGAGATGTGGGCATGTCTTGAAAAAGTGCTGTGGCTTTATTTGGTCTCTGGGTGAAGTTTCAAAGTACATTCTGAATCTTGAATTTCTCCTGTAAGAATGCATTTACTGTGGCTGGCATTTAACCAGACCTCCTTGTTGGTACTCTCCGTAAGGAGGGAGGCATGAAATGGACAGACCGTATGGACAAGAATCATCTTTCAAACTTGGATTATGTGTTTGTGGAGCTTTGCTAGTGTGATTGTATTACTTGTGACTAGATAATTTTAGATGGCAGTTTATGTCAATGCAGGTATACCCCCCATGAGGGTAATTGTATTATATGAAGTTCCACTGTAATACTTAGATGTAAACAAGTAGTAAGAATGAGTATTAAGGTCATTTTGCATTCAGAAGTTTCTATAAAGTTTAGGTATATTCACAGTTAAACCTGGTGGCTTGTCTTGATCTCCCACACTGAAGAGTTCTGTTATCAGTTGACTGCTTTTCTCTGCTCTTCACCCATTATGCTGTTTTCCTTTCTTCTTGATGTGTTTTAGCTGATGAAGAAGCCCCTGATTATGGATCTGGTATTCGACAGTCAGGCACAGCTAAAATTTCATTTGATAATGAATATTTCGATAAGGTAAGTGTTAAAATTGAATTAAGTGTCTTTGAGCCCAATAGCTTGTGCTTCTAACAGAAATATTAATTCACATAGGAAGAGGGACGTGGGAAAACAGGAAACTGCAGGCATCCGTTAAATGCAACTTAATTTTTCAGAGCGATTTTTCTGCTGTCGCAATGACTCGGTCTGGACTGTCATTGGAAGAATTGAGAATTGTGGAAGGGCAGGGACAGAATTCAGAGGTTGTCACTCCTCCAGAGGAGATAAACAGAATGAATGAACTGGGTAAGCAAGAGATTTGTAGTATGGTTTTTTTTTTGAGAAACCTATGGAGAATTTCGGACAATTTCAGTCAGTGCTAAAAAGGGATTTGAGATGTCCTTAAAAAGCATGATTAACTGGGAGGAGTTGTTACTAATGCATTGCATATGGCAGATGCCGAGTTCTGTGTTTGAAGAGCTATGCAGAAACAACTGTTTCTGTGTACTTTGGGCTTTTTGTTATCATAAAAAGCAATTTGAATGTGTGTTGGGAATACGTTGCTGCCTGAAGGAATATGTTTAAGGAAAAAAAACAACAAACCAGCAATCAAGACATAAAAAATCACCCAAACAAAGGTTTAACACTGTGGGCTGTTTGTTTCTTTCAGACTTGAAGTCATCCACTCTGCTGGATGGAAAAATGACTATGGAAGGGTTCACTGAAGAAATTGGTAATCACTTGAAGCTGGGAAGTGTGTTTACCTTCCGTGTGACAGTGCTGCAGGCCAGTGGCATCCTTCCTGAATATGCAGACATCTTCTGCCAGTTCAAGTAAGAATTTGCTCTTGTTTGCATTAGACAATGGATGGTTTAATAATGAGCACAAATAATAGCAGGCAACAAAGGATCTGATGGAGAGCTTTTCAAAGCAGTGGTGCAGCAGAGAAAAACACTGTTGGTTATCAGAATTCCTGCAGTGAACAATGCCTGCCTTGTGTTAGCGTGGTGTCAAGGAGTAAAGTCTTGCAGAAAGGAATTAAGAATCAGCAGGCTCTAGAATTGGCTTCTTCAGGGTTTTGTTCGAATTTTTCCTGTTTAATTAGCAATATTCAAATGCCCAGGCACAAAACATGTGTGACCCTTGAGTAAATCAATATCCCTCTGGTAAAAGTGCTGTTGGATTTAGTTTCTTAGGAAAGAGAATACAATTTAGGTGTCATAAAACCAAAACAGGAATGTTGGCCCCAGTGTATGAGAATTGTGGTCCCAAAGATTCTAAGCTATACGTGACTGTCATGTAAACCTCTGGCAGACTAAATGCATGAGTTTCCTTTTGCTGTTGGGTTCACAGCACAGCAGTCTCCATTAAGCTGTTTTTTTGTGTGTGTTTTTCATTTTTATGAAGCTTTTTACACCGTCATGATGAAGCTTTCTCAACAGAACCTCTCAAAAACAACGGTCGAGGGACTCCGCTTGGTTTTTACCACGTTCAGAACGTAAGTACAACTTCTAATGAATGGTAAGTGATTGTTATAGCACTGGGGAGTTGTGGGTATCCTTCCTGTTAAGCTCCTGAGAGGTGTGTAGGAAGGAGGGAGAAGGGGAATTGCTAAGAATGGACAATAGGAGGAGTGATCAGATGGATGATGTAATCCCCAGTGGAGAACAAATCACAGAATGATTCCACGTGGAAGATTTAACTCCACTGTTTCGCATCTATTTCCTGCCTTTAAAATCTCTGTTCCCATTCCAGGATGTTCAATGAAAGCAGTCTAGAATTCAGGAAGTAAAATATGTATGAATAGCAGTTCTCATGATCTCAAATGAACAGAATAAATCTGTTGTCATGAACTGTGGAATTGCTTTGCTGCATGTGGCTTCCTCTCCTGCTGCTTGAAATGCATCACACTGAGGCTTTCAGTTTTTCCTTTACTAGAGATAAGAATTAATCCTTAGAACTAAAAGGAATGCAGCTACTTTTTTTTTTTCTTGGGAGCTCCTCTAAACAGTGTGAAGACTGTAGACTACTAAAATTGTAATTCACATTTTTTTAGGCTTCTTTTCTGTTTGCTTCAATTTCTCTCCTTATTTGTTTAACAGATTGCTGTGGAAGTGACAGAATCATTTGTGGAGTACATCAAAACAAAGCCTATTGTTTTTGAAGTCTTTGGACATTACCAGCAGCATCCTCTACATCTGCAAGGACAGGATCTCAATAGGTATTGTTTGCTGTTCTGACATAAAGGCTGATGTGATACAGTTCAGGTTACTTCTGCAGTTGAGGCAGTTTTTCATACTCCTGAAGTTATATAGCTGCACCCTCCTGAGTAGGGATCCTGACTAACGTACGTGTGCTGGCAGAGGCCTGCTTACCCAGCAGAGTGTATTTTGTTAATGAGTGATGGGATTGTCTTACCATGTCAAACACAGGTTGCTGCTCTGCTGATTCTGCAGCATCCACCCTACAAATGCTGGCAGTAGCGTATTGCTGGAGGGTTTAGATCCCACTTCTGGGTAAATCCTCGTGCTCTGCAAGGTGCAGTATTCCCTCAGAACAAGTGGCCTGATGCATAAAGAGAGGATGAAAAAGGAAGAGAGGCAAAATTAAGGGGAAAACAAAAGGCTTTCAATGTATTCCCCGTTTTGGAAGTACTGAGCATTTGAAGGCTTGGATTTGGGGAAAGGACCTCTAACCCCTTCTTCAGCAGCTTAAGGGAGAGGAGGCTGGTTGGATTACTTGATCTGGTAAGCACTCCTGCTGAAAGCAGCAGCTGTGAAGAGGCAGCATGTGCAAGTTTTAAAAGAAAATGTCAGTAGAGGCTTGTGCCCTTTCCTGGAGGTATTTTGGGAAATGTCTGTTACCCAGTTATATTTTCGGTGCAGGATGATGGTGGGTAGTTGGAGAGTATAAATAAATATTTTTCCTCAATAGCTAGAATTAATTAAGTTGCAGTAGAAAAAGGATTTCTATTAGTCAGAGAAGTGTGCTGAGTCCACTTGTTGTGGCTGGTGATATTTTCATAGGATTGTGGGAGTCCTTTTGAAGACATATATTAGTGTGTTTGTGTGTGTCTGCATCTATTTGTATATAACTTTGCTTAGCTGCCTCTAAAAATTCTGTCTTCATTTCTCTATAGCCCTCCACAGCCTTCTCGAAGATTCTTTCCTCCCCCTATGCCACTCTCAAAGCCAGGTGAGAACAGTTCTCCAATTCTGTGCATCACAAGTTTGTTTGACATGGAAGATGAAGGTTTAGTATACATGTGAGCCAATGAGGGCACCAAGAAAAGAAATGGAGTGAACTCTGCAAAGGGCATCGGATCCATCTTTGTCTATCTTCCTCTTTATATATTCAACCTCTTCTTGCAGTAAATGCACCTTGGGTCATTAAAGGGCAGAATTCCCCTCGTGAGGTGTTAAAAGTATTCCATGAGTTCTGGCTGTGACTCTCCATGTGCTTACTGAGCACTTGCCTGGAAATATTCATTAATCACTGTCTTTCTGCTGCATGACGTTTTTGATCACTGAGCCAGTCTTGTTGAGATTATTCTTGTTTTTCTTTGCTTTATTTTAACAATGCATGCTGAACTCTTCTGGTGTTTTTTTTTTTCCCCTATTTCATCCCATACTCCTTCTGCTTACTCTCACCTGCATGTTTCTACCATCGCTGTTTTTGTGTGTTCCATTCCCTTTGCAGACCACGAAAGAAAAATTGAATTAATTAGGTATCTTATGTCTGGCTATGTAAACGTGCATGTGCTGAACACACTATCCGAGCATGCCAACGTGCTTGCATCCTCTGCTGTGGCTGCTTTCCAGGATGGGGCTGACCAGCTGCCACCCTTTCTGTTTCTGCCTGTTCCCAGCTGTCAGAGTGAGCGGGCTCCTAAACGAGATGGTTAGTAGCCAAATGTGATCTATGGTAGAGGTAGAAGTAGTCTTAAAACGTGCTTCAGGAGTCCTTGTTCCTTACTGTTATCTTGAAGTATTCATGGGTGTAGAACTGCTGTGCCTACAGATACAGAAAGATGATGCCATGTTTATGTTTATGTTTATGCTAGAGAAAATAAGCTCCTGGATGCTAAGTATCACAGATCCTTGTGTGGCCCTGTGTTTGTTCCCCAAAATCTCGCAGACCTCTGTTTTCATATTTTCTGTAAATAATCTTGAAATGTTCTTGATGAGAAAAAGCAGATATAGAGTCGTTCTGCTGCGTTCTGTAGAGGCTTCTGTTTTGTTCATCATGTTTTGTTACTACTTGATGTGTACAGCACTGATCCTTTCTTTCTCTGCATTAAGTCTTATTCAGCTTCTTTATGTGCACATTTTATCACAGCTGGTACAGGAGACAAGCACTTGACAACATAAAAATGAAGACCACATTTTTAAGTTCTTAATTTACTTTCTTCTGTGAGGAAGGGAAAATGCATTCTATGTTTAAAAATACATATATATATATTGCAGATTAAGAGACCAATTCTAAACTCCAAACTGCTAAACAGTAAAGTAGTGGTGGACATCTGAGGAAACTGCTTTCCCGTGAAGCTGCAGAGACTTCTGTTACATACTTCTACCAGTTTTTTTCCTCTGTACACTCCTGTTTTATTGTGATCTTTATTTTTGTTTTTAATCTAAGTTACCTGTATTGATACCAGCGCTTTGAGGAATAGTGCTGTAAACCTTATCATCATGGAACAAAACGTGATCTGAATGTGTGCACAGAATACATGGTCTTTATAAACCATTCTTTTGTCTTTAAGTGCCTGCTACAAAGCTGAATACTATGAGCAAACCCAGCTTGGGCCACAGCGTGAGCAAATACGACCTTCTTGTCTGGTTTGAGATCAGTGAATTGGAGCCAACTGGCGAGTAAGTCAAGCATTAATCATTCTTGTTTTAAGAACAGTGGTTAATAGGAAGTAGATCTTTTACCTTGTTCTGTTCAGACAATGGTCTTTGGATGGAGTTGGAATTAGATGATCTTTGAGGTTCCTTTCAACCCTAGTCATTCTATGACAAGGTGGCTGTTTAGCAATCATCATCTGAAGGTAGTCTGGCTTATGTTATTCTGCTCTCTGTCTAGTTTGTATCAAAGGGGTATAAATTCTGCTGACGTTTGTCCTCATTGGAAAGGATTGAAGAGACAGAATTGGCATTCCTTAACACTTGAAGTGTCTCCATTTGAAAGCCCAATGGCATCCCCACCGGGGCTGGGGACATTTTTTTCCTGTGCTTAGGCCATGAATTTAAATTACTTGCATACTTGGCTAGGTGACTTCTGTAGTGTATTTTATGTTCTGCAAAGCAGGAAGTCTTGCCCTGACAAGTCTTCAGACATGATGTTGAGAAGTGAGTTCTGCAGAGTTTTGCAGAAGATTGGACGTGAGGGAATGGTCTGGTGTTTCTGCAGAGGAGGTTTAGATTGGATGTCGTGGAGAATTCCTTCACACTGAGTGGTGGTTAAGCACTGGTACTGCTGCCCAGGGCAGTGATGGAGTCCCCATCTCTGGATGTATGTAGGTCACTCTGAAAGTTGTCTCCTACTTTCCTCCTTCCATGGAAACTACAGCAGATAAGAAGAGCACAATAACACTATTTGACAGAGCAAATTCTTGGTTACAAAACACTATTTTTCAATATAGTCACCACCATTAGCCGTGCATTTTTATCAGCAATGAACAAATCCATTGTAAATGTTGGTAGAAGCAGTCTTATTTCTTCAGATATTATACAGAGAGGTAAATGTTGGTGGCAGAATACGGTTTAATGTTGCAGTGCTATTATGTTTTTCCTGCATGCTGATTTCTGTGTCTCACACAGGTATATTCCTGCTATTGTGGACCACACTGGATGCCTGCCTTGTCAGGGGACATTCCTGCTTCACCAGGTACTCATGAAGGCTGTAGAGCAGCAAGTTTCATCTCTGCAGGGGATTAGAGTGCTAATGATAGATTTTTGCCTCTCTCATGTCTTTTCCTTTCCTATAAGCTGTCTAATGATAGCTGTAGGGTCAGTCATCTTTCAGTCTGAATTTAGTCTGTAAGCTTTGAGCACTGTGGAGAATGTTTGACCTTTGGTATAGTGCTGTTTCCTGTGATTATCAGCATGCATTCTAATCATGAAAGATGAAAGTCTTTTTAAAACACCAGCTGAGTGCCTCTGGTGTTCTCTAACTTCTGCACCAGGATCACTGAAAGAGTGTGTGGACTCAGATTTCATTGTTTTTTCTTACTGCATGTGGCTGTAAGACAGATCTGTACAATGACCACATCTCAGTGCATTTTAAATGCTTGTAATTAATCACAAATACTACTGCAATAATCCTTAATAATAATTTGTTTTTAGCTGGATTTGAAAGACAGTCCTACTTCAATATTGTTCATAGCCTTACTTTGTTTTTCTCTACTTTCAAATTCCCAGTTCACTTTCAGAGGCTTTACTGTTCACTTTGCAAACTTACTCTCTTACATGGATAGGAACAGCTCTTTAGTTGGGAATAATGGCTGCATTCCAGTTATTTCCTTAATAAGACAAAGAATTTTGATCTATGTGTTTTTACAGTGTAAGTGCAAAAGAGATGATAGTGTGTGGGGTGGGAATACTTCCCCAGAGTAAACTTTTGGTTTTGAACTCTACCAGGGAATCCAACGCAGAATCACAGTCACCATCATCCATGAGAAAGGCAATGAGTTGCACTGGAAAGATGTACGAGAGCTGGTTGTTGGTAAGTGTGTTCTGCTTTGTTTGTTGTTGTGTGAAGAAGAAAAAGTACTAATGGTAATTTCTCTTCAAGTCTTTCTCTGCTGTCTTAATCAATATTGGATATGAGAGCAGTTGGATTTTGAAAAAGATCTGGAAGAAAAACTTAAATCTTGCAGTTTTCACTTAAAGCTGCTGCTTTAATCACAGTGTGAAATGAAAATTGAAAAAGCAGTTTATTTCTGTATTTCAAGATTTAATTGATTTCCTTCTTCTCCCCTTATCAGGACGTATAAGAAACAAAGCAGAAGTCGATGAAGCTGCTGTGGATGCTATTTTGTCTTTGAATATTATCTCTGCAAAATACCTGAAGTCATCTCACAGCTCCAATAGGTGAGCATGTAAAGAGACTCTTTTTAGCAGGAATCTAAAATTCCTTTGATGTGAAGTATTGGTAGAATGTTTGAAAAACTTTGAATGGTGCTAAAGGTTAAGTGCAGAATTCCGTGGGCGCAGGGTATGCAGGCAGAGAATGAGTGTTACAGTAGTTTCTAGATAACGCTGGAGTCTGTTCCTCTGCATAAAAGATACTCTGATAATGCATTTGGATGACTTTCCACTTGTAAGGACAGTTATGGGAGGAAGGAAAGGCTTTAAGAGAGTCTCAGAATTCAGGCCAGAACTTGTAAAGTGATATTAGGGCTTGTTGCTAGAATAAAGCATTGTAAGAAGGGCCATTTCAGAGGGATACATTTATGGCTGAATGAATACCTGTGTTAGGTCTGAAACAAGCATATGATGAACTAAGCCAGAGCCATGCTTTTTAAATTAAACTTCACAGTTTGTGGATTTATAAAGATGTTTCACAAATCGACTCAAGTTCTGATAAGATGTATCTGCACTGCAATCATTCGGGCAACAGTAGGGCTCCACTCTGAGATGCTTTAGGCTGCATGTATCTCCTCATTTGAGTTCATTTCTGTGAAGATCAGCCAGACTCCTTGTTGTTTTGCTCCAGCCTCTGTAATGAGGGGCAGTGAAGCAAAGTGCTGTGTTGCTGGCAAAGTCTGTTCCTGCTCTGACATAACCACGTCACTTGACGGCTCTGTGGCTCCACTGGGCTGATGCAAAGCAGGAATATCTCTGGATATCTGAGCCTTTCTGGAGGGAAAGGGATTGTCTGGGAGCTTGTCTCTGCAGCAGCTGTTGAATTCTGGAGGCAGTGTGCTTCCAGGCACTGAAACAGCCTCTAATTTCCTTTTCCATCAGAGGCTTGGACTTTGAAATATCACTGCAATATTAAAGGTGGGATCAGGATGCTGCTCCTGCCAACTGAAAGTTTTCCTGCCACCTAGTGTCTATAAACATGTACAGTGATAGTATTTTTAGCAGTTATCTCTTGCCTCCTTGTAGAATAGGATATTCTACTTCTAGAGTATTTGAAATAATGAATCAGGATCTGTGGGACTTGAGGATTTCCAGTCTGATACAACAAGGTCTGCAGTGGAGAAGTGCAGTACCTTCTGTACTCTAGCAGTTTGAAGAAACTCCTGTATAGCTCTGTAGTTTCTTATCAGGAAGGGTGCTTGGATGGATGAAGGATGAGGGTTGGTGTAATGAGACTGCTGACCATCTCTTAATGAAGTGCCAAAGTTTAACATGGGAGATGAGTGCATGGCAGGGTGATGGTGTGCGATTGAAGCTCTGATCCATGTCTCATGTTTGTTCATTGTCCACAGACTTGTTTTATGGTGGTGTTTTTATTTTGCCAGCCTTTTCTGTTCCTCTCGGCTGTTGCTTCTCTGTTCTGCTTTTGGCTGCACTAACCAAAGCTCTTTCTGTGTTTTTACAGGCTCTTTCTTGATAAGGATATGCCTAGGTATTTTCTGTTTGCTTCCCTTGCACATAAAGATTCTTGAAAATAGAATGCTTTATGTATTTTGTATTGCTGCCATCTGCCTTTTAGTTAATGAATTTTGTTAGCACACAGCTTAGCTCTTGTAGAAGTAGTACATCTCTTCCTGCCCCGTGTCAGGGATTTGTTCAGGTAAAATTCAGTAAGGAATGTGTGAAGGTAAATTTTCCTTCACACACAATAGGCAGCTTCCATTGTTGAGTCTCTCTGATCCTCAGAATGCACTGTCACAATGCAGTCTCTATTCATAGTCCTTCCTAGTTCTCTTCCTTTGTTCTGTATCAGAACTAGATTTGGAATCTTACTGTCTTTGACTCTGTAATGCTTGCCATCTTTGAAGCACCAAGCAAGAGCTGAATGATTAAGCTACTTGAAATTCCAGCTCACAGTTGCACTGAACAAAAAGCTGTGGCTGCCATGTGACTGGCATTCAGCCTCCACTCTTAGGCTGGATTTGCATATGAAATTTAACCATGTGGTTGCTACTTCTTAGTTTACCAGTTGGCAAAGAAGCGAGGCGTTCAGTGGCTGCTCAGACTGGATTCCTCTTTCACCTTCCAGGTTTTCCTGTGGATCACAGGAAAAGCTGCACAGTCTTGGGCAATGTGTGGTCTGCTTTCTGTGTTCTGCCTGTTTGAAAAAGAGAAGGCTTAAGTCTTCAGTGCTTTCAATTAACCGCCTCTAACTAACACCAAAATCCACTTAGTAATCATTTCTGACTGTACATTGGTGCCTTCCACGTGTTTCTCCTGTTTCCTGTGCTTTGCTTTTTCTGTGCTCTATTTTACTCTTGTTTGCTCACTTCCATTTCTTTGTCTCTCTTTGTGACTATTCTAGCAAGTTCTGGTTTAGACAGACAGGCCTGTGTATATTTGTCTTCCTGGCTAGACAAAATCCAATAGAGTATCTGTCTCAAAGCTGTGTTTGACTCCAACTTGACACTGATCCAGAAAGCACCATTTTGCTAAGGGAGCATTTAGTTCTGTGCTGCTTAATGTTTATGCCTCCTTTGGTGTAAAAAACTGGAAAAGTTGCTGTATCCCAGAATGCTGAGACTTTTTTCCAAAGGAACATAAATAAAGTCAGACTCTACCTAGAGAAAGGAGAGAACTTGTTTTCTGAAGTTAGAGAGTACAGTTTTGACACCATAAATTAGGACTTAGTGTCCTTTGTGTGATGCTGTCTCTCACTTTTTACCTGAACAATTGGCCGTTCCTGATTGCTGCAGTAGGACTGTGGGAGGCTTCAGCTCCTTTCTTGCCATGTACAAATCAAAGAGATTTCTTTAAAAAGTTAGTGTTAGATCTGCAAGTTTTCACTTGAAGCTTTTAGGGAAATGGAAAGAAATCTTTATTGCTTGAGTTCAGGCTTATCCCTGCCTGTCAGTCATTCTGATTAACTATCAGAAACTACTGGTTTTATATCACTGTCACAAAGATGTCTTCTGTTACTAAATGCCAGTCTTATGATATAGGGTTAAGGATTTAGAATGAATAAATCTTCCCATACACTTTGGAGATCCATCTGGACTGAATTACACCTGAATCAAAAGAGAGAAGCTGTGTTTGGAAGCAGTCTTCCCTGTGGTGTTATGATGGCTTTTGTTCTCGTCCACATTCCTGCTTTTGTCTTTTATGTGAGCCTTTCTGAAAACAAGCAATGGCATCTTATGCCAAACTATTTGCAGTAGAAGTAAGTAAACTTGAGGAAGAAGAAAGATGTTTTTGCTTCAAGTATTCGTCGTGCAAACCACTGTGGTCAGTAACAGTTGCATTGGATGGTGGTGAGGAAGAGCTTTGCCTGGCCAGTGAGAGGGAGGGGTGCAGAGGAACTCTGAGCTCTTGCTGTGCTTTTTTTGCAGGACGTTTTATCGGTTTGAAGCAGTTTGGGATAGCTCCTTGCATAACTCCCTTCTCCTCAATCGAGTGACCCCATATGGAGAGAAGATATATATGACCCTTTCTGCTTACCTGGAGGTTAGAATTCTGTTTTTTCTTATCTGGTTGTTGCTCATACAGAACCACTGCAAACAGCAGGCAGCGTGTGTCTGAGAAGTGAAATCCTGAAGCCAGTGGAAGTCTGTATTCATTTTCTGAGGACAAAGTGGAAAAACCTATTCACAATTAACATATTGAAGAGCATTACTGCCTCACAACCAATGTCAAGTGAAACTGATGACCTTGTTACCTTTCTGTGCCTCATTTTATCTATCTTTCTATCTCAAAATCTTTTGATGTACTACCAGTGTTGCAGACAGTGGCCCAGCTCTTGGTTTTGGGAGATGCTGCTGTTCTCTGTAGTACAATGATTTCACCCACAAGATGCATCACGATGATTTTAACAATTCTCTTTCATGAAGGCACAAACCAAAAACCCCACCAACACCCAAACAAGAATTATTTCAAGAAGCTGTCCTACCAAAAAAAAGAAGTTGTATAACATAGCATAGTTGCCTGCAGACACTCATTCACTCTTTTTTTCTTTTTCTTAGCTTGACCACTGCATTCAGCCTGCTGTTATAACAAAGGATGTTTGTATGGTCTTTTACTCACGTGATGCCAAGATCTCCCCACCACGATCGCTGCGCAATCTCTTTGGCAGTGGCTACTCCAAATCTCCAGATTCGTAAGTGGAGTTGGTACTTCTGCTGTTTGGTGTTAGAAGCTATGGAAAGGGCACGGTGAGAAGGTCTGCTTTAGCTAATATTTCTCCAGAATGGCTTTGAGCTTTTTTTTCTTGCTTGCTTTTCAGAGAAACTCGTGGCTTATCTCTCTAATGGCCCTATTTCAACCTTTTCTCTGAACAGCTGGGACGAGAGATTCATATTTCAAGCCTGCATTGGTGATCCTGATGCCAACCTGAAAGCTGCTGTTGCAATGGCAGCTTTTAGTGGGGGGGGGGAGGTTAAAAAAAAAAAAGAAATTGAGGAAAATGCCATGTTTAGAGATCTTGCAGCATGTCCTGGCTATTTTATGCTAGATGGATGTAGTTGTAGAAAGGATTTATGCTTCAGCTTCTGTTTGGGGACACAAAATTAAAGCTCCTCCATGTTATTTCTGAAGATAGTATTTTTTTTTCTCCTCTGTTTTCTTGTGAACAGCAATCGAGTGACTGGGATCTATGAACTAAGTTTATGCAAAATGGCAGACACAGGAAGTCCCGGTAAGCAGTTACCAGGAGTATCTGTATTAAAGTACTGTGCACTGAAATATTAGAGTAAAAATCCTAGGCAGAACAGAGTAAATCCTTGTCTTGATGAGAAGCAGTTTCTGCATTTCATAGGAGTGCCAGAACGTTAATGGCAGTAAATAGAAAATACCTGAATGAAGCGAGGAAGCCAAATCAGACACAACCTCTCCGATGTGTGGTTGCTGTAAAGAACGTATCGCCTTGTGCGTTTCCTGCCAGACAGCAGCAGGTTGATTCATTAGATTGCTAATTGACAAGTGCTTCTCGGTGCTTTCCCTCAGACTGTGTTTTTAAAAAGAGTGCTATTGTTTCTGACTGCTCAGGAATGCAGAGGAGGAGGAGGAAAGTCCTGGATACGTCTGTGGCATACGTGCGTGGAGAAGAGAACCTGGCAGGCTGGAGGCCTCGAGGAGACAGCCTCATCCTGGAGCATCAGTGGGAACTGGAGAAACTAGAGCTGCTGCACGAGGTATGTGAAGAGAGCAAGGGAAAGCAAAAGGGCAGCTGTACGTCTGAGTTTGCATTTAGTGTAGATACTGCCTGACCTTCTGAGCTGAGCAGTTCTCAAATCTGAGTTTATTCTCAAAGTTGAGATTTAAATATGTTCTCTTACAGAGTAGATGGAAATGTTTACTTGTGTGAGTCTTACGAGAACACAGGAACTAAGTGGCTGTAAACTAGAGAGTGTCCTGAGTCAGATGATACTCATTTCTTTTCTTTTCTAGGTGGAAAAAACCCGGCATTTCCTTTTGCTTCGTGAAAAGCTTGGTGACAGCATCCCCAAGTCTCTGAGCGACTCATTGTCTCCCAGTCTGAGCAGTGGAACCCTCAGCACCTCCACCAGCATTTCCTCGCAGATTTCCACCACAACATTTGAGAGTGCTGTGACGCCCAGTGAGAGCAGTGGCTATGACTCTACAGACATAGAGAGTCTGGTGGATCGTGAGAAGGAGCTGGCCACCAAGGTATAACACAGGAGAAAAGCAGCAAGGGTCTGAGCGGAGTTAGTAAAGATGATGACCTATTATGAACTTCCCAGATAGTGGTGAATTTCATTAGGTGTTTTATAAACTAAACTTTACAATTTTAATAAGAGAAGTGGTTATTCCCCTCTTCTGTTTTTTTTTATTTGTTTTTTTTCCATGGCACTTTAGAATTTCCATATTTTCTCAGGGGTTGCCAAGTGTGTTACAGGTTGCCTTGCTTTAATTTCCCTGAAAAGGTAAAATTAAAATCATTTTCTTTGTTTCTCCTCCTCTCAGTGTCTACAGCTTCTGACTCACACTTTCAATCGGGAGTTTAACCAAGTGTACAACAGCATCAGTGACTGTAAGGTAAGGACTTCATGCAGTACAACACTATATTTGTACAACAATGACAGTGTATTTGTAGATTGTAGAATCTGTTGATAGTATGAAAAGACCGAAGAGTTTGTATTACCTCCCTTTAAATGCAGTCTGTTTGAAGTACTTGGCTGTTCAGAATCAGCTTCCAGAGACTACTGAAGGAATTTAGAGGTGATGTGAATTTGAACAGTGGTAGAGCTTCTGGCTCATCAGCAGACTGGAGGTGCTTGTATAACTGTGTCCACTTTCCCTATGCAAAAGAATGTATCACTCTTAAGAATACAAGTAGGAATATGTATCACCATGTGGCAAACCAGGCAATCTGATATTCTGTTGAGAAAGTCAAAGTGTGAATAAGTAGAAATTAATAGCAAGCAGCGTGTATGAAACTGTTGTATCTTAACCCACAGATGGTTTTGTTCCAGTTTTATGCAAGAATTTTTTTTACCACTGAGTAGGGAAATACTTTTCTATTGCCTGAGCCTTCTGCACATGAAATACTGCATTCTAGCTAGGACTGAACACCAGCTGCCAAAAACCCCCTCTGATATTTTGTGTGTATGTGTGCCTGTAGTTGTCTGATATTTCTCCCATTGGACGGGACCCATCAGTGTCAAGTTTCAGCAGTGCTACCCTCACACCTTCCTCTACCTGTCCTTCTCTGGTGGATTCAAGATGCAATTCAGTTGATCAGAAGTAAGTACAGGTTGTGGATAATAGCAATACTTCTAATTTTCCCCGTTCCTCCTTTTCTCTGCGTTAGATATCTCTCTGTGTAGAACTGTGCCTCACCATTTGCAGTTGCTGCACACTTATTCTCTTCCCACTGTTTTCTACTTCTGAGATGCTTTTATCCTTTGTGGTGAAAGAACAGTCAGATGTGTTGTTCTGAGGACCAGTGCATCTTTAACAAGTGGAGTCCACAAGTTTTTTTGTTGGTTTTTTTTTTTAGAGGAAAATCTTTTTCTCAGCTGTATCCATAGATGATCTTTCTGATTAAATTGGAAATAACCAGCTTTGTTCTTTCTCTGTTTAACATCCGTGAGGAGCACTAAATACTGCACCAAACTGTAGTAAGATGTGTTTCTGTATTGTGACTGCATTTTACAAGAGAAACAAGGCAGAAGTAGCTGGAAACTGCTTACTAACAGTTACTACTTATCTCCCACAACAGTTTATTCCACACATTTGAAGGAAGTTATGTTTAATATTGTACAGAAGGCTCCCTGTGTCATAGAAAAAACTTGGACTGAAAGATGAAGCTCGCAAGACAGGCTAGGTTGTAGATGTGCTTTAAGTTCTGTTCTCAGATTCAGTTGCTTTCTGTGATTTACTTTTTTTTTCTTTTCATTTAAAGGACACCAGAAGCAAATTCTCGTGCCTCCAGTCCCTGTCCTGAGATGGAGCAGTTCCAGATAATTCCTGCAGTAGAAAGTTCCTATCTTGCCAGAGCTGGAAAGAATGAATTCCTGAATCTTGTTCCTGATATTGAGGAAATCAGACCTGGGTATACTTTCAGTTCTAGTGGCTGTTATCTTGGCTTCCTGCATGTTGTCAAAGGGCTTTTGAGACTTATAGGTTCCATACTCCATTTGAGGGTGGTAAACAGGTGATAGCAAGTAGGGGGCAGGATTGCTGAGAGTTGTACTGATACTTGATGTCTGCAGAATTCATGCACCTACTAAATCACTTTCTAATGACCTAAATGTGATGCTTTTTTACCATCAAAACTATGGCAAAGAGTCACTGAAATAGAGATCTCTATGGGTCCTTTCTCTGTCAGACTTCTAAATGGTTGTGATGACAAAATTCGGATTGCTATAGAAGAACTTTTTTTTGTCTGCAACAGCATTAAGAAAATATTAGGGACCAAATCCTGTGTGTGTTTGCAGTTCATAGAAGTACTCAGTAGCTGCCTTCCATAGGAGAAAATGTATTCGTATTTATCTGTGGTGTTTTTTCTTTGCTTTGTTTGTTTTGCCAGCTCTGTGGTGTCAAAGAAAGGATACCTCCACTTCAAAGAGCCACTCTCCAGCTCCTGGGCCAAGCACTTTGTGGTGGTCCGCCGTCCCTATGTTTTTATTTACAACAGTGACAAAGATCCTGTGGAAAGAGGGCTCATAAACTTATCCACGGCTCAGGTGGAATACAGCGAGGATCAGCAGGCAATGGTGAAGGTCAGTGTGAGAGCAGCTGTTTTATATGTAGAGCAGGATCATCACTACAGGTAGTAGCACATCCATAATATCCTGTTGGTCGTTTCTTTTCATTGTTTTAGGGATTTGTCTGGCGTCTGATATTTCTGCCCGTGTGGTTCCCAATTTATTCAAGGTTCTTATGATTTGGACATAATTCTGTGAGAGACCGAGGCTAACTGCTGTGCTGGATTGTGTTTGGTTTTATGAGCATTTGTTGGTACTATGGCCCTGTTTGGTTTTTATATATTTTTTTTAAACAGGCATCCTGTTTGTGTTCAAAAAAAAGTCACATTAACTTTACCAGTCCATCCCAGCAGCTCTTAAAGTCCACGTGCTTGAATAAAAACTTTTGTGGATGATGTCCCATTTGTCTGACTAGTAATATCCTGGAAATGACCGTGAAACTTAAAGGAAAGACCTTTAAGTCTTGTGTACTTTAGAAAACGGATGCAGCACTCTCTTCTTCTTCCCCTCTGAAGGAGGGTGGCTGTAAGCTTCGTTATTTTAATTGTCCTCAATATTGCAGACACCCAACACCTTTGGTGTATGCACAAAGCATCGTGGGGTCCTGCTCCAGGCCATCAATGACAAAGACATGAATGACTGGTTATACGCCTTCAACCCACTTCTTGCTGGCACGATACGGTAAGAGGCAATTCCTGGGCAAAGAGCTTAAAAACAGTCATGAAAAAACAGGCAGTTTGTCACAGAATTGAGCCTTGTTTTGAAGAAATGGACAGGATGGTTGAGCTGAAGGAAAGCAAAGGAGTGTGTAATAAAAAAGAAAAATTGAAGGAATGCAGTGGTTGCTGCTTTGGCTTGTGACGTCATTAATATACAATTTGAGGATGCTGTGCAGTGTCAAATGTTACTTAGCAGTGCCTTAAAAGAACCCATCACCCTTCAAAGGAGCACAGCAGAAGAGTGAACAGTCTTTCTGGTTACAGCTCACAATAGATTTTACTTTCTAAACTTGTAAAGTAAGCTAGGACTGTATTAAAGGGCAGAACAAAAGATGGAGAAACTCTGGGGAAGGGAGAAAAGACCACATCCAGAATTCAACAAATGGTTTCTCACTTCTTTCTTGTGCAGGTCCAAACTGGCTCGAAGACGGACAGGCCAGCTGAAGTACTGAGTCCATGTAATGTTCTCATCTGTTCTCCCTAACTCCTATTCTGATAGATAAAAGTGTTACCTCTCATTTTCTCTTTGTGATTCTTGCCAGTTTCTCTTGTATGTAATCCTGTGGCTTAACAACCCCTACCTCCCCACCTCCTCCATTGCATTTTCTAGATATTCTAACACTACTTTGTTTCTTTTCACTTGTGCGGAGAATCCTACTAGTAGCATGTGGCCAAACAAAAAGGAGGAAAAAAAACCTGATTATGCACGACTCTAAAAAGAAAAAAAAGATTTTTTCCTACAACAATTGTTTTTTCATTCCAGCTGACCTTCTGGTGTCTGTCCCACTGTACATTATTGTCTGTCTAGAATGCTACAGGTTTTTCATTTGATTCGTGACTTGGCAATAGTCATTGGTTCCCTCAGGGCAAAGTGCTATGCCAGGGAAAGATCGTTCCTTCTATATAGACGTTACCCAGTCAGGAACTGCAATAGCTCCTCAGGCTTTCCAGCCTCTGAATTAAAACTCCTTTGAAAGCTGACATTGGATAAATCTATCTGGGCAGACTGGACTTTGGACTTGGTGCAAGATTTTGAGCTCTCTGGGTCTAACGGGCTGGAAAGAGGTAGGGAAGGAATCTGGAGGGGCTGGCTGCAGAGATCTGCCTTTCCATGTTCACTGTGGGGATGCAGGTGAGCAGTGCTTGCCTCTAACTCTTCCACTAAAATGTAATGCTGTTCTGCCTTTGAGCTGAGCAGACAGAACTGCTAATGTGAGGAAAACCAAAATGTATTATGTTAGGTACAATCCCTGAAGTTTTAGATGCTCACCCTCACGTTTGTGGAAGGAACCAGTGTGATGGTTTCCTGGAGCCTTTTCAGGAGATCACCACAGGAGGGCAACATCTCCCCTTTCTGCTTTTAGTTCAGCCTTTCTAGTTCTTGTAGTGACAGTTCTCACCTCTTGGAAGACATTTACACTTGTAATCGGTTTGTTAGGGAAGACAGATCTTTGGCATCATTCTGAAATGCCTGCTTTATGCATGGATCCTGTACCTGCAATATTGAGCTGCCATCCCATCTGTCAATGGGGAAAAGTATCCACTGTCTACAGAATGCTTTCTGGACCTTGCACTTGCAGTATTCTTCAGGGAACAGCAGGACACTTTCACTTCCTTTTGGAATAATTGTTGAATGTCTCTTAATCTTCCTGCTGCAATTCTCTTTAGCTAACCTCCTTGGTTATTAATTTCAGACATTATCCTTCCTTGAGGGCAGATCAGGTGGACTTTGATCCTGGTCAGTGTGGTGTGACAGTTTGCTGCTTGGAGATCAGCTGGGTGGTGTTGGTTCTTGACCTGCGATGGAAGTTCTCTCTGGGGCAAAGCTTTGCTCCTTGCATCAGGAAAGGAAGGCAGAACGAGTTTCCTTTCTGAGAAGTGAACTCATCTTTCTTACTTAGGTTTTTAAGGAGGTTGGAAGCTTTTGTTTGTTTTATTTTCTGTGTTTCAGATTGTTACGCTGTTGTTTTGTGACTTGGGTGCTGGTAGGGCTAGCTGTGATCCTGGGCAAACGTACCAGGATTTCACCCTGAGGTTCCTTACTCTCTTGGGAAGAGATGAAAGGGTTTTGTGCCACCATCGCAGTAGGTTCATCTAAGGGAAACAAAATTGTGACGCCAGCTCAGGAAGGTCATTTTAATTCAGATCACTCATCGTCAGGTCACCCCATGCCTTGGGACTTCTGTGGCCAAAAGTATATGTGGGACTGCCATCAGCTGAGCAGTTTTTTTATTAGCTTTGTGGGTTTTTCATTCAAATAAAATGCAATGCATACTGGGACCTCCTAAACGCATAGCTGGAAAGGGGAGATGGAGTCTGACACTTGCTAGGGCATATCCTTATTTATCAGTGTAGTATTCAGATTAAATACTGTGCTCATCCCCTCTCCTAAGGTCCTTGGATTTATTTCAGAACTGGAACCCAGAGCGTGTGTGTGTCCTGGGGACCCAGGAATTAGCAGAGAGGATTTTTTTTGTTTCGGTTTTGTCTTGTTGAGTGTGTGCGACTCTCAGTACAGTGGTGATATCCTTTGTTTTGCAATGGACGATGTGCACTTGCAGTGTGTGCATACTAAGACTGCTGGTGCTGGCAGTGGGCTCGTCGAGCTGCAGCTAAGCTGATTTCAAGATGTATTGAGAATGAAGTAGGTTGATTTTAAGCACTAAGTTGTTACTGCCGCCATCCCCACTGTTTGCCATGGGGGTGGAACCAGTCTGAGGAGGACTCGCAATCTCAGTGGTGGCATTATGTGACGCACTGACAGATGAAAAGTTTTGTTTTTATCTTTTCTTTTTTAATCTAGAAGAAAACTAGTTTTCTAAGTCTTTGCTTTGGATAAACCAGAAGATGAACTGTGGGTAAATAAACATTGCATAGAAACACGATTAAAGGATTGTCCTTTGAAAACAGGAAGAGACAGTTGCTTATTTTATACCGAGCTGGAGATGTGACAGTTGTATTACATAAGTGTCTTACAACAGAAGATTCCAAGCAGCTTCTTATGGCTTGGTGTTTGTGTGGATAACAGGTCATCAGGAGAACAGAATTCTATTTTTAATCATCAGTATCTCTTAGAGCTGCATAATCTTGACAAAATCAATTCTCATGTGGAGTTCAAGTGGGCATTACTGTTTCTGGGTCTGACCTAAATACAGATTTTCACCAATTACTGAGACATTGGTTTCCCTACTTAAAACTGGACGACTGAAATGAACTGAAATTTTCTTTAAAATGAAAGCAAAGCAAAAAAAAAAAGAAAAGCAAATTTCTATTCACTTCAAAGCTCTTTTGATTTAACCCAACAATTAAAAGAGTTCTGTTTAGGAACAGAACAAGGATGGAAAAACGTGCCAAGCTGCCTTCTGCTGACGTTTAAAAACCCACTCTTGGTTACCTGCTGTGTGCTTGTGGAGTCCTGGAGTCAGACAGCTCTCAGGACCCAACCACTGGGCACCAGGCGTCCTGCTGGGGGTCTGCCAGCCCACTGAGCAGAAACACTGCTGGTAAAACTGACAGGCGGTTCTTAAACAGAATTGGGAGTGAAACTGTGCCACAGTTTGGGTTTTTTTATGTTCCCGAGTAAATGGGAGGAGAAATGGCCCAATGAAAATCGTGTCATTTGTAATAAGAGCTTCCTGGGTGTTTTTAAACTAAACCTTCTATACTGTATTTTGGAAATGCACTTTAAGTACCTGTTGAAAGAAGATTCCTATGTTCTGGGATGCAGAAGGGAAGGTAATATTATTTCCAAACCACTGAGAACTTTTTTTCCTTTTGCTAGTGTGTAATAGTTCTGATTACCGATCAGCAAGATATTTCAAAGCAAAGACTTTACCTTTTGCTGCTTGTTATCTAATTTACAGGGATTTAATTTTATGTAATGTATTGTATATTTATACATCTGTAATTAATTGCACATTAGATAAGAAAGAGGATTAGCTTTAGAATAACACCTGTTGGTACTCTCCGATAACTAATATACTGCCTATGCATTGCATCTTTCTGGTACTCTTACACAGCCTTAGTTTGTGTTAGTTTATACTGTGGTGGTGTTTTTGTTGAACATGCAGTTGTTCACCTGCTGCTCGAAGGAAGGATACTAATGCTGCTCTGGAACGGTTTGCTGAATGTACTTGAAAATGGATCTCTAACGTGTGCGTTGCATCTCTCCATTGTGGTCAATAACACCAATACGTGGTCTGAACTGTACTGTATGTAGCAGGAATGTATTAATTTTGTGCTTCTTTGTTTAAAAACATCAGGTGTTCAAGAACAGGATGGAGATTTTTTTTGTTCAGAAGGCCATTTATGCGTTCTAAGTGTTTGAAATCAAAACTAGTCCAACTCAAACCAGATGGTTGTGTCCAATGTCAATTGGAACAGTTTTTAATTAACAGGAGCAGACACATGATCAGAAAATGGAGGGTGTGGGGTCCTCACTCTCCAATTTGTACTGTTGCCAAGGCAATGGTCTGGTCCTGAGCAGTGCTGAGCTCCCTCTCGCTCACGTTGATATAGAGTAGAAGCAGAGGGAGTCGTGGATGATCAGCGCTTCCCAGGATCAGCTCTTAATTTCCCACTCTGCTTGTTCATACTTCACGTGCAGTCCATTAATGTTCTTGACTTTGGACATCAGACATGCTGTTGCACTGAAATACATCTTTTCTTTTAATTGCGGTTCTCATTTCTGTTCAACCTCTCTGTACACAAGGTATACAAGGTATACGCTGTATAAGTGGCCTTCTTGAACAAATCTCTTTGCAAACTGATTTCATCCCAGCGAAGGAGTGCATCAGCAACACTGTACATTAATTTCAGATTTTCATTTTCATGTTTTATTTTGTAAATATCTGATGTTTGGAGCTTGAGTATACAAAATGTAAATATAGTTCATGTATTTGTACTAATTCTGATCCATTTGCTGTATAGCCTTAGGTGTGCAATGCAGATATTATCTAACTGTGTATGGTAACCTTGCACCACTGAATTGTTAGTGAACGAGGTGAAACAATAAAGGTACAACCAGTGCATTAGCAGGTATAACGTGTGCTCCTTTTAGTATGATTTAATTACTAGTATTTAATGCATTGTTTTCAGAGTCTGTCCTGAGCAAGCTTATGCTTCTGTGGAAAGAAATTTGCCTCAGCTGTTCTTGAGAAAGATAAAAGGCTCTCCTTATCTTTTGTTATTCTCTTCCTTCTGCTACGCTCTGCAGCATTTCTAAGCAGCATTTAGATCATCAAAATCATCAGAAGACGATTTTGCTCAACAGCTAAAAAAGGCTGTAGAAGTGCAGCCGAAGCTGAACGTGCTTATCTGAGGGTGCTGGCCGAGGACAACGGGAGTGAGTGAACTCTAGCCACCGACCCCCAACAGCCGCGTGTGAGCTGCCAGCTGTGGGGAATGGAGACTCCCAGCAGCCTTGTTGTCCTTGTTGGGAAGTGAGCCTTGTGCTTAACTGGGGCTGCTGTGGGGGGGCGGCTGCTGTGGGGGGGGCTGCATCCCCTCCACTCCTGGCGTGCAGCTGCAGGCACCATTCCTCAGCTCTTTCACCTCCTTTCTCACTGTGGCGCTTGCGGCACCGATGGCAGCGGGGTGCAGTTTTCCAACCCTGGTGTTTTGGCAATTAATGCTGCTTAATTAAAGGAGAGAGGAAACGAGAGTTGCACAGCACCCAGCCGGCCGCGAGGCCCCGGGGTGGGTGTCGGCTGCCAACGTCTGTGGGTTTGTACGCGGCCGGGTGCCTGAAGCGCAAATCTGCGGCCTGCCGCCCTCCTGCGGGTTTGGCTGCTGAGGAAATCTCAGTAGCGCCAGCAGCCCTCGGCCGCGCCGCCCTTTTCCTGCCCCCGGTGGCTGCCGTGCCGGCGCGGGGTTTCGGAAGCCCGCCCGCCCGTCCGTCCCGGGGCTCAGGCCCGGCGCCGTGCCGCACACCCGTCCCTTTAAGGATGCGAGGCGCTCGGCGCCGCGCTCCTCAGGCCTGAGCCGTCGCCCCATGGGCGGGAAGGCAACGCTGGGCGGGATCAGCCAATGAGCGCGCTCCGTTCCGCCCCCCCCCGTCCCGTGCGGCTGAGGGAGAGAGCGGCGCGCGCCGCGGCCGTCCGTCAGTGAGAGCCGTCCGTGAGAACCGGCAGCGCCGCCGCCATGGCCGAGTGAGAGCGGGCGTCGGGCTGCCCTCGGGCGGGGCCGGGAGGGGACTCTGCTCGGCCGCCTTCAGAGATGGCCGTGAAGCAGGGATGCGCTGCCCATCTCAGGGAGCGGCCCCATCGAGAGGTGCCCGGGTGGCGTTCCGCCCTGCGTTTGAGGCGGCGCTCCCGGCCTCCCCCAGCCGCCAGGCCGCTCCGTGTGGAACGCGGCAGCTCCGGGATGGGGGCGGGCGGGAAGGGCGCAGCCGGGCGCTGGGTCGGAGCGCGCTGACGGCCCGCGGCCTCTGCCTGGGTTCGGGTCCCCGAGAAGGACCCGAATTGCCCATGGTGGGCCCGGGGCTGCCGGTTCCCGAGGGCGGAACGGTCCAGCAGGGCATGGTGCGCCCCGGGTCGCTGCTGATGCCTGACGTTTGTGGTTCTCTCCCTTCCCAGAGCTGATATTGCGTTGATCGGACTGGCCGTGATGGGTCAGAACCTGATTCTGAACATGAATGATCACGGCTTTGTGGTAAGTGAAAGAAAACGTCGTGCAGGAGGGCTGGCTCAGTAGCTCCTAGGGCCGGAGCTCAGCGTTTTGTTTTTCTTCTTGTGATGCCCTGATGGGTGGTGTTTCCTCCTTTTAATCCTAACCCCGGCTGCCCTTTGTTCTGTTCCCAGAGAAAAGTAGCCTGGCGTGCCTGTACTTGGTCAGCTACCTGGTGCCTTGGCTGTCTATAAGTGTGCTTTTTCTCTTAAGTTTGCTTTGGGCTTGGCCGTTAACAAAAGGCTCCCAAGGCTCCTGCAATGACATGCTACAGGGCTCGTGTCTACTCAGCATGTTTGGGTGGAAGCAGGAGAACTCATTATGTTGAACCTTATTTATATAACTTTTAGCCTGAGCTCAAGTAACCTTTCAGCTCTCAGCTTTAATAACTTGTATTCCTGCTCCTCCAGGTCTGTGCTTTTAACAGGACGGTTTCCAAAGTGGACGACTTTCTGGCCAATGAGGCCAAAGGGACCAAAGTGATCGGTGCTCACAGCCTGGAGGAGATGGTCTCAAAGCTAAAGAAGCCTCGTCGCATCATCTTGCTGGTGAAGGCTGGAAGTGCAGTGGATGATTTCATCAATAAATTAGTGAGGCAGATGTTCTTTCTAACTGTGCATTCTTTGTCTCTTGGGGAAGTTTCTTCTGGAAGATCTCAATTGTTTGTCAGTACTGAATCTTTGAGTCCAGTGAAAAAGACAAAACGCAGATATTTATTTTTTTTTGTAGGTGCCATTGTTGGAGACTGGGGACATCATAATTGATGGGGGGAATTCTGAGTATAGAGATACCACGGTAAGCCTGTTTTCTGCCCAAAATGGGTGGATAAAATACAATTCCCGTGATATTTTCTCCTCTGATCATGAGAACAATTGGCCAATATGATGCTGTCTTCTCTCAGGAAGGCCAAACTGAATTCTTATTGCAGAACTAGATTATAAATTCTATTAAAACTTAGTTTTTGCAATAGTTAGGGACTGTTCTGTAAGTATGCCTTATAGAAATTTCCCAGATCATCAAAGATTATTGACACCTTTTAAGAGGTTGAAGGATCTTAGAAAACATCTTGTTACAGGCTTACAGAGTTTTCAGGGAGATGAGAACATCTGAGGACATTTACTGAATTGGTTGGAAACTGCCAGGGTTTTGAAATGCAGGTTCTGAAGTGGTGTGGACAATATTGCAGTTGTTATTGTGTCTCTGTCCTATGGGGCTGCTGGAAAATAAGACAGAATAGCTGCTTTGGCTGTCTTGGTAACAAAAACAGAACAGCAGTGATCTGGTTCTTCAATCTTTTTTTTTTTAAAGGCCTGTGTATGAGCAGACTTCTCAGTGTGTCTGGGATGACTGTGTTAACAGTGTTGCAAGTAATTTAGTATTTCTGCACATTAGAGAGGTATTGCTGTCAGCCCTTCTGCTTTTGCATTCTTATCTTGGATAAGCAACTTGGGCAATCAGAGTGAAAAACAGTTCTTAAATGAGGTTTAATACTTGGAGAGCTTGCAGCTCTGCTTATGAATCTCAGGCTGTTTCTCTCCCACTGGAAGGGAATTAATTGCCCATAGTTATCCACGATTGCACCTTTGCCCCATAATGAAATCAGCAACTTGAGCTTATTCTGCCTCCCTCATATCTCAGCACACAGCATGTGTCACCTGGCACTTAATCCTGAGGTGTTTCCCGCCTCAGTACTGCACTTTTCTACCTGTTGATTATGAGGAATTTGTCCTCTCTGCATGAGTCTTTTGCAAGGGTAAAAAAAAGAGCAGCACTGAGTTTCCTAACATTCACTTTTGAGTATGCAGGAGCATTGTCTGAAGTTGTTTGGCAGCATGTCTAAAGCAGAACTGAAATCCTGACTTCAGGTCCGGTTTACTAACTCGTGTTTGTAAGACTCTGGTATTAAAAGATATGTAAATGACTTTTTGTTGTTGTTCCAGAGGCGCTGTAAGGAGCTGCTGCAAAAAGGCCTCTTATTTGTTGGCAGTGGTGTTAGTGGTGGAGAGGAGGGGGCCAGGTATGGTCCATCACTCATGCCAGGAGGATCCAAAGAAGCCTGGTAAGCGTGAGCTGGAAGATTCCTCAGGCTGGTCTGCAACAATCATTTGGTTCATGTTGAGAGCTGAAGGAAGGAGGGGAGTGGGTGTGGAGAGAACAAGATATGTTGCCTTCTTACTTCCTCAAGGTTCAGGATTTCTCAACATAGCTGGAGTCACCAGCCAGTGCCAGATTTTTTATGGCAAGAAAAATGGAGACAGGTTTTTCTTTCTGGAATTCACAGGCAAAAGTAATATCCACAGAAATCTAGAGGGAGAAATAACATGGGAGGGAGAAAGTACTTCTTTTTGAGTTTAAGCAAAATTCCTGTGTGTTGTCTATGAACCTCTGGATCACCCTGGATTTTTTTTTTTTGTAACTATTGCACAGAATATGACTTTGCTTCAGCTCTGCCATTGATGCTCTTGGAGTACGAACTTATATCATAACCCACCTTAGTTTCCCCATCTGTAAAATTGAGCAAGTAACATTTGAACACCTTCAGGTCCCTTAAGCTTGACTGAGCAATACTTTTAAATGTGTAACATGGCCTGTCCCCTTTTCTTGCAAGCAGTATCAAGTTCTGGGGAAAACATACTTTCTGTTTTGTGACAGTGCTGTGTGATGTGTTGTCGCCTGCCTGCATGCCCTCATCCCATTCCTACAGAAGGATGGATTTTTCTCCTGTGGTGGTTGTATCCTCTTCTTACCTCTGAGCCATGTTATTTCTATCCACAGGCCACATATCAAGACCATATTTCAAAGCATTGCTGCTAAAGTGGGATCTGGGGAACCTTGTTGTGACTGGGTAAATATTAATTTGATACTGCCCTTAGCCTGTGTAGGTAGCTCATGCATAACATGCAGTTAAAGCTATCCACATCACTACGTGGGTTTTCTGGCTGCCTGCCTTCATTTCAGATTGACCAACTCTAAGATGTTACCCAATCTAATGGGAGAAAAATGATTTATGGTTGGGTCGTGTGGTGGGGAATCAAAGCAGATCTGTGATTACACTGACAGTGTTTTGTGTTAGCTCTGGGTTTGTGAAGCTTTATTGGAGAGAAGGAATCCATGGATAGGTATTAAATACTGAGAATGGTGACAGCAGCATTACTGATGGCTTGTTTTTTCTGTTCTGTATTTCTTGACAGGTAGGAGAGGAGGGTGCCGGGCACTTTGTGAAGATGGTGCACAATGGGATTGAATATGGAGACATGCAGTTGATCTGTGAGGCCTACCACCTGATGAGGGATGTTGTGGGCATGGGCCACGAGGAGATGTCGCAGGTGATTTGCAGTTTTTTAGTGTCTTCCCTTCCTGAGCCATGCTGGCTGGCTGTGCTTGATAGAGGCAGCTGGGCTTAGTTAAAGCTGCTGTGTGTGTAAAGTTAATTTTTCTGACTTGTGCACCTTTGGCCAAGGCCAGATGCACAGAGTGCCTGAACTTCAAATAGCTGTGAGGTAGGGAGCAGCAAGCACTTACACCTGAGCATTGTCTAAATTCTCCTGTTCTACAGCTGATTTCTCCTTAGGAAGCAACATCTTGCCTGACAAAAGCTAGTAAAACCAGTAACTGAGCTAATAGCAAGCATACATATGCATCTATGTTTCTACATACATCAGTGAATCAGTAAATATGTGTTAGATAACACAGTAACTTGGTGTGTACTACGTATCTGTCTGAATGTACTTTTTCTCCTCTTTCAGGTATTTGAGGAATGGAATAAGACTGAACTGGACTCTTTCCTGATTGAAATCACAGCCAATATTCTCAAATTCAAAGATAAGGATGGCAAATACCTCCTTCCAAAGATCAGGGACAGTGCAGGACAAAAAGGCACTGGGAAGTGGACAGCAATTTCTGCCCTGGAATATGGAGTCCCTGTCACTCTCATAGGTAAATGGTTCTTTGGTCGAGCCTTGTCTTTCCTACCTGCACATGGCATATCACACTAAGGAATATTGATAATAATAATGATAATAATGGTAATAATTATAATAATAATAAAAAAAAAGCAGTGGGGAAATCCAAAATTTTGTTGCTCAACCACTGCTTGGTAAGTTCTTGTTTTTCAGATGTCTTAAACGTTTCCTTCTCCTATTTTTATGATTCACTGCAAGTAGACAAAAACACATGGACTGGGTTGTGCCTAATAAGGCTGCTCATCAAAACCCAAAGATGAGGGGAGTGTATTTTGTAATTCCTTAAGATTATATCCCTACAAGATATAAAAATGTATCTGCTCACATACAGCCCTGACTCTGTGGTATCTACACTTCTTCGCAGCCTGGCTCAGCATCGTGACACAGGAGTTGTAACACTTTTAGAATAATCTCTTAACCACAGGGCTGATGTAGGCTTTTCCTTGAGTAAATAAGATGACTCAGTAGTTTCTTTACTCTCAGGTTGGTTTTATTTTTCTTGCTTTCTCCCCTCTTATGTTGCCTGAATGTTCAAGTCTTGTTTCCTTGGAAGATAAACTGTATTCAGTATACCGAAAAGAGTAACTGGAGTGATAGCTCTGAGAGAAATGTGGCTGCACTGCAACAATGTATTTTTACAAAGCCAGCTTTGTAAATGGATTTTGTGTTCTGCCACAGTTACAGACTATCAGTTGTAGGCTTGAGAGATAGAGGTTCTCCCTGCGCTGTTGCGATGTTCCTTGGTTTAGCGTTCTGCAGAGACCGAGGGTGGGGAAGACACTCCCTGGTTAGTGCTGCCCAGTGCCCGGTGCGCTGGTAGTAATCATCAGTGGATAAGGAAGTACACACAGCAGCCCTGCAAATGTGGCCCTTCTTAGGGCAGCTTCTGTGTGACGTTATTGCATAAGCATGACTTGCAGTCTTCTTGTGAAGGCAGAGTCATGCTACCTCTGCTTTTTCCAAACTCCTTTCCCTTCCTCCCTCCTTTTCCTCCTAAGCTGTAGAAGGAAGTTTTTGCAGAAATGGAGAGGAGCGTGTTCTGATTTTGATGCAGTCTGTTAACCCTTCAGCAGAGGGGATCCAGAGTCCTGCACAAATGTGACTCCTTCTTCTTTTTAATTCACAACTGATTTTAAGGAAGAAGAAGAGTTCAATATGAAAGCTTTCTTTTTCTTTTTAATCACTCTTGAATTTACTTTTTAATTGTTTCCCCCCGTCAGACTCTGAAAAGAAAATTATTTTTGTCTTTATTCTCATTTAACCATGCAATTTTCAATTGCAAATAAGTACAACTTAAAACAGCATAATTAGAAATCGACTGAGTCAGGTCAAGAGGCTGGCATTCAGGTTTACTCCTTAGGAGCTGAAGAACGACTTGGCTCTCTCCTTAGCCCTGGAGAATGATGTTCAGTAATCTGCTTAGAGGTGTTATAAAACTGTCCAGTGGGCTTCTGAAAACGAATGTTGTGAGCCTACTAGGTTTATTGAGTTTATTTCCTCGTGTAAGTTAACTTCTTTGTTCAAATCTGCTGACTTGATCTTAGATGCGTTTTCTGTGGATTTTTTTTGATCATTTCAAAGCTGTGTCAGCCAGTATTTACCCGGTGGCTGTGCTGGCTGGCAGACTGGTCCCTCAGTAACAGCTGAAATAGTTTGTGCACTTCTTTCCACGTGGCTCTGTTTCACTATGAGCAGCAGCTCATCGTCCAGTGGCAGTTGCTATGTGACAGGACGTTTCTCAGACCTTAGTGGTGGTACTGATCTTGCTAATTCTCTGTTCTTTCCTACCCTACCCAAAGGCGAGGCTGTGTTTGCGCGGTGCCTGTCGTCCCTCAAGGATGAGAGAGTGCAGGCCAGTAAGCTGCTGAATGGGCCTAAATTGACTCAGTTTAGTGGGAACAAGAAGGCATTTCTTGAGGACATACGCAAGGTGAGTCATTGTTTTTGCCAGAGCACTCTATTAAAGCTGCTGGTCAGAACAAGTTGTGGATGCTGTAAACTGTGATGAGGGGCCCAGGTCTACTTCTCATTCAATTTTGTGTGTTCAATTCTATTATTTTGTTTGTTTTAGGCCCTGTATGCTTCCAAAATTATCTCCTATGCTCAAGGCTTCATGCTGCTGAGACAAGCAGCCAAAGAATTTGGCTGGACACTGAATTATGGTGGCATTGCACTGATGTGGAGGGGAGGCTGCATCATCAGAAGGTAATTGAGGTGAAGAGGTGGTGTAGTTGCTGAGGGGCGAAGGGGAGGCAATTTACTTCATGCAGTGCTAGACTGAGAAGCCTAGAAATAAGAAAATCCATGGAGTTAACCTGTTAGTAAGGTTCTGGGGGTCTGTTTCTCTAGTCAGTATTAGAGATTACAGATGACACCAGTTTTCTGATGGCTGAGCTACTACAGATTTTCGTAGGCTAAGTCAAGGCTTGGCATTTTTGATTCTAGGCCATTGTAGAAAGGTACACAGTTTGATTTCTGGTTTGTATGTATTCTCCCCAGTGTGTTCCTGGGAAAAATCAAAGATGCTTTTGATCGAAACCCTGAACTTCAGAATTTGCTGTTGGATGATTTCTTTAAGACAGCTGTAGAAAAATGCCAGGTGAGTTTCCGAAGAAGGAAAAACAAAAACCCAGCAATATGCAGTCTGAACTTCTGCACTTTGTTTCTGTCACAACTTTATTTTATCAGAAAAAATGAAAAGGTGGGAAGAACTTCTTTGAATCCTATTTATGCAGCATCCTCAATCCCAAAGATTTCTAACCAGTCTTCAGGCTATTTGTGTATTTTACCTGCACACATTTCTGAGCAGGAATTAATCATTCATGGCTCCGAGATATCCTTTAATAGAACGTACCAGTCTTAGAAGATGAGGATGAGAAATAAGCCATATAATTGAAGGTGGTTGAAACAACACAAGAAAATTATTGGGAATCAAATACAATTTTTCAACATGCTGAGGTTGGCGACCTGTCCTTCAAAATACCTACAAATGCCACTTGCCTCTTTTTCATCAACAAGCTGACAAGTGGAAGTGCTAAGTGAAGAAAAAGAGTTTTGCACCACTTTATAAATGATCATCCAGGTATATCAAGCAGCAAATCAAGATCTTAGGTAATATTATAAGATTCATTATCAATGTCAAGATAATACAGGAGCAAATAAACATATCATCATTGTTGTACCATGGTTCTTCTCTTTAGTTCTAGAGAAGCTACTATTAAAAACTAAAGATTTCCATTGTACCATTACAGAAGAACCCTAGCAGGAATGTAGCAGTTCAGTAGAACCACAGTGTCAGGAAGAATTGCCCAGCCTGTGTGAGCATTCTGATCACTGCCAGGTGCCTTGTGCCTGCTGTGCTTGGACTCCAGTGGTACAAAGTATCAAGCTTTGTTCTAGTTGTTTGCAGTAGCACCAAAATAACAGCGTGTCAAAACAACCATTGGTTAGGCTGTTCAAACAGTGCCCTGATTTGGGTGGGAGATGACAGGCAGAACTGAAAACAGATTATCTGGACCACAAAGAAGTCTTATCATTAATAACTCCTTTTATTGAAACTGATTATTCCATGGAGGTTCCTAAATCAGGTGTACAGCTGAATTAATGGTTATCCACATGTCTGTCTGAAGCAACATGCTGATTTCTTGTGTTTGGGTGGTGGTTGTATGCTTGATAGATGTCCTGAAAATGCCTCACTGTGTTTGTGTTCTTGGGATGCATGGATGATCTGTGAAGGAACAGCATTTTTGTCTCAATTGTCATTGGACTGCATGCAAAGTATATGCCTGCACTTTTATTTGCTTGATTGCTGACTGGCTCACTTGCTGATATTTTGGATCAACCTTTTTGTGTTAAATCAGGAATATACCACTGTGTTTGCTCAGACTTAGATGTCATATAATGTGAAATTGCATGCAGTGTTAAACTGGAATGCTGTACGTGCTCACATGTATGTTTCTCTTTTTATTTTCTTTTTCTTTTTTTCCCCTTCCCCTCTGCCCCAGGACTCCTGGCGACATGTAATCAGTACTGGAGTCCAGTATGGTATTCCTATGCCCTGCTTCACTACAGCACTTTCTTTTTATGATGGATACAGACATGAAGTGCTGCCAGCTAACCTGATCCAGGTAGGTGCCTGAAATAGTGTGGTAAATCTTCTATCTACTGAAATATCAGCATGTTATTATTTAATTACTGATGTAAGAATCATGATGGCAGTTATCTCATGGTCACTCCACCACTGTAAAAATATAGGCCTTGATTGCCTAATATACTTCAAAACCTGAAATTCAAGCCAGTAAGATGCTATGAGATATCAGTCCATAGAATACAAGAGGCAGTGGTATGACAGTGCCCAGTGTGTGTTAGTATTCTATCTCTAAAGCAGGGAGTAGTGTTGCTTTTGGGTAAAAATGTTTTGTTTAAAAAAAACCAACAAAAAGCATACGTATCTTTAGAGTTCTGGATGTATGTAAGTCTTTCAGGTTTGTACATGTCAGAAAGAATACAGTTGTCTTTCTGTGAAACTGCTGATTAGTAGATTTTAATAAATGTTTTATTGTAGTCTTTCCTAATAGTGATGCAATAGTTCTGAATGTTGTACCAGAGTCACATGTCATTTCTTGAATTCTTATGCTCGTGTCTCACTGTGTGCCATTTCCAGTACTTGTGTGGCTGTCATATTCATGTGTCTTATGTTGTGTGTGTGTGTTCTTATTCTAGGCTCAGCGTGATTACTTTGGTGCACATACATATGAGTTGTTATCGAAGCCAGGTGTATTTATCCATACTAACTGGACAGGCCATGGAGGAAATGTGTCCTCTTCTGCCTACAATGTCTAATGGAAATATTCCCTCTAGAAGCTGAGATACTATAGATCTCAGATATTCCTCTGTGAACGCCTCTTTTTACTGTACTGTTAGAACTTGCATTTGCACACTTTTGTAATAACTTGTGGGTATAATTCACATATATAAGAAAGCTAAATAAACCTGCTTGTACGTATGTTGAGATGTTTTTTTTTTCCTTTGCTGCTGGCTAAAATGTCTTTGAACAGAATTTTAATGTGCTAATTCTTAATGCATTTTAATGTGCTAATATTTTTATTGTATTGTAGTGCATAAACTCATAGAATCAAGATAGAGAAGGCTGCATTTCAATAATTGCTAAAGTGGAGAGTGGCAGACAGTCAGCACAGTGACACTGCATGAGATTCCAGGGAGGTAAAGAGTTTTTCTTGTTGGTTCACAGCAGGCAGCAGCTGGCTTCTTGATGATTCGTTTCTGGGTATTGACCTGCACGGGGTCATGCACACTGCAAGCTGCTTCTTGTGAAAGGACGAAGGGTGGGATGGGGCATGGGGAACCTTGGTACAGATTAGAGGTGTCAAGACAGGTCTGGCTGTCAGTTCTCTGTGCAGCTGCAGTTCCCCGCTGATTCTTCCTAGCCCTGTGTTGTGCCTCCTCCTGCCCCGGGCCAAGTAAAATAACCTGCAGCAGCATGCAGGATTGGCTCCGTTTTTCCTCTAATCCCATCATTTTAAGGACCGTTGAAAATTCACCTCAATGCTTGCACCTTGATTTCGCAGAACCTGTCGTGTAATATGTTTTGAGCTGTGAACTGATGCCTGGATTCATTTTGTGCTCCCTTTGGCAGGAGAGCTGCTCAGTGGCTGAGTGCCAGTGTGATTTAACAAGGGACTGCTTATGATTTAAAGTGACTTTTTGCAGATTATACTGTAGAATCTAGGGGTTTCCGTAACACCAATGTTACTGCAGGCACTGGCACCTGAAGTGCTGTGGAAGTGTAAGCAGTTGCTGTTCACGTGCTTTGTGTTACAATTCTCTGTGGCTAGCAGTAGGAACGGCTCTGCCCGGCGTTACAGCGGAACTCCGCGTGCGCAGAGCTGTTTCGGGGCGGAACGGGGTGCTTCCACGCGTCCATCCCGGTACGCCTTATAAACCCACCCGGCTCCAGCCGCGCCTGCGGGGCTGAGGGAGCGGCCTGGGAGGGGCGGGGCCCAACATGGCGGCGGCGCGGCTGCGCGTTAGCGCTGGGCGGGAAACTTCGGGCGGGCGGGCGATGGAGGCGGCGGGCGGCGAGCAGCGGGAGCTGCTCATCCAGGTGCGGCGGGGCCGCCTCTTGTCCTGGTCCCCCCCGGCGGGGCCCGGCTGGTGGGCCAGGGGCGGGGGGCCCCGTGTGGGCGAGGCGCGGTGCGCGCAGGGCAGGCTGCGGGCTGAGCTGTGCGGGGCCGTCTTGTAGAGGCTGCGGGCCGCGGTGCACTACACGACGGGCTGCCTGTGCCAGGGCGTCGCTGAGGACAAGGGCGTTCTGTTCAGCAAGCAAACTGTCGCCGCCATATCCGAGATCACCTTCAGGCAGTGCGGTACGTCCGCGTGTTACCCTGTGGCCCAACGGCGGCTGCTGGGGATGGGCTGCGCTAGGAGAAAGAGCCTCGGGCTCTCAGTGATGCAGAGCTTCTTGTGTCGTGACTTTACAGCTACAAGAAATAGTCATTCTGTTTTTCTTACCTCAAAAAAGCACTTAAATATATGCAAACTACTCATGGCCCATCTGCCTGTGCAGCAGTGTTATGTGAGAACAAGCTGTGGTCCCTTCTTGTTATTTTGTTTGACAATTTGCCATTGCACCTTTGTATTACAGCAGTATGTACTTCCAAATCAGACACAGCGTTCTAAAATACAACATGTCTCTCTTTTTTCTCCAGAAAACTTTGCAAGAGACGTCGAGATGTTTGCCAGGTATGTTGCAGGACATTGTGAAGGCATTTTTGCATTATCCCAAATTATAGAATGTCCCATGCTGGAAGAGATCTTAAGGATCATTAAGTCCAGCTCCTGTCTCCATCAGACCAACCAAACATCAGGCAGTACATCTGATTTTAATTGCGTAATCTTTAAAATGCATTTTGCAGTTCTTTTTTAAGGTTTTAAAAAGCTCTCTTGGCTGATTAAATAGTTACTGTGTAAATAAGAAATAGACATGCTGTTATAGGTTCTTCCTCATCTTGGAATTCCATGTGTGCAGTGTGAATGATTGTTTAGATTAGCAACTGCATATAATTGCCAGCTGTGTTGATGTGTAGCGGTGCTGGGTGGTTTGGGAGTGACAGATGCTTGCTAGCATACCTGTGGTTCATCTGGTTGCTTCAAGGAGGTAAGGGAATGTTTAAGGAGTCTGTGACTGAGTGAAAACCAATTCAGTAACACACTGGGAAGTCAGAGTGAGCAGCAGTGCCTGGTGTTCTGGTTACTGAACTCTACTGTTTCTGTGTAGTGTATTTAGATGTATGCATACATGACTACAACACAAAATTTTTTTTACAAACGATGGGTATCGTTGGTTTACTGGGTCCCTATTAAGCCCTATTAGTTAAACGTTCTCCGTGACTTTTTACACCTGGAGTTAGCAAACACATCAAGAAGCGTTTTTAAATTACATGCAGGCATGCAAAGCGAAGCACAATCACTTTGGAAGACGTGAAGCTTTTGGCTAGAAGGAGCAATTCTTTGGTGAGATTCACTGTATTTTCTGCCTTACAACTTTCTCATACCTGTTGGTTAATTCCTAAGAGCATCTGAGTGATGCTCTTTAAATGTTGAAGCAACTGTTGTTTAAGCAGTTTAATTGGTTTATAGATGATGGATGGGCACGATCCCATGATTTGTTTTAATTTTCATCACATTTTTCTTCATGATGCTATGCCTCACTGTGGGCATCTGATTGCAATTTAAGCAACAATGCTCTGGTTGCAGTAGAGCTTCTGAGGTTCCAAATGTACGAATACAATAAACAAGCACTATTTTTTTTCCTGACATTGTATTCCTTTATTTTAGCATAAGGTCAGACCCCGTTTGCACCAGTGTCAAGTTGCTGGGTCTCCTAGTCAGATTAGCATAGGGATGATTCACTTCATTTCTCTTCTGTGCTGGCCTATACGAGAAGGCTTATCTTTGCTTTTTAAGGACTTTACAGTATAAATCGGTGCTGCTTTTAAAAATAGACCTGCAAATGAAGTTTTGAAAGCTAAATTGACTGCTAATGTTCATTTTATGCATTTTTTTCCCTTCTATGTGATTTAAACTATGCAACAAGAACTCAGTGTGAAAGGACATAGGAAAGGCTGGAGCTGAATTTTTTGTTCTTAATAATTGTGCACTATTTATGTCAAGGTCTAATGTTCCTCATTAGACCACTGATTAGTTTATGTTTCTCAGCTTAAGTACATCACACAGAAAAGTGAAGAGCTTGCATCAAGTAACATGGAACAAAAGGAGAAGAAGAAGAAATCCAGTGCAGCTAAGGGAAGGAGAACTGAGGAAAATGAAACACCTGTGACTGAAAGTGAAGATTCCAACATGGCATGATTTACCTTTCAGTAACTTCTCTAGTCTTCCCTTACTATCCTAGAAGACCAAGGTTAGCCTGCAGTGATTGCTCTTGCAGATTAGCAAGCTTAAGGAATCTCTGTAATTTTTTTAGGTAAACGTGCTTAGTTACATTCTCTTGTTCCAAAAATGAAAGGACTGTCAGATTCCAACAAAGTTTACAGCCAAAATGCCTTAATTGTTCACTAAACAAAATCTTACTGTTATTAAGAAGAAACTTCTTTATTGATAGAATTTAAAGCAAGGCACAGCCACTGAGCATATTCACACCTCAGTATGAGCAACTCCCTGCAAAGGACAATTTAATTTCTCCAATAATTTTTTGACCTCTTCCTCACTTCCATTTCTGACAGATTTGTTTAGCTATTATAAACATTTTCCTTTTTCATAGCCATATCTCTTGTTGCCTTGGCAATTAAAGCATGTTCTGTGTCATTTCTCTCCTGTGATTTTGTTGATGTACAGTAATCACCTTCTGGAAGTTGTGGGGCACTTTCCAAACGTTGTGGAAAACGGCTCCCAGTGGTGGTCGGAAATCACTACTGCCCTCCGCCGGTCTGATGCAGGCTTACCAAATGCTGACTAAAAATGAATTCCTCCTACCTTCAGATCAATATTTCACAATGGCACTTTTAAATATCCTCCTGTTTCCCAGTCCAGAACTGCTCCACCTCCAGGGATAAGATGATCTTTTAAATAAATTATTCTACTGAATAATGCAGAGTAATCTAGATAGATGATGATGAACTGTAGAGATTCTGTATTCAACAGGAAGTTTTTCCTCTTGAAATGCTGGTGTTTCTTGACTTTTCATATATATTTTTTTAAATAATGCCCCTATACATTACTTTCTTTCTTGAAGTTTGTGTGTCATCATACATTTCTTTCTTGAGGCTTTGTGTATTGTCATATATACTGGTCACCATATAGGAGATGGAAGAGTTTGTGATGTTTTAAGGAAGAAATCATTAATGCAGTGTTGAAGACCATTAATTGAGGCTACTCGTTCATGGCAAATGTATTTCTGAGAAAGGAATCTGTTACAAGGTTTGTCTACTTGGATCTGTAAATAATGAAGGCTAAGTTGGGGCTTTGATATTCTAAATGTTTTGCCATTAACAGAGCAAAGCAGCAGCCACCCCAGCTTTTGCCTTCTGGCAATGTTCACAACCTGTGAGGCATCCCTGCCTCCTGAACACCTCTAAAATGTTCATACTTATGAATCATGTGCAGCACAGTTCCTGTGTTTAAATGTTAAAACTTCTTAAAGGAAGAACATCAAGGAAATGCTAATTTTTGCGTAGTTAGGGAACTTGCAGCTTAAATGAGCTGAAGTGAATCAAACACTTTTCATCTATAAAACATACATCTAATTTAGTGTTAAATTAAATTACAGAGCATGGTTTGTTTCTCCTGATTTGCATATGCTAGATAAGCAAAGAGTGACCAAATATCATTTTCTGCTTTGATCTACACTTGTCTCTAACGCAGATGGTTCTTCAGCTGTCTGTTGTCCTCGGCTACAATTTGTCACTTTGACCAAATGCTTGTGCACGTAACACTGCTGGAACATGGAAGGTGCTGGCTGAAAGCCTGAGGTTGTGCACTGAAACGTTTTGTGATTGCTTGATGTAGAAACATTAGATCTGGCAGCAGGTCTCTGTTTTCACTGACAGGGAATTCTAGCTCTGAACTGATGTTCAGAATAGAATGATCAGAAGCTACCCTAAAAAAAAAGGCCAATTTATAAGGATAATTGAACTGCTACATTTAAAAATGCCATTGAGGTATTTTAGTTTTCAGCTTTGATTGATTGCACCATTGAAATAGATCCAAGCAGCAGTACATAAGCTTGACCATTAAAAAATGATTTTTCATAGAAATTAGGGGATGAGATACAGCACTGAAGTCCGTTAGCCTATTAGCTAATTGCTGCTCATTTTTCACTGAGACATTTGAAGAATGTTGACTGTAACAGAGCTTTAAGGAGAGTTAAGTACTAAGTATGTGCTCTTTGCAGATGATTCAAATTACTCCTGAAAGTTCAGCTTTACTGCAGCCCCCATCAGCTTATAAAAGTCTGATTATTTTGCTACTGTAACAGAGTGATTAAGGAAAAAAGTATCTGTTTAAATCATACTATGGTAGGCCCAGTTAATAATTTAATTCTGAAGTTTAAGAACTGCAATATTGAATAACTTGCAGGCATCTAAGTTCTAACCTTGGTAACAGAAAAAAGGAGAAAGCAGTGAAAACCTCTGTTTGTTTTCTTCTTAAAGTCAGATTTGAAGGACCATCACTGCCTTCTACAAGAAGTATCAGCATGGTCTCTGTGACTTCCAGCTCAGAATTTGCCTGAAGTAGGTGAGTTCAATACTCCTAATACATGGAGGATGTCAGTAATTATGCTGTTATTTTAGGTGTATGTGAAAAAGCTCCGGGTAAAATCCTCCTTTCCTCTTGTACAGCACGAGCAGCAGGATTTCCATTGCTAAGCTGAGCTAGGAAAAAAAGCAAAGTATTGCAGCCTTGAGCAAGATTGATAAACTAGTTGATAACAGGAAGAATGCGAGACATGAGCTCACAGAAAAGCCTGCTGACAGCTGGTATGCCCAGTGCACTCAGTGTCATGAGCTTTGAGCGTAATAGAGCATGCTTCAAAAATTGTTTATGGACAGCTGTATATGCTCTTTCATAAAGGCTTGAACATAAAAAGACTGTAATAAGTAGCTATTAAAAACAGCAGGAAACTCTTTTACCTGCCATGGCCTGCAATGTTACAAGCCAGAAATATACACTGTACGAAGCAATTATGTGCCTTGGCAAAACAGGCTTCAAGAAAGTGACTGCAAGCTTCCCTCCAATTCCAGTCAAGTCTCAGTGGGTTCTTGCCCAGAGGCACTGAACTGGCAAGGATACACATTAATTACACAGGCAGTCTGACTTTGTATGTGCCACAATCCAACTCAAACCTACATACAGCGGGTTCATCTGAATGCCTGCTGTAGCAGTACTTGCAGGAGGCAGCCTGCACCATTTGAAGTTATGTTCAGTCAGTGGGTTTTGCGTGGTAACAGAAAACATCGATAGCTACAGAAACATTAGGTTCTGTCTTACCTTTCAGATTATTTCATGTCCATCTCCCAAGATGGAGAGTTCTGGTGTAATGTTCACAACGGAGTGAATGCAGCTGTACTTCCACAACATTTTTGAGTGAGTAAAATAGGGAACACTTCTGTATTTAAGTTCTACAGTCCTTAACATAATACTATACTTACTGGCACATTCTTTAATCATAGCAGCCACATCAAAAGTAATCCAACATTTTAGTACAAAAAAGTTTTAAAGACATGAGAATTCATTCAATTTAAAAACAAGCAGGTTAATGCAGAGCTGTCATGATGATATACCAATGGTTAGAATACAGACCAGCCAAATACAAGTCTTCTGCCCTACAGCCATTCAAAACAAGCATTTCCATTTTAGCTGTTCTACAAATTAGTGCTTGCACTACACTGAAAGATGCAGGAGTTTTTTTACATGAAAAATAAACAAACAAAAAAATCCCCATAACCACAACAAAAACACAGAAGAGGTTTTGATTTTACTTTAACAGGTAAGATTAGCATGAGAATTCCAAGTGCCTGGATGCCAGGCTAGAGATTAAAGGAAGCAGCTGGAAAAACTGCCCAATGCTAGTATCACAATAAATCCCTCAAAAAAACCCAAAAAACCCAACCCCCAAAAAACCCCAAATGTTCTGTGTTCAGTGAGCAATAATCAAAATGCCTGCTTTCTGTTCATTAATGATGTAAATAATTTTCATCCTTTCTGCTGAAAATTGTGGGAAGGTGAGCAGACTGCCTGAGGCTTCAGAGCTAGATCAGCATTATCAGATGGAATTTTCTGGCTCCCACCCCAACGAGCTATTCAAAGCTCAACTCTTACATGCTGTGTTTAGCAATACCATTGTTTTACTACTCTGCAAAAAATCCAAATCCCTTTGGTTACACATGATTTGAATCATCACAAGTATTTATGCCTCAGGACAACATCCAAATTTGAGTTTTCTGCAGCCAGACCACAGTATGACCAGCAAACCATGGCTCCCAGGACATACCTTATTTCTGTTGGTTCTAATTAAAAAAAAAAAAATTAAAAAAATGCAACCGACAACTACTTGCATTTCCCTCACATGAGGCAGAACTACAGTGTTATTTTCTGCGTTTTGAACTGAGCCCATCTCCACAAGGCAGTGCTTTCTTGCCCCTTGATGCGCTCCTCAGGGAGTGCAAAGTCTGCACTTGCTGTAGACGCTTGCAGAGCTCCTGATCACAGGCTTGTTGTACAGCTTCAGCTTTCTGCTTGTCCCAGCCTAAAGCTGCAGCCAGGGTTTGTGTGTCTTCTTTCACCACCAGCTGTAAGAGACAAACTTGTAGCAGTGCTGCCCGCTGATGCTCTAACACCACAACCCCCTGCCCACAACACACTTAAGAACAGCAGTAATGAGACACCTGTTTAATGCCAATGTAGTGTTGAAGATGTTTCCAGCTTACATCTTGTATCTCTTAGGCTAATGTATTTTTCTTTATATCCTACCAGTACTTAGAGCTGTATGAAGTACTTGAAGCTCTATGTTCAAACTAGCAGAAAGCAGTTACTTTGTTTCTGCAGCAGAGAAAAGTGAGATTAACAATTTAATATCATCAGAACATTTTCTCATGGCTAGTTTACAGACTTTCCTTTTTGTGCCCCAGAGGCTTCCCCTCTCAACCCTTCCTCCCAAGAGGAGAGATTTGCCATGGTTGTTGACATGACTGTATGATCCTCACCCACCTCTAGAGTCTGACTGTCCAAGCAGAGCTCTGGGGCAGGTTTCTCTTTTAAAACAGCAAAGATCTGATCACTGAGGGCTGTTCTGGCTGAAGACCCTGCACTGCTGGAACCTGTGTCAACCACATCCATCTCCTTTCCTGGTGCACTCTCAGACTCTGAAAAACAGAAGAATCATTACGGCCACATGCACAGGACAGGAAGCGTAGTCCAGACTGCATTGTTGTTTTTTGAGATTAGATATGCAGCCTCTAATTTAGGAAATCCATAATATTAAGGATGACTACACTGTGTAAGTTTTCCCTCATATTCTACTTTCAGGCACTGTAAGCAATGTGACAGCAGTGAAAGGACTCCTGGTCTCTGCCATTCAGAGAACTCTTCCACTACACCAGCTGATGTTCATAGCAAGCGACTCGCCCCAGTCCTTCCCCCACTTATTTGTCCCACTCAACTCCTTCAGGCTTCTCTGAGAAGCTCCTTTTTCAGCATCCTAATGTTCCCTACCTGCTACTTTGCTCAAGATGTTGTCTTCATTTTTCAAGGCCTCTAAGTAGAGTTCCAGGAGCTGCTTTGACTGGCGTTCCTCTTCTCGTCTGTCCAGCACCTGCTGCAGGGTGTCCTGCAATACCTGGGTTTTGGCTTGACTTTGGGCAAGTTCCTCTGCCAGATCCGAACATGGTACATCAATAAGCACCTTAAAACAATAGAAGTGCTGTTATATGGACTGAGTGAGTAAATCCATCACGCTGATTACAGCACAAACAACAAGCCCGAATGACAGTGCCTCCACCTTTGTGAAACCTTGTATATTTCACAAGGTTTTCACAGCAATCAGCCTGGTTATGAAAAGCTGCAGTGGCATTCCAGCAGCCCAGAGATATTCAGGAAGGTGCAGAATGGTGCATTTTTAACATGATGATTTTTTGCCTGACAATTCCAGGCAAAGTACCAATTCTTAAGTGAGTGTAGAAGCACACAGAAGAAAGCCAGCAGGCTGGCACTTAAGAATCTGCATGCTGCAAGAAGGGGCAGAATCACAAAGATATGCTGTGAGAGATAATCAGTGATTTAGAGCATCTTCCTCGAGCACTTGTGCTGTCAATGCAAAAAGGATTCCCCCTCAAGGAGAAATTTCACTTTAGCACCACAGCCAAAGAAACAACAGCTGAATTAAGCTTTGAGATCCAATTTGCTTATTCTGTTTTGTGCCATTCTTTACAATGTATGGACAGGCTTGGCCCCTGCTTGGTCTTCCCCTCTGTACCTGCAGGTCTTCTTCAGACATCAGGATGATGTTGGACAGGTCACCCTTCAGCTGCCGGGCCAGCTGCCTCCACCTCTCTGCACCGCTGTCCACTTCGTCCGCAGGCTCTGAGAGCCAGGTCGATCTGCATTCTGCCATTAACATCATCAGCCAAAAGATGAAAGCACAAAGCTATCGAGATCGGAACGAGAGCCATTACTTCCCATTTACAGCTATTTAACGCTGCTTTTTTTTACGCAGTGTCAAAACCGGAGGGTGACATCTGTCACAGAGCAGCTCCTTGCTAAAACGAGGCTCTCTGGCTCGGCTTCCCCGCTCAGATGGTCGGGGGCGTAAAATCTGGGGCAGTTTGCCTCCTTTCTGGGGCCCTTTCTCGCTCTCACAGCCCTACGCAGCCCCGCTCGTACCCGGCAGCTCCGCTCGCCGCCCCCATTTCTCCCCTCCAGGAAGAGCCGCCCCGCGCCGCCGCTACCTGCGCTCTTCCCGGACCACCTCTCGCCCTTGGCCAGCGCCACGAACTTGGTGTTGGATGGCAGGCACAGGAAGTAGTCCTCGTCGTCCACGATGGTGCCATCCTCCGCCAGCACCAAGGTGATGGGCCGCCCGTCCTCGCCGATATCCAGAGCGCGGCCAGCTGCGCGCAGAGAAACGTTCAGTGCCGTTAGCGCCGGCCCCGGGCTCTTTCAGCGGGCCGCGCCCGGGAATCGCCGCCGCTCACCCTTGTCGCGCAGCTCCCGCAGGCAGGAGGCGGCCAGCCCGTGCTGCTCGCGCCCGTCGCCCCGCCGCACCACGCACGGCTTCATTCGCGCCGCCATGGCTGCGGAGGGGCGGCGCTCGGCGCTTATTTCCGCGGCCGCCTTAAAGGGACAGGCGGCCTGGGCCGCGGCGACGGGCGTCGGTGGCGCATCGGTAGCGCGGCGCTCAGCTTGTGCTGCCTGCGGCGCTCCCGGCGGCGGGGCGGGCGAACCATCGTCTGGGCGGGCATGGATTAGCTGGGCCTGGGAAGATGGCCTCCTCGGAGCAAGCGGAGCAGCCAAGCCAGGTACGCGGGGCCGGCGCTCTGCCCGCTCTGCTCGGGCAGCGGGGCGGGTGGGGCCGGGGCGCCGCCACCTCCGCGGGGGAGCGGTCGGGAGGAGGGCTGCTGGCTGCTGGCCTCGGCTCGCCCCGCCGCCTCCTCGTGAACCGGGGCTCGCGCCGGCCCTCTGCGCTCCCGCCCCCCGCGCGCGGCCTCGGCGCCAACCGCCTCCCGCGCGCCGCTCCCCCTCACGGCCGCCACCGGCGGTCGCTCCTCGGCCGCTGAGGCGCGGAGCTCTGCGGGAAGCGCGGCCTCGAGGGGCGGAGGAGGGGAGGAGGTTCCAGCCTGGGAGCGGCTGCCAGGGCCTCGGGGAGCTCTGGCTGTGTGGGGGTAAAGCAGTCGGATGGGGGGAAAAGAAGTCGGAACGAACCAACGCAACGCTCAAGCGGAGAGAGGCAGTGCGCGAGTCAGGTGGGTTTGCACGTCAGGTGGACGAAGTGATTGTGCCTTGCAGCAGCTGGGGAGAAAAATCCTTGAAGCAGTGGCACCAAAGGGCACAGCAATGACGGGAGCGATGCAAACCCTGCCCATAAGTGAGTGAGGGGCGTTGGGAGAGGCACCGGCGTGTTGCCGTTACTGGGTGCTCAGGGCAGGTACTGGAATCACTGGGGTTTCATAAATTGGGCCCTGAAGCGAATGGGGGAGGCAGAGGGGAAGATGGCAGCACAGTGGAGTTGCACTTGCTGTGGGTTTCCAGCCAGCTGCGTTTGGGCTGGAGAGGGACCTTCAAAGGCTGTGCTATGGGACTGAGAGTGCAGTGTAACCCTGTGTTACCACGCCACCAACCGAGCCCAGATGCAGGGACCTGGCAGCCCTCTGATAGAGCACTGTGCAGTACCACAGGGAGGTTGTAAAACCTTGAGGCGGTCGCAGAAAAGCCTTTTCTTGGAGGTGAAGGCTGTGGGAGGAACAGGGAGGAAAACAGCAGATCTGCTTTGCTTTTCTGAGCAGTCATTCACATCTGTTCTCATTTGACTGAATCACCACTCACCTTTCCATTGGTACTTTTATTTTGGACTGAAGAAGCTAAGTTTGTAGGGAACATTGCTGAGCTAAATGGAGGTGGAGATAAATTCCGTAAAGCTTGTGCTCTGAGCCCTGGGCTGTGAAAGGCTCCGTTATCAGGCTACTGGTTGGCTTGCTGAACAGTTCTGCACTGGCCATGTGCTTTCATCAATAGCAGCTTGAGGTGCAGGCACAGCAATCTGTTCCTCGTGCTCTGGGTGAGCGCCGTCAACAAGAGGAAACCTGAAACATCCTCAGACTGATCTGTAAGCCACTGGGCAGTCTCTGAGGCAGCTGTCTGCAGGTTTCCGATAAAGAAGTCTGCTTAATTGGTAAATATGATTGCCTGAGAAATATTTGGGTTCCCATGATATCACGTACTCTCACTGCACCCTTTAAATCTCTGTTTTATACTTCTTTAATATTGCTTTGCCTCAAAAGGAGGCTCGATGTTTGCATTTGGATGCAGGCTGTTGGAAAGTAACTTTTTGCCACAGAGAATCCGCTGTGTCTAGCTCCTGTGAAGAGAGAGAGGGTTCCATGCCACTACAGGAGAAAATGGGCACTTTACAGCTCCCCTGCTGGGTTCTGTAACGTATACAAAAGCAACAATTTGTGCCCTGTGTGCCTTATGGCCTGTCATGGCCTCCTTATGGCACATCCAGTTTGTAGGGCTCCTTTGGTGTTGTGCCTGGTTTGGGTACAGGAAGTACTGATGGGTTCAGCTGCAGGACAACCATGCTCTGTGCACCAGGAGCAGCCCTGTTTGTACTGAAATTCCTCCTTCCCCATGTTGCGTGTTAGCATGGGATGGAAAGGTTGTTCTGTCCAAGGCTGTCAGGCACCGCTCTCCTCCCCCATCGCCCTGACATTGATTGCGTATCTTCATCCAGAACTGCAGCTGGGGAGTGTTCAGTGCCCTCAAATCTGATTAGATTGGGTGGGATTGGCGAGAAACCAGCAGGTTTGGCCAGGAGCAAAGGGTGTAATCTGCAATTAAAGGATATGTAGCTACAGTAGATGATTTCTTAAGGGGACAATTTTGCAATAAAGCTTTTTATCTTTTTATTTTTTACCAGAATATGAATACCACTCATTATATGCAGCCGCTGCAGTTTTGACACTGGTACCAATGCATGTAAGAGGTGGTCTTTGTAACACACTAAACATGTAAAGAACTTCAAAAATATATTTATTTTCTACCCCTGATCATGTTTGTTTATTTGTAGTCAAACATTCAACATGAGCCTGTGAGTGGTAGAACTGTCTTGCTTAACATGTTTATGTTTGGATCCTATCATCTGCTATTACAAATCTAGTTAGTTTTGCTGCTGCAAAGGGAGCGTCTGATATCTTTTGCCTTACTGTCTGTTTTGTCTCATTTGTCTCATTCTCATGAATTAATGTATTGCCTCAAGCATTGCAGAGAGTGGTGTTGCAGCACAGAAGAAATCATTGACATAGATAGGATTATGCTCTAAAGGCAATAAACGTTTCTGCTACAGATTTTAAATAAGTTATTTTGTTCAGAATTCATATTCCTTGGGCTTTTTAGTAATGTTAATAAAACAACAAAATAAAGAAGGAAAAAAAAAGAACAGCCCCTAAAAGGGAAGGGTGATCAAGAGGATGATGTGGGCTGTGAACAGAGTAACCGATTTCTGGCCTCTCTGGGCTGTCAGGATTTCTTTAGTGCTGAGTACTTGGACCGTATACTGGAGAGTGTGGTTGGCTCAGCCAGCAGCAGCTCAGGCCCAAATCCTGTTTTCTTTCTGAAGCTTCACTGTACCCACTTTGGGCCCAGCCTGCCATCTAGCTGTGGCTTGCCTTCATGTAGGGAAATAATTAAATTTCAAAGGTGTTGAAAGGTGCCTGATTTCTTGCTCCAGAGTTGCACATCTCTAATTGCATCACTAGTTGATGCGTAGGTGAATTTTCCTCCCCTCTTGCCTCAAGCTCTGGAGTGCTTAGCCTTGGAGTTTTCTGCTGTGTGCATCTTAAAGGATGGTTTATGGTATGGGATATTTGGTCTCTGGACTGTGATGGCCATTGCTTTGGTAAACACAGGCTATTGAGCAGCCATTGCATAGAAAGGATGGATTCTTCTCTGACTTATCTCAGAGCTCCCATGTGCCAGAGGGTTGCTGTGCTCTGCCTTATGACACCAGTTCCTTTACTGTCACAGTGCCTTGTGTGCACAGATACTGCAGGAAGGAAATGCAGATCTCATTTAAACTGTTGGTAGCCTTGGACGATACAATCAAAATACTATGGATTATCCAGCTAATCAAATATGTCATCAGGCTGTTGACAAGCACATCAGAATTTTTGATTATGTGCTCTCAGAACTCTGACCTACCCACATAATACTTATTTTCACACGTTAACCTGGGCTCCATTCCAGGTGCTCTTTGGGCAGTTTCCCAGGTTGGCTAAAGGCTGCATGTAAGTCTGTAAGTGCTGGTGCAGCTCCTGAAGGCAGAACAGATGTGCTCCTGTGCACGGGAGGCTCTGGGACTTCTCTGGGGCTGTGAATCCCATGGAGATCAGTGCAAGGGAATGGCTTCTTTCTGTGTGGCTTTGTTCCTTGCAGCTCTTTTCACAGTCAGCTTAAGTAGTTCAAATGCTTAGGATTTTCCTTAAAATGTGCATATTCTTAGAAAACCCAACACTTAACCCAAGTGTCTTGATGGAATGGTTCAGTGGAGGTAGCTGTAGGTGCCCTTTGGAAGCATTCAGCAGCACTGTCTCCCTTGTCTCAACACTTCTGACCCTGACAGCAGGTACACTGTGCGTATGGAGATAGGAGTTCAGCCACAGACTTGAAGGGAGAAGTGCCCTTTTCTTGCAGTCACGTGGCATTGCCTCCACCACACCGGTCAGCGTGATTCGGGTATGGTGTGGAAATGGTATTTGCAGTCATTGAGATGAACTGATGGTGGCTGATTGATAATCATTGGGCAAAACAAAACTGGAGGTGGCTGCATGGGGAAAGGACGAGAGCCTGCAGAGATCACTGCCCTGCTGTGGGAGCTGACTGGGCCTGAGGATGTATTCGGGTTTGGAAGTAGCAGAGTTGGATATGTTTGTGTTACTGGCACCCTCTTGTGGCAAATACTCATTTCTGTATGTTTTTGGGTGGTGGTTAGATGGTGAAAAAAGAGACTGGAGCTGCTTTGAAGGTGTGATGTATTGCATAAGAGTGCATGTAGTTGAGGTCAAGAAGTCACTTAAGGACTCTGTGGTACCGCTGTGTAGCTTTCACTGTACTCAATGAATAGGATCTCCTTTCTCTAAGTGAGCCTCAAAACGTGTCATCTTTACCATTAGTATCATTATTTCTTCATTGAGGCAACCAGAACATGACTGTTTCCCTTAGGAAGAAAACACAGTGAAGGCAGTACAGTGTAGCCCATCAGAACACACATGAATCCCATTAGAAAGTAGATGGTTGACAGAAGATTTTTATGCCGAAATGAAGTGTCTGTACCTTGGGAGAGCTGAGACATGGTGGTTATGCAGTGATCAAAGTTTGCATTTGTTATGCCTGCAGAGTGGAAGCTCCTGAATTTTAAGTGTTATCCAGCTTTAGGCTTGCTGTCCTGCCTACGTCCCATAGCTTCCCTTTTACTGCTGTGTGCCACCCTTCCCTGGTGTGCAGGTGAGGTGCTCAGCATCTGATGACACTGGTATTGCTCAGGTGCTGTGGGCTATACTTAAATCATTGCTTTGAAACCTGTAGAGGAATCAGATTGGATGGGGCCCTGGGCAGCTGGGCTGGTATTAAATGTGGAGGTTGGTGGCCCTGCATGCGGCAGGGGTTTGGAGATTCAGGATCCTTGAGCTCCCTTCCAACCCTGGCCATTCTGTGATCATGCAGCAAACAAAGGGTACATTACAGGTGATGAAAATGGGAGGTGCTCAGTGTCAAGTTTAGGTCTACAGAGGAGGAAAAGGAATCACAGAATTAGAGCAAAGTACCTTTGCATCCACTTCTGTAGCAATACTTTGGGCTACTTCTGTCCTGTATCTTTCTTCGATCATCTCAAAAAACCTTTGCAGATGTTAAGGACTTACTGGGTCCCTTGGAAACCAATCTCAGTGCTCTCTGGCTTCCTAGAGCAAGCTCTGCCTATTTGCAGGATTCTGTTTAAATGACAACTGCTGGAACTAATTTTCTGTGTGACCCAGGGAGGCCTTTTGGTCTTCAGTTCATCACTGAGCTTCTGCTAATAGCAGAAAAACGTGCGTCTGCCCGAATCCTGCGCATACAGCGGGCAGTCCGAACAGACAAGCGTTTCTAATTGTGTCCATCGGGTGGCGATGTAACCTCACTCTTCCTTTTGCTTTTCAGGCCGGCTCCAGTCCTGCGACTGAAAATGCAGCATCTCGGGAGCCTCTGGTAAGTTCTTCTAGCAGCAGCACGTAATTTCTTGCTAATAGTACAAAATATGAGTTATTCTCTTTGCTATATCATTTTGAATGCTTTTTGTTGTTTGTTTCTTTGTTTGTTTTTAAAGAGTTGGTTCTTTGTGAGAAAGGTATAAACTGCTTAATGTTGCCATGCTGCTGACCTGTGAATTCTGCAGTCTGTGGCCATGCCCTCCTGTCTTTCCCATGGTTTGACATGGCTCACATAGGCCTCTGAGTTTATCTGAGCACAAAGTCAGCACTGTGCAGGTGCCACTTGTACTAAGGGTGTGCAGTGTGTGCTTCTGAGTACTGCTTATTTAATAAGGAGTCTGGAAAAGAAACTGCAGCATAATTTGAGCAGATATTCTTTGGGTTACTGTCTAATAAAATGACTTCTGCTGCTCAGTGCCTCACTCGAGCTGTCTTTACTCTGAGATACACTCAGATTAGAAGTGCTTGGCAGCTGGTAGTGCTCGTCGTCCAGTGCTTGGACTCTAGACCTGGTTTGAGAAGAGCTCAGGGATTTATTTTTTATATGAGGAATGCTAAGAGAACCCTGTTTTGTTTTTATGGTGATGGAGCCTGAGAAGTGAGACATCAGTCTCCTAAGCTGCAGCCATTCCTTTTACAACCTTCTTTTTTTTTTCCCCCTCTTACTCTTCAGCCCTCCTATAACTTTGCCAAAAATCTTAGCCCTTCTCATTGACCTGGGCACATCTTCTGTTTCTCTGAGTTGCTTTCCTTTGGTGCTGATGGTGAATACAGGCTGTCTGTGATGAGAAGGCTGAAGTACTTTCTGTAACGGCACAGTGCAGGTCATGGCAAAATGTTTTTATTTTGTAACTCTTATCTGGAGAACCCAGGAGTTAATTTTTATAGGAGAGAGATGTGAGTAAAGACTGTGAAGTGGGAAGGGTCAGTAAAATACATCTAATGAGAGGGCTGCTAAAGAATTCTATTAAACTCTGCAGTGAAAATCTCCCTACCCTTGTAACACTGTGCAATCTCTGATAGCATAGACATCTGTATGTGAGATTACCCAGAGTCATTACTGACAAAGATAACACACCAGCTTTGTGATGGATTTGGTGTTTTTTCCTTTTTCCTTCCCATATGAAGCCTATAGCTGGCAGCACATCATCGCAGCTTGTGCTGGTCAACAGTGCTTTCTCTTCTCAAGGCAGATTCTACCAATACCTTTGATTTAATTAATTTCTTACTCTGTATGCACCTAAAGAACTGCTCAGAGGAAGCACATGGCAGCTGTGTATCTTTGTGTGGATATGTATTTGTACATGTGCACAAATATTTATGAATGTAAAGAACTCCAAAGTAAACTGTAGTCTCATAACATTGAGTCTTCCATGTGAGTTAATTAGGGCCCTTTGAAAAGTGGAGTCTTTCTCCTTATTTTTTCATTATTTGTCTTTTATATTAAGCTCTCACAGCTTCTGTCACGTTCGCTTCGGAGCCGTTATTGTTTCCAGCTGGGTATCTGTAGAAGCCTTATTAAAGGAGTGGTGCAGTTCTGTCAGCCAGATGACCCGAGTTCCACCGCACTGCTGTGGCTTCTCTGCAGCCAGGATCGTGCACGCTGCCTCCTAACGTGTGCAGCAGCTCTGGGTCCGTAAGGCGGCCTTGTGGGCACACAGCACCGCGTCAGAACAGTGTTTAAGGAAACAACAGAACAAACCGTGGCGTGAGTCCAGCAAACGGCGCCGTGTGGGAAAGCCGTGAGCTCAGGCTGATTGCTGCTGACTTCAGACCTGGTGTGAAAGAGTTGAGGAAGAATATGTCTTCAGACTCTTCGAGAGTCTAGAGGAGGGAGAAAAGAATCTCGGGACCAAATTCTGTTTTGCCCCTTTGTTGCCTTTATTGACTTCACTGGTAGCTGAAAGGGCTGGTGTTTCTGAGGGCTGAGATCTGTGTTGGGTGTATTAATGGTGTGCAATGGAATTGGAGCATCTTGTGCTGTGTCAGCAGATGTCATGATGGGCTCAAGCTGGTTTTGTATTGCATTTGTGATTTTAATGAGTACTGCATCCTGCACAGTACTAAATACCTTCTGCTCTGTGCCTGGTGGCACTGTCTTCCATGTACTGTGTTAGCCTGCAGCTTTCGAGGGGAACTCAGGAAAAGCAACGGATTCCAGTTATTTACTGGAAGATGTCTGTATTCTCCACGATCACGCAACCAGATGCTGTCTGACACCAAGGTTTATCACGTTACTGAGGCCTTCAGAGTGGAGCCCTGCAGACTCATGTCACACTCCTAACTGCTACTGCATGACTCTTCTCACTGCTCACTCACAGCACGTGCTGTTCTGAACTCCCAAAGTGGAGATAAGGGGCTCCACATCCGTGCCATTAATCCCCTGAGTTATCCAGTGTCCTTACAATAAACTGTCCCAACTGAAAAATGCCCCCTAATGAGAGGTCATTGTGTTACAGTACTGACAGTGGAGAATGAGTTGGAGGGGGATGGGCAGAGCCATAATTTTTGCAGTAGAGAGCGGACACTCATTTCCCTAGCTGTCGGTCTTGGCCCATTAAAATCTGCCGTGTAGCTCCATAGTGGGAAGTGTAACCTTGTGTTAGCAGAGTGTCAGCATCTCGCTCCGCTGCTGTTTACAGCCACGTTTGTCATCGTCAGTGCAGGATCAGCTTCTCCTTGAGTCCAGCTTCTCAGTGAACATTGCTGCATCTCTTCTGCTTCCCCCAGGTTTTGTGCGTGCAGCCACCTCTGGTAATCCTCTGGGACTGTGGGATTGGAATAGGGCTGTCTTGGTGCAGCTGCTCAAAGCGAGGTCCTGGAATGTGTAAAATACATCACTCTATAGGACAAAACCACTTCCTTTGACATTGGAACACTAGAAAATAGCCTTTTCTTGAATCTTCATTCCCCTGATCTCATTTCTCTCTTTAGTGTAAAAACTTAGTCTTTTCTGCTTCTTTTTAGCTTGTTTCGACTGTCCCCAGCAGTCTTGCAGCTCTGTAAACATTCTGTGCTGCTTTTGAGATGCTTTCAGTAGCTGAGTAAGTTTGCTGTTGGCATTTGCTTTTTTGCTCAGTCTACTTCAGTCTGAACGGTAGCTATGAAGGCAGTGCTTGTGAGGTTGTAAGGAAAACCGAAGGGAACAGAGCTTGTAAGTGAGGTCTTCCCACATGCTGCCTAATTTTAGTTTTTATTTTTTCCTACCGTGAACTAGGCTCATTCTGCTTTCCGATGCTGTAAGAAGTACTAGTTGTAAATACAAAATATTCCTGGTGATTGTAAATCACTGGTTTGGTTTGTTACTGAGTTAGGGTTGTGGTGTGAAGAGCATTCTCTTTTGCAGAATCATTTAAATTTTCTTCTTTTACTGTTAGCATGTGCTGTTCCTTTCTATTTCTTACTGCAGGTGGTAGCAGTTAGCACTGAAATGTGGACATTTTATTCCTTTTTTTTACAGGCTGTCGAAAGTACAAGGTAATGAGAAGTACTGCTGCTTCTATGGCAATTAGTGTAGAATTTGTTGTCTTTAACCATGTGCACCAAATGGGGGGATGAGGAAAGGTTGCAGAACTGTGCTGTAAGATGTGGAAGAGCTCATTGGTGCTAATGAGAATGGCCCAATCCATTTTTGATGAACAAGTCATTGGACACATTGCAAAACTTTATCTTATAAAGTAATAGATGCTGTCTTACAGCTCTATCAAACCCTGTAAGAAGGTAAGGGGTTTCTTTTTAAAGACTCTCTTCTGCTTGAAGTTGTGGTGATTTTTTTTTTCTTTCTTTCAAATAAAGGCATGAAAGGTTTTTTCAATGAGAAACTTACCCAGAGGTTTCTGGAACACACTCTTGCAGCAGGGATTCTGTGTGATCCTCACGCTTTATTTTCAAGTTTAAAGATCCCAGCTCTAGATTTGTAGATTTCTTTTGGAAGGATTTTTGTTTTCAGGGATGCTCTGAGGGACGGGAGTGTTCAGGAGGGACAATGCATCGCACACTTCTGCTTTCCTTTTTCCCACCCTTTATTGTTTAACACAAGATTTATACCTGTTTGCTGTACAAATTCTGTTTGCCACAGTGGGTTTGTTCAGAGTGGTGGCCTATACTGAATAATTCTCTAAAAGTAAATCTGTCCGGAGGGGATTTCCAGACAGCCGGAGTCAGTAGGCAACTAACTTATAGCCCCCAGCGAAACATTAGTCAGGGTAATTTAGCACTGTCAGCAGGAGGGAGAGAGAGACTATCAGCCCGGTGACCTCCTGCACAGGCAGTAACCCTAATGGTGTGATAATGCTTCCGTTTGTTTGGGGAGCTCCTGAATGCATTGCTGTGGATTCCCGGTGTTGGACAATAATTCCGTCAGGCTCTGCAGGGCGACTGCTGTGCAGATGGCAGCTTTACAGGGCCAGGAGCACTGAGCTGGAGGTGCACAACTTCCTTACGCAGTACTTTGGTTTGCTGCAAAGAGAATTCTTGCACTGACCAAGCAGATCTCCTGCACTTTGACCATTTGATAAGTTTGAGGTTGTTTTTGCCTTTTTTGTCTTTTACAGCTGGGGCTTTGTTAACTTCTTCTGTTGCTCGTGCAAAATGTCCTCCCTTAAAATGTCGATTCCTTTGTCTCTGTTGATTTAGACAAACACATTTTATGTGCAAAACACGCAGACGCAAATTTACGTACAGAGCATCATTAAAGGAGCACTGTCACATCCAGTTAAATTGCCTGTCTGAGGTCAGTGGGAAAGTTTCCATGGAGTTCTTTAGAATCCCAATTTTAAAAGAGGATGAAATGTAAGAATTTTGGATATAATTTCTACTGTAGCATTAATTACATGCCACCATGTGAAAGGTAGGTGCTTGCAGTATGACAGGCCAAAGCAGGATTAGACCTTATCAAACTGTACAAAATGAGATGATGCCTTTGCCTGTCCCTAAGAGCTCCCTGGTTAAGAGACCAGTTAGAGCCAGTGGGTGAGGCAGCACAACTAGGCAGGCACACTCACTTTCACCACTAGCAGTGTGCTAAGTTAGCAGCTTATGGTCTTTGCACTTGTGCAGAAGAGAGCTCTGAAAGCAGTTCTCGTCTCCTTTCCAGACAAACCAATATTACTGCTGAGGAAACTTTGAAGATGTTTTTAAAATAGTTGTAATACTCCAAAAATGCTGGCACCCACTTAGGAAATATTTAACATTGCTTGATGTTTACCCCTGAGAAAAATGAATTTCATTCCTCTGTTTATGCTCACCTGATGTTTTGGAGATCTAAACGTGCTACACCTATGAGCAGTGTTTTATAGGCCACGCTCTGCTTTGCTGCCAGCTGGTGGCTCCGTGCAGGTTGGCAGCGCAGCTCTGCCTGCTTACACAGGGAGTGCTTTGTGCCCCAGCTGCTGGAAAGGGGAGCTGTGAATTTCAGAGAGGTGGTGGCACACAGCAAGGAGCTGCTTGCACCGTGTGTGCTTTGGTGATGATGAGCTGTGGGATCAAGGTGAGATAATAATGCCATCTCAGCTCCATGTGTGTGGATAACGTGCTATGTGCAGAGCAACTTGTAGAGGGCAGCAATTGCCTGCAATTTTTTCTGCTTAGGGAGAGGAGAGACCAGCTTAAGAACTTCTCGGGAGTGTCTGCCTTTTTAGCTTCTTGAAATAACTTTATGTAGGAGACTGGTTCTTCAGAGTGCCTCTTGACTCCGTGTTATTAAATTCCTAACCTGGAGAGTGTTGCCAGAGATTCTTAATTCCACTGCTCTAATACCACTGAGCAGTTGGACTCCTTTTGCCCTTATCCAGATGCTATGTCATTGTTACTGCAATCAAAAAGAGTTAGTCTTGTGACAGCTAGTGACTCTCATGAGATTATAACTGCTTACACGTGATAACTTTCTTAATTTCTTGGCTTCCTTCTACTTTTACCTAAGAGATCACGCCGTAAGAAAAATTTGCAATATCTACAGCGTCTGTGTATTGCCTCAGAGCACAGGATACACTGCGTCTTCATCACGGTAGAACATGGCAGCTGAGGCACAAAAGGCAGAATGAATTATTCAAGAACTTGAAAGAACTTTCCCCGGCTTTGATGCGCAGGAATCCATCCCTCAGATACTTCTGATGCCAACTCCTTCAGAAGAGAGATTTGCAAAACGAGGGAGTTGGTACAATTCTTAGACCTGTGAGCTCCCAAGCAACTTCTTAGGGGCTTTTCCTACATTTATCTGCAGGGTGCTTCAATTAAAAATCTTCCAAACATCTGAATACTTTTATTTGTTGTGTGTGTGTAGTTCTTCTCCCTGATTGTCCCAGCCACGTCGTCTTTCCTGCTGTGATCCCAGAGCAAGAACTGTCAAACTGTTTTTGACAGTTGCATTTCTGGACAAGTAGCAATGCAGACCCGCACAGCTCTTTAGTAAAAGGATTTTACAGCTGGAGAGATGCAGGAGTGATAACTTCATATCATCAGCCACACTCACAGCATGCCCTGCTTTTTTACGTTGTTTTACACCTTTTGGTCAGGGCAGGATTGTCCTCTGCTGTCAGCTCTGAGTGCTTTGCCAGGTGTTCTGAATGGCCTGAGTGATGTTTATTCATTGGGATACAATTCCACAGCTGAGCATATAGACAGCTGAGCTCCAGTGAAGCTTTCCTGCTGTACAGTGAGAATTTTCTGCCTTCCTTCCAGCTTGCTTCTCCTGTTTGTTGTGTGTGGCACCCCAAGTGATTCCTTTCCTCCTTAAGCATCTGCACCCTTCAGATGTTTGCAGACAGTTATCACATCATTTCTCCTTTCCCCACCCCCATCCTGATCTCTTAGCCAAGCTCTACATATTTAGCTCATTTAATCTTTCCTCATAAGTCAGAGCTGTAATTGACAGCTCTGACACGAAGAGTCGCATTGGTTACACACACTGCCAACAGGATATAAATACTTTCTGTGCAATGATTGAGAATTATAGTCGAGACTGAGATGAGCCCCCCTCTTCCCCTTGACACCATATTTTTGACAACCCTTTTCTCAACATCAGGTTGCCACGATCTTGTAAAGATGGATTTAGTTCTCACTCCAGTGGTCAGCTACCTGGGCACCCAGTGTGTCTCAGAGTAGTGGTATCAGGTCAGTTGGGACATTCACTGTTAAGGCCTCATGGGATTCCATTCTGATCCTAAATTCTTACAGAGGAGGCTGTCTTCTCTCTACTGCCAGGCTTGCAGAGGCCTGGGGCTGCTGGTGGTCCCTCCTTCTTGCAAGGCAAAGAGAGCCCCATGTAGAGCCATGGCATCTTGGTCTGCATGTGCAAAATGAGAGCAGTGTTGCAGCCACTGCTCTGTGTGTGCGTTTATGCACTGCCACACGGAGGCTCACAGCACTGCATTGGCAGGGATCTGTTATTCAGATGCTCTTGGCGCTCGTGTTCCTCTCCTCCATTGCCAAGAGGAAGCTCAGACTGCTATTGATCCGATTGGCATAGCTGTGAAGAGGTTCAGGGCTCTTGTTTGTACACGTCAGGTCTGGGAAGAGGCTTTTAGCCCAACCCAGAAAGGGATTGCACTGGAAGAGGTAGCTCTGTACTGCATGTCCGTGTGCTGGTACATCCAGATCTGTTTCCAGCTAACAGATGCGGAGGCTGCTTTAGATGACTTGTCTCCTCATGTTGGCTGCGTTCTGTTCAAGAAGATAGGTGCAGCTGACAAAGGTTGGGGAACAGGGAAATTAATTATCTTGCTTCTAATGTAGTGTTCTGTGAAGCTTCATATGATGCAGCTTCCCCAGTGGGGCCAGTTCACAAACATTACATGTATTATTGCAAAGCACGCAACATAAAGAGAGCATTTATGAAAGGGAATATCAGAGGAAACATTATCGCAGAGACCTTTATAGCCTTTCCATTATTATGGTTTAAATCTTGACATGGTCTTTATTTGCAATGACACTGGGACCAGTAAAGAAGTGTTCTTGCTCTTCCCCTCCCCTCCCCTTTCTCCCATCTCCTTTTCATTCTTTTTTCCACATCCTGTTCTGAAGCTGTGGTGCAGAGATACAAATCGTTAACCGTGCAAGTAGTCGGAGAGCCAGGTTTCACTTTGTGTGGAATCAGCCCCTTTTGACTCAGAAGTTGGAAACCAGATGACTCAGTGTTGTGCATGTTTGTTGTTTTTAATAACTGTCGTTTTGCAAAAGATGTTCAAAGCTTCAAACCATGACTTCTTGAGTAGGGGTGGCGTGTATTTATTCTTGATTTGGGAGGCTGTAAGCTGGAATGTGTTTGTAGCTCCACTTTTCCCTTTAAGTCTGAGATAAAATAACATCAGGCATTGACAATGGGAAAGATTGTAGAGAACCTTTTATTTTTTTTCCTGTTACCTGAAAAAAATACTCATCTTCTCGATCAATTCCTTGCAAAGGGTCCAGGTGCCAAACATCTGGTGGGTCTGGAGGTCCCTCTTTTTTGTTGTTGTTTTTTAAATATATACCCAAAGGGACAGGTTCCTCAAAAGGAAAGCAGACAGATGTTTTTAATTTGTGGAGTTTTAGAGAATAAATGCCATTCCTGTTTGTTGTTCCAACTTCTAACAAAATTGTCGTCTATCCCTGTTCTCTCATAGGAAACCAGCAAATGTAGTATTTTAGTGGCAGAACTTCCTATCAATAAAATCTCTTGACAGTATGGAAAATGTGAAAATATGTACATATTTTATTTTCTAGTGATTTATCACTGCTTTTACAACAATTTGTAAATTATAAGCCCAATATTAAGTGCTGTATGTTTGTTTGGTGGAGTACTTTATAATTTAACCCAAGAAGTGCTGTTGTACTTTGCTGGAATTCTACAGGTTTGTTCTGGAAGTCAGTCAACTCACAGTGAACATCTGTGGGCACTCCATCACAGAACAACAGAGTGATACCAGTATGAGTCTGTGCACGAGAGCAGGATGTGACCCTGGTACAAAACCAGTATGTTTTCATCCAGATACAGGAGCTCTGTTCTGCCTCATGCCGGAATTCACTGTGGTCGTGGATTTTCCTGCAGTTCAGTTGTCAGATTTGAATGTTTTACAGCCATTCCTTGTTGTGATTTATATGACCGTCTTCTGCCATTGTTATTGCAGCATGGAGTGCTGTGGCACAGTGCACGGCTCCTGGCCCACCACAGCCTGTTGCTTCTGATTAGGGAATAAAAACCACCGCCAGTGGCTGATGGAAGGCAGAGAATTCAAGTTTGGGTTCTGCTTGCAGTGGGAATGGGGCGGTTCTGTCGCAGTGGCAGTGCTAGGAGAAGCCTTGTTGCCATTGCTCTGAGGAAAACTGGGTCGATGCACTGAGTGCTCGTGGCCAGCTGTGGTCTGCCTCGTTTGTTATTCACATCTCAAAGAAACAGGTTTTGGTGTTTGTTTTTCAAAAAGAAGGTAACACTTGGGAAAGTCAGCTACGTGGGACGCCTGGCGTGGCACGAGGAGATGAGGAGAGCGCAGTCCTGCCCGCTTGGATGCCTGACTTCCCTCTGAAGCTGCCAAGAAGGATGCCAGTTTTTCCATTTAGTTGACTGTTGTATAGACCTTAAAAGGGAAGGTTTTAATGCAGTTGGCTGCTATATAGACTGTTAAAGGGAAGTTATTTATTTTAACTGGCTGCCGTATGGATTATTGCAAGGGCATTCCTTCAGCTGCAGCTGCTGTATTGACTAGTGAGCATGCCGGGCCGTATTGCTAGTAGCTGTCATATTGACTGTTACAGAAAAGATCTGTATTTAAGCCATAGCACTGCACTGGGATCTCCCAGGCAGGATATTAATGCTAATTCATCTGCTCACCCCCTGCTGTGAGTGTTATTTGTTTAAATCTGTAGAATCCCACAGCGCGTTTATATCCTCGCTAGAGTGAGCTCCGCTCCCTGTAATTATTTAACATTATATGCTGATATAAATTGTAACAGTTAAAGAATGGTAATGAGTAGCAAAAAAACACAAACTTAACCTTAGAAATGGCAGAGTCAGCTCTTAAAACAACAGCCAGCAACTTTCGCTGTTCTCTGCCTTTTCCCAAGTCCATATGCACAGTATTGTGCATACATTACGTGTGTGCGTGTGTGTTCATGCTCGCACTGGCAGCTGTGCCAGGCAGGGCTGTAATTATGCAGAACGTACTGTGAAACTTATGCACACACTCGTAATTACATACAGTGCCTACGTACAGCAAGTTTTATCTCTCTGCAGCTCGGCTTCTTGATGGGTTGCTCTGATAGGTGCTGGAGCGGGGGCTGCCGTGCCGGAGGGCGCCGGGGTCGGCGGAGAGCCGAAGGGTGTCACTGTTGCTCCGTGCAGGCTGTGCTGCGGGTGGGTTTGTCTGGCAGTAAAAGCCGGACTTTGGAAGTAGTATTTTTGGCTATAAACATCTACAGCATTCAGGCATAATTTATATGTAAAGTGCATGTCCATGCAGCTCCGCTTATGTGTGGGTGGAGTGAGTGCAGGCAGTTCCATTGTGTGTTAGCTGACTTTTTTTCCCCAGTTTCTCTTGCCTGCTACAGCATTTTTGTCCCAAAGTGGCTGCGGGTGGCCAGCTGCTGGTTACATTCTGCTTCAGAGACTTCTGCTGTTCATCAGCGGAGCTGACCTGATTCCTGTGTGAAATCTGCCTGTGAACATAAAAGTAGGGGCACGTTTTTAATTCTAAGGGAAAAAAAATTACGGCGTGCACTGTTGTGGTGCAGAAATGACAAAATTACAGTCGCTGTAGATTTTTGAAGACCTTCAGGGCTGTTGGACTTAAAAGGTACTGCAAGAGCTCATTGACAAAACAGGTTTGCATGAGAACAGTTCATCAATACCATATGGAAACTTTCACCGATTGAAAATGGAAATTAGAGAGAAAACCCATGTAAATAGCAAAGCAAATGTATTTTGCAAAGACTTCTTTGTACCGTCCGTCCCTTCTGATTTCAGGTAGGGAGCAGAAGCTGGCGTACAGGCTCAGCTTGTACTTGATTTGCAGAGCAGCGTGATGGTCTGTTGGGCTGCGTTGGCAGCATGGACCTGTGCCAGACTTCACCACAATTCATACTGTGTCAGTTTAATAAATGCACTACTTAAATTATGAAATTACAAAAGAAAAAAGAGAATGCACTTATTCAGACTCTTAATACATTAAAAATAAGGCATTAAAACACTGCCTTTCTTTTTTTTTCCTTCCAGAATCAATAATGAACAGGAAGGGTTGTAGACATTAACAGTCATGGACATTCAAACTCTTATACATAAATTATCTTAGAAAAATGCACATAAGACTTGAATAATGTAAATACATTAATGCATTTAATAATTTAAACATTAAAGCGCATGCAGGAATTCGTGGCAGAAGCTGTTCTGAGATAAGGAACGGTCCTGGAAGTTGTGTGTCCCAAGATCGATGGCTGGTTTCTCCTTGAGAAACTCTCTGGGGAAGTCGAGCTGTGCGAGCGGAGTGACCGCCTGGCCTGAGAAATCCAGGGCGTTCAGCAGCTCTTCTGCTTTCTGCCTCTCGTTCTCCTACCTCCGCATGCAGGAACACACACACAGAACATCCCACGGTCCAGAAAAGGCCAGTGTGCATTTTGACATTTCTCTTTTGCATGTGTGCTGCAGTTTGACTACGAATGGGGTGAAATAGCTTCAAAGAATATCTCGGCTGGAGGTAAAATCCCACCAAATGCTATAGAAATTGCTGGCAGGAGGGCGCAGGGCTGTCTACCATGCAGGGCAGGTAGGAAGAACTGTTTGGACATTATCTGGGCTCTGATCTACCTGTTCTTTTGGGAGACAGGAAGGTGGAGTGCTGAATACAAAGAGCAAGGTGGGGATCCTCGTCTTCTAGGGCTTTGCACGGACCTGTAATTCAGACTGCATCCCAGCTGCTGGAGCAACAGTATCAGCTGGGGAGAGGGAGGCTTGGGGAAGTAGTGCTCTCCAGGAATGCTCATCTCATTCTTGGAGCCCTGAAAACCATAAGGTTGGTTCCAGTGTAATAACAACCAAGGGATTTGTTCTGTTCTTGCCTCTGCTCTCCTCTGGACTGAAGCACCTTCAGGGCTGTAGTAGTACCTAGCTGGCCTGCCAGGGACCCCCCATGCCAGGTGTTTTCCTGAGATTTTAGAGCTGTGTAATTTTTGCAGATGTAATTAGGTTTGAAAGGTGTTGCAGGAACCCCTCGTGCCATGTCCCATGGCTCACGGCCTGGCTTTCTTTGCCTTTTCTGCTGGGAAGAGGACAGGTGCTTTGGAGGTCACTGGTAACCACAGTCCCACTCACAAAGTGATGTAAGTTATCCTGCTCAGGCCTAGATACTGAAATGATGGAACTAATAAAAAAGAGCTTAGTCTGATCCCAAAGGGAGAAGAGTTGGGTTGGTTAATTAAAGGAGCCTGGCACAGGGTACCTAGTAATTATAGGTGCAAGAAGTCTGAATTTGAAGAGAACAGTACAGCTGGAGAAGGGTAGGGAGGCACCCAGAACTCTGCAGGCGGTGGGCAAGAATGCAGCAAAACCAGATCTGGAAATCAGAGTCTGGCAGAATTCCTTGGTGAATTCTTATTTATGCCATTTTCTAATGAGGACCTGAATCTCTCCTTATGCATTTATGTTTTTGCATGCGCATGCGTACATACAATTCCAGTTACACCCTATGGCTAAGAGGGTGATTTTATTAAAGACCAGAAGAGTGAGAGACAGATGTTTTAAGAGACACAGGCCTTGCCTGTAGTGGTTTGCAATAATTAATGCTGACTGCTGCATTGGTTACATTATCAATGATGCTACTGGGTCTTTATCTTGGACATCATCTCATCACCCATGAGTCTGTATCACTGTAGGGCAGAGCTTTTAAAGGCAAAGGGGCTGAAGCCACCAGGACCAGCTGGGAAATTGCTTCTAAACTCTTATGCAGATGCGGGGTGGGGAACAGTGCTATGTCATCACCTGCTCCTCTTTATAGTTAAGTTCCTTAAAGTAGTGTTTCTCAAAGTTAGGTTATGACCCCCACAGGGATGCAGAAGGCTTCAAAGGAAGTCACCAAGTTAGTCACCAAGCCAGTAAACAGCTTTCAACTCTTAATTGCTATCAGGAGTTCTGTTTCTCCTAGTTTGAAGAGTTAGCATTTATTCCAGTAACTCTCCTTTTCCTGAAGCAACTTGCTGCCATTTCAGCCTGAGGGACGTGGGATGAGCCACCAGGATAGATGAGTGCAAAAGGAGTCAAGCCTGCCTAAAGTTTGAGAAGCACTGCTTTAGCAAATGTTACTTTCAAGGGATGAGATCTGCAAATGTTCCCTGAAATGGGTCTATTAACTTTACCTGATGAAAGATAAAGACAGTTGTTTTGTCCCCAGTGGAGTTCTCAGCAGTCCCCATCTGGGGAAGGCAGGACTGTCTGTGCAGAAAAGTATCATTTGTTTTAGTGCTCAGCAGTAAATAATGAGTGTAGGAGACTATAGCTCTTGTTCTACCCTTACAGCTGACTTGCTGTATGCTGGTGGATGGATCACGCTAAAAAATGGAATGCCAGCACAGAACAAGAAAAGCACCAGCTTTGTCATGGCAAAGAAGGTGTTCTGCAGCAGAAAATGTGAGAGTTTGACTTGTGTACTGACTTGTGTACGTGCTCCCTGGCTGTTGTAACTGTAAAACAAATGTCTACTTGGGACACCTTTCTTTTCTTTTATGTACGTTGCAGTAGAACAGGGGAATGTTTACGGTCAGCTGATGGGACCTTATAGCTTCTGACCACCTGCACAAAGCCAGAGCTGAATGCCTTTGATTTTCCCATTGCAAGCAGGCAGCACCCGGTGTGCCTGGAATACATTGTGAGCCTCCCACGTCTCAGAGATGCATCGATGGTGGTAGGAATGGGGTGTGTTCTGCACACGTGGGAAGCTCCTGCAGGGGATTTTTCATAATCCAGGGCCTGCTGAGGAGAGGACTTGAGTGATGGGATGCTCTGGACGTGGCCTGCAGGGAAAACGGAGGAGTGGGTGGGGATCTCCCTAGGCTCTCACGGCTTAACGGCCACATTTAACTGGATTTAAGAGGCGTAAGCATTTCTAGTAAATACTGCTATATCACAACCTGCTTTCTGCTTCTCCAGCTTTGTCTCCATGGGGGTATTCCACGCATTATCCCATTTCACAGCCTGAACTTTTGCCCCTATTTAGGGGATTACATGGGGCAGAAATGTAAGAAGAAAGGGAATCTTGCCACTACCCCACCCCATTATCTCTGTAACTCTGTATCTATCTCATTGTCAGTTCTCACAGGAGCCAAGCCTTCTGCTTTCCAAAACCTTGCTGTGAAATTGCTGATTCAAGCAGGTAGCAACTTTAGGGCTCCTTGCAGGATAAACGCCTCTTGCTTGCTCCCATGGCACTGGGATTTCCTCTCTGATTTATAATGCTCAGGTCTGCTAATGCCCCTGGACATAACTGGGCACGGTGTGGTGGTGTGAAGGTCACTTATATATGCCATATTTGTTTCTGGAAACGTGGTGGGAGTGTAGAACAACTGAAACAACATATCCTGCTGAGAGAAGGAGGAAGGATAGCCTGGCTCTTCCTTTCGCAGCCTCTTGTGGTGGGATGAAGGTTTTGACAGCCTAATTCAGCATTTAGAGGAAGATAGAGCCAAGCAGTAAGGTTTCCCCCCACCCACTCCTTACAGCCCAGCTGTGACAAACTGTCAGATAATTAACAAATCAAGACCTCCTATTAGCCTTGTCCCCGACGCACTGAAGCAGCTCCTATGTTGCATGTGTCCTTTAGCAAATGTCTGTACTTTATGGCTACAGAGTGAGGTAGTGAGATCACTTCAGAAAGGCAAAGGGTTCTGTGATGTGTCAGATGTTTCCAGGAGTGGAGGAAGTCGTCTCCAAAAGAAAATGGTAGGCAGTGGATGGGAGAACTGTGCTGTGGCTGGGTGGGACATGCTGTAACTGCACAGTGTGGTGGTATGGGGTGTCTTCTAGGAAGAAAAGAGTGTGGGATTATTGAAAAAACGTGTGGAATTATTGAGTCCTTCTGATTTTTACAGAAAATGACATAAATTGAAACAGCAGTTGATAGCTGTGGTTGGCGTTGTTGTTTTGTTTTGTTTTACTGGACTAACCAAGACTATAACAATTACAAGCCAAGAAATGTGGTGTGTAGTAGAAAAAGATCTAATGCTGAGGCCTTAGTATAATGCTGCGGATAATATGCTGGTGCCCTTTTGTTTCTGCCTTCAAGTTGTTGAAGCACCATAGATCAGCCCCAAGTAAGTCATCTTTACTTTGGCTCCACACATCTGAAGAATGAGGAAGGCTGTCAGTATCCTTCTAGTTCAAGATGTTAAGTACACCCAAGCCATTGGTTCCAGAGCCTAACGCATGTTAAAGGAGAGAGTGAGATCTAATTGCATCAAAGCCACTCTTAAGTTCATGTATGTGGAGCCCATCAAGCTGAAAGCATCCAGACAGCATCTGCTGTTATCAAATCACTCTTGAGTCGAGCTAATTAAAATAGAGCTTCATTTTTCTGAACCATTGTTTGGCAGGAATTCGAAACAGATCTAACCCAATTTCTGTGTGTTTATGAGCCTTTATTATATCAAAAGTACTTTTCTGTAAATGTACAGGGCAGTGTTAAATGAATTGATCCGCACTGTATCACTGTGGATGCACTATGGACTTCCTAATGATTTCTGTTCTATTTTTTTCCAGATATACCCCAGAAAGCTTGCTTTGTCCCTTATCGTGTCATCTTCTTTCTCTCTTTTCCTTTCTGTCTCGCTCTCAAGGAAGTAAATGTCCTTGTATTCCTTTATTTCATATCCTCCTCCTCCACTCTGTTGGGATTTTTTGTATTATTAAAACATTTACACATTTGCTGCCACATGCAAATGCAGAATAATAAAACAGGACTCTTTCTACTCCAGACAGGAGCAGAAGATCTCTCACCACAGATTCTTACCCAGTGCTCATCCCTGTTGATCACGAGGGAAGGAGCGGAGGGGAATCTAAATGTTGCTATGTTTAACCTGTTTGGTATGGTGGGTTTTTTTCCTTCTTTTTTCTTTCTAAAGCATTTTACATTTCAGCATCCCAGCTACCACCTTCCTCTTTCTAATTTGCTACGCACCAAATACAAAAGTTAGAAACGTAGAAGTTGCTCCCTGAAGACAGGTGGTACTTGGGGGCATCTGAAAGCCAATTCATGAATATTTGCTGCAGAAAGAGAACACCACACATAGGGCCAGGCAGTTCTGGAGTGAGTGTGACTAGCAGCCCAGTGAAACGATGGAGACAGAAAATAACTGTTTTGCTGGTACCCAGTCCTTGCAGTCTGAGCACTCTTCACACCATACCCTTAAGGCTTAATTTTATTTCTAAGTAGTGGGTTCATATTAAGGAAAAGGATCTTAAAGTTTAGCTTTAGATTAAAACCCTTTCAGTGATCTGTCAGGAAATCTCCCTTAAGAGGTAGTAAAGACTGCAGGACTTTTAAAAATAAATGGGCAAAATATGAAGAAGTGAATAGGAGAGAGCAGTCCTACAATAGCTGAAAGACAGGAAATGAGGCCTTTTAATTTTTCTGTACTTTCTGTGTAGTTTGAGGAAATTTGCTTCTTCTAACTCAATTAAATCACGTCGGAATGGAATTTCAGTGCATTATATTTTGCATTTAATGCAGGCTGCTCTGAATGTGTATACTCAGCTCCTCTGTGTAAAGCTTAAGAGCAGCATACATAGATTGATACCGGAAGCAAGTTTGGCATTTTGCTGTAAGCAAACCAATGATAAGGTTCTGTGAGATGCTCCCAAACTTATCAAGTGTTATCTCATGCTCTGTGGTTTTAGAGAGATGAAGAAAATTGTTACTCAGAAGGTCGGTCTCCTGCTCATTGACTGTTAGCCTCTTCTGATTCCTCTTCTTAAAAAAATGAAGTGAATTTAATGCTGACAACCAGCAGCAGGGTCACAGTATGCAGAAAAGACAAAGCCTTGAGTGGAACATGGGCACTGCACTGAGTGCTTTTTGTTGAGCCTGGTAAAGAAGACCAAGGATGAGGGCACTGCTGTGAGGGACTTGGCTCACCTCACTCTTTATTCATCCCTTCTCTTGTCTTTTGAGCCCACCGAGGTGGCAGGAGCTGCTTGTTTGTCTGCCAACCATCTTGTGAGTGCGGTCAGTTTTCCAGCAAAGGGCTACGATATAATGGCTTTGAGAGAGGAATTTTTGGTAGAACACAGCAATGGAGGTAAATCCTGATTTCCTTTAATGGAAGAGTAATTCAAACAGTATTTCTGCTCCCATCACAGCGAGTACAGAATGAATATGTGATATCTAAGAATATCTTCATGGGCTCCCCAGCATTTCCTGCCCCTGCAGTATTTGCTGTGGCTGCTGCTGCAGAAGGAAGCTTGCCATTCTAGCAAGAAGCACGCGTTCCCTGTTCATTTTACAACAACAACAACAAAGTCAAGCATTTGGTCTAAGGATCCAAAAGCCCAGGAAATGCATCTCTCGGGCTCCTCGTCAATTTGGAACCTAATGAAATATAGAAAATACTCAATAAAAGCGCCTTTATTACTTTAAATGTTTAAATGTGGAGTTTTTAGCCATCAGGTTAATGTTTTTGTATCATTTTTTGATTTGATTGTGAGCACTTTTCCAGGTATCTCTACCACTTGAGCACTAATTGGATTTCCACAGATAAACGGTGCTAGCTGCAGCCCTTACATCACTGCGTTTTTACTTCATCATCATTTTATTTGTTGTTACTGTAAAGGTTAATAAATCTTGGTATGTTTAGAGTATGAAACAAGGCAGGCAGGCAAGGAACTGTAGTGTGGAGGGGTGAAGTTTATATGCTGCTTTCTCAAATCTGAGGGGTGGAAGGAGAAACAGCGAGCCTTCTGTGGCATGTCTAATGGGCTGCTGGTGTGTTAGTCAGCCAAGTAGGGCTCCATAAGCCTCAAGATAAAAAGCGTTGATCTCTCCACTAGTTCTCAGGCAGAGCTGTAAGGCATTTGAATTGGGTTACCATTGATTTAAGGTGGGGTGAGGACTCCGTAGCATGGGTCTGCTTAAAAAGGGTGATGTGGAAATTATATTATTTAATATGTTAGGGAAAATTTGAAGCTTTATGGTACAAGTGCACCTGAGTTCCCTCTGGACTGTAAAGGAGGATCGTATAGAATTCCTTAACTAATTGAATGCAGATTTTAGTCAAGATTTGGACTGCAAATAAATTTCAGTAAGAACTGACCAGAGTCCCACACACTTGCTGTCTCACCTATTTGTCCAAGAAGTCATGTACTTTTTACCAGCCTCATAATTTCCTGGAAGGTGAGCATGAATTCCTACCACAGGGAAGCTGCAGCAGCATCACCCTCAGCTTCCAGCAGTGTGCAAGCCCTTGCTGGTCTGACAGGGTTAAAATCGTGTATTTCAAACATTTCCTCACACTTTTGGACTTTGTAGGCTTAACAGCAATTGATCGAACAGCCTTTACTTGAGCCAAAGCAGCTGTGAAGGCTGAATCTTCTTTCTTCTGTTACAAAGCCAGAACGCTGCTGTGGATCAGCACGGCCCTGAGCTCAGTGCCAGCACTGCTGCAGGGTCCAGCTCTCTATGGAGCAGCAGTGGCCATCCTTACCTTGCTGCTGATCCCTTGTTGTGGTGTGGACCCAGATTTCAGAGAGCTTGCTGATGTTCTCTGCAGCATTCATCAAGGAAAAAGCTGTTTTCTTTTTTTTTCCTGAAGTGAGTAATTGTTTATTAATTTTTCAGCACATAAGGCGTATAATTATGATAGTCCCTGACATGTGCTGGCTGTGCCAAGGTTTAAGGAAAACAAAAACCAGTAGAACTGCAATTTTGAACCTCTGATTTTGTAGATCTCCCTGGTTTGAACCCAAATTTCCATGTCAAAAGTAGGCAGGAGCACCCTGACTTAAGTGTAATTAGAACTAATTCTCTTAGACATTTTAATTTAGTTTAGGATAGGGGGAGTCTTATTGGAGCGTTTCAAGAGAGAGAAGTTGCTGATCAGTATGCGTGATTTTTTGTGCATGCAGGTTGCTGCATTGGAGCAGCATCCTGATTTTTTCCTGCCACCTATATGCTTTGTTTCTTTAAACTGTGAATGTAACACATCCGTGCAAAATGCCAAATTGACCCCCTGGGAAAGCAAAGTCGTTCTTTGTAGAATATTAATGGCTTGGGCAGCTCTGGTAGAAACGTTCCCCATGTTAGCCCTTATTTTGTGTTTTGCTCCTGTTCTAGAGGAAGCATCCTCCAGAGGTGACAGGGAAGCTCAGTTGCTTTTGGAATTGCTCATGCAAGTGCTTGCTTATGAAGGAGAAATTTTGTGATGTGTGCTTTTTTCTGTTGAGAACTGGACAAAGACAAGGGACGCAGCTGCTTTTGAATCTATAAAATTATTACATTTGTAATCCCTATAGATAGGCAGCTCTGGCCAATCAGATTTCTTGTCCCTTACTTACTTTTTCCCTTAATGGGGCAATTAACAGCAGGAACAAAGTGCGTGGTCTGCTCAGCCTTTATTATTTGTGCTGCAATAAGTGACTAGGAGGCCAGTTGCAGACCAGCACCAGGCACTCTGCAAACACAGGGTAAAAAGATGATTCTTGTCCCAAAGAGCTCTAAGTACAATATTAAATTTACATTAAGGTCCTCCAGTATTCTAAGCCTTTCTCCTTTTGATATTACTTCCCAACTGCTGTGGTTTGCATGATTTATTGGGCACCTGTCACCATTTCTAGCTTCTTTCGTGTTTCCTGCATGAAACCTTTTGTTTGCTAGGTTCTGGTGATCCAAGTAGTTTCCTCCTGTATCTCCTTTTGTATTCTCACTTTTAGATCTTCCACGCAGTAATTCCAGCACAGCCCATTGACTTCACCCCCAGGAATTTGGGCTTTTGTCTCAGGAGGGAAAGCACCCTTTTTCTAAGCTGTATTTCCTATGGAGCTACTAAGTGAATTTCCCAGGGCTCTCTGCAATGGGATTCTTGAGAAGAGAAATTGAAGGAAGGATAGCTTGCTGATTTTTCATGTATATTTGAGTTATTTCAGTCTGAAGTGCCTTTACCATCTTCTTCCACAGATGGGATATACTTTCAATTCTCTTGCATTAAATTTCAACCATTGTATTACTAGCATTTACTGATCTCTTGACTATGGAATTAGAAGATCTAAGTGAGTCTGAACAATGATCCTGTTCTGCTGCTTCTCTTTGATTGATGTGGCCTTCTGGAGCCTTCAATAGCCGTTTTAGTACTCAGCACAGTTGTTAGATGTGACACAGGCTTCCTATACTTAAGTCATCTTCAAGCTCCCTAGCATGTGAATGAAGCTCCAGCAGTCCTTGTCTGCTCTGCAGTTAAAAAAATGAAGATGTGGTAAATCACTGCTTTGTTGTTTTTAATCTTTGTGTGTGTGTGTGTGAAGACAGCAGGGTGAAAGAGGTTTCTTTCAGCGGTAAATGTAAGTGAGCTCCCTAGGACTGGCCATAGGGGGACAGAAGGGAAGGTGAGAGCTGGAGGTGCTGCCTCTGTGTTCCCCTGAAGACTGTGTCATGCATTTTATTTAGTTGTAGAGCCACAGGATGATCTCACAGTTCTGCTGCAGTGAGCATCTTGGACACTGAGTCATTACATTCCTTTGGAGTGATTCAACTCAACAACTTGACACTCGCATTAATTTTACGGCGCAGATCCCTCAGCTTCCTTCTGTAAGCAGGGGGGAGCAAGATGTGCGAATAGGGCGCTATCCTGAAAAGCTACAAGATCACGTTCTCTTCAGTCAGTTCTAACCTTTCACCATCTCTCCAGCAGCTTTCCTAGGTTCTGCTGAGTTGCTTTGTTAATTTGACCGTAGCACGCTGGTTTCACCCACGCTTGGAAGCTGGATGCCCTACCTTCTTGCATGAGATGCTGACCTCCGTGTCCGTGCATTATCTGCAGGATCCCATGTGCTCAGCTCTGAGGCTACTGCCATTTTTGTGTAAACAGAACTTCAAATAATTTGCTGCCCGCTGGATCGCCGCATTATCTTCCCTCCCCCCATCTCATCTTGCTGTAATACCTTCTTTGGTGGTACTGGTGATTGTAGGAAGCTTGCAACTTCATTTTAGGCAGGAGTACAAGAAGGGGATTTCTTTTAAGGTTTACATTTCCTCTGAAAGTGAGATTGTATCTTCCCTTCTGAATTAAAAATTAACTCTAGAAGAAATGTTTGTGCTACTTAACTGGTTAGCATTTATTACGGCCACGTTGTCAGTTTAAGACGCAGGGTTTGCTGCTGTGCTTGTGTTTCTCACAAGGTGTTTTCCCATCATTTATCGCTGCCTGCAAGAGTTGATGTGGGGTTAAGCCTGATGTTCCAGCGACTCATTTGGAGATGTTCCTTTCAGAGCTACAGGCACACATAGCACGTTTTCTATCTGCCTGTAAGTACAGTTATTGTGTGCTCCTTTTCAAGCATGGCAAAGGTTTCTTGTTCTCCATAGCTTTATGAACGTATTACCAGAACGAGTATTATTTCTGATAAAAAGAGAGGAATTTTGTCAAGATGTCCGCTCTGTTCTAAATTGAATCAGAAGAAACTGAAGATGGCAGAGATATTTCACTTTGAAGGGTGACTACTACACAGACGAAGTTGCTCCTTTTCATAAGGGCTTTCATTCCATATATCATCGTGTTTTAAGAGAGACTTGGGTCAATAATACCATGCTTTAGAATTCCCTAAATACATATTTACACAATAGACCTTAAAATATATTAGTCTATCATGTCAGCTCCTGTACACTTCTATCAGAGATGTTTTATGTCCTTAACATATGATACAATAAAACTTTATTTTATGTAGCGTTTTTCACACAAATTGTATCCTGAAATGCAGCGTGGGGTTAAATAAGACTCTCACAAGGTTAAAATTAAAGAAGCTGGAGGGTGCAGGGAAATTAAGGGGTTTGCTTGGGGAATATTTACGTAAGGGAACAGTGGGAATCTGGATGGAGAGACTGTAGAGCCGGGAGGGAACGGCTGTCAAACACTGCCCGCCGGGTCCGGGGAGGGCGAGGGGGTGCGAGGGAGACGTGACGCGTGTGCTCCTGGAACAAAGAAACCGAGAGCGGGGCTGTGCGGAGACCCTTCCGAGAGAGAGCAGCAGAAGAGAAGAAGGGAACGCCTGTAGAAGGGAGGGCGGCCGGGCGGCCGGGGCCGCGGCACACAGCCGTGTTCAGTGCGGGCAGCGGGCGGGCCGTGGTGCGAGGGCAGCCGGGCTCTGTGCGGCTCGGCGCGGCTCGGCTCGGGCTGCTGCCACCCGCTCCCAGAACGGCGTTTCTTGGTCACCCTGCGAATGTAAATGAAGCGAGGTTTTTGTGTATGCGATAATTATAGATAAATGTATTTAAAGTAGATCTGGATTTTGTAGTCCTCGGGAAAAAGAGGAAGAGTAATTTTTTTCCCCCCCGTCCCTGTCATGTGTTCATTTTAATGAGCAATTTTAAAAAATTGAAAATAAAAGAGGAAAATGAATAGGTGTTGAACCAGCCTGTGATATGTAAATGCCAACTAGTAATTACCTAAAACCTCAATTTTCTTTCTGTTTCATCTTGCAAAACATTTCATTTCCACCGAGTGAAAACACTTCATTTGGGCCCGGCTGCCGGAGCTGCGGCGCGCCTCGGCTAGGGGGAGTCGTGGCTCCGCGCTGCGCCCCGGGGCGCGCGGCCTGAGGGCGGCGGGGGGCGGCGGGGCCGCGGGCGCTGCCGCTTCCACTCAGCTCGCAGCCGCGGAGCTGTCGGCGGGCTGTGCCCGGCACCCGGCGTTGGCCCTTCGTACTTCTTGCGACCTCTTTTTTCTTTCCTTTTGCCTCGTGGTCCCGGCTCCTGCCCCTCGGGTTCGGTTTGGATCTTGCTCGTTCTTTGCTTTTGCCCTCTCCGGTTCTGACTCGTGCAAATCTTGCTTCGAGCTGTATTCATTTTGCTTTTTGCGCTGTTTTATGTGATGGCTTTTTCTTATTTAAAACTTTTTTTTTTTCTGCACAATCTGGACATCTGCCAAACTTTGTCATTTTCTGAGTTACCTCACAGTAGGAATAAATTCCCGATTCTGCCCTGGTTTCCGTGGAGCCATAGGAGCTTTGGGGAGCTCCTCTCCCCGGCCGATCCCTCTGGGGGAGCACAGCCCCCCTGGGACGCTCCCAGGGCTCATCCTGCGAGGAGCACAGCGGTGTCCCAGGACCCGGCCCCGTGAGCTGTGCCTGGAATTGCGAGCACAGTGCCTCTTTAGTGAGATATATGGCTTCATAATTAGCCCCTTGCATTTTTTCACGAGTGCTAGCATCAGCGTTCTATGATGTGTTTCTCTGATTAACAGCTGCTTTGCAACTATATCCGTGTGCCGCCGATAACGATGTTTGTCAAGTTGGTCCTGACAGAGCACTGATTTCTTGCTAAAATGCGGCATTTCTGTTGGAAGGGGTTTTCTTGCTCATCGCAGCGCCAGGCTTTTAAGTCAGCCCTTGTTAAAACGTAAGCTGGCTTTAGCCTGACGCTTGTTAACAGGATTCTGGGTATCTCCTTTAGAGTAGGAGTGCAGAAACCTTTCACAGACAATTTAATCTTCTGAGCCTTGCAAACGTACAGCCGTACACTGAGGGGGTGTTGCTGTAGGCTAATATATTGATCAGTTCCATTTGCCCTATGGCTGTGGCCTTCTGCTCTGGCTGAAATAGGCTGAGCGTTTGTTGATACTGCCATATTACTGTTTTTTAATATACTGGGAAAAAAATTAATTCCAACTTCTTTTACATACGTCATGTATATTGCCAGTGTTGATTGCTTCCGCACATGTAATGTAAACTGTCTGTGCATAGTTCATGGCCTGTGCCGCCTCTGCTTAATGAAAAGAAGTGTTGCATTTAAACAGATACAGATCCACTCAGAAAGACAAAATACCATCCCCTGCAACGTATAATTCAGCCCCAACCTTTACATCACAGGTCATCTCAAAGTCTCAGTCTATCAACAAATGCTGTTTAGTAATAACCTACAGAGGGTTCCCAGCATTGGGAAATGTGTCAGAGCTCTTTCTGGCTGCACTCCCGGCAGCTTCCAGTTCTCTTTTCTGTGTAGACCTCTGTTACCAAACCCTGTGGAGCTTTTAGTGACGAGGGTGTTTTGTTTGCCATTTTTGTCGCTTTAGGTTTGTTTAGGGTTGTTTGTTGTTGTTTTTTTTTCTTTCAGATGGTAGAAAGAAGGCATTTGCCATTGCATTTTAAATTTCACGGTTTATTTTTCTAATGCAAGTAACTGATAAAGTAGCTTAGATTGCTTTCCTGCAGCGTTGAGCATACTAAGAAATAAGGTTGATTTCCCCATTAACACCAAAGGGGGGGGGGGAATTAGGAACGAGGGACCTTGGCTGTAACAGCAAAGTGCCGTGCTTTGGCCCGGAATTTCACCGGCTTGCTGCACTCCCACAACATCTGCAATAAAGTTCCTGTCTCCGTTTTATATCTTTGACATTGAAGCAGAATATTTGGCCTGAATTTATGCAATTTGGCCAGGCGCAAATACAATCCACAAATAGTCGCATTCATCTTCTAATTAGAAAATCAAACTGTAGGAGAAGACCTGCAGCGGGGTTCTGCCCACCGGCTCCAGTCAGAACCCCATCTGTGAGCACCGCAGAGCAGCGCGCATCTCTGCAATTAACTGCCTTCTGAACACCAGCTATGCTGTTCAGTGAAACACGTAACCGATCCTCTAGATGAAACCAGTCTGCTGGCCGGGCTGTGCTGGCAGTCTGAGAATCACAGTAGTGATACAATGCACATTATTTGGCAGTGTCCTAATGGCAGAAAAATTCGGAGAAGCGTTACAAACGCTACAGAAATAGTACAGAGCAGTGTTAGCAGCTGAGTCAGAGTGCTATTTGCTGCACGGTCTTGTCAGGGTTGCATCTTCTCCATCCTTTTTCTGATTTTTTAGATTGTGGGCTGCAGTTGCCCTTTGTACGCCAAGAAAATGAGCCATGGAAAGCTGGAAAGTTCCTGGGTGTGCATGTTGAAAATACTGGCATTTTGACACGGCCACCATCGGTTCTTGAGTTGCTCATGTATGGGAGGTGAATGGGGGAAATGCAGAAGTTTCGGCTCAGCCCGCAGGAGGAAACGCAAACACAAATAGGAGAGTGAGGCCTTATCGGATGGAGTTTGGGATTTTCTTTCTATAAAGTTTGTTATTGCCTGTAATTTTATGTTGTTTAAGATTAAACACTTTGTGAATAATGCAGGAAATGATGCAGGGAAGAGATAAACCAGAAGTTTATTTTGGAGGGAATTTTACTACTGAAATGTTTACATTTTTTTTACTAGGCAAAAATAAGTTTTAATAAAGAGTTAGAATCAATAAAACGTTAAAAGGGTTGTGATTAAAATAGCACAATGAAAAATACCGTTCATTTCTTACAGGCTGTTTTGTGCTTAAAACCTGATAATTAAAGCTGAAAGCTCGCTGGCTTCCAGGTCTGCGGGCCTTTTGTGCCTGCATCTCCTCGCTGAACGTGGGAGGGAGTGTTGAGGAGTTCCTGAAGAAACAAACAAGTAATTACTGTTAGGAGGAAAGTGGGTTTGATATGTTTGCCTATCTGTTGGTTTGCTCTTTTGGGCATCTTTCTTATTCAGCATATTACCTGAAGGTTATTAGTTGGTGTGCTTCGTATTCCTGCATCCAGCACAGCAATATCGGCTGTGATTTGCCTGTCGCCTGCGTGCAGCCAGAGAGATCAAATACACGTCAGTGAAACCAAAATGTGCTTTATGGGGGGTGTTGTGCTGTAGTGTTTTATGGTTCAAAATCACTGAATGTAAACTTAAAAATAATGAAGGAAAATAAGAAAAGGGAAAGAATGAAAAATACCCCCTTCATTTTATCCCCCCAACTTCAAAGAGCGCCAGGACTTTGTCAAATTCCCGTTAAAATAAATATGTCAATTTCATCTCTCTGCCAAATTCATTTATCATGCTTTTTTAAAAGGTGTTTTCTGCTTTACCTGATGTTTAAATTGGATTCTCTCGTTTATGCTGTTCTTTGCTGTATCCCCCATGTTTTTCTTAAATGAATTAGTAATGACAGCGTACTCCATCATACCCTCTCTACAGCCACTTTAAGGGAAGCCTGGTGATCTAAACCTTTTAACCTATTAAAGATGATTTTCCCCAATTGAATCAGACCCACCACAGGTGTAATAACTAATCATTTAAACTACACCTGCTATTATGTATTTTTAAGCCATTATGTGTGTTGGATAGATGATAATTCATGTTTATTGCATTGTCCAATGGATCCGTTTTGCCTACACTAGCCTGATTAATGTATTTAAAGAAATAAGAGATGCAATTTAAAAAAAAAAAAAAAAAAAAGAAACATTGATGGAATGCACTGAGGAGTACATTGAAAGTGCCATTAAACCCATCAGAACTTTGCTCTCTGACCAGAAATGCATATTCGAAGGGTTTGATTCAAACACAGAATGAAACTTAGTGATTTCAGTAGTGATGCTGGTTTTCATTCTTCCGCTGTGAAAATTTTTGAAAACCTTTTTGGAGCAGAATTCTCAACTCTTTGAATTCTTCAGGACTTACCTAACATAGCTGTGACGTGTGCCACCATTTTAGGAGGAGGCATAGGCTGCAGTTTGGGGGGGAAAAAGCTCTTCTTTGGAAATGCATGGTTATTTTTAGCTAGAGTGGAAGGAATTCATCTCTTCCACCAGCTGACGTGGAAGGTGCATCGCCGAAGTGCCCTTAACTTCAGGCAAATGATTCCCCTTGATGCCACAGCCAGAACAGATGCCTTTGTACAGAGGTAAATTGAATCAGCTGTTTTCCACCAGTGCAGCAACATGTAATAACGTGTGTAATCATACAGGAGGGTATGTGGAAAATTGACCTCTGCCACATGAACAAAAAAAGGAAATACCTTCCACTGGCACTAAATCCTAATGCAAAAAACTGATGCTATTGTTGTTGATGCCGTTCAGTATTATCCCAGACTTCATCCTTTGTTTGGATAAGTGGTTTGTTTTAAGTGCTATGACACCTTAAAGAAGCACGTAGAGGAAGTCAGTCATTAGACAAAAATAATCTGTGATTTCTACCGGGGTGGAACATGAAGTAACGGCTCACCAAACCATTTATGTCATGAAAAGTGACTTTATTTATTTATTTTCGTTTCTGTTGTTGTTGTGTGATCCAAAACATGGGAAGTTGCTTCTTTGCCAGTCATGATGAGCTAAGGTTTATTTACTGCTAGCAGCTCAATTGAAATGATGGCAGAAAAGACCTGAATCTCTTAAAATCTGCAGGGAGCAGTCAGATAGAAAAGAAGTGTTCTTCCTAGCAGCAGTCTGTTGTTGCAGATCGCATGTAATGTTTGGAGGCTGCCATCAGCTATGGGAGCCAGACAAGATAAGGAAATCACTATAAATGACAGAAACCTCCAAGAATCTTAATGGAGACTTTTGTGCAGGTCAAGCTGCTGAAAGAGCAATTCAAAAAGCGACTTCTGGGTCGAAATAGCATAACTGTTCTGATGAGAGCGGGGCCACAAACTGATGTTCATTGAACTATTTCTGAAAGTTGGATTGGTGTCAGCTCCAGACTCTCTCCATGTGTTAGATGCAATGCCTTGCTTTGCGGTACAGAATGCATAATGAGAAGTATGAATGACCATTCCTAACTTCAACCTTTTTCTCTCTTCTCTTTCTCCAATCCTCCTGCCCTCATCAGATTGTGACTGCAGTGAAATTTTTACAGAATCCCCGAGTCCGCCAAAGTCCAGTTGCAACCAGAAGAGCATTTCTGAAGAAGAAAGGTATGGATTCTTTAAGTCTGTGGTCTGCTGATAATGGGGGAGTTTGGCTTAGGGATAAAGCTAAGGAGTATTGCTGTGGAATATTGGCTGAGCACTAAGTGGGTAGTCTGTCTGAGAAAAAGATGTGAAGTTTATAAAAAATACCACTCTCTTTTCTTCCATACCGACTAGAGCAATATTGGCTCCAGATGTGGAATTGTAAAATACAGAAGACACATTGGAAGTTCTCACGTTAACTATTATTGCATGTTTTCGGAGACGAGGACGGTTTGGAGTTGTGGACGAGTTGATCGGTTCTGGCCTTGGTGGCATTGGCTTTAGAATGACCAGCTTTGAGGTGAAAAGGTCGGGGGTTTCTGAAGAGAGCCAGGCAGAGGAGAGAAGGGCAAAGGACTTTGTGAAAGTAAACAAGGTCAGGGTAAGGTCGAGCTTGGGGTCAGCCCAGCTTTCAGGCTGAAATGGTAAACTGCTGGCTGGGTTTGCTTATTTTCTGTAGTAGAGACAGAGTAGATCCTGACAAATTCTATGTTGTCTTAGACAGGTGGAACATACTTTTTCTACTGCCTACTTGGGAATTTATTTTGCTTTCTGATTCTTCAACAAATTACATTTTGTTTATTTTACTCTTTATATTAAAGCGTTTTGTCAAGATCTTACAGTGCATGTCAGGTGAAGTTCACTCCGTATTATGCTCCCTTCCATGTTATGCTACATTTCTAAGGACCATGTTGCTTAGATCTTTAATGTAAGATGCAAATAATTAGGACGGTCTTACCTTGGAGTTAATTACATGCACTGTGGAACACTTAAAGCAGTTGGAACGATGCTCCAGACTTCAGAGGGGAGTGACCCGTGTGAACACTCAAGATATGAGTGCTTCAGAGTACATCAAATTCTATAGCCAAGGATCTTGGGTTTTAACAAGTAGAGAAGCCTATGGAACACGTTAACCTGTTTGAGGATATGAACTGTTTATTGAGATGCCTCAGACCTGATATCATGAGATGGAGATTTAAGAATATGTTTTGCTCTGCTCATTTTGGACACTAAAGGACGTAGAAGGCCATGGCAGTTCTGTGTTTTAGCAATGTTGTCATGACAAGTAGTTCATGGGTACCTCAGTTCTCATGTGATGATCTCACTGCTTGTCCTAGTGGCAGTTAGAGTGTTCCAGCCCCATGCTTAGGTATGTTGCTTGCCCTGCCCTGCCATCAGGATGGCATTAAAATTTGGAGCCTGTTGGCTGCTGTGCTCCATGAGTTTTTCCTTGAAATATGTGGACCTACAGGGAGTAATTAATCATAAAAGCTCGGGGATTTCAACTCTATCATCGAAGCAATGAAGCAAGGGAAAGCTGAGCCTAAAAGCTGTGCTGATTACCCGGGGTAACCTGATACAAAATCTATTGTTGCCGAGAGATCCTTAGCCCCCAGTATATCGTGCAATATTATAACTGCCTGATCTTCTCCTGTGCTGACAATGACCAGTTATTCCTCATTTTCTCTCTCAACACAGCTGGGTTAGAATTTCATTTGCAGAAGGTATTTAGAGCAATTTAGAGACAAATGTCTCTGGTGTTTGCTCTGCACTTCCCCACCGCAGGCTTCGCTGAACAGTTTTTAGTATCAGGAGCTCCATCTAATCTGTTTAATTTTAATAAATCCCTGACTGGGAGAAGAGGAAGGGTGGGGAGATGGAGGCAGAGAGAAACTGTGGCCCGACTAATACTTCTTATGAATTACTTGTCTAATAATTACTAAACAGCAGAAATGGTTTGGTATAGCTGTTTGTATGCTCCTGTTTGTTAATTAGCTCTCCTTCCCTTTGTGCTAATTATTTGTTTGAAAACTTAACAGTAGGAGGTGGGAAGGAGCAGGGTCCAGTCGTGCTTGTAGCCAGCAGTCATTGGAAATACAGCCATATGGAATCAGAGCACTGAGCTTACAACGTGATCCCTGTCCAGTGCTCGAGAGCAAAGGGTTCCTGCTGTCACTGTATCTATGTGCTTTAGCACAGGGGGGCAATTATTCCTGAGACCGTTGTGTTGTGGCTAAATCCAGCCTGGATAAATGAGAGATGACTTGGCTGTTCCTGCAGTCACTGTAATCCCAGTGGCTGTGCTTATCCCCATTCACAGAAAGTTGGACCATCTGCTAGAGAAGTCTTCACTGCCAGTCCAAAAAGCATTTTAGAATACAGAAATCATTTAAGTTAAAAGAGTTTAAGTAAAAATAAATGTTGTAGGGAGTCATGCAAAGCATGCAGAGATGCCCCTCTGGTTTCTTCACAGCTGCTTTGGTCCAGACTTCTTCCAGCAGAGAACGTAAGAGAGAGCCCTGGCCTTTTTGTGGCACTGGTTCTAGTTAAAAACTGAACCCTGTGTAAGGAAATGCAGAGGGAGGCCATGTGCCCTGCCCTTGCAGCAGCCTCTTGCTATCCCTGCTTCAGCCTGTGAGAGCTACAGGAGTAGGGCTGGAGCATGAGCTGTGGGTGAGCTTTCAGGTCCTGCAATCTTTTTGCCTAGGAAGTTTCCCTTCGGAGACTTGCAGAGATGGTTCTGCTTTGAATTAGGATTTTTCTTCGTCCTTTTGTTTTTTGGGTAAAAATTCCAATCAATTTTTACTTTATTTTAATAGCATTTAATATAGGAACTGAAGTTCTCAGTACATTTCTCCAGCTGCACTGGGTCTGGTTCCTTGTGAAACAGTAGTTGCAGCAGCTGAAAGTAGCCTGTCCTGGTTACTCATCACAGGTCAGGGGTTTGCTGAACTGCTCTCAGGAGCCTGCTCTGCCTCTGCTGATGACAGTTGGGAGAGTGAGGGTGTCCTCGATTTGTAAAAAGGTCTTTCAAAAGTCAGATGAGATTTCTGTGTTGTCTCGAGCACTTTCAAACTCCCAAATACAGAGACATTAATGAGAAACATGAAGTTATTAGAATCATTTATCATTTTCTTTGAAGCTTACACTGGCATTTTGTGTAATTTATGACATTTCCTCCTTTTTATCATGAACTTCTTCAGATGAAGGGAAAAACAGCTGTTTCCCTTCAGAGTATCTGAAAGAAAAGAAAGAAAAAAGATGCTGTTTGTTTTTTGTCCAACTCGCTGATTCTGCTGATGACATGCCACAGAATCAGCGGCGCCTTGGGAATAATTAGACAACATGTGGGGCTTAAACCCTTGTGGAAATGTGTCTGTCATCTAACTGTTGTGCCTCAGATGTCCTGTATTGCTCAGCTACCCATCCACTAACTCATGTGGCTTGTTAATTTTGCGTACTCCAAATCTGTAACTTCTGGCCAGATGGTCAGGGTGGAAGTGCACAAAGCATTGGAGGGCCTTTATTCGGGGTGCTGGTCTTGTGTCCCAGGGAGGGGAGTAACTGCTAGGTGGTAACTTCTTACGTAGCCTTGGATGAAGCTTTTTTTCCTCGGTTGCTGGCTCTCTTCATTTGTAAAACGAGTACAGCAATGCCTTCCTGGTGTGGGATTGTGGCAAAAAGCACACAAGGAGCTCAGAAATGAGTTACTGGTGAGTGGAATTGCAGCGAGGAGAAGTAAATATTGCTGTTGAGTTGAATTGGTTGGGAAAGAGTCCGCTTGGAAGGCTGAGCAGTTTTGAGGAGACACGCTACCTGGTTTACTGTTTTATGTTCATATGCATGTACAGAACTCTTGTTTGTCAAACTCTTGCTCGGTGGGATGTGCTGAAGGCTGCTGGGAGTGCTGCCCTTTGTACTGGTGCGCTGCCTTGTAATCTGTTTCATTACTTGGGCAGACTGGAAAAGAATGACTGCACAGCATTTTCGTGTGGGCCTTGCAGGTTTGTGCAGTGCAACAGGGTCAGGCTGTGATGATTTCTGAAGAGATGAATAAATAATTTAACTGTAGACGCCTCTTCCCGATGAGAGCTCAAAGATACCTGAGTCCCTGGAAAGAAATGCTGTCAGCCCCAGAATATCCAGTAGAAAACCAAGTGAATTTTCTTCCTTCTGTAGTCTACATTCTTGGAAGTTGAACTCTTGTCTTTTCTTCTTTGCCAAAGAAACCAAAGTGGATCACCTTGAGGACCTGAGAGAAGGGAGCACAGCCTGCTGCTGGAGGGCTTTAAAGGAAGTAAATTCTTCAGCACATTTCAATTTCACCCTCTTTTATTACTTTTCTTTTTTATAATTTAAGTCCATTTCATGAGGCAGTTTGCATGTCCTTGAATGGAATCTCGTTACCATGAAAGCTTTTTTAGCATTGATTTCATAACAGTCTTAATTTAATAGCGCCGTCATTACTGAGAAGCCCTGAGAGTGAGGCCCTGGCTTTCCAGGTCACTGACCTTTTAATTACAAACCTTGTTCTGATGGCCAGGTTATCGACAGGACAGCTCCCAGCTTCTGCCCCCACTATGAAGATGAAAATAACTGCCTTTCCTCCCCCACTTCAGAAAAGGGAGGAAAAGAAAAGTAACCTCTGGTGTTTCCAAAATTAATTTTCTCCTTCAGCTTTACTTTGTAATTAATTCTTTAACCTGTCTTAGTGAAGCTCAAACAGTTTTTACAAAGCTTTTTCTACAGTGCAAGCTGATAGAGTCCAGTGACAATTCGTGCAAAAAAACGGTAGTCAGTAACCTATGTTGTCAAGATACCTATTTGTACTTAGGATACCTGTTTGTAGCTATGGCCCTCCAAAGCTTATGCTTCCCTGGAAATGACCAGTTTTAATACAAGAATGTGTGATTAGGCCATAAGTGCAAAGTGTTAAAGGAATGCTGGGTGACTTGTCCTTCTCTTCAAACGTGCTGACAGGATATGGATTTAAAAGCTGATGAAGAAATGGAATGAAGGCCTGACTTAACTGCACAACTGATTGTGTGAGTGAGCACTTGTCCTGTTTTGTATGTGCAGGTAGGGCAGCTCGTCCTCTTGTTGAGTGATGAGTGTTCTGTGCCAGTGCCTGGTAGGCGTCATCACTTGCACATGCAAAGCTGCAAGTGAGAGCTGGAATTTTTTAAAAAATTGTGAGAATGTACTTAGTATATTTAAGCATCTAGAACAGCCGACTCTGGCACAGAATGAGAGAAAAGCTACTTCATTGGTAGAACCAGAGAGTGTATGCTTTCTGATTATTAAAGGAGTTTGGAACAGGTGTTCAAGTAGCAGAGAGGAAGTCTAACAGCTTGTGTTAGATGTACAAAAATGACTGTACAGGTTAAAGGGAAGTCAAAGAGCATTCTGCATTTTCATAATGCTTTTCATTTAAGGATCCTGGAGCACGTTGTACCCATTAACCACTGAAACTTTGCAGCTATTTGCATCAAGCACATTTGATGATGTGTATAGGGTTATCTACATCTCACTGGGCTTTCTGCTGAAAAGCATCCATCTCTGGGTTTGAGGACAGCAGCTGTCGAGTGTCACTACACTGTCTTTAGGGGAGGAAATGAAGAACGCTTTGTCTAAGTGATCTTGAATTTACTAAGATTCTTGAAAAGCACTATAAAATATATTATTACTACTAGTACAGCTAATGTAATTTATATATTCTGCTTGAAGAAAAATGTGTCCTATACCTGATTGTGCTACCAGTGTGTTCTTTAGGTGCTACCCATGCAAATTTTGGATCAATGTAGCCCTGCATAATTGGTTGTATCCTAAAGGATCTTGTTAGAGACCCAGAGAATGAAGAGTGAAAGAATGATTGCTTTCAGTGATAACAAGCTCTCAACGTTCCCATCTGAATAAGCGCTAGTGGTTATCACTTCTGTTTCTGGTACTTGACTGTGCCTGTCCATTGCTGGTAATGTTCAACATACAAGGAAGATTTCCACTGCTGGAGCCTCATAATCAGGAGGAATAAATGTGCTGATGATCCAAAAACTAGTGCCACAGTGCTGTATTTTGTATTAGTTGCCTTCTTTTTCCTTCCTGAAACGTGATTGAGAATCTCTATCCGTCAGGACATGTCCTGCCAGTCTTCTGCCTGTCTATCTGTCACCTGCTGTTCAGCGCCAGCCTATTCGTCTTGCTGCCTCCTCCCCCCGTTTTACTACTGCTTGTGTTACCCAGACTTGTCATGAACTCTACAGATTTCCTTGTGTACTGAGAACTGCAGCAAGAACGGTAACAAAATGGGATCAAGTGATCCACCTGAAGACATCCTAGATAGAGAATCAGATACACTGATTCTTTGGAGTTGTCAGGGTTTTTGGAAGAAAATCTTTGTAATAGATAGGAAGCTACTACTATAAATCCTCAAGATTAGGAAGGAAGTTTGGAAGGAGGGTATTTAGTACACAACCATGTGGAGAAATTGATCTCAACTTTGACTTGTCCCAGTCACTACTGATTCAAACGAGGAAAAACACCGCTGCAAGTTTAGGCATAACTAGCAGTATGGCAGTGTGTACAGAGGAAGTCAGTCCTTTCTGTTTGCAACCTGATAGTGTTTAGAATAGCCAGATGATTAAGAAAAATGTGTGCATCTGTGTGTTGATAGAAACTCTACTTGCTTACAAATGAGTTTGTTATTTTAGAAGAACACTGGACTAAGTGTACGTTTCATTGTTTCGTAACCATTGTTTTTTCATGGCTCAGTAGCATTTAGAAACAAGGTTGAACAATACATTTTGATTCCACTGTAAATTCTAAGTTTTGAAATGTTTTAATATTTAAATGGTGTTAGCATTTAAAATATCAGACTATCTAATGAAATACTATTGATCCATCAGATCATCTGTATTGATTAGGCTTGAGCCTTTTATATTGTAGCCGATAATAAGAGATTGATATAATGATATAATATACATCATAATATTGCAATTAAAATATTCCAAAAAATGGGTTTTTGAATTGTAGTAATAAAATGGTTACTTTTCACTGGAACAGTTCAGGTTGCTTTGAAGGAACACTTTCTGTATGAAATGCTGTGCTGGACATTGGTTAGTTAGCTCTCCTTGGAACTAAGAAATTCTTCATAGGAATGCTTTTCACCAGCAGGAGACATCATCACTGCTGTTGGATAGCTTCAGCAAGCTTGTCATCTCACACTGTCCGTGGAAGTTCAGTGTGAACCTGCTGGCTGTGACCTGTTAGTATGCTGACGAGGGAGGGCAAGAAGTCTGGTTTGGGCCTGGTTGGAAGGCAAAGAAAAGTCAGGGAAAACTTGAGGCCTACCAGTCTGCAGGCTGTATTGCTTTAAACAAGATTGTTCCGAAGGGCTTCGATTCAAGCTCTGCTATTTAATAGCAGAAACGTGGAAATATTAGTGACTTTTTCTTTGGCTTCTTATGTGGAAGACTGAGGAGATGCATTACAAGAGGTGCTCCTTTGATGTAATGGTGCTGTGAAGGGCCATTCAGGGAGTCTCTCAAATTCCCTGTCCTGTAAGAGCACATTTGTGAGCTCTGTAACAATGGCTAGAAGTCGCATTAGTGATAACATCTTCTTTCTTTCACTTCAGGCTCAACCTACGGTGATCTTGAACCATTTAGGTACATGCTGCACTGAACAAGAGGTGATACATTTAGATTGCATTAGATAAACTGTGTGCTGCATCTCCTGTTTCTCTTGGGCCATGAAAATTCCTCGTTATTCCAGCATAGGGACCAGAATCACCTTTGATGTGATTTTGTAGCTTGAAAATTATTGATAAATTGGAACAGACTGTTTTGGTTTATGGGAAATTGCAGATGCTCCAAAATATCAGTTGTAGGCTTAATTTTAAAAAAATAATTAGAATGTCATGGGTTTAATAGTGTCTTTCCACTTGGCAATCTGACAGTAACTACGTAATGTAAAAGAGCTGTTAAAAATGGCTTTGCAAAATTAACTTCTATTGCTCCATGAGTGTGTTTTGAGTCATATTTGTCTTGTTTACTGTCAAAATAATATTTCCATTCCTGGTAGCATTTCAAAACCAATATGATTACAGCAGAGTGGGTTGAGGTCTGTTCTGGAAGATGATGCTAAAGTAGTCAGCTATATTCTGAGTCCTGAAATAGTTAGCCTTAGTAGTGGGCAAAAAGGACCCAGTTCCTGAGTCCAGCTTATAAATTAAAACATTCTTTATCACGTTTTTAAGTGAAAATAAATGTAGATTGCCAAAAGAAAATCACCTTTGTAGTTGCAATCTAAAAGCAGACATGGAAGATCGGAGGATAGACGACATGCTTGGCTTTGGACAAGATGCTTGTTCTCAGCTTGCCCACCTGTGAAATGGAATTAATTACCACTTTTGTATCAGTGGCAGTTAGATATGTTTTAACTATGTTTATAAACTGCTTTTATGTGCTTGCTTTGGAATTGTTGATGCTGTAGCGTGTGTGATTGTTGAAGCTGCTTGCTGCAGTAAAACCCACACTTTAAAGAGAATTTGCTTCCATCAGGTTTGTACAGCAAGGGAGAGCTGCAAACTCGAGAATGTCAGGATGTCAAGGCTTGGGCACATTGCGTGCAATCCTAATCCAGCCCTGCAGCTTTGACCTTTGAAACGAGCTTCACCTTGAGACAGATGAAGAAATCTAGTTTTTGTTTGTATAAAAATATTTTTGTTACAGAGGGAATTTGCTCTTTGTGGTCATTCAGCCCAGGGTTTCCCCACAGTCTTCCTGGAGCAAGTAAAGGAATTCAGTTCCTGATCTGCTCTGTGAATGAACCTGGTATTGTAAGTCTAAAGAGACAGCCTTCTCTCTTGGGGCCAAAACAAGGAGTGGAGTGTAATTAGGTTAATCTGTGTTGCTCTTCTGCTGAAATCCATCTCAGACCTAATGATACTTTCCTGCTAGGAAAGATAAAAGAAGTTCGTGCATGAGATAATTCTCTAGGATCTCTTAGACAACATTTCTGCAGTGTTTAAAACACTAGGTCTTGGATGCACACAAACATGAAATCCTATTATTTACTTTTCTGCTACACACTGTTCCCTCTTAATTCTAATTTGGAAAGCAATCATTCTTTCCTTAGCAAAAAGGAGAATTAAGTCTTTGCTTCATTCTTTCCTATCCTTTCTGATGAGTCCAGGCGAGACTACGCTCCCATAGGAGGAGAGCAGAGAATTCATTCTCAATGAAATCTGAGGCTCTCTTAAGTAAAAGCCGTTGACTTTGTCATTCTGTGCAAATGTGCATTGCTTTTAGCAAGACAATAAAGGGTAAATGGGGTGATCTCTGCTCCTGTGGAGAGGTCGGGTGGTTACATTACACAATCTTCTAGAGCATCTTGCAGCAAATACATGGGTTATATTAAAAGTTGCAATCATATCATTTTTTAAAAGTAAATTGCTGACCTTATGCAGTGGAATCAGCTTTATTGAATTTCGCCAAAAATGCGTTTATAATCCCCTCCCTGCCCCCGCATACACATGATATTCATGTCCTTGCTGCCCATGTGGAAATGTCCTCTTTTTATGGTGATAAAATTAAATTTGTCTTTGTCTCTGCCTTGCCTCACCTTTTAAGATTCCATTCTTAAGAGACACCGGTGGATATCTGTACCAGGGAATGAAGATGGGCGACAGCCCTGCATGGGTGGCTGGCTGATCGTGAGCCAGCTGCCTCGGAACAAATAAATAAGCTTTTCACATTTAGAGGACAAATAAAGTGGAGAACAGGTGTAATATGGGTATTTTTCTACCCATAGCATGGCCTTAGCATAGATAAGGATTTATTTTTACTTGGAATTAGCTATGCTTTGCTTCTAGATTGTTTTTCTAACTGGTATTCAATACAGAATGTAAGATCCACATGCAGTTGTGCTGCACACGTAATGTGTGCTGTGTGTTCCTCACCATAAAGCTGTCTGTAGTCCGTGGCCGCCTGCAGCCCCCTCCCTGAAATCACCGAAGAGAAAACAAAACAAGTGTTTTGCAGCACGCTCAAGAATTTAACAAATATGTCTTTCATATTTGTATACCACGGCTCAAATGCAAAGTACTGTACAAATATGAACTGACAAACCCATCCACCTTTTGTGCAATGGCAAGATGATAAGATGCATTTCATGTTCTTCTGTTTACGTTTGCTCTTCTTGGTTAGACCTGTACAATTTGCAAACTCCAAACTGTGGTGGGAAGCAAAGGAAGTACCATCACCGTGCTGGGTGGGGAAACTGATTCAGAGGTGTTAGGAACAGCTAGGTGTGAGGTAATCCTGACAGTCCTGACTGCCATACTGTGTCACACTCTGTGATGTACTGATGCTTATGGCATTTTCAGTCAAGTTACTCAGGGCACTGTAGTGTTTATCCTCAGCTGCTTTGGGGGCAGGGGTTGAGTTAGTGGGGTTCAACAAAGTTGACCCAAACCAGCCAAGTAAATGGAGGCTGCCTGGCCTCTGTGGTGCTTGCATGCATCCCTTCCTGCAGCAGCTCCCAACCTGAATTCCTTTGTATGGAGCGTTTAAAAGGTGAGTTGCTCAGAGGAGAGTATCAGAATATCATTGCTCCCAAACCTCAAGTAAGCAGGAGGATGCAGCTGTTAAACTCAGAAATATAAAATGCATGTTTAAAAGATGATTCTGTGTGTGTTTAAAAAAGAGAGCGAGAGAGAATTCAAGGGAACCAAAAAATAGCAGCTTCCATTACTGTAATTAAATGGCAGCATTTAACCTATCAGGTCGTTGCGTGTATGTGAGAGACGAGCAGGGAGCTGCATCTGAAATGATCACCGTCTTCCTTGGGGGATAGAGTAGTTAAATAATTTGTTTGTGAGGTGTGAGCTTAGTGTCGGGTAGAGAGTGTGTGTGTGTGTGTGTGTGTGTGTGCATCCCAGGAGCTGGGGCTGCCTGCATGTGCTCTGCAGGTACCCCAAAGGTGGAATTCAGTAGCACAGCCTGCAAGCTGCTCTTGCCCTGTTGGCAGGGCATCCACAGAGTCAGGGCCTCCCCGCTCCCAAGCATTGCATCAGAAAAGCAGAGCTCATTCCATAGGAGGCCACCTGAGACAAATGAGATGGACACTAAAAGAAAACCAAGGAGGAAATCGCAGTCCTTTTGATGAACTTCATCTACTGTGCTGCTGCAGTGGGTGACGAGCAGTTCTGCCTGGTGGGCCTGGCACAGGGGAGCATGGAGCTCTCAGCGCCGAGCCCTGCCCCTCACACTGCCCCAATGCAGCTCTGCCCCTCACCCATTTCTATCTCTGAGGTGATTCCTTTGCTTAGGGGCAATTTCCTGGCTCTGGAACTCCAGCATCTTCCCTCACACACGAGCTGATAGCAGTTGCAAGCTTCTCGCTGATCCAGCTGCCTCATCTACTGATCTGGCTTGCTTTATGCTGCAGCTACGTGCCTGTACATGTTTCTTAATATTCCCTCCATGTTCTCTGTGAGTTCTGTGTAGCCAGTCCTGTTGTAACTCCTGGGCTGGAACTTGTTGAGGCACTGGAGGACAGCAGTCTTCAAGAAATGCAGTTTGGGATTCCAGTTTTGAACATTCAGCTCCCACAACTGGATTTTGAGGGCAGTGCTTGCTCAAAGGCAGACCAGAGAAACATCTTGTATTTTAGCACCTACTGAAAGCACAGCACAGATTTGTTAGAAATCCGAAAGTGTTACCAAAGATGATCTACAAGCACAAAAAAAAAAAAAAAAAAAAGAAAAAGAAAAGGGCTAAACTTCTTACTTGAATAAATTAGTCATTGCAAAAGCTTTACCTTGGCTTAAATGCATACACTGTGTGTACAGACTCTCAGAACCATCAGTTACGCTTTGTACGCCATAATTGTCACGTCAGTCCGAAATGTTCTGCGAAGGATTTTGTGTAACATCGTTCCTGTTTTACAGACGTAGAAACTGAGGCAGATGGAGGTTAAGTGACCTATGCAAGGTCAATAGCAAGGCTGGGAATAGAACCCAAATGTGTGGAGGCTTTTTATTATACTAATAAGGAAACTCTGGAGGTGTGTTTGGCATGGTAATCGGAACCCTAGAGAACCAGAAGCAGTTAGGATGTTCCCTGCATGTCCTGAGGGAGCAATGATGAAACTCCTGTTGTACCTTACCACTCCAGTTCTCCGTGTGTGGTCACCAGAGTTTTTCCACCACTTACCCTCGTTATTTTTAGTGTTGTTAGCAGTAGTCGTCCTCTGGGCGTTTTATCCAGACTCCTTTAATTTTCTCTAGAGCTGCTGAAGGCACACAGGGAGAAAAAAATAGTGATAAACAATCCAAAAGATGAAAAATGATCTTCTGAAACCATTCTGCTGTTTTGTTGACTTGTCCCCTGATGTTTTTTGTCTTCGCTCGTCTTTTATCCTGAAGGTCCCTGCCTGAATGTGTAATCTTGATTTCTTGAAAGTTCATTTGCTATTGTTTCTTTCTTCTCCACCCAAGGTTAACATCCTGTGTGGTGACATAGATGGTTGTTGTCCAAATGGATGCAGTGTAACCAACAAAATTGTGCAGGGTGGGTGGAGGAATATTTATACAGTTGTGTTAAATATTACAAAGTAGGTTTGCCTTTTAAACAGAAGGTATTTCAACGCTTATTGGCAGCATCAGCCTTTAATTTTACAGGTGGCTAGCTTTGTAGTAGTATTCAGCAAACAATATTTTAATGGCATGTAAAAAATTTCTCTAAAACAAAAGAAAGAAGAACAGGGGTGATTTATAATCTGTAATGAATACTTGCTGACGTGTCTTTTTAAATAGTGTACGGGTGTCTCTGTCTTTCTTGGGGAAAAGTAAACCGGATTTACCTGAAACGTTTGTGCCATAATACTCAAATATATAGTACTTAGATGTGTTTTTCTTCATAGAGCTTATCTCCTCCGTGCTGCAATGTTTGACTCCTAAGCGTCTGACATTGATTCTGCTTCGCGGGAACTGGGTTGGAGGAACAAAGTCACTTTGTAAAGTCGGGAGAAAGTATGTCAGAAAAAGTGCTCAGATTCCTGTGTTCATGGCTGCTTACTCTGTGTTCCTTTCTTTACATTTCCATGTATTATCCCATTCCTGCTTGCAAAGATTTTCCAGCTTTCTTAGACATCCAGCTGTTCTCAGTGCTCCCTGTAGCAGTGCTTTGGGAGGGCAGGGTAGCATTGCTGTCCTGCGTACTCCGTGTTTCCGTCCTGTGCATTCTTCAGAAGCTAGAAGTTCATTAAGCGTGTACTTCATGTCATTTTTCATGTGATGTCGAGACAAATGGGCTTGTTCTTTTCTTTCTCAAATTTTGAAATTAAAAGGGGAAGCAAACAACATCAAGGCTAGTTGCTCATTGCAGGTTGCCTTAGTCTGCAGAGGGTATTCGGATGGCATTGTCTGATGTGCAGATGCTCTTCCTGCTGTGCAATTCCAGGGTAAATACAGAACGGGAGATGGTGCATCAGAATGACTTTCTCATTCTTGTATCCAAAATTAAGTCATCCTTCAGATATCCTGACAAATCTGGTTAAAGAATTGCTTAGAATGGCTTGAAGTTACTTTTCTTCTAAACAGAACAGTTTCTTTTGAACTCAGAGTTGGGAAAAAAAAAAAAAAAGGAGTCTGGTTCTGCAGTTTCACACCAGCCTGTTCCAGTAATAACAAATCAGCAGTGGCTTCTGGTCAGGAGTTATTCCACATTAGAGCCAGTTTGCTCGGTCAGATCTGTCATGGGCTGTACTTGGCTCATACTGCTGGCCAGCCTGCTTCTTTTCTGCTGTGGTTATAACAGATGTGTTGGGCTGCAGCTGTCTGTCTGAACTGCAGATCCTCCACACTGGCTCCTTCTACTGCAGTGCCAGAATTCTCGTGTCATGTTCAGGTTGTTTCCTTTGAGGTGGAAATGCAGTGTAAAATTAGAGTTCTGAAGGCACAAAACCAAACCTCTTATATTGCCAATTTTACCTCACCTGAATTTAGGACAACCTTTGTCTTTTTCTTTGAAAGATCCTAAAGATGTTATCACAGATCAAAGAGTAGCCAAAGGCTGATCATTTTGTTGCTATTGCTCAACAAGCTGTTTAACAAAATATTTTTCTTACACCTTAAGTGAAAGTACATGAAGCACAAATGTTCCCTGAGATAGCTATTTTTAAAATCTGTGGTAACAAAGTCAAGCCATTAGATTCTTGAAGTTATATGCAGTGTTCCAAACTGTTCTGCCCTTGGAAATGAATCTGTAGAAAAATTTAGTATCTTTTCACATTCATGGCATGTTTTTTGTTGGGTTTTTCACTGTGAAAATGAAGTGCTGTGGACTGTGGTTAAGTTGCTTCCTTTGTGCATCCCCTCCTGTATTTCATCCCTGCCAGGCTCCCATTCACACAGACCGTTGAGTGTTTGGAGCCTGGCTACCTTCTGGCACCATGAGTGCCTTCTGGGGCATTAAGGAGTGCTGTGATCCTGGTAATGAAGATCAGAACTGTCACCATGAGACTTGTTTCTCTGTAGGAATAACAGCAAGCATTTGCAGATCACAGGTTGGGGTATGCTTGGAAACATGCATTTGGTGTATCTGATGTGTGTTTTCTCTGGATGCATGGCTTTATTTCTAGGGAGGTTGTCAGCAGTGGTAGCAAATTATGGCAGCACTACGGTTACTAGAGCAGCATCTCTTTCATTATCTGGATATTCTGCCCTCTGCAGTCTTCTAAACTAATGATATAGCCTTGGTTATGTTCCATTCCTGATAAATTACCTGATAAATTGGCATCTTGGCATAGAGTCTTCAAAGCCTTCAAACCCAAGGAATAAATTCATTTGAAATAATTAAAAATATGCAGGGGATTTTGTTCCCCAAGGTAGTATTCTTACATCAGGTGCTGGCTGAATGGGATGTCCTGCATTCCAGTCTTACAGCATTGGCTTCCAGCTCAGCCACGTGTTCCCTCTTCATCACTGTGTGTCACAGGCAGGTGCTGATATATTCCACCAGTGTCCACGTGAAGGAGATTTTCTAACAGACACTGTTCTTCTTCTTGTGTGTGATAGCAGAAAGAAAGGCTGCAGGAAAGAGACCTGAGGATGATGACAGAAGGAAATCTCTCCTCACTGATCATGGTATTCTTAGAACGCCTCTGTAATACAGATGGTGCTTGAGGAAGAGCTCCCCAGGTCTGAAGTCTCACTGTGTTTCTGCGTAGCCTAGTTGCACAGGAAGGTAGCTGGGCTTTGTAAGGAAGCTTCTGGTACTGCACTTCAGGTTTCTGAGGCATGTCCTGTTTGATTTAGAGTCATGTTGCTGGCTGCCCTTTTTGTACTTTGAACTTTGTGTGAAGCAAAAATTGTGCCTGCTGAATTATGTGGGCTGCTAGCTGAAGATTTGCTGAAGATTAATTCAAAAATGAGGCGTCCAAATCCTGTTAAGGCTGTGGTAATTACTGCACCTATTAGGACTTCTGCATTTCAGAGTCCTGGGTGTTGTTCCTCCTACTCTCCTCCTGGTGCTTCAGTTCCTGAAATACATAGCATAGTGTGGGGAACTTTCACTTGAGGTGTCCCTTTGTTTTCCCGTGTGGAGCAGAGATCTCATACTTCATAAGAGCAAGGAGCTTTCTTTGCTTAGAAGAGGAATTCCTGACCTCTCTTAGTGCAAGTGGAGCAGTGTCTTCCCTGCCTTGAAACTAGCAGGGAAATACATTTTGTGCTGGTGTACAAGGCTGTGATTTATGCTACGATGTGCTTTGTGATATCACAATGTCCTTTTGCCTTTGTGTTTGATTTTTTTTCCTCTTAATGAATTTCAGTGGCAACGTTGTCAGTGAACAGGGGTTTTTACCCCAAATGCCCGTAGAACAGTGAGGCATTCTCCCTGCTGTCTGCTGCCTTGGAGGAGACCTGGGCATTCTCTTCATCCTCCTGTTAATCTTACTGCAAGTTTGTGTGTTGTTTTTTCTACACCTTTCCTCCTCCATTGGAAATAGTATTAACTAGGGAGGTATCTTTAAATAGGAAACGACTGGAAGGAAGCACGTTTCTCTCTTGTCTGAGTGCACAAACATGTTACACGCAAACATGGACGAGTGATCAGAAGCAACTTTTTCGTTGTGTATTTTGAACTTCCCTTATATAGAAAAAGAAGAGAAAAAGTTGTAGTACTTGTTTGAGTTTTTTCCATTCCAAAACATGCCACGCAAGTAGGTTGCCCTTTCTTATTCAGAGTGAAAATACTTTGATCCAGTTTTCTGAAGACAATACTCATTTCATGAGAATATTTAATCAGTAGAAAATAGGGAGGATTTAGTTTGTTTGTTTAGTATTTAACCAAGTGAATAAGGCAGATTAGGGGAGGGGGGGGGACTGGACCCATAAACAAGGTGATATATAATATTTTTTTTCGTTCTCCTTTTAAATAAATACCGATCAGCTTTATGTTCGGAGACAATAGGAGCCGTTGGCTTAAATTTGCAGTTTACTGTATTTATGGCTGTAATATCAAGGTGCTGCCGTCGTAATTTCATGCCCCAATGAGAAGAGCAAGGTCGAAGCAAATGCTTCCATCGGCATCTGCTAACACACTAACTCATAAACAAGGCCCGGCTGGATCAGGTGGCACGGAATAATACAGGCTAATGAAATACAGCACAGCTTTCCATTACTGTTAGTTTTTACAGTGTCGTCATTACGTGTAATTTATGTTTAAAAAATTCAATTTTATACAAGGCTCTGGGAAATAGGGGTCTGCAGGTCACCCGACGACTTTTAACTGCTCTGAGAGTCCTTATTGCACTCCACTGTTCCAACAAAAATGTTAATAATAAATAAAAAAATCCCTCTTTTTCTTTTTCTCTGGTTTGCATATCTTGCTCTGTCCTTTTAATTACAAGTGGCCTAAGGAGAGTTCGGGGCTCTGGCTGGTGTCGGGAGTTATCCTCTTTACTGATGCTCCCAGAGGGGGGTTACTATCTGCTTGCTTTTCTTTCCTCTATCAATCACCTGGGGTCCTGTAAATGGAGTAAACACAGCTGAGGAGAGGGAGATACTTAACAACCTCTCTCCCAAACCCTCACCCTCTGACATTGCCCTCCTCTCCTCCATTACACTTCATTTTATTATAGACTCCGAAAAGCCTGGTCAGGAAGAGAAACTGCTGCCAGGTTTGTTTATTTATTTATATTTGTAATGCCAACGTACTTTTTGGCTTTAACCCCTTCCTCCCTGCTTGGCTGGCTTGAATTCTTAGCACTGCATTGTCAGGCAGGTTTTCCTTCCTTACAGTAGTGCTGTGTTACTGAGCTCTGAGCACCTTTATCAGTTCTAAATAGAAGTATATCATGTTTCTTAAAGATTGGTGCTGCATAATTAGCAGTCTCCTGGATGAATTAAGCAGTAAGGATTCAAAGCTCTTTCGGCAACTTCTGAAATGGTTTTTATTATTTGCATTTTTCTGCCAAATAAATGAGATCTCTGATTTTCACTCTGATGTTTGGGTGTCTTTCCACAATATTTCAGTTGGAAGTGCAGCAATAGGATGTTTACATTCAAATAGAGGGTTGTAGTGTAAACGCAGGGTAAGGAAAAGAAATCAATGATGTTTCTGAGACCTCAGGTTATGTTTCAGTGTCGGGTTGGATTTGGTCTCATGAAAGCCCCATGAACAATGGTGGAAGAAAACAGATTGGGAGAGCGTGCCTTTTGACTTCTAGAATGCGTTGAACTAAGCACAGGATGGACCATAGCACAGATAGAGTCACACAGCACTGCATGTAGCCGACTGAACAGGTGGAATCATTAGTCTGGATCAGATCCCAGAAGGTTTTTATGATGATTCTTTTAAAATGTGTCCATGTTCTTTCTGAGCAGGGTTGACACAGTGGCTTCCAGGAACAGGAGCGTAATGCACTTTCGAGATGTCTGCAGCAGGTCTTCCTTTCAGTCACGTGCTCCCATGCACGAGCTTGGTGTGGTCATGTAGTTTACTGTCACTAAACAAGTTGTCCAGATCTATTTCGTTTTCTTCTGACTAGAAAGTGTGTGCACGTGTGGGGCAAACAACAACAGGAAACCCACTTTGCTTGGCTCTGCAGAAAGGGAGGTGTGGTGATGGCTCCGGGGCGGTCTGCCAGAGAGGTAATAGAGGTGGAAAAACACAAAAGGCACTTAATTCTTTCCACCAGAATATTTTCTGTCTTCCTAACCAGAATTTTTTTATCCCTGCAACAAATGCTGCCTTTGGCTTGGGAAAATCTGGCGTGAGTTACTGGATTGAGCAAAGCAAGGAAGAATAGGAGAAAAGAGAGAGGAGAAAACAGGCTCAGTGGATGGGAAAGGAAGAAAGGAGTTGTCACTGATGTGTCAGAGAAGATGAAAAACCTTAAGAGTTCGTCTAGTTAAGCTCACGCAAGGGTTTTGCATTGCAGTTAAATGCTGCTGTGTTTCGTCCAGAAATTGGAGGGGATGGATTTATACTTATTTATTGGGCTCACATCTCCTGAATTTTAGTTTCTGACTGTGCCGGAGTCTGGTTCTGCCCTTGGAGCACCTCTCATATCTATATGCTCACTTCCTCATCTACAGAGTATGCCTAACAGTGCTCCTCTACTTGAGAGCGATTATAAGAGGAAAAATATTTTAATGTATACAAGGTCCTTAAATTAACTAGCGGTGGATATTATAAAAGGACAGAAGTTCTTGGGCAGCGGGGCTTTTTGTGCAATACCAAAGGTGGATGTTTTGACAACCCATTTTATTCTCCAGTTCTGTGTTTGACTACAATTTACAGAGGCTGAGTGATCCCTGAAAACAGAGTGGCAGCAGTGGCAATCACAAAGGAGGGTCAGCGAGGACCTTGGAATGCAAAACAGTCGTGGGCGCTGGGTAATTCAGATCAACACTCTGAAGCCTGGAAAGGAAATTTTAAGGCTTTGTGAAAATTATGACTAATTCTTTGCTAAGGCTGTGGTGCAGAAGAGGAATGAGATGGATGGTTGGGGGAAGGGAATAGGTTTGCATTCTGTAGGGCTGTGAAGACAGCTTCCTTGCATCCTTCTCCTCAGCTCAGTCCTTGCTCAGTACCCTCTGCGGTTAGATTATTCCTTGCAGATAGCAATCAACTGGAAGGAAGTGTGTGTCTAATTTGCATGAGATTATTTAAAACAAAAAAAAAGGTCTGCATTAGTCAGGGTGATGGTAAACAACGCAAAGAGATGCCTTTTATAATATAGCTGTGGCTCAGCTTTCAAAGCCAAATATAATTCACTTACAATTGGCAGTTTCCTTTATTGTTCCTTTTAACCTTTTGCATTCTGCATGGTCTTGATCTTGCTGAAACTTTAGGACGACTGAAATGTTTGTTTTCCGAAGCGTTGAGAAAATGGATGCAGAGCAATTCTTCTGGTAAAGTGGGCTTATTTTCTTGAAGTACTGATTTCAGAGTGGGTTTCATGAAACACAAAGCTCTGGTTTTGTGGCACAGCTTTGGCATCCAGGGGAAGCGATGTAATTTTGGAGTTACTAGCTTCTAGATTCAAACATTGCATGGATCAGGGTTATTTAATCCAGTGATAGAAGAACTATGATGAAATTCAGCTTGGTGAGATATTGGAGAGGGTGACATTTTGAGCTGATTTAGAAACTCACACTTTTCTATGCAGTTAATACATGGAGGTTGAATAATTTGGGGCACAGAAAACTCACTCGTACTGAATGCATACATGGGTGTAGGTGGTGAATCTGAAAAAAAATCAGTCCAAAGGGAGTTCGATGAGTTACTTCTAAATGCCCAAAGACAGCCTTAGAATATCTCTTACATTTTTGTTTGTGTATGCTAGAAGTGACAGCCATGAAGACAAGCATATTTCTGAGTGCACAGCAGCCTGGGTGCAGTGCAGATTCACTCCATAGGTCTGTTTAAGGAATCAGCTCTGAGAGATCACTCCCTTGATGCTTGGAGGCCTCGATGGCAGCACCTTGGAAACGTCTTGTTCAGGTGAATAAAAAGGAGGTGTTCCAAGGTGACAGCACTCCTGGTCTTCTCCAGTAATGAGGAAGGGAGGTAGCTGTGATGTTCTTTTGTATGATACTTCCAGTACCACGAATGAGAGCTTCGTAGGGCAGAATAGTCCAGGGAGGTAATGGCAATTTTAATTTGCACTACACTGAACTCAAAAGGTTTTCCTTCATTCTGTTATTCGCATTGGCTTTTTCTTCACCACGTGGCAGGGTTTTAATGGAAGCAGAGATACTTGAGTGTCACCAGCTGACAAACTCACTATAATGCTAGGAGGGCATTTTACCCACGAAAGACTTGAGGTCTTTCCTCAAGCAAAATGAGGATCAAAGGAGCAGCATGGTTGGGAAGCAGTGAGTGTTGTTTCCTGCTCATTTGTAGAATGAGGAGAGGATCCACTGAACTCCCAAATGCTCCTAAGTGTTAAATATTTTCAGATTTGTTATCCTTGCATGGAAGTAGAACAAAACTACCCCACTCTAGTAGCTAGGAGCTACATTTGCAGCCAGCAGCTTATATTATCTTGTGTGTCTGTCTCCATCTTGATGAGATTCCATAGCTGCTAGAGATCTGCAGTGCTGGCATCTGTTTATGCTTTCTCCTATATTGAATAATTAGGAACTGGTTAAAACAGTTTCTTTCCTATTAGGACTTATCTTTTTAACATGGATTAGACACTGCTTTTGTGACCAGAACAGTAGGCTGAGCTGATGTGTCCATGTGCCTTTTATTACTCTCACTGCAAGTCTTGTTCTCTTCTGCTGTGTGTGGTTTTGGTTCCTGCTTATTTGAGGCGTGCATCAAATGAAAAATAAAAAAAGGAGGGGATTTGGTCAGACTGCAGGACCAGGAAATAGGAACTTCAGGTTCCTGGTGCTGTTTCTGACACTGGCAGTACTCCCTGATGTAACCCACCCAACTTTCTCTTCATGGACCTCAAGTGGAGATGATGAAGAGAAAGAATTCACTCATTTTCTCCAACTGCTGTCATGTTCACACTTAATCCCTGCAACACCCATGTGAGAATCAAGTAGTCTTCTCCTTCTTTTCTCAGTCTATTCCTTTGAATCTGTAGCTGCACTTCCAACCTCTGGATGTTCTTTCATGCGCTCTGGATGTGCAGTAAAAAGCCTCGAGTCGCTTCAGATGTTTCTTATATCAGGACTGCTGGCATTCTATCTGCTTCTGTGCAGGAAAATAACATACAAATAACACCCAGCTGTCCTGCCCCACATCACGGTTGCCATCTGAGCGCTGAGTTCTTTCTCTAGAGGATGTTTTCTCCTGTTAGGAAAAATAATCCAGCTGTGCTTCTTTCTCCACAGATGCTGGTCATCGTGAATCCCATAGCTGCTTTTCTTTTCCCCCTTGTTGGCCAAATCCTTTCCACATGTTGTGGCCAATTACAGACGGTCATCCTGGCGTTTCCTGATGGCAGGAGTGACTGCACCAACGTGTTCCATGTGTGCAGTGTGACTGCAGCTCTGCGTGAAATAAAACCCAGGCTGCCCTAGGGCGGTCTAATCAGGCAGCAGTAGGCTGGGGCGATGCTGAGCTGAAAGTTTGGGCTTGGCCTTGTTTTGATCTGTTTTGTTATAGTTTTATTTCCTCCTTGCATTCTGTGTCCCATTCATACTAATCACAGTCAGTCCTGATTTTTTCTTTTTATTTCTGCATTTGTCATAAAATAAAGCAAATTATTCCCGTCTTCGGAAACGATCTAGACTAATTAGTCGTCTAACCCAATAATTAGTTTTTTGTTTCCCTGTCTGTTTTCATGCATTATTGTTAGTTTTTTCCCCTCTTTTTTTTTTTTTACACCATTACAGATTAAAATGAGCCACATTTGCAGTTGATGGTATCTTTTTTTCGGAGGAAGAATAGAGAATTGCAATAGAAAGCTACTTCAAAAGCAGCAATAAACTCAAGGATAAATTAAGGAAATTGAATGAGCCACATTTGGAAGCAGCGTTGAGGCTAATATTCTGTCGCTTAAGGTTAAATTGCAGCAGAGAAAGAGGGAGAGATTCCAGTGAATCCAAAATTGGGGAGGCAGTACTGCTCAAGTTGGTGACAAAATTCTTTGCAGCTTGAAAAGGTTCTGCCTTGCTTTGGAATTTAATTATGTGTGCATCAAGTGGGTAAAGGTGCTAAAAATGATCTCATTTCCTCTGCTCCCCCAGGCCTGACAGATGAAGAAATTGACCTGGCTTTTCAGCAGTCGGGCACCAGCACGGATGAGCCGCAGTCCCCAGGTCCTTCTCAGCTGGTGCCAGCTCAGCCTGCTCACCCTGTGGTGTATAGTAAGTAACCCCTTGAAAAGCATTTCTGGGCCAGATCCTAGATTTCAGTTCAAATAGCGCTGTAATTTTTGTCAGAGTCAGGTACTGAATGTTACCTTGAGTGCTCTGCATGCCTACTGATGTCTGGTGCGAGATGGAGCTAAAAAACCATATTACTCAAGGAAAATGAGGTACAAATGGTCTTGGTCTACAAAAATAAAATCCAACGCAAACTAGCCTATGACACCTCTTGTCATGAAAGGTTATAGTCAATAGAAATCAGCTTCTGACTTGCTCTAAGGACTTGAAAAAGCATTTATCTAGGTGTGGGACAAATTTTTCCCTTCTAAAACTAAGGGTCATGCTTCCCTTCATCAGTAGGATTTCCTAACATATAGAACACTAGTACACAACAGAGCTGATAGATTCTTGGATGGAAGGTGATATAAAAGTACATCATTATTTCATCTGTGCTTGAGAACTTATTTTCTTAACTAGTCAAGCAGCTGAACAGTCAATGCCTTGAATAATTACTTGAAAGCACTTTATTTTCAGCAGGAATAGTAGACCAGAATATAATGTCTTCTGGACTTAGTCTGTGAATTCCCACATGTGAGTTTAAGGTCTGGCACATTGGACTGCCAGTGTGACTGAGTTTTAAGAGTGCTCTGCAGTTACAAGTAGTGATGACCATTTAGGAGTGATGCTTATTTTTATCAAGATTTCTATCTTCAGTCTTAATGAAAGAGGTGACAGCAGAGATGCTGTGTAGACAGAGTGAATAGGATTGTATGATTCTGTGTACAAAATGTACTCCCAGAGAATTTTTAAAGTCCCAACATAATCTCTGTAGGCTTAAAATTTACATATACATTTGCATTTTAAAATAAACCTCGCAAAAAAGTATCTAAGCTCCAAACAATAAAAACCAAAGTACACACCATTAAAAATCCATCAAAAGAAGCTGTTCAGCTCACATGTGTGGCTGGCAGTTTGCAAAGCGCTTTGCTTACCTGCTGAGTATTAGGAATTGGATTCTGATATTGTTCCTAAGCAGTTCTAGCTCAGATGCTGACCAGCTAACAGTCTGCTTAGGGCTGTGTTTATTGGTTTATGACACGGTTTTGCTGCTGTTAGAGATAACACTGGACTCGTTCTCTGAGTTTTGAAATACTCTGGTTTGCTGCAATCTGGGAAGAAAAACATTTGTGATGGAGTCCAGTTCAGAGCTGGAATATTTCTTAGGGTTGTACTGGGGTGTGCTGGTGAGCGCCAGCACTGCATTCTGCTGAGCTGATAATACCTGAAGTTCATAGAAAATGCCAGAAAAGCAGAATCTGAAGAAACAGCAAAACTGCTGAAGAATCAGTGTCAGATCCCTGTTAGTGCCATCACTTGGGTGCTCAGCTGTCTCCCATCAGAACTGAACAGTGCAAGAGTTGATCTGCTCTTACTTTGTACTGTTCTGTTAATACAAGGACAGCAGGAAAGAAGTGTGCAGTTCAAACTGGAAAGCACTGTTGTTGTTGTTCACCATTACAGCTTTATCAATTTTTCCCTCTTTTACTGTTTTGGTTTTCCTCAGAGCACCAGCTTCCTCTTTCTTGTTAGTAGGTTAAGAATCTTAACTAATATTTAAAAATCAAACAGTTCCCAGGAGCTGCTCCAAAGAGAGCTTGGAAAATATTATTCTGTAATGCTTAGAAACTGAAGGTGAATAAAAATACCACCAAAGCCAAGATTCTTTTAGGAGTTTTGATTGTAAACTTATGCTCTAGCTTTGTGATCTGATTAATGCTTTTTAAGTAATCTGAACCAAAAGCTTCTGCCTGTGAGCCAGGTTTGTTTAGCAGCCCACAACATCTGGGAAGCAGTGGCAGTAGGTTGGTTGGATATTGTTCCTCTCCTCTCCAGCTATTCTTTGTAGACTTTCTGTTTAATCTTTAAATGGATGTATAAAAAGAAGAAATAGCTGAATATGTAGGTTGCTCCGAAAGTAATGCCTCCCATTGCTTTCCTTGGAAACTACAACACCTAGAAAGGGCACAATAATACTATTTGATAGAGCAGATTCTCAGCTACAAAGCAGTATTTTTCAGCATGGACACGACCGTTAGTTGTGTATTTTCATCAGCAATGAACAGGAACCTGCATGCTGCACTCATAAAAATCTGCACCAGCAGAGGCGACCACTGCCAGTATCAGCACTGCTGAAATGCACCAGCCACCACCTCACTGTGCTCACTTCCACCATTTGGTCGACCGAAACATCCAGCGAGTGTCAATGAATGTCAGTAGCTAAAGGACTAAGGAAATAGGTAGACTGCTAAATCCAAAGGTTGATTTGTGGGTAGGAACGTCTTAATACTGAAAGTGGTGACAAGATTATTGGTTACATGTGCTTCTTCCTATGGATGACATCTGAGTCTCTTGTGAAGCAGCAGCTGATGTGCTGGCTCCAGTTAGGTCTCAGAGACTAGGAAACACTTTGTGTTTGATTTTTAAAATTTTTCTGAGTAACCTTGACACCTCTAGACCAAATGGTGACACTAGAGAGAGGGAATTACAGAGCAAAAAGAAGAGAAATTGTTGAGGTACTGTGCTGCAAAGCACCAACCAGTGACTTGAGAAACCTCATTTCTTTGTCCCCCTACCACCAAGGTTCGTGTTTAAGGGCTGTAAGAACAGTGGGCTACAGGTGCAGAAATTCAGGGTGGCTTCAGAACCATCTCAGCAATTCATGCCAAGCAAACAGCTGAGCTGGTGATCTTGCCAGCAGCTCCAGTGTAAGATGTCCACTCTTGTGAGTCAGAGCAATAAATCCTGTGTGCATTTTTCAATTTTATTTGCTTGATCTTCTCCTGCTGTAGTCAACTCAGGCTATTCTTGTTTTTGAAGTTGCAGGAAATAATGTATACCACATAAATACTTCCTTTTGCTCAAATTCTACTGCTGGTCTACATATTACTCAACGTTTAAGTCTTTCATTGGAAATAACTCATGTCAGAGCTTTCTTTTCCTTTAAGAGTTCAAGAAGTGTATTTGTACACACTCACAGTAGCGTAGTTCTTATATGCTGAACTCCTGGGTTTGGTTTAAGTAACTTCAGGGGGAAAGAGAGAAGAGCGATGCTTTGAAAGTTTCTTGACGCTGTATTTTAGCCTAATATGATCTCTACTATTTCCCCTCCCTGTTCTGGAGGAGTAACTCCTTCCCTCTGGTTTGTACTTTTGCCAAGAGGTGTCAAAACTGCTTTAAAAAAAAAAAAAAAAAGGCTTAAAAAAAGCTTGAATTTGATTAATGTAGAGAAACAAGACTTTGCCTGACTGATAATAAAACTGATAAATGACATTTGAATTACTTGTAGCGGTAATTTATTACATAAAATATCTTTTATTTGACATGCGATTAGTTGCTGGAAGCATCACTCAATCTGACTAGTTTAAACATGCTCTAAAATGAACCTCCAGTAAAAAAAAAAAAAAAAAAAAAAAAAAAAACCAGGGTTGTCTGCTGTAGGCGTTATGAAATATACTAATCCAGCAGTGAGGACAAAAATCTGACTTTAAATATTTAAATGATTAATTGGGTTTATATATTTTTCTACCTTTCTAACCTTTCTAATTACACACAAACTCAGGGGAGTTCCTGAGCGAGGTGTGCAGGGCTGTGTGCTGCTTGCTGCTATTGCCTGTGCTCTTCCCCACGGTGTTTATGGTCTCCATGTATGCTATTCTACAGAGATTTTACACAGCCTTTAAAATAAGGTGTGATGGGCTCTCTTGCCTTTTGGATCTCCTCCTGCCCCTGTGTCTTCATTAGGATGGAGGCTGTAGAACACAGGCTGCTTTTTCCTACAATTAAAAATGGTGACTGGAATCCAGGCTCCTGTCGCTCTTTCCCCATCTCCTCTCATGGGTTCACTGTTTGCTCTCTGAAAATCAGCTTTTCTGGCCTCAGTTTCTGTGGTTTTATATGTGGTTGTTAGTGAGGGGCTGACCTTACTTGGATGCACGAAGCCTAATTAATTGATGTCAAGAAAACTAATTCTGAGGTGAGTGGGGATCTTCAAAATAGTGTTTGCTCAGGAAGTGCAATTTACAGTTGCCGCTACAAATGAAATGGACTTTCAGCTGGAGAAAACATTGGTGTCCTTCCCAGGATTTCTGAGGCAGAAAGGTTCAGTGCCTCCTGGTTCCTGTGCCCATTCAGGAAGGGTTTCATTGCCCACAGGCTCGCTGGGCCATGAGTGCTTTTTTGCTTTTCTGCATTTTTTTTTCCCAGCTTTACAAGTGGGGAATTTGAAGTCAGTGTGAGCTGAGCCACTGGGAGCCCTCCCTGCACTGCAGACAGAAAGAAGATGGAATGTGGATTCCAGGCAGAGCTGTGACATTCTTCATAGCATCGTAATATTGATGTGGTCAATGCACATCTTTACTGTGTCCCTCACACACTTGAGTTTTCCTCTCCACCCCCCTCGCTTTTTTTTTTTTTTGCCACAAGACAGAATTATTTCACACATCTCTAAAACGAGTAAAATGGCATTTCAGCTTCTTGTCTTTATAGACTCTCTGAACTTTAGGAAAGATCAATCTGGTCCCTTTTCATTAATAATGAAAACCAGGGGGCAATAAAATGTTCTTAGCTCCAGCATTGCAAGAACAGAGAGAGAGATGAGGGAGGTGAAAGGGCAGAGGGGTGGGTGCTACAGGTGTGCCTGTCCTGCCCTCAGGTCACTGCTGCTGGGGACAGCCCAGGACAGGCTGCAGCTGGACACACTGACCTCTGAACTTCATTCACCACGTGCAGTAGGCAGCTCAGCACTGTCAGGGAAAGATGCTTTCAGTGAGGAGCTCAAGGCAGAAACTGGACACTGGGGGGAATTCAGAGTTCAGGTACCAGAAACAGCCATGGGAGCAGAGTGAGGGTGGGGAGCTGGGGTGGAGGGCTGGGATTTGCAGCAAGACTAGCCAAAGATCATTTTAAATCCTGACATGTACGCAGCCAGTTACTGCAGCTTAGCTGATGTGTGTTAATTCATTATGTTAAAAAGTTATGATAATTTGATCGTGTGCCTAAGTTCCAATACAGCAGCCAAATCAGCCCCAAATACTGCTGGTGTTACTATTTGTGGGTTCTGGCAGAGCTGCTTTAATTTGTTCCGATTTCTGGCCTGTGGACAATCTGAGAAACTGTATCCTAAATGTAGAAGAAGGTGGAGGTGCCAGTGGTTGGGTCAGTGCCTGTCTGGAGGACCTGGGGGCTGGGATTGGGAATAATTGTTGCAGTGAAATTCCTGAGGAAGACCTCTGCAAGAAGAAAAATGGCAATAGGTGAACAAGGCAGAAAGGAGAAGAGCTTCCAGCCATGTCAGCCAGCTGAGCACAAATTGAAACTTTGGAGAACAAACTGTGTTCCCTAGACATTGCAGGTCACAGATAGAGTTGGATCTGTCTGGTTAGAGACTGCACACCAGCCTCCTCCTCCTCAGTTCTGCCCACATCCTGCCACTGAACTTCAGGAAAGATCACTCTGCATCCTCTTTATTAAAGAAAACCGGGGGCAGTGCAAGATTCATTAAGGGAACTGTGAGGGAGGTGAAAAGATGAAGCTGGTGGAAAACTATAGGTGTCTTCTGATTCTGCTTGGAGGAGCAGAGTGTGCCATGTCTGCTTTGTTCTGCTGAGTCTTTGTGCTCGTGTGCAGAGTTGTATGTTACATGTGTCAAGTTTTTCTTTTCCCCTTTAGCTATCTCTCTTTAGATATTTAATTGCATGTTTTGTCTTTGCCATTTGTATGTGCTTTGATCCCTATTCACAATAACAGGCTTGAAAGATACTATATCCTTCCTTATTGAAAGGGTCTGTAACTGCTGATATGGTGTTTATAGACCCATTTATTGCCCTAGCAGTTTTTTGTTCTTCCACTTAACACTTCCTTCTTCCTTTTTTCTGCACTCTTCTGAGGCTTTGGCTTTGTCCTCAATTTGTAAAAATTGCAATACTGAGAGGAAGTGGTATTCAAGTAATGAGTTAACCTTAGCTAGCAGTGACACCACAGTTGTCTGGGGTACATGCAGTGAGGTTCAGAGTGTCTTTTGCAAGGAAAGAATAGGGAGAAACAGCAGTTGTGATTTGTCTCCCTTTGACACCTTTTGCAAGGCCATTGTCAATGAAGAGGTCTGGACAGATGCTTCAGTGTTGTAGGGATGGGAGCCTACATGCTGTACCTGAGGGCTACCAGCATCCTAATGCCCTGTCCATTAAGTCTGTGCCTGCTAAGAAACAGAGCTAGCATTGTTCAGTGCTCTTTTTACTGATAAAATGGGCATACTGGGAGAACAGTTGAAAATGTTGTGACCTGCACTTCTTCCCGTGATTATTTCTTGATTTTCACTTTTAGATCCACCTGGCTCCAGATGGCGAGATTATGGGGCTTTGGCTATCATCATGGCAGGAATTGCATTTGGCTTCCACCAACTTTACAAGGTAATATTTCTCTCACTTCTCCCAACAGCTTACTCTGTACTCTGAGAAGATGATGTTATGCTGCTTGTGTCCAAATGCTCAGGTTGGTTCTAAGCTGGTGAAGCATCTCAGCTCTTCCTGCCACTGCCACTGGTATATCTGAGAAATGTAGGCACTTCACATGAAAATGTGCAGTCAAAAGATGGCAAGCAGTCAAATAATTTTCAGCGGTGGATCTCTTAACTGCTGGAAGCAAGGTCATTTTCATCACATATATATAAATAAAAACTTACTGAAACTGAGCACAGGTCAGGAAAGGGATTTTCTCAGCATGGGCCAGCAGATATTACTGTCATATCCACAGCCTAATGGTTTGTGCACTGCTGATCCTGCACCGTGCATTAACAAAGTCTTCTTTGACTGGTTGGAAGGTTGAAAGAAGGTGCTAACTTCCAGCTCTGCCATTCATCCCATAGTTATATTCCAGAGAGCTTGGACCAGCATAGAGCAAGTGTGTGTTCTCTTGTGTATCACAGAGGCAGGAGCCTCTCCTTACCTCTTGTGCAGAGTTTCTCTCATTTAACATACTTGTTCACTCTGGATTTACTTTTCAGCGTTGTGGTAAGTGACATTAGATAATGCTACAGCCTTTTTAGTATAAATCAAGAGTTGGCCTTGTTTTTTTTTTTTTACCTGAATTTCTTATCCTGTCTTCTCATTAATTTTCTGGATCTTAAAGTAAGAGAAGGAGGCCAGATTTAGCAACGTGTTTTATCTGTCAAGCAAAGTTACACGACTTAAGAGGATGGCTTTTTCTGAGCTATGGTATCCCTTGTTTTTTATGTTAAAGAAGTGATGCCAGCTTTACTGATCTTTTCATTCTGGTGAAGAGTGATGTGGCTGATCAGTGTCCAGAGAGATGTTTGGACAACAGCTGTTGGCCTTGCAGACCTTAACACATTGCTGTTACTCAGTGACACGTATCTAACACATATTGATGATTTCCATAAAATTTTTGGCATGATGTCAGTAATGCTATTAATACATCCTATTGCTGTTTTCTTTGTTTACAGATTTTGCTTTTCTGTCTATCCAAACCTCATAAGACATACTGTGCGCCCAACAGAGACCCATATTGTTTTATAGGAGTCAGAAATCTTTGGAGACAGTTGATAAATTCCCTCTGCCCTTCATGGCATTTTGAGGGAGTTTGCAAATAGTGATTTCTACATGAAAGATAGGATGGTAGGATGAGGCGTAGTTGTCCATGTGTGTTCTGTAAGAACTAAAAGAGAACTGCTTATGAAAGTCATCAAAAGCTATTTAGTTTTCAGAATGTCTGAGTGCAAACATATGTGCACACATATGTGTGGTGAGGGCAAGAGCTGTGTACAGCAACAGTGAAATCTTAAACCAGTGCTATTAAGTGTAAAAGAGTGCTGTCCCACACGTGTCAGTTTGGATAATGAGCTCTGTCTCAGAAAGAGTTCTGAATGCCTGCCCCTACGGTGTGTGTGCACGCATCAAAAGCCAGGGTGAGGAAGAATTGATAGACGCCAGTAGGGTTGTATCCACGTCCTAAAGCATTCTTCTCTCATTCCTTTTCACCTGCTGTTTGTTGTACTTTCTGTGCTCATCTTAGAGTGCATATTCAATTCCTATGAACAGTGCTGGCAGAAGGATCTGTGGTAGGAGTTGTGACCTGTTAGGCAAAAACCGTCCTCCACAAGGGCAGAATGATGTAGGTTTAGTGGCTGTGTGATCTGCCTCCCTTCCTACGGTGGCTACCTTCTCACTCCCTTTAGATTCCTTAGTTCTCTTACTGTTCTTAACTTTGCTCCATCTCCTTTTTCTTCACCTCTCTGTTTCTCTAGATCTCTGCTTTCCCCTCCACTACTCTAACCCTCCCATGCCAGGGTTCCCAATATAACAACTTTTGTTCCCTCTCTTGTGCTTCCTCTGTCCTTTCCGGGTCCTTTCCCTTCTTCATCCAACTTCTTCATTATTTGCCTTGTTGATACAGCTCAAATACTGTTAACACCCTTATGTTTGCAAGCATAACATCTGAAATTGTATCCTATATGTCAATGTTTTTTCTCTAGATGTCGTTGTCCCAGGAGACATGAAACAGAGTTATGAGCTGCACCCCCAAATACAACCAAAAAACTCATATCTTTTTTTCTGCAATTTCTCTTAATGCCTACATTAGAAGGAATTTCTTCTTTCAGCCAGGTGTGTGGATAAATGATCCCTGGCTCTGTGATAAAGACTGAGGTTTGGACAGTGGGCTTTGAGGTCGTTTCAGAAAGATTAGAAATTTGTTTTGCATATCCCTGTTTCCTAAAAATATATATGTGCTCTGTGCAGAAATACCTACTCCCTCTCATCATGGGAGGCAAAGAAGATAGGAAACAACTTCAGAGGATTGAGTCAAACATTGCTGAGATGAGTGGCAGCGTGACACAGACAGGTAAAGATTAATGACTCCATCAATTCACCCCTCAAAGCCTTTCTCCCTGAATCCTCCATTCTGCCAAGACCCCCACCCTCTTCTTTCCCTACATCTCCACTTTATGTGGTGACTTCATTTATCTGCTCTGAGAATCTGTTCACATTTGCAAATGAAGCCGCCGTCATTTCGGTTTAATTTGAAATTGCTTGTTTACTGTCGGCGCGGCCTCAATTAATTATGTTTTTACGGAAAGGCTCCCAACCTCAGAATATTAATAAGGGGAATAAAATGACAGCCTTTCGGAGGGCTGTAAAGTTCATTTTTAATTTCTGCTTCTCTGATGTTTTCTGGGCTTTTTTTTTTTTTGGTGTTTTCCCCCCACTTTCCATCTGAAAATCCAGCGCTGGGTCAGGAGAGTCTGTAATTACTGTGCCTCCCTGACCCTGGCCACCTTCTCTGTTATTGACTCTATAGGGTGCCTGTTCATTACCTGATGCCCTAATGATGGTCTGGATTAGCTGTTACCTGTCATACCAATAGAGTTTTTAATTTTATTTTATTTTATCAGCTTGTTTACTGCCTGGAAGCTTTGGATAAAGTGCCAAAGTAGAAAAAGTTCTCCTGCAACTGGAGTTGGAGTCTAGCAGTCATTCATCAGTATTTGCTGTGGTGTAGGAGGGAAACACTGGGTGTTCTCTTGAATTAAAAGGAAAAACAGACAAAGAATATGCAGTTGATGGGATGGAAAAGAAGTGTGATTTTCAGTAGTGTTTGCTAGAGGTATCGGGGTGAAAAAGCTGGTGGGCTGAAAGCAGGAGGATGCTAATTGCACTTTTTAGTGGCGGGTGTGAAGATAAGCATCTTTCATTTCTCATGATACCCTGAGGTCAGTCCTGAGACCAGCCTCGTTCCAGGCTGCAGCTAGCCCCAGAGTTTGCTTGTGTGAGGCCCGAGATAGATAAATGATACAAACATTGTGTAAGTTCAGGGAGATGTACAAATCATAAACCAATATAATTAGAAGGGAGAGGTTTTGGACGGATATACTGTGGGCTATAGACATCTATACAATGGAAAGATAAACTAGAAATACTGGAGGTTAGATGCAGTGCAGGTAGATTACCCGTAGTGCAGATAAATCATATGGATTAAAGTGAGCAGGCGGGCATAGATAAATTAGATATAGTAGAAATAGAGGCATCTTTGTGGTTAGACAGCAGGAAGGACGTGTGTGTGTGTATCTCAGTTTAACACTCTCCTGCTTTTTCCCTCACAGTGACTCAGTTACAGACAACTTTAGCAGCTGTCCAAGAAATGCTCATCCAGCAACAACAGAAAATCCAGGAGCTCACCCAAGAACTGGCTGCTTCGAAGGTATCCACCTCCAGTTCCTCACTTTTAGAACATTACCTAGAAGATGCCTGGCTTCTTTTGTGTCCTCCTGAAAACCAACTCATTAGGGTCACAATCCAGCCTTCATCTGTAACGTCCCCCACCAGTTTCTTTGCATCTCATATCAACGTAGGTTGTCTGTTTAAAGCACTGGATTCTAACTGGCTTCCCAATGAAATACGAGGGCTGCTCCAAAAGTAATGCCTCCTGTTTTATTGTGTTGGCCCACAATGTCAGAGGTGGATGTTGGTGGGATGGCAGTAGAGGTTAAACCTTCCCACCAATATTCTGTTACGTTTAGCTGCTGTGTGACTGATGGCAGCAGAGAGGCAGTCTGACAGAATGGCTTCTGGCATGGAAGTGTGTATGAAGCAAAGGTGCGTAGCTGAATTCCGCCATGTAAAAAAAAAATGCATCCGTTGACATTCATTAACGTTTGCTGAACATGAGTTTATGTAGATCGAATGGTGGGCATGAACACAGTGAGGTGGTGGATGGTGCAGTTCATCAGTAGCAAGAGCGGTCATTTCTACTAGTGCAGGTTTTTAAGAGCACAGCATGCAGGCTTGTGTTCAACAATGGCAACAGTGCATAGCTAATGGTGTGTCTGTGTTGAAAAATAGTGTTTTGTAGCTAAGAGTTTGCCCTATCAAATAGTGTCAGTACTCCTTATATCTGTTGTAATTCTCATGGAAATAAATGGGCAGTTTATTTTGGCAATAAAGGCAATAGTTCTAGCTGGTTTGTATCCTTACCTGTGTTTTTAGGTAACCAATTTTAACCAAAATAGTTTCTTTCTGGCAATGAGACAATTCTGTTCGTCTCTGAACTAATTTCAGCTATCGGCCTAAGCATTCTGTCAGCCATTAGGTGCTGGTTAGATGTGAGTTGGGATGGATTTAAACCAGTCAGGCAGAGATGGCACCTTCCTTTCACTCCTAAATTTGGGGTTATTCAGTTCCAGTAATCTTTCGGTATTCTTAGTACAGGGAGAGACTATTCCTTCTACTATTAAATCCCTTGCACAATGCCTTGTAATCTTCTCTCTGCAGCACGAGAGCTTGACTTCTCCCCATACCTATTCTTTAATCTCATACAACCCCTTTGATGGCGTGTAACTGGTGGGCCACAGCTGACTATGTGGTGTGCACACTGTACAGTAGGAATCCCTCAGTGGCACAGCTGTAAACCCAACCATGAAAGTCAGTTTATGGTCACAACACTCTACTTCAATTTTCCTTGGGAACTGTGGCCTGTCAGTGGCCTGGAGCCAGTCCGGAAATTGGAAAACTGTTTTCAGGTCGTAAGTGTTAAGATTAAGGCCACATGTTGAGCTTTAAGAAGGGAAAAGGGCATAAGAGTCTTGGTGGTTTAGAAAGTCTTAAAGAAGTTTTTCCTGCCCCCCCTTCCACCCCCCACACTGAAATGGTAGCACACATTGTTATGATATCTAAACCTCATGTGTACAAAGACAAACTTGGGCAACCCCACAAACCAAAGAATAAAAGCTGTGTTTTCTCAGCTGTAATGTAAGTTTTTATATCTGCTTTTCAAACTCCTACTGGCATGCTGTAAAAAATTAAAAAGAGGGACTTTAAGTAATTAAAAAACGTACATAAAAATTCGAGGCTTGAGTTTTCTACAACTGTTTTTAAAGAGACTGGCTAAAAAGCCCCAGATGTCAGATTTTATTTCTAAATCCTAGGCATCTGGCACCATATGTGTTTTGGAAATTTGAGTCCTTTGCAGGCCAGTGAGTGGAAATCACTCCCTTGTTAACGTGCTGCTGTAGCTTTCAAGGTCTTGGAGAGCCAGAACAGTGGCTCCTGGATTCTTGCTGTCTGAGGGCTGGGAGTGTGAATCTCAAGGGAACGCATCTGTGTATATCACAGCCACTGCAGGCTGGGTTTGCAGCCCACAAGTCCCTGTGCAGGGTGCTGGCTGTGGAGGTGCTCAGGGCTGCCCAGCACTGGGGGAATTCTGACTGTAGTGAGTATGGGGTAGAAGGAGAAACCAGCAGTCCTGGCTGCAGCTCATAGGAGCTGGCAAGAAGGAGGTTTTGCTATTCCAGTCCTGGCTTCCTTCATCGGAGAATTTACTAGGATTACCTCTGGAGAAACTCTCATAAATGCATTCATTCCTATTGGCTTTTAGCAGCAATTGCTGTGGGAAGTGTTAGAAGGGAGTGTTCTCTGGTCCCGTGCTCAGCCCACCACGGCAGGAGTTGGTACAGTTTGGATGGGGGTAGTCGTAATGTGATCTCTCTTTCAGAACGATGTTCCCATTTTTCAAGTTCCCAAAAAGGTTAAAAAAAAATATATGGCAAAAGTATCATCTGCAGCATGTTCTCTTCTGTTGTTACCTTACTCTAATTTCTGCCTGATATCGCATAGCAGTTCAGATGCAGTGCTGACAGCAGCTTCCACGAGTTACTTATCATCTTTCCCCACCAAACTGCATTCATTGCTTTGAAATATCCGAGAGACAGTGCCTAGTCCAGCTGCTTCCTGGAGATACAATCTGGTAACTCAAGTGTAGCTCTGTTTGTTCAGATCTAGTGCAGAAAATTTTTGGAGCTTTCAGGCATAATTTATCAGTCCACCTCTAAGCACCACAGAATGCAAGTAATCACAGAATCACCTGGGTTGGAAGGGACCTCAAGGATCACGTAGTTCCAGCCCCCCTGCCCAGCAGGGCCACCAAACACACACATTCAGATCAGGTTGCCCAGGACCCCGTCCAACCTGGCCTTGAACACGTCCAAGGACGGGGCATCCACAACCTCCCTGGGCAGCCCGTTCCAGGGCCTAACTACTCTCCTTGTAAAGAACTTCCCCCTAACATCCAACCTAAATCTTCCCTCCCTCAACTTGGATCCGTGAGTTATCCAAGTAATTGACTCTTTATTTCACGATCTAGGAGAAATGAGGGTGTAGTGTTAAACCAGTTGTTAGTATGTAATATCTGAATCTATTGCCTCAGCTAAGCGTAGTAAGAGAGAAGAGAAAGGGCCTGACTCAGTGCAACTCCCACTGCCTTTCTGGATCCTAGTGCTCTAGAAATCATTCCACAGGTCAGTGTCAGATAATTTGGTTTACATCTTTGTGTTTTCTTCTTCATCTGACATACTGGTGAAAAGCATGCTGCACAGAGCTTGCTTCATCTGAATCCTCAGTAGTGCTGGCTGCCTTCTACAGAAAAAAAAAAAAGGTCCTCTTGAGATGCTTCAGCAATGGTTGTTAGAAACAAGATTAATTAGTCCCCAAAACTAAAAGCAAATATTTGAATTGTTGAAGCGCATTGAAACAGTTATTATTTCTGATCGTTGTGGGGATCCTTTAAGGTCCTTCTTCATTGTGGAAGTAATTTTGTTCTGATCTGAGATTTTAAAGGATAGAGTTTATCCTCAGCACTTGAGATTCCCAAATGGGAGGAGAGGGAAGATGAGATAGAAAAAAGGTGACGTTTTTGAGCTATCTCTGGGTTCACGCATTGATCTTTGCATCTTTTTTTCTATGTTACAGGCCACAACTTCCACCAACTGGATTCTGGAGTCACAGAACATTAATGAATTGAAATCTGAGATCTACTCATTAAAAGGACTCCTCCTGAACCGGTATGGGTGGAATATATTGATAGAAGATGATTGTGTGGGGAAGGGTTGCTTTCTGGGATTCTCTCAATCATAGAGAGGAAAAGCATTTCCAGCAGGAACTAGCTCTATATCCTGTTATTGCTATTTTAATAATACCACTCCACTATCACTTTCTATTTGCAGGTCTCAAAATGCTTTTCAAATTTGCCTTAAATCACAGAGTGCTCTGGGTAATTAATAATTACTAAGATTTTTCCTTTTTGTTTTTGATTGAGAAATTCTCTGCCGTTCCCAACAGGGAGGATGCCTCCCTCCCACCTGGTTTGTGGGGTTGAGTGCATCTGAGCTGGCCACCTCTGCTCTGCTGTAGAGACAACCAGAGGTGGATGCAGTTCATGTGATCTGTTCATGGTTAGGGATAACCAGGTCAAATGACACTTCAGCAGAACCTGTTCTTCTCCACTGGCTCACTCAGGCATAGACTTATTATCTATAGATGTCTGAAATGATAATAATACAAATGCCAACCTATGGACTAAGTTATAAGGCGAGGGATCAGATCTCAGTGTTTATCAGCTGTTGACCCTTTGATATGACTCCCTAACTTCCTCCTTCATACAAATAAGTCTTCTCAAAGCATCCTTGGCACAAAGTCTTTCTGCTGTCTACTGATGGCCAGCAGTGGAGAAGCAGCAGCTCTCCAGAGTGGGCAAGGGTGAGAGCTGGCATTAGGGAAAAATCACTCTTTTATGCAGCTTTAGGCATAAAAGCTGTTTTAGTTGTTCACTTTCCAAAAAAAAAAAAAAAAAAAGGCAAATGATTCTACGAGGAGGCAGCAGCAGCAGAGCCCAGAAAGACTCCAGAATGAATTTGTTGATTGCATTTATGATACTGGTTGAATGCAGATGTTCACTTATTGCACTCTCAGGAGATGGAGGCTAGATCAGCAGAGTTCTTCCATGGCTGGTGGTGGCAGTGAGAAGAGGGAGGTGAGAGCAGCTTCTGTTCCTAGTTAAGCGTATGAAAATGGACACTGTTGTGCACAAGCACTCACTGTAAGAATGTAACCAACTTTGGTCTGCTCTGCTTTTACCCATGGCACAGCCAGTTCACCTGAGGGGCATGAGAATCCCCTCCACACAGCATCCCAGCCACGAATCTGATACCTTTTCATACTCCCACTTTGCACATACAAAAGCAAGGATGCATGGGGAGTTCCAAACCAGACATGCTTTTCTGCTTTACTCTTCATGATGGATCACTTTCTGAGGGCACTACCCTCCTTACTGGACTTAAATTTGTCCTTTTTGGAACTTACATTCTCCTTTTAGAGATGGGCATTAGCTTGGCACTGTCAAATCCTTAAAGTCCATGTGGAGAATACTCACTGAGGACAGTGCAGCCCTATTCTCAGCTGGAGCAAGTCAGTATGTCTCCATTCAAATCAGAGAAGCTAAGGCAGTTTGCAGCAGCCAGGATCTGGCCCAAACATGTAAAGTGCGTGCTGGGACTAGGAGATAGAGTCTGGACTGTAATAAGGCAGCATGCAATAGCTGTGTATCGCAGTGGAAGCGAGAGCCAGGTGGTGAAATTTCTTGGCGGAGGCACAAGGAGCAGATTTCTCTGACTTCTTACTCCAGTGGGAATTTTCCTTTCCAATTAATTAGTGATTGTTTTATAAGGGACACCCATGTCTTTCCAGAGGCAGCATTCCCGACTGCTAACTTACTCTGTGAAATTGGCCAAACAAAATCAGTTCTGACTCAATTACCGGTTGCTTGTAAAGCACTTCAGCACTCTGCTGAAGAAATGAAGTGGCCTCGTTCTTGTTCATTGAAGTTTCAGTCCTGTTTTACATGGCTTCCCCAGTACAAATACTATTCTCTCTAATGACAACCCCTCTGTTTTTAATAAAAGTCCCTTTCTTTCCTTTTCTTCCCTCCCTTCTCCCCCCTAAGGAGGCAGTTTCCTCCCTCCCCTTCAGCTCCTAAGATCCCATCATGGCAGATCCCAGTGAAGCCAAGCTCACCTTCCAACCCTGTTGTCGCCAACCACAACAGCAGCAGCGACATCTCACCTGTCAGCAATGAGTCCACCACCTCCTCACCGGTCAAGGAGAACCACAGTCCTGAGGGTTCGAAGGTCAGCTGCCATCTGCTGAGCACTGAGGAAGGCAACAAGGCAGTGATTGATGTCAAGAGCCAAGTGCGGATGGAGGTGCAGGGTGAGGAGGAGAAAAGGGAAGACAAAAGGAATGAAGAAGAAGAAGAGGACGATGAGGATGACGACGTGAGCCACGTGGATGAGGAGGAATGTATGGGTGTCCAGACTGAGGACCGGAGAGGAGGGGATGGGCAAATTAATGAGCAGGTGGAAAAGCTACGAAGACCTGAGGGGGCCAGCAATGAGAATGAGATTGACTAAGGCACCCTGGCTTCTGCTGATGCTGCTGTACATCTTCCCTAGCCTCCTGCACTGTCCCTGGTGCTCTCCCATTTTGTGGAGTGCCACCATCCCTTCCAGTGATTCTTCCATGATTGACCTTGAGCAGGGTCGTGATTGCCTGGTGAACAAGGTGGGCCGTTTCACCACATGGCTGTGCAGCGTTGCAGTGGCTTCTTCTCCCCTCCCAGGCCCACCTTCCCCCCATGAGCTGGGGTCACTGCCTAGGCTGGAAGACCAATCGCCTTACCATGCACCACAGCAACAGAATAAGTCCCCTTACAAAAACATCCAGCATCTCCTGAAGTGGTCAGCCTCTTTGCTACGTCCTGGAGTCCCTCTGCCCCGTTTCAGAAACCTGTCTGCCCTGAAATCTTTGATTTCACAAGCCTTTAATCCCCATATAATCCCCAAAACAGTTCTCGCTGTTTCCCACAATATCCCTCAATTTTATTTCTCAAGCTAATTGGTATTCTATTGCCAAAAAAAATAACATTTTAATTCCTCACCAGATCTCAGGCTCAGCCACCTTCTTCCAAGCCTTATGCCAAGCCTCGAATTCCTGAAACTACCTAGTGTTTAAAAACACTAAATTTCTGGTGGGGTCCAAAGAACACTATTTCCACCCCATGTGCTCTCTTCCATTCATCAAAGTGGCCTCTTGCTAGGGACCAAGTCCAGGTTTCACGGCCACAGTAAAATGCATGAGAACAGGTGGCTTTGTTACTGATTGCTCCCCTGTAAAAGGACGTCTTAAAAGATGACCCCACTCATGGCAATTACTCCCCTTCTTCCTCCAAAGACAAGGAGCTAGCATCAGTTTTTGACATCTATTATAGCTGTCCTGAATGAGATGATATCAGATGCTGAAATAAGTGGTTAATTTTGAATCTTTGCAATGGTTCTGAGCTTGTTTTTCTCCCTAAGTGAGGAGAAAACCCATATTAAATGATCAGCTGAGACCTGCACCTACCCAGTGACAGGCACCTGCTTCAGCAAGGCAGTCTTTACAAGAGAGAGAACAATTCCAGCTCTGAGGTACACCACAGGCCCTCTTGCCCAGTCCAGCCATTATTTTTTTTTGCCTTTTTGGGGCTATATACAAATCAAAACGGTGAATTTTGAAACCTCTCATTTGCAGCATTGTGTTCTCAGCTGTTAAAATGGTGGTGTCCAATTATATTACTCACTGCATCAGAGCCTCTTAGCGGAGCAATTCTTGTAACAACTGAGTCTCACTGTCCTCACTAAGCAAGCGTGCTCGTCCGTGTGATCATGTATAGATTTCAAATATAAAATATGATTGTATATAATTGTAATAAATATGAGTTACCACTATTTAACACCAGGCTGTTACTGGATTGCTGTGGCTCTTTTTTGGGGGGAGAAATATACAGGGTGGCAAAGGGAGGAAAGTGGGCGCACTGTGGAAATTCAGTCCTTATAAAATGTTTTCTTGGTGGTTGGTTTATTTTCTAGCTGCTCCAGTCCTAGGTTATGTCAGCAGGAGGCAGCGCAGAGAATGGTGGAAATGCAATACACAGCTCAGTGCAGACAGCTGCGACAGTACCGTAATTCTAGGCTGCCTCCATTGTTGCAGAGGGTGAGATGGTGGATCGTGGGTGAGTAAAATGCAGCTCCTCTGGTCCCCTTCCTCCCAGCAGGAGGCTCTGCAGGGTGCAGAATGCAACGCCGCACTCCGTTCCACCCCAGCAGCAGGAGGTGCTGAAGGCAGTGTGTGAGATATCCCATGGCCCTCAGCCTTATCTGCCAGCAGAGAATGCGGTGCCGTGTCCCGTGACTGCTCTGAGCCCTGCCATGTCAGTACAGAAGCCATTGAAAGAAGTGGCATCCAGCACTTGCAGCTACTGCCGTCCCATCTTTGTTCAACAGAAGTATTTGGCTCCCTCCTAAAAAAGAGGGATTTACTTGATTCCTGAGTATTTGGGTGTCTGGTACACAGTGACATTTTCCTGCTCAGGGGGAGCGAAAGGAACCTTCATATTACTGTATTTAGACCTGCTGCTGGATGTGATGATTTCTCATTCCTTAAATGGACGAATATCTTCCCCAGGAGTGAGTGTGTGTGTGTGTGTGTGTGTGTGTGTGTCTCTGCTGTTTAACGTTCACAAAGAACGTCACATTTAGCTAAAACAGGGCAAATTTGAAAGTGTTTAAAAGGACAGATTTGTATTAAGAGATGGCACTTTTCATTTCTCCAAGCCAAGAATCCTCGTGAAAAGAAAACACGACTGAACACGAGGATGTAATGAAAAAGTATTGTCCTGCCTGTGTACATTTTATATACATAGAAGGTTTTGAAAATAGAAAGTGCCTGGACAACAGCAGTTGGTGAAATGTGGAAAATATGTTGCTGAGGTATGTGCCTTGCAAAGTGACTTACGAGGTTTACAATACAACCATCTCTGAGGGTTCATTTTTTCCCCCTTTTCCTTCATGTTACCCGTGTTCAATCCATTTACCATTAAATTTCTGCAGAATAAAAGGTAGATTTCCTCATCTACCCTTTTCACTCTCTTAGCTTTTGCTTCTTACAGCTTTTACCAGCTGGATAGGTCATGTTTTTTCCTTTCCCCAACCAGATACAAGTCCCAGCAAATTCCCTCGTAGTCCACAGCTGAAAAAAAACCATCTCTGAGCCTCCTGATGGGGTCCTATGTACTCTGTTGAAGTGACCTAACCCTCCAGCATAGAATTTGGAAGAAACCAGACCTTCTTAGCAGCTGGTATTTTTGGGAGTCATGAGTGTCACTCCTCAGTCTCTCCTTTCTTGTCTCTCAGCAGCACAGCAGGAGTTTCAGGGCAAGTATTTTGGTCTTGATGAACCGTACTGACTGCTAACTTGTGATTATTATTATTATTATTGCTAAAAACAAGCTTCTTGTATGAGCTGCTGCGTGAAATGTTTAGCCCACCAGACAGTAGACACTGAGAGTGCCATCATGTTACCTGAAAGGTGACCAGGTAGTCAGCCCTTCTTCTGCACACACAACAAGGCAGCACAAGCAGTCACTCACCCTGTGGCTTACTCAAGGACTGTGTAACCAGCCTTGGTTTTGGCACAGAAAGAAAAGTAACAGCATGGGCAGGTGGGTGCAGTGGGTTTACTGCATGGTTTCTATGGGTTTTTGGAACTAAGAAGAGAGAGAGTGAAGAGAACTAGCTTCCTCTGAACAGTGTCATTTGAGCACATAGCAGTGAAGCCCTTTGAGCCTGTGTTCTCCCCTAGGGGGGATAATGTCAGGCTGGCACTTTCCAGTAATTTGAGGATATAAACCCTCCCCTTTCAATAGCTGCAAGAGAACGTGGGGAGCTCAAAACATGTGACAAAGTGGGAAAGGATTAAGTGAGACACGGCTCCTGATCCTCTTTGTCCAACCCTCCTCACCCCCAGCTGTAACCAGTTGGCCCTACGTGCACCTTTGTAGAATCAAGAGTTCCTTTATTGTATTTTGATGCCCAGGGTGAAACCTAGCAGTGTGTGAGATCAGAAGGGATGGACAGCAGGGTCCCCCATGATCTTGCTGTTTGCTGCCCAACGTTTTACAGAACATTTTACTTGCAGTGTGCCTCAGTTTTCCCAGATGATGGCAAAATTACCATCTGGTGTGCACTGGGATGTGACAAATAAAGGCTGCAGAGAAAGCAACTTGAGGAAGCAGATTGCATTGTAGGTCCTGCAGGTGACACAAACTCCCCTTATTGGCTGTGCCCTGTGGTGCAGTGATTGCAGCCCCCTGCCCAGCTGCAGCCACTCTCTCTGATTGCTTGGCTCCTCTGGCCTGGACTGCACAGCTGTGGGTGATGAGCTGAACCACCCCCCAGGTTTAGAGGCAGACATTTTAGATGTGGTCTTTGTGTGGTGGAGCTGAGCTACTTCTAGCAGGTAAGTGATTTTTAAACGTTTTCTTTCTTACTTTTGGCTTTGGTGGAGTGGGTGAATGGGGGAGAATGGGCTGCTTTTCCAGGGGTACCTTACTTTAGTGTGAGGTTTACTGCAAGGTGGCAGCAGGGCAGTAGGGAAAGCTGTGATGCTGCCTGGAGTAGGGCTGAGGGAAAAAACAGTCTGCTTAGCTGCTTGTTTGCAATGCTTGCTACAGAAATAGAGGCTGCTTTTGCCTTCGCTTTGGTAGGGCTGTGTGGTACCTGAAGAAACCTGGGCTGGATAGCAAGGCCACGTAGCTTTTTGTTGCAGCCTTGCCGTACTGAAGTCAAGATTTGTAAAGTTCTTCTGTGTGGTGGAGCCTCGTGTACAGCACCAATTGTATGTGCTGGTGAGCCAGCATGCCAAAGCCTGATACCAAGCCTGAGCTCAGTGCCTTCCAGTCTGGGCTTTGAGCTCTGCCCCACTGCAAGTGCACACCTTGTAAGGGGCTTGGCCTCCAGGAGCTGAGAACACAAATAAAGCAATGCTGGGAGGTGAAAAGGAGGAAATTATTTACCTGAGGGCACAGGAGAGAGTGTCCAGCTTTCTTAATTTTCTCTTTCATCCTCACATCTCCCAGATCATTACACTTCCTCAAGAGTCAGGCTCTGAAGGCACCTTTTGAGCTGCGTCCATCTGTTGTATTGATGGAAGTCTGGACCTTACCACTGCCTGTGCTGTCAGGAAAAAAATAGTAAATAAGATAGTGGAAGTGTACCTAATTGAATTCATGGGGAGCACGAAGGACACAGGGAGTCCAGGTCCTCCTCTTGCTGAGCACTGGAGGCTCTGAGCTGCACACTTGTGGATCCAGGGGCTGGCATGGTCTCTCCCAGCTCAGGGAAAAAAACAATCCCATCCTCAAAAGGGAGCAAGCACTAACCTAATAAAGGCACCAGCTGGACGAAAGGAAAACCGGCTCTTTGGAAAAAAAAAAAAAAACCCTTTCATTAGAAAAATAATATATTTCATCCTAATAAGGTAAAAATATTTGAAATGGGGCAGAAGTGAGCACTAGGCAGCATCTGTCAGGCCCTTTCTGGAAAGGGGAAGATTATTAAACTCAATTATAATTTATTTTTGTAAAGTGTCTTTCAGACTAAAAATCTCCCCAGATGCTTTGCAAGGACTGCTCAGGGGTTACTTGCAGCATGGAGCATCTCAGTGTGCCCCTCTTCCCTGCAAGCCCTTCTTTTCTGCATCTACTGAAGGATTTAACCCTTCAGGTTTTTCTCTTCTGTTTTTGTGCGAGTTATGAGAGATCTTTTATGATGTGAGCTGCAAGAACATGCCCAAGGAGTGGAGGGGCAGTTGAGGTTGCACTGTTTTTCTGTTTTAGATTAAATACTTGGTTTCTCTAGGACAGTTCCTCCTGATTGAGGAGGTGATTGGTTGGTTAGGATTGATTCAGAGCATCCAGGACTACGACTGGCTTCTTTGTTGCCTATTTTTCCCTTTGCCAGCCTTCTTGTCCATCTCTCAGCCACTTTATCTGCCTGGTGTGTCTGGTTTGTCAGCCCTCCTGCTGCTGGTTCCAGCCTGCTGCCATGCCTGCCTGTCTCCTCTTGCCCCATGCTTTTCCCCTTTGCTCTCTACACTTCAGACACAGGCTGCTTCCAACTTTATCCATTCACTTTGATAAGCTAGCTAAGTAACTGACTTAATTAAAGTTGTGTGGATGTTCCTCCATCCCTCTGAACAAGTTTGCTTTAGTTAAAGCATTTCAAACTGATGTGTGCATGGACAGAAGGCTGTGTGTTAAACTGCTGCTGTCCTCCAATGCAGATGCATGGTTTGGTGCTTCCTGCCCTGGTACAGCATGAACAGCAGGTTTCATCTCTGTGTGCCTGCCTGTCTGCTGCTATGGCTTCGTTTGTTCCTTGCTGTACGGTGATAGCAGCCCTTCCCAGCAGCAGACACAGGTTCAGGGTGAGATGGAGGCAGGCAGTGGGCACAGGACTGTGGGCGACAGAGGGGCTCAGGGCTGTTGGTACCAGGAGCACGAGACAGAACCCTGCCCTGTGGGAAGGGAAGAGGGCAGGCCGGGCTCCTTAGTCTGCCTGTCAGATAAATCTTGGTCTGTTTACTTAAATCCTCAGTGTTTCTTCATTTGTTTGTTTAAAAGTTTCCCTGCCAAAAAAGAGCAAAAGGAAGGAGGGAAGCTGCCTCCATTGGCCACCCCCACAGCCAGGATGGGGCTGGGGCACTTTGGGGACAGGAGGAGCGGAGGTGGCAGAGCACCCTGCAGCCTGGGGTCACGGCCCTGCTCCCATCTGCAGAGCACCCAGGTGAGGGACCCAGCGAGCTCCACCTTGCCACCAAAAACTTGTCCTCCCTCCTGTTGTTTTCTCTCCCCACAATAAGTGAGACAAAAGAGAAAGTAAACCAAAATGTTGCAAGGTCACGGAAAAACTCTGGAAGTGCATTACATACCCACAGCTTATGACTGTAGCGGGCACAATAAACATCAGCCCTGCAGGTCCTTCACATGTTGGTGTGTGCTGTCACCCAGACTAGGGGCTTCCCTTGTCCCCTCTTGAGTACTATGCAAACCTGCAGAAAATAGGCATGTACAAGAATGCATACACATAGTCATGTGTGCTCTCACTCTTTCCCAATTTATTCAAATTAAACTTAAGTTTACCATTGATTTGTAGAGAGAGAGACAGGAATCTTTTATCTGTGTATGTGTGCGTAGTTGAAGTTGGAGTTTCACCAGTGAAACTCCAAAGTTCTTGGTGATCTGCATGCTTTTTTGTTTGCAATGGGTACGGGCTGCTCGTTGACTTTCAGAGAGGTCTTAAAAGTTCATGTTCCAATTGAAATGAAATGAGATTTTACTGTCAAGTTGCAACAGCTTCAGTCTTCAATGGAATGCAAGTGGGGGCAAAGGAAAGAGGGGGATCTGCTTAGTTTCTATCCTTCCCCTTTCCTCCAGAGCTCCCTCTGTGAAAGGCCTTGCAGTGACCTTGCAGGATGGCACTGTGTGTTTGTAAAGCAGTGTGCCTGACTGCACCAGCCCACAAGTGTGTGTGGAACTCAGCTGGGCCGTGAGCAGTCTGTGTGCACTGTGCAGCAGGGCTGTTGGTGCCAACGCTTACTTTATGGAAGGTTTGTGCTTTGTATTTATAGAATCATAGAATGGCCTGGGTTGAAATATAATGATCGTCCAGTTCCAACCCCCCTGTTATGTGCAGGGTTGCCAGCCACCGGACCAGGCTGCCCAGAGCCACATCCAGCCTGGCCTCGAATGTGTTATTATGTCCAATGCAGACTCATAGCCAGGGACCCTGACTGCTGCTCATCTACGCTGAAATCCCATTCCATTCCAAATTTCATTCTCTAGAGGTATGGAGATGGGCTTATTTAACAGACCTATTTCCCCAGCAAGTCTCCTGTCCTTTCTTGAAGTCGGCGTGCTGTGTGAAGCCAGTGCTGAGCCTCAGTCCTTGCAAGCTCTGAGTTATGCCCAGTATGTGTTGTGCGTCATAACAGCTGCCTTTCCTCTACCAGTAAGCATCAGAACTCAGAATTTCCTTCTGCCTGGGTGTAGGAGGCATTGTGCTACCAGAGTCACCATCCTCCCAGCCAGGCCTGCTTTTCTGCACTTAGTGCTCATCTGAGCAAGCTGTGAGGAGTTTCTGTGGCACTCGTGGCTCTGCACACCTGCTGGTGACTGCTGGGCATCCTGTGCTCACAGCTCCTGTGGGACGGCTGCCTGCTAAAGAGGAGCGCAGTCTGGAGCTGATGAGTTTGTAAGAAAGATTGCTACAAATGGAGTGAGTGCCTGCTGCAGTATGGAAACCATTCCTTGTCGGTCTGGACAGAAGGAGAGGTGTAACCCAAAGTACTGTTTTCCTAGTAACCCACATAAATATCCACGCTAGGCTCTGTAAGAAGTACTTAGACAAATTGTGATGATCATCTTTCAGAGCCACCAGGATGGCCATTACCCCTGCTGCAGGCCAGCACTGATAGTCTGTTGCCTTTATTTCTGTCTGCGTTGGCCCATGTGGCTCAGCAAGGACAGGTCCCTGTGCTAAGGCTGGTTTATTTAATGACATCTGAAAAACAGGATGATGGGAAGCAGCAGCAGAACCATCTGGTCTCCCATTCTGTGTCCTAGAATACTTGGAATGCTTCTTCGTTTGAGGTAGTTGAACTTTTGCTGCCTGTTTTGGTTTTAAGTCTTATGAATCATATGGAAAGGGAAAGCAGGGCTCTATTTGGGCTGGGCTGGTGCTGAGGGATGTTCCTGCTGAGGGTGCCTGTGCTGGTGGCTGCTGCTTATTGCTTGTCACGTGCTGAAGAGCCAATGTCCTGTGCCTCTGTAAAACAGGCAGTGTAGTTTTGTGAATACATGTTAACTGTGGGGTTCTGTGCTCAAAAAATGCTGTTACAGGGATTGGCTCGATGTAATCAGTGTACAATAGCAGCAACAGTGCCCAATTGTTGTCCAGACCTTAAAGCAAGATGCCTTGCTGGGTGTCTGCTGCCCTCCCTCCTGGAGGCTCTGAGTGCAGTGGATGCAGAGCTGCAGCATCACCCATCGCGAGGGCTTGGAAGGAATGCAGTAGTGAGGCTTTGATTTGTTCAACTCGCTGCCTCTCCCTCAATTTTAGCCATTCTTTTATGAAGTGCAGTGAGAGTTCTGCAAGCAGGCAAGTTCCAGCAGGAGCTTCCAAGCTGTGAGTCGTGTCATGTCCCCTCAGATAGACTGTGATGTAAAAATCCCCGGTGCTGTGGGCAGAGCTCCAGAGAGAGCAAACCTCTGCTCTGAGGTCGGATTAGGAGCATGTTCAGATAATGACATCTGAAAACAGGATGGCTGGGAGCTGCAGCAGAGCAACCAGGGGGCTTTGAAAGAGAGAGCAGTCTAATCCTCTCTGCTAATAAGGAGGCAGCTCCTGGCAGTGCATGGGGCTCATCAGGCTCTGCTGTGCTGCTCCTGGGTTCTCTGACCGGTGGCAGAGGGCAGCAGGCTCAGACACCCAGCTGCTTTCATTGCGGGGAAGAGCAAAGCAGGAGGAGTTTGCTTTGCTTTCTTTGGGTAAAACGAGAACTTTGCCACTGCTCCTTGCCTCCTCAAACAGCTTGTTCAGGTCCTTGTCAATTGGCACCTGCTGCCTGTGCCTATGTGCCTCATAGAGCATGTAGGGAAAGCCTGTTTCCGGAGCTGGTGAGGAAGCGCCCAGGCCTGGCGTTTGTTCAGGTAGAACGGTGGGAACAAACTGCACTGAGCACCCAGGGTTTATCTTACCTGTTGTTCCTTTGCAGCTGGCACTCACGACTGCTGGCTCGGCTGCTCCAAGGCAGTGCTGTGGCAGTGTGGATGGAAGGACAAAATCTGCCCTGAAAAGGACTTTCTCATCCTCACCGGCAGTCACTTCTCTCTGCCAACACGTGGCACGTGCAAGTGACAGCAGCAGGAGGAAGCTACAGAGGGGCCAGGTAAGGAATGCTTCCTTCTAGATCTTGGATGTGTAGTGTACAGTTTTGTGTAGCCTTGTGAAGTTCCATCACGATATCTGGCTTCAGCATTGCATTTTGGTTCTTGTCAGTGAGATGACTGGTCCCACGCCTTTCATGCAGACAGGATGGCCCTTGATTCTCTTTTGATAGGGTGATAATCACACAGCTCTAAATTTAGAGGGCTTTGGATGCCACTGTAAGGTTTTCTGTGTGTGCCAGCAAGCACGGTGCTACCTTGGGTCCCAGTTTGCAGACTGAGGTGGGAAGGGAAAAGTCAAAACGCAAGTGGCTGCATCTCTAATTCACATCCCCCATCAGCAAATCACAGAGGCATAAGCATTGCCTGTTTCCTGCTATGGGGAGAGTTTGAGGGAACTGGGATTGTTTAGTGTGGAGAAGCCTCCAGGGAGACCTCATTGTGGCCTTCCGGTTCTTGAAGGGAGCGTAAAAACAGGAGGGGGAATGAGGGTGGATAGTGATAGAAGAGGGGGGAATGGTTTTAAACTGAGACAGGGGAGCTTTAGGTTGGACATTAGGAGGAACTTTTTCACCCAGAGGGTGGTGATGCGCTGGCACAGGTTGCCCAAGGAGGCTGTGGATGCCCCATCCCTGCAGGCATTCAAGGCCAGGCTGGATGTGGCTCTGGGCAGCCTGGGCAGGGGGTTGGAACTGGATGAGCGCTGTGCTCCTTTGCAACCCAGGCCGTTCTGTGATGCTGTGACTGATCGCCTCCATCACTGCCCTGCTGAACGTTTCAAATGGAACTGCAGCAAGGCTGCTTAAAAAGTTCGAGGCCAGAGTCCATAAAAAGAGAACTCTGTTCTTTTTGCACTTATCACCGCAGTGCTGGTGCTAAAAGTGGCTGTTAAGGGGGTGTGGGGGCATCACCAGGGCTGCGGTGCTTTAGAAGACCCGAACTGCTCTGAGATGTGTCAGCTGTCCAAAAAATAAAACACCTCCTCAGTCAAGAAGACAACTCCATCACTTGAAACTTTGGTTGTTTTTTTTTTCCAGTTTTTATTGAGTGAAAATGTCAAACCTTGCATCAGTCATGCAAAAAAAAAAAAAAAAAAAAAAAAAAAAATCAAATAAATAAAACACATATATTAAATTTCTAATAGCACTAAATTCAAGTGGAAAAATATTCAGTTCTTAATAACGCAGGTGCTGAAGAGACCAGATTCAAGTAAATCAGAGCACACCGTCCTGTTTAGGGTGGTTTTTTTTTTCACTTTCTGCATTTTTGTCTCAAAACCTATATATATATCTATATATCTATATATATGTATATACATATAGATATATACACACACACATATATATGTGCATACATATTATTTTTATATTTATATATATACACATACATATTTATAAAACATTAAAAAGAGCATTGGTGGTTCAAGCATTTATTTCCCCCCTCCCCCACAGAAAGAAAAAAATAAAACAACAACAAAACAAAAAAAAATTACACATTTAAAATTCAAAATGAGCTAGCAATGGCTTATAGTCCTAGTGTGCAATATGGATATTACAAAAGGCTAGAATTCTCCCTCTTTGTCTTTTTTTGTCTTTTTTCTTTATAGTTTTATGAATTTTTTTTTTCTTTTTTTTTTTTTTTTTTTGCTACATTGGAAAAAAAGTTTTTCTTTTTTTTTTTTTTTTTTTTTCTTTACAAAATTCCTTCCACGCAGACTTTTAATCCAGTTGAGTTTGTGGCTAGAAAGAACCGTCTAGTCAATGGTTTTGATTTCGTTTTTTGCTCCTCAGCAGTGAATGGTAGCAGAATCAGGAGGGTCCATCCCAAGGATTATTTTGTTTGTTTTTCGTTTTGTTTTGGACAGAACAGTTCCGTTTCCTCTCTCTTTCCCCCTCCTCACACAGTTTGCTCTCTCTGGTCGTTCTGTAAGCACTTACAGCATCGTGGCAATGGTTCTGCCGATGCGATCGCATGAAGCGAAGAACCACCCCTCTGCAATGGGCCCCTCTCTGCTCCAGCTCACAAAGCGTTTGCTTAAGAGTTTTGCTGAATTAAAGCCTGAGCACGGCAGAAAAAGACGGGCTTAACTTTCTAAACTTCTCGTTGTTGTTGATGGATGCAGTGAGAGCTTTGCAGGTACAGGGCTGGGGGAAGGCAGGGCAGCACACACCAGGCAGGGCCATGGGGCACAGGTCAGCCTCTTGGGAAAGGACCTGCGTTCCCTGTGCCAGCTCCTGGAGGAGAGGTGATAAAGGATGGGGAGAAAGGCCGAGACACTGGGGAGAAGTCAGGTGCCTGGAGGGGGAAGGTGGTGTGCATAGATAAACATGGGCCCCTCGGGCACACTGAGCCGCATGAAGGAGGTGTGGAACAGCTCTGCATCAGCACAGCAAAGAGCTGCTGAGTGCAGCTTCCCCTCTCCTCTGTGCCTCGGCCTTCTCCTGCTGCCTTGTGGTGGTTCAGTAGTGCAGCTTGGTGGGGTGGGCTGGGGTAGAGGCACAGACACTGCATGTAGCAGCAGGCATGGCTCCTCTGTCCCCAGTGGTACTGAGGTGCCCCAGGGAGTGCCTGCCTTGCTGCTTGAGCAGCCCTGCTGGCTGTGCTCAGAGGATGGGGTGTGAGGGCAGGGGCTCCACGCTGACCCCACAGAAGTCAGTTATGTCCATTGGGTGCCAAGAGAAAACGTCTGGTGTGCAAGATGGGGCCTGTGCTACAGCTGAGGGGCCTCCTGCAGCCCATCATCATACGATGTGAGTGGCTGAATAGGGGAAAAAGGGACAATTACAGAACCTGCAGCAAATGCCATTAAAGCAAAGGTCTTTGCCCCATCTCAGTTCTAGAAATTCCAGGTCTCTGTTCCCACACTCAGCCCCAGAAACGGGAGCTTCGTTACGTGTGCTAGAAAATACACAGCAGAGGGCAGGGGATATACCAAACAAAACAAAAACAAACAACAGAATGAAACCCTGTAAAAATAAAAGCCACACAAAATAACTGATAGAGGAAAAGAACTCCAAAGTATTAAATAAACTACAAACTAGTAATAACAATATTTCATTTGTTTTCATTTGTTTCATCTCTACAAAATTCAAGTTAAAAATTCGGAATCGTGCAGCTCCGGTCAGTGCTAGGAGTGTGAAGTCAGCCTCAAACCACAGAGTTAAGGCCCCCCTCCCCTGCCACCCCCTACAAACAAACACTACATTGAAAAAAAGAAAAAAAAAAAAAGAAAAAAAAAAATTGCACACAATTAACCGTATCTAAGGGCTTTACAGAAGGCAGGTGACCCCCCTCGTCCCCCTGGCATTGGTTGTTTCTCTTTTGTTCTATATATAGTAATAACCTTTACAGAAAAAAAAAATACTGTACAACTTCTCAATTTTTTTTTTGCCTTTCCTTTTGAAGCATCATCCGAACATTCTGTCCCCACATGTACACAGCCGTGCTGCTTGTTTATAAATCAGACCTGATCTACACCAGTTCCTAAGGGATATAATTAAAAAAAAAAAAGCAATCTCAACTCCTTGAGGCCTTTATCTGTTCAGGGTAGAAACAAACTGTGGGGATCCCTCGGAGCTGAAGTGCTTGAGGAGGGGCTGCATGTAAGGAAACAAAAACCAACCAGGCTTAAAGAGAAAAAAGGACTCAGCTCAGACATGAGGAACCTTTCGCTAGGCTGGTGTACTTACAGACTGGCACTGACAGAGCTATGACAGAACGAGTCTGTACGGCTGGTCCTTCTGGAGCTGTGTGGATGCAGAGAAGCCCTCTTTCTCAGACTCTGGTGAGGATTTGGGGTCAGACAGCTACAACCTCACCTGCCCGAGTCCTGGGCAGTCTCCTGTAGTGTGTGTTCCCAGCCTGGGCTAGGAAAAGAGAGCAGGGAGAAGATGAACCTGTGACCAGGGAAAGCCCAAGCTTCCGGAGGCGGCAGGTCCCAGCTTACTAAATTCCACTTACTCATGCAATGCCTGAACTATCAGCCCTACTCAGGAAAATTTATCAGTATGGGCACAGAAAAGCATCATTTTTTAGCTGGACTGCATCCTGGCCTCTGCTGGCATCTCCCCACATCTGTCTGTGCTGTGCAGCTTGCAACAGCCTCAGGTTTTGTGGCTGCAAGAACCAAGGCTAGGCAAATAGCTTCGTGGGTGCTGCAGAATGGTCCCCACCCAGTGCTGAGCAAAGAAGTGGGACATCCCACATGGGATCCTGAATGCCTGTCTGCCTTCTCCCTCTTCAGTGGTGCCTTCACCCTCTTCTGGAAGTCACCAGAGCTACATTTTAGTCCGTGCAGAAAGCCGTGCCCATCTCCAGTGAAAGGCAGGGGAGGAGGGCCTGGAGTGGGGACATCATACCTGTCATCATGGGACTGCGTGGGGCAGAGAGCAAGTAGTATTTTCAAGGCTGCGTTAACGGCTGGGATGCTCTGCTGCGAGCACAGTGCTCCTTGTGCTGCAGCTCACAACCTCCTGACTCTACCGAGTCCTCCTGAGATGGGGATACTGAAGCACCACAAAAAAGCCTCACCCTCAACAGAGGGAAAGCACCTGGGGTTGGGATGAGATGGAACTGGATGGGAGTTGAACCCCAGCCCTCCAGTGTGACAAACCCTTTAACTGCCCGCTGCGCCCTTCCCGAGTTACTTCAGCTCAATCCCTACAGGCGGAACAGCAGGGATGGGGAGAGGTGCCTTACAGCTGTAGACAGAGAAAGTTTTACAATATAAATAGCATTCAAAATTATCATCATTAATAGTAAAAAGGATCTGGAAGAACAGAGGAGTGTCCCATTCCCACCCCTGCTCATTCATTAATGCATCCTCATTTGCGTGACAATAAATACCCACTCCCACCCTCTGCTGTCTGATGCCATCCATTTAATGCTGGAGAAAGAAGAGAGAGAGAGGGAGAAAGGTGGGGGAGAGTGAGCACCCCTCGCCCCCCTCCTTCCCACTGGCAAAAACTGAGCTAGTTGTCTTTGTGACACCAATTCCTTGCATATTATATATGTGTGTGTGTGTGTACATTATATATATAGAAGAGACACACACACAAATATATATTTCTACAATTCATTACCTGTTGTTCCCACCCACCCCCCTCCAAGAAGTGGAGATTATTATTAATATCGTACAACTGAAAACATGGAAAAAAAAAAAAATACCCAGAAAGAAAAATGGGGGGACAGAACCCCACCCATAACAAAGGGTCCCCAGATGGGCGCAGGCCCCATGCACCTTTCAGGAGACAAGGAAAAGCAGCTGGTACCCTCGAGGTTCACGTCCATATAAAAGGGTACTTTTCTGCTGCATCCTGCCCCTGTGTTCTGTGATCTGCAGAATGAAGCAATGCAGCACCAGTCCCGCTGCGAACCTGTCTCTCTTACGGGGCCTGTGGAGCATAGGTTTCCTTCCTTCCTCTCTCTCGTGTGTGTGGCACGGAGTTTGTATTTCATTTGCCGTCCCAATCTTTGTTCTTGCCTCATGTGGGGTCCCCTAAGTAATTCTGTAAGATCAAAACCAAACCACTGCTGCTGTTGTCTCTAGGATTAAGGAGAAGCTGCTGGAGCAACCGTAGAGGCTAGGGCAGCAGCGGGAGCCGGAGCAGGAGCTGAGGCTGGAGGAAGGGCAGGAGCTGCCTCGTCCTGCGGCCTGGAAGCATCACCATGGTCTGTGGAAGAAGAAGCACCCTCCTCTGGTTCCCCATCATCTTTAGTGGCCAGGCCCTCGGGGTCAGGCAGCGATTCTTCAGAATCCGTGTTCAGGTCTTCCTCTTCGTCATCTTCCTCGTCGTCATCATCGTCATCCTCCTCTTCATCATCCTCTTCTTCTTCGTTCATCTCCTCCTCGTCATCCTCTTCATCCTCTTGGGAAGAGTCATCTTCATCCTCCACCTCACCAGAGCCTGATGCTGCTGCCCCCGGCTCCGGAGGGGCGGCCCCGGCTCTGCTGGGGGAGGGCCCTTCAGCGACTTCTGACTGCTTCTTGCTGAGGTCCAGGGAGTCATTGAGGCCCACACCAGCCGCGTTCTGCAGGAAGAAGAGGGAGCTGCTGTTGTTGTCAGTGCTGAGGTTGAGGGAACTGTCCAGGTTGATGGAAGAGTTCTGGATGTCGTACTCAAGAGCGGAGTGGGCGAGGCCTTCGGGGCCAGGAGAGATGGCAGGCAGCTCCCCTCGCTCCTGCTTCTCGTGCTTGCGCTTGTGCGAGTCCATCTGCGACATGCCCACCACCGTGTGTTTGCAGCCAGGGTAGGTGCAGTGGAAGTGGGAGCACTTGAGTTTGTACTTGCAGTCGGGCACCTCGCAGTCCACGCTCGAGCTGAACTGGCAGAAGCCGGCAGCGCTGATGACATCCTGCTTGCCGTGGTGCTTACGGTGGGCCGTCACCTTAGTGCTGTCAGTGCAGCGGAAGCCGCAGCGCAGACAGTGGAAGTGTGTGCTATTGCCAGAGAACTGACAGTCTGGGAAGTTGCAACTCAGCGAAGACTTGAAGCGCTTGAAATCATCCAATACCAGGTTGTCAACGCGGTCGTGGTGCTGGGCGTGCTTATACATGTGGGTACGGCCGCAGAACTTGTAGCCACAATTCTCCCGCGTGCAGTGGTAGTGGGTAACCTTGAGAGAGAATTGGCAGCTGGAGTCCTTGCAGTCCTCGTAGAGGTCGTAGCGCCGAAATCCCTCCAGCATCATCCCTTCATCCAGCATCTTGCGTGAGGATGCAGTCTTGCGGCGCTTGCCAAACGGGGACATGTCCTCAATAATCCAGAAACGCTTTTTGGCCCCCGAGGCAGTTGGCATAGTGATGGTATTCCCTGAGGAGAAAAAGTGAAGAGTGCTATTGCTGACAGGTCTCTCCTCATCCCCTAACTGTCCTGGCAAGTTCTCTATTTGCACAGGCAACACCACAACAGTCCCCCCCAGCAGCTCATCTCCCGGCTCTCAGTAAGCCTCAGCTCTGGGGCTGCTGGCTGACTGGTGCTGCACATCACTTCCTTTGATTTTCAGCATGTCCCCCCTTGCCTCCAATTGCCACTCTTGTATAACTTAATATTATCCAAATACCACTGCTCCTTTTCTGTTTTGCAACTCTGAGAGTTTCTCCTGCTGCTCTGTTATCTCTAGTCATGCTTTCCTCTTAAACTAAACTTTAATGCAGAGGAGTTGGCTTCTTTCAGTCCAAGGGCTGATGTGTTTTACAGCAGTTCATTGTGGTTCAAGTAATAAACGAGTTTAAGCGTTTTCAAACCAGCAGGTGCACACTGCTTTCCCCTACCCAGGCTCCTTGTGAGCAGGACACCATAACACACTACAACTGCCAAGAACAGGCAGGAAGTGGAGGAAGATCCCATGTGTGATTGAAAGTGCAAGGGGGGGAATTTATAGAAATAGGATGGACTTTGGCCAGGAGACTGCAACATCCCTCACTGTAATGAGCCTACATATTACGATGAGTGCACTTAGAAAGACAGATGGACAGATGTTCAATGGGGCCAATTCTCATCACCACTAGCCAGCGGACTCCAAGAGAAAATACCAGTTCTACAGCTTTCCCATGGGTCTCAAAAATCACATGATGCCCCTAGTAAATAAAGAGCCCTCATCTATCTTCCAGTTTCATTCACAGGGCCAGCATAACTGGCTAGTGCTCGTGTCCCCTAGGATCCAGCTGACATCAAGGACTCGACCTCATTATATCTATTAACTTTTTTTTCTTCCCTGCTTACTATTTCCAGGATCAAAATCTCTAGGACCAACATGCAGCAGACGAGGTTGGAGGCAAGAATTTCACACCAGGTGCAAAACTGTGAGTGTAATTGGAAATTATAGCTTGCAATTAAAACACACGTTTTTCCTTCTTTGCCCTCCACCTTCATGCTGAAATTGCCATCCTTTTAAAGAGAGGCACAATTTGAGACATGCAGTGCATGGGACCTGAGAATCCAGAGCAGCCCTTATCCTCGTCCAGGAAACTGAGGCAACAGTCATTTGTTCAAATGCTGTGGGATCGTTTTCTCCTTGCTGACAAGCAGGTATAAAAGCAATGGATGCTATCTTTGCTATACCTGCCTTGCTAGCTTGCAACTCTTTAGATGAAAAGGATTTGAACGATTATCCAAGGAAGCCTCCAAACATTAAACGTACACCATACTGAAAGGTGCAAGTCTACAGGCAGGGTAGCAGCAACCTGACCTCCCCATACAGTGGCATCCTGGTGTGCATGGGCCATACAGGTTGCTGTGTGAGCAGAGAGCAAAAGATCTTTCACATCCATTCATCACGTGCACTTGTGCTCAAACTGCAAATAAGAGCACCAGTTTGGGGCATGCATGCTGAGATCATTGTGGTGGAACTGCACACGAAGGCTACTTTAACCAGCTGCCAGTGAAAGAGTAGCTTTCTATCACTGCTTATTTTCTATTAGCAGTAGAGTCCGCGACCAGATCATTCTGCATCCCCCCTTGCAAATGTACTGTAAAGTCTTCTCTGCTCCTAGGCACACCTGGACAAATCCCTGCTATCCACATCAACTCCTTCCTCCCCCACCTACAAGAAATTACAGCCAAACCACCAAGTACGGATGCTATTCTTGTTTGCCTTCACATAGTACTACAGGATGAGGCATTGTAAAGAGAAGACAGAATATCTGGGAAATAAAGAGAATTTGGAATCTGACCTGTTTAAAACTCGATGCATTTGCTCAGCTTTTACAGCAGCCCAAACAGATGTGCTTAAAACTTCAGCTGAACCAATTTTGTTTTCCTCATACAGCAAAGTTTCAGAACGAGGGTATGAAAAAGAAGACAACCTGCTACACTCATCAGCCATTGGACAGCATTCAGTCCCTAAAGCTCAGCTGGAGATTATGAACCTCAGCAGATTTCATCCCGACCAAATCTCAACGGTAAGTGCATGCCATAAGCTTGTCTTTTCAACTAATAACAATGTAAACACTTCAAAAAAGTATATGAAGATCAATAGGTAAAAATAAAAGAAACTTAAAAATATGTGATTAGAGGAAAGAACAGCACAAAGTAAGATACTGTAGGTAGCATGCAAATCAGTTAAAAATACAGTTTAGCTTGTATTTTGGTCACTGGAAAACACTGTTCTGGATGGGGCGGATGCTTCTCCAGCCAAATCCCATGACAAAAGCCTCTGAACTTCCAAGCAGAGCTGGTCCTCCAGCCATACTCCCCACCATTTGCCCCAGATTTGCATGTTACTACACATGCACACACTAAAGCTGGCAGGAAGAATGACTGGGACATTTATAGGCTGCCAGAATCCTCTTTAGTGTGAAACAAATATGCTCTTGATTAACTAGAAAAGAGCTGGGAGTTGGGAAGAGAAGCCAAAGCTGAGACACACCCTAAAAACCATTCCAGCCAGAACGAGAATCCCCAGCCTGAGCCACCTCTGATCTTAGTCACACATGGGAAACATGGCAGCCTGAAACTAAAGCTCTAAATGTGTTGTGTGCAGCTGTAAGAGCAGCTGCAAACAGTGAGTGTGAGAAACAGCCCGAGATGCCTGATGATGTCATCAAAGTGACACTGACTGTACTTCCCTCTGTTACTTGTGCTGAGGAAAGCAGCCCTGAATTTTATGGTTTTATATGTGACCAGGAAGCAGCGAGGCTGAAAGGAGCTATAAAACTACTGGAGCTGGGTACCCTGTCAGACAGTCACCTACCAAGATGTACGCAACACCAGTAGGCACTGGCCTAGGGGGCCCTGAAGTTCTAATGCCAAGGTCCAAGTTCATTAATGCTACAAGAGCAAAGGTTTGCTTTGTGGCCATCCTGCTGTTATCAAGAGCTGAAAAGTGAATTTTTACACTACGGGTTATTGCTCGATTTCTCTCATAGTTTGGAGTTGGCTTGAAAATTCTCTCAGGTATCTGAATTTTTCACAATGATCTGCTCTGCTTTTTGGCTGCCCTTCATAGCTGTGGTTACCATGTCAGCAGACAAAGGGAGCAGGCATGAAGGGCCCTTGGATAATGTTAAGTGAGACACAGAGTGACAAAGGCTTTTTTTTAACTGACTCAAAAGGTGCAGAGAAAAATGTGGGCAAGGTGAGCGGGGAAGGAGATGGGCAAAGGACACTAAGAGAGAAAGCAAAGTGTTACCTGCTGCATCCTGAACTAAGGGAACGTCACTTTTTACTGGAGTTGGAGTGGCAATGATGGGCGAAAACCCAGTGGTGCTGGCGGCAGGCATGACAATGCCTCTGCTGGATCCAAGAGTGGCACTGAGCAGAGAGTATGAGAGACAAGATGGAGAGAAAAGATAGGGGAGGGTGGGAATGGGAGACCTAAGCAGGGCTTGTGAGAAAGATGGAGGCAGAGGTGGAGGTTGAGGTTGAGGTGCATTGTGGGTAGCATCATCGGCAGCAGCAGTGGCAGTAGAAGGAACCAGGCAGCCTGGAGAACGTGGAGAGAAGAAAAAAAAAGCAGAAAAAAAGGAAAACAAAAACAAGAAACAAACAAACAAAAAGAAAAAGAAAAGAAAAAAATAAAATGAGAACCCAAGAGCGGAAGCAGTATGATGAAAATGGAAAATACATTAACAAATGTATGAAACAGAACTGTAACAGAGAAGAAACAGAAGGTGAGGAACTGACAGCATCAGGAAGAGGAAGGTTGTCTCTGCAGAAGGTGAGGTGGCTTTAATGGCATGGAGTAGCAGCCACAGGCTTTCAAGCAGAAATTCCTGCTTGTCTGGTCCTTGCACATTTCTGCTATGCCAGCTCGTGCCAACTAACAACCACGAGCCCTGTCTCAGCTCTGGGCAGGGGCAGTTGCTCTCTACCTGGATAGCAGTGAGGGGCCTTTTCCTAGGAAATGGGATGGGATGGTGCTGGAGAGAGTGCCAGAAATCACTGTCCCACCAAAGCTCTCTGGAGGAGCTTTAATGCCATGGTGCATCCACTGTCACAACGCAGCAGTGCTCATCTGATGGTAGCATATGGTTAGATGTGCTATTTTATAACCTTCATATATGTGCTATGGGAATGCAAAGCAGGAGAATGTTTGTGAGATTAAAGCAAACTGAGGGAGGCAGACTATCTAGAACACACCTCACCCTGGGAAGGACAGCTGAGAGATCCCTGAATCCACACTAGATGATAACAGAATTCATAAGAGAAACTGGACTTCTGAAGAGATAACTACGTAACAACTACGTGGTAACTATGGGGCAGGAGATGGCTGCTTGTTATCCTTGCAAGCAGGAAATAATGGCAGAAACTTATTTCTAAAAAGAGGAGAACGATGGCAGTCTCCTCTGTGTAACACTTTGCAAAGTGGCACAATGGTTTTTGCACGAGAAAGGGAGCCCAGTGAGCTGCTGTTACGTGGTGCTTTCTGAAGACAGGGCAGTCTTTTTTCCCCTTCTGTATCTAATATTTGCTATTGTACAGCCTTTCTGTACCTCAACACTATTAAAAAAAAAAGTCTGACTTCACACGCTGCACAAAAAAACCCCAAAAGATAACTGGGGAAATGCCAGGGACAGAAAGAGCCCCACAATTCTTTATTATTATTATTATTATTTTTAAAGCAACTATACAACTGGATCCAGTCCAAGACATGGGATAAAAACCTCTGTCCAGGGGAAAAGCAAGATGCACTGTTAGCTCACAGACCCTTGAGGTGCACTTTCTGATGCATCTCTTGTCTCAATGATGGAGGGAGCTAAGTTACAAGACACTACCATGAAACAAACACAGTTTATAAGGTGCACTTGTCCTTTATCCTCTCTTCATGAGTCAGTCTCCCAAGAGAGTAGGTAGCTGACTATCCGTGTCACCCCGCCTTACCTGCTGATGTACTTTCATTGCCCACTGGAGTGCTGGAGCAGCTGCGGTCCATATTGGAAGATTCAGAAGAGATCCCCCCAGGGCTACAGCCAGTGTAATCCATGTACTCATCTGTTTCAGTGTCCATCATGCTCGGGGGTCCCTGAAAGGAAGCTGGGGTTCCTGATGAGGCTGGGCTGGGCGCCATGCTGCCAACCTGGGGGAGATTTTCATTTCTTGGAGTGTGGCCAATAACCTGCAGCAAGAAAGCAGGATGGGGACTTTCACACCAAAAGCAAGATGCCAAGACCAAAACCATCTGTCGGCACGTTTATTTCTCTCTGCCACTGCTCATGAGGAATAAATGGAACATGTTCATGAGTGAAACCCACGGCACTGTGGCTAGCAGCATGCATCTTCCTTCACTGGGAGCTCAGAGCATTAAACTTGGCACGTGTATCCTGGTATGTGAATTGTGATGTGCTCAGAGGCTGGGAGTGTTAATCTTGGCAATGATATCCTGGTGCACGGATTCTGATGCATTCAGAAACAGGAGGTGTTGATCTTGGCATTGCTGTCTTACGGTGGTAGGTCCTGCTGCATTTAGGGACTGGGAGTACGACTACTGGCCCTAGTGCCTGCCTGCTGAGACATGCAATGGGATCACAGGCAGAAACCAGTGACCTGAGTGTGTGCTGCTGTGCTCATGCAGGTGCTGTGACCTGGTCACCACTGGATAGTTGCACCTGGACAGGTAACCAGAAGCAATGCATAACCAAATGTATCAGTAAGTGCCTACTAAGCCCTAAGGAATAGAGAAAACTGGAGTTAGGATATAAAAATACAGAATGGCAGTGGCAACACAGCGTGTAGCTTTGCTATACACAATTTCAGCAGCAGCAGTTAGTGGAATTAACCAATTAACTTAGTGACAGGGAAGAACAACTAAAAGGGACCTCTCATCCCCATGTTGTGCAACGAAAGGGGGTTCCCATCTTGCTTTCACAGGTGGCACCTTTTGCTTTACACATACCAGACAATGTCCTAAGGGGCAGATCAGTCACAGGGGTTTAAATAAAGCTTGCTTGTTTCATCTCTTAAGTCTGGGGGCGTTAAAGCAAGGATAAGAGGAGCAAAGAGGAGGTTGCAGGACTGCTGCCATTCTGCGCAGGTGGTCAATGCTGCAATTTGAATTTATTTGTGCAACAGACAAACCAGTTGCTGTCAGCTGTGTTAGGAAAAAAAAAGTGACTGCACTGCCCTGCGTAACTCCCAGTCAGCAGAGAAATGTTGAGACTGGTATTCCTCCCAGCTGAGGTAGAAGCAGCAAATAATTCTTTATGTGCAACAGGAAATGTTTGCTTTAACCAGTGTGTTCAATTCTTCCACATCCTAAGCACTTCAATTTTAATAAGCCAATTGGTGTATACTGAAGAGAGCAGGGAAGGAGTGCAAGTTGTAAATATGAATATTTCAGTGTTATCCTTTGAAATGTTTCTCTGTAGTACTCACAAGGAAAGGCTGTTTAGATTAAGTAATGCTTTGATGTCTACCCTTTATCATCTCTCCTCATATTACAGAAGTCAAAACAGCCAAAGCTAGCTTAGGTGAACTCGTGCTTCCCAGGTGTGCTCCTCAGTACAGACACGTATCCTTAAGACTGCTATGAGTGCCTTGGAATTAATGCAGTTCTGCAGCAAGTAATCAATGGTGCTATCACTACAGTCAGATCTACAATGTAAAACAAAAAACAAGACCAGTGACTCACCTGAGTAGGAACACGATCAAAATTCTTCCCCAGCATCCTTCTCATGTGCTTTCTGGCATGGGATGTCATTTGGTGCTTCAGCAGGAAGGAGAACTGGCAGCCTTCTCGAATACAGTGGAAGTGGCTGTTCACCTGGTTGTATTTGCAACCTGCAGACACAGAGCCTACATATGTAGTACATGAAAGGTACCAAGAAGATGACAGACCATAAGGAAGATGGTCTGGAGCCAGGACAAGACTGCTGTTACAGGGATTTCTGTTGGATTGGAGATTATCAGTGGTCACGAGCTCTCCAGGAGCAGTCATGAATGAAAATAGCGGGTTTGTTGTTTTTTGTTTTTCTTTTTGCCTGCTCAGCAACTGAAAAAGAGGGTTACACTTAAGAAGGGGACCAGCAGCAGACCAGTCCCATCCCTCTTTGTTTTGTTATAGAGAAAGTAACCATTATGTTTAGCAGTGTCCAATACACCCCAGTCTTAGCCAGTGCATTTTCTTTTCCAAAGGGAATAAAACCAAGACATTTGCCTGTATTGTCACATTTACAGTTGAAAATACATGCTCACAAGTAGATTTGAAAGGAAAAGTTCTTTTTCTCCCTTTAACTATGCTCTCTGAACAGAGGAACAGTCTCTTAGAAGCACCAGCTCCAGGACAGGACAGCGTACACTACCTGGTCAGACAGAAAAGTGTTTACTGCCACTCCAAATGAGCAGTGTAATAGGGGCGGCCACTAAACAATTTATAGAGCTGTGGTACACCACACTGCACAGAATCATAGAATACCCCAAGTTGGAAAGGACCCATAACACATTCTGCTCCTTGCAGAAACTGCCATGTATGCTGGCAGTTTGTGTATCTTGTTAACAGACTGTCCTGAATAGCAGCATTCTGCAGCAGACAAATAATGGCTTATTGCTCTGTTTTTACTGCAACATCAACAGTCGGGCTGTGCCTGCTCTCCATCATCCCCTGTACATCACCTTATGCACACACAGGCACAGAGCCCCAGCTGTAGTCATCTGTCTACACCCACTGCCTTTACTTACATCCCTACACACAGTTTTCACTCTCTCTGTACGTATACACAAATACACCTAGACTTACATACACAAAAACATATAATATCAATCTATTGATCTAATATGAGTGTGTTCACCAACTTTCACAGCCCCTCAAGCAGGCCAGTGCTTCTGCACCTGCTGTACGCATACTTAACCTACAACAGAGAGCTGCACAGCAAAACAGACATGCGTTTACATGCTGGTATGCTCATCTACACCCACACAAACACGTCCACCTACCCCATCCAGCACGCTCCCTGTCTCTACGTAGGCCAAAGCAGAGAGCTGGCTAAACATACACTTCACACACGGCAAGCCCAAGCTATAGGCACTTGTACATCCCAGTGGATGCGTGTACCCCTCCGACCCCAAAATAAACACTGCTGACACAGGCACAGCCCATAGCCATCTCGCTGCCAAGCAGCTCCTGAATCACCCAGCCCATCTTTAGCTCACAGACAGCGTTTTATGTGCAAGCCAAGTTGCTGTTTGTTTAGGTATTCCACTCCCCCACAGCCCCACCTCGTTTGTCCTCCCCATCACGTCCCGTTCTTCAGGATGAAGAACAAACAGCGCTGGTGGGATTGAAACGGTATCAGCAAAGGGCAGGTGAAGGCTCGCCCGTTGCCAAGGCAGCCGTGTAGGCTGGGTGTCATGTATCACTGTCCTGCTTTGTCTAACCCCTTCTATCACCTGAAACGCCTAAAGTTGAGTAAATAACAGCAACTGCTGAATCCAGTGACATGTGTAAATGAGACCTAGGTGAGCACTGGCTCTGGAGTGTTGACACTCATTACCCCAGTTACCACAAACAAGTTGCCATTTGGGTACAAATTCCTGCTGTTTGGTTCTGCTTCCTGTGGCTGTTACCCTGCAATGCTCAAGAACGAACAACATCGGGCAGGAGGAATGGACAAGAAGGTCAGACGTTATTCCAAACCCCACTATGATTCAGCCTTAAGCCAGGACCAATAGGAAGATTGGCTTTGTGATAACAGTAAGGCAAAAGGCAACGGAGCGAGTCCTGGGAGGTGAGGATGGAGCTGAGCTGCAGCTTTCCCTAGGGACTGCCTCCAGCACAGAGCGCTGCGCTTCAGCTCGAGGACACCTCCCTGGGAACGTGTTCTGCTTTCTGTTGCTGCACGTTTGTTTTACCAGCTTTACACTAGAGGCTCTTAGATTTAATAACTGCTATAGTGCTGCTAATAGTTTTGGCAAATGGGCAAGCCATGGTGTGAGGCTGTGTGCACGGCAGGGTTTCCTTTGGCTGCGTGCTGGTGCAGGGCTGCAATGAAGGCACAGCGCTCGCTCTGCTGCTCACAGACAGCTGTGCAGAACAGGGTCAGGAGAAAGGAGCAGTTTACTGCATGCCCTTCTCTGTACTTGTCTCAGGTTATTTACCCTTTGGCTTTCAGGATGCAGCCCTGGCAACAGCAACAGAAAAACAAAAGTCATCTGAAGCTGCGTGGAGTCAGGCACGGCCACAGCCAGAGGTCGATACAGCAGGACTCTGCATGAGAGTCTCATCAGAACAGACATTTCCTATATGCTGCTTTTACTCCTAAGAGCATCCTTCAACTCTGCCCAAGACAAGCAGTAGGTCCAAAGACTGCAAAGTCTCCCCCCAAAGAACAAGAAAAATAAATATTTTTAAACGGCCTTTAAAATCAAAAGGAAGAACAAAGGGGAACCTGTATCTCCAAACAACTGTGTGTGTGTGTACATAAAATCCTCTGTACTACAGCTCCTAGTCATATAAGATCTTTGATCTATTTGAGAAAATAGGAATCCTCATGCCTCAACACAGGGAGATCAGGAACTGATTTCTGGTTGATCTGTTTCTCGTTTAGTAATTTAATTAGTCTAACTCATATGCTTTAACTCATTCCATTCTTATCCTGGGCGTAGGAAAGACGTGCAAAGGGTGAGGGAGCAAGAAGACAACTCACCTAATCTGCCACATTCTTCTCGCTTGGTGAAATACTTGAAGCCATTGGCTGCCCTTCTCTCTGCCTTCTCATGTTTCTTCACGTGCCAGGGCAGCTTGGTGGTGATGTTAGTCACAAAGTAGCAGCCAGGACGAAGGCAGTGGTAATGCCCTCGCATCCTGAATTCACAGTGCTGCAAGAGAGCAAGTAGGTGGGTTACTTAAAGCACGCGTGAAACAAATGCACTCTCGTTTGCCTGCTGCTAATGCTGTCCCTCTGAGAGAAGAGAGGTGTGAGCTGATACTCTGGATTACGTCCACTTTATTTTCCATGAGCCACAAGGCAAACTTGTTCCCTGCCATGTATTCTGCACTGCACTGTTCTACCCTGAAATATCCCAAACCCCAGCCAAGATTCCATCACTTCTCTTAACTTGTGGGTTTCCCCAGTAGTCAGAGTTTCACTTCATATCATCCTGCAGCTCTGAGCTCATCTGAGCTACCTTGCCCACCCAAGTCACACATAAAAAGCAGTGGGATTTCTTGTTCAATGGAAACCCGACAGTAGATCAGGTAATTAAGATCCTTCTTCCACGGATCTGTCATCAGACCAGGAATGAAACCCTTGGCCTCAGTTCCTGTTGCATTGCCTACTTGTTCCTGCACACATCCTCAGGATGGGACACTTTGAATCACTCTTACCTGGTTTGGACAGAGACACTGCAGAGAATAGTAAGCAAACTGGTCTCGCACATTCACCAAATTATTGTTGGGGTTGATGTGGTCCAGGCAGTGGGATTCTGCTTTGCCAGAGGTTTTGCACACATACTTGCAGTTCCCAAAGAGACAGTGGAAGTGGAATTTATTGGCATACTTGCAGTCCGTTGCCAGGCAGGGATCACTGGAATACATCCAAAACCCAATCATCACCTTCACTCATTTCACACATTTGTTTCTTTGCCAACATTTAATTCAAGGGGAGCCCAGCTGAAGTCTCTGTTCCAAACATGGCCTGCAGATTTCCCATAGCCTCCTTTCTCTTTAATAAAATTGATGCTGGCAATACTACTGCAACTCTAACAAGTCTGTGCACTTTCTTAATTAAGATTATTAAAATACAGCAATGCATGGTGGGATCTGTAGTTTCCGAGGGCCACGATTCTAATTTAAAGCTTTCTTTCAAGATCCAATCCTCAGTGGTAATTCAGACACCTTGTAATCACACTGGTAAATGCCAGGTCTTGCCCCAGTTAGACAAAATCTGCAGCAGTCTTGTTAAACACCGAAGTGATTTTGGCTCCTGACTCCCCCTGCTTTTGAGCTGCGCACACAGAGGTCAGATAGCAGGTAGCTGAACACTGATCTCTTGGATCCTGAGCACTGTATCCAATGTTACTTACTCAGAGATATGAAAAATAATTAATACACTTCCTTGGAAGCAGACAGATGGCTGTCAGTGCATGGCCCAGTGTGTGACAGTCCATCAGCCTCAACAACTAAGCCGCAATGCCCAACCTGACTGTAGACTCTGAGGCCTTCTGTAAACCACCTAACTTCTGCTCATCTGTATACCAGAAACAGAACCATCATCACAGCACTGTACTTTTAGTTACCTTACAGCTGTAAAGATGCTACGCTCCTCTCTGTTGCCTTTAGCATCAAAAATACTGCAAAGAACAGTTATTTCTGTTTACCTCCCACGAGGTATAAAAAAAAGGCTCCAGTGATACGTACATAAAGTTTATTTCTCCTCTGAACTCTTATCTAAAAGTGCTCCCAGATGTACTGGAAAATCCTGCTGTACTTTTTTTCCTCTAGCATAGTTGAGGCTATGTTCTAGAGCTTATAGAAGCAAGTTTTCTTCAAGACTGTCTGTTGGACAGAAGGCACCTCAGTGGGTGAATACAGATATAGAATGTAACTCCAAAGAGCAGTAAAGAGGGGACTGCAAAATTGGAGAGGACAAAGGGAGGCAAGCAGCATCTCCAACAACTTACTTCTCCTGGAACTGGAGAAATCCGGGTTTGACCTGAGGCTTGGCGTTCTCCAGGGAAGTTGTAGCCAAGGGTGAGGTTGCCAGGTTAGGCACTGATGCTGGAATCTGAGGCATTTGGGGTATGGTTGAAGCCAGCTGCTTCCAAGCTAGCAGTGTGGGGGCAGAGGGCACAGTTGCTGGGCTCGGGGTGGGCACGTCCAGGGCTGGAGCACTCGCCATGGTGGCAGATGTAGCAGATGGTGACGAAGGGCCCAGTGAAGCCTTACTGTCAGTAGTAGTTGAGAAGGGAGACTCGGAGTTACTTTTCACAGCCCCACCTTCGGTTCGGAAGTGAAAACTGCAAAGAGACAGTGCAGTTTGACATGACATCAAACACTGCGTGTAACAAATATCAGCAAAACGCCGCTGCAGTCTATAAGCAAACCAGCTGAGTGAAACCCTAAAAGGAACTCTGTCCATTTTGTGGACAGTTGTAGGGCCCTCTGAGAAGATCCGTGAGGAGAAGGGAATTCATTAGGTGGGGTGGAGTCAGAAAGGTGTAATAATGTGTTAAAATCAGAGCAGGGCAAGAATGGCTGCAGCCAGAAGATTGGTACAACTGAGGGTTGCTTCCCATGGCTGGTGAGAAGCCAGTCATTTGTAGTAGTGAACTACAGGGAAGCATCCAACTCCAAAGACCAACTGTGCTGACAGATCCTCCCACCCTAAACTTCATCACATCCCCTTTCCTCTAAACCTCATCAGACGCAGCCATGCGGCCAGCTGCCAAAGGCCACACTCACTCTTTGTTCAGGCTAATCTTCCTTTGCCTTTAAAAGGAACGTGCCATGGGATTAAACTACAGATTATGTTCCGTACAAATTAATTCTACAGAAAATTTGCAGCATCCCAGCCTTCATCTGATAGTTCCTCACTGTGTCAATGGGAGCGTATCTCATCTTCATTCTTCACACAGGAGTCACCTGGAGCTGAGCATGCTGCACAGCTGCTGTTACAAGACAGGCCATGACACCTAGTTCTGGCTACCAACGCCTAGGCTGTCTGCTGCTTTCCAAAATGATGTAAGAGTTTACAACACAGAATACTGCAAGGTGAGCAGGAGGCTGCTGTCGAGCTGGACGCTTTGTTTCCTTTCAAGAGCCTTACCTATATGGCGCCAACATCTTAAAGCCACATGAATACAGGGTTAGAGAAGGCTTGTTAAAAAAGATTTGTCATGACAGGAAAAATAAAATGCTTTCCATACTGCAGTGAAGGGAAGCTGTCTGCTCTACAACACATCCGCATCCAGCCTCAACAGTTGGGGTTTACAGACTCCTTTCCCCCTCACATTCTGTACTTTCTTTGTATCTGGTGTACTTGTATACTGAGAAATATGGGTCTCCTTGAACACACCATCAAGTAGGCTATGGAAAAACACAAATGTCCAATTCTATACCTTGCCTGTGCTGCACAAGATGTCAGTCACAAGCTGTAATGCTACAGCGTGATGGAAAGTACATCCATGATAGTGAGGTGGCAAAGTCTGAGGCTTCAGCAAATGAGGACAAACCCATGTGCTGCAGCCGTGGATGCAGAAACAAAGGAAGAAAATTTGTTTACCTTCAGAAGGCCTCAGGCAGGCAGGGATCTCCAGTGAGATACCCTCACCTCCACTGCCAGCCCTTAAAATGAGGGCTGGGAAGGGGTGGATCCTGGCTCCAGCCCTTCTGGTCACTCAGTGCATTTGCATGCACCTGAGCTCCCTTGGGTCAGCCCTGCCTTCCCACCAGGTGCTCAATCACTGGTGCAAGCCATGACTTGGCATTTCCACTACACAAACAGAGCACATTTATTGTGAAACAAAATCAAAGAGGACACAGTGTTCTGCAGAAACTTCAGCTGAGCACATTTACACAGGGATCGAGGGGATGCCCAAACGGCTGCTGCAGGACTGCTCTCAGTGAGGCCTCCCCTCCTGCGCCGCGCGGTCCCCAAAGCTGGAGCTGCCCTACTCACTTGGCGTGCTTGATGGCTCCATCCAAAGTGCTGAAGAGGGCACCGCACTCCTCCACGACGCAGTGGAAGTGCACCTTGTGCAGGAAGTCGCACTGCGCATCGCAGAAATCCTTGGTTCCAAACCTGGCCAAAGCAAACAAACAGGCATCTTACGCAGGGCCCCAGGAGAGAAGCGGTGTTGGAACAGACATGGAAGAAACGTTTCTTTTTGTTTCTCAACTCTAATAGCATCCTATTCTCTCATGTCACCGTTCCTCCTGCACAGACTGGCATTGCTGTTGGATCACGGCTGGTTGCACAGATCTGAATACAGAGAACTTTTCCTCAATTGAGTCCTTTTGACTGAGGAACTCGCATTCACTTTTAGTAAGAGTTAAATACAGAACAAATCTGATAAAAAGATGAAAAACCATCAGTGCTGTTGAGCATCTGTGTACACAAGTCAGAGCAGAGGGGAAGATCAAAGGTTAGTAAACCTGCCTGAATTTATTGGGAGTAGCAAACAGAATCGAGCAAGGGAATCTAGGTCCAGAACACTCCCACCCAACATGCATAGTGGCAACAACAGGCTATCACACAGACGGGAGAAACAGGAGAAACAAAGCATCACCTACACAGCAATTACAGCCTAATATGTAGAGAGAATCGTAGAGTCCCTAAGAACACATCTACAGTACATCATCTAAAGCCATCTCAGAGGAACTGGTCAAGAGGAGAAAAACAAGCAAGAATGGTTTCACTGCTCATCACTGCTGAGATTCTCCAAACTTAATGGCAGCAGCACAGTACGTGTGATTTCAGGAAACTTCAGAATGGAGAAATCAAGTGAAAAATGCTGGCAGGAAGGATCTGAAACTTAACAGGGGAATCTTGCATAATTAAGGTACAACAGACTACAATTGCTCTGATGAGCAGGAAAGCAAGAAACAAACAGCAGCCTGCGTGGTCCCAGGGGGAACCTCCTAACAATCTGAAGGTAGAGAAAGAAGAAAAAAAAAATAAAAAATGATGTACTGGAGATGAAAAGGCCAGTGGATGTAGAACACATGCAGTCAGTTAAGGCTCGCAGGGAGAAGATGGCGGAAAGTAAAGGTATGATAAGAGAAGAGATAAGAAACCAAGTTACTGCAAGCTAAAGGGCTTCTTTTATCAAGGTCGAGAGGTTTTGTACTTAAAAAAAAAAAAAAAAAGCCTGATAAATATGCCAGGGAGGTGATGAGTCGAAAACAGCAGCCTTATAAAATATGCTTTGGACAAGGAAACTAAAGACAAGACAGACAATTAGGGCTGAAATGAAGACCTCCTAGAAGAGCAGATAAAGAGACTGGTTGGAAAATATAAATATGTACAAATCAGCCAGCCTGGATGATGCATGTCCTGAAGCGCAATGGAAATTAACTCACAAACTGATTGCATTACTATTTGTTATTTTTTAAGCCATAGAGAAGAAGGAGATACTAGAAAACCAGAGGAAAAAAAAACAACCAAAAAGCAACCAAACAAATCTAGGCACTGATTCTTTGAAAAGAGGAAAAGACAAGTGATCTTTGGCAATTATCATACCTCTAGTCTTAACTTCTCCTTCCAGTAAAGTAATGGAACAAATATTAAGAGGGAGGAGAAAATCATTAAACATCTAGAGGATAAAGGAACCACGAGCAATAAACAGCATCGGGATTATAAAGAATAAATCTTACTAGACAAATTTAATTGCTTTTTTTGATAGAATTACAAAATTAGTGGATGAAGGGATGCAATATATTTGGATTTTAGTAAAGCGTTTTGATACAGTCTTGCATATGCTTAGAATTAATTCAAGTTGGCTTGGATGGGAAAACAACCACATGGATTGAGAACTGGCTGAAGGACCGTAAACAAAGGCTAATGACAAACAGCTCCGTACCGAGCTGGGAGGAGGCATCTTGTGAATGCTGCAAGGATGACTTTGGCTAGGTCTGAGCTTATTTAACATCTTCATTAGCAGTCTAGGAGAAGGAGTAAATAGCGGCTAATGAAATTCACAGAAGATACTAAACTGGGAGGAGTTGGCAACACCAGTGCTGGAGGAGAGAAATAACACAGAGAAGCCTTGCAAGACGTGGAGGAAGGTTCCAATCTGACAGTCATATTTGGAGAAAACAGCTAATCCACCTGGGGGGTGAGGAGAGTGTTTTTATACATAGAGGACTCATAAGAACAACCTTACCAGTAATCATGTCTAGCAGTTGGTGGTAAGCATGATACAAATACACAATGAAATATAGATGCAAACAAGGTAGCACAGCTTTGAGCTGCACGTATGGGGCAGGAAGCTTGTTACAGGTCTGTTGTGGTGATACAGGAGCGGCAGCCCAATTCTGCACCCACTGAGGGAACAGCAAGAACGATGACAACAGAACATGATCAGCAGGCTGAAGGGACTAATTTACAAAGTCAGATTAAAGGAAGTAAAAGCTTCATTAAATGATATGCTAAAAGTCTGTGACTATCTGAAGGGGGTGAACTCCAATTCTGGCGAAGAATTATCCGCTGTAGTTCAAGGGGATATAACTAGAACTGCAATAAAATCATGGAAAGGGAAATTCAGGCAGCACACCATGAAGAAAGATCCTGACAGACTAATGCACTACATGGTAGAATAATGCTCCCAGAAACAAGAGAACAGCTTGGCATAATTAAAACTAGACTGGACAAAATGTCTGCAAGTGGACTGCGGGGAAAGATCTCATATTGGCCAGGGGCAGATGGACTAGAGGACCTTCTAGTCTTTTCCATCAAAGTCTGTGATTTTCAAAGTGTCCACAGGCATTTGTAGGCAACTATCTGTGTCAGAGCACCAACAGATATGGTCTGCCTGGGTGTATCTGTGTATGCTCAAAGCGTGTGTCTGTCTGGGCATGTATGTGCCTGTGTCCGTGTGTGGGTGAGTTTTGTATCTGTTCCATTTTCCTTTCAAGCCTTGCTGTCTGCAAGAAAAACAGCACAAACCATGCAGTTCCCATACCTTCTTGGACTCCCTGTTTTGCCCCACTCCTACGATCAGATGGAATTTCACAGCATTTTAAGGCTTATATACTCCATGCCTAACAACTAGAAGGGGTCTAACAGCGATCCGGAGGTATAAGCAAACTACAGTTGGTGCCCAGCTCTTGCAGACTGGAAAGTGAAGAGGAGCTAAGGAGGTGCTGTGGCAAACAGTGCTAAGTGAAGGTCCGAGAACTCAGCATTCAAGTGTGGACTAATGAGCCAGACACCTTTCAAAGGAGATCACTTCCCTTTCCTCTGTTCCCAGTCCCATGCCCTCCTTACCGGCGCAGGTACATCTTCCACGGCTCAGAGAGCTTCTCCTGGACAAGCGCCTTCACTGCCTTGCCCAAGTACTGCGTCGGCTCCCCAGCCCCAGCCTGGCTGCCATCTCCTTCTGTCTTAATGTTCAGCAGGTTGCCAAGGCTGGCACTGGTCTTGGACATCTGGAACAAGAACACACACACTGCATCAAACCCAGCTCTCAGCTGTGGACACTGCTGGTCTGGACAGTTTTGGGACAGTCCCATGGAAAGCTGTGCCTTCAAAGAGAGAAGACAAGAAGTCTGCGCACGCTGCCCCAACTCATCAGCACAGCTCAGGAACACTTCACTCTTGGGCATCCTCCCCCCAGCTGTCACAAAGTACATGGCACCCATCTGGTATTCATGTCTCCTGTGTGAAGCATCTGTGCCACACACTGCAGAACTGAGGTGAGGGGAGACAGGCCCTGTTTGAGTATGGAGAAGATGCACATATGCTGGTGCAGTCTGAATCAGTAATAACCCGACACAGCTCCTACAAAATGCTGGGCTCTGGGTGCAGAGGTAGAAGTGATAGGCTCTCATTCACCCAGAACCACCTCACCCTAGCTGCAAGGATGACTCTTTATTGAAACAGACCATCAGGAATTTGTGTGGAAGAAAATAATTTTTTTTTTTTTTAAAATCTCAATTGTGAAAAAAATTCTGGGCCATAAAAGTCCTCAGCAAATTCTTACAGATTTCACTGAAGAACTTGTTTCACTCTCTGTGCTCATTGTGCCTCGCTCACAGCACAGGAACAGACCCACAACACTGCGTGGAAGGCTTCAAACAGATTCTGCACTGAGAAGCCTTGGAGGTGTGGGATGAAAGGAGAACATTTACTCCAGAGTGCTGGAGGGAAAATGTTCTTTCCTAGCGAATGCACGGTTCCCCAGGCCAGGTCCTGCTTTGCTGCTCTCTCAATTACCTCCAGTAACAACACTGAAATTCACAGTGTGAATAAAATCCAGGATTAGACCTAATACTTGCACTATGAACTCCACCCACTTCAGGATCTCAAAGCCCTTTATAAATATCAGTTAATTAAGCCTGACAGCCCCCCTAAATAAACTGCAGCACGCTACAGGAACCCTGGCTGCTTGAGGCTCCTTAATGCCCCCTGAAGGTAAAGCCCCTGCTGCTCTGTGCAGACTGCAGCTCTTTATGGCTGAAGGCAGGTATTCAGCTTGTCTTTTTTTCCTTGGTGCCGGCCATTCAATTTCTGTAAAGGTTTTTTTTTTGTTGTTTTTTTCCTTGACAATTAAGCAAGGTTTCCTCTACCAAACTGTGCAGCAAGCATGGTGCGTTCCTGAGCACACAGAGCTTAGGTCTGCAACCCTCAGCTTGGAACGGGCTCCTTCTCACCAGTGGCTGCTTTATGTCATCTTTTAATCCCATTCCCACCTAACAAAAAAAGAACAAACCTCAAGAACTGTGTTGTATACCTATGCTACACTTATTCTGCACCACATAAATAATCCTCATGTTGTGCTGCAAACCTCTGTGCCGTACCTCTGTGCAGGGCTGTGACACAAACAAAAGCTTATTTCTAAACCCAGAATTTCAAGTGAAATATTTTCTGGAGGATATCTCCCTTTGCTCAGGATCCCCAGCAGCAGATGTACTAAATACATGTATTCACAAGAGAAAGAACTGCATATTTGGAATCACTGAAAGGAGGGCACGCGGAAAGGAAACTATGTTTAAAAGGGACCACCAGAAATCCAACATAACAGAACCAGTGGCGAAGGAAAGTGGTGTAAAGGTAAAGGTAGGAATGAAACAACATGGGAAAACGTGGATGAAGTAAGAAGGAAAGGAGCTGAGGCTACCAAAGTCACTCTGCCCTCTCCTGAGGGTTATATGGCCTCGATGCACGCAGCGCCCAGAGCCAAGGGGATGGCAATTGCTATGCCTGTAAAACCTATAGCAGTGGAGTATGAAGGCAAGGCTCAAAGGCGGCCCTGATCTCTAATGCAGTTGTACACAACAGGAAAATTCATCTTTGTACAGTAAAATTTATCATGTGAAAGGGAAATATATATTTGAGATGATGTATAATTTAAGGAAAAAGTAAGGAAAAAGAAACCGTGCATTACTTAAAATAAATATTCTACAACATGGTAAAGTGGGCTCTGCTGGACACCATTAGTCACACCAGAAAGGCAGCAATTGATGATTCCAGCTCAAAACTTGTAATTTTTTTCTTCTTCTCTTCCATAAAAACAAACGATTCTCCCCTCCCCCATGGAAAGAAAATGTTTTCAAGTTAAAAAAAAAAAAAAAGAAAGAGTAACTATAAAAAGAGAGCGAGAGAAGTTGCCAGGTTCTGGGAATAAAAATGGGAAAAAAAAATCTTTCAGAGCCCTCCTCCATCTAGAAAGGATGAAAAAAAAGGTGTCAGAGGCTGCAATATATTTCTTCAGCCAGTTCATTAAATTAATTCGTAAGCAGTGGCTCTGAAATTATACCCGATGAAAAATGGTCTCAAAATTTAAATGGTACAAACTCATCTTATTAGAGGCAAAACATTAAAAAACAAACGCATCTCTTCCCCCCTCCCTCCCCGCCATCGCGGCTTTAATTTCTCTTGGTGGGGGGAATGAAAGGCGTTTGATGGATGGCTCTTACCTTATTCATAAGCGAGGATAAAAGAGATGAATTTGCCGAGACTGTGTGGCCATTTGATTCATTACTGGAACACACAAACCAACAGGGTTTAGTTAAGATGTGCACAGAGACCGTGAGCACTGAGATCAATCCTTCTCCCTTCAAGCTGCCTCACTCCTCACCTGCTGCATCCAGAGGAAGAGAATGATGCCCACCCTCCCTGGGGCAGGCCAAACTCTTCCTCGTGATAGCCAAGATGGAGACCCAGAGGTTCCAAGTTTACTGAATTGCTCTTTCTCCTATTAAACAACCCAGACCTCTTCCCCCAGTTCCCCACACCATCGCCTTTTTTTATCAGCTAACTCACAGCCTTTGTCCTCATAGAACTAGGGGGGCTGCTGACCAAGGACTCACACTGCCAGAGGCACAGCCCCTCTGCAACAGCAGAACAAGGAAGGCCCCACATCTTACAGCCACAGCTGCACATGCAGAAAGGCAGTCCTAGCATTTGATAAGAAACCAGGAGTAGTTGCAGCTGACTGCAATTGCTTGGGTCCTTATTTGAGGCTTGCTTAAATACGGAAGAAGCACATCAAGGGTCAAAGTGGAGCAGGCTTGGTTATCCATTAAGGTTGGAAAAGACCACTAGGATCACCGAGTCCAACAGTGAACCCATCCCCACCAAGCCCACTGACCCTGTCCTACAGTGCCACATCTGCAGTTCTTGAACACCTCCAGGGATGATGACTGCCACTTCCCTGCAGGCCCTGTGCCAACACAGGGCAATTCCCAAGCTCTCCTATTCTGAGGTTTTGGACAAGTAGGACTGAGTCTTTGAGAGGCAAAACACACAGCTGTGGGTTAGCACAGTTCACCGGTTTGTTCTGTGTACCCAACTGGGACAGTCCCAATTGCAGACCCAATTCACTGCCCTGCTGCACTGGTGCAGAAGTTCCTGCAACGTGTGGTGCAGGAGCAGCCTTCAGCCCACTGGCATGCAGATCTCAGTAAGTAAAAGAACGGCTTTGTCAGTGGTTTTTCTGAGAGGAACACACGAGGTGAAGCTCTTGTCATACAGCGCTCATGAGCCCCAAGAACCAGGTGGGGAACACACGCCTGAGGGGCAGCACAGCGAGCCTCCCTGCCTCCAGGTTGGGTGTCCAACAAACTGTGCAGCCTGAGCACTGCAAAGCGTTGCGTCCCCTTGGGCTACAGGTACAGCAAATTCTCAGAGCTTGGTGCTGCAGAGAACTAAGTGCGCTGCCTCTGCACGTCACTCACCCGTGGTCCTTGACACTCAGGTCCAAGCTGTGCTCCTGCAAGGACTCCTGCCCACTGGCAGACGACGATCCCATGGCCTCCGCTGGCTCTTGCTTCACCTGGACTGGGTTGAACCGCCCGGGAGCTGCTGCTTGTCCATTTCCTGCTCGAGAGAGAAATCGAGATTGAAGGGAAAAGTGGAAATGGAAGAAGCAGGCCTGAGATGGGCAGCAAATAAAAAAGTTGGATCACTATCAGAACTGCACAAATGGAAAAAGCACAGAAAAAAGAGTGGGGGGAGGGAAGTGCCGGGATTGCTGGTCAGCGTTTATTGCCGAGCTGACATGATAGGTTCTGACGTCCACTCCAGTGTGGAAATTCTTCAAGTGATAATTATTGCAAAATTATGTCAAAGTTGTCCAGGCTATGGGCCCTTTAAAGGAGAAGGGCGGAAGGAGCGTGGGGGAGACCTGATTCTCTGCACAAACTGTCATAACTAATTTGCGGGGCTGCCTCTTAAGCGTTTATTAAAGACTCCGTTAATGCTGAGGCAATGTGGCAGCTTTCGACTGCCGGCCAGGCCCCGGCCCCGGCCCCAGTCCCGGCGTTGCCGTAGCGACGGCCGGGCGCCATCGTGCCTCCCAGCAGGAGCATCTGCCCGCCGGGCAGCCACTGGGCACGGCCCGACCCACAGCTGGGGGACCGGGGGGCACGGTGCCATGCCTGTGGCACGGAAATGCAGATACAAAGAGAGGAGGAAGAACCGGAGAACAAATTCAAGGGACAAAAATTAAGGAGAGGAGCAAAGAAAAAAGGAGGGAAAAAAAGTTGCTGACAGGAACACGTCTGCAGAGCTTTCTTCCACAATCCCCAAGTGACTAAAATATTAATTTGCCCTCCGGCAGTACAGCTGATGGCAAGCCGCTTCTCAGCCAGCAAGTGGCATTTTATTAAAAAATAAAGGAAAATAGTTCCCTCCATGACCTTTCTCTGCTTTAGGAAACAATTTTTCAAATCGTAATTTCAAAAGCGTGGCGCAGATCCCCTCCCCTTTCAGCAGAGCGCCTCGTCCCACGCTCAGGAGCGGTGCTGACAGCGCCCAGCTCAGGCCCAGGGGGCAGCGCCATGCTGGGTGCTGCCAGGCGGAGCCCCCCAACCCCACACTGCTGATCGTGGTCAGCAGGAGGCCACGGGGGGCACCTGGTGCTCTGCTGGGAGCCCCCAGGCCTCGGCCTAGGTGGCAGCACGCCCCGTTCGCTCGGCCATGCAGATAGCCAGGCTCCACGGGAAGCCATGCCAAGATTGCCTCGGAGGGTTCCCTTCCTCCAAGGGTTAGCTGCCATTCAGGGGTCATCTGCACACGACAGAATTTCTTCTCCCAGAGCTGCTCCTTTATTACTCCCTTCCCACTCCCAGGGGGCCCCTCATTCTCTCCTCTCCGGATCATCAGGCACGCTTGTTCCTCCCACTGCTAGGACAACCGATGATGGCAACTCACCTGCTTCGAGTGCCACAGAGGGCTTAAGTGCAGCCGCTGCCAGCCTGGCCATCATCGGGGAGATTAACCCCTTGCTAGCAGAGATCCTTTCCATTATGGATGCCACTGGAGCTGGAGAAGAAGTAGCCGAAGGCTCACCGGATCCTGAGATGGCCTGGGATGAGGAATCTGTGGGAGCAGATGATGTTGGATTGGCGCCAGATGAACCAGCAGTCATCAGGTTAGCGGAGCTGGCAGGAAGCGGTGTGGAGACCCGGCTGGGGATGATGGGGAAGAAGGATCCAGCCGCTCCAGGAAGTGCTGAGTTGGAGAGCGCCAGAGCCAAGGGAATATTGCTGGGAAGAGCCTGGGAGAGCAGGCCGGAGATCTTGGTGGCTGGTGTCATGCTGTTGGCAGGCTTGCTGACCTGTGAGGAAGCAAGCTCAGCAGCAGAGGAGGGTGCAGCTGGGACTATGAGAGAAACGGAAGACTGCTGACTGGTGGGAGAGGCACTCAGGCTGGAGTTCTTTGAGCTCATTGCAGAGAAGTCAATAAGGTCGTCATTACTGGACTCCTCTTGCTCGTTATCCTTGGGTCCTAGGAGAGAGGCAGGCAGGCCCAGCACTCCTGAGCTGCGGATGTGCCGGCGCTCATGCTTGCGTTTGTGGGAGGTCATCTGGCTGGTGGAGGTAAAGGTGAAGCCACAGCCTGCCCTTATGCAGTGAAAGTGGTTGGTGGCCTTGCTGTAGACACAGCCCTCATACTTGCATTCCTCATACTTGTAGAACTTCTTGAAGCCATCCTTGGCATAGGCATCATCTTTGATGTGGTAGCTCTTGTGCTTCTCAATGTCACACTTGTTCTTGAAGGTGAAGGTGCACCCAGGTCGCCTGAAAGGGCATCGAGGAGGAGAGAGTGGTTGCCGTGTGGGCCAGGAGCACAGTGCAACTGCTGTCACATGCCACCCTCTGGGACAAGGACTGCAGGCAGTATGAGGCAGTGGCCCTGGCTACAAAGGGGCTGAAGAGTTTTATGTAAGTTAACCTGCAACACCAAGTCAAGCAAAAAGTGCTGCTGTGTGAGACAGCTTGGCAGCCATCCCCACTCTGAGGAACAGCCAGGATAACGTGGGGATGCGCCCAGCACTGCAAGTGCCAACTGAAACAGAGGCTAAAGAGAACTAAGGTACCAACTACGCTTTTCCACTCTTCCTGAGAACATGAGAAATCAATAGAAGAGCGTTTGTGTACAGAAGGTAGAGTCTGGCTCTGAAAGGGATGAGCTGGCTGGAGAGAACTCTAGCATGAAAGTGCCATTAGCAGTATATTAGTGTCCCCCTGAGCTGAACTCTGGCATGAACTGAGCACTGTGATCTCCTTCCCAAATGATTGCTGGATGTCTTTTCTTTCTTTCCTCAGATCACCACAGACAAGCCACCTGTGTTCTGTGCTAAGATCCTGGCAATCACATCTGCCCTGGAGCGTGAGCCCTCTCAAGGGCAGCACTGAGAAGGCCACACCAGGGAAGAGTCAGTCCCTGTGTACTCTCCTGAATTCCTGACTTGGCAGAAGGAGGCAAACATCCATCTGCCTCCATCTCAGAGGCAGGATCCCTGCCGTTCCCAGCTCTCACCTGCAGTGAAAATGAGTGGTTTTCTGCCCGTAGAATTGGCATTCCACAGTGCCACAGTCCTCCGTGGCGCGGAACCGCTGAAACCCGTCGTTGATGAGCTGCGTGTTCTTCTTGTGAAAATTCTCATGGGTCATCACGTCAGAGGTGCTCGTATAGACCTTGTTACAGCCCACCTAGCCCAGGCAAAACAGGCAGTCGTCAGCACAGTGTTCTAACGTCCCACCATGATCTTATTAACATCAGCAATAATAAACAGATGAGCAGCACACGTACATTTAACAGTTCCATTTGGGCATTTCTCCTAGGAGCATTAAGTCATCACTTTAATTCCCCATCTAAAGACTGAAGCATTGTCATGAACAAAAACAGAACTCCCAGGGTACGAAACGGAAAAAAAACCAGAAGGATGCAAAGGGATAGAAGCCCAGCTACAGATAACTGTGCCTGCTTGGGGAGAAAGCGAGCAGGGTTCCCACTCTTCAGAAGACTGACAGATACCAATACTTTTTGTCATCTTGGAGTGACACGGAATGGAGTAGGACTTGTATCTATTAGAAGAAACTGAAATCGCCTGGGAGTGAGTTATTTTCCTCCTTCCTTTCTCAGAAAAAGGCAGAGTGGTGCAACATGAGGCCAATCTTTTGAGCTTGCAACACCAGGGTTTCGTCTGAGCGAAGCACAAACCCTACGTTCAGCAGATCTTAGCAAACCGGTGGCTGCTTTTCCCTGCTGCCTGTTCAAGACTACTGCATCTACAATTTTAAACTCGGGCAGCAAATGGGAATGGTGTGACGAGGACGGAATGCTGAAAACCTGCCTTCCGCTGGGTAAAGCGGGCAACTTTGCCATATTGAGTAAAAAAACACTGGAATCTGAAAACGTCCTCAGCCCTGCTGAGGGAGGATTTTTTTTTTCCCTTTTCTTCTCCAGCACAACGTGTGCCAATGCCTGCACCATCTCAGAAGTGAAGAGAACGAAAACACCACCTCTCAGTTCAGCCCAGGTTGATTCAAACAGGCAATAACAAAACCCATGACAAATACCCAGGAAAAAAAGGATCTCCAGCTATTTCCAATATAAAAGAGCCTCTCTCTCTCTGCACTGACACCTTGAAAAAAGACAGACCCTGCACGGCATTAAAAAAAAGAATTAAACAAAAACCTCCTTAGGAATAATTTGCAATGCAGCTCTTGGTGCTAAAGCCTAAAAAAATGTCAGTTTATATAAACAACTAACTGAATTTTATCCACACCAATTATGGACATAAAGAAAAAAAAACCCCACGAGATGGATGGCACAAATCCTGCCATTTAAGCAATATTTTCTTTAATTGAGGGTTTATGTTCAGACACCTTTCCTGTAAGGCACTGCTTACATGGGCATTGTTTCACTGGAAGACAGTGGGCACGGCGTGGAATTACCCATATATAGTTGTGTAAAAGAGGGTCTCTATTCAAACTCAGAGTGACTTAAAGCTGTGAAACGTTCCTTGTACTCTAGAAAATTAAACAAGACTCATCCTGGTCAATTGAAGAAAATGAGTGATGAATATTATGGAAGAATAACAGAAAATGTCCTCAAGAGAAAGTCACACCAAGTTCCCCATTTATCAAAAGCCTGTAAGCACGTGCTTCAAGCAGCCCCTATTCAGGACAGTACTTGAGTGCATGCCTAACGTTTAAGTATGTGCTTAAGCCCCATTGACTTCAGAAAGCTTACCTGACTTCAAGTCAAATATATGCTTAAGTCTATCCCAGCAAAGCATTTAAGCATGTGATTAGGGCCTTGTGACTTTAACTGTGGTCTTAAACTGTTGGGATTGAGTGGAAGGGAGACATGGGTCACAAAAGCTTTCACCAAGGGCTGCTTGATTATTCTGTTTGGTACGACAGCACATGATTCAGGCCATAATTTTAATGAAACAAGCAGGTATCAAACCCTCTAATCTGAGGCACAATCAGGAGAAGACCTGAATAATCTGGTGTGTCCATGTCAGAAAAACAGCAGAGGGGTCACGGTCACACCTGGGCAGCAGCCCCAGGTCTGGGAACACTGCTGTTGGCTCCTGAGTCAAAGCTCCCAGCTGACAGTACAGACATTTATCTCCAGTTCCATTGGCAGAGGAGATGGGGAACCAGGAGTGTCAAGTCTAGATACGTGACATAAAAATCTAATTACTTTAGAAATTGATTATGATTCACAGAATCACCTGGATTGGAAGGGACCTCAAGGATCATGTAGTTCCAACCCCCCTGCCTAGCAGGGCCACCAAACACACACATTCAGATCAGGTTGCCCAGGACCCCATCCAACCTGGCCTTGAACACGGCCAAGGACGGGGCATCCACAACCTCCCTGGGCAGCCCGTTCCAGGGCCCAACCACTCTCCTTGTGAAGAACTTCCCCCTAACATCCAACCTAAATCTTCCCTCCTTCAATGGGGGAAATGAAGCCAGTGTTAAAGGGCAGATGTTCCATAGAAAAGCCTGATTTCAGGGGAGCACCAGATCAGTTTGGTAGCAGCAGCACAGTGGTGTCAAAAGAGGTCCCTGAATCTCAGAGAAGGGACTGTCTTGAACCAGTGAAGTCCAAGACAACCTTGAGCCCTGCTTTGCCTCACTGCATGCACGGGGCTTCCACACCCAGAAAACCCTTCAGCCTGCCCAGCACTCGGCAGGGAGGTCAAGGAACAATCTCTTTGGAGAAGAGCCTGGATCAGAAGCAAACAGGAGCTCGGAGCAATGAAATGAGGGCTCCTCTGCTCTCTGGCAAAGACGGGCTGGGCTGTCAGATGTGAAGATGTCCCTCAGTCCACCCCAGCAAGGACACAGCTCCGCTCATCTCGTATGCTACCACTCCGTCCCCGGTCCGGCCGTTACCTGCATGCAGTGGTAGTGTGTGCTTTTCCCGTTCAGGTGGCAGCCGTGATAGTACACACTGCAGTCATCCAAGGGGCTGAAGCGCATGAAGCCGTGCTGGAGGGAATTATCACGTTTCTTGTGCATGTTGTAATGCCGAATCACATCCTGTTTACTAGTGAATCTCTGGAGAGATACAGAGACAGACAGAGTGAGACACACGTGAAGGGAGTGGGTGAGTAATCCTGGGAGCAGGGTTTGTTGTTGTTGTTAATAAACTTTGGTACCAGCAGTCTAAAGCTCAGCAGCAGTCGTCCCAAGAGAGCCAAAGTAGAGACCAACTGTGTGTCCATGTTTTCTCAATAAAGGGAAAGCGTATGCACATGAAAACCTTTAAACATCATAAACACGACACTGGGGTGATGTTCAGAATATGCTCCCTGCAGCTTTAAGACCGCAATTCTTCTAACATAATTTTAGCTGCTACTATCTCGAGGACTGCTATAGTTAGAAAGCAAGCCAGCAAACTACACCGCCTGCAAGAGAGACATCCAAGCTCCCAGATCCCTCACTGCAGTGGTTAGTGAGACACTGGCTGCCACATTCATGTCAGACTAGAAACTGGGAAAAACAGTCTCTTACAGCATCTTCCTGGTGTCGGTTGTCTGCCATCCCTACAATGGCTGTTTTAGGAAAATGAGAACACAGAATTTTCTTCTGGTGACAGATATGCTGGTAGCAGAGCTCAGAGCCAGATGAGGATGACCAGAAGATCCCTCCCATCCTCTACCTGCCTGAAGTAATGAGGGGATAGCCCGCTCTCAGAGCAGGATAAGTGCCTTTAAAATGAAGCTTTTCATTTCTATTTCCCACAGACATCAATATTTAACAGAGAAGGTGGGAAAGTAAATCTGATTTTTTAAAAGAAATCAATATCCATTTATTTTGAGGAGTAATTGAAAAGCCCTGCATTCTAATGTTTAACAACTTTTCTAGTCTCCCTCACAGGAAACAAATGATTATCGCTTCCACTCTCTCCTTCCATAATATCAATCCTGATCAATCTCACTGGTATTGGCATGAGAATAGATGGATACAGATTTCAACAGGAATCCCTTGGAGGCCGGAGGTATGATTTCCCTGGGTGTACATACAGGATTGCTATTGCCAATCATCGTTAATTTGTGCCCACTTATTACAGAGCGTTACTTATTATAAAATATATCTCAGCCATAAAATAATTTGCATTTTAAAAAGCAGCCTAAATCCTTATTCCCTGCGAGACCAGACAGCTCCTTTGCAAGCAGCTCCCAGACTCTTTAGGAAATAATCATGAGACCAATCACAATAATAGGTTTTTCTGTCTTTCCATTCTTTATGTTTCTCTTTCCTGGTGCACAGATATCTGTGTCACAGCTGGGACAGACTCATCTCAATTACTGAGTGCCAGGCTAGGAGCACCACTGTGTGCATCCCAGAAAAAACCCTCCTCTGATCAATAGAAACCACAGGCAAACTCAGCAGAGCCAGATCAGCTCTCGTGCTGTGGTCAGGCTCTCACTCCCATGAGACCAGAAGGTCCCCCGGGTAGGGCAGAAGTTGCATCTCATGCACAGCAGAGGTGAACTCTGGGATTCCCTCTTACACACTCTCAGCCTGACCACAGAAATGGCAGAGTCAAGCTCACAGACCTGGGAAGAGGGTAAACACTCAGCACGTGATGCAGCTTGCTTTGACGTTGCTGCCCTGGCAGATCTCCCAGCAATTACAGCATCGGACATGCTCCTGCCCCCAGCTCTCCCCACAGATGCCGGCCTGCTGCTGGTCTTATTGGGTGTTTTGTTGCAGCTACTGCCACTGCAGCCTCACTTGGGCAGCAGGAGGCTAACAGAACAGCACGCCCTGCTTTCAGCCACCATCTGTACCAAGGCAGAAGTTATCCTCCTGCTTTCACTGGTGTAAATCTGGAGTAGTTCCCACTGGCTTGAGCTGATCGATACTCTAGCAAATTCAAAATGTATCTTGCCCTCTTTTTAGAGCAGAAGAGTGATGACATGAGGGAGGATAGCACAGACAACATGCACCTCCCCTAGGCAGGACCCTTCCCACTGGGCGGCTGTGCCGTGATACCCCTTCCTTTACCTGGTAGTTGCACTCTGGGTCAAGGCAGTGGTAATGTTCTCGGTACTGGTATGCACAGTGTATGTGTCCACAGTGCTGGCTGCCAGAAAACCTGTGTGCACGAGAGGAGGACAGGAGAACAGAGAATGAAACGGTGTCCTGAGAGCAGTGTCTGTGTGCAAGGTATAAACAGAGCGAGCCCCACTCCTGCCTTCATCCCATGTGGCCAGGGCACCCAAACCCACCTGCTTTATCACCTCTGAGGACAGTGGCCCTTCCCACCTTTCTTTTCTTATTTGTCTCTATTTAAACAGGTGTTTCCTGAGAAAGATCCTTCCGGGCTTTTACCTCCTGAATCTGCATACGTTTTTTCTTTGAAATTCACCTCTATTACCTCAAAGTTGCTTACTTGTGGAAAAGTAAGAAAGGAATTAAATATCACACAATTCTGGAATTCTCATTAGTGAGTTTGGATAGCTCAGCAGTGAGTTTCAGAAACCTCCCACACCACAAGGAAACAAATGAACATCGGTCACACACGTCTACCAGGATCACAGAAAGCTCAGAAATTCATTAGTGCAAGTTATGTCTCCATTTGGTGTCACACTACAGAGGAGGCTGCAACCTGCAGAATGGAGGGAAGCCACGGAGGCAATGCAACACCATGGCAAGATTATATGGCAACTGAGTATGATGGAGAGAGCAAAGGAAGACGAGGAGAGATGAGAGAACAGTGAAGCACTGCAGGCAGTCACCTCTACCCTGTGTACAGATTCTTCCTATGCACTGCTGATGGTTATTTTCCATGTGGATGCATTTGCTCACAGCTAACCAGCACAAGGCAAAGGCGTAGGATTTTCAGCGTGCCCTTAAAGAGCAGTTAGGAGCAGAGCACCCACTCCATGCTGCCTTCCATGCAGCAAATCCGTATAATTCCTGACATAAAGGGTGAGAAAAAAGGCAGCGACGCCACATGGCAGCTGCAGACAAATGGACAGTGCACTGAGTGTGCTGACAGACAGAGCAGTGGCTGGCAAAGGAGGATGCTGTGGTGCCAGGCTGATGCGTGCGGAGATCTTCAGTGCGTATACCTGGGGAAACCGGAGGAGCTGAAGAGCTTGAAAGGGAAAAGCAGGGAGGGAAGGGGACTCAGAGGGGAAACATTCAGAGATAAAGTGCCATCTGCTCAAAGGTTCCTCCCGTCACTTCATGCTAAACGCACCGGGAGCACAGATGATAAAGGGCATCAGAAAGAAACAAGGAAGGGCAACAGGGAAAGGGGAAAAAAGGAGGAGTGAGGGTGTCCTGGGGCAGCAGAGGAAGGGGCAGCAGCAGGAGAGATGGTGGAGCACCAAAATGCAGGGTAACGTTAAGCTGCAGGACAGGAAAAGGAGCCAGGATGGAGAGCAGTACTAAATAAGGCATTTCTGGAGTGCAGTGAGGAAGAGGAGGTCAACTGCAGAGACAGCAGGGCCTCCTGGAGATGGAGGGGGGATTTAATTGACAGAAAAGGTAGACGTTGCTAAAAAATTAAATTACTTTTTTTCCTCGGCATTCACAAAGGGAGACAGGGACAGATGCCAGGAGCAGACATGCCCTTCCCTGGGGAAGGAGAAGAAATACCGCAGGAAATCGGGATCACGTCAGAACAGGTGATTGAGAAACTGGAACAAACCCTGGCAGTGGAGAAGAAACAACCCACAAAGCAAACAGCAACGCTGGCTGCACAAATAGAGGGCACGAAGCAGCACTGAGGGAACTGGTCCTGCTGGTCTGGGGCTTGTGGAAAGGCCAAGGAGCTGTGGGATGGCACGGGGAGAGCAAAGAACTGCGCAGGGCTGGGGAGATGGGGTGTGCGGGCCAAAGGGACACTTGGCAAAGGCAGAGCTCGGGGAGAGCTGCCCCAAAGAGCACGGAGGGAAAGGATGATGCAGCAGAGATGCCAGCTGCAGCAGAAGGGCTGGACATCAAAGAACTCTGCAGGCAGCTGAGCATGCCGGGTGCTGGGGGAAGGATGGACGCAGCACACACGGCTCGGAGGGGACGGGCTGCTCCTTCAGCCCGCAGGGTGAGGTTCCTAAAGGGTTATCTTTATCCCGTGTTTCTTCTGACACTTGAAACAGTTCAAAGCTATTAATTTTTAAAGCACAGCAGCTGTTTAGCTTTTTCATAACAGGAAAGCTCGCCCAGCACACACTCACTTCCACGCATCCACACGCGCCCATTTCCATGCACACGCTCTGAGGTGCATCAACACCCCGATTAATTTACATGACCGTCCGCACAATTTCCATGCACACCAACAGGCGTGAGCACACACACACCTGATTGCAAACTCAGGCCATTTCATCACGCTGATATGCAAATCCAAACTCGTAAGCTGTGAGTACAGGCACAGATTCATTTCACAATTACACCTCCCTCCCCTTCCCTCACTTTAATCTCTGCGCTTTCTTTTTTTTTTTTTTTCTGGCCAAAGAACCAGTCTTGATCTGGCAAGAGTTAGAAAGAAAAACTAGGATAAATAAATAATAATAAAAATAATAAATAAAGGAGTCGGCATGCTTAGTGAGTGTTTACAGACTCATTACCCTGTAACGATGATGTGAAAGAAGGAAGAAAAAAACCCACCCCAATTACAAGGGGGGGGAGGAAACCCACACAGAAATAAATATTTAAGCAAGTGCTGCCAGAAGCACCATCTGCTGAGGCACTAATAATAATAATAATAATTTTTTTTCTGTGGTCTTTTTTTTTTTCTTTTTAAATTATAAATATAGAGAAAAACAAAAAATAAAAAAAAAAAAACCAACCCACCCCAAACTAGCTAAGTAAGAGGTTTTGTTTTGTTGTGTGAGAGAATGGATTATCCCTGGGCAGCTTTTGGCAATGGCTCTGGCAAACTCATTAAGCTAATTATGCAGCGCAGACATACAGTGTCGTGTCTCTCTTCCCCCCCTACCCCCTCATTTTAAGGCTTAGAACTGTTTTTAAAATTGTGTGTAAATGGAAGGGATGTGGCTGGGCCGCCAGCGGGCGGCTTGCGGAGCTCTTTGAGCAGGATGTGGTGTCCCTGCGCTGTCTCAGCAGCCTGCTCGGTTACCTGCCCAGGGGAAGGGGCTCGCCGAGCACTCAGAGCAGTGGATGCGGTGTGGGGTTCGAGCAGGGCTGCGCGAGAGGGGAGCTGGGGACAGCGAGAGCGGCGCCGCCTCTGAGCGAAACCCGGCAGGCTCAGCAATAAAAGGGCGCTGCTCCTTCTGCGCCGCGCAGCCGTGGGCCCAAAGCCTGCTTTCCTTCCTGTGCCCTCCCAGGAGGTGGGGAGCTGCTGCGTGCACCAGAGGAGCTGCACGCGAGTGGCCTCCTGCCCCCCTTCTGCTCCAGAAGGCATGTGGGCAAAGGGGCTCCAGGGGCATCGCTTGCTCCCACCCTCCTGCCCTGCCCATGTGCCCAATCCTCCCTGCAGCTCCCCTGCAGCTGGCTCCCCCAGGAAGCCCCCACAGTCTTGGGCAAGATGGGGAAGCACAGTGCACATTCCCCTCCCCTCCTGTTCCCCATGTGCTGGTGGGAACAAATCCTTCAGCTGCATTTGTGGAGAGAAGTGCTCGCTGGTGTGGCTCTGTACACAAGGGGCTCTCACGGTGAGCTCCTCGACAGCACCAAAGGAGGATTCAGGGGCTGGGAGCAGAGGCTGACGAGCTCCAAAGCAGGCAGGTGTTCTGCAATAATCTCCTCTCTCCCTCTGGCTCTGATGGCATTACTCTGTGCCACCGCTGCAGCTTGGGCTCCTTTTCAGCACTGCTCATTCCTGCTTGGCCAGAGCTCAGCCAAGGTGCCCCAGACTGCACACAGCCAGCGAGGGTTTTCAAGTAACAGAGCTGCAGAATATCCCCTTCTGGTTCTGAGAGCTGCCCAACCTCGATTCACTTGTGGATTCCTCCCAGCCTGTGCTCTGAAGACGACATGTCCTTCTGCCTCCACTGGGCACGGACACAGCGGGGGAAAAGGCTGGAACTGGCACAGCAAGGGGCACAGAGTGACAGCTGAGACACGGCGCTCCCATTTACATCACAGGCTTCTGCAGTGAAACATTTTTCCACTATTTGTCACAAGTCTAGCAGCTCTGGGGAGCCGAGCACGCTCTTGGCATGCCTGTACACCTCTCACAGCTACTGCTATCCCGAGCAGGGGAACAGAGTGAGCGCAGATGCCAGAAGGAAATGGAAGTGCCAGCAGCTGGTTTTAAACACTTGGGCCAGATGGACAAACCTCATCTCTCCAAGGCTCATTCTACCCTCTTTCTCCCAGCCCTCTCACCAAGAAAGAAGACAGTTTTGCCTACCTGGCAATATACTTCTGGTAAATATTTACATCTTCGCTGACGGTGGGTTTGTCAGTGGGTAATCCATTCCTAGGGAGAAACAGAGGACAGAGCTGGTCAGCAGCAGGGGCAGGCACAGCTCCTTGCTTCTGCACAGCACCACACACCAAGAGGGAGGTGACCACACGCCGTCTGCAAACCAGGGATGGCCACATGAAGACAGAGGCCTCCCCAAAGCACCTTGCAACACTGCCCATGTTTACACAGATGGGGCAGCAGAGGCATTTATTTTAATCTCTAAAAACCAACCGAACACCCATGCCACATGAGCTTAGGTTTCTTGGCACCAATTGGAAACATAAAAATTACATCCTCGCTGAGTTCTGCAAGAGGAAAAAAAGCTCCAGGGCAGGCTAAGCCCATTTGAGACATATTGGCCCATCAGCACAATCCTGGCTTCAACAAGGACACCTTTGCCCAGGTTTACTCAGAGCAGGTAGACGAGTTCCTAGCATTGAATGGTTGAGTTTCAACCTGTGGTATATGTGGATATGCACAATTCCTGCCAGGTTACTGGGTTTCAGTGGGGACTGAATGGAAAACCAGGTCCCAGAGAGAAGTTAGCACAGCCAGCAGGTTGCCTTCTTTAATCACAGAAGCCTGTCTGTAGCAAGCAGCCCGGAGGAGAAGGACCAGAGCCACTTCCGAGTTCCATGTGAGCACGAGAAAGGAAATCAAACTGGAATCCCCAGGCAGATGGAGGCTCACAGCCTCCACGCGGTGACCACTGAGCAGCTGAGTGCTCAGGATACTGCAGGCACAGAGGCTCTGGCCACGTCACCCATCACAACAAGGCACGGTGCCTACAGGAATATTTACAGCCGTGTTCTTTAGTAATAGCAGTCCCTGCCTGCCATCTGGAGCACGTACCAGGTTCTTCTCACAGGGGGGGTCAGATAATAATCTTTTACCCTTTCTTGACCCTAACCACAGAGCTCCCACATCTGTCTGCAGGCAGCTGGGGCATGGCTGCCTCTCACAAAGGCAGGATCACCAGCTCTGCGCATCAGTCAGGGAAATGTGGCACTGATAAATCAGTGGCATGTCAAATCAGAAGGTTTTTTACGCAGTTTGACTCTTTTTCAAAAGATTCTCATGACAGAAAGACCCATATCAGCCCTGGCACTCTCACTGCACCATGGCATTTAAACGCAGTCATCCCTGGTACATGCACTGTGCAGTTGTGTCTGTGCCCCTCGGGTATGCGTGCAGCTCTTCTACAGCTGCCACCTTGGGAAGCCAAACTACACAGTAATACAAAGTTTGGCAAGGCCGTTGACTATCTCTATTCAGTCAATGGCATCACTGCAGAGATTGCCAGCAATGTGTAAGAGGTCATTAGTGGTATTTGGGCTAATGAGTTTGCCCAGTCTGCAGGGTAACTGAATCACATCCATTTGTGTAAGGAACAAGCACACTGAGAAGACACAGGCCCAGTCCCATAAAAGTACATGTATGCCTAATTCCTGTAAAATCAATGGGAATTAGGCACAGAAATGTTCGGGATGTTCCAGGACATACAAAGACTCCCTCTCTATCACTCAGCAGTTTTGCCACTGAGTTAAATGGAAGCAAGAATCGGTTTCTCACAGCATGGCTGGCTGCCTGGGGCACTGGAGGAAGAGGGAAGGAAGCAGTTATGATCTTGACCTCAGAGCGCTGACAGCACCATGTCCCCTTATCTCTCCTTTCAGCATACGAGCCCAGGAGCTAGCAGGCTCTGGATTCATGGCTGTGACTGCTGAGGGCAGGCCACATCCTCAGCACAAGACAGAGATGGAGAGTGTGACAGGAGCAGACACAGAGAGCAAAGAGAAACATCTCACTAACAGTGCAGTACGTATCAGTACACGGACTATGATTTGCTACTGACCCATGCACTCGCTAACACAAAGCTAAGAACAGTGGGAGGACACTTACTTCACTGTAGAGACTGTTCCAGTTGTGATGGAGTCTGTCTTGGAGAAAGTCGACTTCAGGTACTCAGGAGTGTTGAATGGCAAGGAGACAGCCTGCTCCGGGCCGGCCATGGGAGTGCTGCTGGGGGTGCTGGCGAGAGGAGCAGGGGCCAGGCTGGGTGTTGGAGCTTTCACCTGAGTGAGTTTCTGAATGTTCCTCACATCGTACTTGGAAGGCCGGCCCACCTTGCCTGTCTTGAAGGCGATGGCTCCTCCCATGTCTGGGCTGCCTTCCCCAGGCTTGAAAAGGTGCAAGTACTTGACGTTTTCTAGGTCATACTTGGAGGCCTTCTTGTAAGTGTTGCCGTTCTGTGGCCTGATGCTCTCACCCGTCTTCAGCTTCTGAATGAAGAAGTCGTATTTGGAGGCCCGTGACATCAGGCCCTGCATCTGGGAACTGCTGGGAGAGGGCAGCGGCAGGATGGTGGCTTTGGTCTCCGTCAGCATGGAGGCATCTGGACCTGGCAGCCGAATGGGCTGCGCCAGCACCGAGGAAGCTTCTTTGCCCAGCTTGGAGCCCAGCTCCTCAGACTTGGCCAAGTGCATGGGCCAGGAGAGCTGCTCTCCAGCCTTGAGCTTGCGGATGTACTCCTCGTACTTGGAGAATCGAGCTCGCTTGCTCATGGCGTCCTCGCCAGGGAGAGAGGCTGCAGCTGCGGTGGCCTCTGAGGTAGCAGCGTTCAGCTTGTCGAAGCTGATCTTGCGGGCCAGCTCATCCCGCATGTTCTGGTCATCGTAGCCAAACATGCCCAAGAATTCATTCATGGTGGTGGCAGCGTAATCTCGCAGCGACGAAGCTTCCCCTGCAGAGAACCAGAGGGAGAGAGTCATGCAAGGGGTTGATTTTTCTTCTCCTCCCATACCAGCACTGGTAGCGAGGAGGGGGGTTAGGAGGAGAGGGGAGCATGATCTACTGACGTTTGGCTCACTTGTTAGGTTTTACGACTCTTAAATTAATTTGTTTTAAAAAAAAAAGTAATTAATACTGGGGTAAAATAAAAAGAGTTCATCAATGCCAGGAAAATCAATTTCCTAAATGTTCTAGCCGATGGCTTTTCAGTACATTAAACAAAGTTTCATAAATGTCTCTGCACTCTCGCCTTGGCCTAATATGAAGAAAAAGTAATTTTACTGGAAGTGAGACCAATGCCAATATGCTGAGGTTTATGCGGTTCTGTCCTTGTGTGAGTGTGTGTGTGCATGGACAGACCCACGGCGATGGGCCGCAGTGCTGGTGACCATAGGGGTGCAGCAGGAGAGGGCAGAGTGGGGCGGTGCTGAGCAGGCAAGGGAGGCAGAAGAGGTGGGGATGAAGGAAGGTAGGGCTGCATGCCTGAGCAGCTCGTGGGAAGGAGAGAGGGAAAGGAGTGGAGAAGCCAAGACAAAGACAGGATGGTTCCAGTGGTCGCTGCAGTCCTTCTTGCAGTTCTCTTCAGCCCGCTTTCTCCCAATGACTGGGGAGTTTCTCCTTGCCACACGCCAAGGGAAAGCAATTCAGTGAGGACAGTGGAAACCTACTGGCTGCATCCTGAGCAGCCAAGAACAGCTCCCAGTACAAGAAAAGGGGAAAGCCTGCGCAGGTGCCAAATGGATGCAGCATTCTCTCCATCAGCATTTGGGCTGAGGACACACCATGTGGGCTTCAGAGAGAGGAGGTGCGCTCCCTCCAGTGAGTGGGAAAGGGGCAGGAGGGGCTGCTCTGCCTGGGGGCACCAGGAGACCAGGCAAAAGCTCTTCCCAGGTTCTCTCCCTCCCCTGTTCCCCTTCCTGGGCCAGCAGGGGAAGAACACACATCTGGAGGTCACCCAATATCAGTATAAAGAGGAAATACAGATTGTTCTGATGCGGCAGCTTGGACTCATTTGGGCTTCAGTCTGACACAGTGTTTCTCCTCCTCCTCCTCCTCCTCCTCCTCCTCCTCCTCCTCTCTCTCTTGCTTTCTCCTGCAGAGTAAAGATTTACTGTGTGCAGCAGTCCTTCAGACCTCCCCTATCATCCTTTCCATTCACTCACATGAGCTCTGGGGTAGGCAGGCTACCACAGGAGCACCAGCAGGGGCACAGGAGGCAGGTGGAGGGTCTGGGCACTGGGTGCAAAGCTCAGACCCAGACAGCACAGCTTTGGAAAAGAAGGCATCGAGCCACAGAAGTTGTTAACAGACCCAAAGCATGAAAACAAACCTACGAACTGGGGAGCTGATAGCCTGCAATGCCACACGCCTGGGCATGCATTTACACAAGCACTTCTGCACGCACAAGTGCCAGTCAATGAGCAATCTCACAATTTAGCAGCCATCAGCTTGCACAAATCTGCTTCCACAGGACTATGAGGAGGAAGAGACTGCCTCGAGCAGGCACTAAAATGTGCGTGTCTGTGAGGGTCACATTCCTGTGTCAATACTGCTCGACACAGCTGAGTTCACAGAGCAGAACTGCTGCTGCACCAGTTCCCCGGGTACGTGAGAAAGGCCGCACACAGAACATGGCTGCAGCCTGCAAGCAGCACGTTGCAGGCACCCTGCCCAGTGCTGGGGGTTGCTTCAGCCCCAGATCACCTGCCAGTTAGAACTGCATTGGATTTTGGGATGCCCAATTTCAGAACAGGCATCCTGACAGGTACAGAATGGGCAGCAGTGTCCCTGCAGGTGGGGGCTCTGGATGTAGCTTTTGGTCCTTGCACATCCTGGGGGTGTTAAACACAGAATCAGACCCACAGAGCCCAATAACAAGCCTTGTACCCTATTCACAATAACAAGCCTTGTGGCCAGACTGGTGCAGAGCTCAGATGCACAACCCAAGACCATTGGGAAGGGTGAGCTTTCAGATCTTCTGAGTTTTGCAAAGTGTGAGCGTGAGCTCAGGTTTCAGCACCCCAGATCTGATCCCCTCATCCCCCACAACACCCCGCATTGTCTGTCTCCCTTTGCTCAGGTTTGGTTCTGCGACACCTCCCCCGATGAACGGCTTTGTGAGCGTTGCTGTCATTTCTCATCCACGTTTAGGTGGAACCTTGGCCAGCTCCCGCTGCCTACAGAGCACACCTTCCCTCATCCACCAACACACCCCTACAGCCCTGACAACCTCCACGTTTCTGTAGCTAGGCAGAAGGCTGGGGGCTCTTGCGTTCCAACCTGAGACCCTTCCAACCCACTCTTGTTACCGAGCAGACAGACAGCTCTCCCGTACCCATGTGCAGACAGAAGCGAAGCAGAAGAAAAGCGGCTGAGAAACGAATCCCTGTGAAAAGTGAGCAGCCCTCCCCCTGCATCGCATTTTTCTCTCCCCTTCTGTGTGATAACAAAAGGGCTCCCTCTCCCCTCGCTGCGGCTCTCCATTTGTGGGCATTGCCAAAGAGCAGAGATCTGCGAGTCTCAGAGCAGCTATCATATCACAAAGGATCCGGAGCTAGCAAAAAAGGGGCTAAAAATAGCCTGCAGCAGCACACTATATATGGAAGGAAAAGCAAAACAGCCCAAATGGAGCTCAAGGTCTGGATCCTGGGGGATGGGGCATCCCAACCAGGGCTCTGTCCTTTATCCTGCTCGGGAGGGGGACGTGGAAATCTGGGGGCAGTAGGATAACGCAAGAGAAACTGGCACTTGTCATGCACATTCTTCCAAGTGGGCTCTGCCCAGGAAATCTAGAAGAGAAATATTCCCTTTGAAAGGAATATTTTGAAGGCTACTGCTCCCTTTCTGAGAGAGACAGCCCACAGGCTAAGAAAACTTTGAAAACCTGCACACAGGAAAGCTCCTGGTGACCGCTTTAGAACAGTGTGTAAGTAATGGGCAGAGGGAAGAACAGGGGACTGTGCAGGAAAATTCCCCCAGTGGGAAGGGATCCCGGTCAGAGCCTGTACCAGGAGTGTAAATGCTATATATAAACGTGTGTGGAGGACCGTGGGTCAGTCAGGGTGCAGGAGAGGGTGCGTGAATGAATGAGGAAACAGTGTGTGTGGGCAGGTCGGAGGCTGACACACATCTCTTGCCGGCCGCTGGCTCTGCAGCTCCTGGAGGCACACAGTGAGGCTCAGCATCGACTCCTCGGTCCTTGAGTGTTCCCTATGGGCATCAGCTGTCTTGTTGCAAAGCATGAGGACCAAAGAGCACGGAGCAAGCCTCTGCAAACTCCTGCGTGATGCCCAGCAAGCCCTGCTGCATGACCCTGGAAGGGGACACTGGTGGCAGGAATACTTTGTCCTCTCCAGCACAACAGATCCTTCACACTGCTTTCCAGGGAATCGCTGCCATCCACATTTACACCAGACTTCCTGAAGCAGACGACCAAGACCCAGCAGCACGTCCTCTGCATGTCAAACCCCGAGTGGCTCCGTATGTGAACCCCACGTGCCATTACCTGCCCCCTGTCCAGCCCCCAGTGACAGCTTACAGATCTTTGTGCAATCCTCTGACAGCACAGCCCACGAAAGGCATATCACTAACTCCTACCTGACAAAAAACCTCAGTTCCTTCTCATTTTCCACAGGTTGGCAATGTATTTTGACATTCTAGGTTCCCCTCCTTCTAGTTTTCATGGCAAATAAAAGCTGCAAATGCAGGCTAAAGGGAATTAAAACAAACTGAAAACTGAGTCCAGGCACAATCACCTTGTGTCTGGGAACGACAAGGGCTTTCCTATCAAAGGAAACTGAAGGTCACACTTTTCCTCATTGATCTTGCAATGTTTGTTAATTACTCTGTCACTGATGTGGCGAAGGATAATTAAACAGCTCTGTTTATATCTTATATGCATAATTATGTGCGCTGCCACTGAACTCGTGAAGACTAGAGAATGTGCCTCTCCAGAAGGGGAACGGACAGACGGAGATGAGTTTAGGCTGCATTATTAACAGGAGGAGGAAAACACAGGCACACACAAAAGGAGGAAAGTTTGATGGATTCACAAAGTGCTGAGATCAGGGGAGGGTGCACACAGGTGGAGCAGATTAGGGGGGGATCTTTCAATTATAGATCCAACCCAGCCGAGTGACAAATCAGGGGGAGGGAGCTGCTGCCCTAATAGAGAGAATTCAATCTGTCCTAAGCTTCTTCTGAAGCTTAGCACTAATATGGCCCCAAAAAATCAATCTGGGGGTCCGCATATCAGAAAACGAGCAAGAAACTCAGCTGGGGTTTTCCCCAGTAGCTGTGGCTGAACACAGATTTTGAATGAGGTAAAGAAATAAGATGTGAGCTATATGAAAATAGGAAATGCACACATAGGCTGGGGGAAGACTCTTTGCAACGACATCCAAGTCAGCGCCCAGTTCAGAAATGGGGGCTGCGCAGTTTTGAGAAGAGCAGCTCTGCTGGGCAGGAGATGGAGCTGCTGTGTATTACCCCTAACAAGGCAGGAGTGCCAGGGCAGCCCTCGTGGAGGGGCCAATGCTGGGTGGCAGCAGCCACTGGGGAAGAGGGGAAGCAGTGATGGAGCTTGACTGGGTGAGGGGCTGGGCATCTGTTAGAGGTTTCTTTTTTGTACAGCCCTTGGGTCCCACGGTCAGCTTTCAGCTTAGAGGGTATCACTGCTGGGTAAAGTCAACTGGTGGGCACAAGCACGCTTACACACTCTGTGTGAGAACAAACCTAGGGAAGATCTACTCTACCATTGGATCTGTGGTCTGGGAAGAGACCCAGACACATCCACCCCGCTAAGGGAGGGTACTCTGAAGCAGAGACAAAATGGTCACATTCCCAAAAGCAAAACACCCAGCAGCCAGGCAGGCCTCTGCTAGGGGACTCGGGGTCTCTAGCCCTCTCCTGGGCAAACACACCCAGCAGAAGCTTCGCCTTTCCCTCGAAACGTGTGGCCAAGTCACCGCCCCATGCAGGGGTGGGTGGCAGGGCCTTACCTGAGGTGGTTCCCAGCTTGGAGGCCGCCTCGCTGGAGGCCCGGTACGCGTCATCCTTGGAGGCCGCCCCGTCGGAATCCCTGTCGTCCAGGAATGTGCCATCCTGCGAGCCCCGCAGCGCGTCTGCCTCGTCCCCGTTGTCCTCCTCGTCGCTGCAGCCCTTGGGCTGCACCATGTAGACCCCTTCAGGCGGCACCTCCGCACCCTCGGCGCCCCGGCATTCCTTGCCCTCGGCCCGCCCCAGCAAAGGCTCCTCGTACTCCCCGTTCACCCACTTCTCGATCACCTCCCTCCTCTTGTCCTCCTCGATCTTCTGCACGTGGCTGAGTCCGTCTGAAAACTCAGTCCCTGACTCCTTGGTCCCGGGCTGAGGCAGATCCTTGTTGCTGCTCTCCCGCTGCGGCCCTTTGTCCGCACGCGCCTGCTCGGCTCCCCCGTGGTCGAAGACAACCTGGCGGCTCAGCTTGGCACAGATTGCATTTAGCTTCAGGCCGCCTTTGCGCTTGGCAGCCATTGTGGGTTTTCCTGAGGTTGCGTCAGTGCATATAGTTCTTTCAGCTGGAAGGAGAGAGGGGAAAGAAGCGAGGAAGGGCATTAGAGGGATCAGAAATGACCGTTCCCAACCCACAGGCCTTCACACAGGCCTCTTGTCCCAGGAAGGATGGGATGGAGTCTTTCTAAGCTCAGAGCTGAGGCTTGGGCTGCAGAGTTGGTGCTCCCGACCTCTGTTCCCAACAGAGGGCCTCAATGGAGGCTGGAGCTGGTGCTGAGATTGAGCTTGGCTCAGAAAGCCCCAACACCTCAGGCAAGTGAATGCAGCTGGTCTGTTGGAAGCCTTCATCCTGCAGCACTACCTGCCCCCAGCCCCATGCCCAAATTGACACAGCTCCAAGCACATGTAACAGTTTCCCACTGTATGGGTGGTGAGTTCACTTTGTAGCCTTGATTTACAGGCTCAGTGGAGAACAACTATGGGGCACGGAGAACCAGTACAGAGAGCAGAGAACCAGTATGCAGTAGGGAGAACCCATATGGGTGATGGGAGCTCTGTGCTGAGCTGGGTGTGAGGCAGCTCAATGGAAGCAAACCGCCTGGGGTGGCATCAGCTGATCAGCCCCTGTGACTGCTTGCTCTGCTCTCACACACACAGGAAATTCTGCTCTCACACTTCCCAGCACAATCAGCTAATTAGTGGAGGTTTGTTATTTTAATGTAGTTTATTCATATGTGACAGCTAGTAAAGGAGGGGTGAGGGAACGTGGGGGGAGAAAGGAAGAAGGTGAGGTCTTAACTTCAAGGTCATGGAGAAGCTTGAACTAAACGGTCCCTATCACAGAGTCACTCACATAATTGCACCTCACCAACAATTAACAGGATTCAATCACAAAAAAAAAAAAAAAAAAAAAAAAACACCACAGCGAAAACCTGATTCTAAACCAGCTGCGTTGTCTCATTTCTCTTTTTATTTACAGTCCCTGTGAGAGGCACTCAGAGTGAGCAGGGTGACGGGTCCCAAAGCAGAGGTGTCAGCAGGGGCTCCTGGGTCCCTGCGTGCTGCGACAGGGAGGTGCTGCTCCACAGAAGCAAAGAGATTAATCAGACCCCCTACAACGCACCCAGAAGCCATCGTGACAGCCCCTAATCCCGTAACATGACAGCCCAATACAAACACACTGAAACTTTAGACCTGCTGTCCAAGAGCCAGAGAGTGGCTGCTTAGCGTAAACTCCTGACAGCTTCAGACACGCTTCCCCGTCACAGGCTGCAGGAATACCCCCCTGACAAATCTATCGGCCTCCCACACAAAGTGAGACAAAACGCTTTCCTAATGTCCCGAATGCATCCCCCCTCTGCCCCAACTGCATCCCTGCAGGAGCAAGAGCAGCTCCCAGCCATGCGCCTGCAACAGCAGCAGGTGTGAGCCACACACGTGTGGCTTACAGCATCCCATCTCCCCCAGGCATCCCCGCACACCTCCCCAAGCGTCTCCCTTTCACACCTCCCCCCCCCCCCCGCACACAGCCTCGTGCCTACAGATGGGCGCCCGCAATGCTGCCGAAGTCTCTGCATGTTGGCACCTTCCTTTCCCATCACATTCCCGCTCTATTTAGGGCAGAAAGTGCCGGCCGCTCCCGTGCGCAGCAGTACCGTGCTGGGACTCTGGGGAGGCTGCTGTGAGCTCCAGCTGGAGCCTGGCCAGGACCCCGACAGCTCACTGTGTGCACTCGGCGGGGGGCCAGCAGTGCGGTGGGGCAGGTGGCCGGGGCCAGGGCAGCCAGTGACCCCGGTGCTTCCTTGTCCTGGCAATCAGGACAGCCGGCGTGATGGGTGCAGGGAGGGAGGCACGCAGCCACCCACTGCCCCCACCCCGCAGGCACGGCAGGTCCCATTATGCTGGGCTGGAGGTGAGCAGCCAAGTGAGCGCACCAGACGGCAAATGAATATATAAATATTTATCCAAAGGAAGAGGGGAGCAGACGTTCCCGAGGCTGCACTTGCTGCGTACGCAGCAGCTCCAGGGAGCCTGCAACTTGTCTTCTAGTCCTGGCCCCGTGGCACACACACCCCAATCCTGTCCCTCTGGCCCCCCAGCTCCTGCCTTTCCCTCTTGCACCTCTCCTGTCCCCTCTCCTGTGCTTGACTGCTTATTTTTAGCACGGCGATGCTCTTCTTTAACAATCTGGGCATCTTTCTGTGAAGTCTGAGTTAAAAATAAAGCAAGTTTAGAAGACGTACCTTTCCCATGATCTACCAAGCCAACCCTCCCAAAGACCATCTCTCCATCCCACCTGTGCCTGTATGACTGCAGGGAATCAGAACTCCCCCCTCCTCCTGCAACTCTGCCGCCAGCTCTCAGCAAGCCGGTGCATCTCTATCTCCCCATCCCTGATCTCCTCGTCTCTGGGGCAACAGGGACATTGGCAGTATCTGCATTTCTCCTTTAGGCTGACAACTTCCAACAGGGAAGGGAAACCCGGCTGGCAGAGAACCACTGAGAACGGCACTGGGGCTGGAGGGGAGCAGAGCATCCTCACACGTCCAGGTAGGGGGGCAGCAGGAGGCCCTGGATCCAGGAGTCCCTGCCCCAGCCCCCTCCCCACTCCACAACCCGCCAGGTCACCCCACGTCCGCACTGTGCTGTTTAAAGATTCCCAGCTAAGTAAACATCCCCCTTCATTTTCTTCTTCCAAATAGAAATGTTTTGATTTTGCATCAATCCGAGGAAGCCATTTATAACCTGAGCCTGTCACGGGGACTTTTCATCTCTGCCCAGGACGAACTCTCCCACATGCTCTATTTACACTGAGTGCTTCCTCTGAAAACAATGCCACCGGCAGCATGCCTGCCACCCCCTCCCCACGCCCTGCCACCAGACACCGGCTGCCCTGCACCATCCTCAGGACATCGCTCCCTTCAAGGAGGAGCACAGCACCCAGCAGTGCTTTGGGCTGGGGACACAAAGGACCCCGGTGTGGAAGAGAGGGGTGCTGAGCCCGGGGATGGAAACCCCGTGGGGTGGGGCAGGGCAGGAGGGCTCAGGGCTATGCCATGGGATGGGGCACAGGATGGGGAGGGCCAGCGCGGCGGCACTTCAGAGGGCCGGGCACGTCGAACAGATGGAGCTTTCATATTCTTATTGAAGAGTTTTCAGCCCAGCTGAGCAGCTCCGTTCAGGAGGGAGGTCCCAGCGCCAGCTTTCCAGGAGCTGCAAGCTCTCATTCGATTAATTATTAACAGTATTATTTGGGGCGGGGAGGGGGAGGGAAGGAGGGCCCACAAGCTGCATGGCCTTTTCTTTTTTTAACCACTGTGGTTCGAGTCCAGCATGGCAGCAGAAAGCCGCAGCCGTGCCCCAGCCATGCCCAGAGCGGTGCATAGCAGCCGGGCACAGCCCCTGCAGGGACATCTCCCCTGGCACTGGAGCCCTGCGCCAGCCCAGGCAGCCCCAGCCCAGCCACGGTGTGAGAGTGGATGCAGTGTGTGTGCTTTCCCCTCTCTGGTTTATCAATAAAACATTTTATTGCTTTTAGCCCAGGAAATGACCTTGGATTAGTGGATGCTGCCTCTTCTGCCTGGCCTTGGGGACTTCAGTGAGGCTCTTTAGCAGCCCTGCGTCCTGCCCACATGTCGGCATGGAGCGAGGGGAAGCCCTGGGTGCACACAGAGGAGCAGCACAGCACAGTGAGCCATCCTCCTGCCTTCCCCACTGCACTGCGCTGTGCTGCCCATCCAGCAAGGGGCAAAGGGAAGTCCTCGAGCTGCAGCACGGTTCTCAAAGCCTGCAGGGTGCTGCAGCCACAAGCCAGCCTCACTGTCCATGTCCCCTCCCATCATCCCAAGCACACAGTTCTGCCCCAGGTCGCCTTGTGCCCCACGCAGAGCTGAACCCCCTCGCACCATGCAGCCTGCAGTTGGTGTGAGCCTGGCCTCTGCCACCCCCACGCCCGCTCCCTGCAGCCGCGTCCGCCTCAAGAGTGAGCCCTAAAGTGTTAACGGCGATTGGTGAAATGGCACAGCAGATTGCTACAATAAATAATTTACTGATATTTATAAATATTCAAATCAGCAGGCTTCAGAAATTGAAAGGGGGGGGCTGAGACGATGGGGAGGGGAGCGCACACGCGCGTGCGTGTGTGTGTTTGTGTGTGTATGTGGAGGGAGGGGGGGCCAACATTAATTCCCAGGCTCTCCAAATTCATTTGAGGACTGTTTCTCATTTCAAACAAATATTAAATCTTTTGGTGTCAGACCTCCAAATAAAGCACTGAGCGGAATGTGGGGCACCTGCAGCTCCGTCCCCTCGGGTGGCTGCGGGCAGGGTGAGGAGCCATGCCACCGCCCCAGCTCAATGCCAGCCCTCATCCAGGGCAGAAACTGCCATTGCTGCCCCCGAGAAGCCGCAGGGCTCCTGGCTCTCACTCCTTGCTCTGTAAGGAAGTTCAGTTTCAGGGGTCAAAGCAGGAGGTTCAAGGCCAGGAGCCCTGGCACAGTGTCTCTGCCAGCCCCCAGCTCTCTGTGCAGAGGAGGAGTGAGGATGAAGACCCACACAGCTGAATCCCACACCTTTCACTGAGGTACGTGGTTAGTGGGCACAGAGGGGACGGGTTGGGGTCAAGCTTTGCGATCTTCGAGTTCTGTTCCAACCTTAATGATGCTATGATTCTAAGAATATCGGGATCTCTGAGCTCACCCTGAGCCTCCTGCACGCCTAGTGCCCTGCCTGAGCCCTGGGACGGCCGCAGGAGGTGATCCTGTGTCCTGCCCCATAGCACCCCATTGGCAACGCCAGGCTCCAGCATGGGGCGAATTTCCCCAGATGAGTAATGGCTTTTCTAATGCACGGGCAGGCTGTCAGCTTCCCTACTCCCAGTGTTTTATGGGTTTAACTGAACGGCTCTGAACTCCCTAGTAAGAAATAAAGTTATCCCTCAGCGTCCCTTCTAAACATTTCACTCAGTGCAAACGGTGTTTAAGAAAAATGAGGACATATTTCTTCTTAAGGATGCAGTATCCCCCTTCAGAGGCCTAATTTATGCCATATATCACTGGCCAGGGAGAAGAAGGCAGTGCAGACCTCACACTAGGAGTGAGCTGGTCCCGGCCGTCCCTCCTTGTCCCACAGCCCAGCACTGAGCTTGGGGGCTGCCACGAGCCCAGAAGCAGCAGCAGGAGGCACTTGCTGGAGAGCCTCTACTGGAGGCACTTTCAGTGCAGGGCCGGTGATGGAACGCTCCAGTTTGCTGCTCTGGGTGCTGTGCAGGCCTGCATGCAGCCCCCAGGCTTCAGGGCTGTTCCTTCAGGTGGCACGGAGCTGAGAGAAGCACCTGCAGCTCCTCGTCCTCGCCTTTTTTATTTATTATTAATTTTTTAGCTCAGTGAAAAGGTTTACTATCCTAAGTAGCCTCACTCAGCCTAACTAAGTCCATAAATCACGCGGGCCTGCTGACATCACGGCCCTGCCATCAATCCGCCCACAGGTTGTGGGGAACAGAGGGGAAGAAGCCAAGAGATGGGTGAGATGCAATGGGGCACACAGGGCCTGGGTGTGGGGCTGCCCCTATGGGTGAGCTCCAGGCTCCTCAGCTAGGGCCCTACGCTCACCGGGAGGCAGCAAAAGAGCATCTTCAGCACCCTGAAGCTCAGCCCTCATTGCTGGGGAACAGGATGCTTGCTGCACCGCTGAGAAACAGAGAGAAAAGTTGACTGCTGTGGCCTCACAGGGGCCATGCCCTGCCCTTCGCTGCTCTCCCCACCGGCCATCGCAGCTCATCTCCCCATTCTCCATCCCCAGCAGCGTGGCCACGCACCGGTGGGTCGCACACATGCACACCGATGCAGCTATATGGGTGCCACACCATGTGCGAGCCGGCACAGCGGCACAGACCGACATCCCACACCTGTGAGCGCTCGGGTACAGCCCAGCACGGTGACACGCGCTGCGCACCTCCCGCAGCACGCAGCGCTCCGCAGGCTCCGGTGAGCTCGGCACGCTCAGCAGCTGGCGATCCCTGCCGGCCGTGCTCTGCTCCGTGCTGGGAGCGCACAGCCTCTCGGTGCCCGCTGCTCCCCGGCCCCGCGCACCCCCCAGGCCGTGTCCCCGCTGGTGCCCCAGACGGCTCCGCACCTCTCCCTCGCTCGCTCCCTTCCGCTCGCATCTTTTCATGAACTCTATTTCTCTTTCCTTTCTGAAAACAACTGAGCTGTAAATACTGTTTAACCTTCTCCCCCCCTTCCCCCCTCCCCTCCGCACTATAAAAACACAAATATGCCATAACTCAGCTGGCTCAGCCGCCGCGCCTCCAACATGCCCTGCTCCAGGCCTCTCAGGAAGGTCATAACAAACGACTTTCCGATTCAGTGCTCCTGAAATAATTTTGTGTATTAAAACCTGAATCTGCACTTTCTGGACCGAAAGCCTCTCTTAATTATGGCGAGCGTCCTTGGGATGGACAGTGATCCTTCACCGCCGCACCAGCAGCCAACCGCAGAGGCAGCGCCTGCCGGCTCCCCGCCGCCCCCCCGCCCCGGCCCCCCTGCTCCCGCGCCCCCCCGCCTTCCCTTTGCCCAATCTGTTTTCAAAGTGTGTCTGTCCTTTATTAAATTGTTTTCTTTTCCACATTATCAGTTGCCATGGAGACCTCATCTCTCGGATTATTTGAATTTCATTATATCTATTGATTTGGGAGCATTTCATCTTTTTTATTGTTTTTCTGTCAATTTTCAAAACGAATAACCATCTAATTTGCGTCAGTGCTGATTATGTTTGTCCCTCAATAGAGGTCGGCAGCTGCGTCGGGGAAACAAATCAATGGGAAACCATCATAAACCTCCCCAGTACAATCTCCAGGATATGTGGGTGACATTCCACGCCTGCGAGGAACACTCATCATATCCAAACTTCTTCCTTGCCTTTTTGCCTTCCCCCCTCTTTCTGCCGGTTCCCCCACGCCGGGCTCTGCCGGCCCATGCTGTCACATCACACCCCGCTCACTGCACGCACGGACACGGCTGATTTCGGAGCTTCACACCGGGAGGGGAGCCAGGCGAGAAGAGGGGGAAGGAATTACATTATTATTTTTTTTTTTTAGGTAAGAAAGACGGGAAGGAAAGAACAGAATGATGAGAGAAAGACAGAAGAGGAAAAGTGGATCGGGATTGCAAATTGCTTACTATGTTTTTTTTTTAAATAATTTATGCAATTTTAAGCATTTATGTATAAATTTTTTAATAAGCCACCCTGGAGCAAAATAGCCATTAACATCCCGATGTCCTTCTGTCCAATGGGCTCGTGTGCAGGATCAATTTCCGAGAGTACTTTCCTTTTTTTTTATGACATGATAAAATGCTTTTAAAGCAACTTACACAAATATGGAAATTTTTTTTCCCCTCCTCTTTTTTTCTTTTTTTTTTTTTTTTTTATAACAGCCTCCACTTATTCACTAGGGAGAGAGCGAGCGTGTGCGCCGGGGAGGGCAGTTGGCAGAAGGATAGACCCAGCCCTAACTGGAACGGACCTGCCTGTCCTTCTAACAAGGGCATAAACTTTCATTAGCGATGCACACAGTCAAAGGCAATTTAGGGAAACGCGCTGTACAGAAAAGGAAAACCTCAGCGGTTTTTATACAGCGGCTCCTTGGCTCCGTCCAGGGGGCTCTATCCTTGAGCTTGGCTCACGCTCACCATCAAAGTGACCCCACCAGGGGTGGCAGTGGGGACAGGGACGGCGCTGGGGCTGAATGGGGACAGCGGTCTCTTGCCCCACGGCCACCTAGTGCCATCCTCTGGCCCAACACTTGGCCCAGGTGGAGCCACCCTGCTCCAGTCACAGGGAGCACACAGTCCTCTGCCTTGTTGGGGTGCAAGGACAGTGCAGGCCCACGGATTTAACAGCACTGGCCACAGGCTGGGTGCCACTATGCCGGGACCTGCACCTGCCCCACAGGCAACACTTGGGGGCACATGAACGGGGAGAAAAAAAATAATTAAAAAAATCAAATCGGGGGCAGGCCATGCACAGCTCAAAAAGCACAAAGTGCCGAGAACAGCAAAGCCAATCAATAACAATCACAGCGCAGCAGAGAGCGAGGGAAGCGTGAATGGTTTTGGCTGCTCCCTGTGCGCCCGGAACACACGGCCCAGCTCCAGCACGGCCGCAGTCACAGCTCACAGAGCAGCGGGCTCCTGGCACAGGGATGATGCTGGGGAAGGTTCCCGCTGTCCCCAGGGCTCAGAGCCCTAAAACACACATCCTGCTCCCCCTACTATGCACTGGGGCCCCTTCCCCCATCTGGGAGACCCGTCGTGGCGACCGGTGGACATGAAGCCTGCCCACACGCACACAACCAGGGCTCTCCCTTCTCCTGCTTTTGGGTCACTCCTCACCCAGATTTGGGGATTTCACTGCAGCACCAAGAGGTCAGTAGGAGTTAAGAGGTTTTCCGATCATGTCTGTTACTCTCTTGTGTGCAGGCAGAGCGACATACAGCCCAGCCAAACCTGGAGCTGACTTTAGCATGATGGCACAGAGATACCAGGCACGGCCCAGGCAGTGCACCAGGGAGAAGAAGGCAGCATTTGCCAGCCTGAACGTCCATTTGTCCACAGGACGCAGGCCCTCTTATCTACAGCACACCAGCATCTGTTTCAGCACAGCTACTTAGAAACTTAACCAGGGGAGGAAGCGCTGAAAAGGGGAAAGTCTCTGGTGTGGGTCAGAATAATTAGGCTGAGCTCAAATTGGCTTTAGGCATCTGCTGCTGCCTGAGCGACACCGAGCCAACGCTGCCTCCCCCAGGCTGGGACAGAGGGACATGGGGGGAGGCACAGGGGGACACGGGATGAGGGGATATGGGGCGAGGGGACGTGCTGTGCCCGGTGCAGGCTGTATCTGGGAACAGGGTGGCTTCTGCTGGAGCCATAGAGCCTCCTCGCCCCACTGCCATTAAAGCCCGGAGAAAAGAGGCCAGACAGAGAGATTGAGATGAGCCATTTCCCCAACAAACTTGCTTCCCTTTTTCATTCGCTCCTTTCTTTTTTTCTCCCTTTAACTGTCATTAAAATAACAAGTTTCTGTTACAGTCTAAACATTCCCACATTGTATAAAGGGTTATGTTACACCAGAGTCACTGCCGGGCCCAGTGTTTGCACAGAAACCTCACTGCAGGTCCCCCCTCCTGACGAAGTGACTTATTAAAGTTTAAACAGTAATTAACAGAACAATAAAAATAAAGGGATGTTTGGGGAGTCGTAGTGCACACAGGGTTTTTGGCAGTGCCAGCACTTTTCAGTGCCCTGCGCTGGCAGCAAAAAAACGGCTGCAAAACCAGGGGCAGAGTTTGGGAGTGCGCTGCTGGGAAGGGGCTGGGGCTGCAGGGCCATCCCAGCCCAGGGTGAGGTGCAGAGGGGGTAGGGAACAGGACGAGGGGACAAGGATGGGGATGGACATTGCAGAGTGCGCTGGCAGGAGGCCGGGTCAGAATCGGTGCTCACCACCAGCCCTGGGCTCCAGCTGCGCTCTGGATGAGCCCCCAAAGGCTGAGTTTTGGGAACTGTGCCTCTGAAAGCAAGTCTGGACTTTGAGGGAAGCAATTCTTCTACTTAAGTGAGAGCAGGGAGGAGGAAATGCAACTCCTGAGCAAAACCCTGAGAAGATCAGGAGAGCCTGTGATGCTGTAGGACAGAGCTCAGGAGCCACTCCTTGTGTGGGAGAAGGAAGGAGAAGACATGCGAGTAAGGCAGTCCTGTGCAGGAGGCTCTCAGCTGCAGATCTGATGGCGTGAGAGCAACCTAGGGTTGCTGTCGGCAGCATCCCAGCCCCTCCCAGCACCACAGGCCTTGCAAGCCCACGGGAAATGGACTAGCAGGCTCCTGCAAGAGCTGCTTCTCCTCCTGCTTTGTTCCCAACACAGTCACCTGCCTTGCCCAGGATGAGCTCGAGAGCAGGTGAGTAGGGTTGGAGTTTAGGTTGTCAGCCCTCCCTGCTACCCAACACGCAGCTATGCAGAAAGATCTCATTTGAAGATATTTTTGGTGCCTATTGTAACTATTCTCAAATGTTTGCCTTAGTAGCTCACAGTGCTCGTTGGCTCTCACCCCGACGGGTGACTCAGTACACACAGCATTGTGCAGCCCCATGTTTGCTAAATCTCTTCCAGTACAACTGCTCAATTTGCAAACAAAAAGACAGCTCCTTATGGGTGGATCTTATGTGCAACGTGAACTTGGGGAGCGCGACTCCCACACAGCCCCTTCCTGGTGTGCTGGGGCGCAGGAGGGGGCCGAGTCTCCCCAGGTCCACGTGTTGCAACCCAAAAAATGTCCTCCAAAAGCCACTGACTTGGCTCTAGAGCAGTTCATGAAGCTGATTCCTTCTCTTTGTTGCCTCTGCTAGTGACAAGGACTCTGTCACCTGCTGCCTCGATGCATTGTGCGCTTGGTTCTGCAGCTGCAGAGTTGGTGCTGCAGGGCAAAGGGGCTGAAAAACAAGACACATTTCAAGCTCCTCAAAGTCAACAGGCCTCATTCTACTTCCAGCAGCTCAGTGATTTACAGCTCAACAGTAATGCTCACAAATATCCACCAACAGTTACCCCCCCGTCTGGGAAAGGCAGGAGCTCAATTCTCCAGAACTGAAGGCAGGTGTTAAAAATGTGACTTCCCAGGCAGTTATCACTGGTGATTTTTAATGAGCTGTTTTCTAGGCACTAGGGGAGTGAGGGACATGGGGGCTTTCTGATCCCGCTCACACTGAAGTGATAGAAAAGGCACGGCAGCAGACTGGAACTTCTCATCCCCTCCACCCAGTGACAGGACATCCCCATCCCCAGCTCTGCAATCCCAGCTGAAGGGTGATGTGCTGAGCCAGCCCAGATCAGTGTCAGCACAAGAGAAGGGGGCCTCAGTCAGCACCCAGGTGCATTTTCCTCAGCCATGTCTAAGGAGCCTTTGTGTCAGAACCGAGCACAGCTTTGTACAGGGGCCTCAAGCATTTTTGCATTGCAGGAAGACAGTCCTGTGCACTTCCAACACTGCGTTCAGGACATCTCTACAGCATGGCCAGTAACTTCCTGTAGGGAATGTTACGTGAGAAAATTATCTAATGCACTCTTAGTCATCTGGCCGTGCAACCCGCAGAGGGAAAAAGGAGCAGCCAGCCTTGCTTCAGTATGGCCCTGCTTCCAGACACCACTGGCTTCAGATACCATTATCAGTATTGGCCTGGTCCACATCCCAGAACTCGAGCTCTCTTTCAGTTAACAGGTCCTGAGATTATTTAGACTATTCTTGCTGTTACGTTCAGTGTTAGTTGCAATGAACACAGAAGATCAGCACCTCCGTGTCCTGCAGAACCCACATGTAGCTGAACACAGAGCCAGTGGCATGTTTTGAGTGCTGCATCTTCATCTAACTGCTTCTGAGAGGCTTATGGAGACCCATCCCACCAGTAAGGGCTTTGATATGTCATACATTTCTATCAGTATGTATTTGAAATGTCATGTGGGAACCAGCACTCTAAAATCTGAGTCTTACCTCCTTTTTGGAATGGACTTGAAACAAAAAAGAAGCAAGCCTACTGGCACACTCAGCCTTCAGCACTATCTTCAATCAGAGAAGCCTAATTATACCCATTACACTGATGAGGACGCACTGGCACAAAGCTACGCATTCACAAGGCTACAGATACCAAGCAAATCAGTGGCAGAGCTGGAAATAAACCTGGGAATGGCGGTGACAGACTCGTCACCCACCCGGGTTGGCCATGGGTCAGTGGGATACGGAGCTGGGGAGGAGCCCCCCACTTCCACCTGGCATGGTGACAGCTTCACTGCAGGGCTGGGCCACCAGGAGCTCCTGCAGCCCCACAGACGGGCATGGATGAGTCGTCTGTTCCTCCTGAAGCTGCTTAATCAACTCCCGCGTGCGGGTCCTCGCAGCGAGGTCCAGCCTGATCTGTGTGAGCATTAACCAGCCCTGAGCATGTAAAGCCCAGAGATTGTCCTGGGCATCAAGGCCAGCGTTTGCCCTGACCTCTCCCTGCCAGGTGCTGGGTGCTCAGGTCTAAGAAAGGCTGCAGAATCCCTCGGGATTGAGAGTCATTACATAAACAATACAATAGGATCACGGCTGTAATTGCAGAAGTGCCTGAAGTCTTGGCACTGGAGCCTGCCGTGGCAAGGGCCTCTAAATGGAGACCCAAACAAAACAAACAAAAGCCCCAACTCTGTCAGCACTTAATGAACAATAATAAACAATAAATAATAACCCTACCAGCCAACCTAGCAAGATAGATGTGAGCCACCGGAATGGCTCTGTGGAAACACTGACCCTACAGCAGCTGCCTTCCCTCCTCAACTCGTGGCACGCTGAGCCGAGGCCACTGGGTACCAGGTTGGAGTCAGAGGGGATACTGAGGTCTCAGAGGAGCAGGCACCCATGGTGAGGTGCACGAGAGCCACAGTCTGGCCCTCCCAGCTCAGTACCCTCACCTGCTCAGCACGCACCGATCACTGCTTTATTGCAGGATCTCTCCGTGGCTCTGAAGGCAAAAAGCAGCAGATGGAGCTGAGCGAGAGAACGCAACAAGGTGGGAGCCCAGAGCCGCATCCTGCAGCGCCTCGGTGCGAGGTCCACAACGGGACAGTGGGAGCACTGTGGGCAGGGACCAGGCTGAAAGCGGGGCCTAATTTAAGTATTTTTATAACTCGGTGCTTGTGACAGTGGATTTAGCAGTTGCCAGCCATCTGGAATAAAGAATTACAGCCACCTCCCTAATCCTATATTGCCTAAACCCTAAAGCTGGTTATGGTGCAAGGATGAGGCAGCAGGCTGGGAGGAGGCAGAGAAGGCAAGGGGGGGGGAAGAAAGAAGGGTGTGCAGGAAAATTCCCAAACTCATCATGTTCCCCTGGTGTGCCAGCAGGTCCAAGAAGCACCACGAGTATTTTTGCTGGGAATCCACTGAAGATGGGATGAAGGAAAGGGGGGGAGAAAGGAGCTGAGGAGCCCTCCAGGACCACCCCGCTGCCTGCGCCGCACACACGCACGCAGAGGCTTACTGGTCCGCGCAGGGCTGTCAGGTAAATTAGATCTGAAAGCTGACAATTTCTGACCATATTTCCTTGATTATTTCAAACAAATGCACACCAGCCGCTGTAAGGAGATTAAAGTGACATAAACGTCCCGAGTGGGAGGAGGGAGGGCAGAGAATTCAGGTCACCCCCATCCGTCCCCCATTTGACAGCCGCTATATCGCTATCCAATCCAATAAAAAAATCCCCCTCTTTTGCTTTAATTAATTTTACAGCTAGCTTGCTTAATTACTTTCAATCAAAATCCTCCTGCCATCGCAAAATTAGAGATGGTTGAGCTCCATTAGCCTAAATTCTTCATTTCCATATAGAAAGAGGCTCCCTCGGCAAAGCCAAGAGGGCTCCCTCCCGCTTGCACCGCCATCGGACAGACGCCCGTCCGTCCTTCCATCTGCCTCCAGCTCCTGGGCAGGGGCGGGGGAGCACAGCCAGCCCCGTCTCCACCACCCACTCCCACAGAGGGCTGCCCTGCTCTGCCCTCCCACCTCTACCCACGCAGAGGAAAGGATGCCGTGGGCAGGCTGCCTTCCATCTGCCCGCTGCGAGGCCTGCTACCTTCCTTGGGAGCATCTGGCACCAGTGGCTGCCAGAAACACGACCCGCAGTCCACAGAGCCGTGACATTCCCGGCCTCCTGCGCGCCATTTGCACCTCTTTCCTGCAAACACAAATCATGAGCTGTCCTATTTCAGGCTGACGTAGAGCAGCCCCAACTGGTCTCATGGCCACGAAACCTCCTCAGGAGCTCAGGGAGGGGCTGTGATGAAGCCACATAGGGCCGGAAGGGCAGCAGGAACCCAAAGGGAGCAGAGAGCTGGGCATGCAGGAGAACCAGCTCCATCCCAGGCATTGGCAGGCGTTGGGGAGAACCACCCAGCTGCAGGCTGGCACTCATCCCTCCCTTTTTCTCTGCTTCCCTATGGCCTCCTCCTATCCCATCACAAAGCACAACGCCCTGGGAAGCACCTGGAGCAGCAGCACAGTCCCAACTCCCAGCACCCAGCACCCACCCACCGCACAGGGCTGGGGGGACTCACAGGAGCAGGAATCCCCGCTCGCTGGGCAGACGGGTCAGACCTTGCTTCCTTCCAACAAAACCAAGGAGAGCCAAACACAGACCTGTTTTGTTTATAAGCTTAAAACTGAATCCAATGGCGCATCTACCTGGGGATTTTAGATTAAATGGTTTAAGAAACTCAAATAGGCTTTTTAATCTGGTCAAATAAAAAGAGCCCCAAAGAAGCAAAGAATTCACCCTGACGCTGGGAAGACTGCGGGGCAGGACGGCTTTCCAGCGCTCCACAGCACCTCCCCGCCCTGGCATGGGACACTGTGTATTTGCCAAAATGTGGAAGGCCAGGATCCACCCTGTTCTTCATGTTCCCATGGACGACCCACTCACACCACATCGTGTTTTTCTCATCCCGTCAAGGCCCTTCCCCCTAATACCTGGTAGCACGCAAACACGGTGCCAGCCCTGCAGCATCAGTGCCAGTCAAAAGCAGCCCAAGTACCCAAATCCCTAATCTCCACGCAGTGCATCTGTGCACCGAGCAACCTCTCTGCATGGTGGGCCAGCAGATGTGAAGCTGAGCAGGGTGGCTGAGGCAAAGGATTCAGCAAAGGGACACCAGCACTGCAGGACCTGGGGAGCTTGAGGAGTGCCTGCAGCTGAATCCTGCCAAAGGGCAGGAAGCAAAGGGCTCCTTCCTGTGCCACATCTCATCACCCTTTGACCCCCAACATCTCCTGTCCCCCATAGCCATGCTTCAGCTCCAGAAAGGCTCAGAATCAGCCCTGCCCTGCACACGCTCTGCAGTGAAATTCCCGACTTGTGTCTCGCCTGCTCCAATGTTCTGAACAGCTGGGACAATAGAACAGAAAGGCCCTAAATCCACCAGACTCACCCTAAATAGCAGTGGCCCATAATTTCCCCTGACATCCAGGAGCTTGTTATTCTTTCCCCTCGTCGCCTGGCTGGAGCTGTTCAGACCCATCAGTGTTATTCTATGCATTAAACGGGAAAAAAAACACAACCCAACAACAACCCAGAGAGTTTTCCAGCCTGCCCAGTATGGCAGAAGGGGCACATCCCCAGCTGGGCTGGGGGGAGAGGGGAGAACCACGGTCTAAGACCACACCAGGACCCCCAGACAGACCCCTTCCTCTGTCCCCATCTCTGCAGCCTGTCATTGCCATGGGGAGCTTTCACTGCAGCAGCTTGGGGTTGGGGTTTTTGGTGGTTTTTTTTTTCTTTTTTTTTTCAGGCCAGCTCCAGCTGATTAAGGACCTGCAACAGGATGTAGGGATTACTGTGAACCTGGCTCGGGATCAGCTGGGGCACAGAGCCAATGGAGAGAGCGAGGATTGCCCCCAGCCTGGCTGCCAAGCCGGCACTCGTCCTGTTGGGAGGCTGTGAGGGCTGAGCTCGTGCTGGAACAAGGCCCCTGTCCTTACTGGCTCTGCCGGGCAATGGCCTGAAGCCCACACTGAAAAACGTGCCCACAGGAAGGGACGGGCAGTGAGGACCATGGAGACGTGGCTTAGAGGGCTCGCTGGAGAGAAAAAATCCCATAAGGACTAGCTCACCCTGGGTTAAAGGGTGGTATGAGAGGCAGGAGCATCCCCCACCTCCTGCACTGAGCTGGCCATGCCCTGGGATTCCCTGTGCCTCCTCCAGCGCTGTGCTGGATCTGAGGCTGTAACACACAGCAGAACACTGTGCTGAGCTCCCAGCCAGGAAGAAGTGCTCTGGGAAGGCAGTAACCTCAGCTGGCATGCACAGCACAGCAGGATCTGGCTTCTGGGGAGGCATCGAGAGCAGAATTAGCTTCAAGGAGGTTTGGGGGCTTCTTTTAATTCTGTGAATCTGATCCCTGCTTGGACCAGCACCAGCCTCCAGCATCCTTCTAAAGTGACTGTCATTACAGTACTGCTGTTCCCGGAGGAGCATGGCCCCGTGCTCAGCTCTCCCCCCACTCGCTGCTGCTCTCCTGCTGCTGCCCCCAGACCCCTTGCAGCACAGAAACTCCAGCGTCAGCTCCTGCCGGCCTGGGGCTGTGGGGGGAAGGCAGGGCTGCATATTGCAGGCGGAGGCCACTGGGATACCATTGAAAGCCGCTAAATATGACCAGGTTAGCACTTTAGTCTTTAATGGCAGGTCACCATTAATAAACCTAGGGCCCCAGGGTGTAGTACAAGCCTCCCTCCCCCCTCGCCCCGAAATACTCATTTCATTAACTTCACTGCACGCGGTGCTCGGCACCTGTCAGAGCTACAGCAGCCAGGAGCTGGGCGAGGGGTAAGGACATCTTGGGGCAGAGCCGTCCTGCCCTGGGAAGCCAAAGGAGGTGGCTGTACCCCATCCCATCCCATTCTATACTGCATCTCACTCCAGCACCCCATCCGAAAGGACTGCACTAGCAAGGACAGCCCCAGACCCAGGCCCTCAGGAAGTTGCTTTGTGTCACCATGCCTGGCATTCCACATCTGCAGAAAGATGACAGCAGCACTGATGGCCACGAGGGGAAGAAGGGCAGAGGGGAATTACCTTGGATCTGGGCTCTTGTAAAATAAAAGGCATTGTGCAAACAGGAAAAGCCAGGTCCTGTCCTCAGGGCTGCTGGGTGACCAGAGGATCGCCCCAGGACATGAGGTGAATGGGGCCATTGCAGCAAAGCAGGGCTGCCACCACCCCAGCCCCACTCGCCCTGTGGCTGCCAATCGCCAGGGCTGCAGCAAGAGGACACGGAGGGACAAGATGAGGAACAGCATGAGGCCAGCAGCTTCCCGGTGAGAAGGTATGAGGGGAGAAGGGACAAACGCGATGCCCCAGCTGCCAAAAATCCCACAGCAAGCCTCTATCGATCTGCCCTACTTGGCAATTGAAGCTGCAGTCACCGTCTGTGGTGCCAGATCGATGCAACCTGGGCGGACAGGGAGGGAGAGGCACTTTTAAGGGAAGACAGAGACTTGAAAGGGAAGTGTTTTGATTTTCAGAACGCCTGAAGAGTCAAGGAAGAGAAAACACCAGGACTGAGGCTGCAGTTTGGTTTGGACTCGCTTCAAATACATACTGAGCCCTCTGTGCTGGCCCTGGGACCTCCTGCGCATGCCACGAGGGGCCGCAGCCAGGCTAGAAGCACCTCAGGCCCTGTGGGTGCCCCCAGATCCTCCCCAGGGCCAGCAGCTGGCCAGGAGTCCCTGTGCAGCCCAAAGGACCCCTGGGGACACTGCCGGGCCCTATGGGGCAGGGCCTGGCGCTCCCAAGTCCAAGCCGAGGCCTCAGTACTGACACCAGGCATCACAGACACGGCGTCCAAACAGCCCATAACGCACCTTCAGCTCACTCTGTGCCCCCAGCCCCGCGAGGGCAATGAGGGAAGGCCTAGGACAGGGCTGCTCCTGTGGCCCAGCGCTGGGCCAGAGCCTCGGGCCTCACCTCTAAACGCCCTTCAGACGGCCCCGGCGCGGGAGGGGAACTGCAGTTGTTCCAACGCTTCTCGCTCAGCACAACAACTGTTGCGGTCCTTTTAGCACAAACCCAGCAACTGTTCCCAAAAGTGTGGCCTCCCTCAGCTCCCGGCCTTTCAAAAAAAAATCCCCAACAAGCGATCTCCAAAATGCCAGCTTCTGAGTCAGGGCAAAAATGTTGTTAACAAAAACATCACTCAGGGGTGGGACACCTGCTCCCTGACAAGCAACTGGCCCGGCTGCCCGTGGTTGGCGTATTACATCAGACCCCAAAAAGAGCCGGGGACGGGAGGGAGAAGGGGAGAGAGTGGAAAAGAACAGACAGAGGGAGGGTGACAGCAGCGGGAGGCACAGAGATAAAGGCGGGAGGAGAGGGGAGGCAGGCGGGTGTGAGAGCAAGCGAGACGAGAGGGGTGAGCGGGCGGCAGCGGGGCACATGGCAGCGGGAGCACAGATAGGAATGGTGTGCAGGGAGCGAGAAACTAGGGGGGGCAACAGGGCACGGGGAGAGGGCAGGAAGAGCAAAGGAAAAAGGGCGCGATGGGAGAGGAGAGATGTGAGGGGTCATGGAGGGGAAGGGAGAAAGGGACAGAAAAGGAAAAAGGAATAAAAGAAATAAACAGGGGGGAGGGAGGGAAAGATGTCTATTAAAAACCTCAGTGCATAACACAAAATGTCAGGGTTTATAGCTTCATTCTTGGCATTGCTGGTACTGAGAACCCCACACAGAAATGTCACTGCTTGTCATGTTTAATCACCTGCTATTTGTTAACACCTTCGCTGCAAGGAGTCTGCCCCTCACCCCTCGCAGGCGTTCCTTTTGGAGGAGAAACTGCAAAAACACAGCTCTGCCTCCCTGCTGCCCGCAGCCAGCCCAGCCAGCCCCCGGCCCCAGCCTGGCCCCGCTCTGCCGCCCCGGGGTGGGCACTGACACTGGAAGGAGCACAGGGCAGTGCTGTGGCGGTGGGGCTGCTTTGTGGGCAGGGGCTTCAGGGAGGCAAAGGCGATGGGAGCAGAGGGAAAGGCTGAGCCCAGTGAGCTGCCACGTGGGTAAGTGCACGGGGTGCCTGTCCTCCCTCAAGGATGCGCTGAAGGGCCCCGTAACACACACGTATCCCTTCAAGTCTGGGATTCTCCTATCTGTTTGCTTGAACAGCAACTGTCACACGAAAGCAAACATCCAAAGCTATTAAACACGCAGTTACAGTTCCTCGCTGTGGCACCTGTGCTGGTGACTTTGCTCTGCTTCCTTCCTGTGCCTTTGACCCCATCTCATATTCAAACTGGTTTTCCCCAGGGCTGGCGCTTCCCACCTAGCTGCAGGACTCGGGGTCAGCACCAGGCAAGGCTTTTCCCTGATATTTCACGCATCCCAATGGGAAAGAAACCCAAAGAGCTCTGCCCTGCACAGCAGGGTTCTATCATGTGAGCAGTGAAAATCTAACTGTATATTTTACACACTCACCAAAATAAATAAATCATCCCCCCAACCCAAAAGAACAATCTAAAGCTGGGCGTGCAAAGGTGACTAGTGCAGCAACTTCCTTTTAACCCAAGAACTGTCTCAACACAAATGCCAGCTCAGCTTCAGCACACTCCCAACTGCTCCCGAGTGTCAGGGAAGCCGGACTTTCCTCTTGGAAAGCGACAGCATATGGGGAGCTGAAGAAATGACAACAGGATGAGGTGTGAGGGGACCCAAAGGCTTGTCCTGCCCAAAAACAGGCAGGCAGCAGCTGCTGGACTGGGGGCTTCCCACCAACACTAAGGACATGCTGGAGGAACATCCCGAGCAGGAAAAGAAGCAGAAGTGCAGGAGGGCAGCGCTTCCCTCTCTTACCCATACAGTATGATTTTGAATCCAGTTTAGATCACCCAGAACAAGCGAGATGAGAACCCCAGAGCCCAGCACAGGCAGCTCTGGAAGCCCAGCCGCAGGCCTTACAGCCCAGTACCCAGCAGGGGTGGGGGCAGATGCGACTCGCAGTGGTGGCAGGGACGTGTGCCCCTGCCCCATGGAGCCACCTGATCCTATTCTGGGAACGAGAACAGCACACAAGGCCTCCCGCTGGCCCCTGGCCAGGGATAGAATTCACCCTTCTGAACGCAGGCCAAGATGATCTAAAGCGACTACTGACTTCGTTGCCCAACTCGAGGCACCTTACATGGGCTGATTTTTCAAGTGTCACTGCTCAGCACCGCAGGGACCCGGCCTCTCCGAGATGCCAAACACTCTGTGTCCAGCTGCCACGTGAAGCAGGGAGACGAGCGCTCTCCTTTGTGATCACTTCCAGCCTTTCATCTTTTATCCCCCTCCTCTCCTCTCCTCTCCTTTCTCCTTGTTCTTTTCTTTTGCAGCTTTTTATGTATTTCTCCCAGTTTTCCTCCCTCTCCAGCCCTCAAGGTCATGCTGCACATTTCCACGCTGAATATTTACTCAGTGAGCCAGGTCCTTTCACAGGCGCTCACCACAAATATGCTTTCTGATAAAGTCTGCAGAAAAGAAACTATAAAACCTCAAACAATGCCAGAAATACATTCAAAAATCCAAACAGGGCAGTACGGGCTATAAAGGGGTACGGTAACTCTGGCAGAGAAAGCCAGCAAGTGAAATCCACTTGGAGAGAGGTTGTGCCACTTCCTTGCTTTTCCACCATCATTGGCAGCAGTGAGCCCTTCCCTCACACAGGGCAGTGCCTGCGACACCGCAGGCTGTGATGTCTGGGGTTGTTAGCTGTGAGTCCACGACGGCGCTGTGCTGAGCACAGCACTGCTCTACAGCGCAGGACCAAGATGCGCTGAGCCGCGCTCACCAGGCACCAGCACCACTGGCATCAGTTAGAGCAGGAACAGCACACACAATGAAATGTGGGAGCAGATGCTTGTTTCTTCAGCACCACTGAAGTAAACTAAAGAGAATCTGCAGGTTACAAGTCTTTCCAGAAGGTCGCAGCCCTGAAATAACAGAGTTGCAAAAAACAGTCCGATTCCAAGTGCTTTTGGCCAACTCACTGCTAGCAGTGCAGCGATGGTGAGCGAAGCAGGGGGATGGCTGTAACACCATCTTACAAGGCACCAGGGCAGGATGCTGGCAGCCAGATCCCTGCTGGGGACCAGTGGGTGTCACCATGCTGCGCAGGCCCCTGCCACAACCCTGGCACGGCCAGTCTCGTCCTGCTGCGTGCAGCTCACCCTCCCTCTCTCCCAGTGCGCACATGGCTTTAATGTTTTTATTACCTGTTTGACTCGCTGCCTTATTGCTTCTCCTCTTAATGGGGCTGTAACCGTGGAAACGAGGAATAAACGGCCACCAGAAAATGAGATGATTAAACAGGTCACCCTGGCAAAACAAACTCAGTGCTCGCTCAGCCCAGGCTGCGGACGTGGCTCCTGCCCAGGGCCGGGCAGAGGGCACAGGGCCGTGCGGCGGTGGGAGCAGAGCACCATCCCACCCACTGTGTCCTGGGGAGCAGCGCCAAGGGACAGTGCTCCTCACCCCTGGGGCGGCCACGCGAGTCACAGCACGGCTTGCTTGGGAAGACGGAGGAGAAGGAGGACAAGACGCATCCATGTAACAGGGAAAAAATAGCAGCTATTATGAATATAAATAGGCTGGACTAGAATCAAAACACAAGTCTGAGACAAGTTGCTGTCCTCTATTGTCCCTGTGGCTGCCCATGCCCATCTCATGGCAGCTCCCAACAAGGGGCAGACAGCCCTTGCTGTCCCCATGTCCCAACACAACAGCTGCAGCACCCTGACGATGGCCTCGATGGCCAGGCTGTGCTCGCTGGTGCTGGGAGGGCAGAGCTCTGTCCCATGTGCAGCCTCACGTCCCAGGTGATGTGGGACATTGAGAGGCACGGATGTGGTAGGAAGCTGAGTGTCAGAAGGCAGAGCGTGGCCCCAGACCCCTGGTGTCAGCCAGGCAAGGTGCCCATGAAGCTCTGCACCCCTGGGGTGACACCTGAACGCGAGGTCCCTCCCTCAGCCAAGCCAAGAGGCAACGCAGCGCAGACCGAAATGGTGTTGAGAACAAAAATAAAACCCCAAAATAAACACACCGCAATCCAAAAAGCCCGATCATAAACCCTCATTCAAAGGAGGGAGGCTGCTGCCAGGAGCTCATCCTGCCCCGACCTGCCTGACGCCAGACGAGCTGGGTGCTGGCAGTCTGGGAAGCGCGGGCTGAGCTCGCCGCACCACGAGCAGCAAATTCAGGAGAAGTTGGAACTGCAAAGTCTGGCGAGGTGGGGATGAGAGACAACTGCTCGAAACACGCCGGCGAGTGGTTGTGCTTTCTTTCAAAAAAAAACAGCAGGTGGTTTATGAAAAGGGCCTTATTCTTTACAGTAATTTGAGCCATATTTCATTGTTTGATAGAAAAATCATAATATTCATGACCTCCTTTAACTGGAAGAAGTTCACTCATCTGAATATCAGCCCACAGACAAATGGGGAAATGAAAAATAAAGAGAGCGAGATAATGTAAGGCAGGCGGAGAGGGAAGAAAAGGAAAGGAAAGGCAGACCCGGAGGTAGAATGGGAAGTCCAGGAGGGTGACAAAGAGCAACAGGACTGTGTGAACGTGAACAGGGAGGAGGACATAAAGGAAAGCTATTTTGCAAGAAGACTTAAAAAGTCTGGCACAAAAAGGGGCTGAAAAAAGCAAGAATGAAAGGCTAAAGCCACAGCGAGAGAAGCAGGGGAGCTTCTCTGAAAGTTTCCTGGTGCATGGAAGAACTTTGCAGAACTAAGGTCTTGTCCTACTGAGCTTCAGCACGAAGAAGCACCAGGCCCTCTCCCCACCCTCTTCTGACCCGGCCCTCCTCTGCCAACATCTGCTGCCTGTCTCAGGACACGCAGATGGTGATGGCTCCAGGAGCTGCTTCCTCTGCTCCCTCTGCTCTTCGGACTGCATGCAGCAGAGCTGCCAGCCATGAATGGCACTGCGTGCTCCAGGGCTGAGTCTGACAGCACAAGAGGTGGGTGAAGATCCGAAGGATTCTCAAAACACACCAAGGAGAGCATGAGGAAGACCTAACACGTGCCCGCAGTATTTGATCTGGCCCAAAGAAGGGAGGTCTGGGGACACGTTGGCTGAGATGTGGAGCTGCTTGGGCTTCTGGTCCTGCTCCTGGTCAGGGGCTACAGGAGAGGAGTGTGGGGCTGTGAGGAGGAGGAGGAAGAAGAGGAGGAGGAAGGCAGCCTGGGTGGGTCTGCTCCAGGAGTGGATTCATCCAGGCATCGTGCTGGCAAACACCATGTGGAGAGGTGGAGCTGCTTTAATGAGAAGATGCTTCTATGACTCAGGCCTCAAAGGGATTGGGACTTTATTATTTTATTTTTCCATAATAAATTATGCCCTGGGATGCCAGGTCTCACCGGGTTTTTCTGGAAATACCAGACAAAAGCTGGTGTTGCTACCTTTTGACAGTTTCCCATGTATGGAAGCTGAGTTCCTGGTTCATCCCTGCCCGTCCCTGCCAGCCTCGCTGACGCAGAGCCTCCCTGTGGGTCCTCCTGCCCACCCCACTGCCACAGCCACGAGAACACGGAGCTGCCACAGCCCAGCACTGCGCCCCGGCCTCTCCTCCCTGCACCCCACGTGGCTGGCAGCCAGCTCCTCGCTTATCTCCATCGCTGCAGCACCCAGCCCTGGCTCTGGGCTGCTCAGAGGAGGGTGATTATGCCCACTTTATAGATTAGAGTTACACATCCCACACTGAACCCTCTGCCACGGCTCCCAGACCTGTTCTGGAGCTTCCCTGGTTTGATTTAGGCTCAACCTGGCGCCTGTTCAGCTCAAATCCTCGCGCTGCAAAAAGCCCTGCATGGCCAGAGCAGCACCAGGGGGAAGCAGGGGGGACCATGCCCATCCCCTCCTGCTGACCACTCATTACAATGATGACAGACGCAGAAGCAGAACACGGAGCAAGGCGATGCCTCAAGAAGGCACCTGGAGAACACAAAGCTCAGCCCAACCCACCCGGTGCACGTGAGCACCCACATGAGCATCCAGGAGCGTGGAAATGGCTGAGGGGCTCAAGTGGGACCAGATGATGGGATGTAGGTGTTGGGTGTGGGGAACACCAACAGAAGTGCTCCAGCAGAGCTTGGCGTTTCCACCCGTTTCACAAGAGGCCCTGCTAAAATGTCACCTCTCCAAGAGCAAAACATGTGCTTGTGGGTGAATCATCCTTTCACACCCCAAAACCAAGAATGAGTGGCAAAATTCTCTAGTGAGGCACCAAATCCCCAAGGGATGGCCATGAAGTGCAGCTAGTGACTTCAGTCTTACCACCCTTTTTCCTTGCATCTCCTCCCCACCCCTTGCTCTCACTTGCCAACCTACACAGGTTATTCAGCTTTTCTCCTGAGCATGAAACTGCCATAGGACTGGAAGCCTGGAGCAGTTCCCCAGCCTCCAGCAGTTTTCTGGTTGTGCTTCCCCATGGCAAAGCAAACACACGCCTTCACCCCCAGCTCCCCAACACACTGAGCACTCCCTGAGATAGCCATAGAGGAGGACAGCAAATCTGCAAGTGAGCAATTCTTTGGGAAATCTGAGTGAGAACATATGGTACACGAGTGAAGCGCAGGATTTTGCCTCACTGTAACTATTTATCCCCCGAAAGTGGCTCTTCCACTTTCTATAGTGACTGCATGACCAAAGGGGAACTTGAGAAAGAAGGGACAGAGACAGGTCCACAGCCACTCAAGCAGGACCAGGATGAGAAGCTGCAAGTTTTCCTTCTGCAACCAGCGTCTGCCTCCACCTCCCCTGCGAGAGGAAACAGAGCAACAAGGTCCTGGTCCGAAGGGCTCTCAATCCTCAGAATGGATTTTACCTGTCTCTGAAAGCTGCCTCCATCTCTCACCCCCCGTCGCTTTCTCCTCAGGGAAATCAGTCTAAAAGGGGCTAATGGAACAATGTCCCTCTCTCTCCCCCCTCTCATTTTCTCTCTTTTTTTTTTTTATTAGCATTTGTGGAATTTATTCCCAAACTCTCCTAATCTTTCGTACACAACCATTTGATTTGCATAACCCAGCCCCCTCTCATAAAAACTGGCTGCTAGTTTAATTAAAAAATGTAAATTTGCTGTCATCTCGGGGCCTGGTGAATTAGGACGACATCGGCATTTTTTATTGCTGAAGACGTCCAAATTGATCCAGTCCGCGCTGAACCGGAGGGGAGGAGACGGGGCCGCGTGGGACTCGGGCTGCAGGTCCTGCCCCTCCCTGCTGCCAGCAGAGCCTCCCCAACCCCTCTTGGCTCTGCAAAGAGCAGCTGAGGACGAGGAGTTGAGCTGCAGCTGATGGGCAGTGTCACCCCGCAGTGCCAGCGCCTCAGAAGTTGTGCCGGGGCTCACTGAGCCCTGCGAGCCATGGTCAGCCCCGAGGGATGTGGGACACGCAGCACCCAGCTCTGCTTACCGCGGCCTCTTTGCTGCTTTCTGGAGACTTTCTGCCAACTTTTCATAGGGACAGCCTAGGGGACTGGCTGAGGGCTGGAAGCAAGTCGGGCGGTCTCAGAATACAGAGAAACTGATGGTGTGGAGACTGCTCATGAAGAACTTTCCCCTTCCCAGCGCAGGATCTGTCCTGCTCACAGCTGCTTCCCGCACACGTTGTCCTCCCAGTGCTGTCGTGCAGCTTGAGGCCTCAGCAGACCCCTCTGTTTGCTTACAAGGAAGGTAGCTCGCAAGGAGCAGGTCACAGGCAGGACAGGGTGCAGGCAGGAAGCAGGAGCTTGTTAACCCAGGACTGATTTTCTAGTCTTCCTGCAAGTTAGTGCTGTCTAGCACCAAACCAGCAGGAAAACACCTACGGACTGCAGCTGGCTCTGCTCTTCAGGAACCAGCTGGGCCCTTCCAGTGCTGCAGTGGGCAGGTTAAGCCCTGCCCGGGTCAGTAATTCTGAATTGGAAGAGTCTTGGTGGGTGGGCGTAGACATTCGGATGCTCTGTGCCCAACAAGCATCCTATGATGAGCAGAATTCCCAAACCAACTGCGGGACCTGGCTGCAGAGCAGTGATACCAACTTCAGCCCAGCCAACCAGCTCTCCAAAAATCTGCACAGCCAAAACAAAGCAAAAAAAAATCCCTGGCACCAGCCCAGAGATGTTCCCATCCAGTGGGTGTTACAAAGAGCAGTAACAAAACAGAGTCACAAACTGACCCTCTGGGTGGGAAATGAGATGTTTCTCAATCCGTTCACCCTAGGTTCCTCGGTGTCCATTTCGAGACCAGCTCCTGTAATCTCATACCAAGGTTAATTAGGCTGGGGAACAGTTTCCCAAAGGAAGTGACAGGTGCCCAGTCACTCAGATATTTACAACCTGGCTTACAGAACACCACATGTAGGGAACATCTCACCACGGTCCTGAGTGTATGGACGCCGTCCATGAATTCTTTCCAACTCCTGACCCTGCGAAAGCTGCTGGCCCTGGAACATCAACCCCAGCACCACCGGATCCTAGAAGCCCTGGGAGAAGCAGGCTGTTGGAGCCCACAGACCTGGTCCCACTGGGACTGAGCCCCAGCTTTGCCTGTGCCAGGCAGCAGCTGGCGCACGCAGCCTCAAGCACTGCCTCCGGGGAGCTGCAGCCGCGGGGCTTGGAGAGAATTCAGGAGGTGGCGAGGAGGGAAATCAGCTGCCCAAGCAGATAAGGGTTAGAGGTGGTGATTATGGGGCAGGTCTTTGCCCTGAGATCATGACAAGACGGGTTCACCCACACGCAGACCATAATGCTGACTTAAACAGATCTCCGGATCCTCATTTCCATGGCTTGCTGCGGCCCCGCGTTCCCACAGCAGAGCACCGAAACCCACTCTCCCCACGCGGCAGTGGGCAGGCTGGCGAGCATCGCTCCTGAGACCACGGAAGTCCCCTGGGGCACACACTGGTTCTGCTGTCCCTTTTAGGGCACAGAGAGCAGCCAGCAAGCGCCATTCTACCACCCATGCCGAGCCCATGGCACCCAGCTCCTCCCATTGCCATCCCAGGACCTGCAGAGCACGGGTCTGGGGGCAGAGAGCTGCCTGCGACTCTTCAAAGCTGTCACCCTGCCGCACACCCCAGCTCTCACGCTGCCCACACTCCGGGATGCAGCAGGGAGCAGCCGCACGCCCACGGCGGGGCCCAGCACCGAGTCCATAGAGGGCAGCTGGGTCCTGGGGGCCAGGGACACCAAACAGGCAGGTACATAAATAGACAAATAAATGCACAGACAGATAAAATGAACGATGACAAAATTATCCTCTCCATCAAAGTATCTGAGTACATAGTTCAGGCCCAGTCAATCATCAACCCGTTTATTACCACCTTACTCCTCATTAAAAAAAAAACAACAACAACCACGCACACACAGACGGGAGCCCGGCACCCACTGCCCTCACCGAGGTGCTCGCAGGCACGGCCTGCCCAGCCCACGGCTGCCATTTGGTCACAGCTGGGGTCGTGCCACAGCCACCATTGAGCAGGTGACAGCGGGTCCTCACCTGGTGAAGCCTGGTGAAGCCCCTGTGGAGCTCTGCCCTGGGTGCCCTGTGCCCGCAGGCCCTGCAGACATCCAACCCATCCCACTGGCTGTGCCCAGCAGCACGCTGCTCATCTGCCCTGGCCGAGCAGCAGAGCAGGGGCTGCAGAAAGCCACACATCGGCCCCAGCGGGACCCAAACCCCCACCTGCCCCACTGCGGGCACGGGGAGGGTGGGGAGCTCCCGCACGGCCCACGGGACAGGACAAAAACAAACCCATCCCAGATATGCCCGGGTTGGAAAAAAATACTCATTAAATGTAATAAGCAGCCTCCTCATCCGCCACAGCCTCGTCCCAAATAAATTAAATTCCTTTTCATTTAGACAGCACGGGAACCTGACAGGCAACCTTCACCGACCAGACGCCCAAGCTGAGCAGGGGAAAGAAATGAAAGAGAAAACAGCCCACACAACTCACAGCAAAGAGCGCGGAATCGTCGCAAAAGCCCCGCGAACTTCCCCTCCGCGTCCCACCGGGCTGCCGGGAAGCACGGAGCCGGCCGGGGTCCCGGAGCGCGAGGGAGGCACGGAGCGACTTCCGCGGGGCGAGCGAAAGAAAAGTGAAAGAGCGAGGTGCGAGCGGCGGCACCTGGCGGGCCCGGCCAAGTTCGGGGCGCGGCGGCGGAGCCCGGCACCGGCACCCGGGGACAGCGCCCGGCCGGAGCGCGGCGCGGCGGGTCCCGCTCCGTACGGCGGTGCCGGTGCCGGTCCGCGTCCCGCAGCGCCGCGCCGGGCCCGCACCGAGCGGCGGGGGGCCGGGAGGGGGCAGGAAAAGGACAATTGCGCCGTACTTACCATAGTCGGAGAGACGAAAGCCGAATTCACTTAAATAATCAACTTTCATAATACTTAATTAACGCCTAATTGCAGCTGATTGCCGCCGAATAACAAGTTGGTCACAGCCCTGATGTCATCGCCGTGCCGGTCCTGCCCGAGTCACTTGGGCAGCGGGGCCGGGGGCGGGCGCCGGGCGCGGGGGGGGGCGGGGCTCGGTGCGGGAGGCCACGCCCAGCGGAGGAGCGGGGGCAGGTGCGGGGCCGTGCGGGGCTGCGCGGGGCGGGGCCGGAGAGCGGGGCCGGGTGCGGGGCTGCAGCGCGGCGGAGCGCAGTGCCGGGCGGTGCGGGGCGGCAGAGCCCGGCCAGGGCACTTTTTCTTCTATTTCCTTTCTTCTTTTCCTCCCCCCGCTTCCCCCCTTTACCTACTTATTTATTTTTGCATTGAATTTCCTCATCTTTCCCCTTGTTTTATTTTACTAAGTAGCAAAAAGAACAACAAAACAAAACAAAAACAAAAACAACATGCCAGGGAGGTTCTGAGAGGTGCGTTGGGTAAACACGGTGAGGAGCCCACTTCTCTCAAAGAGGAGCTCGTTCGGCCGATTAAGCCGGCACTGCGAGCAGCTGCTTTGGGGCACGCTGCCGAACCTTCCCACAGTGCGCCCAGCACGGCCCGCTGCGCTGGGGAAACTGAGGCACGGTGCTGGCATCACCGGGACCACAGCTGTGCCGGCTTCTCCCAGAACACCTGAGCACAGCCTGGCAAAATGGAGCCACCGGGACGCCTGGGGAGAGAGGGAGCCAGGGCAGGTGTCACCAGGTCCCGTGCCACCAGGCCCCAAGCAGCCTCCCCCCACCCTACCAGCCCCTGGCGGCTGCATTTGGGCTTGACGCCCGCCAGGTTTGAGGCACCGGATGCCCCATGGCTTCATTGCCCATCGCACTTCTCCATTTCCACTTCTACGGACTCACAGCACTGGCGGTGGTGCTGCTGCCAAGGACGGGACGCCCACACCACCCATGCCACCCCTGGCGGTCTCCCCGCCGCCCCTCCCTGCTGCCACGGTGCTTTTTCAGGTGAAGTCCACGCCCTGCAGCTGACGCAACGGCAAGGCCCGATTTCCTATCTCCCCATCTCCAGTCACAGGATCGGGCTTAATTTCCCCATCTTCCCTTCTTTGCCTCTTACCCAAGAACAGCCGGGCTCTGTGCCCATCGGAGACCCCACATCAGGGCGCCCATGTTCCTCTGCCCCATCCCCGTGCACCCACACCCAGCCTCGGCCGCCCTTTGGTGGCAGGTGAACGCCGCTCATCCCTTCCCACCCTCCCAGGGGTGTCGGGAGCTCTCGGTAATTAATGTTTGCCAGGTGCTCAGAGATCCTCAGATGAAAAGTGCGATGGGAGGGGGAAGGATGATTAATTTATTATTATTATTACAGTTTAATGCTTTCCCCGCAGACGGTGCGCTGGGGCTGAGCGGGGGGTGAGTCACACCCGTACGTGGGGTATCCCCCTCCACGCATCTCCCCTTTGTTTCTTTACGCCGAGCCCTTTTTGTTGGCAGCTCCTGGCTGGGGCTGACCCCGGGGCCACGCTGGGGCTCCGCGTGGGCCCCTGGCGCTGCCGTGCAGATTGCAGGTTGGAGATCTGGCAGCGCCGTGTGCCTCCTGCTCCTGCTCGGGGAGTTTATTAGGCAAATGCTCTTTCCCTGTTTCTGTAATTTTGTTTGATTTCTGTTTTGTCAAGGGAGGTGCCCGGAGGCCTTGGGGCCTGGGCAGCAGGAGGAGACAATCCAAGCTTTCTTTCCCTTTCCTCCTCCTTCCCTCTCTGTTCAGTTTCAGTCCCATTACTGGCACACGGTGCCTGAGAGCTCCCAACATGCCCATGCCCAGCCTCCATGCACCAGGTGCTGTGCCTCGGTCTTAATTCCCGATGTGGGGCTGCCAGCCCCCAGCACCTGGGAGCCAAACGCTGCATCTCCTGACCAATTAGTTGCAATTTACTGCAGGGATTAAAAGCGCAGCCCGAGGAGCCCAGGGAGCGGACGGCACAGCCTGGGCACCACAGAGCAGAACCAGCCCCGAGCTGCAGGGCAGAGCCCCACATGGCACAAGGGACAGCAGGACGGCCCGAGGGCAGAGCCGAGCTGGGCAGAGCCCTTCCCACAGGGCAGGGGGCTCAGAAGGGCGATCTGCGCCCACAGCACCAAGAGAACGGAGGCGCAGGGCTGCGAGCGGTGGGACCTCTCCCCCGGGATGAAGCGGCGCAGGGAGGGGACACGGAGTCCCCTCAGCGTGGCACGGTGACGGGCGCCAGCAGGGCGCTACCTGTGCTGGATCTGCACCAGCTGACCCCGCTGTGCCACGAGGCCGCGGAGCAGCACATTGCTGAACACGTGGGTGACACCACGCAGAGCCGGGGCACGAGGACACGTGCGGGGCCGAGCGACAGGCAGAGCGCGGCGCGATGCGGCCCCGCGGGAGCTCCATTGAGGCCGTCGGGGTGCAGGAGCAGCGGCGGGCGGGAAGTGTGAGGCAGACGCAGCGATTGTATTACTGCAGGAGCCCGGGCTGGCAGTGCCGAGCTATCGTCCCCGTAATCCTGTTAGCCAGCAATCTCCATTCCGAAAGAGCTTCATTTCTTTGTGAATATTTGTAAACTAGATATCTAATGGAAAATTATAGGAAAATTATAGTGAAATTCATGACGAAGAAATCCGATTAGCCCTAATTCAATTATACCATCTTAGCCCACACAGCACATTTCCCATTTTTTTCCCATAAATACCAATGCCAGGGGTCCGGGTAATCAAATAAAATTGAAAATCATCTTCCCATTAAATTCAATTAGCTGCAATTTCTAAAGCCTATCAGAGATTTTAATTACTAAATTATAAAATTCTCCAATGCTAAATTGAAACTAAAAAAATTGCACATCCTTGTGTTTCATAAGAAAAAAACCTCGCAGAAACCTTGAAAAATACCCTTCTCCTCCCAGCAGCGCCCACGTGAGCGCAGGGCTGGGGCGGCCTCAGCGTGAGCTGCGCACGAGGGCACGAGCCAGGCCTTGGGAAGCAGGCAGCGCCCAAGGAGGGATGGAGCGGGAGCCCAAAGCAACGCCCAAACCCAGCGCCGGGTGCAGCAGTGGGGAGGCCGGCAGCCCAGCAGCGCCTTTGCTTCCTTTCCCCACCTGAGCTCAGCTGTGCCAGGGCCAGGCGATGCGCTGCCATGGAGGAGCTGCGCGAGTTCTGCCCACAGCTGCACTCCGTGGGGCAGTTCCTCGCTGTGCCAAAGCCAGGGCAGATCGCTGCTGGTGCCCAGGGGGGAGCACAGGGCAGATGCTGGCTTCGTGCTTTTGATAAAACTCCTTGAATAACAGCCATGCAAGCCTGGTCCTGACATCGAATTCAGGGAAGCTGGAGCCTTCAGCAAACTGATTTAGCTCAAAGCGCTGCTTCAGTGAACATGTGGGATGTTTGGGAGCAGGGGGATACGACCACGCTCAGAGGCCCTCAGCTCTGAACGCTCACCAAGAAGGCAGAGGCCAACTCACAGAGCCGTGCCCCTCGGGGACCCACAGAGCCCTGCGGTGCCAAAGGGGCCGCGTGCTGCGTGAGCGATGGGAGGAGAGCGGCTCTCCAGCTACAGCCTGACCCTCCCCAGGGCAGCTGGGATTTTCTGCCAGCACTTCCATGGGGGGACCCTCACAGGTTCGTTTGCGCTACCACAAATGAGCGCAGCTCCCAGCAGCCGTCAGCAGGCACTGCGGCAGCCCCGAACCAGGCCGATACTCGGGTTAATTTACTGGGCGCCCGAAAGTTGCCAGCAGGGAGTTGCCCGCAAACAGAACAACAACAAAAAAAAAGTTAATGATCTGGGCTTTTTCTTTAATAAATAGGCAAACTGGCTGAGCCGGATTGTTGGCTGGGATTTGTCTCCCCTTTATCACCCTGGAGCTTCTGTGACACATTCTCCAAATCATCAGCATTTTGCAATTTGAGGTCGTTACCAAATACTATTTTTTTGCCAAGGAAGGGAGAAAAATAAATTAATAATGAAGGAGCCCAAGCAGGGAGAGGCTGCGGCTGGATGGCTCTGCCACCTCCGCGGGGATTGCTCAGGACCTGGCGCCCGCCCAGCGCGCACCTCGGCCGCCGGCTCACCCAGGAATGTGGGGCCGGCACCCCGGCGCTGCTGGGTTTTACTACGAATTAATCCAAGTCTCCTCTGCAAACGTCTAACTCGAAATCACCGCCGGCTCAGCTGCCGGCACAGTGCCCTCCGTGGCAGGGTTGGGCGCAGGGAGATCACCGGGTGAAGAGCTGAAGGGCTTCCCTCTGCGCACAGCTCCGGCACTGCGAGCGTCGGCCTCTCCCAGCTGGAGGGGAATGGATTTGGCGCAGCCCTCTCCTGCACGCAGCAGGTAACCGCACAGACGCTCAAGATGCGTGGGGATAAATCTGCTGCGCTGCCCGACTGGCGCGCACTTACACCGGAGAGCGATCTGCCTTGACAGCCAGCCTGCTGCGGACGGCTCAGCACCGCGTTTGCTGTGCGCGTGGCTGCGGGTCCACCCCCACGCACGCTTGCTTGTGCACACGAGTGTGCGCGGCCCGGGGCACCCCGTGTGCACCCGTGCCGTTGGTTGCTGTGCGGCTGTCCGTGCTGCGGTGCGATGGCTGTGTCGGTGTGCGCCCATCTCTGCAGTACCGAGCACCCGCCTCATCCCCAGCACGGCCCCGCAGCGCTGCCCTGAGCCGAGGGTGAGCTCCCTTCCCCTCTCTGCGCTCCGCCTGTCTCGCAGCCCTCGTATTTTCAGTGCTCACCAGACCGTGAATTCACCTTCATACCAGTTACAGGGTTATTCAGCCGCTCCCGCCGCTGCTAGCCAGCCGGCAGCACAGCCGGCCAGGGCTCCTCTCCCCCACGCACACCCACCGGCAGCACCGGGCAGGGCACCGTGCCCAGGGACACCGCAGCCCTCCAGCACGCCCTGCCCTGACCCACAGCTACGCTGGGAAACGGCAGCGGGGCAGCGGGGCAGCGGGGCAGGAGTTACAGCCGGGATGGAGGGGAGGAAAACCCCCCCGGCCAGCAGAGGAAGGCGCGTGGTTCGGCCCCGCTCAGCCCAGCGAGCAGCAGCCGGCACCGGCGCGCTCCCCTGAACTCAGCCGGGATCCCCGTGCGGCCGCAAAAGCCGGGCTGCGATGCCGCGAGGCGGGCTGGGGACGGTGGGAAACGTTCCACGGCGGCACGTGGGTGCGGGGCCCAGCAGCGCATCTCGCTCCGCTCCTCGCTGTGCCCGACGGGGGGGGTTGCGGAGGGCGGTGCGGGACGCAGCCGGGAGGCGCTGGGCGCTCCCCGCGCTACCTGCCCTGCCCGGCCCTGCCAAGGAGAGCTCCCTGCGAACAATAGATCAATAGAGCCCCCGCCTCTCTGGAAGGAAAACAAACACCCGGATCACCGCAAATTAGAGAATGTTTCGCTTCACTTCATCCAAACAGGCTGACAATTTTTTTGGGTTGTTGCCACGGCGACAGAATAACACAGCGTTCAGCCTGTTGCAGAACAATCAATTAAGTTAATGCCTCGGAGTGCCTGTTTACTCTTCCATTTAGGAGGTGCTGCTCTCGCTCGCTTTCTCTCTCGCTCGTTCTAGATTTCTCATTCTTTTCTTCCTGCTCCTATTCTTTCTCTATTTAACCTAAAACAAAGCCCCTCCCCTCAGCCACCTCCTAGCTTGTACAGAGCCACCCACTTTCCGCGGTCATCACCTGGAATAAAGTTTTTTCCTCTCTCTGACTCTTGTCCTTCCTCCTCTCCCCCCAGAACATCACGCAGTGGGGATGTGTCCCCGTGCCCGGTGTGCCGAGGGCCCGCAGGCTCCGTCACTGCCAGCTCTGAGCATTTGGGCTCCCCGCAGCCCTCCCAGGATGCTGCAGCTCCTCTGAAGTTATCCCAAACCATCCCGCCTGTGAGCTGTAACCACGTACCTTTTTGTCTTTAAATCCCCAGGAAAAGCGTCTCTCCTCCCTCCCCCCCAACTCCTGATAAAATTGAAGGAAAAAAGCAAAGGCAAACGTGATGTGAAAATACGTGGATTCCACCACGCCGCCATCTCACCCTGCAGTCAGCAACAAGTGCCCGTGGTAATTCAGCACAGTGCAGGCAGAGGAGCAGCCAGCTGGGACTTGTGGCTGTGGGGCCGGGCCCGACCCCTCTGTGCCTGCCCCATAGAGATCATGTGGGACCACGGGCACGCTCCCTCTCCCCTCCCCGAGACGAAGTTGTCAGCAGAAGCTGCTGGAGCAAGGGCTCGTTGACTGCTCCCTGTCCATTACAGCCCAGATTATAAGCATATTGCACAGTGCTCTCTGCACGGTGCTGGGGAAATCCAATACGCTGAAAGGTTAATGCAATCAATTAGGGTGACAAGGAAGTAGAGTAAAGCCTTCCGAGTAGATGAAAGGGAGAGAGATGGAGACAGAGAAAAGCAAAGAGAAGCGGGGGGTGAAAGGAGCAGAGGAAGATGGGTGGGAGGAGGAGGAAGGGGGCATGCAGGGCTCGTGCTGCAGATGGCAGGGTGCTGCAGATGGCGACAAGGTCGGGGTGCTGCGGTCCCCAGGAACCAGAGCCCCGCATCCCGGTTCCTCCTGCCCTCTGCCTCAGCCCTGATCTGACTGCCACCAGCCCGGCCCAGGGCACGCAGCCCACGGCAGCCCCATCCCTCCCCGCTGCCCTGGGCTGCCTCAGCTCCCGCTCTCTGACCCCAAACTGCGCCCAACTTCATTAACCCGGGCGGCCAGGGCAGCCAGCATGGCCCCCTCCCACCGCTGCTCCGCTCGCGTTGCAGCCCGGCCAGGGAGAACGTGACACCAGCTCATTAGGACAAATTATTACTCTATAACCCCTGCCGCAATGTCCCTTAATATGCCTATTTAGCAAGAGACAAGTCCTGGTGGGCTCCTCGCCACTAAAACAACCTCACAAATCACCAGAGGCGCAAGCACTGCGATCGGTGCTGCTGGGGCAGCTGTACCCCAGGGGGGCTGGAGGGGCACAACCTTTCTCAGAGGGCTAAAGGAAGCCATTGGGCTGCTCTGGGGGTAGGGAGTCCCTGTACAACTCAGTGTCAGCGCAACCAGGTGAGTAATCCGCTGGGAAAGTGCTCTGGGATGGCCACAGAAGGCGCTGGAGCTGCTTCACTTCGCTGAACCCCTGCCTCCCTCTGCCCCCAGCACCGGTGCCAGTGTGATGCTCCATCTGGGGACCTGCAGAAGCCAAACATCTCCTGCGGTTCCCTGTAATCCCCCTGAATCAGTGGCTGCCTGCATAGACGGGGGTGCAGTGCCACTTGCACCTCGTGCAGGACTGGGGGCTGATCCAGAGACTGCAGAACCTCTGTAATAGAGGACACAGCGAGTGAGATGTCACAGGGAAGACAGAAACACAGGCAGACGTTGAGGGAAGGCAGCTGCTGAGCAGGGATGGGGGCGTGAGGCAGCTGGGCTGGTCTGCAGGAGAAGAAAAAGGTGGAAAGAAAACAGTGAACTACGAGAAAAGAGCAAGAAGAGAGAGGGAGAAGGGGGAAGGAAACAACCAGTGCCACTGCTGGAAAGAGGGAGGGAGGAAGAAATGTAATGGAAGGAAAAAAGAAAGAGTGCAGTAAGTGTGCGATGCTGAGCGCAGAGGAGGGCAGAATGAGTGCGAATGGAGAGACAAGGGACCTGGGGCAGAAAGGAGGAGGCTGGAAGAGAAAAGAGCAAGAAGAGCCATGCGGCGAGGAGCGCGCGGGCGAGGCCGGGCGCTGTCACCAGGGTTGTGAAGCATGAAAAGGGAAGAATCCGCCCGCTCCTTTCAGCGCTCGGAGCATGGCGCTCGCTGCTGACCTACACTGTGCCCGGCTGTGATCACGTTTTCAGGGCCACTGCCTGCCGATCCCAAACAATGATGGGGAGCCTTTGAAGTCAGAGAAAGAAGCCGCAATGTGAACAGGGGGCTTTTTTTTTTTTTTCCTTTTTTTTTTTTTTTTTTTTTTAAGGGCAGGAGTAAGGAGGGAGGAAAAGGAAAGGCTGGCAGGGCGGGGGAAGGCTGGGGGAGAGGTTGTGAGGACAAAACCGAGAGTTGCTCTCAGTGGGGTGTCCCAAAACGAGAGAGACAAAAAGAAAACAAACAGTTTATGAGTAGGGCACATGCTGCCTATGTCTGCGTGCCCCGCGCTGCCGGCCCCCCCGGCTCCCAGGGAGGCTTCTGTTCCTCAGCAATGATGGATGGACGCACAGGGCCATTCAGGCCCGCTGTCTTACGGCGGCGGTATTTACATAACATTAGCCTTCCACCGGTCACCTCTGACACTGCCCAGCCTGGTTCGGGCCCCCCCCGCCCCCCCAGGCACCCCTCTGGTCCCGTTCAGACGCCAGCTCCCTGCCTGGGGTCCCCGTGCCGCAGGGCTGCGCTGGGAGCAGACAGCATGGGGAGCACGGCCACGTCTGCCCCAGCACCATCCCAGGCTGCGTCGGTGCCTGGCAATGCTCTGCAGCGCCAGCACAGAGGGACAGCGGCCTGGAGTGGCACCTCTTTGCTCAGTGCTTCAGAGACGTGATCTCCTTTCACATCCCCTGACTTTAACAAGCATACACTGAGCGACTACCCAGCCCTGGTAACTGCATTGCTTTCTGTACAGCGAGGGTGTGTGTAAGAGAAAACACAGAGAAGTCAGCTTTCGGCTGAAGACACAGAGTGCTTCCATCCTACCAGCACGGTGCTGCAGTCTGAGCGGATACAAGAGGGGAGGGCGCACAGGGCCATCTGAAACTATGTGAACTGAGCTCAGCAAAACCTCGCGGTGGACAGATTGCGTCCGATGCACTGAACGGCCCTTATCCATCTCCCACCAGCCCACGTGGCTGAACATAAAGCGGCGCGCTCCTCACCAAAGCCCTTACACACTTTTATCTGTAAAGACTGAGGCAGCAGAGAAGATATTGAGGAAAACCCAAAGTGACAAAATCAGGTGCTCAGAACAACTGCTACACAAAGACAAAGACGGGATTAGGAGACACATGGGCCATGTCTGCATTAGACCTTCTTCTCTTCGCATCTGTCTTTACAATTAATGATGGTCCAGTCCCAGAAGTTCTAGTGCAGACACAGCCACAAAGAGCAGGCCATGACGGAGAGACAAGCAGAGGAAAAGAGAACCCAGGAGGGCGAAGTGACATACCCATTGCAGTCTGAAGTCTCTCCTACCTTTCGGAGATTTCAAGGTCTGGTTTCTTGCCTGGTTTTTAGCTCTAAATTCACTTCATCCTGGAGAGGGAACAAAAAGGATGCAGTTAATACATGAAGCGCGCCTTGCACGGCACGCCGACGAAACCTCACAGCACCCAGCTATGAGCAGGACCAGCATGGGGCACTGAGGCTTCACAAAGTGCTCTCCTGCTCCTGGCTGCACCATACAGTGCTGTGCATGACATCAGATATCTGGTGTGCTGCATTCAGCACACAGAGCAGCTCCTGCTGGTGTGGCTCCTGCACCCAGGCACCAGGGCAGACCTTGTGCTCACAGACTGCCTGCATACCCACACACTCTCCGCTCCGTGACAAATATTCCCTTTGCAGTCCTCTCACTTCCCCTGCTGACCCCCAGAGATCCCCTACGGGGCACAGGGTGAAGGAGTGTGGGGTGGGGTCCTGCAGCAGTGAGCCCCCAGCCCTCATCTGTGCTTCTTCCTTCCTGGATAAAGCAGAGAGCCAAGGAAGAAAGAGAAAAGGGACAGGGGAAAAAAAGTCACAGCAAAACACATGAAAAGTAAATTGAATTATTTAAAACCATATGTTCCAAAAATGTGACAGAGCATAAAAGCCGTGCCGTGAGACTTCCGGAGGGGGTTATCCTGCACAGCAGGGTGGGAGGAGAGCTCGCCTGGGGAAGGATGGTGGCACAGCAGCAGCTGGGGACTTCCCTCTCCCAAGGCTGTGAGGTGGCACAGAGCAGAGAGTGGCTCCAGCTCAGCAGCGGCGTCCGGCCCACCCTGCAGTCTCTGTAGTGCAGGGTTGCCAAAGCTGCTGTCACAACTGCCTGTGATGTGGTAGCGAAATTAAAACCGGCCTGAGGTCAGGCACGGGGAGCCTGCGGCTGCACTGGGAGCACCAGCTGGCAGCACGTCCCTCCCCAGGATGCAGTGCCGTGCGACCCGCTCAGCCCTGGTGCATCCCCCCTTTGCCCCACGGAGGGCACAGTGATAAGGATGTAGCTCTAGGAAGAGCATGCTGTGACTGCTGCTTGCCCCTGCCCCTGGGGGCCCCGGTGCTCTGTGCTACTGCTGCCACTCGTGCTGCACCAGTGCCAGGATGCTGCGCTAAAGACAGGTGGGGGGGTGCTGGCTGGGACCCAGAGCTGGAAGGAGCTGGTGAGATATCCCAGACAGCGTGATGGACATGGAGCTGGGGATCCCTTGGGGCATGGAAGACGCACAACCAGCCCAGCTCCTTCCTTCCCCACTCACACCTCAGGGCTGACCCAGCTGAAGACAGCAGTACCAGCTCCCCAGCCTGGGGTCCCTCTGCCTTTGGGCTCTCTCGTCCCTTCTCCCACCTTTTTCTTCCTTTTGTTCTTTCTTGCTTGCTCTTCCCATTCTGTCATGCTCCTTTTTTCTCTCTCCCTTTGTTCCCCCCCTCCTTCCGAGCTCTCTGTACAACTCTCCTTGCCTCCCCGGCTTTACACCCTCACCCCGTGCACGGTCAATTCTTCAGATGGAGTTTTTAATTGTTTTTTTTTTACTCCCCTTCTTTCGGTCGCAGCTTATCAATGATGCAAGAGGAATAACGCCAATTTACTTAGAATGTGTAATCCCCAAATCAGATTGGGGGATTGTATGAGGCAATATGACCTTGCATATGTCTCCATTAAAGCCAGCCAGGCCTCCTCTTGTATTCTGTGTTCCCAGTACATATTTAGACAGATAACGCTAATTGTACTTGACATGTCCTCTTAAGGATGGACTCTTCCCTCCCCCAGCTCTGCCTGCTTCCCAGCCTGACAATGCGCCAGAGCAGAGCCCTCTTGCTCACAGCAAGGCACGGCACAGCATGGCACCCACTGGGCTGGCAGGCTGGGCACCAGTTTGGGCGCAAAGCACCTGCCCCCCCAGGAGCTTTCCTCACCACCACGCAGCCATGGCGAGGAGCAGGGGAGGGGGGAGCACTGTAGGACACGGCTAATCTGAGATTACACACTGCTCCTGGGACGATCTTAAATTCTCCAGAAAAACCAGCAGCGTGCTGCCATCTCTGAAGCCGCAGGTGCCACCTCGCCCTGCCCCGGCCTCCATGTGCTGCAGCTGTGCTCCCGCTTCCTCCCCTGCCCTGAGCCGAGGGCTGGATCCGTCCCGGGCTGGGGAGGTGCAAACCTTCCTAGGACACCCGCAGCCATCACCACAGCCCCTCCACAATGGCCCAGACCCCAGAGATTTCAGACCAAGACAGCCTTCCCCCTGCCAAGGAAAACTGCCCATACCTCCCAGCTCCCGTGCCAAACCCTGCAGGTAAATATTTCTATGTGGATCCCAGCTCCAACTCCTCCAAAGCACCGAGCAGAAACCCAGGTGCCTCACACCGACCAATGCAGGGCTGCTCTGGCCCGGTGAGCAGGATGCAGGAGGAGGAGGGAGTTTCTCCCAGGGAAGCCAACCGAGCCAAACTTCGCCAAAGTGGACTCAGATTTTTTTTTCCCCTTGACACAACATCCTAATTCGACTTTTTCAGTATCTTTCCTTCAACAACCTTTTTTCCTTCCTCCCCTTCCTACCCAGCAACTGCGCATTTATTAATTCATGAGGCACTAATTAGTTCTTTGTTTAATTTTGTGTTAAACAGACTGACCGGAATGATAACGACTTGCAGCGTTGCATTACGGTCCCCAACCGCCCCTGTTTTCTGACAACAAGGGAGCGCAGTGAGACTGGCGTGATGAACCCCAATTCCCACTCCAGTTGCACTTCATTAAGTCAAAATGTGACAAGAAGCTTAGAGAGCAACTTTCAGATCGGATCGCACATAACAATTGGGCAGGAAACTTTCCGAGGGGGAAGCGGGAGCGGCACTCGCAGCGAAGGCTGGCACTGAGCGATTCCCCCGCGCCTGCCTTAAAGGAGCCGCCCGACGCAGGGCTGCAGGCACGCCGGTGAGGAAGAGGAGGGGAAGGCAGCAGCCAAGGCGAGTGCTCAGAGGCAGGAGGCAGCTCTGCATTCTGCTTCCCCCAGCTGGGCTTGTCACAATGGCTGCACCACGGAGGGCTACGATCCCACACCTGTGCCTCTTGGAGCTACGGCTCCTTGCCTCAGTTTCCCTCCCTGGCTGACCCCCAGCCACTGTTCACAAACTACACGGCTGCAATGAGTAGGGAGAGGCTGAATGCTGGCTAACATGTGGGTGACATACGGATGTCACGGGGTCTGGGTCATCATCAGGCTCAGCTGGACCGGCCTCAGTCCTGCTGGCACACAACCTGCACGTGCTCACGCCTCCTTGAGTGCAGCCTAAGGGGGAAGTGAAAAAGACCTTAACACTGCACCACATGAGGCAAAGTGAGCAGGAAAAGAAAACATCTCAAGCACTCGGGACATGGAGGCTTTGTAGCAGTTCAAAATGCATCCTCTGCTCCTTCAGGGACAGCAGCAGTGGGAATAAGCTGAGATCACACGAAAGTGACATGAGATGGGAGGTCCCAGTGCCTCTCCTAGCAGGTGTTTCTCCACCCTTCTCCCTCGTCTCTCTTCCTGCAGCAGCAGACTTGTCCCCAGTCTTGCTTTGGATGGACTCAAAGCTCTGCTGAGTGCAAACCTTTGGCAAAGCCACGTGTGGGACCTGAGGGTCACACTGCGGCTGGGGAGTGACACAAGTGTGGTGAGCAGAACCACGTCTGAGCAGCACGAGAGCTAAGACTAGCTCCCTGAGCCTCAGGGACATCAGTGTACCTACAGGCAGCATCAGCACACCCACCTGGGTGAGCCGTACACATACAGGTGCTTGGGGAAGGAGCCAGCCTGCAGCAGGCTATCACAGCATGGCATTTGCCAGCACGTCCACAGCTGAGCAACACACGGAGCTGTGCAAGCAGACGTGTTTGCACTGCCTTCCATCTCTCATGAATCTGGAATGCAGCAGGGACCTCTGTGGCTGACAAAAAGGCTGTTCCTGCATGACACAATTCCCAGGAAGACATCAGATCTCTCTGATTTCAATCCTACACGTGCTCTGGATACCATTAAAAGGCATATGTAGATATTAACACTACGCTGGAGGTTCAGAGCAGCGTCCAGAAAGGGCAAACACACCCATTAACACCTTGGCTGCTTGGGGGAAAATGCACGGACTGACAGAGAGAGAAACTCGTGTTTTCCTTGCCTTCCCGTCTTGGCTGCCATTATGACAAGGCAGCACCAGCAGTGTGATTCAGACCAACTCCATCCACTGGCTGTGAGGGCTACGCAGTAACCAACGGTGTCAGGAAAGTTTTGTGCTGAAAATGAGAATAGCAAGTGTTTGTCCCTTCCTCCTTCAGCAAGATGCTGAACTGCCCTAGACTCCAACCCAATCCTCTTTAACCACAACTCTTCCCCCAGGATTACGGGCCCGCTGCCCCCCTCCTCTTCCCCTCCATCTGTCTGGGAGCAGCCTGGGACCGAGTGCTCTTCCCAGCTCTGGGAGAACCCTGCCGTTTCTCTCTCATAAAAAAGAAAAATGGGAGCTATAAAAAAGGCGAAGAAAAGAAAAGCAAAGCAAAGGGAAATCACGGCCAAGGAAGAAAAGAGCAAAGCCCTCCCTTTCCTCTCCACTCCAGCCCATTACCTGGCTTTGGCACCAGGTAGGGCCACCTGTTCCATGGCTGCTGAGGCTCCCTGGGCACTGGGGGACCCTATGCCCACATCTGGAGAACAGAGCCCAGCTCAGCTCAAGGAAGACAATGCAAAACGAAGGAGAATGGATGTGAGGTGGTAGAATGGCATGGCGGCCATCCTGCTGGCAACCAACCCCATCTGGAGGCAACTTTACTGCTGTTGGAGCCAGACATGGGACAACAGGACAGGAGATGGCAGCCCTGAGGGTCACATCAATGGCCCATGGATGTCCTGAGGAGCCCACCTCACCTCCTGCCCGGCATCCGCCAGCCATCCTCAAACTGGCACACGCAGCCTTGGGCTGGCTCCCGCTAATTTGCTGTCAGGCTGCCTAAGCAAACCAATTAAAACTAATCATTAATTATGACAAAAAAAAAAAAAAAGAGAGAGAGAATGGAAAAAAAGACCAGGCACAAATGGAGAACCAGAAGAGGGCAGGGGGAAAAGTGGCCCAGAGATGCAGACGGGCGCAGGGCTGGGGAGCATTGCAGGCCTGGGCTGTGTTGAACCCTCCCAGAGCAACGGCCTCAGCTGGGGATGGCGAAGGGGCCGTGATGAAAAGCCCCTGATTATGCGGGTTTGGCGGGGGCACGGCGCACAGCCGCCTGTCCTGCTGGCTCCCCACGAGCTGCAGTGGCGGGGAACCCCGGCAGCTGTCAGCACGGCCCAGCACGCGGCGCTTCCCAAGGCTGCGGGCGCTGGGGGCTCGAGGCCGAGCAGGGCTGGCGGGGAGGTGGGGGCAGCGCCATGGAAACGGGGCCTTTCCTGGGGAAACGCGCTGCCGGCCCCCCGGCCCCTTTTGAGGAGCTGTCAGGACCCTGAGTGAGTGTCACACGACCCAAGGACCAGGCGTGACCAAGCCTATTTTCTGCCTCAAATTTGATTGATTAAAAAACTTTTTAGGAAAACCATGTTAAAAGACAAAAAAAAAAAAAAAAAAAAGGGGGGGGGGGAATAAAAAAAGAAAAAGGAGGAAAGAAAAAAAATGAAACAGAAAAGGGACAAGAGGGTGGGGGAAGAGGGAAAAGCCTCTGCACTGGGTTTCCCTGGCAATAGCACCAGGGGACAAGTGTCAGAGGCGGATAAACAGCATAACCAGGCCGAAAATAAAGGTCAAAGGAAGCATGAAACTTAACACAACAGTGATTAAGATAATGATGAAGCAGGGGACCCCAGGAAAAAAAAAAAATCAGCCTGACAAACAGAAACACACAGATAGGCTCCAAGGGCCAGCCCAGGAGAACGGCCCGTGGGAAGAGGAGCAGGGGCTGGCGGGGCTTGGGGGGACCCAGACGGGCAAAAATGGCAAAAAATGGAGAGGAGAAGGAGGGGGGCTGTGGTCTGCCCCAGGATGGACGTGGCAGGTGGAAGCCAGCTCTCTCTGCAGCCCTGACACATTGTCCTGGCCGAGCAGAACTTGAATTTGCAACCAAATTCCTCAGAAGAGTTTCCCTGATGCTGGAAGCGCAGCCCAGGCAGGCACAGGCTGTGGCAGCACTGGCCTGGTGCTGGGCTCCTTGCATCCCATGGACACTGAGCAGGACACTGCCAAGAGGCAGTGGAGCAACTGCAGCATTCACTGTCTTCCTCCTCTGCAATGAGAGCTTGTGCCCTGAAAGGCCCTGGGCACGAAGGGGTTCTGCGCCACATTCCCAGCAGTGGCAGGAGCTCTCTGACTCTGGTTGCTTCTCTAAGTCTGCTCAGCTTGCCCACATCCCTCACAAACACTGTGTCTCTCCCGCTGAGGACCTACAGAAAGTCATTCTGAATTGAGAATGTTTCTCCACGCAGCACTTGTGGGAGAGCAAAGAAGGGCTGAAAAAGCGATGCATGCATCCCTCTAAAAACACGCGCATGCACTCATCATTTTGTCAGAAAGCTGTTTTCCTTCAAATGTGTTCCACAAAATTTCTGGCGTGAATTCACATGCTCCCCCCACCCCTTCCCCATCATTCGTATTCACAACCTTTTGCAGGGAACCATGCAATGAAAGCACCAAGGTTCTGCTGGGGGGCTCCGGGCAGCCCAGACCCCCAGGAGCACAGCAGCACTTGGGCATCCTCACACCTCAGGCACAGCCACACAGTGCTGAGTGTCATCAGAACCACCATGCCGATCTCTGGCATGAGTGCCTAAAAAATGTGATTTGAAAAATAATAATAGAAAGCAGGGCCTTTTTTAATTTCATTTTTGAGCCATTACGGTTCATGTTTTCATTCTTTTTTTTTTCCTCCTTGGCAATCAGAAGAGCTAGAAATGCGATTAAAAAGAAAAAAGCCCAAACAAATAATGAAAGCTGAGATTCTCATTTGGTCTCCTGCGTCCAGAAACAGAGACTTTGAGGGAAAACACCAAATGTCCTCAGGCCCGGGGTAAAATGAAAGGCTGGCGATGCTACATTTTGTTTTATGCCGTTATGAAATGTACAGTAAGTCTACAATACTGAAGATATTTGTAAATATTTCCCCAGGTTCTCCTCCCTGCACACCCGTAACAAAGACTGGGCACACACAGCCCTGTGCCAGGACAGGCAGAGGCCAGGCAAGATGCAAGCCCTGAGATGACAGAGCTGGCATTCTGTGCACAGGATCCCAGGACAAATGGGGAACCCGAAGATTCCATGCACAGATGTAAGGTTACCACTACTCAGCAACAAGAAAACTGCTTTTATCTAAACCTCTTTTGCAATTGTCAGTGGAAACAATACTCTGCGTTTCTAAAAGCTTTATGAGCGCGCACCGGTTTCACTTTCATGGCGATTCCTCATTTGGAAGGAAAGTACAGCCACTGTGGAAACCAACAGAGAGCAGAAAAGGAGCAGGGCAGCCAGGGGAAGAGCAGGAGTGAGTGCTGGACTCACCCGTTCATGCTGCCCTCTGGACTGACTGCAGTGCCTCGCAGGTTGGGCACGTGCCACGGCCTCAGGCTCTGCGGGCAATGGGCTCACGGGGAACACGTGTGCACATGTGGGACCAGAGAACCGCCCACACCTTGCCAACATGTGCAGAGCACACACAACTCCCTCACCATGGCCGAGGAACTGTCAGGAGAACACAAGCAAAAGCTGCTTCTTGACAGCGAGTCATTTATATTTTAGCTTCGTTCCATTATCCTAACGAATCCTTCATCAGCAGATGCAATATTAACAGCAGAAAATCAGCTCATTACATCCGGGGGGATTTCATCAAGTTGACAATCATATATGCAGCTACCCGAGCCTGGAGAGGACAGTGCTTTCCTTATTTAGTTATCTCAGCTTCGTCTTGGAGGCTTTCTCTTTCTTTCTTTTGGGAGCGAGCATTGATGGTTGGAGGACATTTCCCAACCGACCGCCAGATGCTACAGCTCACAGGATGCTGGCCCACGGACAGATGCCCTCAGCTGGGAAAGGCTCCAACCCTTCCACATCAGTTGCAACTGTGAAAGGCAAAAAAACCCAACTCAGACTGCAACCTCTAGACTACGAGGGCATTTCTCTGTGGAGTTCAGGCTCTGGGAGGGGTCTGCATTCTGTCCAACTCCTGACTGTGCCTGTAGACATCTGGATCCTCACCCAACCATGATGCCCCCAAAGGAGTAAGATGCATTGAAACAGAGTGCCTTTTTTTGCTGGACCAGGCAAGCAATAGAGGAGGCAGTCCAGATGAATCAAAAGGGAGGAGAAGGGAGCAACAGGGAGAGCTGAGGGATGAGTACAGAAGATGGTGTGCCTTTGCCACCAAGTCAAGCAGAGGCTGGGGACTTCAGCCAGAGAGCAAACTGAGTTCCCAGAGCTCCTCTCCACCAGGGGATGAAGCTGGCACAGGACACAGAGCTTGCACTGCAGGTAGCCACGTGAAGACGTGTCTCTGCTGCCCAGCTTCAGCCTCCCTGCTGAAGGCAGAAGGTGGCTGCCGGTACCAGCGCTCCCATTTCCTCCTCCAGCTCAGAGGGGGCTGGGATGGGCATTTTACATTTTCCCAGCCAGGCCTGGATTTCTGCACAGCAAGGAATATTTTGCTGGGACGTCAACTCCAATCTCTGCTGCGCTCTGACAGATTTAAGCTCCGGTTTGTCCGACAACATCCCAAAGTGTAAGGAACTGGGGGCAGACTCTCTAATCAGGCTGTAGGACAAAGGCCTGCTCTGACCCTGTCACTTCCACTTACTCCTGCTGCCTGTCGGGCTCCCCACCCTCTCGCAGCCTCCTGCCCACCCGGCTGCCCTCCCCTCCCCGCACAGCTGGGCTAATCCTGCTCCTCCCGCGTCCAGCGCAAATCCTCCCCAGAGTAAACCAATCCTGGGAATTTTTATTAGATTATCAGCCTGCCGGCTCAGTGCTGGCTGGACTAATCCTAATCAGGACTGATTTCTATTAGCCAGCTTCGGGGAGGAGCTGTGCCGTGCCAGCACCCCAGCCCCACGCTTGGGGAGCCCGAGGCCATTTTCCCTGTTCTGCTCCAATTTTCCTTTCAGAAAGGACAAGATTCAGTCTGGGAACACAAAGCCTGCCCAGGGGCTGTGTGTGCAGAGTGGCACCAGGCAGCCACAGGGCAAACCCCAACCAGCTCACTGTTCCATGGGATCCGGGTGTCCCAGCCCCTCCAGCCCCGCTCCTAGCTGGCATAAGCCAGCCAAGGCTGCTCAGCACCGTGCTGGAAGATGCTTTGTGGCAGGGGGACACAAGCCTGCTGGGGGGCAGCTGGAGATGATGGGCTCATTTCAGACAAGACAAGCGCAGCAGCTTGAGTGACCAGGACAGAGTTTGCAGGGCTGGCTGAGTCAGCAAGGTCTCCATGCCCAATTACCCATGCCCAAAGCAATCTATTCTCACTTCCCTCCCCATTTTATCACAGCAAACTGGCTCCTGGGTGTTTCTTTCCAAACCCCATCCCTGGCTCTGGAAGTGACCTCAATGAAAATGTTTGCTCTGGACTGAGACTGGTGAAAGTTTTGCTGCTGACTTAACAGGATTTGAGTCAAGCCACAGCAGCAGCCGGAGCAGCAGGTGACAAGGAGGGTGCTGAGCAGTGTCCCTGCCTCCGTCCTGCTGTCCCATCCGTTGCTCTGCGCTGAAAGCACAGCTATTACCAGCAGCCCCCAGGGGACTCCAACGCACTTCGGAGTGCAGCCAGCTGCACCACAGCCGCTCCAGTGCCGTGCAGAGATCAGCCAGGGAGCACTCGGGAATGCCTCTTCCCAAAGTGACCTGGGATCTTCAAAACCTTCCAGAGAAGAGGGGTCATTGAGGCCTAATTGCTGTTAAGCCTCTGCTAAATTTGTCTGCCCACCCTCAGTCAGGCACAGACGCAGCATCTCTGTGCTGTCTTCCAAAGGAGAGTGAGTTGCCTGCAGGACTGAATGCCTTGGTGCTTGAGTGAGCAGGCTGCTCACACACAGCAGCTCGAGGGGCAGAAATGCAGTGGACAGGGCTTTGAGCAAGCCTAAAGATGCCCTGGGCTGAGACCAAGCCTCAGCTCAGGGACATCAGTGTAACTCACGAGCACCAGGATGGAACTTGGAGCAGCTCAAGCCCTCTCTGCTCTCCAGCCATGCTTACAGTGCAGCTCCACTCTAGTAGGTGGCAAAGTTTCCTAAGAGAGAGCTAACTAGATCCGGCTGGAAGCAGAGGCTGCAGCAGGCTTCCTGATGACAGAGAGAGAAATAGGGGACTTGGTCCAAACCCTGCAGAAACCACATCAAAAAGGGATGTGGGTGAGAGCCAAGAGCAGATGATCCAACTGTGCACGGGCTGTGTGTGTGTGCTGGTGTGTGCGCGTGCATGCAAGCAGAGGAGAAGAGGAATCAAAAGAAAGAGAGAAAGGAAAGAGGAGGAGTAAGAATGAACAGAAGGATGGAAAGAAAAGGTGTGGAGGCACGAGAGCAGGAAGAGACCAGAATTGTTCCAATGTGTGTGGCCTGCTTGCAGGCACGCAATTAACAACAAAACATGGTAACAATATATAATTGATGGCATGTGTTAACGATAAACACAAATCAGGAGGAACCCTGAGCCTGGCTCTCACTCCTTTCCGCTCAGGTCCCAAAGTGCTGCGGAAGCACAGGGCAGCCCTGGCTCACCACAGCAGGGCACTACCATGGGGCTGGGGGCAGATCTGTGGCCGGAGCCCCAGTGCTGCTGAGCGATCTCCAAAGAAAGGCTGAGCCCAATTAAAAGCAAAGCAGCACAAGCATCACATGATGCAATCCAGCCCAGCTCCCTGCTCAGCACTGCCCTCAGAAAGCCACTGCCAGCATACCCAACGGAAGAGTTTTCTGACTTGGTCTCGCTGCAGGGCATCCCCTCAGCACAGTCCGCAGTGGGGCCCAACCTGCCTGTCCTCCTGCCTGTGGGATGTGACCTCAGGGACAGGAGATGGGACCCCAAACCCACCCCTTTCTGGGATCCAGAGCTGGAGGGATGGAGAGGGAACATGAGTGCCTTTGCGTGTGGAAGAACAGGTCATGTGCTAACTGCTGGCTGAGAATGCTTGAGTACCCAGTGGTGAAAGAGCTGGAGAACGATGATGTGCAACGAAGTGGGAGAAACAGCAGAACCTGAGAGAACTGAGTTGAACAGTGGGGACACAGAGACGACTGGGATGAGCGCTGGGAGCAAGAGTGCTCCAGTCCTTTAGCAGAGCGAGGACACTGCGACTCAATCTCACAGCACCATGAGCCAGGCCATCCCACGTGCAACCAGGGAATGTTCAGACATTCCTCCCCCCCATTCCCTCTTTTTTTTTTTTCCCTCCAATTTATCAGCAGATTGTGTGGAGCCGAGTGGCGCTCGCCTCACCCTGCTAAATAAAGCTTTGGTATTTCTGATAAAGCCATCAAATTCCTTATCATGCTGACACAAAGAGCATTTAAAGAGACACACACACTCCAGCACCTTCTACTTTCTCACTCCAGGCGCCTTGGGGAACCTTTCCGTGCAGGGGGGGCTGCCCCCAGCACAGTGCCACCTCTGGGGAGCCAGGCAGATCCAATCGTGGCCCCCAGGACAGCACAGCCTGAGATGGGGCATCCACAAAAATGCTCTACAGTAAAAGCATCGACAGCTAGAAAATCCTGTGGCAAAGCCAAGCGTCTGCAGGTGCTGTTAGACCAGGACAAGGAGAAGAGAACTAGAGACCTTGAGCTGTCGGAAGACACAGCTGAACGCCTCTCGGGTGAGCTTCTCCTCGTGCTGACCCTGCCTGGCTGGGAAGGGATGGTGCCATGCCGCAGTCGGACTTTGGCACTGCCTTCCCCTGCTGCACCGAAACCCGCCCAGCTCCACATGCTGAGCAGCTCTGGCAGCCCCCGCTCCCTCCCCGCAAACACAGCCCGCAGTCATGCTCTCTCCTCTTTGCCACGGTGCAGGCTGTTGTTTAACCTTCAAATTTATTATTTTTAATTATTTTGATTTATAAAAGCGTGCGGCAGTTAAAACCACATTAAATAAACTCGGTGTTACGGCGCTTAACAAACACACATAACTTTGGACTTCTGAGGACTCCATAAAATAATCAGCTGCCTGGAAGTCGCTGCTGCCGCCCGCCTGCACCCGCTCAGACGCGCTCTTGCCTGGCCAGGCTTCCCCAGCACCACGCACCGCCTGCCCAATGCAGACCCCAACGACCCCTCTCCATCTGCAGCCCCCAGCCGCTCTCTGTCCTCCCTTGGCTTTCTGCCCTGCTCTATGTGAGTATTCCAGTTTCAACCTTCTCTATCCCAGGTCCCACCCTGTGTAGGCACCGCTGTGATTTCAGTAGGAGAGCTCAGAAGGATTTGGTACCATAACCAGAAGTGTTTGGGCTCTGCTTCCTGGGCTGTATCCCAGCAAACAAGGGGAGGCGAAGGAGGAATGAGGAAAGAGGGATGAGGGACAGAAGAAATAAAAAAGTGAGAGCACCGCTCTGACCAACCGCATCCTGCAGGAAAGGGATGCTGAATCCCATTGCTTCAGGACTGGCCCCAACGCCTGGCACAGGAGCTGTGCCCCCGTCATTGCTGAGGACAGGAGCATACGCAGCCACCGCCACCTCCTCCTCTGTGTTCCCAGCTTTGAGGAGCAATAAAACCTTCTGACGCTTTACATCCCCATCACCTGCTGCTTCCCAGGCCGGCAGGGCCATCCCTGAACTCAGTGGGTGGGCCTGACACACGCAGAAAGTTGAGGGAAGAGCCGTGCGCTCTCCTGTTTCATTGGCATCTGCAGTAAAACATCAGTGATTTACACAGGAAGTAGGTGAAGAGCAATTATAATTGATTGGGAATCATTTCCTGATGGTGTCTGGGTGTGATTGATGGTGCCGGCCGACTGCTAAAGGACAGCAGGCGCTGAGGGGAGACAATCTGCAGCTCTTGGCCACGCTACTAACCACAGAACCCTGTGCTCCCCACACCTCTTTTGACCCGCTCTGCCCATGGCTCCAGCCCTGGGGCCACCAGTCCCCCGGTGCTGGCATAGCTCTGGAGCTCCACGGTCTGGAGCTGCTGCTCCCTGCGGCAGGAATGGCCCTGGAAGCTCTGTGCTTCACCCGGGAACCAGGGAACCCTCCGCATGCGTGCACACAGCCTGCAAGCTGCTGCTGTGAAATGCAAGGCAGCACTTCACACCTGCTGCAACGCACCGTGCCATCCCACAGGCACCATGCATCTCTCATATGTAAAAGCAAAAATTCACAAACAAAACCCTTTAGCCTGAAGTCACAACCAAGCAACCATACACGTGCCCCATGCCAACTTCTGCACCCAAGCAGAAGCGCTGTGAACCTCTCTAGGAACAACCAGCCAATGTGAAAGGTGCTGGGAGGCTGCAGCCATGGGAGAGATCAACAAGCAGGGAAATGCAGTCACTGCAGATTACTGTGATGGGCTGAGAAAGCCCCGTCCTCAGCAGGGACAAGGAGCTGGGAGCTGCACACCCCCTGCACCAGGCACAGCGTGCTGTGTAGGATAGGGGGTGATATTCTGCCTCCAACTGAGCTCAGCTGAAGAATTTTTAGGCTGATAGTCGTGTTGCGGTCGTGTGACTCTTTTTGTTCCCATGAAGCATTTGCACATCTCTTACTGGGGCATACACAGTGCACAGCCCCCCATCTGCAGTTTGGTTTTGCTCTCCCCAAAGGCTCCTGCATGTCCTGCACATGCCAGGGCTGGGAGGGGACACACAGGTGATAAATATAAAGGCTGCAGGACAGGGGGGTTTTTGCAAGGAGGGGGAAGGATAGGGAGGGGGCTGGGTCGCAAACTGCCCACGGTCACCGCGGCTGTCAATAAATTCTGCATTCGCTTTACTTTCCGACAGGGATTCATTCCCTAATATGGAGCTGGCAGCTTTCTGGGTTATTTCGAGTGTGTGTGATAAAGTTCCCTGGATACTGATGGCTTCCTAGGATCAGGATTCTGATAATAATAATAAAAAAAAAAAAACAGCAACATGCCTCGATGTGTGCGGTGAAGAGAGGAGCCCTGCCTAATGCAGCTCTTATTGCAGCCCGGGGCAGGGCAGGAGCTGAGGCATCCTTAGGCAGATCTATTGTGTGCCAAAGCCTTTGGTGCCTGGACCCAGCACCCCGTTCCCCTTCCAGGCTGCTCCAAGGGGTCTGACTGCTCTTGCACCCTGCGGACACGCAGTGGGCTGGGCCAAAACCCAACCACTGAAAGGAAAGCACTGCTCAAAGCAAAGGTTTCACCTCCTGATGGTGTGTCTGGGTTGAGGAAGAGACAGGGCAGAACTCAGGTCCTTAGAGCAGCCCTAAAACCGGGGGGTGTCCTGGCTTCCCCACCTCCTGGCACAGCCCTGCGATGAGGCACCAACTCCCACCTCTCCAGCTGATGTCCTCAAGCCTGCACACAGCTCACCAGGACCTGTTTAGCCTGAGCCTCTGCTTCACCCACGCAGCTCCGAGCAGAGCCAGGTTGCCATGCAGGAAAACTGCCCTGAGCCAAGGGATGGAGAAGTCACAAAGCTGAAGCCTCGGCCACAGCTGTGGAGCAGCTCATCCTCGGGGACGCTGCAGTAACTGGGCTTGGAAGAGATCGGTCCCGAGCAGAGGGTGAGGACAGGAGGTGGCCTGGGGGCAGCGGTGCCACCCCAAAGGCACTCACCCACCCCGCAGTGACGTGAGATGGAAACCCACGCTCACACCGTGCTCACAGTGGTTTCAGGATAACACGTTTTACCTGGAATTCGCAGCAGGCACGGAGCTGCTTGCGGTCCCGCAGCGCAGCGCAGCTAACAAGCGGGAACTTGCTAATCTGCCATAACGTGATCATTTACATTCATGCGAACGTACCCTTGGATCCCATTGCAGTGTTAACCTCAGTGTCCTGGCCAAAATCCATCTCAAGCCACTGCATGCTGCCTACAGAAATTCCCCAGACGGTTTCTAAAGTAAAGGGTCAGGTTCCCTCTCCTGCCCTGGGCTGCTGGGCAGCGCTGCTGCCAAAACAAAGGGAAAAATGACTCCAGGTCTGGAGTAGGGGTAGAAACACAGAAGTTGAGGAGTGAGCCCTTCATCCCGCACCTACATCACTGCCCACCTCTGCTGGGGGCACCAGGGAAAGTTTTTCCCTGCTCCAAATGACAGCTGGAGAGCTGGAGAGGAAGGGCGCTGCGGAAGCACGACTGTGGCTGCCCACCCCAACCATGGCCCTGAGAACAAAGCTATGTGGGGCCGAAGCTGCACTCTGTGCGCCGCTCCATGCCCATCACTTATTTATTTATATCAGTGCCAACCAGCTCCGGGCCGTAAGGGGTTAACCACAGCACTGCTTTCTCTGCCTTCGCTCTACCTCAATTTCCACTGCTCCCATCACCTTCCTCCCCCACCCCCTGATCTTATGAAAAAAACCCATCAAAATAACTATTTTATGTCTCCAAATATGCAGATCATTTTCTTTAATGAAAGATGCTTGACGTCTCCGATCCAATTAATATGCAAATGCAGGCGAGGATTTATTTGTGACATTCTGTCTGGGTGAGAGAAAACAAAAAAGGCCTGTTAACCAAAACACTAATTGCTGTGACTGATTGTCACATATCATCATTTTCATAGGATCTCCTCCATCCCTGGCTTGCAGGGAGCTGTGAACCAGGACTCGGAGCTGAGCAGAAACCAAGGAGAAACAGGACAATGCTACCTGCCCAGCACGCGTGGCACAGCTCTGCAGCTCCTCAGCCCCAGGAGCCACGGGCACTGGGCTGCTTTGTTCCCTCTGCACTGCCACAACTTGTGGGACCGCATTTAGGGCTTGCAGCGGGGTTAGGAAGCAGTGTGAATCTGGGAGAGGTGCCCCAGGAGATGCGCCCTGCTGGGACCTTGCCCAGCTCAGCACTTCTGGGCCGCATTCTCAACTCCAAGAATTCCCCGTAAGTCAGCAGCAGCTCAACCGGGAAGTGGGTTTGATGCAAAGACACTGAAGCGAATGCCGCCGACCTGGGGAAGAGCACAGCCAAACTTTCTCAGGTGCCCCGACACATTCAGCAGACCTTGCCTACAGGCTGCCCAGGGACGTGGTGGGGTCGGCATCCCTGCAGATGTATACGAAATGTGGAAATGTGGCTCTGAAGGACACGGCTCACGGGGCATGGCAGGGACGCGATGCCAGTTGGACTGGATGGTCTGAGAGGTCTTGTTCAACCTTAACGATTCCATGATTCTATAACTCTGTGAATGGGCACAGTGATGATGGCCAGATGGTTGGACTAGATGAGCTCAGAAGTCTTCTCCAACCCTAATAATTCCACAGTTCTATGCACTAAGTGCTGCTTGCCACCACGCCTTCTCTCCACCCACCACAAAACACCAAGGTTCCAGCAGGCGTTTGACACCCATCCCAGGGAACCCAAGGGGAGCTGAGCACCCATACAGCACCCCCTGCACTCACAGCCCTCACAGTGACAGCGATGCACCAAACACCGTTCCGCCGGCACGAAGCAGCGAGTCACGCTGCTGGGACTTCAGGGAGATCAGGTTTAGGCAAACACAAAGCACATACAAATCTGACTGTGAGTATTTTCCTGCCATTACCTCCCACGTAAGGAATTGCTGGAATTGCCACGGGGAGATTCTGTGATTATGAGCAGAAAGGGCATCAATCAGGCCAAGTCTCTATTCAGCTGACTCCCATCCATTGAAAGAAGTCTGGGAACGTTTGATCTAGGAGTCGGAGCGCAGCACTGCGAGGCGGTGCAGCACCACTCCCTGCCCTGCCAAAGCCTCCTGAACACCTGTAAATTATTCATTTAGCTTTTCCTGTGACTCGATTTCCCCTTTGCTTGAAGAAAGCAATAAAGTTTGCTCGCCTTGCATGAGGTCTGAACTTTCACTGATCCTCACAAGAGGATCAGGGGAATGTGAACTGGATTGCACCTTGACTGCCAAAGAGAGCTTGTCTTTCTCATGCCTTCCTCCACCTCAACAGCTTTGAATTTCACAGAACTGTAGAACTGTACAATGGTTGGGGTTGGAAGGGATCTCCAAGATCATCTAGTTCCAACCCCCTGCTGCAGCCGGGATGCCACCCACCACATCAAGCTGCCCATGGCCCCATCCAACCTGGTCCTGAGCACCTCCAGAATGGGGCATCCTGCAAATCTCCATGAACTCTGCAGAATACTGAAAGCAGAACCCCAACATCATTAAAGCTCTGAGGAAAAATCTGGGTCTTAATGAAGCCAGGAGGAGTGCTGCCATCCATTCCAACAGAGACATACTCCGTGCTGATAGGGCAGGTTGGAGCTCTAACACATTTCAGCTTATTAGTGCAGAACGGAGGTGCTCTCCTGGGTTTGGCCTGACCAGCTAATACATATCAAAATTAATTTTTACCTTTTCTACACAAGACTTTTCATAAAGGTTAGCAAACAACCGCTCTATACAAATCCTTTTCTTCTTCATTGCAAAGAGAAGACCCAGGAGATGAACTCTGCAGAGAGCAGGAAAACAATTTCTGCTTTTAACCACAATGCTTTGACATCTGGTTTAAAACCAAGCCAGGCCAAAAGGGACCAAAAGTTCCAAGTGGTGGCTGCACAGAGCACGGAGCTGTGCTCAGCGCCTGCCTCTACACCTACCCCTCCAACAGGTCAGAGCAGCTGCGCGGGGCGTGCGAAGGAATCTCAGAGAAAATACAAATCTACGATGGTACTGATAAAAATTTCCCAGCGCAGGCAAGAATAGGAGATGGACAGTGCCAGGTATTCAGGCCTGAAGCAGGAAAACCTACAGATGCAGATGAAGCACAACGTGCTCCAAGACTTCCTGCACCTCCAGATTCCTTGATGGAGCAGAACTGGGGACATCGCCCTCCGAAGTGCTCGTATCCCTCAGTGCAATTCAGTGACACATTTCCTGATAAAGTCAACTTCCAGGGGATCTGGCGCACAGACAGGCAAGGGAGTCGGCGCTGGGCTGAGCACCCTTGCAAGGCAGGGACGCACAAAACCGAGCAGTCAGCACGCTCGTCCTTCCAGCAGCCCTGGATTGCTCCCAGATGGGATGTCTGCTGCACCCCGTCACCCAGCTCTGGGGTAAGGCGGCTTTACGCTGGAAGAGGAAAGGGCCCTGAGGAGATGCCTGAGGGATTTGGTGGGCTGGGAACCCGGAAACCGTCTGGGATGTGGGTGGAGAGATCAGTGCTAAATAGCAGAGCTGTGACACATACACTTTCCATTCATCAAAGTCCAGGGAGAAGAAAAAAGCCACGGTTTTCCCTGCACACATGGGGAACCAAAGCACAGAGAGCACCCAAGGAACCCACCCTGGAGCACCGGACCCAGCCTGCTCCAGGCACGTTATCTCAGCTGCACACATGGGGCACGAACAGGGCGAGCGATTTGCTTCAGATCAACAAAAACTTGGCACAGGAGAGAGCTACTGAGACAAATCTCAGATCTCCTGAGCCCCAAGATAATGCCGTAACAGCCTCCATTTGTCAGGAAAGGCTCCCAGTTCTGTGATTCAGCTCGTTCATTAGCCCTCCCCAAGAGCTTGATCCATTCTGGCTTTCCTGACTGCTGAACAAGTGGCAGAGCAGTTCTGAAAGCCATCAATGCTGAGGAGGGGTAAGCTCAGCACGCTGATGTCAGGACTGGGCATACCCCATGGAGATCCCTCCAACCACAATGTGCCCAGTGCTCCTGCAACCCTACAGGAACACCTGCAATCCTACATGCAAGTGGGAAGAGAAGAAGGGGATGGCGTTTGATGCTTTCCAGCAAGAGGAGCTCTCCCAGGAGGGATGGAGCAGCCCAAACACTCTGGCAAGGGGCTCTGCCAGCAGTTGTCCTTGGGTCCCCACTCCTGTTGTAGTGGCTTGGGATGACACTGAAACCCACGATGCAAGGGGAAGGAAGTGAGGAACAGAGAGCGCAGCATCACAATAAGTCCCAGTTCGCCCACCTCATGACATGGAGGTGGCTGCCCAGGGGACCCCTCAGCCTGAGGACCTCTGGGGGCACGGCCCTGAGCCCAGCCCCACGGAGCAGAGCCCTGTGCACTGCTGCGTCCCACCACCCGCAGAGGGGCAGAAGTGCAGCGACGCAGGAGGGGCACAGAGAGGATCAGAGAGGGGGCTGGTAAACAGCTCCCCCCATCCCCAGTCCCAGCACTTTGAAGATCCGTGTGTTTTGAATTTAATTTTGATTTTCTCGACTTCAGCAGATTAAAGTTGAAATAACCTACAAATTACTTAATGTGTTGTAAATCTTCTGAAATTAAGGCCTAATGGGTAACACATGTCGGCAGGCAGGAGACGCAGAGGGGAAGCAGGGGTTCTCACCAGCGCAAGGAACGCTGCAGGGCTGCGAGCCAACGGGGAGGGGCTGAGTGACCCCCACCACCCCTGGGGGTGCAGAGCAGCCACCCCTATGCTGGGGGGGGGGGACTGGGTGACACCAGGAGCTGAGCAGGACACGGCAGCTCCCAGGTCCCCAGCGCACCGTCTCCAAACCAGGGCCACCCCCACGCACCTGCCCAGGGCCGCACGCTCCCCCCGCAGCCACACTCCTGCTGCCGGCCCCCCCTCCTCGCCAGCAGATTTCTCTCAAGTGTGCTGCCATATGGTTCCAGTTAAGCCCCATATTTTTTCTTGTCGATGGAAAAGACACACTTTCCTCTGTGCCAGACAGTTTACAGATTGCTCCGTTGGCTCAATTTCTTATTGGATTTCTCAAAAAAACTGACATTTTAAATTAATTTACAGCCACAACAAAAAGAGTTCAGAATTTTAATGGTGTTGTAAGTAATTTTTAGGTAATCCATTCCAGATTTTGATATTAACCTTTGAATGGGAGTTCACGCAGCTACTATGTTACAGCACTTTGGTGGGACTGGGGAGGGGGCGGAGGTGGGCTGGGGGCGGAGGTAATTTACTGCATGGGAAAGCGCATGGCACCGCGGGGCCACCACTGCGCCCATCCCAGCACCGGGCTGCCACCACCGCCCCACGGCCACCAGTCCTCTGTGGGCACCTGAGGGACAGCTGGAAGGCTGAGAGAGAGACAGCCACCAACCGTGAGAGGGACGAAGGAAGGAAACCAAGCAGCAAACAACAGAAGGAAAAGGAAGAAAGAGCAAACGAGAGAGCTAACAACGGAGAGAACAAATTGAGGAAGAAAGGAAGGAAATTAACAAATAATTAAGAACAAATGAATGCGAGAACTGAGACTGAGAGTGACAGGGATGCAAAGAGGAGACAGCCCTGCTCCTGCTGTGCCAGGCCAGCGGCTGCATGCCATGGATGGGCAATGCCCGCAGCAGCACGGCTGCCCTCACACCGCCGTCCCGCTCCCTCACTCTGCCTGGAAATCCCTCTCCAGCTGAGGACGGTGCCGCCCGGCGCTGCGCTGACACCGCGACTGCCAAACCAACCGAGACTAAGGGGGGGCTGAGCAGCCTTCGCCAGCGCTTTGCTAAGCTCTGGCACCAAGCAGACGGTGGCTGGACTCAGTGCCAACTTACTACAAGAGCAGATTTTTAGCATTCCTCCCCTCCAGGAGTTACCCAAGGAAGAACCTCGCGCAGAAACGTGAAGCCCGAGGCCTGCCCAGCCCGGGCACTGCCGCAGGACAGAGGGCCGTCCCACAGAGGCGGCAGGCACAGGGCTGGGAGGAGGCACGGGACGCTCCTTCTGCTCCCTCCCTCACCCCCAGCACCCCGAGGGCACCGGGCGCTGCACCCGCTGGGTGTCGTGTGGCTGAGCAGGGCTGGCCCGGCGCCACGTGCCACGTTCTGATCCACTGGGCACGGCGCCATGGGCAGAGGGACGCAGACGCCCCTCGGCTCAGTGCCAGGCCGGGGCCGGATGCCCCCTGGCACCGTGCCGGCTGTGAAGGGATTCTCCCTGTGGCGCTCTGCCAGGAGGGTCCGAGCTCCTGGGCCTGGGGAACACCGACCCGACGGCACCCAACGCAGCCGGGGCGCAGCGCACCCTCGGCCCGGTGACTGACTGGGGCCAGTTGCTATGCCGACCCCAGTGTGAACAAACCCAACTATCTGCGTGGCTGTTTTACAACTGTGGCCAGTGTCACATGAGCGGGAGCCGGCTGGGGGCCCAGGGACACAAAGGCGAATGGCTTTTTAATGGAGTGTCCTGCCAGCGCTTGAAGACTCAATAAAGAGGAGCTGGCGAGACCCCTCCGTGAGGAAGGCCCCGCGCTCGGGGTCAGGGCCCCTTTGTAGAGCCGCGCCGCGCTGGGAAAGTTTGGAGCAGCAGCACAGCCACCCACTGCCCGGCCACGGGCTGCCTGTCGGGCACCGATCTGTCCCTGCTGTGCTCCAGTGGCACCAGCTCCAGGCACTGTCCTGGAAACCTTCCCACACGGAAGCAATGGGGGGCATCACCCTGGGCCCCTCTCAGATGGAAGTGATGGGGGCTCTCCCCAGCCCTGCACCGAGCTCACGCTGCTCCAGCGCCAGGGCTGATTCTTACAGAAGCTATAATTATGTTATAGAGTTCCTGTGTAGGCTGCTGAGGTTTATTAATTAATCCTGCTTGGTCTCACCCCAGCCAGGGCCCTGGCCTCGTGTGGAGATGTGGAATTTTCCAGGAAAACTTGAAAATTGCCATGGAGGAGAGGAAAATGTTTGGCCTCTGCCCATACGGTGTTGGGTGGAGCAGGGCTCCCTGCTGAGGGATGAGGACACCCCAGGCAGTGCTGTCCCACCAGCACGACTCCTCCTGAAGGAAGCCCCCAGACGCAGCATGGGGATCCACTGCCCCTCTGCTCTGCACTGTGAGACCTCACCAGGAGCACTGCATCCAGATGTGGAGTCCTCAGTACAGGAGAGACACGGAGCTATCGAAGTGCATCCAGAGGAGGGCCACAAAAATGGTCCCAGGGATGGAAGACCTCCCTTTGAGAGCTGGGGCTGTGCAGCTGGAGAAGGGAAGGCTGAGGGGAGAGCTGAGAACGGCCTGCCAGTATCTTAGGGGCTGTAAGAAGGAAGGGACAGCACCTTCAGCAGGGTCTGTTGTGACAGGACACAGGGAAATTGTTCTGAACTAAAAGAGTGATGAGGCACTGGCACAGGCTGCCCAGAGAGGTGGTGATGCCCCATCCCTGCAGACACCCAAGGTCAGGCTGGGGGGCTCTGAACACTGATGGAGCCGTGGTGCCCCTGTGCACTGCGGGGCAGTGGGACCAGATGGCCTTTAGAGGATCCTCCCAACCCAAATGGCTCTATGATTCTCCGATCCAAAGCGAAGAGCCACCAGCGCTCGGTCACCTCCCAATGGATGCTCCACATTGACCAACCCAACCACTTGAGAAACAGCAGCGAGGCGGCAGAGCAGAAACAAATCGCCCTGGAGGAGCCGTCCCTCCTCGGCGCACCACCCACAGTGGGATCCGAGCGTGTCTGGCTCTGCCCTGGCTTTGCCTCTTGCCTTAAATTACATGAACTCAGTGCATCCAGGAGCAGAGCTTCCACCCCGAGAAAGTAAAGGTGAGTCAGTGATCAACAAAATAAAGAGAAAAAGGCACTAATTGGCGAGCACCTGCCTGCAAGGAGTGGGAAAAATACCAAAAAAAAACAAACCAAACCAACCAACCAACCTTTAGGAAAACAAAATGCACCGACATCTTTTTATTTTGTTTTTTTTCGGTAATTATACTAAAGATGAAAAACTCATAATAAACATCTCCCAGTCCCCACCTGCTAACAGTAATTATAATAGACTCAACAATAAATGGTAAAGCAGAGCAGTGCTGCATCTCGGGAATTCTCTAGGGTATGTGGATTAGCTCGGAAAGCCTGAATGATTAAAATACACTAATTAAAATTTTGTGTTCCTTGGTAACTCGTCTGCCTGGGCCCCTGGTGTTGGCAAAATGGGAATTAACGTGACAAAAGCAACACATAGGGTTTTTGTTTTAAATAAAGAAGGGGGGGGAAGATCTATATAAACAAGTTCTCTCTGCGCGCACACCAATTCAGAGGGACACAAACTCTTTGGGAAGGAGCGCAGCGGAGAGCTGGGCGTTGGGATGGAGCCGTCCCGCACCGCCCCGCTCGCCCCAAAACGGCACGGAGGAGAGCTTGGCACAGAGGAGGAGGAAGGCAGAGCCGGAGCCGAGCGTGGTCAGCACCGCTCGGAGCTCTTGCAGCACAACTCCAGCCCTGAGCCGTGCAGGGAAGCCCCGGTGCAGGACGCCTTCCGCGCCGTCTCCCTCGCGCATTCCTCCACGGACCCGTCTGCCCCACTCCCTACCAAAGCAAACAGGACTTTGGGATAGCGCACCACAGCTTCTACCCCACTGCAGATACACAAAAGAAATTGAACACTTTTGGGTTGCCCTTAGCAACCTAATTGCATCAGTACATTGCACACAGGAGCCAAAGTAACTGAATTTTGATGAAAAGACGGCGGTAATTTACGGCATCACGAAATTAGTTGTCATAGCGACGGGTTAATTACATCTCAAATTAACAATGCAAGTGTGGTGAAATTAAATATAAATCATATTTTCTGCATAAATTATAGGGGTTGATTAGACCGGGGCTCGGGGAGAGGGAAAGGTTGAGCCGCCATGGGCCTACGCAGCTTTCTGAGCCGACGAGAGAGTCTCCTGGAAACACCGGGAGAAGACGGAGCAGGAGGGAAATGGAGAAGTGTCAGAGCAGCACTGCGCTGCCTCTCAGCTCCGCACCGCAGAGGGGACGGAGCAGCGCCCGCACGCTGGGAGCTGCCGGCGCGCATCCTGCACTGCTGCTGGCTGTGGGTCGGTGCGGGCGCTGCTGGGGCTGCACCGCCTCTGTGCAGGGCGACGCTGTTAGGAGAAGCCTCTGCTTCCTTCAGTGCATGAAGCAAGGGCTGATAAAGGGAGGAAATCCCTTCTGGGCTGCGGGAATGTGGGCAGGGAGGGGGCTCTGGTGGGTGCCCCCAGCAGTACTTGGAAGCGGTCGGTTAGGGCAGAGGGGGAACAGCAAGGTGTTTCGGAGCAGCTCCTTGCCTGAGACGTGTTTGGCACCGTGCCCCTGTGGTGTGGGGACCACGCTGGAGCCTGCAGCAGTCACACCATCTACAGCCCCAAGGAGCCATGGGGCTGCTCCATTAAACTCCTGGTGACCCGCAGCGAGCGCGTGGCGTTGCTGCTCACAATGAGAGGCAGCTAACAGCAAGCAGTGAGGCCATCCACACACAGCCCTTCCCTCCACGCCGCCCTCGCAGAGCTCAGTGACAAACCTCCATAGGCCGCGTGCCGTCCCCAGCTTTCTGCTGCAGGTCTCTCTTCCAGCCCAGCCCCGCGACTCATGTCTGCAACAGCCCAGCTGGAGGTGCACGGCTCTTTGGGGTCTTCAGAAAAATCCCCATTCTCTCCCACTTCCAATTTTTTACTCATTCCACACCTTCCCAGACCCGAAGCCCCGCTGTGCCTATGCACTGTCCCATCTCACTGTGCTCTCACCCTGACAGCACCCAGCTGAGAGCTCCTACCACACTTCACCTGGGCCCAGGCTGAGGAATTTCTCAACTGGGAATTTTTCTGTTATTTTTTCAGAGGGGAAGAAGGAGAGCATATGAAAGAAAGGAAGGAAAAAGCCTAAAAGTAAAAAGCCCTCTGGTCCTGGCAGCCGGCATGATCGATGGCGGTGGATTTGCATGTACATTTCATTAATTTTTCAGCATGCATTTTATTTATCTATGCGCCATACATCTGCTGAAGTTTATATACTTGATAATATATAAATATAGACACACAGCAATCAATACGACATCCGCTTCGCAGAAGCTTCCATTAGCCCCCCGCCCCCTCCCCTTTCCCTTCCTCATTTCCACAACCTGCTGCCTGGGCACCTTGTGCTCTGCCATCGGTTTCCGATTTTCATTAGCGGTGCAGCCCTCCCCATTCACGCAGGCCGGGGAAGTCTCTCCCCAGCCGTGTCAATGGGCTTCCCACTGCAGTGCCAGCACGGGGCCACAACAACGGGGAGGACAGAGCCCACCTGGGCCACCACCCCGCTGCATCCCTGCCAGCGGGCAGCAGGAGGGAGCTGAAGACCTCACACTCTTGGTTGTTTGCTTCCCTACCCCATCCCATCAGATCCAAACTCCCTCATCCCGTTGTATCCTTGCTTTTTGGGGTGCGTGTGGGGAGAGGAGGGCTGGCACCACTCTGTGCTCCACTCTCAACCTACACCACCCTGCCCGCCCCCTTCCCAGCCCACTCTCCAGCTCTACAGGAAGGGGTGCTGCTGGTTCTTGATTCATCCTCATCACAGTCTTGATCTGAAACGAGCAGCTCTGTGTGCATAACATCTCCAGCCCAGAGCACACATAGCACACAGGACAAGAGCTGGAGTAGGAAAGTACACAGCTTGCACGGCACCTCACAGCACAGGGAAACACAACCGGGCAATTTATTAAAGCAGAATAACTCTTCTATTATTATTATAACTGACCACAAACAAATCAGTGCAAAGCCCGGGGAAAAGTACAAACAGCTTCCCCCCTGTTTTATGATGTAAAAAAGATGTTTTTGCAGGCAAGATGACAAAGGAAGGCAGGAAAGCAGAGCACAGGAACTAAAGCCCAAGAGCAACTTCTCCATCCACCAGCCACCTCCTCTCCTTCCCACCCACTCCTCTCTCTGCACCCCGCTCTCCTGCAGCAGCTCTGTGCCACACGATGAGAGCTGAGGCTGCAGCAGCCACGGGGATCCTCCAGGCAGGGCCTGCAGTGCTTGCAGTGAACGCCGTCCAGCAGGCGGAGGGGGGCCAAGGGGACGGAGGCTGAAAGTAAATAAATGATGCCTGCGCCTTTAAAAGAATTTTCATTTATAGGCTCTTCTCTTCTTCCACCATTTCAGTGATCTATATGCAAATATGCTAATGAATGCAAATTAAGACACCACTTTTAGTCCCAATTTAATAGAAAGCATTAAAATACCTCTTTTTTTTTTTTTTTTTTCCAAAAAAACTCCATATGCATGAAGGAAGGGCTTTTTAAAATTTATTTTTTAATATATTTTTTTTTTCTTTTTAACTTTTTGTTAAAGTCACATCCAGCAGCAAACACACCATCAAAATGCTGGTGACGAGGAGGGGAAATCTGAGTGACATTTCCAGGTGCCAATTACCGGGATCTCGTTCCCTCCTGGGAGGACTTCATTCGTTCTGCCTGGGTTTAAAGGTGCTCTCAGGGCCGGTGGAGCAGCTCTCACCCATCTTCAATGGGATGAACCCAATGTGGCACCCACTGCAGTGCTGGACGACACCATGCAGAGGGACGTGCGATGGGGGTGTCCTTTAGAAGGGACCAACAGCCCAGGGCTGGGAGACTCCGACCCCAGAAGGCTCCTGACATCTCCTATCCCTGCACTTGGCTTTGCTCAGCCCGGTGAAACAAACCCAAACCTCCCCAAACCAACAGCTGCAGCGTTACGTTGTGTTAGCTCCGCTGTCAGAGCCCACAGAACACAAACTCTGACTCATCCTTTTTGAAATGCCCCAAACACAAATCTTTCCACTCAAGCAGAATCATGTTTTTACTAAAACTTGTTGAGATCAAAAACCTAAATGAAGCAACAGCCCAACCTTCCACAAATCCAAAGTTCCTCTGTTTACAAACAGAAAGCCCGTTTTCCTCCAAGCGCTTCACTTGGGCGTTTGCTAAATGAGGTTCCTGCACGCACCAACTTCTCACTTACAGCTGCCATTTCATTTCACTTGAAAATCTAAGCTTGGAAACCGTGCAGAATTGGAGTGGCTGCCTTTGCTGAAGCCAATGTGACGTTCAGAGCATCTGTGCGCACCGTCACCACAGTCCCCGTGTTCCACAGCCAGGCTGGAGCACGCAGGCAAATCCTGCCCCTTGCTGCATGTCCTTGCAGCTGCCCCGAGCGCAGCATTTTCAAGTGAAAACTGTGTTAACAGCAATCGATAGACAAAGCGAGCAAGCGGCTGCGTGACACAGTTCTTCCTGGACGAGACGGGGGAAAAACCATCGGGCGCTATGCTGGGATGAGCAGCGAACCGCTGCTGTCCTGCAGCTGCCACCCACGGGGACCCGCACAGTCAATGTGACCGCAGCGAGGTTCAACAAGGCCAAGGGCAACGTGTGGGACGGGGGGCACCCAGCTCAGTGCAGGGGTCACAACGGGGCGGGCGCTGAGGTCCCTTCCAACCGCAGCCATCCCGCGTGGGTCCCAAAGCAAACAGCAGCCTCGCCTTGCTGCTGATCCCGGCGCCGGCTCACCGCACTGCGTGCTGCAGGGAACATGAAAGCACGGCGCTCGCAGGCTGCGCCGACATGACGGGGCACATCTCCGAGTGTTTGTGGCACGGAGCAGCTATTTAGTTATTTACAGGGAATATGTTTGGCTGCTGCCAAACCCTACGTTTTATTGTCAGAAAAAACAAACCCGAGCACCGAAACTTGTCTTCAAATGGAAGCTTGCACAGAAGAGAGTGATTTCCCCATCAAACCAGTTTTATTAGATATAAATATCTCATTATTTGCACCGAGTCCTGGGTTACCAAATGTTTTAAATTCAACTTTTATATCATGTGTAGGAGTCTTTATATAAAAGAGCAGCATATCTACATATATTGAAATGACCGATTTGAATTCCACTTGAAATACTGTTCCTTTTTGTTTCTCCTGCATTTATACAATAAAGATTCAACAAACAAACAAAAAGAAGGAATGAGGCACGCTTTGCCTGCTGCTAAGAGTTCTGCCTTCGAGCGTCTCTCTCTCCAGCAATGGCATCAATGAGGTGCTCACAACTCTGCATTCTCCAGCACACTGTCTTCCTCGACAGCTTTTCCTACACCTCAGTGCTGCCTCTGCACCTTTGGAGACATAACATCCACAGAAACGCTTTTCAAATCTGCTCAGGATTGACCGAATCCCTCCAAACAGAGGTCAGTAAACCCTTAAACATCCTCAACCCTGCACCCTGCGCTGACAGATAGAGCACGGCATACAGACCCCAAAGTGCACACTAAGGCATGATAACTCAAAGCCCCAGCCGCCCCACGCAACAAAAAACACACACTCATCTACATCCACACACTCCATAGGCACATGCCCACACAACAAACACCAAGGCAGAGTTAAAACGCACACAAACAGCCTGATAAATGCACATCTCAGCCATCCATCCATACATCACCTACCCAAACCACAAGAAACAGAGCCTAAATATAAACTCCTCCCCAACAATACACAAACATCCCCCAAAAACACACCACGCAGCGGACGCCTGCCAAGTATCATCACAAATGCACACAGCAAATACGTTCTTCAAAACACACAACTCGTCAGAGGCAGCCCACAACTGCACAGAAAGGAGCTCGATGGAAGGGCTCAGCCTCAGCTCTTCCCTTCCAGAGTGGGGAAAATGGGACAGAGAGGGAAGGAGAGCAGGCAGGAGGAGGTGGGGAGGGATGCGGTCCAGGCTGTCATCTGGAGATCCAACTTCATCCAGAATTAATGCACCAAAGTTCTATATTATACTCTGAACAGTTTCCAGCAGACAGGGAGCACTGTGCTGGATGCAGGCAGGTCAGGAACCCAGGCACGCACTGGAGACGCTGCACCAAGGTGCTGGAGGGAAGAACGGACAGAAGGAGCTCTTTTAGGCTGCTAGGGAGTTGCACCCCATACCAATACTCAGGGAGCAAGGCCTTGGGATGGAGCTGAGCACAGAGGCCCCACACAGCCCTGTGGGAAACGCATCGCAGGGCAGACGGGCACAGCAGCACCTGCACCAGTACCTCTGGCTCACAGCCCACAGCTCCTGCAGCCACCAACCTCAGAGCACAGCTCTGCAGAGCAGCCATGAGCTCCATGCTGGCCCTGTGCTCCTCCCGTGCAGATCGATGCGCCCTCACCTCGGCTCCCATACCCTGGAGGGGATGCTATGGCTGGGGCGGGGGAGGAAGAACTGAGAGCAAACAACAGCAACAGGAACAGAGTTGAGCCATTTCAATTATTCATATGCCAGATGGATTCTTTTCCTGCCCTTTTTTTTTTTTTGCTATAAAAATAAAAAGCTGGGGGAGAGCAGTGATGTTTGGGGAGAGAAGGGAGAAAAACATATTTTCCCCAAAACAAAGTGCAGAAAAGAGAGGGGAAAGCCCCAGCATACCCATCTCTGTGCTGGGAGACCACAGGGAGTGTGAGAGCTTCCACTCACTGGGAAATTGGCAGAAGACTTATCTTTTATTTTACAGCCATAGAGCAAAACACAAGGAGAAAGTGCATGAAAAAAGAGGAACGAAGGATGGTGACAGAGAGAGAAAGGGACATGGAATGAAAGAGAAAGGGAGAGCGAGAGACAGCAGAGAGAGGGAGGGGGCAGGCAGAAGAGGGCTTTGACCTTCTGTGAAGGATATAAAAAATCCAGTAGCCTCAGGGGACACCCAACTATCTAGCATATTGCTGTTAAAATGTCTGCAAAATTTAATACACTTGGCATGCCATCTAATCAGTCCTTGGAAACCACGGTTTTTCTCCCTCCTGTACTTCAACCGTCTCAGTCCTCCAGCATTTGGGAACAAGGCTGGCTACCTGCAGGTGATGAAGTTTGGTGTGTGATGGGGGTTTCATTCATATTTTGGTGGGGGTTTCTTTTAGAAGCAAATGGCCGTCATTTTCCCCTTTAAAAAAAAAAATAAAGTTTGCAGCAATTCCTGCATGTTGAAGAGCTGCTGGATGGATGATAACATTGCAGCACGCAGGCATGTGTGCATGCAGAGTGATGGGCAGCAGAGGATGGATGGACACAGCATCCATCCTCCATCCATGTCTGTGCACCTGGCAGCTCCTGGCTGCGTTGTCCCCTCCTGTGCAGATGGAGCCTGGGGAGAAAGAAGGCAAAGGAGAAAGCACAAAGGTGGATGGAGCTGAGAGCTGTCCCTGCAGGAAGAGGAGGTGCCAAGGGGACTCTGAAGGGACAGGAAAGGCCATAGATTCACAAGACTATGGAGAGCAGAGATGAAAGCTTAAGAGGTGGGCCCCCAGATCCAACCAGCTCTGTCAAAATTCTGCTCAGTAAAAAAGTTAATTGCTGAGGAGCCAAATAAAAGAAACCCCACAGGCTGAAAACTGTTCCGAGTCTTTAATTAGCCAAAAACACAAAGAGGTTACAGGAAAATGAGAGTTTAAGAGGGGATCCCAGGAGAATGCCTGCAATACCCTGCCTCCCCTCCTGACCAAACAGCAGGGTAAGGCCAAGGCAGCTGCTCTGACAGCAGATCTGGGAGCAGCATTTGGGGCTGCTTGCTTTGTGCTGCCCAACTATGAGAGCTCAGCATAGGAACCTGGGGGCTGCAGCCCCAGCTCTGACAGCCTTCCCCTACCTGCACACGGCCACTGACTCTCTGACCCCACAAAGCCATAAAAAACAAGCTGCCCCTAGAGCCCAACCCTCAGAAAAGGAAAAAGAAAAGCAGAAGGAAGTGACAGAAGGAGTTTGTTCTTCGATATGCTGAATGGTCATCCAAAGCAATCGATGTACCCATTTTTTGCTAACTTCCACCTGCAGGTTGAGAGCCCTTCCCAATCCCCATGCACACAGGTAACCATCTAAAGCCACGCTCTCAGGTCCCCAGAAGCTTGCCAGCTGTTTCTTCTTAAAGCAGCAGAAGAAATAAGATAGAGATGACATATGGAGCAGTGCTAGAGAGCTGAGCCCCTCTGCCCTCACCCACAGCTCACATCTTGCCCCTCAGTTTCTGCCCACGGCAACCAGATGGAGTTTGGAGGCAGCCACACAGCTCCCCTCAGTCCCTTCTGTAGAGGGCTCAGCAGAAGAAGCCCATGCACTCACTGAAGGCCCCCATGGCACAGACAGAGGACACACGAACTGGATGCAAGGAGTAGGAGCCCAGTGCGACGGGTCTGTGACCTGCGTCGGGAGATGGTTGTGAGCCCACTGAGCTCACAGTCCTCTAGATTAAAGGCTTCATGCGTGAGAACCCCAAAGTGCCTGAACCAGAAAGCAGCCCCATATGGAGGAAGCATCCGGCCCATCCTCGCTTCCAGGCTGATTCCACCCCGCTCCTGCCTACCCCTTCCCCTGGGGCCTATCTAGCTGGGAAATCGCAGACAATCGGGGCGGCTGTTCCAGCCAATTTCCTTCAGGGAACCTGCAACTTCCTCCTGGGACTGTCCTGCGGCTCCGTGCTGCCTCGCAGGGGAGGGCGATGGCTGCAGAGCCGCCCACGCTGCTCTCCGAGGGTCACAAATCTGACGGCCGCAGTTCGGACACGACAGAGGTGGAGGAGGGTTGAAGAATGCGCTGCTAACAGTAGGAAACGCGGGCAAACAGGGGCACAACGCAAACAGAAAGAGAGGGAGGTGCTCCAGCAGGCTGTAAATTCATATTTCTAATTACTTCCTCGTGTTTTTCAGCACTCCTCAGTCAAGTTTGATTAAAATTCCTTTCAAGGGAAGACGCTCCATGGAGAGCTACGACAGAGCAGCAGCTCATGGTGCACAATGGTGGAGATGGGCACAGTGCTGGGGAAGCCAGCCCCACCTGCAGCACAGCCACAGGGGTCACAGGACGCCCCTAGCACTGCCTGTCCCAGGAAACCCTGTCACCAAGAGAACCCTATGCTACTCCCATCCAAGCCCGAGAAGCGAGGCGGAATGCAGGACACACGCTGACACACAAACAACTGATAAAAAAACCCCAAAACACAGAGCACTTCCACAATTCAGTTGCTCTCCATCCTGTGGGAGCGCATGCAATACACAGGTCATGGCGATGAGTCCCAGCTGCTCTTCAGTCTTCTGCTCCCTCCCCACCCCACCTGCACCCAGGCTGTAGCAGGGGACACTGGGACAAGACCAGGAGGAGGCAGGTGAGTTCCAGCTGCACCTCCAACCCTATGCTCCGGCTTAGAGCCCGGCACAGTGCTGCCTAATGCTACAAGCAAGCAAGACAACGTTCTCACACAGCCAAGCAAGGACAGAGGTCTTGCTCTCCATTTAAAGCACTTGCACAATGCAAACAGAAAGGTGAGCAAAGCAACAGGCAGAGGGAAACCATGCAGTTACCACGTTACACCTGTGATACTGCAACCTGAGCCAGCAAGGTGCATGCAGCACAGCAGTGCAGATGAACACGACCACCTGAACTTGGGAGCAGGGAGCACGTGCCATGGGAACAGGGCAGTGCCAGGTGCAAGAAGGCAGCAGCTGTGCTGCATGGCTGCAGGGAGCACAGCAAAGCCCTACACCGCATCCTCCCCAATGGGAAAGTGCAGGCGTTGTGCCTGGGGAGGGAACCTCTCCTCCAAGAAACCCAGGGCGGTGCGAGAGAGCCTCCGACTCTAAAGTCATCCAAGTTTCTGAGGCAATTAATTTATTGCTGAAAGAAGGAGCAGGAAGAACAATAAAAGAGCTTTTGTACTTAGGGTGGGGCAGGAGCATGGGAAGTCGTTTCAGAGAGTGAGGAGTTGGGGGCAAACAAAAACAAAAAAATATAAATAAACTGACTGACAAGCTTACAAGAACAGCCACATTTTTAACATTCTTAATCCCCAGGATAAACACACAGGGAACAGCGAGGACAGGGCTGTCGGTCCCCAAAGATCACCAGGAGACACCGTGGCAGTGCCAAGGCAGGAGCGGGGTGTGCCTGCAGGGACACAGGGCACAGCACAGCCACATCACAGCAGACGCTCACTTGGATCTTCCATCTCTCTGCTCCTACGTTTCCTGCCTTCTGTATCACACAACAAACGCACCATCAGCCTCACGTGCCCGGCAGTGCAAAGCATTGAGGAGATTGGCTCCTTTCTCCCTCAGCTGGCTGCCCTACCAAGAGTCCAGCCACACAGTGCTCTGCCTCCAGACCCACATTCAGCTGCTCCCCCCCTCCTCTCCAAGCACCCTTCAATTTCCTCCAGAAGAGCAGGAGTTAAGTGCCTGGTTTTAGTGGTAGGAGCCACGTTCAGAAAGGGATTGAATTTGCGCTTGGTGCAGCCGGTTCCCTGTTTATTAATAAGCTATTTATCATTGGTGTTGCTTTTAATACCATTTTGGCTTAATGTTGTTAATGAAATATAAATACCCGCACTAATGATGTTGGTCAGGAGGCAGCGTGGGCCACCGGTGGCTCTGCAGGAGGGAGGCCAAACCGCGGCTGTGTGCACGAGCAGCTGTGACTACACGATGGCAGCCCGGCTTCTGCACGGCCCCACAGCACGGCTGGGACAGGACATGCAACATTGATGGGAGGGCAGGGAGAGGTTTCCAGAAGTTGTGACCCACTGCTGCAGCCCCAGTGGGACGGGGATCAATCCTTCCAAGATCACAGCAAGCAGCTGGGGACCCTGTGAGATAACTCGCTAGATGGAGATATGTAAAAGAAGAAGTCGGATGGGTTGTGTTTGCTTAATGCAGTCACCCCACCGGCTCAGCTCCCCCCAGAGCAGCTCCCACAGGAGCTTGGGTCCCTTTGGCAATAGGGTGTTCCCAGCACCCGCACTGGGCTGCCTGCAGGGCTGGGATGAGGCAGGAGGAGCTCACCCGGCTTCCAGGGCTGCCTTGTAGCCCCAGTGCACTCCTGTCCCCACGGCTGCTTGGAGCACAACTCTAGGCAAGGGTTTGGGGCTTGCTCCAGGGATGCAGAGACCTCACCCAGGTTGCTCTCCATTAGCTCGTGTCTGGCACCGTCGTGGGGCAGGGATTATGGATCTCCCTAAGGCGGCTTTTGGAAATCCCACCATGCATTGCAATTTGCATTAAAGCAGTCCCTAGAGAGAGTGGAGGACTGAGTATATGCACTCAGCAGCAGCCCCAGCCCAGGAGGCTGCAAGGCAGCATAAGAGACCTAAACAGACAACGGCTTTGGGACTGGTCAGTGGCAGAGGCATAGAAAAGCCATGCCCAAGGCTGCTGCTCTACCCAGCAAGCACATCCCAAGTGGACCTTCACCACCAGCTCAGCCCAGGCGTCTGCAAGCCTGCAGAGCAAACCCATATTCATGCATCAGGAGCCAACTCCATGCCTGGACAGAGCCTGAAGAACCACCGAGGAGGCAAATCTGGAGAAACAAACCCACTGCTTCTTGTCTTCAGACTGCTCTCCTAACAGCAGCTCATCTTGCTCCAAAAAGACTCACTCAGCAGCAGGGAAGCAGGCAGTGGAGGAGACCATCGAAGGGCACAGCAGGACCACAGCAGCAGAAGTCCTGAGTGATGATGGGTCAGTGTGCAGCGATGGTGCGCCCTCACCACGAATGATGCCGGGCTCCTATGACAACAGAGTTGGCCACCACCTCCTGAGGAGCACCAGCACTTCACACTGCTCCTTTAAGGCGCTGTCTTTTAATTTGGTGCTCCCCCTCTTCCCTCCTCAACCAACTGATTTATTAGTTTACATCTCATAAATTGTCACCCCTCGCCTCCCCCTTCACCCTCCCGGCTGCCATAAATCCCCTGCAGGGCCTCGTCACCCCACCGTGCGCAGCGCAGCCCCCTGCCCCCCAAAGTCACCTCTGCGTCCCCAGGGAGCACGGGGCTCATTTGCTGGGGGTTTGGCCTGGCTCGTCTCAGCAACTAATCCCTTGGGTGGCTCCTGTCAGATTATTAATTAGCTAAAGCGGATCGGCCCTGGAACAACATGCGGTTGGACTTCAGATAAAACAGGACGGCAGAGGCTTGGCGTGTCGTCGTTAAAGGGATATCATCCCTTTTTCTTCCTGCCTTCTAGGCTGGGAGGAGGATGAGGAAGAGCAGAGGTCCACCACGCTGCTCACCTCTCTGCTCGCAGGGCTGGAAGCTCCATCCCTCCTTTGCCCTGTGGCAGCTGAACTTCTCTAGATGCCAGAGGAGCTCCAGGAAGCTGCTCGGAGGCATGGGGCTGGATAGAAGCCCCCTTCTCCTGGGGGACAGGGAGAGAGGGGGACCCCCCCGCATTGCATGGGAAAGGCTGCGAGGAGCAGAAGCAATACTGGAGCTCACCTCCTCACTCCCTTCCCACTTTGGATTGTTTTGACTCAAACCGGTGAAGCTGAAATATCGAGTCACAACGGCACTAAACTTCATTACAAGCTCTTAACACAGATTACTTAATAAAAAACAGGCTGCTTTAATTGCTTTTCCCCCATTAGCATTTCTGGAGGAGAAAACTCTGATTAATTTGAAGAGGCACGTTGCCCCCAGCCCTGCAAATCAGACCTCTTTCCCACACAGCCCTGTCCAGAAGAGCATCCCAGAGAGCCCAAATCCGCAGGACTCCAAAAAACAAAGGGACTGATGGCCTGGAGGAACAGATGGGAGTAATGGAGTGAAGCAAACAAGGGAAAGAAAAATCTCCTCCTCTTTCTGGTGAACCCATAAAAAGCAGCACAGGGGAATGCAGAAGGAGAAGGAAGAAGAGGAGAGGACATAAGAACTGCTTCCATGGGCCACCTCCTGCCAACCTCGCAGTGCTCGCTGGCTTTCTTAAACCCAGAGATGCTGCAAGTTTCCTAAGACTTTTGTTTCACACATTGTATGCACACTGCTCACCCCCGCCGCCCCGCTTAGCAGGGCACAGCAACCTGAAACGTGATCTCAGCACATCCCAAACACACAGAAATCCTGGTATTACTCAGTCTTACAACTGGGGGAGGAGGAGAGAAGCTTTTGACTTCTGGAAGGACAAGGCTAGCAATATTGTTTGCTCATTTTACTTTCAAACTCACCTTAGTTTGTCCTCTCCTCTTTTCTCCCGTATCTCCTATTAATGTACAGCTAAGACAAACTCAGCAAGAATACCAAGAAAGACACTGGGACACATCATAAACCGCCCTGGCAGAAATCAGGATCCTCCTGCTGGCTGGAAATGCAGCTCTGCTGCTTTACATCAGCAGATGGCTTACCTGTGGCTCTTAATGGTTAATATATAACTGCAGCAACAACAACAACAAAAAAAGCCCCAGCATTAATACATAATTTGTCAGAGGCAATATGCTAAAACAGCCTTTCCATATTCAACTCAAGCAGTGAGATAAGCCTCACCTGCAGCCCTGCCCCATGGGCTGAGCAGCAGCTCTGGAATGAACGCTGGTGGAAGACATCAGAGAACAGATCCCATTCATATCACACTATTTGTTCATTTTTCACTTTTTTCCCCCCCCACTTTATCAACAGATTTCCAAGAAGGACATTCTGAACACACATTTCCCTCACGCACTCATGGCATACTTTGTGCTGATTGCTCCAAGTGCTTTCCAACCTTGAGGATTCCCAGCAGACCAGCGTCCCTTTGGCTCACACTGGACAGATGAGGCCCCAAATTCCTACAGAGCCAAACGGGGCCCTAAACGCAGAGCCCTGCGACCCAGCAATCCCTGATCTGGCTGTCTCATTGAGGTACCCAAAAATATCTGCCTGCAGCCCAGCTGAGAACTGCTCTGGGATCTGGCAAGGATAGGAAGAAATGCTGTCAGATGGTTAAAAGGAATCAGGAGATCTGGCTTCTCCTCCCAGCTCTGCTTCTGAGTCATTATTAGCATAAAATCAGGTTTGTTATATCACTGACGCTTGAGTAAATAAACCAAGACTCATCACTGTGTTTTTGTTTTGCAATACCTCAGTGGGCTCCTCTCTACAAATAAACACTATTAACACTCATTGCGACGGCAGGCAGATGAGGAAGGAGAGCGATAAAAGCACCTAAGACATCTGAAACCTCCATGAAGAGCAGCAGGGTGAAGTCACAGCTGTTTGAAGATACCAACTTCCACAGAACAGGCATTTGAAAAGGCAACTCCTTCCTGGGGGACAAAGCAACAAGTCGCACCCACAGGTACGACTGAGCCGATGGGAAAGAGACTGAGAACATCATGATCCTCTTCTGAGGAACCAAAGGTGAAATCTTGACTCCGACAAATCAAAACTCATGCTTGCTTTCACAACACCATTATTTAATCTCCCTAAAGTTGGGGTGTGAAGGCAAGAAGCCTTGAGAAGGAGATGGCCATCTTCATCAGCAACAGCTACAGAACACCAGAACAGCACAGAGCTGAATGACCAGAGGTAGCAATGAAAGCAAAGCCTGAATGTAGGAAGACCTGGCTCAGTCCCACCTCCTCTGGCACGGAGCACCTTTCTTCCATCTGCATTTTTGGGGCAGCACGGCTTGCTGTGTGACAGGCTGCCAGCCCTCACTTAAGCACCGGCCTTCTTTAGGGCTAAGCTGCTGCATGCACCCACACACGTGAGCTCCACCGGCCAAGGGACGAGCCCTGCCCAGCTGGCTCCTTGCTGCAGGACCTCTTCACCTGCTGCACAGCCATCATGTGCACTACTGGAAGTGCAAACCCAGGCCCTGCCCTCAACCTCTGGGCCTTTTCAACTCACACAGATGCACGTGCCAGACCCACCCTCTGTCTGCAGGCTGCACCAGGCTCACCATCACCTTAGAGAGAAGTGAGCTAAGGAGCACCAGGATCAGGCCTCCGTCCCGCGGCCAGGACAGCCCCATGGGCACACTGCCCTCCTTCCACTTCCCCCCTTCCGCTTCCCACAGCCGCCAACCAAACATCTGATCGAAGGCCCGGGGGAGAGAGTCAGAACTGTCCAGTCTGGTTACAAGTGAAGGTCATTGATCTAGTGCAGACCAGGGATGCGGAAAACAGGGAGGGAGGAGAAAACCCTCAGAGGGAGCAGAGAGAGAGAGGCAGAGCAGAGCGTGCGCAGGGAGGGGCGGCGGAAGTGGCTGAAGCGCGGTTTCACACTCCCAGACCCAAGGGCTGTTGTCAACCCGTCCTTCACGCTCACATCTTGTCACACTAGAGGTCAGGTCTCCCAAGCGTTCCTGGAGAGCTGAGCTAGCCCATATGGCAGGCAATATGTTAACAATATGGATCAGCTGCTCGTCAGGGCCCGAGCAGATGGATGTGACAACCCCGCTCCGAGCCCAGGCAGGCTTTGAGCATCCTCCCTCTCCACCTCACTGCAGAGCTCTGCCCAGGAACTGCTGCCCGCAGCCCCACAGCCCTGCAGGACGGGCACGGCGCTGGTCACGCTGCCATGGACAGGGCCCGGCTCGGGCTCCTCAGAACCGAAGGGCTTCGCCACAGCAGACCTGGGCGACCAGCTCGCATGCAGAGCGCTGCGGCAGATACTGCGCTCAGATACGGGGATGTGGCATGTTACCACCAGATGCCACACGTTGCAGTCTAGACTGAGTTTTGTAACTGCCTGGGAAAATTCTCTCTCACAGAACGAGTAATACATAAATAGATGTATATTTTAATGGGCAAGCTAAACTCCTCCTGGCAAAGGCAGGCGAGCTGATTTCATACACAGGCAGGTAAATTTCCACAATGATTTTGCAAGGCTGTTTCGTATTCCCCAACCCGGCTCCGAGGAAGGCAGCGCTCCCACCTCCCAGATCCCAGCACAGCAACCCCTACATTTACATCTGCTACCGAAATGAAGCACGGGGAAGCACCTTGCCAATTCAAACTGGTATTTCTAATCATTTTTTCCATGGATTTTTCTATGTTTTTATTCTGCAGATAAGACTACGCTATCAAGTGAACAAGCAAAAATCCCTCCCAACCCTTCTAGCTGTAGGACTGAGCAGCCAAGTGCGTTTATAAAAAAAGAAAGTGAAACAGCAAGCACAGCCTAGGGATGGGCTCTGGAGAACACGCACACAGCCTCCATAGCCCAAAGAGCTTGTTTTGAAAGTAGAAGCCATAAAACTTGCTCCAGGGCTGCAGAGAGGAACACAGGGATTTCTGGTCCAGAGCATGAGCGAACACAAAGCCACACGCCTGAGAGGCTCAGAGTATATCTCTTCACTGAAGTGATGCCTGCAGAACTAGGGGAACCTCGTGAAACAGCTGGAGATCAGGGAAATGTTTCTGTTGCCTTTAATGAACTGCTGTCTCCCAGAAAGCAGCCCCTGAAGGACATGACTGCATACAGACACAGCATCCTGCAGCTTTAGGAATTCCTGATGCTATGTCCTGCAGTTGCCTTGTCTCAGAGGCACTGCTCATCCCAGGGCTCTCAATACCACAAAGCTATGCCAGCAGAAAGCAGCAAGGAAGGCCATAGGACAAGCTCCCTCCAACAGGAAAATAAACCCTAGCCCATACAGCAGCTTCCTCATCAGCTTTTCCCCTTTTCCTCCTGGATACAAGGTCCCTCGGAAGGGTTACATAGGGATGTATAACAGAAAGCTCACCTGCTGTACTCAAATTTGAGAGTTCATATCTTAGTTCTTAAAACGTCAAGGATCCTGACAGGCCAGCACCCTACTCCCTTGGGCAGAGCTCCAATTTGGGAAGCTCCTGTCACACCAGAGGCCTGGCAGGACGCATGCCAGTGCTCTAAAAGGGGACAAGCACTAGAGTGGCTCACAGGGATAAAAGCCAGAGTTCTCTACATTAATAGTTCAAAATCAAGCTGTCCAAATAAAGCATGCCAGACCCTGGAGGAGTTTCAGCACAAGGAAGGTGTGGAAAGGCACAACTCGCCCATCTCCCATCCAGTGGCACACTTTATTTTCAGGCAGGTTTGCTGAAAGCACTCAGTTCTGTAGGCTCTGAGCACGTGGCAGGCACTAAGCCCTGCTGAGCCTTAGAGGATCATGGCTGTTGCTCTTTATGATAGGACACTCAGAAGATGAGCAAATACCCCATGTTGCATACAGGATGGACAGGGACAGTGAAGGCCCAGGTCAACATCTCAGCCCCGTGACTTTTCTCCTCTTCCTTTGTGCTAAGCCAATACAGCTCCTCCATCTTGATCCTTCCAGCTCAGGTCTCAGCCTTATCTGTGACTCACAGAAGCTCTGGCCACACTGCATTGCTCAGTTATCATGTACGGCACAGCAGAAAAATCAGAGCAACACAACCATACACATTCTCCACTTTGGGTTGAAGAGCTTCACTGAAACGTCACCATCCGTAATGGACACAATACAGAAACAGCCCCTAACATTACTGCAAACAGATCACAGAACGCTTTGGGTTGAAAGCAATCTTAAAGATCCTTAGATCAGACACAACATCACACGCGGCCCAGGCACTGCCAGGATGCTCAGCCCCTTCCATCTGCAGTAGCGTGGCAGCACCACCAGGCAACACCCAGATCCTCAAAGCATTGGGAAAAGTTACATTACTCTCTACTATTATCTTGTAACAGCTTTCTTCCAAGCCATGCTTTGCCATACCTTTCTTTGTAGAGAAGCTGCTACAGGAGCCAAGCAGTAAAGAAGGTAAAAAAGCTTTTAGAAACAAAGTTCCACCCCCACAAAACTCTTCTGAATTTCCCACCGTGACCACAGAAGCCCTCAAACTCCTCTTCTTCTGTGTGACAAGTCAATCGGAAACCGCCCCACACGATACTTACCCAGGGGACTCCTGTGGCAGCCCAGCAACACCGCTCTGCTAATTGCCAGCACTGCCAGCAGCTTGCGTGGAAGAAGCTGGCTATGGGAGGCAGTTACTGGGACCACTGTGTTGCTGGGTCAAGTGGGTTCCTACGTCCATGCAGAAACAAGCAGCGAGGCCAAGGGCTACTTGTAAGGCAGCTCAAGCCAAACCAACCCCACCCATGATAATACATCTCTGACCCAAATAATGACTTTCAGCATTTCGTCCAAACTTCATAGGCCAGAGGTTTCTCGGTACTCGAGTGGAGGCTCTGGAGAGCAAAAACCACTCCAGCCCTACTTCAGAGAAGTGAGATCGATCAGAATTCAGTACCTTGCATTGAGAAGTCACAGGCTTCAAGGTCCATTCCAGTGTACAAAGTGGGGCGAGAAGTCAGGATCTTTGTTTCGGAGGCAATCTCGGGTGAAGACAAGGAATTTGATGGCTTCTCTTCACTCGGTGAAGTCTCTTTGCCCTGAGGAGAGATTCAAAAAGGAAATGAATATTCCCTACCGAGCAGTACCAGAGCTCAGGTGAATCACAAGCACAAGCAATGACGCTGCCCTCAAATGCCACAGCCACCCACAGATCTCAGCCCTCGGCTCTCGCAGCGCCCAGCAAGGCAAGGTGCTGCACACCCTGCCCAACATCGCATCCCACTGCTCATCCCAAGCGCGCCGCCGGCAGCTCAGAGACCAAAGCACCGACCCCTGGGTGACCATCTGAGGACCACCCGGTGGGCCAGGCGCTCCAACTTTCCCAGAGAAAAATCCAGGTCAAGCAGTGGCGGCAGCAGCCTGCAGTGCTAAGCCACTTACGGAAAGCTGCCCCCAGCCAGCCCAGCATCGCGGCACACGTGAGACCACGGCGCATCGCTGCTCGTGGGAGATCGGCGCTCACATCACAGTCGTGGGCAGCACAGAGCTCGGCTCCCCAGCCCCTGCCACCTTACAGACAGAACCGCACCAGACAAAGGAAGAATTATTATTTCCAGTTTAGCAAGGTACACGCTAATTAAGTGACTTGTCAAAGGTCACTTGGCGAATCCGAGGCAGAGCTGGGATCCAAACAAAACCTCACTGATTTCAGTCCAACAGCAGGCCACCACAAGTCCGTCTTCATAGTCTCCTCAGATGCGTGCTTCCACCTCTGCAGCAAGTTTCACCCCTCTCCCCACTCTCCCCACACAGTTAAGACACTTCCCTTTCATTTCCTGCATCGGAGGAAATGGATAAATACACAGATTGAAAGAACAAGAACCTTTACCTCACTTCCAAACTCAAACCGTGCCGTAGCTCCGACATGAGACAGGAGCTTCAGACTATTCTGGGAGGTGGGATTGCTGGACAGGAGGATTTGGGTGATGTTTGTGTTGTGTTGGTTGTGGTTTTTTTTTTTTTTTTGTTTCGTTTTGTTTTAAAAAGTTTCCATCAGACAAAAATAAAAGAGGCAAAACAAAAGAGGGTTGTGAGATCAATCCATGATAGGTGCCGGGCCAAAGAAAATGGAGCCAAAGGAGTCAGCACCCTGTAACCAGCAACCTTTGTGTCAATTTAAGCAAATATTGTGGCGTTTCCATGGCAATCCCTGTTTTGAATATCCACTACACTCACTTTTTAAAGGGCTTTTCCTGTTTGCGTTTCAACTTCAAAACCTGTAAATATTTTCAGCCTTAACAGATCCCTACCTCCCCCAGCGTCTGAAAGGAGATACAGTCGGAGCCAACACGAAGCCCTCAGCCTGCAGCCCCCAGAGCAGTGGAAGCTCCCAGCAGAAGCAGGCTGGCAGCATCAGGGCCAGAGCCCCGTCCTGCTCACCACAGCAGCTCCAGGAAACCACCTCCTGCTTTTCCAAACCAGCAATGGAAACACAGCCCTGCACACGCACAGCACTGACAGCACGGGTCTGAAGCACGCTGCAGGTGTGCACGAACCTCTGCTGCCTCGCCAGCTACAGCCACCTCTGCTCCAACTCCTCCCCGTGATCCAGGGCCCGGGCTGCCCTGCATCCAAGCAACCCAACGTCAGCAGTCACAGTGATTTATGCCACACCGCGCCATATGCAAGCAGGAATGGAGAAGTCAACTTTGTCCTCACTTGCAGCTTGGGATTGGGTGTGAGTCCTCCAGCAGCAGCTCGCAGGATGTCTGCCCTATCACCCTGTGCTTGCTCCACCACTGCATAGCCCACAGCGAAAGCCCTGCTGGGATGAGCCTGCCTGGCTATCACCTGCCAGAGCTGCACCCAGCTGCTGACCCTGTGCAGGAGCCCAGCACACAGAGCTCCGGCCCCTCCTGCTGCTGTGGGAGCGCACTGGTTAATTTGGAGTTTCCTGGCTGAGATGGATGGGTGCCAGGCCTCAAATGTTGGCTTAGTGTAATTTTTGGGAAATCAATTTCCTTTGTTGTTTTTTTTTTTTTTTTTTGCTTTGCTTTTTTTTTTTAAAAAGTTTTTTTTTTTTTTTTTTCTCTCCCTCTTAATTTAAATGGAAAAGTCAGATTATTTGAGTGAGTGCCAGCGCAGGACCATCCATCCCAGCAGGTACTGCAGTGTGCATACAGAACCACACAAACACAGCGACCCAGAGCCACTACGTCAAGTGCCACCGGAGCAGCACCAACCACATCACTGCTCCTCCTGCACAGCCAGCTGACACCGCAGGCAGCTGATGCACGATACCTGCCACCCTGGCCCATCTCCAGCTCAGGTAATTACATCCCACAGCAGTTTCAGCTGGATATTTTATCCCTTCTTCACTTCCGGCCCCAAACGGCTGCACCGGGCGTTGCTAAAGCACCGTCCAGATCCACCCCGGATGTGAGTGCGTGGAGGGAATTCAGCACATCCCAGCGCAGAGCCCGCTGCGCAGCAAACAACCTCCTCTGCTCACACACAGGGACAAACTCTTCTCACATATCCCATAATATTCCCAAGAACGACATGCAGAGCTGAGAAAACAGCCCTGGCACGGCACGCCGGGGAGCTGCTGCTTCAGGCTGAACGTCACCTGGCGCACGGGCATCAGGCTGGAACAGATATTCACCGTGCAGCCACCAGCAAGCTGGGAGAAATTAAACCTCTGGGGTGAGGCTGACAGCACAGCCCATTCTACAGACAGCATGGTGCCACCAGCCCCACAGGTGAGGACATGGGTCCTTCCTTGCCATGCTGCATCTTGGCTTTGCCCACGGCCACCCAACACATAAGGGAACAGCCCCCTGCCAGGACAGCACTGAGGGCCCCACGCTCGTCATCAAGTTCCATCAGAGTTCTGTGTCCTCGGCCGTCTCCTTTCAGAATGTTACGGAGCAGATCCTCACCCAATGTAAAATCAGTGCAGTTTCATTGGCTTCAGTGAAGTCATGCCAACTTACACAAGTTGAAGATCCGTCCCTCTGAGTTACTGGAGCTGCCAGTTCTTCCTTTGGATAATCCCCAGGGTGATTTCATGGCAAGCAGCAGCACAGGCCCAGCCAGCCGGGCAGGCTCAGCTGCACTCCCCTACCAGGAGCAGGGCTGGTGGGCAGATCATCCACTGCTCCTACCAGAACCCAGAGTGAGTTCCTCCAGCCTTTAGATGTTGGTTTTCTCCCACCTCTACTCCAAGGAATCACGCAATTACAGAATCAAAGCTCAAAACGGCCACTAAGATCATCTAGTCCAACGTCAACCCATTCCTACCATTCCCACTATCCGTGTCCCTCAGTGCCACACCTTCAGGGATGGGGACTCCACCTGTCCCAAGGAAGAGTGCCCATGGTGGTGCAGACACAACCCCATGGACCCCAACCCCACTCCCTGCACCACGGCTGCTGCGTGCACAGGAGCACAGCACAGCTTCAGCACAAGAACTTTCTGTGCTCCACCCTCACAAGTCCTTCACGATCCCCCCTGAGCAATTTTCTAGGCAACAGCGCGGTTGCATTCCCTTCCCTATCTCCTAATAAATATCATGCTAAGCAAGATGAGTATCTTCTTCCCAGACCAAGCGGCATGACCCACTTTCTGAATCAGGGCAGATGCAATTGGGCCCTGGAGTCCTGGACCCCTCCCAAAGCAGGAGATTTTGTAACAATTACAGCAAGAAACAGAAGGAATAGAAAAGTAATAAGTGATCAAAGAGCGTGGGGTAATTATTGCTCCTCGCCATCCTACACGCTGGCATTTTCCTGGGACACTGAAGCAACAGCCCCATGCACATCCACACACCTCTCCTCCACTGCCCTACATTCCTCAAAAGTAACAGGCCCCACACCACGGGTCGTGGCTCAAGCTGGGACAGACGCTGTACCCTGACCCCACACACCAATCCCAACCTCTCTCCTCTCCTTTTCCCCTCCCCAGCGCCAAGGAGGAGCACAGGTCCAAACCCACCAGCACGAGCCCACCTCAAATGGCATTCTCCTGGTCTCAGCAGCTCCATTTGGCCGAGGAGCAGCTCCACATCTTCCCAGAGGTGGCTGCATGTGCTCAGACTCTGACCCAGTGGGCATGGAGACAATTACCGAGAGGTGGAGAAAACGTCAGCAGCGCTTTCACTGCTGGAACCCACAAATAAAACATCCCTCCCACGGGAGCACAGGGCTCAAGGGCCAAAAGCACATAGAAAACTCTATGGCAAAGAGGTCCCATATGTCCAAACCGGCCCTGCCCTGAGCTCAGCCACGGGGCACAGCCTCACATCTCTGGGCATGGCCACCTGCCCAGAGCAAAGGGCCCACAGCCCAAAGGGATGAGCCCCTGAGCCATGGATGTACGTGCTCCATTCACTGCCACAGCAGTGCCCACTACAGCCACCTTCCTTGGCCGACACAGCGACATGTTGAAGGCATTCACAGCCGTTCTGCTTCAGTTAAATAAAAGAACTTCAGACAAAAACAGAAAAAGCCTTTCACCCAAAATTCAGAGATAAAAAAAAAAAGGGGGGGGGGGGGAAGAAATCTTCATCTTAATTCAAAAATCCTATTCGATGTGTCGTGGCACGAAAATGTTTTTCACTGCATTTTTTCAGTGTGATCTCATGCACCCTGCAACCAGGGTACGCCCAAAACACCAGGTATTTTATGGGACACAAACAGAGCGCAAACATACACAATTAAAAAAAAAAAAAAAAAAGGGATTGGTAAATATTTAAATTAATCAGAGCTGGCATCTGTGCAGCCTCCCCTCCCTGAGAGAGGGATGTTTGCAGCTCTGAAAACAGAAAAGTGAATGGTGTGACCTTTCCCTTGGTGCTCGCTGGGCAGCGCGGGCACCTCCTGGCTGCCACGCAGCAGCGGGGCTGGGGGTCAGGGCAGCCCCCAGTGGGACAGGGCTGCTCTGAGCTGTGTGCTGCCTGCTCTGAAATGTGAAGGGTTTCATTGGTTTCTTTTACTTCTTTTCAGTTTAATTGTTGGAGGAGTTGATGAAGCTGTTTGCCAAAACACAATCGACTCCAGGGAGCCAGCTTACACAAAAAGGGTGTGCCGGCAGCCGGGCCGGGCAGCCATGGAAACCACCAGCACCTTTTTGCATTTGCCCAGGTGAAGGCAGAGCTCTGCGGATGGCTTTGTGCAATCGGCAGAGCTGCAAGGAAGTGTGCAAGCAAAGGGCCTGGAGCAGCACACGCACGTTGCCCAATGGCGGGGTCACAGCGCGAGCCCCCAGGCACACCTGCCCCCCCCCAGGTGGTTGGGGCAGCTTGCCCCACGAGGGCGGGCGGCACACAGGCCCTGCCGGCATTCCAATCAGCCCTCAAAAAGAAAACAGAGAATTCCTCAGAAGCAGTGGCTGCAGAGAGCAATACGGGGCAGCCGGTGCCATCCAGCTGCTCCCAGTGCCAGCCCCTCCTGCTGCAGGGAGAGTTGCTCCGAGCTCTGCGGATGGGAGATCAGCCCGCCGGCTGCTGAGGACAGCACGGCATTAAAGGCAGTCTGGGTGATGGGGTTTCACCCTCCCTGCCAGGATGCACAGAAGTGAGCAGAGAACACAACACTCCAGCAGAGGAGCACAGGGCTCTGTACAACCTGGAAAGGATCATCCAGCACAGACAGCCCCAGGAACAGCTCAGGCTCACCCTGAAAATCGGCGGGTCAGGGCAGGCAGGGAGACACAACTCTCCTCCTGTGGTTCGACTTCATGAAAATCTGATCTCGGCCCTTGGTCCCTGCCCAAGCCCTCAACAGGCTCCGAGGCCATCCCAAAGGCAACTGCACCTAAAGGCACGCGACAATTCGACACACGGTGGTTTCCCAGCTGGCACATCAGCCCCTGCCCGCACAGCAGGTACCAGCAGTGCTGTAGGTAGGCTTTGCCAGCTCTGCACAGGGCTCACGTGGGCACTGACGCGTCTCTTGGTGCAAGGAAAGAGGGCAGCCGACCACTGCTTTATGATGTGCAGCACAGGGCAGGCTCCAGCCCGACCCAAGCATCGCCCACAGCCCAGCAAAGCTCTGGGGGCACCTGGCAGGGCCGTGCTGCGGGCAAATGCCGGTAAGGCTCAGTGGTGCGTCAGCCCTTCTGGCATCAGCCTCCCCAACTCATTCAAATATTTCCCTTTTTTTTTTTTTTTTCCTCTTCTAATTTAATGTTCCCTATAATTCATCTGTCCCAAAAGATAATCAATAGAGGCCGTAATGAAAATTTGAGCCATATTTTATGATCCGCTGCAGGAGAAAGGGCCACATCAGCAGGACGAGCCTTGGCTCCCAGCAGCGTTCCATGCCTGCCCGCCAGCCCCTCTGCCCGGCACCCGCACCAACCCTGAGCGGGCAGTGGGGAGGAGGGAGCACATCTCAGTGCTGTGCAGATCCCACCAGGCAAATCCCAAATCCCACGGCGTTCCCAGCACCCCCAGCTACCATCATCCCAGTGCTCACACACGGCCAAAGCCCCCATCCTGTTCCCGGCAGCCCCGCAGCACCGATTCCCAGCAACGGTCCCCGTCCTCCCTGTGAAGGCTGTGGCATATTTCATTGCCTGAAGCTGCCGCGTCCGCAGGGAGCCGGAGGTAACAAAACTGACCAAAGGAGAAATATCTGAAGCGAAAGGCCAGGGAGAGGAATTTATAACAGCAGCTAAGGCAGCAAAAATACAAGCGCCTGACCAGAGGCTGCCCTCCCACGTGCAGAGGGCAGGAGGCTGCGGAGCGCAGCCAGGAGCCACGCTCCTGAAGGCAGAGCGCTGACACCAGGTGCCCAGCAGCACTCCAGGCACGGGGTATAAAGGCCTGCAGCCTCTGCACCCCTGGTGCAGGCAGTGGTCTCTGGGTCAGGCCTTTCTCACACTGACTCAGCCCAGGGGCACTGTGCAGGTATTGCTGTGATACCGCCTGCAGCAATGCTCTCAGTCCTGCTTGAAGGTATGGATCAGCAGCCTCAATCCCCATAGCCTCTGCTCAGCAGCAGCCATTTATTTCCACCTTTCCTTTCTCTTGGAAACTCAGAAATAAACCAGCTTAAAAAAATAACTAAGTACAACAAGATCCCAATTAAATCTTGCTTCCAACATATAAGCAAGGTGACCGATTTGCAGGATGTGCAACTATAATTCCAAGGCATGCAGCTCACTACGTAACACAGGAGAGGGGAGCTGAACCCCACACCGCTGGGAGCAGCGCTGCAGTGTCAGCACCTGCCTGTCCTGGTGCACCCCAGGCAGGGTCCCTGCACAGCCCAGCACACAGGGATGCACGGCGGCTGTCGCAGTCTCTGCCTTGCCCCAGCTCTGAACTGGTGACCCTTACTAATATCATCCAGTCCCTTGATATCCTCGGGGAGCAATCAGCACATTTTATTAACCCGGCCAATTTTAGAAGTGCACACGCAGTATTCTGGTTACTCTCTCCTGCTCTGCATTACAGGGCCATTTCACTGCATGCCGCTCACCGCGCTCCGGCTCTCCCAGGGCACAGCGCGTACCGCTGCCTGCAGACACTGCTCACAGCAGGAATATTCTGACCCAACAGAAAGCCTCTGAGATCCCCACCACCAAATCCATTTTTTAAAATGACACGTTTCCACCTATTGGTCCCCAGAGTGAACTAATTGCTTTTGCTAGTTTTAAAAGCCAGAGTTATTCCACTGAAAAGAAATGAGTAACTGCATGGGAACTCGGAGACAGCCTCGGCTTTCTGAGCTGAAATCACCACGGATGCAGACATCTCTGCTGCCCAACAGAGGACATCTCTGTTTCACGGGGGAATTCTTCCCTTTGCAGGGATGTGGGGACAACAAGGGGTTAAGGTAACTTGACCAAACATGGAGCAATTCAGCCAGAGCCAGCAGAAGATAAGATTTCTGTCTGTGCTCTAACCACTAGGCTATCCCCTTCTTTGCTAAATGAGGTCCTCTGTCTAAGGGCACACTGCTACTTACACTCACAGACTATTCCTTCTGTTTGGTTGCTGTTTTGTTGCTATTCTTCCCAGTGTCAGCCCACAGCCAGCCTTACACACACACACACCTGCCCAGCACAGAGACTGGAGAACAACCTGCAGTCCCAACAAACCTCACACAGTACAGATCACACACAGCAACAAAGCCCAAAAGAATTACACACACACACACACAAAGAAAGGGCAAATGTGTTCAGAAACCTGTACATACCTGCACCAAGGAGCAAAGAGACACCAAAGGCACAGAAGCACACCCCAGGCCATACCCATCACATCATGGCTGTAACCACACTACTGAGCACTGAGATGCCTCTCAAGTAGGAGCAGCTCAGCCCCACTGATTGCTGGGACCTCGTTAGCTCCAACTGCTTCCCCAGCTGAGTGAACTGCCTTTCCATCAGGCACAGCTGTCTTGCAAACAAAACACAGCTGAAGGTGACCACTGCTAATTTTTTACTACCCTTTCCCCAACGCAGTAACTCCCAAGTGCTCCGCAGAGTAAATTCCCCTCTCTTTTTTCCCTTCCCTAACAGTATCTCACAGGTGTGGATTCTGAAAGGTGTGGATGAGAAGCTGCCTCATGCCGACTTACAGCTCGGCGACCTCCAAAGTGCTCGTTTTTATTTGGATTTTGCAGAAATTTGTTACTAATTAAGTGAAACTGCACCAAAATAATTGCGGATCCCACAGGCTATCAGTTTAACAGCCACATCTCAAGTTAAACTGTATGAATGTTTTATATGCAAAAGGCTGTAGATTATATAATACAAACACAGCCACCTTCTCCTCTCGTTCAGCACACGTGCCCCAGGTCCCCTTGGACAGCAGGGAGAGAAGTCGGGGCCACTGTGTGCTGGGAGCTCTGTGCTGTCTGTTTACACCATAAACGAAGTTGGGAAAACTTGTTTAAAGCCAGCACTTTCCCTGCCAGCTTGCGGTTTAATGGATGTTTTCCTCTCGAGATTTTTATTTATAAAGATCCTCTTTTGTTTTCCAAACCTAGGGTTTATGGAGGAAACGTTCTGCCCTCAAATCATCGTCTCCAGGCAGAGGAAAGCAGCTTAGGACATTGCCCGCTTATTGCGCACACACCTCTATGTGGAGATTCTTAATCTTCACCCACCCAAGATTAAGACAACACAAATTATGAAATCGATACCAATACAAACAGCAACATCTATTACAGTTTCAATGTTTTCGTTATATTTTCTCTGAACTATGAAAGCGGGGTGATTTTAATGGGATTGTTGTTGTTTGTGCAGAGCAAATCTGCTGTTTGGTGCTGGCAGTACTTATGCAAATGCCCCGCTTTCCCCATACAAACCTGTCCTCTGACTCCTCATGTGAGTAAAGACGATATTGAGTGTTTGCGAGATGAGGATCCATTTATATTTAGGGCTCCATTACTGATCAGGAGGCAGAGTGTCCTTACGGCGGATATAAATTACAGTTACACTAATTTCAGGGCCCTCAGTCTCTGTCCTGGTGATGCAGCAGAAGAGCTTTCGAATAAAGGAGATTCTTCTCTCGCAGCAGTTTCACTTCTTTTCTTTCATTAACCACGACCCATCCTATATATATTTATCTATGTTTCCCCTCCATATGCCTGTCTGAATGCCTCTCTGAGGTGTAAACGCTCCTGCACTAAGATTCAAACATAACAAATCAAGAATCATTTTGCAAGCAATGACAACAACCCTTCCAGAAGTTACACCACGTAACAAGTCACGCAATTAAAGTTTAATGAAAAAAACTAAAAACAAAAACCCTGAGAAGCCCCTGGTGCTTGCTTTGTCTTCCAAACAATCCATCATGGAAATGCAGGACGTTAAAATGGAAGAACCTCTGACTAAAGCTACGTCGTAAACCATTTTTTTCCTAATGAATTCCACCTCTTTACTCCACTGAATCAGCAGAGCCGGATGGAATTTCTCTCCTCTCAGTACAAAGGGATGTGCTGCTGATAGAACTGGTAAGCCATGCTCAGCACCTCCTGCCTGCCCCACGCCTGATGTTTCCCAAGGCCAAGCAGCGTCCCCTGCAGCACCTGCAAACCTGTGGAGCTGTGCTGCTGCCATGGGTGAGCAGAGCAGGTCCTGTGGCAGCCAGGAATGTCCGTGCACATGCACACTTCTGGAAATGGAAGGACAGACGTAGCTCCACCACATTTCTCATCACCTGCAGCTTCGGGAGGACTCAGCTGGAGCTGGAAGGGTCAGACACAGCTGCTTCTCTTTTTCAGCCCCACCTTCCACTTTTATTTTTCCAGACCTACAAATGACATCCCTTTAAAAGCAAACCTTTTATCCCATGTATGCTGAGATTGCATCATTTGATGAAAGGTAACTGCAGTTAACGTAAGGACAGGAGGTTGGAAAGCAGGACCCAGGAGCAGAAGTGCCAGAGCAGTGGCACAGCTCAGCTTAGGAGCAGGGCAGCCCTTCCAGCAGTGGGACAACCCCAGCCCTCCTGAGCTGCTCACACAGTTTGTCCCCATGTCTGGATTTCTGTATTTTCTACAGTCCTTGATAAAACCAAACCTTACATTAAAATGCATTTATCATATCTGATGTCGTTTATTTCCCGACATCTCTTTTTCCTATTTCTGGGTTCCTTGAACCCCTAAGCTGTTCTATCTGCACTGCAGAGGAAATGTGAAATAATTTTAAAATGAGGGCCAGAAAAATGCACGAGAAAAAAAAGGGGAAAAATTTCTTAGTTCTGTTTTTCTCTTTAAGGAATTTTCTCTGTTTATGTAATAAAAGAGAGTAATAAAGGCCCAATCGGTACCACTATTCCTTCCTCTAATGGCCAAAAAGGATTTCACTGCTAAGACAGTCTTTCTGTACTATATGAAGTTATTTTCAATGAAACCTATGGTTGAACAGTGTTTTTTTACACTCCACCATATTGTGTTATGAAAGCCAACATCTGCCTCTCAGAGCAGAGCATCACCTTGCAGCCACAGAACACTCCTCCCAGGGTCAGGTCTCTGCCACCAGCAGCCTGGGATACTCAGAAACTACAGCACCACAGCAAGAAGGCCAACAAGCCCACGTCACAACCCACAGCGAGCAGATGGTGCCAGGTAACTGCTTCACTGCCTGGGGAAAAGGCAGGGCCTCCCCTATGGGCCAGAAACACAAGCACCACTCAACAGGCACTACAGGCAACGGCAGTTTATGTGAGAATGCAGTCAGGTCTTTTGCCCTGCAAAGTGTCCCAAGGATGAGCTACGTGAGAAGACCACATTGCTTTCCCATCTGAATTTGCCAAAGAGGAACAGATTTGGTCAGGGTGCAGTGTATTTCTGCTGTTGGAAGGAAGGCCTTGCTCCAGCACACCATCCCACCCATGTAGCACCAAGGGGGAAGAAGAGATCCCATCAAACAGGGGCCGGGCTGGGCTGTGAAACCTGGGATTAGGAAAGCAGAGGGTGAATGCACAGCTCCTCTTGCCTACCAAACAGCCACTGCTGACCCCATGCTCGGCCATGCCTTATGGAGGCACAAGGGCCAAGGATGGGAAAGGAGGGACAGGAGAGTGGGACAGAGGGAACTGGAGGGCTCTCATACCTCAAAAAGAGCTTTAAGCGCTAACCTAACTCTAACGCACCTTCATTCCCACTCCGGAGCTGTCTGGGCTCCTGAGCATGGCCAGCCACGAGCCCAAGCCCATCACCTGATGCCCAAACAGGAGGAGGAGAACACTGACGGGTCGGGGGATTCCCACGCTGCCTCCACCGTGCTCAGCCCGGAGCCAGGAAGAGCCGCACGGGGAGACCAAACCTGCCCTGCAAAGTCCCAACTCCAAGTCATGCAAATCTCAGCCTCCCTCCGAGCGCTGATACCAGCACAGGGACTGACTTCATCGAATGATGGAGGAAATGGGGAGAGGAGGGGGGGCCCTGTGCCTACACACAAACACACACCCCACCTCAGGCAATGGAGGGGGTGTGAATAATGGAGCAGGTTCAGCAGCCAACAGCGTTCAGGGTCGGGTTAGTAATCCTCTCTTTCCATTTCCGCTTGCTATTTGATGTAATTATCGTTTTTGATTGAAATCCACCCGGACTGTAACCCCTCTGCTTAATGTACTGCTTAAATCCTTGGGTACACAACCACGCTGCTCCCCAGACTCGCTTGGAATAGGAAACCATTTCAATGCCAAAAATAAGTCTCTGCTTTCTTTGGTAACACCCTCAGTCTTGGCTCAGTTTCTGCCCCATCCAGCGAAGGAGATGGGCAGGGAGTGACACCAACGGGCCAGCAGCTCTGTGCTGTGTGCCAAGCCTGCACAAGGCTCCACCAGCTCCCTGTGCTTTGTTAAAGCTCTCGGACAGGTTGCACGGTGGCAACGGGACACGGAGCCTGGCCCAAACCCCCAGAGAGTTTGCTGCCCTCCAGCCGAAGCTTCATTCCGTTTTCACACACAGTGGTTTCCATCCTGAAAGGCCTCTTGAGGCTACAATGAACAGATGATATTCATAATCCACGGGAAAGCTGGGAGATCTACCCATCTGCAAGATCAGATAGACAGAGCTGGTTTTTCCTCCCCAGCTCCCTCTGTACCACTTGGCCAGACCAGCAGCCCAGCCACAAACGAGCGCCTGGCAATTAGAGCTCATAGCAGGAGCAGCCCACAGCAGTTTGCCTGCTGGCAGCAGGATCACCAGTACCTGAGGACAGAACCTGTCCGGGAGTAAGCAGTGCTTCAGGTACCCACTGGTCCGCTACAAGAAAGCGAATGGTTCTTGGATGACTTCCACCTCTTCTGTAATTCAGCTACGTACAAACCTGATGTACATACACACCTTGCCCCAGCTGCAAGGCAGAGCCATACAGGACAGCGAGAGGAGGTACAACTTCACTCAGAAGATCCAGAAAAAAACTTAGTTTCACCTATATCGGAAAGGGACAGCTCTCTTCGTGTTAGTGTTGCTTGAAGACTGAGCTATGTGCTTGGGTGAATGTGATTAAATAACTCAGAGCCTTCCCCAAGACCAGAATGGGACCGCTGGTATCTGAAAAGTGATGTTACAGCGGCTGTTCCACATCCCCATCTGCACCAAGAGAAGGAAGTTTTCAGAATTACCTCATGAGATTTTGAGATCCACTGCAGAAACTTGGACGAGTCCAAGAAAGCTGCTGAGCTTTGGATGCCTCTGCACCCGGCGACGCCTGGCTGCGAGCAGCAGGCAGCCAAGCCAGCACAGGACCTTTGGAACCAAACACAGCTCTCCAGATCCTCTCTCTGTGTCTCAGTTTTGCCCTTCACATCAACACATACAACAAGGCCAAGCAGTGGCAAAGCAGTGCCATCACAACAGTGCTGCAATAAACAACTTCCCGGTGGGGAAAGGCAGCAGACAACATGCCACTCCTGCCCACGTCACCCCTTGGAGCCTTGGCTGAAGGCAGAGGTCATGGAGACAGCCTCAGTGCTGGAGGCACCTCTGCTGGCAGCGCTGTGACTCAGCGGTGAATGAGAGCCGGATGGGCTGGGCTATGGCAGGAAGATGGAGACAGCAAAGCAGGAGGAAGAGAGGAGTGCAGGCAATGGGAGCAGTGGGGTTCCCCTGGGCTGGGAAGTAAAACCTGCCCAGAGCTCCGTGCTTCTAGGAACACTGCAGCACCAGCTGGGCTCCGGTTACTGTCACCTGTCCATGGGCAGGACGCACAGAGCAGGAGAGGGACGCTCCACTGCGCCCACTGTCCACCCTCAGCCCCTTTAGGACACAAAATGAAAGCAGCTCATCAGCAGAAAGCTCTTGATGGCAGCTCTCCCACCTGTCCAACCTGCACTCCCGGTGGTCCCAGGCAGCAGCTCCCTCTCTCTCCTATCAGACATCTCTGTCTCTCTGAAATATTCAGATGATTTGGTTTTGTCCTCTTCTCCCCCACATCAAATCCTCCCCCTGCTCATGGAAGCGGTGGATTTCACCCAGGCAAAGGAGGCTAATTTACACCCTTCAGGGTTTAAAATAGCAGTGGCGTAAATGAAAAGTCCAATTTCTTCAAATTTGCATTGTAAAACCATCCTTCAACTTCCTTGAAATAAATTTTACTATTTTATTAGTGCAAACAAAATGGTAATAAAACACTAATACAGCGCCTTGTATCCAGGGGAAGAGCTAAAATTAACATAGACCGAGCAGTGTTTGCTATTACATTCAATTACCTTTTTACTTGAGATTTACATTCTCATCCCCTTAATCTCCATAGTGGTGGCTTTGAAATCGTTCCCCACAGTCGTTCCTGCGCGTGGAGCAGCAGCAGAACACTGCTCACTCACCACCCCCACTCCCACTGCCAGCACGCACTGCCAATCCCCCCTTTAGACCCCCGGCCCCGCTCCCCAGAGCAGCACTCACTGCCCTCCATGAGGCTCCAGCCCTCATTTCTCAACTCAAGGCAAACAGACCAACAGCTCGTGTTCCATGGTTGCCTTTCATCCGGCACTGGGAAACGTCCCTTCATTCTCAGCTCTGGGCTGCGGTGCAGACAAGTTTTATTGCCTCCATCGTACAGATGCAAAAAGTAAAGTAAAGACTGAGGACCACAGCCTGAATGCAGCAGCTCTCAGTGTAAATCTGAAGAGCGTATGTTGTATGGCAGTGCTGTAGCTCTCAGCTGAAAACCACAAATGTGGCTCTGCTCCATGGTCACTGAACTGGGATCCCAGTTACCTGACTGGGATTGCATCCTGCAGCCTGAGGCCCTGCAGCAGCAGCTCCACGCTGCTCAGCACCGCCTTCGAGAAGAGTCACAGCATCATAGAATCAGTGAGGTTAGACAAGCCCACTGAGAACATCAAGTCCAACCATCAACCACCAGCCCAGGGCTGGCTGAGCAAACTCAGCATGAAGAAAGGCTGCTAAGGATGCGAATGCAATACAGGGAATCCACTCTCCCAGCACCAAGGAAAAGCATTTTCGGATTTTTTTCACCTAACACAGTAGCCCTTACCAAAAGAAAGGCAAGACTTGGGGAAGACACAGCTGGGAAGCACAGCATCACCAGCACAGGGAGAGCTGCATGCAGTAACAACAGCTGAGCTTTTCCTTCTCATGTGCTGAAGGCTGCCCACCTCCCCCCACACACCGCAGAGAGTGCCAGCCCCACGGGTGACACCCCAACAGTGCAAAGCAGTGCCCAAGCAAGCTGCACCAAGCACCGTGTGCCATCTTTCTAGCCTGGCCAAGGGAAAACTCAGCAGCCCTTCATCCCAGATGTTCCAGTGCTATGGGACCGCTGCAACACTGCAACACTGCACACAACCAAGGAGGAGGAAAAGACAATTTGAGAAGGCACCAGGCAGCACCTCGAGAAGAGCCCCAAGGGTACCCAGAGCAACCACCTGTGGGCCAGCTGCAACCCCCCTGCTGGACACAGCTCTGCCTGAACCCATCTTATGCCACGCAGCATAAGGCCATGTTAATTTCTAGTGCCTGTTAGGCTGCTGTCCCACGATTCCCAATTCTCCCTTTGAAAGAACACCATTGCAGGAGATACAACAGAGATTTCAGACCAACAAGAAGCTGCTCAGAATCTTTCTGTGACTGGGAGATCCATTTCCTAGCACTTCATGGTGTTCTGGAGTCTTCTTGGCAGCATCCCTGACAGCTGCCTTCAAAGTCATCTTCCTTTTCTCATCAACAAAACCTTCTGTTTCCGCTTTTCAATCCACAACTTGCATGGCTGTGCTCTAAACGGCTCATCTGGCCCTCTGGACCACATCCTCCTATCCATCCTTCAGGATGGCAGGAGGGAAAGGACCATGCAGAGCATCAGCCAACAGCACAACCCTACACCAAAGGATAAGTGCCCCCCTGCAAAGGACAGACGTGTCCCCAGGAAACCTTTCTTCCATCCACCTTGCAGAAGGCAGCCCACAAAGGCCCCAGTGCAAACAAAATTATCACCAGACACCTGATCAAAACAAAAACCTCAAACAATAATGAGTAGGAAGAAGAAAGCTGCCCAGGAGCGCAGGGCTGAGGTCGGTTTCAGCTGCTCTTCTGCTCCTTTTTTCTGTTCTCTTCCCCTTGCTCCCCTGAACAAAAGGAAGTTTGTTGTCAGGCTCAAACATTTCCTGGGCCTTGTCTGAGTTCCACCTTGTTTTCTTTTTTTCTCCCCACCTTGTACAAATAAAGCAAAAACCAACTGGCACCACCTGTGATGAAAGGACAACTAAATGCAGAATTTTATCTTTTCATTCTTTTCTCCCCCCTCCTTTTTTTTTTACCCTTTTTCTTGGCCAGGAGTTTTGGGCAAAGGACAAAAGGTATTGTTGGGTAAGCATAATTCCAGCAGCTGAGTCACGCTAAGATACTGAAGCGCTGGCGGCCGAAGGGGGTAAAGGAAGCCAAGCTGCTGCTTCGCTAAATGCAATGAAAATGCCAGTACTGCTGCCAGCCCCGCCAGCCCAGAGCATGAGGGGCAACAGCAGAAAATCAAATAAAACCCTGGTACAAATCTCATCACCTAAGAAATCTCCTGATGGAAGACCGTAACACAGAGGAGGGCGGACACGCTCCTCCCTGCAGACTGCAGAAAAAGGTCACCATAAAGACAGTTACGATCCTTACTTCTGACAAGAGAAGTTCCCGATGCCCCCAGGCAGCCCTGGAGTGCCCCACACACCCGGACCTGCCAACCCCAGGGCAGAAGCTGGCACGGCTGCGGGCGCTGCTGGCACTGCCCATCCGCACGCTGCTCAGGGCCCCAAGCAGGCACTTGCTCAGAGCCCGTTCAAAAGCACGCTGCAGACCCTGCAACTCAATGGTACATTTGGGGGAGCTGGAGAGCTGCTGTTTGTTTATTTTATGATGCACTTTGGTCTCTCTCAGTTGCGCTGTTATCCTACACCTGTTCGCTCTCCTTTCTCTGGGCTGATAACAGACACACGTTGTGCAGAATGGGAGCCTGGCCGGCTCCTTTTGTTTTTAATGAGACACGTGCATTTGGTTCCAGACTATCAATGCCCAGGGTCAGGGAAGAGGCAGAAAGCTTCCCTGAGCTCAGCTCCACATGGAGCAAGGTCCTCAGGTGAGTCCCAAGAGGACAAGTGTCCACGTGTGGGCCAACCCTCTCCCCCGTCTCCCTTTGGGACCGCCTTTGTTGCACTGTTGTTTCACTTCTAAAGCAGCCCTGGCTTCTTTCAACAGCTCTGGCATCATTTCATGGCAGACCCCATGACACACGGAGGCGGCTGAGAACAAGGAACCATGCTTTTCCAGGAACAGAGAATCCAGAATTTCTGGTTTATACATTTTCCCATCTGGATTTGTTTTGCTGTTCATAGGGTAGATCACCAGAGATAAGAAAAGAAACGTAAAGAAATATCAGCGCAGTGGCAGCCCCAGCGGGCACAGATGAATTTCTTGCGTGTCACAATCTCCTGTTTGGGCAGAAATTTGAATGCGTTTTCCAGCAGCAACACTGATAACCTGGCATCACCCCCAGGGCTGTTTCAGCACGGCTCTGCCCACGGGTTCTGCAGAGCAGGAGCGGAGCAGCTCGGACATGCCCGCTCTCAGGACGGTCTCCACGAAGACGTGGTAACTTCTCTGCTGCTCCTGTGGCAAAAGTCAAAACTGGCCGAGACGTTGTAGGACAAAACTCATTAGAAGAGCCTAGAGATTAGCAGTCTGTTACTTGACACTGCTGGAATAAAGGAGTGTGATGGGAAGATCCCGTGTGGCACAAGAAGCAATGAGCGGGTCAGCCCACGGAACAGAGCGCAGCGCTTCATCTCTCCTTCGTGGCCCAGAGCCCAGGGAGGAAACCCCAGGGATGGCAGCCACTGGTCCAGCACTGCCCCTGGCCTCACCCCGCTGCCCACTGCTCACTGCAGATCAAGGTTTGGGCAGCGAAAGCAGCGGAGGAGCACAGCCAAGGAGCAGCAGCACCGCGTGCACTGGTCCTCCCTGCCAGCCCGAAGCAGGCAGCTGAATTTACACAGCAAGGACAACGCGGTGCAGGCAGCGCAGCGGCTGTCAGCTGGGAGCCTCCGCACGCTGAGCTCCCGGTTAAATGTTTTCATCAAAACCAGAGCGAGAAAGTGCAGAGCAAACACAGCCAATTAGAGGCTGGGATGAAGCTTCTGCCAGCAGAGCTTCCAGAGGGGCATGAGTCACCTTAACCCTTTGGGAGCCAGAGCAGCGCAGCTCCGTGGGGGAGAGGAGGAAGATGGAGAGGAACCCTTCATGCACCTTCTATTTGCATCTCCTTGAGCTCATCTGGGTGTAGGAAGTGTCATTCCGAGACAAAAGGATTTGTCTTGGACAAAATGCTTCCCCACCAAAACCACGGTGATACGCATCCTTGGTAGGTACAGTGCACTTCCCCGGGCTGCCTCTGCCCAGCTGCTGTGAATTGCCCGATTCCTTAACATTTAAGAGGTTATCAAAATTTAATTGTGTTATTGGGCTAAATTCCCTTTCAAGTTATGAAGCAAATAACATGCTTCTGTTTGCAGAGGGATTCCGTGCCGACAAGCCAAAAGTTCAACTCTCTAGGAGCATCCAACATTGCGACACCAGAGGTGCTCAGAGCTCAGAGCCTTCTGCAGCAACAACCCCAACCCAGAGCCAGGCTGCTGCTCACAGTCGCTCACACCAACACCTCTCCTCCAGGTCACGCATGTACCAAATTCTGCACAGCTCTGCACAGCTGCTGCTGCCGCAAAGGGCTTCTGCATGGGCTGCAGGGCTCTCCCCAGCCACGCTCCTCATCTTGCGCTGAGGCATCCGCCCAACGCACGGGAGCTAAATCAGAGAGGACAAATGAACACTGCAGCTTATGGCAGCAAGAGCCCTTCCACACAGGGGATGGTTGGAGAACGCCTGGTGCGGCCCTGCGCCATGCAGTTCCATGTCCATAGCTGGGCCCCCTGAAGTTGGGCATTTCAGGCATACCATGGCCACTGGAGCAGACGGCTTCAGATCCTGCTGAGCCAGCTTGTGGCTGCATTCAAAACTGAGTAAATTCACAGCTGTAAGCTGGGAGTTTATACAACCCGTAACTTGTTAGGGATGGCTGACCAAGCCAGAACGATCGCTCCCCAGCCGACAGGGCTCTTATTGGTTAGACCTCTGAGCGCCTGGCAGGTTTTATTATTTTTCTTTCCCTTTTGTTTTTGCATTACGAGGCGGGTGGGGGGGGGGGGAAGGCAGGACAGGAAACATCTATTTTTGTTCCTTTCCTCATCAAAGACAAATTGCAATGGAACCTCAGGCTCAACCCACTACGGACTCCCCAGCACACCAGTGACCAGCTCTGGGGACAGGGCTGTCGCATTTTCCTCTCTCTGTGCAGTGCTGCGGTGTGAACGGCTCCAAAGCACTCACTGAAATATCACCAGGCTGCTGGCACCACTGGCACCTCGTGCACGGCCGCTCGCCTCAATTCTTACCTGCGCTCGCACCCCATAACGCTGCTGTGCTCCCAGCACACGTGGGCTGCACTGCATTCAGTGCATGAAGCACAGCGCCCTGCACAGATCTCCCTGGGCTCCCAGCAGCTGGAGCACTCTGCACAGGACCTGCCAGCAGCGGTGCTTGCAGCACGACTCTGATGGGAACAACACAGCACCACGCACTGTGCTGCAGCGTGAGCTGTCTGCTCAGGGGAAAGCATAGCATCTGACAGCCTCAGCCTAAAATCCTCTTTTTATCACAACGTGGTCCCAGTTCTCACCCAAATGGACTTTTTAGCAGGAATCCCAAATCACAGCTGGGCTGGATGAAGGGCCGGAGGCTCTCCTGGCACTGTGTGAGCACATCCCAGGCAAGGACAGACCCACAGTGCCAGAGATGTGTTTGGCCACCGTGCAGGAAAACTAGATGAATGAGGACCTGTAGTGAAGTCTTAAATGGGGAACTGAAAAAGGAGAAATTTCCCTTCTCCCCGCTCTGCAACAGGGCTCACAGTGCCTGCTGCCGCTCCCACAGGTTAAAATACTTAAGTCCTCCAAGGTGCAGCTTAATTTTCTTTTTTAAAAAAGAAAAGTGTCAGTCTAATTAGATAAATCCTCCTAGCACGTGGCCTGGAGTTCGTCATGGAAATTAACCTCCTTGAAAGATCACAGTGACTGAAATAAGAAACTGTGTGTTTTGGCATAGTGCAGTGAAATGGGAGATGCAGGCTGCATTTCATACACCTTCCTTTCATACACCGTCCACGTTTCATATCTGCCCTACTGGCCCTTCGCTCGGCACCAACACTTTATCTCCAAACGCCTGTTTGCAAATCGCTGCTGAGAGGTTGCAGTAACCCCTGGGAGAGATTTTGCTGGCTCACCAGTGTGAAAGGACACTGCTCCCGGTGTGAGGCTGGGCTGCCAGAGGAGGGCTCGGCATCGGCAGCCCTCCAGGAGGATGCTTTGCAAACAGTGGCACCGGGAGCAGTGCTGCCAACCCCGTGCCTGGTGCACACAGTGCGATGCTGCACAGTTTGGGGCTGGGCTGGAGATAGCTGGGAACAGAATTGGGCTGCTCTGTGCCATCGGGAAATGCTGCTCTCTCCCATCCCAGCAGCACTCAGCTTTTGTTCCACATCCATTTCCACCCTGCGTGGCACCGCACAACGCGTTTAGTACACATCCCAAGACCCAAATACTCCTTCCACGCCGAGGGGCTCAGCACGCTGCCCTTTGAGGACAGTGCCCAAAACCAAAAACCTCTTTAAAAGCCACAGTGCCCAAACACCCCCCCTTCCTCTGTGCCTGGGTGCTGGCACATTCCATGCCCCACTGCTCCCAGCCCTGGGCTCAGCCCCACGCAGGCAGAAGGATCCGGAGCAGCCTCAGAGACCCACTCCGAGGTGACTTCTTGCATTGTCATCGAGATGACAGGCCCTATGGCTCCCAATCTGGAAGCAACCTATTTTATTTCCAAACAGCGTCACCGGTGGCGGAACGAAAATAGGAGAGAAAACCCTCTGCACTCCCGGCACAGGGCTGAGGAACCAGGATGAACTCAGCCCTAATGCAGTTTCTCAGTGGTTCACTGCCAAGCCCCGCAGTTCTATTAGTAATAACTTAATACCTAATAATATTACCAATGTAACACTTAACCTTGAAGCCAAGCACCTGGACCCAGAAAATCGGCATTTAGCAAGGCTTCCATTCATCGTATTCGGCTTCTCCTTCATGCCAGCTGATCACAGCTCCGAGGGACGCGGAGCCTCGTAAGAAAGGTAACGCTTAATGCCGGCCAGGAGCCGAGCACGCTGCGGGAGGAGAACGCTCCACGTGCCGGAGGACCCGGGAGGGCAGAGAGGAGCAGCCGGGCGTGCGGCTCGACGGCTGAATCCACCGCACGGCCCGAAGGCATCTCCGCGTTTTGCCGGCAACCCGAGTCGGAAGCAGGAGCCCACCGGCAGCCGGAGCGAGCAGAGCCTCGAACGCAGCCACCTAGTGTCCGCCTGAGCCCGCGGGACGCGGGGCACGGAGCCGCACGGCACGGCAGGCGGTGCGGAGCAGCGCTCACCGCTCACGGCCCCGCGGCCTCGTAGGAGCGCGGTGCGAGCAGCGCCTCGTGCCCCCCGTCCAACGCGAGCGCTTCGCGGCCCCGCGGCTCACGGAGGTCTCCTCCAAACTTGCGGCCAACTTTCCCATCCCAGGCCCTGCAGCCCGGCCCGCGGCCCCTTCCCCTCCAGCCGCCTCCATCCCCGCTCCCGCGGAGCCCCCTCCTCCACGCTCTCTTTCTCTGTGTCCTCGAGACTCCTCTCACCTTGAGGAGTGTTAGGATTACCCAGCATTTACACTCAATGCTCCTCTTTATTCCTTAAGACTTATTAAGAATGATAATGAGCTCCAAAGCAGTGACACGTCTCTCTCTCTCCCCCTCTGCCGCTCGCTCTCTCTCTACGTGCCTTTTCCGTCAAAGGCACACAGGACAAATCCGACCAAAAAAAAAAAAAACTTGACAATATGGATCAAGGACAGATGAGGATTTATATCCCACAAATCCAGTCTTTTTTGTTTTTATTATTTCCACTCAAATTCCACCCCCTCCTCCCCTCGCTCACGTTCTCCCCCCTCTACTCCAAGCCTTTTGGACGTCAAACGAGAACGACGAAGAGGAGCAGCAAAGCTGCTTGCCTGGAAAACCTCGTTAACGTGGAGCTCTTAAATGGTTGATTAATTTTAGCAAAATTTACGACGCTCTCCTGCTTTCCTTTGAAGCCGCAGTCCTACACACCACAAGTAACTTTCAGACCCTCCCGTGAGCCCCCGGATCCCAATTTAGGCACAGGCAGTGCGGTCCTGCAGCGGTGAGAGCCGCATTCCTCCAGCACGGCCCAACCTGGGGCTCCCGAACTGCAGCCATCCCACATCCCACCACGATCTAAAAATCTCTGCTCTTCCGAAGCAGACAGAACCGGAGCCCTGGCAGAAGCCCCCAGCTCTGGGCTCTCGGCACACCAGGGTCTCCTAAAGCCACCTTCAAACCTGCTGCGCTTCGCCAGAGGGAAAAACCCAGCTGAAGGAAATGCAGCGTAGAGATTTATCCGTATCCTCAACTACTCTTCAGCATCTCTGCCATCTCCCCGGCTTCCCCCAGCCGGTATTTGCTTTTATGCTTTGTCTCCCTCTGCTAGGCTCTGCTTTTCTGATATAGACATCAGGAGGTTAAGGGCTCAATTACCAACTCGGTGAAGCCTCAGCTTTGCGTCACTTCGGGTTTCTCTGCTGCTCTTTGGAAATACACCACAAAAGCTGCTCTCCTCCTCGGCCTTCCCTGCCCTCACCTCTCAGCCCGCTCCCCATGTGTGACCCACAGCTCTGCGTGGGGTGGATGGGTGAGCAGGTCTGGGAGATGGGAGCGTTAGCACCGATAGCCCTGGGAGCGCCCAGCCGGGCTGCACGCGAGGCTTTCGCCTTCCGAAACCTAAAGCAACATCCACATGGAACTGACAAAATGGGATTCGCGTGGTTCTAATTAGCCCCAGCCTGTGGAAAAATGGGAAGGAAGCGGCTCTTTGATTAACGTTACAAATCAGAGAGGAAACAGATTTTAGAAGTTAAAGTAGCAGCGCTGTGGAATATAGAATCATTACAGCACTCATTTATGGTACCTGCTTCACTCAGACGGGCTGGGGTTTTCTTTGGGGTTTTTTTCCACAAGATGCAAGTAAAAGCTTTTGTTTATGGAACTGCACTGCTCCCTTATCTCCCAAGGAATGTCTACAGCCGGACCACGTAGGAATCCTTCTGAAAATGAAATGAGCAAAACCAAAGAGGGCTGATGGGCTGCGGGAGAACCCCCAGCACAGCAATGGCAGCGGGGCAGTGCCAGCAGGGCAGGGAGCAGAGCCGTGGGCTGTGGGGCTGCTGCAGGCTCCTGGCAGGACAGGGCAATTTGCAAGGAGCTCGGCAAAGTCACCGTGCAAGTTTGCTTGGGCTTGAAAAGAAAAAGGAAATAAGTTTTTTTTTTTCTTTTTTTTTTCCAGCTAGCTTGATTGTTTTGGGTGGAGCTCGAGCGTGTGTGTATATACGCCGTATATAAAAATGAATTACTAATTCTTTCCTGGAAACTGTTTGAATTGCAATCTGTAAGATACAAAAACACACCTTTATTTTAACACTGATTTTCACGCAGATAGAAGAAGGGGGGGGAGGGGGGAAAGGGAAGAGTGAGGGCAGGGCGCTTTTCCCAGGGGCTGCTGGACCCCCCCAGCAGCAGCACTGCTCTGCACAGCCCCACACAGCCCTGCATCGCCCCACACAGCCCCACACAGCCCTACACAGCCCTGCACAGCCCCACATTGCCCTGCACAGCCCCACATTGCCCTGCATTGCCCCGCACAGCCCCCGGCTGCGGCTCTGCACTCTGCTCTGCTCGGGGCTCTGCTCTGAAACTGTGAGAATGACAACGTCATGTGTGCAGAAAGCTGACACTTGGAGCTTTTAAAAAGAAATGAGGAAAAATAAGCTGTTGACTTCTCGGTTAAAGTATTTTCTTGTTCTAACTCATGTTCTTATGTCACTGGGCTAAAAAAAAAAAAGAAGAGGGAGAGGGAGAGAGAGATATGACTTTCCTTGAATGATCTGTTTAACCTAAGCCAGAGGAAAAAAAAAAGAAGTCATTAATTACTTATGTGAGCTATTGCTTCTGAAAGACAATAAACCTGCCTGGTCGCCATGGATATGACATATTTGCTCTGAAAACAACACAATAATTAGCAAAGGGGAAAGATACAAGGAGAATATGCAAACTCCTGAGTTTAAAGCCATAGTGTTTCCTTTTTTTTTCCCCCCTCCTCTTTTTACTTTTCAGAGTCAATCCTGTTTGCAATTCAAATCAAACAAATAAATAGAAGATTGGGGGAAAAAAAAAAATAAAATTTAAATGATCCGCCACATTCAGAATGAGGAGGGGAAAAAAAAAGCAGGCAAAAAAAAGAGAAAGTCCAGAATGGACACAGCTCATCCCCACCGAGGTGCAATACGTCCGTGTGGGCGCATGTGAAATATATGCATAGAGACACACGCAAACATCTGCGAGTTGGGAGGGCTGTGGGCACCGGCTCCCGTGGGATTATTCCTTTATTTCTAAGAGGGGCACAGGGAGGAAAAGCAGCCCTGGCCGAGGCGGTGGCAGCGCTCTGGAGCTGTGGGGGTGATGAGGAGCTGTGCTCACAGCCCATCACGCCGCACGTTTCCATCCCAGCCCTCCAACTTTGCTCCAGCACCCACAGCGCTGCGCCCACCTGCACCGTCACACAAACCCCTCTTCTCTCGCAGCTCCGGCACTTTTAAAAGTGCCATTCCAGCCAAGCAGTGCGAGGTAAGTTAACAAACCGCCCCAACTGAGCTGTGTGTGCAGAGCCCCTCGGAAATAACATCGTGGGGAAAATGTTTTTTAGGTCTCTCTCTCATTAAGATGAGACAAAGACTATTAAAACCTCCCCTAATGCGATAGCTTTCTGGATTCTGACCTTCCACATTTAGCAACCAAGTAATAAAAACACCCCAACCGGTGCTTTATCTGCAGAGATATTTGACTTTGAACTTATTTTAACATTACAAAGACTTGGGAGGTATAAAAATAACAGGATAGTCGCCACAAGTTTCTGTTGCTGTTGTTGTTGTTGTTGTTTTCACCGCTAAAAAAGCCCTTAGAACAAAATAAGCAGATTAAGGAAACATCCCCCTAATTTACCAGGCTCTTTTTCTGTTGGTTTTTTTTTTTTTGGTGTTTTTTTTTTGTTTTGTTTTGTTTTTTAAACAATAGTTTTTAGCCGGACGCTTTGATCTTGAAAGGGTTCTGCTATCTCGTGTGATGAGGGAGGAAAAATGATCTGTTTTAAATGATGATGCAAAAAAAAAAAAGGATCAAAGCCTCGACTTTCTGTTGGCCATAATAAGCTCCGTCTCGCACAAAGCTTCAACTTCAGACTTTAATATATAAAATATACGGGAGCCCAATAAAAGCTCTCCAAAGGTACAAAGTCTGCAAACAAAAGGGGACGCTGCTCCTTTAAACGTTTTAGTGCATATGGAGTTTGATTTCTGAAAGAGATCAGTTTAACATCTCCATAGAAACCAGCAACAGATTATCATCAACAGAATAAATAACTAGTCTAATAAATTAAACAGGAGCCATAAGATCTGGAAACTTGATTACCGAACTTGGACAATATTCCCCCATAAACTCTTCCCCACCACCTTTCGGGCGGCGGCGGCGCATCAATAAAGGGGCGGTGGGCGCCGAGCGGCCGCTCCGCAACTGCGAGGGAACTCCGGCTCCTCCGGCAGCGAGCGCGGCGATCGCGGACCGAACCGCACCGCTCAACTTCGGGCTCGGAGGGGCCGAGCGGCCGCGGGAAGTTTGCGGGGCCGCAGGTGCGGGACGGCGCTCCCACGGAGTTCGCCCCGCGCGGTGCGCGCCGGCCCCGGGGCAGCGGAGCGGCGCCCGCCCGATGTCCGCCCGCCCGGGACGGTCCCGGCACCGCCGCTCTCCTTTTTCGGCCGCCACCCCCCCTCGCCCCGACCCCGCGGCCGCCGCTGAGTGACGGCTCGGCCACCTGTTCCCGGCCCGGCGCCTCCAAACATGGGCAGCGGCTCCCCCGGGAGCCCCGGCCCCGCAGCCCCCCGGCTCCGCGGCCCCGCAGCCCCCCGCCGCGCAACGGGGGAAAGGGGACGCGGAGGGGAGAGAGGGAGGGAGGGAGGGAGAGAGGGAGGGAGACAGAGAGAGAGAGAGAAAGGGAAGGCGCTGGAGGGGGGGAAAACTTCCTGGCTCCGGATGGCAAATCAGCTGCGCATTCTGCAAATGCCACCGGGTAAAAATAACCTGCCGCTGCCGCCGCCGCCGCGCGCCCAGGGGGCCGGGCACCCCCCGCCCCGAGCAACGCGGCCCCCGCCCGCCCCGCCGGGGTGCCGAGGGTCCCGCTGCGGGTCCCGCTGAGGGCGCCGCTCGCCGCAAACTTCCCCGCGCCGTCCCCGCCGCCGCCCGCTGCCGGCCGCTCCGCCGCCGCTCTCCCAACTCCGCCGCCCCCCGCGCCGCGACCGCCGGGGCAACGCGGGGCTCCGTTACCTGCGGCGCGGGGACACGTGTTGCCCGGTGCCCGCGAATAAAATACAGTCATTAAAAAAAAAAAAGAACAAAAACCAACAACAAGCAAAAAAAAAAACCCGAAAAAAAAAACTCGTGCCGGTGCCGTGCGCTCCCCCGGGCTGCGCTGCCCGGTGCCCACCTGCCGAGCCCGCGGGCCGAGCCGGGGCTGCTGGAGGCGGCGGGCCGGCCGCGGCCGGGCTTACCTGCACTTGGGGCTGCTTTGGGTGACTTTCCAAGTCGGGGGAAATGTGTGTGTGTTTGGGATGGAGGCTGCAGCGCGCATGCGCCATCAAACTTGCCCTGATCCCGGATTTTTCCTCCTCGCGCTCCCCTTTGCTTTGATTATTGAATTTTCCTATTTCTAACAGGAGGGCGGGCGGCGCGCAAAACCCGGCCTGGAGCCGCCGCCGCCCGCCCCGGCCCGGCCGGGGAGGGACGGGGGCGGCCAGGCGGCGCGGAGCGGACTCGCTCCCCGGGCGGAGGGCGGCCGGGCACGGCGGAGCGCCCGCAAAACCCGGAGCGGATCGCCCTGCCCGGCGGGGACAGCGCGGCTCCGCGGCTCCGCGCCCGCACCGAGCCCGGCGTCCCGCGCGGTGCTGCCGGCACGGGGAGCTCCGCTCACCGCGGTTCCCTACGGCTGAACCCCACCGAGAGCGCCGGGGCTCATCCATTTTTGTGTTCCCGGCTGATGTCAGCAAGCGCAACGCTCAGTTTCTATCTTACAAACTTCCAAACTTTGTTTTGTTTTCTTTTGCTGACACTCGGTTTGGGTGTTACCTCAAATCCAGAACAAACCACGCTGTGCTGCATCTGTATGCAAGGCTGGGGGTGTCCGGCCGGGCTGCAGCCAAGTGGCCAGCGCTGCAGGTTGGAACCAGAGGGGTTTCCTCTCCCCACCGGCATTCACCTGGATCCCAGCACTGTGCTGAAAAACCATTGCTTTTCAGCTCTACCCACTTTCTCAGCCCTGTCTTTCAACCACTTAGGCTGTAGTTACTTCGGCACAATCTGCAGCCTCAGCTCTGCCAAAGCACCCACCCGTGGGTCCCTCTGCAGGGTGCAGTGCCCCACTTGGGGCTGTTGGAGGGTGAGTGCTGCCCACAGCCCCTGCACCCACCTCCTGGGAGCCCTGTGGTGGCACACACTCACACACACTGACCCACACTCACCCACACACACACAGCCCCTCGCAGCGGCTCTCCACCTGTTGTTTCCAGCCTGCTGCTCACACTTTGGGGCAGAAATCAGGCTTTTGTGCCGGATTTACTGGCACCTTGCACAACTGGGGCCCAGCTCTGCAATGGCGGCTCCTACGTGCTATTGCCACACACGTAAATAATAACAATAATTAATAATAATAGGCTAATTCCTCTGATTTCGCTGTGACTACTCATGTGAGTAAAAGTGACTCATCGACGTGAGTGTTTGCAGGACCGCTGCCAGCTCCTGAGCTTTTATTGTGAGTCCTCCAATATTTGGAGCTCTGCTTTGATCCACAGCTCTGGAATGACATGTTTCCAGCAGCCATGTTTATGCAAGGAGCTCGGCCACGCGGCCCTGTGCTCCCCGAAGCCGAGCAGGAACCTTCCAAAGGAATGGGTTCTCAACAGCTCAACAGCTTTGGAGAAAATCCCGCAGCCAAGTGGCTGGGGTGGGGCAGACTCATGGATTTTAAGCAGGGATGTTCAGCAACACGCATCCATTCAGCTCAGTACTGAGGTCCTGTAAGGATGGATCCTCACCTGCCTGCGCTGACAGGACAGACACAGGGCTGTGCAAATACTCGGAGCGTTTCACCCGTCTGCATCTGCAGAATCCAGGCTCTTGTTTATCTGCATATTGTTTGGTATTCGTCATTCTGCACTTACTTAGTTGTATCTGCTCACAGTAAGAAAGCAGGAAAATGGGGATAGAAAGGGGATAATTGAAGTAAATAGGACTGCGTGAGATAGTTACAGGAACTGCGGCGGGTATTTACAAAATCCTGACGTTACACAGCCCAAACCTGTTGAATCTGTATGCTGGAGAGACACTGCCGGGGTACAGCCCATGTGCTGCTGAATGTCAGTGACCCGGCTCCTGGTGCAAAAGTATGAAAGAGCAGGTCCCAAGCTATGGATTCTTCTCCTTATGAGGCATCCCTGAAGAATGAAGGGTTGGGAGAAGAGGGCCCTTTAATTAAGTCTGAATCGTTATTTTTAATTGCATTTACTTGTTATTATTTTCTCTTCTTTGCTTTTTTGCATTTCTCTCATCTGAGGTGCTGAGCACGGCAGCCATCCCCCTGCTGGGACGCTGCAGAGCCCCACGGCGCTGCCCTCCTTGGGGCACAGCATGGTGATGCGTGCTTAGCAGAGCTCTTTGCACCGCCCGCTGCCCCCCAGGCAGCCCCCAGCCCTGCCTGCCCCACAGCTCCCTGTGCTGCTTGCAGAGCCCTGTCGCAGAGCTCGCTGCTGCCTTCTGACCTTTCTGTCCCTGCTTGCTGAAGTTCGCCCACACAGAGCCTCGCTCAGCCCAAGGCTGGTGCCTGCCATGCTACTCCTTCCCAGTAAAGGCTCCTCCATCAGATAGAGCATGAGGTAATGACACCTTGCACAGCCTGGTCTAGATAGAAATAAAATAATTTAGCAAATTGCAAATGATGCATACTTAACTATTTATGCAGCATCTTCCTGTCATCAACCCAAAGCAATTTTACTTCCGCGTTGAACAGAGGATGAAAATGTTGTATAGATTTAACCATTGCAGGAGTTCCTTTTAAGTGGTGCAGTAATCTCTCTCCAGCTAATTTAGTGTTGTAATAAGGCACCACCCTGAGAAGTCTTTTGTGTTCTTGTGTCAATACTGCCCCCAAACCATAAGCGCTGGCATCTGCATCTATCATAAAAGTGGGTCTGAAATACAGAAAGACTAAGGAAGGAGCCAGATGGCCATTGGTGACGCAATCTCAAGAGCCTTTTCCCACTTCTGAACGCACTGATTTCATTCTGATGCCCACTAAAATGCAACTTTCTTTCTGACCAAACCCACGCTATGGTTTAGAAGCACCGTCAAACCCAACAGGGAGCGTAAGCAGAGCGAGGTGTGCCTGGCAGCGGGCAGCTCAGCGCTGCTCTGCTCCTGTCCAGGGGAGGTTCCTTGCACATTGCCCAGTGTCTGACCTCCCCCAGACCTCTTCAGTCCCATTGGGATTGAAGACCTGTTCAGTTCCAACCACATCTCTCATTTTTGCTCCATTCTTTTTTCAGTATACAACTCAACAGTGGGAAAATTCCCAAAGGAATCATGGACATCACCATCATTCCATTTCCCTTCTGGTTTTCTTTACCAGACTTCCTATAACCATCGAGACCTCACACAGCTATGGGTCCTACCTTCACTACTTTCTGTTTGCCTGGACATTTACCAGACATGTTGGCTGCATGAGACCATTGGCAGCCCCCACTCCTCATGCCTCTCCATCTCCCAGCAGGTTCCATGCACTCTCAGTTAGTTCCCATAGCATGCACCTCCACCATCAGCTGCTCCCCTTGTGGAGAGGACATCCTGCTCACTGCAGACTTACTGCCCATAACATATTGGTGGTATTGGTATTATAATACATCATTCAAATAAATTTCCATAGACTGAAACTGTAGTGCTATTTATCATTCAGTAATTAGAAATAGTAACATACAAACTCATTATTGGGTTGTCCTCTATGTCAGCTGTCCAAAACTCGCAGCTAAATCCAGAAACTTCCCTCTCAACCCCAGCTTTGGGAATGGTTCCCTCATTGGGGACCGCTGGGGGGCTGGGGGTTTTTCTGCCCATGCTGGGTGGTTGCCTGCAGTCTGTGTAGGGTCACACAGCAAGGACCTACCATGCACCTCCCTGCTGGGGAGCAGTGACAGCAGGACAGGGCCCAGGACACACACCCAGCTGGTTCAGCTGAGCATGCGCAGCCTGAGAAAATCGTCCTTAGCCTTAAAAAATTACTCACCCAAGAAAAACAGTGCTAAGGCAACACAAGAAGACCGGGATTAAAATTATAAAAGCCCAGAAATTCATGCTGAAGGCTTTGATTCTGTCCTCGTCTCACCCTGCTGTGAGGGGGTATTTGGAGGGGGGATGGAGGGCTGCTCATTAACTCCCCAAAGGAGCACAAGTCTCTGGGAGGTGAGGAAGAGGTGAGGTCTCACCTACCAAAGTGCTCCAGGCCAGTCTGTGCTGCATACAGACACCTCCACAGCCACCAAGTGCCACAAGGGACCCTCACCAACCCCAGGTGTCTCCCAGAACCTCTCCTCCTGCTTTACGACTTGCTGCAAGAATGAAGAAATCACCCTGACACGTACTAGAAAACTCTTGTGGATTCAGTTTGTTTCGTAATGGAAAATGAAAAGTAATTGCAAAGGAGGAGGAGGCATTTTTTCAACGGCAAACATAATATTATCTGCTTTCATTTTTTTATCGTCAGAGTGGCACAAGCAGTTACAGAATGTCATGTGGCCACTGTTTGTCAAGTGCTGTTTTCTCACAGCAGCTGATGGAAGGAGCGGGGCAGCGCGCACCACGTCCCGCATTGCTTCACGGGCAGCAGTGGGGCAACACGTGTTTGTACCGGTGGGGATCAGGGCCTGCTTTTGAAACGTCTCACTTTTGTTTAGAAATATATACATAAAGACTATCAGTATGCAAGCATACAATAAACATGCGTGAGGCACGCTGCAGGTGCACAGACTGATACTGATTTTTGGCTGGCATAAATTAGGGGAGATAAGAATTTGCTCAGAATCCATTCTTATCTGGTTTATTTGCCTTAAATCTGTGCAGAGGTTCAGGCAGAACTCCTGGCACTTAGCAGGCTGTATCTGGCAGTTAAAGCCAGTTCTGCCCCCAAATTTCCCACTGTTCTGTGTACCTGGGTAACGTGCACTGCTCTGGGGCTCGGTCCTAAGAGAGGCCACTAAAGGCAATAAATAAAGGTAGAAGAAAACAATAATAAATAAGCACCAACAATAATAAAACTGAAATTCAAGTGTGAAGTTGTATGTTTGTAATAGCCTGCCTGTGTTCGAAAATAATCAACTAAATAGCAGTAAATAATAAAAATTTATATTAACAATTCATTTGTGCTGATACAGACCTTCAAGTTAGAGTTCATTATATTAATTTACTAATTAATTAAGCCCTACATCACCTGGCATCTACACAGGTTTTATTACACTTTATAGATGGGAAAACTTAAGAGGTTTGCCTAGGGACACGGTGAATCAGTGGCAGAGCTGGACACAGAACTGGAATATCCTCTGCAGCTCGACGTCTGTTTACAGCACCACGCTGTCCTGATTTTCCAACTAATTTAGTCCAACAGATGCAATTCTCAGTGTGGAGACTTGAATTGGGGTGCAAGAGGGAGTTATTTTGTTTGAGCTGAAATCAGCCCTTAATTATATCAAGCTAGTTATATAAACGCAGTTTTAAAAATACCCTTGTAGGCATCTTACATCTCAGGACACGGACTTGAAAGCACACCTTTGGTTTAAGTGCTGCTGTTTCCAGGCAGGCCCCACATCCCAGCCGCTCTCTGCGTCCCTCCCATCCCCTCCACACCAGCAAACTCCACCTAGCGAGGCGTGCAATTTGGAATGCCTTCCACTGAACACAGATGTGTCCTGATTTTGCGTCAAGACAGAGTTCCCACCATTTATTTGGGCCTTTTAATAACCGGTTTTGCTTCAACGCCAGGCTTTGTGACCAACTTCCATTTATCTATGGGCTTGCCTGAAATCCGATCCCTTCCAATACATGTCCTGGGCTGAACCTCGCTGCCATGTGGTCACCCCACACTTCCTGGGCAAGAACAGGTCACTGTGTTAGCTCCCATTGGCACTGGAGCACAGGCACCACAGGACCCGCTTGGCCCTCTCCTTTTCCCCATGGCAGCCCAACGTGATGTCATGCAGGGTTCACCGGGAGGAACGGAGGCGAGGAATGCATGGGAACTGCAGAGGATAATGGGAAACGTTATTTATGGCCTGAGTGCAGAAAACCTCCCTGCCTCCCCCCGTGCCAACAGACAAACCCATGTCCAGTAATGACAAAGTCATTACCTTTTTATGATTTTTCAATAGGGTTCAGATGTAGCGTGTCGATCCCTTACAGCCTGCCCCGCCGGGGCTCCCGTCTCTCTGGGAACATGCAGGTGAGTGGGTGTGGAGTCGCCAGCCCTGCTTCCCGAATTTGGGCCTTACCTCCCAGCAGCCTGTTATCTCCCTTATTAAGGGAGAATTATAATGTTTCCCTCCTTCCCAACAGGCGTTTGGGACTGCAATAAAGGCATTGTGAGAACTGCCGCAAGATCAAGGTGGGGATCCCATTGGAGAAGGTCAGCACAGTGCTGCTCCTGGTAAGATACAGGTTTGGGGGCTTCTAATAGAAACTGTAGTCTTTTGAGTGTTTTTTTCTAGCGTGAACACTGTCCTTGAACAAAGCAGTATCTCACATGGAAATCCTAGAATGACGTGATCCTCACATACTGAAAAGGCTGAAATCCTTTTGGATGAGTTGGCTTCTGGAGCCTTCTGTCCCGATGTCCCATGAGAAGTCTGTGTCCCGACAAGCTCTATGCTCACTATTTCCCCATTGCTCCTTCTCCTCCTCCTCCACTCAGCCCTGTACCTCCACTCTGTTTTTCCTGCCTTTAATGCTCCATCCAGGCTTGTCTCTGCCTCCTGCCTCTCCGTGGCTGCCCCCCACTTGGTCCTCCCAAGAAGACCCCCGTGCAGTGTGCTAACCCACGTCGCTCTCTGGGGTTTATTTGGAGATCTGCTGCTGGTTTATTTATTTCCCTGTCAGCACACCCGGCGAGGCCCGTGTGGCAGGAGATGTGAGCGGAGGTGATTATGGGAGACTATTTCCCCTCTCCACTCATTCACAACAAACAAAGAGCAATGATTGATGATTAAAAATGCATTCTCTGGACTTGTTTTCTTTTGTTTTACCATTATGGAGATATTATAAATACTGAATACTAATCAATCCAGACCTGGCGGGACCTCGTAGACCTGCAATCCAAGGGCTTTGCTCTGCCTCACAACCTCTGCAGCTCCCCCTTCCCTCCTTTGTCTCTAAACCAAACATCTGGGGTCTTCCATCCCAACCGAAAGGATCGGCTCAGCTCTGGATGAGCCCACGGGGCCTTTTGGGACTGTGCTCCCCCCACCAGGGCATCCATGCATCAGGCACTGTGCTCCGGCACCCCGGCCTTCCCCTGAGGTGGGGTGAAAGCAGAAACCCAACTCCTGATCAAGGGCAAATTTCTCTGATTTAGGAAGTGCAGAGGGCCACAGATTTGCTCTCCAAGGGGATGCCCTGTGAGAGCCGAGCAGATGAGGAAGTCTCTTCCCAATCCACTCAGTGCTGCTCGCAGCAGGGTTGCAGCCCTCCCTGGGCATTACTGTGCAAAAGCCAGCGTGCCACATCTGATTCCACAGCATTACACAATGTCCACATAAACAGCAAACTCGGTGGCGCTTGCATTCTTTTCTCTTTATTCAGTCAAATTAACTGCCTTCTCTTTCTCTTTTTTTCCCTCTCTTTCTCTCCTGCTCGTTCAAAACAAAGCCGCATTGCACCAGGCACTGCAAAAACTGCCCAAAATCCATTCTGAATGGGAAAATTCCTCTCCACTTTGGCCTAAGCTACTCATTTCCACATCAGTGTCCCACCTCCCACTCACAGGCGGGGAGCAGTCATGCTGTGGCAGGGCTTCACCAGGTCAGGTCCCTGCACTGCTCTGCGCTGTACAGGAGCACCCCAGGCACGGCCACAGAGCCCAGAGCTGGCAGGGCCACTCTGCTGGGGCAGCTCGCATTACAGAGAACAAACTGCAGTGGGCACTGACACACATTTTTCATAATGTGCTTAGAACCAGCCCTGGAATAGCTGAGCTCAGCTGGAGCATATCAGGAAGGAGAAGGAAGAGAATTTGAGCTGGGCTAGCAAGAAATTTTAGTCTGAACCATATGGCAAGAAACTGCAGTGTGTTCTTATCTTGAAGCCCGAGGATTTATTTTATGCACATAATTCCCTGATCATCTTGATGTGGCATCTATCTCAGAGGAGGATGGTGTTACACTATCTCACCAGCACTGCTGGAAGTTGACAATCTCTCTATCATCTTAACTTTCTTAAATAATTTTAAATATATATCTGTCTTTATAAAATATCAAGGACCTGATCCCATTGAAGTCTGGGAAAGAAGTCTAATCAGTCTCAATGGGCGCTTGGATCAAGCACACGGTCGTTCATTACTCTTTTTACATATTGTATCTCTGCGTTCCATCTCTGCATGCCACTCTCCTCCGGCACGCACAGGATCTTCCTCTCCCTTTGAAATCAGTGAAATTTTTCCACCAGAACAGCATTTCTTTGTAATCCGTGGGCAAAGATGGAAGCCACCGCTCCCAAGTAACAAGGAAGCCTAAAACGCTGATTCTTAGCCAATACTTTATCCCTCTGCATCTGCACATTTACCTCCTTCCCCCTGCCCAGGGCACTGTGAAACCAACTTGCAGTGAAAGGGGCTTTGCAGCAGGCAGTGATAATTAATACGTTTCAGATTTTTTAGGTTAGCCTTGAGCCTGCAAACAACCTTCACTTGCAGTGTAATTACAGCAGTTCACCAACACATGCCGCCTCGCAGGCTTGTTGCACCAGGTTCAGCACGCAGGCTGGTTCAGGCCACTCTTTGCTGAGCCTCTACAGTGGAATTCTACCCTTACACAGTGGTCTGTTCAAAGGAAATATTGTTATTGCTGTATTTTCAAACATGTACACTTTCACCCAAAAGATCCTAACTCTTCTGGCAGTTTGTTTCAATGATACCACTTAGCGTAAGCTTGGCAGAAACAGCCCTGCATGTATATGCATGCCTGTATGTATATGTATGCACAAGCTCTACACCCACACGCACCAGTTACTAATCCATTGGCTGATGTATTTATGGCTATTTTTCCTATAAACCACTGCCCTCTAAGAGGCTTACAGCCTTCTGCAACCACAGGAGGTGCCTGTTTGCTTCAGCAGTGAAAGGCTGCACTTCAGAAAGAGAAAGGCTCCATCTGTAACCTCACTCGAGGACGGTGACCTTCGTGTAATTAAAGAGTCGATTTAAGAGCCCGGTTTTGGAGATGTCACCTTTCAGTTCTGCTTTGCTGGCAGCCTGGTTGATACCCTGGGCACCCACGTCCCCGCAGCCACAGTGACCCCCAGAGCCAATCCCAGGGAACCACAGGAACCCCTCCTGCTCCACCTCCCCATGCCCGCTCCCTTCTCTCTCCTTTAGGTGTCCAAATTCTTAACTCTTAGGAAACAAGAGACCGTGATTGTTTTCATCGCGGTGAAGTCAAAAGGCAGCAGTCAGAAGCTGGGTCACAGGATGAGCCCAGAAAGTTTGCTCCAGAAAAATGAACCTAGGGCCACGAGTCAAGAGGTGTGAGACACTGCGTGGTCCCACGTGAACTCACTGCAGAGCCTGCTTTCTGCCACACAGAGCAGAGCCCAGGGCAGATCCCCAGCCCGCGGTATGGAAGAGGTCATGAGACAGAAAATCGCAATGGTCCGAGGAGTCTGAATCAGACGACATGGTGTGACAGCACTGCACTGTACAGTGCTGGTTAAGGATCCCCAGCCACTGCCAAATAAGTATGGTAAGTCGTGGAAAATTATAGCGGGCAGATCTCTGCACTCATACAGCCGTGCTCTTCTGATATCCAGCTAGCTCAGGTATCTCTGCAGGCACTGCACTGAGCAGGATACACACACAGCAAATCCTGCAGCTGGTGCCTGCATTGGTTTCCACTCCGTGCCTCCACATCCTCGTCTGTAAAATGGGGGGAAAGATCACCACGGCATTCAGAAGGAGCCGTGCGACCGATGTGTGTCCTGAAACCTCACAGAAGGGCAATTTGTTGTTTTCCTTATTTTCCTGTGATCACACCATTCCCACAGGGATTGTTTATTTCTCAGCTCCGGGTTTCAATTCATTTATTTCTCATTGTGTACCGGGTTTCCATACAGAGCAATTTCCACTAGCAAAGACTGAAGGGACTATTTTCCCTTTCCAGCTTCAACTTAACAAACGTATAGGCTGATAAATCCTCTTGTGAAAATCCTACAGGGTGAAACAGGCGACAGATCAAAGGGAAGGAACATTTGTCCTCTGGTGCGATACCAAAACCAGCAGAGCTTCCTCCCCTTCAGAAAATCATCCTTCAGAAGTGCTCCCGTCCCACCCTCCCACTCCCAGTTCCCAGACCCGGTCTCCTGACTTTGCCACACGTCTCTGCCAGCCCCATTAGCATGAAGGGTTCGACTTCCTTGAGAGAAACACCTCTGAACAAAGCAGGAAATGAGCCAGAGGAGGGACAGCGCTGGATCCTGGTTCTGGGTTGTTCTGGGTTCCTACCCTCTGTTACGAAGCTGTTTCCCTATGAGACCACTCCAAAGCAACCTGAGAAAGCAGATTCTATAGTGAAGCCTTGAAAAGGGACAGGAAAAATCTGGGGATCGCCTGTTTGCTAAAGGGACACAGAGATTCTCCCAAGCTCTGAATGACTGCAGTTCCATCAGCTGTGCCCTCCAGAGGACGCAGTGCCCGACCACCAACTGCCCAGCACAGCACTGAAGTAAAACACGACTGTTTGAGCCGACGTAAATGCCAACATGGCCCAAGCAGCCCATTTTCCTCAGGAACTATGCTGCCAATTAGCGTAGCGCCTTTACAGGTAACTTATTAAGCTGAGGTTTGACTTGAATCATTCCCTAGAATTAATAAATTTGGCTCGCTGCTTCTGCAGACGTGCTGCCTTCCCATGGATTTAAACAGTTGATCAGTTTCAGCGGCTCGCAGTGACAAAGTGGGCTGTCGTGGCACACACCAACCTGCCCCAGCATGGCAAAGCAGAGCACGCTGGGGTAACTTCCACACAGGTGAATGGCAAAGCAGCGCAAATTCAAATAGCCTTTGCCTCCTGCTAATAAAATTAAGCCCTGCGATAATCAACACTTAGGGCACGCATCTCCAACCCCACTGTGCAATTCCAGGGGCTCAGTGGGAGCAGCCATCGGAAATCCCTGTAGGCGCTTTTCTAAAAACACCTCCTGTGAGCACAGCTAAAATAGGGAAAACAATTCAGGTGAGAAATTAAAAGGAAAACTCCAGAAAGCGCAGGTGAGACGCGGCTGCTTATCAGCCCAAAAGGGTGGGGAAGATAATTTATTGCTATAAAGTGGACTTCTGTTCTCTTACCTGTGAATGTTATCATTTTTGATAAGCAATATACACGCATATTTTGTATTTCTATATTTTAAAAAAACAACAACCGAAGTAAAATTATATCATAATAAAGGCTGGTAACGGCAAGGCCGGGTCACCCATGGAGGCAGGTGTGTGTGTTCATGAAACACTCCTTCCTCCCTGTCCCAAAGAGCTGCCATGCAGCCTGGTCATGAGCTGAAGTTACTGTAAACATGGCCTTCTAAAGTCACCAAAAAAGTTCAGCACCCCTTGCAGGAACGATCAGCTTACACCATCTAATTTTTCTGTCTGACTAATGCATTCAGTCAGATATCATTTCCTGCTCACAGACCGTTTCTCAACTCAACCCAGCTTTCTCCCTCTTCTCTTCTGGGCTCATTCTTCAATCCTTCTGACCCGTCTCTGCTCCGTTTCTCCATTGTGACCGTTATCAAACCGCTTCCCCTGAGCTTTTCCCCTACACAGAGCTGCAAACCTTCACGGATATCTCCAGTTCCCTTTGACCCAAACCATGAGAGCCCCATTCACTTTATATGCCAGAAAACCCCTTTCACAGCTACCAGGAACACTGAGCTTCCAGCCCACCTCAGGACCTGCCAACAGGAGCTCAGGTACCCATCTGTGGGCAGGATGGTAAATCAGTGGCAGCCTCCAGAGATGGGGATGAGCAGAGTGTCCATCAGGGACAAACACACACGGTCTCTGTGTGATGGTGAGGAGCCGTGCCGTGCACCCACTGTCCATCCTGCTGCACTCTGGGCTGGGGAAAGGCAAGGAAGGGGCTAGCTTTAAGAGTATCACCGAGTGCTTGCAGCATTGCACTCATCTGCTGCTGCCCACACATCTGTACTGTCCTCAGAGGGCAAGAGCGCCCGAAATATTTGAAGATGGGCAAAATGCAAACAACCCCAGCCCCCAACAAGGGGTGGCTCTGATCCAGACACCTGTCCCTTCTGCAAGTCTCAATTTGGCTTATTCTCAACGGGCCGGCTCAGGGAGGCTCACTGCAGGAAATCTGCCCTGATCTCAGAGGGCTTTTACAGCTCCGTGGTCCCAGCAGCTCTCAGGGCAGTGGGGTGGGTGAGCACGCTTTGCTCCCCGTGTCACGCGGCCTGAAGGAGAGGCTGTCCTACCAGCCCGTGTGCTGTGAGCCTGCAGCCCCTTGGATGATCCTGGCTGGAATGTCACTAGTCCCAGTAAAGCTCCCTGCAGACAGAAAGGGGAAATAGCTCTGCACTCTGTTCCACTCCTGCACCCAAACATGGTATCTGCGTCCAGGGAACAATGACTTAAAAAGGACTTCAAAAACAGGCATTATTTGTCATCTGGAAGGGCTATAAAAAGAAACACTTCTCAAGTAGTGAGTGTGAATACCATTACTTTACAGATTCAAGGGAAAAAAAGTTGATAACCTTGGGGAGACCCGACCTTCAAACAGGTTCAAATAACTTTGCCATGCTTTCCCTTCCTCTCTCCCACACAAGCACAAAATTACATACGTGCACGTGCTCCCACACATACATACTCCCACACAAATGCACATTTGTAGGCATGCACGTGCCCCCCTCATACACAAAAAGCCTCCTACATGTTCTCATACACAGATATTTCCATGCATTCACATTTCCACACGTATTTCTGCACCCACAGTAGCACTCTCGTGCACATCTACATGTGTGCACAGACATACATGCACTGCACATACATATACACACGTGTGCACACATCCAGATGACACACAAAACATTACATGCAAGCACAGCACCATAACTGCAAATGAAAAATCAGAGCTCTCAGCACTGAGTGTATTGGAATTTGTTTTGGAAAGGAATTCCAGTGTTTGTTTCATACCCAGAGTGTTTGAATCATCAAAATACAATCCCGTGAATTTACATAGTTAAAAATCAGACTACCTAAAAAGTAAAAGCCCTTACTTTTGCAGTTTCCTGTCCCTTCAAATTCAGCTTTCTAGGCAGCCTGGATCAGCAGAAGATCCTAACAATACCTTCCAAGAGGTGCACGCCTGCCCGAGGGCATTCACACCCAGAGCAGGGCTCTGCAGGACCTCACTGCTGCAGGTGAGCCCTGGAGCTGACAGCAGGGCAGACCTACGGGGCTGGTGTCCCATCATGGCACATTTGTGGTTGGCCACCTCGATCTCCTTTGCATGTGTGGGGCACACCTATGATCCTCCACCAGCCAGACCATGCGGTGAGCTTATCGCCATGCACAACACCAAAAGCAAGGAGCCCACATTTGCTACAGCAGTGCAGGGAAGGAGGCAGGAGATTCACAACACAGGTAGGTTTCCAAAGCTGGATTGTATGGCCGCTGCTCTGTGTGGAAATCACTCTGTATGGACACCACTCTCACCTTTTGCCAGAAACAACTGGATCCACAACAGGTGGATGCTCTGCTTGGGTAGAAGACACAACACGGATGTTTCGAAAATGAAATCTTCTATCAAGCACAGTATTATTTCACAGGTATGGGAACTGGGAAAAAGAATGTGGCAATGTTTTCCCTTGGACCATGTAGTAAAGAATGTGCTACTGCACAGCAGGGTGAGGAACTAAGAAATCCTGTTTCCTACATCCTGCTATAACCATTAGATAGTATACAGTGTCCCTCCTTCCTAGGGAAAACAATGATTTCAGCCTTTCCGTAAAAGGTGAGTTTGCAGCAAGGTGGGCCTCTGGTGGCTTTGCACTTGTTCCTACTGCTGCGTGGCACCCAGAGCTCGCTTAGCTCCATGGAAAAGGGGAAGGGTGCAAGGCAGAGAGAACACAGCGCAGGACCGGGTGCTCAACTGCTGTTGCTGCTGTCTCTGCGAGGAGAGGCCTTTGCTGGGTCAGACAGCAACTGCACAACTTGGGCTAACGACCCAAAGCCCAGTGCCACCCCCTCCATCCGCACCCAGAGGCCTCAGCTGCTGGCTCCCTGCAGCTGCTGCCCAGGCTCTGAGGAGCAACACAAAGCACAAATCTGCCTCTGGAGGGCTCCCAGCACAGGCTGCCATGGGGTTGGGGCCGGTGCCATTCAAGTGCCTTGCTCTGTCACACAAGGCTCTGCAAACTCACTGCAGCTCTACAAACTACGCTTGCTGTCCTGCAGAGCTGACATGATGGTGTTCCGGCACCATGCTCTCTCTAGTAGTCACAGTGCAATGTCTTCTCTATGCAACTGAAACCAGACAAGCCATCCAAAACCCAGTAAAGACTTTTCTGACCTCTGCTTTCTGTGGCAGCCATACACCCGTCCTTAAAGAACTGAACTGATTGCTCTTCAGTAGGTTTTGCAAAGAGAAGCAGGACAATCAGCAAGTTGAATGGAAAGAGAAGACACCAGAGCTGCTGCTGCTGGTCTGAAAGGTCTTCTCCTACTTTGACCAGAGGTAACTGAGCTGCTGAACAAGAAACAATGACAACTGTCATGTGAAAATTGTCTATGAGAAGAGCTGTCAGACTCTGAGAAGCTCTGTGTGTTGGGAAGCAACACAATGTGAAAATGTTCCTGCTGGCCCCAACTGTAAGAGAAATGTCTGCTGACTTTTAGAAAGAGCAAGAGCACCCCATGGTCTGGATGACTGCTAGAAATACCTGTCTTGGTGAACTACTGCAAAGGCTGCTTCCATTTGTAAAACAATGGGATGATCCCTTGGAGCTGTTCTGGCCGTGCAACTGGGAGCTCCTTTTAGCTGGGGAGCCGTCAGGAAAGGACTGTGCCTCACTCAGCCTCAGAGTATTTTCAGCTTTAGAGCAGAAATGATATTAAGACCTTCACAGTTTGCTCCAAAGGATGTGACAAAAGGTCTCCAGAAATCTTGTGAATGGCCAGCAGTGTCATTGAGCACAGCCTGCCTCTGCTGGCATCAAGGATGTGATAAAAATCCTGCAGTGGAATGGTAGTGAAGCAGAAATTAAAAGAAAAAAAAAAAAAACACTCTAGTGCCTGACATTCTTTTTAGGATGCCAATAAAAGATAATGTTACCTGTAAAATGTGCAAGCTGCTTCTAGCACTGTGCCTCCCTCCTCTCCTACGCCCTTCTTCTGAATTTGTGCTGCCCCTGCAGTGGGCAGAAATACTGGAGAAAAGAGCACGAGGGCAAGAATCCCACAGATCTGTATCTGCTGTTTTTCTACCAGCCTGTCAAACATGGGCAGGCACAGGAAAAGATGGGGAGATCAGGCTGGGAGAAGAAACCACGGCCAGCACAGCAGAGTGGATCCACTGTGTCAGATTCAGCTGAGGGAGCTCTGGTGGGTTCCTTCCCTGTGCAAACCACTTCAGCTCTCATGTAGTGCGAGGCAAGTTCAAGGACATGTGCTTTGATTTGGAAAAACTCCTGTTTGTCAGAGACAGAAAGAAACTTCAGTGAGGTGCTTGGAAAGTTTGGCTGCACCTATTTTTGCTTCCATTTCCCAGAGCTTTTGGGATGCTCCCACTACGGTATTACCATATGTAACATAGATTAAATACAACTCTGTGCTGATTCGATGAGTTTCATCAGAGGATCTCACAGAGTTTGCAAATTAATTAATTAAACTCTCATGGCACCCTACTGCTTGTATCACCACCTTATTTAGATGGCAGTGGCGGCTCTAGGAGCGAGCTGCCTTGCTCTGGACCAGCCAGGAGGTCTGCAGAAAAGCTGGAAAAGCTCCCTGCAGGGCTGATGCATCGCCCCTTCCTCCTGGTGAGACCAATTCCCCTCCTGCCCATCATCACACGGGCTGAAGATCTCTGTTGCAGCCCAAAACGACATGAAATTGTTCAGCAGAGGAGAAATTTTGTGGGAGGGTGCAGAATTGCTGTTGGGCAGCAGCCTCATCGTTAGGAGGGGCACAGTGGGCAAACAGCAGGGGTTTACTCCTTGGTCTGAACTGCAGATCTCATGCCTACAAGACTTTTCTAATTGGCAGAGGACACCTTGGACTTGAGCTCCGCTGCTTTCATCTGCTTTGCAGCGCCTCCAGTGAACAGGATTTATCTCAAAGAGGCATTTCCCTATGGGAGACTGCTGTGGTGCCTTTAAGATTTGGAGTGATGCCCTCTGAAAGGGAAGCAAGAATATTTCAGAGGGACTCTATCCTTCAGGAAAAAAGCCCAAACTGTGTCTTTCCAAGATGGGGTCAGCTCCTCAGCCCTTTATCTGGAAGCACTTACTACACAATTAATGGAAGGAACTCTCATCAAATGAGGGACAAATCATAAAATTAGGGAGATGGAAATTAGGCATGGACAAATGATCCAGGTGCAGGGGAGATTTATGGGGGAGGTTGTATTATAGCTAATGATTTCTGCTAATGATCCTCCAAAGTATAAAGTGGCACGGAGCCCACTCTCAATGGGACGAGAGAAAATCCTGTGTGCAGAGTGAAGGGCATTCCTCTCTGGAGGGGAAGCTGAACCCACAGCACTGCAGCCACGGCCGACTGCTCTCTGCTCTCTGCTGGCCCAGGGCCGCTGCCTGCGATGCCGGCTGGCCAAGGGGCTGCAGAACTGTGAGGACCTTTCTGCTGTCGTGGAAGTCACCAAAAGCAGCACCTTTCCCTATGCCTCTCCCTCAGATGCTCCAAGAACATCCAATCCCAGCTCACATCCTTTCCTCCAAGCAGCCCCAGCAGCACTGAACAGACGGAGGTTCCCTGCCATCCCCATCAAACTCAGCCAGACTCTGACAGCTAACAACGTGGAGGGCCCCTGTTCCTTCCCAGCTCTCCACTCCCCTGAAAGCAGCCTGTCCTAGACAGTAAATGATGGCAATGAAACAGGGCAGGTCAGGTGAAGAGCTGGCATTCACCAGGAAGGGCCTGCCTCGTGGCTAAGACGTTTCATTAGCTCTTCATTTTCTCTTTGAGAATCCCTCCTACTGGCAGTTTTTCACCTTCCATCTGCAGAGCTCTGTCCAAGCCTGCAAGTCACTGCTCTGGCTCTAGCAGAGCTCAGGTGAGAGTGTGCTCTTCACCCAGACACGGCTGGCACACGGTGAGCTCCTTGCTTCCTACTCCAGCATTACATCCCTCCTTATTGCTCCGCTCACCTGCAGAGGCTGAGCTCAGCCTGCAGCAGCTTTCCACATCACCAGAGCTCCTTGTGGCATTTACACCAGTGTGGGCTTGCCTAAACCAGCATTCCTCTCTTGTTCCTTGTACCAAACCCTTGCTGATGTCCTCTGCTATGTCATTCTCCAGCTCCCAGCAAAGTCTGGGTCCAGAAGAGCCATGAAGACCCTTCGCCATCTTTTGGGATGAGGAATGTAATCCCAAGAACTAAGGCTCTAGAACTGGGCTGTACACTTGGCTCTGACCCCAGGCACGGCATCCCACCTCTTAGTGCCTCTGAGAAAAGAAGGATCATTGTGAAATGACCTCTTCCATGCAAAGCTTTGATATCTGGGGATAGCGACGAGGCTACTACCAGCTAATCCGTGTGGAGGATGTTATTAATGATTTGTAACAATTGGACTCTTAGCAAGCAATTCAGCAACTATTTTCAGCCTCCAAGGTGGCATTATTCCAAACCTTAAGGATGTTTTTCACAGGAAACAAAAATTATAGGATCTGAGTTTCTGGAAGAAAATATGAGATGAGAGAGTTGCAGGGGCTTGGAGCTCCTCGCCTACTGTAAGGAAAGGGAAAAAAAAGGACAATTAGAGCCGTGCTGCCCTGCGCTCCCCTGGGAGCCCATCCTGCCAGCTCCAGTGATTGGTGGCTCACACTATTACTCCACTGTTCTTGGAGTAATAAAAATTCCTGGTGAATTTCATTTGGAGCTCTGATCACGAATGGCACAATGATTCACAGAAACACGGGCAGGATCAGATGCCAAACGGCACCAAGTGAAATCTGCTGAGCTGGTGGGTTTGTGCATTGCATGTTGGTTGGTTTTTTTGTTTTGTTTTGTTTTTTGTTGGCTTTTTTTTTCCCTAAAGGAATTGGATCTATATTCTACAGGGAGGAGCTGAAAAAGAAAAATGAAGGAACGGGGGGAAACATGCAAGAGAAAGGAAAAAAGATTCAAGACTGTACGAGATAGAGGACATGGAGGTGATGTTTCAGCTTCACTGAACACTGCAGGCAGGAGGCAATGCTTAAGCCAGTACATCAGTAGACCTTGTCAGTGATAGAGGCTGGCAAGCAGGAGAGGCCCGAAGGAGATACGCTGGGTCTTAGAGCACATGGCAGCACAGGAGGGCTGGAGATGGAAGGAGAGAGTTGTTCAATCCTTTCTGTCCCATCTCCCAATGGACCCCTCCAATCTCTGGCAGCAGAGGAGACTCTTCTCTGAAGGCCTCCCTGAGGCTTCTTTCTATTGAGGCTCTGATGGCTCTGTCCTGCATTGTCATTAATGACAGTCAGGGTCCTAGCCTAGCCTGTAATTCGGTACATAAGAGTGTGCTTCAAAAGCCCTCCTGTACCCACAGCCTTTGAAGGAACAGTGCTTTCTGAAAGACCAAGCAGAGCTTTAAGCTTTCCCCTCCTCCTGCTGGGAAGGATTTGATCAACACTGACTGCAATCATGAGCCACACACCTTAGAAAGAAAGTGTCCAAGGAAAGGAAAAGACTGGAGATTAACAGAAGAAAAATGAAGAATATGATAAAGAAAATGCTCCCCAATATTATATTGGTGTCCAGTCTTCTCTCTCCCATGTAATGTCACCCTTCTCCTTAAACTGCCAGGACGAGGACTTTCGTGTAATTGTTTTCCTGTAGGAATTCTTGTTTCCTCTTTCCTTTTTTCCTTTCTCCCCATTAAGGAGGTGATGCTGAGCAGTTCTCCCATAGCAGACACCTCCATCACAACCACCACAACAATCGAGTACTCTGTCTCCAACAGAAATATCATTTATGAAGACAAAAGGGACTACTGAGATCACCTAAGGGAGATTATCTGTGTAAAGACCATCATGCTACATGCTGAGAACTAACTCACACTTCAGCGCAATTCAGTCCTAGAGGCCAGTTATTGCTGACCCATTCTCTCCTGGGCCAGCTCCTTTAACATGCTCAAGCAAAGTTCACATCTCAGTCAACACCTGATTTTGCCTTAGGGTAGAAGATGGACTGCATACCTTCTTTCCTCCCAGGAGATTTTCCTGTTCATTTCTATGAATATCATGCTGCAAAGCATTCCTTTGGGTCAAGCTCACATCCACCTTGAGCTTCTTTTAGAGAAGAACAGTGTATGTACCAGCCCACCCATCCAGCATTTCTCCTGCTGCATTTCTGTATTTCACTCCCTTTAGGGTACTACAAGCTTTGACCATAGGAGCCTCCTCCTGCATCCCCTACCAACACATTAGAGACCCTCTGAAATAAATGGCAGCGTAGCAGCCTGCTGGAAGCTGAGACCTCTCAGCTGTGGGTTACAAGACTGTATACACTGTGCAATTTGTACGTCCGTAGTGGTATTGATCACAGCATTTGTAATGTTTCTCCGTATACAAAGAGCAAACGGATGCTGTCAGTCAGAATAACATTCATTTCAGATTACATGAATGAGCTAACCATAAGCCAAACCTCCATGAGACAGCTGTGTGTGAGGATGGCTCTCCCTGTCTTTCTCTTTCCTCTGGCATGCTACAACGAAATTAACACAAAGTAGTCCTTAAGAGCTAACAAAGTGCAAATAATGCTTAGCTCGTGTAGCGCTTTTCATTTGCCAATCTCCTGCTAAACTTCACTGCCCATGGTGCAGAGGCGGCCGGGGGCCATGGAGGGGCACAGCCGTGTGCCTGAGGCTGCAAAGCAAGCATGGGAGCTGGTGGGAGTCTGCAGCATCCCCACAGCCAGGTGGGAACCTCTGAGCCCAGCAGTCCCTCAGCCGTGTGGGTGAGACCTGCTGGTGGCTCACACCGAAGGCCTTTCTCTTTGCACGCCTGCTCTTTAACTTCTTTGTCCTCCTGTCTGATTTTATTCCCAGGCCCAGATGGACATGATTACCACGATTACTCACACATCACCGTAAGGTGAAATACACAGCTTCATCCCACTGACTAAGAAAATAAATAGGACTCTCTCCCCACCACCCACACCCACTCCCACATCTCCTCCAAACTCGAAATAAAAAACCTGCAAAAAGATTCCCGATGGCTTTGTCAAGGAGGGGGGATGGTGAGGATTGGTACAGTATATAACATCTCAGCTCTCCCGGATCAGTCACGCTTCCTAATTCAATAAGGTGAGAAGGAGCATAATTTGATCATATTTGTTTTGCATCACTGCAAAAACAGAAAATGAGGGGCTGCAGAGCCGCACCAATTTACTTCATCCGACCTTGATTAAAAGAAAATTAATTGCCGCATCTCTCAGGATATCTCAGGCAGCAGCCAATGGCTCTCCAGAATGGCACAAAAAAAAAAGAAAAAAGAAAAAAACAGGGAGCGAGGCACAGAGAATCTTTGCCCTTTCATCTCGTAGCACAACTGTCTTATTGGAAGCGTTGGCAGGAGGAGGGAGAAAACCAAGTGCTCAGGAAAGCACGGAGAAGAGAAGGCAACGCGAGTTTGCTGAGGTTTTCAGCCTCAATGTCCCTTCTGTGCTCAGCACACCGCATACCTGACTGCTGGGACTGCAGCAGTCTCCCAGGGTCTGGCTTGGGAGGCCACAGAAGCAAAGCTGGGAGGTTTTGAAGGCAAGACATGGCTCAGGGCAGCTGGCAGTAGGGCGTGGAGGCTTTTCTTGCTGTACTTCCCCCATTCACTCAGAGCCAGGTCTGTGCTAGGAATTATTTATGGTAAAGTCAATTAGGGCCGTGATTTTTTAACTGCATTTCTACGCTACCAAGAGCTGTAGTGAAGTAGCAGTGATACAGGAATCAAAATGCTTTTACCAAGATAGCTGATTTCCCTCAAGAAACTAATTTAAGTCATGCCAAGCCAACAAAAGCACTCTTTGGCGGATCCAAGCTGTGTCTCTCTAGTACAATGCACTGACAGCAACACCAGCCAACACGTCCTACTGTCAATTAGGAGAGCCAGTAAGATGGTGTAATGAGCCTGGGTAGACTTAAAGGAGGAAAGGGAGAAAGAGCCAACTTGGGGAGGTACCCAAAAAGGCTACAGATCCCCCATCAGCTTTGGCCTTATCCCCTCCAAGTGAAGGAGGGAAACAAGCTGCCCAGGGTGCCACTGTGGCTGCTGTGCCTCACTGCATGTCTGCACAGTAAACAGAGACTGACCTCAACAGGCAGCAGATGGCCTTGTGAGAAGATCCCATGGAGCTTCCACCTGGAGAGAGGAGTCTTCTGAAGAGCCGTGGTCATGAAGTCAGCGACTCCCTGAACCACAGCTCCTTAAGATACTTAGAAAAGCGAGGCCCTAAGGAAGAAGTGTCTGTGTTCAAAATAACATACATCTCTTCCTTGTTTGGTCCTTTGGGTTCAGCCATCTGAGTCACTTCAGGGGAGAGGGGTCTGTTACCATTCTCAGACCTCGTATGAAACTCACACAAAATTTCTGATGAGAAAAATGATGACAACTCTGGCTGTTCCAGTGCAATTATCAGATCAGAAGCGCCTGCTGCAATCCCACTCAAATCTGTATTAAAAATTCATTCCAAGTGTTCCTTTTTTTTTTTTTTCTTCAGCTGCAAGTAGAAGAATTTACCCATCGGTTTTATTAGGAAATAAAAGGGTACATTTTTCTAAGCAATGCACTGGAATTTAGATGGACCGTAAGTACGACTAGTGCTTGGTGTCAGAAAGGATATGTCTGTCCTCAGCACCCAAATAGCCATCCATCCCACTGCACACGTTGCTGTATTAGCTATAGCCCAAGCAAGGCTACATCTTAGATTCCAAATACCTTAGAAATACAGAATTAGAAGGGAGCTCCAGAGGTCACATAGTGCAGGACTGACAGTACCAACACCATCCTTGTTTGCCAGCCTGCTCTTCTACCTTCCTTGGATGGAGATTGCACGACCTGCCCAGACAACCTATTCTGATGTGTAGCTGTTCTTATCATAGGAGAGTTTTTTTTATAATGGCTAATTTGAATCTTGCTGCAATTTAATCCCATTATTTCTTACAATTGAATTCCCACTTCCTGGACTTCACCCCTTTCACATGAACATTTCTGCAAAAGTGTCAAAGTTTTCATAACTGAACATTTCCAAATTTCATCCTGATAAATGTCAGCCCACAGCATGTAGAGACAGGAGAGATGAGGTAAAAAGGAAACCAGACAGATCACTCCACAGACAGAAGACTTCTGTGTCACAGAAGAATCCCGATTAAGAAACAAAGTTTTTAAATTACGTTTTTACAAAAAAAATTAAATGAAAGGTTTGTTCTTTCCATGCCAACCCTACTGGAAAGGTGTAGCTCACTGAACTTCACAATCTTTTGGGATGGATAATAAACTTTTTAAAAAAATTGGTTGGGAATCCTGATTTTAGCATAACCTTCGGGCAGTCAGCAAGCCCATTCTGTACCTGAAATCAGAAGAGTGATCCTGCGGGGATCTGCTCCATGCATGAAGTCAGATTTCACCCAGATGCACAGACGCGGAGTAGAACGTGGGCCACAATTAGGACAAATGAGTACAAAGAGCAAAACTGCAAGCAGATCTGAGTTTCTCAACGCTTTGAGATGCACAGATATGAGTGTTCTATTGGGCTGTCACAGGGCTATCGACAGCAAACACGAGACATGATGAGGGTCTGCATGATGTCCTGCTCCATCCCCACTTACGCAAGCAGCAGCGTGCCAACAAGGACAGTTTCCCAGCTGGGCTCCTACAGTCCCACTCATGTTCCCCTGCCTAGCAGAGAATTGGATTTCACTCACAAAACGGTGGGAATTTAAATGAACTGATCCTTTGGGTGCACGTATTGTGCGGGGTTTTGCAGAGAAAAGGACAGTTTTAAGCACAGGTTCTGCAACACCTGAGTGGGCACTCAGCAGTATGCAGTGCTGTGCAAACTCGAGTCAGGCTGAGGCCAAAGGAGCTCTGCACCTGATCTGCAGTGTGTACACACGTGTTTGAAGACTCAGGGACCCAGGGAGCAGTGCAGGGAAACAAACACTCTTCATATATGAAATCAAATTAACACTCTTTCAGTCACGCAGACAGTGGAGCCAACCAACCATGAGAGTTACAGTGGAATCAACTTAATTAGCACTCCTGTTTTTAACTGAGCAGTCCTTCTCCTCCAGAAAAACTCTGTAGGCTTTAATGGAAATGGAGTTCCACAGAAATTTCCCTTTGTTCAAATGCAGTGCAGCTCAGCTTTTGAATCGTTCCACAGATTGCAACAGGAAAGACAGAACTCTGCAGCGAGCAGAGTGCAACAACAGAAATCACACAAACATGCAGAGGGTATGCAAGTATTTGGAGAGACAAAGGCAACGTTTGTAAGCTATGGATCTGCAAGTTACCAGAGATCTCAGCATGGGGGCAACCAGGAACTAAGACAAGGCTTCTGCTCACTATTATAATTTGCAGAAGTCTGTGTATAAAAGTGAATGAATTTATCATTACAATTTAGGGATTCCCATACAACTCAAGATTATTTTAATAAAATATTTGTGCACTTGCAGAACTATTTGGAGCAATGTAGGCAAGGTAGGCACAGCCTCTACTTATCACGTGTTATTCTGTGTGCAACACTGAAATGTACAGCTCTAACTCTTTAGGTGATACGAGGTCTAACTGCTTTTATTCTGAGTGTGCACAGAGCTTTGAATTTAAAAGATAACAAGCGTGCATAAGCATTTATGCACTGTGCATATGTTGCATGAATATTTGTGGGCTCTAGTGCATGCATGCACATGTGTGCACATAAATGTGTTTGTGGTGTAAGAATTGCAGTGGGGGGCTACCAGCATTGCGACCATATGTGCTCTTATATGGAACACGTGTCCCAGAAGAAACCATCCTGGTGTTCTTTCTCTGCTCTCCAAGGTTAAGTTAAATAAAACAAAGAAAGCAGTTTCCCTTCTCAATAATTCATGGCTTTCTTTAATAGCCCATCTTAAAAAGATACATAATTCCCCCCAATTTTCTGATACACTAATTACCCAGCTCTAAAACCAACGGTGTTCTGCATCTGACCTAAGTGATACATTATCTGGAAACCCCTTCTAGCTCAGACTCAGAACCATTTCCTTTCGCCATACTTTGCTTTTGCGTTTGTTTTTCACACTGTTTATCCCCATCGATCACTTGAGCTCCAGACCCCGATCCCATTAGCTGGAAGTCAACAGTACAATTCCAGGGGAGCACCAGAACTTGAGGAGCACCCAGATCTCCTTTTGTCAGCTCTATTCCTTTCAATAGGAAAAGTCTTTGCTAAAGCAGCCAGTAACAGCAACATATTGCACCGATACACTCATGAGCCCGCATTCCCAAAGATCTTAAAGCACTCCAACAAACTACCCAGACAAGTATTTGCTAGCTCAGTAAATCTCAAATCGCTTTCCAAAAGAAGTTCATATTACTAGCCTCATTTTACAGATGATGAGACTGAGGCAACTGGCATAAAACAACCTGACTTCTGCCAATGGGCAGAGGGGCAGAAGGGAGGAAGCCCGTCACCACCCAGGCCTCCAGGCTCCACCAGCTTGGCCCTGCTGCCCACCACTGCCCTTTGAGCCATGCAGCTGTCCCTGTGGTGGAGCACAACTGCTGCTGCCCAGCCCACAGAACAGCCAGGCCGGAGCAGCCTGGAATAGGAAACGAGGGAGCAGCCTCTTTGTAGCTGAGAGGGCCAGGAAAGTTCAAAGAGGTTGAACACAGCTCCTCACGCTGAAATTTGCCCACCGCTCCTTGACTGTTACTACTGTGAAAAGTGCTACCAGATCCTCATCATCAGACAGTAAGAAAATCTTTGGGAGAGCAGAGAGAATCCCCACTGCAGCGACACAAGTTGGGCATTAGGAAGAATTTCTCCTCGTTAAGAAGCGGTCAGCTGTTGGAGAAGCAGCGCAGTCACTGTCCCTGGAGGTGTCCAAGAAATGTGGAGATGTGGCACTGAGGGACGTGGGTAGTGGGCATGGTGGGGATGGGCTGATGGTTGGATTAAATCTTGGAGGTCTTTTCCGAACTTAATGAGTCTATCAGTCTCTGATTCTACGATCCTGATACCGACTGAATGAGCAGCACCATTTCCACAGCTTCTTGTGGGATCAGAAGGAAGCTGCTGAAATTCTGCTCTCAGTTGTGGCTGCTAAGTACCTGAAATCTAACCCCATCAGGACAAAAGTGTAAGAGGGTACCTTTGTACACACGTGGTATTGGAGCAACCTGTGTGAGCAGGAGCCATGAATGCAGTCAGTCAGTCACGTTGATGTAAGCATGTCTGCACTGCTGCAGGGTGGGCATGGCATGGTGCTGCATCACTGCATTCTGCCCCAGCTGAGGAGAGGCAGGGACTGAGTGCAGGGCATTCAGCACAACAACAACAAGCCCAAAACTAACATTTGCTGGCTGGCAGCTGATTCTTATTCTTTCGTGGCCTTGCCACCAGAAGGGGACAAAACCCATTTCTGTCTTCCCTGCATTTCTGTATGTGGGTGTGTGGGGTAGGGGAGGGATACGTGCTGTAGCTGCAGGGCACACATGTACCTTCAGTGCCCAATGGCCCAAACTCTGTAATGTGAATCCTCTATTTCCAAAGGACAATCTGTGTGCATTTGTGCATTTAAGTGTGTGTCACAGTGTAGTAGGTGTAACTCTGCGTCTGCAGCAGTATTATATGTGCTTGTGAGTACAGTAGGTGTGGTGTATATGTACAGTACAGCATGTGTTTGGATTCTGGGAGTAGGGGATGTTTAGTAATTAAATCCCTTTTCATCCTTCTGCACCTGTCTCCTTCTGAAAACTGAGAGAACAGACGTCAACCGGGACAAGGGCTGGATTGAATACAGCCAATTCTGAAACATTTATTAGCTTGTGACACCACTCAATGGAGGAGAAGGAATGCTGGCTAATCCACCCAGCAAGTGCTCACTTGGTGGAGGGGCATTTTTCTACAGTGCCTCATTATATTTCAACTACTGTCCTCTTTGTCAAAAATGGAATGATTTTAATTTGTGTCTATATTTGTTTTCAAATGCTTTTGCTAGTAACCAGAGATTTCAGAGCACTGGGTTCTAGGCTTACCTCCTGGACACGCACAGCTTTCTGGACAGAGCTGCAGAAGAGCTTCTGCTTTTGCATTTGCCTCACACTGCACTCTTCTACCTTCCACTCACACTCGTGACAGCCAGGCAAAGTACTGAACAGAGAGCAGACGCCTTAAATTCCCTACTTTTGTATGCATACGCCTGCACATCTCTCTTAATTTGTAATGCAACACAATGCTCCCTGCAGCACCCCAGACAAGTCCCCCAGTGTAACCAATTCCCACTGAAAATGGAAGTTACCTGCTCTTTCTTCGGGCAACAGCAGGGCACTGGTCAATGCCTGACTGTACAGGAGTCAGCAAACTTGCTTGGATTAGTGACTTCAAATTGACTTTAGTGTCAAGAACAATTGTATATGGTGTAAGCCATGGAGATCCAGATGTGAAGTCTCCTTACATTTGGGAGTTCTTGCACTTGGGCTCCAGCCTGCTGTGCCCAGAGAACCACAGCAGTTACAGAGCATCTTAACCCAGCAGACTGCTCCCAGTGAGTGCCAGAACAACTGCCACAGCCTGAATTACCTTACGTATGTACAGATAGCATATGGCTGTGCAGTCCTGCATCTATCTGTGTATACAGCAGGCATCCATGTGTGCGCTTACAGTCATATGCCTACATGCAAGCTTGACATTATTCTGGTTTGCTGCAGATGTCCACACCTTAGTCTCTGAGAAATGATGATAATTTTTGAATGTAAACTATTCTGAGGGCATGACTTTACAGCAAGAGAGGAACAGTTCAAATAGAGCAAAGATAAAGCTTGGCCCATTCAGCAGCATATAGAAGCATTTGTTTTCTTTAACATGGCAGCTCATTAGGTGTGCAGCTTATACCCATCCCTCCCAGTGACACCACTGCTGGGCACTGCTTGTCCCTTCTGAGACAGGGCTCAGGGCCCTGTGAGAGAAGTTCAGTCCAGAGGCTGCGCTTAGCTGAAGGGGAGGACTGGGCTTTGAATTCTAGCAGAGAGCACAACCTGCCCACACCACAGGCAGTGCGTGGGGACGTCCTGGGGAGCAGCTTCACCAAGGCAGAAAATATCCAGCGATCCTCCAGGAGCTCAGAATTAACCTTCTCTTTAGATCTCTTGAGGATGCCAGCTAGATGCACATGCTGCAAATCCCTGAGCAGAGATGGGGCTTAAAAAGTTTTCTTACCAGCACCGCACAAAAAGAATAAAAAAAGGCAAGACTGACAACAAATCCCACTGTGTGAGGCTTATTCTGGATGGTTTTGGCATGATGCATTGTTGCAACTGTTGTATTTGAGTAGTAATTAGACGTGGCCCTGGGGGATGGCAAGTGCATTAGAAGGGACTGGGCTCACCATGAGCCAAATGGCTGCTCTTATTGTTCTCTGCAGGGTACTTAGGATATTCCTAGAACCCAGTCCTTCCATAATGCTGCAGAAAAGGCACTGCAGCATGAGACCTGCAGTGGCACTGATTCCCTACGTCTGATAAAACCTGTCCATGTTAGCACCTCCACGTGCTCCACATACTCATTTACCTGACCACATGGACACACGCAATTCACCACAGTGGAGCAGCCTGGCACTGCTCCTCCTTCCCAGCAACACGCTCACTCTTCTGCAAACTGTTTGTTATATACACAACAACAGGTATACCTGAAAGCAATGTTCAGTGTCAAGGATGGACAGCACGAGGCTTGAAAGCCAGAACACCTCATGACCACTGATTCTGTCATTATCTTTGCCTCCACACCCACTGATAATATTCAGTCATTTTTCCAATTGATCACATTGGGTTCTTTGTATCTATTGACTCCTAGTTGTGGAGTTATTCTCTTTATCCCACAGTACACCGTCACACGAGCTTCCAAACAACACAGCATGTATTGACTGTATCAGATATTCCTTGTCCCACCAATTGCACTGATTCGCTGCACTGAGCATATTGGGCCTTCCTGTCTCATTTGCTATATTGGTTTCCTCAGCTGTACCACTTATATTGGTATTTTCCTGTCTCGGTGGTTATGGCCAATCACTTGTACAAGGATACTGAGATCCAGTTATCAATGATTGTATTGGAACCAAAGTGCCTGCTATGTCCTGCTGTCTCACTGACCTCACAGCATCTTTTCACTGCACATCATACTGGCACATGGCATTCTGCATGATACAACAGCCTATACCAAAACTCACTTAGGCACTTCGAGTCATTTGGTTTCCTTTCAAACTTTCACATTTAATAAACAAACAATGCCATGCAGTCGCAAGAACAAATAGAGAAAGAAATATTATTCCCCATAGGTGAATGCCTCTTGACCCTAATTCAGAATTTCTGTTCAGATCATATTGCAGCTAAATGGAGAGAACAGTGCCATTAGGACTCTCTTACAAAGATGGAAGACCCATCTGTGTCTTGACCTCAGCTCTGGAGGTGCTCGCTCACAGAAAGAAATTAATATCTCAGATGAGTTTACCCTCCACAGGACCCTAACATTTTGAAGACAGATGAAAAGCAGTCAGTGTAATACATGCAATACACCAAAAATTAGGAGAACAGGCTAATTTTAAGCAATTCCAGGCAAGTATGAGACTGCTCACCGTTCACAGCAGTACCTGCCCCTGCTCTGCTCAGTGCTGCCAACCCGCCGTTGACATACTGGCAAGACCTCCGTTAGAAGTGAAGAGATTCTGGCTGGGCATCTCCCACTTGTGACAAAAGCCTCCTAAAAATCTGCCAGCCAGGCAGACGCAGCACCCAGAACCTACCAGAATCAATTCCAGGGTCAGTGCGTGGGACGGCCCAGGAATGCCTTGCTGATGGAGGTCACGGTGAGAACCTTCCACTCTGTGCCTCTCTCTCAAGCTTACATGGGCCACCTAAAAGGGACAGGAGTCCCCAGACTATGGCCACACCATCCCTCCTTGCAGATGAGCCAGGCTCTGTTGAGTGTATCATGGCCTATATACTACTTTCCAGAGTGCTTCCCCTTTAAGACACGACTGTGCAGCCTTTATTTGCTTGTTGAAACTGTTCAGTTTTAGGACAGGGGGGGAGGTCACACCTGTTGTGGAACTTGATAGAAGGCTTATTTATAAACTTTCAGAGCTTGGGATTCTTGCAGAGCTGAATGCGCTGATGTCCGGAGGGGAAGGTCACCGAAATGCTTGTTTATAAAAGCAGCAGCAACTGGAAAAACCATAAAAGTCTGAAATGATGAAATTAACAAGCTATTTGATCAGGCGCATCGGCTATGTGCTCTGTAGTCAGCCAGAAAAGCCTCGCACGTAAGAGCCTGTCCTGCTGGCTGCTGCCCCGAAATTCTCCTTCAGAGAGGTGAATGCATTGCACCCGAAGAGGGCAAAAAATAATCAGCTGCTTACTACAGTCTACTTTTGGGTCCCTGGCTGGTCCAGTCTTAATTTGACCTTGCATGGGAAGGAGAAAGCCTACTCCGCACTTGGTATCACAGCTAATCCACCCTTCAGTTTCGCAGCTTCAAAGAGCTGCGCCGCTTGTTAACACGCAGTGTTCTTTTAGCCAGGAGTCACACCCCAAAAATCTGCCTCTGTTTGGGGGGTGGTGGTGACTGCTGCCTTCAGAAACACTTCTGGATTTCTGCAAAAAAATGCTGCATGAAGGGTGCTGGATTTGTGTGTTTGCTTACGCTGCTGCTTGAAAAAGCATTTAAAATATTACAAATGGGAGAGAAGAGGAATTAAAAACTTCTCTGGGGTTCCAGCTTTATTTCTATTCTCGTTCCAGAGTAAAGCGAATGTTAAAGATCTCCTTTTCTCCTCTTTCTCCTTAGTTATCTGTATATGTCAGAATCCTGGTTTAACGAAAGCTTCATTTTCACTTGGTGACTGATGGCTGAACAGGTGGCTTCTGAGTTCACAAGTGTCAGATGAACAAGCAGTTTAGAAATGGACAATTTGCAGCTCACTTTCTCTTGCTGACGGCCCTTTTTCTGTTGACAGATCCTCGCCCCTTCCAGCCAAACCACGCACACAGAATCTGCCCTCCACCCCCGGTGAAAAAAGCTTCAAGGGAAAAAAAAGCACCGAGAGGAAAGGAGATGGGCTCTTGGGAGCTCCTTACCATAAAATGAAAGAACTTCACACTTGAAGGCGTGCTTGCCAGCTCGGCCTACTTGGGTGTAATTTATAAGAAGGTCAGGATTTCGTGCTTGGTTTTCTTTCCTGGAAAGCTTGTTTGCTTGATTGGATTTTTCTGTGTCAAGGTGATGGGATGCCAGAACCAGCCCCAGTGACTGACCGCAGCACATGGGAAGTTTGTTCATATTTCAGGGCCAGCAAACCTTGCCCACAAGCCTTCTACCTGGCCGCAGCTGACCAGCATCCTATGAGAAATATGGCCAAGCAGGGGATTCCGACAGGTGAACTCATAGCTGCTCCCCTGCCTCTTTGTGATGAAGTCCCTCAGTTATTCTCACAGGCTGGTACACAGCTTTCTGTGGAAGCTCATGCAAAGCACAGCATCCCATTCCCACCGCACTCCCAGCACTGTGACCCAGGGACCCAGACCTGGTGGGAGCGAGCAGAACTGGCCTTGCCACCAGCCTGCCACCAAGAGTCCTGTTGAGGCCAAGGGAGAGCCCTGGGAACATGGGTAGGGTTGTGAAGGTCCCTCAGGGCTGCCCAAGCTGACTAGAGGCCCTCCTGCCATACACTGACATCAGCAGGGCTTCACCAAACGTTGTATTTCATTAATTAATTCACATACCAAAATCAAGACAGCTTTGTTTTGTAACTTGCATCTTAAAAGTATGCATTTACCTAACGTTTGGCTATGGGCAAGTAACTTAAGAGCTGTTTCTGACAGGATCTTAGAGGCTCTTGGTGCCAATTTTTCAAAAGGATTTAGATGCCTTTGAAAGATAAGTGCCCAGAGGGGTCTTAAAATTTTCAAGGCAGGCTACATTAAAATCAGTTGGATTTACGTGCCTATCTTGAACAGTTTTGATAATCTACGAGGTGCCTATCAGAACGTTCAGATAAAGAGAGCACTTTGAAAGTCTGACACTTACGGACTCGAGGAATTGTGATCTAGAGAACACATCTCTCTGACTTTCAGGCACATTTAAACTCCTAAGGCTCTCTCAGAAATGAAACTTAGGATCCTAAGTCACTTAAGCGCTTAAAAAATGTTGCTCTGTGTCTGCACGAGCTGGATGAGGACAGATGAGTGGGGAAGGATTAGATGCATGCATCTGTCTTTCCGTGGAGCTCTCATAACACTTGAGCGTCTGTGCATATGGATAAAGGTGGATTGATGAGTGCATGACCATATGCATGAGTGTGTAATACGGCCGATTGGATGGGACAGGGAGGAACAAAAATTGGGTGGAAGTGACAGGTGATTACATGGATAAATAACATCATCTTGCTGAACATTTATTTAGTGCTTTTCATCCAAAGGTACCCTTAAGTGCTTTACAAACTGTTATGGATATAAGAATGACTTCACCAGCCACAGCAGCTCTTTAAGAGTACACAGCCAAATTATATGATCAAGTTATGACCAGAAATGAAGAGTATCAAGTCCTGCTGAAATTGCCTAGAATTTTTGGCCATCAGCCATTTAGGACTCAGTCAATATTCCCAGGTCTGTGTTGTTGCACTGGGAGAAAGTGGTATGGAAAGCTAAGCAAGAGAAATGGGAAGGACTTGGTTTTTGAGGCCATTTGAAAAGAAGCACTGACAACAGCAGGAGCTGGGGAAACTGGTTCAGCATTAACGCAGGGAGGAGAGGGAACTACCACTGCCTCCATGGGTGGCAAAAGGGAAGCTGGGGTGGGAGATGGCTGTACGGTATGTTAAATGGGAACAAAGAGAGAGGAGTTCGTTTGAAATAAAGCGTCACAAAAAGAAAAGGAGCAGATTGGAAATGGATGAGAGACCCGAGGGAGAGGGATAGTTCACACCTGGGAGGTTTCCACCACTGTCTGAAGCTCCAGCCCACGTTCTCCCTGGGTGGAGATCCCATCTCTCCCCACATTAGCTAACGTAGCTTCTTTCTCTGGGCAGCACACGCACTCCAAACAAGGCAATTGGTGCCAGCTGCTTTCTTGCCAAACAGTGGAGTTAAAAGCTGTACAAAGTCATAGGCAGTAAACAATGAAACAGAAACGACAACAGCAGCTTCTCCTGCTGCCTCCACCTCTGCTTCTTCCCTGACTCTTTCACACCCTTTCCTCCCTCTGTCTGCCAAAGGGATGAAAAGATGATTGAATCCATACTCTGTGGCACAGCCTGGGGAGAAGCAGCTGCCCAGTATATAAATTTATTTCAGTACAGTAGATGAATGAAGACTACTATTAGAATACAACCTCAAACTGCTGGGCACTGAGCAAACAGGGAACATGTGTTCATCTTCTCTTCTGCTCTTCTAGCTGCATTTCCTCTGTCCACAGCACCAGTATCTCATTCAAGTTTAATGCTAGTGAGGTAGTGTCAGGAAAGAGTAGTATTTTTGTACACTAACCTGTACAGAAGCCTTCTCCACCAGGAGAAGGATTTTTGGAAACGCTGTCATTACAATGTATATTTTCCTCATCATCTTGAGAAGACAGAGACGTGCTGAGCAGATCATGCGAGGAGCCAGCTCTATCTTACAGGCATAATGAAGAAAATCCTACAGTCATGGTAAATGAGTGCTGGTTCTTCAATGCAGGGAGATCTGTCCTTGGGTAAGGACTTGACTTTGGGGATTGAGGCAGTGGAAGATGAGTGCCTTACAGAACTGTTGGCAGCAATGCACATTGCCAGTATCAGATGAAATCCACTGATCTCTGCACTGTTCTCTTCCCTTTACCACTCCTGCAGCACTGATGCTGCTTGCTGCGATCTCTGCCCGCACCAAGATGCTGCTTTGGGAAGTAGTGCCTACTGAGCTTTATTGAGACAAAGATTCACCCAGTGCAACTGTACAGCAAGAGCCCAGGCATACAGATGGTTACTCTGACAAAACGATACTCCTGGTGGTAGACTTTATTTCCTTGGAGGATGGGGTATAAGCTGCCCTGGCTCATGTGCTCACAGGCCTGATAAGTGAGGTCAGAGAGGGGAGGCTCCCAGGGCACAGCTGCACGGATATACTCCAATCAGCCCTTGCTAGCCACAAGCTTAGCTCCAAATCTATTCACATTTAGTACAGCTCTCATTAGGTCTCATAACTGGATCGCACCACCATAAACAACTAGTGGTCCATGCTAAGATGTATTTAAAAAAGGGAAGGAGGACGATCTCATTTTTAAAGCAGGGAGCTGTGATCAGGAGCTGCAGCTTCATTTCCTAGCCCTGCCAAGCCTTCGTGCTTAGCCTGGACAAAGCCACTTCCTCGGCCTTCAGTGGTAGGTCAGAGGAGCAGAGAATTGGCTACTAATGGCTATCAGCTGCCATAGAACACAGGGTATGCAACGGCCTTGGAAAGACTGCTAGGCAATCATGTTCTGCCATGCTCATCCATTTGGGTATCTGCTGGGTCTCTGGAGAGCACCAAGTTTCTTCTGCTTGAGCTTCTGAGGGTGCTGATGAGCATCCCATGGCGCCCAACTGAGTTTCTGTGGTTTTGTCTACAAGTCACAAATGCTTTTCTCTGCCTCTGGGATGACTACATAGGCAGGAATGGGCCCTTCCCCTGCCTGAGTTTGCTTTCATTTCTCAGTAGGTATTCCCTTTGTGCACAAACACTCTTTGATATGGTGCTTCTGCCTTAGCTTGGATTGTTGATGTTTGCAAGCAGAATTCACTCTCCTTGTGAGGAAACCAATCTTTGCGTGTCTTTCAGGAAGTGAAACTGCCTCAGTGTTCTTCCGAGCGTCCTGCCCCAAGTTTCTGAACAGCCAGGAGTCAGTGGAGGACCTTCCCAAGCCCCTTCTGTGGTACCTGAGTGTTGTACTTCTCTCTGCTGTTTCACTAACCTTGTGCCACACTCACTGAGAACGACGCAGGTCCACAGCGCCTTACACAAGAAGTGTCTGCATTTGTGTATGTGTCATCACATTTTTACAACTGCGTATCACTGTGTTGGATGGCACATATCAGTATGTGCACCTGTTTAACTGTATTTGTGCTTGCCTTTTTTTTTGGCTTTGCGTGAGATTCTGTGAACATATCCTTTTCCATGCCTTTCCACGACAGATGTGCATCTTTTTTCTGGGTAAGTACATCAATATAAGAAGTGTCCTTTCGATGTTCATCGTGCTCTTCATACGTTCCCTTGTACTCGTGCTGGAGTGCTCACGCAGGCGTCTTTCAGCATAGTCGTGCCTCGATATTTGTTCTGAGCTGTGTGTCTTTTCCTGCCCATTTAATTCACTGGCTCTGACTGCGTGCTTCTCTCTGTATTTTCTTGCTGCTTCCCCCATGCCATTACCTGCGTTTGTGCATGCATGCACCTCCCAGTGCCTATTGTCCAAGGGTTGTTTTTCTGATGGGGTGGGTAGCGGTGAAACTGTTTGTTGTTTTGCTGTGTGTTTCTCTGTGTTTTCCCTATGTTTGCATAAAGTAGATGCAGACTACAATTTGGCGATGAATTCTATGAATACTAATCTTAGGCTACCCTTGACCCCGAGGTCAGCTAAAGATCAAAAACAAACCATTTAATATTTTCCTTTTGCAGATCAATAGAAGCATAAATTCACTCTCAATGACAACCATAATTTCAAACAGATCTATAGGAGGCATGCATGCATTTCCAGGAGGAGCCACTCACGCGCCTGTTGGGGAGCGCAAGAAAAAGAGTTTCTGTGTCGTTGTGTGGTTGGTTTGTTGGTTTTGTGTGTGTGTGTTGGTTGGTGGTTTTTTTTTTTACCATTGAATCTCTTTTGCCCTTTTTTTTTATTGCTCTGAAATGCTATTTTCAGCAGCTGCTGTCATATAAATATCTCTTGTTTTTCTTCTCCTCTTTCCCTCCTGGTGAAAAGGGCAGGGGACCTATTGAAAATTCTGCTTTATCTCTTTCAGGAGAGTTCAAGTGCGGGTCGAACAATCGATTCCTCCTCCTTTTCTTTTTTAAGTTTCCTGTCGTTCTTTTGCCCAGATCAGCACTGAAGGAAAATAGGAAGGGCAGCCTGGAGTGTGCACGTCTCTACAGCCAGAGCCAGAAGCACACAAGTGTGTCTGCGTGAGGATGCTGTAGCACACAAACACACACACGTGCACACACACACACCAACGTTTGGTCCAAACACTGCAGCGTTCTTACAGGACAAGTATTTCAGACACGGGAACAAAGCTGGGAAGTGGGAAAAGTTTGGAAGCGGTGCTCAGTTCGAAGGTGGAATATTAACCCTTCCTCCAGGAACTGCAAAAGCTTTTAAGGAAATGCTGTAAGATCCCAGACAGTTCCTACAATTTTCCACGTGGGGGAAAAGAGGGTTATTCTGCGAGCGGCATTGTTCCAGCACCATAAATTCAGCTGATTATCCACAAACCTTAAGGCTGCGTTTAGTCTCATAAAGGTACTTTTCCAACATTTTCACCAAAGCAGAGTGGTGGGAGGGGACCAGGGATGGGGGGGGGGAGGTGGGAAGAGACAGAAATATAAAAAAAAAAGCAAAACAAATGACACCATTAATCTGCCTGGATTTTCCACCTCATAGAACAATCTGTTTAGGAATGACTGAAATAAAGTGGAATGTGGTTGAGATATTTTTTTTCCCCCCTTTACAATCTCTCTCTCTCTGCAAATTCCTTGTTTATGGAGAAACACTGAAAACAGGAGTTAGTCCCACCAACCCCTTAGCAAATAAAAAGGGGGGGGGGGAAGCACCATAAGCACAAGGGAAGAAGGAGGGGGGGTTTGCTTTGTGTAGGAAATAAAGACCGTAAAGTGAGGACTTTTATTGCTGGCAATCAGAGTATTGCTGCTGGCAGTGGCTAAAGGTGGAAAGCAAAGATGATTTAATTTATAGAAAGGACAAAGATGTCATGTAGCAGATTTAATCACTGAAAAGAAGGAAAGAAAAAAAAAACCCCAACTAACGTCATAATTTACATTTTGGGATAATAAAGAAGAACGAAAGAAAGAAACTACTGAGAAACCCTGAATGGGTGCAAAAAAATAAACCAAGGAAGATGAATAGATTTGCCTGTAAAACTAATAAATTTCAAAACAAAACCAGAAAGCAAAACACAGCCCCTTGAAAGTGCTGGTAAAATGGACCATCGATTTTGGAATTCATCTGCATTTTGTATTTTAATAATGCTTACTCTCTCTCTCTCCCTCTCTCTCTTTTGCAAAATATAAAAGCTGATCTGATAAATATTAATTTGAACCATCATAATGTATTTGAAAATTCCAGCTAAAATGTCACCACATGGAACATTAATGTAATATTTCAAGGCCCTGAGAGCAATACTCATATTGATTGCATTTATTTCACTCTAGGGAGGAGAAATAATTCTTCAATGTGGGACACATCTGGTAGCCAAAGATGCAAAAGGCTGAGGGTGGAAATGCAAAATTATATTGAAAAAAAAAAACCCAACAATAACGTAACCCCCCAAAACAAAACAGAAGTGCAAGAGAAGCTGACAAGCACAACCCATTGCATCTTGTCTTTCAGTTGCAGCAATGGTTTGGTTGCTCGTTTTGGTTTTTTTTTTCATAATTCTTCTCTTTGAATTTTTAGTTTGGGGAAAATAACTACCAAAAAAAATCAGAAAACGAGAGAAATTCCCACCATGAATTTTCTGGCAGGAAATCCGACAGGATCGTCACAACTCAGAAGAAAGAATGCGTGTAAGCAGCTGCTTATTGGAAACACAGCAGACAGGCAGAGAAGGCAGCGCAGCAGTTAATTCTGTGCAACTTTGACAGAGGTTTCCAAGAAAGATGCTCTTATCTGAAGAGCATCCTCTGGGGCTGGGAGTTCGAACTTTGTGACGGTGGGAGCCCAAATGTGCGCGAGATCGGCGCTATTTTCCTGTGATTCTGCAGAAGGAGCACGGAGACACTGCCTGTCTGGAGTCCCATAAAACAGATCTTTTCCCTGTCATTAAGAATATTGATGTTCATTAAGCCCGGGCGTCAATGAGTCTTTGTGCAAATGAAACGAAATCTGAGTCAAATTGTGACCCTGAGTCCAACACGTAACGGCGCATCGGCTGCACTCGGGGCTGGGGGACGAGAGGCTCCCCAGCAGCAAAAATCTACAGCCCCAACTATGAGACAAAACCCACCCCCACGGAGGACAGGGGTTGCCCCAGCTCCTGGCAGAGCATTAGCACTTCTGCAGGTAAAGCTCCTCCAATTTGCTGCGAGGGCCCTTCTCCCGCCGCCGTGAGTGTGAGCCTGATGTTTCTGCTGTACAAACTCGGGGCTAATAAAGCAAGCTCGAGCCTCGTAATTCATGGCAAGGCGCTTTGACGGAGCACTTTCAGTGTTAACAGTGTGACGGGCGCTTTTTGGAGCTAATGTCTCACTGATATTAACGGCCGTGCCCACAGAGCAAAATCTGCAATGTAAAAGCGAGTGGCTTGCTAAATATTTACAAGCTTGCACATCTCGCTGTCCCATTCATTTCCTTGACCTTTCATGCAGGGGGATGGGGATGGCGAAGGAGATGCCAGGGAATGGGCCCTCCAGAGGTACAAATGTGCTGCAGCCAAATTGGCTCCCCGGCCTCAGATAGCGAGACCTTGAGCCGTGGCTCTGCTCCGTTCTGCCAGCAGTTCATAAAATTAAATCAAGAAAAGCTACCGTGGGCAGCGGGCAGGTTGGGGTCAGAACTTTCAGACCAGGGATGGAGGAATGCCTCCTGAAAGGAGAATGGAGCTCTACCTGTGCTGGGGCCGCTCAGATCTCAGAGCGTGCTGATTTGAGGCACAGCTGCTCCCAGAGGAAGGCAGCGTTCCCCAGGAATCGCAGCCAGGAACGTATCAAGGAGACTTCTCAGTTCTGCATCCAGCTCTGCCACTGACCTGCTGGCTGATCTCAGACAAGTCGTTTCCCATCTCTGCACCTCGGTTTCTCTGACAGTGTTTAAAATAAATTAAAAAAAAAAAAAAAAAAAAAAAAAAGGGTGTAGCAAACCCTCCCACATGAAGACGAGAGAGGGCATTGTGAGGCTTGTTTAATGCTTAGAAAGCACTTTGAGATCTTCAGATAGAAAGCATTACACGAGAGCCAAGTATTATAATTAAACTTTATATAACCGGGCTTTGTAGAAACCTCGTGGGCAGGAGCAGAGCTGCGGTACCTGCAGCCCCGTGCAGCCTGCCTGCGGGCCGCGGGGCAGCGACGGGTGCGTGGTGCCACTGCTGTGCCAAAATATCGGGGTGCACGGACTGCCAGGCTGCGGGGCAGCGGCGCCGAGCCGAGCCGAGCCGAGCCGAGCCTCCGAGCCGCCGCTCCGGCGTGCCCCGGGCGCCCCCTGCTGCCCGCCCCCTGGGCCTGGCAGTGCGGGAGCCGCCGCTCGGCCGCGAAACGCAGCTGGACGCGATGCCCCTCGGCTATGAGCTCGGCTGTGGGCTCGGCTATGGGCTCGCAGCGCTGCCCCGCTGCACGGCCCCGGCTAAGTGGCGGATGGAGAGCAGCTTTCAAGGAGCGGTTGGCAAGAGATGATTTAATGAAGCCCACCAGCAGCTCAAGACCTCGAACAGAGCAAAGCGTGCTGCGAGGTTTCGGTGGGGAGTAGCGCCCAGAGCAGTTCCAGGCACGAAGGGCCACAAAGACTTCAGTGCAGCATTAACCACTCCATTAAGGGTCAAATCTACACAAGTCAGCCTTTCCTGCAGATAAACGCAGAGTCCCCAGCCGGACACATCAACCCATCTCTCCCCAGAGATGCACTGTCCCCAAAATGACTTTTATTGGCAGATTTGGTTTTTGGACTGTGCCTGAGTGGGAGAAATTAATTCCCTGCAGCTGGCCTGCCCCTGCTCCCTGCAAATCCCCATGCTCAGAGCAGGCAACTGTGCTGCTTCCTCCAGGCAGAAAAAGACCAGGATTAACACTTTCCCTGCTGCCCTACACAAGACTACAGCAAACTACAGGGACTGCACCCAACAAAGGCCATCATCACACTGCACAGAACCATCAACTGAGCACAGCTGGGCGCTCAGGGTGCTCCAAACAACTCACAGGACACCCGGTGACCCTCAGCAATCACAGATGCAGCAAACGATCCCCCAGTCCTTCAGTTACCGCATGAGAAAAGTCTCTCCTCACCATCTCTTGCCTGCCTGCCATTTCTTCCCTTGTCGTTTGCACACGTGCCAGGGCAGGATGGAGCTCCTCTAACAAATGAGCTCCTTTGGGTTTCCACTGAGCACGTCCCTAGAAGCAGGGCATTAAACAGGGCTGTGACAGAAAGGCTTTGGCCAGTCTTTACATGAGTGACCTCAGGCCCAGGTCACAGCAAGCACGGTTTCGGAGCACTCTGTACTCCCCTGAAAGGCAGCACCTGTCTGGCAGCCTGAGCAACAGGAAGAGCCAGGACAGGATGAGCAGGTCAGGAGGGAGACGCAGCGCAGAGCAGCGTGTCTGTGGGAGCCTGCACCCTGCATGCCAGCTCCTGGGGTGCGTCAGGCCCACACAGAGGGCGATAAGCGGCAGAGCCTGGGGCGGTGCGCAGGGCTCAGGATTTCTTTCTCAGGATTCTCGATAGGCCCAGAAATGGGCTCTGAGCGTGAAGACCCAGTCCAGGTAGATCAAATTAGCTGTGGGGTTTTCCTAGTGCTTATGGGAAGGAGGGCAGAAAGACCGTCGCAGACTGAGAGCAAAATCCCTGGATCTCCAAAGCTCAAGACCCAACCTGCAATCCCAGAACTCCGAGATGTTCATACAGTTCAACAGTTGGTCTCGGAGCTCTTCTGAGCACTTTCCCCCTGCTGACCCTCCCCAGGCCCCCAGAGGCCCAGCAGCACTCCCCACACAGGCAGCGTCGGGCGCTTCCCGGGCGGCTGCACCTCTGCTCCAGGCACGGCCCCAGAGCCTGTGGATGTGCCTGCTGCCATCAAAGGCAGCCCCACCTTGAGGCTAAGCTTCAGAGTGCCTCATCGTGGCCCACATCTCCGAGATTAATGACTGCCTACACTAGGACTTCTCCTTTATCCCAAGATGATCCCAATGCATATTTCACATCTGCATGCTGCTCAGCTCCATTCCTCATGCCTTCCTCACCCAGTTCTACTCCCTGCACCCCACCCAAGCCAACTTTTCTTCTTTTTCTGTTTCTGCCACACCCACTTTATGCTTCTTGCTGTACCAAGAGTGGCATTGCAAGCCAAAGTCCCCAACTACCTCTGCCATTTCCTAATTGCTCCCAGGACTCCACCTCCCCCAGGAGGCCTGTGTACAACTTTCCCACAATTAGTGGAAGTGTCAGCAGCAGGAGCGTAAGACAAACCACATAGTGGTTTGGACCCTGGGCTCCTCCATTTGAAGCACTCAGCTGGCTTGTTTGGAGTCTAGGACTGATGCATGAGAGGCATGCAGAAAACATCACCAAAAACTCAGTATCATGCCATGCAATTCATATATCTGCCTTCTTCTCTAGCACTGCTGCCCATCCGCGGGGTCCCTTCCCAGAGAAATCTGAGATATCTCCCACTGATGTGCAAAGCAGCACAGGTCTGTGGTGCTCCGTGCTTCACTGCTGCGGCTGCAGCACAGCAAGACAGAGTGATGCATGGGGATGGTGCTCAGTACATTAATAAATAATCACCTCTCCCATGCTCTGCAGGAGAGCGTGACTTCACAGTGATGTGTGTGAATGTCACACCGGCCCTAGGAGAGCTGTGCTTTGACTGCTAGCTGTGCTCCCGAGGGGCCAGCTTCTCCTTTGCTCTCCCATCTGAGCCAGGGATTGAGGTAAGAGGCTGCACCAGTTACTGCATGCAGACGAAGGAATATTTCACCAGCTCCATGCACTTTTTTGCTGCTATCATGCTGCAAAGGTTTTTTGATACACAGGCTACAGAGTCACATTCTCCCCTTTCTGTCCGAGACGGAATGACTGATGGAAGCATGAAGTCACCTGGCACTGCAGCCTCCTGCCCAACTGGATCCCTGCTGCCTCAGTCTCCTCTGAGGCACTGCCTGCACCAGCAGAGCAGGATGGGGAAGGAAAGAAGGTCTGTATCACACTCTTTTGCATTCTGCACTGCTGAATCCAGGGAAGAGAGGCAGTTTTTCCAGGACAGATGAGAAACGCTGGCAGATCAGATCAATAGTTAGGGTACTCTGAAATTTAAGCTTCTGCTGGAAAGCCTTGCAGACTGGTGGCTCGGCAAGCAGCAAAGGACCAGCTTGGGTTAGCATCTAAGATACAAAGCAGTGACAGATACACGCTAAGACGGGTACACCTAGCTGAGCTTGACCCCCGTGAACCTTGCAGCAGTTTATCTCATGCTGTGTCAGACCTTTGCTTAATGCAGCCATCCTTCTCTGAACTGAGCCCACGCTGACATTACTGTGCTGCTTCCTTTCTTCACTCTACACTGAGGTGTCACCTCCTGCAGGGATCTGCTGCACCCCTCCAGGGCAGAACTCCTAAGCACCATGGAAAGACTAAGCTGCACAACCTGAGCTAAGTGAGAGCTGTGCTCCACGTCAGGCATGGGATCCGATCAGAAAACATTAGATGTCTCCTTTATTGCTCTCTAATGGATCTGACCAAACATTTCCAAGCATTTACCCCATCCCTGTCCACTCTGTTACCTTACACCCACAATCTGGTTCTCCTTCACTCCCCACCACAAACTCCTTCAGCTTCCTGGCAGGGCAAGGAGGAATGTGGGCAAAAAAGCAGTACTTAATTTCACATACAGGTATTGTGGCGGGACAGGGAAGGGGGCAGTGTGTAAATGTTACACACCCTCCTGGAAGGCAGCAATTGTTTTGTCCCAACCTGCTGCTGCCCTCCATCCTTCTTGAAGGGAGGGAGATTTCCCCTGTATCCTCTGCAGGCATCACATCTCTGGCTCACCTCATTTACTCAGCTAGTGCATGTTTTATTAATCTGGAGTCTCGACAAGGTTCTTTACTTCTATTAATTTATTAATATTGCTAATTAAATATCATATTCGCAAATGTAAATTTCCTAATAGTGTCCCTTCCATTTTCAAATTTAAAAAAAAAGAAAAAGCAGCAGCAGCTTGTTAGTCAATTGAAAGCAGTTCAGTCTAATGAGAAGAGTGGGGGGGCCTCGTGTCTGCAGTGAAGGATGGCCACAGTTACCTTGCTTTTGGGCAAACATCCTCCCTTCCTCCATCATTTTTAGCTACCGGATTTCAAAGCAGCAACAAATGGAGGTGCATGGAGTAAAAAGGGGAAGGAAGAAAAGGAAAGCAGGGAGTCGGTGTACACAGGAACAGGTGCCAGGAAAATACTCTAGAAATTGGCACAGCAGCACCGACAGGAACAGGGGCAGCATGCAGCCAGACCCCCAAGACTGCACTGGTTATAAAGGAAGGAATAATGGAAGAGGCAGCCTGCAAGCCTGGCACATGGCTGCTCCTGTATGGAAGGGTGATGGGAGCACATCAGCCCCTCTGCCCCCCTGGGGAAGGAAGGGTGACAGAGGGACATCCAACACCAGGGCTACATTCTGCACATTCCCTTCCTGAAGCTTGCATCTATGTATTTATATACATATTTTTAGGCAGTTGTGATAATTCGAGTGTTGGGATGACTGGGCTGGTGTTGCATTAAGGAAAGTTTTAAAAATACATTATATCGTTTTTATTATTAATGGTAATGATATGGGCCTCCTCATTATCTTTCTTTTGTTATGAGCTCTGTAATCTGAGGATGCTGTGGCGTGAAATGGATAATGCAGGGGCTCTGCTAGATTTGGTTCTGGTTTAAAATTCTGTCCATATTCACGAGCAGGAGCCAGGACAACAATTACATTTTGTTGCCTCTTGAAGTTAACAAAAGCTAAGAAACCTTCCCCCCTCCCCCCACCCCTTCTGCCTTCATTCTGCACCCAAAGCAGACTTGGGTAAAAAGAACATGATGCTCAAATTGTACGGGGGAAGAAACAAAAGGTAAAACCCAAATCCTAAGGGTATTGCTGAATGTGTCTTCACATCTCCTCCCTATGTTGAACTCTAAGCCATCTGCATGAAGGCACAAAGCAGTAGCAGAAATTTGGGCTACAATCTCTTGTTTTAGATGCTAAAAGCTGCCCTAACACAGACCATGAAAGCATTAGAAAGGTATGCTGAACCAAGGAAAATACAAATCACAGCCTCTCAGCAGGTGACTTCTTTCTTTACACAGGAAAGAATTCTAAACTGTACATCCTTGGATGGCTTCAGGATCCCTCATAAAGGGCAGAGAACTGACCAGGTCGTGAGCAGGTTCCAGTCAATGGCTCAGTGGCGACAGCCATTCTGTCAGATGGAAGTCAGACCTACAGCTTCTGGGGCACAGCTGGAGATGAGGTCCCAGCCTGAACATCTGTGCTGACTCACAGCAGCTGCCCAGCTTTCCCTGGTGCTTTGCCTGTCCACGTGCACAGGCTGGTAAGGACAAATGCTTTGCAGGCCAGGCAGAGGGGGCCGTTGTTTTCACAGGTGGAGGAGCTGGACTCAAGGGAGGAGAAGGGGGGCAGGAGCCAAAACAAAACCCTTCTTGGTCTCACGTGCAAAACAGAGAACAGAGAAATCCCTGGCTGAATTGGAAGGAACTGGTTCTTGTCACCCACCGGTTTCAAGCCGTTCATGATCTCTGTTGACACGACCACCATTTTCTCTGTGTCCCAGCACGTGTAATTGAGTGGGGCTGCGATGGGGAGACAGCACTGCCCCCAGTCAGCACTCACTGACAGCCTCATCTCAGCTCCAGGAGCGTTGCCTTGGTGTTGGCTTCTGATGCCTTGTTATCTCCCCAGTTTGAGAAAGTATAGAGCTCACCTCTCTGTGTAGATGTAATAGGGGAGGACATCACCTTAATTCCACCTCCATTAGACCTCAGAGAGTCGACTGTGACCCCACTAACCTCATCAATATTCAAAAGCTTAACAAAAAAAGGCTATAACTGGGGAAGTCAGAAATAATGTAATGCAGTATTGATTATTTTATGGTACGATTAGGTGTAATTACATCTCTCAAATTTTATTTTAATGTTACTTTCTACTACTTTTAGCCTTTTAAAATTATCCAAAACATCTCCATTTAATGGAACGAACATGCCTTCAATTTAAATGTGAAACACTCTTTTTCTGCTAAAGTGTGACCTCAATATATTTGAAAACATAAATTACTGCTATGTATAAACCATAAAAAATGAATGATGAATTTAATTCTGGTGAAGCGTGAGGGACTGGGAATGCAATGGGGAAATACTGTTTATCCAGAAGGTACAGCCCAGGTGGAGAGGAGGTGAAACATGACCTTCTCTAAGGCTGGATGGGACACTACATCTGAAGGACTTGACTTTGGACTTAGACTAAGGGCAACAATAATTTATTCCCTCGGTCAAGTCTTTAACAGGCTTTGATCAGCATAGTTTTGTTGCAATCAAAGGAGTTATGCTTATTTACACCAATGGAGATTTCAGTCCACTGTGTTTGCTAGGTATTTGGTTCCCTCCAGCTGTGTCAGACACGGAGGTGATGCTATGGTCAGACCCCCGTGGGTTAACCTCCAGCTTCTCAGGCCTCTTTGCACTGGCGTAAAATGAGCTTTGCATAAACAAGATCAGTGCCCAAAAAGCCCAGCTGAACCCTCCCACCTCTCACTCGGCGGTACCACCTCACCCATGATTAGAACTAATTACATTCATTACTTCGGACCTCGGAGCCTTCGCCACGAGCTGGGGCTCCATTACTGCAGAGATGAGACAGCTGAGTGTCCCTGCTCCACCTCCACTACTGAGCCTTGTCTAACACACCCACATTTGGGTCCCTGCATGTTATCACAAGAGATATTGTAATAAATAATGATAGCCCAGAACAGCTTCTCTCAGTGACCACAAACAGGGATGATGTGTTCTCCTGGGTCCCCTGTTTTAAATGGAATCTAAACCTGGACTTCACCAATGCTCTACAGGCCTCTGAGCACCTACTGTGCAAAGATAAGTTCTGACTTTGTATTCATAACATCCTCAACCTCCACCAACAAATATTTCCCTATTTTATCTCTAACAGGCAGGGAAGGAAGAAAGCATGCTCTCACCAGAAGTGTGGGGAAAAGTTCAAGTTTATGCTTTATGCTTGAGGAAAGACTAGCTAGTAGGGTCACTGATAACAGCCTTGGAGCTCCTTTGGGCCAGTGTGAGTGACAGACTGGTAGATTAAAGTAATTTTCATATGAGTTCCCTCCCCACCTCCTGCCTTTCACTCCCTAGAATCATTTAAGTTTCTTATATCACTTTGGGGGGATATGGAAAGTGTGTAGGATGAAAAATTAGAAAGACAGATAATTGAAACAAAACTGCTGGAGAATCATGGTTTCTGTGCCTCAGGACTCTGCAAAATCATACATATCACTACATTCTGCTTACCAATTTTCCCTCTTAAGTCCATCCATGAGATCTGAGCTTTTTCTCCTGATTCTATCTGCAGACCTGGAAATCCTAAAGGATTTTCAAGGAGAGATACCAGCCCTGCTTACCAATACATGACAACAGAAAGGTGATGTCACACTGACTGTCCCTGTGCTCCAAGAATGGATGTTGCCCTTCTAGATCATCTTGATAGTCTAGAACATGCTGTGACCTCTGCAGCCTCCTGTACTCTCAAAGGAGCAACTTTAGCAACAGGTACAAAAGACAAACCTCAGCCTCTGTCACAAGAGCAACACAAGGTTTGTTGAAAACCGAGCAATTCATTTGAGGAAGAATAAAAGCAGCATGAAGTCTTACAGCAGAAAGCTCACAGAGATCCAGTGAGAGGGATCCTTGAAGGAGCAGTCAAACATTTAGCTAAACTGAAGTCCATAAAGTATTAGCTAAGTTTATTGAGTGGGTTTCCACTGGCACAGTTGGATCAGCTCTGGTCAAATTGTGCATATTCACTGAGAAGACAAAATTTAAATTCTGTGATTTAAATTATGTGAAGCAAAATAAATGTGTAGTTTGATTATCAAGTCTGGCTAATTTCTGAACTTAAACTTCTCGAAACTCACACATCCTCCTCATAACACTTGTTCAAACTGAAAACACAATGAGCTGCGTTAACTGCTAATTGCTGGGATCACTCCTGATAGCTTTGTAAGGCTGGTCTTTGTTCCAGAACCACTAACATGGCCTTACCATGAAGGACCTGCCTGTTTAATCCACAACTTTTCAAAAACACCTGCCAGCAGTTCAGTGAAATCAGCAGCCAATTCCCTAAACATCCCAGGATGCTCATCAGCTGGACTTGCTGATTGGTTGCTATCCATTCTTTCAAGTGTTCCCTTATCTGCTTTACATCAACAGCCAGGGTGCCAAGATGCTCATTACTTCCTAATGGTCCATATTCCATTTCTATATTTTTCTTCTTAAAGACCAATTAAAAAAAAAAAGTTAAGTAGTCCAGCCATTTTAGAGTCACCATTGATTCCAGCTCTCTCCTAATTTATTAATGGGCTTACCTTCTCTCTCATATTTCTTTCCCCCAATATACTTGGAAGAGCTCTCATTATTTATTGTGGCCCTTTGGGCCAACATTAACTCGTTCCTCTTCCTACCTACACTGAAAGCTGGAAAAGTTTCTCCATTTGCCTGCTGGCTTCTTCCCCATTGCTGGATGAGTTCAGATACTTAAAGGTTTTCCAATCTGAAAACCCAGGGAGTTCTGTCATTCCTCGCTGAACCACATCAACCTTGGAGATAAAATAAAGAATTCAAACCATGAGCATGTTCTCACATCTCAGGAACACAGAAATGGCACAGAATTGCATCAGCAATCTATTACTTGAGAAATGAGTGCTTTAGAGAAAAGCACCAGGAACCCCACAAAACTGGAGTCAAATAATTTGACTCCAAAGAAGATTTCATAAGATGCAAGCAAAACAAATGAAATACAGCATCACAAAGTGTCCCAGGGGTGCCAGGCACATAATTTCCATTTTTTTCCCTCAGTATTTTGGGAGAATCTCAGTCTGTGAGAATGGTTGCGTTGGCTGCCAGGATTTACAGGATTTTCTCTCTTTTCAGATGAGCAAATTATTCATAAGACTGAAGTAGGGAAATCCATTCCTCCCTGGCCACAATCAAGTTTCACATCAATTAGGCAAATTGGCATGAGGTTTAACATTTTCCCACTTACTCAAGTACTATGAAAACAAACCCCTAAATTGATATCCAAATGAGCCCTGCCCTGTAAAACAACTTCAGGAAAAGCTTTAGAAGGTAAAAAAGTAAACCAGAAAGACGTCGGTACAGCAGGTCAGCCAAAGACAACAAGAACACGGACAGACCATCTTCAAGCATTGCATTTCACACAGACAGGCAGCAGTGAGAGAAATCACAGACATAAGAGCTCACAAGAATTCACAAGGGGCATTCACTAGCCTGTTCTGGAGCAAAATTCTTTCTACGAGCATTTCTGATGCCTGTTCTGTAAAGGCAATAAGAAAGGATGCTTGTGGAAGCATGACTGAAAGGTGCTCACGTGTTTCTGTATCCACACACACATGCATACACTAACATACAGCAGAATGCCTCTCCCTTACATGATACAGATCTTCATCTTTCACCACTGCTCGTGACAACCCCACAGGTTTGCACTGACGGCACAGAAAGGCTCACGCCTGCATTTCACAGCTACTACTCCGGGCCACGTACAGCCTCTGCTCTTGTACTGACCCTCTGACTTAGATTTAGAGCAGGAAGACTAAAGAACAGCTTGCAACTGTGCTTACTCCAGATTTACCCGTCATTTTACAAGTCTCATCCTCAGAGTAGAAGTGCAATCCAGCAAGCAGTGCTAATCTCAAGGCAATACCAATCCCTGGGGATAGTCAAGACCTGCTTCCCATTTAAAGAACACGCAGTGGCTGGCTAGGCAAATCGTGTGCCCGCATTTCCTATGAATATCCCTGACAGTCTATTCCCAGCTCTGTTTTCTATTTAAAGTTGGCGTGATGGATGCTTGGAGAGATGCTGTACGCTCATTCCTAACAGTACTGGTATCAATTCTCCTGAGATAATTCAATTTATCCATTACCATTAGCTGAAGGAGAGTAGCACCTAGATGCCATACAGGGCTGAATAGGCACATGCTATGATGCAGCTCCTATCCAGAAGGAAAGAAAAACATCCAAACACACAGGCCTGCAGAGAAGGCAAACGGAAGCTTTCCTCCCCTTAACCAGTCCCACACAGCAAGCCCATGGCAGAGTTACACAGCCAGGAGTGCTGAGCCTTAGTCCAAACCATTAACGAGTACAACAGGAACAACTAAAGGCTCAAGTCGTGCTCTTTGAGCATACACAACTCATTACCAAACAAGATGGGTCACCATCTTGTTGCCCTGATGCTTCTTTACTGCATCAGCACTGAATGGCAAAGAAACTCCAAATATAGCAGCTCAGAAATCTCTTGCCTATTCCCTACTTGCTGGCAAAAAGCTTGTTTTGATATTTGCAGGAGTTAATTTGGTCTTCCCGATATGATCTCAGACACACCCCAGTGACACTTACACCCACAGCCACAGAGGCTGATAAAATCATCAGCTGACTTCTCAGCTCAGCAGCAGCCTTTTTCACCCGTTTCTAGGATTATGAAATACATATTTTGTGTGGCTGGCTAATGCCAAAGTTACAAAATCCATGTAATTAAGATTAATTTAAGAGCTGGATTGGATCAGCTTGTGGCATCCACCCATTAATTAAAAGAAACACTTTGAATTTCAAGCGGCTGCCTTAATATTTCACTCCGTGCTGGCATTGTTAACCTCAAGTTGGCAAGCAAAATGAAAGTGCCCAGGTGTGAGAGGCTGGGGGCCATCGGTTAAGCAAGGTTGCCTGCACTGGGAGACAGATGCCCTCTTCTGGAAGGTGTGTACGTTCCATCTCACAACTCGGTCTTTGCATGAATACATGTATGTGCACTCCACCCAGTGCACAGCAAAACATAAAATCTACATTCATTTACAGAGAATTATGACACACATCTTGCCAGTGCTACACATGCTGCACCCAGATGCTTACCTGCAAGGATGACGCGTTTGACTACTGTGAATGTTTCTGATTTCCTTCCAAAGAGCTCGGTCTTTTTTTAACCACACGCATGCACTAGCTCTACATACAAGTAAATCATGTCCACGTGTGCAACGTTTCATCAGCCATGCAAAGAGAACACTGAAATGGGGATGCATTCAAAGTTGTAGCTATTCCAACCAGAGTAGAGAAAAAACCAGTGGCAACTATTTCATGTAAGTTTACACGGATGGCTTTGAAGGCTCTCTGGGGGAGCCTTCTTGCCCAACTCATCCCATATTTCCATAAAAGCTGACCATTGTTATTACCCATTTGCATTGTCCTGGCACCTGAAGTCTTAAACAATCTGTCATTGCTTTTGTTGTATAAACAAAGAAGGGAATCTTCTTACTGCCCTGAAGAGCTTACAGTCTAAGCTACAGAGCATTAAAACCACACTACATGCTGAAATGTAAAACTTCAGGTCCCAAGATTACCTTTCATTTGGAATGGTTCCACTTATCCCTCGGGAATGAAATGAGAAATAACACAGATTTGGAATAACTTAGTTTTTCAATTTGACTACGTTGATCACCTCATGCATATATGGGAATATGAACAAAGATACACATATGCACCTTGGGACATGCTGATGTATATGCATAAAAGCACATTAATTCAAAGAGGAAGTTAATTTCTGTGAGATGATGCACACACACAAAGCACGTCGGATGTACGAGGCTGAGGAACGATGTGCACACACACCAGGAGACTGCATTGCTATCAACAGAAGAACATGGCTATAAAGGTCCTTGAAGAAACTAGCTGGAGAAGATGCAGACTATGTGTAAACAGCTGCAACAATGCATGAGAGCAAATGGTTTTACTTACTGTCACAATGTATGAAAAACTTAAGAATCTCTTCCAAACCCAGATTTTCTCTTAGATTCTACAGCTGCTCAGTCTATTTGTTTTATGTATATTTTATAATCTGAACTGCTGTCATGCAAAGACATTATTTTAACTCATTTAGAATAAAATTTCTCCCTTCTCTTTATGACAGTATCCCATCTTCTCTGTGGCTGGAAAACACTTCGGCCCAACCAAGCATGCTGCTCTCTTTAGCACCTCCTGTTGAGTGCAGTTAGACTGGTCTTTCTCAGATATATTCTATCATTTAACCTATGGCCCGTGGCTGAATCAGAAATAAATCCCTCATAACATCTTCTACTAGATGACATGTAAACCAGCCACTGCCTTACGCCTTATTCTCTCCGTATCATTCCATCAGCATCAGAGCTGAGTACTTGGCTTTGATCAAACTACTAGTTTCCCTTCCAGACATCATCATGATCCATATCCAACTCTCCTTCAGCAGGGCAGGCTTCAACCCCCTGATTAGCTGCTTTGTATTTGCAGAACTGTGGCAAGTACAGGCTAGATGAGAACTTGCATATGTTTAATATAATCTAAGTAACTGAACAAGTACTGGATTTAATTCATTTAACAGATTGGTTATTCCCAATTATATCATTCTTCTCTCCTGAGATCTTGATCAACAGAAGCAACTGAGCTCCTTACATTATTTCAAATACTAAATCAATTATAGGACTAGAAAAAAAATCATATAGAAATACAGGTATAACTTTACCTGCCTTGTGAAATGCAGCTGTATCTGGAGTGCAATACAGCAGAAGTTCAGAGCACAACAAAACTGCAGTCCAGTGAATCTGCAAGGGAAAAGAGTTTGATTACCATAATGTCCTGTACCAGCTACATTGGTTAGCAACAGATTGTTTTTAATTAGTCTCTTCTGCATTTTTGCAGCTAATGTCTGAAAGCCAGGTAGGGGCAAGACGACTTATTCAGGTTTATCAGCAGGTGATCCAACAGCAGTCAAGCAGAAGCTAGAGGAGCTAGAGGAGCTATAAAGCACTGTCTGTTTTTGCAGCACCTCTGCTCAGTTATGCTTACGAGCACCATGAAATCTTCAGCAACCAGCAATGACCAGAAGGTCGCCCAAATGACACTGCAGAAGCTGCTGTAACTAATAACCAAAACAAGTTTCCATGGTGAGGGTTATAAGGCAGTCGCCTCTTCTCACAGTCACAGATCTCTTCGCTGCTAATGGTCACCAATTTACCTGCACCTGAGGCCAGCACATGGAAGCAGATTTTAAGGTGTCAGTGTACTCTACATGTGTTCTTATTCTTGGGGAAAATGTTCATGATTATTTCATTTTGTGGCAGTAATGGAAAATACATTTTAGTGCTTGTGTTCTGCATTTGCAATTCATGTTCCCATACATGATTACATTAAGTCTGTGTTCTGTCATTTTTGATGAATGTAGCTTGTTTTCTGTAAAAAACAGACTCTGGGATGAAAAGTGACAGAAGTGAAGCTGTAACAAAGGATGATCAATTTTTTATGGCCAGCCCCAAATGCAGAGGAAGTCCCTGAACGTCTCTCCGAAGCTGGGGACCCTTCAGTCATGGGCTGCAGTATGACCCATTCCTGTCACCACACTGCAGTCACAGGGCAACAGTGGCTAACATTGCTGCCTTTTCTTTTTGTCTAAGTCGATGAACTGGCTTTTCATTAATAGGTCAGTGGCAGAGAGCACTTTAGTCTCTGCAAGCAAGTTTCAGCAGGTAGAGAGCAAGCAGCATGGCAAAGGGCAGCAGGTTTGATTCACCTAATGGCACAGCAGCATCTATGATCCTTGCACAGAAAAACAGTCACAGACCCTGGAGCTGGGGCTGTCTCCCCCACAGTCATAAAGCAATGAAACTTGAGGAGAAAAAAAGGCATGAAGAAGAGAACTGATTTACTCAGAAATAAGTGTTGGAGGCTCCACTAGAGTTTATCAGGATAGCTGCACTAAAGATGACATCCTAAAGGACTTAATTTCCCAGTGCGTGCAGACTGGAAAATCAGAGTAATGCAAGTCAAGAGGCTTTGGTTGATCTTATTTAGACTTAGAACTCGAAATAAAGAAACACTGGTCCCACATACTTGTAGGGACAAAGGGTTCTGCCGATAGCAGTTCTAAAACCTGCCTGTGTGTTGGTTCTGTTCAGACAGCCGTGAGCCAGATTCTGATCTCCGGGATTCAACGGTGCCCACCCTGCAGTAGCAGAGCTGACACTGATATCTTCCTCCCTACAAAAGCTGGGCATAAGGCCTCCTGGCACACAACCCAAGCTTACTGTGCCATTCACATTTCTTACTCAGGCTACGGCGGAAGAAGCTGAGGGACTGCTGGGTTTGCTCGCGCTCCCCCTCCTCGGGGACATGTGCTCACCATAAGCAGATGGTTTCAGAGATTAAGTTCTAAGGAGGCATTAGCAGGAATATCTGCACACTGCACCCCTGCAGCTGCCTGAGCTCACACCTGTTCTAAGTTTCACAGCTTTCAAAGAATCAGTGTTCAAGGCTTTTTTGCCCTTTCCTTTTTTGGAAAATGGAAGCTTTTAGGGCTACTGAAGAGCGGGCTTTTACACAGACCAAGAGGTTTCTGCCCTTCACAGATTCCCCATAGCTGCACCTCGGTCTGGATTTTTGGTTATCATCATCAGGCTCTGAAAGAAAGTCAGATTGCTGCCCTCCTCCAGAAATTCCAGCTGCAAGGAGAGCTGCAGCTCTCAGACAGATCTAACAAGAAAAGGGCAGAAGGCAGCACCGCGGGCCGTCACAGTGGTCTCTGGCTGCTGGGCACTCAGTTGAAGCATGTCTCTGCAGGTTCTGCACTGCTGAACACATGCTGCAAGGCTCTGTGTTTTCCCTAAATGAAGGCGGAGGTACCGAGCTTGAGTCACTCTTTGCAGGAAAGGAATCTCCCTTCCTAAGAGGAATTCAGCCGCAGTGTAATCTATTACCTGGAAATTCATAAACAAAGAAATATCAGCAAAGCAACCACACCAGAACGTCTCTTCGGGTTAGCCATACATCCCAGGTGATCCACAGCCCTTTTAGCTTAGTGTCACCTCCATTCTCCTTTAGAAGTGGCCTTGGTTCTCATTCCCTCTCCTGAGCACAATCCAGTAAGGTACGCTCGTGAAGGAGATGCCATCGAAAACTGGCAGCTGACAGCCAAAAACACTCCAGGCAAAAGCCTGAGCATCAAATAGAAACAAAAAGGGGAGAAGCAGCAGACAGAAATGAGATAGAAGAGAGAGGGGCTGGCACAAGAAGCAGGAAAGAGACTGAAGATTCAGGGGGGAGATGAAGAAATTTAGACCACGCAGCAAGAGAAGGAGGAACGAATGTGTAGAGGACAAGGATGGCCAAACATGGGCGATCCTGCTGTCCCACCAAACACCCCTCGGTGCCCTGTGCCAGCAGTGCTCACTGCTCATTAGCAACGTGCCATCTGCCTCTGTCCCTGCCAAAACACCAACCCCAGCAATCAGTGGAGATTTGTTGGTGACATCTGTTGGGACAGTCCACAGATACCAGTGGCTTCTCACTGCGCACACTTGTTTTAAGCAATGTTCAGCTGGTATTCAGGAGTACTCAGCTGACCCCTGCACCCACACGCACCCCTAGCAGCAGGACAACAGGCAGCTTCTCCACCCCTTCTGCCCTAGCTTGGCCATCACACAACACAGGACCGCAATGCCACGTCTCACCTGCAAGGCACAGCCGCCCTGCTTGCCATGCCCTGCACTGCTCTCAGGTGAGGGGTTCTCCCAACCCGTTTCCAAAAGCCAAGCTGTCCAGAAACCTGCCCCCCAGCTCCCGCAGCACCGCCCTCCAGGCAAACATGCCAGCAGGGATGGTGGCCCAGCTGCCTGCTGGTTTGGAAGAACAAAGATGTGAGCACTAAACTCCTCCCCCTCCATCTACCATAGTAAGAGGGTGGTCCTGAAAATAGAACCACAGGCTTAAAAATGTGAGCTGCAGAAAGTATTTAGCTGACACAGAAAAATAAAAAATAAAAAGGGAAGAACCACATTAGGCAGGGCAGGAAATTCCTGCTGCTGTGTCGCATGTGGCTAAGCAGGCTCTATGTGCAGGCAGGACACGCAAAAGCTTCAGTGCTTTTGTGCTGCTAGTTATTTCCCTGGCTCCCTCCCTGCCTGCACCTCTTGGAGCAGCAAGGGCTCTTCTGGGATGCACTCCTCCACCTGCACTGTGCCTCTGCCTCCCATCGAGGTGTGCGTTCAGCAGCAGCTTCCACTAAGCCAAAGTGCCCATGCCAGTCGTGTCCCAGCAGAATCAAAGCACCACTCCCAGAGGCTCAGGTCTAAGGACTGCCTACACTGTTCCCATGTTTGAGAAAGAAAAAAAAACAAAAAAAAAAACACACACAGGAAAATAAAAAACAACAGTGAAATCCATGAGATGAACAGCATTTACCATGACAGGAACACAGCAGATTCCACATCTACTCTTTGACACTTTGGAGAAGCTCAGTCATTATTTACAGAGAAAAAATACTTAGCAAAACACAATGTTAAGTTTCCAGAAATCACCTCATAGTTGCTGCAAGAGTTGTTCTGTGCCTCCCTGTTTCTTAGAGAGGTCTGCTACCCTTCCCTTTCTTCACTACCAGATACAAGATGGGCAGTATCCAGTAACAGGATTATAAAGCTGCTCTCTGCAGACCAGTGGAAGAGCCAGAACAGGGGGCTCCAGCACTGCTGGAGAAGAGGTGAAAGTGGCTCCTGCCTGGCAAGGGGAGGAATGTCTTTCTTCCTTCCCTCAAATGAACGAGCAAACTTTTCAAATCACAGTGGCCTGACACGCAGAATGGTTGCACGTCATCCCAGTTATCCTTTTCTACCATTCATTACTTCCATTTTATCCACTTACAGGACTTCACAGCTTTGCTTGGGACCCCGATGCAGCGGGAGCTGACCTTTCCCCCATGAGGACAAAATCAGTTTGGATGCAACACCAGAAACTTCTGTAGAAAACAATTCCAATTAATTCAGGTGAAATACGTAATATAAATTCAAGGAGTCACGTTAATATGGCATGAAGGGGTCCTGGGCAGTAGCCTAGAGACCAAAGGTAGGCAGTTCCTACCCACCTCAGCAAACCTCTGCCCTCCCTCCACCACCAGGCACGCAGCATTACTCACACCACACTCGATCAATTGCCAGCTGCTGCTTCCCATCCCCTGCAGCGCCCTGCTTTACACAGCATCACAAGGATGCTCTTCACAGCCAGCACCACCCAGTGACACGACTGCGTCCTCTTTAGACAACAGACTGCCCAACCTCTGCTGGTCTACTGGCCACCTCCTCACATCTGATCGAAACGTGCTGTGCAAAACTGGTGGCTCACCACAGTGACAACAGTCAATAGCACAGCGATGGCACCAAGCCCTATGGCTCTGGTAACACATCAGTGCTATCGCTTTAGATTCTGACGCCTGGCGGTTTTTACCTCCTCGCCCATCAGAGGTTCTCAGGATGCCAGTGGGAGGAAGAAAACAGCCACAAGTTTGGGCAGAGGCTCCGGCATTAGAAATCCCAAAACCAGCTCCCAGCTCTGCCACTGCGGCTCTGCCTTCATTATCTCGCCCACCAGTGCCTCAGTTTCCCCATCTGCAAAATGAGGACAATGATAACGACCTACCTCAGCAGGCTGGGGTTCAGATGGGTTAGCGACCAGCGCTACAGAAAGACCCCCCACCTACAACCAACCCAGCCTGGCACTGGAGGAACCGAGGGCACCGCATCCTCCCCTCCTCTCACTCCCTCACCGATCCTGCTAAGGAGAAAACTGCTTGCCAGAGCTCTGCCTGCGACTGCGCAAGTGTCCAGTCAGCTCCATCCTCATCGAACCATCCTGCGTCTATTTGATAAAGACGAATATTGCTTTTTAAATAAATATAAAAACTCTGCTTCCTCCTCGGCGAGTTCATTTTGAGTCATTTTATCTCTTTCCTCCCCCTAGATTTTTCCCCAAATAATGTGATTAAGTGAGTCAGCGTTCTGCTTTCCCTGACAGCCTCTGGATTTAATTCAGTTTGAGGACTGTGACCTTTGACTCCTTTTTACTATACTAACCCAGCTAAGAGAACACTTAGCGATTTCTCTGCTTCCTACTGGGAGAGAATCTGGTGGGGGCGAGGAGGGGGAGGAGGGGTGGAGGGAGGAGGAAGAGAAACAAACTTTCACATAAAATTATGGTATATGGATAATTGAGAAGTTTAAAAACATGAATCTAATTGTGCTGTCCCTTGAGAAGCAGATATTGAGCCATCCTATAAAAGGCTTGGAGTATCCCAATGGTGATTTATTGCTAAATCCTAGTATTTTTCAATACATTATAGTTTTTAAATTGTGTTTAAATTGAGTGTAGAAGAGCAGAGGCCATTAGGAGATGCAGAAATGATGATTATATTTAAATATTCATGCACGCAGTACCTTATTATTGAATCTGAACACTAACAAAATCAATATTAAGTGCGGTTTGACATGAATTTATTTATGAATTTCGACTTTCTAAGTACTGTATTTTTTCACTCAAAAATTGTGAGTATAATGTAGTAATGATATCAAAACAGAGTGTCAGGGAGCATTAGCTAAGGAGGTTATAAACCTCCGTATTACAGGGCCCCATATCGCCCTCAAAAGTGCTTAGTGCACAAAACCAAAATGTTTTTTTTGAAACACGTAAATACACACACACACACACACACACTCAGAAATAGGAAGGAAATTCTCCATCGGAAATTGCACTGCAGTGGCTTTGATTGCTCTCAGAGCTTGCTTCAGGGACCGGGCAAACTGGGATTTGAAGACAGGCAACTGTGAATGGAGCACTCCGGGTGTGTGGTTTGTGGGTGCACTTTGGTGCTGCGAGGGGAAGCTGGCAGAGAGAGAACAGCCCGCAGGCACGGCGCAGGGGCCCCGCCAGAGAGGAACCCCATCTATCAGCCTCCACCGAGAACCACAGCTCCCTCCCACTCCACAGTGCTGGGTCACTCGCGCTGCCATCCCAGGTGGCAAGCAGTCAGAATTACTCGAGTATTCTCATTCAGAGCCTGGTGGTGAGCGGCGTTCAGAGCGGCTGGTCAGTCTGGTGGACAAGGATGCCCCGGCTCCGTTCATTAATGGAGCGCCAGCAAAGCAAAGGCAACAAGCTGAGGGTTCCATCCGTAAGCAGTATGCAGTATGGCAGGCATCCTGAGCAGCTCTCAAAGCAGCACAAAGGTGGGGAAACTGGAAACCATCAGCCTTCCTCCTCTCTCAACAAAGCTCCTGAAGCTAGGCACTTGGTGCCATTCATTTCCTTCAGACCAGTTCGTGCCATGGTAGGCAGGGTTTTAAATGGAGCTCTCTCCCTTAGACAGCCAGACGCTGGGGACTGGGGAGGGGATGAGGAAAATTTCAAGCTAAAGCCTTGACAGAAGGAACACAGGAGGGCTGTGTTCATCTATCTACAGATAAGTGATATATATTAGAAGCTGCTTCCCTTTCTCCTCCACCAATTCATTTCAAATGTGAGAGGAATTTATTTGCTATTGACAGGAACCTGGACCGAGCCCTCTGCACCGCGCTGTGCGATCCACCCCTGCTTCCAGCCTCGGTTCCAAATGCCACGCAGCCCACAGGAGGAGACACTCATCCCACTTCCCTCTTCAGCACAACACGCACTCCTGCCCTGGCAGCACTCCCAGTGGAAAGGGCTGTCCTTTCCTCTTCGGAGCCATAGCCCTTACGAGTGTCAGACTACTTACGCTACATGACAAACAGTTCTGGTAGCTCTCAGTCCGATTCTTGGTCAGAAGCCCACAGGGGGCAGCAATAGATGCTGTGGCAGAAGGCTTTTCTGACTCATTGCTTTCCACACACTGACCACAAGAACCATCTTTTGCCTTTCGTTTCCAACCAAGAACAGGAACCAAAACTTACTGAATGCAATACAAAGTCATCTCGCCTTCAGTAATACTAAAGCCCAGCTATTGAAAGAGTTAATACTTAAGAATGCTTGAGCATTTCATTTGAAGCACGCTGTCAAATGACCACAGCCCCAACATACACATAATTTGCTCAGATCTCTGAAATATCAAGTGCTGGCAAGCAAGAATCAGGAACGCAGAGCAAACTGTGCAGCACAGAACAGTACTGCAGTCCTGAGGAAAATCTCTTCAACTAGAGAAGCCCTCTGCAAAGGTGAACAGTGAAGTGCAAGCCCCAAAATTCTTTTTCCGATGTAGAATTTCTGCTCAGATTAATCTTTTCTTCCTCTTTCCTGCCTCCTTATTGTCAGCCTTGCCTCTCTTTGCTCATGCTAGCATTTCCCAGTACAGCCTGCCAGGCTCTTAATGGATTGGCAACGTTCTTCAGGGACTGGAATTGACACAGAAATCCATGTAAAGTATCCCCTCTCGGAAGGGGTTTGATCATGGAGCACTGACATGATGGCAGATCACACTGCGCACACAGGGGCCGCACACAACAGGGCAAGCAGCAGCAAAAACATCACTCATTAAAATTAATTCCTTTCTCATTTTCATCTTAAAAGGAATGCTCAGATTTAGTGGTCTCAGCTGAGTCTCTGATGGATAGAGATCTGCATTAGCAGAGCCCAGCATAGCCAGTTTGACTTGGTTTGTGCTCTGCAGAATGGATTCAACGGGTGAATATTCCAGGAGTTAGAACCAGTGCAGGAGCCCAGTACTAAGAACACACCATTGGAAAAGACTCTGTGAACGACCACTGAAGTTCTTATCACTGCCCACATCCACATTATATCATCTCCTAGGTAAACCAAAGGCAGAGGCGTAGAATTCCAGTGCCCACCTGCCTCTGAGGAAAAGTCATCATCTGTAAGGTCTGAGAGCTCTGCTCCATAAGGGACCAGCAGCAACGGCAGCAGGCTGTCAGAAGCCAGTCTTCATCTAGGCTGGGAAGTCACAGTACCCAACACAATACAAGCATATGAGGAAGACTTTTTTTCTATTTTCTATTCTGTTGTGCTCTATCTTCAGAATCTAAGTGCTTTACGTGTAGAAAAAAAGAAAAAAAAACCAACATTTTGTAAATGTAATGCACAGAACAAGTGATGTGCCCAAGGTACAGAAAGCTCGCAGCAGAGTTTGGAATCAAGACTGGCTAAGTGCATGTGCCAGCATACTGCCTTAACCACAAGATCTTGATTCTGAACTCAAAATATAACCTTGGTAAGAGATGCAGCACAAAGGGCACGGAGGAACATTTATCACCTAACCTCACTGTTAAGCTTTTGGTAAAAATAGTCAGGTCTTAACCATAGCGTGGCTTCCATCAGTGCCACCCTTCTGTGCTTAAGAGCAGGACGTGCCCTGGAAGAGGACACCGGGCTGAAGTGTCACTGCTCTGACCCAGGGACAGCAAACCCACTTTTCCCATGAGATCTTCTTCCCAGAAATGCTGAACACCATCTTGGAAGCTCGGCACACAAGAGATGTCTAATGCTGGCATTATTTCTAACACTAACAACTCGTTAAGTTTTTCCACTGTGCATCTGTATCAATATTTTAACACAACTGTTACAAGGAAAATTGCTTTTTTTGTGTGTCTGTCTCCTCCCTCTCCTACTCTCTCATTAAATCAGCATGACAGATTTCAGCCTATTCCATAACTAAGTGAATATCTCGGAAATTTAAAATCCCCAAAGCACAGGGACGGGTTCTGAAAGCTTTCCAGTTGTGCAGAGGATGAACGAACTGGATGGGCTTCGATCGTCACCTCCCCTTATTGTAACTACGTGCAGGCTGCCACCAGAGAGCTCCAAAAAAAATGGGATCAGCCTGAACCTCAACAGGAGATACAGAACACAGCACACAACGGCCACGAGACTCAGCTGCATGACCACAAAAGGACCAATCTCTCAGCTGGCTCACCTGGACGCAAGAGACGACAAAGAAGTGGGGCAAGGGGGGATCCATAACACTGTGACAGAAGTCAGACATCAGGATATGGACGGCAAGATCCACAGATGGAATGAAAAGGTGCCATCCAGATCACTTCCCAGTATCAGCAGACCGGCCATTTACTGGTGTTTGGAGATATGACTAAAATGCATTGATGAAAGATAATTACCTCAGATCAGCATAGACAAAACAGGCTGCAGTGGGGGCAGTGAGCAAACTATTCTCAAGAAGAGCCAGGGGAAAAAAATAATACTCATTAGGAACTGATTAAAAAGCCCCAAGAAGAGATTGGAGGTCTTTGATATGGAACATCCACCAGCATTTTTAAGGTGGGGGTGAAGAAAATGCTATGACCAAGGGGGGAAGAAAAAAAAACCATACCTGCTTTTCCAGTAAATCGATGTATTTCGCTCTAATTTTATTAGGAATATAAAAGGAGCCTTTAGAAAAGTGCTTAGAGAGCAGAAAGAAAAAAAGAAGAGATAGGGAAGGCTAGCAGTGGAAACATTAGTCTGTCTGTATTAGGAATCCCATACTCACATTTTATTGTTACTGTCAGGATGCAAAAGGCAGCGCTTAAAACAAAATAATACATAATGTATTACAGGGGCATAAACATCAGCAGTCATTTTTATTTTAAAAAGAAAATGCAAAAAAAATATGGAGATAGCTTGCAGGGGAAGGATCTGAGGCACAGCATTTATATCTGTGTCCACTGAGATAATCAAAAAGGTATTAGAGCAGCTGATGGAAGGGTACCACAAAGGACTCCTCAGCAGTTTACCACTGCTCTCATTACAAGGTGCCTGTGGAAGCTCATTCAAAGAAATCGTGGGGGTCCATTTTTAGATTGGTTTGGTATTTATTCTGCCTCCAAAAATGAGACATTTAGGGAAATAACCCCATGTTTTTTGAATAATTGGTAAAGAAAATGGGTTTTGTACTTCTAGCAAAACAGTGGCCCATATTCTAGGAGTGAAAGTGTGTGGAAAGAGAGAAGACAGATGCAGAAATAAAGTTACTGATGCTTTTCAGCCAGCTCTTCTCAACCATTAATTTTCTGTCGTTCTTGCCTTACGTATTTTAACTTCTGTTCTTCCAGTGCCAGCTCCCTTACTCTGCCTCTGCACAGCACACCTAACATGTCTGACTCCACTTCCAGTATCTTTTGCCAGTCATAGTATAAATAAAGCAGCTTTATGACAACTGCCTCACACAGAAGTAACACATGTGTCATCTACCTTGCTTGGTGGAAGGGGGAAGGCCAGGTCTCACTGCAGCAAGGACCCTCCTGTGCAGAGACTTCAGTTGCCAAATTCCTCTTCCTGCATAATGGTGCTTGAATCACTCCTGCTGTTTTCTTCAGGATTGCTTACTTACAGGGCTTGAACTGCACAACTGGCTCCAACAGCCTTGTTCAGCCTGCTGCTTCCAACACCGTGTGTTCACCACAGAGAACAGACTCCTGCCCTTCAATAGTCTCCAGAGCCACACCTGCTTTGAGAGCAGTTGCTAAACTCAGGAATGCAAAGATCACCAGGTGAGTGTAACAGTGGCAAGTGCAAGCGAGATGCAACAAAGCAGCAATATTTATTGCAAGCACAGAAAATACCCCCTTTAAATACTTCAGTTGACAGCTGGATCTAACATCACCCAGAACAGCTGGATCCAGGCAATCCTCACTAAAAAAAAAAAAAAAAAAAAAAACAACCAAAAAACAACCAGCTTCTCCCTCTCATTCCCTGCGACTCTCTGAAGGTCTCAAGGGCACCAGATCCCTCTGTTTCCCTACCTAGTTGTAGTTTGTCACCACATATCATGCAGACGTGGCACAGCCACAGCTTGCTGATGGGATGATGTCAAGAGGATGCAACTGCTGGTGGCCCGAATGGGCAAATGACCTGGGGGACAAGGAAAGAGGACAGGAGATGCAGATTGGCCGGGAGGCTGAGGAGAAGGAAGTTAGAAAAGAAACACGAGAAGCAGAAAATAAAAGTAAAAATAAAGAAGTAAGCACAGCAAGAAAACAAGGCTAGGGAAAATATTCACCTCAACTGGGAATGCAATGATCTTCTTTTTAAAAAGACCCCCACAGTAGACCATGATGTGTACATCTGCCAGTGCTGTGCACATTTACTCTACAAAGCAGGGTAATTGAGACCTGTCACAGAGCAAATACAGGGGTAAAAATCAAACTTGCTGTACTTACTGATTTCAAATGACCTGGAAAAAGAGTCTGCTTCAGCAGCCAGGAATTATTGACAAGCAGTTTGGAAGTCCCATATGGAGAACCACATGCACCAGAAATTGATGAATTATAGAGTTCTGGAGGAGTTGCTCTGGAGAACTGGAGAGGGGTTGACACACAGAGCTAAGTGTCAGCCCTAAATGCACTGCTTGCCTCAACTCTTAGCACCGTAAATTAGCTGCAACGCTCAATGGTTTAACAGAAATAACTAAGGATCTCTCTCTCAAAACGAGAGGTCTGGAATTGATCAGCATTAATGGGACTCTGCACTGTGTTCAGTTTTTCTATGCAGATAGGTACACTGACTTTGCTGATTTCAGGTTGTCTTCAAGGATAATGGCTCCTACAACGAAAATAGTTGTATGCACACAGGAATCCTCTGTCTGGGAGAGAGCTGTAGGTGGAAAACTAGAGCCAAGGCACACCAAGGAAGAAGGCATGCAGCCATGCTGCTGGACAGAACTACTTCACGAGCAGCTGCCTCAAGTCAGGCCTGAAGGGCAGCGAGCTGTACAGGGATGAGCTCATTGGGTACCTGTGCAGCTGCAGTCTCCCTCCTCTTACTAAAAACTGTACTCTTTAAAACCAGAAAGAGAACAAATTCCAGAGCAGATATGGATTGCACGGTCTGAAAATTCTGCCCACAACCCAGACAACCGTCTTCTCCTCCCTCCTCTCATACCAGCTCATCTCTGTGACATTTTTCCACTTCATAGATCTCTTCCTCTATTGCTGGAAACACCAGGGCCTGCAAGCACAGTCACTGAGAGGCAGAGCTGGGAAACAGCCCCTGGGGGACTGGGTGAAAAACAGTTCCTGAAAAGCCTGCATACCAAGCCAGAGGCATCTTCTCATTGAGGTACAAAGCAAGCAAAGGCCTTATACTGACTGCAACTGCACGAGGGTTCTTGGCACCATCTAGTGCCAAGAAAAGACACTACGGAAATAATGCTAGAGAGGAGAGATGTGCAGTGTGCTAGGATAGTCTGCTTGGGTGGTGGGGACTGGCAGCACAGGCAGGCCACAGCTCATCATCTCCAGATTTTGGGTACAGTGGATTCTTCCTTGTAGCACACTAACAAGAGGAGATGCCATGTTAGGGAAGGGATGATGGTATTTGCCTGGAATGCATTACCTGCTGCTATTAGAGGCAGCTCTGCTAGTACAGGTGGGGCTGTGTACACCAAGGTGCATACAGAGCCCCCTGCCAGCATGGAGATGGTCAACAACAGCTTTCAGAGTGCATACCGAAGTCTGGAACCCTCTGAGGAATCCTGAAACCCTGAGCTGCAAGTGAAGTTGCATCAGCCATAAGGTGATAAAGGTTCTCCTCAGGCACATGTAGCTGTGACAGGAAAATAGTGCTGCGTGTGTCAGGAAACCCACGAGAGTGGAGTGAATTGGATTAACCAGAGTGAGAAATGCGCAGGGATTGGGTTAGGTGAAAGAGAGGGGTGAGCAGAGCAAGAGACAGCTCAGAAAGTGACTTGACTTGGATACGTTGCCCAAGCAGCAAAAGACAAGGAGGATTTCAGACCTTTTTTGTGGTCAACCACTACTGCAGATCAACACAGATGGCAGAGATGCAGATTCTAGGAACGTCACAGGTGGAAACCAGACCATAACTGCACAAACTGCAGTGATTTTCAGACCCAGCAATGAATTAGAAGATGCAACATGGCGCTAAGAAAATCAGGTAAGTTTTTACGAGATATTCAGCTCACCCACCCATCCCTTACTTCTGACATGAGCTGCTGCCATAAGGGTGCAGAGTCCAAAGCCCAATCAGGAGGAGTGCCATTGGTTGTGCTGAAAAACGGATTGGTCTTTCTGGAGTCCTCTTCCTGCCTCACTAAGCAGTAGAAGAATAGAGAAGACGACAAGTTAATATCAAGGCCACAGACTGTACAAAAACGGATCTGACATAGAGTGTAACTATCACTTATGAGCAAAGGAAAGTCATCAGGGTGCATTACTCATCCACTTCCCTTCTCTCCTGTACAGCAAGAAGAATAAACAGTTGCCAAAGTTATACAAAACAATCAGCATTTAAAACTAAACAAGGCTTCTTGTTTTTCAAGCTTTCCTGGAGCCACCCTGCTTCCTGTCCAGGCACATCATCTTTCATCCTTTCTGAACACAGTCATCACCACCAAGCACATGGAACTGCAATGATACTGAGCCTAGTGTGGAACTTCAAAGACAGCTATCACCTGGAAAAGGCTAGTGGCTTGTGATGCTGACAAATTGGGGCATGTGTGTTTTGGAAGACTTCAAGCATCACTCCTGCCTGCAGACCTCAGAAAGCAAGTGAAGAAATCAATGAACTACCCAGGAGTAATGTTCTCAAATCAACTCAGCTCTTCACATTTCTTAGGGAAGCAAGCCAAAGACCATGCCGAGATCTTAACCACAGGGCCCAGCTACTCTGTGGACATGAAAGGTGCCAGGGCAGTTTCCCAAAATGCAGGGGCTAGCTTTGGCTTCCTTGACCAATATTTACCTTCTTCTCTGCTGTTACAAAGCAGCCTTCCCATGAAGGCAAGGGATGGATTCCCAGGGGAATGGAGGTACCTAACTCCGGTTTCACTGGGATTAAGAGCTGAGTATCTAGATCTGGTCTATAGTGCTTCAGGATCCAGGTCAGGCAAGCGAGTGTGGAGGAGTATGAGGCCCATTCTACCCTGTCTTGAAACCCATGTTATCATTCACTCCACATAAAGCAGTTCTGAAAAGCTCCCATGCCAAAACTCCCCACTTACCCAACAAGATCACGATTTACATTCACTTTGCTAGGGTGCAAACGACAGCCTGTGGTGCAAGGAAGCAGCAAGGATCCTGATCTCATGACAGTTAAGTGAGAAATCACTGCAATGGCAATAGATCAGCAAACGTGGGTACAATCCTGACACGCACAATGCTCAGCACTGGCAGCGTGCAGAACAGTGCAAGAGCATCCATTCTGCAGTCCTGTCTCCTTTAAGGACACGGACACATGCAGCTTTAAGTGCTTTAAGCAGCTAATTAGGGTGTCTTCCCCTCCTTTATCCCACAAGATGATAATTGCATTATAAAAATGAATATGTAACTAAGCAGAAACCACAGGAACGGTGATGGCAGAAAAGGAGATGGAACCGGCAGCAGTCTCACTCCAGTCACAGGTGGAAGCCCTCACATTAGAGGGACCAGCGCTCCAGTGCGGTTTCTGTAGCCGTGGGGAGGAAAACCTCGAAAAAGCCCCACATCATTTAGAGTCACAAGAGTCAGCGAATGGTTTTAGTGCTTAAACAATCGATGTCAGGAAGAGAGAAGATCCGTGAGAGTGTCCGCCTCTTGCTCTCCGTGCATACATCTCCCCAGAACATCTCCAGTCATCAGGGTAATTTAGAGAGGGGGGAAAAAAACAAAGAGAAAAAAACCAGACAGACTTGGCATGGCCTAACAGGGACTATCACTGTAATTGTGGAAGGAAGTGAGAACATATCAGCAGGGCCCTGGGGAGCAAGGAGCAAAGTAAAGGGGAATGGAGACTGCATTTGTGGGACCCTGCGAAGCTGAAGACGTGTCAGAGTGCAGCACAGCGATGCCTGAGGGTGGAGCAGAGCTGAGGCACTTCCATCCTCCTGAAACAGCAAACAGCAGAGATCTCAGTGCAAGCACAGCCTCACTGCTCCCGCTCTTGTTCCCCTCAGAACTCGCAGCACAGATGACCAGGTATCTGGGCACGCTCCCTGTGCAGCCCAGCCCCCCTTCAAACCTGAACAGCCGCAGGGATGAACACCTTCACGCTTTCAAAGAGGGAAGGGGCTCCTCCTCCATCCTGCTGCCAGTTCCTCGCTGCCCCCTGTGCACAGGCAGCTTCTCTTCTGCCGGTCCATTCTTCCAGATGCAGTGCATTATTATGAACCCTCCAGCACACACAGTTAATTAGGGAAAATATCCTTTCTAGCAATTTAAATGATTTTGGCATTTTCAGGAGGGCACATGTAATATTCAAATTACTTCCACTCTGCGCTGCCTTGTCTTGCCTGGCTCATCTTCCCAGGTGAATTTGTAGTCTCTGAAATGCTCTAATTTCCCACACAAGCCATGTCAAATGTAATTTTGGTGCAAAGTTAGTAATTATACGTAACATCAGTCTGATGTTAAAAACACTGAAAAATTTAGCAAGAAGAGACGAATAGAGAGACACAAGTCTGAGACCAACGAACGAAAGGCGTGCGGCCCCCTTAGTATTTGTGCTCTTTAATTAATAATAGCATGTTTTCAGGAACTGAAAGGACGTGTTTCCCGAACTGACTGGAATTCACTTATGTCCCAATTACATTGTCTCAGCAAAGAACTTCGGTCAGGTCTCGCTGAAGAGCTACAGCTAAACCAGAAGTAAAATCCAGGCTCCCCACTGACATCCATCACAGCTGCAAGAAGAGCAGAAATCTCAGCCTTGGGTTCAAACGCAGAGATTAGATTGTCTCCTCCTCCGCCACCTCTGCTGCAAAACCTCTCTGGAAGGAGTCAGATTTGCATCAGTGAGTCATCAAGGGTATGGATATGTATTAGAATATATGTAATTATAACTGCTGGCCCCAAAGTATTGGGCAAACACTTTAACAGACTTGTTCCTTGGCTCCAAAGAGAAGAATTAACATGAAGACTGAATTATCTGACCCTATAATCAGCTCTTCCCCAAGGATGCCTGGTCTGCCTGTTTAAAGGAGCGTCTCAACTCCGCTTGCTGTTTGACACCATTATCCCAGAACTCTGGCTATCAGTCCAATCCAGTTGAGAAACTCTGCATTAACCCATTCCACTCTAAAATTCACGGCTGCTGGAACTCCTGGGAACTGCTCAGCAATTTATTCTGAACTTCTGGTTCCCAGTTAAATCCATTTGTGGTGTTAATGCATTGTGGAAGGGAAAACTCAGGTATTTAATCACTGCTGCAACAGTAATTGCTGGCTCACAGGAGAACCTGGACCCAAGCAGGTAAGAAAACTTAATTTTGAGCCTAAATTTATGACAATAGTCAGGAACCATAATATGTATGGAACCATGTATGTAAACTCAGTGCATTCAAGTAAGAGTTGACTCCAAAGGATCAAATGAGAGCCACTGCTGTTGCTTTAGATGAACAAGGTCTTATGAAAACAGATGAAGTCTCAAACCTGAAGCTCCTGCATTTATACACAAATTCTGCTTTTATCATACACTACCTTGCACATGCTTGTATGCAGGAGTTCAAGAGCAAGTCTTGAATTTCAGACTCATTAGTGTTTAGTATTTCACACCCCTCTCCTACTTCAATCCCACATTACAGAAAAGGATGAGATCCCTTGTTTTGGAGAATGAACATTCCCTGGCTTTGTAGCTCACTCCACCTACTGCCTTCAAAGCAGTTCCAATTTCTTACACCCTTTCTCATTCTCTCGAGTTTGTGCTGCTCATTTCACAGTGGCTGGCTGGGTGTAAACACACCACGCTCAGACCATGTGGGCCAAAGAAAGCCAGAAACTTTCACGACAGCTTTGTAAAGAGATGAAAGAAGATCTGTGCATCTCCAAGCAAGAAATGAGCGGGACTGGCTTATGGATCCAGAAAGCAGAACCACGGTCCTGTTAAGAACACTGTGAGTATCTATAGCAGGGAGAGGAGACAAAAGAAGGGGCAGGCCAGAAAGGAAAAGGTCTACAGAGGATTACTGAACCAACATACACTGACATGTTCATTATGAGGTAAAGCAGAATCATAATCACAGAATGGCCTGGGTTGAAAAGGACCACAGTGATCATGTAGTTCCAACCCCTGCTGTGTGCAGGTCGCCAACCAGCAGCCCAGGCTGCCCAGAGCCACATCCAGCCTGGCCTCCAATGCCTGCAGGGATGGGGCACCCACAGCCTCCTTGGGCAGCCTGTGCCAGTGCCTCACCGCCCTCTGAGTGAAAAAATTCCTCCTAATGTCCAACCTAAAGCTCCCCTGTCTCAGTTTAAAACCAAACTAAAGTAAACGTGACTATAACTGCCTATTGGAGCTTACTGCATTTAGAGATGTAGAGGCAAAACGAGACCAAACCAACTCAGAAGGGCAACTCAGTGGGTTGTTAGCTGGTGTGCTTGGTCTGTTTTTAAGACTTGCTGGGATCACTGTTAAGTCACTAGGGATCCTTTAAGTTCTGCCAGCCTTTAAGAAAGCAGTTGTACGCTACGCTGAGCCATCACTTTACACCCATACACTGCTTGCAAACTCTTCACAGGCATCTTTCTAACCTCTAAGAACAGCAGGATCTCATTGTATCCACTGAGATTCATTACTCAACCCATTACAGCACAACACAGACAGAGTCACTGGCCTTGCCCATCGGCTAGAACACAAGAAGGCGCCTTCATATACTAAATAAAGAACCACGCAAGTAAATGCAATCAACGTGGAGAATCTATTCAGCTGCTGCTCTTGAACATCTGGCCTTGGCACTGCTGGTTCTGGTACTGAATTCCTACCTCACCATTTTGCTGCTCACCCCGAGGTACCAGGGGCTGCTCACCAGCTGCACTCAGCGCCCACATCTCACTGAGCTGCAGGAGGCAGTTTTACTGAATGCATTTCACAACAGAATGCTCACATACAGCCCTTCATCAGATGCTTTCTGCTGCTGCCTCAGCAGTATCAAAATACTACAGCATCAACAGGCACACCACAACCTTCTCTCCAAAATGCTTTTACTTCAGCTTACGTGACCCTACCCAGGAGTCACACAAGCATTCCAGTGGCACGGATACAAGGATAGAATAAAGGCATGAAAAAGCTTGGAAAAAAAGCCTTTACGGATACGGAACACAACTTCAGGAAAGTCATCACAAACATCTCAAATCCAGGTTGAGCACATTCAGCACGACCATGGTCCTTGTCTAAAGCAGGAACACCCTGCCAATTTTGTAAGAATCTCATACTAACATTTGGACTTTGCTCTCAGCTCATCAGTGATGATTTGTACCTCATATTAACAGATCCTAAAACTTGTTTTTGAAACCGTATAATCTTCAGAGTATGCCCCATGACTTTGTACTTTTGCACATTATCTGCTGACAAACAGTGCAAGGCTGAGTTTTACAATGCCCTGAAGATCCTTGGCTAAAAGCAGCTTTACAAATGTAAACTGTGATTCTGCAGGGCTTCTCCTTCTTGGTTTTAAATGACAATATGCAAGACGCAGAAGAATAGGAAAAAAGATGACGTGACTTCCAAGTTCCTGAGTGCTGAGCAGCTCTCCTTGCCGTTTTGAGTCAGATCTGCCTTTGTATCCAACGGCAGGCCAGGATGTGCAGAGTTAGCTGGATGAACAAACAGTCCCCTCACTGCCATGGCGATGGTGCAAACACACTGGCAGACGACGTGCCAAAGGAAATCGTCATAAATCACCAATCGGTCAATTCTGTTCAGTTTCCAAGCAAAGGTTACGCAAGCTGGTAGGAAAGTGACTCACCAAGGAACCAATTTTCATTTTCTGCAGGAAAATAAAACATCTTCTCTGTAGCTAAAGCTGTGTTTTGCAGCTTTAGTCTTCTCAGCTTCAGATCTTGCTCCTTCACAGGCACTAAAGGCTCTTACTTCCACAGAATTCCACTATTCCCAGCGTAGTTTAAACTCTGCCAGGATGCTGGGAACAAAAGGCCAGCAACATCCCAGTGCTTGGATTATTTTCATCTGCTTCTTAGGAAGCCACCAGCCCCAGCCTGGAGGAACTTCCCCACTTTCACAGGTATTCCTTACCAAGTATTCTGCAGGTGACTGCAAGGTGAGCTAAGAACACGGGATGTGTTCCCACGCTCTGCTGTCCAGCTACAAGCTGGAAACAATCTCTACAAACATGCAGCGTTTCTTGCTGTTCCACTGATGCACCAGGAGAGCTTTCCCTCTTGCAAGCAGAAATGCCTGCCATGCTCATGCCCGTGAACTCATTCAGCTTGTGGCCAAGACACCAAGTTGGGAACTTTCTCACCTCTCCTTCGTACCGAGCAAAGAACATCCTATGCTAAACACCGCGCAGCCACCACCAGCACCGAAATGAAATCCAGCTTCTTCTTTCACAGCTATTTTGGTTTTGTGGGCTACATTCATTGAAGAGTCTGGGAAAGGGGGAGGGGGAAATTCTGCTCTGTCAGATGAGAAGCTGCTCCCTCGGCCTGCTTTGCAAGGTACCCATTTGACTACGCTCTCCCATGCGTGGTCTGTTACTGCTTGGGGTGGCCAGCTAACAAAACTCTTCTGCAAACCTTTCTGAGTCCTGTCAACACTGCATCTCATCTGGTTTAATGTAAACCAGGAACTCATTCTCCATCCCCAGAAGGGGTCAGATACAGTTGTAAACCATGAGAGTGCTGACAGGGGCTTCAGCAGTATGCTCCTGTTGTATCATTAGGTCCATATTCACTGCATCTCGTGCTCCTCCTGGATGCTATCTAGGTTCATTCTGATGCCAGAGACATTCTGCAGACAGTCAGGGACTTCTCCATAACTCACACAATTACAGTATGCCCCATCCCTCCCTGTAAACTTCACATTAGCACCATGCTAAGACAGCATAAAACCATCCAGTCAAAAAACTGGAGCACGTCCTTCACCTGTCCCATGCTCAGAGGGCACAACCGAGAATGAAACTCTTCCTGGTAAGCCCTTATCGATTTGCCAGCTGATGGGGACATGCGAAGAGACAGAATTATTTTCTAGATTAAGCAGAGACCTCTGGTCTGCACCAAAGACAACAAAAATCAGCAGAAAAACAGCGATGGAGTTCAGTGGATACTGACCACAGCAGCAGGCTCTGTAGGAGCAGCAGAAGAGCAACAGTTTCACCCACAAATATTCACAATTAACAGATGAAAGCTGGCAGTAGTATTTGCATGATATGGGAGCCAGTCCTTTAAAAATTAAGCTGTGCTAGTGTCAGAGCATGAGAAAGTTCCATGGCTTCCTTATACAACATCCTGCTCTCCTTTACGTTCTTTCCCACCCAGGATAATTTGCCAAATAACTGTTCCACCTAAGCCAGTGCGAGGGAAGCAAACAGCTGGGAAGGGGATTTTGCCCGTTACAAATGTCCTGTGGCCTGGCACAAAATAAAGAGACACTGATCATTGTCTTCAAAGCCTCAAAGAATGTCATGCTAGCAGAAGTTAATTCTAGACTCCTTGCTTAGAGAGTATGAAGGAAGAGAGAAGTGCCAGGGGAGAAACTGATTTCCCATCATTTCATTATTACCAGAATCAAATAAGCAAAAAGACCTCACACACCAGGCTTTCATAGCCATGAGATCTGGAAATGAATACATTGGATCGCTTTGTACTGACTTGACTTCAGAGCCTTTACAGTGATGTCATTGCAAACTTCTCTTGTAGACCATTGCTGTCAAATTTGCCTTTGATTCACGTAAGTTTAGAAAAAAGGAAAACACCTCATTTAATCACCAGACTCCACCGCTAGGACTTTAAGGAAGATGCCCACCAGATCAACTGCACACTCATCGCTGTCTCCTGAGGCCTGAAGACAAGATACCATTTAGTATGGGGTCAGAATTAGGCACAGAAGAGCTGAGATGCAGCCACGGTGAGCTGCATTTCAGTCCTAAAATGGACTTCACAGCACATGTTACCATCATTCTATGCTTTAATTGTCACAGACAACCAAACTAAGACTCAGAACGAAAATCGAGTGCGCCTTTAGCCAGCAGTGCTTGCTCACAAGTTAGGCTACAGCCTACACACAGCTAACTCAAGGAGCGTGGCTGTACAACAAAGGACCCAGCTCAAAGTCTTCCTGCTTCAGCAGGTGATGAGACAGCTAAATTTGGGCCACGTTGGTGGCTGTGACTATGAAACAGCAGAACGGTCTCCTACCCTGCTGCTGAAACCCAGCTCTGACACCCAGCCAGCCTGTTACCAGCATGATGTAATCCAGCAGCATCTCATCAACTGCTGCCACCCTTTGCCTTCCCCCACCCTCAACACTGGAGGATATGTCAGAGCAAAAACATCTCTGCATTTCTGATCTCCCTGGGGTCACATCTGTTTTGAGTCAGACCTCCCATTTGGTTCCAATCCACTGATTTCCTGCTACTGTCCATGAAAAAGAGTGCGACTCTGTGGCTTCCCCTGGGTGTAATGGTCTAATCTGTACCTTGTTGTGCACTGTAGAAGGGAGGGGGAAATCAGAGCTACTTGGGAGCAGATTTCTCTTCTCTTATGATTGCATCCTGTTCTTATGCAAAGCACCTTTATTCTCGCTTGCAATGGCAGCCCCAGATGTCCTGGTGCCCTCCCCATCTCATCCATATTTCTCCGGCCTCCTAATTGAATCCATCCCTGGCTGGGACAGGCTTTCCTCATTACGATGAGCTGGATCCAATCTACTTCCTCCCCTCCATCTCCCAGTCTTTCCTTGTGAACACAGCACAGAGCTTCTGTGAGCAGCTGACTGCACCAGTGAACTGTTCTTGCAGCTACTGTAATGCTGCTCAGGAGGTTAACAGAGCAGGAAAGCCCCAGACAGGTACAAGGTGCTGAAGGCATCTTCTTCGCCAAGGTTCTGGCTCAAGTCAAGGCCCACTTTAGTCCTTACAAATAATACCTAGTTATTAGAATGTATGGCTTCTAAAGCTATTGATCTACAACATCAGGGTTTTGCAGTTAGTGAAGTAGCCCAGGAGTTCTCACAAAACCAGTGGCAGAATCCAGGAGTTTAACAGGTCTCTCCATCTTCACCTGATGCACTACCCATGAAGTGATGCTTTCTTCCTGTAGTAGACCAGTGCCTCTGTGCAAAGTTTCTCCTGTGCCCTGAACAAGGTAGGGCAGCACGAACAGAACAAATTCTTGTTTTTCACCCTTATGCACTCCCTGAAGAACACAGGAGAATTCAGTCCCCTTACCTTCTTCATCCTTTGGCACATTACCCAAGATAGTGCAGCACAGATTACTCTGTACAATACATACAGACACCCAAGATTTCTTTGAATGCTCTAATTAGGGAAGAAGGAGCAATGCTGTAGTATTAAGACACTGAAGATGACTCTACTGTGAAGTTACATCAGACTGGGCTTTGGTAACTGAACTGGCTTGTCTACAGCTAGCTAGCTTATCATTACATGGCACTGTATTAGCGTGTGCAGGCACAGCCATGACTTACATCAGGGTAAGTAAATGCAGAGAAAGCTGAGGCACAAGGACTTAGCTGTACTGACTTCCAGGCAAGTCCTCAAGAATGCTGCAAGGAGAACCAGTACTGCAAACTTCCCGAGTGACACTGCTTCAACTGCCAATCCACACTCTCCTACTGCAATAAGCATATCTGGATTTCATCAGAGCCTTGATATTATTAAAAACAAAAACCCTGAATCGTTGGAAAAAAATATCCAGGGCAAGGCCTCTGATCTAGAGGCTTTTCTACACCTTTGGTAGTGAAAGATGCTGCCGTCATTGTCGCTGGAAAAGATCTTAAGGCAGCAGTACAAGCAACGATCTATAGGGCAAATGCATGTTTGTTATGCAATAATTTGGATCCACAGAGGAATTCCATATGTGACCTCCCCTCTGGTGACTAGAAGCTCCCACCTTGGCAGTGATCCTGGAGCCCTGTGCCTACAGGCTCAGCAGCATGCAAAGGGAGGGTGGACGCTGGAGGAGTAATGGGATCGTCAGCCGCCGAGGCTGCTGCTTGGCACGCCGACAATGTTTGTTTGCACCTCTTTGAAGATGAGAGATGAAAGTGGCGCCCACATGGGCTGCCTTTGATTAGCTTCTTATTTTTAACATTGCAGCTGCGATTATTTTTCTTTTTCTTGAAGCATTTCTTCCCCAGCACTAGAAACTCTGAGGTTCCCTCCTCTAGGGAGGTTCAACTTCAAGGAAACATAACAAAGAGAAGTGTGAACGTAAAGGAGACTGGACAACTCGGGGCCAAGGGGGATTTATGTCATTTTATTTTTAATTTTACTTCCATTTTTTTCCCCAATCCCCCATCCTCCACGGGTCTCAAAAAGAAAATACTTGTTTACTTCTTTTTTAATAGGGAAAATAAATGAGTCCTGGGATTGTACAGAGCTGTCACGAAGAGGAAAATGTCTAATGGTTCAATTCCCAGCTCTGTCACTGAACCACTCTGGGACTCGGGGAAAAGTCAGTTTGCCCATCTGTAAAATGGGATTTATAATGCATTGCCTCTCGTGGGTATCGAAGGAGTACAAGCACCACTGATGGAATGCTTCATGCACCTTGGATAGAAGGGGCAATAGCCCTGTGAAGTGCTGTCCTTAATAGATGCTTAGAGGAGTTTCCTTCACTGTGGTACTTATCTGACCACAGCAGCTGAGTGCCTCACAGCTACTGATGGATTTTATTCTATTACCTCCCTGCATTGTAGGCTTGTTGCATAGGAGAATAAGGCAAATTGAATGAAACGGGCTGTCGCAAAGAGAATCTGTGGCAAAGCCAGGGACTAATCCTGTATTTCCTAGATTTCTGCCACATCCATTAGATCTTCCTCATAGCTGAGCAAATCTCACAGTCTGGAGGCATAGAGAAAAGCCTCCTTCCCTTCTTCCTACGTTTGCTAGTCATGCTATGGCTCTCTTCCTACTGCCTAAGGAGCAAGTGGTCCGAAAAGGGAGTTAACATTTGTTGCACGTTTCTTTATTTCCTATGACAGCATTTGTTTGTTTTTCTCACATTTGATTGAACATTATTTTACCCAGCACCTTGGTCAGATGTTAATCCAGCTACCTGCAGTGGATGCTCTAGCTTTAATGATGCAACACCCATGGAACAGCAAGATAAACATTTTCCTTATTTTCAGGATCAATTTACAAAGACACTCAAGAGCTGTACATACAAACAACATCTGAAGAAACTGCTAGTAATCAGTACTTGCAGAACACAGCTTCACAAAGCCTGACCATTCATAGTAGTTCAAGTTTGACTTCTGTCAGATGGCATTATAAAAAGTGCCAAGAAGAACTTGATAGCAGCAACGTTAATAAGAGAAAAATCCAGAATAGGGATATGAAGAACAGCCAAAAAGGATAAATAACATCAGGTTCTTGATCCTCGAGCTCTTCAAAAGGAAAAGAAAGAGAAAAAAAAAGAAAAAAAAAGATACACAACCACACATTTGCATTTATTCCTCCATTTTATCTATCGAGACATTTTCAGCTAAGGAAGGACAGGAGCACACAGCTTGAATAAGAAACTGCTGCATTCCTGCACAAATCCAACCAACTCTGAGAGCAAAACGCTTCCACCAAGCAAAGTACCTGCTGGATTCTCTAAAATACGTTTCAGTCCACCATGACTGTGCACCATGACATGTGCAGCCCTGGCACAGCCCCAAAAACCCTGCCTGCTCCACTCAGTGCACACAGCTCACCCCGCTCTGAGATTCCACCTGCTTGCAGGAAGCGAGGCGCACAGTCGCCCCAGCCCAGCACACTGCCCACACAACTCCAAGCACCCCAACACCCTGTTCTTCAACGCAGCCTCCCACCAAGCCATAAGCCAGCCCTATGGGCGACCTGCAAGATATCATGAAAAGATTACTTGTACAAGATAGCTTGTAGAATAGGTCAACTTTATGTTCACCCCCAGAGAGGGAATATATTCCAGCCCCACTCCCTCCAGCCTCTCTGACTCCAGAATGTTAAATTAACCCCCTGCCAAATTTACTACAAGCCATCTGACCACACCATTTAGCCACTGTAAAGACAAAATCTATATCCAGCTGCAGCCAGGAAAGCAGGCAACTCTGTTGAAAACCTATTTATATCACTCAAGGAGATCAATGGAGAGCCCAGGCCTGGAGGCCAGCGACCTTGGATTGACACAAAACTTAAAGGAAAAAATTAATGGAATCGGCTCACGAGCCCATGGCTGCTACGTCCTGAGGATTCAGAGCCCATCCAGCAGCTTGCTGATTAAGTAAGCGTGCTTAAGTACAGATAGATTTTTGGAAATGGAGTAAATACTCACCGGCTGCTGGTGCAGGCGCACAGCACAGAGCTGCTCCTGCATGGAGCCCAGTGGCCGCCCAGCGGCTCCTCACTCTGACCGTGGCTCTCTGTCTGTCCCAGACGCCAGCAGGACTGCTGGGACACCAGGAATGGCATTTGCAGAAATCTCTCCTCGGGACGCTCTGAAGCGAGGCTCCAGCAATTCTCCACAGCTGCCTCCAGAACATGCTTCCTCAGGGAGCTGGCTGAGGAAGGCTCCGAGGAGACAACAGGAGAAAACCAGGAGGAAAAAGAAGAAAAAAAAAGTTGCCTACAGCAGGCTGCAGGCTACACGTGCTGAGAAAGAGGCTTTTCAGATGCAGAATTTCTCAGTTTTACTCCAGCCCTTCCACAGCTGCCCCAACGTGGAGCTGCAACCAGCCCCAAGATGGCCTCCAGCAGCCCCAAAATGGCGGCCAGAGGAGGGCAGTTCCCTCTCCTTTGTTAGTGGTCAGCTGTGCAGGTGATGAGCCCAGGTGGTGCTGCACAGGCAATTAGGGTCCTACACAAATAACGAGGCCCCGGAGCAGCACAGCAACCCTGCTGGGCTGGCTAAAAAAGGCTGGAAGTTCCCTTGCATGGTGCTGCTGTGAGGCAGCTTCAGCAGAGCCACGGCTGTTAGAAGCCATCAGTCAGGTGCAAATTGCAGCCCAGTGCTACCATGAAGGGTGTTTGGAGGTTGGAGTAAAGCCTGTGCCCTGTCACAGTTGGCCCTGATGCCAAGGAAAGCTCCCAGGTGGATCTGCCCTACCTGGCTGGGTGGGGGCTATGTGATCTGCTCTTTGGAGAGGTTACATGCTATTTTTGCTTATTTTTCAAGTCAAAAGATAAAAAAAAAAATGGGATTCTAGAAGCAGCAGGTGGCAGGGATAGTGATATTCAGAGGGAGGAAAACACAGAGATGACTTTTGCTTCTGGAGCAGCCACTGCCTGCTAGCACTGTGCTGGCCATAAGATGCCTCTGCTGCCTTCTGCGCCTCTCACTTCCCTTTAGCTTAAGGTTTGGGGTTCTTTTCTTCTTTAACTGAAGCTCCTCAACATAAAGGACTTCATTTAATGGTTTCTTCTGGGTGAGAAAAGCGGGAGGCTGATCCCAGGCTGGGACCAGTAGCTCCCACTTGAGGTCCAGCATCAGCCCAGCTGGCTGCCGGAGCAGAGCTGGCTGCCACATTGTGGCCCGCTTCTCCATATGTCACATCTGGCTGATGTAAAACACACATGTTTTGACTGAAGCTTTTTCTTTAAAATGCCAACATTAAAGGAAGGTTTGCTTTGTAAAACTGAAACTGTAAAACTCTTCTGAAACCCAATCTGGGGGATTAAAAGAACCACATGAAAAGGGATAAATATGACCTGGACATTCACTTCCTGTGCAGAAGTTCGCTGAACATGTGCCTCCCAGCCTGTCAGGGTGAGATGCGACCTTCTCTTCTTTGCAGAAGGAGATGGAGGAAAAAGAGGGGGGAAAAAAGAAGACGGGAAGCTCTGTGAAATGACAGCTCTTCATGCTCCATGGCTAACTTCAGGGATGCTTTTCTTTACAGTGGTGTCTCATACACCCCAGAAGTAGAAAAATACAACTAGTAGCAAAAGTATTTAATATACAACCTGTTCTTCTTCATTGTCTGCAGTTATACAGAGCTTGATCCCCATTTTAGCTGGGAGTCAGTGGCAGAACTCCTTTGGATTTCAGTGGGAATAAGATCAGACCTAAAGATATTATGGATTGAGTCCAAAGATTCTCTGATGTGCAGAAGAAACACATGGATAGACAAGCAGATCTTCAGTTAGTCAAAAAATGGCTCACTTTCAAACAAATGCAAGATGTTTGCATTGCCCGTTTCAAGTACATAGCCAGGTTTGACAAAACAACATAAACATAATGGAAATTAACAAAGGTAATTAAAGATTCTCTGTATTTGTAGCTCAGGTTTTGGATCTTTAAGAGGATTTTTACAGATTTTCTTTCCATGAGGGAACTGTTAGAAACTTTATATTTTTCAAAAGCAACGGCGACGTTCTGATTTATTACGGCATGATTTCACAGGATAAGATTTAAAGAAAACAAACACAATGCATTAATCACTTGTTCTCAACATAGTTTTCGACTCTGAGCTCTCAATGAACTGTTACTGCAGAGGACAAAAGGCAATGTAAAGCTAGGCATTTCCATTTTGTTTCGGCAAAGCAATGTCCCTTTTTCTTGGTGTAGATCTAGAAGCCAGCTATGCATTAATTTGGGATTATGTTTTTCTCCACATGGACGGTGCTGTTAAGTGACCCTGAAAGTAACATTAATTGCCCGACGGTCGTAACTGAGAGAAACACGGCTGTCAAATAAGGGGAGCACAGCACTGAATCTAAGGCAGAATTATAGCAGGAAAGAAAAAAGTTGGGGATCTGCATGAGGTGCTGGGGAGCACCTTCCTGCACCACTGGCTCGTAACTGATGCAGCAGCTGATGCTCATGCAGGGTCCACTTTGAGTCTCGGTTCGAAACCCACTGTAGCACGGGGTGCCTGAGTCAAGACTTTGTCAGTTCCAGCCAACTCAAGTGATTTTTTTCCTTAAATTGGGAAGCGATGAAGCCCGGATTGTTACCTCTGTTCTTTGGCGCTGTTGTTTCTGTGTGCAGCACAGATACCCATTGACTTTTGTCCCTCCAGGTTCATCTGCTGAGGGTTGGAGGTGGGAAAACAGGCATGGGGGTGGGACACAACTCCCATCCAGCAGCACAGGGGGGAACAATTTTCATAATGCTCTCTAAATTGGGTTTGATCTTTGAGATGGAAAATAATCTTTTCCGCTTAAAAGCAGTGGTTTCCTAATTCCTATAGAAGTCTCCTACAACCTCTGCTATTGGATAGAGTTATTTTTTTTGTTGTCGTTGTGTTTTTCTTAGGAAAAAAAATCCACCAACTTTTCTGAGTAGCCTGAGTCAAATTTGGAAAAAAAAAAAAAAAGAAGAAGTAAAAAGAAGAAAAAACCCTCTCTCATAGTTCCAAGCCATAATCCGAAGCAGAACAGATGAGTTTTGAAGTTGTTGATGGAGAAAGACCATCTCTGGAGTGCTTTCCAAATCCAGCGGACAGTTCCTCAGTCATTTCCAAGCTGGAAAGAGGCCATTTTATGAACCAGAAAGCATCCATTTTCTGTGTTAGTCCTGAGCCAGAGAGGCTAGTGTCTGAGTCAGTTCCAGGGGGAATGCCTGGCATTTTTCCAGGCTTGGGAGTGTTGCTATCACAGCAATTGTTTGGTGATGCCATCCCAATAAAGCTTCATTATGGCGTTCCTCTTTCTATAAACTTCAGTGCCCTCCAGTGTCCCCAGCAATCACTTATCTAATATTAGGATATTAAAAAATATGGAAAGATTTTAAAGAGACTTATTAAAATGCAATTAGCAGCGTGTACGACTTAAGCAGTGAGATTATTTTAAAAAACGACTTGATTGTGTGGAATGCCATGCACCTTACAGAGATAATAAAGCTGCCAATCAAGTCCATTTTCAAATTAGGAAATTTTCATTCTTTTTTTACAGCCCCCTAAGTGAATATTAAAACTGATTATTAACCTCGGAGTGCAGTAGCGGCCCCTAAGCCTGTAAGCTCAAAAAGAGAGGTTTCATAACTGTAGGTAGCCTGGGCTTCATTCCCCATTTGGACTGAGATGTCTGAGCTGACTTAAAGGGACAGCGTTCACCTTCTGCATAAAGAGCTGCGAAAAACCTGCACGGAACCCTTCTGTGGAGAGGGACAAGGCTCCACATCTTGGCACAGCGACTCAGGCTGAAGCAAGCTGCCCGCAGTGACCCTGCCTGATATTACACAGCACTTTTGCCACGAGCAAACCGAAGATAAGAGTGCCCCCTCATGTCCGCTCCGCGAATCTCACCAAATCTCACAGCTCCTCAGCGTTTCTCTTTCGCTCTGTCTCAGGTTTGCTGCTGACATGGGGGCGCATGTGGGAGCGCACACCTCTGTCGTACTCAGGTAGCTGCGCACAGCTGCTCAGTTATTCTCATGTTCTCGAGTTATTACTGCTGTATGTAAAAAATACACAGCTGGCGTTGCCTTTTTACTTTTCATCCTCCTGAGAGTCAAACAAGTGCAACAGTTCCTGCTATTTGACTTTGCTATTTGATTTGTAGTTTACTTGTAAGAAATGAATCTTGCCCTGGGAGGTTAAGCCACCTCACCCTGATGTGTAACTCCTTCTGCAGCCCTTTACTCTGCTGTCAGTGATTTAATGACACTGCCTGGATTTCCCTCCCCAAGCTTGCAAACTGGAAGTGGTGAACTCTTGAGAAGGCAGCAAGCTGTTTCTTGACTTGAACACTTCATTTTGGGGCTCAGGAGGGGCCATTCACTGCTTCTGACTGCAATAGTATGTTTTGGCACGTGCTTCCCTGGAAGTGTTTGCTTACATTTACCTTTGCTGATCTCTAGGACCACATGCAGGCCTGAAGATAGGCATTTAGGATTGTATCAGACTGCTGCCAGCCCACCTGCTGCTTTGTAGGAGTGACAGACAGTCCAGGCGATGTCTGAACAGGGAGAACGTTACTGAGTTTGTAAGCATCCAGGATACAAGCGATTGTATCTTGTGACCATAGCTCCCTGTGGAATCCAGCTATGGCTCCTGGACCTACTGAACAGTTTGCATGAAAGCTATCTACGGATCTTCCCAAAGTAAGTCATCTGCTTGGGTTGGATAATGGGGGTTAGGAGGATGACAGATTGGGTTAATAGAACGTCAGCAAGAGGCAGGTTTGAGTATAGAATAAGTCTCAGGTGAGACAAGTTTAGTGTTCTGCCTTGATCTTGAACTGGCATTTGTCTACACTGCTGCATAACCACAAGTGATCCAGTATGACAGAGTAACTGACAGTCCAGTGCAGGCAACATTACTGGAGGAGGAGGAAAGATGCTGTTGCCTCTTCAGAACCTTAGTGGTTAATAAATGCTGGAGGAACAGGAGCCTCAGAGATGGTGGTGTTCTTTTCAGGTCTCTGGGCTGAAAAGAAGCACCTCCAGCACACCGAACGTCTTGTGCTGCTGCTCGAGTTGGCAGTGTGCCTCTCTTCTGCTCCCCAGTGCCTGGAGGAAGTATTTTTATGGCTCACCCATGGAGCTGGTGTGGGTGGGAACGTATGGAGTAGTTTGGTATCCACAGCAGGAGGAACATAATATTGGTGATATCTTGGAAGTCTGATGGCTAGGAGAGAAAGAAATGCAGTCAACTAGGACAGAGGTAAAGACACATGGAGGATAAGGAAGGTGTGCTGCAGTTGAATTAGTAGAACTGAGTTCTGAAAAATAACTTCTTTTTTTTTGTCCATTTCCATTTAAAGAAAATATTTACTGCTATGCAAATTTTATGCTGATTGGAACCACAGTGGAATTAAGGAGTGGTAATGGACATAGAATATTTGGGTTTCTGAGATATGCAGTGTATAGTCATGACAGCACAGTAAACAACTCATTTATTAACATATTCCAAAATTAGATCAAGCAAAAACGACTTTCAGAAATACGAAGATAATTCCTGGCACAGAAGAAAGATTACTGGAAAGGTTTGAGTAAGCACTGCGAATGGGTGATTGCCAGGCTGGGAAGCAAACCTCCAAAAGCACGAAGACTTTGTCCCAGAAGCTGCCTTGCATTCCTTGATTAGGATCAGCTTCAAGAAGAGCCTTACCACGGGCGCTGACAGCCAGGCATGAGAAGACCAAGCTCTACGTGATGCCAACTTGCCAGCTGCAGCTTTGGCAGTAGGAACTGCCCTGCAAGTCTCTGCTCCAGAAACTCACAGCACCATTACACAAAGGACAAAGCAGCAGCAGAAAGCCGGCGTGCAGCAATCAAATAAGTTATGCTGAACAACCAAAGAACTGACTCACTGCCTGCAGTGGCTTACTGAGCCAGAAGGTTTTGATCAAAGTATTCCTGAATGTGGAAGAAGTGAAAACGTAGATAACCCAGCGTTTGCTCTTTTGCTCTTATCCACTCCTAAAAAAATAGATATGGAAAAGCTGAGATTGAAATTTGGATTTTTTTTTCTTTTGTTAGAAGAGAGGAGAGGGAAGCATATCGAAAGGCCTTCACTAGAGAAGAGCAGATCCAAAACCACCTCCTCTGAGCTTTCCTAACCCACGCTGTGCTGCAGCATCCCCAGCTCCCCCAGGCTGCCTGCAGCTCAGCAGTGCCCTCCAGGTGTCAGCCTTGCACTTCGCATTCATTTCCATCCCTCATCCACATCTCCACTGAAGCTCTGTGTTCAGCCGAGATCGCTGACAAGAGATCATCAGAGTTCTTAAAAGATTTGATGCGTTCCCTAATTTCATTTCAGGACAAAAAGCTGAAAGAACCCGGCCCTGCGAGGCCTCCTCACAACTGCACAGCCCTCTGAACGCAGTTGTAAGGGCTGGTATCGAAGTGGGCCCAGTAGCTTTCCTCTGTATCTGCCAAGGGAGCTGTGAACATCTGCCAGCCCAGGAACAGTTCAGCAGCCAGGACTTTCACTGAAGATTTGTTGGGTTTTCTTAAGGATGTAATGGACACGAGTGTCCTTTCTTTGGCCTTAATTTCTAACCACTTCCCAAGATACTAAAAGCTTCTGCTCTCCTCTGCACTTTGCTACATAAATCAGAAGTAGGCTAACATTTTTCTCAATTGGATCTTGCAGTAGTTAAGCCACTGGAGGCTAGAATGAAGACCAGCACATGCAGGTCCACCACATGATCTAACCCTGCTCTGACTGCAGGATGAATATTGTTGGCAGTGCTGTTGCTTTAGGAGTAGCACTGTGGGAAAGGCATGAAATATTTCAGTGGTGACCATCAGACACACCTAAATGTAGGACTGGGCAGATAGTCTGGATATCAGAATTAAGATTCCCTTCGGGATGGTGCTGAAGTTTCTAACGTTGCTCAGAGTTGCCACAAATCGTTAGGAAATTCACATTTGAGAACTATCTGTGTGAGCAGTAATAGTGCAATTGTTGGGCAGCAATTAGGGAGGGAGTGATGTCGAAGTGCTGTGGGTGGGGGGAAGCTTGCACAGGTACAACATCTGGTCCAAACGGAACTGTCTTTCAATGTAATTAGTAGAAATAAGGATCTCAGTGGAGTCTGCTGACCTCGTAGGTCTTGAGATGACGTGGGTGGATGAGAAACAGGGCTGAGCTGAGGTGGTTAAGCCTGGTAGCACAGGCCGCTGAAGGACTAACAGGTAGCAGCAGCTTTCAGTACATACGGAGCCAGGAAGGCTTCACATACAGGCTGATGATGGGTCCAAAGGTCTGTGTGCATTAACTGTCATGACACAACCAGAAACACAATAATGAATGCTGTTCCCCACAAGGTCTTCCAAAAAATCTGTGTCTCAAGATTTTTGCATGTTTTAGGAGAAGGTTTGCAATGAGGGCATCATTCTGGGCGTCAGCTGTCACCCGTTTCTCACTACAAGAATGACCTTGGGCAAACTGGCTTACCTCAGTTTTCCAAACAGCTGTGTGGAACCTTAACAGGTCAGTGTTCAATTAACTGCATTATAAATGGAAAGACGCTAAAAAGACATGAAAACATTCAGGAAGCAGAAGATAGATGTCTGTCACCTCTGGCAGTTTCAGTAGCACTGAAGTCCATTTGATCACATCCAGTAGCTCTCATCAGGAAGGACTTGCTCTCCTACATGCATTAGTTCCCCCCTTTCCACAGCTGTCAACAATTTCTCACATAAAGGTCTCGCTTTTCTTTCAGTATTACCTGTATTAAGGCCAATTATGTGTTCCCTTCCTTTCCTTCCTGAAAGTCATTTACATGAAGAATCGCAGAGCTGAGGTTAGAGATACTGGGGGAGGGAACGCAGAAATATAAATATAAAAGTGGAAATTTGGGTGGGCTTCAATTTATGGTGGACAGCCAAAGAACGAACGTCTGATGTCACAGTAAATCACTTATATTGCAAATGATTTAAAATAATGAAAACCCATATGCATTAAATTTTGCCCTGTGCATCCATTTGACATATTTTAAGTAGACAAAAGATAGATTTTACATAAATCTTTCGTAAATGTTCTTTAAAAGAATACCATCGAGCAGGCAGTACAACCAAACCATTTTAAAACAGTCTCTGTCTCATACTTGAGCTACTGCTTCCATGCACGTTTGCAAAAAATTATGCCCAGTGTTTGAGAGGAAAGAAGGGGAAAAAAAGAAAAAAAACTAAGGAAAACCCAACAAAACAGCTCTTAAATTGATCCTGGCAAATTTATCCTTTATGCTATTCCCACTTACAGGAAAAGCTGCTCAAGTTTACCCAAGCCACCTGTGGTTTTAGCATTGAAAGAGCCTATTTCCAACTGCAGCTGTAAGTTTGTATTCACTGCAAACCACGTGCAGGTGTAAGGACCCGAAGCTCCCAGCACAGCTGGGATTTGTCCTTTGGTTTGTGGATCCTGTGCTGGTGGAGATTCACGCTCTCCTGCGCTGGGAGTTACTGCATAATCTAAAAAGCCTGAATCCTAGCTGCAATCCGCTGCACAAGGCAAATTCCTTTGGAAGATGCCTGCCACATCTTCACCAGGAACCGAGCTCCGAGAGCCTCCTGGGTGCTTCTGAGAACCACAGGCTGACATTCTTCCCAGGCTCTGCTGTGGATGGGCCAGAAAAACTAGGGAGGTGACTTGCAGATGGTTTGCTGGTTCTGCCAAACAAAACAGAACGCAGTTCATTTCTGCATTCTCCATGTACAAGATGCAAACGTTGGGCAGTTCCCACAGGTACCAATCAAACAAGATGGTGAAGATGTCAGATGCTATGTGCCGTTGTGCTTTGAACCCTGATTTTCAGCTTCTAAAAGCAAGACTCCTGTGTATGATCACGGTCACAAACTCCGCTAACTTAAATCCTCCAACCACCTTGTCTAAACTAAAACAAAAAGGTGATATTTGATGCCAGCCTCACAATGCCTGCCACTTGTCTGCCAACCTAGAGCACAAAGCCAGAGAAAACATTCCCCAAGACAAGAAAACATTCCCTCTGTCTCAGCAGACAAGTAAGAATTAGCAACTGTGTCAGCAGGAGCTGGAACGCTGCAGCACTGCTGCTTGCTCAGTGTAACAAGACAGTCGTTTGTGCTCAGGGTAGCCAACAGAAGCACGGGCCTCCTGCTTCCATGGCTTCCACCCACTGTCTGTAGCTCACAGCTCAGAAACAAAGGTAGCAGTCAGCACCAAACTGCCAGCAGATGCTGCGGAGCTGAGAGCGGCCTTTTGTCACCACTGCTGCCTTTCCAATCACTGCACATTTTCTCCTTGCCAAGTGCATCTTTCTGTAGATGAGGGCTCTGGGAAACCACACCTGGATGGCTGACCCCAGCAGTCTGAAAAGAACACGAGCAAATCAGCCTCACTCCCACAAACATTCATTGCCAATTCTGATAGTTTCTTCTTTCTCTAACACTCAGCATCTGTCTGGCAGTAAAAAGCAGCAGTTTCACTTCGTAGTGAGGCAGAGGAAGAAAAGCCAGAGGTTTTTTTTCCAAACAGCTACTAGTGCTGGAAGGTCCCAGGCTAACAGGCACCGCGTCCTTCTGGCTCCCTGCAAGTCAAGCACACAAATCATTTGGCTTCAGTTGTGCTTGCTGTGAGCTTGAAAAACACATCAGGAGTTCCAATCAGTTTTGGAAGAGTTAAGTAAATAAGGACAGGAAATAAGGAATGAGAAAACCATCTCAGGTGGATTTAAAATGAAATAATTGAAATGGTGGCCTTTTAGGATCATGGGAAAGTTGCTTGCAGTCAGGTGCCGTAATGAAGCCTTAGAACTGCTTCAACAAAGGGGGCTAGGAAGAGCACTGCTGTGAGAACAACGGACTGAGAGCTCTTTCCAGGTATTTTACATGGGTGGAAGCTGCTTATTATGCTTAAAAGAAGCTCTTCTGTAGGAAGTTGTTTCTAGGCTGCTAGGTATTAGGAATTTTTTTTAACATAAATGTTTCATTTGCAGTTTATCAGAGCTTAATGCAACATTTGTGATCCTGTGTAAGAATACTGCAGAGCTGATGCAAGACTGGCCTCAGCACCAAGGGTTAAAGAACGCTGAAGCTATAGATTTTCATGTTTTCATTCCCTGTCCCTGAGGGTCTGTTACTGCACTGCACTGGGTTTGCTGGCAGGACTGTTACTGCCCACCTGGAACTGAAGGCAGAACATCACCAGCCTTACACCCAGCCTGGGTGGGATAGTTTGTGACTGCAAGGTGTGGCTCCAAGTGTTCTCCCCAAAAAGAGGGTCTGGTCAGGTGTTTAATCTTTATATTGGGAAGCTCACAGGAGAAGTTTTGTATGTGTATGTAGAGCAAAGTTTTCCTCTGCTTGTGTGCAGAAAGTTCTGCTTATGGTAGACGTTTCTGGGGAAAGGAGGAAGTAATTATTGCAAATGTCCTTGTGATGAAAGCTTCTTCAAAGAGGAAGGGAGAAAGATAAGTATTGTAAAGCACTGCTCTTCTGTGTGTGAATGGATTTTCAGCTGTAGCTAGGAAAATGAAATATTACTGATCTTGCTCTCTTGGGAGAGAACAGTATCTGATATACAACCTGCTTAATTGAAGGCTCAAATGGCCTCAAATGACAAAGAGAAATAACTGCAGTGTCCTCTTCCTTTAGGTAAATACGTGCAAGGTGGGCTTTACTTGGTGCTCGTGGTAGGGAGGACTGTGCTTATAAAGGAGCAGAGTAAGACTGACTAAAAGGATGCAGGCTCTTTTTTTTCTCGCTATGTAGTTAGAATGAGAACCAACATGGAGAACATGATCTTTAAGTTGCTCAGATTTCTCTGCAGAGAACCTTTCTCCCATATCAAGAGAGGGGAAATTGTGATTGTCACTCCCACTAAGTAAGGTTGAGAGATGCACCTTACTTACTATTGGCAAAGCCAGGCCAGAATCCGATTACACTGAAATGCCATCATTATTTAAATCCTTTTTACTGATCTAACTGAAGTTAGAAACAGGCCTCAGTACTCCCTGTTTATCTGTTTTGCTTGTTTGTTTAATCATGAGGTTATATTTGCATGCCCAATGATGTTGTTTTTTCACCCCAAGTGCTTTTGGGAGAGAGAGAACAAACAGCTGATGGTTTTGGAGTTTGTTTGTACCCCTGAGCACACTTAACCTAGAGCAGCAAATAGTTATTGTATTGCATTTTCTTTTCTTCCTGTGGGCACACTTAACTCGATATACACGATGGCTAGTACCATGGTACTGCATTTGGCTGCACCCATGGGCACTGTGAATTGCCAGTGTGAGAGAACTGGTGAATTAGCTAGCTGCCTGCCTGCTGGTGTAGTTGCTTCAAGAGCAATACTGCTGTTGTTTGCTTAACTTAAATCTAATAAACGTGCAAACTAACAGTAGGAAAACACTGCAAGAATCCCTGTTTTTACAGAAAACATCACATCTGTTTAATTCTAAGGTTGGTTGTTGCAAAATCTGAGGAATGAGCTGTAGGGGCCAGTTTCTCTTGTGAACAATCGCCTTTCTTCCCTTTCCCTGTACAGGCAGCAAGCTCACTGCCCTCCCCTAGCTCTTACCTGCACCAATCTAGCACAGGGTTGATGTTTACTCTGCTCATTAATAAAATTACCAGCAGATGCTCTGTCAGATAGAGGTCACTTTGGCTGAATGCCACGACAACCTCTTCAAATAGCATGATTGCTAAACTATAGCTTTGACTTGAAATGGTGCAGTAGGTAATGTTGACATGCTGCAATTACCGCTCAGTCCTCACAGCGTGTTCAGACAACACTGACTACCTCCGTGCTGACTTGGCAACACCAGAACTGGGTTTGGGATGCGTCTTGTGGATGGCTGGAAAATGCAGGAATTTCAAGAGAACGCCTACGTGAAGCATTAGCTTATCTCGTCAGCCTGAGCCTTGTGAGTCGCTCTCAGAACTCTGTTGGAAAACGGTAATTAAATGATAAGGCTGAGTCTAAAGCTACAAGGGCATCGATGGGCCAGGTTTCAATGGTGCCAGAGCCAATTTTTACAATTGCAAATTTTAAGTGGGGGCCTTAAATACTCAGCAAACCTCTGCATTGATGCAAGGAACTGGATTGGCCCTTCCTAGCAGTAGTCATCTACCTCTACTAATATTGCCTTTTTTTTTTTAAGAGAGAGGGAAGTGCAAGGGAAGTCAAGTTAGGTGGGAGCACAGCCCAGGCGTGGATGGGAGGAGAGGCACCAAGAACAGGTGGAGACAGGAGCTGCTTTCCTTACCACAGCCCGCGGTTTCAGCCCCCTCAGCCCTGCTGCCCGCACACAGGGCTGCCGGGCTGTGAGCACAGCACGCACACAGTCCTGCACGGCGGCTTTACCTCAGGGAGCCAGAAGAGCAGCAGCAGGACACGAGGGTCCTTTAGCTATCGTGGCTTTCGATTCAGGAGATCGCTGTGCAGTACGGGAAGGTTTAACTTCCCTTTAAGTAAATAGAAATTGGGCTTACAAAGGATTAAACCCTGTTATGGTAAACAGCGCTACAACAGCCAGCACGACCTACGTTACACACCTAGCAGCCGCACCGAATGGCTTTACGAGGCCGGGCAGGGCAGACAAACCAACACCGCCCCTCTCGGCGCACAGCCGCGCAGTGAGGAAGACGCACGCGGCGGGAACGCCTCGCGCTGCCCCGCCCCTCCCGGCGGCCTCCGCGAGCTCGCGCATGCGCGGCTCGGTCCGTACCACCTCCGTGCGCGGGGGCGCCGGCGCGGGCTGCCGCCCCGTTCCCGGTTCTCGCCGCCTGCGCCGTTCCGGAAGCTCGGGACCGGCTCCGGCTCGGCTCGAAGGCGGCGTGCCTCGAGCCCGACCTCTTCCCCCAGGCCGGCGGCGGCGCGCCGATCTTCCCCCTCCGCCTCCCGAAGTGGTTCGCCCCGCGGCCCGGCCTCCGCGGGAGGCGGCGGCCGCCATTTTGTGCGGCGCGCGGCGGAGGCGCTGACGGCTGAGGACACGGCGCTGCCTTCCCGCCCGGTGAGGCGGCTCGGGGTTCTGCGGACGGGGCCGCCGGGGGGGGTCGGGCCCGATGGGCCGCCGGTGAGGCGGGCGGCGGGGCCGGGGCCCGAGTCCTTCTCGCGGGTCGCTCCGCGGGCGGCTCTGAGCCCCGCGGCGCCGCTGCGGGGCCCGCGCTGCTCGGGGCGGGGCGAGGCGCTGCCGCTCCGTGCGCGGCGCCGCTCCGTGCCGCTGTGTGTTGGCCGCGATCGGGCCCGAGGCGCGGAGGCCGGAAGCCGACGTCGCGCTTCGCTCGGGCGGTTGTTTACGCGTGTTTCTCTCCCACGCTTCAGTGACTTCCAGCGAAGATGTCGGAGTACATCCGGGTCACGGAGGACGAGAATGACGAGCCCATCGAGATCCCCTCGGAGGATGACGGCACGGTGCTGCTGTCCACCGTGACGGCGCAGTTCCCCGGGGCGTGTGGGCTGCGCTACCGCAACCCGGTGTCGCAGTGTATGCGGGGCGTGCGGCTGGTGGAGGGCATCCTGCACGCCCCCGAGGCCGGCTGGGGCAACCTGGTCTATGTGGTGAACTACCCCAAAGGTTCGTGCCTGCGCCTTTGTGTTTCCTTACGAGCGTGCTTTTAGTCGATGCATGTTGAGTCCTCGCGTTGGCAGAAATCCTCTGATTTTACTCGTGTTTGTCCCGCAGGTGAAGTTGAACCTGCTGAGTTTTCAGATGCACACGAATCTTTAATTCTTTAGCTGCAGAAGTGCTTGAATGACAAAGTTCTATGTTGTGCTTGGGAGAGCTGCAGCCTAATTAGAACTTCTAAAGATTGCTGGCTCTGTGCGTGCTCACAGATGCTTCGAGCCATGCTTTGGTCACAGCTACCTTTTGAGATAAGTGCTGAGGAAAAGAGCAACCAAAGGCACTCTCTCCAGAATTAGAAATGGTCTTCTCATTTAATATTCTTGTTAAAAACCCGTCTTGTTCTCATCCTCAGAGGACCCTAAACATTACTGGGTGGTCCTTGAGTGAACTAATGCAAAACTAACTCAGAATGTATTTTTGAGGAGGATTTGGTAAAGTAGTTCTTTCTTTCCTCACGCTTGCAGACAGTTGGCTGTGGGTCGTAATGATAACCTCCAACAGCTGGCGTGTGTTCTTCCGCAGTCTGCACTTTCTCTTATTGTTGTCTGGTTTTATACCACACTGTTCAAGATTAGTGGAAGCAGTTTCTAAGTTTACGAGGATAATTTCTAACGTACATCGTTGTATTCAGATAATAAGAGAAAAATGGATGAAACAGATGCATCATCAGCCGTGAAGGTAAAACGAGCAGTACAGAAGACTTCAGACTTAATTGTCCTAGGTTTACCCTGGAAAACTACAGAACAAGACTTAAAGGAATACTTCAGTACGTTTGGAGAAGTTCTCATGGTGCAGGTAAAATACTTTTTGAGTAAGGAAAGATGTTGATTCGAAATCGGGGTTCTGATGATGCCAGTAGAAAGAACCAGAGCCATGTACGTGCAGAGCAGATTTGAAGCTGTGTGCCTCAGTTCGTAGGTAGTTTGTTCCATGAGCCTTGTAGCTGCAGACTGGTGTAGGTACAGGTAGGAGTATTTGGGAGTGGTAATCCATGCAGATCTGCCTAATGGGTACAGTATATTAAGATCTGTTTATGTTACCATTATTAATTGTTGAAGCTGAGAATGTGTCTATTTTTCAAACTTTGAAACAAAGCCTTACTAAATTAATTCAGGAACAGCATGTTCCATGCTCTAGGTTGCCTCTGTGTCACCACTACCTCACACAGCCTGTGCAGCATCTCCTGTGCCAGCTGCAAGCACTGTGCTGGTGCTGCTGGTCTGGGACAGGCACAGCTGTGGTGACCTGGCCAGGCCTAGGGGCTCTTTGCTGAGAGAAGCTGAAATATAAGCTCGCTTCAGTTTTCTTCTCTCTTCTCATGCAGGATATTTTTATCCTCCCAGAAGGGGAAGATCTCACTGCCACGGAAATGCTCTTACATCTTTACCTTCTGTTACCTGGCTGTGTCCCACATGCAGCTATGTGTGGTTGCTTTGTTTATACAGCAAGTCTGGCCATGCCATTACAGTGTTACAAAATAATTATATCCAGGTGCTGATCCTGCTGCTTCAGTAACTAACACTGGGGCTCAAAGCAGTCAGAATGCATTAAATTTGTAGGTGTCAGAAGCCTGTGCTGTGACTGTGTAATAGCAAGGCAAGTTTCATAGGAAAAGGTAGTTGAGTACAAGGGAGTAATCAGATCTGAGTGCATCCTTCCTGGTGACGATGATATCAAGACTGATACAGAAGATGATAGGTAAATAGCATGCCATTAATGTCGTCAGTACGAGCAGTGCTACTGCGTTCTGTTTCAAAGTCTGCTTTTTTATCCTAGGTTAAGAAGGATATTAAGACCGGTCACTCAAAGGGTTTCGGTTTTGTTCGTTTTACGGATTACGAAACCCAGGTGAAAGTCATGTCCCAGAGACACATGATAGATGGCAGATGGTGCGACTGTAAGCTTCCCAACTCTAAGGTACTTTCATATTTATGACTACCTTTGTTTTACCTAACATTCACAACTACTCTTCTTGAGCCACTGTGCAAAGTGAGCAGATGAACACATTAATAAAAGCCCTGGTTGTGGTTTTTGGGTTTAGGATAAAGAAAATAGAGGAGGTGGGTGAACAGGAAGAGAATGAGAGGTGCTGGGGACTCAATTTCCCAATACAAAATTCAAAATAATATGTTATTAACATGCAGCAGTATGTTGCTTATCTTGTCTGATGCACAGAGGAGGCAGAATATATAAACTATGGAATATCAGTGAGTCTTTTCTGTTCGTGTGCATATGCAGTTAAATGTACAGCACAGTGACATGTCCTGCACTGCCTTGTCACTGTCTGTAACTGACTACCTTTATTTGCCTGTTCCCATCTGTACCAAGTTGCAGACATGCTCTTTGAAGAGAATTTTGGAAGTCTTAAGCTTACAAGTTCAAACTTTGTTATCTTCAGTCTTCTGAACAGCAGTCTTCATGTTAAAGTTTTCATTATTAATTATACTTCTCTCTTCAATTCTCTTCAGCAAAGTCCTGATGAGCCTTTGCGGAGCAGAAAAGTGTTTGTTGGGCGCTGCACTGAGGACATGACAGCAGATGAACTCCAGCAGTTCTTTGCTCAGTATGGAGAAGTGGTAGATGTCTTCATTCCTAAACCTTTCCGAGCTTTTGCTTTTGTTACATTTGCAGATGATCAGGTACGTGTTAAAGCATTTTAACCTCATGTTTAGACAGCCTGTGTTTCAGTAGCTGGGTGACCCTTAGGGTCCCTTCGGTGGTGTTGGCCTGGCTGAGGTTAGGTTACTCAGATGCTGTTGTGCATACAGCTTTTATACTGCAGTTAGTTCTGTAGCAAACATGAAGATAGAACACCTCATATCTACACATATGCTTCTTTTCAGGTTAAATAAATATCTTCTTAGGATTACACGGGCTTATTTTGTCTTGTACTACTAAATGTTCTTACTAAAAAAATATAATAGCCTACTTTTAACTAATCCCTTATTTTTTGTAGGTTGCCCAGTCTCTTTGTGGAGAGGACTTGATCATTAAAGGAATCAGCGTACATATATCCAATGCTGAACCTAAGCACAATAGCAATAGGCAGTTAGAGAGAGGTGGAAGATTTGGTGGTAATCCAGGAGGTTTTGGGAATCAGGGGGGGTTTGGCAACAGCAGAGGAGGTGGGGGAGGACTGGGTAACAACCAGGGCAGTAACATGGGCGGTGGCATGAACTTCGGAGCCTTTAGCATCAACCCTGCCATGATGGCAGCAGCACAGGCAGCCCTGCAGAGCAGCTGGGGGATGATGGGCATGCTGGCTAGCCAGCAGAACCAGTCAGGGCCGTCGGGAAACAACCAGCCCCAAGGCAACATGCAGCGGGAACAGAATCAGGGCTTCAGCTCAGGAAATAACTCTTACGGTGGTTCCAACTCGGGAGCAGCAATAGGCTGGGGCTCAGCTTCCAACGCGGGGTCCAGCAGTGGGTTTAACGGAGGCTTTGGTTCAAGCATGGATTCCAAATCGTCAGGCTGGGGAATGTAGACGCAGTGGGCTCTCATACTGACTCTTTGGTGGGAAATCAAATTTTTCTAACGCGTGGTAAGTATACTGTAAATTACATATAAATTTTTTCCAAATCAGTTTGTTCGATGTGCGGTATATTCAGCAGTATTTTTGATGTCTTTCTTTTGTAAAAAACATACAAACAAAAAAAAAAAAAGGAAGAGGAAGAAAGGTAAAAGGAATTTTATAAGTTTTGTTACATAACTTGTTGGAATAGTGAATGTTTGGAAGTGGACTGCTGTTTGCCTGAGAGGTAAACTAACACTACAATCAATAGGAAAGGGTTCTCTTGTAGTACTTTACCCCTCGTTTCCTGGCTACCTGAATTCTTTGCATGTTCAAAATGGAAACCATTGGTCAGAAACAGCATTCTCTCCCTCTCGTTTTTAATTTGATCCCACCATAAGAATCTCCAAGTGCCCCAACTGGAGAACTCAGTGTTGTTTTTCTGTTTCGTTTGTTTTTTTTGTTGTTGTTTTTCTTTTTTAACACTGTCTCCCCTCCATACTAAAGTACGATATGAAGGCTTCATTTAATCTCCGCAGTTCATCTCATTTCAAATGTGTATGGAAGAAGCACTTCATTGAAAGCAGTGCTGTAAATATTCTGCCTTAGGAATACTTCTGTCTACATGCTTTCTCATCCAAGAATACTTCATCACACCGCACATGCTGCGTCTTAGACGGTGGGTGTTCCATTTTTATCCGCTACTCTTTATTTCATGGAGTCGTATCAACGCTATGAACGCAAGGCTGTGAGATGGAACCAGAAAGCTGTTTGAACTTCTGAAACCTTGTGTGGGATTGATGGTGGTGCCGAGGCATGAGAGGGCTGGTATGAGCGAGAAAAAAGAGAGCGCATGCGGAGACCTGGTGGTGCATTATGGGATTTTATTTTACTTGGCGAGATGTCTCTCAATCCTGTGGCTTTGGTGAGAGAGTGTGCAGAGAGCAATGATAGCAAATAAAGTACGAGTGTTCTTGCATTCAAAGGACATCCATACGTGGAAGACTTTAAGTGGGTTTTATACCTAGTTAATCAATTAGCTGAATGTGTTTATGTGAAAAGAATACTTGTATTTTTTTTCCCTTATGTCAACTGCTGTGAATGCTGTATGGTGTGTGTTGTTTTTTTTTTCTGTTAATGATCTGTAAGTGTGGCAACGTGAATTGAAGATGGTGGGGTTTGTGATGAGAACATTGAGCTTGTGATGCGCGTGGCAGTAGCTCCTGCAGCACATCACTGGTGAGCTCAGTGTGCCTCTTGAGGGTGGAAGCTCTGCTGTGTAAGATACCTTAAGAATGCTGTTTGCTGCAGTTCCGTGTTTGGATGCTTTTTATAAGATTTGTCACTGTAGGAAATTCTTAAATAAAACTGATTTAAGTAATATGTGTCTTTGTTTTGCAGCCCTGAATGCAAAGAATTCATAGCAGTTAATTAATTTTACCCTTTTGAGATGAACTTCTGTAAAGTTTTGTTTGCAGCAATTCAGTTTGTTTCAGATAAGCATGCTCTAAAAGTTGGCAAGTCAAATGGAGCCACCACGTGTCGCTACCTGACACCCAACTTAACCCACTGCATTTTTGCATTGCTCAGCGATACGTAGATATTTAAAATCCAGTTCCCCAAGTTTGGGTATCCGCACCCAGAATGGTAAGCAGTTCCCTCCACCTTGCATCTGTACCAAGGGAAGTTACTTCTATTTTGAGGAGTAGGGGCTCTTACCAGAAGTGTGATGGAGGGGAAACACGCTGTCAGATGTGCTGACGTCCGCAGCACCTCCTGTGGGGGTGTATTTTTAGAGCAGTCCACCAGTGGGAAGTAGGGCTCTGTGACACTTCTAGCTCAGAAGACGACTATAAACTCAGAATTAGTCACAGAAAAGACTTCCTAGCTAAATAAAGCATTAGTGAATGTGCATGAGTTTGGATTTACTGCGAGTGCAGAGGGCCAAATAAGAGGCAGCTTCTTAAGAAAGAGCAGGATCTTTCAGAGCAAACTGCTGGAAGATTATTTCCTCTGGTGGTAGGAACTTGAAGAATTGTTGAAGCTATTTGCACTTGCAACCCACTAAAGCTTGATCCATGTTTTTACGCAGTGTACCACTGTGCTGTAGCTATACAACTTCAGAGTGTGGATGTTAACACAGTTTGTAATAGATTTGAGTTAGAACTGAGTATCAACGCTTGTGAACAGAAGACCATCTAAACAGCTGCACTACTGTTAGTTTTCCATTTTAACTGCAAAACTAAATCAGCTGGGTCTCAATGTATACCTTAAGTGGTTTGAAGAGGGTTGCAAAAAACAGGCTGAAAATTAATCCTGTGCTTGTTCATATCCCACTGCAAAAAGTTGCTTAAATCTTTTTTTCTGCACCTAAGTCAGAATAATATCCAAACTCTGTACCATTGTGAATTTTGCATTTTAGCACTTGCACTATTACCAGCTACTTCTGCTGAGTAACACTTAAAAATGGTATTCTTGGACCTCCAAAGACTAACTGTGACATCCCTGCAAGGAACTTTGTGGTAAGTTTTTGTGATTAGCATGGCTTTATTTTTATTTTTTTTAAATTGTCTTAAGCCCAGGTTTAGGCTTTAAGAGGTGGGTTGGCGGTGCTGAGTAGTCCTCTGATAACTTCAGACTTTCCTGACCCTCAAGCAAAATCGTTGAAGGTTTTTGAAGAGTTTTCAAGTTTTAGTGATATTTTCTAACTGCTTTGCATACTCTAGTGTTTATAAGCAAGTAAATAAAATACTATTGATTACATATTGAAGTGGTCAGTCTTGTTTTTTTTAAGAAGGCTTCAGTATTTCACTTTCTAGAATAACTCAGCTCAGAAGCGAATGTGAGATAAAAGAGAGACAGTCTCTTTGCATTATCAGATAAGGATATACCATTTGGGCATGCTTGATAAAAACCAGTTACTGCAGAACATGCATAACTCTGCTCCCCAGTAGTTCTTGACTGTACTGGTATTATGTATTTTATATACCTGAATGTGAAAGCTTGTTCTGTTCTAAAGCTATATTAAGAGAAATGGTTTTTACAGCTGACAGCATGAAGGCCTTTAAGGTTACGGTTGTGCAGCTGTTCCTGCACTTCAGTACAGCAGTAACCTGGGGAGCCTGAGAGGTTTCTCTGTACGTGTGCTCCCAGGTACGTAGGGCTCTTCAGCTACCCATCCACTACAGTGGTTTAAGGTACCTTGATGCTGCTCTGCCTGCTTGCTCTGGACGTGTTCGTTCAAACGCTAGCTGGTAATGCCGCAGTCTTACAAGAATCCACAAGGCTATTTAAAAGAAAACAAAATAGATCTTACTGAGTTTTTAAAGAGTAATTAAAAGTCTCGAGTTTATTTAAATTTACAAAGTTGCCATACGCTTAATGGTCTTTTAACAATTTCTGGGACAAAACAAAAATGAAAATTGATGCTCAAGTGTTCGGTGTTTTGTTTTGTTTTAAGGAACAGTTAAGCCTAATAATAAACATGCAGGATTTTGTGTTGTTTTTGAAGTATTTAAATAGCCTACGTAATGTAATCCAAGAACCAGTGAAAAGCTGGTAGGAATTAGCAGTAAAAATCGACTAAGAGTTATTTGTAATGATGCTTTCAATCCAAGGAATGTAACTCGTTACTCTGGTGTAGACCCCATACTGCCCTGCCACAGCGCAGTCTAAAGCCCAGGACACAACACCAACAACAAACCATTTTCTGGTCTGAACATCCAAGAACACGAGTGGCCCCCCGCTGTCCCCATGGCAGGCATCTCTGCCCCCTTCCTCAGCTCCAGCACACAGCATGTTGTCTGTTACCACAAGAGGGTTGCCGTTGTGTGATTTACCTGCATATGCATCTGCACACACTTTCTGGTTGATAATCATCAATTCAGTGTACAGCAGTACCACAGAAGAGCTCCTGGTCTCAGTTCTTCCCCAACCCGATACAGTTACTGTGCCGTTGGCTTTCATTTGAAATCTTTCTTCTCTTCCAGGTAAACAAATGGGTGAGATAGTGGTACTCACGGGGACTTTATGTTCCAATTTAATCAATGCAATATCATTGTCAAAATTGACAAGATCATTTTTGTAACCTTCATGAATAAAAATTTTTTCTGCCTGGACTTCCTCATAGTGAGCTGAATATTTGTTCAAAATCCCCATTTTAACCTTTAAAGTTGAGGGATTTCTTTGCTCAGCTACAACATGAGCAGCTGTTAAAACCCAGCTGTCAGACAAAAGTGAACCACCTCCTAATTCTCCACGCTCGGTAATTAACATCACTTGCCATGGAAATTGTCCAGGGTTGGCTCTCCTTCCTCCATAAATACGTTCTACAGCTCCAGTTCTTTGCATCCCACAGACTGTAAAACAATGAACGCAGCAATAACGTTAACGTTTTAAGATTTGGACACTGATTTATTACTCTGGTAGGGGTAAAATTAACTTAATGATTCTAAATGTAATTCCAAGATTACTTTGAACGGTAGAATTGCTTCCAAATGAATATTTGATTTAGCACACACTTTTCATTAGTCGGTACAACATAGAGCTTTTGGAGAAGTTCTGTAATCAAGAGATACCGTTTTGCTGAAGAATTTGGGCATAGAGAGCTAAATGCATTTGTGCTGAATGTAAATTAAGGTAATTGGAATATATGGACATTCTAATCTAAAAGATAAGAGGAACAATTAGGCTTTTAGATTGTAAAATGTTTCTCCCAAAAGTCATTCTTTGATCTTGAGTAATTTTACAGTGTAATTTAGCAGTTTGAGCATTAAAAAAAAAAAGTGGCTTTTTTCTCTCTCTCAAATACTTCTGGAGAGCGATTCAATTTTCCCGTCAGAAGCGATTCCAAGCAATTTACAGGCAACAAGAGTTTAGTTAGCCATGAAGCTGCAGGGACCTGGGATAAATTGGAGGTTCAGCTTTTTACTCTCTTTAAGGGAACTGAACCACTGAGTCGATGGCATTAATCTCCAATGCTAGCAGCAATAGAGAGCCTCAGATAAGACCAAGACTTGTAAAAAATATTTGTCTGTACCCACAGCAGTGAGTATTAGCTGGCAGTTTGTTAATGATTCTTCCATAACCACTAATTGCAGCAACTTTAGTAATCCATGTGTTACCTGGTTCACAGACAGGCAGTGTTATCTCTCCCTTGGTGTTCTTCCAAAATCCATCATCACTGCATATATATTTACCTGCAGCTCACAGACAATCAAAATAGGAACAAGTGAACAGAAGAGATGCACATAGTTCTAGTGAGTCCTAACACCTGTAGAGCATCGTCACAGCATTGAGCTCTACACTGCTTAATGCACTTATGAGGAGTATCACCTCCCCTCTGGCTGTTTGCAGGATCAAACACTACTGCAGCCTTTGCTACCACATATGCATGTAATGCTGCTAACTGGAGAATGGTAAGAACGGGTTAAGCCTACAATGGATCATGAATTTAGTTCTGCCTGGGAACATTTCAACATGCTTAGGTAAAAGTCCTTAAAAATACAGGTAATATTTCCCCAGATGACAGCCTTTCACCGTGTTTTGGAAAGAGAAGTTCCTTGAGCTCTGTGACCTACCGCTGCTGTCAGCCCTCATGGTGTAGAAGGGGGCCGCACACTGGTACTGAATGGCAGCACTGTAGGTTGTCTTCTCAGGCCCCGTGAGGTACACAACGCCGCCGCTGTCTATGTCCGCAGGCTGGCCGCAGTCAACAACTAAAGCAGTGCAAAAGATGTAAGGAAGTCTTAAATACTAGAAGCCAATGGGTTTGGTGTCCACCTCACCACGCTTCTTTTGTAAGATACAACCGCCAGTGCCTTTCAGAGATTTTAAAGAATGGCAGAAATGGAAAATTCTTTCAACTTGCAAAAACTAAAAGTACTTTGACAAGAACGGGAATGGTTAGCAAGCATGAGAAACTGCTTCTCATACTGCCATACCTATCGTTCTCTTTATAAAACCTGTCTTGTATAAACAAATATTGACACAAATTTCCCAGTTCTAATGTTAACATGGACTTACTGATGCACTTTGCCATGGGTTTGTTCCAAGAAGCATTCTTTTGACATTCTGCTACAAAAGACATCACAACATTTTCATTCTCCAAGAAAAACGGATAGAAATAAAAGGTCATATTAATTTCACATCAAATTAGGAGGGTTAATTACAGAAAAGCAGCACCAGCTACACGTTTATTTGCTCATTCAGAAAGGAAAAAACAGTAATTAGATTTTTATTTGCTTAAAATCTCTCTACTAGAAATACTGCTTTAAATGTATATAATTCCTATATTGCCACTATGTTAATAGTGGCAGTATAGTTAATAGTCTTCAATGTGTCAGGGACAGCTTACCCTGTCTAGAAACGTGAGACTAATTTGTATCTTCTGCAGGCAGCAGTTCTACCATTCTCAGCTGCCTGCTCTCTAGTATGGACATGCAGTGCCACTCAGTGCACTGCAGGGACACAGAGTGCAGCCTGCATCCACCCATTTACACACCACTTCTCCTTGAACGCCACCCCTCACATCAGTTTTGTTATTCTCAGTTTCTACATAAACAGTAAAGGTGTGCAACTACTAAATCAGACAGTATAAAATAATTACTGAGAAGAGTCTGCGTGCTTTGCTAAAATGCAGACACTTAACCTTGACTGAAGTTTTGCTGTGTGCATGTGCAGCCTAGAACAGTTAGGAAGCAGGATGCTGTTGAGGACTAAGTGAGAAATGCTGTGTTCAGTGGGAATGACCGAGTTACTAGCTGTAACTTCCCAGAAGAGGTGCAATAACAAATGAAAGAAAATAAATTCTCACTTACTTCCTGAAATCTTTTATAAAATTATTCATTCTTCCAGCATGATTATAAGCTAACCTCCAGTGTTCAAAGAACATCAGCCAGTACACAGGCACACAAAGAAACAATTCTTTGGGAAGGGTATCAAGGACAACTGCTAACAAATGGGGCGTAATGAAAATATCTCAGAACTGGTGTATGTGAGCAACAGAAACTGTTAATGAGAAAAGGCACCCACATGTTTAACCCCTGAGAAATTGATCGCAATAGGGCTGACAGTGCCATGTTCACCTACTTCAAGCAGCACGTATCCAACGTCGCAAGAGAGCACATAGTGGTCACCCACGGTGTACCGTGCTTGCACTGGTGCGATGCGGCCATAGGGTGGTGCTTCAGGACTGGGGCACGGCAAACCTGGCACCGGAATGACGAGAAACTGCCCTTAAAGTGACTTTGCTATTTACTGCTGGAGGCTCTTAAGGAAAAAAAAAATTTATATATATACAAAATATAAAAATAAACGCACTTCTCTACCCTTTCGCTACACTGTTTCACTTGCACAGATCTACAGCTACTGAGAACGGAAGGAAGAACTGTGGGCTGACACCAAAGGTGTGCAGCGGCCAGGACAGAGCCAGGCTATGCTGGCAGGATTCATCTGCTGCCTGCACACACACCTCACCTCTTGTCCAGGTGGGAAATTCATTCCCTAAAATAACACCTTATACCAAAACTTGAGGTTACTGTAAGGATAGCACAAACCCTGGAATTCTCTCAAAACTCAGTTTCAAAAGTAACTACTGGGAGCTACATTCAAGAAGGTAGAAATTCAAGGGTGAAAGTACTGTTTCAAAGCACAGCTATTTGAGTGCTATTCAGGCCTTTCCAGAATTAAATTCTGGGAACAGTCTGGATTTGAGAAGTGGATAGAGGTCTACCCACCTGCTGCTGTGTATTTCACCTTCCATCCAGTGTGTGCTCCTGACATGTCAGTTATGAAAGTAATATTTACAACACTGGTCTGTGTCTCAATTTTTGCAGGCAAAGTCTTCCCGCAGAATGGGCCAAACTGCTTTTTGTGCGTTTCAATCTGAAAAGAAGGCAGAAAAACAGTAACAAAACAAAAAAATCCCCACCTCTATATTTACACCTCCGCCCATGAGGCTTACAGAAGAACAAACTAATTTTAAATTCCTTGAACTTGAATGGCCCTTTCTTGCAAAGCATGCAAAGGAAAGGCAGGGAGTTAGAATGACAGCTTGCCACCGCAGTACCTCAGAGGGCCTTTCCTCCAAGCATCCTAACTGCTATGGAATTCCTGGGAAGTGATCACTGGGTCCATTGATAGAAAAGCAAAGAGAATGGAAAAGACTTATCTGAGCCCCCTGGTACCACTGGGATACAGGCAAAGCTTGTGATCATCTGAAATCTTTCAGGTCATTAAACACATGTTTGCATTTGTTCTTCGGGTGAATTTCCCAAAGGAGAAAGGTGCTGAAAGAACACAACAACAAAACTGAAGAGATGGGAAGAAGAAATGAGTGAGGAGAGACACAGAGACACAAAACGAATGTGGCAAAACACAGGCTGGGGAAGATGCAGAATAGGAGCCAGTGTCTCAAAGGCTGTGAGGGAGCCCCACCCTACCTTGAGTACATCGTAGGGGCACAGCACCTCAGGGTGTGCCTCCACATTAAAGGTCTCCACGAATTCCAATGTGATCAAAAAGCCATCTTCTACCTGGATACTGTAGCTGCAGGTGCTGAATGGGGGATAAGGTGCTGGATAGTCAGGGCTGGCAATTTCTCCAGTTCTTTGAGTAAAAACTTGGTTCTGACACTGGGCTAGAAAAAGTAATGGAAAATGACTGTGTTTATATTAATCCAGTCCAGCCACACTGCTAACTGCTATGCATTTTTTCTATGCTTGTCACTTAGAGAAAGTTTCAGAGCCACAATTTAATGACCTCTGAAGGGAAGCAAGTCACACACTGTACCAGCAGGCACCTGTGACAGCTCGAAAAGCTGTGCTCTGCTCAGGCAGGGCTGCAGCACAAGCACTATGCAGCGCTGCCACCTCAGAAGCAGTGTGGGGAAGGACACCAACAACAGCACTGCTTGGATGGGCACAGGGCTGGTGCTCAAAATGAGTGCGATGGCTGGAAGCTCAGAACATTCCAAGGTGTTAAACTTGCAGCTTGTCTCCTGCACCAGAGCGTGCAGAGCCCTAGGACAGCTATCAGCACCTCAGTTCCAGAGGCCTCTGAATGAAGCTTTCTTTTTAATGCCTATGCTGCCAGACGTTTAGAATGTAATTGTATTCTCTGAGCAAAACCAGCTGGGCCTCTTGCAGACACAATTGGAGCCACAAATGCTCCCTGCCGCAGCGAGGAGGAACAGCCACAAGTGCCCTGAGGATCTCTGCTTGTTGACAGCATCTGATCGCTGTGAAGTGGTGCTTTGATCAGCTGGGAACAAAGCCTTTATGACATGCTGCAAAAGCTGTATGAGCAATCCTTCAGCTGATGAGGAACGCAGGACTGGCTGATAATACCGGAATATTTCTGCAACACTGTGATGCTGAATTAATTCCGGGAGGAAAATCGCTTCAATCGTATCATCAAAAACACTACGCGAGCCTCCCTCAACAAAAATAAAATAAAATAAAATAAAAAGCCATTATCCAGTCACTATTTACAGACTGCCATCTGAAGTAAACCATCTGATTTAAGGTTGTAATTTTAATGGAATAGGACCAGATTTTAAATGCGAAAATGAACATCAGTGTCTCTTAACTGACTGGGGATGTCATCAGCCAGGATTCTAAGTCTTTTTACTTCGGACAATGAAACCTGCTTCCTCCGTACACCTGAGCAACAGCACTCCTTACTACTGCAGGAATCATTTGGATGTAAGTGATCGCTTGGAAAGTGGGAATGTGTAAAAAAGTTCTCGTTTCACATGTGTGTGACTCTTAGCACAACCACAATACCGTAACACAAGTAACGTCGTGTATGGGCACCCCTGTGTGCTTGTTCTAGCACAAGCAACAACTTCCTGCAACAGAATCTACCTTTACCAATCTGAGTATGCTCCCTTACACAGCAGATTCCATGCTCAGGGAAAAATGGCTTTGTAGGCAATAGGAAAGGACTCTTGATGCAGAACTAACAGCAGAGTTCAGACTTTAGCTTCCCAATGATTTCAGTAGAATGTTAGGAGCATAAAGAAACAAACCGTTTTTCTCTGTCCATCATCCCTGGAATTTATGTGCAACTAATCTTATTTGACATAAACCTATCCATCACCACAGTGACTACGTGAGCTCTGCTCTGAACTCACTGTCTTATGATTTCAAACAAAACTTATCAAGGCACAGAGTGAACCAGTCAATAAATACTAATAAAGGCTTATCCTGCATAAACCCAGCACTCTCGTTATTAAATCCTGGCTGAAACGCCCCTCTTGGTGCAAAGAAACACAGAGAGCTCGACTGATGCACACAGAGGTTCTGGCTGCTCTGCACCAGCAGATTATCAGTTGAGCTACAATGGAAATTAAATCTTTTCCTTTCATGCTGTACCAGCAGGTTTTGGGTTTTTTTTAACTCTGCATGCATGTTTCTGTAATTCACTCATTCTGCCTCAAACTACAGAAGCATTTGATGGCTACATGAGAATAAAGCACATTTTCCAGCACGCTCTCCTGAGCTGCTGCAGGTGCTGCTTACAGTACTGCCAGTGACACACAGTGTCTCTCCCCAGGCATCAGGTCCTGCTGTAATGCTTCCTTCTACCTGCTGCAAACCCAGGTTAAGAAGCACCTCAAAACCTACCTGATGTGCAACTTCAGCAGTTGATAGCTCACAGCCATCTCAGCGGAAAAAAATCCATTCCTCTTAAAAACTGACATCTCCTCATGTTGACAGTGTCTGTCCCTGTTCTACAGCCTCCAGAGCAGTCTAGAGGCAATGATAGGAAGAGAAAGGAATAAAAGAATAAAATCCTTCAGTGTGGAAAAAGACTCTGTGTGAAGTCTTATCCTGAACACATGTGCCACAACGTAACAAGTACTATCTTCACACCCCTAATGCCCTTAGGAAATCATTAGAAAGGAAAAACCTCAAATCTAATGCTAATTCTGCATCAGAATCCTTCCCTACCTACAAAGCCTTCCTTACTTATAAAACCATTTTCTTCCTTCAGCATGCATGGGATCTACTGTATAAAGAAGAGTACGCAGGTTGGTGAAGTTAGATTCCCCTGCATGAAGCTCAAAGCTAGAAGGCAGCATCACCTGGCTTCTATTTACAGGAACAACCAATAACTTTCTTTCCCTAGAGTACATTTGAAGGAATATTATTAGGCAAAACTCCTCATAAAAACATGAGAAGAGGACATTGTTTGGTAATATGTACACATATATACGTGTATGTAGAGATAGAAAAACACTACCTATAACTATCCAGTTCAGTTTCCAAAGTGGTTTTACCTCCTCTAGTAATAGAAGAAGCAAAGGGACATACAATGAAATAAAAAGAAATGATACAAAACTGGTAATTCTTCATGCTTTACTGTATCTTTCTTCTTTACCTTCAGATTCCTAATTTTGATGGGGGATTTTCACCATATGGTTTGGAAAATGTGTAGTCATCACCAATAAACTCTGGAGTTCACATGGCCAAAACTAGCTGACCCAACAGAAGATACTCTGTGCTAGTCAAAGGAAATTTGCAGCCTGAAGATGAAAAAACCTAGACTGGACCTTACTTTTCTCATTACCTCCTCAATGCAGCTGCTGGGAGATCCCTGTGTCAGGGCAGTATCTTTATTATCCATCAGTCTGCAAGGAAGAAAGTCATAAACTATTCAGCACAAAAGAAGGATCAAATAATTTCTGAACATCTCACAGCAGAAATACTGTTCCTTGACTTCTCAGTCTATGCTTTAGAGATGTCCAGAGAGTGCTCAATTATGCTCAGGCCATATTTTATTAGAACTGCAGTGAGCCTTTTGCCAGAGGCTTCATTCTGAAAAATGACCCCCTCAAAATTTGCAACTCCACTGTCACTGGCTTATTAGGTATCTCAAGGAACGTGGATCATAAATTGTGCCACTGAACCACTGACAAAAACTCAAGCTGCTTTGGTCACAAATTCATGGTGATCATAAAGCAGCTTCTCAACAAAATTAAGCACAGAGAAGTAAGTCCTGGTAATCACTTGCACAACTCCACCCCCAAATCAGCTCCTGCAGCATCTCTCTACCAGCTATTCACCTGGGCTGCTCAGCTCTGCCACGTTCAGCTCTCACTCGAGATTATCATAATTCCCTCCACAGAACTGGGGAACTGCGGTGTCTGACAAAGAAGCAAGCATGATGCTCCTCCAACACGCTGCAGGAAAGCAGCCCCTGCCCAAAGATAGTACAGCCAAAAGGAAATGAGGCAGAACCTATCAGTGCCACAATGCCTTTGCGCTGCACCTATTTTGGTCAGGGCACTGCTGACTTCACAAGTTCTCTCCGAAGCCACCCTGGTGACATTCACTTCATTTTACCTAATTCCTGTAAATCTGAGGCTTTGTTCACCAGAATGAACTTCGGCAATAAGACTGGGTTCACAACAGAGATACGGCCAGAGGCCTTCTTTTATCAGCCTCCATTATCTTCTTCCTTCTTTCACTAGTGACACACAGGAAATGCAAGAAAATGAATGCCCACAGGATACCATGAGCTTTCAACAAGTAATGGCCTCTTTATTGGCTGGAGGAAGAAGGTCTGAGAGGCAAGGAAACAAGAGAAGCCTGCAGCCCCCTTAGTTGGACTGCAACAGGAAGGCCACAGGGGAGGGCAAACCAGCTTTTTCCAGCACATCTGTATCCATCTCTGCCTAAGCGAGGAGAAGCTTAATTATTTCACGCTGGAAAATAAAGGGAAAAAAAAAAAAAAGCCTGTCAATATCAGAGCACTCTGGCAGGGACCAAAATCAAAGGGGCAGCTTTTGCCCTCATCTCTTAAGGACGATCTGCAGAGACCTTTGCTTTGCAGCCCAGCCCAGGGGCTGGAACTTTCATCTGAAGGCCCCCCCGAAATGTGAACAAGTTCCAACTCCTCAGCTGTGCCATAGTAACTCCCAATGCATGGCTCCACCTCTCAGTAGCATTGTAGCCCAGCCCTTCTGTATCACCAATACATTTCTGTTACAAGTCATCGCTTTAGGAAGAAGGTGAACAATGAATAGGTCTGTTAACGCACCGAAAACATGAAGAGTTTGAATTCTGCATCAGATCCAGACAGTCATGGCTGGAGAAGGGTTGTAATGGGGTAAAGGTGGGAAGCCAAATGTCAGTTAAGCAGTGCAAGTTACAGCCAGGTCTGATTTTCAGCACTGGGAAGCACAAACTATTATGACAATTTTTGTGAGCATTGTGTGCTGGTTCTTTTCAGACAGGATTCAGCTCTAAGTGGGCAAAGTTGCACTCACAGAGGATTAATGTGATAGCATGTGTAGGCACACAATTCACTGCAGACAATGTGAATCCTGAGGAGCTGATCACTGCATTGGTTCAGACTTTCCTGCCTACCAAACGATAAGCCTTCCCCAGCTGTGCACTGAACAACACAGCCAGGCAGGAGTCAGCTGGATAAATCTCACGCTGTATAACCTCCTGAAAAAGAGACTTGTGCTTGGCCTTGTCTTTTATTTAATGAGAGGATGATTGTATCTGGTTGTATCTGGTGTCAGTGATAAGCAGACTGCACTGCTCCTCAGCCTGGGTCCCTCCAGGGACAGTAAGCAAAATCTTTCTCCATTAGACTTGGCAATCTGATTGTTAAGTTTTTTCAGCACGTCTACTAACTCAGGTCCAGAACACTCAGTCCCTCAGCACGCAGACAGCATGATATACTCAGTGCTGCAAGGCTGGCTGCACTGGCAGCCATAAAGTTTGGAAGTGTCTGTAGTGGGCAGCAGACAATGAGTTTCTTTCTTCTCTGTTCAGCCTGTCTACAGCTGAACACAGGTGCATGCTGACTAAGAAGTAGCCAAAAAATGTTACCTTCACACTCTGACAGCCACTGGCTTCTCTTCTGGACCTGAAAACTGCCAATGCACCATTCTGCTATGACACAATGTTGATTGCCCTCACGGCTGCCATTAGCCCACAGCAAACCACAGTCACTGCTCACAGCCCTAAGCCCCTACAGCTCCTCCCAGCTGCACCAGGCCCATAGGGGATGTTAAAAGCAACAACAGTAAAAGGCTGCTTTGATTTTGATGCTGTGACTAAGTTTAGGCAGATGCTGTAGACAGGAAAGTATCTCTTGATCTGCAAGAACTCACCTGTGCACGTCCTCTTGTTCTCATGCAGTATGTAGCCAATCCGACAGCTGCAATAGTAGCCCCCCACATAGTTGTGACAGAAATGATTGCAGAGGGGCTCACCATCAAACAGCTGTTTGCACTCATCAATATCTAATGGGTGAAGCATAGAAGAATTAGGCAATCAACACCTTTTAACTTTGTTTCACTTCGAGCAACATCTCCATACAAGACCACTTTCTGTCACCTAACACAGGAGCCACAGTGTGTGGGAGCACATGGAAGCACCAACCCCACCACAGCTGTTTCTCTTCCACCTACAGGAGGGGCTGGGCTCTTACCTTCAGCAGCATAAAAGGCCTCAAAGCCCGTGAATGGCTTCTCATTGGAGTAGTCAGACCGAAATACAACCATGAGGGTGTTGTCAATAGAGATGTATGTTTTGTTGCCTGGAGCCTCCTCGGTGTCAGTACTATCCCGTCCGCACAGCGTAGCCAAGGTCTTCCCATTGGAGCTTAGCTACAAAACAGAAATTTACCAGATGATCACAGAGCTTTGCTGCCGCGCATTGGAGAGCAAGTGCTTAATGGAATGTGAAAGGAGGTTCAAGACATTTCTAGACTTGGATGTTCTCAAAAGATGCTTCTGGAAATTAACCCAGATACAGCGACACAGAACGACTTTCCTTGTTCTCTGTGAATTAAGCTCCCCTTTTCTTTTCAGAGGCCTCCCACAAAGCTGTGAAGCCAACCTGGGCTCCCAGCACCGTGCTTTGCTTATTGTACAGAAAGTTCTTGTTAACTTCACACTTTCAATGACAGTGAAATCTTTGTGTACAGCAGACCTAAGTGAGGACAAAGCTAGAGACAACTGGGGTAGAAAGGTTTCATACACTGATACATTCAAAACATATAACAAAAGGTCTCTTTAAATTAGTGACTCATGTGCTCTATGATTCACTTATTACAGTCTGAGCTCTTCATTTATCTCGTGTTTGTAATGTAAGACAGATGTTCTGATACACGGGTCATGGTCATGACAAAATTGCATATACTACAGATGATCAGAAATGGGTTTTCTGTCCTGTCCAAAGAAAACCACAGTAACAACACAGCAATGGCAGCAACTTGTCATATTAAATTACGGAAATGAGATCTTCCTAAACAGTATCAAGTCCAACTGATTTGGTTCCATCAGATGCTAAAGTACTGTCAGTACATCACCTTTGCAAGCTTTCTCTGTACACAGCTCCCTCATCAATGGGACCAGGTCTATCCAAACAACAAACCGAGGCAGTGGTGGGATGGCCTTAAATGAGCAACAGGGCTGCCTAGGCTAAAGTATGTGGAGCACAAACATTTCAGGGATAATGCTCACCATGCAAGCACTTCCCAAAGCCAGTATCTCTTTTTCCTGATGTCGTTTCTCACATTAGCTAGCAAAAGCAGACAGCAAGGGTTGCAAATGCACGTTTGGACAAGCTGACGGTATCTTGTTTAGACTATCGCTTACACCTTTGCAGTCTCCCATTACTCCTCTGTAAAGCACTACATGTTAATTTAAAGCACACAGTGGAACTTTAGAAAAATGAAGCTCAACTGTTGTCCTGGGCAACATCTCAAACTTTTTGCTTCGCAAGAAGGGAATTTCAGAAATTTTGAGCACAAAACCCCCAAGTTCTAAATGTTTTAATGTGACAATCATGGTCACACAGGCCTCCATAAACACATCATCAACTTCACTAGCATACTAGAAGCATCTGCTTACAACAGTTCTGTTGTCCCTGCACGTGGCCAGGATCACACGCAGAGTTTTAAAGAGTGCAGCAGGCCACACAGCCACCTGCCCTACACATACCTTCACGTAATCGTATTCACACTGGTAGGACAGCTCCAGGTTGAAGTGGGTGAAGTAGATGCGGACAGCATATCCTCTGGGGACGGTAACATTCCACGTTCTCTCCTTGTGATTTGGGTAGGTACTGGGGAAGTTAGGAGATGTGATCCTCCCATACATTTTCTGCAGCACAATGCTGCTGTTTACTCCACCACAAAGCACAGCTACCAAGAGAAGCAGCCTGCCTCAAAGGAAGAGATGAACAGACATTGAGTGTCAACTCAATCACACCCCAAACACCACACATCCAAGAAGCTCATCTCGGTACCAGATCACAGATCTGCCAGCACTAGATGAAATCCTTATGCCCGGACACCCTTCTCACTTGGTAATAGAAGAAACCACAGTGCAGCAACAGTGAGACAAGATGAGACTCACATTCGTGCCTCTTCAGGCCCAGGTGGCCAGAGGAGCAGGGCAGGTTGCTGTGACAGCACTCACCTCATCCTGCTGCTCTCCTGCCTGAGCCTGCTCTGCTCAGAGCCCTGGGGGCAGGAACCTCCTCTGATGTTTTTGCATTTCGGGGTGGATGTATTTATTGTGTGCTCTGCTGTGTTTGTCTGGATGTTGAACTCTGATGTTTATCTTCCTTCCACCCGCCTCCAGCCTGCTGAGTTCTGGGAACAGCAATTACTGAAAACCGGGCTTACGTTCAGCACATGAGGCCCCAGTCAGCAACAGGCAGAGGCAGACAGATCTGCTCCACACCTCATTTCTGTGTGTGGATGGCTTCTTATCCTATCCACCCTAGAACACCAGCAAGGTAAAAAAGGTCTTTTGAACCCTGCTTGCTACAGAAACAAGAAAATTTATTCTGTGCTCACATATGCTAGGTTACACAGCATAATTTCTACTAAATCTGACAGAAGAGAAACAGGGATTCAGGGATGTTAATGTAATGGAAACAGGTGGATGGAGAGAAAAATAATTTCCTATTACCAAGGAGTCTTGGAGATAGAAAAGATAGCAAATCAACTCAAACACCTTTTAGGTACTAGGAGTCTTCAGAGGAATTTCACACTGCTGCAACATCCAAATAAACTCTAACAGACCCCCCAAGGAATTCAACTGGAAAGGCCAGTAGTACAGGACAAAAAGCTTTATTAATTCCACTGCTCACAGATACATTCCTCCAAAAACAGCATTCAGGTTTCCCACAGAACTTCTGTGCCAGTGGATATGGGGGTAAGCACAAATAAGGGTGAACATCACTGGCATCAGTAGAACATGGATCCCACTTCTCCCCAACAAAAATGGACAGAGAGCAGGGAAGCCAATTTGCAGCAGGGAACAGACTCCCACACTATGCATGCAGGCAATTTATACTGAGATATTGTGTAATTAAATGGATACCTTTTCATATCCATTTTCGAACAGCCAAAAAGCATTACCCCAGGCAGTGAATTTGGAGCTGGCAGGAAAGCAGGAGTTATTACACGAGCAAAACTAAAGCCAAGAAACCATCTAGCAGACTGCAATCAGAAAATGCCATTTAATAAGAGCGAAGGAGCAACCAGCAACAGTAATCAATTGAGTAATAACAGCAGTTGCCACAAGCATGGTTAATGGACACAAACTCAGAGGGGATTAGCTTTTCTCAGGATCCACTAGTTTACACTTTCTGGAAAAGAAAGTTTTGCAAACATCAGTACATTGCTAACTGAACTGGTATCCAAATCCTACAGGTAAATACTTCCAGGAGCGTTTCCTACCAGGCTTCCTGCTCAGTTTAGTAACAGAGGCATGGAAAGTAAATTCTGATCTTAGGTAGGAAATGCTTCCCACAGTCTCAAATTTGATGGAGTCTCTGAAGCCAGAGGCTACCTAGCACAGAAACAAGAAACTTGACTTAATCTGTAATCCTGAAGGCTGAAAAAACTGTGAATGCCTGATATACACTGGCTTTCCTCCAGTGTGATCTTTGGAGAGAAAAGGCTGCTGTGTTTTTTGTCCTCAGCACCTGACATGAACAATGCCAAAAGCACTGTTTCTGTGCATCCTGCTTCTTTGCCTGGAACTCTTCCAGCTCCAAAAGGCTGCATCAGCTAGCCAGGTACAGCAGGATCCCGAGCACTGGGATGGCTAACCTGGCCCTGCAGGTGCTCCTCCTGCCAACCATTTCCCTTCTGTCTGAATAGGCCTAAAAGCCAGCCTGAAGGCTGAGCAGACTTCATCCGTGTCACTGCCGTTTCCAGATGTCTGTGACTTGCAAAGTTACTGACCCACTTTAGGAAGCTTGGGTGTTATGTGAAATGACAGATGTCTCTGCCAAGTCTGCCCGGCTGTCTTCCTGCGCTCCTGTCTCTTTTCGTGCTTAAGGACTGAGGCAGTACAAATGCAAGCCATCATTTTCAGGAGAACCACCAGCACATGTGAAAGCTGAGGTTCTGAAAAGTCTATTCCTTGAAGAAAAATTCTTCTGTGGATTGGAGGAACGCGGAATAGCAAAAGATAGAGATATGACCCTGTGCGTGCCCACACTCTCCTTCAGTCCCTGTACTGTGTCTCAGAATATGCTTTTACTACTGTTACCTTTGAGGTCTATAAAGGAGAGGTTTCAAATCCCTCCTGAGGCAACAGCAAATGCAGACAGTTGAGCCAGACACATGAATAAATCAGCAAGAGCACAGCTCAGCCAACACAGTGTCCTTCAGGCTGACACCTCCATGGTCCACAGAACCGATCTCCCCTTTCCCTGCAAAACCAGACAGCAGCAGGAATCAACTGAAAAGAGGAAAAAGTGGAAAGCAGAGGTTCGCCATCAAAGCTGGGTGAGATCCAGGTTAAGTCTTGATGTAACTATTTGACATTGAATCTAGGAAAAGTACCACCTGATAAAAATTGTGCCAAAGCTATGTTCCTATGGTAAGACAATCACAGGGCAAGCACTGAGATCTCCTAGCAGTAAAGTCAGTGCAGCCCCAAAAACACCTGATCAGAAAGGTCTCAGACAGCTCCATTGTCAAATGGACCAAGCAAAACAAGACACCACCTCCAGAAGTCTTGACTTGGATGTCCTGAGCCTAGGGAGAAAACCATGTCTGGGTTTTTGAGAGGCAGCTCTTGTAGTCTGACAGCAGCACTCCCAGAAGCACTGTGACAACTGATCACAGCTGATTCAGGTATAATAAGCAGAACCACCTAGGTGACCATCTAACGTGCCTCCTCATTTGAAGCACGAGAACGTGACAATGAGAAAGGCTGGTTAATGAATGGAGGAAAAGCCCACACAGACCTTCCCAGCTTTTAAGATGTGACAGTGCATTTGTCTAACACAGCACTGGCTATCCTTGTGTCATAAACTTGGAGAGCAAATGAGTGTAACAGCTGACTGCTGTGATCCCCAAAGACGTTGTTCCCCATTGCCTCTTATTTCTCAAATGCCAGCTGCTCCACAGAGCCCCAGAGAGGTTGTTTTGCAGCTTGCTGTTCCGTGGCTAAATTCAATCCTTCTGCACTGAGGTGTTCAGAGGACTGGGGGAAGGATGCGACAGAAAAAAAGGCGTTGTTTCCTCATTACAAATCAGATAGCGTGACTGACATCAAAAGACAAGCACACAGATGGAGCAAGCAGAGCATGGAGCGAGGTAAGGGGAGAGCCTTGCTGCTGTGAAATAGAAAAAAAAAACCTTGCCAAGGTAAAAACATCAGGCAGAAAAAGCTCATGCACTGGGGCAAGACACTTTCTCTTCAACCAGAGTATCCTTTCCTCCTTCCCATCTCCTGAATGTATTTACACACATCACCATACCAATTCCAGGGTAAAGCCCCACACTGTGAGTACTGTTTCCTCTGGGAGAAAGTATGACAGCACACAGGTAGGATGTACTGATCACACCACTCTGCCTTCTAGAAAAGTCTCCCATTCTGCCATGAAGACAACGCACAAATTGCATAGGTCAAACTCTTTCCCTGTCGGCCATCTTCCCTGCCTCCCCAGTCCCATGGGCCTGACTCCTAAAAATATAGCTAGTTTACAAAGCTACCATCTCACTGCCACCCACATCCATAGTAGCTGCAATGTCTGCTGGGCTGGCTCCAGGTCGGTGACTTCGCTGGAGCATCTGTTTGTGCTGGGAAAAGAATTTGGTTACAGCTCAGATACAGCCAGAGCCGAAGCTCTAAAACACACTGATGTCTACTACCCAGGCAGCAATGCCATGCACGTTACAGGCACGGCCAACACATTTCACTTGGGGAAGCCAGCCTGCAAACCACTGAGAGGAACAAGGGGACGGGTGAATAACACACACCTAACACCTCCCTCTTGTCCAGCAGAAGGTCTTAAAGGAGGAAAAGCAGGCTTAGGGTTCACACAAACAAGCACCCAGGCTTCATCTTCCACACCAAAAACAGCAGACAAGTCACTCTCATCTGAGAGGACAAGGTCTGCCTTTGCCTGCTTTTCTTCATTTTCATCTCACTTTGATTTCTTCCTTCTTTTTTCATGACTGCTCTTTCTCTGTACAGTAATTACACTGCAAAGAAACTAGCTGAGACTGACAGAAATGGCAAAGTCCTGAGGCTCCTTCCCCCTTCAAGCAAGAGGGAAAAGTTGAGAAATGTGCTAAGGAAAAGGTGTCAACAGCATTGGGACTGGGGAATTCATTAAATCCACACGGTTCTTGTCAATATATGCATTCAAATGCATTTTCTACTCACCTGTGGTCTACTCAAGAACATTTTTCATTATTTCTCTTCCTCTGCAGTTGCCCATAACCTCATTTTTTTTTCTAACATAGAGGCTATTACCCTCTGATCTAGACAAACAATAAAGCCAGTCCAAAGCACTCCCAAAGTAAGAGCTATTGCTCAGACACTAAAGAGCTAGAGTGATATATTGAAATGGACAGATCTTCCCTGTGGCTAAACCCCTCACTGAATACACATAACCTCATTCCTGCCTTGAAGAAAACAGATTGAAGGCCATGTCAGAGCCAACAGTCAGAACCCTTATATCAAAACGCCTGCAGCACTCCATGAAAAACCAAAGTACCTGCTAAGCAACCAGCTGCAATAAACTTGTCCTTACCACCTCGATGGAGCAATGTGCTTTTCCCCAACTACTTCAAATCAACCCTTTTTCCAAGGTCTGAGATCCCTGATTACTCTCCTCTTTGGAGAAGAAATTAGGGATATGTGTGGCACCTTGTAGATATACTGCTTTCTGCAAACGCTGGCCTTATCTATCTGATTTTTCAGGCAAGAATGGCATTTTTTTTTCTGCCCAGAACTGGAAGCACTCAAACTGCCAGTGTCTTTCAGTTCAGAAGATCTGAGTTCAATTTTGTCCAAGTTCCACCTTAAAACTCTTGCATCTTGCTATAAGGAAATAGAAAATTTTATATTGTAGGTAAGAACTTTGTCCTGCACTTTATTCCTCAGCTTCTCTGCCCATATTTGCTTTTCTTACGGAAATCTCCAAAAAGCAATAAACAGCAAAACATCTTTTGTTCCCGTGCTTTTGTTTTGGGTGATGACAAACAGACTGAGGTGAAATTGCTGCTGCTGAATAGAGAAGCTTAACTAATTCTTTCAGATGAGTGGGACAGTTACCTCGTTTCCTTCTTGTCTTTCAGCAGGGTTAGTGAAATTCACAGCACTGATGTTTCTGGAGAAGTCATGATTAAAGCTTGAACAGCAGAGGAAATCTGCAACAGAAAATAATTGCATTAATATACAGTTTTCAAAAAGCACAACTTAAACAGAAGCACTGCAAAGGAGGAGTGAGCTCATGCTAGCACAGCAGTGTGTACTGCCTCAGAAAAATCTGCATTTTGGAGGTAGGCAGAGCCATAACCTGACCGCACAAAATCAATTTTTCAGGTGTTGGCACACAAATACTCCCTGGATTATGAGGTTATTGCTGAGCGTGATGATACCTGTGAAGTTCTCAGACCTGCTGGACACACTGACACCTGTTATCACCCCACAACTTGCTGAGTCTCAAAGCTGTGTATAGGAAAAAAAACCAAAAAAACAAAAGAAAAACCACAACAGCAAACACTAGAAATTGCTGACATGCCCTGGAGGCATCAGTCCTGCTGGTAAGTGAAGGCAGCCTATAGCCTTCTAACTTAAAATTAAGCACAGTCTGGAAAAGCATATCCTAAATGGTTCCAGTCCTATCATGTGCCAGAGACTTTCACTAGCCACCAGACATCCAGGGCTTGCTTCATTTAGGTCTTGCTATACATGAGTTTATCTGAAGGGGCAAGAGCAATACAGTCTCTGAGAAGCCACTAAATTAAAAGATCATTTCATGCAATTTAAATGTTTGGCTGGGATCTCCTGAAGCCTGGTAGGAGGAAGCCCTGGGGGAGGAAAGTCAGATACTTTGTTTGAGGCATGTTAGCAAGAAGGAAACTGAGCCAGAGTGCTAGCAAGGCTTGGAGAATTATTCTTGCTGAAGTCAGATTACACTCTGACTTGTCTGTTAGCCTCTGCTTAGCAGCACAGTAATGACCCAAAATTGCAGCTGACAGATTGGTGCTGAGAGTATGTCTCATCGAGGCTACCGCATGCAGACGGGCCATTACTCTTTCAATTTTGGTCTCTGAAGCCTGTTAACATACATTAGGCTTTTCCACATGCTGCTTTTCAGCCTGGTGGCCAGGGCAGCTGCCTGGGCCTCAGTCACCACCCACACGCTCAGGCCCTGTCTAATGAAAATGGATGACAACCCCAACTTAGTAATGGGATACAGATGGACCGAATGGTTTTTCGTTTCAAAACGTATTTTCATTTAAGAAAGTCTCAAAAGAGTATGAGGTTTTTATTTTTGTATCACTGTAATTTACTCCCCCTAATCCGCTGCATTCTTCAGGCAGGCCAGGAATTTGAATTTGCAAACTCTCAGCTTAGCTGAATCTCAAAGTCTGCAGACTCACAACCACTTCAGCACGGCTACTCTGCTCATGGCCCTGCCTGTCACGTGCTCCTTCACTTTCCTTCTCTTGCATTTCACTTCTTCTACGTATGTTGCAAGCTCTTCTGCAGGACTGACGCAACTAATTAAACAACTGGTTTATCACTATGAAAGCCTTGTGGAGTCTCCTGGCTCTGTACCTGTGAGAACACGGGGCAGTGCAATGGGCAGCCGACCAAGGGCCATCTCCCAGCAGGACTCCTCATTCTTCAAGTTGTTCTCACCTTTCCAATGACACCAACGGAGCACCATTTACTCAACAAACAAATACACAGAGTAAAAGTAACAGAGTAAAACAACAGGCAAACACCTGCTGCAACAGCGGTGTCTTTGGCCAAATGTCCCTTGCTGCAAGTTGCCCCTGTGAGTCTCTGGCTAAGAGGCAGTTTCTTTAAAAGCACATTTCACACAGCTCTTGGGCTAACTTGCTCTCAGTTGCCATCCTGGGGCACCACGTACTGTGCTGCACACAGGCCAGGCAGGACCCGCTCACAGCCTGCTGCCTTGGCTCTGTACCTTGCACAGGAAGTCCCTAGCAGCCCACGAGGCTGCCTCTGACATTCCAAAGTGCTCCTTATTTATGATTTCTGCCTTTGTGCTAAGACCTTTCAAACAACTTGGAAATCATCTCCTTAATTCTAGGGCAATTTGCCCTTGACATCTCATTTACCAGTTACCTACCTTCCCAGAGAGGTGAAGCCTAGTTATGGGTTTCTGAGGGACAGGGCAAGTGCCTTTGTGTGCACGTGTGAAAATGGAATGGGACTCAGGAAAGCAATTCTCCCTGAATCTTTCAGCCTTCATTACAATCCTTCTTTCAAGTGCCAGCTCTGATTTATGGCCTGTATTTCAGAAGCAATGAAGGCCTGCGGCTCAAACTGACCAGCTGTCAGACCAGACTTACGGACAAGGAAACATATTAACCTGCCCTTGCCTGCCTAGATCCCACAGCTGATACGAGGAGCAGACAGACAGGGTGTTCTTGGCACACTGCTCCTACCCAGAGCATTCCTTGGGGCTGTAATCCCTCAAAGGTAGAGAAACCCACCGTCTGAGTGAAGAGTCCCCTGCAATCTGCAATGGAGCCCCTGTAATCTGGATGGAGCCATAAGAAGAGAAGTGTCCTACAGACTGTGATCCTCCCGCTCACTTCCTGCAGGATCTTCAATACATCAGCTGGTACTTTGGTCTGCCTCCAGTTAAACAGACACGATCAATCTTGTTTGAAGCATGGAAATGCTAGCAGAGCAGGATCACTGCACAAAACCTCCTTCACAAAGGATGCTATGGAAATGAAAAAGGAAGCTACAACTTACAGCAAAAGAATATACACATATATACACGCAGTGGCACTTTCCCTGTACAGCAATTCCAAACTCAGCAATAACAAGAATACTGTCAAAACATAAACATGGTTAAAGCAAGAGGACATTCCCTCCTCTCACTCTGTATCCTCTCACACAGCAGTGTGAGTCACATACAATTGGGACTGCTTTGCAACACAGAGACATTCTCATTTTTTCTCTGGAATGCAGTGAGAAGCCACCAGTGGCATTTCTTCCCAGCCATCCTGCCTCCAGCCTGCTCTGCTCCACACAACAAGCTGCTGCCGAGGCACGGAGCTGGGTTCACTAATCCTTTTCAGAAGAGCAATCACAAAGCACTTTCTGGCCCGCTGGCTCCCAGCAGTGGGTAAATTCATCACTTCACAAAGATGAGTGCTGCTTGCAAGCCAGTATTTCACAGCAAAAAAGACTGCTGCTTGCTCCCCATGCCTTGGGCTCCAGAAGGGAATACTGATGTTTCCTAGGCACCTGCAGCTCCCTGTCTGTACACCTGCACCTAAGCTTCCGGCAGAGGATGGCTCAGCCCAGAACTGATTTAGCTCCCACTGGATTGGCAGCACAGGGCCAAGGAGGCTCACAGCATGCGGACGTGCCCTGACCTCAGGGCTTCACTCTGCAGTCTTGCTCCAACCAGAAGACTTAGAAGCTCTGTGTAAAAGCCACTGTAGAAATACTCCCCCTTCCTTTCCTTTACAGATTGGGTTGCTGCATGTGCTAGGCTCACCAGCTAATGCAGACAATAGACCAGAATAGACAGAGCTATTCTGACGACTTGTTCTTGCAAATACATTAAAAAAAAAAAAAAAGCATGGCTAAATCAACCAGATGTGCAAACTATTTTTGCTGCATGCAGCAGTGATCTCCTTGCCTTCTTCCTATCTGTCAAGAGGAGACTAACATAAACCAGCCAAGAACAACCTGGTGAAGTACCCTCTTTTAATAGCAAACTTATCTAACCAGGAAACAATTTGATGATGGGAAGGAGGCTTGACCTCAGGCAAGTTCTCAGCTACACTGTTTATATCTTTTACATTAAACATTAAAATTTACATTAAACATTAATTAGCTCAAAACAAGAGTCCTCCAGCCCCCCAAGATACAGCTAGAACCAACAGTTCCTCATTCTCAGCTGAAGAGACAACATGCTCCCTCCCAGCAGAGCTACTTACTCCTCTGTGCACTGCAGGCCTGGCAGACACAGATCCTCACCCAGCCCAGTCTATCACTCAAGACAAGACACTCTCTGGGCAGGTACACGACATAGATTTGAACTATGTTTCAAGTTTCCTTCACTTCCCAGATACTTGCTCTTTCTACAAGCCCTGTGTAATGCAACAAGTGGGAAGCAGACCTGTTGGAAGCTTTGAATTCAGACTCCAAGAGCTCTCTCCTAAGCACCTATGGTAAAGAAACTGAAAGGGTGACTTTTGTTTCATTAGGTACCTCCCTCTCAAGGCTGTGAAATGAAATACAAATCTAAGAATGAGAGCTCAGTCAGTTCCAAAGGTGCTGGAGTCAACAAAGAGAATACCCAGCTCAGATGTGCCTGCTACAGGAGAGCTCACAGGCTCAGTGCAGGCAGTTAAACTGATCACCCTTTGTGTGAGATGAACCTCAGCAGTCCAGGTTACAGACCAATGGCTTCTGGTTGTGCTGCCAGGCTAATGCAAATACTCCCTGACCACAGAATCATAGAATGGTCCTCTCATGTCCCCCTCTCCTACTCAGCAAAGACTGGAAAAACCCCTTGTGTGAAACATTTTCTCAAGTCATCAAGAGGTGGTCAGGATTTCCTGTGCTGCAAGTCTCACATGAAGATGTCATACAGTCTGAACAGTCTCCACGGAGCACAAACTGCATTCACAGCTTGCTGCTGCTGGGGGCACTGTGAACAGAAGAGCCGAGAGAAGAAAAGGAGATTACATTTTCAATTTTCAAGCACAAACCTAGCTGATCTCTCCCGGATTTATCCAATATTGCATCTGTATATTCCATCGACTGCAAAATAGATTCTTGTTTTTTTTAATAAGACTAACAACTTTTCAAATCAGCACTCAGTGCCTCTAAGCAGACCCAAAGACAACAACAGTGTAGGACAAAAATACCTTGGCCAACCATATTCTCCATTCTCCCTGCAGTCTTTGGTTTAACCTTAGTTTTCAATAACTGCAGAAAGGTTCCTCAAGGGCTGTGCATTACCTGAAAACAGACATAAACCTACCAGACTAAGTGGAACTCTTCTCTTCCCACTAAACTCATATCCGCTTGCCAGCTATCTGGAGACAGACAGTGTCCCTGGGAAGTCTGATCAGATTGAAACTCTCTCCTTTTTCCCAGCATGAAAATGAACGCGTTGAAGTATTGATTCCCCACAAGCTATGTCCCCTGACAGCATGTATTAAAACGTGATCTTCACTATTAAAAGGACATACAAACAACTCACCAGGGAAGCTAATAAATCTCAAATTAATATCAGGCTAGTTTCTGCACAGTATCTATCCACATATACACATTTTGATCTCATGGTAAATGAGATTTACCCTGTATTCAACAAGGAATAAGCTACCTCAGACTCCTTCATGTTCATCATGGAGTAGGATATGCACACCCAGAGCTCGCCTTGCTACTGAATATGCTGCAGGTTTTCAGCCCCATGATCATTTCACCACCCTTCTGCAGCTTTATGTATAACCAGGAGTTATACAGTTCAATGCAAACATACACACTGAATACTCCCACAGAATCATTAGAGTTGGAAGGGACCTCTACAGGACCTTCTATTCTGTGAACTATACCATGCACCGAATTAGGCGAGGAAATGTATGTGAAAGCTGACTGTAAAAGTCTGCTGGTCCTTTTGAGAAAATAATGCATGTCTTTTTCAATTAATTTTTCTAAATGTCAAGATAGCTCACATGCACACGCAAAATTACCCTGAGCGGTGCCTCAAAAATGTGTTGGCCATTGCATTAAAAAAAAACAACCAGCACACTGCCCCTTCTACTTGACTTACACCACTGCAAGACTCGCAATTATTCTGCGAAGCATTTAAATCAAAAACACCCAGGTGTGACACACCATCTATAACCCTTCATTACACCCCTCCCTCTCCACCTGATCTGTCACTCTACACTCCCTGATACCACACACTGCCATCAGGCAGACCTAGCAGCCCTTCAGCCTCAGCACACTGACCACGGAAACTGCGGAATCACATCCAACTCAAACACTGATTTCAGCACTGATGAAAGAAGCTGGCTCAACTGTGCTGGCCCCTATCCACAGCACGTGCACTGGCGGTGCAGGCTTCCTGCTTGGTGCTCAGCCAGCGTGCCTCCTGTTTGCATTAGCAGGAGCCATCTGCAGGGATGAAAGAAGAGTTCAACTTCCAACTTGACTTCCAAGCTCTAGAGTAGCCTGACCACACTCTCCTCCAGGAACCACTAAATAATACAGCCTGCACAGCTTGCTGAAAAGGCAGTCTCTGACAGGGCTTGCTCCTGCATCTGTGTGCTGCAGGGTTTCTCCTTTCCACCGCACGCAGTCATGAGCGTTATTATCACAGACAAGATCTGATGGTAGATAATAAGGCAGTTCCTACAAGAATACTTCCAAGATCTTGGTCTTATGATGCAACACAGGCCTTAATAACAATAATGGCCATAATTGGCTCTTCTGTGGCACTTGCTAGGGTAGCATGGATAGGTCGTGGTTGGACTCGATGATCTTTAAGGTCTTTTCCAACCTGAGTGATTCTATGATTGCCATTCACGTACCCTGAGAAAAAATGATAGACAAGAGCTATCATGCACATTTTGAAGACAAAGAAACTGAAGTATTCAAACGGTGGTAATAATAAAACACGAATGCTATCAGCAAAACAAGGCATAAAATCAGGTCCCCTGCATCCCAGCTGGGTGCTTCAGGCAACACAGCTGGAAAGCTCCATATCCCATTACCCATACACTGAGTCACTGAGTTCCCCCAGCAAGGATCTTATTTTTCATTATGGAATGAAAAATAAAACAAACCATGGGGCTCTAGCCTCTCCTGCAAACCAGACACAGCCAGAAATTTTGATGGCAAACGAGGCAGTGAAAACGCAACCTGACACAGAACACAGTGGCATAAGCAAGCCAGCCTACCTGGTGTGGAGCACCGCACCACTCATTATTCAGGAAGAGCGGGGGAGTTGGGAGCGCTATTTCAACTGTAAGAAAACAGGTTGGCTGCTGATAAACCCAAAATGCTGCTGTGCAGATGAGATAATTCATGGTCACTGGCATCCAGAAACAAGATGTAAAGGCTCAAAACCAAACCAGTGCTAACCTTCTAGCTTCCTTCCTTCTAGCTATGGCCATCCAGGCCATGCAGACAGGCTCTGAAACTTGCAACTGGAGCCTGCTGCTTTGCGTGCCCATTCCTAGAGATGAAGCAGCTCCCAAACTCAAACCGTTACTGCTAAAAATTAAAGCAAACAGCAAATTTAAACCGCTTTCCTCTCCCCTTGTCCTTCTCCCCAGAAGTATTCCTGCAAATCTAAGTGTGCATACCAAGGCCTCAGCTGCCTCCTATAAGTAAATACCTGTGCTAGACTCAAACATTTCAGCCTACGTTTCATATCTCCACTCCATCTTTCAAATCTAAAATAGAGGCTCTGATGGTTCCTCAGCAAGCCAACATAAATAAAGCAGTAGTCCTCACTGCTCAGGGAACAGTAAAGGGCACCTAAGGAGTGAAGCAGCAGAAATCAGAAGTTCCACAGGGTTTTTAAAACAAGGTGATGGGATACCAAGAAGCTGTGAGAGAAGCAGGACTGAACCTGGACTGGGGCCGGTTTCCTCCACACAAAGAGCACCCAGAGAGCTGCTCTGGTAATAACCTGGTGTCAGAGCAAGGGCAGGGCAGGGCCAGGTCCCCCTTTTAGCCCTTAGCCATCCTGTTCCACATCCCTGCAGCCAGAGCCTCGATGGAGACAGGCACAAGGCCTGGGAGGGCTCTCCCCTGCAGGCCCAAACCCCTTTGCTGCAGAGCCCAGCCAGTGCTCGGACTGCGCCTCACCACAGCACGGCTGCACGCACTCACCTGACCCCCCGCGGTGCATAAGGAGCTGCGGAAGTCCCACATTGGAGTGAGGATTGAGGAGAAAGACCCTCTGCTCCCCCCAGGCTTCCTCACAGCTGCAAAGCTCTCTTCCAAAATGGCCGCTCCCCTTCATGGCCGCCGCACAAGATGGCGGCCGCACAAGATGGCCGCCACCCCACAGCCCCGCCCACCCTCCCAGGAGACGAGGCGGGGCCCCGGGGCACGCAGAGGCAGACACGAGTCCCCGAGGCACCATGCTTTATTCTCAGGTGTGCACGACAGGGAAGGAGCTGAGGGGATGGGGTGTGTGGTGACAGGCAGGCGGGCAGCCCAGCAGGGCGGCACTAGCAGGAGGTGAAGGTTTTCCAGAAGAAGTTTTTACAGGGCGCCTTGCGGTCCCGCTGCGAGAGCTGAGCCAGCCGCCCCAGCGCCGCCCGCTCCTCCTCCAGCTTGCCTTCCTCCTCCAGGTCTGGGGAGGCCACGTCTGCGCTCTCCAGGAGCCCCGCCAGCATCTTCAGCAGGGCATCCCTGCGCAGCTTGGTCTGCTCCTGTGGGCACAGAGAAGGAATGACGACAGCCCCGGGCAGCCCCCACCACCCCTTCCCACCATCATCCTCACTGACATCCTTCAGCTTTGTCCAGCTCAGCCAACAGAACCATGGGAAGAAACGTGCATTGTTGTAACAAAGGGCTTCCAACAAATAGGCACAAATTAGTGAAATCCCTTGCTGCCTGCGCTAATTAAATCGCAGTGAATGCCAAGCTGCTTTCTCCTCACTATCCTGGCTGCCCAACACACACCTTGGGAAGGCCAGGGTAGAGGTATGGGGTACAGAGCAATATGAAATTAAGCACATGGGGCTGTAATCCACTGTAAAATGCTGGGAGTTCAACGTAACAGAGGAGAGGGCCTGGCTGGAGTGAGGAGAGGTGTTCCAAACAACTGGAACACAGCACTTCAGTCGGAGGAGATGGGCAGTTTGTATTTCTGTATTGCAGTGGCCTGACCCTGGGGAAAAGCAGAAGGAAAGATGGTGTTCTTCTCCATCCCTTTGCCATAGAAGCTTAGGGAAGAGAACAGTCTCTGGTCTGGAGCTTAAGGGACTTCCACCAGAACCAAGAACCACAGAACCATTTGAGTTAGAAGGAACTTCTAAAGGCCATCTGGCTCCACTGCCCTGCAGTGCACAGGGACACCCACAGCTCCATCAGTGCTGACAGCCCCCCAGCCTGACCTTGGGTGTCTGCAGGGATGGGGCACCACCTCCCCTCTGGGCAGCCTTAGTGTAAAAACAGCTGTGAGCTATGTTGTTTCTATGCCACCCATCAAGCAAACCTGAGGAATTCCCTCTTGCTTGAGCATTCCTGGCTCCTGTGACCTGTCAGCAGAAACAGCTGGCATTGACTAAGGTGGGATAGATGGTCTGACAGGAGCAGATTGCTGCTTCCCATGCAGATGAGAGTCTTGGAAGTGGATTCGCATATTGCTTCTCACAAATGCCATCTTTATTGCTGGAATGTTGCAGTTACCCGTTGGCTCTGCCAGCAGCAGCCTCCACCAAGGTGAGCAAGAAAAAGATGGATGAACGGAGGCAGAAACAATTATACTGAGTCTCTTTGACAGAATGCTTTGGATATTTTTGAAGAATTTCTTAGCTCTAATTACTATCCTATTTCCATACCCAGAGAAATTAGATGCTATGTTTGGAGCAGAAGAACAGATAAAAGCAAGTTTGTGTCCATTCCAACTCCAGGTCCTGCACAGAAGGTACAGAATTATCTTGAGCCTCAGGAGGATGGGCTGGGACTTGGGAACTCAGCAAAACACATCTCCTCGGTCATCTCCTCCTCCTAAGCCACTTTCCTTGCTGTAAGTGCTCTGTTCTGAACTAACCTGCTCCAAGCAGAGCCACAGATGAGCCCTGTGATGTTAAGAGCCATCTGCTAAGGATTCAGCTCCTCAGCGAAGAGAAATGAAATAGCTATACTAAAATCTCAGGAGATGAACCGCTCCAAACTCAGGGGTGGGAAGGCAGAGCTCAGCCTGCTGCTAGAGGATTGTTCCTTACGCATGATCAGCTGTGGCTGTCAGTGAAATGAGGCAGCTCTTCCCCTGCGCTAATCCACTGCTAACAACCTTTCTGTTTATAGCTGTTCCTGAGTTGCCTGAGATGAAGACTCTTTGGAAGCAGATTTGAACACCGGTGGCTCGTGGCACCCCTTTGGGTTGATGCTCAGCTCCCTGCACTGCTTCCACCAGCAATCAGTACACGCACATCTTTGTTATACGTTTCACAGTAGTTGATATATGGAATCCTGGTTTTGTTCCTATTTAAACCATTTGTCTGAGTTACAGGAGGTGACTGCAGACATCACTACATCAGCATCTAGCAGTTTTTCAGTTTGTAGACTACTCTGTGGAGAACCATTCTATTTTGACAGATACTGAATCGTAATTTTGTAAGAAACTGTGTTGGGAATTCATAATACTTGAAGGCATTTTTACAGAGCCTTACTGATTTATTCTATGCAACTAGTTTCATTTTCCCCCAGCAGCTGGCATGTCCACCAGGTAAGAGTTCACTTTTTAAATGCTGCGGTAAGAATGCACAACTGAAAGTTCAGAGTTCTCCCCAGAAGGGTTAATCTCAGGCAGCTGCAGAAGCCCTGATCTCCAAAAGAAAGCCATTCCTAGCACCTCACGCTGTATTTCTGTCTCGCAGCCAGTTTTGCTGTTAATAGGATGTGAGAACACTTAAAGCAGCAAGACACTGATGGATGAGCTGGAGCCAACGCTGAGACAGAAAGAATGATATGGGTGCGCACAAAGGAGAAGTCAGAGCCTTTGAAACCAACACAGGAATCCTTCACTTGTCTGGGTAGCACCTATCCAGAACTGAAATAACAGCAGCACTACAGATACAGCTGTGAACTGGAGCAGCACAGCGCTGTGCGACTGAACGCAGCTCAGAGGAACCCTGGGGATGGCGAGGAACAGGCAGGTGAGAAAACAACGGGGCGAGGGCAGGCAGCACTTGCCTATGATTATGTTATGCTATTGCTTCCTACCTCTTTGGCCTCTCAGGGAAATAGTCCAGAAAAAAAAAAGTTATTATAGTGCTGTAGCTATTATAACATTAGAGTTTTGCCAGTTGGTAGGATAATTATATTGCTATAATAAGTTCTGCCACTGCATAGAGCCTGTGCTGGTTCAGAGTGTAATTATTCTAGCAGAACTATGTCGGTATAACTCCCCCTGTGAATACTACTCTGGAAAAAGCAATTTTATTCTGATATAATTACTTCATTTATTATTCCTCTGTTACTTTCTTACTGAACCCATCTTTTAAACATTTGTCCTTCCCAGGAGTCCCATTTAAAATATCATCTCCCTTGATCATTTTACCAATTATGTATCTTTTCTCCCCCTCCCTACTACTCTGCTTCATTCTCTCATGCTGTATTCCTTCAGCAACCTTATTTTCTCCCTCTCCCTCCTCCTGGCCGCTCTGTTTACCAGTTTTTGCTTAGTTCAGATTTCAGTTTTGCAGTCCTCAGGAGTCTGCTGTGGTACCTTTCCTAAATAAGCTGGCTAATAAGCTGTAGTAATAGCCCTGCTTCAGCAGCGCGTGAAGCTGTACTGTCTTGGAACACGCAGAGGTAGAAGTGTTTACACCAAGTAAAAGCCAACTGCCCTTTTTATCTGTCCCCTGACAACTTCAGCCTGCTCCTGCATGCTCCCATCCCACCCAGCTCCTGCACAGGGTGCATTATACTCACCCTGCTGTTCTGTAACGCGAGTCTCTCTTCTCCAGGCAGCGCCGTGGCTCTCACGCTCCACACCAGCAGCAGAACAGACACCAGGCTGGCCATCAGCTGCATGATGCACAGGCTGTGACTACGGTGCTGAATTAGGAAGACTGGGAGAGGGAGCTGTTTCTGGGCTCTCTTCTGCCTCAGACAATGGCTGCAGCCCCTTTTATAGCCCTCCCCCTAGCCCAGTGGGTGACGCAAACAATTAAGTCTATATCAAAGGCAAATTAGACTTTGGAGAGGTTGTTAACACTTGGCTGCTTGAGTGGGATACTTCTGTGCCTCTGGGCTTTCCACGCACCAGACCTGCAGCGACAGCGAGGGTTTGGGATTCTCCAATAACATGCTGTTCACCCCCAGTAATCGTAGGAAATGTCTGCGTCTCTTCTAGTTAGCTAAATTCCACTTGGGAGCATAACATTGGCTAGAACAGGCCACCAGGCTTGCACCAACCTCTGGCCAATGCTGGGTGACTCAAAAGGAAAAGATAAAATTTTTGGCCACCAGTACTGGATACGAGCAACTCAGACCTTCAGCCTCTGTGTGTAAACAGCTCTGGACTCAATGGGTACTTGGATCTGGATCTCTGCAAGCTGTGATAAACCTCACTGTGGAATGCCAGTATGCCTGGCTTTCCCTTTACAGTAACGTGGGGACACAGGTTGCAGCTATGCAATAAATCACACTTTGCCAATGTATCTACAGCTACAAGACCAGCTGGTAGTTACTGGTTTTTGTTTTAATATTGTTTCAATGTGTCTTGAACCAATCCCATGGATCAACACATTGAATTCTGACTCGGAGATGCTGGGTTTAAGTGTATTAAAGGGAAAACAAAGCACTGAACAACTGGAGCTGTTCCATGCAGTGGGACTTCAAGAAGCCTGTGATGTGTTGACGTTGACTGCAGGCTGCTTGGCATGTCTCCCTGCTTTCTCTTGCCCCTGTTTAGTAGTAAAGAATGCTTCTCTCTTTGCACAAAATATGATCCCAGTGAGACTGGTTTGGGGACCAGCAGAAGGTACTATATAAACACTGCTGCCTGCTTTGCTTTGCCCCTGTCACACACGGTGGCATCTACTGTCTCATTCTGTTGAGATGCAGTGACAGAGCTAAGGATCTCATCTCACTTTCTCCAAAAGCATTTGCCTCAAGGCGAGCTCCATTCTGAACCAACCCCAGCAGTCAAAAGGTGAATTATTATCCTAAATTAGCACACAAAGAAAGCACAGCAGAGTGACTTAGCCGCAAGGTTGCTGTGTCAGAACAAAATGAAACAGAAAGATGTGTTCCCCACTTGCACTGCTCATCAGTGTCAAAGTTCTTGGAAAGAACATAATGAAGCTCTGCCTGCAAACAATCCAGCTCCTAATGCCAGCTATACCATCCTGGGTGCTCGAGAGAAGAGATGCCATCTCATCCACACGTTTTTGAAAAGAAACACTGGATTCCCTCACCAAAAGTTACAAAGAAGAATAAAGTTTTTCTAAATGATAGGGACCTGTGGGGAGTTCATGATCCAGCAATTTCTATAAATGAATTTTCCTGAGAAAACTGTAACCCCTTTGCTTCTCATCCCTCCTTGTGAGGGCTAGCTGCCATGCACCAGTTTCAGATGAAACATCACCCATTTCCTTTTAAACTCATCTTGCTAGTTTATCAGAATTGCTGCATTACCCTTCTTAATGGATTCTGTCAAACACTTCCAAGCATGTCTGGGGCTCGAGACAGAGAGCAGCGAAGGAGCAGACTCCAGTGAGTAAAGCAAATCACAGGGACCTGCGAAATGACCTGCAGCTGATCTGCTGTGGGAGAGGAAAAATGGGAGAACAGCAAATGGAGAAAGCACGCTTGGCTGCTCAAGGGGAACGAAGGGCATGTACCTGTGTGAGATGTGGCTGGGCTGACAGGCAAGCAGAAGGTGAATCTTGGACTGTTGTTTACAGGGCAGGACTAAACCTCATGGGCCAAGCAGCCCAAAAGCTAGATAAGCCCAAAAGCAGTACAACCAGGTCTCCATGCTGGGTGCTGAGCCTGAGCACATCAGCTTCTGAGGAGGTCCCATTGGGATGCAAAGAGTGACTCAGCTGCGAGTGAGTCTGCCCTGGGATTAAAGGGCAATAATAAAATAATTAGCATCTCCTAATGGGGTTGGCTTTGGAGTGTATCTGCCCAGACATGCAAGCACCAAACCTGCATTCCTCTGACCAGCACAATGCAGACAAAACCTGCACTTCTACTCAGGGAAAGGCAGGGACCCTTCCCAGCTGCGATGGAAGGGAATAAGCACACATAGAAGCAGTTCCACACTGGGACCAAATCTCTGGAATCAAATAGGTTCTCTCAGCTGCTCTGCTTCAGCACCCTTCAATACCAGAAGCTTATTTTCCTTTTTTCCCAGCTTCCTCCATCTTCCCTTTCCTCTACATCAGCCTGTCCTCAAGCTCTGATCCTCTGGCCCTTTTGCAACCCCCGGTGCCTCCTGTAACATTAGGGCTGACTTCCTTCTCCAAAGGAAGCAGAGTAACTCCACAGTGATACATTTGTTTTTTATGGTAACAGGAAAGAAGTATCAACAGGTTGCACCAGCATTGCTACTGTTTCCCATTCTCTGTCATCACTGGCTGACCTTAAGGTGGCCCGAACTTTTCCTTTGCTAACCCTTAAATGCTTATCACTGTACAGGGAGGTTTAAGGCCTTCCCTTGACATCCTCTTGAACTTTCCCTCCCTCAGTTACCTGACTCACTCATTTAGAAGTCCTTTTTCATTGATTTTCATTGACACTCTCTTCTGTCTGGAGCAGTAGGAGTGGGTTGCTACCACTTTACAATGAGGGCAGATCTACCTGCTACCAGCACGCCTGCGAACGCGTCCATCAGCCTGGTACAGGTGGGGATCCTCCAGATGGAAATTCAGCAATAGAAGGTGGCCTGAAAAGGCCTGTGTAAGCACCAATGCTCACAGAATATGCTTCCACAATTACAACCACTACCATCTTTTTGTGATAAAGGGTGACTAAGCAATACGCACAGGGGATTTTGTCTTCGAAGGAGTTCATTGCCCTCTTGTCAGTGCGTCGGTACAGCAGTGAAGGCATTATTAGAACACAAAAGGGAACACAATGCCTGGCACCAAGTACCACATTAAGGAATTAGGTCATCTCTATTACTTTCCTCTGTCGCTTGGATATTTGCTGTCTTCTACCCATTTGTTGCCTGGTTTGAATTTGGATGACCAGACGTTTTTGAAGCATGCTGCAGAATTGCATCAGGCTTCCAGAACAGTCAGGTTCCCAAAGGTGGGACACTCAACTGCAGCTGAAGGAAGAGTTAGTTACAATACCTCTGCTTTCATGTCACTGGAAGCCTTTCTGCTTGCCCTCAAGAGTCCCTAGTTGCAAAGGACAGAACAATAAATAAAGCAATGCTCATCTGACAGTAGTGAGCCTTCCTGGAAGGGGAAACCAATTTGTCCATGGGTCTGAAATCACAGCTGATTTATCAGGCCAGGCTTGCAGCGTTCCCTCGCAGCGCAGTCCCCAAAGGACTCCACAAAGCATACGGGTGGCTGTGTCAGCCATGGCTTTCATTGGCTCTAATCTAACAGACCCAAGAAAGAGCGTGGGCTGGAGCCTACAGCTCCCGCTCATCTCTGATAAGAGCTGCAGAGCAGGTGCAGGGAGGAGGAGGGGAATACCGCAGGGATGCTGCTGTCAGAGCACACATAACTATAAGCCTGTTACAGCTCCCTGGGGAGGCAGAGCGAGAGGAGCAGCGCTGCCTTCTCTGTCCATCGACCTCGACAGGACTGCAGGAGGGCAGGCATAGTGCTTCGGTGGTATGCTCAAAACCTTTTATTTCAGTGTGCAGCGTAAAGTTAAAACACTTCAAGTTTGCCACTCAAAATCATCTTCAAAAAACAACTACTGGCTATGAGACACTTACTTTGAAATTCTTCAAGTTTTCCACCAACCATGCTTTGCCCAGCTCCGAGCAGGAGGAACGTCAGGCTGTGAAACAGGCTAAGGATGTGTGAGATGACTACTGCCTCACGACACATGAACTGACCTCTGCTACACCAGACTCATCCCATCGGTGGCAAGGGATTCCTGAGGGATTGCACATGCTCTGTGCCTTGTGGGAATTCAGGCAGCAACAGCTGGGCACTGACGTTGGCACACAGGGCTGATCCTGCCAGGGGCCGCTCAGCTGGGAGAGCCTCACACGGGATTCATGCACTCCATGGGGGGTGAGGCTGTTCCTCTCCTGCAGCCAAAGAGGGATGAAACACACAAAGGTCATCACATGCATCACCTTGCCTTGCTGCTGGCAAGCAGGAGCAGCTTGCTTAAGCAAATTCCCTCAGTGCTGTGCAGTACCAAGGAGAGGCAGCCAGCTCCAGGTCCCAGCGTGGCTTTGCAGGCTGTGGAGCTGCCGCTCGGGAACAGCCTGTCACTGACATCTTTCACATTCCTAATGATCCTCCTGCCTTCATCTGCTTCACATGTTGCTGTTCTATAATTGAGATCCCCTGGCTCTAATTCCCCACCTCCTGCATATTTAAAAGCATTTAACTCCATCCTGTACGCAGCCAGGAAAGAGCTTCACCGAGGCTTCTCAGTACATAACTTCATTACATTTCTCATCTTACTTTTTAATGACATTTTGTCTGACTTTGTCTAGACTGGAGCTGCTTTTTCATGCTTTTGTCCCAGCTTTTCCTTTTTTCTCCTCCCATTTTATCATAGAAACTGGCCTCTCCCTGAACTTGGTGGCTTTTTTTTTTTTTGACTGTTTGCTTATTGAGACTGCTGCTCTCTGATGCAAGATGAATTGTCATTCCTACTTCAGCAATCTCTTGCTCCAGCCAAGCTCCATCAATAATTCAAGCCAGGCCTTGATAACATTAGCTCTGGATGAATAAGACACTCATACCAATTAACTGGCTGAAAGGGCTCAAGAGATATGGGCAAGAGATTTCTCTCAGTTTTTTAAGCTCTTTTCTGAACTCTGAAAAATTGAGTTAGTTTAATAAGTAAAGCGCACAGAACAGGGAGTCTGATAGTTCAGAAGGCGCCAAGAGGCTGAAGGAATTGATGTGCTGAAGCCCATCAGGCTCTGTTACCTCATCTGACTCCACCTGCTCCGAGTGATACTGCAATGTGTGGTGCATGGGACAAAGCCTGTCACTGCTCACACAGCTCCCAGCTTTATAAGGTACGGGAACATGACTGCAGCATGTCTAGACAAACAGCATCTTTGTGGATCTCTGCTTACGAGCAGCCTTGCCTCAGGCAAAACACAGCTAAGACTCCAGCACAGTTACTCAAGCCTTCCAGTTGCCCAACTGGAGACGCTGCAAAGAAAGCTTTCAAGCATTCATGCTCAATTCAGTTGGAGATCCCATTATTTTTCTCCCGTTACACATATCCCAAATTGTCAGTCTCTTTCTAATCCCTGGCATCCCAGTGCCACAGCATCCTTCAGCATCACAGCTCACACCTCATTACGCTTACAGAAGGGATAATCACCTGCAGACTCCATTAGCTGACAGGTGACTGCCACAACAAATGCTGCTTTAGCAGTTATATCTCTTGCAGACCTCATGGCAGTGCTTAACCAATAAGCCAAACCAATAATAAATTGCTCCAAGCTGCTCAGACAGAACCAGCCACAGAAGCACAGATTCACATTCCCTCTCTTGCTGCACTGTTAATGAGTGCTCGATTCAAGCACTGATGTGTCTTCACCTATTGCAAGGCACTGAAATATGTGACTGCCTGTAAAGGATACTGATTGAAAACTACTCAAATTGTTTACTGGACCTTATCTACGCACAGAGCATTGGCAAATCAGATGGCAAACAGCCCCATCCTCCTGTTCCCACCACTGCTCACTCACTGAACTTTCTTGAGAGCTCAGAAAAACAGAAGGAAGCTGTGTGGAAGCCAGTAACAGGTTGGAGGGAGCTCTTTTGCTCCTGGGCATTGTACTCACCGAGGGTGGGTGGAAGGCTTGAACTTGTTACCAGTTGGCAGCTGCTCTGAGGCCTTCCTGGATTACAGTCTTAGTCTTGATCTGGTTCCAGGAGAGAGAAGGTGCTAAAGGTGGTTTTCTGTCAAGGATGAAGGGCTGAATGGGGCTTAGGTCCCACAGCAATTTAAAGAGGAGTAGCTAGAGCCAGCCTCTATCATACTAATCTGCTCTTTGTAATAAACACACAAGAGTAGAGCAGTGACAATGCCTCCATAACCTTCTGTACAAGGACAAATCTAACTAATCAGTAATTGTGGGAAAAAGAAGAGTTTCCCAGACAATTAAGAGACAAAACAGATGAAAGTTTCTAGATACAGCAAACAAAACCTTATCCACTTAGCTCTGCAGCTCAGCAATGCTTCTGCAAACCCTTACAACTACAGAGAAGCTACACTGATCCCGGTAGTGGAAGGGGCACATCAGGAAAGAAGTGGGAAGTCTCACAAAGCAGAAAGCAGGAAGGTATTTGCTGGCACCACTGAAGCAGACCTCTTGCTGTAGGCAGCACCATCTGTGCTGTCTGCAAGGTCACATTTATGGCAAAGCTCAATCCCAAACGTTGCAAAATGCTGCTCCTTCTGGTTTTCTCTCATCCATCCCCATCTCCCTCAGGACTGGGTTATTTTTTTTTTTATTCTCCTGATGCCACCTAGCGACTGTTCTCAGCCTGTTCAGCACCTGGACTTCAGCGCAGTTTCAGCCCTCAGAGCCACTCAGCCACTGCAAGTTTACAGAGGAAAAGATGGTGCAACTGAGTGGGGCCAGTGATTGACAGGAACTGAGCTACGCACACAGGGAGATGGGCAGATAGAGAACGGCTTGGAAAGGCACAGCATAGGCAGCATTTGGACTAGGGAATAGTTGGAATAGAAGGTACAGACTTCTGCAGTGCAGAGGATGACAGAAGCTGGAGCCATAATGCAGCCAGGTTACAACACAAAGCAAGCAATGGGATCACTCTCCACAACTTATTTTTATGACGTTTGTCAGCTCTAGAGGCAGGAGGGCGCACCAACTACGAGTGCCCCTGGATGTCTTCTGACAAGCACAGCAAACTTGCAGACTTTGTCACCACTCCCACACTCCCCCCAAAGAAATACAGCAACCCACACTCACGTCACCTTAACCAGAGCCGAGTGTTTAATTGATTGCAAGGGAGTGACAATTGCACAGTGGTTGTGCTGGAACGGATCACTGTTGCACAGCGGTGGCACGGAGACTTTAACCCAGAAGTAGATGTGGAGGAAGATCCATCTCACAACACAGTAAAACGAGAAACAGCTTTACACTTCTGGGGGCAGCATTAGAAGTAATGATGCGTCCTAACGACTAGCAAATACCCAGGCCTGAGGCACCTCAGCAAGACTGAGATGAGATTTATCAGCACAACTGCCTCCCCAGCATCAGTACTGAACAGCAGGCAATGGATCTAAGGTTTGATTTTTTTTTTATATATATATTTATATTTATATTTTTATATATAAAGCGCCTATCACCTGATTGATAAACATTCTTTGGAACCATTTTGATGGCAGGGGTAAGAACAGGAGTCAGCCTGTCAGTACCTCAGCATTTCTGTTTCCAACCAATTGAAAAAAAAATTAAAATAAAAGCCACAAGACTTTGCTGCCAGCCTGGCATGCTGGCGTTTAATACTGCTACTCCATCAGGGTTGGAGGGAGACTTACTGTGAATGGCAACAGTTTGCACTGTGATTTCTCCAGCTGTGCTGCAGAACAGCACAGGCATCACAGCAGGGCAGTGGGATGTGAAGGCTCAGACCCGTTACCAGTCAAAATGTCTCAGCAGCAGGGAGCTTCTATTAGGAGAGAGCAAGCTAACTCTGTGCACAAAGCTCTCGCTCTCTGTGCTTAAGGCCGAGTCAGTGAACCTCCTGGACTCTTCCCAAGTTTCAGAAGATCACCAGACAGAAATACACGTCAGTTATAAATATATCGTTGTCAGTTGGGTGGAGGCAAATTTAGAATGGGTAAAGGGAGGAGAGGAAGGAAGAAGACATCTTACATTTCCAGTACTGCAAACAACAGTTTTGACCTCACGCAATAAGTCACTGGACCTTTTCAATAGTCTTATCTGGGTTATGACACATCAAAGGGAATGTTGGCTGGCAAGGGGTTAAACGATCCCACACAGTGGAGAGCAAATCTGGAGTCTGCTAGGAAGGTCCCCACATCACTGATGATCTCAGGGTCCAACTTGAAAGGAGGAAGGAGCTTCTGGGTCTCACACATCGCTCAGGGCCTGGCGACAGCCAAGAAAAGAAATGTCAGGATGGACAAATGTAGCAGTCCTGAGCAGACAGATGGCTCTGAAACACACCCACAGCACCTGCCCTTGTCCCTAGGGCACTCTGAGGATGCGCTCCGCTAGAACCTGCGGTTAGAGATGAAGGACTTCAAGAAGGCAGACTGAACTACACACCATCCTTTCTATATCCTCTGGTTTGCACTAAAAACCACAACCAGTTTTTTTTTTTATCCAAGACTTTTGGAGCTTTCCAGTGGAAAACACCAGTTCTGCAGGCTCTTGGGCTCATTTATGGTAGGCAAAGTACGAGTGATCTGCCATCAAAACTTGGGACATCAACCCAAATAACAGTTCCAAACTGAACTCCAGTCTTACCAGACTGACTCATCCTCTGCCATGTCATACAAAATGCCACCCTGCTCCAACTTGCCCAGAGAAGCCTTCAGGGCTGCAGCAAATCCTCAACTCTGTATATTCCCAGCCCTGTCAAAGCAAAGTCATACCTCATTCTGATGGAGGAGGAGCAGCACAGCCCTACTTACCTTCCGTGCAAACTCTGGCAGGATGAAAGCTGCCCGGTGAATGTCAGAGTTGTAGTATTTCAGACTCCTCTCCTCTACTTGTTGCTGTGAGAGCTGCTGCACAGGCTCTCGGAAATTCGTGTTCTGCAACAGAGAAGCCAGGTAGTGCTGTAGCATTTAGGAAACAAGCACAGTGCTGCACAACGGGCAGCCCGATTCGTGGCAGAGAACCAAAAGGACTCACAGGAAAACAGATGATTTTCTGTTCTAGTATGATGTCAAAGGTTCTGCGCAGCTCCAGCCCCAAGGGCTGGAGTTTACACGCCGTACCTTGTGTGACTAGCTCTTGTTCACAGATGTCTGCCTATGAGGTCAGACTGAATGTGAGCCACGTGCCAGATGAAGCTGTCAGACTGTGCCCAAACATCCCAGAATCAAGAGCCTTTGCTCTTCAGAGCAGAATCAGCATCTGTGTTAAGTCAGGCACAGTGCAAGCTGCCACTGTTCCAGTTAAACTAAATACAGCAGCAGAAGTGCTGCCTGATTCCCACCCCCACCCCCAACAGTGCAACAAATACATTGTGGGTTAACAGCAATGCATCAAGTTAGGAAAAGAGCAGACCTCTGATCAGAAGCATCTTTCACCTTTACGAGTTAGTTGCACAGGAGACAAAATTATAATATTTTTCCTAAAGCGACTGCTTACGTTACTGGCCAACTGTGCACTCTGCTGAACAAACTGCACTGCACCTCTGGGGCCCTGAGCTGACAGACCTGGGACCACAAGAAGCCCAGAAGCCCCCAAGCTGAGGCAAGCTCTGCAGTACTCTCAGGGAGCGAAAAGGGGCACTTCAGGTGCCTGAAACTCACTGGGTTCTTGCTGCAGAGCATGAAGCCAATCTGCCCGCTGGGGTACGTAGGGATGGTGCAATAGGCGTATTCCACAACAGGGAACAGAGACTTGCAGAACTGACGCATCTCCTTAATGAGATCCAGGTGCAGCCACTGGCACTCACCTACAGGGAGAGCAAGACAGGATGCAAAGTGAGAGCTGCCCCTTTTCTCTGCACAGGCCTGTGCCAAGTTAACAGCAGCTCCAAGTCCAAACCTGCTCCATTCCAGACAGCTCATGTAGTTTCAGAGGTGAGATAAGACCACTATGCCAGTTTTACACTATGTGCAGACCAGCTCTTAATGAGCTGACGTAAACGGATCAAAACCACTGCCATACCTGGGAGCTAAAATGGATTTAATGTCCTACATCACAGCTGAAATCAATTTTTCCCCCTGCATCATGTCTCCCTTTGGGACTCACGCTCAGCAGGCAATGATTTGGCATCAACCTCTACCTAGAGAGCATCCTCACCTTGGCAGCAGAGAATCCCATCTTCGCGCAGTGCTGTCTTCATCAGCTGGTAGTAGGATTCTTTGAATAAGCTTTCTGCAGGACCTGTAAGAAAAAAGGTACATCTAGAGAGAGGCTCAGAAAGTAGACTCGTAGTTTTCGGAACGCTCGGGCTGCACGCAGTCTGCACTGACCAAGAATCAGTTCAAGCAGCTTTTCAGTGAGGACAAGTGCTGGAGATGATCTGAAAGCAGAGTTCTGACCCTGGGGTTCAGCCTACACCTAGCACAACCAAACCACCAGGATTCAGCTTTCCTCAAGAGAGTCCCAGGATCTTTACCAGAGAGTCCTGGCAGCTGCTTCTTGCCCCAGTTTTCTTCAAATCAAACTTCTGCTACAATCTGCTTTTTACAGACGTCTCTGTGTTGACTCGAGCAAGATCAACGGAAACTCAGGCACCAGAACCACATTTTCCCTTCTGTGCCCCAGATCTCACCTTCAGAAATGCAGCTCTCTGTCTTTAGGCTGCAGATCCACCAACAGCACATGAGCCATTGCTTTGTTAGAGGGCTCACGTGCAAAGCACTTTGCCAGCCTGGTGCTGTATTTCCCATGGGATCACTGGACTCAAGGATCAACTCCCTGCCAGAAGCACTAGTGGCTGCAATTGAATTTTGAGGAGAGAAATGTGACAGCTGCCTCGAAGCCTCATTAATACAATTTTCTGGTCTTCATCCTTCCCTTTCTCTACCAAAACAACCACGTCAGTGACAGAGTTTCCACTTGAAAAAGAAACTGGGCAGACCAGCATTACTTCCAAGTAACGCCTTCCAAGAAGGCAGCCAGAGAGAAAAGCAGAAGTGTGGGAAGCAGTGCCCTTTTACGGATGGGATTCTTACCCATGGGGTCAGATGAGTCCGTGATAATCACATCAAAGGCTTCCTGATTCTGTTTCATGAACTCAAAACCATCTCCGACGTGCAGGGTCAGTTTAGCACTGGAATACCCCACTGCCATCCCAGGGAGATATTTCTTAGATACCTGGATCACATCCTGCAACACAGAGAGCACAAGTGGGTCAGAGGGGGCTACGAGGAGCTGCTTTCCAGGCCACTGTGCAGCTGCAGCGCTATGAGTCATTTCCTTCCATGCCTTCAGCACAAACTGCACTCTAGCTGGATCCTCAAGAGCTGTCAGCATCCTCAGCCAACGAACTACACTCAGCCCTTTCCTATGGCCTCAGAGTTCACTGACACTCTGTGTCCGTGCCAAACTCAACAAGAGGAACTTACAGCTTCAAAAGCTCCCTGAGGAGCTCAGAGAATCTGACTGCGGACTGCTGTCTGCTGCTGTGCTCCTTTTCCCTAAGGACATCACTTGCAGAGGTGATATCAATTTAGGATTTTTTCTTCCTTTTTAGACAAGACCACAGCAGCAGGTTTATAGATGCAACGTGAGAAACATCCCCGTCTCTGCTCTACAGTCACTACATTCAGTCTCAACATATTTTGTGTGAAATTGTTACAAGCCACGCACTGTGTGAGACAGCCTGAGCCCCAGCACTAGCAGTGGGCATCCCCAGCTTCTCGTAAACGGCAGAGATGAGAACTGCTCTGCTGTCAGGCCATGCTTGTTCAGAACCAAGCACGTGTTGCCTACGTGGTTTTTCAGACAGGTATGGGGGCTCCCACAGCAGCATTTTCCATTTACAGCGCAGCCCCGCTTTATGAGAAAGTTATGCTGTCTTCTTAAAGTAAAACATCAGAGCAAACTGACCGAGGAGAAATAGCCTATTTGTCATGGAAACAAATCCCCTCGCTTATTTCCTGCTACCAGTGCAAGGAGCCTGCTTAACAAAGAGCCCATATTCCTCCGGCAAGAGGATGTGCTGTTACACATCAGGGGATGGGGAAAGCAGCTCCTTCAGGAACCGGGAGAGCCGGCGCCGGCCTGGAAGGGCCTCAGCCACATGCGTGCACGGGAAGGCGCAGGAGGCAGCGGCCAGCTGCCACGTCGCAAGGCGAGGAGTGGCGTCAGCGCTCAGGGCTGTCACGGGGCAGCAGGTGAAGCGCGGCCGGGGGATGCTGCAGGGCAGCGCTGCCGTGTGCCCCGCGCACCTCATCGATCTCGCACTGCACCACGGACTCCACGGTGGGGTGCTTCACCACCTCGCGCAGCACTCCGCCGTCGCCGCCGCCGATGATGAGCACCTGGGGCGGGAGAGGAGGGAAGGAGGTGTACGCGGGTCGGAGGGCTGCGAGACACCGCGGCGAGGCGTGCGGGGAGGCGTGGGAGTGCGGGGACCGACGGGCCCCGGGGAGGCGGCGAGGGCGCGGGGCCGGCTTACCTTGCGGGGGTCGGGATGGCTGCAGAGCGGCAGGTTGGCGATCATCTCCTGGTACGAGAACTCGTCCCGCTCCGTGCATTGGATCACCCCGTCCAAGACGAGGACGTTGCCGTAGGTGGTGCTGGGCAGAGCGGGGAAGCGGGGTCGGAACCGGCCCTCGGCCGCGCTCCCCCCGCTCCCCGGCGCCGCGGGGCCCCCACCGCCCTCGGCCGCCGCCCCGCGCCGCACCTGCGGAAGACGAGGATCTCCTGGTAGCGGGAGCGCTGGTGGTGCAAGAGCTCCTCCACCTGCAGCGACATGGCCTGGCCCGGCCACAGCCGGCACGTCTCGCGGAACCAGCCCTCGCGAATCAGCGCCGCCGCGCCGCGCTCCATCCCGGTCCGGCCCCGCCGCCCCACGCCGCCCCGCCGGGCCCGGCGCCTCCCGTGCCGCTCCCCGTGCTGCTATCCGCGCCGCTCTCCGTGCCCCCGGCCCGGCCCTGCCCCGCGCACCGCCTGACCCCGCCGGCGCGGGAGCCGAGCACAGGAGCGCAGGGGCCCACGCGCCGCCGCGCCCCGCCCCGCCTCCGCCGCAAGCGCGCGCGCCGCCGCGCTCCCATTGGCCGCCCGCCCGCCGCAGCACGCCCATTGGCTCGGAGCGGCGTGACGTCAGCGCCAGCAGGGTAGTGCGGCCGGCGGCGAGGGGCCACGTGCGGCGGCGCGCCCGGAGCTGCCGCGCCTCCGAGCCCCCCGTAGGCGGAGGGACCGCGGGGTGCCGGCGTACCTGGGAACGGGGCCGAGGTGCTGCCTGCGGGGTGAGGCGCAGCCGGGGGCGGAGAGCGGTTCCGCGCGCGGATCCACGCTGGTGCCTGTAACAGAGCCCAGAGTTTCTTGTTACATAGTAATTAAAGCGTCCTGGGAGCGCTGAGCGAGTAACCGCCTCCCGGGAAACGGCTGGTTTGGAGAGTTAGGGGCTGCGTGCTGAGAAGGCAAAGGCAATCCCTTCCTGCAGCACGCGGCGACGCTACAGAACGTGGTAGGGCGCACAGCAGCCGCAGAAGCGGCCCGGCTTACAGAAGCAGCCCCAGCACAGCCCGTCATACCCACAGCAAAACCCTCTCATGGTGAGAAGCGGAACACATCACCATCACTGACCATCAGGCCAGCTGGGAGCCTTAAACTGCATCATTTCTAACACCTCTGCAGCCAATTGGTCTTTCATTAAGATTTACTCAATTCAGTTTGTTCAGTTGTCAAAGTCAGAAGTAGTAGAGCTGTGCAGAAGGGAGTTGGGCAGCCCTTCCTAAAGCAGCTAAATCAGCTTCTTGTGCCTCTCATCAAATGTAATCCCATGTGCAGGCAGGCTTTGTCAGCAGAGGACAACACATGGGGAAAAAACCTTCCAGTGTACCGCAGAGACACAGGGAAAGACTGAAAAGAAACAAAAAATCCACCAGACCTCCTCAGTTATTCTTCAAAGTGCAACCCTGGGCTTTGGGAATGCAAAAGGAAGATTTACCATTCCTCAGCTAGTCCTTGCACCTCACCTCCGAGAAGGAATGCTGTCACTGCCCAAACAGGTGAGCAGGGCAGGGGATCTTTAGGCAGAAATAAACACCAGAGCAACCTCAAGGACTGTGGGAGCGAGCTGCACTGCTCAGTGACCAGAGATCCAGCAACAACGCTGCACAGCTATGGGTTTATACAACCCCAGGATGCTGAAGTTGTTTACCTCAATCATAGGAGTGCTCCCAGCTTTCAGCTGTGTTCAGAATGAGCTCAGCCACCCCTGAATCAAATCGCGGGCTGATTCTCTTTGTACAAAGGCACCCAGGTAACTGGCTGTGAATATTTACAACCATGACACATTAGGATAGCTGTGCTGACATCTGGCTGCATCGCAGAACCTCCCTGGCTTTATTTTCTACATTAAAGCATTGCTTTCACTCTGTATCATTACGGAGAAAAAGCAACTACCTACTCTGACCTAAAAGGCACCTCAACCCTTACACACCTACCCCTCACAACCTTTACTTTATAATTCTAACGCTGCCAGGAACATTCTCATTTTTCACATTACCTTGTCTTGTAAAAGGTGAGCTGTGCAGTTCAATGTGTAAGCAAGGGCTAAGGTCAGTCTGGCATTAGTTCTTCCTCTGGACTGCTGGAGCTTAAATCACATCTATTGAGCCTCTCAATTACTTTTGTGCTGACTTCAGTGATGCCAAAATGTTCCTCCATATCCACTTAAGCTTAATCTGACTGCATTTGAGGACAAACTTTCAAAATTAGAAACAAGGCAACATTATAATTACAAAGAACAGTGTGAATACAATAAAAGCCAAAGCAATGAAGATGTTTTCCCTTTTGGAAAAAAAAAAAAAAGGTTTTAATGGACTTAAAAACATTTCTGTACGAAAACTGCTCATTGACCAGCATTTGCCTTTCCATGGTTACTTCTGTCTATTGTTTCCTTCAGCAGCTCCCACAGCTCCCAGAACAAGGACTATCTCTTTGGCCAGTGGTGCTTGGAACCCCTGCAAAAGAGAGTTAAAGAAAGACTTTAAATCTTGCTCTAAATTCACCCAAGACTGACAATCTACAATAGCTTACAATGATTCTATTGAGAAAGAGTCACGATGCAGAACCTTTCTGCTTCCAGTGCAGCCCTTGCATGGCACTGCTCTTTTATGACCAAAGAATTCACAAGAATCGAGCCCAGGAAGCTGAACATTAAGTATATTCAGAACAAGAATGTCCATATTTGGCAGTACTGTTATTTGTCTTCCCTCCAAACAAATGTTCTCCCCACCTCTGCCCATCTTCGTGGCCAAAGAAAGCGACTCCCACATCTATTAACACAAACTTTTACCTCAACGTTTCAAACTTTCCACCCAGAATTGTCTTTTACTTGCATTAATCCTGACTAAGCTTTTTCTTTTCTTTTTTCCCCCCCCCGTAAACTGACGTCAAGCTGCCAAATGAACATGAGTAGATGTTATGCAACTGCTTCCCATTAAACGTGCTTAAGCTCCCCCAGCAGCAGAGCACAATAGCTGTGCTCAGCCCGTGGCACAGGAGTGCAAACACTGCCCCACGATGAGAGCAGGCTGACAACAACGCACCTATCAGCTTTCCCTGCCAGGTAGGACATGCTTCGGTTTCCAGCCGGTTGTTGAAGTTTGTTGGCTCCAGCAAATTTCTGTGTGGAAGAGAAAAAGCAGCACAGTGAGGAGCGGACAAACGCAGTCTGTTCCACGTGGTGCACATCCTGATGGACCCTCCTACCTCAAGGAGCACTGCCTACACTCTGGGCTTTGTTTTAGCACTTGTGTACATGCATGTGCACTGAATCCACTTGAATACATGCTGTTCTGCTGGTCTTGCTACCAATGTCCCATGCGCCCACCTAGACAGAAGTCCTAAAGGTCTAAAACCTCGCTCTCCTACATTCACTGTCAAATTGTTTTGCTGGCTTTTTTTCTTATGAGAAAAGTTTCCAGTGACTCAGCAAATCGTGCTGGAAACTATTTACAAACTATCAGGCATAAACCTGTTCTGCTCCTGATAGATGATTTTAAATGAGTACCTAAGAGGCTTCCTGGAACCATTCGCCCTTCAGCTGAATACACAAGAAGGCAGCATGTACAGGAAAGAGGCTGAAAAGCAAGAAATGAGCTTTGGAAATTAATTGGTGCCTGGGCACCCAATGAATTCACAAATGAGCATCTATTACTTCATGCTTGAATGGCCACCGACGTCATGTCTCAAATGCTCCATACGTGAGCACTGCACTTAACAAGCCAGCTCTGCCAGAGCGAGCTGTTCAGCACACAGACACAAACTCTCCTGTGCTGGTCACAGTTCCCTTCATTCTCCCAGTCAGTGATGAGAAGTTTAAGTTAATTAGCAATAAATTAAATCAGGAAAAAATTTCTTCCTTGAGTGGAGAATGCAGGCAACACCTGGATGTGCCGAGGCCGCAACTGGAGTGACTTTGAGATTCTGGAGGGTGCCTTGAATTTAGAACTGCAATTTGATGTAGCTGAAGCAGTGTGCCTGCTGTGCAGGTGGTGCAGCTTGAACCAAGTACAACCAGGTGAGAAACAATGGGAGAGCATGAAAGCCCCAAGAAAGCTCTTCCTGAGCAAGACGAGGCCGTAATGCAAGGCACGAGTTTGTGACTGGAAGCTGCGTGTCAGCACCAAGTGCTGCAAGGGAATATTTTGCAGATCCTGGAAGAGTCTGCTTTTCCAACAATAAAAAAACCTCTCCCAGCAATTCCCAGCTGGGTACACACGATCACCAAGAGTTCTGTTACTTCTTTCACGACATGTCTGTACCTTGCCTGTGTGAACTTGTCTGGCGGGATCAAACTGTGCTGACTGCTTCGATTTGCTGCTTCCTATGGGAAAGAGGAGAGAAGTTGTCACTGAAGATTGCTAGAAAGAACAATTCTTCCTCGTGTTTCTCTGATGAAGAGGTTTCACTGCAGTCTCCCAAGCTAAAAAAAACCAGAACAGCCACTGCAGGGCATAAGAAGCTTCTGAATAGACACATTATAAGAAGCTACGTCTCCTTTAACTCCTACTTTCTTGGGCCCAATTAAACAAATGACTTTCACTGCTGAGAAGAGAAGCAAACCATGAATCCACAATCCCCTCACCTGTTTCCAAGTTTTGTTTCCAAGCCAGAAAAAGGATGCTACACTACCCCTTCCCTAGGTAAATTTCTTTTAATGTTTCCCCACTGCAGTGTGAGTGCATTTTAACCATTTGTACTGCCTTGGCACCCAGATTCACACAGCCTTCTCAGGCCTCAGCTGGCAAGGTTTTCCACAGCCTGCAGCACTCCAGCCGAGATGCAGATCTTACCCGCAAACACTTTGAAGTTGAACTTGCTGTAATCAAAGGGGGTAAACTGCTTCGGTGCTTCCAGCTCCTCTGGTTGCTGGGAGGCTTTTGGCCGTTTCTTCTCTGGTTTTGGCAGTTCTGGTGCTGTTTCACTCATGACCCTCTCCCTCTTCCTATTAGCTTGCTCCTGCTGTGAAAGCGACCCACAGAATGGGAACAAGTTCAGGAGAATTGAAACATCCCTGTGCAGGCACGAGCAGCAGCATGCTGATGAGCTGTTGGTGGAGCTGGGCCTGTGACAGCAGGGGCTGTGTGTGGCAGTAACAGCAGGGGGAGAAAGCACTGCGTTTTCCTTTGGGACTGAACCACGTCCCTTCCCTTCCTTCCACCCCTCAGTGCAGGGACTTTTCGGATGCGAAGCCAAGCTGTCATTTCATGAGACATTTGAGGCTGAGATCTGCTGTCACCCCACAAGCAAGCAAGGAACAGTGAGCTGCAGGAGTGCAACACATTCCTTTCTGAAGACAAGGAAGAATGTGAAGATTTGCAGAGCAAAAGCTGCCAGGGGCTTTTGCTGCACATAAGGGAGAAGCACGGACAGCCTGCTATCAAGGCTGTCTGTCATTCAGGTCGCTTGAGATCAGCTGCTTTCAGCTTGGGCATCGGCAGAGTAATGGGGGCACAGGGTCTTATTCTGAATTGATGTTAAAAAGGTCAAAGAAGGCAAAGGCTGGAAGAGTTAAACTCAGGGACATACCATAGCTTGCTGACGAACAGACACAATGTTTTCTGTTGCCTCTTTGTACTCCTTCTGTGCTTGGTCACGAGCAGCTAGAGACAAACAGACATTACTGTAGGAAGCAGGACTAAATTAGCCACGAGGTTAGAAAGTCACTGGGAAAAGCACATTAGCCAACACACTGAGGAGAAAAAGGGCTGTACCTGACTGCTGAGCTGCTTTCTTTTTTGCTTCATCCCTGGATTCCTTCTGTACTTGTGTCTTACTCATCAACTTCCATCGATTGCTGATCTGCAAAGGAAAAAAAATTACCTGGAATCGTTTTCTTTGAAGTTTTATGGCAACAGGGAGTTTATAAACTTGCTACCACATGCTGGTCTTCATTAAGAGCACAAAAGATCAAATTGGATTGTAAAAGAGATTAAGATCTGCTGCACCAAGTAAAGTAGAACTATGGGCTTTAAAAGTTCTGAGCTACAAACAAGCCCAATGAGAACAAAGGCAGATGCAGACTTCAGCAGTAGCTTGTAGCTTTGACAGACCCAGACTACAAAGTGGAATGTCTCCAATCTCTGGCTCTTTGAAGGGTATGAATGCTATTCAAACAATCAGATACTGACTTAAGAACACATTATGTTTCTTAAAGTTTATATTCTTTTTCTAAGGAGAAAAAAAAAAAACAAACACACATTGCTAAGGCTCCCAAAGGAAAAGAACCTAAGTATTTGTTTCTTTTCTAGTAGTTGGCAGGAAATTTTAACTTCAGTCTTACTTCATAAATTTTTGATGATGGGTCAAACTTTGCAGACTGTGAGACGTAGGCAGGATTCTGTTCTGAAGGCAAATACTGCAGAAAGGGAAAAGAGCATTGGTCTTTAAGCACAGCGTGTGCTATTGGTGCTGTCAGCTCACTGCCACGTCCCAGATCAAATTCATGTGCAAGAAACATTCCTACAGGAAGATCATCTTTTGGAAAAACCAGTCACCACAGCCAATAACGTTAAAGAATAAACAATTAAACCAAACCACACACACAAAACAAAACCTCCAACCACACAGCAGAAAACAGTTGTTTGTATGCTGCGTCCCAGTAACCTGCTGCTCCGTATCTGTTACAAACTATTCTATTGTTCTTTTTCATTAGAAGAATAAAATCAACTCACTAATTTCAGCCACAGAGATGAAAATGTGATGCAAATTAAAGAAACCTCAAGCTTGATAAACAAACAGAAAGCAGAACAAGGGGTCTGCTTACTACAGACACAACTCGGGATGCTTTGAGAGCACATCCACACGTCTGCTCTGCAAGAACAATCCCTCAACTCCAGCAGAGCTGTTACTACATCAAGGTCTGTCATGCAGCCTGGGAAAGCAGAGCAGAGCACCCTTTGCACAGGCTGGTTTGTCAGCATCACTACAAATATATATTGGGTTTTACCCCACTTTGAATTTTACCATTCTGAATGGATTTTCAAAGGACTCCATTATACGCTGAGCTTTTTTCTGTGCAGCTGTTAAAACCTTCTCACTTCCTTCATCTTTATCACATTCCTAAAAAAAAAATAGAGAAACATTAACATGAATCATTCTTACTCCTGGCCACTGCCATCCCATGCACGTTATCTGTCATTATCTGAAACTCCAGCACTGGCAGCAACCCTCCAGAAAGAATTTATGTGCTGGCCTCCCAGCCTCACTGTCTTGTTATGCCGTATGTCTGACAGGACACCAACAGCACTTCCATGCACACCCTACTACTTCTTTCACTGCTACCACACATTTACACCACATTAAGTTTGTTTCCTAACACTTGAATGCTGGCACCACCACAGAGTGCTTACACTGAATATGCTGACAGTGGCAGTAGCAACAAGGCACGCTGACTCTGGCTGAACACCCTGAATATTCATTGTCCTCTCACTGTCCAAAAAGAGAGAATCACGTTCCAAGACTGGTGCAGACGAAGATTCTACATGAAAATTGAAAAGAAGATGAATTCTATTAGATACATGTATATTCTACTGCTTACTTTTTCACATAGTAAGATTTCATGACAATTTCTTCAGTGCTGCTCATTTCCCCCTATCAAATCACACAGTGTCACATCTATCACAACTCATAAATCCAAATTACCTAAAGCAGAATTATTCTGAAAATCATCCATAGGAATCCGGGAACTGTCGTGTGGTCCAAAGAAGGCATTCTCCAGCCTCTGCAGAAAGGTTCAAATGGCAAACACCATCAGTACACTACTCTAGGAATCCACATGTTTTCACCTACTGCAGAGATGCATTAAGAAAACTCAAAGAGAAGGGTGACATTCAGAGACTGAGTGTTTCTAACTCACCTGTCAGAGCACAACGCACCCGGCATCAAAAGCAACAACCCAGTGCTTAATGGAGATGCTGTACTTTTAAGCAGGAGGATGAGTCAGCCTCAGCAGCTCATCTGAGACTTCCCTTCACAAGGACCCACCAATACAGACTGACACACGTGCAAATGCCTACCATCTACGGTGCCTGCTGATGAAACCTTCTGTGCTGATTTGTAAAATGCCAATTTGCAGCTGGTAATGCTTGGAGTCCAGCACAGAAATTTAACATCAACATAAAGAGGAAAGATCTACAAAATGGACTAGGATAAACAATTTACTGGAAGCTAGAACGTTGCTAGGTTGTTTTTTTCCCATGCTTAAGGCTTAAGATGCAAGGAGACAACTATTATGCAAACATTACCTCAGGGTTGGAGAGAGATGTCCTCTTCTTGACTGTCAAAGCAATCTCCGACTAGAATGGAAGAGAAAGAAAGTCAGTCAACTGCACCTGCCCTGTTTCTTCTGGACTGGCTTCTCTTCTCATGTTTTCAATACATGGAATACAAGCTTCTGGGTTAATAAAACTACATTCTTTCTTATTTTCCTGCAGTGTTTGCATATGGATATTGAAAGCCAATGGTCATGCTCACAAACAGCCTTGTTGCACCAAAGGGAGAAGGCTGTACCAATACCTACATGCTAAAAATGGACCACACCTACTGAATTTCTCAAATCTAGAGTTGTTTTTTCTTCACCACAGCCGAGTAAGATTTAGGAATCCATTTACATGGCCTACAGATTCCACGAGGTGCAGCTGCTCCTCACAGCTCAGTGTAAAGTGTGATATAAAGACAGGCTGCTGCATGGGCAACCACAGCCTGCTCAGTAATGCCAACATGCACCTCACCCTCACAGGTCTCCATTTGGCTGCAGTCCCTGCCCTATGGAAAGCAAGTGATGACTGCTGTGTGACACGAGCTGCTCCTACCTTGAGAAGAGGCATCTCTCGGGCCTGCTGAACGAGAAGATGCAACTCGTTAATCTGCTGGCGAACCAGAGGTGGGACTGGATTGCAGCAAGCAATGATACCCTGGGGCTCTCTAAAGAGAGATGAGAAAAATGCAGTGTGCTGTATTTATGGCTTATGTTAAGCATTTGCATTCAAAGGATGTGCAAGTGGACACAACCACAGGCCTGACGGTGACAGCACGAGACAAGTCAGATTAATCTGTCAGAGTATATCCTCAGTGATGAAAATTTCTGCTCTGCAGGTAAGGAGAAACCTCTAACACAGCTCTCGACTCGCTCCTTTCACTGTGCTCCATCTGTATTCCTTGTTCCTTTTTTTCCTTTATTGCTGATCATCTCCTGAAGCTGTGTCCAACAATGGACTTGCACTTAAAGGTGCATTTTTATCACTCTCAGGTACAGAACATTAGATGATGAGTGTGCCAAGTGTTGGAGAACAGGAACAAGTTGGATAAATTGAGTTTTGAAAGCGATCTGTCCTCACTCAACTCCCACTGGGAACAAAAAAACCCAGATGTTACAGGGGAATTCTACTCTCCCTTGCTCTGTAATACTGTAGGAATCGCAGGGGCAGGTGTGTGATACATAGCAATGCAAAGGAATGTATTAGTGCAATAAAAGCAGAGAGATGCATTTCTGAGAAGAAATTTGGAGCTTCTGGGGGAAAACTGCAGTTTATTTCTTCAACAAACTGAAGAACTATATAGAAAAGCAGTCCTGACAGCTGGAAGGAACTAACTACAAACGAAATCATGCACTAGGAAACACTTTGCAAGATACCAAAGTCAAGTGAGACTCCTCAAGGATGAACAAAACTTACTTGGGCAGCTCCTCTGCTATCTTCAGTAACATGTGGTTTGGTAACACGTATCTACAACACAAAGAGGCAGCGTGAACATAACAGAATGTGAAAAACTCATAAAAATATCCTCCAAGTGCACAAGTCTGCCCCAGATTACACTGTGTGAAGACGTAAGTCGATCAAGAAGAAATTAAGCAGGAGTAATTTAGGTACACATAAGAATTTACTTCAAACATCATGACACTTCTGTCCTACACGCAAAAAGCAGCCCCAAGCAGCACACTAATTTCTACAGATAACAGAGGCTCCCCCCCAGGGCTGGGAGCACAGTCAACACTCGTTGAAGACAGCTTCTGTAACAAATGCCCTCCTACCCTATACTCTCATCTTCCTGACGCGCTGTCTTGTCTCTCCACGCAAACAGCAACCTAAATGCTGTCAGCTGCTGTGTGTTGAGGTGTTTTTTCTGCCTCCTGTAGAGCTCAAGGTAGGACTCATCTGAAAAGAGGGGCTTGATGTATTTCTGGAGAGGAAAAAAAGAAAGACTTGTGATCAGCCATCAGATTGGTGCTCAAATTGCTTCAACAGGGCACAACCTCAACAAATGCAAGGGGATTGAATAAACTCAGATGTCACGCCTCTTGGAGTCAGCACTTTCCACAGACACAATATAATTGTCTCAAGGCAACTCCACCAAGGCTTTGAGCTGTCAGCAATGTCCAGTAGAACTGGAAATAGAACATTTCCCTGGGGAAAGGCACACTCGATATGGCCAAGGTGTGTCAGCATTCAAACAATAGCAAGAGGGAATTCGAATGCAGGCATTTTGCCTGGCGAAGCAAAAGGCTGCACACAGCACAGTATGGATTCACACAGTCAACTTCACACACGCAAGTAAGGAAAACAAAACAAAACGTCTATGCAACAGATGAAGAAACAGGTAAAGGACTTTGTATCCTGTACTCTGATCCAGGTAATGCAATGAAATGAAGCTTTACCTTCAGGCAGATGTCTCTGCTGCGCTGCCAAACAACCCTCAGCTGAGCAGGCTGCTCGTTGCCTCTCTCCCACAGTGCCTCCCTCATCTTATCGTAAATGTAGAGCAAGTAGTGAGTGTCATCACGGGCATACTGCATCATTTCCTCTGGCAAAGGGCTAAAAAAAGAGCCAAAATGTCACTAATACATTTCAGCTGCCCCCCACCAGTCGTTTTCCCTTTGCAGCACACACTGAGGCAAACTGCATCCCAAACACACTAACAGTAAATCCTTCTGTTTCCTTCCTGAGGGATTTGTTGGACAACAGCAGTAACAAACTGTGCACTCATCTTATTCAGATGACACCTTGTTCAGATGGACAACATGACTGCTGTGCTGTTGAGCCAGACAGCAGAAGTGCCCTTTTCATTCTTCAGAGCCTACAAACTAAACCTGGGCTCTCTGTAGCGTGCAGAGTTGATCCCTACAGCCAGGCTGAGTGCTCTCACAGCACACTGCTCTATGTACCATGGGTAACCAAACAGTTTTGTGGGGACTTAGAAGCCAAACACTGACATTCTGCACAACACTGCAGTGGTTCAGCACCGCCCCCAGGAAATGAGCTTCCCTCATGTTTCTTACACACGAGCTTTTCATTAAACAATATTCCCAGACCTTCCCCAAATAACTCAATTTCTGAAGAAACACAGAAGGATGTAACACCTACAAAAACTTAAACCACTTAAAGGTAAACGCTGTGCCTGTTTGCTTTGAGAGCAACGTACAACTATGGGGCTTGCAAGCAGAAACAAGCTCCTAGCCTAACAACAGAAACAAGGCTAAGTGCCACCTTGCAGCTCGGCCCATCTAAGGGGTGAATTCTTACCGTATCCTCCAGTCAGCCAGTTGGTACTGCTTGTCAGCATCCACACTGCAATACAGCTTCAGCAAGTGGTCCAAAGAGTGCTTGCCAAGATTGAGAAGACGAGCAGCTTGGTGAGTATCAAACATGTTCACCAAGTACAGGCCAAAGTCTTTTTGCAGCCACTCCACATCTGAATCAGCACCGTGCAGGACCTTGTAAAGCAACAGAAATTGAGGATAACATGAAGAACATTTCTACTGCAGGCTGTCAGTGCTGTGGGGGCTCATATTCACGTGTCTGGGATCAGACTTCTTGTTTGCTCTGACTTTCACCATTAAGTGTGCAGGACTACCAAAAAGAACAAGAACCACCAAAATCAAACAAACAAAAAACACCAAGGAATTGTGGTGATCGTGGCAGCTGACCTTCACAATTGCTGGGTCTGTGAAGGTCTCATTGAGGATGCTCATGTCACTGCGCAGCTCCAGCGTATCAATAATGAAGTCTTCTGTTCGAGTGGAAATCTGCATCAGACACGTCAAGCCCAGGAAGCTCCTGTAGGAATGGTGCTGAAAAACAACAAGAAATATTAATTAGGATCGATTGCAGATAATAGTACAAAACAAATGCACTCCAAATGAAGGAAGAAAAATGAACAGAGAACTTCCCAAAGCCAAGATAATCAGAGCAAGCTTCACCCTTGCACTCAGTAACGCAGCACCCAGCATGGGCAAAATCAAATCAAATTCAGTATGAAACATGCAGCCATCACTACCACTGAAAAACTCAAAACACTGCCACTGTTTGTTTCAGGCCTCTAGACAATATGACAGTCACGGCCATGAACTAAACACATGTAAGAAAGCACTAAAAGTGGGATAAAGAGAAAGCTACAAAATAGCCTGGAAGAATAGAGCAGTTTCCTAGGTGCTAAGAGCATGCATACAGCTTTTAAATAGAAAACACAAACTGATTACCTCTAAGTCCAGAGCAAACTCTTTACAGTTCATAAGCTTCTTGTTCAGTTCAACCAGCTCATCCAGCGTAGTGATAAAATGACAAGGTGTTTCCTCCATGGGTCTGTACATCTGGCAGAGTAAATTATTAGGAACAGTAAGTTCTCTGTCCATCCCTGCTCCACACCTCCCCCTCTCAATTCTGAAATTTGTCAAGGCTGTAAACCTATTGCATCTGCTCACAAATTAATATGGGCACCAACCTGGGGTTCTGGTTTCTTAAGAACTCCATCTGGTGGAGAAAAGTGCTCCAGTTCATACTGGTAAGGATGAGCAAACCTACGGAAAGTAGGAAAACAGGCACAGACTACATTTCAGTCACAAAGCCAGCAGACAGAGACTTCTGAGAGCTAACAAGTTTTCCTATTGAGTAATAATTTTGTCTCTTGCTAAGGATTAGGTTTAAGATAACTCCGATGACTGAAGCAGATCACACACAACGCAGTGTGCAGACACAAACACATGCAGAGCTGCTACACACAGATGCCATCACACAAGTGCACGCTCAGCAGTGCACTCCAAGCACCTCGCTGCTGGTTTAAGTTCTTACATGTCTTGCTCAGTTTGCTGCGTCCTCTGCTGGTGTATGAAGTCTGCCAAAGCAGCTGGGACATCCAAGTCTTCGGGGCGTTCCTTTCGTTCCCGTCCGCTTTTTGTGAGGGCTGAACAACCAATATGGAACAACTGGACCAGGTCCCACACATAAAACGCTCTCAGCCTACTAACCTCTCCCCTCCACCCACCACAGCATCCTTTCGCAGTCACAAAGTATCAAGAACTTGTTAATTTAGACCTACAGCTTTTGCTGCCCGCTAGATTTGTGTCTGCAGCTCCAGAGAAAACCCAGCGACTGGGTCTGAACAGGATGCTGTAAGAAACACGCAAGGTGGCTCTGCTTGAAAGCTTGGAAAGAGACTGAAAAACCTTCAGCAAACACTTTCACTCATTCCCACGTTCTAAATTACACCCACATCAGTGCAGAGTTGAGGTGGATCGCAGCAGAAATGTGACACCTTGCTGAGACGAGATGTTTCACTGGCAGCTTTGATAAAGCCAGGCCTAATCCTGTCCCTCCTTTTCTGACTAATTAGAAGAAGGCATCTGTAAAGTCAATCAGACTTACAGACCAATCAACAAAACTCGTTCTGTCAGGGGGACTCTCATTATGGAAATTCAATGGTGGCATAGGGAAGCAGCAGAGCATCTGCTGGGAACAGGTTAATTACTGTATACCAACAAGATGTTGTATGCTGACCAAATCTTACACTGCACGTACACAAACAATGGAGTCACAGAGTAATCTCAACCAAATAGTCAACATCTTCTGCTCCTACTTGTTTTTACAGTCAACATTTCCTCTTCTGAATTGTCAGGACAGGTACTCTCAACAGATTACCCATCAACAACAAAAAAACTTACCTTCAGGCAATGGTTTCAAAGCATTTGGCTTGATAAAAAGTTTAGGTACAAAGGGAGTGTTAGAATTGTCAATCTTTTCTTTAAACTTAAGCTGTGGGCGAGTGATGTTCTTGGCGTGAAGCAGTCGGAAGGTTTCAGACTTAGTTCTTTTGTGGTATTCTCCTGCCTATTAAAAGGAAGACAAACCAACGTGACTTAACAGACATCCAGAGCTTCTCCTATCCACTGACCCAACACTGTGAGAAAACAGAGTGAGAACACATGGAAAGGACCAAGGGTACATTTAACTACTAAGGTCCACTGGAAAACTGGAGCACTGTACTGGGAAAAAGAAGTTGCAACAGCAACCTGCGTGCAGCAGCCTCACCTTGCGGTTCCAGCTGGAGATGATCGTCTGTGGCATCTGCAGCCCAGCAGGAAGGACGGGCTGCTGGTTTTTGTTCACTCCTGCTGCTTCATCCAGTAAAATACCCTAAATTCCAAGGGAAAAAAAAAAAAGGTGAAAACCAAACACCTGCTGTACACAACACAACTGTAAAAGCACTAATATTAAACCTATTTTAATTAAAAAAAAAACTTGTGGTACCCGAATACTTATACAAATAATGCTGAGGAATGATTTGCTCACCACTCTTTCAAGAATGACGTCATTGGAGTCAACCAGCATATCAAACTTATCTTCCAGCTCTGTGACTTTGCTGTGATCTCTCATGTGGCTGCGGCAGCCGTGGTACTGCATCACTCTGCTCATGCTTGCAAGAGAACAGCATAGTTACTATTGATTTCAACAGGCACACTGAGCACTGAATCATGCACTTCTTCTCGACTTTCTGCATCTTAGAAGTTTGAAAGCAGATCAAATGTAATACCTATAATTACATGCAAGCAGTAAACATAAGACACACCTTTACAGTACTGTTATTTAGTACTAATAGTACTAATTTCTTTATCAAACAACTTTCTAGATCACAGAATTGTTTGGAAGGGACCTTTAAAGGCCATCTGGTCCAACTTCCTTGCAATGAACAAGGACATCTACAGCTCTATCAGTGTTCAGAGACACATCCAGCCTCACCTCAAGTGTCTCCACAGATAATGGGGCACAGCACCACTCGGGGCAGCCTGTGACTCACTATCCTTACCATTATAGCCAGTCTAAACCTCCCCTCTTTTAGTCCGAAACCCTTTCCTCTTGTTCTATCACAACTGATGCTGCTATAGATTCTGTTCTCTTCTTTCTTATATGCTCCTTTAGATACTGAAAGGCCGTTCCCAGGTCTCCCCCAAAGCCTTATGCATTTCACGTCAGTCCCTGCTTGCTCCACACTTCTTTACCACCACCACCATTAAAGGCATTGTGTAAACCCATCGTTTAAAACGTGAACTGTTCGAAACTTAGCTAAAGTTAGGCACGTGACTCAAAACATCCTTTAATCTCCAACCAGCCTGGAGATTCCAAGAAAGGTGCCACCCTCTGTTTGGGATCACAAGATGCCGGAGCCGCGATGGCTTCTTACCAGTGCAGGAGCCGCTGGCCCTGCGCCTCGCAGTACGCCCGGAACCCAGGGAAGCTGCGGTAGAAGTCGTACTCATCGCCAGGCTGCGGGAGCCCGCTGGAAGCCTTCGTGGTGGCCACCATGGTGCCGAGGGCGTGCTGTGCGAGAGCACCGTGTTACTGCACTGCCCGCCGCCCTGCTGAAATGCTTCTTCCCTGCCCGTCTGCACAGCGCGGTTACACCTAGCAGTCACTAAGCCTCGTTCTGTTTGGATGCTTTTTAACACGATTAAGTTCGCGGTCGCTTCATTTATACCATCTAACAGGACCCTCCAAACAGAGAAAAGAGTAACAACAACACGCCTAGTTCTCGTTCTACGATTTACGTCCCGAAAGACATCATTAGATCGGCAGAAACGCGGATATCGCCTTTATTTTAACGACAAGAAACTGCAGGGCTTCCCGCCCGCCCCCTCACACAGCCCTCCCGTAGCAGGACTGCAGCTCCCAGCATGCCCCGCGGCGCACGGCTCTGGGAGCGCCACGGCCCGAACCGCGCGCGGGTCGGCGGGAACCGTAGTGCACAGCGCCCCTCCCGCCTCGCCCCCGCCCCTCCCCGCACCTTGACGAAGGCGTCGACGTCGTCGAAGCCGGGCAGCACCGGCGCCGCGGCGGGGTTCCCTTCTCTTTCCTGCTCCGCGGGCAGCCCCCCCGACCCCCCTCTGCCCCCTCGGACCTCTGGGCTCCCCGCCGCCGCGCAGCCTTTTCCCTCGCCGACGGCGGCCGCCATCTTGTCCCCTCAGCCACGCGACGCCCAGAAGCTCTCGCGAGCGCTTCCCGCCCGTCAGGGCCGAGAGCGGAAAAGGGGCAGCGCGTTCGGGTGGCTAGACAGTGCCAAGCCTTCCATCTCGCGCCCCCTCGCGGCGTGGCGGGCCGTGCTGCCTGCGGATCCCCAGCCACCCCATGCGGCCCTGCCTGCGATCTGCTACAGCTCGGCCTGCCTGCCTCTTCCTAAGAGGTACTTAGGAATAAACAAGAATGTAGCCCACGTTTCTACGTTTTGGTGTAATTTATTGGCACAAAAATATTCAAATACAACATGGCATCTAAACATGGCTACTCTGTTGTATTTTGTGCATTTTTTTTTAACGTTTTATTCATAATTCACAACTTCCTCTCCTCCCCTGTTTAATAACCATTATTTTCTGTTTCAAGTTACGACCAGCTCTCCCCCTTTTGCCTCCTATGCCAGTTACCAATTTCCCCTAATTCCCCAACACTGCTTTTTAATCAGGACACTGGGAGCTCCCCAGCAGTGCCTCATTTGCAGCCTGCAGCCAGTTTGCACTGATCAATCTGCACCAAGGCACCCGGTTACGTTCAGCTTAAGATCTTTACACTCTTAAGATCTGCTTCAACCTTCTGATCAGGGCAACAATCCACCTGCAAGTGACTTAGTTACATTGCAAAATAAGTCAAAACCCGTATATATTCACCAGTTCCCTAAAGACCAAGTGAACCATTGACACCTGTGGTACAATCAGTCTTCACTGTCCTGGAAACCCAATCAACTGTTGTGTTTCAGACAGCTTGTGTTTTTCCAATAGCAGCTATAAATTGGCTTAAACCAACTTTTAATATACAATAACTCTTTTCATTTACATTTCAAAATATTTGACAAAGGCTGTATATCAGTCCAACGTTCAGTTTGTGTTTGTAGAAGAGCACATTTGGAGTGCAAAAGCCTCCAGAATAAAAGGCTGGAATCTTCTGTTACCAGAAAGGACACCTAAGGAAAACAAAAATATTGTGGTAATGCTAACTGGTATGCAGTTTCACAAAGGCAACGCTGAGGACTGAGATTGCCAAGGCACCATTTTAAAGACACAGCATAGGAGAAATTGGCAGATGATCCCCATGCTTCTTTCCAGCTAACTAATGCTTAAAAACTAAAAAGAACTGTTTCCTTCAGCATATTCCACTGTTCTCTCTCAAACGGGAGACATGCAACTAAATAATTTATGTTTACTTCAGAATATGTAATTCTTCACTGTAACTGAAATCAGTGACCAAACATGCCTTACTTCAAACACTTAGAGTGTTCAGGCTGATTGCAGCTCAAATGCTCTACCATTCCCACCACTCCTTATGACAACTCACTTTCTTACAGTGGACTGTCTTAAGGGATCTCTGCCATAAGCCTGCAAAATCTATGAGATCAGATCAACGTGTGGTAAGGCTTCCTTACATAACTAAATACACAAGTAGTAATGTTTTTTGTTGGCTTTTTCTCTGCTCAAATTATTAATTCCAGATCATTCAGAGAAGAACTTTGCATTGTTAGCTGAATGACAAACTCACCATCCAATGTAGCACTGACACAGATTCTCATGAGAAGTAGCCTGCTTAATGAGCAATTCTACTTGTGTGGGTACATCAAGAGTTTCGTCATGAGAGAAGTCTCGACCTTTGAAATTAAGGGATGAAGGAACATGAATGAAGTCACATGCCATAAACATAACTTCCAGATGGCAAGTTCAGGACTGACGGGACTGATTGTAGTGCCTTCCCCTTACTGGATATAAGTTACAGGATTAACACACCATACTAATATTAGAAATAGTGCTGATCCATCTTCTCAGATTTTACATAAATAAGGGCTTACCAGTGAGTTTATCTCGAACTCTGTTGATAATTTGAATTGCTTTCTTATTTAGAGCTTCCGGCTTCACGAGGCCATCTCCTACTACAGGAGAGAAGTAGGAAAAACCCATAGAATTAGGACATCATCCAAACAATTATTGCATTCATCCTGCTGTCACATCTGTCCTCCCCAAGTATCATTCTGATTGCTAACAAACCCAAATTCCATTCTATTTTCTGTCATCTCTTTCTGTAATTGAGAACACAGGTAATTATGCACTTCCTTGCCAGCATAAATGTGGAATGTGTGTCTCATGTGAAATTCCCACATCTGAGAACAATTTTTGCATCAGCATAAGATCAGCCAAGGAACTTACTGAAGGAATGGATGGATTCAGGCACTGTGGTCCCAGTTTTCTTATGGGCTGTCTCCCCGAGTTCCATACCATCTAACATTTCTTTTGATAAAAACAAGAAAACAAAAATGAAAGTGTTGGACTGAAAGGCAGATAAAGTAACATTCCTTTGGAAACATTAATAACACCATTAATCAGCTCTTTTGAAAAGCATACTTGACTGTGACAAAGCATACTACACATCTCTATCACTACTGGAAACGTAGCAAACATCTTTGCTAAAATACTTGCTAAAATACTGAAAGGTTTGATCCAACTTTCAGAAACGTTTCATATTGAATTGTTAACAAGCAATGCTTTGAAGTTACATGCAATTGGCCTAAAACTACAGCAAAGACAAATTTATACAGAATTTATAAAGTTTACATAGAAATGTATAGAACTCTGAGTATGAAACACTCACTGGTCTGTAGCCCAAAGGCAAACAATTGCTGAGATTCAATGCAATGAACCTTCAACACTGATTGTTACTTGCCATGTTCTGCACACTAAAATGTAGTGGCTAAGTAAATAACTATCACATGGCAACTGTGATTTGGTTTATAACAGTTTATGTGCCCCAAGGTAGTGTTAATACAACTGTAAATGAGCATCTGCTGTTTGAGCCACGTACCAAACTCAACACTTAGTCCTTAAGCTAATGACAATAAGCTCTTTGTCTGCTGCTGAGAAGAAAAAAGGCTGAAAATACCTTCATGGCCTTGTATACTGTTAAAAAAAAGAAAATGCCCCAAACGTTTGTGATATACATTGTTTTTACTCACCTACTGACTGACTGGCTGAGTAGGAGTCTGTTCTTGTTCGTGAGCGTTTGTTGCCCTTTGTGTTTGCTGCAAGAAAATAAAAGAACTAAAAAAGATGAACTCAAGTTTCAAAGGTTTGCAGCAAATGTGCCTGTCCATATACAGTATATGCTTGGCTGACTTTCTCCTTCTCCAAATGTCACCTGAAATGGCTTTTAATCTCTTGATGACAGCTAACACAAGGACAACTCAAACCGTTTTGCACGTAGCTTAGTCCTGTGCCTCTGTTTAAGGGCAAAAATGGTTTTAATCACTGTGGTGATTAAAAGTTTACACTACAATCCTCAGAACCACTACAATAAATAGCACTTGCAAACCAACAATATAATCAGTCTGCCTTCAAACAGACACTGGGTTTTATGCTTCTGCATTTCTTGTTCAAATATAACCTTAATGAGATTGATGACTCTCCTGGTGTCTCTGTTCTATCAGAAAAACTTACTGTCCATCAGCCTCCAGTTCAGTAATGGATCATACACAAAGGCTTCCAGCACAGCCATGACGCTGTCCTTATGCTCACGCAGGACTTCCATCACTGTGTGGCAGGTGATTCTGTAATTGCCATCAAGGCCCGTCACCTTCAGAAGAGAAAGAAGCCATCAAAAATGCTGCTTTGTTCATTATGCAACTCCAATCCTGATTTTTAGGGAGCAGGAAAAGGCTCGTGCTTTGAATTAAAATTCACTTCTGTCAGTCTCTGTTCATTAGAACAAGACAGATGATCCCTACAACCTAAGCTCTTCTCTGACATCAAATCGACCACCGTAAAGCACCATGCTATTGGTTGTGTTTGGTTGTTGTAAAACCTATTTTGAAGTGAGGAAATTATGGAAGGCCTAAGAAATGGAAGAAATTTCCTTTCTTTTTTCCATTCCACTGTGATGCACTGTAAAGACCACAAGACCTGAAAATGAAGCTGAAGCAGTAACTTACATCTCTCCCTCTTGCAGGAGTGGAGAGGTGCAAACACAACCTATACAGGAAAACCATAGCCATAATACAGGAAAAAAAGATTTAGAGATAGGTGCCGTTTTCCCTAGGAACAATTCCCTCCATATCAAAGAAGGAATACTTACCTCCATAGCATTTGTCAGCATCCTTGTCAACCGAAACGGAATCTTCTCAGGGAACTTCTCTCTTGTCATTGCAACCTAAACAAATAATGGAGAATTAGTAAACGAATGGCTAACTTATTAAGAGTTAATAAGTACTGTTTTTCTTGTTACACCCTTAAGGGTTATACTCCAAAGAAAGTCCCAGCTTTGTATTCTGAGCTTCCACAAATTTGAAGGAGAAGCTAGCTAATTAACTCGGCGACAGGGACAATTCAAACATGTGCCCATGTTGCTAATGCTAATAACAAAAATTTCCAATTAGTAGCTTAAACTGCTCCAGGCAATTTTACAGAACAGTGATGCTAATAGCTAATACATCTTTGCTTGTTTCAGAGTGTTAGCTAATGACCAAGACATGCCTCTCAGATAAAACTCATCTCATTTTCACCCATAGGTAAAAGTGAAACCCAAAGAAGAGCCAAACAGGTTGCTCAGGACTACTCTTTAAGGTCTATTTTTCTTGACTTACAAATAGATTTTGGATCTATCAGAGAATGCAAAACATTACTGAAGTTTATGCTTATAAACCTTCGACTTACCTCAAAACAGTCCCCAAAGTCGATATGCAGGATTTTTCCACTCAGCCTGTCTAACATCAGATTGGAAGGGTGCCTTTGATGAGGGAGTAGGAGAAAAAGCAGATTGACAGGTCATTAAGAACAAATAGAGTAAATCACAGCTCTAGTCTGAAATGATATTTATCTTCATGAATGAGAACAGCCAGTGACAGCTTGCTTGTCTGAGGTCTTCAATCTTGGGATGAACAGAACAGCTTCCCTGACAGTGCATCTATCACATTGTTTTTGTAATTACTTCTCAGGAATTAGATACCACCTCCTCATGGCAGACAAACAACCTATGGGATCACTGCCAGCAGTACAGTTCTTGGATATGAACATCTATTTTCAGTTAGGATAATTCTTCTATTTGTATTATCTTTTTTCAGTATATAAATACAATGATTTATGCAAGTGAAAAGCATCAACTGGATTACTACCAGAAGAGGGGAGAATTGGACTTGACTAACAGAAACCAAGGTGCTGTTATTCGTGCTGACTTGTTCCAGTTTTGCTCTAATCCAATTTTCAAAGGTTTTAAATTTCGTTACAAAAGCCTTTAAGCTCAAGAATAGAAGCTTCTTGTATGAAAACATTTGAGGATTTAGCTTTTCTGGCATTACAGTCCTTAATTCTAAATGATACTGCCTTCAAAAATATTTTGAAAGTTACAATGCCCCTTTTTGACAAAGAATCATTTACTACATACATTATTTCTTTGTTTTACTATTTTTTTTTCCCATTTGCCTAATTCATTTAAGCCTATGCTTCCCCACAGAACATGTCTGCAATGCGGATCAGAAAAAGCATCATCTACTCCATTTTATGGAAAGAATGGGAAATCTCTCTCCATCCTATGACTGAAAGGCCAAAACCAGAGCTTGTGTCTCTTCATACATTCTTGGGTGCATTCCTCTCAGAACAGAAGAAACTTGTTTGCACTCAAGATGCACAAACTCTATCAATTGCTGCAGTGTTGAAAATAATGGCAGCACAATGAAACCTGTAAAGATGGTATCATCATAGCTCAGCAACAGCCATACTGAAAGATGCTATCACAGGAACAGTTTCAGTGAACAGACTGAGAGGTCTTTGCAGCCTGCTTTCATTTAAAAAAACAAACAAAAACCTTTGCAATATTACTCACCTGTCCCCAAGACCCAAAATGTATCCAACCATTGACATCACAGCTAGTGATCGAGTGTAGTTTGTTCTTCTGTCAAACCATACCTACAAGCAGGGACAGAATAGAAGAAGTCAAGCAGGCATGTTGCATGTTTCAGCTTATAATTTATACAATAAAAGCAGCAAAGGTTTGTTTGTTTGTGGAAAAAACACCTTCTGTAGAGATTCATTTGGAGTTTGTGATCTGCAAGTGCACCCACTCCTCCCACATTCTGCAGAGAAGACAGTACATGTGCTGAACTAACCTCTGAGCTTGGGCTTTTCAACCACAGCAGTTTGGCAAGGTCATCACCAGCTGTGTTATTGACAGCATGTTCAAATACTTCTACCTTCTGCATTAAAGTCAGGTGGTCGTAATCTGGAGCCATCTATAATTGAGGAGTGACATTAAGCAACTAAGAACAAACATTCAGTAACCCCTAGCTGTACTATGAGAAACACAGCAATCACTGATTTCAAAATAAACGTGATACAAAATTATTTGCAGACTGACCAGTATGTTCCCAAACAGTATGAGAACTACAGCGAAGAACTCAGGTGAAATGGGATAGGAAACAATTTAGCACCCAAAAAAATAGCCCATAGCCGTATTTAATTAAAATACTGCTGAGGTAAATATGTTTTGAGAAACATTTCCTGGGTTGGCACACAAGTTCCTTTTTGGCAGGCAATTCCAGCTTCTCTAGTAACGTTCTGTTTCTCCATTCTGTCTAACTTTGGCCATGTTCCCTAGTCACAATGTTTGTAAATGCCAGCAGCGTGGCACCTTGTATAAGGCACATCGTATTCATGCAAAACACATTTTAGTCACCAGCTGGTGACAACTTATGGTCACTGCTAAAATAGGAAAGGAGAAACAAATAGATTTATGTCCAATTTTGCCTTTTAGTAACATTTTAGAACACTTTAGAACATATTCTTGCATTTATTACTGGTACCAACAACAAATTAGAAAACAGGTAAAGTAAGAAAAATGTGTGCATCACTGTTCTGTACTAAAACACTGGACTCCTAAAAGTACCAAAAAATGTGCTACTTTTGCCCTTTACCCTCAGCATGATGCGATGCTCGATGTTCAGCAGGATCTTTTTCTTCTCTCTGTAGTCTCGGATGAGGGCATGCAGTGTGTCACAGTGGGGGACCCAACCTATCAAGCCTGAATTTGTGGACAGTGGAATAACAGCGTATCTCTGGATGCTACAGGAAAAAACAAATGGACAACGAGAGCTTGAATTGTTGTATGTTATAACTTACTACACTTGAACTTCCCCCCCAAACAGATCTGGAGCATCCATTTGGATGGCTGATGTGGTTTTCACAGGAATGCTGCTTTTAGCAGGCACATATTGTGCCACCCATGAATATCTATAATTTGCACGTGCCATTTAATATGCTGATGTTTGAACAACAGTGAACAACAGAACTGCAGTCAGTGACTATTGACCAGAGCGTTTACTCACTATAATAAAAAAAAATCCTTGATAAAAAGCCTGCTCTCAGCTTGAGCACTGCCCTAGGAGCCTATCTTGAAATATCCCAAATACTATTAACAATTCTCAAGAAAGAACTTGTACACTGAGGGAGTTTTTGTTCTATGTAAAACATCTCCAAGTTTCAGTCTATGAATGGGTGTTCTCTCACACGTTCAAATCAGCTGAGCTCCAATACTCTTTGCTTCCTTACAAACCACTGGATATGCCAAGGTTTCCTGTGCATTTGTTGTCACTCATGCACTCAGCAACCATTCCTAACACACACCTGAGGTTTTTACGAAGAGAAGTTGGGTCGTTTGCTAGCAGAGTGTTGACCAACCCAAAAAGCTGCATCACTCTTTCATCTTGACGAAGGTCTTCATGACCTTTCAGAAGGAACACAAACTCGTGCCCATTGCTTCCTGAAAAAGGATTAACAGGGAAAAGCTGACTCCCACTGAGCAAACACTAAAGAGTAAACACAAGGACACAGAAGAACTGAGAAGTTTGGCAGTCAGACTGACCAGACTACCGGAATGGAAATGCTGTAGAAGTTTTACGTGACATATACTAAAACCAACTGTTTAAATACTGGAATAGCAAAGTACAAACTGCTTCCTCTTACCCATTAATGTTAGTTTCCTGGGCCGCTGCTTGGAGGTGATGACCTGAAGTGAGGGTGCGATGGACTGAATGCGGATGATGGGCTGGTTGGGATCGTATGTTCCTGGCACTGCCAATTCCAGGTCCCGGCACATTAAGAGTTTTGGTGACACGTACTGTAGTTCCAAAGAAGTGAGCTACAGAAGACAGATGAAACACAACCCCTCAAGCATTTCAGTTAAATCTCACTTAAACATCTGAAGAGCTCGTGCTGGCGAGGAGCCTAGAACAGTTCACAGTCAGCTGTCAATACTTCAGTTCTTGCCAAAAGGGCTGCAAAAGTTGAAAACTTGAAGCTTATGAAGCTTCTGAGCAAATTAAAAGCAGTTAATTCTAGAATACTGAATCTGAATGCTTTGAATAACAAGAACACAGAGACTAGTATTGACAACATGCACTGTAACCCCATGAGAGAACTGTACCTCTCCCCCTACCTGAGGCAACTGCTTTGAGATACGCCTGAAAACGTGGTAATAGAGATCCCAAGCCTGGGTTAGGTCCTTGACATTTCCTGATTTCATATACTTCCTGCACCACTCTTGAGCTTCCATTAGATCTCTGCCATAGGCCTAGGGAGGAAATGAAAAACAAGAGAAACATTTCTACAGACTACAGTGGAACAGGTGGAGACCACTTAATACCAGTACAGTCTATTTTCAAATTCCATTGCAAATCCTTGACCTCACATTTTTTTTATAGCGCCAAAACTAATGAACCAGAAATTCCTGGATCTAAGACAGGCACTGAGTGTTTTGGGCAACATTACTCCCAAACAGACTTCACAATAGGAGGCAACAGAATGAATAGAACATTCATTCTGTCGAATATTAATAGACCCTTTAACAGTAGGCTAACAAGCTCAAATGAATTTCTTTTGGAGACTTGAGAGAGATAATATCTTCAGTCTGTGCTGGTGGTTATCATGAAGCAAAGCAGAACGGAGTTAGAACAGTTAATTGCAAAGCTCTTGTATGTCTTCCAGATCTCATCAGATACCCACTTGATAAAGACTCGGGCAATCTGTGCTGCTGTTGGCATGGAAATCCATAGCCACCAAAAGCAATGCAGACCCAGAAATAAATGAAAAGCAATGAAATCTAACAACATAATAATCTCAACAGCCCGAGTCTTTCTCTTAGAGGGCAGCGGTCCTTGGAACTCATCTGGGGCACAGGAGGCTGTCCTGCCTAATTTTGAGGGCAAACAGAAGTTTATTTGCTGATACCTGATTGAAGGATGTCTCTTTTAAAGTCTGAGGCCCACGCTCCATCATAGCATGAAGTGGTTCCAGCACCTCAAACATTCCCTTCACGTTTCTTTCTCCGAAGTACAGACGAGATGCTTCTTCCAACCCTTCGTGCCACATCTCATGCCACAGGATCGCCACACGGATTAGCTCTTCACTTACCTATTCCAGATCAGGAAAAGAAAAGATAGAATACTCAAGAAAATCCCTAACCATTATGAATGTATGCTTAAAAATGTAGAACAACTTTCTTCTCTGATGGTTATGAAGTATTTCTTGCTGCCAGCTAGAGGGAGCTACAAAAACTCCCACAAGTTTGTTGTATCTTTTCCTGTAAGATGACGATCAGGCTTTTCTCACTGAACTTGTTGCCTCTGAAATATTGTATATATCTGTGTAACTTGGCCTAATAGCACTAGTTTTCATTTATGCATAAAAAGCTTGAGCAATTGAATTAAATTACACAGCAATTGAATTAAATGAAAAGTTTGGTTTCCACTTATCATTAAGCAAAAATCTCTGAAAAAATGACTCTTCATTTATTCCATCTTTATTCATGAGGACACACATGAACTCTGTCTGAATGTTATGGCTCATTTCATATTATTCTCTTGAAATTATACTGACATTAAGTTCTCCCAAATTAAAAAAAACCCCAAACTTATAATTGAACAAAATTAAAACTGAACAGTCATTTTTGTATTGTCATACCTGAAACATCATATACCTTATGATCCACTTAAGCACTCACCATCATTGCCTGCTGCACCAGTGTGTTACTGTGCTCACACATGTTTTTCAAGATTTTATTTGCAGCATTGTGGCGAGCAGTGGTCGTGGATTTAGATGCCACAGTCAAAGGATAGATCAAAGCCTACAAGTGATAGAAACAAATAATAGTATTTTAGGACCATACAGAAGAGTTGCATAAATTGAAAGATTAGCAGAACATTAATAGCAGTCTTAGGGTCAGACAAGAGAAAGTAGTCTTGGTTCTTGAGAGAGTTGGTAGGAATTTGCTATTCCAAGTATTCCAATCCAAAAAGATGACAAAACTTTAATTCTCTGAACAGCAGATTGACTCTAAGAGCCTGTATCAAAGCCAAAGAACAGAAAAACATACTCAGCATTTTGTGATTTTCCATGCTGTAGGAAGAAATTCTGGGAAAAACACCTCAGGAGCAGGCTCTTATCAGTCACTTACTGAGGTTAGATATAAGATGACAATCTGCACTATCCAATTTTCTGTTAGAGGAAGAGGACTTCCTCTGCACCATGGCTCACCCACCTCCAATTTCTTTTTTTTAATTGAATAGGACTGAGGTGAAATTGTCCCTCAGAACTGCAGCAGCAGCAATGCCCCCACTTCCACCTGCTGTGAATTCCATAGCAGGTAGCAAGAGCAGCGAGATGGAACACGGAAGAAATACCTTAACAGGAGACAAGGAATAGAAATTCCTTCCCTAAGCTGCAGCTTACCTGGGGGTGGTACCGTCCAATATCTGTGAGGAGCTGATGAATGAGACGTCCTACTAATGGGCGGGGGGTGTCAATTCTTGCAATAAGCTGAGGGATAACCTAAAAGTAAGGATAAGCAAAACAAACATCCCTGTCAGCTCACACACGCAGTTCACAAGCTGTTTTCTGCTCTCAGCCAGAGACCTCACTGTCTCTAAAGGAGATACGGGCCCATCATTCATTTTTGAGTCAGAGGACAACATAGCAAAGTCCCAAACAGTGCCAAAAATGACTCGATGATATCAAGAGGTCCCTTCCAAGCCCTACAATTTTGTGATTCTGTGAAAAATGCAGAACAACTCCTTAAGATGACAAATGTTCTGTGCAAAGCTATTATAGGATCTTCACATGGACAGAACAAGAAGGCTTGGAAGTGTAACACTCAAATAAGAAATTAAGCCATTTTAAAAGACTCAAAGTACAAAGTAGTCTCAAAATGGACTCACTGTTGGGATTATGTTGGAATAGCAGTGTTGTTTTATACTTGATCACTATCTTCAATTTTAAAATCTATGGTCTCTTATTCATATGAGCTAGTCCACATATAAATACAGAAATTAATGCCAGAATGCTTCTTTAGTATCTGTTCATAATTCTTGTTAAGTCAGTTACAAATCGTACTGCATGCACACTGCTCTTGCCACTCACCCAAGGAAGTGTTTAGCAAAGGATCATCCTGGGTAACTTTGAAAGACCCCCTTGGGATCCCCAAGGCCTTAGTCCTTTGTGTTCCTTACCTGCAACCAAGTATCTATTTGGATTGCCTTGACCCCTTCAACCAAAGCTTCATTCACATCAGGCCAGTGACCATAATCAAACCATAGTGTAAGGACTCTGGAAGAAAGAAACATTCATTAGGAATGAAACAGAACAAAACAAAAATTATCATTCCAGTCAAATATCTTCAGTTACATTTACAAAAAATTCTTCTTCCCAGAACCAAACTAAGATAACCTAACAGGCATTAGTTTGAAGTTTAGCTATAACAAGAGCAGAAAAAAGGCTCTACCTAATCTTAAACTACCTGGCTTTATCAGCTAGATTTCATTTACTATGGACTTTATTACATACCTGAGAGTGTCTTGTAGGTTGTTTCCTCGAGACAGAGATATGGATCTGAAGAAACCTTGGACAGCAGGGACTGTGTACATCAAGAGGGTCTTGGATAAATCCTTTTGGAATGAAATTGCTGCATTAGTTCTACATAGGAACATCAATCCAGAGGAATCCTAAACTTAGCATGGGGAAAGAGGGAGAACAGACCTAATCCACATTATAGTTGGCTTCCATTCATGCTCCCACAGACCACATCACTCCTGGATTTTACTTCTTGCTTGACAAAACATATTTATATAGATCTGTATGTACATAGATCTTTCATGCTGGTCAGACTGTGAAGTGTTTTTATACCTCAGTTTGTTGGCTATATGCAGGCAAGCATGTCCACAAACCAAGCATACACAGTCTTCAGACACAGGAAGCAAGCTACTAAGTACCTATTTCTTTAGGTTAACAGGGAAGACTGATACCTCAGTGACTTTTTTCTGCACTGGAGATGGGATGGGACTGTTCTCTGTGCTCTCTGCATCACTCTCACTGTTGCTGCCCTCAGTGTTGGCACTGGTGATACTGGCACCACTGGCATGACGCAATTTCTTCTTCTCATCTCTGGCCTGGTTCTGATGTTTGTAGTGAAGCACTGCTTCAAAATTCATCACTGCCCAGGCATGCCAGGCCTGCCAACAGGAGAGAAGAACTTCAAAAATGGTGAAGACTAATCCTTTCTGCAACTTGTACTGAGTATTAGGTAATAATTCAACCTTTCTGAATCTAGATGAGAAGCAATACCCTGCAGACAGCACAATGCTTTGCTTTCTCTAATCACTTAGAGTTTTTATTGCCTCATTATCTCAACATCACGGTGAGCTCTCAATCAAGAGCTCCATATTGGATGTTACAGCATCAAAAGAACTAAAAATAAATCACGTTACCTTCCCATACTCCTTAATTCTTCAAAGCTTAAGGAGGTGTAATAGGAAAAAGAGGAGATGTGATCAGATTCACTCTCTCTCTGCTGTCTGAACCTCTCCTTACTGACCTTGTACCAGTTGCGATCGTGCTCTGTTGCAGCACTGTAGTACTGTAAGACTTTGGGGATGGTACTCTCATTGATGCCTTGCAGGTTCAGCTGCCACTCACCCAGTTTCAGGAAACACCTGGTTAAGCAAAGGGATTATTGACTCAGACACAACCTGAAATGAAAACAAAACCTGCTGGTTTAAGAGGCAGAATTCTTATCCAGAGCCTGAAAAAAAATGTTTCACGTGCTAAACTCACTCAGTAAGCCTCTTCTACAGATGGAGCGCATGCACTTAACAGGTAAGGTTGGTTTAAACTTTATGGAATAAGGCTAGGGTCAAATTGTGTTCCTCATTTTTATCAGTTATAAAATGCACTTTAGAAGTAGCTAACAAAAGCATCAAAACACTTATTAAGTGATGATAAAAGACACACAGCATGTGTGCTGACTAGCTGTATTTATCACCATACAAACTAGCCTTCTGGAGAGACCAGGCACCAGCCAGCCAGCAGAAGTGCGGAGCAAATGCTCTTCCCCCAAGCCAGAAACCCCATTAAGCCATCTCCTCCCAAAGGAAAGAAAAACATTTTTTCCTGCAGTAGGGTGGGGCTGTGAAGCTCTGTGCTAAGCTTAATACTTTGCTCTCTCAGCAGACTCTAAATACCACAGTTACATAGCTGTTCTTTCAGTATTTTGACTTTTCCTGCAAGCCTTGTTCAAGAAAAATAAGTCATTGCTAACTTATTTTCCATGATAGTCAACCTGAAAATACTAAGACAATGCTGTTATCAAGTTTCCATTCCCATAAAACCAACCCTTCTTTAATGAGTACCATGAGATTTCTTCTTCAAATTGGAAATAACAGATCTGGTAACCACAGCTTTATGGAGGAAAACAGAGCTTATGAGATGCATTTCATTATAACAACATTTTAAGAGACCATCACATGCTTGGCACCCGATGCCCAAAGTACTGCTGTCAAACGAAGGGCACACACTGCCAGGCACAGATGTGCCAGGCATGTGGGAAGAGTTTCATCCCTACTGACTGAATCCCCTGAAAAAACAGATGAGAGCGATGCCTTCTGCCAGGGAGCCACAGAGCTGGAATAACACAGCCAGGTGCCAGGGACAAATATCAGCTTGTTTACACTGACGTGTCACAGTAACACTTCCTGAAATTATGAGATGAACAATGATGAATACTGAAAGGGTCTTCTACCATCTAAATGAGAAATCTTTTTCCTCTCCATCAAAACGTGGGTCTCATCTAACACGTCTCATATCCATGGACCTCAGGACAGACAGCGTTACCACAGAGCTAAAAGGATCTCCCAGGACTGGGTGCTGACCGTGCCATAAGCTTGTGCAGTTCCTGCTTGTGCTGCTGGTCCTCAGTGGCAATAGCATGCTGTGCCTGCTGCTGCATCGTCTGCACGAAGTGCTGCATGTGCTGGAATGCATCGATCTGCAATTGGATGATGGTTGTGGTAAGAGCCATGGGGGTTAAACAACATTTCGCATGTGGAAGACAACGTGGAAATAAGTTTTCACCAAGAGCAAAAAACATAGTTCTGTGTTTTTGTGAAAGCTTCTTAACCATTTACATATCTCTAGAATCAATTTATGCCAGGTCTGTAACCCCTAATAAATGAACAAGATAAAAATTCTTAATTGCCTTATAAATCTGGCCTCTGAATTGCTACACTGAGGAACAAATAACTGCATCCTGATGCTCATCATGCATACAGTAGACAGAATGACTGACAGTAGTGCAAGCACCCCGATCTGGCAAGCTGGCAAGGTCAAGTATATGAGAATAAACTTCCAACAGCAGAGATTACTGCTCCTGTATAGTAAGATTCTATCAATCATGTAGTGATATCTCAGTTGCAATTGAAAGTGTACATCAAAGAGTCCAGCAACCAACAGTCAAACGTTCACAGTGTACATACTGTGTCTGAATGGGTCACAACCATAACAGACTGCACCACAGATCCTAAGGAGTCTGCCTGTAATATGCTATGGCTTGGAACAGACAATTTGAGAAAATACTGTCTAAAGGAGAACTTGCAGCTTCCCTTCTAAAAGCCAGGCTTTGGCTAGGCTTACAGTACATACCACAGAACCTAAACTTTGACTTATTTCAATAGATGAAAATCTAGATCTCTCCTGAAGTTGTTTAAGAAGTGCAAACGTGTTGCTCCTTTGCCAGAAGACTACAGAAGGCATTAATTCTAAAGTAACTATCAATATTTTGGGGGAAAATTCTTTGAAATTCCTTTGGGTGAATTATGGAGTAAAGAACTCTGAAAATTCAGTGAAAAAAAGCATGCATGCTTCAGTGGAAATAATTAGAGTAAAGCTCTTGCAAACTGCAAGGTCATTTCAGGTCAGAAACTGCAGAAGGTGCTATTAAGAGTCCAATTTACTTCTGTTCCACCTACAGGAATGATCTACTTTCAAGTGAGACAGCAATCACCTGCATTGAAATGCCTTATTTGTCCGGTTCAAATGTCAGCATGCACAAATCAGTTGTCATGAAAAAGGGTATTGGCTTAAGGCAAAATTAAAGCATCACATCATTAACAGGGAGGCGTCGCTCCACAGGTAATAACTTAGATACTTCATTAGATGTAGGAGGGAAAAACAATCTTAAAAACAGTAGTGCTGTTGTACCAGATATTTGTCAAAACATAACTGTGGAAGTCTCTATGTGCACAGAGCTTATGTGCTGTAGGAAAATATGAAATCATTCAGCAGGCAAGAGCTTGTGATTGCATCCACGTCTGTCTCTCTCTCTCATCTTTGCTGCTTTCCTTTTTTTTTTTCCTCCTGTCCTCATGGGTTTCCACATAATCTATAATAAACAATTTAGTTTAAATATATTCTCTTCCTGCATCTTTTTTTACCTATTTCTTTATCACAGGTCTAAGCAAGAAAGGCACTTTCATTGAGAGAAGCTGGCAGGGAATACCCATATATTCCTGGGGTCATTCAAAGAAGTAAGAGACCATTACACTGCTTCACAAAGCCAACAGAACAGGGCCTCATCAGCAGCTCCTTCTGTTTTTTAAATTCAAATAAAGAATAGTTAGGTCATGGCCAGCATCCCACAGCAACAGCTCTGCTCCAGTACTGGCAACCCCAAAGACAGAAAAAAAATCAAAAAAAGATGTGGCAGAATATGACAATAAATGAAGGCTTTAATGTATATTAAAAAAAAAAGGTAAGTTACCCAGTCTGAGGCTTATTGGATTTGAGTATGTAAATTCTCTGTGTTGCAATGTCATAAACGTTCATCCCAGGCTCTTCAGAGCCAAATAGTTCCCCTGACAAAACCCTATGTACTTTTCAGCTGTCTTTCAGTAAGACATTTTCAATTGTGTCTTTAATAAAAGTTCTGCTTAGCAACTAAGTACAAATTGTTCTAGATATTCTAAAACTGGAAATGAAAGAACTCCTTTCTTTTTCCATTGTGTAGCCCTGACCATGCGTAAGATATGGAGACCTGGCAATCGGAGCAGTGGAAGAAAAGCTATGTGCTGAGCCTACACAGTAAAACTCTGGTGAGGAGAGAAGAGTTCCAACTGACTATTAAACTTAGCTGTGTGCCTTGGATACCTGACACTGCTTTAACAACAAATCTTCCCATGCAGAAAATAAAATCAGGCCAGGTTTTCTCTGTCTAGTGAGATTTAAAATAAAAAGCTTGCCTTTAAAATAATGATAAAGAGACGACTAGTCATTCTGTTTTTTAAAAAAAGTAAAACCTTCACTCTTGTCTTTGTCCTGTGCAGGCTATGAAGAGCTGAAGTGTATGGCACTGCACAAAAACTGAGCAGCAAAACGCAGAGGGTGCAACGTTGCTCTGTACCTTACGGGCGCTCTTCCACATGTGTTTCATGTATGCATAAGTCACTTGGGGATGCACTGTTGGCAGTGGGTGATCCAGCTGGCGGGATGGATCTACTCCCAAGAGCAGGACAAGTGTCTTATGGGCCAAAGCCTGGAGGAAATTACAAACATTAAAGAAAAAAAGAAGTCAGAACAAGCTCATCCTTACCTCCATCTCATATTCACTGCAGAATTGCCTGCCATTAGAAAAGCTAAACCAGCAATACAAAGCATAGATGCAGAAGCCTTTTTACCACTTCCTGGACTCAAGAATACCACATCATAAACCATATATATCTTTACTGGAACCTGAGCATTAAATTACCTTTTGAGAAGCCAATACAGATGGTGAAGTCTGTTTCAAGTGTTTTTTGTAATAAATCTAGTGGTGAATATTGAAACTGAATTGTAGCATTTCTTGATATGAACATCACTGGCTACAAGCCAGTTAGAAGAAATCAGCTGTCTATTAACGTGTTGTAGAGGTTGCTAATGCTCACCAGTCTCCCACTCTTGCCACACAAGCTGGCATACTTCAGCCAAGTTCTCATGTCCTCATGAGGATTCACAACAAGAGACCGAACCATCAATATTCTCTGCCAGTCTTCCACAATCCGCTGACAGCCCTAGGAGATAAAGGAAGAAAAGGGGTTACGGCTGTATATTCAGCCTATTCCACAGAGCCTTAAGTCTTAACTCAGAATCTGAAGGGACTTTTCCCAAGATGGATAGACTTCAGTAGCCATAATTTACAGCAGGCCAATATAAAAAAAAAACTAGCTGGCTATTTCTTCAAACTGTAGTGTGTGTAGCATGTTAAGTTCCTGGCCCTTACAGCCTGCAGCCCACAATGCATGGGAAGTCAGCACAGTGCTTGCAGTCTAGTGATATTCCCTAAGAGAAGAGCTTCTCCTCTTCTCCAGGAGAAAAGCTTCTAAAGAAGAACGTGTCCAAAATCATGGAAGTTATTTGTGCAGTTCCAAACCATGTCAAATGTTTTGTTACTCTTCTCAACTCAGCTTTAACGTCTGTTTTTGGTTTAAACAGTTACAAACCCTATACACAGATACTGCTTGCCTAGCTCATGTCTGCCTGAAGGGAAAGGCCCAGAACACTTGGTCACATCAGGATGAGTCTGCATTTCAAATGTTTGAGGATGCTACAGCAAAGAAGAATTTCAGAAGGGATAGAAATGACCAAATTCAGTGACCAAATACCTCAGAGTTAGCAGTGATGCTCTGAAGTTAGTATTAATCCAGAGACAACACAGATTTTGAGGTAAAAAAGAGAATTCCCAATGGCAGCAAGCTCCTTTGTACCAAAGCATCTGTTCCTTTTCCTTTTTTATCCTTCCCCAAAATTGAGGGCTGGGAAGTTAGACAAAGTTGTTTCTTGACACCCAAGTACACAATGCATCCAATTGGCATTTGAAAATTATTTAAAAGAAGCTGTAAAATGTGTAAGAACTGCACGTACTGCTTTTAGAACCATAAACAGCTGTATTCAGACATTACACTTCCTGTCACACACAGTTTCTCCACCCCAGTGGAATGCTCCTGAGCTCTTACAGACAGGAATGCAGATGAGAGACTAAAGCTTTTGTCACAGCTTCCCAAACAGCTAAAAAAACACGCAGCAGAAACAGTCTTTCATAAAAAGGCATATAGAGCAGTGGAGAAATCTGCAAGGGGAGAAATTCCTTTTCCATACAGTCTATAAAAATTTATAATTAGAACATTTTGCCCTATGTTTGGTTTTTTGTTGTTTGTTTTTTTCCTTTTAATCCTTTCCAAGGATCAGAGTACTTCAAGAAAAGAACAATCTTTTACATGTATGTGAATTCTCTGTCTGGTTTTCCAGTATTGTGAGAGAATTTGCTTCTCCTTAAAATGCAGCCAGACAGGTAAAAAGTTCAAACCAGTTGCACTGGAACCAATATTTTCAGGTGAGGTCCAACACTGGGACAAGCAGCTCTGGAGGTGCTACCAGCATCTCTGCTTTGCACACATTCATCTCAATCTTAAATCACCTATTAAGGTGTCACATCTGTAGACACCTCAGGCAGACTAACCTAAAAATCAACAAGGACAACACAAAGGAGACAGAAAGCAAACAGCCACGTCAGAACACGTGGCGTTGCACTGGAACAAGAATGAACAGCTGAGCCATCACGCCGACTTCGAAAGAAGCTGTTCAGGCTCAAAATATCAGCATCACCATCCTCTACACTGATGTACCTGCAGTCTTTCCCACCATATCTGGCGGATGATCTCACGACGTTCTGGTACAAGTTTATACTGGATAACTTCTTCCAGCTCTGACAGCATCTGGCAGGATACCATCGCCTAAAGGAAACAATCACATTCCATCCTAATCACTACAGAACAAATCTATAATTAACAAACAGCATTTTGGCACCCGAATCTTAAGCCCGTGAGCTTTCCCCAGCAGGTAATGGACAGACTGCTATAGACTGACATTTTGATGACACACCATTTGCAAATGGCAATTCTCACTTCTTTTGAGGGGTAGCATTCATTTAATTGTTTAATTAATCCTTAAGCAGTCTTTTTCTCTGACAAGAGTCATTTAGCTCATAGTCTTAAAAAGATCTTATGTTCGATACTAACACTAGTTAAAAAGTTTTACATGATTTCTAGGGATATTATAAAGCAGCAGTGAGGAGAATGAAGGCTAAGAGTGAGAACTTACTCCATAGGCTCGACTGTAGCTCTCGCCTGCCATGGCAGTCAGCTCAGCATCGAGCAGATCTCTGGCCTTGTCAATGCACTGAAATAAAATAAGATTTTGGAGTGAAGATGGGGGTGTTTTATCATGAGTCAACTGCTCAAACTGATTTCATCTCCTGAACAGAGATGGCACTGTTCACATTGTCCAAAAAGGAGCAGGAAAGGATGTTACGAGCTGGAAGAACCAACAGGAAAGCAGCACTTAATGGGAGGCATAGGAGGAAGAGGTTTATTTATCACCTGAACAGCTGCAAAGTTTGTCCCTCTACAAAAGTCTGCAGTACCTCTAATCCTACTCTCATTGTAGAGATTATCATTGAAAACATTCATGGAGGAAAACATTTTAGTGCAAGAGAGTCAGCTACAGAAAGACTCAAGAAATGTCTTTCTTAATTCACAATGACAGAAAGTGGTTTTCACTGTTTTATATAACCAAGCAGGTTTTTATGAATTTTACAGGATCTGCAAATTCCAATTCTCTCACTGCAACTAAGGCATGCTTTTCAAGCATAAAATAAATCCTCCTCTGGTTCCAGTCATTACATAATCTCTTATCTAGAGTTTTTCCTGTTTAAAATGTTGAAGGTTAATCACAAACCCTTCCCCTTTGAATGCCTGGATAATTCTACTGTGCATATCATTCAAAAATCTGTGTGTGGGTTTTGACAAAGCAGACTGAACTACTCCTTTATCTAAGTTGGCAAGTCAGAATAGAATTCTGAGAAATGCTACTTGAGCTTCATTGGAAAGTAAACAACAAGCTTCACATCTACAGGGGGGAAAAGTATCTCTGTAAATCTCCTTTGTGGCAAACATGCACACCAGTACAGCTCTACTTAATGGAGTCATTCCTTGCTGTGATTTCTGATCTCCATTTAAGATTTATCACCGCTGCCAGAAAAATCAGAACAGAAATTCTGCTATGTGAGATACACAAACACTTCACTGCAAAAGCTGCAATACACAGAAGTGCAAAGAATGTTCATGGAGATTCTTATGCGTGTCTTATGGCATTAAGGTCTTTTACCAAGCAGTATCTTGCAGAACGGAATCCCTGCTGAAATAAATTTTTTGCACTTCCTTTAGAAAACTGACCGAAGAAGCCTAAGACTCCCTGCACTCTACAGCTCCGGACCTCTAAAATCTGTACCAATAAATTCACTGCTGTGTTTCTAGAAACAAAAGACAAGCTCAATCAACAAGGTCTAATACATCAGTGGAAAAAAAGATTACTGAGCAATTACATGTTATAGCTAAACACTTTGAAACAGCATGCCTTCCACGTAGCTCTGTAATCTAGCTCATCCTAAACCAGTTTTTGGCAAGGCTAGGAAGGAGTTACCTGCTGAGCCAGTGAGAAAAGGTCCTGGTGAAGAGCCAGTACAGCCCTATAGAAGGCACCATCGTGGGTGTCCCTTGGGATCATGCAGGTATATTCTTCCATGCTGTCCCACTGACCTGCAGGGACACAAATACCTCAGCAACACAACAGCCCCCTCTGTGAGATAAGAACAGGATTATGTTACAGTGCTTAGGCCTCAGTGTCTAGGCCTGAATTCAGTATGGTACTGGGAACTGCTATTGCTTCCCTCGGCCTGTAGCACTTGAACTGACGACTGCTTGAACCAATTCTCCTTGGTCTTTTACAATTAATCAAATTCCACCTCAAGGCAGATCTCAGAATACTGTTCAGTTAATATTGCATGATTAGGTACATTCATCATGAGGATTTTTAACATCTTCCTTATGTGACTCAGCCGCTGCCATTGCCAAAACATTTAAGTGAGCTCGTGTTCCACAGAGCAGATGATTAACTTTACTCAAAGACTGACAAACAAAAGGTGATTTATGAGCATTTTTAGTAAATACCTAGCTATCAGCAATAGCAATTTTTGGACCATCTGCAGATTCATTCCACTTAAGATTGCCCGCTCAATCAAGATAACCTACCAAAATTCTCAATGGACAAGGTTCTAATTTCTAAATAAGAGTCTGCCAGAGATCAGAGAAATTCTATTCACCTCATTTCAAGTCTGAGCTACGTTCAGTGCAAAACTAAGTAAAAGAGACCAGTTAAGTACCTGCTTATCTCCCCAGACTCACGAGGCAGCCTCTGTTACTCGGCACCACACAGGGACGCCGTATGTGAACACAGGTTTTCCAAAGGGCTTTTGTTTTGAACGACATCTCGTTCTGGTCTCACGTCAATGGGTTGTGTTGATTATTCTGTTTCTTATAATTCATGGCTCTAAAGTTAAATCTATTCAAGCTTTTATATTGTTGGCTGTCATACATGCTCACAGGAGCACAGCTACAAAGATACATCACCTAGACCCCAGGCAGCAGCAGCAGCCATCCTTGCCATCTTAGCTTGAGTTTCATCATTGACCTGTGTCCACTTCTCACAGCACTGCTGGTGGAGTTGGCCCCTACAAAGAAACCACAATTTCTAATCAGTGGAAAGTTTCTTCCAAGAGCTTTACCTCATTAAGCAACAGGCCCAATTCTTTTTATGTAGAGTGGAGAACAGATTCACCTCTTCTCACCTGGCCAACTCAGACATGCTAGTTTGATGACAAACATCCTATCATCCAAGAATGATTTAAGAACACGCTGTGCTTTGAAAGCACAAGTCCAGACAGAATTTTGCATTTGTTCCTCAGCATTTAGTAATGCCTATTCTACTAATGGATCTGTGAACCATAGTCCATAAATCCAAGAAAAAATAATGCTCTGAAGATACTAAAAAGCAAGATCAGAAGTTATCAAGAATTTTTTTTTTTCCTGAAGCCTCAGTACAAAGAATGTATTACATGAACAGCTTACAAATGGCTCCCACTATCAAACACTTTGGATAAACATACAATTAAGTTTGAAGACTGAAACTAGAAAAACAGTGTTGTTGTAACCTATTATGAAGACTTGTTGTGGCAAGATCTCAGAGGGGCCTCCAGATATTTCATATCCAGCTGAGAGGAAACATCAGTATTTTTTATACTATGTCTTTTAAATCAACTGTGAATGCTCTGTTAATCAAACCAAGTACTGTGGGTGTTGCAGTTCCAGCATTTCTTAGGCTGGATGCTCCGCAGCAGTGAAATAGCTGCCAACTTTCCTTCTCTACTGTCATCCTCTCCTCTCCCAAAAAGAAAGATGAATTAGTCAAACAGAACCAATGGGCTGCCACAGGCAAGACAGTCATTCTGACAGCTTAATGGCCCAGGAGAAAATAAAACACAACAAATGAAAACCCAAGCCAAACAGCAACAGCAGTAAATCAAGACCTAGTAGATGCTAATGAAGCAGCATGACTCTTGCAGACATAACCACATCAGGAGACAAACGGCCAAGAATATTTTGGCTGGTCTTTCAAAATGTCACTGCACAGAGCACTGAAATAATGATGCTGTGTAGCATCAGCCCTAGATTAAGTGTCATACTACGTCAAGAAGGCTTCAACAAACAAGATAATCATGTTGAATGCTACTGAAGAGTATCAGCAGCCAAACTAGGGAGTCCTCAGTCTGGGGATGATGTCTATATAAGTCAGCTGTCAGAGAGCAGACAGCACCTTTGCAAAAGCACTTCTGAATTGCAGAAAGAACAAACAAAACACTTTTAGGTTTAGACAAGTAAGGGAATCTCTCAGCTGTACTTAATTATGGGTAACATCACAGAAAGCATGTAAGTGGTCCCTGTTTTTTTCAAATTTTCTTTTTAACTGATGTTACAGGAAAAACAAAAAGTCAGGTTCTTTCTAAACACTTTTAGTCATCTGCCATGTCACAGATTCTGAATTAAATTCTTCAAATTTTAGGCTCAATTTCTTTGATACATCTACCTGCCTTTCAGATCCTTCAGGGAAAAAAAAACCCACAAAACAAACAACCATGAAAAGGGGGTGAGAATGCCCAAGAAAGCCCTCTCAAAAGGGTAGAAAAAAAATTCTACAACTGCATAATTATAGGCCAAAAGTCACTACAGGGAACAGAACTTTGGTATAAGAAAACCCAGTACCTGGATGTGACAATTCTCTCGTATCAGACAAAAATAAAAGAAAGAGCCAAACCACCTGGGTTGCTTTCATGGCTACAGACCATCATGAGGTACACAACCTCCAGTTACAAGAGAAAAGTAGAACCTTTTTATTATGTATTTATCATTAACATGTGAGGAAGGAGAAGGCTCTAAAGGATATTTTACACAAATACTCATTCCACAGGAGAAAGGAATTTCTGCGGGGAGCTGCCTGCTTCCTAGAAAAGATGACTGCAGAACTGCCCAGTAAAAGGCTTCATTTCTCCTGCTGAGAAAAACAACACCCAATGTGCCTCACCCTCATCCAGAAACAGAAAGGGTAGAAAAATGCTGTTAGAACTGTGCTTCTCAAACAGTTCTGCTTCTCCAACAGTAAAATGTCTTTAGGGAAGAGGAGTCTCCTTACAGTGCACCGTCCATGGGTTCACGTCAGGACCCATCAGCACAGGGCTCTAGTGACATGAGAAGTTCAGTAGGAAGGCGGCACCTGAACTGCACCAGTTATGCCCCTGGGTAGAACTCCACACTACAGTGCACAGGATATGTCTGCTTCCATTATCTTCTTTGAACTGAGGTGAGTAGGAAGAAAAAAAACAAAACAAGTCTCACCTAACAAGCTACAAGTGACTACGAGCTCATCCTCTCAAGAAAATCAACTGTATTCCATTACTTGTTGACAATGTGCGTTTAACACAGGGTTTGAGGTCCCAAACTTTCACAAAGGCAATGCTTAATGTATGTTAAAAAGAGCAGTAACAAAAAATTCAGTAATTTACAAGGGTTGTAAAGTGAGAGCAATTTACTCAGCATAGTCTTGCACCAAGGTGATTGCTGGGAAGCAGACAACTTCACTACCAGTCGTCCAGAAGACTGCATTCTGGGTAGGCATGGTAGGCCTGACAACAAGTAATCTGTTGCTTTAGTAATAAAGTTTACAAAGAAGGGCCAAGCTTAACTCATTTTATGACTGTTTTTGACAAATCCTGCCCAGTCGATGCTTCCTGAAAGGTCATCATTCTCTTAAAAATGGAGCTGATACGATCGTCAGGCTGCAGATCCGCCTACACAGACCTCCATTTATCAGATGGTTCATCTCAAAATGCTTGAATGTTATTTCCAATTATGACGACCGTGGATGGAGAAAGAAATACAAAGAAATGCTCAAACTATTAGGTAGGAAGGAATTTAGGCAGGAAAAAAATCACAAAGGTGACGGAATCCTCAGAAAAGTCAGGCATTGATTTGAAAAGTAGAGCAGCTTGCATTTCTGAAACAGCAAGAAAATGTAAAAGCACAGGAGAAGGAGAGAACATAGATTATTTTAATATGGGACAGATTTCTTGATATATTTAACTGGACTTTTCTCAATCTTCAGATATTCCTCTTACCATTCTCCAAGTGCTTCCAAGCAACGCATTCGTCCCAGCATCAGCTCAGGATCATCTTTGTTTGTGTCCATCTTCTTGTCATAGGCTACCAGAGCATCTTCCCATTCATGAAGCTTTTCATACCAGGTAGCTTGAATTTCCTGGGGGATTAAAAAATAAAAATCAGAAAAAATAGCAGCATTAGTATTCAACATTCCATATTACCTACTGCAACTTCACTTAGAAACTTCTACGTCTATGGTGCTCATTTGGCCCTCTGACGATTTGAAATAAACTCACTCAGATTTGATACAGAAAAAAGCTGTGAGCTCATGGAAAAACAAATTTTAAGCATTGCCCAAGCTTGACAGAAATGAATCAATGTATCAAGATTACCCAGAGGGTTGTATCACCAATTCCCTGCTACTGAAATACTAGCTTAGCAGCTGGGCTCTGCCTGATCCTTTTCTTCTTGGAGCTGGGGAGCAAGGGGCAAAACCAGCAAATTTATTAAATACTCAATTTGCCATTGTGCTGCACTGAGAAATGATGTGTCTAACTGGGAAGAAAAGAAAAACACACAGTGTGCACCGTGTGTCTGGCTACTGCTAGGCCATTTTCCAGCAGGTCAGGCAGGTATGATGGGGTCCAACCAAAACCCTTACAAGAGAAGGCTGTGGTTTGTAACAGAGGTTTTAAAAACCTAATGGTGATCCTTATCAGCTGCACAAACCTCTCTTCAGTCTGTTCCTAGATTCGTTTCTAATTTTCAAGAAATAAAATGCCTTGGATCTTTCTTCCATGCTGATCTCTGCCAAAGTTTTTTCTGCTGAGCCTTTGGCAGCTCATGCCTTGACATATGCTGCAGCATGGATTCTTTTCTCGGCCCACTGGGGAGGGTCAACATAACCCATGCTCTGCATGCCAGGTCTCCCACTTAGGATGTTTATATACCAGCCCTTTAACTCCCTGGCTTAGTCATAACACTTCAAGTAAGTTCCTGAAAGCAGAGCTCACAGATCCTCTTAATTTCTTTGTAGAGTTTCCTAGAATAGGCAGTGCATACTGAAATACGTTACTTCTCAAGAGTGAGGTCAGAATTAGCTAATAAGGGTTGTGCTCAACCGTCCCAAGGAATCATAAGAAGGTGCAGAGTTGTTCTGAAGTCAGTACTTCTCCCAGAAGGACCTCTTTTCCAGTTCAGGTCAAAGCTTCACTTAATCCTAACACCAGAGGAATCCAATCTGAATGAGTTCCACCATTCCATGCTTAAACCTGTTCCCACTTTTTAGCAGCTCCTATTGAAAAAGCCTGGTCTACTGTGCTTAGAGGGTTGCTTTCTCTTCCCAAACAATCTCCCTAAGGCACTACAAGAATTACCACTGCAAAATCATGTTGTTAACAAGGTAGAATTGGCTGGAGAACATAGGTACTTGAATCCTCAAACACGAGTTAAATTATTATTAAAGAGAAAAAGAAGAAAAATGGTCATTAAGAGACAATACCCTTCTGTGTCTGTTCCATTTCTGTGAGCAGTCAAAACTGTACAGGATTGGACAACTCACTGTTCCAAAAACTAGTATCCATAAACTCTCTGACAGGTTCACATGCCACTTGAATGAGAGAAGCTAGAGGCTTAACTTCCATTAAATTCTTACCTGCAGGGTGTCACCAGAACAGTTTCTCAGAAAACTCTCAAACATTTAAAGCTCAGAACAGGAACCTGTGTCCTTCCTTCCCAACACACAGCAGAAACAGAGTTACAGAGTTCAAACTAAAATGACTTAACATTAGGCACAAGGAATAGTTATCCACCACCACTCACCAGCTCCCCAAAGTGCTTCATGGCATATTCCAGCACCCCAGCAGCTGCTTCTGGCTGTTGCAGTTTGTTGTTAATGCTGAAGAGGGAAGAGAAAGATGATTTAACACAGCTGGCAGCACTCAGGGGCTGGTATGAGCTTCTCCTTGATAGAATCACGTTCTGTCCATTAGAAATACCAATGGAACATGGTGCTTTTCCTTCAAAACTTTTAAGTGAATGAGCAGACTAATGAAGAGACACAATGGCTACAACAGGGGTACATATATTCTCTGCATATATTCCCAAGACCTGTTACACAAAACAACAACTGTATATCATTAATAGCAGTCTGCTAGCTTCACTTTACCACTGTAACCAGCTTCCTGGATGCAGTGTTAAGAAAGGCTGGACTACATACACTGCATACTGGAAATAGAAAAAAATTGCAAGGCATTTTCAGACTACTGATTAAGTAGGTTTCCACTTGGAAATTTATATGAAGTCTTTCCTACAACACTGAGATTTCCTTTTGGAAGTGCTCATGTAAGATGACGATCCATGTCAGCTTTCTATTTACACTACAGGCAAAAACACATCCAGCAGACACCCAGCCGTGCACAACCAGATTCACAGGAGGGCATATGAAATGGTGGAACTGAAGGTGCAGATGTTGCCAAGTCAGTGCAAATGCATTATATAAGAATACTTTCAGATACAGATGTCAGTCTTTAAAAAAAAATCACTGGCAGCCACACTGGAAAGGATTCTTCTGAGGTTTTGCTTGTTTTGTTTCTCCAGCTATCACTTTTCCTCTTTGCTACCATTAAATTTAGGGATACAAACAAGATTTAACAGTGATCAAAAGGGGACTTGTGCAAAACTTCAGTGCCTGCTCTCATGTTCCATTTCTTCATTTTAATTTCCTCAGAATCTCATTTTATTAAGACAGAACCTCCTCCCTAGCATTTTTTTTTCCATCTTACCCACCTCTATGTACACAAGACCTTCCCACCACCAAATACCAGCTGCACTTACTAAGAGCTTTACAGTGCTGATATTTTTCCCTTCCATTTGTCTTACCTACATCACCAACTCCCTTGAAAATCTGGAGTTGAGATTTTAACACTGCAGGAAATGAGCTCCATCACTAGAACAGCTGACAAACCACTCAGCTTCAAGTAACACCTCTGCACTGGAGCCAACCCATACCAGTACTCTTCTCTTGCCTGTGTTCAAGACCATGGCAGAAACACCTGCTGTCACAGCATCCCATCGAGGTAAACACACTCTCCTTGCTTTGCAGGGGTGTCTGAGTTTTGTGAAACACAAGCAAGTAGACAACTCCTGAGCCTGGCTCACCAGCTCAAGTGATGTGCTCTGAATCACTGTTATTTCACATGGTTGCTTTTTTATTCTACAGTCAGAAATAGCTCTATCTCCACAGTGGTTCTTGTTATCAGTGCTTTTGCTCAACATCTCTTCAATACCTTTTTATAGAGCTCTTGCTATTTTATAAGACTTATTTGTTAACATTTTCTGGCTCATTGCTCTCCTCTTTCCCTACTGACACTGGAAAACAAAGAGGGCAAGCTGTTCCAAATGATGTCACAATAACTGAGCACGTTACAACACAGATTACAATCCAATATTAGTACTTGTTAACAATGGAAGTGCAAAACAGCAAAACCTATCAAAACATGGGCAGTGACAGCAATGCAGAGACAGTTCTAGTAGGCTTTGAATATGTTGTTACAGATAGGTGTAGCTTGCAGAAATGCCCCTTGTTACCTGTTGTCAGAATGACAGCTTATACATATGTATCTTTTCCCCATAAGAGCTGCACTGAATCATACAAAACAATGAAATCTACAGTATTAAAGGCAGTCACCTGAACAGACTGTCAAGAGAAGGAACATTTTCAAGTGCTATATATTTATTCTCTCCCTGAAAGCTTCCTTTCTTAACAACTACAGAACCAAGCTCATTGACACACTGGGTATCTGGCAATGTCAAGTAAAACACCTTTGGAAATAGGAACTAGGAACAGTTTGAGGTCAAATTAGACTTAGACTAAGAATGAACCACAATCACAGCCCTTAAAGACAGGCACCCAAAAATGGGAAGCTCTTGGAATGTACCCATGCCTTTCTGAAAGTAAGATAGTTGAAGTACATACTACTCCACGCTTCCCAAGGGAAAGCTAGACAGCAGTGCCCCATAAAAGTGATAAATGGTTGTCACATTTCATGTCCTGATGATTTAAAGAGCCATTGGCAGGAACATCACTTCCAGTATGTCAGGCACTTAATTACTTCCAACTTATCTTTCTTGTCAACATGTCCTGACAAATTGTCCATTATCTTTTATTCTTTGACTATTAGCACTGCACTTTTGCTGATGCTCCCTGGTGCACTCAATCATTCCTTTTTGTTTTGTACTTTCTTGGCTCTCCACAGTACAATTACACGTTTCACTACTCTAAGCTGTAGCTGTTAGGTTTAAGGAGAAGGAGAGGAAAGAAGGGGAAGGAGAAAGGCCTGGATTGAAAAGAATATATAGCGATAGATATAACACCTGTGTTGTTACTATTAGCCATAAATCACTCTTAGTAAATGATCTAACCCAGACAGTGAGTACAGCTAAGTAATTCTTTGTACTGGGATAAGCCACTGATGGAGAACCTGTCAGTGTCCTGATAGAGCACATTAAAAGTGTGCTTACACAAATGGAAGAAGAAGAAAGCATCCATTGCTTTGACAAAAACAAACCTCAACACAGAGAATTGCAACTGTCAAGAACACAGAAATCCCTCCAAAGCAAGACTCACATCTCAAGCTGACTTCTACTAATGATGGCTGAATACTCACTGACTTTCCTCACAGCAATAAATCCTCAGATAATCCTCAGGTAATCAGAGCATCCTTTTGCTAAAGAAAATGCAGTTGTTTATGAATTAATTAAATTCTGATCTTGAGGTTTTTGTTCTAAAAAAGCTTGAATTTCTGTGCTTTCTCATCCACAGGATCATTGGAAGTATATTGACAGTTCCCAAAAGCCACTGCTACTGCAGCTGATCGGAATGAGTTCTTAACAGACCCACTGCTCTCTGCATACAAATTCTCTGAGAGCACGCCAACAGACTGTACTCCTTTTGGAAAAGCATTTCCACGTGGAGTGCTGTTAATACACTCAAAATACATACTCAGCAATCGTGCCACTTTGCACTTCCTCCACTTTCATCTCCCTGCTATAAAAGCATTACCTCTCATTGCAGATACCTGCCTAAAAAAAAATCTTCCTAAATTCTACAATATTTTAAAGCACTATAAGGCTGTTGTTTTCTTTTTTTAGTTATTATGATGGGGAGTCAATAGAATGAATAACACTACACAAAAGCATGCAGGTCCACAAAAGCAGCCCTGAAGGGCTAATGCTCCAGCCAGGCAGTTTGCAGGGATTTTAGCCATAACATCACTGCTGTAAGACAGGGGGATGTCTTCTTTTTGTACCTGGTAACAGTTTGTACAGTATCTTTTTGGATTAAAGAAGGTGGGAAAACATCTCTCAAGACAGAAGCAATGCTGCTGGCTAACCCAGCATACAGGCGTTCCGGTCTGTGATTGCTGGGTGGTGTCCTTGCAGTTGTTCCCAATTCAAGGTAATATGAAGCTTAAAATTAAAGCAAAAATCATTTCTTTTCATATCCACTGAGTGCAGAACAAGTTCATCTGCTCATTTTTGTTTAGAAGCCAACAAAATACAAACTACTATCGACAGAAACCAACCACGCAACTCAAACCCTTTACTCAACATCAGGCCATAAGAGAAGACCACTCCATGCCCTGGAAGTTTCAGGTGTAGGTTTGGTCACAGGGTACATATGTCAACTTTGAGGAAAGGTAAGAAACAGACAACAGCTCTGAGCAGATATTGGTTATTCAGTGCAGTCTTCACATCTGCCTTCCTCCTAATGCTCTCCAAATGCCTTTCACGTTTACAGTGCACTCCAGCAGTGTCTGTATGCTACATTTAATTTATTTCCATGAGATTTAAATTTTTACATAAAACAGTATTTTGGCCTGGACAGCAGCTACCTTCTTGCTTCCAGAAATGCTAAGTTGTGAATTGTTTTCCCTTCAGAAAAATGCTCCAGTAAAATACTCCGAAATTCAATCTTTTAAACACCATCTGCACACGCTTACAGTCTTCTAAGTAAAGCACAAGCCATCTGTATTGTTTGCTTACATGAATCAGAACGGTACACAAAACAAAGCTACGCAGGGAGCCAAGGCAGACAGCAAGACTTCTTAAGCTGGTTCAAGACAGAGATTCTAATATACATTGCCCTCATTTCACTACTTAGAACACATTATTTGATTTTGTGTTTCGTGGAATAAAGTGAATAAGAAAACCAATAAAACAGCCTGCAAGATCCCTATACTTTCTTTCGAAATGAGCACTGATCAGCTGCAAAAGTGATTTCCTCCAGTTTTGAGTTTGGCCCACCTGGACTTACATAAAGCAGTACAGGATAATTGGATTTGATCTCAATAACAATATCAGAAGCATTAATTTCCATATTTCAAGTGCACAGTCTTCTGCAGAGATAGAAGGGGCAGCTGGATAAGGAGACGAGGTGGGTGCAGAAAGCTTTCTAGAGAGAAGACATAAATCCGAAATTACACTTTTTTTCCCCGTTTGTTAATCAGTTTGTTAATCAATCCCCGTTTGTTAATCAGTTTGTTAATCAATCCCCCTGTTTGTTAATTGTTAATCTTGACAATCAAAAATTGTTAGGAGAGAGCTGGGCTAGGAGAACATCCAACCCCTGTCCAACCTTAACCTGCCTGTAGCACTTGAAGATGAGCAGGGTATTAAGATGTGACAAGCCTGATGAAAAAGAGATGGAATGGTATAGTAATGGGAAAAAGTGCCTATCCCTGACCAATTCCCTGATATGAAAATCCTGGACAAAATCTTCTATCTGTGAACTTAATTAGCTGTGAGAGGTCAGGCAAACCTATTGTTTGATTGTCAAAACACCAAACAAAAATGCAAGTCTTCAATGCGCAAAGCTCACTTCTGAGCTGGAATTACAAAAAGTAATTCCATTACTTATTTAAGAGAAAGGCACTCTATTGCTTGTCTATTCTGAAGGCTGTTTAAATAGAAACCAGACATGAACTAGGAATGAAAAACAACTCTACTGTCTTCAGCAGGAAAAACACCCCACTGATGATTTCCTCCTCCATAAAGCCCAGGCATGATGTCCAGTGCTCACTAGACATCTTTTATACAGTCCAGTCATCCACTACTTTTAAGGACATCTAGCAAAATTCTGTCACTCAAAACACATTAAATCTTCAAGAATCAGAATTAAGAGCCTGGACCTTCCTTCATCTTCCCCAGTTATTTTTGTTAACATTAGGGACTTTTCAAGAAGTCCCGAGACCAGCTGGGAAGGAGCACACATTTCCTATCTCCACAAAGTTCTCAAGGCTCATTAGAGGAAAAAAAAAGCCCTTATTTTTGCAATAAAGCAGCCTGTGTGTAACATCTAAAAGCAGCCAAAGTTGTCTCCTCACCACTGTATAAAATCAAACCTCCTCTATCTCGCAGATTTTGTCCACCCAATTCAAGCTTGTTTTTCCTCCAGCAGTGGTAAGAGCTTGTTTCTGGGACTAGAAGTGGAAGCTATTGCTACTTTGCAGAACAGATAATCCTCTGGCACCAGGAACTGGATTTATGGGCTAATTTCCTCAATTCTACAGTTTGTGTTCAGGCATCCCTGAATTCTTGATTCAACAAACTTCAGAAAAAAAACAACTGCCAGCAAAGAGCTGTTTTCAATAAACAGTTGCAATGAGTGACTGCTTACAGACCAGACTACTGCTCCCAATCCTCACCCTTCCAGAAGTCATTACTGTACAGCAACAGCAAAGTGAACGTTTATGCATATCTAAGAAGAGAGGTGAGCAGTTCCATGCTTTTCCATGCTTCCTGGCTGTCTAGAAGAGGAAAGCAGTTCTTCAGAATGCTCTGGCAAAAGCATGGACCTCTGGGCTCTGCCAGTAGAGAGTTGAGCATCTCTGCCATCTCAGCAGGCAGCAGGAATGCTAGGTTTAAGCATTTGCCAGATAGGTGTTAAGGGTTTTGCAATGGCTGGCTACCAAATAAATAGCCACAGGGCACAGCTTTTCTTCTCTCGCTTCACAAACACCTGCCAGAAAAACTCTACAGACAAGGCACTCATTTACACCCATCTCTAATTTAATCTGGCCCTCCAGGGTCAGATACCTGGTTCTAATTGAGTGATATTAATATACTCCTCCAATTACGTAACATAAACCAACACCTCGAGGTGTGTGCTAACCACTGATATTTATATTAATCCTGCCAGCCACTTCAAACCTAACATCCTTAAGGAAGTTAGAAAGAATTCGCCTCATGCTCTTGACCTTAAGATATCATCTTTTTAGCTACTGCATAGCAGAGTACCTCCAAATACAAAATATAATGAAAGAAAGGTAGGACAAGGAATTTCAGACTGGATTTCTCTGTCAGTGTCAAGGGAAAGCCAAAAATTGGACTCGGACCTACACAGCTGCCAGGGAATCAGTTTCTCTTTAGTTATGCCCATAGCTGTGCCACTTTCCAAAATTCAACTTGAAATTAGGGCCCTATTTTAAGTAGTTTAAGTTCAGAATTATTTCCTATAGACTCAACTTCTACAGCTGATCTTATCTGGCAATAACTTACACTGACAGTGTAACAGACTATTACTTTCTATGCAACAGGGAGAGATTCAACACTCAAACACACAAAAAACTCAAATTCCTTTAAGGATAAGGCCTCTGCCAGCAGAGATGTCTGCCTAAATCTCCCTTAATGCTCCCTCAAAAGCAGTGACAGATGTGCAGATCTGTGCTTTTCCAATCCTGCATAATGCCAGTTGCACCTTACAGAGATCAAAATGACAGAACAAAGTAGCGTCAGCTCAGGAAAACCAAAGTACGTAACAGAAAGATGCCCAGAATTAGGCTATACAATTCACAGACTGAATCTGAAACAAAGCCCTGGCTGGCTCATTTTCAATTACATAGTTTAGAAAAGGGATTCAGAAGCATTTCTGCAGTGTTTTGTAACATCTGGATGCAACATGGAGCTTGGCTGAATCCCAGACACTTCCAAAACTTTAATCAAGGGGAGCACAAGGACAATGGTTACTCTTTTCCAGATCTGCTCCATGTGACACAAGCATGAGTGTGGGGAATTCAGACTGTAAGAGGCAAAGAGAAGAGTTATTGTAAGCTAGAGAAGCAGCACAGAGGATCAGAATCCTACATAACAAGATTGGGACATTAGCAGGGTGGCTTTTTGGGGTAGGGAAGCCAGAGTCAGGCTTGTCCTGTTCTTTGTTCCAGCTTCCACAAAAACATGTTTCTCATCGCAGGCAGCCTGAGAAGAATTTGCCCCTGGGAATGGCAGAAGCTCCAGCTGGAAGAGGGCTCAGACAGGATTAGAGACAGAACAAAAAGGTCAGGCTTTCATCTGTGTGCAGTGGCACTCTCTGGTCTGAAGTATAAAAGCAATTTTGCAATGGAAGGTTTCTGGAATGCCCATGACAACAACATGACTGAAGCCAACGGTCTATTGTAAATAGAGGTGTCCTCTGTGCTTCAATCAGAGTTCTTACATCTGTCTCTTGTGATATCTCAGGTCAGCAACACCACACAGCAGCCTCACCTGTACTGCAGCCTGCAGGGTTTCCATCTGAAGTACAGCACACAGGTAGTCACCCACAGTGCAGCACAAGGCACCCATGCTGCCTGTTTGGAGACCTCTAACTCTGACCTGCTTCTTCCTCTTTAACATATTCTGCCTCTTCAGTGCTTTGATGCTTTCACCTTCCTAAATCTTTGCACCCTGGTGAAGGGTGAGGAGTCTCATTTCTGTTCTGCAGAAAAGCTATTGCCAGTTGTGCTGCAAATCAGAGACAGACAGGAAGCACCTAGCTAGCAGTGTAACGAAGGAGGAGAAGCTGTACCAGCTAGATGTTGTTTCCCATTTCTCTAAAAGCAAATGGGAGATCACCAAGGCTTTTCTAATCTTAATTAAACAAAATCCTGCAGCTGCTTTGGACCAGCAAAAGAATTTTAGATGGGATAATATGCCTCTGCTGTGTTTATTCTCATTTTCTTCACAGAAAGAGCAAGATTAGCTTCATTTTGTTTTCTTGGACACCGAGAACTTTCATGGCATTTACCCCAGGAGCAGACGAGTCATTTACCCCTTCATTTGTAGCTTATCTTTGCCAATTTTCACAATCAGAAGCTTGCAGATAGAGAATAACCCACACGTATGGCAATTGCAGGGCAGTTTGCCTGTGCAGTAAAAATTGATCCATGAGGACCTAGAAGAAAAGCTGCAGACCTTCAGCAAAAGGTAACACCACTGATGAAACTTCTCTGTTTTGGAATCAGACAACTATTATCAACTTTTTAACTATTAAAGGATACAGAAGGAGAAGGGAAGTCTTGGGATCTCACCCAGCTGATGCTTGACTTTTATCCTGGAGGTCTAAAGACTTAGAAGTTACTCTTAAACTTACACTTTATCTAACTCTGGATGTTTTAATTACCCACAGATCATCCTTCTCTTAATGCCTTATCAATAAACTGGCCTCCATAACACTGGACTTAGACTGACTGCTTGCTGTAAAAAACACATCACTTGTCAACTTCAGTTAGATCACCTTTCAGCATTAATGTTCTCTTGCTCGTCCACCATGCACAAACAAAAGCATGGGGTTTGATTTACCTGTTTTGCAGACTACTGTGCACCCCACCCTTAGATCTCCCATCTCTAAAAAGAACAGCACTGCAGCCCACAAACAAGCACTCCCAAGACAAGAGTGTCCAGAGAGATTAGAATTAGATGCTAACAAATGAATTTAGAATTAATTATTTTAAATTATAGAACATTATAGAATACTGTGGGGAGTAATAACTCCGTGCCTGCAACTGCTGGACAGTATGCTAGCAGCTATTCTGCAGCTCTGGGTACTTTTTAGGGAGTTACCTTCCTTGAACTTTCAAAAAAAACAAAAAAAACAAAAAAAACAAAAAAACCCAACCCTATCCTGTTAGAACAGACTTTTCACATCCTGCACCTTCAAGGCTTTCATGTTATTGAAGTACCAGAGTTAGTCACCAAGAGGGCTAGAATCCAATAGGCAAAAATTACTGGAAACTTTCCTCATTTCCTAGCCCTCTCCCTCTCAGTTCTGTCCTGAAGTAGTGTGAAGTCTCTCTTGCACATCCCAAACTTCCTTGGCTGAAACCTGTTCCAATTTCACCCAGTAAATACCTGATACAAACAGATGAACTGGGAGGGGCCAGAAAGCTTCACATAGTTTCAGGGGGTGGAAGTAAACAGAAAAAACGTATTTAAGATGCTTGGAGAGAGACTTAGAAAGCTCATACTCTGACAGGAGGGGTCTGAAAAAAGGCTGATTCTTCAGGCTCCACCTTCACAGGCTCACTTCATTGGAAGAAAGCTAGGTACCATTCTGCTGCAGCACTTGCAGCAAGTTTCATACATACCCCAGCTGCATTCAGACTGCCCGCAGTCAGTTGGGAGCTTTCTGTTGCTGTAAGCAAAAAATGCCAGCAAGATCCACTGTTCAGCTGGCATGGCTCTGCATTATCACTGTGTCTGTTGCTGTCTATCCAGCACTGCTGCAGAAGCCTCCTAAAAGGAGGACGATCAATGGGAACGTACAGTCCAAGATGACGGGATGCTGCGATGAGATTAAAGAGCTCAAGTTGCAAGTAGCCAACCTGAGCAGAATGCTGCAGGAGCTGAGCAAGAAGCAGGAAGGTGACTGGGTGAACGTGGTCATGCAGGTGATGGAGCTGGAAGGAAGCACCAAGCAGATGGAGTCCCGCCTCATTGATGCTGAGAGCAAGTACTCCGAAATGAACAACCAGATAGATATCATGCAACTGCAGGCAGCTCAGACGGTCACGCAGACTTCGGCTGGTAAGGAGGGAGTCTCCAAGCTCCCAGCTGCACATCTTAATGCGCAAAATGAACTAACGATTAGTTCTTAATGCTAGCATGTCCCACTAACGTGCTTATCCAGGCTGCGTACTGAATACATCTGCTTAAAATACTTCTGTAGGCAGGTGATCCCCAGGAAAAAAGCTATTTGACTTCATGTCAAAAGTCCAGAGATCCAGCTGTATTTTAATGCCTGCATGCTTGCTACCAGGAAGTGGAAAAACTGAACAGATAATGTGTTAGCAGTGATTAATTCAGTAAGCCACCTTACTTTATGAGCACTGAAGCACCAATCCAGACAAAAAAGCTGGCTCAGGGAGGAAATGGCTCTAGCAGTGACATCCTTTGAGTTCACAGTGCTGACAGGGGACCAGAAGTTGGTAAAGCAATAGGAAATGCTTTCCAAGCATTACTGTAGATTTGTAATTGCATCTTTATGATGATCTCTGAGGAAGAGTAAGAGACTCAGTCCATTATTTGAATGATGATTCTTCAAAATTCAAAAGGTGCAGATGATGCAGCATGTAAGTGGTGATATATGCCCAGCCAAAACACATTTAAATCACTCAGAATTCTCTCTTCCCTAGGGGAAGATTTCAATGCACACAGCAATTGCACAGGCTTGTAATGTGGAATGCAGGTGCATTTTGTAGTTCAGCTACCTGTACAGCAATTTCTAGAAGAAAGTGTCATTCAGTTTCTGCTGGCTTTTATCTTAAAGAGAAATTGATTTCAATAAGCTTAAGATTTCTTTTAGACTGTTATTGCCCAGGATGATTGAATTTGCAGAAAAAAAAAACCAAAATAAACACATACACACAATTTGGTTTTTTTTTAAATGCAAAGGAAAAACTTCTAAATCCATTTACTAAATTCTGCTTTCAGAACATTTGAGATGCTCAGCTTTCACACACCACTCACTGCTTCCAGCAGGTCTTTGAGATTTCACCATGAACTAAATTCACTGGAGCCATAGTAAAAGCACAGAAAAAAAATATTAACAACACACAAGAAACTAGCCCAGAGGGTATTTAATGCAAGCATGTCTGACTACACCAGGTGAGACACATTGAGTCTGTACTAAAAATCTGTCAGAACAGGTAAAGCCTTGCTTCAGTTAGCTTATCTTCCTCAGAAGCAGTGCATATCACCAGCACCGAGTCAGCTCCTGCACAGGGAGAAAGGAGGCTCACAGAGACTGACTGCAGCTAAAAGCCACTGGCTGTCACAGTTCCAGTGCAAAAAGAGCTGAGCTAACACACCTCACCCACAAACTCAGCTAACCTGCTCAAGCACACAGCCAAAGAAGCACCTGGCTGCAGGCCCATCCATTCTACTGGAGAAGGCTTCACTATTGGAAGGGGACAGCAAATACAGCTTCTTACCTTTCAGCACAGACATATACAGTTGCAATGGGAAAAGGAGTAAAGACCTCTCTTTGGACCATTTCAGATAAACAGACTTGTAGGAAGGACTTCCTTAATTCTTCTTATTTATCTCTCATGCTACAAATTAAGCTTTGAAGAAAGCAGACTCGGGGAAGGGGGCATTATTCCCACAGCTCAGGTTCTTACTTTATGGTTTTGATTCAAGTAGATGCTGTCTATGACTGCTCATCACTTTATCAGAGGAACTATCGCATCTCTGGTGTTTACAAGCTACCTCCTGATGAATTTCTGGGGAGTCCAGATCTGGAGGTAAGGATGTAATGTACACAACAAACATTAAGTGCTTTCTGAAATATAATACAGAAAAGTAAGAGAGCACACAGTGAGTTATGATGCCCTGCACTTTGAGCCAGCATCTTTACGTAGGCAAATCTGGGAGGAAAGTGCATTTGAGGGCAAACTGTAAGGTATACAGTGTAAGGATAACAGTGGTTTTTTTGTTCCAATTCTTTTTAAATAAAACAGGAAGTTCTCCAACTTGTGAAAGCTGGAACAGTGCTGTTTCTTGTCTTGTTTCAGCTGAAAACAAACTTCCTATGTCTCCCAATAAGCACTGCACTTTTCCTCTTCTAGGTGTTCTGTGACATGGAGACAGATGGAGGTGGCTGGACAATCATTCAGAGGCGTAAAGTTGGTCTGACATCTTTCAATAGGGACTGGAAACAATACAGGGATGGATTTGGCAACATTCGAGGAGATTTTTGGCTGGGAAATGAAAACATCTACCGACTTTCACGGCGTCCCACTGTTCTGCGGGTAGAGTTGGAGGTAATTAAAAGCTCTCCACCTCAGCAACCAAAGGTTGTTGGCTGTTGTTTTGGTGTTTTGTTTTGTATGGAGCAGTTCTTCCAAAGCAGATACCATCTCTTATTGTAATAGAAGGCTCAAGGAATGTGCATGCTTTAATTATAGGAGAAGGAAGCAGGATGGACCCAGTGACAGATTCAAGGACAAAGTAGAACCATGATCTCCAGCAAGCAAAAATCAAGGTTACAACTTCAAACTCCACGTAGTGTCTTCAGTAATGTGAGCTCTAGAGAACCCTGCATGATCCTCTGCAGACAGAACAAACTGCTACCACTGCAGATTTAAACATTCACTCAGGAATCTGATAAAGATTTTGAGGCCAAGTCTTCCTACTGTGCAGCAATTGTTTCTGGTTCATGCACAAGTTAGTTTGCACTGTATTACCCAAAAAGTGATTTCTACAGTCTCCTTAGGGCTTGGTTCTGGTTTGGGTTAGCTTACAGTCAGCACAATTGCTTTGAGGGATGGGATAAGTAAAACAGAAGTGAGCTGCAAGGCTTTATGTCTAGAAGTTGCTCTTTCAGAGAAAAAAAAAAAAAAAGAGACTTGAGGCTGCACACTATCAAAGGAGTCTGCTGGATGTGAGAGCTACAAACCAGGTTTCCATACATACTGTTTGATACCAGTGCAGAGACTTGGAAACATAGTATTTTGCTCTGGAAAGTTTCTTTGCCTTCTTTGTTCCATCAACCTGTTGCTGCGATGGAGAAGACTCATAAGAAAGGACAGAGAACAGACTTGCAACACGCACTGTATATAAACACAGGCCACACAGTCTTTTTGTAACCATTCTAATAGGAATTATTTCTTCCTCACTGTTTATGACAGGACTGGGAAGGTAACATACGCTACGCACAATACAAGCAGTTCACCCTGAGCAATGAATTAAACAGCTACCGTCTTTTTGTGGGCAACTACACTGGCAACACAGGACGTGACTCCCTGAGGTACCACAACAACACAGCCTTCAGCACAAAGGACAAAGACAACGACAAGTGTGTGGATGACTGCGCCCAGTTCCGTAAAGGTAAACTGCCGCAGTGAGCTTGTTGAGCACACGAGACTCTGTCACAAAGATCACTGTCTCCTCTGCTTCTTGCCCTTCATTTTTTCACTTTCTGTTCAAACCCATGTGATGCGTAAATAAAAACTGCTGATATCCATCTAAATAAAATAATGCATTTTAGCCACAGAGCCCAGAAACCCTTTCTAAAGGCCGCCAGATGTCCACGCTAGGAACCCAAATTCATTGCCTGTGCTGTCAGTCAGAAAGAAGGCAAAGAAATACTCCGAGAGGAACGAGCAAATAAATGAAAAACTAACAGACTAAACTGTCTCTTTAACTTCTAAGCATTTGTGCATTCAGTATTTATGTTAGGTTTTGAATTTACCTGTAACGCCATCTATCAGGGCCACAGACTCTAAGAATTAAATACTGCATTCTGGGCAATTTCTTTAGAAGAGAGCAATAATTCATCATGATTATTAGTACAACACATACCTGTTTTTAAATAAGTGGCTGACTGAGAATTTATTAATTTGTTTTCTGAAAAGGTGGATATTGGTACAACTGCTGCACAGATTCCAACCTGAATGGGGTTTACTACCGCAAAGGAGAACACACCAAAAACATGGATGGTATCACCTGGTACGGATGGCATGGCTCAACCTATTCCCTAAAACGGGTTGAGATGAAGATCCGGCCAGAGGACTTCAAACCATAGAGGAAATCAATCCCTGATCACACAGCTTCATGATGCCACTATGGAGAAGGTGGGCAACTAACAACTCCCACCAATTAATTGTCCACTTCATCTAGTATGTGCAAAACATGCACAGTATGTACACGCAGAGTCACTAAGGCTCACCAAACACCAGATACAGCCACCAGTGTTATCAGGGCTCACACTTATCTCCTCCTCTGAAGATTCTTTCTAAAGGGATAAATACTGTGTTAGAATAGGTTAGAACAAAAGGCAAAACACCTCCTGCACTTTACAGCACCTTCAGAAAACTTCCTGGTGTGTTTTCACTAGCATTGCAAATCATGGGTTGTACTGATCAGTTAGGCAGGGACTGCAAAAAGAAAGCCTCCTTGTTCCCATTCCATCTGTCAAGTGTAAGTATTGCTGCTTAGCTCCTTTCAAGAGGGATTCAAATGACAAAAGCAACATATTGGTCTCAAACCAAATCACCAAACAGAAGTGTTCTTGATGTACCTTTTTTCAGCTTACATCCCCACAGAAGGAAGAACGAAGCCCAAACATTCTCCATAAGCTAATATTGTGCAGGTTCTCTCCTGAAGTTTTACTGCCATCTCCTGCTGCTGTCCCCACAGACAGCTGCACACAGCAGACAGTGCCCTGGAGAAAGGATTTATCCCATATCCTATACAATACTTATTCCTAAAGCCTGATAAAACTAGATTGCAACATTTCAGGCCACCACCAAATTATGTTCGTGTTAGGATATAGAAGTGTTCTATAAGGCAGTAAGAAAATAAGAACACAGCAAGTTAGCAAAAATAAAGACCCAGCCAACCAACCCCACTCCCACACCTGAAACCACTGTATCCTCAAGCAAAACACTACTACACACCAGAGAACCCAAGTTATTAAATCACACTTCATGTGCTGAGAAATATCCACATTTGTTCTGAAGATCTTCCTACTGAAAGTGAACTGGAGATGTTATGTTGAAAATCAGGATCTTGTTTCTCCCTTTTATAACACAGTGTTGCAAATAACATTAAAAAAAGACTCCTCCCATAGCCATACTCTTGTTTGAATATGTTGGAAAAGATATAGTTATATTTAATATATCTATTTTTATTCACCTTAAAGAGGACTTGAATCTAATTTAAATTGTTTGGTCTCATATGAAAATGGAGATAGAAGTGTCAGAAATTGCTTTATCTATGTTTGATTATTAAATGTTTGACTATTCATACTATAAATTTCAGCTGCATGGAACTATAGCTGGAACCATTTAAACTGTGGTTTAGAAAGAGGATTTGAAAGATTTCTAAACTTCAAGATTTCTAATAAACTGCCTTTCATTTTTAATCTTGATTTATTTCAACTCTTTGCTCCTTAACTTGCTTTATGGTGCACAAAGAAATAACTGCACAACTGACCACAACTGACACACTGAATTCTGTATCTTTTCCTCAGAAAAATAAAAGGACAAATGAAACAAATCAAATAGAAGCTGGGAGCAAGGTGGGGAGGAACAAGGAAGCAAACACCAAGGAGTTATAAGGATTGAAAAATGACAGCATAGAGACAAAGCCAATTTTTGTGTAACCAAAATCAACCTGTCGATATCAGATTGGAGCATTAATGTGAAAAGGATAAGAAAGAGATTCATGTTTGAAAACGTGTTGTTTAGTACCAAATCCAAACCCTTCAGAGTTCTGAAGCCAAGAGGTGTATTATTAAGCAGAGCTGCTGGTAGGCAGAGAAGGGGTACACCACAATGCAATGGCAGAAAGCCTCCTGAAATTATAATATGGATCCAAAGTTATAATCTCTCTTAAAAGAAAGAAATTTAAAGAAATCACTTTAGCAGAACTTCTGTTCCTACAGTGAGTGACACTTTGTTCTAGTGTTTCTGTGGGCACGCTCTGAAGTCAGGCTTTTGAACTCTGAGACAGCAGAACAAAGCAACTGCAAGATGAAAATGGAAAGAGGCTCAAGAGGGCACGAGACCACTCTTGTTCAGAACATGCACAGTAGCTTCCTCTGCTTTGTTACTAACTGTGCATGTATTCCAGACAGGGGGGTTGAAACTAAATAATCTTTGAGGTCCTTTTCAAATCAGGCCCTTGTATGATTCCATGATTTTTGTTGACAAAGCTCAGGACAGTACACTACCCCATTCAATACAGTATGTTCAATTGGATATATGAAGAATGAAGTCTACCTAAGCCAGAAGAGTAGAATTTGACTAGAAATTTTAGTCAAAAGCTTCAGCTGTTCTGGCTTATTTATTTGTAGGTATAGAAGTCTCTTTCATTAAGGTTAAAGCCACTCCAAGTAGCCCTATACTGAACTTGAAGGTATAAGGGAGGAAATCAGAACTATCCCCACCTTTTCAGCTTCCTGTAGCAGAATTTAGCAGTCAGGAGTGTACATCTACAAGCTAGAGAAGGTAAGCCTACAACAGAAACTTATGGTAGATACTGAAATTCTAACAACTGTCCATATACATCTTTATATTTTCCTAAATTGGGAACCGATGTGGGAGCAAAAAAATCTCGTCAGTTGTGGTCCTACCTGATAAGAGACTCTAGAATGGCTGGTGTGGGACCCTTCTGAAATTCCAGCTCCTTGTAGTGAAGAGCCTTGGCATATGCTCGGCATTTGGCTGCTCTCTCCCCCAGGAGGACAATGCCATTGTCATCTCTCAGCGGCAGTGGACCCTGGGTAAAGCACATACACCAAAAGAAAGTTAATTAAATAAAAAGAAAGTGAGAAAGTATGCATGAACTCTTCACATCCTTTCTATGCACCAGACACCTGCCAACTACCCAGTGTTAGAAAGCTTGACAGCATGTCTACCTTGTCGCTGTGTTCCATGAATTCTGCCAAGTTCAGCAGTGTCTGAGTGACCTCTGCAATGTCCTGAGAAGTCAGGGCCAACTCAATGCTTCGGATCAACTCATCCTGCTGGTCTTCATTCAGTTCAGACCAACATGAAACGAAAGCAGCATTGAAGAGATCTCTGAAGAGACAAAAAAAAAAAAAAAAAAAAAAAAAGATTACTCGTGAGAAAAAGCATATTTGACAGCAAGCAAAGATAGCTACAAACAGCATGTATGTATCCACCTGTGAAACACAGCGGTTAGCTTTTACAAAAGCAGCTTCTGTACCAAATACTGAGACCTACATTATAAAAATACATAATAGGATGAGACAATATGAGAGTAAGAGATACTACTATCATTTGCTAGTAAGTATTTTAGGCTAGAACTAATCTTCAGAGCAGCTTTTATGTGAATGCTTTTATGTGACAAAGGATGGGGCCTCATTTGACTTCGGTTACAAATGAATACTGCGAAAATAATTGGGCATTTCACCAGATGTGCACAGACACTTTCTGAACTCACTAGAGGACTGCAACAGCTGGAGACTGCATTAGTGGCAAATCTTGGGGAGGGAGAAGGAATGGTGATGAAAAAGATAGCGACTGCCCTTGTCACTATTAGTGCTCTGCAGAAATCCTGTGAAATGGATTTGTGATGCATTTGCAAGTACGTATGGAGGACAGGAGCATCATCTGTCTACCTAGGAAGTGCTGACCTTTTATCACACCCTTTCAATTTCCTAAGTGACAAAGCTCACTGTAACATAAAATTAAACCAGGGCAAACACTTCCCTATCAGCAGTAGCCAGATTCTTATGTACTGAGATGACAAGTGTCTATTGTAATGAAGAGATAACTGGGCAACTGCTTACAGAAACTCTACACTTCTCCAGACATTCTGGCTGCAAGCAAGCACAGCAGCTTACTCCACTCCATGGAATTTTTATTCACCCACAACAGACCCATGAGACTATTTCATACTCCAGTTCCACTTTTATGTGTCTTATGTTATTTCTAGACTAATACGCAGAATTCCACTGAAGATTTTGTGCACATCGTGGAGCTGCCAAGCGCAAAGGCTGGAAATGAAATCAAGTTGCCAACTATTTCATTTGTCCCAGGAACTCTATTTACAGAACCTAAGAGCTTTTAAGACACTTTCCTTATAACCTCTGGCTTGCATCTGCAATTTCAAGTGACCTGAAAAAGACATAATTAATGTACCGAGCCATAGGATTATATGCCTGAGCCAGGGCCCAGCATGAGCGCAAGGATGGTGAGGATGAATCCTTCAGCAGCTCCAGACTGAGTCTTCTTAGCCATTCCAACCAGTCATCTTTGGAGACTCTTCTTGCTGCTCCCCAGGCCTGCAGTACAAAGCAAAACAATTTAACTACCAATCTAAACAGAGCACAGTCCAAAAGCAGAAGAAATCCATCAAAAGGAAGCATTACTTCTTCATAACTCCAAATCTATTTCTGAGATTCCCTTTCCAATTCTCTGAAATCCATTTACAGTTACCAAATAATTCGCGGTAGATCAGTCTTATTTCTAAGAAATTCATTCTTGTCACAACAAATATTTAACATTGATAATTCTTTCCCTGCAAAAACCCATCAAGAGCTGAAGCTACTGTTGAAACATCAGCTTAAAAATACTTAAAGCATTTAGAACTACATTTTTAAGTCCAGCATTTTGAAGCCTATCCATCCTGATACTGTGCTGAATGCTGCAAACATTTACTGTTTAAATTAATGTAGCTATTAAGTTCTACAGCAGCTTGAAGAGAATACAATAAACAGTAAGATATGAGGGCAGTGGTTGATTAGAAAAAAGCAGAGGCTCTGAAGTAGATGCCTCTAGAAACTACAGATGATTCCTTTTAATCAAAGAAGCCTTCTTAATACTTCACATAAGGAGAAAGCATCAAGATTACTTCAGTTTTTAATGGCCAGATAGCGCAGCTGCTCCTAACTTTAAGCCCCTTAGCACCCTCTGATTTTGAAGGGATTCTCCAACACTACCTTGACCTTGTGCTTATGCAAAGCTAGCAACAGAAAAGAGAAGTAAAAGAGAAGTAAACAAATGTGTAGATGCACTGAACAAACTGCTTAGTTTAGACATAATAGCTTCTTCATCATTCTGTGCAGAGCTCCAGTTTTACCTTCTGCAGGTTGATGGTGCTAACATGTAATTTCTTCATAGGACCTGTTTCCACAGGACCACTGGCCAAGGTTTCTCCCTGGTTGCTTCTCAACATCCGATGTTGATAAATCAGGGGATCCTCCTCTTCATCAGCAAGAGTATAGCCCTACAATGAACAGTTCACAGTGAGGACCACACCTACACAGATACAAGCAGTTTTCTGTAAATCAAATGGATGATGGTCAGGGCATTAGCCAACCTCACAACTCAGTTTGTGAAGCAAACAACTGTGCTTCATAATAATGATTATTACAGCTTACAGTGAATTCGAATGATAGCCCTTTCATACTTAAGATAACTTTGTACTAAGATAACTCCTAGTATGAAAGGACAAAATAATACACCAATGCAGAATAACTTGACTTTAAAAACAAACACTTTATTTCTACTCATCTCATTACTCAGTGTGGGACAGCAATGCACTGCTTGTTCTATACTAAATTACACAGCAGTTAGTGAGTTTTTGAAATGTTGGCCCTACTGCAGAAAATGAGACCTTGCTATCTCATTGTTAGGTCTTGACTCTGTGGAAACAAGTAGGGGAAATTCACATGTAAGAATCTCCAGAAGAAAAAGCCATGATACTGACTACAAATTTCAGTTCTTATCTAGGACTTGCAGTGATTTTTCTGCGGGAAGTAACTGAGACCATTTGACAACAGTTTTCCCAATCAATCTCAGACTCCTTGCAGATATATACTTAATACATAAAGATAGCAACTACTCTTCACTTTACAAATACCTTGAAGTCTCCCGACTACATCAAAATCAACATGGAAACGTTCCTCAAGTACTTCTATGCTAACACCAATATACATTTCAACTAACCTTTACAATTCTGCAGATAAGAACATCGTAGCGTTGATGGTTAATCCTGTGTCGCACCAGAACTTTGTTCACCATCGGGATAAAGATCTGGTACTGCACAAGGGAACACATCAGAAACCAGTTACTCAGAAGAGCATAAAATCCCACCTTTGTTTCACTGATCTGATAAGAAACCAATTATGAATGTCTACTTTAGCAACACCCGAGTCCAGAATCAACTAAGAAATGGAAAGACTGTTCTATATAAAAACCCCAAAACACTATAACATAAATATTCAACTTCAAAGCCTTGATCTTTTGGACTATTCTCTCATCTATAACCCTTAGAAGTGCATTACCTTCTTTCCCAGCTGGAATACCAGAGAGGAGAGAGTGTCCATTGCAGTTGTTCGTAGCTCTGGGCTCTGATCCAGCGTTCTCACAATGGGATGAATAATTCGTGAAGCATAATCAGTAAAATCCAGAGACTCTGTCAAGCGGTCCACAGTTTCAAGAGCAGCTCTAAAGTCACAGCAGAAAGAAGATTTCTAATCTCTCATGACACAACAGGAGAAATGGAATGTAAAAAATACGCAAGTGATTCATGCTCAGACCTCCTAAGCATCAGAAGTAATGGGAAGATTATCACCAAAACCATTAAGACAGCTACCACTTGCAGGACAGCTTGCAAGTGACTAGAATGCTGACAGGTGTGAACAGAAAGTTAATAGTCTATACACAAATAACAGTGCTGCAAAGTCCAACTGAGAACAGCCTGCCACGATTTAACGCAGAAAACTAAGAGTTATTTCACTCTACATGTGGCCAGGGAAACCACTGAGGAACTGGGATGTCACAGCCAAAAACTGCGAAGGCACTAACGCTTACTTGCGAGCCACCACTGGGGCATCTGGGGCATCAAACAGCTTTACAATGGGAGGTAGTAATAAATGTAGGTAGTCATCCAGATTAGCTCCAAAGAGCTGAATTGCATTCAATAGCTGGAAAAAAGAAAAAAAAAATGAAAAAGATGAACTTTAAATAAATCAGTCTCCAGAGAAAAGCTGCTTCAACCTTTTGCTTTCAAGAGACTACTGTCTGTACTTCACCCCAAGCCACTGCCAACATTGACCCACAACACAAGCAGCAGAAATCCTTCTAGAAGAAGGCACACAGCCTGCACCTGCCTTGGCAGTACCCAAACCAACCCAGCAGGTTGTAGCTTCCCACTCACCTTGACAGAGACGATTCGACTCTGACTGTTGTCATGCATGAAGACCCGTAACATGTGAGGAATGAGCTGAGGCAGATAGAGCTTGAACTCGCCTCCTAGAGCCACCACAATTTGCTCAATAAGTAGGATAATTGTGCTCTGTATGGAGTTGTTCATGACCCAGAAGTCCTACAGAAGAAACCAGAAAAAAATTAAGTAATTCTCCTTCAGCTAAGTTGTACCAATTACAAGAAAAGCAGATAGGAGGCAGTGTCTAAACAAATCCAAGCCTGTATGGAGGGCCTACACTTCCTTTATAGTTATGTAAGTGAGCAGATTTGGTTTGTTTTTAAAACATTCAGTGCCTCCAGTATGTTTAGTGCTGTTAAAAATAACCTCTAGGCTACTGATTTCCCTTACCTCCATGTGTTTGCAAACAGTACGTGAAAATGAAGTGAATGCCATTTATTTATGAACTCAGAACACCTCCTGTTAAAGCTGTTTTTGAACAGCACAAGACTGTCTTAAAAATTGCACTCACTCTCATGAGGGTGACAATTTCATCCATATAGGGCCGAATGTGACTTCTCACAAAGGACACCAACATCCCCAGCTGCTGGAACAGGAACTAGAAGGAAGAAACAGGTACTGATCAAAGAAGTTATTTGAACACCAGAGTGAACTGTGTTTCACAAGCAATTCACAAGCTCATTTATCAAACAGATAACATGCATATGCTCAAGAAGTGGGGCTAAATTCTTAGTGGCTCCAGTGCAGTGGTGTTTGGTTTTTGTTTTTTAATTATTTTACTTGCATCAAAAATTTTATGAGCTCCAAGCCTCATACAGTCAAGCACATAGATACTTAGGTAAGCAATTTATTAGGATGTGCCAAAGTAAACTTGCAAGCACAAAAGCCAAGACTTCAACTATGACAGAGTTGTGTAATTCAGATTTGAAGGATGCTTCCAAAAATACAGCCCCTAACCTTTCCCCCTGCCTGTTACCCAAAGTGGCACACATTTTAAGATACTCCTGCACTCCTTCCCATCCCCAAAAAGGTATTCAGGTGAAAAGTCACTGGGGAAGAGAGTTTGTTCCTTGATATATTGCCAAATATATCACTTTTTTTTTTTTTTTTAAATGATGTTTGATATAATAAGAGAACTTTGAGACAATTTTATTCATGTATACTATGACAATTTTGCAATTCCTTTTCCCCTAATACAATCTTATGCACTCACTTGTGGCAATGAATTTATTTTTGAAATTGGTATAAAATAACGAGGATAAAATCTCCTTGTCCATAAAATAAATGTTTACAGCCTTTTTTCCCCAGGGAAAGTAGGAATATGGAAATTATCACATATTAAATATAGTTTCTTCATGCGGTATTTGAAGACTACAGTCAAAATGCAGTGAAAGCGAAGCTCAGAGAAAGACAACAGGTGCAAAAAGTGAGGAAGAAACACAGTTTCACAACACAGTAACACAAACCTCTTCAGTGAGAGCAGCACACCTGCATTTACCAAAAATGAATGCTGAGCTCCTGTGCTGTGCCTTTTTTTGGAGTGTGCTGAAAAAGCATGCTTACATGTAGGACAAGGACCTGCTTCCTTTAGGCTTTAGTGCCACATGTACCCACCTCAGCTCTCGTCCCCAGTACACTTTCACCATGTTCTTTTACCTGAACATTTCTAATAGGTGTGCACAACTACACAGCTTTCAAGCAGTTAGATCAGCCACGTTCAGTTTGGCCAACCCAGAATACTGAGAGTTTTTCCTTCCAATCTGAGTAGTAGTTCAGCATGGGAGAAAACAATGGTTTTACAGCAGGGTTGGGAGTCTGCTAAGGAAGCACCCATCCCACCTATAAAACAGTATCAACAACCCATACAAACAGCCCTTCCCACTCCAGAGATTGTTTTCAGCAGCCTGAGAAAAAAGCTTGGCAAACAGCAGTCGTCTCTGGTCAGATGCACCACCTTAGGCCAATTATCACAATTTTCATTTCCTCCTAAAACTGAAAATTAAGTGGGAAGGAAGAGAAAATGCTACTGTGGAATTACTGTCCATGCTGCTCTGGATGTGAGCAAATTGAATTTTCCTTCTCACAGATGTGCCAAAGTACACAGTTCTATTGGAAACTTGAAGAATCTACCTCTACTATTTAGTAACTGCAACAGTGTGCTAATGCAGAGATCACTGAAAGCTCTGGGAGCTGCACAAGCTGTTTTCCTATGGAAAAAAAAAACAGCTTGATAAACAAAAAAAACACCAGAATGAGATACTGTCCACATAAGGATTATGCTCAGAAGCTTCAATAAGAAGCAGAACATTTGTTTCCACTGGATATTCCATCAAATGTCCAAGGGAAGAAGAGGCAGAGCTGTACCTCACTTCTGCAGCATGCTAAGCAGCAACACACAGCACAGCAATGCCCAAAGCCAGCTGCTTTCTCTTTTAAATGCATTCTTATTTTAAGGCAGTGGAACAAGGGAAGGATTGTACACACCTCTCGGATGGCACCATCACAAACCCTTATGACATTAAGGAACGTTGGCATGACCTGGGGCAGGAACTGCACACACTTCAGTCCAAGGGATTTGAAAATAAAGGTGATGGCCTGAACCACCATAGTGTGGTGCTGGGACAAGGACTGGTCTCGGAAAATTCTCATCAGTGCCACCATAGAGACAGCTGGATAGAATTCATCCAGAGGGAGGTTTCCCATGTTCACCAGCATCTCACTGGTACTGTAGTCCGCTAGGAGAAAGAAGACAATGTCAGAAGCTATATATTAAATGTTTTTCAATACCATAGCACTTCAAGAGCACCTTGTACAACAATGATTTGCTCAGAAGAGAAGATAAACTGGTAAGAAAAATAAATAAACAAAAAAAAAAGCCACAACTTGTTTGTATACTGAAGCTCTTTGTATATTCACTTGGAAGAGAAACCAAAAGAGATGTTTCCCCAGATGCTTACAAGAATCCTGGCTAGATTTGGACTCCGAGAGGCTGACAGCAGAAGCGTCTCGTGACTGATCAATCATGCCAATGTTCACCTTGTGTTTGTAGGGGTCCAAAGCACCCAGCAGCCCTAACACACGAATAGCCTGACAAAAGAGAAACAAAGAAAATTTGTCAGAAGCGCAGCACTAAGGCAAAAGTCAACACGTGAATCCAAGCTTGGAAAGGTGCTGAGGATTAAAGAAAGAAGATCTGGAACCAAAACGACTGCCTGCAGAAAGCATCAGTCCTTTCCATCCAACTGCTGGAGGCCGTTTCACTCATTCACGTTTTCACTCTCTTAATTCTGCTTACTGTACTCACGTCAGCCACAGCAATTATCTTTCACTTTTTGTCTTTTAATCTTTGTTCAGAGGCATTTATTTCAAATTTCAAAAGCACTCTTCAAAAAGCTTTTAGAAAGAATTGTGAGAAAGCTTTGTGTTCGTACCTCTCTACGGGTGCCCTGGTTCTGCTCAGTCTTTAGGAAGTTCAGAAGCACCTCCAGTAAAGTTGGGTACTTCCTGTATGGTTCCACCACATAACCAGTGCTAGCCACAAGCTGACCCAGTGTCCAAAGAGCCACCTGGAATGGTTAAATCCAGAAAAGACTCGTTTTGACCAGTGAATGTATTATGTCATGCAACACAATTGGTGACTGACTTAATTGCTATAACTTGGAGATACAGTTCAAACAGGCACCAAGACTGAGCGCATGCATTTCAAAGAAAACTACTTCACTTTTTCCTTCTTTACCTTCAGAAGTTCAGTGCTGTGTCATGAAAGAGGCACTGCAATCCCCAGCCTGTGACACAAGTCACAATGTGACTGTGTGCTATCCAAGAGAGAAACTCGAGTGATTTAAAGTTTTGTTCTAGCAGCTGTGATGGGACACAGATATTTCATTACCTTTTTGTCACAGAGAACAGCAAGTTTAGTGCAACTGTCAAACACTTACTTGTCTTTTAGCCAGCAGGGAAGAGTCCTGTAGCATGTCCATAATTATAATGAAGAGTTCATCCACCCACTTCCTCATCTCCAGCCCACTGACCTATTGAAAATCACATAAGTTCTCTGTCTAGCATCACCTGAAGCTTGACAAGGGACAAACATGAAAAAGAGACTCTTGCAATTTCCCCACCTGTGCAAGCTCCCCTATGGTAGCTAGAACGTTGTTAATCACCCCTGGATTTGGATCTGGATCAGGATCTTTCAGTTTCACAATCAGTGCCTGGGAGGAAACAGAGGAACAAATTAGAATGTGCTGAGATGACTTCTTGCTGTGCATGAAATACTCCAAGTCTTCTTTTCTTTCCTTTCCACCTAAAATTCCTCAGAGGCTGAACGTGCATCACAGTACTTGAACAGTAAATTAAAACTCAGTGTCACAAACTTTATGCAAATCCAGAATCAAATTAGGTTACTCTGTCATATACATGCATTATTACTCTGGGTGGCATCCACACCAACCAGATTTTCTACTATGGACTATTGTCCACTATTCTGCTACGACAAAGTGAAAGAAAAGCAGCTTCTGATCAAGGTGGGGGTTGTACACCCACTGCTGTATCATTTCACTCCAAAAATCAACAGAAAATGTGCGTGTGAGGGAAGCAAACAGAAGGAGAGAGACTGACTGTACCTTAAGGATAGGCTCCATATATGGACGAATGAGGCGTGGAGCGTTAGAAACCAGATGACCCAACATCCTGGCACTTTGCTCTTTAATCCTACCAACCCCACTGTGTTCTAGTTCTGTTAGAATCTGCAGAAAAGATGATGGAAGCATGAGAAATAAGAAAATAAAATATAGATAAAAAAAACTTCAGATTTCTCTCCTATCCAATGACACCAAAAGACAAAAAGAACCTCAGCACTTTTAAATGATATTCTACATTTGCACTCCATCCAAACACTTAATTGGAATGTACGCCTTCAAAACAAGCACACTCGTGTGCAGCAGTGCCTAACAGTTTGCCTGACAGCTGTGCAGAGCATTCTTCCTCAGTACACTTGGAAAGTGCTCCAGCAAGATAATCACAGAGCAAAATGGTGACCACCACCCTCCCATTTAAACACATCCCTAGAGCTTCATTCCAAACATCCATCAGTAAGAAAGGCTTGCTGAAAACTAAGCTGGTTGATTAATACATTCACTCACTCTCCCTCACATTCACTGCAGTCAGGCAGCCCAGTTCTTTAGCAGCATTTTCATCTCAATTACCAAATACTTTGCAGGTTTCCCCTCTTTACCTGGATTAACATCTTGCGCAGGAAAGGCATGACAAAGGCAGGGTTCATGCTGCTCAGGCGACCCACAGTGCAGATGGCCAGCTCTCGGATTTCAAATACTTGATCGTTCAGGGCCACAAAAAGAGCTTGCAAGTTTTCTGCCTGGGCAAGGTGAGCATCAAATCGCTCATCCAGAGATGCCAATACACAGAAACGTATATCAGGGTCTGCAAGAACACATTCGTTTTTCTTTAAATGCAGTAAGCTCTTGTTTTTATCATTACCCTTGCTCACAACTGGACTCAAAATTCTTCAGAACCTCATTAAAAAAAAAAAATGCTGAAAGCTTTCCCAGCATGAAACACTACCTCAGCATTTTACCCATGAGAAACGAGCTAGGTCAGCCCAACAGATTCAGCGCTGCTCAGTACTGCATCAGTACCCCAGTCAGTACAGCATCAACCTCTTGTAACTATAAACAGCACATCTGGAGACTGTGTGCAGAAAACAACTTGTCTCAGGTTACCAGCATTTTGTCTGTGAAGACTGACATCTTAAGTTAATGGAAAGTATGCTCAGACCCTACATCAACGCTCGGTAGGAGAACCCTTTTCACTGAATGCCACACTAACCTGGGTCTGTTATTCCAACCACAAGCAGTTTGCTGAGAACATCAGCCACAACCTGCACTGCTGTCTGACTGACCACGTGGGCATGGCCACTGATGAGGTGGATGGAAGGTGTGAGCAAACGAGAGCAGGTGCGGGCTGCTTCCATCCGTATCTCCTTGTGCTCACTGTTCAGAAAGTGGTCTGCACAGTGCCGGACAAACTGAGTCAGAGAATGCCCTAGAAAGAAGAAGACAGGAACTTAACGCAAGTTTACACCTTGATTACTGGTCTTACTGGGTAACAGGAGTTTAAGGAAACCTTTTGCTTCCTTATTCCATACTTTACCTTCAAACTCAAAGCTGCCCAGCGTACGTAGGGCAAGTGTGATGCTACCCACATCACTGGCCTCCGGGATGTTGGTGAGGCTAGGGGAGGCCAGTTGGTGGGCAAGACCTTTTGGCATGCCTGGATGTCGCAGAGGTTTGTGCATTAAAACAAGGGAAAGCATTTTCAGCAGCCCATCCTGGATATCCTTCTTCAGCTGGGGGATCTGACGACTCAAGTCGTACAGCACAGCTGTTAGAGCAGGGCTGATGGAAAGAAGCAGGCAGACAGCCATTACGTCAGCATACATTGCTATAAACTGCAGTGAATCATCTTACTTTTGCCTCCTAGACACAAAGGCAATTAAATTCAGCCCCAGGTGGTAACATTCCTCTGTACCTTCCCATATTAGTAACTTCACGAGCTATGAAATTCCCAACAGAAACCAGGAGCAAATAAACATTTGTGATTCTCCTTCCCTGCCAGTGTGATATGGCAGAAATCTGCTGCCCTTCAGAGGCTTTCTAAACTTGTGCAGGCTGCTGCCAAGCGTATTTGAACAGGGGGATGTAAAGGAAATTGTCCTTGAATTCACTGGTTTCTTAAAAAAAAGAAAAAGACTTATTTACAGAGACCAATGCTTTTAAGAAATTCAAGAGACATATAATATTACTCTTCTGAAAGAGCGATACAAATCATTTAGAAAAATAGTCTTCCTTCACAACCTGGACACTTCTAAAATCTGCTTCTGCATGGTCAACAACGCCATCCAGTGGCTAACAGAAAAAAGTGCTCCTGTGCCTCATATTTACCTCAGACCCACGGCCAGCATAGGTTCCAGAAGCTCTTTAATGTCCTGCTGGATACTTGGTCCCATGGCTCGTGCCAACATACTAATGCAGGTGAAGACTGTAGCATCAACCTGCACAGACTTCTGCCTCCTGGAAAGAGATCATGTAGTAGTTAATTAACAGGAGCTGCTATTTCTCAAACATTTTTTCTCATCTCACTTCCATTATCAGTCTTACAAAAATAATTGATTTTGACATGATCATTTAATCCCACATCACAAAAATTATACAAAGAACGGGATCTTCAGTTTCTTCCTCTAACTTTGACATACTTACTTATGAGCAAAGTCCTTTGGTGGAAGAGCTGCTTTTATTATTTCAAGGACTTTTGGCAGGTAGGCTTGAAACTCAGATCTGACAGCCACAGAAAGCAAACCCAAGGCCTGGAAGGCTGCCGTTCTCTCCTTCTCTTTCTTCACACAGCTGAGAACGTGGTTCATGGTGTCTGGAAGATACTGATCAGCTGCCCACAAGAGAGAACAAGATAGATATTAGAGGTCCTTTATGTTTATACAGTTGCAGCAGATTTGTAACCATTATTTACAAGTATAAAACCAGGTGACAAACACTGCCATGTAAAATTTGCTGGTGTAAGTGGTGTCCACTGGTCACTGCATGATAAAACACCCACAGCCTCAAAGGCTTTTTTTTCTTTTGAAAAATAAGTTCCACAAAAATGAAAGAGCTACAAGAGAACATTGCAACAGGTGGCAAAAGACACTGCCTAGGGATTATATACACAAACATGAAACACGTACCCTGTTTTTATTGGAAACTTAATCATGACTTTCTAACCTACTTGGCTCAGTTTGATGACATGCCTACAACTCACATATTCTTCTAAGCTTGCTTGACAAAACAGCTGAACTGCAGCAGCAGCTACTTCTCACTTTACCTTGAGATTTTCTAGCAGATGCAACAGAGAAAGACAACTCTGCTGAGTTTTAAGTATTTAACAGTATTAAGGTCACCCTGATTGTGATCAAGAGAGCAGAGTTCAGCCCCAAATGTGACACACTAATACAAAAAATAAATGAGGTTCTACTTCTTAGGGTATCAACTACAGAATTCAGAGAACAGCTTTCAATCCATTTTCTTCATTAGAGCAACACGCTGCGCATCAGATGTCAAGTCATATTTACCCAGAAGAAAAAAAACAACTGTCCTCCCACCACTTGCATGGATGAATTTGCCTGCTCAGCTCCCAAGCACCACACTTCTACTTCTGCATCGTCTGCACAAACTCACCTGGGTAACTTCAAGTACCATTTCCCTTCTAACACTCAGCCACCTGCCTCCTCACCTGTGAATGCTGAAGGACGGAAAGCCGCCAGCCGTGGTAGCAGGTTGAGAACTGTCATCTGGATCAAAGAGTTTTTGCTGGTTCTGCACTTCAGAACCCACTGGCACACCTGAAAGGATATGGATTGGGCTCTGAAGGATGGCTATTGGAAGTAAGGCAAGGCTGTTTATTACCTGGGTACCCTAAGGCATTCTACTGACATCTGGCTTCGGAGCCCATCAGGAGGACAGATAATAACAAATTAAACCACTGCTCCAACAGAGAGAGTTATACAGCTAGAATTTCTGAGTTTTGATGCCCCGATTCAGTATTAGGCAGTACTGTCTAGTAAGGATACAGAGGTCGATTACATTACAGGAACCTGTGGTGTGAATTTGGAAAGGCAAGACTGAACGCTTACCTGATCAAACTTCTCCTCCATTAGATCCCTGCAGCATCGACTTTCTACCAATGTAGACTTTGCTGGCACAGGTGAAGTTGCAAAGCCCATGATTCCCTGGTGGGCGTTGTAACCCAGAAGACCAGCCAAAGCATTTGACTGAGAGGGCTGAAGGGACTGGAAGCTAGTGAAGGGAGTGATGTGGCGAGGTTTGGTACTGAAGCCCATCAGGTCTTTGCAGTACTTGTCATGCACAAGCTGCTGCTGAGTGATCTCCTCCATCTCCTCTCTGAGGCGCTGGATAAAGCAGAAAAGCACATTTGCAAAAAACCACAGGTGACTAAAAGATACCCAGTCCAGTGCTACCTAAATCTCTAAGCAGCATGTTGTATCATTCATATCCAAATGGCTGGAAGACATCAACTAAGCTTAAATTCAGCAAAAAATGTTTGGATATCTAATATCTAAAACAAAAGAGACTGCACTCTATATTATTTTTTTTTCCTATTGTAATTGATTCAATTAATAGCACTTTCCACCAGAGCTTGATACCTATTCAGCCCAAACTCATTGTTGTTTTTTCCTCTGACACTACCTAATTTGAAACAATCAATGCTCTGATCCACATTCAGATCAATCCACTTCAAATACGGTGATTTATTTTCACATGTTGCTGAGCTGCTTCCCACCATCAATCAACAGATTGGCAGCCAAAAGCCACAGTCCCCGTCCTGTTCATCTGCTCACCTCTCCCTCCATACTGCTGATCCTCACGAGCTCGTTGAGGATCAATAAGGCACCATGGATTCGGTCATCACGGTTCATTCCCTTCTCCTTGGCCAAAGTTTCATCAAAACCCTTCTCAGCCTCTTCATATGTATGCTTGGGGGAAAAAAAAATATATATTAAAATCAATGATCATAACAGAGGCAAAGCCAGTAGGAAAACTGTAATTAACACTGCTAGCTAAGAATCATCCACAAGTTGTAGAATCTGCTGCAGAATATTTTCAACAGCACTAATGAAACAGACAGCCATGCCATGGTATAAACTTCATCAATAGCTTCATCACACTTTTGACCACAAGGAAGCAGAGTTCACAATATTCAGCTGCACTGCCCAAGGTCTGTTTGATACTAGGAAGCCTTAAGCCACATGGCAAAGGCAGCAAAGCTGAACTTCAGACTGAACTTAACTCTTCTGAAACAGCTGTTTCAAAATCAAGTTATTTTCTTACTCTGTACCACTGAGGTTTCTGCATTTCTTTTGGTTCCCGCTGAGTGGTGAGGATAAGGCAGGCTCTTAAGGCAGAAACGGCTCCCTCTCGAATGGCCTGTTTGGGATCCCACACAGCCACAAAAATATTGTCAAAGAACGGCTGCACTTGTTGGAAGAAGAAGGTAGGCACACTGATTGCCAGCTCACGCAGTACGAGAACCTGGAAGTGGGGAAAGAAACAGTAAATCTGTGAAAATGAGCACCCATACACAAACCTCAATGTCTAGAATGCAGTATCATTTATTTAAACGGTTAGTGACTGAGCTGTAACCAGTTCTGTCCACTTTTACAGATGATAGCATAATGGTAGCATAATGGTGTCTCAACCTTGTTTAGTCATGAGGAATTCATAAGGTAGAAGTGAGGAAATGCTGCATCTGCTATGACAGGATCACAGATCCTTACAATTGCACCAGCAGAGCTTTTTCCCAGCTTTCTGAGAACCTCTCCTACCACCATTAAACCTAACCATCCCATTCCAAAACAGGTGAAGTCAGAAGAAAAAAAGAAAAAAAAAAAAGATCACTTACAGCTGCATGTCTTCGACCTTCATTCCTGTCAGCCCCCAGCCATTCCAGAGCACGTTTCACCTCAAACTCCACATACTCAGCTGTGAAGGTGTCACCAGCCATTGCAAGCCGCCCGATAGCCTTGGAAGCCATTTCCATTACAACTGGGTCATTGGATGGCAAGAGGTTCCTCAGATAGTTTGCAAACCTGCCGATACGGGTGGCGTTACCTCCTTCAACACCAATAAGGCTTGCTGTAGAGAAAAGGAGCAGGGCTGTCGGTTCTCCCTAAGGATCGGTGCAGCAGACAGCAGCTAATCCCTAACTGAGAGTCAGTATTCCCTATCCATTCCTTAAAGATTCCCATTAACTTTTTCTAAACAGTAAATCCACTGGGAAAAAATAAATAAATAAATAAAAATAGGAGAGGGCCACCTTTCTTCCAAACCTGGACTTGTTAAATAGACAGCAAAACGCATCAAACAGCTTCATAGATTCTTCCCATTTTTAGTTCAAAAACAGGAAAAAAAAAATTCCATCCTAGGATCACGGGCCCATTCCTAACAGGAAGGCACCATCCACATGCAACTGCCACAGCTGGTCTGCCTCAGAAGGGAAGTGAAAGACAGAACAGACCACAGAGATTGCTCTCCTCCATCAGCCCTAGAGATGGGCTCTCCAGCCTAGGGGTGGATGCATGTTGGCAGGGCAGTGTGGTGGAAACTTGTGCTGCCAGTGCCTGGGTTGTATCTGCTCTGCAGATAAAGAGGCCATCAGTATTCAGGGCTGTCCAGGCAGTACCTTTCAACAGCACTAAAGTCATAGAAACAGTTTTAAAGCAATACTTTCAGCTTAAGAGCCAGACGCTGTCAACAACGATTTCTCTAGCTACGAGGCTCCCACTGTCTCCAAACTTGTTGGGATTAGATGATTATGTCTGCGAAGCTAACCGATAGGCAACTCCTACTTGGTTGTTAAAGAAGTAATTCTACCAATCAAGCTATTCATTCAGACAGCATAGTATTCATACAAGCTGATTCTCTTAACAATTAAAACACAGGCAGCTCTGCCACATCACAGAAAGCACGACCAGAGCTACTGATGGAGCATCTAACCAGAATTAAGGCAAAAGCTCCCCTTGGATGGAAGATGCTGTTACTGAGCCAGGCAAATGTAAATAACAATAATCCCCTCAGACAGAAAAGAGTTCAGAAGTCAGCCCTCCAGGAAGCATATTAAACAGAATCACTTGGGCTGGAAGAGACCTCAAAGATCATCTAGTTCCAACCCCCCTGCCTCAGTAGGGCTGCCAACCTCTAAATCAGGCACTAAAGAGAGCACAGATTGTTCTCAGTTGAGCTCAGGAACAGAATTTTCATGTGCTCAGCACTCATTCATACTTGATGTTTGACTCCCCGAAGAGCTCACTGCCCATTAAGCACCAGGTTTTCAGCCACTCTCAGCACTCAGCAGCTCCCATGCTGACACTAACAGACAGACATTCTGAGCCCAGCAGCTAGCACACACCCAGCGTATTGAGCAGTTGGATATAAGGCTCTGACTGCAGAAGTTCATTTGTTTGGAAAATCCGTCCCAACTGAACAAGTACATGAAGAGAACACTCAAAGGCATAAAGCACTTTTACTCACCTATAGCCAAAATGCCACCCTTCCTTTCATTTGCATCAGAGCTAGAGACCAACTCAAAAATGTGATGGTTCAGCTGATCATAAAACCTGGTGGATTCCTCCTGGCTCATCTGTAACAGGAAAATATTCATATAGGCTCTCAGCATTCTCTCTTCTCTTGCTACTTCCAAAACCTCCATAGAAACAATGCTCCTTAGATTACACTAATAGAAAGAACCATACATTATAAACAGTTTCTCTTCCTTACGCCTTTGACCTGTTGAGTTTATTAATCCTGGTGCTTGACCATCCATCGCTCACCTCTCTTCTCCTACATGCTCGGGCAAAGTAAGCTCCATGTTACCCCCCACCTCCTCACTAATAACAGTTTCCATGTTCCAAAAACATCCATCCTCAGAGTACCCAGCCAGTGCCTTACTCTCATTTAATAGACAGATAATACATTTTTTGCAGCACTCACTTCACGGAGCTCCATGGTGACATAATGCTGCAGGTCCTTGGCAGCTTTTGCCCTTGTTTCTTCACTGCGACTCTTCAAGCCATTGGCAAATTGTTGGAGAATAGACACAGTGCCAGACATGGTGCCGTTACGCTGGGGCTTGGGGCATCAAATCCTGTAAGTTCTTCAAAGACACAGGATTTTTAGTACATTCATTACTGAAATCTCTCAGCTTAACTCTGTCCCTACTGCCTTTTTCCAGTATATATTCCACTGCACGCAAGGATGCTGTGCCAGACAGCACAAACAATACAGCTAACCAGTACCATCCCCTAGGCACTACAGCCCTGTTATAAAACCACATCACTACATCACACTGTGACGTTTCCCTCAGCCCATTTCCTCCCTGGTTCCTCCAACACCAAAACACGCGTTCTGGTAGGTCGGGTGCACCCATGGTGCTCTAACTGCAAGGCACACGACAGCCAAAAAGACACCATGGTAAGATGAAGTTCTGCTGTCACCCTATAACGAGGCACAATCTTTCCCATGAATGTGCCATTATGGCATCTGATTCCTCTGTGAGCATTTTCACCCAAGTTTCTCCACAGAAATCCCCGTGTTCTAACAACACTTGGGGCCCAGCAAGCATTACATTCCTCAGCAGATATTTAGAGATGAGATGTCCACTTATAGCAACAGCAGTCACTGCAGGGGGATGCTTGCTATTGTAACATCACATCACATTAACCCAAGCTGCCCACTTGACAGAAGGGCCCACAGCACCACAACGCACCAAAACTTCAATTTCACCCCCCCGTATTCCCCACACAGCCATAAATCCCACGGAGAACACAGCGCGAGGCGACCTCGGGGCTCCTCAGGGCGAGGGGAGCCCCCGGAAGGAGCTCCATTCCCGCTGAGGGGGCGGCAGGCCCGAACCTCACAACCCGGGAGCGCGGGAAGGCTGAGGGCGCGCGGCGCGGCGGGAACGGGGCCTCCGCTGCGGGGCTGAGGGAGGCCGCGGGGCTGAGGCGGCCGGACCGCTGACAGGGCGCAAGGCGCAAAGCGCCGGCCCGGCGGGCTGTGAGGCGGGAGGGCCGCGATGGTGGGGCCGCGCCGGGGAGCGAGGAGTTACGGGATGCTGAAGGGAGGCTCCCGAGCAACACTCACTCACCACCTCCACCCCAAACGCCGCCAACGCCGCCGGCTCCCCCGCTCTGGGCCCCGGCGGCCTCCCCCGCGCCTCCCGGACCGGCGAGACGCTATCGGCCAATAGGCTTCCAGAAAGGGTTTGATAGGTAGTGCATTTGGCCAATAGAAATAGAGAAAAAGGGAAGGGGCGCACCTAGCCCCGCCTCTCCTCTTGAGGGGCCGCAAGGAGAGTGACCGTCACCGCGCTGCCAATCAGCAGGCGAACTACGAGTGACTGGCAGCGCGCTCTACCAATAGAGAGCTAGGTTCGCTCGGCTGGTGACAAACCTGGGCTAGGCCCGCCCTCCAGACGCCGGCAGCCCTCCGCCCTCCACAGGAGCCCGTGCGCGTTGTACGCATGAGCAAGGGCTGAGGCGCAGGGCAGCGCCCGGTGCGTATCCGAAATGAGTCCGTGTGGGGCCGAGGGCGGGCGTGGCGGAGCAGCTCTCAGCAAACGCAATGGCGCGTAGACCAGGGCTAGGAGGCGCCTCAGAGCCGCTCCTAGCAGCCATGCGGCGTTTTGTACTTCCATCAGACCCCGGCGGAGCGTTACAGATTCCAGTCGGGCCGCGCAGCAGCGGAACCCTCTGCGCGGGGCTGAGGGGCGGGGGGGGCGGTGCGGACGGTGCGCATCGCCTCGGGCGCCGCGCGGAGCTCCCCTCAGGCGCGGCCATGGCGGTGGTGCGTCCCGCCAGCCCCTCCGGGCCCTGACGCGCGGCCCTTCTCCTTGCAGGTGTTGCGAGAGCATGGGGCCGGCGGAGCCGGTGCAGAAGATCAGCATTAACGCCGAGAGCCCTCGCGGTGGCGAGAGGAACGGCTGCGGGGCGGGGGCTGAGCGCGTCCCCGCCGGCGGCTGGAGGCAGAAGTGCGCGGCCTACGTGCTGGCGCTGCGGCCCTGGAGCTTCAGCGCCTCCCTCACCCCCGTGGCTCTGGGCAGCGCGTTGGCCTACCGGGCCGAGGGAGCACTGGACCCGCGACTGCTGGTGGGCAGCGCCGTGGCCGTGCTGGCCGTGCACGGGGCCGGCAACCTGGTGAACACCTACTACGATTTCTCCAAAGGCATCGATCACAAAAAGAGCGATGACAGGACGTTGGTGGACCAGATCTTGGAGCCTCAGGACGTGGTCCGGTTCGGGGTGTTCCTGTACACGGTGGGCTGCGTCTGCGCCGCCGGGCTCTATGCCGTCTCTACGCTGAAGCTGGAGCACCTGGCCCTGGTTTACTTCGGGGGGCTGTCCAGCTCCTTCCTCTATACTGGAGGTAAGCACCAGGCCCCGTTTGCTTTCAGTCTGAATGGGACAGTGAACTGACTTGTCAGAGGAGACCCAAGTGATCTAATAAGCTGCCTGGAAAGTATTTGGTGGTATTCCCTGGAGTGCGGGTATGTAGCCTTGCCATTGATTGCTGTGGGGAGGTGCGAGAAGGGATGCATCAAGTTCAGCTGGAAAGTAGTGCTAAGACATTGATACCGTAAGGCAGCTGATCAGGAAAGTCTCTAAGACTCAAGCTGGAGTGTTAGAAAGCAGGAGTTCTTTAATAGCAGCACTGAATGCATGGGGGTCATCCTCCAATTACCATGGCTTGCATGCTTACAAAAGATCTTTAGTTAATATACATTACTTGTGTTACATGTGAGTTTTCCAAGAGGTATATGTGCAGAACTTTCTTAGAGTTATGTTACATATGCAAGTTTCCCAGAATTATATATTCAGTGACAGATTCCAAGCAGGAGCTCCTATTTCTTTGGTACAAAGACTCAGTAAAACTTCCTTATCTCCTTGGTTCAGAGACACAGCTCTTCCTGCTATCTGAACAAGAATTGCAGGGCAGGACCAGGTCCATTCCTCAACCAACACTAGCAAATGTAACAACATCATTATAACTTGTACCAACATTGGTAGATCTGTATGGCTGTAGGTGCTCCTTAGAACTGTTACTGAAGCTTTTTGTGGTGTGTATCTCGTGTCTTCAACTGTATGGCTTGCTGCATGTGTCCTTTTCCATTGGTGTAATTTGTTTTGTTTTGGAATGTTGTTATTCTTTAGGTGGAATTCCATTGAGAATGCAGAACAGTACGTGCTTGTTTTACTGAGAAGAGAGTGTTCTTAGTGTTGTTCTGGGTTGGGTTGGTACAACATGAGAGGCTGGAGAAATTAACGAGCTGCGTTCTCAGTAAAGGAAAAGAGAAAATATGCCTCTCAGCCATAGCTATGTACTTGTTGGCTGTTTTACAGTATTTCTATGGGAAGGGCTGGTCTGTTGTAATCCATTCTCTGTTGTCATATGAGTTGTTTGATGATGCTTCATTGTATTCTTGTGTTTTGCCACAGGAATTGGATTTAAATATGTTGCACTCGGAGATGTGGTGATCCTGATCACCTTTGGGCCCCTGGCTGTCATGTTTGCCCATGCTGTGCAGGTTGGTTATCTGTCTGTCTCACCGCTGCTCTACGCTGTCCCTCTGGCTCTCAGCACTGAGGCCATCCTGCACAGCAACAACACGCGAGACATGGAGTCTGACCAGCAGGCAGGCATTGTCACCTTGGCTATCCTCATCGGCCCTGCGCTCTCCTATGTTCTCTACACCGTGCTGCTCTTCTTACCCTACTTGATTTTCTGTGTGTTGGCCACACGCTACACCATCAGCATGGCACTGCCACTGCTCACCATCCCGATGGCGTTTTCACTGGAGAGGCAATTTCGGAGCCAAAACTTCAACAAAATTCCTCAGCGGACAGCCAAACTCAATCTCCTTTTGGGGCTCTTCTATGTTTTTGGAATCATGCTGGCACCAGCTGGTGCTCTGCCCAAACTGTAACAAGCTGTAGAGCCAGACCTCACAGTTCAGTATTAATGCCAATGAAGAGGGGGATTATGTGGGTAGTTGACCTGTTATGGACAGTGTGAAACACAGAGAGACTGTCCTGAGCTGTTGATTGTATGTGAGTGTTGTGATTTCTGGTCTTGGTTAGCTTGCACATCAGGCTTTAGAGAAGCCATTTATCAGTTCCTTGGAATATCGCTTCCTTGCAGCTTTGATTCTGGAGAACCAACGTGATCTGAGGACAAGAGTTTAAAGAATGTCACCCTTCTGCTGATGAATTCTGAGGGGCTTCCACTGTTAATGGAAGTAAGATTCAGTCTCATACAAACTCTCCCTTCACAAGTAGCTTTGATTTCTCTTACAACTCCTTACCACGGTCACAGAGTTCAGTGGCTCCTACGTGGCAAATAGAAAGCACTGCCAAATGCTTAGCATCACAGTGACATGGTGCTATTACTTCACTCCTTTGAGAACATGATTCGTATCTTTTCATTTTTGTTGGTTTTCTTCTTCCTTCTGAGCTTTAATTTCCAAGCCCTCTGAATGGTAGTAGGATACTGATTCATTCACTGTTGTCTCTGCTGGATTCTTATAGTCTAGAAAGTGCAAAATTGTGTCTCTGTGGTGTGTTGGTGCTAAAATGGAGCACAACTATCCCATTGCACAAGCTTGAAGACAAAACCAGTAAATGTATTCTGCTTTGAAAGCTGAACCTGTAAATGCAAATCATGCAACTGAGTAGCCTTCAATGCATAGACAAACAAGTGGTTACCCTTTCCACTTTTGCTTAAATTTAACTGTCTGAAAGGACAGCCATGTTAAGCAGAAATGATGGACAGGGTGCCAAAATTCTTAGATCTGGATTGATATTTGAGTGGGAGAACAAGCTTTCAGTTGAAAAAATATGTTTCTTTACCGTCATTCTCTCTGTTTAGAGGCTTGAAGTACCATAGTCAAATGTCCTATTGTAAGACCTAAAAGAAGTCCAGATAAGGAGCAAAGGAGAAAGACACAGGGTTAGCAAAAATAAATGATTGTGTTGGCTCTACGTATCAGTGAGAAATGGAGACAGAAAGAAACCATCTTTACTAACCAGATTTTTTCTAAGGCAGACCAGTTTGTGTGACTGAATCCCACGTAAATGTTAGGAGCTCTGACATGAGTTTCCCCACCTCTTCTCCTCCCTCTGCACCTTGCAGCCTTGTTTTAGTTTCTTCTTTAGATCTCACCTACTGATACTTGGACCGTTTGGAGAACTGTTTGTTTCAGTAAACGTGCAGCAGTTTGAAAAGCAAACCATGCCAAACATAACTGGGAAACATCCAGTCACTTTCCATACGAAGATGATTTACTCCATTCTGTTGTTACTCCATGGCAGTCAAATTCTCTTTTTTTGAAGAAAAAGTATTTATTTCCTATGGTCGGGGGTTTGCTGAGTTGTTTGTTTACAGGTGAAGAGCTTCACAGCAATTCATCCTGGTGTTCCACTCTGTTAGTGCCTGGAGCACAGCCTTGCTTTTGAACCAAGGGGGAGCGCGTCAATTACTCTATAAAGGACTTTCAAGCAATAAACTTAGCATGGTGTTGTCCTTCATTTGTCATAATTAAGTCGTACATTCAAAAGTACTGAGTGTTGTATTAGTGGAGTGTGCCGCTGCCAGTGCTGAAGCTGTTAATGAGACAATGTTACACAGCATTGAGAGTTCAGTGACAAAACCTGGGCACAAGACGAGAAAATAAGGACTTCAGCAACTGTCTGCTGCTTTATACAGCAAAATACTTTTTTGCTGTGTTGCTGATGGGTAGATTAGAAACACGAGGAGAAAAGGGAAAAATTCAGCTTGGGCTGATGGAGGGAGATAGGAGTGTTTTGGAAACTGCTTGAAGCAGAGGAATAGGCACCGTATCTACTGTTGTTTCTTTGTGGACCTGCAGAATAAAGAAGAGCTTGGCTCTGTGACCCACATCACTTTTCTGCAGAGTAAAAGCTTTCCCAGGGATGTGGACTGAGCTGGTGAATCTGCTAATTGTGCACTGGCAGTTAGGTGGGTTATTAATCCCAGCGTGGCTTCATTGTTACCCTTTGTAGCAGCTGTGAGCTTCATTTTATGATGGCTCCTTTTTATGTAGCTGTCAGTTGAAAAGAGTATTTCTCTTTTTCTACTCCTTGTGCACAGAGTTACTCAAGCTGAATTCCTTATGGTAACTAAGACATGGCTCGTGTGTCTGATAGCTGTGCTGGTGGAGAAGGACCTGGGGAACAACTAATAGTGAAGCAGTGTATGCAGCTGTGGTTGTATTGGGGCTGGCCTTCTGTCATGGGAAGGATCATTGCTTTCTGTTCAAAGAGATGAAGGAAGAGTTCACTCATATATGTGTATGTTGGTGGAACTCTTGTCAAGGAGAGGAGTTTTAAAGCAGTTTAGAGGTGAGGATTAGAGGAAAATCAGTCTGAAATGCTTTTGCTTCCTAACAGATACTGGTTGCATACGGTTCCCTGTCTGTGAAGGAATGCAATTCCACATTCTTGGGGATACTGATAAGGGCTCCCACTTTCTTCACCATGGCTTTGAGGAAGTCATTTACCTACTTTGTGTATCAGGAAACAGCTAACTTTTGCCTACCTCACAGGGATGCTGAGCCAACATCGCTGTCACAGCTTTGAAAGTAACAAGTGCTTTATCTCTGTGTGCTTTCCAAAAGCGTGTTAGCATGAGAAAGCATTTTAGGTATGAACTAACCTAACGGGTGACTGAACCAGTGTGAGCAGACCAAAATCACCTCCGAGCTGACATTGAGTGGTGAGAGAGGCTCCCTTGGTTTGTTTTGAGATGAGGATGCCGAGTCTGTCCCTGTCCTGTGTGACTACAGCTGAATATACATTTCTTAAGCTTCTTACAGGTCTCTCTTGAACTGTGTTGCTGTGTGATGAGTCTGCATTGGTAGGTTAACTGATTAATGTGTCCTAAAGCACCTCCTGGCCTTTCTTACTCAATAAAATGACTGAATGTTAGTCTGTTAACTATACTGCATTCAACTACTTTATATCACTCTGTTTTTGCACACGTATTAGAGAATTCTCTGGGAAGGATGGGGTCTTTCTCTGCAGTGGTTACAGTGTCAGAACATGACAGCTCATACCTATTATTTTATGTGTGCTGAGTCTCTTTATGAGTTGCATAATCACGTCCTTCCATCTCGCTGGATAAGAAGTTCAGTGGCAATGATCACCTCATGTTAACAGCAGACTTCAGACTGGTGGTAGCGTTCCCACCAACAAACAGAATTTCCTTTGATGCAGTTTTCTGTGCCACGTCCTGCTCAGCATTTGTAAGGAGCTTCCAGCTGAACTTTCTCAACGTTTCATCTTTTTAATAAAGGTGGACTTTTTCATCCTCACCTGTGTGACCTGCTGTCCTTCAGTGTTGTGGTCTCTCCTTGCAATGGCTTTATTTTGCTCCATAGGCTTGTGGCAGAACAACGTCTCCCTTTTGGAAGAATCAGAAACAGACTTGATGGCTTCGCCTTCATTTTCCCTGTTGTGACAGAGGGCCTCTTGTGGTGCTGTTGCTGCTGCCTCCTTACCAGCACTGGCCCAAGGTAGTGGAGATGGCTGTGCTTGGAGGTTTTTTTTTAGCAGTCTGTGCATTTCTTCTAGAGGGTTTGCAGCTACGTTACCATCAAGCTAGCACACTAGTAGCCAAACTCGCTGTAAAGAAGCATGTCCTCTAGTAGAAACTTCAGACCTGGGAATGGACCGTAATGCGGAGCAGCGTTTTGCCCGCGTCCCGCCTAGCAGGGGCTGTAATTCCGGCTGTCCGCAGATGGCAGCACCGCTCCGCTGCAGCGCCGTGCGGGTCCTGTGCCCTACAAGAGGCGCCGACCGCAGCGCCTCAGCCGTTATCTGGTGATATTTGTGCCTCGCCGCTCTGAAAGTCAGTCTTATTTCTTTATACCAGGAGATTTTTTTTCTTTTTGCTCATTAGCTCACAAAGCAGGAACCACGCAGTGTCTATAAGCAATACAGAATCAGAGGAGCTCGTGGAGCTTCCCTGCCTGTTCTTCCAACACTGGAACTCCAAATTCCGTATCCCAAATAACCCTGCTTTCAAGATCGCTGGATCCCGGAGCTGCATCTTGAGAAGCCGTTCACCAGGAGCTGCGGCTGTAGGTCGTACGTGTCCGTACAAGCGTGGTTCCGAACAACCCAAGCCCAGAAACAGCCAAGCACCGAGCTCCATTCTCACGTACAGCAAAGGCTGCGGGATGAAGGCGATGCGCCGATCCCGCAGACGCGCCTCCGTCCCCAGCGGCGTCCCGCAGCCGCTCCGTGCGGGGCGGTGCTGGGCGGTCCGGCCGCGCACAGCCCGTCCCCTTCCTGCTGAGCTCAGTTCCTGCGGAGCGCGGCGCCGTCACGAGCGCTGCCCGGCTCCGCTCCTCCCGCCCGCCGGCAGGGCCCGGGCGCGGCCATGGCGCGCTGAGCGGCGGCGGCCCAAACCCCGCAGCCTGCGGGCCGGGGCCGGGCCGGGCAGCCGGCAGCACGGAGCCGGCCGGCGGGGGGCGGCGGGGCGGGGAGCGGGCCCGGGGGGCCGCGCGGCACTCGGGCTCCGCCGGGAGGACCGGGCGGCGAAGGGCGGCCGGGCCGGGAGTGATGGAGCCGGCAGAGGTGAAGGACCGCATCCTGGAGAACATCTCGCTGTCCGTGAAGAAGGTGGGCGCGGGCGGGACGGGGGCTGCCGCTGTGGGCTGCGGCGGGGCTGCGCCTTGTCTGTGTGCGGTCAGAAGAGCGATTCGTCAGGCGTGCGGGGCTGCCGAGCTCGCGGTCCGGCCTGGCGCTGATGGCAGCTCCGGTTGGCGTTCGGGAAGGAGACCTGGTTTCGGTGTTCCCACAAGTTTTGGGGAAGGGGGGCTTTCTGGGCTTGGCGACGTTTCCCGGTTGCTGGGTTTGCTCCGTGTATGTCCTGATACAGATTCATCCGTGAAGACTTGCTGTAAGACGAGCGAATTTCCAGCATTATTAAGGACAGGGAAGCTTGACAGCACTCCTGAGTGTAGGATGGCTGTGCAAATTCCGTCCTCTTTCCTCCGTCTGTGAGCCTGTCCTCTGCTCTCGTTCTTCTGTCCTCTAAAAACAAAGGATAATCTTGTATCTACCTGAAAATGAGTGAATGTTCATCTGGCTCCCAGCTCTGTTGTGATGCTCCCCATGTCTGACCTTGGCATAAGGATATATCAGTTCCCACACAGGATTTGTTGGGCACTGTTTATTTACATGGAGAAAATCCCCACGGATCCTCGTTTGGAGATGCTATGAAGTCAACCTGGTGACTGTTTTAATAATTGTCATACTTGAGGGCTTCTCAGCTACAGCTATGGCTTGACCTGCACTGATCTCTGCCAGCTCTCCTGTCTTGGTCCAGCAGAACAGAGGGATTTTTGGATTTTGCAGTCCTACCCCTTTGCTTTCCTGCTCAGTTCAAAGTGGGAAAGCTCAGGCAAGAGTAGGAGACTTCAGGCTGATAGGTTTGTTGATACTGTCCCACTGAAACCCAGCTCAGCCACGTGGCACAAGTCCAGCACTGGCACACCCCAGCGTTTTACCACTGGGATGCAATTCTGCTTCCTCAGAGAGTTTGCTCTCCTTCAGCAACGGAGCTGATCGTTCTTCTCAGTGCTTTGCTGTTTGACTTCTGCCCTTGAGTCTCTGGCGCTTTTCTTCTCTCTGTGTTAGTGAGAACAGGCAGTCAGTAGGTGAGAGGAGCAGCTACACCCTTCCCACAGGCTGAGATCTCATCTCGTTCGTTCTCTGCTCCCTGCCCGCAGCAGGTTGTGTCACGAGGTGTGGGGAGTTCTCCAGGTATCACCTCTGATTTCAAAAGCTTTCTGGCTGCGTAGGCTGGTCGCTCCTTACTTTCCCTGTTGGTGCAGGTTTGATTTGTAGAGCATAGAGCTCGGATGAGTTTGTGACCATTTTTTGGTTTGAAATGGGCTGCCAGGGAGGTGGTGGAGTCACTGACCCTGGAGGTGTTCAAGGAACGTTTGGGTTTTGTGTTGAGGGACGTGGTTTAGTGAGAACTATTGGTGATAGGTTGGATTGGATGATCTTGAAGGTCTTTTCCAGCCTAGGAGATTCTGTGATTCTGTGACAATGTGTGTGCCTCTCTAATGCTTTTTGCCCAGGCGTAATAGGCTTTCTTTTCTCAGCTTCAGACTTGAGGAAGAGTTTCCACTATCCCCATTTGAGCAGCAGTAGCAGTGAGTTAATGCTGTGCCTTTCTGCCCATCTCCCCACCTGGTTTTCAGCTCTGTACCAGCAAAAATGCTGTTGCAGTCCCCCATTGTGCCCCAGCTCTGCTTTGCAGCATCCCTTGAATGTAGATTTGGGGATGGTTTGATCCACCCATCCTGGAGAGGTGCTGAAGCAGAGCATCCTTTGCTAACACACAAAAGGAATGTGCTCACCTCTAAGTGGATGAGGCAGTGGCTTTTGCATGGGGAGCAACAGGAACTGAGGTGGCCAGCCTCCAGTTTCACAAGTTCTCTGAGCGCGATGCGGCTGCTGAGTGATTCAGCTTTCTGATGTCCCCATCCAAGAAGAGTAATCCAAATAACTTTGTGCCAGCAAACTTGGTCTGTGTGGAGAGATTCAAAGCACGGAATGCTTGCAGCGTGAGTAAGCAGCAGCTCTCTGGGAGAACGGCACCGTTGCAGGGCACAAACCCCCTGTGCTCACTTGTTGTAGTGTGTTTACCAACTGGACTTGTTTTTCACTCCTATGAAATCTGTTTTTCTGTTGTGCTGAGCATATGACCTTTCCGTCTGCCTGCAGCTAACGCGGGGATCCTGTTCCTCAGCAGCTCTGTGCCATCCCAAAGACTCTGCTGGCTGCATCTGACAGACTGCACCACTGGCAGCTTCCTTCCAGCCTTGCCAGCCGGCTCCGTGCCCATTCCCTGCTCACTGCTGCAGAAGTAATGAACTTCAAATGAAGAAAAGCCCTGGTGGAAAAGCCTTTGGGGAATGAGAGTTGACAAGTGTCCCAGGAGGTGACAGCCTTACCAGACTGCACACAGCTGGGCAAATGCTTCAGAGCTCTGTGTTTCTCGACATGAAACATCTTTGTTGTGGGAGTCAGCTTTGTTTCTTTCAGGCTCAGGTCTCTGCACATCATGAAAGTGCTGTTTTTTCTCAAAGCTGCTCCAGTGCAGTTGGCAGCGCCCTCAACTTGGTGATGGGCTGAGTGTCAATGTTTTCCATTGGAAAGGTCCCAAAACCGAGGCCAGGGGTGCAGTGTCCAGAATGGAAAGCCAGGCACTGAGGCAGGTGCTGATCTGAAAGCTTTTTGTAAGAAATGTCAAGTCAGGTCATGTGTGCAGCCCCCAAAGATCCAGACAGAGCTGCAGTTTCAGGGCCCTCATTTGTTTTGTATGTATGTAATTCTTGACTGGTGAAGACAGCAACAGAGCTGCATCTCTGCCTTGAAATTCAGCCCAGTTTTATGGGTGATATAGAAGTTGCAGAGGAGTTTGGCCTCCTTTTTATCCATCTGCCATTGAATTTGTACTCCTCTGAGCAAGTGTAATTTTGCTCCTCTGTTAATTTATCGATCTTCTTACCTGTCTGTCCTATCCCTTGCCTTTGCCTCTTTCCTTGGAGCTGAGCTGCCATCACTTGCCTGGGACCAGGTCAAACATCTGCCCTGTGGTTTTGGTGCTCCCTGGAGCTCCAGCCTTGAGCAGTGAGATGGAAGGACAGCTGCTGGAAATGGGTTTTGGAAGCGTGTTGAGTCTTGCAGAGGTTCGTATCTCCAAGATCCTGCTTTCAGAGACAGATACCTCCTCGATAGATAGGAGAAACTGTCTTTCCACTGATTGGGAAGGCAATGGGAGGACAGGGATTGAGACAGAAGGCTCCTCCAATCCGCTGGATGTTTTGGCTATCTGTTTGCTGCTTTGTGGCATTCCTTTTGTTTTGCTTTTTTGCAACTGGCAGAAAACCCCTTGCCAGTCCTTGTGCTGTGTGTGAGAAAGTGGGTTTTCAAGTGTCCCACGCAGCGAGCACAGTGGTTTGGGGTCAGAGCTGAGCTGGCAGAATGCAAGGGGTTGCCCCATGGCAACTGTTGGCTTTTCTTTGCACTGTTTTTGTCTTGCCAGAGAAATGGCAAGCAGAAAAGGGACATGAACTTGATGCTGGAAAGCCACCGGTGGAATATCTGTGGGCCAGATGTACGGAGAAGAGGTGAAGACGTGGCTGGATTGTGGCCAGCCTTGAATAGAGTCAGGAGACTGCGTTTCAGTCAGGCTGTGGGAGTGCAGGAGGGCCTTCCAAAAAGCACCACAAAATGATTCTGTTTGGAAAATGGACTTCATAGTGTGGCTGCTACGCTCAGAGCTATTCCTCGGCATGAAAAACGCTGAAGGTCCCTTCTTTTGTTGGGAGCCAAACAAGGATAGAGGGGAGGGCCTGGCCAGCTCATTTTTTGGCACCTCTTCTTGCAGCACAAGCTCTGCAAATGGGCCCGGAGAGCAGTGTACTCATTGAGAACTGATTCAATTAGTGGGCTATAAAGTTGTGCGAGGAAAATCCTTATGCGTGCCAGCATGGGGTGTGGTATATTACTACAAAAAAAACAAAACACTGTCTGCAGTCAGCTCTTATTGATAAACAGCAATTAAAAGCATCGTCTCCTCCTTAATGGCACAAGGTGCAATGATCAAGAGCACAAACTCTCCCTTTATTCCCCTTCATTCAGAGAGGCTCTCTGCTCCCTTTGGATAAACACCCTTCTGCTCTTCTTTGAGTGTGTTTAACTTGCCATCCTTGAATACTTGGGCTTGGGAAGAGCTTTTGTAACAGCTTTGCACAGCAGGTTCTGCCCCGCGCTGTTGAAACGCAGTGGTCAGATGTGGTTGTGACACAAAGGGCTGCCCAGCTGAGAAAGGCGCTCTCAGTAGATGGTGGGGATGCCTTCTGGATGCCAACAGCACTTATTTTGGCCACAGGAATGTTTATAAATAGCCCTGGGCTGAGACTCGAGGTCTCAGGGCACTGCATGCTGCACAAGTCCTTCACCGCAGGCAGACTTCAGCCATTCTGGTACTCACCTGGTTTGTGGGGCAGAAGGGAAGAGCATCTCTCCAGAAGATGAGACGAGTGCTCTGCACTGGTGCTCGGTTCAGACTTTTTACCCTCACTGCTTGTTTCCCTCCTGCTTTTCCCTGCGCATGTCGGGAAGCTGCTTTGTGGATGCTTCACATGTGGTTACCAGGCTGCAGCTCTTCACTTCCCAAGCAGGTCCATCTGCCAGTGATTAGGAAGAGGTTGCTTCCGAATAGTTTGTTTGTGTTTTGTAGCAATTTGCAGAAGAACAAACACTGCACGTAGATGCATGGTAATTTAGAGGTCAGAGAGGTGTATCAGGCATCATGTACAGGTAGGAGCAACTCCTTGATGTGCTTCCTTGTGACCAAAGCATGGAACAGCTCATCCACAGCCGTGACTCAGTGCCCAAATCTACTTTGGGAGGAACTGCCAAGCTGCACAGCCCCGTGACTGCACACACAGCAGTCACACGAGTCTGTCCTCTGCCTCCCAGCACGGCAGAGTGGGTGGGGGCTGCTTGGGGTGGACGTTGCTATGTCTTTCCCTCAGCTAAATGAAGCAAGACCAGTGTTGTCATGAGGGTGCTGCTGGTGGAGTTGGCTCCTGGCACAAGAGGGAGGCTGAAGGTAGCACAAAGCCACAGAGTGACACCATCAAAACTGAAATTTAGCTTTTCTAAGGAATGGAAATCTTCCAGAAATCCCCAGGTACTTCTCACCGTTCAGAGACGTTGAGAGGAGATAACCCTGTGGGTTTGCTAATGGCTTTCAGGGGGACCTGTGATGAACCTGTGGTGGTGGGAGCTGGTGGGTCAGTCTGGCAGCACCGGGGAGCTGCAGAGGGTTGGAAATCACGAGCTGGCTGCAGGAAGGTCTGTAACAAAGATAGGAGCTATTTTGGGGAAGAAAGGAAAGAAGAAGAGGAAGTGCTTCCATTTGCTCGTCTCTTGCTGCCAGGCTTGGGTTCTGTCTCTGATGGGGAGTTCCTCTGGTCTGTGACAGAGCAAGACTGGAGACTTCCCTCTGTGCTGACCTCTCTGCGCACAGAGCTGCTCCTTTTCAGCCACTGGTGTGCTCAGCTAATGTCAGATCCCACAGCTGCATTTTCTCAAGCAAGCACAGCCTGCAGAAGATGTCCCAGACGCACAGCAGAGGGTTCCCCAGCTCTCTGCATAGGCAGCAGCATGGGTGGGATAATGAATTTCTGCCTTTGGTTCCTGCCTCACAGCCCACGTGGCAAAGGCTTTGCCATCACAGAGGATCCCACTGCTCCAAATCAAAGGGGATTGTGAGAAATCCTGTGTGATCCCCCATGGCTCCATCTGCCCATCACCTGGGGATAAACTCCGAGTTTTGTTTCTTCCTTGAGCATCCTTGCTGCAGGAACGCACTTAAAACACTGGCTGCAGATGGATCCCAAAGTAGTTCTTGAATAGTGGGATTTTAGGGCACTGGTGTCCCTGCTTGGGCCTGGGCTGCCTAATAATAGCAGAAATCTTTGGAGACTGCTTCCTTCTAACACAAGTACGAGCTGCTGGGCTAGAACACGTCGACTCTCACGTAGGTGCAGTGAAAGTCTCTGTAAGCAAACCAATGTGGCACGTTCCTTCCCCAGGGGATCCACCTCCTTCCTGGGACAGGAATGGGACGCATGGCACCATGCAATCAGATGAAGGAATTTGGTTGCAAATCTTCCAGCTCAGCAGTTCTTTCCCACGTCAGGGCTGGGTCCGTGCAGGAACACGCCTGGCTCTCCTGTCTTACCTCAGAGCTGCCTTCCTCCACAGAGATGCAGAGATCTTCAGGCGAGGAGGGTGCTGAAGCTGGATGTATCCACAGTAATTCAAGAGGACAAACCAGTTCCTGGCTTTTGGGGTCAGGTCAGGCTTGACAAGCACAACGCTGAGTTTTTATGGCATATAAACCTGGTTCTTTATTGCTGTAGTTACGTGGAGCCTGAGTGACTGGTGAGGTTTGGCAAAGATGCATCAGGTTGCCAAAACATGGTGTGTAAGGGGGATGTGCTGTCATGGCTCAGCTGAACTGTCGCCAACCAGAGCAAATAAACGTGGCCTGAACAGCTGAGGTTACGTGAGTAATGTGCCTGCCTGGATGCCAAGTGCATGTGAGATGTGGACCTGAGTAGAGCTCTGAGCTGGAGGGGCAGGAGGGGGCCGTTGGGTCAGCTGTGAGGACATGATGTGGCTGTGAGGGGGTTGATGGGGTTTCTAGAACCAGTTTGGACCTCAGAGCTGAGCTTCGCAGTGCCTTGCAGCTGTGAACAGGTTAACTGAGATGACTGTCCTGGTTTTTGGAAAAGTGGCAGCCAGATGACATAATGCGAGGTGGTGATGTGGCCTCACCCCACAAATGGCTCGAGGTGAACCAGGCTGCCTTCATCCTGTATTCACATGCCTCTGTCTTCACCTGTGCTGCAGAAACCCTCTGTCTCTTCCTGGGATGCTACCTAATGCTGCCTGTGAGTGTGCCAGCGTTTCCAGCTCTCTCTGTGGGTGCTTCAGCCGTCTGTCTCTTCTCCTTGCAGCTGCAGAGCTACTTTGCTGCCTGTGAAGATGAGACCCCGGCCATCAGAAACCACGACAAGGTCCTGCAGCGGCTCTGTGAGCATCTGGACCACGCTCTGCTCTATGGGTAAGCATTGCACCTATTTCTGGGTTTTCCTTTTCACTGCATTTTGCTTGGGAAAGCACACACAGTGCTGCAAGGGCTTTTCTCAGCACGGGAAAAACATCTAGCTGATAATTTGGATGGGGATAACGAAGCCCCATTTTCTCTGGACCCCTCTTTTCCAGGTTGCAAGATCTTTCCTCGGGTTACTGGGTGCTGGTTGTTCACTTCACCCGCCGTGAAGCCATCAAGCAGATAGAAGTGCTCCAGCACGTGGCCACCAACCTGGGACGCAGTGAGTGTTTGCAGACACTGCCCTGGCTCTGAGGGCAGACATCAGGGTGGGGACATCTGGCAGAAAGTGTGGGAAGGCTGTAATGGCCACGTGCTCGAGGGCTGGGGACCTGCGGAGCCAGCTGGGCTGAGTCCATCTCACTGCATTCAACCCCAGGAGGTGGCAGTCCTGGTGGAGCTGCTTTATGGCCCTGGAAATACTGCAGCCTGTCTCTAGCCACGCTTCTGCTGCTGCGAAACCAAAGCAATCTGCTGAACTGTGCTCTCAGGAAGGGTTTGTGGCAGACAGGAGGCATCACCTCTCTTGCCCCGCAGTGTCTGGCTGTAGCTGTTGTTTCCCTAATGCTGCTTCTCCTCAGCTGTGAGATGTCTGTAGCAGATGTTTGGGACCATCAAGGCCACAGGGTGGTGCCCAGAGACTCCTCTCTGCCTGATTCTCCCAGCATCCTTCGTCTCCCAAGCCTTGTACCGGTGAGAGTGGAGCTGAGCACAGATTCCACCATCACCTCTCTCTGCACCAACCTTTCTGTAATACCTCCAATTGCACCTGTGCTGATTTAGAGTGATTCTCCCTCTGCCTCTCCTGGCTGCTGATCCCACTGGAAACGCCAGCAGGGCCCCATCATGTATTAGGGACCCAGCTGTGTGGCTGCTCCTCAACTGCCTACCACACAGCCTCTCATTCTTATTCCTACTCCAAATCATGAATCTTCCCATTCATCTCCCACTGGCATTTTTCCCACAGATTCATCCCACAGCCAGATGCCCCCTTCAAATTATATGAATGTGAATGAACAATCTGATGCATTGTCACTGACTTGTGATTATTTCCAGACTTGCTTTGCTTTGCAGGTGTTTCCCTGCAGATAAATCTTTCTGCTGCTTTGCTTTCAGGCCGAGCATGGCTGTACCTTGCTCTCAATGAAAACTCCTTGGAGAGCTACTTGAGGCTGTTCCAGGAGAACCTAAGCCTGCTGCACAAGTACTATGTCAAGTAAGTATCTGAGCTGGTTCTGGTTTTTGGGCTCTTGTTGGTATCCCTCCTTGTCAGAAACCAGAAGTGCCAGTGAGAGAGCAAGAAGTTGGCCAGGGTCTCATTTGCAGAAGTGTTGCGTGTTTGATGCAAGGATCCAGATGTGGAGGTACAGTTCTATAAGAGGGCCTGCAAGCATCTCTTCTATTTACTCCTTTTATTCCCTTTTATTCCTCCTGTTATTCCCTGGACTCTTTATTCTCTTCCATGCCTTCCAAGAAGCTCTGGACCAGCTCTGGTGGAGGCCTGGAATTTGGGATGTAGCACAATTTGGGGGCAGCATGCAGAAGATGTGCTTTTGGAGCTCTGCCATTGCTCTCAGACAGGAGGCAAACAGCAGGCGTGCGGCTGTGTGGCTGCTTACAGCACATCTCAGGGACAAACCACCAAAACTAAGAAAACAGAAGGGTGCCTGTGGCTATTTCCTTTTCTTTTCCACAGCTCTAAAGCTCTTCTGTTTTATCCTTGTTGCAGGAATGCCCTGGTTTGCAGCCATGATCATCTGACCTTGTTCTTAACGCTGGTGTCCGGGCTGGAATTCATCCGCTTTGACTTGGATCTGGTGAGGGCACAGTTTGTTGTCTGCCTGTTGTAGCTGGGGACAGGGGGTACATGGGGTGGGATGGCTGTCCTGGCTGTCACAGGTCTCACCGCTTGGGCCAGGGCACCTTGTTGGCAGCCATCTTGTTCAGCTGAGAATGTGCAGCTTCCAGACAGATGAGGATAAAGGGAAGTCATGCTTCCAAATGTGCTATGAAGTGCTGGCATTCCTGCAGGGAAATGGAGGTGCACACAAAGCCACTGGCTGACACTAAGTGTTGCAGGAAAGGAGGAAGCCATTGGCTTTCCTGTGAAAGGAGCAGGAATAGACATCAGAAGACATTCAAGGGCAGTCCTATGATTTTGGCTGTGCTTTTACCTGTGTGCAGTGACTCACAGCCTGACTGACTCCATTTCTTCTTCCCTGCAGGATGCTCCTTACCTGGATCTGGCCCCATACATGCCAGATTACTACAAACCTCAGTACCTGCTGGACTTTGAGGACCGCCTGCCCAGCTCCATGCACGGCTCAGACAGTCTCTCTCTCAACTCCTTCAACTCTGTCACCTCCACCAACCTGGAGTGGGACGACAGTGCCATTGCTCCATCCAGCGAAGGTAAGTGCTCCGGGAGGCCAAAGCACCGGCCTCCTGTTTTCTGAACAGGTGAGACTGAGGGCTGCGTGTTCCCATGCTGCCATCAGCTGTGCTGCTGAACTGGACAAGGCACCAAATGCCTCGTGTGATGGCATGACAGCAGATGTTGCAGATGATGGGCTGGAAGAGACCAAGGAGCCCCAGAAGTAAGGCTGAGAGCCTCTTCATGTCTTTCATAGGGAGGTGCGGCCGGTGGAAATGAGAGGGCAGTGCAGCACTGGCATTGAAGCTGCAAACAGCCACATTGCTTCTGCCTGGGAAAGGTGAACCTTCCATGGCAATTACCTCAGGCCAAAACTCCATAATGGGGGAGGGGGGGGTTTGCAAGAACTGGTGAAATCTCCCAAGGGATGAAGGCTGCGCTGTTTCTGAACACAGCTTCCAGCTCAGAGCAGGAAGGACTGCAGAGGACCTCTTCTAATTGCCTGTTTTGCAGTTGAGAGACCTAAAGTATGCTGGAGGAAGCAGGGAACAGCTTCCTAAGTCTTTTTCCATCTCTGCAGTCGTAGGGAAAGGCGGTTGGTGATCTCAGAGATGCCATGATTTCTCTTTATGCATCTTCCCTCAGCGGCCCGATAACTCGTGATACTCATGTCCTTGCACTCGCCCTCTTGTCTGTGTCAGAAGGGGGTTGGCCACGCTGTTGTCCCTGACCAGCTGAGATGTGCCTTATGTGCCTCCTTAACCCTCCTTAACCCGCCCCAGGCTGAAACAGGCAGCTCTTACAATGCAGGAAGGAACATCTCTTCTGCTGCTGTTCCTAATCCAAATACACCAACCTGCTTCCTTTTGCGGTGTCAGTTTGAGGAAAGTAGAATCAGGGGATCCTAGAGCAGATGGTGCAGTGTGTCATTAACTGGGTGCAGTGAATTTGGGACCGAGTCCACCTACAGATGGGCTCTGTCTGAGACAAGGGTCAGCCAGCTGCCTTTTATGTGCCATGACTGCAGTCCCTAAAGACACTGAGGAGGAGCAGCTCTGGATGCAAGGTGCAGGGATGGGTGTTAGCATCATTTTAGCAACAGGCTTTGAAGCACAGCATTGCCTGGGGCTCCTCTGTGCTGTCCAGGTGCAGAAGGGTTTGCTTTCACAGAGAAAGCAGCAAAGTGTTTTGGTTTGCCAGGGTGTTCAAAGCAGAACCCTTCCCTGCAGCATCACAGGGTCTTTGTATCAGAGTGGTGTGTAGTCTTTGCTAAGAGACCCCCAAGTCCCCTTACCAGACATTTGAACAGGAGCATCTCTACCATGGGAACGTAAGTGAGTTTGGGGAATTTAGGATCAGAGAACAAGGTTTGCCCTTTAATCAGACCCTTGGCTTTGCAATCATTAATGAGTCAAACATCACAGCGTCTGTGGGACATGAGTGTGAGGTGGGGAAGTTGAGGCACAGAGCACTTAAATAATTTCCCAAAGGGGATTCCTGGCCAGGTGCACAAGCCTGCTGTGATACCCACCATTATTTTATGTATTTATTTATTCATTTGTAGCTTTCCAGCAGCTCACATACTGAGGCCTTCGTCCCTTTGCATTGTAGCTCCTGCAACACAAATATCCATCAGTAACAGCTGCTAGGGAAGCTGATTTCCATTTGCATCCATGTTCCCTAACTATTTTGTTATGCATTTCAGATATCAGTGGAAGACTGTTTTGTTTCTCACCCTTCTTGTCCCTCAACCCCCTTCACACTGTCCCGTGTTCCCTTCCCTCCTCACTACTTGTTTTTCTAATCCTGAGTTTTATCCCTCATTTTTGTAGATTATGATTTTGGAGATGTCTTTCCAGCAATGCAGACCATGCCCAGCAGAGACTGGGAAGGTGGGACATACTCATATGTTAACAACAGTTGGTTTTTCTCTATGCATTGCTGCCACCTGAAGCTTGCTGCATGCTCTCCTGTTCACTTCTTTAACGTGCAAACATCACATGTTGATGGAATTCAGTATAGGCAGAGGGGAGAGAATATCTTGTCTCCTGTAAGATCACGTGCAGAGCATTTCCCAGCTCCTAATGTAGCCAGACAGAGGAATTTGTTCTCCTTCCTCCATATGCAGAGCCCTGTGTGGATCCTCTGCATATCCCAGGAGCAGGAAATCTCTTTGCTTTACCCCTGGGGGAAATGCACTCTGTCCTTTATAATTACAAACTGGATGGAGGTTGCAGTCAGAACTGTTTTGGCCAGAACTACCTGACTATTTGGGAAGACTGCTTGAACTCCGTGTGATGGCTCTCAGGCTCTAACACACCCCCTCTTGTTTTCTTTCTTATCCAGCACACACAAGTGCTCTACCTCAGCACTTCCACTCAGTCTGGACAAGGCTGGGATGTAGCAGAAGCCTTTGGCTTCTCCTCTCTGCAGTGATGGCAATGGCCAGTGAGCTCCCCTAGATCCAGTTCTGTGCTCAAGCAGGGTCATGAGTGCTTCTGAGCACCTAGGGGTGTCACTAAAGGTTTCATTTTCCTCTTCAAACCCTCCACCCCTCAATCAGTCTCACAGGGTTGTCATTCAGAAGGCCTTTTGCTGCCTACCATGGGGCTTGTAGTTAGCTTGGAATGAATGGCGTTGGGGAGGAGAAGGGCGCAATCACCTTCCTTTAACCCTGTCTTTGTGGATGGATAATGCTGAGCATGACTGCTGTGGCCCTTCTCTGCTGCTCCTTTTCCCTCTGCAGACTAACATGGGCCAGGCTGGTTGTGCTGTGACTTCTGCACAGCCTGCTGTCCTCCAGCCTGGGTGAATGCTGCGTTCCTTCTCCACGCTCCCAGTGCCCTGTGTGTGTCACGCAGGTTGTAAGGGGCACTGCTTCATGGCTTGGTTCCGTGCCTGCCCTCCTAGCTGAGCACAGGACCCAGCTGCCAGGTTTCTGTCCGTCCTGTGCAGCCACTGGGGGTAAAATGCTGCTGACCTCGAGGTGGATTGGATGGGAGCATTGCCCCCAGTTCTTGTTAGCAGAGATGAGGAGTCCTGGTGACTCGACCACGCAAACCTGATGCCACATAAGTGCATCTGTTTCCATCTAGACGTTTCCACCCTGGGCATTCCTGAGCCTCGTTAACCATTGTCATCTTGGTAATGAGCACCACAGCCCCAAGACCCACTGGTTCTTTCCTGGGGATGCTGCCTCTACTTCCTAATGCAGGTGCAGGCTCGTGGGTGACTGAGCTGTTATTGCTAGGCATTTTCTAAATGGCAGCAAGTGCCAAGCACAGAGTAATGCTGGTCTGCACGCTCTCTGTCCCTCCTTGCAAGGAGCCTGCTGTCAGTGCTAAGCTGGGCCAGCAGTGCTCTGCCAGTGCTCTGTGAGCAGTGGGGTGACCACCCAGTGCCCTGAGCCCCCGGCACGCAGCTTCGCTTGACCTGAACTGACCCAGCCCTTGCAGAACGCCCAGGCTGATGTTAATCCCACATTTCCTTTCTTGTCTTTGCAGATGGGGAGCTCACAGACACGCTCAGCTGCCCGCACTCCACTGCCTCAGAAGCAAATGGCAGCAAAGCCTCTGTGAAAAGCCCAACACAGCGCTACAACCCCTTCAACGAGGAGAAAGCAGATGTGCTGTCCTCCACTGAGACCACCCCGGTGCACACAGCTTCCCAGGAGAAGGCAGAAGCCACCCCTGAAGGAACGGACCAGTCTGAGAGCTGCACAGAGCTGGAGGTCATCAGGTGGGGATGGAGCTGCCCGGCCTGGAAGCGTGCCCTGCAGTGTCAGCACTCACGGGGGCTGATGGTGCACCGCTCCTTCCAACCCGGCATCTGTTGTGCAGCCTCTGTAAAATCAGGAGGCAATGGTTTTATGCTCCTGCATAGCAAGTGATCCTCTGTAGGTGTTAACAGAGCTCCCCTGGGTCTGTAGAACTGCTTGGCATACATTCCTTTGCCCAACGTTCTGCATCAGGGAGCTCAGAGGAAGCTGTAAGCTTGTGATTTAAGCTTTCTCCGGCTGGTGGCAGGTTTGCAGCAGTTCTGGGTCTCAGATCTTCCTTCCTTCCTCTTGTCTGTCAGTGAGCTGTGGCTAAACCTGCTGAGGGAGATGTGTCTGCAGACCTGTTGGCCTGTGTTTGACTTCTTGCAGATGAGAGCCTTGGGGTTCCCTTGGAGGCCTTAAACCCAGACAGAGAGTGCAAGGCTGACTGCTCACACCTGGGGACAGAGGGCCCCAAAACCAGACCAGCAGGCCTGGGCTTTGTTCTCACTCCTGTTTTTCCTGGGAGGTGCAGAGGAGACGACTCTCAGATGGGTCACGTTGCACCCTGCTCTCCAGCAGTGTGGGAAGAGAAGCACCGTGCTTCCTTTTATGGGGAAAATCGCAGAGGAAGGTTGTCAGGAAAGAGTGGGACCCCAATCGCTGCTCTTTGCATTGCAGAAGTCCAGGCAGGCAGAGATAAGTGATGTTCATGATGGCCTCTCACCCCGCAGGTTAGCCAAGAAGAAGAAAACAGGCAAGAAGAAGAAAGCAAAGCCAGAGGAGCCTGTGAACACACCTGTGCCCGCAGTGCCCGAGACCAGCACGCATCAGAGCAGCGGAGACAGCGATGTGAACGGGCTGAGTGACAGAGGAGGTGCACAGAGGGACGACGACCCCACTGCCCCAGCTGGGGAGCCGAGGCCGGGCGGGAAGGAGGAGGGACGCTGTGCCCTCAGCCAGCTGGCTCTGCGCATCCCCGAAATGAAGGACACGTCCATGGAGAGCGTGGGGCAGCCGCTGAGCAAGGTGGTGGACAGGCTGAACGGGCAGCTGGACCCTGGCGGCTGGAGCGTGCCCCCGGAGCCCCCCAGGCAGTCCTTTCGGACCGGCACGCCAGGGGACACCCCAGATGGATCGTCCTCTGGCGACTTCAGCGAGGGGATTTCAGCCCCCATGGACTTCTACCGCTTTACCGTCGAGAGTCCAAATGCTGCTGCACCAGGTGGTGGCCACAATGACGCTGCAGGGAATGGCCAACCGCCACATGTTCCTGGTAGCCCTGAGACTCCTAAAGAAGAAGAAGAAAGCGGACAGGGAGAAGCAGTTGGGGCAGTAGAGGAATCTGAAGGAGTGGGCAGTGAACCCCAAACCGCCCAGATGGACACCATCAATCCCGAGGCTGTCGGTGAGCCAAACAAGGAGCAGCCCAGCCCTTCCTTGAGCAGCGCTGAGGACTCTGGTGTGGAGGAAGGTCAGGGCAGCCCTTCGGAGCTCAGCCATCCCTCAGAGTTCAGGTGAGGCTGGGTCTGCTGAGCTCAGCATACGGAGTTTGTGGGAGCACAGAAATGTGAAGAGCTGCTGATACTCAAGCTGATACTTTCCCGTGGTCCTCCAATTGTGGGGCAAAGCCCATCCTTTTCCAGGATGAAGGTGGTGCTCAGGGATTCACAAGAAGGTCTTGTGGGCCAGCAGGTGCCCTAATCACACACATTCACTCAGAAAGGTACTGGACCCACCCAGCCCCACATATTTGTCTGTCCTTCAGCCTGTTCTGTCCGTCTTTGCAGGGTGGACAACAACCATCTGCTCCTGCTGATGATCCACGTCTTTCGGGAGAATGAGGAACAGTTGTTCAGGGTAAGACATGGGGCAGGCACACAAATCAGTCAAAAATCACACAAAGAGCCGCCTCTGTCTGCTTTGGCCATGGGCTGAGAGCTTTCCTCCTTGCACACAGATGATTCGAATGAGCACCGGGCACATGGAGGGGAACCTGCAGCTGGTCTACGTCCTGCTGACAGATTGCTATGTGTACCTGATCCGGAAAGGTATCTCAACAGCTCCTGCTCATCAGGGCTGCTACAAGTCTCAGTTTAGCAAGGACAGCCCCTTGGAGGTCTGGGAGCTGGGAGAAGTGATGCTTGATCTGTGGCTTGCTCAGTGATTAGGGCATCGTAACTCATCAATGTTCACCAGTTCCTTCGTGCTCCCAAGAGCAGTGGCAATAGCAGCAGTGAGATCAGGGCCCTCTAAGGAGCCCTAGGACCTGTGCCCTGTAGCTCCTCGCCCCTGGGACATGGCTTCTCGTCCTGGTTCCGGGCAGTGACAGGTTCCTTTGCCCCCCTTCATGCAGCTCTTTGTCTCTGTGCCAGGGGCAGCAGAGAAGCCATACATGGTGGAGGAGGCCGTTTCCTATAATGAGCTCGACTACATTTCGGTGAGTGCCGTCTGGGGAGGGAGCAGGGGGCAGGTTGGTGGTTATCCTCGCCTCTTTGGCTGCAGGGATGGCAGCAGCAGCACGGTGGAATGATTCTGTGGGGCTCTTTGTCCATGAGGAGCATTTTGAACTGCGAATCTTTGAGAGGGAGAGTTAGAAGTGTTGCTCTCCAATGCCACCTCTGTTGGTGCTTGGGTCGCTGTGTCTCCGCACAGGCAGCCGAGCGCCTGCCGACCTTCTCCCCCAGGGCCACGATGCCAGGTTCAGCCCTGCTCCACCACCCTTTGTCCTCTGTCTTGCTTCCTTACCCAGTCATGTGTGACACAGGTGGGGCTGGATCAGCAGACGGTGACGCTGGTGTGCACCAATCGGAGGAAGCAGTTCCTGCTCGACACTGCAGATGTGGCTCTCACAGAGTAAGTGGGCACCCACAGCCCCTCACGTCATCAAAATCCTCCAGTCAGCGGAGGGACCCTCGGCTGTCAGGGCAGGTGGAGCTGACAAAGGCCTGCCTCCATAGCTGCGTCTCCCTTCCTCTCAGGTTCTTCCTGGTCTCCTTGAAGTCAGCCATGATCAAGGGGTGCCGGGAGCCACCGTACCCCAGTATCCTCACAGATGCCACCATGGAGAAACTGGCACTCGCAAAATTTGTGGCTCAGGAGTCCAAGTGTGAGGTGAGTTCAGACACGGCAGCCGTCGCTGCGCTTGGCGGAGCATCGCGCTGGACACCATCCTGCTCACATCTCTGCCCATCCCGCAGGCCTGCGACGTGGTGGTGCGTTTCTACGGCCTCGTACACTGGGAGGACCCCATGGATGAGACGCTGGGACCCTCTCCCAACAGCTACACCTCTGCTGAAAATGCAGTCACAAAGGATGGCGTTCTGCACTACAAGGCGGGCACCTCGTACCTGGGCAAGGAGCAGTGGAAGACCTGCTTCGTGGTGCTCAGGTGGGTCTGGGAGAAGATCCCTGGCCAGTTTTCTTTTGCTGCCCAGAGATGAGGAGGGCCCATCTCATCACCTGGGAGGCTGACATAAAAGCCCCTGTTGTGGCCAGCAGCAGCAGCACAACCCCTGTGTGCACAGGGCTGGGCAGGATTGTGTGACCGAAGCCATGTTTGTGTGGTTGGCAGAGCTGAGCTGGCTCCACTGACCATCTCTCATCTTTCCAAATGGCAGCAATGGGATCCTGTACCAGTACCCTGACCGCACAGATGTCACACCTCTGCTCTCCATCAACATGGGGTAAGCAGCTGGTAGGATGTGGTCCCAGCTGGGAAAATGGGACAGGCTGGTGAACAGCACAGGGAAGGTGGATGGGGGCAGGGCTTGCTGTCATCAGGACAGCGCTGCGGTCCATCCTGACCTCCCTCCTCTCTCCCAGCGGTGAGCAGTGCGGGGGATGCCGGCGCTCCAACACCACCGACCGGCCCCACTCCTTCCAGGTGATCCTGACAGACCGGCCCTCCCTGGAGCTGAGCGCTGACAACGAGGAGGACATGGCCGACTGGATGCAGTATTTCTGCCAGGCCGTCTCCAAAGGGGTGAGCTGCACACACGAGTGAGCAAATCCCTCCTGAGCCCCTCTGGGTCCAACCTCCACGGTCCTTTCCGTGATCTTTCCGAAGAGCGGGATAGAAAGTGATGCTTTAGGGCACTTCCCTTCACATGCATGTGGCACCATGGAGATGGGGCTCCTTCATTTCAGGATCCATCTCCCCTTCCCCACCCGCTACATGCAGGTCATCCCCCAGGGTGTAGCCCCTACGCCATGTGTCCCGTGCTGCCTGGTGCTGACAGATGAGAAGGCCTTCACCTGTCATGAGGACTGCCAGACCAGCTTCTTCCGCTCGCTGGGCACCGTGGAGCTGACAGACATCACCTCCATCTCCACGGAGGCCAACAAGGAGTACTGCATCCTGGTGAGCGAGGTGATTTGCGGTGGCCTGGGGCTGGGCAGGGCCGTGGTAGCAACACCCGCTTTTTCTCACGTTCAGGAGTTTGCTCAGGACCACAAGCAGTTCCTGCCTCCCTGGGTGCTCTATTTCAGTTGCACTACAGAACTGGAGAGGTTCCTCTCAGCACTGAACGCCGCGTGGAGAAACAAATACCAGGTGAGCGCGCGCTCTGCACGGACATTTCCGTGCCTGTAGGCAAGGCAAGCCCTCCTATCTGCAGAGGGCATGCAGCCCCAGAGCCCCGTGCCCATACATCCATGGGGTGTGGGATGGGGTGCGAGAAGGAGCTGTGGTGCCTCCCTGCCCGACTGCTCCACGCGTTGCAGGTCGACCTCCTGCACAAGGCCATTCTGGACGCAGCTGTCAAGAAGAAATGTGAGGATGCTCAGAGCCTCATCAACAGCGCCTGGCAGCGCAGCGACAGCCTGTGCCGTGGGCGGGCAGAGCGAGACCCCTGGTGTTAGCCCTGAGGGGGGAGGACGGCTGACAGACAGCCCAGATGCTCTCAGTGGGCACAGACAGCGCCTGTGAGCGGCGGCATCCCAACCTCCTGCCATCTCGCGGTCCCCGTGGCCATGCTGGGGACGCAGCCAGCCTTGCCCTGCTGTGCAGCCTGCGCCCTCCTCGCCATCCAGCTGCTGTGGGGCAGAGCGCGTTGCCTTGAGAGGAACGCCCCGCCGTGTTGGAGTGGGGTGGGATGGGGCTGGGCATCCACTGTGCACAGCACGACTTTGTTCTGTGCAGAACAGAGCAGGTGGCAGCCATGGTGAGACGGGCGCTGAATCACATCGTGCATGTTTTCTCCTTGCTGATGCAATCACTGCGTATGGCACTGCTCCTTCTGAGCCCCCTCTGGGCACGGGGAATCTCACCACAGGCAACGCATCCAGACGTGGCCAAACCACACACCGAGCTGGCGCCAGGGCTGAGGCTGGAGGTGCTGAGCAGGGAACGATGGGGAAAGAAGAGGGAACGTGGCCAGAAGTTTGGCCTTGAATATCCTGGCCGTGAGCGGTCTGGTTTTAGGAGGCGGCAGGAGCTCTGGGCTTGGATGTGTGATGGGACAAACCCCGACAGGGAGAGATGGAGTCCAGAGCTCTTCAGGGGCCGAAGGGCTGCGGCTGCCCCGCCGTGCTCGGCTCCGTCACTGTGCCCAGAGGACAGGGGCAGCAGCCCCACGTCGGCCCCATCGCTCCCCCCTCTGCCACACACCCTGCAGGCACGGTCTGAGCTTTTAAACAGTACTACGGAGATCTCATGTAATATACATCTGCGGGGCCTTTTTCTGGGAGGAATTGTATGTGACTGAATGTATATATATATACATCTGCTTCCTTTCCCCTCCTCCCCAAATAAATACTCATTGGTAACTCAGCTCTGGCCCTGCAGTGCACACGGGGCTGGGGTTCCCTTGCTGCTGGTTTTGGTTTTCGGTGCGCCCCTCTCTCCTTCCCCCGACGTCCCTCTGCTGTCCCGCATTGGCGCCGCGGCCCGTTGCGGCAGGGCGCCCCGCCGCCGGATGGGACGCGGGGAGAGACGCGCCGTTGACCTTTGCTCCGCATCCCGCCCCCAAATCGGGGTCGGCAGCGGGCTGGGCGGCGCTCAGTCGTCGTCCCCCCCCAACTCCTCGTGTCCGCAGGACGAGGAAGGCGGAGCGCGGGGCTACTGGCAGGGCGTGCAGGTGCTGCATGGCGGCGGGCACCGGGGCCCTCGGGCCCTTCCCCGCCGCCGCGCTGCACGATTTCCCCTACCCCCCCCAAACCGCGGCCCCCGTCTCCAACGGCCCCCCGGCGGGGGGGGTTCCTCCGGCCGCCGATTTGGTGCTGGGAGCCGCGGCCGGCTGCATGGCCTGCGTGCTCACCAACCCGCTGGAGGTGGTCAAGACGCGGCTGCAGCTGCAGGGCGAGCTGCGGGCTCCCGGCACCTATCCCCGGCCGTACCGCGGCGTGCTGCGGGCGGTGGGAGCCGTGTGCCGTGCCGACGGGCTGCGGGGGCTGCAGAAGGGGCTGGCGGCGGGGCTGCTGTACCAGGGGCTGATGAACGGCGTCCGCTTCTATTGCTACTCCTGCGCGCTGGACGCCGGCTGGACCGGGTGGCCCGGGGGCACCGTGGTGGCCGGGGCGGTGGCCGGGGCGGTGGGAGCCTTCGTGGGCAGCCCCGCGTACCTGGTGAGTGCTGCGGCCCGGGGGGGGGGGGAGAGGAGCCCCCGGCTCTGCGTGCTGCGCGTCCCCGTCCCCGCCCGGCTTTGCCCCCCGAGCACAGGGGCGCGTTGTGCGTGCCGTGCCGCAGCCCTCCTGCTCGCCCCCTCCCGAGCCCAGAGCTCCACTGCAAGGAAATCGGGATTTCTCCCTTTTTGGGGTCTCTCCATCTCTTGAGGTGCTCGGAGGCGGAGCCGCTGCGGTGCCACTGCGGCCCTTTGCCCCAGGGCAGGGGGGGAAAATGGGAGTTCAGAGTCTGGGGGGGCACGTAGGTGGGTGCCCCGTAGCTCCGGGAGGGCTCAGATGGCCCCAGAAGGTGCTTTCCTGACGCTGGGAAGGGATGCTGAAGCCCATGGAGGGAATGCACAGGGCAAAGGGGGGTTCTGTCACCTGGTGTCACCCGGTGTCGTCCATCCCTGCAGGTCAAGACCCACCTCCAAGCCCAGACGCTGTCAGCCATGGCCGTGGGCCACCAGCACAACCACGAGGTGAGAAGGACCGGGCCCTGCAGGCAGCCGTTGTAGGGCTGGCAGAGGGGACACCATTTTGTCCTGCAGTATTTAAAGCCGTTGTCAGGTGGGTGCTATAAATATCAGCACAGGCTGCTCGGAAACAACGTGCGTGGCACTGAGGGATGCGGTGACATTGGGGTGACAGTGAGGAGGTCGTGTGGGGGTTGGGGTACGGATGTGCTCACCCAGCGTTTCTCCCCGCAGAGCATCTCGGACGCCTTCGGGAGCATCTACCGGCAGCACGGCGTGGCAGGGCTGTGGCGTGGGGTGTCGGGCGCGGTGCCACGCGTGGCGGTGGGCTCGGCTGCACAGCTCGCCACCTTCGCCTCTGCCAAGGACTGGGTCTGCCAGCACCAGGTGACCCCCGCGCCCCTCCTCAGCCCCGTGCTGCGGTGCCACCGCTGACGGCTGTGGATCCCCGCAGTGGTTCGGGGAGGGCAGCTGGGCAGCGGTGCTGGCGGGCGGCATGGTGAGCGGCGTGGCCGTGGCGGTGGCGATGACGCCGTTTGACGTGGTCAGCACTCGGCTCTACAACCAGCCCGTGGAGGCTGACGGCACGGTGAGTGCGTGGCCTTGGGATTTGGGGTCCTTTCCCGGCTCAGCCGGGCTGCATCCGGCTGTCTCTCCGCAGGGCAAGCTGTACCGCGGCTTCCTGGACTGCTTTGTGCAAATCTCCAGCAAGGAGGGGCTGCTGGGGCTCTACAAGGGCATCGGCGCCGTCTACCTGCGCCTGGGCCCCCACACCGTGCTCAGCCTTTTCTTCTGGGATGAGCTCAGGAGGATGGTGAGGCCGCAGCCGCCCCCGGGGCCGTAGGACCCCACGGATACAAATAAAGGGATGTATTTTTTTTTGTTTTGCTGGAGCTCTGGGGGTCTTTGGGGCGCAGTGGGACCGGGAGGGGTGATGGCAAAGCCGTGGGGACGCTGCGGCGTTCTGAGCCTCGCCGCCACCTGAATGTCCCCTCCTATGGGGCCAGAGGTGCAGCCACAGGCAATGATTTACCAGCCCGTGCCCCCGCCCGCAGACCTTTGAGCTGGGCCTGGCGCTGCTCTGCATGGCGATGCTGTCCCTGGGGTCCTGGCTGCCCGCGTGGCCGGGGCTGGCGTGGAGCTGGGCGCTGCTGGACGCAGTGCTGCGAGGTGAGGCCACGGGGCCGTGGGGATGTTGGGGACACTGGGGACACGGTGACACGGCACTGCTTCTTCCTGCAGGGCTGGTGGGGGCCTGCGCCACCTTGGTGCTCTGCAGCCTGCTGAGGGTTTATCTCTACATCCAGTGCCTGAAGTAAGCTCCCGCCCCGCATCCACACGGGATCTGATTTTGGGATCCGTGTTGGGGGATCCATTTTTGGGGGGGTCTGGTTTTGGGAGGATCCACTTTTGGGGATCTGCCTTTGGGATCCACCGCATTTGGAGATCTGCTTTGGGAAGGCTCTGCTGTGGAGATCTGCTCTTGGGGATCTGCTTTTGAGTATCCACATTTAGAGATCTGCTTCTGGGTTGGCTGCATTTGGCTGACTGCATTTCGGATCCAGCTCTGGGCAATGCACATTTTGGGTATCTGTTTTGGTGGATCCACATTTGGAGATCCAATTTTGTGTTATCCGCCTTTGGGATCCACATTTCAGGTAGCCTCTTACGGAGGATCTGCTTTTGGGGATCCCCTCTTGGGGATCCGCTTTGGCTTTCTCCTGCTTTTGGGAATCCTCTTTCGAGATCCCCTTTGGGGGTCTACTCTTGGCCGTCTGCTTTTTGGGATCAGCTTTTAGCTATCTTCGTTTGGGGATCCCCATTTTGGATGCTCCCCTTTTTGGATCCCCACCCCTTGGTTTTCCACTTTGGGGTTCCTCCTTTGGGTATTCCTTTTTGAGGGATCCGCTTTTGGGATCCCCTTCGGGGTCTGCGTTTGGCCTCCATCCAGCACCCCCAGCTGTTGCTGCAGGCAGGGAGGTGACCCCGTCCTGCTGTACCCCGCTGTCCCCAGCGACCCGGCGCGGCAGGACCTGCGGGTGGCCCTCGGGGCGCGGCGGTTGGTGCTGGAGCCGCTGCACGTGCTGGTGCTGACGGCCATCCTGGCGCTGGTGGGCTCCCGCGTGGCCGCGCTGGTGGTGCTGGAATTCTCCCTGCGCGCCATCTCCACGCTCCTCTCCCTCAGCAAGGTGAGCGGGGACAGGGAAACCGAGGTGTGGTGATGGGCGTCACGCGTCCTCCTGACGCTTGCATGATAGCGTTGGTGCTTTGCAACACCCATGCTGAGGACAAGAGATGCAGCATGGAGGAAAGCGCGCATGGCGGCACGGCGGTGCATGGCTTGGCAGTGGTGTGTGGCTTTGCATGGTACGTGGTGTTGCGACGGCGCATCGCCTGGCTGCTTTGCACCCCCTCCTGATGCAGCTCCTGACGGCTCCGTCCCGCTCCCGCAGGGCGCCCACAGCATCCAGCTGCTCGTGCTGTGCCAGTTCTCGCTGGGCTGCGGGCTGTCCTGCGGCCTCAGCTTCCTGCTGGAGGAAGCTCCCCATGGGACCTGCAACCTGGTGCTGGCGGCGGGGCTGGCGGGGCTGCTGGCCATGCACGCCCGCCGCTTGGCTCTACACACCTGCACGCTGTATGAGCTGCACAGCCAAGCGCGGTACTGCGGCGTCTGCATGCTGCTGCTCACCTCTGGGCACGGCGTGCCCCGGCTGCTGCGCAAGGCTCTGGTTGTCGCCTTCGTCGTGGCTGACCTGGCCGCCGTCGCGCTCATCAATCGTGATTTCCTCTCGACGGCGGAGGCCGTCCGCTTCTGGACGCCGCTCACTATCTGCTACACGCTGCTCGTCGTTTACATGCAAGGTGAGAGGGTGACGAAGGGCTGTAAGGACACGGAACGTTTGGGGAAAACAAGTTCTGGAGATGGAGATGTTACGAAGGTGGAGATGACCCGACCACGAGGTCGTAGCCCCACGTTTCTGTCTGCAAATGGGGCATCATTTGGATCCCCCGGGTTCTGGAGGTGACACGTTCTGGAGGTCACTTTTGTTCCTCCCAAATTTTTAGGATGATGCAACCGAGGTGACGTTTCTCCAAATGTTGGCTTTGCAAAAAGATCCCCAAAGATTTTAGGGGTGACCCAAAAAGGTCACAGGGCCACTCCCAAAGCTTGGGGGATCCAAACCAGGAGGAAATTTCCCCACACAGTGGCTTTGCACTGGGGACCTTGAGTACTGTGAGGATGACCCAACCGGCAGTTTCTTTGGGTCCCTCAGATTCTGGGGATGTGATGTCGTTCGGTTCCCCCAAGTTTTGAGGACGGCTCAGCCAGGATGTCTCCAAGTTGGATGAATTCCACACTCTGGCTGCAGAGCACACCGTCCACACCTGCACACCCTGACGCTGTGTCCCCACAGAGGAGCAGCGGTCAGGCACGGGCACGCAGGCAGCCTACCAGACAGTGCTGGTGCGCATGGGAGGCCTCTTCATCCTCCTCTTCACCGTGGGCCGCTGGACAGACCTACTCCACATCTTCCTCTCGCTGCTGGGAGAGCTCTGGTGCCTGCTCCACACCGGCGTCCTGCTGGAAGCTTGCCGGCAGCGGGTGAGTGCCCCCAGTGCAGCCCCGAGGCCACCATGAGGATCTGGTGCCCGCCTTTCCATTTCTCTCTCCTCTGTTTCCCTTAGGATTTCTCCTCGCAGCATCGACCGATGTCAGGATCGTCCTGAGGTGTAAGCAGGGATGAGGAACTCGGAGCAGCTCCCTAAGTCCTCCGTGCTGTGCTGGACAGCCGCTGTGGGGACACGGGAACAGGGGAAGGGGCTCCTGGAAGGTGCTGATCCCATCCTGTTGGATATGTGGATGCTTGTACAGCCCCTGGCTTTTGAGGCCCCCATCCCCATGGTGGTGATTGGGCTGGAGGTCACCTCCCTCGTCCTGCTGAGGGATGTGGGATGCAGACGGATGCACTCATCCTCAGGGGCTGCCAGGCTGCACCACTGAGGTGCTCCGAGGGACCTCTGGAACTTCATAAATCATGGAAAATGAGTGTTTTATTCCCAGTCAATGCCTGGGCAGAGCGAGCTGGGGTCCTGTTGCGTTGGGGTCCGGCTCAGGGACAGCCAGGGCAGAGCTTTCTGGGAGGGTGCATGCTGCAAAGGGGAACAGAGGCAAAGAGGGGTGTCCCCAAGCCCCAAACCCTTTCTGCTGTGCTGGAGGGCACCCGGTGCTAGGCCGATGGGTGCAGGGTTTGGGGAAGGGGGTACAGCAGGAGAGGGGATGGGGCTGGCCAGAGAACCTTGGGATGTTTGGGACTGCGGAGGGATCCTGAGGGTGTAGGGGGCACTTGGGGTATCGCGGTGGTGTGGGACGTCGTGGGAGCTCTACAGGGTTACGGAATAACCTAGGGGTGCATGGGACACCCTCAAGCACACGGTAGAACCCTGAGGGCGTTTGTGGCAGCTGGTGGGGGCTATGGGGCCGCCTGCCGGGGGGGGGCGGGCCGTGGGGCAGGAAGGGGGGAGGAGGAGGAGGGAGGGGAGGGAGGAAGGGGCGGTGATGCCGCGGCTCTGCCCCCCCGCTGCCCCCGCCGCGCCGGGCAGGGCGCGCCCGCGGAGCGCACGGAGGGACCCGCAGCGCAGCCCAGGTAGGAGACAGGACAGACACCGGGACTGCGGGCACCCCGGGGGACGCGGGGCTGCGGGGCTGCGGGGCTGCGGGGCCACCCTTGGCTGGCAACGCCCCTCCAGAGCAGAGTCCCCACGCTTTCCCCAGGTAGGGGACAGGAGACACCCCCAGGTGCGGGATTGAGGACATCCCCGCTGAGACTGGGACACCCCAGTGTGGGACACGGGGCTCTGCACAGGGGGGGATGAAGGCGGCAGAGAACTGTCCTGGGATGGGGCAGGGTACCGAGAACCGCCCCCAGGGAGGGGAACGGGGGTCCCAGGTAGGGGAGGGGACACTGAGGCCACCGCCACAGTCCCCACAGCGTCCTCCGAGAGCTGGGGGGTGCGTGCGGGATCTGCTGGGGGAGAGGGGGTGTAGGAGAGCCTTCTCCCACCCCAATTGGGGGAGAGGTGCCCCATAAGCAGCCTCCACCCCATCGATCCCACCCCCTCTGGCACCCATGATTTTGGGGTGTCTCTCACAGGATACCACAGCCCCATCCCAGCACAGCCACAGCCACCCCAAAACAGGAAGGTGCTGTCCTGTTGTGCTGGCACCCCAAGAAAAGCGCAGTGCAGACCCCAGAGCTGCCACCCTCCAGCTTCAGCCACCCCGGTGGGCGGCAGTGGGGCAGCAATGGGGCCGCTGGCGGCTGGGCTGCCCCAGCACAAAGAGGAATGCGCCGAGCACATGGTTCACATTAGCCCTGCAGATTGATTTTTTTTTTCCCCTTTATTTTCCGCGGGGAGCAGGTGAAGGTTTGCGTGCAGGGCGAGGGCTGGCAGCGCCGGGACCCGTTTAGGTTCCGCCGGCGGGGAGGGAGGGAGCGCAGCCACTCCGGATTCTCCTTTTTCCTCCCTTTTCTTTGAGTCAGAGGCTGAAGTCAGCAGTGTGCCCGTCCCACAGCGATTTCCCCACTGCACAGGATGTGGGGATGCCCGTGAGCAGGATTTAGGGAAGCAGAGCTGCCCCGTGCTGAATACGGAGTGCTGCATGAGACCAGGCAACTCATCACACAGGTATTGTTCTGCAGCACGGCAGGGATGGATGCAGCGCTGGATGGAGCCTGGGGGTCCCCGGGAGCTGTTTTGGAGGGGGAAGCAGGGAGGAAGCAGGTCCTGGCTGCTTTTCCCATTGCTGAGCACAGCCCTTTTCCTTCCCGACTGGGGTCAGCCAGGGTCGGGCGCATCCTGCCTGTGCGGTGGCCGCTGTGCTTTACAATCCCATTTTCCACAGGCAAGGTGGGTTCCTCCCGCAGTTTGATCCCAGCTGGGGTCAGTAAGAGAGGAATAAAAGAGGGTTACAAGGCTTGCAAAAGGCTGGGGTTGGTAAGGAACGCCTGGGACAAAGTGGGAGATTTGGGAGGCTGCGCACGCTGCCCGCAGCCAGGTGCCCTCACCGCACCAGGCACGAGGCTGTTTATTGCTGTGACCTGGGGCGGGGATGCCCGTTCCTTATTGCCTATCCAGGAAGGGGAAGAGGAGTTGGGTTGAGGCTGAAGGACAGCGGCAGCCACAGGCACACCGCACTGCTGGGGCGCTGGCACATTCCTTTCTGCTTTCTTCTTTTTTTTTTTTTCCTTATTTTTTCTTCCCCGAAACCCCAGCCCACGTCCAGCCCCTCTGCCGTTTCTGCGATGCTGCCCAGGAAGGCAGAGAAGAGGATGACTTCGTCTGTCTTCATCACCCTGGCGTCCCCACGGAGGGAGGCGGCCCCCAGGGAGCAGCCCCACACAGGGCTGTCACCGGCTGTCCCCGAGGGCAGCCCTCACCCCCCGACGACCCCGGCGCTGCCCAACGGAGGTGAGGAGTGGCTGTGAGGCACCGCGTGTGAGGACAGTTGTGGTGGCGTGGAGGCACTTTGCAAAAGGATGTGGGTGCCGGTGGAGGGGGGGTGTTTTCTGAGGGTCGTTCCCTAAACCCCACACCCAGTGCAGGATGGATCCAGCTGCCCGGATAGGGTGGTGGTTGCTCTCCGTCAGCCAGCACTTATCAGCGTTTGCTTTTGGGGCTGGTCGGTGGGGAGTGTTGCCGCAAGCTGTCGGGGCACTATTGCAGGGGAGGGCTCGGGATGGGGCTGGCAGCACTCTGCCTGGCTTTTGCTGCAGAATCCTGCCCTCGCTCCCCAGCAGTGCCTTCATCCCCACCGGCCCTCATCCTCTCCAAAGAGCCGCAGCCCCTCTCCGCGGAGGCACTGGCTCCAGCTCTGCAGCAACTGGACCTTGCGGCACCCACCACGGCGCAGGTCAGGACCATGAGCGTGCCTCAGTTTCCCCATCCTCAAGGGCTTGAATATAATGCGTGTTTTCCTCCTGCTTGCCAGGCTCCTTTTGCCTTCCCTGCTGAACTGAGGCCTCTCCAAGTTTGCCAGGGACAAGCAGAAAAGCTGCAGTGGCAGGATGCAAATGGGCATGGGGAGAGGAACGGCTCCCGAGGTAAGCACACGGACCTGGCTGTGCTGATCCCTCAGTGGGACACCAAGGCAGCTCCTGCCCTGCTCCCTCCCCACAGACATCTGCGCCTTCTGCCACAAAGCCGTGGGCCCACAGGAGCCGACGGTGGAGGCGATGCGGAAGCAGTACCACGCTGACTGCTTCACCTGCCGGACCTGCCAGCGACGCCTGGCCGGCCAGCGCTACTATCAGAGGGATGGCCGCCCCATCTGCGATGCCTGCTACCAGGTATGGGGATGTTGGAGATGGTGGCATTTCAGGGAGCACCTTGGGAATGATGGCATTTGGGGAGCGGTGGCATCTTGGGGAGCACTGGCTTTCAGGGAGCAGTGGTGTCTCTCATGTCACGTCCCTGCCTGCAGGCCACGCTGGAGAAATGTGCCAAGTGCCAGGGGCTGATCACTGAGCGCATCGTGCGTGCGCTGGGCAAAGGCTTCCACCCTGGCTGCTTCGCCTGTGCTGCCTGCGGCCGGGCCATCGGTGCTGAGAGCTTCGCGGTGGACGAGCAGGGCAAGGTGTACTGCGTGGCTGACTTCTACAGGTGGGGTACCAGCAGGGGGGTTCAGCTGATCCCCGTCACCCCGTGGGTCTCACGTCAGCCCCATTTTATCCCACCAAGGAAATTCGCCCCGGTGTGCGGTGCCTGCAAGCGCCCCATCATCCCTGAGGAGGACACCTACAAGATCGAGTGCCTGGGACGGAGCTTCCACGAGAGCTGCTACCGCTGCGAGGTATGGCCCCGAAACTCTAAGTGATGTCGCAGTGCCTCGCGAAGTACAAGGGGCTGGAGGCAGGCACAGAGCGTGGGTTGGTGGCGAGGTGCAGAGCGCGGTGTGGTGCAGGCAGCACGGCGCAGGGCTGCAGGAAAGCCCTACAGGTGGCTGCGCTGTTTGCAGAGCTGTGGGACGCCGCTGTCGCCGGAGCCGACGGAGGACGGGTGCTACCCGCTGGGCCACCACCTGCTCTGCAGAGCCTGCCACATCTGCCGGCGGAACGAGTCGTCCTGCTGAACTGCAGGCCGTGAGAAGGGCAGCACCACTGGGATGGACCCACCGAGAGCAGCGGGCGCAGTGTGATCACCACAGTGTGCCAGGACCCCAGCCGTGCAGCTCGGCCTCTGCCAGCTGCTCATCACAAGCGGAAAAAGCCCTGGAAGAGCAGTGGTGGTGGATGAGCTGAGGGTTTGTTCACTTTTTTTTTCTTTTTTTAAATCCTTTTTTGAAGTTGGTTTGATTTCTTCAGTGTTTTTCTTTCCTCTCAAGCTTTCTTGGGGCTTTGTTTAAACACTTCTCTCTGTGGTGATGCAGAGAGCAGCACTGATTTAGCTCCTTGTCATTACATAAAACCCCGAGCTAAAAATGCCGTCTCTTTCATCCGCCCGTTTCCTGTGTCCCAAACTTACAGAAGGCAAGTTTAAAAAGAAGGAAGAGGCCACACTGGGACCTTGTGGGTCACCTCGGCTGGCAGGAGGCTGGGCACAGCTTGCTTGGGCTGCTGGCCGATAGCACGGCTGGGGTGGGCTGGGATGCGGCGATCCGGCGGACGGGAGAGCAGGAGGTCTGTGCCGGGCCGGAGCGGGGCTTCTGCTACGTGCCCGCTGTTGGTAAAGGATGCGTGGTGTTTCTCTGCTCCGTCTCACGAAAGTCCCAGGCCGGCAGAGGGCAGCAGGAGCACAAATTCCTCCAATGGGTGAAAAAAGTGCCTGATTCCTGTCTTCTGCATGCAGCAACGCTGGTACTGAGGCTGAGGTTTAGCATCTTACCCAAGATAATACCACTCCACCAGCAGAAGCTTTCAGACTTTCTTTTGGTCCACGGTATGAAGTGCAGAAATGAAAACTTCTCTTTGTGCATCTGTGTGAGCGGCGCCACCTGCACATTGGGTTTGTTTGTGAATATACCGTGAACCAGACAGACAAAGGGTTTCCCTTCTAGCCAGAAGCGTTTATAAAGCCACAAATCAAGTGCAGGAAATAACAAGAGCATCTGAGTCAATATTTAATGCTTCCCTGATGGAAAAAAAAAGAAAAAAAAAAGGAAGATGTTTTAAAAAAAGCACCAACAAAGCAGCAGCAGACAAACGTTTCTGGGTCACGCTGCCTAAAGTCTCCCCAGCACAAGCTGTATTTAAGAATGAAAGGGTTAATGTATGGGTAACATATGGATTCTTCACACCAACCCCGCAAATGTTTCCTGCCGTCTCTCCCCATCTACAAAGCCTATTATTCATGTTGGTGATGTGTGTCTGCAGCCATCCGTCAGGGCACAGATGGCTGTAAGCTATTTGTCAATAAGATGCTCGTGCGAAGCTGTGGTGTGTCCTGGAGTTGGGATGGTCACGTCTAGAGGCGGCTCTGGTCCGTGTGCCATGCCAGGAAGTCGTGGGTTTGAAGTCATTCCCAAAGCCTCGCACTCTGTGGGGAAATGCAGGCATGGAAAAGTGAAAAAAAATGCCAAAAAAGTGTCCTGAAGAGTGCAGGGGTGGGGGAGGGAAGCGCCAGACAGCAGAGCATTTCCCTCTTTTTGTAATATGGGTATTTTCCAAATGAGATTTTCAGGGAGGATGGGAATAGTGATGCTGAGCGTTGGTATAGATGTGCTGTTGCACTGCCGAACCCTCTGAGCAGCGGCTCTGGGTAGTGAAAGCAGGAAGGGGCTGCGCATTTCCCTGCAGGGTGCTCTGCTGGCACTGGGCTGCAGTGGATTTTGGCCAGAGGTGGGCAGGGAATGGCTTTTACGGACACAAAGCCTTGGAGGTGATTCTGGCAGGGAGAGGAGCAGGACAAAGTGCAGCTGGAGAGTTCAAAGGGTTGCAGAAGTGGTTGGATTTGGCAATTTTTTCCAGGAGCGAAGGATGACGGGGGTGTACAGACAGGGAAGTAAACTGATAAAGGCTGATCCGAGCTGCTTTCTGGGTGGGTAAGGGGAGAAGCATTGTGAGCTGGGGTCTGGGCGTGTTGCTGAGCCTGGAAAGCACAACCCTGTGTTTTCCTCTGGGTGGACATAAAGGAATTGTGCTGTACGTCTGGCCCCATCAAGTGCTGGGGGTCCCGTTCTGCTGCTGAGCATGTAGGCACCAATTGCAACAGCTCAGCCCATCCTTGGGCTCCTCACTCCATCGCAAGCGATTTTGCAAGGGAAAAAAGTTTAAAGCCCACCTCCTTACTCAACACCAACGTGCCCAGGTCTGCCAGCAAAAACACAAAGCACACCCACAGCAATGCAGAGCTCCTTCTTTACCCCCAGAAGCCCCATAGAGCCCCCTCGGATCACCTGGAGGTGCAAAACCTGCTGAGGTCTTGCATCGTCTTGCAGTGGAGGTGCAAAAGGGCAAGGAGCCGTGCCTGCGCAACGCCCTGAGCTGCTGCAATCAGCCCGTCCTTTCTTGCAATCCCTCTTGGCAGGCTGAGGCGAACGGGGAGGGCCCTCTCACATAGGCTGGCCGCTCTCCAAGGAGAAGCAAATGCAAATATTTCTTCACTTCGGGCTGGGTGCGGCCTGTGGATAAAATTTCCCTGGTCTTTCCCAGAGAAGGCATCCGACACCATGCCCTGCTCCCAGGAACATGAGAATGTAGGACAAAAAACCACAAAGGTTATCTTTCTTGCAACATTGGGGTTGTTAAAAGGAGCTGACAGGCACGGCTGTCATATTTTTAAATCGGCGATCAAGGTTTTTCTTTGTAACAAAAACGGCCTTTCGCAGGTTTCACTTGCAAGCGGAAGATTTTGGTGCAGCATAAGCAAGGTTGTAAAGGGAAACGGGTTGGAAACGGCCCCATCAGCCGTGAGAAATGTGAAAAGCAGGCGGTGGACTGAGGGAGAGCTGAGCCGGATTCCTGGCGTGCCTTCCCTCTGCCATCACTGCCTCGGAGGTGAAAGCTGCTGGGGAGTGGCGAGCAGGAGCCAGCACTGCAGCGAGATGGGATGAGTGAGGCTGGAGCAGTCGAGAAGGGAGAAAGGAGCAATGGCAGCAGTGCTTTGTTTTTCTTTTAAAATGAGTTTTAGAGCTGGAGGAATTTTTTTATTATTATTATTTCCCCCTTTGGTTGACCTGAGTTAATTGTGAGCTTGTCCCAGCTGGCTTGCTGCAGTGTCATCCTTTCTGGCGGAGCATTCGGACCCATTTTTTGCACTTCCCTGCGCTCAACACAACCTAAAAGCCAGCAGCTCTCATGAAATGCGCTCTAGTTAAGGGGGGAGGGTTGGAAAGCAGCTGGAATTGTTCTGGGTTAAAAATAAGCGGAGCAGCGCGAGCCCTGAAATTCTCCAGCTTCGTGATTTGGAGCACAGCCAGGATGAAAACAAAAACAGAAAGAAAAAAAAAAAAAAAAAAAAAGACAAAAGAAACAAAACCACAATGAAAATAACACTGTGCTATTGTCCTTTTATCCTGAGATCTGCTTACAGAGGAGCCCGCAGCAGGACCTGCCTGCATCTCCCCCTCCATACGCAGCACTGGGGGGTTATTTTTAAAGCAGTGTTTTCCATACACCAGGAAAAAAAAATATATATATATATATATCGATACATCCAGTTATGCAAACCTTGTCACCAGGCTGCAAATTATACGCTGGGTTATGAAATAAATAAATAAGGCAAAAATAAAAATCACCCAACCCACCCTATTTCTGCAAATAGGCACAAGGGAGCTCTGACAGCATCCACCCCATCAGCGGTGTGGATTACAGCGTCCTGCAGCCCTGGTTTTCCAGGTGGAATGAAGGATTTTTGCCCAGCTCTGACTTGGAGCAGTTTATTTTCTTCTTTATTTCACCGGGGTGTTGATCGGAGCCCTTTGGTCTGTGCTTTGTTTAAAAATATTCACAAGAAAAAAGCAGGAGGTGTCCGTCTGCCAGGGAGGCTCACGGACATCAGCAGAGGGTGAGGGGAATATCTTCTGAAATTAAATATATCTCTTAATTGTGTGTAAGGTCAAACTTTCCCTCACAGACATCATCTGCTCAACTCGAGTGGCTGCACGCAGTGACGCTGAGGAGACCTTCTCCCCTTTTCCCGACCCTGTTTTAAGAACATCACGTAACCTCCTCATTTTGTGGAGGGGAGAAGGAAAAAAGTTAAAAAGGGGGGAGGAGAGGTGGTAAAAATGAGCAAACGGAGGATGTTTTCCTCACAGAAAGGGGAGGGGGAGGCAGGCGGCCGCGCGGCACAGCGCCGCCCGCGGTACTGCAGGGCCCCGCCCGCTGCTGGCTTCACAAAATGGCGCCCGGCGGGGCCGCGCCGACAAAATGGCGGCGGGCGGACAGCGCGGGAAGGGCCTCAGGGCCCCTCGTTCCCCTCCCGTCCCCGTCCCGTTTTGAGGTGTTTTTCCCCTCATAGCGTGAAGATTTTTGGGTCAGTGCTGCTCTTTCCGCCCCCTCCACACGCGCCTCCCAGGTGGGTATTTCCATAGCTTGATGCCTAATTCTTTCTCCCTCTCCGCTTTTCTCCTCCGCAGGGGTTGCAGCCTTCGCTGTCCTCAGCGCGTGGAAAATGCGCAAAAAAAAACCCCAAAACAACACCAAAAAAGCCCCGAACAGCCGAGGACTGAAGGAAGGAACTGTCTCCTCACGGCCACCGTTCTGGTAATTAAAAACATCCATGTGGTGCGATCAGATGTGGTAATACTGCTAAAAAGAAAAGAAAAAAACCCAACAAAACACAAATCCTGTCACATCCCAGTGCTCGGTAGAGGCTGCAGCCTCGATACCATGCATATTTCTTTCCTTTGCTTACTGTTTGCGATGCTTCTTTACCTTTATCCACACCACAGCGTAGCATCGCCCCTCCTTTGTTAAAAGCCTCATACCTAAAATACCTTTTTTTTTTTTTTTTCCTGTTTAAATACAGATTTAGGGCCGTACAGGTGCTCTTTATTCCCACATGTCTCTATATGTCTCCTTATCCCAGAGATGGATTGCAGAACAAAGCCATTCACCTATAATGCTAATTACACACAATTACTCTCACTTTGGCCCGTACGTATGTTGGATTTTATATATTTATTACCTTTGTTTTCCTCCATTGGCTTTCTACTGTCCTAAGAGCAAGAGGGAAAAAAAAAAAATTACACGTGCACAGCCAAAAGTAAAAAAAAAAAAGACAAAAAATAATAGTAAAGAAAAAGGTAAAAACAAGCAAAAAGCAACCAGTTGCCCATTTGATCAGTCCGTGGTGGAGATTGGTGCCTGGATGCTTTATTTGTTCCACAGAGGTGTAGATTTCCCTTGGGATGTTGGGGAAAGATTTCTTAATTAAAGGATAAAAAAAAAAAAAAAGAAAAGTAAAAAATAAAACAGTGAAACAGAACCGAAAAGGAAAATAATATGAATTCTTATTGATTTAAAAAAAAAAAAAAAAAAAGCAGCTGACGCTGGCAATGCAATCGGGCAGGCACTGAATTCATTGCACCGAAATGAGGACGGATGAGCTGAACTGAGTGGCAGGGCTGAGTGCAGCTCCGGGAGGAGGGCTCAGCTCCTCGCCCCACCATCCAGCGCTGCACACACCACCATCTGTGTGCTTTTGTGCTTGATTTCCAGCCCCGCGGGCTGCCCTACGTGATGCACGGAGCGACGCGGGTGCCCTGGTGCTGTGCGTTCCTCTCCCTTTTATTGCCTGCTCTATGCTCGCTTTTTTTCTCCCCCCTCTGCGGGCAGCAGGGTTGCTCGGCTTTCCTCTCCCCAGCTCGGCAGCTGATTCCAGAAGTTTCTACAGCGGAGGAAATGCACGGGGGAGGGGAGCACCCACTGCGGAGCTTTGCCGCAGCCGGGCAGGCGTGGAGGAGGAGGAGGATGCGGAGGATGCACCACCTCCCTCCCTCCCTCCCTCCCTCCTTGGTTCAGGACGCTTTCCAAGCCTCTCCCCCTCCCTACATTTCCCCATCCTTGCAGAGGGTGCTGGGAGGTGTTCGCAAGTTGCTTTTTTTTTTCCTTTTACCCCCGCTCGTCCCTGTCCCCCCCCCCCCAACCCGTTTCCTCCCCCTTTGCTAAATAAATTAAAAGCAGAGATGTCTCCTGATGGAGATGGATGAGGCTGGGCTCACTTGCATGCACTGTGCCACAGCCCTGATCTGCTGCTTAGGGCAGAAATGACCTTTCCCAGGCAGTGGGAGGGAGCTTCTCCCCACCCCGCTATGCTGCTGCTTGGAATTCATCTTACATAGCAGCCTTATTATTTTTTTTATCCCCCCTCCAAAGAACAGCTTGCTGCTTCGGTGATTTTTTTTATTATTATTATTATTTTTTATTATTATTCTCAGCCTGTGTGTTGCAGCTTCCTCATGATCGTTTTGTGTGTGCGTGTGTGTGTGTGTGTGTGTATGCTTTGAATTGCATTTTAAAATTGCCCAGCTGGAGACAAGTCTTGATTAGAGCTGGAACAATAGCTCCATTTTATTAATAATGGGAAGGATTTACGATCCTACAGCACCTTCCTTGGAAGGCTTTCAAAACCATTTGCAAACTCTCACAAATGTAAGCTTTCACAGCCCTGCCTGTGAGGTGGGTAAGTATTTCCACGGTGCCACCAAAAATCAGGGAGAGCTGGAGTCGGTGTGTGCTAAAATAACGGCAGATCCGGTGGGCTTTAGGGCTGCAAAGCTGGGAGGAGGGAGGCTGGTTAAAAGCTGTAACCTAAATCTGTTTGGTGTTGTCTGTAGATGCAGATATTTGTCTTTGTCCTGGGAACCAGGCTGCTATTTCTCAGCCTGCTCTGTGCTCCTTGCTTTTTGCAGAGCGAAGATTCGGACTTGCCTGCTTGTCAGTAAACATCTGCATATAGATTTATTTATTTTTTTTAATTCATTACTTTTTTTGTAGTCCCCAGGTGACCTCCTTTAGTGCTGGCTCTGCTGCGGTCTGACCACAGCTTTGCATTAAAGCAGGCTGCGAGCGCTAATGTGTCTCCGTGCAAGTCCACGTGACCTTGCTCAGGGGACAGGGCCCACTGAGCTAATGCAGATGCTCCACTTCAATTACGCAATCCTGCATCCCCTCCCTGACCCAAGAAGCATAGGGGAATGTTGCAATGTTATGGGTGAAAGCTGTCTTCTGCCCTAATTTTTATTTTTTTTTCCTCCCAGGGAAATGCAGGGTTGTTTGTGTAATTCCCACTCTGCAGCAGATAGCTTCTCTGTGAGTATTGTAAACATGCAGCAAGCTGGGCAGTGGGATCTGGCCTTGCTGAGGAGGGTAAGGCACAGTTCTCTGGTTGTGTGAGTGCTTTACACCTCCACAGAAAGCCACAATGTTTCTGTGGTTAATTCTGGAGGGCATGAGCGGGTCCCAGGGCTTCCCCTTCCCACCCTGTAATGTTTCACAAAAGAGAAAGCTGCTGCTTCTGGAAGAAGCTCTGCCTTGTGGCCTTATTTAAAAAAAAAAAAAAAAAGAAGGAGGCTGTGGATTAGTCATCATTATCGTTAAAGGAGGCTGCGTGTGCTGGTGTGTGTGTGATGTTAAGCATTAGTTTATTTGGGAGGGCTGGTAATGTGCTCGGGTCGCTGCTCCTGGAGCAGTGCCACCAGGCTCCATCAAGCTGCTGCTGGCAGGTGGAAAAGCTGACGGGCTGCTGTCGGTCCCCTTCCATCCCTTTTCCCTTTTCAGTATCTCTGCACTGCCAGGTGTGGGAAGGAGGAGACCGAAACGACAGCGAGGAGGACAGGCGAGGTTCCAATGCCAGAGAAGAAACCCTGTGCTTTTCTATCCTTGCTTTTATTCTAAGCACAACTGACTGCATCTTGTAAGAAGACTTAGTTTGACCCTTTTGGATGATAAAAACAGTGCTGGTTTTAATCGTTTATTTTTATCCCTTCCCTGTGGTCGTGTAGAGGAGTGAGCTGTGCAATTAAAATGGGATAGCAAAGGACAGCTCCCTCCCCCTTTCCCATTTCAAAAAACCTTCCAGAGTTGTGTGTTCTTGAATTGCTGCATAGGCAGAAAGCATACAATGCAGTTGTCAGCATTGTGCTGATGTGTGGCACATTTAAAAAAAAAATACACACAAAAGGGGTGGGGAGAGCGGGTGCCTCCGGGGAGTAAAACTGTGGGGCCCCTTTCCCTACCAGCAAACAGACCTACATGCAATAGTTTATTACTTCTCATTTTGCTCAGGCAAATGTAATGCACAGACGTCAGAGGGAGCGTTGCAACATGCTAAATGGTGTTGCTGAAGATCAGGGTCCCCTTGAACTGTTTTTCCTGTGAGCTTGCTCCCATGAGATGCCACAGCTTTATTACTCAATTCCTCAAAGTTGTGCTTACTTGCCAGAAGGAAGGAGAATGCTTCCTTTCTGGGTGTAATTTCTTTTGTTGTGAGGTAGAAGGTAATCAAAAGCAGCTGGTTCTGATCTCTCCTAGGTCGCCATGACTTCAAAATGCATAGTCCAAGCAGTGAGCAAAGAGAGCAGGTATTGGCACCTCCTCATCAGCCCTCATCAATGAGAATATTGGCTTTGGTGTTGTGTGAGTGCTGCTGGCTGACCAGTGGAGGGGTCCTACCCTGCTAAGCTGGAGCAACGCTTTCTGAGCAGTGATTTCATTGCCTGATTGCTGCAGTGATTTGGAGCACAGCTGTGACTTTATGTTTTTCTGGCAAAAATTTAGCTGAGGGTAAATAGGAGATGTCCAGGCCAGATTTCAAAGTGAGATGGAGAGCTGGGAGAAGCTGGTGCATGGTGTATGTGAAAACTGCCAATTGTTTGTGTGCCTAAAAAGCCTCACCTGTGTTTAAATTAAATGAGCCTGGATAGGACATTCATTTTTTTTTCTCTTGTTAGGGATGTGTTTGCAGATATGCCTGGTGCTGGTTGGGGGCCTCTGCTGGCCTGCAGGTACAGGGGACCAACAAACTGTTTGGGATGCTTTCACGTTTTTCAGGCCACGACACCCTGTAGGAATTGTACTGCTTTTCTCTGTCAGTTTGGAATAACTGGGTTTCCTTGGGAGTGTTGGACTTCTATCACCGCATGCTTTGGATTGAAGAGTTAACAGAATGACATCTGTGAGGCTTCCGAGCTAAACAAAACCTGAATTTCTGGTGCAAAAAGCAAGTGAGTGATAGAAACCTCTGCTCCTCTTCCTATGGGTGAAGCTGCAGCCCTTTAAGCTTTCCTATTACACCAAAGAGGTAGAAAAAGCATAAGCATGCACTGTGAGTTCTGCAGTGCTACTGGTGATGTAGAATGAAAGCCAGAGCTAGCCAAGAAACCGTTCTCCTTTCAAATACAGTCACCATGCACAAGTACTTTTCTTCTTTGCCTTTCCCTGAAGTGAGAGAGCAGTAATGGCACAAGCGTGCACTCAGTCTGCTTCATTTAGAACACAGTGATTCAACTTCAATGCCAACACGGTGAATCAAAAGCATTGAAGATAGCTGGCTTGCTATTTATTTGGCTCTGGGTGTGACCATCAGATGCAATTGGGAATGTGAAGAAGAGCAACTCACATGGTTGCGCTGTTTTAAACCTTTGTCCTGCAACATCTCCAGTGTGATTTCTGTCTTTCCTGCTGGGCATTGCATGCGGGGCTTTTCATGGAGAGGTAAAGCACTGCAACTGTATGTTAAACATGGCAACGTACAGGATACAGTGATCTCTCCAGTCCTAGGAGGCTTGTATCCTTTGCAGTAGTCAAACCAGGTGGGGCTGGGAGACTTCAATTTTTTTTCCTCCTTTCATCTTCTTCCCCTGAAACGTTCTGTTTTGCAGCCTGGAAGACAGAAGCCTTCTGCCTAGAGGATGAAATGCTTCATGTTTGGAAAAAACTAGCAGGTACAGCACTTCAGGATGTGGTTGCAGAGATGCTTGGGGGCAAAAGGAACCAGGGCAGAAGCTGGCACTGTAATGTTTCTATTATTTTCCTAACAGAGGGTGAAAACCAGGTCTTAATTCCAAAAATTCTACTATGCAGTAAGCAAGAGTGAGTTCTTTTGCAGTCTCTGACTGCACATAGTGCTTTGCTTGGATGGCTTAGCAATTGCTCTGTGCTCTGCTGTTGAAGAAACATCTATTTTTGGGTAGCAATGTATTTTGAAAAGGGAAGTGTGCTTTTATATATATACACACAGATGGGTTCAGCGTAAATCAAATTCCAGGGGCTCCTGAGCTGTGCTTGCTGTGCTGCAGAAGGTAGCTGATGCTCAGCCATTGGCCACGGTGGCATTATTTTGCAGCAGCTCTGCTCCCCTGCGTTGTGTGGATGAGAACACCGTGGAGTCTGGCTGGGAGAAGTGCTTGAAAAGAAGTCAGAGAATGCTGGTACAGCTGATGCAGGGATGTTCTGCATCTCAAAGGGATGTTCTGGACAGAGTTAACACATGAAGACTTGGAGCGCTACCCTGTAAGAGGCAAGGACTGAAATCAATAGCTTTATTAATTCAAATCCTATACTTTGTGTTGTTGCTTAGGATTCAGAATCAGGCTTCACGTTCAAAGCGTTATCAGCACATTAGCCAGTATCCTCTGTCTTGGCAACACATGAGCCCAAATATCAAAAAGCACCAATTCCTTTTTGGAGAAAATTATCCATTGCATAAAACGTAATGGGTAAGCAATAAAATTAGCACAGCAATTCAGGCTGGCTTAAAAAATGAGATAAAAGCTTGGCTGGCAATTTGATATTCAGCTGCCATACTGTTGTGTTAATAAATATAGTCAATGAGCAGGAAAGACACGTCAATAAATTGCCTCGTGGCAAGATGTTGGTGGACCTGACCGGCTTGAACAAAGCAGAGCCCTGAGTGTCTGAGGGCTCTTGTCTGAGCAGCACACCATTTCTCTGCACAAAGCAAAGCAAGCTGGATGCTTACTGGACACTGAGGGTAATCGCTGCGTGCTGTGAATGCGAGTGCTGTAATCCCTGCAGGTCTGGTCAGGGTGGTGTCCCCAGCAGTGGGGAGCAGAGTAATGCCTCCCGCCCCACTCCGCAGCTGCAGTGCTACGAGCTCACAAAGCAGAGCCCTCACTGAGCCAGGGCTGATTGTAGGGAGCTACGGCTTTAGCAAACAGTCCTTGTTGCTGTCCTTGTTCCGTATCTAATTCTTTTAGCAAGCTCCACCACTTGGGGTAAGATATTGGGTTAGGAATGTTATGAACATTGTGTTGCATGTTAAAAATGTATGAGCAGTGCTGTCGGCTTGCTCTGTAAAGTGCCTTTCTATTTATCCACGTTTGCTCCTAGATGGTAGGCTGCCTCTGGCTGTTGCCTTTGCTTTTGGTATGAACCCCAAGGATGTTTTCTGATCCTCCTGCCCTTTTTTCCTCCAAACTGGAGAGCTGCTAACTTTATTAGCTCCTTATATGGCAGCACTGTTTTTCTCACGCCTTTAATGGCTCTCTTTTGATCTGTCCTGCTCCTGCTTTGCTTTTCTTGATGTGAACACAGTGTGCAAGCTGAGATGGGTTTATAACCTGCTCCCTCATTAATATCTGGTCTGGCATGTTAATCCTCTCCAAGTGGTGATAAGAAACATGCAGATGTTTTAACAGTGTTTGGCTGCAATGCCTGCAGATAGCTGGGTTCTCACTGTACTCACTGTGTGGATGAGCAATTAAACAGTGCCCTGCAGAGCTCCAGGCTCTGCCCTAGCGTGTGCTGGTGGCTGAGAGACGCTGGGTGATGGAGAGCAGCTGGATGGAGTCTCCTGTTCTGGGCTGTTTGAGTAGGAGGGGTGCAGGATCAAGTGCTGACCTTTGATGCTTGCTCCCAAGCTCGTTGCCAGCAGGCTGCACACAGGTCCTCATGCAGTGACCAGGATGACACCGGTTGCTGCCACCTCCTGTACTGAGGTCCCTTTGGCCTTCTGAGATGCAGGTCACACTCTCTCCAATCTGTGTTCTTTACAATCTCCAGATGAGTGAGAGGGATCTGGTTACAGCAGCACTGCCCAAGCGCGCCTGTGTGTTGCAACTGGGAACAGCTTCCCCCCAAAGCACAGTAAGAGCATTGGAATGATCCAGAGCTTCGTTCTGCATCACGGACCAGGCTACGCGCTCCTCTTCCAGCTGGCTTTCATGTAAACAGAGCATTTTAAGTACTAATTTCAACTGTTTTTTCTGTCTGCAGGCTTTGTTTCTGACAGTTCCTTGACTGTGGATGTCCTTCCAGCCAGGCTGCCTGCAGTGTGACAGCTGTGACCCTGCATGAGGTTTCTTTGAAGGACCTGGGAGACCGTGTGGCTTTTTTTAGTTCCTCAGAGGTGTTTCCATGGCAGGGAAGGAGGAAAATGTTTGGAAATGCTGTCACAGGAGGCATGCTTACCTGGCTAGGGGAAAACTTGCTGTAGAAAAGCCAGCTGGCGCATGGTTTGAAGAGGGATAGGTTCCTTTCTCTCCAAAATGGAATCCCTTAAGGAAGGTATAGACAAGTAGTTCCTACTCTTGAGGTTTCTGACTGGTTAAAACAAGGAGCTGAGCCCATTTCCATGCAGAAATGTGTGGTACAGTGCATTGCAATGCTTTTCCTTGCGTGTGCGGGGTCACACGCTTTACTAATAGATGGTTTGCATGCAAGAAGTTATTGCTTTTTTATTTCTAATCAGTCCATCTCCATTCAGCAGAGCAGCTTCACACCCACCATCACGGGGGAAACTGAGGCACAGGGCCACTGTGGGATTACAGGCAGAGCTGGGGATAAGGCTCAGGTTTGCGGAGGCTCAGGCTGACGTGCGTCAGAGGGCTGCTTAAATGGAGAGATTTGCAAAGGGAGGTGACCTACAGCTCGATGGCTGGGACTGCTGCTGGACCTGATCCTTGCGGGTGCCTTCTGACTCAAACCACAGTTTGGTCAGGGGAAGAATTTGGCAGCACAGTGCCCACGGTGAGATTTGGTGAGCTCCTCCAGTGCCAGAGCCTGGCCCACAGCCAGCGCACGGGGTTCATACGGCACTGAACTTTGGAGCCATTAGAGATAAACAGCGCTATAGGCTAATAAAAGGCTCTGCATCACAGGGCCCTTGTCTGCTCACGCCACAATTAATTTTTTACTTGCTGATTGCAGTGAGGGAAGAGTGCTGGGTTTGCTTTGTGCTGGGCTTGGATGGTGAGGAGTGGGCAGATCCTCGCTGCCTTTTGCCCTGCACCCATTTTTGCACGGCAGCCCTTTACCTTTCACAGCGCGTCCCGTTTTTTCCCCGCTCATTTTGTATTGCAGCCCCACTGTTTTGCAAAAGCCCCCCTTTATTTCTTTGCACTGTACGTCTTTATTTGCAATCCCTTCATTGCATTGCATTCACTCATCACCTCGCCCTGCAGCCCCGGTCTTTGCCACGCATCCCGTATTTTCCACAACCCACCTCGTGCATTTACTACTTTCCATCGCAGCTCCCGTTTATTGGCTCGTACCTCATCTCTTTTTTTTTTTTTGCCGTACTTCCTTTATCTACGATTCTCATCCCAGCTTTTTTTTTTTTTTTTTTTTTTTGTATTTTTTGCAATAAAACACCTCCGTCGCATCGCACCGCGCTCCTCCCGCTTCCCCTGCGCTACCCGCGCATGCGCACTCCCCCTCCCTCTCGAGGGGCGTTGCGTGCTCGCGCCCCTCCCTCCTCCCCTGGGCCGCGCGCCTGAGCGCGCACTGCGCCTGCGCGGGGGCCCCCGTGTGGCGCCGCGAGAGGAGGGGGGGGGGGGCGAGCGGGCCCGAGGCGGCGGAGCAGCGAAGGGCGCGGAGGAGGAGGAGGAGGAGGAGGAGAGGGGGGGGCGCCGCGCTGCCGCTGACGGAGGAGGAGGAGGCAGCGAGCGAGCCACGGCCGAGGCGGGGGGAGGCACCGAGGAAGAAAAGCGGCCGAGGGGCAGCCCGCCGCCCCGCAGCCGGCCCGCGAGCCTCGGGGCCCCCCCGCGGGGGATGGTGTGGTCCGCCGGGGCCGCCGCCGCGGGGGGAGGCAGCCGGCGGCGCTGAGGGCGGCGGGGCCCCGCGGCGGAAGAGGCGGCGGAGGAGGAGGAGGCGGCGGCGGCGGCGGCGCAGCGCGGGGGGAGGCGGCGGCGGCGGTGGAGGCCGAGAGCCGGGGCAGGGGGCTCGCCCCGCGGCGCGCAGCATGGTGCGGGAAACCAGGCACCTGTGGGTGGGCAACCTGCCGGAGAACGTGCGGGAGGAGAAGATCATCGAGCACTTCAAGCGGTGAGTGGGGCGGCGACGGAGGGCGGGAGGGGTCCGGGAACCGCGGGGGGAACCGAGGGAGCCGCTCGGGAAGCGCGGAAACGTCCGCGGAACCGTTCGGCGATCCGCTGGGATCCCCGCCGGAACGCGCCGCGCTCAGCGCCGCCGGAGCCGCGTTCCGCATCGCGGCGTGCGCGGCCCGCGGAGCGCCCGCACCGGGACGGCGGCACCGCCGTGCGCGGCTTCTGCCGCTGGGGGCTGAGCGCGGGGCGCTGACCGCCTTCGGAGCTCCGCCGCTCCGTCTTTCGTCGTGAGTCACCATGGGAAAAATAGATAGGAGCCGCACCGCGCTGACAGATGGCGGCCTGGGCCGCGCCGCGATGGGATGGGATGCGATGCCCGCGGGGCCTCTGCCCGAGCGCGGCTGCCTCCAGCCGGGCCCTAAAATGGCGGCGGGGCCCGGGACGGGCCGTGCGTGCGGCCGGGGCTCCCCGGGACGGGCCGTGCTGGCGGCCGGAGCTCCGAGCCCGCGGCGTGCAGAGGAACGCGGCGCGGAACGCTTCGGGCTTTGCGTGATTCCGAGCGCCGCGAGCTGAATGCGAGCGGGAATTCGACGTTCCTGAATCTTATTTTTGTCCAGCCCTTCGCTTTTGTAAGGTTAAAGCAGGAAAAAGTTGCTATGGCACTGTTGCTTGGAGATGGATGTGAAAAAATGGCAGGCTCGGAATTGTGAATTCCCTCCCCCCCCCCCCCTTTTTTTTTTTTTTTTTTTTTTTTTTCGGTTGTTTTTACCTCTGCGAGTTTCGATTGGTGGCTGCAGGAGGAGGTTTGCTGCCAGGCAGAGCCCTCCATTCCTAGCATCTCACGACGGTTTTCCAAAGATAAACGTTTCTCAGCGTTCGTGCGTTGGGAGAGAGGCTGACGTTACACGAGTAAACACGGGGCTAAAATCCATTCCGTGCGGCTGGGTCCGGGTGCAGGGACCGGCAGGTAACGTGCAGCCGCAGGTACAGCCGCACAAAGCAGCCGGGCTCTTTGTGTGCTGATGGCCGCGATGTGGAAGCAGCAGAGAGAGGTTGTGGAGTTGAGGCTGTGAGCTGTGCTGTGGGCACGGTGCTGCTTGCAGCCTTCCCCCTGTGTGGATGTGCTCCTCGGGTTTGGCACGGTGTGGCTGGGGAGCGGTGCTGCCCGCAGAGCTCTCTGCTACCCGCGGGGCTGTTTGCGTTCCCATTCAGCTGCAGTTTCCATATCTGCTGCTGCACAGGCTGTGCTAGGAACAAGTTTGGAACACAACCATTTTGTTTCGGAAGGAGCAAAACCCAGGGGTGTCTCCTGAAACTTCAATCCACGCGCTCAGTGTGAGGGGGTGCTGTTTTATTTCTTCTTCCTGCTCTCATCCTGTTCCATTTACTCTGGTAACCTTGCTTGGCTTTGCCATCTTTGGACTTTTTTTTTTTTTTTTTTTTTTAAAGAGAAAGAATTAAGGTGAAAAAGGTGTTTTGAGGGAATGAATACCTTTTTTTTTTTTTGTCTGCATAGTCAGAGGGGTTAAGAAGAGGGATTTTGTCTGTATTGTAACAAACTGAAATCCAGGCTTTTGTTTTGTTCTCACCGCCTGTGCTCCCTGCTGAAAGGCTTCATTCTGAGGCTCTGTGTTTTCTTTCAGTGAGTTCCCTACACGAAAGCAATGGGTGTTGATTCACAGCAAACCCCAAACTGGCACTGGGGTGCAGGGAAGCAGTGGCTGCAATCACTTTGGGTTCCCCCAACTAATGGTGCTGTGACTCGCAGGGAAAGAGTCATTCACCATCACTGGAACAGACGCTGAGCAGCCTGCAGAACAACACAACTAAACGTAGTAGTGTTTGTCCCCAGCATTAGTGCTGGCCTTCTGTAGTTTCTTTCCCCGTGTTTTCTCCCGGTTAATGTGGAAGAACCTGGCTTTGTCCCTTTACTGCTGTTTTAAAGGGTGAGAGGAGTAAAAGCCTCTTAATTGCAAGCCATGTGATTTCCGTATGCCATCGTGCCTTCTGTGGGAGAACTGAGACGTTCAGAGTGGCAACCAGGACCGTGAGACCTTGGATTTCGGGAGCAGACGTTCTCCTTCACGATTACTGCGATTACGCTGCAAACCAGAGCTCTCTTGGAACAGATAAAGAGCTGTTAGTGTTTTCTTCTGGAAAAGCAGAGGGCTTTGTCCACCCTGGTCCCTGCTCTGAGGCACACAGGCTGCCTTCTGCAGAGTGTTGTGTTGTCAGTGCTGCTCTGAGGAGCAAGATGTGGCCATAATGGAGAGGTGTGTTTCTTTCAGTGGCTTCCAAGCAGTAGTCAGTCAGTTTACAAGAAATGTTGTGTCTGCTGGCTGGGAGTGAGGACACGGCCTGGGAGCACCTCCTGCTCCTGCTGGTGGAATGGTAGCACTGTGTAGGGCACGGCTGCAGGATCGCTGCTGCAGAACGTTCCCAAGCTTTTAGCGCTTCTAATCTAGTTATGGTTGTTGGGTATCACTTGAGGTGCAAACACGTGGGTAGTTATCCTGAATCAGCTTTGCGTGTAGAGATCCCTGTTCAGTTGTGGCATTTATCTGGGGAAGAGGCTGAGATATGGATACGGAATGTCCCATCCCTGGCATTTTTCTGTCAGGTGTCCCCTGTTCAGGTGGCAGTACTTCGTAGCACAGATGCCTGTTAGCTCAGAGCCTTTGGAGGAAAGGTGGGATTTCTGCTTGTGCTTTATGAGGGCCTGGGCTGCTGTATAGCACTGAGGCTTGGTTACACTGTGTTTGACCAACTCCTTGAGTAAGAGATGTTGGTTTTGAGGAATGTAAGCATGATTCCTCAGTGCTGTGAGAGTCACTGCTCCTCAGGCTGCCCCATGCTCAGTTCTTTGCACACACTGGAGTGAGGTGGCAGCTTGGTGACGCCGCGCTGGCCGGGGAAATGCCTGTAATTACTGCAAAGAAACTTAATGAAGAGCTGCACGGAGCGCAGATTTGGACTAAGCTTCTGTTATAAGTTTCTGTATGCTGGGCTGTTCTTGAAAGAGAAGTGGAGGGGTCACTTGGTTACAAAATTCTGCTGTCTGCTGAGCCTTTCCAGCATTGTTTGTTCGCTGAGGTTCCTTCAGAGGTCCAGGCTACATTCATTTGTGATGTGAGGAAAGCGGCTTTTGTTATCTCCGAAATGCCGCTCTGAAGTTTCTCTGGCTTTTGGTGCTTCTTGTAATTGCTCTAAATTCCCTTGGTGCAGCGCTGAAGTAATCCTAATGCCATTTCAGACGGATTGCCTCTCTGTGCCACCTATGAGCAAAACGAGACTGTTGTACGCATATGGGAGATGCCGTCGGAGCCTGATGGTTGTTGTGGCTGCACCTGGGTTGATGGAAGCATTGGGTTCTGTGTGGAACCCGTTCCTGTGAGAGCTGAGAGCAGACGGGTGGATGGAGAACTTAACAGCCCTTGTGAGGAATTAGCAGAAATTAAACCCATTCATCAAGCTAAAATGGGACTGGAAAAGGCCCGGAGCTGTTCTTGATAGTCTTGTTGACTTTTTTTTTTTCCCCCAGTGCTTTTCATAGGACAGCGAGTTGTGCCAAGTCCTCCAGCGGATGACCTTATGTAGTCTTAAGGTGTGTCCAAAATTAGGTCCTTGTCTTTGCTGAGGGCCCAGCAGCACCAGCCGGCGTTTCATGGGAAAGGAAGTCAGTATCCATCTGTGCAGAGGGCAGGCTGCAGTTCTGAGGCACGTTGATGAGCCAAGATGAGCCTCGAGCTTTATTTTGCTGCGCTGGCATGCCGGAGTTGCAGGAGGAGATGCTTGGTGCTTGTGAAGATTCAGCTGATACACACCACGTTTCAGAATGAAGTGCTGGGAGGTGTTTTGAGGACCGGTGGGAGGTGTTTTGAGGACCGGTGGGAGGTGTGGAGGTTGGGACCGCCTTGAGCAGAGTGACCATGGAATGGAGGAGTTCTCAAATCCTGGTGAAGCACGGCTGCAACCTTGGGCTTCCAGGACACGGCCTTCAAACTGTTAGTGTGGTGGTAGGGAGAGTCCCTTGGGGTTCAATCCTGAAGGGTAAAGGGGTCCGGGAAGGCTGGGCATTCATCAGGAAGGAACTGCTGGAGGTGCAGGAGCAGGCTGTCCCCCTGTGTCATAAGATGGGCTGGTGGGGAAGAAGAGCATGGTGGATGAACTGGGAACTTTTGCTGAGGCTCCAGGAGAGAAAGAGCCTGCCTCCTGTGGGAGCAGGGACAGGCAGCCTGGGGAGAGTACAAGGAAGTTGTTGGGATATGCAGGGAGAAAATAAGGAAGGCAATAGCCCAGCTTGAACTCGGTGTGGCCACTGGGGTAAAAGAGAACCAAAAACTTTTTTACAACTATATTAACAGTAAGAGGAGGGCTGAGGAGAATCTCCATGCTTTGCTGGATGCAACAGGAAACATGATCACTGATGATAAAAAAAAAAAAAAAAAAAAAAAAAAAGGCAGTGGTTCTCAATGGTTTCTCTACATCTGTCTTTAAAAATCACCAGTTATCTCCAGGGTGCTCAATAGTGAGCAGAATAAACAGCCCGTGATTCAGGTGGAAACAGACACCTATTAATCCACCTGCATGGTCACAGGTCCGTGGGGCTGGGTGAGGGAGCTGCAGGAGGTGGTAGCCAAGCTGCTTTCCTCCATCTGTCAGAATTCCTGTTAACTGGAGAGGCTCCAGAGGACTGGAGGCTTGATGTAGACCTAGATTTCAGAAAGCCCTTTGGCACTGTCTCCCATGGTATTCTTCTGGAGGAGCTGCAGCCCATGGCTTGGACAGGTACACTGTGCTGGTAAAGAACTGGCTGGAGGGCTGAGCCCAGAGGATGGCTGGGTTGTGGTGGGGTGAGGATTGGCTGCTTCTCCTGTGTAACTGATAGAACAAGAGGGAATGGCCTCAAGTTGCACCAGGGAGGTTCAGGTTGGGTGTTAGGAAATGTTTGTTCTCCAAAAGAGTGGTCAGGGGATGAGACTGGCCGGGAAGGTGATTGAGTCACCGTCCCTGAAGAGTTCAGGAAAGGTTTGGACGTTGCACTCAGGTTAAGATATGGTTTAGTGGGGAAGTATTGGTGGTAGGTGGCTGGATGGACTGGATGATCTTGAAAGTCTTTTCCAACCTTGTTGATTGTATGAGAAGTTGGGAAGGGGACAAAACTGAGGGTTGTCCCTCTTGGCTGGTATTTTGGGAGGGCTGCTGGTGCTGAGACTGCAAGTAGTTAAGCTGCTTCTGGAGTGGGTGAGTTGTGATTTTGGTGGCTACCAGAAATAAGTGCTTGTGAGATGTGTTGTGTGTGGTTTTTGTTGAGTGAATTTGCTGAGGTCTGTGAATGCCCTGAAACCAAAGACTGGAAAGGCAAACATTCTTAAACGGTGAACTAAGGAATAAACTAGAAAACACAATTAGTGTTCATAGTAGGATTCGAGTTTAGTGGGAAGAATATGAGCCTGAAGATGGGAATTGGCAGTGAACAACCAACCTGCAGTCTTCAGTGTTAGAAGGGTGATTTGAGCAGCGAATGGAAATTGGACAGAAGCTGTTTGTTGCAGGCTTTCACCTGATGATGGCACGTGCCAGGGTCGCTTTGTCTCTCTGGCTGCACGGCTCTCCTGTTGTGGCCAAGTAACGTCAGCCCTGGGCTCTTTGAGCCTGAAACCCATCTCCAGTGCTCAGCTGCAGTCATATTTTAAGACGCGATGACGACTTGTATGGAACGAGTAAAAGACAGCGAGTGCTTTGGCTTCTGCATTTCCATAGTTATTGTTTGACCTGCTGACATTGTGTAATCATCACATGCAATCTGTAAAATTCTGCAGTGCGAAGATAACATCCTTTAATAAAAGATTAAACGTAGTTGCATACTTTTCATAAATACACCACGATATATTCCAGGGAGTGCTGCAGTCTGGTGTGTTAACAGGGCAGATTGATGGTTGAGGCAGACCTGTGAATTGGGTTGAAACAACACACATCTCAGGGCAGATCTTTGGAAGTGCACCCTGCAGCTCTGCGTGGTGCTGGCGCTGTGCTCAGTTTTGTGTATTCATGCATTGTCTGAGGTCCAAATATTCATGGTGACTTGGGTGATAATGCAGAATTGGGATGTGAAAGGAACATAAATTTTCTGCTCAGACAAACTCATAATGAGAAAAGCAATAGCCTATCTCGGCGGCTGGTTTCTGTTTGGAAACCCAGGCATCTTTTAAGAACAAAAGGGAGGTTTTTTGCTTCCATTCTATTCCTCTTTTTAATTAAGCTTAACAACTTAAAATTGAAAGCACTTCTTCTGGTATGCTTAGATCTGTAGCCTGCACATCCAAATCTAATGAAAATGCACTGGAAGTGTCTGATCTCACAAAACCGAATAGTGATAAACCCCAGCCTCCCTGGAAGCAGCGCGATGGATGGGGGCAGTGCTCAGCACCAGAGGTGCCCTGCAGATGGGTGCTGTTGAACTGCTTGCTTGTTCCTCTTGGACACCCTCCTGTCCATGTAAAAAGGCTTAACGTGTCTTTTGTTGTCCTCTGATTCCACAGGAAATCAGAGCTGGGTTCACACCAAACTATTATGTGGAGGTTTTGGGTACGTGATGACACTGCTTTGGAAGTGATCGTGGAGCTCGCTGAATAGAGTGCTGCCAGACTGTAACTTCTTTTTAATAAGCAGTGAATGAGTTTTGCTCCAGGTAGAAACCATAGCTGATGTTCTCAGTCACTGGGCTTTGTTAGAGATAACTTCTCCCCATCCTCAGCTTTCCCTGTGTGCTGCAGGAACCTTTGGAAGGATGCATGCTGCTTCTGCGCAGCACGGAGCCCTGAGCTGGGGTCCATCTGCTGCTGCTGTGGGCCTGAATGCCTCCTGTCCCTGTTTGTGGTGTCGGCTGCCAGAAAGCACACAGAGCCTTATTTCAGCCTTTCCTTTTCAGGCTCTCTGTGACAGCTGCGGGTGACCCATAACAGTCAGTAGGTCAAAATAAGAAAGATAAATGGCCACGCTGTATGTTTAAAGCAGTCATTGCTGGAGGAAGAAGTCTTCCGGCCTCGTCCGTATCCTGGTTGTGAGAAGAATAAATGCTCAGAATGGATAACTGTCTCCCTTGTATACAGACCCAAATCTGATGTAGGAATCGGTGGCTGTACACGTGAGATGCCGCTCCTGGGAAGCCATCGGAATGCACATCTAATGGCCGCGGTGCACACACTGGCCTCGTTGTAATCAAAGACAGAATGAACCTTTGGTCTTCTCTGAAACAACTTGCTGGGAGTGTCAGCGACACAGAAGCTTTGCTACGTGTAGAAAACAAAAACAGTTTCAGCCCATTGTGGACCACTGTTTCCTGGAAAATGTACCAAAGCCTGTAAGAAGGCAGGTTATGAAGTTTGTTTCACTAGAGAAGTATGAGTCAGTGATCACAGAGACTCGTTAAGCCTGAAGATGATACATATTTAAAGTACTTTACAGCATGGCAAGGAGACCATAATGTTATGACTCTGCATTTTCCTCCATCTGCTGCTGAGTGCATGCAAAGCAGGGCTTGGAGAAGCAGAACTGAGGTGGGGATTCACCCTTTGCTGTAAGAATGAAAAACGACTAATTGTGAGATTCCCCCGCGGTTGCGATGCGAGTGCATCCTTCAGCTCAGATCCGAACAAATCCTAAAGGCGTTCCCTCAAAGCAAGGTTTGGGCAATTCCCATTCAGAAAGCATTGAAGGTAGCGTGTCACCAGCAGTAGTTTTGAAGAAAATCTGCAGGTTATGCACTAGGGTGGAAGGAGAATGTCCTGGGGATGAAGTTGGTGGCTGCGCATCTGTGTAGGTTGGAGGAGGAAGAATCACAGCACATTTCCCTTGGTGCAGTGCTCTCGAGCATGTTCCCTCCCTTGCAGAGCTTCTGCAAAATTCTGTAGCCTCCTTAGGCTTCTGTGAGTAGTTGTACTGCCAAGGAGCAGCAGCGTTTTTATTCATTCTGATCTGCTAAAAGAGCAAGACAGGACGGACGCGATCTTAGCGTGCGTGCTTATCATCCCTGATCGCTTGTGGACCCGTTAGCCAGCTGGAGCTGAACCGGAGGGCTCAGGGGTGCTCCCAGCCTCGGTGACGAGACGTCCCTGTGAGCGTAATGGAAACGAGCAGTTCTAATAGAGGAGGGAGGCCTGATTAGCGGCCCCATGGAGAGAAAAGCTGCAGCGTGAGCGCAACCCTTATTAGACATTAAAGAATCCACACGGGAGAGAGGTGTTCCTAACCGTGGGAAAAGCTGCAGTGGGAACCGGCGTTTATTGGACACCGGGGAATTCGACCTCAAGACATGCATCCATAAGAAATGAGTCTTCGTTATTTCTGCTCACAAAGCCGCTTTGATTTCTTTTCCTTAATAAGAAGATGAGTGTTACCAGTGAGCCCTGCTATGGGTGCCTGCGAGAGCCTGCAGAGGTGGCTGCTGGCAAAGGTTCCTTAATGACAGGGCTGGTGGCTGCGAGCAAGAACCCCGTGCTGTTGAACTGCACTGCTGCTGCTTTACCCAACGCAATGGTGAGATGGCTTAAATTTGCCTTCTGCCTCCGCGTCCTGCCGGAGGATTGAGTGGGACCGACCTGCTGAGGCTTTTCCCAGCTCACTGCAGGTGACCCCACTGGCCACACCAGGGTTTCAGCTTCCCCTCTGCCATCATTGATCAGGGCAGGCTTTTTGGAAGCCCTTCCTGCTGTTTGTGTGCAGTGGGACTGATGGGCAGCTCGAGGAATGGGTGGGTGGACCTGCAGTCGTGTTTCAGGAGCCACCCCATACATTCACGCTTAAACAGCATTGGTAGCATTGCTGCTGATGGAATTTGTTGTCTTTGGCACTGTAGAAAAAATTCCTGATCCACTGACTGTTGGAAGATGCAGTTGCACGAGTAGCAAATGTGAATAAATAGTTGAAAATATTCAGTTTCTTCCCTCTCTGGTGGGACACAATAATTTGTTTATATATTAATACCTTGGCAGCATCTGAGTTTACATCATAAAGGTGTAAATGAAGTGACTTAATTATGAATCACTTTTAGTGTCCTAATGAAACATACAGCTGAACTGTAGGCAAGAGGCAAACGCTGATTTCAGCACAGAGCTGCCTTGCAGCCTATCTGATCTGCTGAACATGTTGCTCTGAAATAACAGAGGGCTCAGAAGTGAATGTGCCTGCGCTAGCTTTTTAATTTCCTACTTTGTCATCTCTCACGGAGGGATTATGAGCGCAGACAAAGCCTTTGCTGTTCTGGGTGCGTGGCAGAAACACGTGCTGTGTCTCATTAACAACCCCTGTTTGTAGGCAGGGCTGGGGGATTCCCACGGAGTGCTGCTGGGGGCAAAAGGGAGCTGGGAAATGCAGGAGGGGACGGCCTGCAGTCGGTCGTTTTTGCCGTGTGGAGGAAGGGGGATGGAATCATCGTGCTGAGGGTTCAGCCTGGTCACATCAGCGCTTTGCCATAACCCGGCTGATGGTTTCTGCTACAGATTTTTGAGAGTTGTTTAAAGTGTTTTGTTGCTTTGAGGAGTGCTGGAGAGAACACTGAATAATGTGTGGGGTTTTTTTTTTCCCCAAAAGTTGCGGAGCTGATAGAGATCGCTAAGCAGGCTTTAAAGCATCTAAGATTGCAATCTAGAGAAGTGTGGGAGCTCAGTAATGAGGGCATTTCTGACTCACTGCTGTCACAAGCTCGGTTTGCTCTATGGTTTGAAAGCCAGCGCTCCTTGTGAGATGAGGAGCTTTTATTTGCATGGCTTCGCGAAAGCGAAGACTTTCAAAGCTCACATCACGTGGACTTGCTGCTCTCTGACAAGCCTTCCTACCTGTGATCATCCCGATTGTGATGACTTATGCTTGTAGGATTTTGTGCCGAGAAAGGTGGAATTGGAGAGGCATTGAATTTCTTTTATTTTTAGCTGTCTGTAACGCGCTGTAGCAGCTGGAGATGGGGAGAGCCAACACCACCCTCTGCAAGCTGCACTTGCAGCCTCATTCCAGTTGGGTGTTCAGGTGAGGTGTTTGGAGCCATCGGGTTCCTTTTAGATCAGTACTCTGAAACATCACAGCATTTTCACGGCAATCCCAAATTGCAAGCTGCTACTTGGAGATGTTGGGCACAAAGGAATGTTTTTGTGAGTCAGTTCTGCTCCGGAGCAGCCGTGTGTGAGGGCAGGTGGCTGTGAGCACGCTCCCATCTTCGTCAGCAGGCGTTTGGGATTCTGTTTGACAAACTCTCCTGGTTTGAGTGACAGCTGTACAAAGATGAGTGGTTGTGGCTCATCAGGTTCCCTGCGTGCAGTTGTTCGTTTTAAGCCTAGTTTCCCAGCACTGCGGAATTCAGTTTGCTCTCTATTGAGATTATGTTTCAATTAACACGTGTTATTTTCATCTCGGCCCTGCGCACACACATTTATGGACTGCCTCTGGGTGTGCTTTCTGTTACAGCTTGGTTTTTACGTAAGGACCCAAACCCAGCCATACAGTCTGCTTTGAGTTCGTTTTAGGTTTTGTCCTCTATTTGTAAGCTCTCAAGTCTTTGTGTTGACTCATCTCTGGAGGCATTCAAAGTTGGGTTGGAGCTAGATGGACTTCAAGGCCCCTTCCAACACAAGCTGTTCTATGGTTCTGTGATTTCAGATGTATGATGACATTTGATCAAAGATTTTATCAAGTTTGGACCTGATCCTCTGCCCAAAGCAAGACCTGAGCAGCATCGTAGGGATGATCAGTGGTGGAATGAGTTGTGGGGCTGAGAACCAGCGAAAAGCCCAGAAGGGATCTCAGTGGAGATGCTGGGTTCTATGAAGGTGAACAGCTTGGCTACAGACCCTCTGAAGCTGGTGGTGGGAGCCTGCTTTGTGGCAGCACATCCTGCGTCTCACGTGTCTGCAGCAGCTCTGCCGTGCGTGGGGGAATAGAGGAGTGGGATGCACACAGCCGACATCTGGCTGAGGACCATTTCAGGTCACGTTATTTCCTTATGAAATAACAGCATGGCCAGAGGAGGCTGGTTGGCAGGGGAGCTCCTCACCGCGTGCTGCGCTGAAAAACGTAATCGTATAATAGCTCAGAGCACAAAAACCCGCCCGTGCTTCCCAGCAACTAAAGATAGCTGGCTTCAGTCAGTGCGAATCTGAGCTGATCCGTCCCGTTCAGGTGAGCAGTATGTCTGCTCAGATGCTGCTCTTAATGAGCAGTGCGGAAACCAGCGCGAAAAGTTCTGCGTTGGTTTTGATCTCGCAATGTCTGGCATGCAGTAGGACTTGTCGTGCAGCATTGTGCCGAGGTCCCTGCAGAAGGAAGGTGATGCTCTGTGGGCTGGGAAGCAGCTGACCTGCGGTGTGGCTGTGGGGGTTGTGGGAGCTTGTGGGGAGAGAGAAGGAAAGAGAGAAAAAAAGTGCCCGCTCCTCTGATTTCTTACGGTGTATATCAGTCTGTAGAGATCCTAATGAGGTTATAAAATAATGCAGCTGAGCAGTAACATTTGCTTACTAAATATTTGCTGGCCAGCTCTGCCGTGGTGTCCTTTGTTCCAAACGCTTGTGCTGGAGGAGGGCAGAGGCTGCGCGTGGCTGCAGTGCACGGGAGGAGCCGGGGTGCAGAGCAGGGAGTGCTGGAGCCCAGGGACACCCGGCACTGAGGATGGGGGAGCTTTGGTCTGCACAGAATAAACCCATCGTGTTGAAATGACAAATTCATGTTCTTTGTCTAACAAGCTGGATTAGTGTGGCTTTGTTGGAGCGATTAGCTGGCAACTTCAGTTTTGTGAAAGGGCCTCCAGGTCTCTGTTCATAGCGTGCTACAGCTGCGCGTTGGCCGAGGGGCTCGCTGACATAACAGCTCTGCGCCCCGGCTGGGATTCGGCTGAACTGTAAACCCCTCTGGAAACATGACTTCATTCAATGCAGAGCTAATGATTAACCGCCTTGAGTTCCACACATGAGGAGGCACTGTGCCTGGCATTCCTCGGGCGCTGGATGCACGGCTCAGCCTCTTTGTTTTCAGCCGGCTCTGCCAGCCCGGCAGAAGGCAGGCGGGGTTGGGTGGGCAGGAGCTGCTCTCTCCTCTTCCCTTCACCCCCCGTTCCCAGCACTCAGACCCACACCGAGGTTATGCTCGCCCTTTGCCTCCATCTTGGCTCCCCAGCGCCGCGCTGCAGCATCCGCCAGCCTCGCCATGCGGCACTGCGGCTCTCCTCTCCCCCGAGGATGGGATGTGGAGCACTGCAGGTGCAGGGCACGGACCCCGCGGGGCTCCTTCGGCCTCTCTGCCTCTCGCTTTCCTCCCCTGCCGCCTCCCTGCCTCGCAGCAAAGGCGATTGTCACAGATTATCCCGGGGGCTCATCAAGGACACGGCGCAGGACGGCACAGATCCGTGTGTCCGGATTACGGCGCCGTCACCGGGCGAGGTGATTGAGGGCTGTGGCTGCAGCAGAATGCAGGATGAGCCCCCCCCACTCATGTTTTATTTAGAAAAAATATCACACGTTATGCTTCGTTTTTCATCATTTGTTCTCTTTTTCATTTTTTTCCTTAAATAGCCGTCAGCCAAAGCGGCTTCCTCGCTATGCAACCTGAGCTCTGCCCGCCAGCGCTGCGCGTTCGCCGTTGCGTGCTGTTGGTACGCAGGGAGCACATGATGCTCATCTCCTGCTTTTTTGTGCGTTCCCAGCAGCGTCGATTTGAGTAGCTAAACATTTGAACACATTTCTGGATCTTCTGCAGGAAAAGGAAATAGTGGAGGTCTGCGTGTGTGTGTATGACAATAACAGGAACGTGCTACGATTGTGGAATTGGGAAATAAAAGAACTATCAGGCTGGTGAGTGGGAACAGTCAGAGCTTCTTTCTGATGTAACTGGCAGGCAGCACTTCATATTAAGTAGGCTCTGGTGATTGCAGCCAGAAAGGTCAATTAGGATTTCAGGTTTTTTGAGGAATATGAAGACATCTATGTTTTTTTTTTCTTGCTGAAGATTGCAGACAAAGTACTGCCTTGCGTTGCCAGAAACTGAATGTGTAAACAGTGAGCGCAGCACAGTGCGTGTTGGAACCAGTCAGCTTGTAGCTGCGGCGATCAGGAGAGCAGCTCGACAGAAAGGAGAGTTACAGATCTCCAGCAGCTTTCTTCTGTCTGAAGGCTCTTTGGTGACACCAGATAACGTCCCCAGTTATTATTCAGATCTTGGTCGTGTTCCTTCGTGACAGTCAGTCTCATTTTTCAAACAGGCTCTTTCCTGTTTTCCTTCCCCCTTCTTCCGTCGCTGTTGTTTCTCCCTTTGCTCATCCCACATCTAATTAGGCTCTTTTTTTTTCCCTTGTACAAATCTTATTACCCATGTCCTCTATTTTTATTTTTTTCTAAACCTCACCCAGCTCCTGAAGAGCTCAGCCCTGGGGAAGTCTCCTTCCTGCATCACCATTATTTTCTCCTTGCTGCTCTTACTAGGATAAAACATAACCAGCGCTGCAGTTTGGTGTCTCAGGTTTGAAAACCCCCCTGGGAATGGAGCACCAAGTCCTGGGCAGTGTCCAGGCACAGATGCGTGCCATACGCGCCCCTGCCTTTTTATGGCTAACAAGGAGCTTTTTCATTCACTTGAAAGATGCTCTTGTTTGTGCACACATTCCTTAATGACCACTGTGCTGTATTTGGAGGGGGAGAAAATAGAGAAAAATAGAAGTGAAATCCGAAGCAGATGATCTGCAAAGCTCAGTGGGCCGGGTTGGAACGAGGAGCCGGCAGTCGGTGAGGCAGGTTTTGAGACTGTGTTTACCAATTAGTCATCCAGTAACAATGATGAAATCTTCAGGTGTACTGAAAGCCATGCACAAGCCAGATGTGGGCTCCTCGCACACACAGTCGTATTGGCTTTTATTTGTGCATGCACAGCTGAAAACAGCTTTTCTTGTCTAAGATCAGCTTACATCTGTTCAGCATCGCGCTGCCTTTGGGAATAGAAGAATTTTGCAATAATTCTTTGTTCGTTTTACTAATACTTCATGATTTTTTTTTTTCCCCCTTCATTTATCCCCAGTTTGCCATACATTCCAAAATAAAGGTTTTGTTCCTTTTAGTCACGGATGAACATTGAAGTTAAAAGCCCTTACCTGCTCTGCTGACCCTGCTGGCTGCCTCGGAGCAATCTGAATGCTGTGTGCAGTTCCCAAAAATGTGTTTTTTGGGGGTTTTTTTCGTGGACTTGTTCTCATCCCTTCGTGTGGGGCAGGAGGCACGCGTGTCCTGAGGGGTGTCTGGAATAAGTGGGCTGCAGATCGGCAGCAGGGATGAGAATGAAGGCTTGCTTTAGTGCTGAATGGATTAAATATAGATCAGAGTAGTGGAATTGCTGTGTCAAGGTCATTTTTTTTCTTGAGGAGATTTCTGAGATGTCTTTATTTTTACTTGTTGTGACACAGTTTCGCTTTAATTATGTCTTGCTCGTCGGATTAAAAATTAGAAGGGCTGCTCTAATTGCAGATACCTTTCTATTTCTTTGGCTGCTGCTGCTCTGTGATTGTAAAAACACAGACCTTGTGTAAGGCCAAGTGAAGGAGGGGGGTTGGATTTATTCTGGAAAATGCAAGTGCCTTTGTTTCCCTTTTTAAAACACCTCCTCCAGCCTCTGATGTGTTTTGAGATGGGTTTCCCCATGCAAGCTGCTTGCAACTGATGCTGAGTTTTCACTTGGTAATGTTATTAAATGTGGTCTTCTTCTCCTTGCATTAATATTTTTGCTTTGCTTTGCTTTTCTTCCAGATATGGACGTGTCGAAAGCGTCAAAATACTCCCTAAGAGGGGGTCGGAAGGCGGAGTGGCAGCGTTTGTGGATTTTGTGGACATCAAAAGTGCGCAGAAGGCGCACAACTCTGTCAACAAAATGGGCGATAGAGACCTACGGACGGATTATAATGAACCAGGAACCATTCCCAGTGCTGCTCGGGGATTGGATGATACAGTTTCCATAGCATCTCGTAGTAGAGAGGTTTCTGGGTTCAGAGGAGGTGGGGGGGGGCCCGCTTATGGCCCCCCACCATCGCTTCATGCACGGGAAGGACGTTATGAGCGGAGACTTGATGGGTAAGTTCCAAGGTTTCTCTAGGCAGGTATTTTGTATTTGATATGGTGAGAAACACAAACTCATATCTAGGGCCCCCAGATGGATTTAAAATTTTGGGAATTATCTATGCTTCCTATTTTGGGTTGGAAACGGAAGTGATTTCTATCCCAGTGGCTGGTACCTGGTGGATCCATAAAGGATGTTTTCTGCAGCTGGTTGGATATCTACACTTGAAATAAGGTGGTTTTAAGATGGAAGATTTCCTTTGGCCAGCATCGATATTGGAGTTACTCTTTTCTAGAAGTAACGATTCCATTTCTTGGATAATATTAAGGCCTTATTCGGATGTATCCCTACTGCCAGATGGAGTTATCTTACTACAACATGTGGTGAAGTTCTGTATGGAGTATCTTCGGAATACTAGAACCTAAAATTCTGTGAAAGCTTGATGCCTAGTTCTCAGTTCTCACTATACGCAGTTTATGTGTTAATTGGATTGTCACCAAAAATTTCCTAGTAGAATTTAATGATGCAGTCCCTTGGATTCTACAAACAACACTTAGCCATGGAAATAACGCTTGGATGGAGAAGACCGAAGGCAGCTTGTGATGTTTCCATTTTGGATCTACATCATTTCCAAGCTATTGGGATTATTCTTTCTGATGGTATTGGCAAAAAAAGTGCTGATGGACATGACTAAATTTTGGAAATTATAGTTTTTTTTTTTAAATGCTGGGATGAGAACTACTGCCTTGAATTTACTGGATGGTATACAGTCAAGACGTCAGTAGCCATGGGGAGTGGATTACTATCTAGTCTCTTAAAAGCTCTTTGTTGCTCCACATTAAGTGTACTTTAGCTTTAAGGACGTGGCGCTAACAATCAGTTTGTGGATACACCAACCAAAAACTGACGGGGCTGGATGGTTACAAGGCGGCTCGAGGATGCCTGCTGGCCAACAGCGATGAGTGCCCTCGTGCATTGGCTCAACTACCAGCTGCTTGATTCAGACGTAGGGCTGGAAATTAAAGTAATGGATCTATTAAGTGCCTTCTGTCTCAAGAAAGAAGTCTGGGGGTTTCAGAGTTACGGTTTCAGTCTGGGACTGCTTGCTTCCAGTGGAATTTTTTTTTTTTGTCTTGTCAATAAGATTTTTTTTTTTTCTTGTTGGTTCATCCAAAATATCATTTGACACCCTTGCCCATTAAGAAGGTGGATTACCCCTGTAAGAGGGGCCAAAATTGGGGAAGTTATGTTCACAATTCTCTCCCTAGATTTAATTGGGAATATAGGTCGTGTTTCCACACTTGAAAAAGGTTGGTATGTCCTGCCCTGTGTATATTAGCCCCTCTCCTAACCCAAGTCAAACCCTCTCTTTCCACTAACTCCAGTAGTACTTAGTACTAATAGATAAATCAAAAAAGCACTGTAGCCATTAGATTTTCAGCTCTGCTAGCTCCTCTGTCTGTCTTCTGTGTCCTTTTCATGGAAGGACTTTGTTCTTTTATCTCAGCTGTAGCAGTAACCCTTTAGAAAATACTGCTTTTTCTCTTACCTGATTAAATCAGCTTTCTCTGATTAACACTTTGTAGGATGCTAAATGCAATCATTTATGAAAATGTTGATCGTGGTCCTTCAAAAGGGGGGAAAAGAGAGGCATGTTTCTGTGCTAGACCCTGAAATGTCTTTAGAAATGCTATTGTTGCCAGCGAGAGATAAGGCAGGAATGAATTTGAAGCACGTATGCACATCAATGAAATTTCCTACTGCAGCAGCCAGGGAGTTTTTTACATATAATTTTTGAGGGAAAAAAAAATGCAGGCAAGACATGACTTAGCTCTGAAAATAACTCTGAAAGTGAGTTATAATTGAACAGCAGAGAGTGAATATATTTAGAGGATGAAGGATCCTGTGATTCATTGCAGAAGGAATTAAACTTCCTGAGACGCTAATCAAAAAAGATTCAAATGTGATTTGGAGTTTATAAAAGATATCTGGAATGGTTCTGCCATTTTAAATGGGAAACAGAGCCATGATGCAGCAGGGGAGGAGGAAGGGCAGGGAAGAATTGGGTTATTAGGATTCCGGGGACTGAAGTGACTCATAATTGATTCTGAGAAGGCTGAGAAAAAGGTTGAAATGTCCTTCATAAGGTGGATAATTAAATTTTTAAATTAACTTTGGCTCTCCTGCCGTATTTAGAATTTTGCAAGTATTTTTTAAGCATTGGACGCAATCGTTGTCGATCTGCCATTTTGCAGAGCTGATTTAGACACCCGGTGCTGGTGTTTGTCTAAATTAGACTGCTGTGCGATTTGTAACGTGCCTGTATCTGTTAGTTTTACTGTATCTTTGTGTGAGATCACACTAACATTCTTAGAACACCAAGCTTTCCTTAAGTGACCTACAAAGTATTTCAAATACTGAAACAAAATGGATCTTCAAACTGGCCTGCTTACACAGATACAAATTCTGTGATTGCAGTAACAACAATCTCAACAAACACAGAAAAATTCACTTCTGCTCTTTGTGTAGATTTTTAGTGTATTTTGAGGGCCTGCATCTTTTTAGGTGTTACGAATACTTACAGTTTAAGTATTCTGATCAATTAGAGGCTCCAGCTTTAACAAGAACTGAGTGTAGCTCTCCAATTAAAAGAAAAAATCCTTCTAAAAGAATGAAATATTTTACAACAACAAGAAGAAAACCCCTAATTTTCTGGGCTTTTGTGTGGGTAATACTACCCCTTTTGAAAGCAGCTTCTTTCCTCTGGGTCATGCTTTGCACTGAGGCTTTCATGGCTACAGCCCAATTTGTGATGCCATTTGTGCAGAGGGATAATTACACGAGTTCCAGGCATTGCCAAATTCAAGAAAAATTTCTGAAGCTCTTAAAGCAAAAAAAATAATAATAATAATAAAAAAATTAATTGTTTAAAACCATGAAGTTTTTTTCAGTGTTTGGTGAATTTTAAAGAAAATGATAAAAGCAACGACCAGACCCAAACCAACAATTGACATGAGGATTCTGCACTGTAAAGCTTTATTTTTTTCCTGTGCAGTCAAGATGCTGGTCATGAAAGCCCAATCTGTAATTAAAACAAAGTGATTGCTCAGCTTTATTGTATATGAATATAACTTTGGAGTTAAGTAAAACGTTTTAAGTTTGTCAGTGTTTGCTTGGTAGGTTATTGCTCTTTAGCAGAGAAGCAGTCGCAAAAATAAGTTCAGTGCTGAAGTGAATGTTTGCATGATTTGCTTTTAGTTGTGCTTGCCCCTTGCTGATGGATTAAATATTTTTCCCTCCTCCTAAATGCAGGGCTTCAGATAACAGGGAGCGTGCTTATGAACATAGTGCCTATGGACACCATGAACGGGGGACGGGAGGATTTGATCGGACAAGGCATTACGATCAGGATTACTATAGAGATCCTCGAGAGCGGACTTTACAACATGGGCTCTATTATACTTCTCGGAGTCGAAGTCCAAACCGTTTTGATGCTCACGACCCCCGTTACGAACCTAGGGCCCGGGAACAGTTTACATTGCCCAGTGTGGTACACAGGGATATCTACAGGGATGATATTACACGAGAGGTACGAGGCAGAAGGCCAGAACGGAATTACCAGCACAGCAGGAGCCGCTCGCCGCATTCGTCCCAGTCCCGGACCCAGTCCCCGCAGCGGCTGGCCAGCCAGGCCTCCAGGCCCACGCGCTCCCCCAGCGGCAGCGGCTCCAGGAGTCGGTCTTCCAGCAGTGACTCCATCAGCAGCAGCAGCAGTACCAGCAGTGACAGGTAGGCCTCTCGTGGCTGCGGTGGACGCGGTGTCACCCGATCCAATGCGCCGTAACTCAACCCAACGTGCCATCGGCCAATCCAATGTGCTGTAACTCATTGTGCCGTCAGCCAACCCAACGTGCCATCACCCAGCCCAACGTGCCATCACCCAGCCCAACGTGCCATCACCCAGCCCAACGTGTCATCACCCAGCTTGGTGTGCCATCACCAAGTCCAGCATGCCATCATTCAATGTTGTGCCACCATCCAACCCAATGCACCATAACCCAACTCACTGTGCCACCACCCAACCCACCCTACCGTAACCCAATCCAGTGTGCCATCACTCAACCCAATGTGCTATCATCCAGTCCAGCATGCCATCACCCAGCTTGGTGTGCCATCACCCAACCCAATGCACCATAACCCAACTCATTGTGCCACCATCCAACCCAATCTACCGTAACCCAACTCACTGTGCCATCTCCCAACCCAATGTGCCTCTACCCAACCCAGTGTGCCAACTCTGTGTTCCTGGTGCCTCATCTTTGTGCTGCAGATTGATGGCAGTTTGTGAGTCACGGTGCAGGGTCATGAGCCTCTGAACCAGAAGGTGTTTGGTGGCAGCTGTTCATTGATGTAGAAGTAAGCTGGCATGAAAGATGGAGAAGCTGAGTTGGTACAAAACAGAGTTGAGGTCTGTGCTGTTGATGGTGTTCACTGTTTGTCATGGTGGATATGTGCAGGATCCTTGAGGTGCTAGCTAGATGAAACACCGTGCAGAGCCAAAGCCTTGCTGCAGACTGGGCTGCTCTCGACGTGATCGGAGAACGGGTTAATAATTCTCCTGTTTTAAATTAGGGCATAAGTTTATTTTAAGGTCCAGCTACTTTATACAGGGTGAATTTTATAGTATTTTTAGAAATGATGAGTATTATTGGCCTGCTTCCTCTTCATTCCCTCTTACCGCTGACATTTAAAAGATGAATGTATTGCCTTTCCAATTTCTTCCTATGTTTCCTTGCAGCAAAAATTGTAGACTTGGAAGAATTTTTAAAATCCAGATGCATTTCCCTAGCGATAAGAGCGTGTCCTTGGTTCTGTAGTTCTGTAATTTCTGTGGCTTCGTTAACCACATGCAGGGGAAAAAGAAAAAAAAAAAAAGAGTATGAGATTGAATTTCTTTAAGTGAGTGGAAAATTAATCTTAAAATGCCTCTCAGATATGTAACTTTTTGAGAGCAAATCCACCCTGAGTGTGGAAGAAGTTGCTGCTGTAGCTGTGGTTGTTCCGTGTTATTTGGTGAAGGCTTTCCGGAGTTGGAAACATTTCCTTTGCATCCCAGTTCTTTTTAAAAAACCTGAAATATGTAATAAGTAAATACATGTAGTGTAAATATTTAGTGTTTGGTTGTTACCTTGAATTGAATTTTACCAGTGGTAATTCACTAGTAGTATTCTCATGAAGTCTGTCTTGCTTGGACCAGAAGGGTTAGATGGGCGGTGTGAGAAGAAGTGAGTTCTCTTGCATGCTGTTTTCTCCTCCTGGACGCAGAAATCCAGGTCCTTCAGACTTCAGAGGTCTCAACAATTGAGAGATGAACTGAAAAAGTCCTGGTTACATTAAAGGTTTAAAAAAAGAAAAAACACAAGCAGGAAAAATCCTCTCTTCTGGTGCTCCTTTGCTCGCAGTGAGGATAGAATGGAGTCCAAGGAACTTGTAATATCTATAAAACACCGCTGTTAGGATGTTGAGGCTGGGGGAAATACAGTGTGAGTTTTAGATCTTATCCCACTGGAACAAGGTTTGCAGATTTAATCAGGAGATAAGTGCTGTCTGCTCTTTGGGCATTTCATTTTCTTGACAGTCTGTAGTTCTGGCAATGGAAGATGAGGTGATGCTCTGGAAGGAAAGGGAAACAAACTGTTTTTTTGGTCTTTCTATAAATTCAAATTCAGTGGAACAAGTGATAGAATCTTGGAGGTAGTTTTCATGTTGAAGGATCAGAAAGGAGTTTTACGTGTCTGTAAGCATGAGGCTAGATAGATAAGCAATTAACCGTGCATTTACCTTGTAAAGCAAAGTCCCACCTGGCCTTGAAGTCATGAAGTGGGGCTTCCATGTTCTCAGCACACACTGAGCTTGGCAGCATAAATACGTGAGTGCCTGGTGAGGTGGAAACGGTCCGTTCTGTCATGCTGAGAATATTCAGGTCCTCACTGTTTGGAATCACTGGGCACTGGGAGAAATGCCTTCGCTGTGATGGTGATGAAGCCACAGAACAGGTTCTGAGCAGGGCTGTGGGTTCCCCGTGCCAGAGAGGGAATGGAGAACGCCTTGAATTGTGTGTTCAGCTTCCAGTTAGCCCTGAGCATGGCAGGCAGCAGGATGGGATGCGATTCGATTCTGCTCCGCTCCGTTCTGACGCGGAGCTGCTGTGATTGTTTGTGTTGGAGAGCAGTTTGTCACCCTGTTTGCACACACGGGTGGGTCGCTCACCCACGCCCCAAAAGCACTGTGGTCAAACAGTGGGGCTGTGAGCAGTGCAGGTGTTAAACAGCATGGGAATTGTGTGTGCCAGCACCACTCCTTTGGGCTGGGAAGGAGGAGCAAAAGGGCAGCAAGGGAGAAGGCATGGCTGCATTCCTTGTGGTGTGGTTTCCTGAGGGGTGTGTGGAGTAAATACAGTTTCCATGGCACAGAGATGGTTTTCCTGGGCCATAATGGGAGGGAAGATGCTCTGCAGATTGTTCAAAAAAAAGAAAAGGAACAAAGCTTTTCTTTCGTCAAGGTTTAGATACTTGAAATGCGTGTAGGGGATTTGTAATGGGAACTGCAAAGGAGTCGTTTAGAAGATAAGCAGCCGTGCGGGATTTCCAGCACGTGGACGTGTGCGATCGTGCCTTCAAGTTTGCACTCAGCAGCCCGAGGTTCCCTTTGGAAAGGAACATGCCTGTGCAGTTTTATTTGTAATGCTGTGAGGGCAGCTTGCAATCAGCTCAGCCTTTGCTTAATGATTGTGAGGTCAAGGATGTTGGCAGCAGAACTCCAGCCTTCGGGTGCGCCTGACCCTCAGCCTGCTCCCAGCAGGAAGGCTTGGAGGTGTCTGCAAGGCCAAATTTTTCTTCCCTGCTTTTTGGGAGACCCCACATGGCACAGAAACCGTGCTGTTGTCATGGCAGCTCCATCCCTGTCAGTTCCACGCTGCAGTTCCTCGATCCCACGCACACTGCAGCAGCGCAGATTTCCTCTGCAGCCCAGGGAAGGGCTGGCTGCCTTGTGCTGGTGGATGGGGCCGTGCCTGAGCAAAACGGTCACTTCTCAGTGCGTTTTTAAGTCTTTGATTTCCTTCCAAGTGTTTTGCTTAATCATCTCGAGTAGGCTGAGGGAAGGAAAGAATTAGCTGAGGTCAGGGAAGTTGAAGCGGCCCGTCTTCCTTCTCAGCAGTGAGGCTAAGGCATGGAGAAAGCCGCCTCCTTTTGCTGCTGTGCTCTGGAGAATCAGAGGAAATCAAAAGCTAAAAAAAAGACAAAGCAGTAAACACCAAGAGTGATGGCTGTGCAGAGCTGGGGGTCCGAGTCCTGCTGTCTTGGAGGGAAATAGGCCTGGGATGTGAGGGGCAGTGGAAGGGATGAGAGGCACTGCAGCACCTGCCGTGTGCTCCGCCGTGGAGCCGTGGCATGGCAGGCACCAAAAGGTAGGGGAGGGGATTCCCATCATAAAGACCTCTGGAATAATGAGCAGCTTAATAATTTCTAATGAATATTCACGTGGAGGAATGAATGTAAAGAAGGAAGGTTGTATTAAATGCTTCCTGAAGAAATGCTGGTCATTATGATGATCAAAGGAGAGCTCCAGCCAGCGTCTGTGTTCAGTCATACGTGTGGCCATTAAGGCACAGACACAGAGTCACTTCACGTCTTAAAAGGCGAGTTTGCAAATACAGTGATGTATTTTTTTCCCCAAGGAGAGCGTTTTTGGCTGTACCAGGGGCACAAGTGCAGGCACTGTGCTGCCTTCCTTAAAGAACTGAAGGGACGTGGCTCTGTTTGAGAGACCCAGGCATTAACCTTAAAAACAACCTAAGTTGTTTATGCCGTGTTCAAACTGAGGTGACCCAGGTGAGGATTAATGGCAAATAAACCTTACTGGAAAAAGATTGAATATCCTCCCTTAATCTTTAGCCACTGAATTAGCCATGTAACTGATGCACTCAGGCTTACCCTCAACTTCCACGCATCAGCCATAGTCTGCCTGTGACTTCGCTGCTGCCGAAACCACTAATGATGGCATCAGGGTTTTAAGCACGAAAGCTTCTTAACGAGCGATTAGATCTGCCTCTGAGATCCTTCCAGTCAGCCAGGAATGCAGTTTGCAGAAGAGAACGCGGCGTGGTTACGAGTGGCAAATCACAGTGGGAGGGAGAAGGGAGGGCTGCGTGAAGGGGAAGCAGTTTGCGTGGGCCAGGATGTAGTCATAATTTCTGAAATGCCAAAGGCATGACTGCATGTTTTGTTTAAAGGGAAGCAGAAGGTGAGTTTGTAAAGGGAAGAGTAAGGAAACACACTGCATAGATAGCGTGTTAATAAAAAGCAGAACCTTATGTTAGCATTTATTAAATGCTCAACTGCTAGGAGAACAAAACTAACCCTTCTAATGTGTCTGGCGTGGAGAAATCAGGCTTCTCCGAGCATCCTTCCTTCGTGTGAGATTCTGGTGATAAAAGCAGGGAGACCTATTTTTTCTTTCCTGCTATGTGCTGGATTTAGAAACAAGCAGCCTGTCTGCCTGCGAGCACAAGTGCTCCTGGTTGCAGGAGTGAAATGTGGAGCCTTCCAAGTAGCTCTCTGAAAAATGTCCTTAGCTCAGTGCACAGTTGCTTTTTGTAGCTCCTGGTGATTATTTTAGCTAGGAGATGCTTAAAAATGGAGGATTGCAGTGAGAGCACCTTCTGGAGGATCCTGTCTGAGAGGGAAGTGGTTTTCAGGTCTGTCTTGTTTCTTCCCCAGCTGCTTTGTATTTTCCCAGCGCCCAGAAACCTTCACTGTTTTTGTACCTGGGCAAAATTAATAAAAAGTCATGGAACGCTTCAGGAGCCAGTAGTTGAGGCACAAACCCACGCCATCCAGAGGACGTTCACATGATTTATCATCACACTTCCATTTGAGAGTACAAAAGTCAGAGGCGTTGCTGGCCCACCCTGCGATAACGTGTGAAAGAGCAGCTTTGTTCTCTGCCTGTCGATTCCCAGCCCCAGCAGCCCTGTATCACCTGGCCGTGGGGAGCTGCAGAGTGCCCTGCTTGTTGTGGCTGCTCCAGCTCTGACCTCCTTGTATCATCTGACACCTGGTTTGGTAAGAGTGCTGCAAGACCTCAAACCCTTAAATTATGGCAGGCTCACCCAGCTGCTTGGAACTTAGCCCCTCCCTGACATGTTTGTTTACCGCCTGGCGTGTCCTGTTGTCTGGATTGTGAAGGATGAATAGGCAAAGAAAGGAAGCTGTCAGGTTTGTACCTCTTTTCTGTCCCCCCTCACTTTCCCGAGGCGTGCGGGCGGCGTTCAGCTCAGCTGGAGAGCAGGAGGTGCCCTGCGCTGCTGGGCTCTGGCGCGTTGCTGTGTTTGCTCTGAGGAGGGAGGTGAGGAGCGGCTCGTGTCGTGGTCACAGGAACACAGATGCTATCTCACGCTGATCTCAGATGTCGTTTTTGTCGAGTTTGCTTTTTAATATTAATATTTCCCTTGACTTTTTCAAACCACGTGCAAAGGAAAGGAAGAAGTTTAATGAGCGTTGTGTGGCTTGCTGTGGATGGGAGGCTTAACTCCTGCTGCCCGGTGAGCAGTGGGGCCAGCCAGCCTGTGTGGGAATTCCTTGGACTGAGGGTGTTCACGTGGGTGATGTTTTTCATTTGCATTTTTCTACACTTTTGCATTTTTCCCACAAGTATCAAAGTCTTCACCCTCCCTCACTTCACGGCCTGGTTGGGGGGATGGCACTGCTGGGCTTTTTGGGGAAGAGGAGCGGGATTGCTTCCTAATAGATGGTCGCAGAGCAGTGCTGTGTGTGTCCTGGGCTCCCAGCCACACTGATGTTTAATCACTGCATCACAGCAAATACTGCTGACAGCGTTTGCAGTAGGGGACTGTCAGATGTTGTCTCAGAGAGGAACTCAGGGGCTGCTCCGTCATGTGACGCTGCCTTTGTGCATGTTGAAGTCTGGCAGAACTCTGTATGGTTGCTTAGCAGATAGACACGTTTTTTCCTATGATATGATACTACACTGCAGCACTTCACCTGTTCCAGAAACTGTTTTATTTTAACATTTGCGGCTTAAGTGTTTTCTATTCATGAGAAATTTCACTGAAAGTTCTACTTTTAGTTTTATTTTTATTTGCACGTGGGCAGCAAGTGAAGTCATTTCCAATTATAGTCCTAGCCAAGAGATCCATCTGTTCTTTGCATTTTCAAACGACAAATTAATCCTCAGCATACAACTCATCACACGTCTTCCCTTTTCTGTCGTGCACCTCCTGCAATCACAGGAGCAACATGGTTTTCCCAGGCCTTCCTTTTGCAGTAGCCCTGTGCAGGAGGACAGCACTCACCCTCTGCTCCAGCTGCTGTGGTTGGTGTAAAATAAAGAAGCCTGGGAGACCAGTCAGCCTTTGATGTAGTTGGCATTTCTTTAACAAGCTGGATGAGGTGTCGGGCAATAGAACTTGTTTCCAAACCACCCTTAGTACACATCCTTATTTCTGATTGAGCAATAACGTTGCTTTGTCCATTTTCACCCCTGGGACAATAGTGGCCATTTTTAGAAGGACCAAACTTGCACAGCTTTACCCGTCAGAAATGGAATTTCTATATTAAGCTCTGCACGCTCCCAGTTTTACTGTAGCAGCAGTGTTTATCAGCTGTGTGTCTTGGCTCAGCTTTCGCTGCAGCTCCCATGACAGAACAATTCTGTTTGTTGATAAGAGAGGGTGCGCGACTCCCAGACAGCCCCAAATCCCAGCAGATGAATGGGGACCGTGGTTGTGCTTGGAATGGCACTTTGATGCCCTGGTTGTATTCAGGGTAGGTTTCTCTCAAAGTCCTTGGTAGGAGCCTTCCCAAAAGCATTGCAGCCGTGGCTCAGGAAGCCACCTTCCGTGTCTCTTTCTCAGTGTGTTGGAAAGCTCTGGCCTGCCTTGAGCCTCAGCCTGCTGCCTGGGCGAGCACTGCACAACCTTGGGCAAAGCCCTCCGCTTCCCTTGTTTTTCCACCTGCAGCGCAGGGCTGTGAGGCTGTACCTAGCTCATTTCATTCTCTCCCAGGTGGGGTTGCAACATATTCATTTAGATCGTCTGTAGATAGCTGGCAAAAGTTGTTTACTTTAACAGCCTGACGGTAATTCTGGCCAGAAGGTTGAGAAGAGATTTTTCCTGCAGACTGTGCAAGCTGCAGCAGCGAGCCCTGCCCCGCTGACGTCTGTAAAAGCAGCTGTGATCACAGGCAGCACGCAGCAGCACGGGGATGTTCCCAGATCTGGAAGGGAAAGCTGCTCTGGTTCACACTGGTGGAAGCTGAATCGTGGGAACGTGTCGGCGCGGAGCCGTTCTGCACTTCACCCTCGAGGCCTCTCTGGCTTCAGCCTCCCCAGCTCAGGGCATGCAGTGTTTCGCCTTTCCTCTGCCTCTCAGGACTTTTGTTTTGGCACCGGCGCCGTGCGTTGTCCCCAGGGGACCTGTGTGCAGCAGGTGGGTGGGCAGCACCTCCAGGTGGCCCCGTCCCAGCACAGGGCTGCAGCTCCTGGCCGCGGCGAGCTGCTGCTGGGCCCGTAACCACTGTGTGTTTTCCAGGTTAGCTGTTTGCTTCTTGCTCGGACAAAGTTCACCCCGACAGCCGAGCCTGAGGACAGGGGGATGAGGTCAGGGAGTGGTGCTGGTGCTGGGCACCGTTCTCAGCCAGACGTGGATTAATGCAGAGTAAATATGGCCCGTCCTGGAAATGGTGTTGTAACCTTAATGACCAGACACTTGATTTGGGTTAAAAACACAGGAACCGTACCTTAAAAATGTACCGGTCCAAGGCTGAAAAAGCCCTTCCAACAGCCTGTGTGAGTTGGCTGGCTAACACATCCAGGGTTGTCGTGGCTGTGCTACTTTCCCATGGCCTTTAAACATCATTTTACTTCTTTCAGTGTAGGATTCCAGCCCAGCAGGAGATTGCTTAAGTCTCCTTTCTGGGCGTGGTAAGGCAGAAAAAGTTGATTAAAAGAGGTCGTCCTGGTTTCATTTGTCTGCAGTTTGTAATGACCTTTCTTGGAGCAGTAAATACTTCGATATCTGCTGAGCTCTGATTTTTCACAACTGTTTTCTGCTTACAATGTAGCAGGTCTTTTTTTTTTCTCTCTCTGGGTAGATTGTTTTCTCATGGCGGTGTGTTGTTAAATACTTCTGAGGGTGACATGCACAGACCAAAGTTCCCTGGGTGGCAAGTTTTCAGCGGCTTGACACGATGCCAGGAGTGTGGTGCAATGACTGCCTCCCAGCACAGGCTGGAGGTACCATGAGGCAGGCTGCAGGCACACAGTAATGACACAGAGGCACTGTTTGGTGTAGCTCTGCCCCGGCTTTCTCCACCCTCACATGCCAGGCAGCTCATGTGTTGATATTAAAATGGAAAAGGTTGTTATGAAATGGAAAAGGAGGGTTTGGGCTCGCTGTGGTATGTGTGTGTGGGCTGAGCCCGCCCAGCTGCAGGCCTGCAGTCTGCAGAGCACGGCAATGGCTTGTTAACTCAACACAAACAAACTGGGGATGTCTGACTCGCTTCTCTGATGCCTTTTAGTCAGGCTCAGTAACTCCCTGTAGCAGGGGAAAGCCCCACGCCTCTATTCATTTCCACAAAGGTGAGAAATGGTGTTGTTGTGCACGCATGCTGACACGGCCTCGTGTCACACGGGATGCACCGTGTGCACCAAACAACCTGAAGGGCTGCGGGTCAGAGCTTGAAGAACGTGCACCAGCTGTGAGGAAGGGATGCTCAGAGCTCTGGGTTCCCGTGGAGGCCCATAAATGCAGCAGGACAGCCGTGTGGATCCTCTAAGTGGTGCCTGAGCTTTGCTATGGGGCAGGCTCTGATGGGTGCTCTGTTCCCTGGGAGGATGCTCAAAGAGTGCAGATCTGCCTTGGCTTGATTTCAGAGGGTTGGTTGTTGGTGACCTTGCTCCCAGTTTGCTGCTGGAGCTCCATGTGCTGAGAATGTTCAATTAGAAAAGATTTTCAGGTGGAATTTAGCTTTAGCAAAAGTGTTCTGAGCACTCTGACACAAAGGAAGACAAAGTCTGAGTAATTCTGAGTAATCTGCTTGTTCCAACTTATTTACAAAGGCAAGGGACTTTGAGTTTTGTTGGAGGCCATTAGTTGCTGTTGATAACGTGTGTCCTTTGGGGTGGTTTGGGACTTCAGCACGTGTTGAGGATGAAAGGAACCCTGGTGAAACACATTTTTAGTTTGGTGCAGTGCTTTAAGGCAGAAATAGCAGCTTAAAATAAACCTGTCTCAGAAAATAAGGCATTTCCAAGGGCGAGCTCCTTTGCTGCATAGTCCGAATGTGACACGTTGCCTCATGGTGACCATGATAGCTTTTGCAGAAGTGCTGGCCACCAATAACCAGGTCTCCAGAACTGCTTTTCCAAACGATGATTCTTGCACTCAGGGTCTGTTGGCCATTCCTCTGCTGCTGTTTTCCCAGAGCTGACATCGTTACGCCCAAGAAATCTCATCTTGTGTCTGGAGCCCATAGACAATAAAAAAACACCACGAGGATTTGTGTCTTCCGGATCAGCACGCGGCGCTGTGCAGGCCTTGCTCTCTGCTTGCAGATCATCTCCTGTGGCAGAGGTGGGATCTGAAGAGGGAGGGATGAGAAAAAAGAGTTCCTGCTATTTCCATTCAGAGATTGCTCCGTGTTAAATGTGAATTTCCTGGGCTGTGCTGCTGCCGTGGGCTGTGAGCAGCCTGCTGGTGGGGCAGGGCTCCCTGTCCTCAGCAGATGATTGCTGCTGGGAGGTGATTTTGGCAGGGTGTTGAATCGTGGCTGACCCAGGCAGGGCTCCTGGTTCTGCCTCATCCTGGCAGAAACAGAAAAGTGGCTTTGAATAGTTCTCTAAAAGAGCCCTGCATCGTTTTCCAGTTCCGCTTACACCTTTTTTTGAAGGAAACTGTTAAAAAAAACCACCTGATTTTTACCTTTTCCCGCTGAAATTTTGCATGCGTTTCCCCCTCAAACAATTTTAGGCATCTTGCCTTCTAACTCCCCCTGGCCACGAGGGCTGCCTTTGTTGTTGCCTTTTGTCCCCAAAGCCGACGTTCAGCTGCCTGCTGCACACATGAACGCTTCTGCTTTATTTTGCACCCAGGCCTCCCTGCTTCCTGCTCGCTGCACTACAGCTGACTCACACTTCTCAAATCAGTGCTCAGAAATGACAGCCGTCCCACATTTTAGAACTGCAGGAGGGTAAATCGGGCTGTGGGATCCCTTGATTCAGCTCAGCAGCAGGGATCCTTTCACATGGGCTGCCTCGGAGCCCGCTTTTATCTCCGCTGTGCTGGGAACAAAGAGAGCGGCTGCCTTTGTGTGCTTCGCTTGGGAGCTTTCATTTATCATACATAAATAGCACATAACTTCATCATTCTTTACAACTGCAAAACGCAATTAGTTGAAAACGAGGTGTATTTCAGTGGGAGGGAGAGGTGTGCTGCGTGTGCCAGGATCTGGAGCGTCATCTTTGCAGTTACAGATGAGAAAAGCAACATCTGTGTGCTGAGAACCAGGCGTGCTCAGGCTCACTTTTGTGGTCTGAACCCCAGAGCTCTGTTCTGTGCACGGTGGGGACTGTGCCTGCATGGACACAGGCAGAGCACTGGGTTGCTGTTAGGTTTATCGTGATTATTAGAAAACAGATGCAGAGATAAATACTGTGAGTAAGAGCACAGGCATCCTGAGTGCTTGTAAAACCCTGCAGACAATTGGATTAATGTTTTAAAAGGGCTCATAAATTATGCTAGTAGCAGAGACCGTGTGGGAGAAGAAGGCTCCAGGTCTGCCTCCTTAAAGAGCCATCTCCTTACAGCCCCCATTTCCATCCGGTTTTGCTAACAGAAAAATCAAAGCCCTGTTTTGTGTGAGGCCAGGATAAAAGCTGCAGCAGAACTCGGTGCAAAGCTCTGTGCAGATCTGAGCTCGATGAGCAAGCGTCTGAAAGCTGCCTCTCCCCAAATGAGCGTACGTCACAAGCAAACCTCCTAAAAGGCAAATGAAGCTGTAAGCCTGAGATGTTTAAAAAAGCAAATTCCCAGCGCAGGCTGCCTCTATGTGAGACGTGTGTGTTGTGACAGCTCAGGAGATTAGTTGTGCTGGCATTCTGCTCGGCTGAGTTTACATGGACGTTGAGGAGCAGGTTTCCCTGTGCTGGGAGGAGGCTGCGTGCCAGGCAGGGAACAGCCGAGGGCAGGCACTAAGCTGTTCTTCGGGACGATCCCGGCTAAGGGTGGTTATTTTCCAAATACAAGGAAAAAAGCAGCCATATTAGCAGTATTCTGGGACCGTATCTGCATGCAGCATCCATGTTTTAGCTTTGTGTGAAAGCGTTCTGTTGTTCCGGCTGAGACTTCCTATAGCTCACTGTCACATGCTTGTTTTGATTCTGCTGCGGCTGTAACTTCATGACACAGCAGCTGTAATTAACTCTTCCATCAATCTCCCATTCACGCAGCAGAAAACCTTTGGCTTAAGCTCTTGAATGATTAGATCCATGTTTCTTCAGTTGGAAAAGGGACGAGCTCCTACTGAAAGAAAGGGGAATTGTTCCTGCTGCCGTTTTTTTTCCTCCCTGAAAACTGAATAGAGAAAGCATGATTTTTTCCTGGAACGCCTCGAGGCCTCCATTTGCTTTGGGACACAGATCCCCAAAGCTCCATGCACGCAGTAGGAGTTAGCAGCGCGTTCCCCCTTGCCCAGAGCCCCTTGCTAAAAGCCAGAGCTGTGCTGTGTGATTCATCCCATTCAGCGCAGTGTTTGGGGCTGTGCTCTGCTGCTCTGCTGTCTCACCGCGTTACCCGCGGAGGATTGCTGCCATTCTAACAGCTTGTTCAGCTAAAAATATCCCGTTCCCATTTTAAAGCACCGCTCCGATAGAAATCCAGCTCTACCACTGACTTCAGAGATACAATCTCTCAGCAAAGACGGATATCTGAAATGTTTGGCTGGTGGTACCGAGCAAAGACGTGCAAAGGGGCAGAGTCTCGCTGCAGCCCTGATGTCTATTTTCACTTCCCTGGGGTATGGCACAGCACGTGGGGCTGCTCTCAGTTTGGAAATTATTTTCAGACTCTCCCCCTTCATCCTCTGGTGGTTGTTGTGTTTTCAAAAGGTCCCTGCTGCCCCTTTTGCTCCGTGCAGACAGAGAAACAAAGTGCGCAGCCACAGAAGTGCAGAGCGTGGTGGGAGAGATGTCCGCGTCAGATGGTTAAAATGGTCAGGAACACAAAACCATTTCCCTGGGAAAAGAGGAAGAGAAAATGCACTGGAACAGGTTGAAGGAGGCTGTGGATGCCCCATCCCTGCAGGCATTTGAGGCCAGGCTGGATGTGGCTCTGGGCAGCCTGGGCTGCTGGTTGGTGACCTGCACACAGCAGGGGTTGGAACTGGATGAGCACTGTGCTCCTTTTCAGCCCAGGCCATGCTGTGATTACGACATGAAGTCAGCTGGTTTAATGTGAAGAGGGAATGCAGGAAACCTGTGGAATAATGTCAGATACAAAAAAGATGAGCTTGTTTCTCATTTCTAACACGATACAGAGAGAAATGTGAAAAGCGGTGAACTTCAAAGCGTGGCTGTTATTTCTGTGCGTGGCAGATCCTCCTCCCTGCTCACTGAATTGAAATTCCAGCGGAATTTTTTAGAAAGTCGCTTGTGTAACGGAGCCTCTCCAGGGTGATGTCAGACACAATTATTTTTAGCAGTGTTAGAAGCCCTTGTGCCTCCGGGAAGAAACCAGCCACTGAAGATGCTGACGTGTCCCCACTGGGCAGGTCGCAGTCACATTATTCTCTACATTTCGTATTCTCTGCAGAGGTGATACCTGTGGGTCCTTTGCAGCTCGGGATGTCCTGTGGTTCTGGGATCCATCCCTGGGAGGTGTGGGGCCTTGGGAGACATGAAGGGGCTGCCCATCAGCGTGGCAGTGCATTTCTTGTTGTGCTGTGGGGGATTCTGCGATGCGCCCTGTGTGTTTTGCCGTCCTTCGCATGCTGCGCCCCAGCTGATAAGCTCTGTCATTCCGTCTCCCCTGTTGTCCTGGAGCACAACGGGATCCATCTGATGTTTTACCCATATTCCATTTCCTTGGCCTTCACCTCTGAGGGTTCTGTAGGGTGGTTGTGGAGCATCTCTGAGCTCCCACGTGTGCTGGGAGCAGCTCTTCTGCCCCAGGTGAGGAAGATAAGAAGGCATCAGGAGAGCCCTGTCCCCATGGTTTGATGTCAGCACGACAAACAGCTGTGTGCTGCCGCTGACCGCAGCGTGCTCCAAGAGCAAAGACAGCTCTGAGAGCTAACCAGAAACCCACCACAGCTCAGGCAAGGTTTGCTTTCTGATTCCATCCCCGTTGTCCTTCTGACCGTTCCCCTGGTGCCTTTTGCAGCAGTGACTCCAGCAGCAGTTCGAGTGACGAGTCGCCGGCGCGCTCAGTGCAGTCCACAGCAGTCCCCGCGCCTGCATCCCAGCTGCTTCCATCTCTGGAGAAAGATGAACCCAGGAAAAGTTTTGGGATCAAGGTCCAAAATCTTCCAGTGCGCTCAACAGGTACGGTCACGTGCAGGAGTGTTTCTTCGGTGTTCCAGAAAAAGGGAAAAAAAGAACTGAGCGTGGATTATTGACTGGTTCAGTAATTTTTATTCTGTATTCTTGGTGTTAAATATCTTTTTGAATTTCACTGTTGAATGGGAAAATGTGTCATTTGATGAACCAGCTTGCATGAAACTTGGTTCATACTTGGTTCATATGCTGCTGTCACAGTGCAACACAGTTTGCAGATGACGTATGAAAAGCAGTAAGTCGTGGTGCTACACTGAAGAGATTTCATTGTTACTCTGCTAGAGATGGAAATGTGAGGGATTTATGTACATTAGGCCTCTCTCCTGTATAAATTCCAAGTACAAGGGTGGATGGTGATGGGACAAGGGGGAATGGTTTTAAACTGAGACAGGGGAGCTTTAGGTTGGATATGAGGAGGAAGTTTTTCACCCAGAGAGTGGTGATGCGCTGGCATAGGCTGCCCAAGGAGGCTGTGGATGCCCCAGCCCTGCAGGCATTCAAGGCCAGGCTGGATGTGGCTCTGGGCAGCCTGGGCTGCTGGTTGGTGACCTGCACACAGCAGGGGTTGGAACTGGATGAGCACTGTGCTCCTTTTCAACCCAGCCATTCTGTGCTTCTTCAGCCAAAGGAGCAGTCCTGCTGTGGCTTTCGTAACTTGGGCCAGGAATTTAATGTTTTGCATCCATGAAAGAAAGCTGTGGTTATGATAAAAATTGAGCAGTGCTTTCCCCTCAGATTCTTTCAGCATTGCCAAACTGAAGCTGTTGAGACAGAAATTTCCACAGTTTTATTCCATTTGCTGTCTGCCTCAGCACAGTTTCATTCTGATGCAGTTAAAGAACACTTCAAGTGTTGCTTAACAGTTTCTGAAGGCGTTTTGTTGGGAGAGAAGTACTTCCATGCTTTGGACATCCAAACTGACATTGGGTACAGGGCTGTGGTTTTGTCAGAGGTGTGCATTTTTTTCACCTCAGGAAGAAAAATGCATTCTAGGTTTGGCTGCAGGTCTTAAAAATGCCCTGCAGCTTATTGCTGTGTGCAAGGAGGATGGAAGGAAGTTCTTCAAATGGCATTGTAACAAAGACTGGATAGGAACGGGTAGAAAGATCACCTGCAAGGACAGCTTTGATCAGGCTTCTAGTGCCATAGATGTTATGAAGTGGCAGCATATGAGGTTTGTTCCCCAAAGCAGAAAATAGATGCTGCCCAGGGGAGGAGGGCAGAGTGCTGAGGGAACATCCTCTGTGGCCCAAAGCCTCCTGTAGGAGCAGAGATGTTTGTGCTGAAGGAGACAGGGCTGTAAGGGACAGCAGGGTGGTGCCTTCCACAAGGCAGCTGTGTGCTGCCCCTGCAGACGGGGTTCTCTCAACAGCTTCTGTCTCAGCTGTGGTGCAATGGTGGGAAAACTGCTTCATTAGTGACCATCTGTGAGAAGCCCAGCATGTCCCATCACCACAGCTACTGGAGCTGGTGCTTAGAAATGGATTTGCAGGGTTAAATTTGAAGCATCTCCAGTGTTCCGCTTAGAACTGGTGGGCAGCTTTGGCTGTCAGTTCTCACCGTGCCTCAGCTCCTTGTTTGTGTAATACAAGAACTTAGGGGTTTTCTATTGCACTGAGTGCTGAGTCATGTTTCAGAAAGAGTATTAGATTTCTGAACGTTCTCCCAAGTTGTTACAAGATGTGTGTTCACGCTACTGACGCACGTTTGTTGGTTTAGATACAAGCCTTAAAGATGGACTTTTCCATGAATTCAAGAAGTATGGGAAGGTGACGTCGGTGCAGATTCATGGGGCCTCTGAGGAACGGTATGGACTGGTGTTCTTCCGACAGCAGGAGGACCAGGAAAAAGCACTGAATGCCTCCAAAGGAAAGCTTTTCTTTGGCATGCAGATTGAAGTGACAGCTTGGATAGGACCAGGTGAGACCTGTGCCCAACATGTTGCTGCCCTGGGCAGAGTCACTGCTGAGGCACTGTAGAAATAAGCAACTTTAAAACTGCCTTCCTGATGAAATGTAGTTTTAAGAAGCTGGGAAATGGGCCAGAATAAATTCCAGAGCTAGGAGAGTGGATAGTGTAGGTCAAACAGGGAGAGAATTCCAGTCTTAAACCTCAGAGAAGGAAAGCTGCCATCCTCTCAAACAGTGGGATCTGCTGCTGCTGGGAGGAGCAATCAGATCTCCCATACCTCAGCGGAGCAGGAGCCAGTAGTGTGGTGTAAGCATAGAGCAGAGTCCCCACAGCCACCTTTTTTCAGCTTTTAATTAAAACAGCTAATAACGGCTCAGGCAGCGTAGTGTGAATGACTAATCAGTGAAAGCTGTGGCATTGAGCACGTCGATTTCACACTGTACTTCAATTGTTTGTTTAAAAATAAACTTGTGAAAATCAACTTTTTCCATATGCTGTTCCCCAAGTGTGATGAAACCTCATTGAAATTCTTGACAGACATTGATATCTGTAAAAGAGTGAAGTTTCTAGGGAAGCAGATCCAGAATGGAGCGCTTTTCCATCTGAGGATGCTCCCATTCCACAGTGCTCACCCAGTGGTGTGATGCTTTGAATTGCACATGAAGAGGGCAGTTCACAAGCTGTATTTTTGTTTAAGACATTGGTTGGTCTCATTCAGATCGTATCTGCTTGTCAGGAAGTAGACTTGCACAAACAAATCAGCGTGAAAAACCCACATGAAAAACACTCTGATGTGTTAAAAATTTCTCACTCTTCTGCTTCTAGAAACAGAAAGTGAGAATGAATTTCGTCCTTTGGATGAAAGGATAGATGAGTTTCACCCAAAAGCAACAAGAACTCTCTTCATTGGCAACCTGGAGAAGACAACCACCTATCATGACCTCCGCAACATCTTTCAGCGCTTTGGTGGCATAGTGGTACGTGGATTCTTGTTCTGCTCTGTAGGGCATTATTGCCCATTCTTTCTGTACAGACCTATAAAATGCTGTGAGTGGTGGAACATCGTGCTGCTGATAGCAGATAATTCAGTCTTTCTATAATAATCTGAATCATTCATCTTGCTGAAATATACCTGAAAGCTTTTCTTTGCGTTTTGAGTGGAATCTTAGCACATGTGTGTTGCAGAGATAATTTAGTAGTACAAACAGTCGGGGGAGCGTTGGTAAGAAACGTACCTGCTGCCAGCCCAGAATATTTGCAGAAGAGCAGAGCTGAATAGTTGGGATTTAAATACTCCTAGTGCTGCCCTCGTATTTAATCACTACCACTCTGTGAAGTCTGCGTTTCCTATTCATGTCTGAAACAAAGTGTTGAGCTGCTGCATGTGGCAGTAGCCATCAGCTATGGCAGTCTGTTCCCTGACAATAGGGCAGAGGAGGCACTGAACAGATGGGGTAGTGATGACACATGTGGGATTTGGGTTTTTGGCTGAGCAGGCTGATCTGCATGAGGTAAAGCAGCAATCATTCCCCTCTCCTCTCCTCATGCTACCAAGTCGTATCAGTACTGCATTTATGAGAGATTTGCCAGAAAATCACAGTGAACAGAATTAGTTGAATCTGAGCTTCTGCGCTTACAGTTTATTCCGTGTGCTCACTGCACCATTCTTTGGAGGCTGTGGCTGCACTATCTGTTCTGCTCTGGAATGCTGCTGTAGCTATTGAGGTGTCAGTGAAAGGAAGGGACAGCGTGCTGCTGTGTGCGTTGTGGACAGACACAAAATGCACGTGTTGTTATGGCTGGCAGCTCTCGTGCATCTTGAAATCCCTGCTGATTTATGAATTCACACAGTGCCTGTGGCTTCCACCCTTCTGCAGTGTTGTACCAGCTGAGCTGTCCCGATAAAGATGCTTATCAGTAATACTGCACTGTCCTGTAAATTGGATTTTCTATGAAACGGTGCTGTATTGTCAGCATTATTAATTGGTCAGAACTCAGCAGCAGTGCCGCCTTGCTGAATTTCCATGAGAACTTACAAGCTCAGGTGTGAAAGGGACCAGCTTCATAATCTTTCCAGTGGATAATGAGCAAAATGATGGTTTTTTATTTGCCTGCCAGAAGAAATTGCTTGCCCAGAGTGAGTGGTCAGGTATAATTTGCCACAGTTGCAATAGTTACACGCAGTAGTTATATATAGCTGCTTCAGAGGCTTGGAAATGTAGTCCTCAATTAGCATTCCACTTAAATCATTAGGTCAAGGCTATAGAATTCCAATAGTTGTGTAAATCTCTGTTCACTTCTGTTTTCCCAGCTAAAGATTTCTTAGGTGACACCATGTCAGACTGCTGCCTTGCCTCTGAATTTATTAAGCACGAAATCAGTCTGTCCTGACTGTTGGAACGTTTGTGCTTAGACTGGTGCTGTAGCACTGGCAAGCAGTACACAAAGGAAGCTTCTGCGATTTAAACAAATAAACCCCAGCACTCCACCTTCTATTTTCAGCTTGGAATGAATCATAACATCATGAGTTTGTTCAGAGGCTTTTGGTACATTTGCTGGTATGAGCGCCGAGCTTGAATGTTAACCAAATGTCAGCTGTAAGCTTGCTGCTTTTATTTTTAAATCAGTTAAAATGAGCCTTAATTAGACTTTCATTGCTTTCTTGTGCCTGCATGTGCTTTTGAATGGGCTCATGGTGGCTTAAGGTTAAATATCAGCAGTGATAGAAATTTGGGGTCCTTTTTGTCTGTGTCACATCAGTGCCAGTCTGGTTCAGGAGATGTGTCCAGCATCCCTCTCTGCCTCTAGGAACAGGATGGATCAGGTTTGTTTGGATGAGAAACCCTGTGTGGCTTTTGGCTCAGAAATGGGGATCGGAGCAGGCTGTTTTCTCTCAAGCCTTTGCAAGCAGAAATTGAGACAATTCTTGGTGTTATCTCTTCTTGACATAATATTAGCAAAGCAAAGCTGCTGTTTGTTGATCAGGTCAGGCTGGCTTCTGTGGGGTTGAATTCTGAATCTGCATTATAAAGAGCTCTTCCTGTGTAAGGATTTGGTATTACCAGTGAATGAGATACAGCAGAACAGCAAAGTTTTCAACTGTCTACTAATGTTTAAATCCTCTCTGAAAAAGCATTAATTAAACAGTGATTGTGAGCATCAGAAGTCCATTTAGATCCATTAGTTACATTGTTGAATATCCTTTTCAGCCTGTTGCTGATTGTCATTTCCTTTTTCTCCCCAGGACATTGACATTAAGAAAGTGAACGGTGTTCCTCAGTATGCATTCCTGCAATACTGTGATATTGCAAGTGTTTGTAAAGCAATTAAGAAGATGGATGGGGAATATCTTGGCAACAACAGGCTCAAGGTAAAGAAATCTTCCCATGGATGGTATCCTTCTCCTGGTTACTTTGGTTTGCAGCATCTCAGGATATTTTGGATCAGCTTAGGCCATGCAAGTGAGAATTTTTTTTAATGCCTAGACCAGATTAGGGCGCAGTGTTTTCACCACCTGTACTGGGGTTAACCATCATTTTTGCTGGCTGCCTGAGCAAGAAGGCCCAGCATGGAGCAGAGCTGGAGACTGCCATTCTTTGTTCTGCCCCTTGAAGGCAGGGCTGGGGAGCTGCCCTGGTACTGACGATAAACGGAGGCTGTGAGTCCCCAGAGCCATCAATCTGTCACCTTCCAGAAGCATTCAGATTGCACAAGAAACAAATGTTGTCAAACACTGTATTTGTTTAAGCATGCAGAATTATTTTCATTAATTGCTGTTTGATTTTTTTGTCTTGCTTGCACCTGTGCAAGATGCTAATTTTAGAGAACCCGTAGGAACGCCTGGCTTTTTTCAAACGACTCTTAATTAGGCGTGCTCTGTTCGGTGAGTTTAATGCTTGTGAATTGTACTGATGGACGTTTTGCCCTTTTGTGTTCAGCTGGGTTTTGGGAAGAGCATGCCAACAAACTGCGTGTGGTTAGATGGTCTTTCTACAAACGTTACGGATCAGTATTTAACTCGACATTTCTGCCGATACGGGCCTGTGGTGAAGGTAGGTGGGAGGCTTTGGTGTATGGTTTGAAGTTGTTACTGTCTTCCTTTCTTCACATCCTGTCCTTTCAACCCCGGCTGTCCAGGGCTTTATGGCTCCGATAGAGAAATTCTCTCTGGGGTGTAATTTGGCTGACAGGGCTCTTCTAGCTTTGCATCTCGTCCATCTGATCCATAGAGCAGTTGCTGCTGGAGTTTGGAGTGAGCCGAGATAACGAGTATTGGAACCCGTGTGTAGCTCTTGTGCAGAACAGCCTCACCCCAACAAAACTTCTTTAGGCTGCTCACACTGTAGGAATAGCAACCTAAGCAAGTAGTTACACTTATGCATGCTAATGACATAAATAGACACGACTGCGTTTTTTCATTAGAGCAAAAAATGACTTCTTAAATGCAGTTAGGACAGTCACACGTGAAGGAGAAGAAGAAGGGCAGTGACTGTGGAGCATGTCCTGCAGCAGTGGCACATCACCAGCCCCTCCGTGAGCGAGATCTGTGCACGTGCTTCACCTTAAGCACTGAGTTGTCCCTGTCCTTCTGTTGGACATCGATGTGCTTAAAGTGAAGCTGTGCAGCTACAGCTTCTCAGGATGTCGGGGTCTTGCCTCCTTAAGGAACTCTGTGGATTTGTGTTGCAGCTTTGACATTCTTTATTGTAGTTGTTGTTGCTTGAATAATAAGTCTGTGTTGCTGAAGGAAGCTGATATTTGGAAACTGGGTGTTTAGCAACTGAGGGTACTGCAGATGATCATAACAAAAACTGTTTCCATTTTGTGTTAAATTAAATGTTCCCTTTACCTTTTTTCCCCCCTAAGACATATTGGAAATTTTTTGAAAAACTCAAAGTAAACCAAGTGAAAGTACAAAACTCAGTCACCAAAGAAAAAAAAAAATAAAGTAAAATACAGAAAAACAAAATAAAGGCATAATATACCTCAAGCCACAAGATCCACAATTCAAAGCAGTCCCGTGTGCTTTTATTGTCTCTTCATTACAATATGCCTCATCAGAAAAGAATGGAAATTTACTTTGCTAAAAATCATTTTCTTACTGGTATCCTCATGACTCAGGATTTTGTTGGGACTGACGCTAAGTCCTGTGGATGAGGCTCTTATTTGGTTTTTGTTTTGTTTTTTTGTTTTTTACAGGTGGTGTTTGACCGCTTAAAAGGCATGGCCCTGGTTCTCTACAATGAGATTGAATATGCACAAGCAGCTGTAAAAGAGACCAAGGGGAGGAAAATCGGTGGGAATAAAATTAAGGTGTGCAGAATGACCTCCAAAACAAAACCAGAAACAAATTGTGTGTAGGCCTTACCCCTGAACACTGGCATTTGCAGACTGCCAGTCAGAAGGACTCTCAGTGGGACAAGCATGTCCCATTTCCCTAAGGCTGAAACTATTTTTCGCACTCGGCTTATCGAGCTGTTAGGGTATCTCAACCTGTTACCTGCAGAGCCTTTTCCAGTGTCCTGCCGTTTGTTTTGCTGAACTTGTCTCTCTAAGCTCCTGAGTGTTGGTGTCCGTGTTACTGCCTTATTGACCCGAATCCAAGGCGAGATTTGCTTTAATGTTAGAAAAGTCCGAGCTGGGGGCTGCAGCTGCACGGGGTGACAGAGCGCTGCCGTGTGGCTGCTGCGTGTCAGTGCCCCGGCCCGGTGTCACAGCCTGCTCCTTGAGGAAGCCTGGCCAAACCTGCCATCTGCTCCTCTTGACAGAGGAGCTCCTCTTCTCAAAACTCCTCTAAAAAAGAATGGATGGAGAGTACTTTTTTCCTGGAGCAGCACTTAGCATCTGCAGAGCCATCTTGGATTTGGGTGAATATGGTAAAACCTGTTCTCAGTGTCCCATCAGTGCCACTAAATGGGACGTGAGGTGTTAGCCACCCTCTGAATCACCTTCTTCCTCCTCCTTTCTTCTCTCCTAAAGAGTGGGTGATGATTTCAAGCATGGTCTCTCATCCGGTACGTTAACCTAGCAGCTTCATACCCTTGGACCCCTTCGTTCCTTAGGAGTTGGATATACTTCCGTTTCTAAGTGTGGCAGTTGAATATAAGCAGCCTTCATACAGAATAAAATGCACGACCATTCACAAGTTTCCTATCATGGGTCTGTGGGTCTTGCTCCTTAGCGACCCTGGAGTAAGCAATGCCCTTAGTATCTGTATATCTGCTCCACTGGTGTGGTTATACAAAGTCTAGGCCGATTTAGGAAAAAAACAAACCCTCAAGATTGTTCTAAAAAAAATAATAATTTCATTAATGTGATATACAATTCATTAAATCCATTTTAATCATTAATTTTTGGCATCAGTTATGCCATTGGCGTCTTAATATTCACATGCTTAGCTAGAAAACAGACAATCTCAAGATTGCAGCTAGAATAGGGAGTGATTTTTGGTGCCTTTCCCATCCCCACTGTTGCCTTGGTGTATAAACCCAGGCAAATAATGTGGAGTCTGAGAAGAATAATACTGACCATGTGGAGATGTAAGGCACTTGGGAATTTTAAATGGAGCTGCAGCATTGGAAGCATCAATACCACGAGAATAACGTGTTTTTCTTGCTGGGTTACTGAACAGAAGCTTCTCATGTGCTTCTGGTCTTGCACCTAAAACCCCAGCAAGAAGTGGTCACACAGATCCACACAGCAACACTGGGTTGAGAGAGAGAGGTCTTCTTCTCCTGGGGATGTGTGAGGTCGGCCAGTCCCAAGGAACGCTTGGCTTTTTTATTGTTACATAGGATAATCCCCATTTTCAGTTCAGCTCCCATGCTCAGATTCCCCAGCAGACTTGAAGGCATGTTAAAATGGATGGTTTGTCGTACTGACTGTGATTAACCTTGTATTTTTCAGGTGGATTTTGCAAATCGAGAAAGTCAGTTGGCGTTTTATCATTCCATGGAGAAAACAGGTCAAGATATCAGAGACTTCTATGAAATGCTGGCAGAAAGAAGGCAAGTGTCTAATGCAATTATTCTTGTTTCTTACTTCTTCGGTATCATATTCAGTGCAATTAAACTTTCTTCAGGCCAAGTTTTAAACGCTGGGTTTTGTTCTTACCAATTTTATCCTTTTAAAGTTTCATTTAAAACATTTTAGCATATTTTTATCATCTTCTACCTTCTCAACTTTAAAACATAAAAACCTCCCCCCTCAGAAAAAAACCCACGCACACAAAAAATCCCCAGCAAATTTTGGTGGCTGAGCTCAAGCTGTGCATTAAAGTAGACAGGATATCACACATCTGCAGTGTAGACAGCTACTAAAACTCGTATGTAAGGTGGAGGCTTCAGCTATCTGCATGTATATTTAGTATTCAGGTTGTGGTGACGGGTCACCAGGACGCAGTTATGAGTCATTCGTTGTTTCCTAAGAATACAGAGACTGGTTTATCTGTGATGCCTGAACCCTCAGGTGTAATTAGGTTATAACAGTTGTTTGCATATAGTCTGATCAGCTTCTGCTGCTCATCTCTTGAGCAAAGATAACTTGTCTTCTATCTACCCCTTGTCAAGAGTTCATTAACTCGATGAAACTATAAAAATGAGCAAGGATGCTTTTTTTTTCATCTGAAAAGTGTATTCTGTGTTGATGTCCATCTACAGCATCTGTCATGTTGGTTTCTGACCATTTTGTGCAGTTTGCAAAATCCTGTGCTGCCTCAAAACAGCCATTTTTATTTGTATGCCCTGGCTGAAAGCAGCCTTGCACAGAAGCACTCTCCTTTTGTTCTTTCTTCCCCCTATGGTGACTGAATGGAACATCAGTGTTTTTATTACTAGTGACAGCAGTGAAGGCTGAAAAACAGAACGTTTTGGTTTTGTGGGTGTGCATTTTTGTTACCTTCAGATGCTGGCTACGTTGTTGGGATTCTACCTATGAATAAGCTCAGTGTGATTTGGGCTTTGATTGTACCTGTCTGCTACATAAATCTAGTGTTTATTTTTTTTGACAGCAAAATAGATTGGGCTAACATGCGTCCAAAATTGCCAGATGTAAAAGTGGAGAGAGTTTAGAAATTGGCAATCAGGATTTGCACAATGGAAATAAGTTACATTCATTCTCTGGTCTTTGCCAGATGTTGTGATGTGCCAGCAAGAAGTCAGTAGTCATTTTCTCTGAGCTACACCAAACTGAGGAAAGAGTAGTGCATTTTCAGATGTCTTTTAATGCACAGAAGTCAGCTTGGGCTTGTCTTCAGTGTGAAATAATTCTGAGCTGCACATTTATTCCTGGAACAGCTTGATAGTTGGGTACATGTTAGACTTGTTTTTCCATTTCTGTCATTACGCTCGCATTGTCATTACTAGATACTTAGGAGTAATGAATCATGGAGTGATTGAACGAGCTCTGCAGTGTGTCTTGTAATTCTGCATCTTCTGGTCTCCCAGGCTCCTTCTGGCACTTCACTGACTCTGGCAATGTTGCTGAGAATTGCACCAGCCAGATTCCCTTAGGTTTTAATTGTATTCAGTCTAAATAGGATTCAAACCAAAGCGTGTTTTTTAACTTCACAGAAGTTGCATTGATACAACATAGGGAATAATCTCACCAGGTCAGTGCATCATAAATCTCAGATCTTTGCAAAACCAGATGGCTTCAGAAAATCTGGAAGCTTTCTTTACAACCATTACAAACCCACATCATGTGGTGTTTCACCCACCATAGACCCGCGTGAACGTGAGCATATCCAGTTCTGCAGTCTGTGAAATTACAAATGGGATTTCTTGAGTAGGAGGCTGGAGGCTGGGTTGTCTCTGGAATATCGTTGTGTGAGGTTGAATTGTGTAATATCACAGACTGTTCAAAGCTGCCAAAGATTTCTTGCTGTTAAAGCTCTGAAGGAGTGATGACTTTGGGGCAGAGTGCAGGTGGAGCAGTGTGTGCTGCAGGAGAAAGGCCATTTATCCTCGAGCATCCTAATGGTTCATAAATTATTTAGAAATGGATGAGACTGCTTTGGTGTGTGGAGTAGCCAATCCCTCTATTTCTTCCTCTTAGTAAATTGTTACTGAATACAAATGGTGCATTTTGTGTCTGGTTTTGTATTTGTTGATTAAAATGGAAAGTTAACAAACATGGCAACTTCCTTCTTCCTATGTGTTTACCTACAGCTGCCTCTCACAGCACCCACTGTTGCTTGCAGAGTGAGGTGGTTGGGTTTTTGTCTTCCGTGTTAAGCCCTGTGTGTTTTGTTATTTGATGATTTTTATTTTGTACATTTCTTACAATGAGGAAGCTACTGACTTTCAGAATAAAACACAGACTGTAAAGCTAAGTTACTGTATGTAAAATAGGGTGTGCAAAACACTCTGTAGTGGAGAATAGGAACATGAGCTCTGTGCCATGCCTGTATCCTACCCCTCTGCCAGACAGTCACAGTCACTGTTAGGAATTGCTTCTTTTTGCAGTTGAGGGTTATCAAGATGATAATGCTAGCTGCTTGACTTTGCTGAGTGCTTCCTAAGAATTTGCCTGCTCTTACAAGTGGGCTGATACTTTGGTGTTCAAATAGGCAGTGTCAGCATGTCACAGCAAAAGAGCTAATTTTGGAATTAAAAGTTCATTTAAAGGGCCTAGGATTTCTAAAGAACGATATTACCTCTTCACTGCTTAGAAATGGAGACAATCCAGCCTTGAATTTTGACTTGACTCATGTTTTCAGAGGTTGGTAGGGACTGTCTCTGCTCCGTGAGGTGGAGTGGTCTCTACTGTGGCTGTGTGTGTCCACAAGAGCTAGGTAGGTTTTATCTTAATGTTATGAGGTACCTGAATTTGGCAAAACAATGCTAACGAAAAGATACGTGGCAGAGCTGTCACTAAACGACCGATTTGCTAGCTGCATGCAGTATTTGAAGCTAACAAAGCATTTAATCATCTGTGTACTGATTAGTGTTGTTAAATCTCTGTATGCAGCTGTGTGCAGTTACCTTAGTACACGTACAAATAAACTGCTGTAAAATGGTTCACCTGCATGGCAGAGGTGGTACTGCAGCACACTGGTTGAGAGGGAAAACTGATGGTGCTGTTTTTTCGTATTTTTAGCAGGGATGAAAGAAGAGGATCTTACGAATACGCCCCTGATCGTACTTACTATGAGACTGTTAGGACTCCTGGGACCTACCCTGAAGATCCTCGTCGAGAATACCCAGCTCGAGGCAGGGAATTTTATGCAGAATGGGATCCTTACCAAGGAGACTACTATGACCCACGGTACTACGATGACCCACGCGAGTACCGGGATTACAGAGGTGATCCATATGAGCAAGACATCAGGGAGTACAGCTACAGACAGCGGGAGAGAGAGAGGGAGAGGGAGCGGTTTGAATCCGATCGCGACAGAGATCACGAGAGGAGGCCGATTGAACGTAGCCAGAGTCCCACGCACTCCAGGCGTCCGCAGAGTCCTGGAGCATCTCCCTCCCAATCGGAAAGGCTGCAGAGTGATTCAGAGAGGAGGATCTACAGCAGGTCATCGGATCGCAGTGGAAGTTGCAGCTCTCTCTCTCCTCCACGATACGACAAGCTTGACAAAGCCCGTGTAGAACGTTATGCAAAAAACGAAAAAACAGAGAAAGAGAGAGCTTTTGAGCAGGAGAGAGCTGACAAAGACAAACGCCTGGTGAGAAAGGAGAAGCCGGAAAAACTAGAAAAGGAGAAAACAGATAAGCAAAAACGAAAAGCAAAAATCCATTCACCCAGCTCTCAGTCTTCTGAAACTGATCAAGAGAATGAGAGAGAGCCCAGCCCTGAAAAATTAAAGGGCAATAGTAAACAGAGTAAGGAGAGAGGTGACAAGGAAGGGACAGCTAAAAACCGTCTAGAGCTGATGCCTTGTGTAGTGCTGACCCGAGTAAAAGAAAAGGAAGGGAAAGTTATTGATCAGCCTACTTTGGAGAAACTGAGAGCAAAGCTTGATAATGACACTATGAAGTCCCCGCTTCTTGAACAGAAAACACAAACATCTCAAGCTGAGCAAACAAAGTCTGATCAGTCTAAACTGGAGCCTGTCAGAACCAAGGTACAAAAAGAGAAAGCCCTTGCCAGTCACATAGAGGTGGTTGATAAAGAGGGAAAACTGAAACCCAAAAAGCACTTGAAGACAGAGCAGACTTCTGAGGGGGCAAATGCGGTAGATTTAGACAAGCTGGAGGCTCGTAAAAGACGTTTTGCTGATGCGAATCTGAAGCTTGACAGGCAAAAACTGGAAGCAAAAAGAGGCAGCCAAGATGAGGAAGATGCACGTGTAGCTTTGAAAAAACAGCTTGATGCAACAGCTTCATCTAGAGAAGCTACAGTGTTAAGGGAAGGAGAATTGGAGAGAAAGCCCCTGAGGAAGGAGATGCTTAAAAGGGAATCTAAAAAAATGAGACTGGAAAGACTTATTCCTGGTACTAGTCCCAAAGAAATTCAGGAGACCCTTAATGTTGGTGGGATTGGCATGCGTCCCTCTCTAGATTTGCAGGCAAGGCTAATTGAGGCAGCTGACGAGCCAGTGGAAATTCAAGAGCTCCCTTCTAAAAAATTGAATCCAGTAAAATCCCAGCACAAACAAGCACAGTTACTAGATGATCATGGAACAGAGAGAGACGATGCAAAGAAGAATTACTCTGGTCTTCCAGAAGACACACCTGACCATAAGCTTGGCCAAGAGAAACCACAGTCAACTGAAACGGAGGAGAAAATTGGCATTGACATTGACCACACGCAAAGTTATAGGAAGCAAATGGAGCAAAGTCGCAGGTTAAAACAGCAACTGGAAATGGAGATTGCAAAATCTGAGAAGTTTGGCAGTCCAAAGAAAGATGTAGATGAGTATGAAAGACGGAGCTTGGTCCATGAGGTGGGAAAACCTCCGCAAGACGTCACCGATGACTCTCCACCAAGTAAAAGGAAAAAGGCTGACCAGTTTGACTTTGAAATTAGCACTAAAAGAGAAAGAAACTACAGAAGTTCCCGTCAGGTGAGTGAAGACTCTGAAAGGACGTCGTGTTCACCCAGCATCAGACAGTTCCCTTTCCATGAAGATGATGACACACTAGATTCTCCAAGGCTCATACCGTTAAAGGAAACCAAAGAATCACCTAAAATAGAAGAAAAAGGTCTTCCCTATTCCAACATGACAGTGAGGGAGGACTCCCTGAAATTCAATCCTTACGATTCCAGCAGAAGGGAGCAGATGGCAGAAATGGCGAAAATAAAACTGTCTGTCCTGAGTTCTGAAGATGACTCAAGTAGATGGGAAACACAAGTAAAGCAGGAACCTGGTAGAGTTGATATTAGCTTTCCAAGCAGCATTGTGAAAAGAGATGGCATACGCAAGCGGTCTGTACGAGACCTGGAACCTGGGGAGGTGCCTTCAGATTCGGATGATGACAGTGAAAACAAACCCCATTCTCCAAAAGCCTCGTCTTTGCTAGAAGGTTCCAGGTTATCTTTTTTATTGAGGGACAGAGAAGAGAAATTACGTGAAAGGGAGGAAAGGCTGTCGAGTTCTTTGGAACGGAACAAATTTTATTCTTTCGCATTGGACAAGACAATCACGCCAGACACAAAGGCCTTGCTTGAAAGAGCTAAATCCCTGTCTTCCTCCAGAGAAGAAAACTGGTCCTTTCTAGACTGGGATTCAAGATTTGCTAGTTTTAGAAATAATAAAGACAAAGAGAAGGTTGACTCAGCTCCTAGACCTATTCCGTCTTGGTATATGAAGAAGAAGAAAATCAGGACTGATTCAGAAGGTGGAAAACTGGATGATAAGAAAGAAGATCATAAAGAAGAAGAACAAGAGAGACAGGAACTGTTTGCTTCTCGTTTTTTGCACAGTTCGATCTTTGAACAGGACTCCAAACGCCTGCAGCACTTAGAGAGAAAGGATGATGATCTTGACTTCATTTCTGGTAGGTTGTACGGCAGACAGTCTTCCTCCGATGGGACTAACAGTGCAGCTGACTTGGTGCAAGAGCCAGTTGTTCTTTTCCACAGTAGATTTATTGAGCTAACACGAATGCAGCAAAAAGAAAAAGAGAAAGATCAGAAACCAAAAGAAGTGGAAAAACAGGAAGATAAAGAGAGTCGGCCTAAAACACCAGAAACAGTTCCTGATAGTAAAGAACCAGAACATAAAACTTCCTCGGTAGCTGGTCCCTCCTCTGCTGCTGCCCTACCACAGGAACCACCACCAGTTGCTTCTGAGAAGGTAGTAGAAAAAATAATAGTGGAAACAACTTCTGTAAAGGAAGAAAAACCATCTGAGCCTGTTCCTACAGCAGAGGAACAAAAACCTTTTCCTGAACTTGCTGCTCCTGTCAAAGTGGAATCACCTGAGCAAACTGAACCCCCACCAGTCAGTGAAGCTGGTAAAGACGTTCCTGCAGCCGTGGCACCAGAGGAAGATGCAGTGGCAGCAGAGCATCCTTCATACTTGGATACCAAACCTCCTACTCCCGGAGCTTCATTTTCCCAAGTGGACATCAGTGTAGATCCAGAACCTGAGAGTGCTCAACTGATTCCGCCTCCACCGAAACAAGTTCAGAAATGTGATGAGGCTGCAGAACCGAAGGAAGAAAATCCTCTGCCACCTGCCAGCGCTGATGCTGGTGCGGGTCAGAAGGCTGAGGCAGCTGCTGAGGTCTTGCCTCCTGTTTCTGACAACGATATGGAAGTTGAACCTCCAGTTGTTGTAAAAGATAAAAAGTCTTACAAGAGTAAACGTTCCAAGACCCCTGTACAGTCAGCAGCAGCTAGCGTCACAGAAAAGCCCGTCACAAGGAAGAGTGAAAGAATTGATCGTGAAAAACTCAAAAGGTCGAGCTCTCCTCGAGGGGAAGTGCAGAAACTTTCTGAATTGAAAGTGGAAGCAGAGAAAGTTTCAAGGAATGCTGCTAAGTCCCCTAGTTCTGCCGCAGAGCCAGAAAACGTGGAGCCAAGCTTGCCCATAAGCCGAACGAGGCGCAGAAATGTCCGTTCGGTCTATGCTACCACAGGAGACAATGAGGGTCCGTCTCCAGTGAAGGACTTTGTGGAGGTCACTAGATCCACGAGGAAGAGAGGGGAAAAGGAACCGCAGGAAATGGTGACGGCCGTTCCTACGACACCGAGGAGAGGAAGACCTCCCAAAACCCGCCGTAAGCCGGAGGAGGACATCTCTCCTATAAAGACAGAGCCGGTACAAGACGTGGAGGAGACTGAAGCTAAGGAGGCTGCGGAAGCTCCTAAGCCTGTGGAGGGATGGAGGTCTCCTCGATCCCAGAAGCTGACACACAGTCACTCGTCTGCTGCGACAGGCCAGCAGGGGAAGAAAGGGAAGAACGAACCAAAAGCTGATACCTCTGCTGAATGTGAGGATGCTGCTGAAAGAAGTGGTCAGGAACCAACTGTTAGTGACAACAGCAGTAAGGCAAAAGCAAATGAGAAAGAGCTGGCAGCAAGCGAGCAGAAACGTGATAGGAAAGAAGTGGATGCGGAGAAAAATCAGCTAGAAATCTCCACTGTTGAGATGACAGAGAAGAAGCCAGTGCCAGAAAAGGTTACGAAATCCAAAAGGGGAAGGTACAAAAATACCAAAACTGTTGTAGATAAAGCATCAGTGTGTCTCAAAAATGTAGAAATACGCCTCAATGTCGATGAAGTCAAGGGCGCCTTGCGGCCAGCTGAGGAAGAAGCAGAGCCCATGGCAGTGTCACCAGCAAAAATCAAAAGCCCACAGAAGGAGGACATCCTGCCACCCCACTTTGCTAAGAATGAAGTTGAAGATTCATTCCAGGAGACAGAAAAAGAGGTGATGCGGGAGCCGAAGCAATCCCCCGAGGCTGCCCAATTAGCAAAGCAGATTGAGCTGGAGCAGGCTGTGGAGCATATTGCAAAACTCACCGAAACGCCTCCGTCGATCGCTGCCTACAAGGAGCCGACAGCAGATGTGCATGAGGTTCGTCAGGAGGAGGAAGGAGACAAACCGGCCCATCAGGCCAGTGAAACGGAGCTGGCAGCAGCTATCGGGTCCATCATCAATGATATTTCTGGGGAGACGGAAAGCTTTCCTGCACCCCCAACGTATCCCACTGAATCAGAAGCAGAAATCCCACCTGAGCCACTGGTGTTACCATCTCCTCGGGAGGAAATGGAACCTGAAACTGATCAGGCAGTGAACAACATCCTTGAGGCGGAAGCTGCTGTCGAGGCCCCGGTGCAGCCGGTTGCCAGCTCTGCCCCACTGGCAGTGGAGACAGAGAGCAAGGACACGGAGGTCAGCTTCAGCGAGTCGTCCAACTCCGCCCAGGAGACGGAGACCCTGCAGGAGGCTGAAGTTGCACGGAAGGAAAAGGGCCGTCAGAAGGCCACAAGGCAGAGACGCAAAAGGAGCACGGGCAGGAAGGGCGACGTCGCTGAAGTCAATGCCTATGAGCCAGAGAGGGTACAGAGCAGGTCTCCTCCTGCCAACGAGATAAAGGCAAAACCTGAAGACGCCCTGAAGGAGGAAAAGCAACCTAAAGCTGCCACTCAGGTGTCTGTAGAGCCAAGCGCTGCTGAAGGCAGCAAGGCTGCATCTGCAGACGTCATTGTGGATGTGCCCGAAGCCACTGCTGAGAGCAGTGCCTCTCCCAAAGGCCCTGCACCCGCTCCTCTGGACCTGCCAGCCCCGCTGGCTTCTGCCGACGAGGGGAGTCAGAGCAGCTTCAAGATACGGTCGCCCATTGAGAACACGCCCATCACACCACCCAGTGTCCCGAGCGCTGCCGTTCCCACCATTCCTTCAGCAGCCGTGGCCAAGCTGCCCGCCGCGGTGCCTGCCGCCATCGTCCCCCTTCACTCCGGCGCTGCCAAGGTTCCCGAGTGGATCGTAAGGCACGAGGAGCCCCGCGCCCGCTCCACGCCACCGCCTGCTCTCCCCCCTGACACAAAGGCCTCAGACATCGATACCAATTCGAGCACTTTGAGGAAGATACTCATGGAACCCAAGTACGTCTCGGCAACGAGCATAACCTCCACGCACGTAACGACAACGCACGTGGAGCCGGTGAGCGCGCCCCGCTTGGAGGAGGCCCCTCTGCACCCTGTTGTAGAGGCCATCAAACCAGTGTCGGAGGAGAAGCCGGCCGTGCCCATCACTAACGCTTTGGACCCGCCAGTGGCCGAAGCGCCTGTTTTCAGCGAGAAGGAGAAGATAAGTAGCGTGATTGCCCCCAAAGCCACTTCTGTCATAAGCAGAATGCCCCACAGCGTCGACCTGGAGGAGGCTCCGAGGATCACCTTGGTGAAGCAGGCCCCCCAGACCCAGACGTGTCTTGTTAATGCCCCGTCGCCTAAATTTAAGCAGAGGTCAAGCGCAAATGACAACAGTAGGTTTCATCCAGGATCCATGTCCATCATTGAGGATCGGCCTGTAGAGACTGGCTCCAGCCCCGGGCTGCGGGTGAACACGTCGGAAGGCGTTGTGCTGCTGAGTTACTCGGGACAGAAGACGGAAGGCCCGCAGCGAATCAGTGCTAAGATCAGTCAGATCCCCCCGGCCAGTGCCGTTGACATTGAATTCCAGCAGTCCGTGTCTAAGTCTCAGATCAAACAGGAACCTATCACACCGTCGCAGCCGACGCCAAAAGGCTCTCAGACCTCCACAGGCTACGGGACTGTTTCCACCCATTCTCCTTTGGTTCTGGGAACGCAGCCATACAATATGTCTCCCGTGATCTCCTCTGTCAAACAGGAGCGCGTTGCGTTGGAGAAGTCCGACTCAGCCCACCTGCCTGCCCAGCCTGCGGCCTCTCAGCCTGGCAAGGTTCTCCCACAGACTGTCAACACTCCTCCCGTGCTTGTTGTGAACAAAAAACTGCCCGATCCGGCGGCTCTGAAAGTGGAGACCAAGACTCTGCAGCCTTCCAACCTGAGTCCTGGGGTCAGTCCTCACCACCCTTCCCTTTCTGGGAAGATGCATTCGGAAGCAAACCACGTCAGCTCGGGGCCCAGCACCCCAACCGACCGGGCAATTTCCCACCTGGCGGTCACCAAACAGGAGCCACACTCGCCGCGGACCAGCGGGCACTCGCCGTCACCGTTCCCACGCACGTGTCATCCCGGCAGCACGTCATCGCCAGCTTTGTCGAGCAGCACCCCGGTCATGCTGGCACCGGGGATCCCCGTGCCTCAGTACATCTCCAGCATGCACCCCGAGCAGTCCGTCATCATGCCCCCGCACAGCGTCACACAGACTGTGTCCCTGGGCCACCTGTCCCAAGGGGAGGTGAGGATGAACACTCCTCCCCTCTCCGGAATTTCTTATAGCATCCGCCCCGAAGCGCTCCACTCCCCCAGAGCTGCTCTGCAGCCTCAGATAGAAATGAAACCTCAGCGATCCAGCACGCCCCAACCAGCGCCGATACGCGATATCGTCATGCCCCCTCTGTCCTCTCAGCATCCCCCCGAGGAGGAGATGCACTACCACCACACCACAGTGTGCAGGGGGCCGGCCCCCGTGCAGCCCGACGTGCTGGTGATGCAGCCGGATTACCGCATGCACCCCACCAGCATCAGGCTGGAGCAGTACAACGTGCCGCGGGACGTGCGGATGATCATGCATCCCCACATGGCTGCCGTGGGCGAGCACCACTCAGAAAGCAGGCAATCCCGGACGCCTGAAGGGGCCGGAAAAACGCCGCCTGTTAGCAAGACCCCGCAGCCTGGCAAAGAGACACCAAAGTCCTCCGAAGGCAAGATGGCCCACTCTCCGCACAGCGAGCCCCGGCTGCTCAGCGTCCCTTCCGGCAGCCAGCTCCCTGGCCTGCCCCTGACGCAGCCGGTGGTGGTGCCGCACGGCGTGCAGATCATGCACCCCTCGGGCAGCTCCTTCCACGACTACCGCTCGGTGTATGGCGACATGAGGAATTACCACACTGCGGCACAGCTTGGCCACCCGCAGTTCCCCGGAGCGTCGCCCATCGGGCTGCCTTCCCGGAGCATGACCCCATCGCAGGTGAGAAGTGAGGCCCTTCCTCCTGCCTGAAATCATAAGTGTTCTGAGCTTACAGCGGCCTCGCTGCAGTTCTTTGCGATCGAGAGCTGAGCTCCGGGTTGTTCCAGCCCAATTTAAGCTTGGTTTCCAAAATCACAGAGCTGTTTTTGTTTGGGTGGTGGAAGTTAAACGTTGCTTACCGTTAACAGACAGTAGGGAAACTTTATGTGTGGTGCAAAGCTTCCATTGGTTTCTAGAGGCAGAGAGGCGTTGGGGAGAACAGTCAACATCAAGATATTGAACGGGGCAGATGGGCTCCTGTGGTGGGGCTGAGGGTGGCCCTGTGAATCTGGGCAGCAGAGCGGGGCCTGCGGAGGTGGCTGCTGCAGCAGCATGGAGACACGTTCAACTTAGGCTGCTCCAGACTGATGGTGTCCCAGTGGCCTCGTTGGTGCATTAGCGAGCTCTGATATGCCCGTGCTCTAAAGTTTTTCCTTTTTCCCCCATTGCCTGCTTCCCAGGGTCTCCCAGAGGGTGAACACTCGCACCCCAGCCAGCCCGGACGCAGCAAGACTCCCCAGATCTCCCAGGATCCCAAGGGCCCACCGGCATCGGGACCCGAACAGAGCCACCACCCCACTGTAAATAGGCATGCAGCACAGATAGACCCTCACGTCCACCTTCAGAGGGCACAAGCAGACACGGGCCAGACCTCCTACCCTTCGCCTGTTGCCATTTCCATGAAACAGGAGCTTCCGTCACCGCACCAAGCTCAGGCAGTTCCCAAGCAATCACTGTTCATCCCAACAACCTCGGGCCCTGGGGCGCCGCCAGGGCTGCCCCTCAACCGCCCCGAGCCCCAGGCTGCTCTGAAACAGGAGCCATCTCCTCACCCTGTGTCACAGAGACCTGTGGATATGGTTCAGCTTCTCACGGTAAGCGCCTTGCTGTCGTCTTCAGGCCAGGAGCCTCATGCTGCTTGCTTCCTGCTGGGAGAGATACGATCAGGAGATGGGTTCTGCCTGTCTCCTCCCATGTGTAGCGCCAGAGTCTAACACTCCCATGGAAGTATTAGAGGGAAGCGTGAGAGAACTCAGTTCAGATGGGATTTCCATCGCAATTCAGACCCCTCTTTAGGAGAGAGAAGCGCTTCTCGCAAGTTCACTTTCTTCATCCGTCTTAAGGTTTCTTCTCCCTCTCCCTACAGAAATACCCGATCGTGTGGCAGGGCCTCCTGGCTCTAAAAAACGACACGGCCGCCGTTCAGCTCCACTTTGTGTCTGGAAACAACGTGCTGGCACACCGCTCCCTGCCTGCCCCCGAGGGGGGGCCGCCGCTGCGCATCGCTCAGCGCATGCGGCTCGAGGCCTCGCAGCTGGAGGGCGTCGCACGCAGGATGATGGTATGGGCTGCAGCCTTCGCTCTCTCCTCGCTCGGTTGGCATTTCTGTAAGGTTCTGGGAGCTCCTTCCTTTGGCACCTCGGGAGGAGTGGGTGTTTCCAGTTGGGAGAGCAGAGCGTTGAAGTCGGCCAGCAGCAGGCCTGTTCCAAGCGAACGTTTGACTTGAGTTTGGTTGATTTTCTTTCCAGGTGGAGAGCGATTACTGCCTGCTCCTGGCCTTGCCTTGTGGACGAGACCAGGAAGATGTTGTGAATCAGACTGAGTCACTGAAGGCTGCTTTCATCAGCTACCTGCAGGCTAAACAAGCAGCAGGAATCATCAACGTTCCCAACCCTGGCTCTAATCAGGTACGGGCAAGGAGAGCGGGGTAACTTTGCAGACGAAAGCTGTGTGTAGATAATGGACCTGCTTCACTCGGGGTTGTGGTTGAGGCCCTTCATTGAATCACTGAAACAACCCCCATCCACTGCTGCTGCTCAGAGCAGAACCCCAATCTGTGGTTTTGTTCTTTACAGCCCTAGGCTGAAAAGAGAGCAAAGTCATTTTTCATCTCTTCCTCACCGTAGCTGAGAACATTTGGTTTCGAAACTGGTTTCAAGACAAGAAGGGGGGGATTGGGATTCTCACTCAGTGCATTGCTGTCTCACTGCACTCCCTCTCTCCCCACCAGCCTGCCTACGTTCTGCAGATCTTCCCACCCTGTGAGTTCTCAGAAAGCCACCTGTCCCGCCTGGCCCCCGACCTCCTCGCCAGCATCTCCAACATCTCTCCTCACCTGATGATCGTCATTGCGTCGGTATGAGCCGTTTAACTGCTTACTGACTCTTTTTTTGTTGTTTTTTTTTTGTTTTGTTTTGTTTTTTTTTTTCCAAGGCCCTGCAGCAAAAAAAAAAAAAAAAAAAAAAAAAAAACCAACAAAAAAAAAAAACTCCAAAAAAAAAATACAAAAAAAAACCCCAAAAAACAAAAACAACAAAAAAAAAAACAACACAAAAAAACCCCCACAAAAAGACACACAAAAAATAAAAAATCACAAAAAAAATTAAAAATAAATAAAGAGAGACAGAGAGAGAGAAAGTAAAGAAACAAGAAAATGCTGCCAGCCTACCAGCCTCCTGCCCTAACAGGCCTCGATCAAACTGTTGCTGGGTAGTGGTTCTGCTACCTTGTATGTTTACATATTGCTTTAGCTTATGGACAACTGATGCACTCAACAGGCGGACTGGTATTGGGTTTCCGTGCCTCCTTTTGGGGAAAATAAAGGACGGCTATTTTTTTTAACAAAAAGAAAATAAATAAAAAAGAACCTGAACTGCCTTTGCACTAAATTAGTGACTCGGACCTTTGCACAGTTGGAGACATGCTGTGACGCTCTGGATGTCTTGACACACACGAACGCGCGCCGTGGACTAAACGCAGGACCTGGGAACTTCTGCTGAATTCTGTGGGTCAAGGATCATTTCACACATTATCTTTTGTTGTTGTTGTTGTTGGTTTTTTTCGTTGTTCTGTTTCGTTTCGGTTGGTTTTGTTTTTTCCTGGATGTGAACCTTCCTCTCCTCCACCCGCCCCTGCTGCAGCCGTCTTCTCTTCATCTGGGATGTACAGTTTACACTGAAAATGAAAAAAAAAAAGAGGAAAAAAAAAAAAAGAAAAAAGAGAAAAAAAAAAAGCAAAACAAAAGGGAGAGCTATTTTCCTTCCTGGTGGGATATGCAGAACTCAGTGGGTGTGTGTATATATAAATATATATATAATATATATAAATATATATAATACTGACTTTAAAAAGAAAAAAAAAAAAAATCAAATCCCCACAACATACATTTTTTTTTAATCTGTGCCAAAAATGTGTTTTCAGAGAAAATCTTATTTTCATACTCAGACTTTGTATTGTCACTCATTTGTAAGTGCGCTTCATTTAAACATGCCCCCCTCCCTCGTCTCATGAGCTGTGGAAGTGTTATACACTTGTACAAAGACTTTTTACCCCCTTCTCCCTTCACCTCCCCTAACACTTATTAATTTATGGAACTGTTTTTCTCAGCGCAGTTTTGTTTTGTGTGTCCATTGGATTACAAACTTTATTAAAAAATACAAAACACCTCGCGCCGCTGTGCTGCTGCTGCGCCGGGGGGCGGGCAGGGCCTTCCTCAGTGCAGCTCCTGTCCTGCCAGCCTTGTTCAAGCACTCGGCTGCAGGGAGCTGCAGCCACCGCCGTCGTAGAAACGGGCATTTCCAGCTTGGATGAGAACAAATCCTCCGCATGCGTCCTTCTGCACCGCATGCAGCCCAGCACCGTTGCGCCTCTGTCGGTTCGGAAGCTGCTGTGCTGAATGCTTCAGACCCGCAGCCACGTCGGGGTGGTTTTGCTGTTTCCCCCCCGCAGCCTGCAGTGGGTGCAGCACGCTGCTCCCTGGGCACTCGGCGGCGTCATCCCTGGTGCAGGGCTGTTTTTGGATGGGGAGAGCCGGCCCCCATCCCCATCTGCCTCTGGGCAGAGTGAACCCCTCAGCCCCAACCTCATCAGCCCCACGGATGCGAGGTGCAGGGAAGGGCTGCTCCACGCGTCTGCCTCTATTGTTCCACACCCTTGCTGGCCCTCTTTCCCCTGAGCAGCAGGAAAAGAGGAGAAGGGGCCTCGGGGCCCCTTGTGCTGCCCCAGCCCTGAGTAGGGGGGAGCATCCAGCCGCACCTCTTAGCACATATTGCAGTACCTCCCTCCCTACCCCTGCAGCACCTGTGTGAGGCACTGGGCTCCAGCACACGCTTTAGAAAATATTGCCATTTATTCCTTCTCTTTCTCTCCTTCCAGAAATACACTTTTTACACCATTTCCAAGCAGCTGACTTTAAATAAAGGCGAGGGGGTGCGGGTGGCTCATTCAGCAGGTGCCTGGCCCTCCCCAGCGAGGGGCACCGGGGCCAGGGGGGCGGCGGGGGCCTCTTGGGGGCTGTCGCGGGCACGGAAAAGCAGCTCGGTGGCTGGGATGACCTGCTCCGTCTGCCAGGTGGCAGCAGCGGCCCCGTACTGCTGGTAAAAGTCCGTGTCGGCCTGGAACATGACGAGCGCCTGGGCCGTGTGGATGCGGACGTGCTGCGCCAGGCTGCTGGCATCCAGGAATTTCTCCCCGCAGGAATCGCAGGCGTAAAGGATCTGAGTGTTGGGGTCTGCAAGGGCAGAGGGGAGGCCCGGGATGTGGCAGCAGCGGGGTGGGAGCCAGGTGAGCGCGATGCCGGCCCCCTCCCCTCCTCACCTGCTTCCTGCACTTGTTTCACCGCTTTGGTGATCTCTGCTTTAAGCGCTTCGGTCTCATCTGCCGTCACAGCGGCCGCCACGGGAACCACTGGAAGAAAGGAGAGAGAAGCGATACTGAGGGCGCCGCGAGGACACGAGGCCAGGCAAGACTCAGCCCGAGGGATCCAACCCACAGCAAAGTGCCCCGCGGCCACGGCCCAGGGCTCACCTGTGAGCTGTGTGACAGCGGTGGCAGCCAGCGCCTCGGTGGCCAGCGTCACCATGTCGTCTGAGGCCACCGTGACGATGTTGAGCTCACTGCCATCTTCTGGCTCCAGGATCTTCATGCCCGCCTTGCCCTGGTGCACCGTCTTGACGTGGGAGCGCAGGTTGTCCACCCGGTTGAAGCCACGGCCGCATTTGTCACAGAGGAACGGCTTCTCCCCTGGGGACGAGAGGGGAAGCAGGAGGTTAATTGTGGGTTCAGGCACACGGGGCAGCGCAGGGAGCACTGGGGGCACTCACCGGTGTGGATGATGATGTGCTTGGAGAGGTCACCCACGTTGACGAAGGCTTTGTTGCAGACAGTGCACTTGTGAGGTCGGATGTTGTCGTGGTGCCGGATGTGGTTGGCCAGCTGGCTTGACTGCACGAACCTGAAGGGGAAACAGGGATGAGGACACAGTGGTGGCACTGCCCAGCAGCACGGTGTGCACTAACAGCACCACGGAGGATGCTCACCTCTTGCCACAGCGCTCGCAGACATAGGGCTTCTCCCCCGTGTGCTGGCGCACGTGGGCGATGAGGGAGCTGGCTTGGGTGAACGCCTTCCCACAGATGAGGCACTGGCACGGCTTCTCTCCTGGGGAGGCAGCAGGAGGGCTCAGCCCCACGGGGATCAACGTGGAACCCCCCCCCCTCAGCCCTCCAAGGAAAGGCAGTGTGGAGGCTGAGCTGTGTTCCTACCCGTGTGGATGCGGACGTGCCGCTGCAGCGCCCCAGGGTCAGCGAACTGCCGCTGGCAGTGCACACAGACGTAGGGCTTCTCCCCGCTGTGGATCCGGAGGTGCCGCTTCAGGTTGCCTGCGTGCAGCTGCATCTCAGACAGCAGCACGGGGACAGCGGAGCGCCCCCATCCCTCCCTGTGCCGCATGCAGCAGGAACCCTGCAACAGCTTGGGGAGATGGGAGGGAACCTCTGTCCCGCAGATCAGCTCCTTTCAGGAGCAGCCCCAGGTTGCGAGGCGGAGGTTTAAACCCTTCTCTGTTCCCCACGGACAGTGGATACCCTGCTCGGGGAGCTCCCCATCCCATGCTACCTGAGGTGGTGAACTGCTTGCCGCACTCCCGACACTTCAGGGGCCCATCCGCAATGTGAATCTTCAAGTGAGCTTTCAAGTTCCCCACCTGGGGACAAACATCGGGATGCAGAGAGCTCCCCACCATCCCCAGCAGCCCCCCATGGTGGGCACTGAGCCGTGACTGCTCCAGCCCCTGCCCCAGCTCACCTGGTTGAATTTCTTGTCACAGTGGGGACACTTGTGCTCCTTGTCGGTGTCGTGGGTCTCCAGGTGCCGCATTTTGGAGGTGGGGTCAGAGAAGGAGCGCCCGCAGTAGTCGCACTGGTAGGGCTTCTCCCCACTGTGCACCAGTTGGTGCCTCTTGAGGTTGCCCGAGGTGGTGAAGAGCTTCCCGCAGTCGTCGCAGCGGTACTTGGCCTCCCCCGTGTGCCGCTTCTTGTGCAGGTTCAGCAGGCTGATGAGGCGGTAGCTCTTCCCACACTCCTCGCAGCCGTAGGGCTTCAGCGGGCTGCAAGGCACGCGGGGCTGGCAGGTGAGGGAAGCAGCACAGCGAGTCCCCGCCGACCTCTGACTCCGCTGCCGCCGTCACAGCTCCAAGAGCCGGGTGGCAGCTGTCGCCGTACCTGTGCGTCTTCTCGTGGGCTTTGCACGCCGCCGGGTCTGAGAAGGCTTTATTGCACTCCCTGCAGGAGAAGGGTTTCTCGCCGGTGTGGATGCGGATGTGCCGCTTGAAGTTCCCAGTGTGGGTGAACTCCTTCCCGCAGTCCTGCGGGCAGAGAGATGCGCGGTGATGCCAGGGGCACCCAGGAACGGGAGCCCTGCCGTGGCTGCGGCCGCCCTCACCTCACACTTGTGTGTGACGGAGCCGTAGGCTTTCGACTCGGTCCTGTCGCTGTAAGAACCCGAACGCAGCAGCCGCGTTTCGCCTGAGTTCTCCTGTCCGGAGTCAGTGCTCCCTGATTCGTTATCCTCAGCATTTTCTCTGCTTTCTAATTTGGGTTGTGCTGCCTTGGGAATTTTAGCCTCCTCTTCTTCCTCCGCCATCGCCTCCCCCTCTTTCTCCTTCCCTTCCAGCTCCATCTCTGCATGCATTCAAAAAACAGGGACACGAAGGATCGAGAGCAGCATCAGAGACACAAAACCCATCTGCACTTCCTAACTCTAACCCCAAATTTAAGCTGACGCACCTTAGACCCTGCCCCACTCCCAGGAAGGGAAAACAGCAAAGTCCCCGTGCTGTGCTCACCACAACGCACCTCTTGCCTCAGCGCTGGGAGCATCGCTGCCCTTCTCCCTGGGGCTGCTGTTGCCCACCTCGCTCTCTGCTGGCTGCAGGCGGCTGGGGGATGTGGCAGCAGGGCCGGCTTCGGCAGCACTGTCCACACCTACGAGCAGCAGAGAGTCTCAGCCACGTTCAAGAAGTAATGGGCAGCAGGACAGGGCATCTGGGGGGAGTTCAGAGCTCACCTCCTGCCTGCTGACTTTCTGCAGGGCCCTCTTTGGCATCCGGTTGCTCTGCTGGCTCCTTGGGCTGTGTCGCTGCGGCCACAGGCGCCTCTTCCTTCCCCTCTGGGTTGGGAGGATCTTTTGGTTTGTCAGAATCACCTTGCGTTACTGTTGCCGCTGTTTTGCCCTCAACAATCACCTTCTCAACCCCTGCAAAGGAAGAAAACTGTGCCATCAGGCCTCTGCGGCTTGCTGGATGAGGCGAAACAAAACAAGAAAGCTACGTACCGAGCTCAGTGAGGAGCTCCCGGCTCTCTACAGGGCTTTCTGCCAGCACCGTGAGGGATTTGAGTGCATTGCAAGCGTTGACGATCTCCCGCATCTGGAGGAACCCTGCCACAGCCAGCACATCTTCCACATTGTCAGGGTTCAGGCTCAGCTTGGCCGTGTACATGAACTCCAAAACCTGCCCCAACCCTGCAAAAGGCACAGCAAAGGCTGCGAGCTCCCACCCGTGCCACCCATCCGGCTGTGGGATTTGCAGAAGCCTTGGATCCTACCTGCCACGTTGCTGATGTCGAGGTGCACCACGTCCTCCTTCTGGTCCACAAAGAGCATCCTGAAATACTCACTGCATGCCGCCAGCACGGCTTTGTGGGCCTTGAAGTTGATGCCATCCACCACGAAGGTGCAGTCGCACAGCAAGCCCAGCTGCCGCAGCTGGTTCAGCTGCTCCAAAACCTGCCTGCTGTGCTGAGGGAAATCCATGGCTGTGGGCAGAAAGCAGAGCTGTAGTGAGGTGGTGCTAAAAGCCCAAAGGGGCGGGAATGGGGCAGAGCACGAAGCCAGGAATCCTAAGAAGCGGAAGGTCAGCAGACGGAAGGAGGTGGGAGCACTGCAGACATCTGCAGGCAGTGGGAGCTCACGTACTCGGTCAGGGCTGGGCAGGCCAGTTCAACTGGGGCAGCTGCTGCAAGCCACAAACGTGCTCCTTCAGCTGCTAAGCACAGGACGGGCGTGCAGTGCGACGAGGGAGCCTCCTCCTGTCTGCAGTGGGTCGCAGCAATGAGCTCCCGACGGCCTTCTGCCTTGCTCTGCAGCCTTGGGTCTCCCTTGACAGCAGTCACCCCTTGGAGAGGAGCAGCCAAAAGAAACCTGCAGGAAGGAGGTGTTAGGGGCTTCGTTTGCTCAGCTGAGAAGTCAGAAAGATAGAGGCTGGAAAGGAACCCTGAGGAGAACCACACAAGTTTGCTCTCCTCTGAGCAAAGATGCTCTCTGTGTCTCCTTCCCCTGCCTGTCCCAAAACACAGGATGATTTTCAACCAAACATCAACAAATCACCTGCCCCCAGACACATCTATCAACAGCCAGAAATAGCAATACTTGCGTCAAGATCTATCTAAACCCTCATATATATGTGTAGATATATATATATGTCTAAGACTCATTGAAGTTTGCAAGGGAAACTTTGCTTCCCTAGAGAAAGAGCACTTTCCCAGCAGCACAAACAATGCTGCCTTATGTACTTAGAAAGCTCTGAGCCGCATGCAAACACAAAAGGATAGGATGGGAGCAGAAAAAAAAAAAAGGAATGCAGTCAGGACTGCTAAAAAAAGCAGCTGACATGGACACAAACCCTTTCCTATTGGTGCTGTGACACACGAAGATGTATCAAAGCCCTGTGCCTGAGCTCTCAGCTCCATGCCTGAAAAGCAATGATAAAAGAGGAGTGGTCCTTGGTTGCAACCATGTGCAACCATGTCCTGACAGATCTCAGGAACAGAATTGGGAACCATAGAATCACAGAATGGCCTGGGTTGAAAAGGACCACGATGATCATCTAGTTTCAACCCCTCTGCTATGTGCAGGGTCGCCAACCACCACACCAGGCACTATGAGGAATGAGAAGTTTGTGGCTCTCCTCCAAAATCTGCCCCTCCCTGGTGCTGAAGTCAAGACTCTACGCAGCCCTCCAAGGAGAAACGCACTGCAAACCCCCTGTTTTAAACTACAAAACTCACTGCTTCAGAGCTGCGCAAAACCCACAGCGGTTTCTTGCTGCTTTTTTTCCTACCCCACACCGAGGTGCTGTGACTTCCATGCAGACAACGCGCAGCCAGAAGCAGACACCCCCCGATTCCACCTTGTCAGAAGGGCGTGGGTGCTGCTTTCCCTTCCCATCTCTCCCTGATGCAGCTGACAAGCCCCTCGTTACCCGATCCACCACAGAGATGGAAAGCTCTGCTACCAGAGCACCTGCACACACAGCAAGAGCCACAGCCAAGTCCCAGGGTGCAGCCCACACAAGTGTGCTCCCAGGGTATGAAACTGGGGGGAGAAAGGGAGGGAAAGCCAAGGGAGCAAGAGGTGCTCAGCAACAGGAGATGTAAAGCAAAAGTTTTATGCCTTCTTTCCTCCTTCAACGCCCAGAAGTTCTCACTGTGAGGGCTGGCAGCTCTCCCGTTTATTAACAAGGGCTCGTGCAACGCAGTGGAGCAGAGAAACCCTTTTTTTTTTTTTTTTGTTAAATTCCTGAGGGGCTCAGAGGTGCCCTCAGCTGTGGAGCCGGGCGGGCAGCAGTCAGACTCAGCGCAGGGCCTCACCTCAGAGCTGGGTTCAACGCAAAGGGGGACTGCACCCCAAAACCAAGGCCTCCTCCTAAGCCTGCCCCGAGGCCTCTACTAAGAGTCTCTTAGCCTCCTAGCGAGCCTCCTCCCAGCCTCCCAGGCTTTCCCCCACCGTCCTCGGCCCTACCTGCCATGCCGGGCCCGCTGGCGGCCTCAGATCACCGCCCGTGACACGGCCCAGACAAAGGGCGCCGCCATCTTGGCACCGGGCGGAAGCGGCGTCGCCCCTTCCCGCCCACCGCATGCGGCACTGCGCCTGCGCGCCCTGCTCGGGGCGGGGACGCGCATGCGCGAAGCGCTGGTGGCCGTCGGGTCACGTGACGCGAGTGTTTTCCTCCCTCCCCGGCCCGGCGCCATGTTGGCGGGCGTTGGGATGGGGCTGTCGGGGTGGGGCGGGCAGCAGCGGGTGTTGCGGCGTTCTGTGGAACCGGGGGCTCAGCCTCGTGCCCTGTGCGTCCGTGGGGGCTGATGTTCCTTCCTTGGGTGTCTCTAAGCTTGGGGATGAGGGTGTGCCGTGGTGGTGGCCGGGTGGCCCTACAGGAGCGGGCCCCGAGGTACGCTCTGTGGGGATGAAAGGCGCCGGAATTATCCTGGCGAGGGCCTGCGTGCTGAAGGAACTGGGTGGGTGGGGCTGAGGGTCTCGCTCAGGTCGTTAACAACCCAGGTGATCCTCTGTGCGGCTCCCCATAGGAAAGGTGCAGTGCAGGGATGGCCGCTTGAGAGGAGCGTCGGGGCAGTGTTGTGCTTCACAAGATGCTGGTGAGGCGAGGGCGGCCCGACTGCCACAGCTGTGCAGGCAGCGGCCTGGAGACTGCTGTTCTCGCGTACCAGCTTCCCCGTCAGGTGCGTGTGGCACGGCCAGCCTGCCAGCAATGAGCCCCTCGCAGGGCCATGTTCAGCGTTGGACCTCTGAACTGCTTTTCACTCTGTCCCCTAATTCCCACCCCGAAACCAGGCAGCTTTGGGGTGGAAAACCCTTTTTTCTTCCCTTTGGGTCTTTTACTTGTCCCCCTCGCCACTAGGTGGCGCCGTGTGACTGCAGTGTGTGGGTGCCAGGTGCCGTGGGGCGGCATTTTGGGGCACGGTGGATGCATCCTGTCGCTCATATCCCCATAGATGCACAGTTCCAATTTTCTGAGCTGTACTGGGCTCTTTGGCAGGTTTTTCGACACCGTTTAAACACTTTTCCTTGCAGCAAGGAATCCACCAAGCCCTGCAGCAGCTCCTGCCTCACCCGAGGTGAGCGTGGGACAGAAATAAAACAGCGAAAGGCACCAGCTAGATCCCTTTAAATGTCCTTGTAGCATTACAGGCATGTTAATGCTGATCACAAGCCATTATGGGACAAGCCGACCTCGCACCCGTGCCAAGGTAACATGAGCTGTGTGGTCTCTATAAACAGCCCTGTGCTGTGTTTGTACACATGGGGTGGCTTCGGGGCAGTGGTTGGTCCCACAAAGGAAGGAACCCTGGGTTTGGCAGCCTCTCTGCCCCAGCCTGCTGCCGTCTAGGGCTTGGTGGTGGGCAAAAAGGAGAAGAGGGTTTGGTGACCTTCCAAGGTGGGCTGGCAGCCGAGCAGCTGAGGGAAGGGCTTAGAAATAGAGCGGCCAGGAAGAAGTGAGTCACTGGGGCTGGAAATAAACAAGGAGGTGGGCATGGAGCAGGGATGCTGGGGCCAGCTTCTTGTTTGCATCCAGGAGGAATTGTGGTCCCTGCTACTGAGGTCCCCATTGGAGCTGAGCCTGCAGCTGCTCAGTGCCTTTAACTCGGCTCCTTTGGGGAAAAAGCATCAGGAAAGCAGAAGAATGAAAGGAGGAGACAGCAGTTCTCAGTTATCTCTCATAACCCAGTACAAGCTGTATATACAAAGAAAAGCTCCAGCAGAGGGTCAGGGAAGGGCTCGCTCCCCAGCCTCACTCCTCGTATCTGTCCTGCAGGCAAACCCGCAGCCACCACCACCACCACGACTGCTGTGGGACCTCCAGGTCTTCCCAATCCAGCCCCAAAATGATGCCTGCAATCTCTTGTGGGTCCTGCAGTGAGGGATGCTCATGCTGTGTGCGGGTTTCACCTCATACCTCCTAGGGAGCCTGCGGGGAGCACTCCCATCCCCTCCACAGCATCCCCTCCATCCCAAACCAGCGGGGTGGCAGCCAGCTTGCCGGGGAGCAGACAGACAGCTAGATAAATAAGGGAGCACCCCACAATCTACCCACGGGGCAGGGGAAAGGCCCGGCCCCGGCGCTGCCCCCGGCCTCTCAGATTTTGATCTCAGTCCGGAAGATCTGCTGGACGTGCTCGCTGTGTTTAGCCGGCTGCCGCACGGCGCGGATGGTCAGCGTGCCGTTGTCCCCCAGCGAGGATGACACCGATGTGGGGTCCACATCCTCGGGCAGCTGGCACTTATGGGTGAAGGTGTTCATGACGGTGCCATCCGCAGCCAGCTGGGAGGGGAGAAAGGGGCGATTTTAGGCTGCAAGAGGCACAGGAGAGCTTTGTTCCTTTGCCCTTGGGTGAGGCTCGCGGTGTCGCCTTGTGTGTGGTGTTAATATTTATAATCTCCCTGCGGGTGCGTTGGTGGGACGTGAGTCACCTGGGGTGGCAGCTGGAGGAACAAAGGTGCTGTTTTGGGAGCTGCTCCTGGGGCGTTAAGATTTAGGGCGTGTGGGGACAGCACCTGGGAGAGGACATGGGACGCTGCAGCAGAAATAAAGGGCAAAAAGACGAGGAAATAGAGACTTCAGTGCTCAGTTGGTGACTCTGGGGGTGTCGTGATGGTCAAGTGGGGGTCTCTGGGGGTGGCAGCATTGGGGTGGTGATGTGGGGTGCCGGAGGGTGTGCTCACCTTCTCAGCGTGCACCTCAATCTGGTTGTTGGAGGTGGTGACAATGATGTCCTCAGGGGCGAAGTCGCTGACATCCACTGTGAACTGGTAGGTGTTGCCCAGGGTCTTCACGTTGCCATTGGTGCCGGGCCGAGCTGCAGGGCAGCGCAGGGATCAGCTCGTCCCCTTCCCCCCGATAATTCCCTCCCAGAATTGACTCATTTCCCACAACTCTGTGTTGAATCCAAGCCCTCCACCCTCCTTGGGGTGACCTTGGGCTGCAGCGGGACCCCAAAAAGTGAGGTGCGCCCTCGCCGCGATCCCATTGTAGGGACTTGCCTGGGAAGCCCATCGGCTCGTGGGGCCTGGCGAAGCTCCCAAAAAGCTCCATGGGGCAAGCGGGCGACGAGGAGCGGCTGTGGTGGTGGAAGCTGTGCTCCGACCGGAAAGCTGAGGAGGATTTCAAGTTCATCCACTCCAGAGCAGGTCAAAGGGGCCAATGGCACCTCCTCACCCAGCGGCACCGGCTGTCTCGAGGGCGGCCACCGAGCTTATAAAGCCCCGTTTGGCTCTCGGCCACCTTCCAGACCTCTTGTAAAACCGGCTAAATTTAGGTCCTGCTACATCACTCTGGGCGCCGTGGAAATTTTTTCCTCTCTCCCCCCTTTCGTTGGCTCGGCTCCTCCCCGTCCTGACTGTGGTGGGGGGAACCTGATTCCACCGCTGGCATTCCTGCCCACCAGGATAATGCAGTGGGCTGAGGGGCTGATGCTCGCCCCCACCCGCTGTCCCCAGGATGGGGGTTTCGGGGAGCTCCAGCCCCTGGGCTCCTTGCGTGGGGAGTGATAATAACAATGAAAAGTCATTAGAAGCGGCCTTGATGGAAGCGTGGAGCACATCCAAGCTGGCAGCTCCGTGCAGGAATCTTGGGGGGGGGGGGGGGGGTGCAAAATCTACATCATTTGGATCTTTTCTCCCATCCCAGGGCAGACGAGGCCACATTTTGGGGCAGAAAAGAAGGCTCGGCGAGTGGCTCTGCAGAGCAGACCATGTAAGGCTTTATTCCCTGCGCTGACCCACCAGGCAGCCCTGCCAAAAAATGCAGGGGGGTGTAATGTGAGCAGCCCCCCCTCTGTGCTGAGTAATTCCGGCAGGCGCCTGAGTCACCCTTGACTGTCCACATGTGTGGAGATGCTCAGAGCATCGCTGGGCACTGCGTTGCTCCTCTGTGCCCCCTTGGCTAGGGCTGAATGTGCCCCCCCACCCCCCCTTCCCCTCCCGAGGCGTATTCGGAGGCTGAAACCCTTCCCTTATTGCTCTGGCTGGCTCCAGCCCGCGCAGGTCTGGCCACCTTGTCAAGGTCGTTTATAATGAGCTTGTTTGCAAACTCATTTCCACCACAGTGCTGGCACAGGCAGCAGCATCGAGCCGGGCAGCACCAGACCCCCAAAACGCTCCCGGGATGGAGCCCCCCAGCCTGGAGCAGGAAGAGGAGAAGGTTTTGGTGTCGGAGCACAGCTGGCGGCCATGCCCCAAAGCCCGTAGGAGGCTGCGAGGTGAGACCCCTACCCTTAGTTTTTGGGCACACTGAGTTGGTTTTGGGATCTTCTGGGGGGGGTTAGCAGCCTGTTGCCCCCATCCCGGTTCTGCAGGGTGTCTGGAGGTGGTGAAGGGGCTGCTCTTCCGTGTGGGCGAGGACTGGTATTTCCTCTTTGTCCTGGGGGTCCTCATGGCCACCATCAGCTTCATGATGGATCTCATCATCTTCAGGCTCTATGAGGGTAAGGAGGGGCTGCAGCAGCCCCTGTTTGGGGGAGAACCTGGAAACTCGGGGAAGCTGGGAGGCTGTTGGGGCATCTCCCCTCCCAGCACTTCTTCTCCAGCCCACCGGTGGCTGTACCAAGAAGTTGGTGATTACTTGGTGCTCAAGTACCTCTCATGGACCATCTACCCTGTGGCCCTGACAGCCTTCTCCACCGGCTTTGCCAACAGCATCACTCCGCATTCAGGAGGTGAGGGGGGATCCCTCGGGCTCCCCAAACCCTCCCTGGTGCAGGAAATCCCTAAAACTTGGAGACACCCCCCCTCCCCTCCCAAAATGTGGAGCCTACAAATCGTGGAGCCCTCAAAAATAGGAGTCCCCCAAAACTTGGGGACCTCAAATGTGGAATTTACAAAACATGGGGCCCACAAAATTTGGAACTCTCAAAACTTGGAGCCTTCAAAACCTGGAGCTCTTCACACTTGGAGCACCCAGTACTTGGAGGCTCCTCCAATCTTGGAGCCCCCCCCAAATCAGAGCTCTTCTCCCCCACCAAGGCTCTGGCATTCCTGAGCTCAGGACCATCCTGAGCGGCGTGGAGCTGGAGGAATACTTGGCCATCAAGAATTTCGGGGCCAAGGTGGTGGGGCTGACCTGCACCCTTTCTGCTGGCAGCACCGTGTTCCTTGGCAAACTGGTGAGCAGGGAATTCCAGCAGGGATTTCAGCACAGGCTCCGTGCCGAGGTTGCTCAGCGCTGTGTCCTCTCCATGTCCCCAGGGTCCCTTTGTTCACCTCTCCTCCATGGCTGCAGCTTATCTGGGGAAGATGCGGACCTCGGTGATGAGGGAGTACGAGGTGGTGGCAGTGCTGGAATATTATTTTTTTAACCAGTTTTCTCTCCAAACCCAAAGCGTTTCGGTTAAACCGTTTTCTCCACAGGACAAATTCAAGCAGAACGAGATGCTGGTGGCTGCTCAGGCTGTTGGTGTGGCCACTGTTTTTGGGGCTCCCATCAGCGGTGAGTGACCCCCCCTGCCCCTTTCCCATGAGAGGGAACCCCGAATTCTGAGCGAGTCCCCTCCCTTTTTCCAGGGGTGCTGTTCAGCATCGAGGTGACGGCATCCCACTTTGCTGTGCGGGATTACTGGCGTGGGTTTTTTGCTGCTACTTGCGGTGCCTTCATGTTTCGCCTCCTCGCCGTCTTCAACAGCGAGCAAGGCAAGACAGGGCAGGGCAGGGAGCAGCCCTGCGATGTGCTTCGTCCCCCCTAAAAATCCACGTGCCCCTTCCTTCCTCCTCAGAAACCATCGCCGCTCTGTTTAAAAGCGACCTCAAGCTTGATTTCCCTTTTGACCTGCCGGAGACTTTCTTCTTCATGATTTTGGGGTAAAGAGGGACCTACTGGGGACGGGCTCCTGCCCTCGCACTGCCCTTACCCTGCCTGGATCTGCCCACATCCTTCCCACTTCCCTGCCCGTATTCTGCCCATAACCTGCCTGCGCTCTGCCCGTTTCCTTGTGCACGCCCTGCCCAGCTCTGCCTGCACGCTGCCATCTCTCCCCCAGGGCCATCTGTGGAGCCATCGCCTGCGCCTACCTCTTCTGCCAGCGCTGGCTGCTGGCGGCCGTCAAAGACAACCGGCTGACAGGCAGGCTGCTGGCCACCGAGTGCGTCCTGTGTGTCCATGCTGAGCACCTGAACGTGTGTCCCACCCCCACACGTCCTTGTGTCCCCCCCCATTGTGTCCGTCTGTCCCGCTCACTGCGTCCTCGTGTCCCGCAGTACGTCTGTGTGTCCCCTGGTACATCCGTCTGTCTCATCCCCCCTTCTTCCCACAGCAAGCCCCTGTACACAGCGCTGGTGGTGCTGCTGCTGGCGTCCATCACCTTCCCTCCAGGCCTGGGCCAGCTGATGGCTTCCAGGGTGAGCAGGGCTGGGGGCTTTCTCGTCAGCCCCCCCTGTTCCTCACACCCATGCTGTTTGTCTGTCTGTCTAGCTGTCCATGAAGGAACACCTCATCTCTCTCTTCGACAACCGCTCCTGGTTTGTGCTGGCCCAGAACGCTTCCATGGCCACCACCCAGCTGGGGGACCCACGGGGGCTGTGGCAGGAGTGGTGCCACCCTTCAGCCACCATCTTCGGTACTTTGGTCTTCTTCCTGCTGATGAAGGTACCTCATTGTGTCCCCAGCCCCACACCACAACCTGTTGTCCCCATTCCCATGTGCTGTGTGCCCCTCAGTTCTGGATGCTGACCCTGGCCACCACCCTGCCCATGCCTGCTGGGTACTTCATGCCTGTCTTTGTCTATGGTGAGTCCGGGGGGTCCTGCCCCTCTCCTGGGGGGCACCCAGACCTGGGCTGCATCTGGTCCTGGGGAAGCATGGGGTGCATCCAACGCATTAGGGGTGGGGAGGAGATCCGTGGGTTGGCATCTGACACGCTGGGGGCACAGGGATGCATCCGGCTTTTGAGGTGCGTATGATCTTGAGGGACTGCAGGGGGGTGTCCAGCCCATTTTGATGTGTGGTGGATAAGGGAGTTGCATCCAGCACTGGGGGCTGCACCTGGTCCTGTTGGGGGGGATCTGGGTCTGTATTTTTTGGGGGGTATTCCTTGGGGCTCCTGGGCTTCTCTCTCTCCCCTTCCCCCAACCCCACAGGAGCGGCCATCGGGCGGCTGCATGGGGAGGTGTTGGCCGCACTCTTCCCCCATGGCATCCGCACGGAGGGCACGACGTACCCCATTGTCCCTGGTGGATATGCACTGGCCGGTAAGTGGGGGACATCGTGGAGTGGGGACAGTGGGGCCACCCCAGTCCTTGTGCCAATGCCACCATTGTCTCATCCGTAGGCGCTGCTGCTTTCTCGGGTGCTGTCACCTACTCTGTCTCCACCGCCCTGCTGGTGTGTGAGGCCACTGGCCACATGGCCCACGTGCTGCCCGTCGTGCTGGCTGTGCTGGTGGCCAACGCCATCACGCGGAAGAGCCAGCCTTCCTTCTATGATGGCACCATCATTGTCAAGAAGCTGCCCTACCTGCCCCCCATCCGCAGCCGGCACATAGCGTGAGTATCCTCACAGGCTCTGCTTTGGGGGGATTCCTTGGCAAAAATCGTGGCTTTTTGTCCCTTTTCTTCAGCTCCTATCGGGTGGTGGTGAAGGAGTTCATGGAGCAGCGGGTGGTGGCTGTGACCAAGAGTGATGGCTTTGAGGAGGTGCTGGCGGCCCTCAATGCCACCACCAATAAAGAATACCCTGTGGTGGAGAGCAAAGGTAGGGTGGTAGGTGTGCAGGGGCCTGGTGGCCATGGGACATCTCAGCTGGTGACCTTGTGGTCACCTCACTTGTCTCCTGTCCCCGCAGGGTCACCCACACTGGTGGGCACCATCAGCCGTGCCAAACTGGTGGCTTTCCTGCAGAGCCACGAGCACCCACAGGCACCCCCAGGGCCGCTGCAGGAGAAGGTGAGTTTGGGGCACCCAAAAAAGGCATTTTTTCCACCCAAACATACAGCGCATCACTTGTTCTATCCCACTGCAGCCAGCCTCCACGGGGACACTTGGGGAGGACTGTGCCATTGAGCCCATCGTACTGCAGCTGTCACCGTGGACCTCACTGCACCAGGTTTGGGGTGGAGGGACAGGTGACCACGGGCCCCCAAGCCAGAAAAATTTGGACTTTGTCCCCACGTGTCCCCGCTCTTTGCAGGCACATCACCTCTTCGAGCTGCTGAAGCTGCAGTGCGTCTTCGTCACTCACTATGGGGAGCTGGTGGGGGCTGTCACACGCACCGAGGTGCCAGCGGGGACACTGGGTGAACACGGGGTGGGGGCCACGAGGGGACAGCGGCCGTCCCAACTCTTCCTTCCTGCCCTTGCAGCTGCGGAGAGCCATAGAGGAGCTGGCCAAGGACGCGTGACTGCCCATCCTGCCCCTGTGTCAATTAAATGGCTTTTGGGGTCATATGGTTAATTTCAGGAGCTGTCTGGGGGTGCGGAGCATCCCATCCTATTGCCACTGCGTTTCGGGGTCGCTCTGCAAAGCAGGGTGTAGCGTTTCAGGGTGCGGACGGTGCAGCTGATGCTAATGAAGGCAGTGCAATTAATCCTGGGCATGCCTGAGCCCAGCCTCAGGAGGGGTGAAACGAGGTCAGCGCCAGAGGAACACCCAAAAAATGGGGCTGGAGCTGGGCATGGCAGCGCCGGGGGGGAGGTGCGGGGGATGGCTCTGCGGGGCTGGGGCCAGGCAACACCCATGAGGGGAGGACACCGTGGTGAGGGTGAGAACAGCGATGGGGCTACAGAGTAGGGTGGCGGGAGGTCCACAGCATCCCCATCAGGTGGGAAAGGTGCTGAGAAGCACCCATAGGGTGTGTGGAGGGCGCTCAGCGGGTCGGGGGCAGGCAGAAGGCGATGGGAGCACGGCCCCCGTGGAGCTGAGGGTGAGCAGCAGCCCCGGGGCAGCCCCTGCCCCACGCATCACCCTGCAGCTCCTGCAGGGATTGGGAGTTTCACCGAAACTCCGCACAGGGAGGGAAAACAGAGGCAGCAGGGCACGAGGCGTGGTGATGCGCTGCAGGGCCAGGGGCCAAAAAATACAAGAGGAAAAGGGCAAAAAAAGCACCGAGGAGAGCATCCTGCAGAATGCTCCACAACCACACGGCCCTCGCTTGCGGGTTTGAGGTTAAACAAAAAAAAAGGAGGAAAAAAAAAAAAAAAAAAGATGATAATAAATGCTTTTTTCCGGTGCTTTTCCCACCCGGTTATTTGCAGGCACCGCGCAGCCATCGCTGCTGGTGTTTGGCAAAGTAACCCTGAATTCCTCGTGGGTTTGGGGAAGGAGAAGGGAAATGTGCATTTCTTAGCGCTTGGGAAATGCTGGAAAACTTTAAATCCTCCTTAAAATAAACAAAGAATAGAGGCCCCCCCCCTACTGGCTCTAAAATCCCACTCCAACTCAGCACTGATGGACGCCGGGGTAGAAAAAGAGCACAAAAGTTTTATTCAAATCCAACTCGCTGTCGTGAAAATCACAAAAACCTCATAAATTCCATTAAAAAAAAAAGGGGGGAAAAACCCCAAAACTGCCCCCTTTCCCCCCCTTTTCTTTTTTCCTCTCCCTTCTCTCCTTTTACCTCTCCGAAATCTGAGACCTTTTTGATTTCTCAATAAATATACAAAAATATAATAAATTAGAAAAACAGCAACACCACCAACGAAAAAAATCAAGAGGTAACACTGCTTGTCAGCAGCAAGGCAGAGAAAAACCAAACCAGCGGTGGGAGAGGAAAACAGGAGGGGGAAAAAGGCAGAAATAGAGAAATCTGGGGGCCAAAACTCAGCCCTTTGGGGTTTTTTTTTTCCTTGAAATGCAGAAAACAAAGGGGAAATTGGCCCCCAAAACAGCCTCCCCCACTTGAAATTGTCATTTTTTGGGGGGGGTTTCCACCTGTTTTGTCCTCGGGACAGCGATGGCAACGCGGTGTGAAATCCCCTGCGGGGGAATAATATTAATAATAATAATAACAGCAACAACCTTAAAAAATATTAACAACAATAAATAAAGCAGAGGGTGGGGGGGACGCCGGGGGTCTTCATTTGCCCATGTGGAGTCAGATGGGGACGCCGGCGGGGCAGAGCTGCTCCTGCAGCCCCAGCAGGCTGTAGGCAATGCGTTTCTTGTGGCCGGGCAGGCGTACCCCGATCTTCTTGAGGTCACTGCAGGGGAAACAGAGCGGGTGTTGAACCGCAGGTGGAATTTTTTGGGGTTGAGAAAGGGTTGCAAAAGGGGCTGGGTTGGAGGTGGAGGATTCTGAGCGTGATGCAGGGCTGGATCTTGAGCAGCGCTGAAGGCATCCCACCCCGAGCGCCCCACGGCACGGGATCCAGCCTGAAAGGGGAGCCCGAGGGACGGGGCAACGCTGTCCCCAAACCCGCTGCCACTCACTCGTTTGTCATCTGCAGCACTTTCTCAATGGTGTTGTAGCCAGCGGCAGCGAAGTGCTCAGCGTATTGGTGCATCTTGATGGACTCGAGCCACTCAGGCACCGAGCGGAAGGGAACGCCGTCGGAGCCGCTGGTGCTGGGCAGGCGGATGGAGACGCTGCGGAAATGACATCAGCACCCAGAAATGTACGGGTGCAAAAGAAAACAAAAAAAAGTCATGCAGAAATGCGAGGCTGCAAAAAAGTTTACACAAAGGTAGGGGAAAGCGTGTGAAAAGCAAGAGGCTGCCAAAAAAATTCGTGCAGAAGTGAATGGAAGAGGAGACGGCAGTGCGGAGATGCAAGAAGTCGAGTAGGAGTGCAATAAAAAAATGCAGGAATGGAGGATGTGAAAACAAGGAGGATGCAAAAACAAGGGGAATGCAAAGAGTGGAGAAAAGGTCATGCAAAGGAACGAGTGAGAGTGAGGAAAACGGCAGGAATAGGTGTGGGAAATAACGCAGGAACGCACGCGTGCAAAAAATAATGCAACGATGCAAAGAAAAAACAAGGTGGAAAAGTGGAAGGGTGCAAAAAGAAGTGGAGGATGCGAAGGTTCCTGCAGCTCACCGGGGGTCGAAATCTGCCAGCGCCTTGAGCGAGTCGGGGGCGCGGACCAGTTTGTCGAGGATGCTGACAATGTCTGCGAATTTGGGGCGGCGGGCGCGTTCCTGCTGCCAGCACTGCATCATCAGCTGGTACACAGCCGAGGGGCAGTCCAACGGGGCGGGCAGGCGGAAGCCTTCATTGATGGCTTTCATCACCTGTCAAGGCATCCCGGAAACGCCAGGAATAAAGAGACGTGCCTAACAAAGCCACCAGAATAACGAAGCTGGACCCCGAAAGAGCAAAGCTGGCCCACAGCAAGGTCACCCCCCAACGTCAGCACCAAATCAGGCCCTCGATCCCCAAAGCAGCCCCCAAAACAGGGTGCCGGAGGGGCGCAGGCGCTCACCTCGTGGTTGGAGAGCTCCCAGTACGGGCGCTCGCCGTAGGACATCACCTCCCACATGACGATGCCGTAGCTCCAGACGTCGCTGGCAGAGGTGAACTTGCGGTAGGAGATGGCTTCGGGGGCTGTCCAGCGGATCGGGATCTTCCCACCCTATTGGGGGCGATGCCGTCACAATTCCCCAATGGCAGGGGGAAAAAAAAGGAGGCAACGATGCAAAATTGTACCCAAACCCCCCCCAAAATCCACTTACACTGGTGGTATAGGTGGCTTCGGGGTCGTCCTCCAGCACCCTCGACAGCCCAAAGTCGGACACCTTGCAGACCAGGTTGCTGTTGACCAGGATGTTGCGTGCAGCCAAGTCCCGGTGCACGTAGTTCATGTTGGCCAGGTACTTCATGCCCGCTGCGATGCCCCGCAGCATGCCCACCAGCTGGATGACGCAGAACTGCCCGTCCTTTTCCTGAAAGCAGAGAAAATAACCCCAAATCTCACATCTTGTCACTACAGGGATGTTCACGGGGGCAGGTCTTGTCTCCATAGGGATTTTGGGGCTGAAGTCCTGCTAATCCCACCCCGGGGCAATGGGATTCCGTCACGCATCGCCTACCCGCAGGAATTTGTCCAACGCGCCGTTTTCCATGTACTCTGTGACGATCATGAAGGGTTTGTCTGCAGAAAAAGAGCCAAAACGCGTTGAAAAATTCTGAAGATTAACTCCATGCCCCTGAAAATAGCGCCTTTTGGGCATTCAGCATGCTTCTGGGGAAGATAACTGTGGTTTTAGGGCACTCACGCTTAGAGACGACCCCCTCAAGGCGGATGATGTTGTGGTGACAGAACTGCCCCATGATGCTGGCCTCACCCAGGAAGTCCACACGCTGCTTCTCCGTGTAGCCAACCTTGAGCGTCTTGATGGCCACCGGCACCTCCTTCTTGCCCTGCTTCAGGGTGCCCTTGTAGACCTCCCCAAATTCTCCTGCTCAGGGCAACAGAAGTTCAAAATGTGTTCCCTTCTCGGTTTGGGGACAGATGACAATGTGAGGACCTACCAGCGCCGATGACCTTCTGGCGGGTGATGGAGGATGGCGAGATCTCAGTGGTGAACTTGAGCATGGCTTGGTTGGGGTCTTCATAGGTGTGTGGGTCAACGTAGGTCTTGAGGGGCTTCAACTGGTCTGGGGGGTTGGCAGCCGTGTCACCCCCAAAGTGTCCACTTTTTGTCACCCCCATGCCTTGAGCCACCACCCCGCCACTCACCAGACTTGGAGAAGTAGACATCCTCGGGGGATTGGCGCGATGGCGAGTTCCTCCTCCTCCTGCAGAAAAGCAGTGCTTAGCCCTATTATTCACCCCTGGGGTGGCAGAAAATTGGATTCGGGTTTTCTTTTTTAATCTCTCCCTACCTCCGGAGGACGTAGAGGAGAACAGCGAGGACGAAGACAACAAAGATGACACCGGTAACGGAACCACTGATGACAGCAGCCGATGCCATGGACTCGGCTTCTGTGGGAACATTTGGAGTCATGTCCACCCCACAGCACCCCAAAAAAACCCCAAATCCCCCAACTCCTGTTCCTCACCTTCGGGTAATGTCTCAAACTCATGCTCGAGGCTGAAGGCGCCGTGGCCGTCCTTGGTGAGCGCCTGGACCCGCACCACGTAGGCAGTGCCAGGGGACAGCTTGGGGATGGTGACAGAGGTGCCTTCACAGCGCAGCACCGAGTAGCTGTTCTCATCTGTCTGAGGAAGCAGGGAAGAGGGTGAGCGAGGGACAGTGCGGAGGACATGAGATGGGATGCAGATGGGATGCTGCTGGTGGCACCTTCTTGCTGTAGGTGACTTCATATTTCCAGACCCAGCTCTGCTGCCTTGGTGGCACCGTCCAGGAGAGGACCAGGCTGGTGGCTGTTTGTCCATTCAGGCTCACCGACGTCACCTGGGGAGGCTCTGCGATGGAGATGCGGTGTCAGAGGTGGTGACACCTCTTTGGTTGCGTGACGGCGGCCACGGGTGGCACCCCGTAGTGGGCACAGGGTTATGGGTGGCCCTTACCTGTGTGGTTGACGCTGATGCTGGTGCTGGCCACGCTGCGGAGCGGGCTGAAGGCTGAGACGCCGTTTCGAGCTTCGACGGTGAAGGTGTAGTTGATGTGGGGCTCCAGGTCGGTGACTGTTATCCCTGTCCCAACCAGCCCCTGGGGGGGCTGCGAGTAGCGGATTCCCCCATCGCAGGGCTGGCACTCTCCACTCTCAGACAAGCACTGCTCACAGGTGATGCTGTAGGTGACATCCTGCCGGCCACCCCTGTCACTGGGAGGGGACCAACGCAGCTGCACGGTGGCCCCCAGCCCAACAGCTGTGACACTGCGGGGGGGTGAAGGAGGACCTGGGGATATGGAGCACGACGTTGAGGTCAGGGCACGGATACAGCGCCTCAAACCCCACGTCACGTTCCCAAAATGCCACTCACGGGTGCAGGGCATGGCAGCCGGGTCAGTGGGGGCACGGAAGAACCCATCCTGGCAAGGACACGCGTCAGCAGCGGCCGAGGATGGCAGCGTGTGAGCAGGGCAGGGCTGGCAGCCGCTCAGGGACACCTCGGCCTTGAAGGTGCCGGGGGGACAAGCTGGAATAGGGGACAACATGGAGGTGAGCACTTGGGTCCCCCTGTCCTCAACCTGAGCATCATCACCAGCTTCCAGGGATTCAGAGCATTTCTCCTTATCACACGGCTCGTTTTTACCCACCATGAATGGGGAGGCTCCTCCTATCAACCCACCCCTCTGTCTGGGGGAACCCTGCCAGTCCACCCCTCTGCACCAGATGCACTCGCTGTGTCAGCTACGCAAGGCCGCTCCGAGTCTTCCCCCAAGGACACCAGAGATGCCCAAGAATGCCTGACTGCACTGAGGATGCCTGAGCAATCCCAAGAGTGCTGAAGATGCCCCAAGGGGGCAGGGATGGCTCTCAGAGACACCCCAAGACAGGGCATCCCCAGCCCACGCCACCCTTCCGCTCCCACCATCGCTCCCCACCTTGACATTGCTCTCCTGCCGCCTCGTAGCCAGCCTGGCACTGGCACTGCTCGATGGGCACCAACCACTCTCCATCCATGTTGCAGTGCAGCATCGGCACCCTGTCGGCCACCGCGTGCTCCACGCAGGCTCCCTCCACCTTCGCCAGCTGCTGGGAGTCAGCGCCTGCCACCGTCTCGGGGAACACGGCCAGGCCCCGCAGCACAGCCGGGCACGTCTTGTAGTAAACCCGCACCGACAGCAGGGACACGCAGGCCCCCAGGTCCTGAAAAGCCAGGTAGAAACCTTTCCGGCGCAGAGGTCCCACCGAGCGAACCTCCACGTTGAGTTTGACGTTCCGCGTCTCAAAGTCTTCTTGCACCGTGATCTCATCCGGAGCAATGGTGTCAATCTTCTTGAACTGTCGCTTCTGGAAATTGGTGCCATAGTCAACGTCAGATTCAGCATAGAAGAGGTTGAAGGTCTCCTTGCAGGAGCCGCCGCCTCCAGGGAAGCTGTTGCAGTCGCGGACGGTGAATTTGAGCTCGATGAAGATGCGCTGCGCCTCGCTGCGGTAGATCCAGTTGGTGCGCAGCCAGTTCTCCTGCTCGCCCTGCAGCACGCTGCACACCGCGTAGATGTAGATCCCCGAGTCGTTCAGCACGTGCTGCTGCAGGTCCCACTGCACCGCAGGGAGAAATGGGTCGGTGGTGCTGCTGCTCCTCAGCCCCAGCCAGCAGACAGCCTGTCCCCCTGGATGCTCCCCACTCCCATCCCCTCAGATGTCCCCATGGACATGGTAAGGGCCACCCGTACCCCTGTGGCCGCCATCACACAACCAAAGAGGTGTCACCACCTCCCCTTCCATGTCCCCATCCATACGGACGCCCCCCCCAACCCATGGAAGTCTCCCCATCCCGATGGATGCCCCCCCCCCCCCCCCCGTCCCTATCCCCAATGGGATGAACCCACCTGCATCCCCAAGGATGGTCCCAATCCATCCCCGTGGATGAATGATCTGTCCCCATCCATACCACCATCCCCATCCCCATGAAGTTCTCTTTCCTCATGGTTGATCCATCCCCATTCCTACTGACATCCCCACAAGGGATCCTACTGATGTCCCCACAAGGACATCCATTTCTCCATCGCCATGGATGCCCCCACCCCATCCCATCCCACCCCACCCCATCCCATCCCACCCCATCTGTGATGCTGGTTTGAGGAGGAGCTTGCTGGATGCTCACCCCTTTGCCATAGGGCTGGGTGAGCCAGCCCAGCTCCCCTTGAGCCTTGGCGAAGTCCAACAGGACAACTGTGGGAAGAGGAGAGAAAGGGACCATTAGTGGGATGAGCACAAAGCCAGGAAGATGCCAACCGTGACCCACAGACAGCCCCAGGACCTGCAGGGCCACCGATGCACTCAGATGCCTCCTGGAAGCACAGATACCTCCAAGTCCCCCTGGAACCCACAGATGACCTCAGAACCCACAGGCACCTCCAGGACCAACAGATGTCCAGCAGGGTCCATGCCTGTCCCCAGAACACCCAGATGCCACCCAGATCCACGGAGATCCCCCAGACCCACACATATAACGTTCCTGGGACCCACACGGCTCCCACAGATGCCCCCATAACCCACAGAAACCCCCAACACTCCCAGACACCCCCATCACCTTTAAATACCCTCAAATACCTCCGGGACCCCCAAAGGTCCATGAGACCCCTGTAAGACCACAGGACCCCAAAACCCCCAGGAGCCCCCACCCTGCACCACCGCCCCGTGTCCCCCCAGGTCCCTCGGGGCCATCAGGAGAGGACATGTCCCAGCATGCCGAGGGCGGTGGCCGGATCCAGCACCGGGGGAGGAAGAGGAGGAGGAAGAGGAGGCCACGGCCGGGGCGGAAGCGCCCATGAATCAGCCCCCAGGAATGCGCCCGGCTTCGCGCCCGCCGGCACAGCCTCGACCCATCCCCCAGGGTTGGAGTTTGGGGACGTGACCCCCACCGTGGGGTAAGCATTGAGAACGCCAAACTCGTGACATATTTCACCCCACGGGGCCACGTCTGGGGAAAATGCGGGCACAGCACTGCTTTCCTGCGGCTGGAATTCCCCCAGGAGGGGAAATCTGGCACGGCTGGGTTTGTGGGGTGGCACCTTTTGGGGCTCATCCCCCTCCACTGCCCCCATCCCCACCTGCACGGCCACGACCACAGCCATTCCCACCCCCGCCCTGACCCCCCCCACACTCCTTCCCCACCCTCATCGCCGTCCCATCGCTGTCCCGACCCCCAGTGCCCCCCACCCCACCCCACTCCATCCCCCCCCCCTCCACCTCCACTCCCCATTCCTACACCTCAACCGTGGCTCCAGACCCCCCTCCCCACTCAAATCCTATTTAGTTGTGAGGTGGGGGCAATAAACCACCCCACCCCCTTCCTTTCCCTTGCAGAGCCCAAACCCGGCATTTCACACCCCAACTTTGCCATATTTTCACTTCTTTCACCCCAAATCGTTGAGTCCATAGGGACGCTCCTCGGAGCGCCCCGAATCCCGCCTCCCCTCCCCATTTAGGGCTTATAACCCCCATCCCAATAAATTCCTTCACCTCCCAATAAAACAAACCCAACCACCTCCAATTCGCCCCCCAAATCCCAAAGCTGAACCCAAGCTGCCCCATAGAGCCCCACGGAACCGGAGGGGGGAAGGGAGCGGTTTGTTTTCCCAACACTTTTCGGGCTTTCCTGACATTGTTCTCAGCTCCAGCACCGGATCCTGCCCCGCGAACCTTCCTCTTACGGTATCTTTATGGGGCGGATTTATCAACTTTGGGCTCATTTCTGCCCTTCCCCACCCCCCCACCCCATACATTTAAAGGATTCCCACCAGCGGTGTTGGGGGATCCTCACTTTTCCCGACTGGGAGCTCGGCACCCACGGGCTCAAAGTCCCGAACTCTCCGTTTTTAATCGTTATTAACCATTAGATCGTCATTAACTGATATGAAAACGTCTCCTTTTGCCCCCTCCCACCCCCCAAACGAACTTTTGCCCCCTTCCATCCCTCAAAGCCCAAAGCGCTGCGAGCTCTCGGGTAGGGAGGCGTTGAGCTTCATTGCAACCTCTACCCCCCCCCCCCCCAAAAAAAAAAAGGGAAAAACAATAAAATATTGGGATTGGGGGGAGGGGGAGAAAAAGGAAAAAGTTCTGAAATAATGGGGTAAAGTTGGGGGAGGGAAGGAGAAAAGAAGGGGAAAAAAGTTGGTTTTGGGGTCGCGGCGGTTCTCACCTTCCTTGGGGGCGGCGGGGCCGATGATGAAGAGGAGGAGGAGGGTGGGGGGGATGAAGGCTGCCGGGGGGGCCATGGCGGGACGCGGCCCCGCAGCTTCACGCACTCCGTGGGAGCGCTCCGGCTCTGTTCATTCATGCCCTGCTGACGTCACGTGGCCCCGCCCACCAATAGGAGAGCGGGGGGGGGCGCTCTTAAAGGGACAGCGAGTATCCGAAGGAGGGGGAGAAGGTGGAGCACGCTCGGAAAGCGGGCAGCCCCCCCAGGTTGGGCTGTGTAGAGCCGACCCACATTTGGACCCGTCGGCACACGAGGGGTTAAATGGCCCCTCCCCCCCCCCCCCATCTGCCTTTCATTCATGAAACGGCGTGGGAAGGGGGGGCGGCCAACGGCGGGGGGGGGCGGGGCGTAGCGGTTCCCACCCGCAGCGCTGCGGGGTTGGGGGGCAGAGCAGAGCCCTGCGAGCGCTGCGGGAGCGCGTCCTCCGTCCGTCCGTCTGTCCTTCCGCTGCACGGCCTGTCCGTCCCTCTGTCTGGCAGATCAACCCTCCCCCATACCCACCTGTCCAGCCCTCAGCTGTCTATCCAAGCACTTCCCCGTCCGTCTGTCCGTCCATCCGTGCATCCATCCACTACTCTGTCTATCCATCCATCCCCCCATTCATTACCCCATACATCCATCCCATCCACCCCTTCATCCATCCATCCATCCACCCACCACCCATCCCTTCCCATCCCCCATCATCCACCCTCTCCCCTCATCTCAGTGTTGCCTGCTCCCCCCCCCCACCCCCTCTCCATCTGCCCCCACACTTTTGGGACGTTTCCAGCACTTTCTCCCAGGGTTGCGACGCGCCCGGATTGACCGGCCGGGCCGGCCCAGCTGCTCCCCAAAACCTCACCGCACCCCAGGCCCCACCGTGACCCCGACTCGTCCCACACCACGCCCCACATCTCTGCTGTGGGATGGGAGCTGGGGTTCCCCAAATCCCCATTAGGACCTTTTGGGGGCAGTTGGGGTCCTGCCTGCTTGGGGTCCCCTCTCAAAGTCACAGCATCCTTCAGCACCTCAAATCCACATCACCCACCCAAACATTCCCCAGCCCCCAAGGACCCCGGGCACCTCCTCCTCCCACACCCCAAAATGAAGGGCCTCCTTCCTCTTTTCCCTCTCCCCTCCACCTTCCCCCCCCCCCCAAAAAAAAATCTCCAATCCAGAGTTTGGAAAACCAATACTGTTTAATGGCAGGGGGAGCCCAGACGCCACGGTGAGGGGCTCCCGCGCCCCCAAAACATGGAACCCCCCACCAAAACGGGGTTCAGTCCTCGGGGGCCCCCTGACCCTCTGGGATGACACCAGCTGCCATCTGGTCTCGTTGCCACAGCTGCCCCACCAGGGCATCCAGCAGTGGGGCCACCCGCGCCAGACCCCCCCGGCCCACCCCAGAACCCCCTGCCCGCAGCACCCGCAGCCCCCAGCTGTCCTCGAAGGCAGCCACGTCCGACTCCGTCACAGCAGTGTGGGGACACAGGTCGAATCTGAGGACATGAAGGGATTACGGTGATGGCAGCGCCCTAAAAATCGGACGGGGGAACAGGGAGGGCTGAGGATTTGCGGGGGAACGAGATTTAGGGTGATGGGGATACGCGGGGTGCTGGGATTTGATAAGGTTGGGGCTGCTGGAATTCTGGCTGCCCTGGGTTGCTGAGGGTTAGGGGTGCTGGAAGGTGATGGGTGCTGAGATGCTGGGGATGGAGGTGACGTAGATGCAGGGTGCTGTGGGATACGGAGGATTCGAAGCGCTCGGGATTTGGGGTCTTAAGGGAGAGCAGGGAAGGGCAGTGCGGGGGATTTGAGGTGCTTCATTGGGGCTGTGGCTGCCAGGGACCCCCAGTACCTGGTGCCCACCACCACACGCAGCGTGTCCTCGCCGGGCTGCAGCACACGCGCCAGCCGCGCCGGCAGCTCCTCGAAGGACGCGCGGTCGGTGAAGGAGAACAGCAAAAGGATGGCGTCCGCCTCCTCCCTGCAGGCCTGGAAGAGGAGAGGCGGCCGTCACCCACCTCAGCGCCCCATATCCCCCCCCCTCACCCCAGACCCCACGTCTGTCCCCAGCTCACGGGCAGGAGGTGCTCGAATTTCCGCAGGGCACTCTCCCCGCAGTCCCAGAAACGCAGGTGAAAGAGCACGGGGCGCTCGGAGCCCAGCGGCACGGCGGGCCAGAACAGCGTGCTCACCTCGATTCCTGCGGGACGGCAAAGGGACGCATCCAGCCAACGGCCCCACAGCACCGTGACACGTCCCACAGACCCCACGTCCTTGCCATACTGTGACACCAAAGACCCCCACGGACACCCGCATCCCTGCGGTCCCCTCCACACCATCCCACTGAGCGCCCCATAGACCTCGTGTCGCCACTGCGTCCCTGTGACACCGAGCACCCCACAGATCCCATGCCCTCACCGTGTCCCTGTGATACCGTTAATCTGAGCACCCCACAGACCCCAGATCCCTGTGCTTCCCACCGTACCACGGCACAGCATCTCACAGACCCCACGTCCCCTCCGTCCCCACCACACCATGACACCAAGCACCCCACGGATCCCATGTCTGCGCCCCCCACCACACCATGACACCAAGCACCCCATGTCTGCGCACCCCCCCACCGTGCCACCACACCGAGTATCCCACCGATCCCATTTCCTCCCACTATGCCCTCATGGCACCGTTACGCTCAGCATCCCCATCGTGTTCCCCCCCCACACACCGTGACCCCGAGCCCCCCATGTCTCCCCTCCATACCCAACGTCTCTCGGTGCAAAGGGGGCACGGGGCTCCCAGCCAGCGCTGCCACCAACGCCGTTTTGCCCACCCCGCTGCGTCCCGAAACGAAGAGTTTGTAGGTGACCGTGGGGACACTGAGGGCGGGGGGCAGCGCGGGGCGCTCCAGCAGCCCTGGGGGGGGAAGGGGAGGGGGAGGGTGGGAGAAGAAGGGGATGTGTGAGGCGTTTGGGGCGGTTTGGGGTTGACGTGGGGGGGGGGGGGGGGCTGGGGAACGCTGTAGGGTCTCACCAAAAACTCTGCGCTGGTTCTTGTGGAGGATGGAGGCCAGGTACGGGCGGCCGGGGGGGGACAGCAGCCAGCCCGGCTCCACCATCGCGGGGTGGAACCTGGGGAGCACACGGGGAAACCCCCACGGCCGTGGGGCACTGAGCCCCTATGGGTCTCCATTGCCCCCACTGGGCCCCAGCGCCCCTACCGCTCCCGCATCCCTCTCTAAACGCCCCGTTGGGGGGCGCCCCGTTACACCCCCTACCCGCCCACGGCGCCACGCATCCCGCCCCGAGCCCGCGTCCCACCCGCGTGCCGCCCCACGGCTCCCCGAACGCCGCCGGGCAGCGCCCACCCCCCGCCATCCCTTCCCCACCGCGCTCCCGCCTCCCTCACCCGCGGCTGCTTCCGCTCCGACGACGTCACGTGATGAGCGTGGCCTCGCGCAAAGCCCCGCCCCTTCCGGCGGCTTCACGTGGGTCAGGAGCTCCGAGCGCTTCAGCCCCATAGGCGACCCCAGGGCTTCGGGTTACGGAGGGTCTCAGCCCTACAGCTGCCGTGTGCGAGCCCCGCACGAACCCCAGACCTCTGTGTCGTGACCCCATTTGCTATAGGCTGCCCAAACCTACAGAAGGGAGCTCTGAGCCGTATGGGTTTAAGGCCCCCCGGCGTTACGGGCCGCCCTAAAGGAGATGGGGCTTCAGGGGCGTCCCTATGGCGGAGCGTTGCCCCACGCACCCCCCCCCCCCCCACCAGGAGCCCCATTTCACCCCACACACACGCAGCAGCATTCGGCCACTTCTGCCGGTTTTTATTTGTTAAACGGCTAAAAATTCCTCGAGGGAGAGAGAGAGCGAGACGTAAAAAAAAAATGTACACAGATTTCTTTAAATATCACCAAAAAGGGACTCCTCACCCCCCCCCCCCCCCCCCCTCCAACCGGGCGCTGCCGTTTTGGGGTCATTTGAAGGGGATTTGGGGCCGTTAGGAGAGCAGCCGGTGGCGGTGGGTGCCCGCATCGCAGCCAGCTCTCAGCAGCCCCACGTTTTTGCTTTTTTTGCCTTTCATTCTTTTCTAAGGGGGGAGGTGCTGAGACATGCAGACAGGAGAGGAACGTCGGACGTCGCGTTGGGGTCCCCGAGGAGTGGGGATTTGGGAACGGATTGAACCTCAAGGTTTATCTACAAACTGCAGATGAGGCGCTGCCCTCCCTCCCAGCCCCATCCCACGCGGGGCTCCCCAGCCCTGCTGGACCACAACGGTACTGCTGTCATAGGAAACAACGAGCCCCGACGCTTCCTGGGGAGGGCTGCCACCCCAAAGGCTGGGGCTGGCGGTGGCGAAGCCGGCAAAGCTCAGTGGGGATGGCGAGGAGATGGGGACCACGTCATGGCGCTGCCGGTGCACAGGGCTGTGTTTTGGGATGAGTTTCCTACTGGTTTTTTTTTGCTATTTCGGGTGCCGAAGCCGGGAGCATCCTCAGGAAGGGCGCGCTGTTGGTGGAACGGAGCAGAATGCGCCCAGCTTCCCCCCACCTCGAGCTGCAAAGGAAGGAAGGAGGGAGGAAGGAAGGAAGTTTGTCCCAGACGGACACACGGGTTCAATCCATTTGGATTTTGCTTTGTTTTAATCTTTGCGGAAGGAGGCACATGCAAAGATGGTTTTGTTCCTGCAGTGGAGGCTCACGCCGTGCCGCTCGGTGCACCAGCACTCAGCATTCGGGCTGTTCCTTTCAGCATTTCCAATCCCTCTGCTGGGAATGTGCAGCAGCACAGCACCAAGGCTGCTGGGCAAGGAGGGCTGTGAAAGCAAGTCCTGCCCGTCCTATTCACAATGATTTTCATTTTTTGGCTTTACAATGCAAAACTGTCCTTTCTTCCTTCTTACGGTCCTGCAACGAGGACAGGAATGAAGCTGTCAGGCCAAAGGGGTGAGAGGCAAAAAGAAGGCATCGTGTTCGTGTCGAGCAAAGCTTACGGTCACAGCTTGCAGTGCTGAGAGTTTGTTCAGGTATTGCTGTTGTTTTCTTTCCTCCAAGCACGAGAATCGTCAGTGCAATGAGCTGACAGCCTCCAGCTGCAAGGTCGGCTCTAGGAAAGCACCGTGACTCGCCCGACATCCTTGGCCTGGGCTGCAGCGTGGAGCACAGTAACAGGTCCTACAGCAGGGCGCTGCTCCCCTGCTTGTAAACACGATTTGCTTCACCGGGACGTGCTGGAGGTCGGCTTGAGCTGCATTGTTTGTTGTTCCCTAATTCACAGTTTGAATGCCTGCGCGACAGATTTCAGAGGGAGAGGGAGAGCCACGGGGAGGGGGCGGTGGCAGTAGGGCCGCATTATCTCTTTGCTCGCACGAAGTACAAGGCATTTGTCTTGGGATAGTACTTCACGTTCTGTTTCTTGTCCATCAGACCACCGAATATGATGAGCTCCCCTCTGCCTTGCACCACCGTGTGCAGGCTGGTCTCGGGCGGCCCCACCACCGAGCTGCTAGTGAACACCTTCCATTTCACTCGTCCTTTCTCCTTGGTGTCCTTAATGTCCAGCACGTACATCTGCATGGGTTTGCAGTTCATGCTCTGGTACAAAGGCTTCCCCACGTTCAGGGACTGCGGAGGGTGGTGGCCCAGGCGGCGGGCGATGGGTGGCAGTGAGTGGCCGTCGCCTTGCGCAGAGCCCGGCCGCGCGTCGGCACCGCTGCCCTGGCCGCCCGGGGAGCCCGGCGAGGAGCCGAGCGGGGGGCTGAGAGCAGCAGAAGCCGGAGGGGCTTTGGAGGAGAGAGCTTTGATGGCCTCCAAGCTCCTGCGGAGCGCTCCGGGGGACACGGCTCCCGGCAGGGAGTGGGGCGGGGTGTGGATGCCATTGGTGTGCTCGGGGGGGTTGCGCAGCGTCCTGCCGTCGGCGCCGTCCGCCTGGCACAGGGCAGCCGCTTTCTGCTCCCAGCTCGAATCGACCGAGGCCAAACGCAGCTCCTTCTGCTCCGGCAGCGAGCCCCGCCGCGGCGCCAGGGCGAGCCCGACTTTCAGCTCGCATCCTTCAGTGGCTCCGGGTGTGCCGGGCGACACGAGCTGCACCGGGCTGTCCAAGGAGGCCCCGCCAGGCGCCGCAGCCCCCGGCGATAAGCTGCCACCGTTGAGCACCGGGGAGCCGTCACCTCTGGCTGGGGAGAGGCTGCCCTCCCGCGAACCTGAGGGTGTCTGGCGCTGGGCTCTGGGCCTCAGGGTGCCCCAGCGGCCGTTGACGCAGGGAGCCTCGTCTGTGGTCCTGACTGGGGACTGGGAGCGGTACTCGCGCGTTTCGGGGACCAGGGCGGGCGGTGTGGCACTGATGGGAGACGGACGGGAGTTCAGGCTGGGGCTCAGCGGGGCTCTGCCGCTGGGAGCCTGGCTGAAGACCACGACACACTGTCCTACCTGCAAGAGAGGAGAGGGAATGGGTTATGGACTGCTGGGGGGCTGCTGGCAGGGACGAAAAGGAAGAGAGTTTGGGGCATTCTGGGCAGGAAAGTTCTGCAGACGTGTGCGAGAGAGCAGAGATCCCGCTGCATCCGTCCCAAAGCCAGACTCACCCTGCAGGCAGGATGGCACCACAGCTCTGGGGCTCCGTGGTCCTCATTCTCTACCTTGAGAGGCTGCCACGTCCAGGGGTTTGCCTGCATGTGCAGCAGCCAGGCGTCTTTGAACAGCTGTGAAGAAAAGCACAAGGGATTCAGGAGACCAGCGTGCTGCCAAGATCATCCTGCAGGGGCAGGAATGGTGCTGGGCAGCTGCCTCACTGCTGCAAGCAGAGGGACAGTGACCTACATTGGGATCTGACTACCCAGGGGTGACTGACTACACCCTGCTGTGGCTATGCACAGGTCTTTTCATCCCCATCTACTGTCCCAGTGTAAAGTCAGGGCTTCTAATTAGCCTCAGTTAGCTGCTCACATAGCTCCTGGGGTGATTTTTATTGATTAAAGGCAGCTCCAGCTGTAGTGACAGCTTTGCTGGAAAGTCTGCAGCGTGCATCTCGGATCTGCAGGACAAAATGTCACCTGGGGAAAGCAAGGAGCCTTCCTGCTCCCCAGCCTGCACCCAGGGCTCATGGTACAGCAGGACTCGTGCAGCTCATGCCCACACTCCCCACAGGATACTTACTGCGTTGGGACCACCACAGCCACCAAGGATTAAAATGGTTTCGTCATCTATGACAATCTGGGGGGGGGCAAAGAAGAGCGTTTCAGACCAGCAAAACCAGGACGTGGTAATGCTTCATGGTTAAATGCCACAAGGTATGATAACTGTTCTTCTTCTGATGGGCTAAACAGCAATTTGTATCTAGAAATGCTCATCACAGTTCTGGGACACGTGCAGGATGCAGTCTGGTATCTACCTGAGCCTCGGGAAGATTAGAAGTGTAATCTCATAGAACAGCTGGCCAGAAAAAACAAGGGCACGGCATGCAAAGACTGCAAAGATAACTGACTCAGAAACAGGGCACTAGTTTTCAGGTGACCCACAGAGAGCTGCCTGGAAGCTGGAAATTCAGCCATGCCTGGTTTCTGTTTGGCAGCAGCTGCCTGTGCTCAGGCGGGTTGTGGAGCAGAGTGAGAGAAGGGAGCATCACCTGAGATTGGCCACCTCTTGGGTGAGGGCTGGGCCCGGAGATGTTTGGCTTGGACCAAGCCCACTGCTCGAGATCCAGCACCCAGACGTCGTTGCTCCTGTGGGGGTGAAAAAACAGGCAGAGGCTCAGCTTGAGGTCCTAAACAAGCACCTGCTCACAGCACACCCATGCCCTTTGAAAACCTCTGGGGTGAGGTTTTATCACAGACTGGGTTTGCTGCAGGCTGCTTGCCCCCAGGGAACTCACTGCAGGAGGTGAAACACGCAGTGAACAGCCAGCAGACCCCGCAGGAGCCTGCAGCAAGCATCAGCCCATCTCCAATCCCAGCCACGAGGGCAGGCAGGGTGAGCACAGAGGATTATCTCAAGGCTCTCTGATCAAAAAAACCGATCTGCAGCCTTCCCACACACCTCACCACCTCTCTGCTGCCCCAGTTCAGGGTTTTGCTTCAGGCAGCGTTGGCAGCGCTCTGCGCTGTGAGGACAACCAGGCAGTCACACAGGGATCCTGCTGCAAGGCTCTCACAGCCCAGCCTCACAGAGATTCCTTTCAGAAATGCCATCCCAGCCCACGCTCCTTGCAGGAGAACCTGTCCAATGCCTTCCCCCCCAAACTTACATTTGTCGAGAGCCCAGCGAACCCCCAAAGACAATCATTTTGTCCTCAATGACACAGGAGGAGTGTCCTGCCATGGGAGGAGGGCCATGGGTGGTCACGATGCAGTTCCACCTGGGGGAACAAGGGAGAAGGAGATTCAGCACAGGGTGAGGAAGGACAGTGCTGGATGAATGGCAACATGAGAAATGCCATGGGCCAGCCAAGCCCTTGAGGATGCATTGCAGAGGAATACCAACAAAGATCCAAAGAGGAACGAAACTCATTACAAGTATCAATGTGCTGACCATTTTTAAAACAGGACAAAGCCACGGGGCAAACTTGGAAATACTGACCCTTTCAATTAGGTTTGCCCTGACTTCTTTCCAACGCAGTTTAATTACAGCATTCGAATGACACTGCCCGAAAGTGCAGTGGATAATTGACACTTTTGATGATTAAAAGTTCTCAATGAAAGAGGAGAAAGAACCCTCACTGCTTTGATAGAGCATTTGCTTCTTTCTCATACAAGCAGCAGTGGAGAAAACACGATCTGAAAGCGGCCGAATGCTGGTTAAAGGGAACAGGAAAGGGCCACGGGAGCTTTGAATTTCAGATCACAGACAAAAGGCAAAACCTCAGGGATTGAGGCTTTCTCTCCTGCTTTCTTCAGAAAGTCCTCGAGCTCACAGCCAAACAAATTATGCACTGAAAACATTCGCACCCAGTTTTCCTGCCGGTGTGGAAGACACTGCAAGGAGCACCGAGGTGCTGCTGGTAGCTTTTCAGTGCCAGTCTGCAGCAAGCGCCGCCCCAGAGGCGTCAGACAGCAGCCTGCTCAGCTCCCAGGCCTGAGCTGCAGTGCTTTGCTTTTTTTTTTGGTTGAAATGGAGCCTTGCAGACAAGCCAGGATCAGCCACACCTTGCAAACCAGGAATGTGCACGGCTTCCCCGTCCCGCAGCCCGTCGCTCCCTCCAGCAGCTCCCCAGCCATTCTTTGCCAGGATCAAAGGCAGGGTTTCAAATCCAGATGTTCTCTTACCAGTTTTTGGAGGGCGAGTATGTGTGGATTTCATCGAAGAACCTCTCTGGCTGGTGCAGGGGATACGGGCTGGGCCGCGTCCAGCCCCCAAACAGCACCAGCAGGTCCTTGTAGACCACCAGTGTGGCCCCAGCCTTGGGCGAGGGGTATGAACCTGGGCAGGGGGAGAAGAGAGGAGGGTTAGGAGACCGGCCTCCAAACACAGGCATCAAACCTGATGTGAACTGCACCAGAGTGTGATGAGGTGGGGACTGCACCTTTAAAAGAAAAAAAGCAGCAAAGAAGGCAAAATTAGAGCTGGGAGCCTGGGAAGAAAACTCCTGCCAATTTGTGTTGCTGTAATTAGTAGGAGCCTAAAAGCACATTTCACGTATGGCAAAACATCTGTCAGTCACTGGCAGGAAATTACTAGCTCTCCCCCATATCCCTTTAAATTATTGCTTTAGCACTGAATAAAAGCAATAATTACCTCCAAATACCTAACTTCTCCCCAAGGACGGAGCAAGAAGGAATGCTAATTCGCATGCATCCAGTGCTGCTCCTGGACTGCTTGGGAACTTGCAAGCAGCAGCAGAAACCCAACGCTGCTGTCAGAAAGAGGCACAATTAAACCCAAAGCACTTTGCTGTGTCAGTGAGCAATCGCTCTCCGTGCCTATCAGAGAATGAGGCACAGGCCTCTGCAAAATACTCCCTTGCTGCAACGTTAGATGTTGAGTTGAATGGCTGAGCTTCCTACAGCTGTAACCAGCACCAGGTAGGTTCCTTCATCAGTGCAGATCTCAAACAATCATAAATAAGCCATCTAAAAGCATCGCACAAAAAAAAAGGGTTGTGTGGGACTGGGGGAGCCCAAGGGCAAAGCTGTGCATGTGGCCATGGAAGCAGCATCACCCTCTCTGAAGTGCTGAGATAACAAAGCCAGCGCTCTCCTCTGATGTCCTAATGGGACTCAGGGAAGCATTTTTAGCAGGTAATGACATGCAGAACGAGGACTATTTTTAAAAGAAACCAGAGCAGCTATTTTAAGATGTTGCAGCTGAGAAAAAGCAATTTGATTGTGATGGATTCCAGGTGGTGGGTGAGAACAGCTGAGCCAAAAGCACCCCTGACCCAGGAGCCCTTTGCTGGGGACAGAGCATGTTGTACTGCTGCTCTCAGGTGCTAGGGCACATATATAGCATGGCAAGGCCATATCCAAAGTCTCTTTAAAGATTAAAGTGCCAGAAGAGGGTTATGGTCAGTTACTTGTTGTTCCCATGCAGATGCCATATTTCCAGTTTTCCTGGCTCTGTGCAATTCATTCATCCACACCAGCAGCTCTGCAGCCCTGGCAGAGCTTAGAAGTGACACTCCCAAGCCTGGCATGGCAAACTGGTTGCTAGAAAGGCTTCGATCTGGTTTGGAAAGAAGAAGTTGGTTGGACTCGTCCTGCCAGGACATGGCACAGGGGCACGAAGCTGCTTGGGGTGCGCTTGTCTACCTGCAATGGGGATCCCAGTGTGATGTAAAGTGTGGGTTATAAACTGGGACAGCAGCTAATGTTGAACAAAAAGGGTCCCACTGCAAGTTGGGGTGGCGGCTGAGAGGCAAAGCACCACTTTGCTCTGGAAGGTCTTCATCCTGCTGCAGGCTGAAGGTCAGAACCCCTGCTGCAGACACCAAGGTGCTTCCCAAAGGAGTCAATAAGCACCATGCAATCAGCCCAAGGCAGAGGTCAGCCCTGGTTTTGCAGGAAGCACTGCCTCTTATTGGAGGCTGTGCAGGTGAAAATGAAAGCAGCATTTCTTTCTGGCAGGCAGGAAAAAGATGAATTTCCCAGTCCAGGCACGGCGAGCGGACAGTGAGGTATGCACAGGGCTTCAAAGGGAGCAGGCAGTGCACAGCAACCTTGCTGCTCTGTTTCAGGGCAGTAGATGAACTTTGGTCCATGGGTGGAGCACATAGAAATGGGGGAAATGTTGCAGAGCACAATGGCTCCCTGCAAAATCGCTGTATGATATGGTTGTGGTATCAAAGATGCCTTAGCTGCATCGATCCTGCCTTCAGCATGGGAACAGAGAGTGACTAGGAGATGGAGAACTAACACTGCTTATCTCTAGGGCAGAGAAGAGCTCAAGGTGCTGCTGCCAGCAAACTGCAAGCTAATGCTGAAGCCTGGTTCATAGCAGCTTCAAGTTTGAGACACCAAGTACCTTTGGTAAAAGGCAGTGCCCAAGCATGACTCAGTTTCCACTCATTTCCCCCACCCGGTCACTGCTCACCTGGCACCTTTCCGAGCCTGAGAAAGAAAGGAGCACCTGAGGGACACAGCACAGGCACACAGCTGCAGCCTTTGTGACTTCAGGTCCCAGGCACGTGGAGCATGGGGATGGGGCAGGTGGCAGCAACATCAAAGGGACACGGCTGCAACCTGCAGTGACTCACCCTGCCATGGCAGAGCGGTGTTCCAAGCACGTTTGGCACAGGAGGGCTTCCTCCTCTCGTAGCTCTGCTATCCCACCACCAAATGAAACCTCTGAGTGATGGCAGTGCCCCCAGACAGGCTTCGTTAGCTAATTGTGTCTGTTTTGACAGCTTCCTGGGTCAAGATGATGGAAGCTCCACCTTAACAAGCTCATATGGGTCTCCAAGCTCTGCACCTGATAACATCATCGAGCCCAGTATCAGATTATTTCTCCCCAGGATAAAAATTCTAGCGTGCAGAGGGTGTAGCACAATTAACTGTTTCTAAACAAAGAAGCAGCCATCTCTTTTCAGCTGGAGCTGTTTATTTAGCAGGGATGAGTGACCAGATGCTGGATGGAGCTATTTGTTCCAGCTGATGGATTTTCCTGGCTCACCAAGCAGAGAGATACTTTTCAAGCAAACAAACAAACAAAACAAATCTCCGGCTTCCGTGGACATGCAGAAGAGAAATGCTTCTGATGCGAGCTCTGAACACCACTCATCCACAATATGTCCTTATAAGCAGTTTTTAAAGCCCATTTATTCAGCCTTCTAATGCCACTGGAGCAGCACGAGCAGCAACAAAAGAAAAACCTGGCTGCAGGGGCACGTGCAACACGCTGCCTTTTAAGCACGGCCCCCGAGCAGCTCCAGAAAGAGGGCAGGCAATGAACATGAAGTGGAGCTCGAAAAATGAAAATAAAAACAAAGGGGAAAAGCTGCACGATGCTTTTGATGTGATGGAATTAGCCAGATGAAAGAATTGGTTCAGATCAATATCGCTTTGAGAAATGCTGTAGGAGAGGAGATGGAGTAAAGCCATGCATTTGCACCATTCCAGGGTGATGGGAAGATACAGAAGGAGTTATTGGGTGTATGAGGTTAAAAAAGAGAGATGCTAAGCTTGAACACTCAGATATGAAAAGCTACACGTGCTGGTAACCTCATGTTTCCTAAGCCTTTTGTAGCTCCACAAAGCCACAGTGCTTCAGCACAAGCCATCCGCAGCAGGACAAAATGCTGTGCTGGCTTTTGCTGCAAAGAGTTTGTGCTGTGCTTCCAGAGAATTGCAAAGAATTGGTCAAAGGCAAATTCCTTTCAGAAAGAGAAAAGAAAAAGCAATCTGGCCGCCATCAGCGCCAGCAGAATGAGCAGCTCAAAGGGCAGCCTGCACTTATGGTGCTCCAAGCACACAGCTCTCTTGCAGAGCTCATGATGGCACGACAGGATTGCATTCAGCAGCCTGGCCTTCAGGCTGGCAGACTCAAAGGAACCAAACTGGGAGCCCTATCTGGAAACCTAACTCCCCCCAGCACGCTATCTGAAGCATTACCCTCACAACATGGCTGTGCCCCACTGACAGGAAGGGCACAATTTGCCTTGCTCAGCAGATCCTGAGTCTTGTCTGACAGCATGAAATCCCCCCAAATCTTTCTCCCTCTATGGGAAGGGAAACCAGAGAAGGAAAAAAATCCCTTGGCTTCGCAGCCTGGATTTTTCTGCAGCAGTCTGCAGATTTGCTTGAAAGCTGTTCCCCCAGCAGAGTGCTGAGCAGGATGACAAGAAGTCTGGAGGCAGAAGATCAGCACCTCAGGCAATCCCAGCCCTGGCACCGTGACCAGGAGATAACAAAGGGCCACTCTACTGGGAAATGGGGGCATCTGCATGCAGGTCTCACACCAGCTCTCTGCAGGATGGAAATGCATCCTTTAGGACTCACTGCAGCTACCTCAGATCCAGTGTCTGATGCTCACCTGTTTTTGTCCTCAGTTGTTCAAAGAGAGCCACTGAGATAACTTTCAAGACTGGCTTTGGACTGGGACTGCTAAACCTTAAAGCGTTTAAGAGCCAGGAAAGTATCATCTAAAGCCACCTGTGACTTAGTGTTCCCTCCAATCTGGGTTTCTTATGTGAGAAAAGAGATCCACACCACGGACACAACCTCAGCTTTGTAGGAGATAGAGAAAAATGGAGCAGGACCTGAAATGCCTTCCCAAAAGGCACAGCCCACCTCGATCAAACCCTCTGCAGGCACACGTGGCTGCTGCCTGCGAGATGCCGCTCAGGGTAACGAGTCTCAGAGAACCATTAAGGTTGGAAAAGACCACAAAGGCCATCCAACCCAACCAGCAACCCACACCCACCAAACCCACGTCTCTCTGGGCACCAGTGCAGAAATAGTGGAGGTGTTCTGCAAGAATATAAGATCTGGGCTATGTACAGCAACCCCCGTGGTGTCCAGGACAGCTGTCACACAGCAAACTCCCATCTGACAAGGACACGGGCTCATGGCACAGAGCTGAAACAGAGGACAAGAGTCCTGCAGTGCTTGGTGTGGAAGTCAGAAATCTTCCCCAGTGAGGATCAGTCACTTCCGAGCTTTTGCAATGTCACAGTCATTTCTTTGTCCTGGAAATTCTCACGCAGCCCAAGCGTGGAGCCCCATCAGCCCATAAAGCTGTTTAAAAGGAGCGGCAGTGCCCTATGAACCCTGTGCAACAGGATTACTGAGTCATTCTTTGCTAGCGTTAATCAGAAACCTCTTTACACAGTAACAGCAGCGTTGAGCAAAACAGCAACAAGATAGGAGTGCCAGAACGCCCCGGGGCTCTGCCCCCTTCCCTCCTAATAGCTGAAAACAAGGATGCAATTTCTGCGCCGTGCAATTTACATTGCAATTTCGGCACACAATGGTGCAGGAGGGGCTGTGTTTGCTCCCATCCTGGGCTGGGAACGTTTCTCACAGCACTGTCACTGCAGCGTCACTCCCAGGTGCTGAGTGCTGCTCACAGTGAGGTCACCCCATCCCCTTCTTTGCAACCTCCCCTGCTTTTGGGAAATGCAAATCTGGCCCTGCCCTAAAAGGGAGTGCTGCTGCAAGCTCCCTCTCCCTCCAGGTGGGTGGAACAGAATTCCAGCCAGCTTTTTCTAAGTTTTATTGCGTGTTTTCCCCCCACCCCAGTGATATTGTACCCTGCAGACTTTCAGTGATATGAGTAACAGTCCAACATCCTACACAATGCAGCTCCAACGCTAATTAAAGAGCTCGGGAGCGGAGAGAGAAAGGGCTGATCAGCTCCTGCCGCTCATCTTCTCTCCAGGAGGCAAACGGAGGAATGGAAATTGCTGCATCAGACTGCAACGTGGTAATGACAGAGTAACTGTAGGGAAGGGACTGAGGAATGTGTGGGTTTGCAGAGGAGCGTGTTCAGTCTGTGCTGAGCTCCACAGTTTTCACTCAAGTCACACTCCCAGTTAGCTCCTGTCCCATTGCCATAGCAGGAGGGACACAGCAGGGCAATGCCACAAGTCTGAGAACTCTTTCCAGCCTAGCCCCAAATTGCTGGTGTCTCAGGAAATGGCTGCTGTGCAATTTGGTGAGGTTAGGGCTACTAAGTGGCTCAAAAACCTCAAACATTCCTCTCCTCATGCTGTGTGCGCAGTCAGAACAGCCTCCCCAGATAAAAACAGGCAGCTCAACCTAGGAAGAGCAGGGCTCTGCTCAGTTCAGAGCCGCCCTGCAAAGAAAATGCAACTACCTGCTGAAAGCTTTGCATGCAGGTCCCTAACTGCCCCCACCCGCTTCTGTTTTCAGCATTTGGTTTGCACTCTATGCTTTGTTCACAATTCTCTCTCTTCTTCCAGTAATTCCAGCACTTAATGCCAAACTTGCTAAATATTTCATGCAAGGAATAAAGATTCACCTTTGGACTGCAGACAAGTGTGAGCTAGTGCTTTGTCATTCCGCATGCCTACCAGATTTAAGGAGAGAGCAGATGTTCTTGTGGAAGGTGGAGAATCAGGCTATGAAGCGTGAGCGTTTCCAGCTCTCTGAAAGCAAATCATGCTGGCTGTAATAAAATATCAACATTGCACAATCAATCTTAGGTGTGACAGATGAGATCTCTGCAGACAGGGTCCTCAATGCAAAGGCACAGCAGCAGCTGGAAGCCCTGCGCTGAGCTGCAAGGCTTTCCCTCCCTGCAGGAGCTCCTGCCGATAGGTGTCAGCACAGCCTGTGAGCAGAGCCTTTCCATCACCTCCAAGCTCAAACTGGCTGAGATGCATCTCACATAAATCTGTCAGGATAGCAGATATCCTGAAGAAATAAAGTTCTCTACAGTTCTTGTGGCAACAAGCGTCAGGAAATAGCCAGACTGCTGCAAGGACATCCTGCCACAGCTTTTATACCTGCTGTGTTAACATCCCTGCATAGCCAAGCAGCAAAAAAGCTCTTGCAAAATCAGGCTTAATGTCTGCTTATGGCAACACCAGTTGGAAAGATTGCAGGGTTGTACTTTGAGGCCATTAGAAAACGCTGCTCTCCAAGCACTTGGCTTTTGCATACAGTGCACTGAGTATTCCAGGATGGAGATTTATATGCAGAATTTCAACAGTGGATGCTCAAAGTTTCAACCAAATCCCAAACAAGTGATATTCAGAAGCTTCCAAACTCACTGGGAGCTGCTGAATGGTCAGCATTAACGAGGCACAATTACTTGCTTGTCTACATAAGGACTCCCAGCATCAGGAACCTATTTTTACAGATCATGGTCTTCTTATTTACTGACATAACCACAGATAGTTTTCCCCAGTTTTGGTACAGCATGCTCATCAGCATCATTGGCAGATGGCCTGGGGTCACGTTTAAAATGAGCACACAGTGCCCACAATGCTGAGAAGTGGCACACGTCAGACATCACCCAACAGCAGCCCCTGCTCCTACCTTTGTGCATTGCTTGGAGAAAAGGGGGACCAGAGAAGCTCAAAACTCCCAGAGTCCAATAAAGGCAAGAGTGGGAAAATTCCTCCATTAATCTCTGGAGGGATCCATGCCTGGGGACCTTCTCTCTGAGAATCTAAATCCGACAAGGTTAAAGCAACAAGCTATTTTTCATGCCTTGCTGCTAGATCTGTGCTGATAATGTTCTGAGAGGGGTCTGCTTTCTGGCATGTGGCTGAGGAAATAAAATGAGTGAGGGCTGAGACTGAAACGTACCCCCAGTGCTCGACAAGGATGAGTAGAGGTGTGGGATCTCCTCTGCCTGACTCCACTTCTGCACCAACACTTGCTCAGCTCTTCCCTTGCAGTTTAGTCTTAAAGAGAAGCCAATGTTTTTAGTCCTGAACTAAGAGAAGAGGAAACTAAGACAGTTGTTGAACCATCCATTTCTCTTTCAGGCACTTCTCTGCCAGCCTCCTCCACCACATTTCCCCCTGTGACAGCTCCCAAGCTGCAGAGCACAGCGTATTCCAACCACGTCAGGGCCAACTGTCAGAGGCAGGCCAAGAGGGCATCAGGAGGGTAAGGCAGATTTCCCTGCACGGCTGACAGTGTAGCAGAGCTGTGCTGATGGGAGCACATGGGCTGTTGCTCCAAGGACTGCATTTCCCACAGCAGGGACTGTTTTCCCATGCTTTGCACACAGATAAAAATGTGCTGAACTTCCAGTAAGGGCAGAACGGATACAAAGTACTGAGAGCAGGGATGGGAAAGTAGAAGTCACTAGTTGTTTTGGACTGCTGATGTAAAAGCAGCTTCACACGTGGCTCATCAGCATTGATATGGAGAGCTCTGACAAACTGGGCTGGGACAGGGGACAGCCTGCACCACCAGGGAGGAAAGGGGATGGCTGTCAGACACAGAACAGCACCAGGGGATGAAATCTTCTCTGTAAGGGAGGAAGGGCTGAGAAGCACAGACAAACACACACTTAACAGCAACAGGTTAAACCTCTGCCCTGAAAACTGAGTGAGCATGAGCAAGTTTCCAGGAGCTCCACTGTTTTCTATGCTGCAAATGTTTGCATGCACAAAAATAGGAGGCATGGATATTTCTTCTAACCCTGGTAGGAGCATACCAAATCCATGTCCCATTACACTGACCTGCCAACAAGTTTAAGGGCTTTGCTCTCTCCAGTGGGCTCTTCTGCAGGCAGAAAGCATTCAAAAGCTGTATTAAAACCAGGGAAGAAGGCAGCAGACTTTGGGCTCTTTTCCCATCTGTCTTGGTGAACAGATCCTGGCAAACAGTTGGGGGAAAAGATGCGTGCCCAGCCTGGGGGCTCTTCCCACCTGCACATCCCAGGTGTAATTCCTGCACTGCTGCTGTTTGCAACCCATGCTGTGTCTCTCCAGTCTCTGAGATCTGTGCTCCCCACTCGTGCTGAAGACCCCAGGTCCTGCTGGCCAAGGGAAAGAGCTGCCCTGGATACTGCAGTGTTGGAGAACATGTTTCAGATGAAAACAGCTCCAGACAACAAGAAAATACTTTCAAAGGTTAAACGCAAGCGAGGGGCAGCAAGAATAGGAGAAGACAGAGCCTGGCAAATCAAAGTGAGGATAGATGTGTGTTGTAAACCAAAACCTGCTGGGATTAAGCATTTAATCACTGCCGCAGAGCAATCCTATTGAACCTAAACAGCAATGGATTATCTCCTGGAAGCCAGCCCTCCATGCACAGGCAATGCTTTTTCACACGTAGCAAACCCAGCTGCTTGTATACTTTCTGCAAGATTGCATTTTGCAATTGAAATTGTTTTAAGTGTTGCCCAACTGCAGTTTTCACTCTCAAAGTGGGAGTGAGTGCTCACCTGGGAGCAGCAGATCACTGCACAACTCCAGCTTTGCATGGTTTCTGTGTGTATCATCAGCTGGATTTCTCTCGTTATTCCAATTTTGCCTTAGAAGAACAACTTTGCCTTCTCTTTGCCAAACATTTTGCTAAGGTCCCCCTCAGTGCTCCCTGCTCCTTCCAGCCCCACAGGGAGCAGCGTGCTGGAGGACAAAGCTGGCACACCATCACCCCTGAGCCCAAAGAAGGAACAAGTGGAAAAAGCAATTCCAAGCAACCTGAGCTGCAACAGTGCCTGTCCTGAAGGACAGCGTGAACACCATGAGATCTTTACTCAGCTCCATCCACTCCAGCTTTCACATACAGCAAGGAATTTCCATCTGTTTCATTAACCTGCTCTACTTTGACAGATCAGACACCTGAAGCCAGTAGCTGCAGTGATAATTAGAGGCACTGTTCTGTGCCAAGTTACCAGGTTTTCACCTCTTTTGATTCCCAGGAGGCCAGGAGCTATGACATGGCCTTAATGTGCCTAAGGTGATCCCAGGCTTCTACTGAAAAACGAGGTGTGCTTTCAATCACAGAGGTCTGCTCAACACTTCACTGAACTTAAAAAAGCACATGTACACACAGATCTTTTCACAGCCTTCCCCTCAAAGGCAGCTGTCTGTAAACGGAAACAAGTTAGGCTAAATTCTGAAAGTTTATTTTCCAAATTGACTCTCCCAGTTTCCACGTATGCAAGGAGGGAAACAAGTTTGCTTCATTACCAAACATCTCAGAGACCAGCAGCAGTCCACAGACTGGGAAACATTGTTTTTGAGGCACTGCAGTGGTCAGGTCAGGATGTTGCTTGCCTTAGAACGTGCCTTAGATCATTCACTGTATGAATCCAAGGCAAGTCATCCTGCATCGGGAACAGAAGCATCACAGCACGGGGTCAGACTGGAGCATTTCAGTAATGAGTCTCAGCAGGGACTGCTATTAGAAAGGAGAAGCAACACACAACCAAGGACAGCAACTGGAAATCTGTACTATCTCAGGAGGGCATCAGAACTAATGGTTTTGAACAAATCCAAAGAGCATTTCTACTATTCAAACAATTGCTTCGACTTCAGAAATGCCACCAATCCCTTTGCCATTCTGCAGCCCTGTGTGCTATTTACACTGATGGACAGATTCAGAGAGTTCTCTCTTTGTTCCTGCTGGCTCTCAGCTGCACAACCTCCATGTAACCTGTACCCAAAGGGCCCTGGCCATTGCTACACCCCGTCTCCGCTCAGCTTTGCAAGGAGCACTCAGGTGCCCCAAATCAGTCCTACTGTTATGAAACTTCATCAACTGTTTTGTAAACTCACTGCTGTTTTTCAAAAAGAGATGATGAAAACAGAGCTTCCTGCTTGGGGCAAAGTTTTTGGACAGCTTTGTCAAGGGCAACACGCTCACCTAATGGGCAGAGATCTGGTGCTGCAGCCAAGAGAGCCTCCCACCACAGTGGGACCACATCTGGTGCAGCTTCCTTGGACAGGTGACAGCAGTTCCCCCTACCTCCTTTTGTCTGCTCCTTCTGTTGACAAAACACCATCAAAGGCACCTTTCCCTCAGCTCACAAGGGGAAACCCAGTCCCAAAACTCCGACTCAAAACTCAAGCCAGAAACCAGCACTGCTGAAGTATGGAGCGGAGTGAAACCTGGGGAAAGAGCAGGGCTGGAGCAACAGATGTGAGAGTGACTGCTGCACACTTACTGCATCACACACAATGCTTTCAGTACAGTCTTTGTGCTAAAGCTGGCTGCTCGTTCCAGGTGGCAGCAGTAAGGCACAGGACCAGTTGTTCTCATGGAGCTGCATCTTGGCAAGGTCTGAAAACGTACAGAGAGGATCAAAGCATCAACACAAAGAGCACTGCCTTCAAGCCTCTCAGGGGAGAGGAGACATGTCTCCCCAGCAAAAATGAAGGCAATCTCACTGCACAGAGTAGAAAGCAGCAGGAAGCAAGTGCTGGGAGCTGTGCCCTGCTGCAGGAAGGGTGGCTATGGGGATGCCTGCACACCAGATTGCTCACAGCAAACAGGAAGAGCTGAGCGGCAGGGCTGCCAGGCTGCTCTGAGAGCAGGGTGCTGGGGGAACACAGCTGAAGGCTGGGCGTGTGATTTTCTGAGTCCTTCTTGCTTTCTCCTGCAGCTGGAAGGAGAATGCAAAGCAAAGTAAGGGATGGTGCTTGGCCCAGGGTGGTAAAGCAGACTTCAAGATTTTGGCTAGCATACCTCTCCCTGCAAAGAGCTTTTTTATGTTGTCATTCCTTGCTTTATGAGTGCTGTAAAAGGCTGTTTTAGAAAAGGCTTTCCATCTCTGATCGATAAGCCCTCAGGAGCGCAGGCAAAGCCACCAGCATTCTTCTCTCTGATTTAAAAAAGGGATTTCCCAGCTCAGCACATGGCTCCAACAGGCAGAGGCCAAGAGCAGGACTCGTGAGGAACATAAACCAACAAATGCAGGAAGGGAGAAAGTCTGCAGAAATACACAGTTGCTTCAGGAGTCTGAAATAGCACAGGCAGCCAGAGGGAAACTGCCTGGAGACGTGCCCTCAATTTTGCCAATAAATTATCTGCTGCAGTTTGAGGATGACGAGGACGTGAAACACCAAGGGGAAACATTGATGGGTCTGGGTCAGTGATGATGGCTGAGGCAGCCTCCCCATGGACCTGCCACAGTACAGAGACCGTACTGGGTCTCAAGCAAAGAGTGTTTTCCAAACCTGCAAAGGAACAGAACAACTCTTCCCTGCTACCAGGGCAGCATGGTGCTGGGTTGGCCAATTCCACGCCTCAGCATCACCACAAAAAAAGCTCTCATCACGTGGCTACGTGCAGCTCCATCACACCAAAGGCTGTGAGTCTCAGCGCTGACTGGCTTCAAGTTTCTTCCATGACTGTTTCAGCCACATGAGAACTCATATTTAGGGAGCACCAAAGATCTATCAGCACCAAAGCCTGTGCCCTCATTGCAAGAGCAGCATGCTGTAGCTTGAGTGGCAGAGCTGAGACAAACCCTTGCCTCCAGCTGGATAAACAAACTCCAGCTTTTACCACCTCCAGCCCTTGATCAGGTTTCTCTCTGCACAGAATGGCCAAAAATCAAAGAAGATTCTGATTAACTATGCAAATAAAGGCAACGAAAGGATCCCCAACACCAGGGAAAAGTGCTCACCAGGGACAGCACCTGCCTTCTAGGCCTACTGAGCCCAATAGGAAACGGCAGCTGAGAGTTCAGAGGCATTCCTGTTCAGGTTTCTAAAATAAAGAGCCTGCTGCCTACTCACCTTTGTAAGGCATTGCACCCCACCAGCAAAAAGAGCTACATGAAAGGTAGGCATTGACTCTCTTGCTCCGTTCCAGTCTAATAAGCAGAAAGTCAATGCCATCCTTATAGATGTAAGCAAAAAGTACTTTGAAACCTCAAAAATTAGGTTTTTTTTGAAGCAATTATCTCCCTCCCCCGTCTCCAAGACTAAAGAAGCATAGGCTAATTATTGCTTTGAAGGCTAAATATTTACTCCCAGGTTCAGTGCAGCAGCTCAGATTGGAGGTAAATTACTTAGCTCTGATGTCATCTCATTTAATGTCTGCCCATAAGAGAACCCAAACAAAAACAACAGGCACAAACAACGAAAAAGGGAGCTTTCTCATGGAAAAGCCCTTTGGAAAGGGGCAGGGATGAGGCTGTTCCTGCTCACACGTGGCACAGCACCGGACTGCTGGCTGCAAGGCATTCAGCACGGACCTGGCACCACGCTCTGGCTGCCTCTAGGCTACCCCATGGCTCTCATTAGATAAGATGCCCATGATTTATAAGGGCATATGTAATTACACACGATCAAACCTCTCCGAGCCAGAACGGGCCTGGAGGAGAAGCCACCATCATCTCCTGGAGAACAACCACTACACAGAGTGTGCAGAGCCAGTGACCTGCAGAAACGGGGTGGGAATTCCTCCTCAGCCTCCACCAGCAATTAGCTTGCACACACCCTGTGCCAGAGCAAGCATTCATTCATCAACGTCAGCTCTCCTTTTAAAATCCCTCTCGTGTTATTTACATCTGACTCTTAAGTTTCAAAGCTCTCTGCTTTTGCCCCCTCCAGTCACTATTCTTTCCCAGGCAGCGGGTGCCAACGCTTTGGTTAGGGCACCAAAAAGCAGCTATGTGCAAGAAACCACCACCAGCACAGGCACGGGTGACTCATCTTCTCTGAAGACTGACAAACAAGAGCTCTCTCTGTTCACTGAGACTGCCCTGAAGTTTCAGTTGCGATCTGATCTCGCCCTGCGCACTCATGACAGCATGCAGAAATATTTCCTCGGGGGATCTTCCCATGGGACTTAATTCTGACACATATTCCCACAGGACTCGTTCTTTTTAACAGCGCTATTTGTTAGTAAGGCAGCGGGAATTTCACTCTGTGAAACACCAGCAGGGTGTCTGGGATGCAGAGCTGGGTGCTGGCGGTTGGATTCATTAACACGGTGCGGGCGCTGAAGGCGAGCTGTGCCCCGCATTCAGTCTGACGGAAGAACTTGCTGGGCTGCAAGAATAGCTGGCCTGGGTCAGAGCAGAGGTCTGCACAACCAGCATCCTGTTTATGCTGCCCGTGGCCTCTTCTCCAGCTGAGCAGGGGGAAAGGAGCAGGCGAGCACCACGGCGCAGCAGGAGGAAGAGCGAGAGCACTGGGGGTTATTTTCTTCCTCCATTTTAAGCCCATGCCTGCCTAGCTCTCACCTGCCCACATCACGTGCTGGATGAGCAGATTCAAAAATCACATTGAAATGTCAAAGCGTGGGCAGGATTGTTTCCCAAAAGCGGTCATCCAGCACCAAGTTGCATTAACAAAGTTGCATCTGGAAAGTTCCCAGGTAACATTTGAACACGGAAACATCTTGATCTTGTAGGATTTCACATTAAAAAAAAAAAAAGTAGTCGGGAAAATACAGCTTTAAACAAAGATCAAGTAATCCTCAGTACTTACCAGCACACGAAGCAGGGTCAGGAGTCTGCATCCAAGCAGACTCAGCAAGGAAGGCATGGTGAATGCTGAGCTCCTTTTCCTTTCATTTCTCCCTCATTAAATGTAAAGCTTCTACCCAAGCGACTAGCTTTATATTCACTTCTTGTTCCACATTACCAAGAGCTGCTCAAAATTCTGCTTTTTTCAAAAATTATGTTAGCCAAATTCAAAAACCCATGAAAAGCAAGCACCTCGTGCATGATGTTTTGAGTTTAAAATCAGTGTGGGAAACAACTGGTGGCATTTTCCTGCTCTGGGCACGAGGGCTGCAGGAATGTACCTGCTTTCCCATGTTTTCCTGGTTGCTCTGGGCTGCCAGCATGGGCACGTCTCATGCACTCTTCCAAATACCTAAGCAGCAACTAGCAGAGATACTCAAAAATCTCAGCTTTGGGACAACAACTCTTATCAGCATGAGCTCTCGTGACTGCAGTCAAATGTCCCTCATCATGCACGTCATGAACTGGTGCTGAATAGCTTCTGCAGATGAAGATGAAAACCAGAAACAACTCAATCTGCCTCACAGCATCCTGCTGCAGGCAACAGATGTGTGTCCAGGATGTCATCTGAAAACCGTTCATTGATAAAACTCACTGGGACCACTCAGCCTGGAGGCAAGGTGAGTGGTGATGAAGGCTCTGGCAGTGGGGCAGCTGGAGGAGGGATAGGGAGGGCTGCACGGCCGCTCTCACCTGATGCCAGGGGCCGGATCCACTCCTTGCTGTTCAGATCAAGTCTCCAGAGGTCATTGAAGGCAGCATTACAGCTGCTTTGCGTGCAGCCTCCAAACACGTACATCGACTGGTTGGCATCGTAGTAACATGCACCTAGGAGGAAGGAAACCATGGATTAGTTCATTCTCTCATCCTCACGTTTTGGGTGCATAAAAATTTGTTTTCTTTCCCCCTGAGTTTCAGGTGAGGAAAAGCCAACAAGCTGCAGCAACCTTGATGAGTTGGGTCAGGAGTAACCCAACCCAACTCCAGCGAGAACCTAAGACGATTATCCTCTCCTTCAGAGCTGCTCCTGAAAATGCAAAGAAAGCTGCCTTAGAAGCTTGCAGTTAATTAGATTAGCTACGATTAACACATTCAGCATGCTTACCTTCTCTAAGCTATTTCATATTGCTTACGGGGCTGCCAAGATTTACTAGGCAATGGTCCTGTGTGCTTAAACACGGTCACTTGCTCTCTTTTTCCAAAGCTGACAGCATTTCACCTTATCTCATTACAATTAGGCACCACTGAAACACAGGCATCTTACAGGACCATTCCCTTTGCTTGTCAGGGAGAAGGATTAGGCAGCAGGAAGTGGAATGGAGAGGGAACAGAGTGCTTGAGCCCCTCACAGATATTTAGGAAAAAGCAAACTTTTGGCCCATAACCAAAATCAGCAGTAAAAGAATTCAAACAACAGCATTTGGCCACCTTGGTGTCTGTGGTACCCAGGCACCTCTGTAAATCAAACATCCACAGAGCAGACAGGATTGTGTTCAAAAAACTGAAGCACTGAGATCAACATCAAAGACAACATGAGCAGCATTGCTGTTTCTGCATTTCCCCTCTCACACAACTAGCCCTGCTGATTGCATACAACATCTGAGCCCTGCACAGCTATGAGAACCTCTATAGGAGCCTTCAGCAAAGTGCTCAATATCTAACATAACATATAACACGAGCTGTGCCTGCACAGAGATTCCTTCATTTACTATCAAGTTTGGTAGGAAGCAATCACAGTAACTCACATCCATCCATACATCCATCAGCACGTAGGAGAAAACAGCAGTGTTTTATGCTTTGAGAAAGCCAAGGGGCATGAGCTGAGGCTTGGATGGGGGAAGAAGACATCACCCTTACAGTGACAAGTGATATATTGAAAAATATGCAGCAGAAAGGCAAAAGAACAAGTCAAAGTTCAGGCACAGAGTAGCATGTGGCCCTGGGGAGAGGGCATGCAGAAGCCCCTCCAGGGCGCTTGGGACCAAGCAGCACCGTAAATAACCAGCACAAGGCAAACTGCAAGGTCAAGGGCAGCAGGAGGGCAGGGCAACTTCAATAAAAAAGCCCAAGAAGCAAGAAAGAAATTCAAGTTCAGTGTGTATTTGTAAGATCAGCACGGCAGTTGTGACAAGCAGCCAGTATTGCGTGCTGAAATATAAGCCAAGGTACATACATGTAGGGGTGAAAGCTGCACAGTTCCTTCTCTTTCTCCACATCACTCACTGCAGGCAGCTGTTCACCAGCACAAGTTCCAAAATAAAAAGGTTTAATTGGCCTGGCAGGACACAGGACTGCTCCTGAGGAACGTGTACCAACACAAGACAGGAAAAAACCCCACACCACAGAGTGAGGAATATGTGGATTGAAAGCACTAAACGTGCTGATGCACCGGTTTGGTATAATAGAAAAAGCTTTGTTCCAGACCAGAAGAGCATCCCTGGCTTCCAACGACCCAGCACAGCAGCCTTTTGGGACAGCCCTGCTGGAGAGGAGCAGCCCTTTAACGCAGCCCACCCGGCCCTACACAGAGACATTCATCTCACCATCGAATCACACGGTAACCCAGCACAATGCTGCAGCTCAGCGGAGGGCAGTGCAGGAGCAGAGGCCTTTGCCAAGGGCCCTATTGTGTGACCAAGGGCTTGTCATGCAGATCACCTGCTTCTCCTATTGAGAGCCTGCTGAAAAGCCAGCAGCCCTCACGCCCTTGGCTTTTTGCTGCTGCAGCAGCTGGACTGAGGGAAGAGTGGGGTGGGGATGCACGAGGGCAGCGTCCTGAGCTGGCCCTGGTGGTGTGAGACCACCCAGCTCTCTGTGTGCACCTCGGGGCCCTCGCCTGCAGCTGAAGCCTTCATCTCAAACCACATCTCGCCAAGGTGTGCAGCACACACCTACACACCATGCAAAGTACCCGAGGAGCTGCTTTTTGGGTGGGGGTAAAACAGCAGCAGAGCGACTGTGCGGGCTTCACGATTTACCTGGGCTGGGATATAAACTGCCTTGGTAAAAAACAGGAGATTGCGTGGCTCCCAGCACCTCTACTGGGAGCTGGATAGGAATAGCAGGGAAGAAGTAACGAACAGGACCAACGTTCCTTGAAAGCTTTATGGCACCCTTGGAGGCCTACTTGCTGCCTAATCATGACAGGTTGAGTGCCTCCCTCCTCCTCCCCACACCAAGCCCTTGGCATTCCTGGTTTCACACAGCACATTTATTATTTTCAGGGGAGGTGGCAGCATTCTTCTCCTCTATTTGGATTCAAAAGAGCAACCAAGCCAGCCAGGCACCATGACGTCCACACGGCATGTATTTTAATCCTAGATCAAAATAATTTAGGCTGTGCTTCCCTTCTTCTTCTCAGTGCACCATTCAAAGTTTCTGGTGCCAAGGAAGGCAGGTAGCTTGAAAAAAAAGCACAGGTGAAAACACCAGCTTGATACCAGTCTTTCTGAGGGTAGAACAGACCCAGGGAGGAAGAGGTTTTCCCTGTTTTCCCTCTGTGCTGCACAACAGCCACAAACAAAGCATCTGAGATTTGCACCCTAAGTGTGAGAGAAGCAAAATAAAGACTAGCAGGCTGCAAGTGGGAAAGGAAACTTAAATGCAATACAGAAGCCCGTTATGATAATCAGAGGGCACTGACTTTTTCACCATCAAGTACATAAAGAAAAAAAAGGTAATCTACATGTACAGGAGTCAAATTCAGAGGTCAGATTCCCCATCAGAAAGAGGGGAAAAGTCAGCAGGCTGCTGAACTCCCATTGATACGTGGCTCCAGTTGACAATAGCACTGCAGCCTTACTGCTGACCATTGTCACGTTCCTACGTAATGGCTTTAAAACTGTCCCTGTACGCAGCTCTGTCACCTCCTGAGATCACTTCCCCAGTTTGAAAGAGCTCAGACATGTCTGGAAGCGCACTTCAGCTACGGACAGGAAATGCAGCGCCACAAACGCAGTCGCTGAAGGAGGGGTTCAGCCAAGGGATGAAATGTGAAAGCTACCTGTCTACTATAACAAACACCAGACTTACAATTTCATTATTTTCCTGCTGCTTTCAGCTTAGGGAGAGTCAGGAGGCAGTAATATATTCAGCAAAGCTTAGAGACAAAGAAAGCCATTGCTGCTGGGTCCCCTTGCTCTTGAGAAAGGAGCTGCCCCTCCTATAACACCAACAGTTTTCCAGCTTTCACCTCTGTCATCTCAGGGTGAATTTGTTTAATTAGTCACTGCACTGGTACAAAGCTCCCCAGCCTGCATGGAAAAATCAGTACTTAAACATAGTCACTGCAGAACCACCTCTTCCATCAAAGGAAGAATATTTCTGGCTCAACGGTCGACATTCCATTCAGGCCTTTCCTTTCCTGCATTCTTCCACCTTTTGACATCACTTTCTGACTGTGGCCAGTGATTTAACTGCATGAGTCACCCTGCTGCTATGATCTCCATAGGTTTACGCATTCCAGCTAAAGAAGACAATTAGACAACTATTTCCAAGTTTACACTTTCACAAAATTACCTGCTGTTCACCTCAGAAACCTATGAGTATCAGCAAGCCTGCGTGCTTAAATCTCAAGGAATAGCATTACTGAGAATTGCAGTGTTGTGCAGCTTCAGTTAAATCCTTCAGCCAACCTACAGCCCATCCATAAAGTCTGTTATCAGCCAAACTTGTCATGTGATCAAAGACCTGACAAACGCTTCCTCTCTGTAAAATTCCAACGACTTACATTAATTATTCCTTATCAAACAGTTTTTTTTTCTATTCAGTTCTTTGGAATTTATCGGAGACAATGACCTCTGTTTAAAATTTCCTTACTTGTCACGTTAAATATTGGCTCCTTATTAGCACTTCTGAGATATCTCTAATAAATCTTGGGAAAAGCAGCAGGCCTAGCCAAACCTTTGATGCCAGTAACCGTTGCCTGTTGACTTCAAAGGGCTCATGCCTGGCAGATGACGTTTTCCCATGAAACCTGGCAGGTCATCCCTAAGAAATGGCTTGTGAGTCCTCCTCTGCACCCCGTCCCAGACCCCCCCTTCCCACTTCGCCTCCGCTCGCAGCACAGTAGTGTTTGAGATCATAGTTTTTCCAAGATTCTTTGCATTGTGATTAATGATTTGTTGCTGCTCTCCAAAAGGAATCTGAGCCCAGCCCAGCTTTGATCAAACCTCCCTCCAAGCCCTGCTATTGGAATCCACCCACAAACTCATGCAGCTTTGCCGCAGGGGAAACAGATTTCACAGATCTGGAGAACTGTTGAAATTTAAAATTTAAACAAAAAACAAAAAAAAAAAAAAAAATGCAGTTTAAATCAGCAAACAAGTTAATCCAGATTAGCTTTCCATGCATAAAGTACATTAATAATGCTTTGTTACTAACCAAGCCTTGACCAGAGCCAGGATGCTGGCAAACACTGAGGCTGATACAGACCACAGGCTCTAAAAGCAGCAGCTTTGATGCCCCATCCCTGGAGGTGTTTAAGACTGGGCTGGATGGGGCCCTGGACTGATGTAGTGCCTGATTTAGTGGTTAGCAACCCTGCCTGCAGAAGGGGGTTGGGAAACAGGTGATCTCTGAGGTCCCTTCCAACCAAAGCCATTCTATGAGTCCTATGGTTCCAGAGCCAGTGCAAGAGCAGCACGCTCAGAGGAACCAGTGCAGATGAAATACCCCCCAGCAAGTTGATGGATAATACATGCAAATATACATGCAAACCTGCAATCAACACCAAGCACATCATTAGCACTGCTGCTAAAAAGGAGCAATAAACTCTGGTTCCATTTTCCAGGTTTTTTTGGGGGGGAAGGACAATGAAATCCTTGAAAAGCACAAGGCCATCAGCAGGATGCCTCCCAGACTTGTCCTAGCAAGAAGCTGCATATTCTGTGTGTCAGCTGCCTCATAAATTATTCCCCAGGAATATGAAAATTTTACAACTACTTGCTCTTGGAATCACACCACTTAAATCATGTTTATTTACCTCCTGAAATGTGAAGTTTGCTCCCCGGAAGAGCTGAGCTCTCACAGAGCTCTGACCCAGTGACAAAACCACAAGGACTGAATTTTTGTCATATTTTAATCCAGCGCCTGGCACAGTTCACTGTTACTGCAGTACAAACAACAAGTTTTATTTAAATATCTTTCCCTCAATGGGAACTCTTCCTCTGTTCCATAAACTTGTAAACTTGGAAGCAAGGCAAAAATGCAGACATAATTTAAGCACTGCTGTCAACCAAATTGCTGACTTCTATCAGCAAATCACACCCACAGGAAAGGAGTTTGCTTCAATACGTCTCAGGTGCAGCCCTTTGTGCTTTGTTTTCAGGCACACCACGCTCAGCCTCCTCCAAGCTAACTGCTCAGAAGTTAAGAAATGAAGTGCTGCATAAAGCAGCCAGCACACAGCACCACGTGCAGCAGGTGACAAAATGCCTCAAGACAGCTTTCTGTGGTCGATCAGGAGCTTTGCTGGGCAGTTACTTACTGTGTGAGAAGCGCTGCGTGATGGGGGTTCCTGGGTAAGGGTAAGTACGGCTCTCCCACTGAATGTTTCCTTCTTGCACTGCTTTGATAAAGCCATGATAACACTGATGGGCCACACCTAGAGAAAGACAAGATGTCAGCAGAATTTGGGGCATGTTAGGAACAAAATGTGTCTGCACGGTTGCACAAGCACATCCAGATCCAGCACATACAGCTCTAATAAGAAGTGCATGACAGCCTTTGTAAGAAGCACTGAGCTTGGAGGAGCCAAAATAAATGAATTATCATGTTGATGTGTAGTGAGTAGCAGCACGATAGCAATTATTAAACAATCCTGCATTTAGATTTTAACTATGCTGGTAGAAATTCAGAGGATTTAAGAGAATGAACAGTTGCAGAAATCAGCAATCACTGAACTTACCTGCTACGTTTCTGCTATGTGACACCTCACATTTCTCCCAATGTTTAACTGCCTACAAGAATCACAGCACTGAACCAGCTTCCCACTACTTTAAAACCTATTACCTTTCTGATACATCTTCTAGGTCCTTTTGTCTCACTCAGCTGCAATGCAAAGTTTCTGTCCCCAATCACACCCAAACTGCTGCTGCAAGCAAGCACACCTTTCTGCCCAGAGAGCATCTGCCCTTCCCTTAATGGACCTCTGAGGACACAAAGAACATGCAATAATGAACTGTGAAGAGAATGCATGCAGCTACCAGACAAGAATCCAAAAATAAATCAAAGAGGAGATATCAGAGATAAAAGGCAGCAAGTCTTTGTTGAAAGTTTTCCTTCTGCTTTCCAAGGCACGGATCTGGCTACTGGAGATGGCTCCAGCTCCTGTGCAGAGCAGGCCAGCACTCTAGCCACAATTCGTTCAGCATACAGAGTGCATATGACTGAGAAGTCAGAGGCTGGTTGCTGTGGGAAGAAAGTGGCCTGCTGCTGATTGACTGCAGCAGCTCAACAGATGCTCTGTGGCCACAGCATCTGCTCACCACTCAGCCACATCCCTGCTGCCTCAAAGTGCTCTGAGCAGGAACACGGGGAGAAAATGCAGCCCTCCATGCATGTGCAGCAAAGCACTGGTTTTGAGAAAGCACACAGAGCAGATTCTGCTTTTAGCTGTAGTGCCTGGGTGCTAGCAAAGGCTTTCACTGACCGCATGTGGATCTGAGCTGGTCTGAGCCTTGCTGTGCCCTGGTGTCACAGGGCTGCACCGGTCCTTGCTGGTGGCTGGGCACAGGCAACAAATGCACTTGAGGCACCGGAACCTGCTGAGATTTTTCCCAGGAGTTTGCTCACTGCATGCCCTGTGCCAGGAACACCCCCAGCAATCACACTCCAGGATACACAGCAGGAAGTTTTGAAAAATGAAGCCGTGGGTCCTGCAGCAGCTGGTCCCCAAGAGACATGTGGGAAACCTAACTTGAACCATAGGGTTCAAAGCAGATGCATCCTGACAAACAGGAAAAATTAACCAGAAGAAAACAGACTGGGCATTTACCTCAAGTGACCTCTCTGCTTCGCAGGGCACAGGTTAGCAATATGCACTGTAAAAAACACTGCAGCTGCCCAGCACCACCCAGCAGGCTCCAGATGGATGATTCTGCAATGCCACAGGCTGCTCTTCCCTCTCCCTGCACTTCAGGGATGTTTCCCACAGCCTCTTTCGGGGTGACTCACCGGGTGCTGGCTCATTCCAGCTGCATCCTTCGCACCTCTGAAGGCTGCTTCAGGAACAAGGATGTGTGAGAAAGCAGCCACACAAGGCCACGGGTACTTGAAAACTTTTCAGCAAAAGGATGCAGATTGCTGAGCCAGCAGTCACAGAGCACTGCGCATTCACTGACCCAAAATGATGCCAAAGAAATGGTGCAATGCTTACTTGGGAAGTAGCTGTGTTTTTGTTCAAGCCTGTTGAACACTGGGCAAAGCAGAGAATCCCTGGAATCTGAGCAACGCCTCACATGTGCAACAAGGCCACAATTGAGACATGGCCCCACACACCTGCCAACTGTATGCAGAGCCAGGGGCAGAATGCAGGCATTTCTCACTTGACACCTGTTCTGCATGTTCCAGAAGAAACAAGCTGCCCTAATGCAGCAACCTGATTAATTTCCCACAGATCTAGCCATGGTTTTCCCCTCAAACTGCCTGTTTTTATGAAGCTTGCTCTCAAAACTTGCATGGCCAACAGTCTAATGTAGCAGAAATCACCCAGTGTGTCCAGAACACTGGGAGCTAAGAGGCAGAGTTTGCACAAGGATCCAAGTAAAACTATTTGTTGCATCACATCTGTATAGCATTAAAATACCCCCATAAGGCTTCAGAATTAATGCTGCACAGAAGCACAGTGAAGCATTTGTGTCTCACAGCTACCCTTTCAGAAAGTCTGAATATGTAGATCTGTATTAATGTAGATGCAGTTTATACTTTGCCACTTCAGCAGAGCTGTAAGAATCAGACACTGTTTGGTTTCCAACCAAAAGCATAACCTTTGGGAATGTAATTACTGAGCAAGCTGCAGACAGTGCACAACTGCAGCCACATGAGACATGGGATGTTGGGAATGGAAGTCTGCAGTGCACGTGCCAGGGAAGAAGGCTGAATGCAGGGTCAACGTTAGCAGCATACAGGTAGTGCTCAAAAGCAGCAATAAGTGAGCAACTTTGTTGTAGGGGGTTTAGGGTTTTGCTTTTTCCTACTTCAAAAGAGATTACCCAGCTCTGTTCTGCAGCACCAGAGCTACCAGCAATGCTTCAGCGAGGGAATCAACAGTGTCAGCTGTTTTGAGACACTTTGCTGAAATAAAGTTTCTGAGTTCAAGTGGAAAACAACAGGTGAGTCTAAAGCGAAACACAGAGCAGCTGGAACACAAATCCATGTTCCAACCATCACAACAAATGCACTCTCACTACTGCTGTTTGTACCTTTGATTAGTCGATACCACTGTTTGCAGACAAGGGCAGCAGTTTTGTGCTCCTGATAGGGGGAAAGGAAGGACAGGATATACTCCAAAACTTCCTCGGGGAGCTCCAACATGGATCTGTTATGCCTGGGCTCCTCCACCTCCAGCTCAGCGCGCGGCTCCTCATCTTGCTCCATTGTCCCCTCGACCACAGCTTCTTCTGGATCCACGGCCATGAAACTGTCATCTTCACTGTCTGAGGAGCTGGCCATGGCATTCCACTTCACAGCTTCGAGTGGGGAAAAAAGACAACACTGAGGTCACCAAAAGAAACCCAACAGCATCAGAAATATAAACTGTGCGCTACGTGCAAACCCTGCACGTCGCTCTACACAAAGCACTGTATCAGAAAGCTCCAAAGCAAGGAGGTGGTTTTTGCAGGGCTCTGAAGCAGGCTGCACCCCTCTTCAGAACGAGCTCACCACCAAGCCTCCTCTGCATGTGGACAGAAGGCTCCAAACAAATGCTCAACCACCACCATCACCAAAGCAAGGAGACTCACCTCTGCTGGGGCAGCAAACACATCTCAGAGTGACTAAGATTGGAAAAGACCACTAAGATCATCTAGTCCAACACAACCACTGCAATCCAATCATGTCTGGCCAGTGAGCAGGACTGACTGCTGGTGACAGGCTGAAATACTGAATCTCCAGCTATAAAGGACATGTAACATTACTGGGTAACAATGACAGAACTATAAAGTGAAGGAAATCCATCTTAAGGAGCAGCTGCATGCAGCTTGACTCCTTGGATGGTTTATAGGCTGTGACCACCAAACCCATGGCAGCTGCTGCAAAGCAAAGCCCCAGACCCTATTTTCTAAGAAATAACCCCACATTTCAGGAAGAGGTGCTGGTTTTGCCTTCCAACTCACTCTGACAACTAATTCACCACCAGAAGAATGGCAGTAGGCAGCATCACTCCACTTCTGGCAGCTTCCCTGAAGCAGCAGCTTCAGAAAATCCTGGGGCTGTCAACCTTCAGCAGAAACCAAGTTCAAATTCAACTTCCAGTTACTGTGCTAGCAGATGCTCTGCAAGTTTTCCAGTGTCAGAAATCCTTCTTAGGGTGAATGCTATGACAAAGAGAGCCTGAAACCGAAACACTCAGACAAAAGTGCTGCTCCCATCAGTAAACTGCATTATGCAGCAGATAACTTAAAAATTCCCAAAGATTAAGAAAAACAAAGAGAGTTGCATTAAAAACAAATTAACAAAACTAACAAAAAATAATATAGTGAGTTGGGTCCTTTCCAAACAAGAGCATCAATAGTCAGCAAGCACAGGTAATCATTTCCAGCTTTATGCAGTGCTGCAGGCAAGCAAAGGCTTCCAGCTTCACAGCCCTGAGTCATGCCCAAACTGGGGGAAGCAAAAGCCTTACAGCTAGGAAACCAGAGCAGCAGATGGGGAACAGAAAGCACCTGACACCCTAGAAGTGTTATGTGCTGGAAAAGCAAACAGGAACACAACCAGACCAGGTACAATGGGACACCTGGGGGGTGACAAAACCGAACATAAGTCTTGGCTCAACAGGTTCACACAAGAAATCCGTTGTTGTAAAGGTTCAGAAGCAAAGATGATGGTGGTGTGCATTTCCCAGCAGCTTTTATTTACTATTTAAATAATGTGCAAAACCTACTGGAGGATGTCAGCTGAGAAGTGCAAGAATGGATGCCCTCCTAGAAAAGTTGTTTTTTTTTCCCTTCAACTATAAATAACCCAATTATCAAATCCTGATTTCAATCCTCTGGAGCTCCAGCACACAGAATAATCACAGGCACAGATCTTACTGCAAGATCTGGAGGAAGACAAGCTGTGTGCAAGCAGCTCAGAGTGTAGGAGAGCACCTGCTTTGCCAAGGCAGGAGCTGCAGGAAGCCTGCTGGCGTTCTCTGTGATCTGCAGGTATCTGTGCATCCCTGCAGGTGCAGAAGTTCCAGGCAGCCTTGCCTGGTCTCCCACGCTTGCAGGAGGTGGACAGGCCCTGTGTCTGATGGTGCTGCTTAGCTGTGAAAGGCTTCCCTAAGAAAGAAGATAAGGAAACAAACCCGGACCTGCAGAGATGGTTTTTATCCTTCCTGGGATGCCACACGTGCCAGCATCGATACCAGCAGTCTGAAAGGATGGAGATTACAGCAAACAGCACCCACAGGCAGAGTGCACGACACCACGATTAAAATCAGCCCAACTCTGCTTCCCAGCACAGCTTCCTGCTGGGCACATCTCTCCCAGACATCTTTTTTGTAATGCTCATTAAATACACATATGCAATCCCAACATTCTTGCTGCAAAATTACAGGAAGCTGGCTGAAGAGGAAGCTGGCAGGGCATCGGGATGGCAGCCTGTTCTCTGGAGAGCAAGGAAATTCCTCTGCCTTCCTTTAACTGAAATGAAAACGACTGCAGAGCATTCAGGACTTCATTACAGCTTTACCAGACCACTTGATATCATTATACCCAAATGCATCCAATTAGCTAGATCCTCATTTCCTAAGCATCTGAGCATAACAAATAACCGTCCTCCAAGTTCACACCACAACGTGCCATTTTTTATAGGGAGAACAAGATTAGTAATGAATTCAGCTCCCAGCAGACAAGGGGAAGGGATATTTGGGCACCAAGCTTCACCTGCCATGGATGCTGATCTTGTTTACAGGGCGTGAGACCAAGGAGCTGGGAATGACCCCCGATTGCAACACTCACCTTCCTCAGTGATGGCAAAAGCCCTGTGCTGTAACCTTGCCCCAGTGCCTTAAAGCAAAAAGGCCACAAAGCTCAAACACCCCACCAGCTCCTACTGACAATGAATCAGCACATCCACAGGAGAAAATCCCATGTCAGTAGCTGTGCTAGCTGTCCCAAAGGCAGAGCAGCTCTCCAGATGCTCTGTTTGTGCTGAGGTGGGACAGCAGCTTCTACACAGACTAAGATTAATATCTAAGCAACACCAGCACTGAAAAAGCAGCAAAGTGATTTGCACAGCTGTGTCTCATCAAAAAGCACGTGCAATTTGATTCACTTGCCAGTGAATCATCCCACAGCCCTGGTCTGCTTTGACTGATCGTGACGAAGCGCCCCAAAGCATCACCCCGTGCTTTGCACCTTACAGCCCCCCCAGCCCAGAGCAGAGCCCTTACACTGCAGGAGGACAGATGTCTCAGAGCATTTAAAAGTCAGCCTAAAGCCTTAGCAAATGATCTCAACTGCTTAAAATAATGCATACAGAAACACTCAAAGGGCGATCGAAGCCAAGCTCCGCCAGCACCGATCCCATTTGTCTGACTGATCCTAAGAGCTGCTACCCTGCCAGCTGGCAAAACATTTTATAACTCTTTTCCTCCTCTCTGTGCACTTCAATACCCCTTCCCTCCCCTCCTGAATCTACTTAAGAACCTGCTACTTATTCTGCTAAAATAATTAGCCACTGCAGTGGAACAGACAGAGAAGAAATGTGAAGAAAACTGCCAAGTGAAAACAGCCCCCAAAACGTGGCTGCAGAAGGGAGCAAGAACTCTGCTCATGCAAAACCTCTCCTGACACAGCAAGGTTTCCCTACCTTCAGGCATCACTCCTGGTCCCACAGACCCCAACTCACAGGCGTGGGTTGCATTGGTGGTTCCCATCCTGAGATCCCTCCTCCTCTGCTCAGCTGTCACAGAAGTGCCTGAACCCGCAGAGCTTTTGACAACTTCTTTTTATGAAGTCAACAGATTTTAGGAAAAGAAAATCCTCCAAAGGGAAAGCTGCTGAATGAAAACAAGCTCTTGAATGAAAACAAGCAGTCATGCAATAGTACTGAGTCACAGTGCGTTACTCAGAAGGGAATGCTCATTTTCACATGCCACAAAGAACTCGTTATCCAAACATAATTGTAGAGGCTACGTTCTCACTTGGGAAAAAAAAAAATCAAGGTGTGTGTTAAATGGCCCAGCCCTGGCTGACTGCTTTGGTTGGAAGGAGAAAGGGACTCAGCAGAACATTTAATTGCGCTTGGCAATCAGTAGCTACAGGGTTAATTTAGGGGTGGAAGGCCCAACCTGCTACAGACACTTCCTCATATTTTGCAAGTGCCTGTTCTGCTTGTCACCAGCCCCAGCAGCACAGCAGAGCTGTGTTTAAGGAGACACGAAGAGCATTTGGGCTTATTTGCTTAGCCAGTCCAATACAAGGCTCTGAGGGCTCCTAGCAGCCATGGCACCAAGGGCCTGGATGGCAGCTTCCCTCCCTTCTGCCAACACCATTCACCCCACAGCAGCCACCAGCCCTGCTTCAACTGATTAACGGTACCAGCAGTGTTAATTGCCTGTGATTTGGGGTAGGGATATCACTGTGTTCCGCTAGCACCAAGCACTGAGCATTAAATAACACACTGCTTCCAGCCCTCAGACACTCGCACCAGTGAGAGCTGACTTGCTTGAAAATCAATTGCCAGGCAAGTTCAGCACGGTGGGGGGAAAAAACCAACAGGTTTTAGGCCAAAAAAATAAAAAAAAGCCTGTGGGAAACAGAACAATGAGCAATATCCTGCCTGCACTGCTCCACGAGCATCTGACCTAACATGGCAGTGCTGGAAGGATGAATGAGCGAGACCTTGCAGACACCTGCACCGACCTTTGCTTTTCATCCCCTCTAAACAGGCAGTTCCCAGCTCTTTGAAGCTCTGCCTTTCCCCTTCAGATGCTTTTCAACAGGAAATTGTCTTTTCCTCCATATAAGACTTCAGCTCTAAAGAGAGAGGTTTCCTAAATTCCATCTGCAAGTTGCAAAATGCCAATCTCTCCCTCTTGACGCCACCACCCTGCCTGGCAAACCAGTGCTGTTGCAAGCCTGCATGCAAATCCAACATTATGCTGCCTAAGCTATCTTCCTACAGAATTAAAGCCCTGAAAGTGATGAAGAAAACCTGAGGTTCATTCTGGATTTTAACCTAAACAGAACATGCTGTGTACACTTCTCACTTTGCACGTGAATGAGAGGAAACAGTGCTGTTCAATTACAGCACGCTTCAAGTGAACGCAGTCAAACGTGTCACTAGAATCTGTTAATGGCATAAACAGAAGGAAACCAGAAGCATCAGACTTGGCTTAAAAGCTTAATAAAATGCTCATCACTCATGAACCAGACCAAAGGCAAAAGCACCAGGGCCAAACCTCACTGCAGAAAGCCGTTAAGTAAGTGGAGAACTCAAGTATCCCACCTTCAAAAAGCCAAAGGCACTCATAGCAAAAGTGACTGAAGGTTTTCTTTTGCTGGTCTTATTAACCTGGAACTAGTTCAAGCTGTGGAAACCCTGCTGAAAGCTGTGAGAAGGGAGAGATGGCTGGAAAGGCACAGAAGCAGCTGATGGAGCTCATGCATGTGCTGCTGGCCCACAGACCCCACATTTAACCACGCTGGGCATTAAACACAGTTAACCCTTGGTTAAGAGGCAATCCAGCCCTCTATATCCCACCCTTTGATACAAAACGCAGGCTGCTGCTTGCACACCTCCACCTCTGACATCTGAGCAACACAGCATCCCTTCACCCAGCCAAAAACCAGAGCATTGATACCGACCCCAGCTGGGCTCCAGGCACTCCGTGAGCACCCCAGTAACCTCAACCCAAATTGGGCCACTTTAGAAAGCTGTTCTGCTTGGTTGCAGTGATCAGCTGCACTACCTGTGTCCAGATTTGCTCTTAATTCTCTAACCAAAATCATCCTAAACTTGCACTTGTGAAGAAGTGCTGTTTTACGCTCATGTACTCCCTCTGCCGGCTCCCTGCAAGCCATCAATTACATTAATTCTCACCTCAGGATTTTCCAGTAATAAAAAGAACTTCAAACTGAAGGCAAATTGGCTAGCCAGAAAGTAAGAACGATCCCAAAGCAAGCAAACAACAGCCTCTGAGACTTGAAAATGCATCCTAAGATCATACAGGAAAACATGCCATATCACACAGTGCCTGAGGATTCATCAGCACAGACAAAGCCACCCAACACACGATGCTCAAGACTTATCCAGAAGTGCCTGCAATGATTCCTCAGCAAAAAAACCTTGCTTGATAATGTCCATGAGCAGATATTGGGAGTAAGTGCCACCTCCCTGCTTTCTTAAGACAGTTCAGGAGCTCACAGGCAGTGCCTGTAGAACTGCTGCTAAATTAATTATTTAGAAGAAAGCCTTAAAAACAGCACAGCGCTGCCTCCCTTCTCCTGACATCCCTTAAAGCTACCAAACCTTGAACACTGCTCAGCCTGTGCACACATTTCATACACAGATTTCAGACAAACGTACAGCTGGGCCATTAGGAAAACACACCTAAAAACCAATTGTGTTTCGAATGTATGAAAAATAAGCCTGAAAACACAACAGAAGCATCACTTCTGTATTTCAAGACATCTAGAAGCCCACTTCTACGCCTCAAGTACCCAAAAAAACCTGCGCAGGACAATGGCAATGCTGGTGAAGGCAAGGTTTGCTGCAGGGCAACCCATTGAGCAGATGCTCGCGTGCCAACCTCTGGTGCCCCCCATGTGCTCTTTGTCAGAGAAATGGAAGGATTTAATGTTTGCACAGAGCAAAGCTGCCCTGCAGCCTCATTGCACAAAGCACAGCGTTCCTCTGCTCACTAAGAAATGAAGAAACGAGCAGCCCTGAGACATCACTGAAGCGAAGATGAGCTCAGTGGTACTGACTTCCAGGCCAATAAAAGGATGCTCTGGAAAAAGGCACATATTACTGCAGGCTCAATGGCCAAGGTTTAATTTAAAATCAATATCCGCAGCTTTCAGCCCTGCTGCTGACTGCACAGGAGCACGCTGATGCAGTGCTGTCATCACTGCTAGCACGCAGGGGCTGAGGACATCCAACAGCACTGAGCAACGCTCACCTCCTGCAGCTCCTGAGATGAGCTACCTGGCCATGCCATGCACCGCTGTGCAAATCAAGTTGTTCACCAAGGCTTAGAAATACCACGTTGGAAATTCTAAGAAAAAAGACAAGAAATAGATGCCTCATGCACCTTTGCAACCCAAAATGCAAGGAACTCGTGAAGGCAATTCACCCCGACCCCCCTGCTGCAGACCTCCTACCTCACACCCCAAACACAGCCCGGCTTCCCCCAGCCCACATTTGCAGAATGGGCCACTGCTGCTCCCAAAGGCTTTTTTCCCCCTGTTGCAACAGGGAAAAAACAGGCAGCCTAAAGACAAATGCAGGAAGGGTATGCATTCAAAGTGACAGATTAAAGGTGGCAGCTCGACAGACACACGAGGAACTGGATTCAGTAATTTTAGCTCCATATGGTACAAAAGTGGCTGCTGCTCTTTGGATTTCTCATTTGTTTCTGGCACAACTGTGATGATATCGCACTCGCTTCACTTTTAAAAGCATCTGGTGACACCAGCAGAAACTGGAACGAGACGAAACCAACACGAGCAGAAGGAGAAGGTATGAGCTGCTTCTACAAAAAAACTCTATGGACTCACTTTAAACCCTCGGAACCCCAAAGTAGGTTAAACCCAGCACAGAACTGGAAGAAGCCAGACAAGCATTTCAAAACAATTCTAAAACATAGGAAGAGATACAGCCTGTTGGAGCCACAAACAGTGGACAAGAGGAGGAAAAGTGAATGCTTGTTGTTTAATTCACAGATATCTCAGTAGGTGTTTAACTAGCAAAGATAAATATTTTTTAAATTGCCATAGAAATGGGGAAGTGAACACACTCTGCAGCACAATCCAAAGCGAATTAATTGAGGCTCTAGGAGAACATGTGCAGCTCCCAAAATAGCAAGCTCCTGAAGGCAAGAACCGCATTTTTACATCTTGCACAATCCCAAGTTTCCAGCCGCAGTTTTCGACACATCCATGTCACCCTGCTCTTCTTTTATCTAAGGCATAAGCAAGTTTGAAAGGGATTTTGACTTGAATTTCAAAGCACGACAGGAAGCAGGAGATATCTGAGTAGCACGCAGTCCTCATGTCAAGAACACACCCTGAAAAGGGCTCGCATCCAGAGCAACACTCACCCAGCACATCACCAGATCCTCTTCTCAAAGGCTTTTACCAGGGCTTGGACCAAACCTGCTGGCTCTGATGTCTCCCACAAGCAGCTATGCCTCAACCTACACCTCGATTCAAAGCAAAGGGCTTCTGGTTTATCTGTGCTCAACCTTCTAAACGTGTAAGGGCAAAGCCTGAATCGATGTTGTACAATAAAGCCTAAATACACAGGGAAAAGAACTTCCCTCGGATGCACAGCTCTGTTTACACAGAAAGTGGGAACCCTTTTCCAGACATGCTCAGTCACATCCTGTGGAAATGGCTCAAGTTGGCAGCAAGGAGAGCAGGCTGAGCTGCAGCCCCACAGCCCTTGGAAGCCCTGAAAATGTGCATTTAAAAATCAGTCGTGTGCTGGGAAAGCACAGGGAACCGAGCAGCCCTGTCTCCACATGAAGCATTCTCAGGTTTCTCCAGCAGCCAAGTGGAGAAAATTGAAGCCCCAGTGACTACAGGCTCAAGTGAGCTCTGTTTTCAAGTTCCACGTGCTGCTGTAGATGAGAATAAAGCAACACATGCAAAGAAGTGCAATAACACAACTGTGCTGTATGCTGCTTTTCACTCCCAAGCTCTTCACGAAGAATTTCACTTGCCACTGTGGAAAAACTGCTGCTTGGGTGGAGCCACCTATCAGATAACTATCAGGTGACACAAGAAGAAAAACATACAGACATCTTTGCTATGCAAAATCACCCAGGATTTGTTCAGGCTACCTGCACTGGAGAAATTCAAGGAGATTTCCCCAGGGAACACAGCCTAAGGGAAAGCAGCAGCATTTTCCCCCTGCTCCAGCACGAGAGTAAGGAAAAGGAAGAAGAAAGGAGCACTAAGGAATAAGGAAAAGGGAGAATAGCTGTAAAGTTGGGAGAGACTCACTGCTAACACCTGGCTCAGGGGTTTGGTTCTCCAGAAGGGCAAATTCCCTGAGCCCAGGCTGGAACTGCTTGGCATGTTTGTGAGGACACTGCAGCATCATCAGCAGTCCAGGGCTTTGCAAGGCCACCTGCAATGCAATGTATTGATCCAGGCTCCAGGATGCCAGTGATGACTGGAGGTGGCTGCTCTGTCATTACACTCGGGTTCCAAATTTAGGTCAGCAGCATCTCAGATGTAATGCGTTTTAAGCAGATTCACAGCCCTGTAGTATAAAGGGGAAGAATTCTACCAAGATCAAAGCTATGTGTCCACACACATAGTTACAACTGCCAAAGCTCTTCCAGCTGTAGCATAAGTCTCACTACCAATAATTAAATCCATTTGAATACAAATGACAGCCCCAGCACTCAGTGGGTTATCTTACAAACACAAAACAGCCCTAGCTTACACCATACTACAGATGCATTTCAGCTGAACAAGGCTTCCCCGACTTCTCTTTTGTTCTGCCTCTCAACACGAATTAAGTTTGGCTTACAGCTTCTACAAATGCAAAGCCTGAGCTCCGAAACCTGGAGCAGGGCCCTTCCCTCGTAGGGACACAGCGACCGAGAATAGTCTTTGCAACACCAGGAGGAGATCAGTAGCGAGACAATGGGGAGCCACACGGAGCTGAAGCTGCCTCCATGGAAGGAACTCGGAGCACAACACAAACAAGCCACGAAGCGAGGTGTGAGCTGCCCAACATAGGAATTCACGGTTATTTACTGCTCTGGGAGCCCGGCTGAGGCTCACCTTTGTGTTGGCACCGATAAAGCTCAGTGCCCTCGGGGGACAGGGGACAACACAGCACAGCTCAGCATCACCCGACCGTCATTTTGGGGAGGGGAGAAGCCGGGCTGCGGATCCTCAAAGGAGCCCCGCAATCAACGAGGGGCTGAGGATGGAGACCTCAACACAGCGACGACACCCAAAGAAATGGAGGCTCTGCCCTAGTTACCCCTCCCTAAATAAAGGGACGCCGACCGGGCCGGACTCGGCCCACACAGGACCCTCACGGAGAGGTCGGCCCCACACGGGGTCCTCACGCTCGACCACCGCCCCCCGCAGGGCCCGGCCCGCCTCAAGGGGCCGCTCCCCGAGGAGGAGCCGCTCCCGCCCTGCCGTCGCTGCTCACCTGCTGGGCCGGGCCTGGGCCGGGCCGGGCCGAGCCGAGCCCTCACGGCAGCCGGTGCCAGAGCCGCCGCGTCGCCCCGGTGACGGCTCGCACCGGCGCCGCCATCTTCCCTCAGCGCCGCGGCAGCCGCCGCTCTGGCCGCGGCGGAGAGGATACTGCGCATGCGCCACCCGGCCCTGTCTCACGTGATCACGGAATAAGGAGGAGCAAATAATCATGTGGGGGCTTGGTGCCATCTTGGGAAGGTTAAACCGTACGGCACTGAGGTTTCTGTGGTGGGAGCGGGTTGCCATGTTGAACGTGTTTCAAGGGAAGGCGTGAGCCGTCTCGCCGCCATGTTGGGAGAGGAGGGCAGTTGTGAGGAAAAAGTGGAAGGCTGTTTCTTGGGCTGTGGCTCTGTGCAAGGCCTGTCAGAGCACCAGCTGCTGGAGAACACAGCTTCAGTTTCCCTTTGGAAAAAGCCAGAGGATGGGCAAGAACAGCCTGACGATGCAACCTTTCCTCCCATCCTTATGCAGCTCCACATCTCCTGTCTGACCCACAGGGTTGTCCCGACCCAGGCTTTCAGGTTTCAGCCAAAAGAGCAGAGATTTGAGGATGAGGACATCAGTAGAGCTGCCGCGGGGCCATATGTGCTACTCTTGCTTCTTCGGATAGCATCCCTCAGCAAAACTGCTGAGAGGATTCCAAGTGTGCCCTTCTCTGCCTTCAAGATGCCAGAGGAAAGGAAGGCTGCTATGGGGCAGGAGCCAGGGCTCACCACAGTCTATGTATTTCTCTTCTTGAAGTTTGTAGGAAGATACCTGGTATCTGCTAGCAAGCCACAGCTCATAGATGGGGTGCCTATCTGATGCGTTGAGGAAGTTTACAGGATTAAGGTAGAAAGGAAAGCTGCTCTAATACACTGAGCCTTGCTATTTTAGAGTGCTGGAAGAGGCACTGAAGTCTGTAGTGTGTGGATCTATGCTCTGCAGAGCTGATCCCTGTACGTTTGTGTCTTTCAAAGCCGGGAGTGGTGTGTGAGCATGTGAATGTTGGGACAAACAGCTCAGCTTTGAAGGAAGCCTCATCAATTCAAGATGAATATTAGGAAAAAATTATTCACAGAAAGAGCAGTGATGCGTTGGAATAGGCTGCCCAGGAAGGTGTTGAGTCATCTTCCTTAGAGGTGTTCAAGGAATGCGGAGATGTGGCACTGAAGGATGTGATTTGGTGGGCATGGTAGGGATGGCTTGATGGTTGGACTTGGTTATATTAGAGGTCTTAATGATTTGATGATTCTAGTGAGTCTTTAGTGAGAACTGAAGGCTTTGTGTTGAAGCTATCCCTCCTGCTGATCAGGATGATGCAAGCACTGAGAGAGTTGAGATGTAAAGTGAGATTAGTAAGGATGACAGAATGACACAGAGGCCCTTCAATGAGTTTCTTCAGCACCCAAACAAACCCCAATCACAGCTACCCTCCGGCCAGGGGCTTTGCCAGGCTTTGAAAGTGCTGTGATTGGAGCAGCCACAACCCCTCTGCTGGACTGAGTGCAGGCGTTGCAGTGAGAGGTAAACCCTGCTAAAACTTGGATTCATGCTCCGCCCAGAGGGTGACGCGTGTGTTATACATGTCCTTCTCCCTACCGCCGGTCCTCCCGCCGCTAGGAGGGGCCAGCGCGCCGCCCTCCCCGCCGCATGCCCTCCCCGCCGCACGTGGCTTCCCGCAGCTGGCCACCGCGCATGCGCACTGCCTCACCGTCCCCGAGGTCGCCCGCTCCCTCTCAGCGCGCAGGCGCAGCAGGCGCGCCGTGATTGGCAGAGGCTGTATCCGCGCAGGCGCACGGAGGAAGGGGGCGGGGCGCGCATGCGCTGGTCCTGGGCTGGCGGCGGCGGCGGCGGAGGGGAATTAAAATGGAAGATGAGGAGGTGGCCGAGAGCTGGGAGGAGGCGGCCGACAGCGGGGTGAGGACGGCTCCCGGTCGGCCGAGGCGGAAGAGGGGGCGTAGAGGGAGGAGTGGGGAATGGCGCGGCGGCTCCTGAGGTGGCGGCTGGCTGGGAGAGGCCGGTAGGCCTCTTAAAGGGGCCGCGGCCTGTACGGCGCGGGGCTGTGGCAGGGCTGTGGAGCCGTGCACGGTTCGCACCGCAGCATCTGAGCCCTGCTTCGCCTCGGGCCTGGCCCAGCGTACTGCCTCAGCTCTTCTGGGGCTGTTGGTACGGCCCTGATCGCGGTGAGGAGCTCGGGGCTCTTCCTGGGCAGCCCTCTGCCTCCGTTAGGCCGCCTCATGGCTTGTGGTTGGGTCGTGTCGTGCTGAGAGGCTGCAGATGGGTTCTGCACGCTTCCCTCGTGTAATAAAATCAGTAAATTTAATAGCATGGACAAGTGGTGTGTGGGGGGTTCGTTACTCCGTAGCCTGAGAAAGAGGATTGCATCTGCTGATTGAGAGCTGCTGTTTGTAGGGAGTTCTGTGGGCTCGTTGACGCTCAGAGGGTAGAAGAACGCTGTAACAATTGGCTCTGCAGCAAGAGGGCAGCTTGGGTTTGGTCAGCGGCTGCTGCAGGAATTGGGTTACAGGTGGGGAGCGGGGTGGGGGCAAAATAGAAGCTGTAATCCAATGCCCTCATCTCTGCGAGGTGCCAGGAAGGGCTGGCGCTGCTACTAGCACCGTGATCCTGTGATAATGGGAAACCTCGCATAGGATAGAGGAGTTAATTTAAGGGCTCATTAAATTGCTTCATGAAGAGACATCGCTTGTGGCTGGGAGCTGATAATAGCTAAGGCCTAGAGTAATGGTTTAAAATTGCAGGGCTGCTCAAATCCCAGGCACCAGTTGTCTGTCTTGTTTGTCTTCACAGCTTGTACCTTTCGGTGTTCTTTCAAAACCCTTAGAAGGGAAATCTCATCGCCTGTCCTTTCTGACGCCCCTTTCCAGCAAGTCCAGGCTGCAGAGACATTACACTTGTGCCACACAGTGGGGAGCAGACATTTCTCTAGGAGCTGACATCACGCTTGCAGCTGCTTTTGCAGTTGTCCGGGCTTTGGGTGCCTGTAAAAGCACTCGGAGCAAGGAGAAAACTGAGCTGTCTCCAGCAGGAGTTATTATTGTGCAAGAGAAGACATGGAAGCTGTCTTCTAGCAGCCAAGATATTTTAGAAAGGTCATGCTGCAGCCTGCAGGAAGGAGGATCTCTGCCACTGCTGATGGCTGCAGGAAGTCAAAGCTGGGATGGACCTGTGGGGACATGGACTTGCTCTCTTCTGGCTTTCTGCTTGAAGCAAGTGGGTGCTGCTGGGGGCTCTCTGAGTCACTACAGCAATTATTGCTGCCAGGGGTAGATTCTGAAAAGGGGAACAGTGCAGGAAGGGGAGCAGACAGCGTGACTGACGTCAGTTGTTAGCAGTTGAAATATATTTGAGGCACACCTGCTTTTCTTGGTGACAAATTTGCTGCGGTGAGCAGGCTTGAGATCTGCTGCTTTAGTGGGGTGGATTTTCTATTGAAAGTATGAGTGAAAAAAACTGTGTGCAGGGGGAGCTTAGAAGTTGGTTTGCCACCGTAATCATTATGTTGTTTTTGTCGTGAGGCATTTGCTTTGGTTTCTTTCACCTATATCTTACCTGGCATGGGTCTGGAACATAGCCTAACTTAGAGATATGATAGCCATGGTCCAGAGGGATATGCAGTAAAACATTAAAGATAAAACCTAGCATGCCAAGGAGCAGCTTTAACTATATTCTGAACTCTGTAAGCAGTTGTGAACCTGACCAGTTATTCTTCAGACCTTTCAGCACATATTCGAGGAAATAGGAGAAATGTAGCCAAGGGAGATCTGTGGTTCTGGGTTTGTAGTTTTCTGCTAAGTCACCTGAGGGTGTTCTATGGAGCAGAAAGGATGCTGAGATATTTAGTGCTCATTTTTTCCCTCTGTATGTGTGGCTCTTGGTGCTGGGCTCCTAAATCAGTAAGATTCTAGGTCTTGAAGAAGGTGCTTCTCAGCAAGAAGCAGTTTTGGGCTGAGCAGAGTTGCTATGGCTTTCCTAGTCATTATGGCAGCACATGTAGCTTTTGTGGATTTGGCTTTACAAACAGCACTGAGACCTTAATTCACCGAAGGGATGCTGGTGCCCTTTGAAAGGGGAAAAGCCAAAATACCTGAATGCAGCTTCTCTTTTGGACTTGATCAGTCAAAGCAGCTATAAGAAAGAGAGTTGATTTTATTTATTTTTCTTAATGCAGCTTCTGTTTGTCTTCTAGTTTTCTGTGTCATCAGAATGACCCAGTGCTTGCCAGCTCAAGGAGCAGCTCGTTTCTGTGTGCCACCCTGTGTGCCCATACATGAAGCAGAAACCTCTGCTCCAGTAGTTTCACCTACCCTGGGAGTTTTGCAGGCGTGGGGGATTTTACATCTGAGTTCTGTGCAGCTGATGCAGCAGAATTTTGTGAGGCCAGCAGATCTGGCTAACAAGGCTCTGTGTTGCACAACTGCCTGTGTACAGGTATTTGAAGAGCCTGAAACGGGGAGGTTTTGCTGTCAGTGAGTTACAAAGGGGGAACTGGTGTGTGAGTGAGCTGTCTGGGGTTGTCTAAGAGGCTGGTGGCAGGATCAAAGTGTGAGGCATCAAGGAGACAGCCTGGGTTGGTAAACATGAATAGGACTTCATGCATTGCTCATTTCTCTGTTGTGTGGCCTTCCCAGGAAGAAGGAAATCACAAAAGGGAGGTGTGTTTTTGAGCCTATTTACCCGGTTAAACCAATTGTTACACATCAGATGGGAAGCCATACTTCAAATTGGAGTGAAAAACCTGTACCCAGGGGTCACATTGAGCTGGAGGTGTGTGTGGGTAGGGGGATCATCTGCTGGTATTGCTGTGTTCCAGGAGGGTTTGATGCTTGCTGAGCTCCTTTCTGCCTTCTCTGTGCAAATGGTAGGTGGGAGCAGGCTGGGCTTCCTGCTTTGGATTTCACCCTTCAGCAGAGGCAGGTGAATCATTGGTTGCAAAGGCCTGCATCTGGGTTTTGGCTGGCATTTCTTCTGTTGCTAAATGCGATCAAAGTACACAGAAGTCAAAAGGGAAGTATTTTGGAGCATAATGCTGTGACCTCCGGGCCGTGTAGCCTGCTAACAGCTTGTGTGATTGGAGGACAAGTCAGCAGGGTTCTGACAGCTTTCCTTTCAGGGTAGGGCTGTGCTTTGGAGAAAAGCCCTGAGGATAACTGGTGTTTTCTGCTGTCAGGAAGCAGCGAGAGGGGGGACAGGCTCACTGTGAGTTCTGTGAATATTTACTGAATATTTGCCTTAGGTATTTGTAATTGTTTCAAACTCTTGAAACTAGGAAACAAGGCTTTCTGTTCCTGCTGCTCAGCGTTGCCCAAGCAGAGACTGATAAGAAAAGAGCTTCGTTGACTAGGAACAAACAAGCTGTGCGTGTCATAAAGCCAGCATCTGCAATGGGATGTTGCTGTGAGGCAGCATCACCTGGGAGCAGTCTCTGTTTGCTGCCAGTTTCAGCAGCACGACCTTGGTGAGCATCTGCCTGTGCCCCTGAACCACGAAGGTGGGGAGGGAGGAGAAACTGCAGCCCTCTTCAGTGCTTCCCCCTATGTTTGCCTGGCTGAGGATAGGACTCTGGCCAGGCTTGCTCCTAAAGATATTCCTGTGTTTTGTAGCTGCTGAGGAGCTTTACCTACCTATGGAAGATACAGGTGCCATGCAGCTGAAAGCAGCTGTGGCTTTCTTGGCATCACATTGGGTACGGTGCACTGCCAGGGTTACTGTAAGCAGAGCAACTTGGCAAATTAATTAATGAAGCAGTCTGACTCCCACTAGCCTCAGGAATTGGGAAGTTCTAGTAATTAACAGAAGATTTATATATCTTCAGAGGAAAGGAATGAGTCGCTAGCGAGGAGTCAGTTTGCTACCTGGGGATCATCTGTTGCTGCTCTCACTGGATGGTGTTTTCAGGGTACCTTGTGGTGCCTGTGCTCGGTGGATGAGGATGCAGCTCCAGGCTCATTCCCTCTTTCAGGGTTTGATCTCATGCTCTTGTTTTTTGGCAAGGTAGCAGGTTGTATTCAGACGTGTCCCCAGCAAATACATCAAAGAGCACAGTTAATGTTTTTCCAGAGCTGTGCATGTGAAATGTTAGCAGCTTTTGAAGAGAGCGCAGCTTCCTTTATCAGTGGCAGCTCTGAGCTCCAGTGTGGCCCTCTTGGTGAGTATCTCCTCTGTCAAGTAACTGCATTTTGGAGGCAGAGGGGAGAAATCCTGCTGCTGTAAGGGATTTTTAGGGAGCTGAAGTCTTTACCTGTGCTGAGGCATTGTTAAAGTTACTCAGCAAACCTGGAAGAAATAAATGCCAGCAGTTGCTTTGTTATTCCTTTCCCACCAGCTTGGAGTTGCTGCCTTTCAGAGGTCTGGAGATCTTTTGCAGAGGGGTAATTTACAAATATCTGACATGCCATCATTATTCCAACCAAGTACTTGAGGCAACTTGGGGTCAGGGCTAACTTGGGGTTCTCTGCTTGTGCCTCACTTCAAACTATGATTCTATGAGTCTGCCTCAGGAGCACTGAGTCTAAATAGGTTTGTTTGCAGTCCTCACCTAATTGCTTTCCAGGAGGCACAGTGATCCTCACATGCTTTGCTGTTTGTTGTTTTTTTCCTGGGCTGGAAATTTGGTTGTGATGGGACTGGAGCTCAGCTTCCATTACGTCCTCATCTACAAATGCAGTTTAAATGTCAGAACAGTGTCTTCTCCCTGCTGGCTGCTGGGTCCCTTTTAGCATCTAGACATAATAGCACTAAAAATAGTTTGTTGAGATTCCCTGCTAATCTTTGAGAAGGGTGTTTATAAAAGCACAGGGGCACGAATGTTGCTTAACTTTTGGTTATAAATATGCTTGTTTGGGGAATGAAAGCTGGGAGAAACTCCTTAATGCATTCTCACCATCAGAAGATTAATAACTGGCTTTGTACAGCGTGACCTGCCCAGCTTCTGTGCAGCTTGGTGTCCTTGAGTGCCGTGTGGGCTCCCCCCTCCTCTGCATGCATGCCTTTTGCTTGTTGTAGTGCTTCTGGCACTTGGGCCATAAGTCAGGTCCTAATTTTATCTTGTTATCCACAGCTCGATGGCAATGCAACATGAGATAGAGCAGTGCAAACAGAATGACATCAGCAAGCAAACAGATCTGCTGGTTTTGCTTCCTGAGCTTGTGGCTGTGTGCAGCGTGACCCCTGTTGTGAGCTGCCAACTGTGTCTCTTCCTAATGCCTTGGGTTGCTTTGGTGATCGAGGGCTGCCCATTTGAGTGGATAATGCTCTGCAAATTTGAACTCCTTCATACCTATAATATCATAGACTCATTATGGTTGGAAAAGACCTTTAAGATGAAGACAAGCTTGTCAGCCCATCACCACCGTGCCTACTGAAATATAGTTCTGTTAAGCATCAGGCGTTTGCAGTGATGTGGCTTTTGCTTAGGAAAAGACAGCATCCATCTCCTCATATTATGGCTGCCAGAGGAGCGAGGCAGCAGAAGTGCCAAGCACTTGGTAGTTGTAGGAAAGGGAAAATCTGGGTGAAGGACTCATTTAGGGTGTTCTGATGGTAGGTTTTGAAGGATTCCTTGGGATACCCTTGCCTATGCTAGGTAAATGAAAGCTGTGTTTCTTTCTAGATGAGGAAGCTGTAGGTTCTGGCAGCAGAGAATGCAGGCTGGACGTCCCTGGTGCATGAGAGGTTGAAGAGCTGCCCACCAGCACTCAACCACTGTGACAGCCACATTAATCAGAGTGTTTTTCAGGTGGTGGGGTTGAAATGACGCTTTGCAATGACAGGATCTGGCCATCCGAGGTAAAGAACGTGGCATTAACCCCAGGACTGACTCACAGAGCCTGCAGGAATGCAGAAGCATAGCTGGGAAGGGAAGAGAGGAGAACAGAACTGGATCTTCCTTATGGCTCTCTGTGCTGTGGGCAGAGTGTTGTACAGCCAGCATTGGGCTGAGGGTTGACGTGCTGGTTCTGATCTCTGTACTTGCTGCATGGCACTGGAAAAATCCTCCTCCTGGTATGAATGAGTGGAGATGCTTGGGGGTTTGCACCCTACAGCCCTCACCAACGTGGGAGGTATTTATGAAGGGGTATCTAAAGAAGCTTCATTCCAGACAGCCCTGGAGGGGTACAGCCATGTGTTCAGGTTTGAAAAAGCGTTCTATAGTAGGATGTAACCTCTTCTGGTGGAGGGTAGACAGATGAGCTAACCCCCTGGCCTTGGTTTGGCTGTCATTGTTTGTTGCTAGCTGCTCTAAATCACTTCCATCCTTGGCCAGGATATCCGCTTCCCTGCTGCCTTCCTGGCTGGCCGTTCCTCCATCCACGTGGGCAGGAGGCTCCATCCTCCTGAGCAACGTTGGAGTGGGATTTTCTGCTGAAATTTGAGCCTTCTTGAAAGGGAAGGAAGCTGCAGGTGTGTTTGCCCTCAGCAGGGGGATTCGTTGAGATTTGGCCTTCAGCTCAATGCTGTGTTTTATTCCTAGGAAACGAATGTGGCTTCCTCATATAGAGCTGGGAAGAAAATTCAACGTCTCACCCAACAAAATCTTTGAGAAACAACTCAGAACTGTGTATTTCCAGCTGGAGGCTGCCGAGGGCTGCATGACCATGAGTAGCACCACGCTTTGGTGGTGTGTCATGGCTTGCATTCATTCCTTGTTCACTGGGGAGTAACTGCAAAGAAGTGTAGGAGTGAGGATGTGGGGCAGTGCAGCTCCTCACCAGGCTGTGCATGCTTCTTGACAGCAGGGCAGGCTCTGCTGGCAGCAGGCTTGTGGTGTAGTTAAGCAAACTGACCTGAAAAGCAGAGTGACTGCATCCTGCCAGGAGCATGACCTTTCCTGCAGCATTACCAGTTATCAGATGGTAAAACTGGGACACTCCCAGCTACTTTTTTCTCCTCTTTACTGACAGTTAACTAAAACGCATTGCTGTTTTGGAAGCTCTTTTATGCAGTCTGCAGTCTTGGGGATCTAAAGGCCATGGTGAGGTGCATCTTGTTAGGATAGGTTACTTAGAGACCGGAGGGGCTGAGAGCTTTATTTTTCTGTTTAGCAAAGCTTCTTTGTGTAATTGCCCCAAGTGCAAAACGTAAACACCTTTTGTAAGACAGGTGCAAGCTTTCGACAGAGGTCAGCAAGCTTAAAGCCACACTGTTGGCTCTCAGGGTAATGAAGATTTCTTTCCATGTATTGATTGACTTGGCAGCTCTGTTGCAAAAGCAGACGAGAGGCATAGGAGGAAAAAGCATGGTTGGCTACTGCAGCTCGGTGAGTCTCTGGGTGCAGATTGGGCAGGGCAAGGATATTTTGGTGAAGGCAGGTTCTCAAAGCAAGCAGCAGGAATGCAGACCTGCTGGCTAGTCCTCAGAATGGCTGCAGGCTCCATGTCTGTGCTGCTGTGTCGTCCCAGCTGCTGCTTCCAGGGGTTCTTTGGCAGGGAGGTCTGGTGCCAGTGCCTGCTCCACCTGGGAGCGCCTTGCTGAATGTCTGTGGAGCTTTTTTTCTGCCCATAAGAGAGCTTTCTTACAGCTGAAGTTCTGAAAGTGAAAATTGCTCTCCAGGGGAGATGAACACCTCGCAGCTGCCCTTCCACCCTGCTCTGCAACTTCAGCCTGCTGTAGGTGTATTCATGGGTGCAGTGAATGAAGGGGCTTTGCTTTCCTCTGCAAGCCATCCTCAGGTTGAGAGGCGTTCTGTCTCTGCCTTTCACAGCGAGGCATTGCTGGAAACAAAGGTGTTTGCAGGCAGATTCTTACTCTGATCTCAAAGATGAGCCTTCACATTTTTGTTTTTTCTTCCTTCCTCTGTAGGAAATAGACAGACGATTGGAAAAGAAGCTGAAGATCACGCAGAAGGAAAGGTAACTGCTGTCAGTGTGGAAGTGGAATCTGTAGTGGTGCCACCAGGGGGCCCCTCCGGTCCGTAGCAGAGTAATGGAAAGGTTCTTAGGAGTGATTTTATTTCAGAGCTGGGTCTCCCAGGCTGGCTGTGGCTCCAGTTATGGTGAAGCCCTGTAAGAAAAAGGCACTCAGAGGAAGAAATGAGTGAGTCAGGTAATCGCAGCTTGTAGCCTCAATTGGCTCACCAGGTCTTGCATCAGTAAGGCTTAATTTTCCTGTTTGTTTGGGTTGGAGTGGGGGTGTCTTGCCTCCTAGCACAGGTACTTCTAATCACTTCTGAGGCATATTTTTGTTTGTTTCCTTTTGATTGCTGGCACACTGCTTAGAGTCACAGTATTGTTTCTCAAGGATTCCCATACCCACGCAGAAAAGGGTCAGTGAGAATTGAAACAGGCTGGGGCCAAGGTTGGCTCTAAGGCCTGGCAAGGAGTGGAATTAAAGTGCCTACACCAGTGCCTTTGAAGATGTGTAAACGCTTTGTTTTGGAAAATCTTTGGTGAATCAAATCAAAAGTCAAGTTATCTCTGCTCAGAGTCTCCTTTGGTTGAGTTTCAAGATGTTGAACGCATCAGAGGTTGGCGTTTTCTGCCCCTTGCTGAGCTAATCTGCAAACCTGCCTGCCTCTACTTTAGGGTTACAAATACAACAAGGTCTCTAATTGTTACAGCTGCCTCTTAGTCACAGGAATGACATTTGGCTGGGAGGAAGCCGCATACAGAATGAACAGCAAAGCGTGCTTGCGGTGAAAACCAGCGCTGATCGAATGCCCTGCGTTTGTTTGTTGCTTTTTTTTTTTTTTCTTCAAGCAGTAGAAAATCCAAATCTCCTCCTAAAGTGCCGATCGTGATTCAGGACGACAGCGTTCCTTCAGGTCCCCCCCCCCAGATCCGGATCCTGAAGCGGCCGGCCACCAACGGTGTGCTCAGCAACCCCAACTCCACCACCAGACCAGCGTTCCCTGTCAAGTCCCTGGCACAGAGGGAGGCAGAGTACGCCGAGGCCAGGAAACGAATACTGGGCAGCGCCAGCCCTGAGGAGGAGCAGGAGAAACCCATTCTAGATAGGTGAGAGCAGACTTGGCACCGAGGGCGGGAAAGTGACGTCTGTGTGCGTGCTCTGTGCAAATACCTTCCAAGCAGGGGAAAGAGGAGATGTGCTCCTTGGAGTATTAAACGAGGCCAGCCAAGGAGAAAGGAGCGTTTTGTTTGTAAACAGCAACTTACCGTTCAGGTTTTTGGCAGCTAGAGGAAGTGCTTGTGCCCGATAAGGCAATAAAGGTTATCTTAAATCCTTGAGAGAGCAATCTGGGGATATAGAGAGGAGTGCAAGCAACTTTGACACGACATAAAACCTCAGCAAAGACAAGGTAGGCTTGAAGGAGCTGCTGTCATCAATGGGAAAGTTGAAAGTAAGCACTCTGAAATGAGTCCAGGTTGTTTAAGGCCTTTCCTTTGTAGTTGTAGTGTGGGTCTTGGCCACTTGGGAACAAGACTTTGAAAACTTCAGGGAAGAAATGAAGCATCAGTTTATTTTTGATCGTGTTCCTTTATCCCAGGGAGAAATGCAGCAGGTCTGCAACAGTCGTCCTGCAGCTTTCCACCAAAGCAAGTAGAGGAGTATCTGAATTACACGCCTTACATTCCACAAATGCATTGCTTCGCCCTCTCCTTTCTCCTTGCAGGCCAACGAGGATCTCCCAGCCGGAGGACATCAGGCAGCCCAATAATGTGATTAGGCAGCCCCTGGGCCCCGATGGTTCACAAGGCTTCAAACAACGCAGATAAACGTGGGCATGAGAGGATGCTGCAGAAAGCAGGGTCAGCCGCCACGGCTCGCACTGCTGTGGCGGACAAATGGACTTGAGCAAAGGGAACTACCTGGTTTACTTGCACTGTGATCCCCTTTGCTCTGCCCACTGTGACCTCCAACCCCACGCACTGTGACCTCCCTGCTCCACGCACTGTGATCAGCAAACTGACGAGGGCTGTCCCCAGTCACTGTAAGCAGGAAGGGGAGGGGAGGGTAAAGGACTCGGACAGGTGCAAAGAGTCATGTGTGCCACTTTGGTTCAAGCTAGTGCCAGCAATAATGTTTGTTGTACTTGTAACCTGGGATTTAGGAAAAAAATGGGAAGCCTCCCCAGACACACATTTTGTCTTCATCACTTTAAGAGCAAGTTCTGTTTCAAAGGATATCTTTTGATTTTTTTTTTCCTTTTGTTTTCTGTTCGTATATCGGATTGACTTTCAAGGGAGTGCATGGAAAGGGTTTTAACTGTTTAGTTTGTTTTAACTGAGAGAGGTAGCTAAGTGTTTGAAAAGGAACTTCACTGAATTCCTGCAACTTTAGTGGTTAGGGTTTGACAAGCTTAGCTTCTCGTTCTGTGTTTCTACCACTGCCAAGCAAACTGGACTCTGGGTGCCCAGCCTTTCTGCTTGCCATGGCCTGGGAGCCAGTGGAGTCCAATGACCTGGTTTGTGTATTGCACCTGTTAAAGCTTGGCTAGTGTTTTCTGCTGGCTTGAGGGGAAGAAAAAAACTTTAAATACATCTTTTTGTATGTGGGGAGAAGGGAATGTAGACAGATCCCATGAAAATGCCTGCTGTTTGGTTACTGCTTGCAGCAGAGCTCATCTGCAGGGAGCTAGGGCTCTGTGACACCTGGACGTGCAGGCTAGGAGGGTAATAGTGCTGCGTGGCTCTCATCTGCTCCATGAAATGAACCCATGGTGAAGAGCTGCGTTCCGTCCAGCCTGCGTGGTGGCTGATGTGACGGCGGGGAGCGGGACGGCCGCTGCTCCCAAGGTTGAAACCGAAGTGGCTTACAATGGACTGAAGACTCTGATCTCTGTTACGGTACGAGCCGGTGCTGTACCTGATACACACGCTTCTAGAAATCACAGACATTTAGGAACAAAATGTGTTCAATCAAGTCTGGAAACCTCCCCATCGTCGTACGCTGTGGGTGGTAACGGCCAGCTTTCCGCTGGGCTTCAGGGAATGGATTGCTCTTGCTGCTCCTGCTCCCACGAAGAGGCAGGATTTCAGGCAGCTTGTAGGCTGAAAGCTTCCCAGGATGGCGGCGGTGGTGGAGAAGAGCCATGAGGAGCTGGTGTGTGTCACAGGATGCTATTGAACGTGGATGCTTCCCCCGTGCGCAGTGCTGTCTGTCCTAATGCACGCTAGACAAAGCTGGCCTATCTTGATATTCCTGTCTCCAGGGATTAGATGAACACTAAGGCTCTTCTTGGAGGGGATGTAACGGGCGACGTCAGGCGTGGAGGCGTTTCTGCGTGTCGTGAGGACCTCGACTGTTCATTCAGCTGAAATGGCCGCGGGCCGGCGGATTGCTGCGTGCTCAGTACCTAGAAAATACTGTTGTTGGCTGTCAGAGGATTATTCTGTACGGGTGCAGTGTTGCCAGATGCTTTGTGCTTGGCAGATATGGTAAATGAGCAAACCTGATGCCTTCTGACTGAACAGAAGTGACTGTGCCATGCCATGTTGTATGGGGAAACTCCCATCTGGAAAGACGTGGAAGGAAACACGGCTTAAAAAAAGGTAAAATAAAACTACCTGTGTACAAAAAAGAGATGGCATCTGCTAGAATGTCAGTTGGCTCCTTGACCCTGTGTCACCCTCCACGTGAGTTCCCGGAACCCTGAGTGACTGGCGAAGGAGGGTGACGAGGTGGGAATGGCAGAAGCCTCGTCCCACCGGGATCCCAACCCATCTCCGTGGCTTTAGAAGCTATAACCTTGCTGCTTACTGAGCTCCCTCTCAGGCTGGAGGCGCGTCTGTGAAACTGATTTATTTGGGGTGGGTGGGAGCAGGAGGGGAGAAGGACATTAGCAATAACTGTAGTCACCGCACCTTTCCTTAACGACCGCTCGATAGCTTCTATTCCAGAAGGCTGGCAGCTGGCACAACAACCCCGACCCCAGCTCCTGGCGTAGCTTCCCGCTACCTTGCCAATGTTAGATGTCTCCTCCCGTCCGTCAGGTGCCTACCACCCTTCTCCTTGCACACCCGACCTTGTTCTCCAGCACTGACCGTGCGCCGATGCCTCAGCCGTGGCGGCTGCTCCCGACCTGCAGGCAGGGCGAGACGGCGGTCCCTGGGCACGCGCCTTCTTTCGTGGGGCCGAGAGCTTCTCCCGCCGCCCCGTCAGAGCGCGCCCGAGTATGCAGAGAAACATTTTATAAATTGTATTTTCAATAAATGTGTTTAAACTTTTTCACGGCCTGCTTCCGTCTCGTCGCTTTGCTGCATCCCTTTTTTTTTTCTCCCATTCCCCGCAATGGGAACCCCAAAAATCCATCGGCTGTTGTTGGCCATGGTAAGCGTTTGTGGCACCTTGTGGGACAGCTGGCGTGGTTCTGAGGTGTTATGGATGAGGACATCTGTCCTGTTTGGGCTACAAGGGCTCTTGGGAAGGAGAAGCTGAACTTCCAAGCGCAGGGATGGGAACAGGAGAATTTTGGGGCTGGGCTGCTCTCCATTCTTTGCTCAGTAGCGTGAGGAGAGGCTGTGGGGCTGGCTGAGCCGAGGAGGAGCAGGATGGAGTCCTTTCTCAATGTTTTTATTTTAAGGCGATTTAGGGAAAAACGTGCCTTCAGAGCGCGTCCCCCTGCCTGCAATGCACCTCCCGACCGGCAGGGGGCGCAGTTGCGAAGCGTGATGCTCAGCCCGCACCGGAAGTGCTTCCCTTCCTCCTCTCCCCGCCCCGAGGCGGGCGGTACCATAGAGTCGCCGGCGCCCTTCCGTCGTGCTGGCGGCCATGGAGGAGGACTACGAGGCGGTGCTGTGCGTGAAGCCGGCCGTGCACGTCTACCGAGTGCCGCCGAGGGCCTCCAACCGCGGCTACAGGTGCGGTGCGGCGCCGGGGGGTGGGCCTGGTGCGGCCTTGGGGCTCTCGCAGGCAGCCAGGCCCCGCCGTTGGGCTGCAGGCCACTCAGCCCCGCTGCGAGGGGAAGTTGAGGGTTGTTGTGCCTGGAAAAGAACGATAGAATCGCTGAGGTTGGAAAAGGCCTCCGAGATCATCGAGTCCCAGCGGCCGGGAAGGCTGCGGGAGGGCTTATAACGGCCTTTCGGTGCCTGCAGGGCTGAGAGGGAAGCCAGGAAGGGCTCTTGGACAGGGTTTGGTAGTGACAGGACGAGGGGAAATGAAGTAGGGAGAAATTCTTCACCCTGAAGCGATGATGCCCTGGCATAGGCTGCCTTGGGAGCTGTGGATGCCCCTTTTTGGATGTATTCCTGGCCAGGCCGGAAGGGTCTTGGGCAGTATGAGCTGCTGGATGGTGTCCCCAAGATGGGAGATTTCCAACCCAAACCACTCTATAATTCTTTGAAAACGGAGATATTCCACAAGGATCCCCTCACCAGTGTGGCTTGCGTTGCCCTAACGCTGTTTTCAAGCTGGTGATTCCGCAGAAGGGGAAGTGAAACCTTTCTGTACTGTGCAGTGCAGAACTATGGGTCTGGCCCCCAATGCTTCTGCAAGTGGTCAGCAGATTTGGGGCGAGTTGCGAGGTCTCGTGATGTGTGCTGCCTGTCTGCAGCAAGCCCAGGTGCAAGCAGGTTCCCTCACATGCTATCTTACTTTGTGAGGCTTTGTGATACGTTACCATGCCATAAAATTGTCTCATTGCTGCTGCCTGAGGACCGCAGGGGCACCCAGAGGTCGGTCACCTTTTCCTCTCCCTGCAGAGCTGCGGAGTGGCAGCTTGACCAGCCAGCATGGAGCGGCAGGCTGCGCATCACCGCCAAGGGCAAGACTGCCTTCATCAAGCTGGAGGACAAAACCTCAGGTGAGGAGGAGGGGCTGCAGCAGAACGGCTTTCCTGTCACCCCAGGGGGCATTGGGCTGCTGGCGGGGCAGACCTGAGCATGGTGTCACTGCAAAGCAGCTGTGTGTTGTTTTTTGAATCCATCTGCTGAGCGTTAATGAGCTGGTTTGTCACCTCCAGAGTGTGGTGCCATGTAGCACCAGATAGTGGGAGGCTCCTTTGTTGAGCACTGGTAACTGAGCCAGGAAAAGCGTTCGTGCCTATGGCTGGGGAAGCTTTATCTGGTGGAATGAAATGATGTGGATCTGCCAAAATAAGGCAAGCAGGATCTTATCTCTCTTCCTCCAAGCTTCCTGTCATCACAACAAGTCACTTGGCCAGTTTTTCCATCTCCTGGATTCTTAATTGCCTCCCAAGCTGCTGCTGCAGAGGAAGCGGGTCGTGTTTACCCATTTCTTGCATGCAGGCTGCTGCCTTTATGTTCATCCTCACAGCAAGGAGAGTGGCATTGATGTGCTGCACTGGCACGTTAACTCACAGCTGCTTCTCTTTTTTCAGGAGAGCTTTTTGCCCAGGCCCCCGTGGAGCAGTTCCCTGGCATTGCTGTGGAGAGTGTGACAGACTCCAGCAGATACTTCGTCATCCGGATCGAGGATGGCAACGGTGTGGTGCTGCTTTGGTGCTGGCAGACACAGGCCTGGGGGGGAGCAGATCTTGAAAACACTCAGAGCTTGTTCTGAGTTCTTACTGGTGAATGATTCGTGTGGTTGAGAGCTAAATAGTCCCTGCCTGCAGTGATGAATGGACAGATCACCTCTTCATGCTCTGCCTTTTGCTAGTAAAAAAAAAAAAGCTAAAGTAGGACTGTCACTGTGATGCCAGCCTCCGTGTTGATTCACTTATATGAATTTGAAAGCTGGGTTTTGCTAGTTCTTTAAATCCAATCAAGCTGAAGTGATGATGTAAACACAGCTTTGCTGACTGAAAGCGTGGCTGCTGTTTTCTTCCAGCCTCACGTTACAGCCCTGCTGACAGTGTAACACTGCTTTCCCTGCTTGGAACTTGCTGGCTGTTCCTTTCTTTGTAGAAGGAAGAAAGAAGTGCAGCTCCAATCCACACCTCAGCCCTGCTGTCATCAGAATTCCTCTCAGCTCCAGCTGGAGGAGCTGACAGTCGCAGGGCTGTGAAATTGGCTGTCCCCCCACTTCTGGGCTGCATCCCTGGCTTTTACCCTGTTTTGCATTTCTAGCCTTTACTCTTCCTCATTCCCCAGGCCGCCGTGCTTTCATTGGAGTTGGATTTGTGGATCGAGGGGATGCTTTTGACTTCAACGTCGCTCTCCAGGACCATTTCAAGTGAGTTGCTGCCTCTCCTTTTGTCCTCTTGACTTGCTGGTTCCACGTGGCGGCTGCAGGTGTTCGCTCCAAGTGCTGGGGGTGAGGGAGCTGTTTGCTCCTGGTTCCCTGTGCCCAGTTCATTTGAATTGAAGCGTAGTGCAAAGAGGGCTGCAGCTTACGAGTCTTTTTCTTTCTTCCTGCCTTCCTGCAGGTGGGTGAGGCAACAGAACGAGCTGGCCAAGCAGGCTGAAAACCCTGACCAGGCACCCAAACTGGACCTGGGCTTCAAGGAGGGGCAGACCATCAAGCTTAACATCGCGGTGAGGTTTTTTGCTGCTCCAGATGTTTCCCCTTGTACACTTTATAACGTATAAAAACGCTGCCCTGTGGCTTTGGTGATTGTCCTGAAAGACTGAAAGAGAAACAGCACCAAAACCCTTCCTTTTTTTTTTTCTTTTTTTTGCAGCGTTTTGGGAAATGAAAGCATCAAGAATGTTCTGTTAGCCTCTTTTGTCAGCCTCATTTCTTGTTAGCTGTGAAACACTGCTTCTGAGAGATGCAGACTCCAGCCAAGCTGTCTGCCTTCACGCTCAGCCCTCACAATCTGTTTTTCCCCTCTGCTGTGGTTCGTGGCATAAGAGGAAGCGGTGGCTTTCTCATGAAATCCCCTTGCTAAAGGAAGCCTGGTGCAGTGCTGTTCATGCCCTTGCTGCCTGCAATGATTTGTAGCGGGGTGTCTTATGGTTCCCAGTCACAGAACCTGGTCTGTGGCTACGTGGTGGGGATTCACAGATGAAAACATCTGTGCTTCAACACCTGTTGCTGCACCAGGAGAACGTAGCACAGCGATCTTTTTCCCCCAGAACAAAGCATCTGAGCTGCTGGGCTACTTGAAAGCATTGGTTGGGAGGAAGAAGTAGAATCACGCTCTGGTTCTGGATTTAAACGTGGTTCCACCTGAAGTTTCCCTCTCTTGTCTCCTTTCAGAATATGAAGAAAAAGGAAGGAGCAGCAGGGAACACCAGACCACGTTCTGCAGGCCCTGGGGGGCTGAGCTTGCTCCCACCACCTCCAGGAGGAAAATCTTCCGTGCCAACTCTTCCTTCTGGGGAGCAGCCACCATCTTCACTTCCCCCACCTACCCGGCTCCCTGGTACCCCCATCACAGGTCTGTGTCTTACAGAAATGGCTGCAGGGCTCTTTAGATTCAGTTTGAACTGTTGAGATGCACATAGAAAGACCTTGACGTTCCTCTTGAGCTGCAGGAGGAGAAGGTGCTGAAGCCCTGTTGGATGAGGGGAACTGAGGCACTGAGGGGAATGGGATCACAAAGCCATCCTGCTTGTCTTAATGTCCCCTAACTGTTCAGAGCTACTCTGTGTTTCATGATTGTTTGGGAAGCACACATATTTTGCAAGCTGAAAGCACAGCATGTTTAGAAAGTCCCTGCATGAATCCTGGCCCTCCTACCTGGCCTGTGACCATCTGTGTGCAGCACTGCAAAGTTCATCTTAAACCCCAGTCAGGTTGGAACGGTGAACTGACTGCATTCGAGCAGTGGGTGTGTGGAAAAGCAAAATAGCATCTTCTTGAATGCAGAGAATCTGGGAGGAATCATTGTCAGTAACAGTTTTCCTTTTTCTCCTCTCTCTCTGGCTCCTCTGGCTGCTGCAGACTCCCTGCTGTCCTGGCCACAGCCCGCTGCTGCTCCCTCTGCCCCTGCCACCGACGTTTGGGGTGACTTCACCAAAGCTTCAGGGTGAGGCCACGTGGGGTTTGCAGGTTGCTTGGGCCAATGCCTGCAGCGTTAGAACCCAATCCTGCTGGTTTTACTCTCACTAAAATAAGATTTTGAAAGGTGAGAAGCTGCTGTGCCTGGCCGTGTGTGGGGGGGAGTTATGGATTGGCACCAGGCGACCTGTGCTGCCGCTCCTTTTAGTGTCTGATCCCTCCTTTGTTAATGTCTAAACCCTCTTTTCTCTGTGTCCAAACTCTCTTTTTCTCTCTCTTTCTCTCTTCAGGTCAGATTCTAACCAGGCACAGGCAAATGCAGGCTGGGTGCAGTTCTGAGCCAGCTCCTCACAGGCACTGGAGGAAGATTGTGCCAATTTCTGCAGGACCAAAGCAGCAGTGGGAAGTGCTCCTGCTGCTTAAGGACGCCTCACTCGTCACTTATGGTGGCATTGTACCCCCCTGGCCCCCTCTGACAAGAAACAAGACCCCAAAATCTGATGCTGGAGTAGAAAAGCAGAAATTGGTGCTGGTTGACCAATGAACACGTGCCTTACCAAATTCCACGCCAGCACCCTCAGAGCTGGGGGCCTTTTCTGGGTATTTTGTGCCTGGATCACTGCAAACCGTCGAGGCTTCAGTGACCTTTCTTGTGTCTTCTTTCCTTCCTTTCTTACTGCACTAGCAGGGCTGCAAAAATGTGGCAGCTTCATGGCACCCCATGTCCCCTTGGTGACGTGAGAGTGCTCAGGGCACTGATAGAGGACTCAGCTGGCAGCTCTTTTGCTGCCCAATTTGGGCATTTTTCTCTCAATTCTGATGCAATAGAGGTGGGTTGAGGTGTGCAGCACAGAGCTGCCCCTGGCACCATCTCCACTTTCTCCTCATGCATTTGGGCCACTGAAACCTTTCAGTCTGGCAGACGGGGGGGAGCATCCTCCTGGAGACTTCTTGTGTGCAAGGCCTTGTTTTGTCTGCTGCTGACAATGTGCTTCCAAGGTGCTGAGCATCACCCCTGATATTTCCAGCACTCCCTGCAGTGTGGGGGGTGGGGAACACGACTGCTGTGTGCAGCTAAATGTGAGCACAGTGCTGGAGTTCCTGTTTTCCTGCTCCAGTAAGGTTGGTTTTTGGTGTTTTTTTTCCCCCTCTATTTCCAAGAGAGATTTGTATTCGTTTTGCAGAGACTTTATTATTGGAATATATGCAATGAAAGACAAACTTGGTCTCTTGAACCGAGCTGGGGTTGAGATTCCTCTTTGAAAAAGCTCCCAAGTATTTTCTTACCTATTTATATTATGGTGAAGGCCTTTCACAGTACAGAGTTGTGCTATTTTTTCAGTGTTTCAGACTCAATTATTATTTCCATTCTCAACTGGACGGGTGAGCATTTCCATTGCAGAGCTTTCGCTTTGCCCTGGCAGCTCGCAGGGCCGGGTGAGAGATGCCACACTTCCAAGGGAACAATAAAATCATTTTGATGCCAGGTGTGACGTTTTGCAACCCTGAGATCAGCCCCTGTGTGCTCAGGGTGGGACCGTGGGGCTTCCTTCGAGGTGGGGATTTGATGTCGGGGTGGTTTTGTGCTTTCCCTCCTTCTTGGTGCTGGGGAAACAGCGAGGCACAACACATGGCTGTTGCTTAGCAGTGGCTTTGAAGCCCTGTGGGCAAAGGAGGTAAGGAATCAGGAAAGTAAACGGGACAGCTGAGGACTTGTGGCCCCAAAGCCCATCAGGGAGCCTCGGCGTGGCTCTGGGGTGAACATCTTCATAAGCCAGGCTGTCCCAGCAGCGCTGCAAAGCCTCAATCCTAATATCCTCCAATAATCCGCGGCTCAGCTGGGAGGAGAAAAGGCATTTGCTCTTCCTGAGGGGCAAGCAGAGGCTGGGCAACGCTGGGAGGGCAAACCCGCATCCGACGGTCCGCAGAGGGAACGCCTTCAGTGCGGTGTTGCCCCGCAGCCCCTGCTGAGGATGCACGTTTGGAGCTGGCATCGATTTGTTGGCGCGTTTCTCCTTTCTGCCCTCGGGGGGAGCAGGAAGCGGCAGCTCGCCGTTACCCCGCACTTCAATTCATTGATCGCCCGGGGTCTTTCTTTTCCACGTGGCAGTGAACTGCATGATTTATGGAGCGGCTGCCGCCCCTTCCCAGCGCCCAGCCAAAGGCTTCCCATAGCAACCTGGCACGCTCCACCCAACGCTTTTTCCTGCCAGTGCCAACTCCTGCGCCTTAATGAGCTTAACGAGGCCGTGCTTCGTTATGGCTTAACGAAAGGGCTGCTCTCTCCCGGGCTCCTGTGAGATAACAGAGCCCTGAATCTCAAGGAAGCCGAACGCTGCAGCAAAGTGAGTGCATTTCCTCTGCTTTTGGGTGCAGGGCTGCTTGGCGCTGCTGATTTCTTGCAGTAGCAGAAGAATCTTCTTTTGCTCTGCAGGCAAATAGCTTTGTTGCTTGGTTTGAATTGCAAAGCTTCGGTTTTGCAGCAAAGCAGAGCTTGGGGGAGGCATTAGGACCCCTGAGGCACGCAGATACAGCCAGGAAGAGGAGGGTTCTCAGCCTGGGAGGGGAAAATGAGGATTTCAGGCTAATCCCAACCATGCATCCGCTTTCCGCTTGCGGAGCGGAAGCAAAGCCCTAAAAGAGCAGAGCAGGATGGAGGCGCGGGGCTGCTGAAAGCAAAGCAAAGGGGGGGGGAACCCACGAGCGTGCTGGACTGAGGTAGGAACTCCCAGCAGCAGCTGAGATCGTTTGCCGTTGCAAAGACAAAATCTGCCGTGCAGCTGTAATGGCAAAGCTGCGGTTTGTGCAAGCGCGGATTTGCAGCAGGGCAGCTGCTTTTGCAATGGCACAAAGCAACTGTTGCACAGAGGGATGCGGAGTTTGCAGCCAGAGGAGCAAAGCAGCAAAGTTGAGCCTATGCCCTGAGCCTCGTCCCCTCCTGTAGGTTCCATCCCCGAGGCCATGGCCTCGCTGCTGTCCCTCCAGGAGGAGAACCGCATCCTGCAGCAGGAGCTGTCGCGCGTTGAGGACCTGCTGGCTCAGAGCCGAGCTGAGCGCGACGAGTTGGCCATCAAATACAACGCCATCAGTGAGCGGGTAGGTCAGCCACGCACACAGCCCAAAATATGTCTTTTTCACCCTCAAAATGCACCTTTCCTTACCAGCATCACTCGGAGGTGCTGAGGACGCTGCGGTGATGGAGATCCAGCACCCGGCATGCTGGGGCTTGCAGGAAGCACAAAGCATTCCCATTTTATTCATCTCAATGCTTTTTCTTTTTGCAAATGTGGCACTGGGAGAAGAATGAGGGCTTTGGTTGCTCAGGGAGATGCAAAACTCGAGCTGCACCACTCTGGGGTCTGTATGGCTCCGGGGGCTCACACCCCTTTGTGCACGCCTGGTTGCTAAAAGGAGTGAGCCAAGAACCAAAAAGTACCCGCAGGGAAATCACTGCTTCCTGTCCCTCGTGCTGAAAGACTGTTTATCCATTGGCCAACCTGATGCAAACCCAGGTCTGGGTTATTTCCTCCATGCAGCAGCCAATTCCTTATTAGTTTTACGTTGCCATTTCCTATTGCATCTCAAGTGCAAAACATCAGGGCGCCCCTGTGTTGCTTCAACCCTATGGAGCTTTGCAGCATCAAAGGGAAGATGAATTTATCCAAGCTGGGATGCTTGCACCTGGAATGGTTCTGGAGGGGTTGCATCCTCAAAGGGGTGCTGCTGGCTTGCAGCTGGAGCAATCCCTGCGGCTGGAAGCGGGCGAGCAGGAGGTGGCGGAGAGCCGGAGCCTGGCACAGCACAACATCGAGCTGCGGAGGCTGCTGGATGAGGAGCAGGCTGCCTACAAGCGCAAGCTGCAGGCGTACCAGGAGGGCCAGCAGAGGCAAGCACAGCTGGTGCAGAAGCTGCAAGCCAAGGTGGGTGCATACTGGGGACACGGGAACGCTGTGATGGGGAGAGACTGGATGCCATCGCGTTGTCCCCAGGTGCTGCAGTACAAGAAGAAATGTGGCGAGGTGGAGCAGCAGCTGCTGAGGAAGGAGACAGAACTGGAGCAAGAGAGGCTGACAGTGTGTAATGTCCCCAGTGTGTCCCCAAATGTCCCCCACCGTCACCTGCATGCAAAGGGAACGATGTCTCCGCAGAGCCAGCCAGAGGAGGAGAGCCCCAACGAGCTGGAGAACGCGCTGATCCGGCTGGAGGAGGAACAGCAAAGGTGTGAGGGGTTCCCAAGTGGGGCTGGTGGCTGTGGGGACCTCCTAGCATCATCCCCAGCCCTGTGTTGCCCAGGAGCTGCAGCCTGGTGCAGGTGAACTCGATGCTGCGGGAGCAGCTGGAGCAGGCAAACGTGGCCAACGCGGCACTGAGCGAGGACATCCGCAAGCTGACAGCCGACTGGGCACGGGCACGTGGAGAGCTGGAGCAGCGTGAGGCCCAGTGGAGGAGGGAGGAGGAGGTCAGGGCCGAGGGGAGATGCAAAGCAGAGGGGTGCTGCGTGGGGGCCTGAGGGATGCAAAGGTTGCCGGATCATTGGGATTTTGCATGGAGATAAATTTGGGGGGGCACAGGGCGTTGCACAAAGAGGCCAAGCAGAGGGGTGCCGGGATGCAGCGAGGTGAAGGGATGCAAAGTGCAGGACCATTGGGATGTTGGATGGAGAAGAATTGGTGGATGCATGGGATGTTGCATGCAGAGGGTGCTGCATGGAGAAGGAACATTGCGTGGATAATTATGAGGGTGCAGCAGGTGGTGTATGGGGAGATTTGAAGCAGAGGAGTGGAGGGGTGCTGCAGGATGAAGGGTTGTGAGATGCAGAGATGTGGGACCCTTGGTACTTGCATGGAGAGGAATTAGGGGTTGCAGGGAGTGCTGCACAGATGCAAAGCAGAGGGGTGCTGCATGGGGAGGGGTGTAGGACATTGCATGGAGAGGAATTTGGGCATTCAGAGGATGTTGCATGGAGAGATGCAAAGCAGGGAGACAGAGGGAGTGCAGAACCACAGGGTCATTGCACAGAGAAGAATTTGTGGTGCGGGGGGGGGATGCAGGGTGAAGCAACGCTGCATGCAAAGGAATGCAGGGCGTAAGGACATGTTGCACGGAGGCACTTTTGGGGCTGCACAGGATGGTGCATGGGGCAGGACCTGGTGCTGTGGTGATAGCACTGGGCTGCAAAGCTGCGTGACCAGGATCTGCTCCATCCATCCCCATCCCCTCACAGTCCTTCAACACCTACTTCAGCAACGAGCACGGCCGCCTGCTCACCCTCTGGAGGCAGGCAGTGGCCTTCCGCCGCCACTTTGGCCAGCTGCGAGCTGCCACTGAGAGGTCAGCGGGGCGGCGAGGAACGGGGATGGGGTGGCAAGATATGGGCTCACCCTTCTGTTATCCCCCATTCCCTTTGCAGAGATCTGGTGGAGCTGGGGCAGGAGGTGAGCTGTGCCGGCCGTGCTGCCCACGCCGCCTGCGTGCAGCTGGGAGCTCACCTGCAGCTGGCCGAGGGCCGGGCGGGTGCAGTGCAAGAGCAGCAGGCACAGCAGCTGGCACAGCTGGAGGAGCAGCTGGCAGCACGGGGCCGCGATGCTGAGCGGGAGAGGGCGGTGCTGGGGGACAGGTGGGGTGCTGGGGGATCCTGTAGGGTGTTACTGGGTGCTACGGGGTGCCGCCGGGTGCTTTGGGGAGCTGTGGGATACTTCAGGCTGCCGTGGGGTGCTACAGGGTGCTGAGGGATGCGGTGGTGTTCTGTGGGTCGGTGCAGGGTGTTAAAGGATGCTACGCTGTGTTATGGGGTGCTGTGGGATACTATAGCTTGCTACAGGATGCTGTAGGGGTGACAGGGCGCTGTGGTATGCTATGGGGTGGCACAGGAGCTACGGTGCTGCACAGTGCCATGCAACATAGCGTGGTTCTACGTGGTGCTGAGCACCAGCCCTGCTGGGCACCATCTCACCCAGGCTGGCGGAGCTGACAGCAGCCCTGCAGCAGCTACGGAAGGAAGGTGGTGAGAAGGAGCGGGCAGTGCAGGCTCTGACAGCACAGCTGCAGAAGATGGTGAGCTTGGATCGTTGTGTGAGATGCACACTGCACACCAAGGCAGGTCGCAGTGTGTGATGCACACCGGGGCGTTTTGCAGGAGGCCTCTCGTGCTCAGGAGCCGTCAGCAGAGGAGGTGCAGGCATTGCGTGCAGAGCTGGAGCTGCTGCACCAGACGCTGCAGGACATCACCCAGGTGCTCCCACTCTGCACTCCCAGCGCTACCGACCCCTCCGTGCCTCAGTTTCCCCTCCTGCAGCAATGACGCTGTCCCTGTCCCTTGCAGGCAGTGCTGGCTGATGACCATGGATCCTCCACAGGGCCCCCCAGGCTCCCTTGCCGCAGTCTCTCTCCTGCTGCTGCCGCAGCCACGCTGGGAGCTGTGCATGGTGCCCTGCGCCGGCGGCACATCCAGCTGCAGGTGGGTGAGGGAGGGGGAACGATGGCAGACAGACACGGGGATGGATGGACAGACAGGTGGATGGATGGATGTGGGAATGGACAGATGCGTTGGCGGATGGACGTGGGGATGGATGGATGGACATGAGGATGGATGGATGGATGGATGGATGGATGGATGGATGGATGGATGGATGGATGGATGGATTGACATGGAGATGGATAGATGAATTTGGGGATGGACAGATGCATGGGTGGGTGGACGTGGGAATGGATGGGTGAATGGGTGGATGGACAGACATGGGGATGGATGGATGGGTAAATGGATGTGGGGAGAGATGGATGTGGGGATCGATGGGTGGATGGATGGGTGTGTGGACTGATGGGTGCAAGCATAGAGAACGGATGGAGTAGAATGGCAGATGAACGTGGAGATGCACAGATGGGTGTGGGAACAGATGGAAGATAGGGGATGGATTGATGGGAGGATGAATCATCGAAGCGAATCATTAAGTTTGGGGAAGACCACTAAGATCATCTAGTCCAGCTGTTAAATGGAGGATGGAGGTGGATGCATAGAGGAGAAAGGAAGACTGATGGATGTGTGGATGGCTGGATACTTGGAGGGCAAATGGAGGGGAATAGAGGGCAGATGGAAATGGGGACAGATGGATGGGAGGACAGAAGTGAAGGTGGTTGGAAGAGGATGGAAGGATGGAGGATAGGTGGAAGGGTGGAAGAAGGGAGATGATAGGGAAAGAGCTGGAGGGAAGGTGGATGGATGGAGTGTGCATGAATGGAGGGGGATAAGGGATAAATGGGTGTGGGAATGGATGGAGGGGAAGATGGATGGAGGAGGAGGAATGGGAATGCATGGACCATGAGTGGAGGAGAATAAAAGCTGGAAGGATGGATGGTGGAGGAAAGACAGATGGAAGATGAGTATAGGGTGAGTGGATGGGCAGAGGATGATGAAGGACGGCCACTGTCCCCCCACCCTCAGGAAGCCCAGGATGTGTCAGGGAACCTGCGGAGGGAGCTGGGGGACAGCGAGAGGCGGCGGGCTGCCCTGGAGCAGCAGCTGGAGCAGCTCAGCACTGAGGCTGGGGGCTGCCGGCAGGCACAGGATGAGGCCGTGCGTGAGGCTGCCCGTCTGCGTGCTGACGCCGAGCTCCTGCGCAGGTACTGCTGTCCATCTGTCCGTCCGTGCGTCACATGCACCCATCTCCATGCATTTGTCCATCCCCACGTGTGTCTGTCTGTCTGCAGTGAGCAGGGCCGCGTGGAGCAGGCGCTGGTGGCAGAGCAGACGCGGGCAGGAGCTCTGCAACGCAGCGAGGCTGAGCTACAGCTCCGGGTCCAGGAGCTGGAGGAGCAGCGAGATGAGGCCAACCGAGCAGCAGAGGCTGCACGACAGCAGCTGGAGCACAGGTGGGGACCTGCAGCTGCTGCAGAATAAAGCTGTTGCAATGCCACCCCTAAAGTGGGTGCTGCACCCCTCCAATGTGTGCTCCCACCCTGGGTGCTGCAGCACGCAGCAGCTGGAGCAGCTGGAGGGACAGCGGGCAGCAGGGCAGCAGGAGCTGCTGAGGGCACGGGAGGAGCTGAGCCGGGCACAGCTGGAGGCAGAGGTGGCACGAGGCGAGCAGGCAGCGCTGGGAGAGGCGTTGGCACAGGTGAGTGACAAAGCCCCAGTGTCCTCAAATCACCCCCACATCCAAACCTTTGTAGTTCCGTTGTCTGGAGATGTCTGCACCCCCTAACTCCCTGCATCTGCTTTGGAGACGCCTGTGTCTCCAACTCCTTCCCCCATGCGTCCCCAAAGCTGTTGTGCATTCTTCCTGGGGCCGTCTACATCCTCAACCCTCATATGCATCCCTAAACCCAATGAGTGTGCTCCCTGGGGGCATTCAGTTCCCCAAAACCAATGTGCAACCTCCCCAGAGCCAAGCACATCCCCAGTCCCATACATCTCCCCAAACTCCAGACACATTCACCAAACCCTTACTTCTCCTCTTTGGAGGCATCTGCATCTCTGTGCCCCAGATCCATTGTTCCTCATCCCTGGGGATATTTGCACCTCCAAACCTCATGTGCATCCTCCCTGGGGACATCCAGGTTCCCAAATCCCACATGCATCCTTGCTGGGGCCATTCACATCCCTTAACCCCCCCCCCTTTGGACATTTCCAAGCATCACTGTGCATCCTTGAACTGCACGCACATCCTCAGCCCTGTTGTCCATCATCAAACCCAATAGACATCCCTAAGCCCTATTGTCCATCCTCAAACCTCATGCTCATTCCCAGACCCTATAGTCCATCCTCAAGCCCCACGGTCATCCCCAAGTCCCATTGTCCAACCTCAAACCCCATGCTCGTCCCCAAGCCCTGTTGTCCATCCTCAAACCCCACGGACATTCCCAAGCCCCCTCAAACTCCGTGCACATCCCAAGCCCCACATCCATCTCTCTGGGCACCCACCAGGCACAGGGCAGCAGTGCAGAGCTGGAGGCAGCGCTGCGGGACGCCCGCACGCAGGAGGCCAGGCTGCGGGATGCTGCAGCACGGAGCAGTGAGCTGGCTGCCAGCCTGGCACGGGACAAACGGGAGCTGAGCCGGGCGCTGGCAGGGCTGGAGGAGCAGCACGAAGCTGACGGCGAGGCCAGGAGAGAGCTGGAAGGACTGAAGGCTGAGCTGGGGCGGCTGGAGCGCAGCTGCAGGGATGGAGAGGCTGAGAGGATGGAGCTGGAGCGGGGACGGAGAGCGGCGGAGAGGAGCTGCGAGGGGCTGCAGGCTGAGCTGCGGGAGCTGCGCGGGGAGCTGCAGAGAATGCGGGAGCAGCTGGGGCAGGTGTGGGGTTTGGGCAGCTGGGAAAGGTGGGGAGGGTACAGGGGCAAATGAGAGGATGCGTGGAGTGAGCGGGAGGATGCAGAGGGCAATTGGAAGGACGCATGGGTGAGGGTGCTGGGGCAATTTGGTGGGTGCGTGGGGTGGCTGGGAATAACGAAGAGGATGCGGAAGGCATTTGGAAATGATGGGGAGAATGTAATTGGGATAGCACGTGAGGCAGTTGGGAAAGATGCATGAGGGAAGTGGGAGAGGATGCAGGGCTGGCAGACCGTCCCAGCGGTACATGCATCACCTGGTGCTGGTGCAGGCTCAGCAGGAGCAGCGTGCAGCAGGGGAGGCACTGATGCAAGCACGGGGGGAGCAGCAGCGGCTGAGCGCAGAGCTGGAGCGCACCATGCAGGAGCGAGAGGGGCTGGCCAAGGATGGGGCCAGCCTGGGGGTCCAGCTGCACGCCGCCCAGCGTGACGCTCGTGACCGTGCCCAGGAAGCCGATGGGCTCAGGTTGGTGTGGCCGGATCCGTGTGATGTTCCATCCTGCTGATGTTAGGCAGCGCGCTGCCACGGTGTCCCTGCAGGGCTGAGAAGGCTGTGCTGGAGACGAACCTCTTTGAGGCACGGGAGCAGCTTGGGCAGCTGAGCACGAGCAGGCAGCAGCTGGAGGCCGAGGCACGGAGCCTGCGGGTGGCCAGGGATGGGCTGCTGGGTGAGCAGGCAGTGCTGCAGTGGGGGTCACATCAACATCTGCTCTGGTTGGGGGTGGCCGCATCACATCCTTGGCCATGCCGCGTTAGCCACTTACGTTCTGAGGCTGCTATCGTTGGCCTCATCACTGACCTTGCTCAGTTTTGGGGCTGTCGCCTTTGGTCACGTCACTTCTCTCTCAATTCTGGGTACTTTGATCCCTCCATTCCCATCACTCCCCACTCGTTGTGGGGCTGGCAGAGGAGCTGGGTGCAGCGCGGCAGCGGCTGGCAGTGGCACAGGAGGAGGCGGTGGCCCTGCGCAGGACCCAGGAGGAACACAAGGGAGAGATCAAGCAGCTGCGGAGTGAGAAGGTGGGCACTGGGGGGCTGTGGGGTAAGGCTGATTTGGGGAGGCAATGCTGGCTTTAGGAGGATGGTGATGCATTTGGGTAGGAGCTCCGATTCTGGGTAGTGATGCTGTTCTGGGAAGCCACGCTGGTTGGGGGTCTTGATGGTGATTTTGAGGAGCACCTCTGATCTGAGGGAGTAACTCTGATTTTGGAGTGACTATTCTGAGTTGCCCTCAATTTGTTGTCAGATTTTGGGGTGACACCAGTATTGGAGCAACGCCATTTCTTGGAGGGGGGGGGGGGGTAGCACTGCGTTGCATCACAGGATGGCGCATATTTTGGGTAGCGATGCTGATTTGAAGGTGATGCTGATATTGTTTGGGGTGGCACCGATTTTGGGGCAGTGCTGAACGGTGTTGATGCTGTTTTGGGGGCACTGCAGGAGGAGCTGGACATGGAGCGGGGCCGGCTTGCACGGGAGCAGCAGGAGCTGGCAGCAGAGGTGGCAGCAGCACGGCAACAGCGGGATGAAGGGGTGCTGCGTGCCGAGAGCGAGAAGCAGCAGGTGGGTGCTGGGGGGTCCCTGCTGTGTGCCTGCTGCCCCCGCTGAGCGCATCCCTGTGCAGGCGCTGGCGCTGAAGGAGGAGGAGAAGGCAGCACTAGCAGGAACGCTGGCAGGGCTGCAGCAGAGCCTGGCTCAGGCTACAGCCGAGCTGGAACGGCAGCGACACGAGAATGCGAGCTGGCAGCAGCAGCAGCAGGTGGGTGCATAGCACAGGCACCCCAATTGCAATCCCTGTGCTTGGGCATCCACCCTGGATGCCCTATTCCCATTGCATACCCTCCATCCCCATTGCAAATCCCCTACACCCGTTGCCACCCCTTCACCCTTACTGCAAACCTTCCCCTCCCTCTTTGAGCCCCCAGCCCTGCCCAGCAGTGCTCACCCCACCTCCTGCAGCATCGCTCGGCGGAGCTGCGCTCCCTGCAGGCACGGTTGGAGGCAGCAGCAGAGGCCCACGCACGCGAGGCCGCGGCTCTCCGTGAGCAGGCAGTGGCAGCATCCCAGCAGCGTGACAGCGCCCTGCGTGATGTGAGCCCCCCGTATCCCTTCCCATCCCTGCTGCACCCTGGTTGCTCCGTAATCCCACAGCATCCCCCGGTGCAGGTGGAAGAGGCGCGGGCGCAGCTGGCACTGGAGGCAGAGGCACGGGCAGCGAGGCAGCAGGCGCTGCTGCGGGCGCAGAGAGAAGCACAGGAGGGACGTGAGGGGTGCGAGGAGCAGCGCAGGATGGGGATGGAGGCACGCAGGGCACTGGGTGATGCTGCCAGGGAGCAGGAGGCGCTGCGGCGCTCCAACCAACAGCTGCGGGCGGCACTGCGGCACAGCGAGGGGCAGCGCATCAGGTGTGGGTCAGGGTGATGCTCAGGGTCAGGGGGTGTTTGGGGCTGGGGGTGTGCTTGGGGTCAGGGGTGATGTTTTAGGTTTGGGGGTGCTTGGGTTTGGGGGGGTGTTTGGGGAGGGGAAGGATGCTCGGGGTCCATAGGGTGCTGAGGTTGGGGGACACCTTGGATGGAGGGTGATGCTCGGTGTTGAGGAGATGCTCCAAATGGGAGCTGTGTGGGGTGGTGAAGTTCTTTGGAGGGGGATGCTCAGGGCTGGAGGAAGCACAGGAAGGATGCAGTTTTGGAGAGACATGGCACATTACTGTGCCAAGGTTGGGGTGCCCTGCCTAGACCTCACCACCCCGACATTCCCACAGCCTGCAGCGTGCAGCTGAGCAGCAGGAGCAGCGGCTGGCGCTGGCAGAGGACGGGCAGGCAGCGGCAGGCAGGGAGGCAGCAGAGCTGCGTGCCACCCTCCGTGGGCTGGAACGTGGCCGCCTGGATGCCCGTCGTGAGCTGCAGGAGCTGCGCCGCCAGGTGCGGGGGGAGAGGGGAACACAACAGGGGGATTCCCTCACATGCAGCTTAAATCACAGCCTCCCCTCGTTGCCTCGCTGGGGCAGGTGAAGATTCTGGATAGTGAGAACAGCAAGAAGAGCAAGGAGGTGGAGGAGCTGCGGGCGCGTGTGGCACGGGAGGAGCAGCATGAGGAGGAGAGGCATCGTGAAGCCTTCGGCCTCAGGCAGAAGATGGTGGAAAGTGAGGCTGGCGTGGAGGCCACCAGGAAGGAGGTAAGGCTGCTCGAGCCCTCCTTGTCACCCTGCTCAGTACCCCATGTCCCTTGGTGGCCCCACAGTGAGTGCCCTGTGTCGCTGGGTGCACCTGCTGCTCAGTCCCTTGATGCCACACCTGTCCCCATCACCCCACATTCAGTCTTCCATGTCCCCATAGCCCCACTGCTCTGTGCCCTGCATCCCTGGATGTCCTCCTTATGCTCCACCCTTCACGCTCTGGACGTTCCCCAAACCAAATCGCTCCATCCTTCGCCTCTCTGTCCCCCTTTTGCTTCATCATCTACATCTCTAAGCATCTCCCACGTCTCTCCATCCCATCCCTGCTTCCCCACATCCCGTTGCTCCCCAGCTCCAGCAGCTGCAGCGCAGGCTGGCAGAGAAGGAGGCGGATTTCCAGCAACGGGAGCGGACGCTGTCGCGCAGCCTGGAGGATGCTCGATGCCATGAGAAGAAGCTGCTGGCTGATGCCCGCAACCTGCGGCTGAAGGCAGAGGCAGCACGCAGTGAGGCAGCAGAGCTGAGCTTGAAGCTGAGCGCAGCCGAGGGTCGGGCACAAGGGCTGGAAGCTGAGCTGGCACGGGGTGAGGAGCGACGGCGTGATGCTGAGATGAGGCTGAGTGGGCTGAGCTCAGCCCTGCGCTGCACCGTCGGTGTTGGACGGGCACATGGAGGATCTCCAGGCAAGGGTGAGGATGGCACAGGGTGTGGGGGGCACTGGGCTGGGTGTTGGGTGCTCTATCCAGCTGTGCATCCTTCTCGTGCCACCCTGCCTCTTCCCAATCCATTCTGTTCCCCCTTGTCCTATTTTGTCCCCTCCTGTAGCTGTGTCCATCATGCATCTTCCTGTCCCTCCTGTGCAACTCTCTCTCATGTCACCCTGTCCCTCTCATCCCACTATCCTTCCCATGCCCTATCCCTTCCTGACCCTCCCCATCCCTCTCATCCCACTCTATCCCTTCCAATCCCTCCTCATTCCACCTCATCCCTCTCACCCCACCCTGTCCTTGTCCCACTTTGTCTCCTGCCATCCTGCCCTGTCCCCTCTCTTCCAGCTGGACCCAGGAAGGCGACACGCACCCCCTGCTCACCCCCAGACCCCAGTGCAGCAGCTGACCCCGAGGCAGTTCGTACAGCCCTGCAGGATTTCCTGCGCCAGCTGCAGGATGCCCAGCGGGATAAGGTATGCCCCTCACCCCCTCCCCAAGGTGTGCATCCCCAACATATGCCTTTCTCACCCCATTTTCTCCCCCAGGACGAGCTGCAGGTGCGGGTGTGCAGCCTGAGCAAGCAGCTGGCTGAGGCAGAAGCGCAGCGAGACAGAGCACTGCAGCTGCAGAAGAGATTGGCTGAGAGCAAGGAAGGTGATGGGGCAGCTATGGGGTGGGTTTCCCTCAGTTGGGTGCTGCACAGGAGCATCGCTGCCTCCCTGTAGTGTGTGGCTGCTCAGGATGTGGGCACGTTGTGGGGCTGTGAGGGTGACAGATTGTGGGGTGAGGTGATGGTGCTGCACTCAAGTGCTGCACGTTTCCCCCAGATCATAATAGAAACATAAAAGAAACCCCATAGGAGCAAATAAACCTCTACACCCCTGGAACCGGGACAACCCCAGTACGAGCAGTCAGCCCCCTCCTTGTGCATGCCCCCGAAACCCCAGTGCATGCCTCGAAAGCACAGAGGTTTGCAAACCCCGCTCTGGCTGTGGCAGGGTGGCGGGGCTCCGAAGGCAAGCAGGCAGCACTGCTGCTGCAGGAGGAGATGCTGCAGCAGGGTGAGGGCGAGCGCCGGCTGCTGCTCGAGAAGGTGTCAGCGCTGGAACGCAGCTTGCACGCTGCTGAGGGCGAGCGCCGGGCTGCCCAGGTGGGCATGGGGGGGAAAAACCCTCCTCTCCCTCCCTGAGCAGCCTTTCTGCTGCCTTGCATACAAGCTGCGTGCAAGATGTGCACAGATTGCAAGCATGTTGCATTAAAGTGCATGAGAGGCGCAAGGGAGGTTGAATGCAAGATGTGCAAAAACTGCATGTATGCTTCTTACAAGCTTACACGTGCAAGCTTCCATGAAAAGCAAGTGTAAGCTTCTGGCAAGCTGCCTACAAGCTGCCTACAAGCTGCCTGGAGTCTTGCATACAAAATGCACACAAACTGGATGTAAGCTGCTCGCAGGCTGGCACACAAACTGGCCACAAGGCGCTTGCAAACTTGTACACAAACTGCATGAGTGCTGCTTGCATGCGCGCGCAGACTGAAACCTTGCATTCATGCTGGTTTCACGCCTGAAACCAGCTTGCACGCACTGCTCTGTCTCTTCCAGGAGAAGCTGAGTGCACTGCTGGCAGCCAAGGACCATGCACAGGGCACAGCGGGGGCCAACACCAGCACAGCCCTGCAGCAGCGACTGCAGAAGCTGCAGACTGCTTTGGCTGCGGGCGAGCTCGACCACCGGGCGCTGCAGGTGTGCAGGAGCACCTCGGGGTGCAGTGGGGACCCATGTGGCCTTGTGTCACCATGCACGTCCCCACGCAGGAGATGCTGGATGCTGCACGTGAGGAGCGCGGGGTGCTGCGGGAGCAGCTGCGGGCGCTGCAGGAGGAGCGTGCGGTGCTGGAGCTGCGCAGAGAGGAGCTGGAGGCGCAGGTCCAGCAGCTGCAGGAGGTGGGAGAGCAACAGCAGCTGTCCTGTGACCCACACAGCTCCCCCATGCAGCTCTTTTTACTCTGCTGTGCAGCACCCTGTTGCCCCATGCACTTCCCTATTACTCTGTGCAGTACCCTGCACCCCTTCCAGCACCCAGTTACCCTATGCATCACCCTAATGCCCCATGCATCACCCTATTACCCTGTGCAGTACCCTACCACCCCATCCAGCACCCAGTTACCCTATGCATCACCCTGTTGCCCATCCAGCACCCAGTTACCCTATGCATCACCCTGTTGCCCATCCAGCACCCAGTTACCCTATGCATCACCCTAATGCCCTATGCATCACCCTATTATCCTGTACAGTACTCTGCACCCCTTGCAGCACCATCACCCTGCGCATCACCTTACTGCCCCATGCATCACCTTCTTACCCTGTGCAGTACCCTACACCCCTTCTAGCACCCAGTTATCATGTGCATCACCCTACTGCCCCGTGTATCACCCTATTACCCTATGCATCACCCTGTTGCCCCATGCATCGCCCTCTCACCCTGTGCAATACCCTACCACCCCTTGCAGCACCATTACCCCACGCAGCATCCTATTACCCTATGCATCACCCTAGTGCCCACACAGCACCTTCCTGCCCCATGCATCACCCTATCACCCTGTGCATCACCCTATCACCCTGTGCAGCAACCTATAGCCCCGCACCACACCATATCACCCTATAACTCCATGCAGCACCCTACAGCCTTGCTCCCATTGCAGACACAGCAGCAGCAGGACGAGGAGGAGGCGGCGGTGCTGGGGGGGCTGAGGGCAGAGCAGCGGGGGCTGCAGGAGCGCGTGGGCAGCCTGCAGCGTGCTGTGACCCAGCTGGAAGCTGAGCGGCGTGAGGCTGAGCGCTGCGCCCTGCGCCTCGAAAAGGACAACAGTGCCCTGAAAAGAACCCTGGAGAAGGTGAGCACCCACCACCCTGCCCTGCACCCTTGGGTGGGCACTGATGTGCAGCCTTAATGCTGGAGCCATAAAACTGCAGTGTCGTTGTTCCACGCGTGACGTAAATGATGCACGCCTCTCTGCTGTGCAAACATGTGTTTATGTGTTTGCTGTGCACAGAGGAGCAAGGTGTACAACAAAGCACAGCATGCACACGTGAATACATGTGTATGTATGTATAGTGCACAGAGCAAGGAGCAAGTGCAACAGAACATGCAGATGCATGTATGCATGTGTATAGAGAGAGAGTGCATTGCAGCAAGGTGTGCAGTGATGCACAGCATGCATGTGTGTATTTTGTGCACTGGAGTAAGGCATGCAGCAACAGCACACATGCATGCATCTACACATATATTGTGCACTGGGGGCAATGCTTGCAACAGTGCACGTGTGCATGCATGTATGTGTGTGTGTTGTGCACCGGAGCAAGGCGTGCAACAGTTTGCATCCTCACACAGGTGGAGAGGGAGAAGCTGAAGACGCACGAAGCCTCACTGAGGTTGGCTCTGCAGAAGGGCCGCCTGGACCGCTCTCTGGGCACGTCGGAGCAGCAGCTGGCAGAGGCACAGCGACGCATTCAAGTGCTGCAGGCGGGTGGCCCCGGGGTGCTGCCTGCACCTTAGGTTGCACGGTGGTGGAGCTGGGCTGTTTCGGGGCTCATCCCGCTGCGTGGAGATGCTGCTGCACGCACGGGGATGCTGTTGGGTTTTTCTTTGGGGTGATCCCTCTGTTCTCCCTCCCCCCTACCCCAGGCACAGGTCTCAGCGCTGGAGCAGAGCTCTGGGGTTGCACAGAAGCCACCAGCACAGCATTGGGGGGCACAGGAGTCTCGCCGTCACCCCCGCAGCATTTAGGGCTGAGAGCAGCACCAAAAATCTGCTCAACGTTCCCAAATCCCACTCGTTTTTCTTGATCAAGAGCAGCACTTCGCCCCCTGAGCCACCACTATTTTTGATACTGCTTGGTTTTTTTTCCCCCCTTCTTTTTCTACGGCATTTCTATAACCAATATGTGGAAAGATGTTTTTTAGCCCACGTGGATGTGATGGGAGCACTGGGGCTCCCCAGACTGGTGCTGACCAGGGTAAGCATCCCTACGCCTGGATCCCACGTGGCACAGGGGGGTTCCTCTCTTTTCTACTGCTCTTTTTGGAGGCTGGTTTGATATCGGTGCTATGGGCCAACCCAACGTGGCCCCATCCCCTCTAAGCCTCCATTAAACGTATGGAAAGCCAACCTAGTGACACTTATTGGGGTTTGGGGTGGAGGGTTTGGGAACCAGCTGCTCAAATTGGTGCCCATCAGGCCCCATGGCATTTATTAGCATCATTATTATGTGACCTATGTGCTGTTAATGTTAATATCACACACGCTATAGAAGATGGCTATATCCCGAGAAAACCACAAGCTAGATTGAATGTAGTAAAGCAATCCCCTCCTTTCCATTCAGAGAACCCCCAAACTGCCCTCAATTCAACATCAGACCACTGCATAGATGGCATGCGTGCCATTCCCCATGTGGGAATTGGGGACAGCCACCCCAAAGCCCATAGCTGCACCCTTTCTCATAGGAAAAACCAAAACTGCCCCTGATGATGCTGTGTTATTTCAACTGTGCAAATCCCCAAAGAGCCCACAGACTCCCAGATCCTACAGCCCAGCTCTGCTCTATTCAAGGAGCATCACCAATGACCCCAACCCAATGGGAAACCCAAAAAAGAAAGAGACAGGAGCCGCAGCAACCCTTACGCTTTTTCTCTTGGATACTCTACGCAGCAAACAACCTCCCCCCCCTCCCCGACTTACAATATAATAACAAAAGTAATAAAAATAATAACACCCCCCCCCCCCAACCCCATCCCCCAACCCTTATTTATTTTTATGTGCACCAAACCGGACTTTTTTCTTTGGCCTTTCATGCACGGTTCTTTTATAGCACCAGGTGGAGGAGCCGGGCTGCGTCCCGGCGAGGTGGGGGCTTCAGCAACCCCCGCAGCTGCGGGCACAGGAGGTGACCACGGTCTGGCAGAGCCCACTGGTGGCCATCACACCACACTTGGAGAACTTGTCACGGCACAGGTCGGCTGCAGGGAGATGGAAACACAACGCTCTTCCAGCAGCCGCCCGCTGCACCTAAACTGGTGGCGACTGGGAACGCGGAGCGTGGCTTTGCTGTGCTTAACCATCTTTGGTGGTACCCAACGATGGGGGGGATGGGGAGGGGGGTGTCCCCGAGCTGATGGATGGGTCCTTACCCCTCAGCAGCTCTTCGTGGGCGCACACGGTGCGGACGCAGATCTCCTTGTTGATCACGTAGACCCGGCGGAGGCTGCGGGGTGAAGGATGGTTTGGGGTTAAAAAACAAACCTGAATGTGCCAATGAGGATTTTTTGGGGGGGAGGGGGAGGGAGACAGCCTCTGTGCTTGCCTGTAGAAGCAGATCTCGTTCAGGCACTGCTTGCAGGGCTTGTGGACGGAGTAGAGCCTGGTGCAGGGGTACTGCTCCTCCCGGCAGTCTGCAATGAGAGCAAGAGCTGGTGACGTGTTGTTTTGCTCCAAAAATGCAAGCAGGTTTAGATAGGGGAGAAAAATCCATGAGCACTGGGGATGTGTTCAGCATTGCATTGTTCCCTACCACCCTCCTCCCCCCGGAGGAAGGATGAAACCATGGGGGGGGATGCATGGGTGGAGGAAGAGACCCAAGCTGCACCATATTTGTGTTAGGAGAGTGATGAAAGCCACACTTACCCAGAGGTCCGGGCTCTGTGGGCTCAGTCTCAGGGGCAGCAGCTGATGGGAGGAAGAACAAAGCTTTGGGGTTGGGCATAGGGAGCATCCTGCTGTCCCCCAGTCAGGTTTTAGGGTCGGGGCAGTGCTGGAAGGGGGAAGGGGGGGGGTTGTGGTCGCTGTTTTGCACCCACCCATGGTCGGTGCTGGCACAACTTCCTGCTGGGATTGCTGCTGGGATTGGAAGCGAAACTGCTCCTCTGGGGTGCGTGGGGTCACATCTGTGGGGATAGAACAGTGAGGATGTGCGACCCCAGCCCCAAACCTGCCCCGGGGCTGCACTCACCGTGGTAGTCGTAGTAATCCTGAATTTCTGGAGGAAAAAAAGGGAGAAAATGGAGCGTAAGGATGTTGTGTTATCACACAGCCCGTGGGGGACTGGGAGCAATGGGAAACGTGGGGGGTTGGGGTGGAAAAGGGAACAGAGCAGAGCATGGGAAAAGGCATTAGGGAAAGCAAAGCTGCAAGGGAGAAGAGGTGGATGAAGGCTCTCACCTGCCTGCTGGTCGTACTGGGAGTATTGCACCGGCTCCGGGTAGGTAATGCCCTCAAACCTGCTGTACTGGCCCTGGACCAGGAGCGCTGGGAAGGGGGGAGAAGGGGGAGGACAAGACATTTTGGAGCCTACAGTGCCCCCAAAGCATGGGGCTGCTTTGGGCCTTGGCACTCACCTGGCAGGCCCAGCAGGACGAGGCACAGCGCTCTCATGGTGATGGGAGGTAGTTGCAGGAGCACGGCACAGTCTGGATGGGGGCAGAGGGAAAACACAATAAAATTGGGCAAGAGAATAATGAATACGATTGGAAGTGTTGGAAATGCAACTGTCTGCCCATCCAGGAGGAAGCTTTGTGGCATAGGATGCCACAGGACCCTGCTGATAGAGAGGGGAAACCGAGGCCCCATCCTCCTCCATCTCCAGCTCTGTAGGTACTGGAGATGTTGACTCCCAGCCCTTACAGGCTTTGGGAGCATCAGGCTGTTGGGATTGGCACCAACTGAGGTTGGACAGCCACGTTTGGCCAAACACAGACCTCGGGGGTCCCAATGGGGGTCCCATCCCAGTCCCAGAACCTCGGGTCCTGTGCCCCACAGCCCTGCCCTGTCTTGCTTCCCACCACCAGGGGAGCAGCAGATGCACACGGTGTTGGCTAGGAGGAATTGCACAGGGATGAACAGGATCAACGTGCAGCTCCAGGAGGTTTTCTCCAGCCTTGGGGGGCTGGGTGCTGGTCAGGACCCCAAATCAACCACGACCCAGTGCTCCACTTTCCTTTTAGTTCCAATTTCCCATGAGGGATCTTCCGCTCCCCGGCCCCACGCACAGAACCAGGCGTCAGCATCCTCGATGGGAACACGATGACAACACCCCCACCATCTCCACGAAGGCCACCACCACATCCTCACATCCCATCTCAGCAGCAAACCACGGCAGCCGCTCAAACAGCAGCCACCCAACCATCGGGATTTTCCACCCGAAGGCACAGGGTTGGGGGCACAGCGCCCTCAACACCCCGCTCCATCTCCACCAAACCCCATTGGGTGCCCTGCAGGAGGGGGGTCAGAAGGGGGGGGGGGGGGGGGGGGGGTCTATTGGTTCTGCAGGGCCAGATGTTTTTGCAATGCACATCTGGGAACAATCAGGCTGCAGAAAGAACACCACAGCCTTTCCCTCTGCTAAACCCCACCTTCCCCAGCCTTTCCCCCCCCCCCCCCTTTCCTCCCCCAGCTTTTTTTTTTTCCCCCTTTTCTTTTTCGGTCTTTTTTTTTTTTTTTTTTAAAGCTCTGGTTGTCAGAGAGTGAGAGAACAAAGGGAATTTGAAAGGATTCGCATTTCCTGGCCCCGGACCAACCATTAAAAAAAGAAAGAAACCAAAAACCCAACGTCCAGTCCAAAAGTTTTCTGCTCTTCCCCCCCCCCTTTCCCTGCACGCCTCCCCACGCTCTGCTCTTCCATCAGGATTTCCCCCTCCTCTGTGCCCCTTGGATATAAATAAAATAAAACCCGGACCAAAGCAAAAAAATCCTTTCAGTTTCCAGGAGAAGAGGGGGGGGGGGGGGGGAGGGAAAAAAAAAAAGGAAAAGAAAAAGAAAAAAAAAAAAGAAAGGAAATAATCCAGCTTCCTTCAGACTTCGGGGTATTTTTAGATTGATTGAAGCAGTGACAAAGCCGCCACCACAGCTGTCTGGGATGAGATGCCCCCCCCCCCCCCCAAAAGCATCGCTGCGGAGCCCCCAAAAAGCGATGGGAACCCGTCCTCACCGCCAGCTCCAAGGGCCGTCCCTGGGGGCTGCCGTTGGAAATCCTCCAAGCACGTTGGCAAAGCCATTGGTGAGATTCCCATCTTCCGTGTCCCCCTCCTCCCCTCCCCCCCTAAAAATTGGGTTTCAGCCCCCCCAAAAACGGGTTTTGGCCCTCATTTGGGGCCGTCATCGAGAGGTTGAGGAGGATGGATGTGTGGGATTGGGGCTCTGCTGGCTCCTTACCGCTCTGGGTGCACCGAGCTGCTCTCGCCTTTGCCCAACGCTTTGGTTTCTTCTCTCCAGGCTCAAAAACTCCAAAATGAGAAGGGGGGGGTTGGGGGGGGGGGGGGGGGGAAGAGAAAAAAAAGCTCCTACCTCCAACATGGGGGCTCCGCTGGGTCCTAAAGCGACACCTGATCCTTCCCTTCCTCCTCCTCCTCTCCCGGAGATGTGCTGCCTGCTGGGGAGGAAACGGGAATGATCCAAAAAAGAATCAATGGGTGCACGCTGAGCTGTGCAAAACTTTGGGGATTTTGGGTGGTTTTTGGGTTGGTTTGTTTGGTTTTTAAATCCCTTCGGCTTTTAACCCGACGGTAGAAGTGAGGGGAGGCTTCGAGCGGCGCTGAGCGGCACTTTGGGGCACAGGAATCACCTCGTCTTGTTGGAGGATGGGAAAAAAGGGTGACCCCAAACAATCCCCTCCCCCCCCACACACAAATACATCAGATTGGGGGTGGGGGTGCAAAATGGGGCAAGTGTTTAATTTTTAGGGTGAGCCCCCCCCCCCCTCCCCAGGGACATGAAGGAGGAGGTGGGTGCAGCAGCTCCCATTGCTGGGTGCAGCTTTACTCCGGGGGGGTGCAAAACCTTCCCCTCTGCCCCCCTTCCTCCCATTTCCCCTTTCTCAGCAGGGCAGCGTGGGATGCTCCCATTGCTGGAGGGTGATGGGAACACCAAGGAATGCATGCTCTGTGCTCACCCCCCCCACCCCACTGCAACATCAGCTGCAGCGCTCTGGGCCAAAACCTAAAGATTGTAGGTGAGATTCAAAGCAATGGAACGGTGTGGAAGGGGAGCTGAGGGCTTTGAGCTCAGACACGGGGGGTCAGCATCATTTCTCAATGGGGAAGGGGATAGCTATGGGCTATTCCTCCTTTGTGAGCGCTGCTGCTGCTCTAAAAACAAGCAGAAAATCCAGTTTCAAACCAGAGAGAGCAAGTGGGGGGTGCAGGGCGCTCCCCAAGCCTGTTTTTTTCCTATCTTAACACCTGGATTGTGGCTAAATCTGAGGTTGTGATCACACCTCCCACTGAACTCCTGCCTCCTCCAAGCCTCGTCCCCGGGGCAGCAGCTTCATAATTAGGCATGATTTACAGCACTGTTAACCCCAAAGCCAGGTGGGGGAGGGGTAGGGAGGGGAGGGGGGAGGGCAAAGCATGGCACCAATGGGAATTTGGGAGATGGGTTCCCCCCCCTCCCCAGGAGCTCCACGTCGGTGCCGAGCAGAAGGGATGGCTCCAATCCCAACGGTGCCAGTGGGGTCAGCGATGCTGGGAGGGCACGGATGGGTTCTTTGGGGGTTGCGTCGGGGCTGCAGCGTGTCGCTTCCCCCCTCCTTTTGCTTTTCAAGCCACCAGGCGCTTTCACTTGGCAAGGGCAGAGGCAAACTCTCGACGGGTTTCTCCCCCCCCTTCACCCCCCGCCCTCCGCTCAGGAAGCCTGCTTTAATAGCTCAAGCCCTGGCTAGGATTTCAGGAAACCTCTTACCTCTGCTTGTGCCTCATTTCCTGACCTAATCCCTAGCTCCAGGAGGGCAGAGAGGCACCGCTCTGTGCTCGAGGGGGCTCACGCCTCGCCACATCCCATGCTTGGAGACAGCCAAGCCCCCAACCCTGCTGCCCCTTCCCCACCTGCAGAGACTGGCATTCCCCGTGCCAGACACAGCACCTCCAGCCGCAGGCTTCGCCTTCCATACACCAGTGCTGCAGGGAGACAGGCTGGGCGATGAACGGTTTTGCACGGAGAGACATTTTGGCAAGGACACCTGGGTTGTTTTTTTTTTTTTCTTTTTTTCCAGCAATTATATAGATATTTTTTAATTTCTCTCTTTTTTTTTTTTTCTTTTTGCTAGCAAATTCCAGCTGGAAACACACTGGGGATGGCGTTGGCCAAAGTCAACTCCTGCCTGTTCTGACATCCCAGTGGTGCCAGTGGTTCCCTCTGCTTCTGCAGCATCTTCCAGCCCCAATGGAGAAGAAAATGACCCCAAATCGCACCCTGACCCCCTGCCCTCCCTCCACCATCCCCCTGCCCAGAGGTTCACGGCGTTCTCACCAAAATAGCATTAATTTATTAGACGTGCTCACACCAGACCCATGTGAAATCCAGAAGTGCTACACCCTGCTCCACCCCTTTATGCACTGGAATGGAGTTAAAAATAGAAATAAAAATAGAGATTTGAGGGGGTTTTAATGCTACAAAGCTCCTGCTGGCACAGCTGGAAGGCCATGCAGAAGCATCACCAGTGTGCTGAGGTCCCATGCCAAAACCTCCCACTGACCTGGAAGGGGGTGGATGGATGCCCTTCCAGCTGCTCCGATGGACCAAAGGGCAAAAATGCATGAGGTGCAATAAGGGTTTGGGCTCTGCATTGGATTCTCCAAGCCCCTCGCTGCTGAAAGCTGGCTCAGAACGTCCTTGGCAAGCTGGAGTGGTTTGTAAACATTTCCTACACATCGAGGTGGCCAGCAGGGAGGGAGGGAGGTTTCCTTCACAGTGAGCAGAGCCCTGAGGCCACAGTGGGTGCCACCAACAGCAGCACAAGCAGGACCCTTTAAATTCACAGCTCTGACCAGCCACGAGGGCTTGGTGCTGGAGGCAGAAGGCAGAAGGCACCCCCAGATGGACCCCCGAGTTTTCGTCTCTAGCATCTCCCACCACTTCTTTTGGGGCCATAGGACCAAGCGTGTGGCTTCTGGAGCACATGGCTTCGTGGCTGTGAGGCTGAGGGTCTCCCCATTGGGAAGATGGGACCGTTTTCATCTGCATGCTGCATCCCATGGGATGGACACGGAGCCAGGCACCAGCTGCCCTCGGTGGGACCAGGAGAAATAAATACGGGAGTGCGGTGCTCCCCTGCAGAGCAGGGAGGAGTGAAGTTTGGTGTGTGCTATCTCACAGCGATGGACATCCGAGGGGTAGCAAAGAGTGGTTCGTTGAGGGGCGGCCAGGATGGCTGCTGGCTCAGATCCTTCTCCAGCCTCTTGAACAGCTTGCTGGATGCTTTCTTCTGGCGCAGCTTACGCAAGCAGCCCAGCAATCCGTAGTCCAGGGCAGTCTGCAGCAAAGATAGAAGTAAAACAAGTTTTGGGGGGGTTTCTTGGATAGATCCATGAGGATGGTGATCTTAAAACTCCCCTGAGTGCAATGCTTTGCTACCCACCTCCAGCACAAAGGCAGCGAAGAAATTGAGCGTGGCAATTCCCAACAGCAGCAGCTTGAAGTTCAAGTCATCGATGTCCTGCAGCTTCAGCAGGGTTTTGGGGAAACCCAGAGGGTACAGGGTCAACCATATCAAGAGGCCGAAGAGAAGCACGAGGACTATCAGAAAGAGCACTGAGGGCGAGAAAGAAGAGGGTTGGGGCAGGAGCTGCAGGGTTGGGGGAAAGGAGCTGCAGGGTTGGGGGAAAGGAGCTGCAGGGTTGGGGTCTCCCCTTGCTCATGGCCTCACCATTGGTGTAGAGTGGCTCCCGAAATGGGTACCCCTTGGACATGGCAACAGCCAAAATGAGGTACTGGAAGCCAGTGATGCAGAAGAGGACCGTGTTCTCATAGTTGGGCAGGTTTTGGGGAGCTGTCACTGTGCTGTTCAGTGGCACGTACCTAAAGAATAAACACAAAGGATCGGTGTGATGACTGAAGTTGACTTTTAACGCCAACTCCATTGGCTTTGGCCGGCATCATCCAAGCTGACTTTGGCCAACGACATCCCCATGGCCAAACCCACAGCGCCAGGTCCCGTACCAGCTCTGTGAAACAGTGATGAAGTAGCTGAGGACTTGCACAGTGATGAGCAGAGTGGTCTGCAGGAGCAGGCTGCCCAGCACTGGGATGCTGATCAGTGCCCCTTGGGGCCGACGCACTCCCAGCTCCCTGGCAGGACCCGTGCGGCCCATCAGCACAGCCACAGTGGTGGTGATGATCAGGTCGAAGAAGAGAAACTGGAAGTCACTCAGGTTGGTGTTGATCTGGGAGGAAGAAACGGAATGCCTTCAACTATGGAGAGGGTCATGTGGTGTGATAAAAATCAGAAGTAGGGAAGGCCCAGGCATCCCTGGGTATTGCTGATGGATGCAGAGTGGTCCTCCCCCACCTCCCAAGGCCCTGCTGATGCATCCCATCCCCAAGACAGATGGACTCACCGTGTAGAGCAGCAGCACGGACACAAACTGCACCAGGCTGTACAGGGCCATGTACTTAAAGACCCCAAAGGAGGTGACCAGCGAGCACCTTCCTTCCCTGCAGGCAGAACCACCATCAGCACAACACAGCCCTGCCACAAACCCCATCCCAAAGAGGGGATGGAGGTGCTGAGAACCCCCCGTGGGTTCTCCCCTCACCGGATGACCGTGGGCACACACTCAATGTTGGCGTGGCAGGAGGTGAAGGGTGATGCCACGGATGCTTCAGCCTCCGAAAGGGAAATGCCCACATCAGCTGCCTTCAGTGCCCCGCAGTCATTGGCCCCATCCCCACACATCCCCACGCAGTAGCTGGGGGAGAAGCAGAAAAGGTGGATTCGTAACAGTGACACAGTGGGATTTGAGGACTTCCAGGTCAAGCCTCGGTGTTTAGGATGCTTGGGGAAAGGGCGGGATGTCATCAGCACACTGAGAAAACCTCCAGTGCCCAGGAAATGGCCCAAGTGTCCCCACTGTCCCCCAACCCTCAGGGATGGGGCACTCACTCGAGCTCCTGCAGGCTGCACACCAGCTGAGTCTTCTGCTCGGGTGACATGCGGGCAAACACAGTGGCTTGGACAAGAATCTGCAAGGAGGGGATGGCTCAGTCCCAGTGACCAACACCCCACAGGTGGGATGGGGATGGGGATGGGACGCACCTTGGGCAGCAGGTCAGCAAAATGCTCCTGCAGCACGGCGAAGGATTTGCCATTCAGCGCCAGGTGCAGGCGGCCATCCCACTGCTGTCCATCCTGCAGCAGGCAGAGCAACCCGTCAGCACGCTCCTGGAGAAGCAACACGTTTTTGGGACTGCTTCTCAGCTCACCTCCGGCTGCTTCTCGCCCTGCGAGAGCTCTGCAGGGATGAACTTGAGAGATGCAGGCTGGTCACGGCCGGGTGGCGAAGCGGTGACAAAGACAACCCTCTCACTTGGTCCCACCATGCAGCAGCTCCTGGCCACGTTCACAGCTGTCAGCATGTTGTCTCCTGCAGGCGGTGATGGAAGTAATGGTGTAGCAGCCATGGAGCAACCAAACTTAGGCTGGCACGGTGTTTAGAGCTCTGCTGGCTTTGCTGGAACCCATCCCCAGGGCACTGTGCAGGCAGTGTATATCAAAGTGCTGACTGGATACAGACTTTCATGCTGTTGATGGTATAACAGTGGCGTAACAGGGGTTTTGCTGCTCAACTTGCTCACCCCAGCTCTAAGGGTGTTGGTTACAGAAGCAGCCAAAACCTCCCAGGCTCTCCAAACCCACCAGCAAGGCACACAAAAGGGACACGATGCACACAAATCATGGGAATGCATACAAAATACAGTCTGGGATTCCTAATAACCCTTAACCCCAACCCCAGCCTCTAACCCTAGCACCTAACTCTAGCTCATAATCCCTAATGATTAAGGGATCCCTAATGAACCCCCCTGGGGAGTTGGACTCGATGATCTCTGGAGGTCCCTTCCAACCCCTATGATTCTATGATTCTAACCTCAGCCTCTAAGCCCAGAACCCAAACCCGTGACCCCTAACCTACAGCCTCATAACTCTTAACCCCATAGCCCCAACCCCAGCCCTAACCCCACCTCCCAGTGGATCCTCACCACTGACCCATGCTGTCAGAGCCCTGCAGCCCTCATGCAGCCCCACGGCCAATCCTTGCCCCCCTTCCCCAGCCCTGTCCCCCCGTTGCAGTGCCACCTGTCACCATGACGGGACGCACGCCAGCGTTCCTCAGCAGTGTGATCACGGGTGCTGATTCCATCTTGAGGACGTTCTTCATCACCAAGAAGCCCAGGAAGGTCAAGCTGCACTCTGCCACATCCCTGTCGGGCACAGCGAGCTGCGTGGCACCACCTCCAAAACCACACACCAAAAACCAAATGGGATCTAAAGCCAAAGCAGCATGCACCCACCTCGTCAGCTGCAGGGCATCCTCAAAGCTCCTCACTGTGCTCATGGGTCTGCAAGCCAACGCCAGCACGCGGAAACCATCGGCGGTGTAACGCCGCAGCACCTGGGAGAAATCCGCGGGCACTGCCGCGGGGACAGCGGGCTCCCAACAGCTCCCAAAGGCACGGGGATAGGATGGCAGTGTGGGAACGCACCCGTCTCCGTGCTGCAGAGGCTGGCCACCACCTCTGGAGCTCCTTTGATGTAGAGCCAGGTTGCGTCGTCGCCGGGCAGCTTTGCGAGGACGCTCATGCGTTGTAAGGAGGAGGAGAAGGGGAAGCGGCGCAGGATGCCCATGGGAGAGCGGTGCTTCTGGAAGACGTGGCAACCCAGGGGTATGAAGCACAGCATCCAGGGATGCAACCCGGGCACAGAATCATTGAACCATTGAGGTCAGAGAAAACCTCTGAGAGCATCGAGTCCAACCATCAAACCATCCCCAACGCACTCAGTTATAGCATAACAGAATCGTTCAGGTTGGAGAAGGTCTCTGAGACCATGGAGTCCAACCATCAAACCAACCCTAACACATCCATTTATAGCATAACAGAATCGTTCAGGTTGGAGAAGGTCTCTGAGACCATTGGGTCCAACCATCAAACCAACCCTAACACATCCATTTATAGCACAACAGAATCGTTCAGGTTGGAGAAGGTCTATGAGACCATTGGGTCCAACCATCAAACCAACCCCAACGCACCCATTTATGGCATCATATTATCATTCAGGTTGGAAAAGACCTCTGAGATCACTGAGTCTGACCAGCAAACCGACCCCAGGGAACCAATTAAACCATGGCAGAATCGTTCAGGTTGGAGAAGACCTCTGAGATCACTGAGTCCAACCAAACCATCTCCAACGCACCCATTTAAAGCATGCCAGAATCATTAAGGTTGGAAAAGACCTCTAAGGTCAACAAGCCCAATTGCTAGCCCACTCCCACCATGCCTACTGTGTTTCTCAGAGCAGCATCTCCGTGGCTCTTAACACCTCCAGGTGACCCCCCCACCCCCCTGTGCAGCTGCGGCAGCCCATCACCATTCCTTTGGAAATCACATTTTGCCTAATATCCGACCAGGACCTCCCCAATGGATGCTGCAAGGTGCTCACCCTGCCTGGTGGCTGTTCTTCCTCAGGTGGAGGGTTCATCACGGCCAAGACTTTTGTCCCAAAGCACTGCAAGCCAGGCAGCTCCCCTTCATCCTCCTCAGCCATCTCCAGGCGCTGGAAGCAACGCACAAGCAGAAAGCATTGCACCACCCTCTCCACACCAGTCCCACCGCTCCCCTTACCCATCCAGTGGATTCCATCATCTTAAGGTCCACGGGGTCCCCAACAGGCTGTCCCTGCAGCAGTGTGATGCTGTGGCAGGCGGCCAGGGCATGGAGCAAGGGGCCGGCAGGCAGACGGCGCGGCTCGTGGATGATGGGCATGAAGCGTTTGTCCTCCAGGGAGATCACCCCCCATACATCCAACCCTTCCTCTGTCAGGGTCCCCGTCTGTAGGATGAGCACAGTAGGGCAGGAGCGGCTCCAAGCTGGGAGCCAAGGCGTGAAGCCACCCCAAACACTCACCTTGTCAAAGCACACCAAGCGGATCTTCCCACACAGGTTGATGCGGGGAGGGCTGAGCGTAGAACCACAGGATTATTAACATTGGAAAAGACCACTAAGATCATCCAGTCCAACCCAAACCCACCCCACGCTGACCACATCCCTCAGTGTCACATCTCCAGGGATGGTGACCCCCACCACCACCCCCCCCCCGGGCCACCCGTACCATTGCACCACCGTTCTTTCAGAGAAGAAATTGTTCCTAAAATCCAACCTGATGCAGAAGATGCCACGTTTCTTCAGCCTGTTCTGGGCGTAGATGGAGCCCACGGTCATGGCAGCTGGGAGAGCTGGCGGCACAATGACAGTGATCAGGTCGAGGGCACGGATGATGATTTGCCCCACGGGAACCTGGCAGGCGAGGTGCGTAAACGGGGTGAGCATCCTGATAGCTTCAGTTGATGGATCTTTATGGTTGGTGGCTTTCCCCCCTACCTGGTTTTTCATCATGATGAGGATGCTGTACAGCGTGCCGATAAAAGCTGCGCAGAGAGGAAAAAAAAAATGGGTTGTGGTACAAAGCCAAGCAGAGATGGGGATTCTACCACAATGAGGAGCTCGGCTGCTCCAGGCAATGCCTCCCTACCCAGCACAGCGAGGAACAGCACAAACTTCACAGCATCCTTGTAGAACTTGAAGGTCACGGGTTTGGGGTAGAGAATGGAGCTGATCAGGTCACCTTTGGCTGTGCAAAACCCTATGGGATAAGAGCAGGAGGACCTCAGCATGTGCTTAAAGCCAGCACTCCAATGGTGACCGCACGGTGCTACCTGTACGGGTGACAACAGCCAGCACCTCCTGCCCCACGTAGGACCTGGCCTGGATGATGTGTGTCCCACAGAACAGCGTGTGCCTCTGATGCTCCTTGGGGCTGTAGATGGTGCCTGCAGCCCCTCCACCATCGGGGAGAGGCGTCTTCAGCACCGGCACGCTTTCCCCTGCAGGAAAAAACCCAGAGGTGATGAGCATTGCTAATTCATCACCAGAGCGTGGATGCAAGGATGGAAGGGTTCACCGGGATGCTCTCACCCGTCAGCATGCTCTCGTTGACCATGCACTCGCCTGTCAGCAGTGCAGCATCGCAGGGGACCAGCACTCCATCCAAGGGCAGGCTGATGCAGTCCCCAGGCACCAGCTCTGCTGAGCTCACCATCGCCTCCTCTGCTGGGACAGCAGCCTTCCTTTGCACCCAGAGCCCAAACCACCCCAACGCTGTTCCATCCACCACCCATCTGAGCCCACTGGGGTGCTCCCAGCAGGAAAAGCCAAGCACGTCTCCATGAGGTGGGGTTGGTCCCTGTGCTCATCACAGGCATCACGCTCACCTCCGTCGGCACGGCGCACTCGGATGCTGATGGACATCCTGGCCATGTTGCGCAGCGTGGTGCTTTGCTGCAAGGGAGGGAGCTGTTAGGGGGAGCCAGAAGCAGCTCAAAAAGCAAAGTAAAGCACCTCGGTCATGAGTGCACCAGGCTGGGGACCATACGTGGGATGTGGTCTAAAGGACTGGTGATGCATTGGAGCAGGCTGCCCAAGGAGGTGGTGGAATCACCATCCTTGGAGGTGTTCAGCGTGGGGATGTGGGTTGGTAGGCATAGTGAGGATGAACAGAGAGTTGGACTGGATGATCTTAGGGGTCTTATCCAACCTTAATGATTCCATGGCTTCATGAAGCCTTCTCAATGCACACTCAGCCAGCTGGCTTCAGAAAAGGGTTATTCCACTAAGCCAGATCCCTATAAAGCCCCCAGGAAGCCAGATCCCAACACAGGACGGGCTTTGTGAAGCATTTCCCAAGGTCCAACCACCAACCTTTCTTGTCTCGTAGAGGGACAGCCCCAGGGAGATGGTGGAGATGAGGAAGATGCAGGCAGCATAGTAATAGTAGGCATCACAGACCCACAGCACAATGCTGAGCACTTGGAAGATGTAGAAGGGATTGAGCACCTGCAGAGAGGTTTATGGTCAGGATAGCAGAGGATGCTCTGCAGCCAACTGGGGATGCTCCTGGGTCTGCAGTCCTCCCATGGGTGCTCACCTCCTCCACCAGGAGCTTGGCATAGGACTTGACAGGCACCTCGATGAGGTTTGGGCCGTAGATCTTTCTTCTGTATGGTAAAGATGGAAGGTATTCAAATGACCATGTAACGGTATATCAGGCCTTGTAACTGAGCTCCAGGCTCAGACTTAGAGATGAAATGCAAAAAAAAAAAAACCACCCCTGATTGCTGTCATTGCTGTTTCCTACCAATGCTCTGCATGCCCACCTGGAGCTGTGGTCCTGCTGGCCCAGCCCAGCCCGACAGAGGTGGAGCTCTGCACAGGTCCAGCCTTCATCCAAGGCGCTGGGAGCAAGGGAAGGGGGGAAGAGAAGGAAGAGAAACAGATTCAGAATCACTGGGAGCACAGCAGAACACACAGCACGTCCACGTCAACAAAAACCCTTTGGGAAAGAGAGAGCATCTTGTTCCGCGTGCTCAGCCAAGGCTGGGAGCAGGAACAAAAGGGGCACAGTGCAAGGATTTGTGAAGGCTCTGCAACACGCAGAGAGGCCGTGGTGTGGGTGCACGAGCAGCAGACGGATCAGGATTGTTTTTTTGGGGAAGAGGAGTACCTGACCCTGCAGTACGCCTGCCTCCTCTCCATCCAGACGTAGCGCAGCCCCTCGAAGAGATAATAGCGCAGGACGTTGTGCTGAGCAGAGATCGGGGGGCTTTTAAAGGGCTGTGAGGGGCACAGGGGAGCAGGGAGGGGGGCTGTGGGCATCACCTCCTCCTGGTGCAGGCGGATGGTGTCCAGGCTCTCCTCCTCATCTGCCATGCCAACAGCGATGCTGCTCTTGCGGTCCTCCAGCCTGGCCCCGTGGTGATGCTCCAGGCTGCTCAGGGCACAGAACAGACCTCAATCTCTACAAACACCAACCCCCCCCCCCTCTCCCTCCCACTTCCCACCCATTCAACACGAGTTTCGCTCACCTGCCCTCACCCAGCATCTCCGTCTGCACGCGTGCAGTGAAGCACTGCCCAAATCGATCCTGCAAACACACACAGCGTCCCAATGGATGCAAGCAGGGAACCCCATCCCACTCATAACCCCCCCCTGTGGTGCTCACCCGAATGATGACCCAATCTGCCTGCCCCAAGGCACAAGGCTTGCACCTGGCCCGTACGTGCAGGCTGGGTCTCCAGTGGAAGAGCAGCAGCAGCAGCCCAGCGCTCAGCACACAGCACACATGGCACAGGGCCGTGCGCCACGTCTGGCTGCGGTACCCCGTCACCTCCTGCAGGAACACCAACATGCACTCACTTATGCAATTTCCTTCCAAGCAGGATGCTCTGCCTGCTCACAAACGGGTTCCCCTTCACCCAAAGCTCTGTACGTACCATGCAGGATGTGTCTGTGTCGTGCTGCAGCGTCCCGTAGCCCGGCCGTGGGCTCCCCAGCAGCCTGCTGCTGTCTGCAGTGCAAAAAGCAAATGCGTTAGGATGGCATTGAAAGCTGTGTCGGATGGGTGGCAGTGGCACGGATGGAAACAGTGGGGCACAAGTGCCACCAAATCCAATCCAAAGCCCACAGAACCCCAATGGGTGGACAGCAGGCGGTGCCAGGGGACAGAAGCTGGCACAGGGAGCGGTGCTGGGGCAGCGCCAGGCAAACCATCCCGCAGTGCTTTTCATGCTTGTTTTCCTCCCTGTCCTTTCCTCCTCGCCTGGGTGCTGGGAAACGGATGGAAAATGTGTTTTGATCCTTTTCTGTTTGCTGTTTGAGCGCCCTACTGTGCAACGTGTGCACAGCTCCACGGGTTAAGAACCTTTCTGGGGCACTGCACGACCATCCTGCCAGCACTGCAGTGACTCCCACACCATCCCAACCCCACAGCTGTGGGTTTTCTCACCTGTTCCCATCCCGGCTGCTTCCCAAAGCCCACGAATGGAGCTCCCAGCTGATCTCAAGGCACGGGATCCACCACGCTGTGCCCAGGAAGCAGCCGGTGCCAAAGAGGGGCGGGCAGAGCTGTGTGCTAAAGCTGCACAACCAGTTTGCACACGGCAGTTTGTGGATGAGGTGTGGCCGTGCAAACACAACGCAGGGCAGCTGCTGTCCCCGCTCTTGCCCCAAACCGCGGGGCTTTATTCACCCTGCGATGCTGGATGGCAATGAGAGCATCTTTCCTTTGCAAGCTCCGAGATGCTCTGCAAGCACAACGGCCTGCAGGGGAGCTCTCTGCGCTCTGCTCTCCTGCACTTTCCAACGGGAACCCAAAGGTAGAAGAGAGGAACTCAACGCCCCGCCTGCTCGCATCCGGAGCTGAGCAGCGCACCGTGCCCGGCTGCATCTCCTTGCACAGCGTAAAGGGGCCAACAGCCGGGATGCGGCCGTGCAGCTGGGGGCAGAGCTGGGGAACGGGGAAGGGGAAGCAAAGAAAAGGGGAAGAGAGCAATGCGGAGCAGAGATGCGACTTGCGGGGGATAACCGAGCCCTGGGGTCTGTGCAAACCGCAAGAGCGAGGAACAACACGGCGTGCAACCCCTGCGAGCCACCCGACCGCGGGGCTTCACCAGCGCTGCCACCCCCTCGGATCACACATTGCAGCCCCCCCCATCCTCCCATCCCCATCCTCCCATCCCCATCATCGCCCCTGACCTGAGCTCATGGCGGGGCCACGCGTGGGCCGCCCGCCGCCGCCTCGGGGCCGCGCTGAGCAGCGGCAGCGGAAGGGCGGAGCGTGGGAGCTGCCGGGGTTTGTAGTCCTCGCACCAACCCCCCCCCCTCTCCCCGTATCATCAGCAGCATCAGCAGGGAAGCGGTCCGTGCTCTGCCCCCATGGAGCCTCAGCACCTGTGTGGAAACGTGGAAATGCGCAAATGCAGCAGCTCTGCCCCCATAGAGGCTTTGCATCCCCTCCCCCATTTGGGTGATGGTTGGGGGCTGCGTGGGGCTCAGCTGCAGCAAAACCGCTGCCAGGAGCAGCCCAGCCCACCTGAGCTGCACGCAGCCACCCTCGCGTCGGGTTTCTTCTGCAGGAAGGGAGACGAAGCAAATGTTTTGCTTGGGGTCTATGCTTCTCGGTGCAGAAATAGCACTCCCCAATGCGTTGTGCCCCTGCACTGCTTGCAGCCAGCCGAACTTTTGCCTTTAGGAGCACGATAACCTGCTCTGCACCCAAGGGATTACCGGCAGCCGGTGACTCATGCTGAGCACACAAAAGCCAGCAGGCGGTGCTCCTGATAAACGCCAGCCCGGATCTCCAGCAACTTCATTTTTCCGTGATCCGTGATCCGCTCCATCGTTTGCCTTCGTGTTACGGAGGATTTCCCCTCCCGTCAGATCGCAAGCAATGCCTGGGTAGAACCTAACACAGCTGGCAGAAAAAAGGAAGGTTGGTGATTTGCCCAGCAACAGGCACGAGGTTACAGGAATGAGGAACAGCTTTGCTCACTTCTCAGTAGAAACACCGCAGAAATCGTCCGGGAAATCCCCCTGCAGCAGCGTGTCTGAGCAGAGCACGGCCCAGAGCACTGAGAACGAGCCATGATTTCCTCCCTTGTGCAAGCTGTGCCGTGCATTGCTGCTTCTGTCAGCATCTCTCTATCGATGTGTCGCCGTGCTTCGTGCCATCGTGCTCTCGTTTGTTTGGCATTAAATCTGCCCTTTGGCCGAAGCTCTTTCCTCGGTCTCTGCTGCCTCCGCGTGGCCAAAGTGAGGAACTGCACCCGGGGCCATAGCGATCAATGGAGCTCCGGACCCACCCGAGTCCCCGCAGAGCACCACGGAGCTGCGCAGAGCGCCGCTCTTGCTGTCTCCGCTCTGTGCCGCCCCTCTCTATGGTGATAGGTCCTCCCAAGCATATTGCGCGGACGTGGAGTCCCTTCGCATTAGCCGCTCTGCGCCGTCAGTCCGCCAACTCTATGCTGTTTGTTCCTCCAAGCAGCACAGCGCTTGCGCGCAGAAAAGCGGAAGTGGCACGTTTGAATTCTAACGGCTCTCCGCAGTTCCCAGCTGCGGCTGGCCGTGCGGGCAGTCATTAATGATGGCTGTGTTCCATGCAGCGGCACAGCCTAACTCTAACCCTAACATCAGGCGCCCCTGCAGACGCGTGCTGCTGCTCCTGACATCGTGGTCACAAGGAAAGAAACTCCTGTACCAGCACAGCCCGTCCGAGCACCAGCAGGGAGGATTTTCCTGTGCTGGATGAAGCCTTGCAGCAATTAGCTGACATTTGTCACCAACCACCCGAGCAGACAGGGCAGCACACGGCTGACCTTGGGGATTCGGAGCACTTCTTCTCCAAGCTCGTCTTTCTTGCAAGCACCCAGTGGTGCTGCGTTGCTTGCTAATGCACGAGCTGGCGGGTTTGCAACAAGAGCAGTGATTTACAGCCTGGGGCTGCATCCTTGTCTTCATTTCAACCCCACAGCAGCACACAGTGCCAAACTGCCTGACCTGGGGAGCTGGGAGGTGCTACAGCCACCAAGCAGAAGGATGGCAAAGCATCTCCCCTCTCTATTTTATGGCCTTTTGGGGGGAGGCAAGGTTTCTTTCTTACCTGGATACGAACCCCAAGAAATGCAGAAAGCCATCTCACCCCCAGGAAGGGTCATAAAGAGGGTTTCAGCTTCGTGTGCTGAGTGCATCAGGGCACGGCCTCCTGCCCCCCATCATGTGCATCCCAACTCACGTGTCAGCCCTGCACCCCCCTCCTCACCCAGCAAAGGACCCTCTGTTCTTTCTTTCCCCCTCCGCTATTTCATCTGATGACCAGGAGGCTCTGTAATTTATCTTGTCCCCACCGCCCCAAATTTATTTCATGTCAGTCCAAAGGGCTGCATGCAGACAAGGGCTCCCTGTGATAAACCCTCTTTGATGGTCCCTTTGACATCTTTCCATCATGTGTCAGCAGCATCCACCGTGACCAGGACACCACAATAACAGCCCTATGCAGAGCCATGGCTGGGTCACATGCATGGCTGCAGGGAGAGGAGATGATGAAGAGCAAAAAGCCATTACAAATATCTTCAGATCGCTAATGATTCTTCTTCCTTACACTTATGCAAATGCAAGCCTCATTTAGCTGGACCACAGACCAAGCCAGAGGCTATGCACAAGAAAAACTTGGATCAGGGCAACTTTTCATAGCCTCGATGAGGCAGCGATGGGGGAAAGCTTTCTCTTGCAGAGCCATTTTTCCTCTCATCACATGGTGGCCCCTCATGACATGCATGATCTACAACCAGCCACTGGCAAACTGAAGCTTTATGGGGTGAGTACATCACCACCAAGCCATGCAAGTGTGTCCTGTGCTTCAGATGCGTTCCCTGTCCCAGTCCTGTATATATTCAGATAAGTAGTAGTGCTTGCTTAGAACTAAGCGTGTGCATTTAGTTGCTGCAAGTCAGCAAAGGTCTCTGAGAAGGGATTCAAGCTGACAGCTGTAAACCCCTGCAGAGTCAATGGCATCTGAGTGGCAATGGAGCACCCCTGGCACTTAACGTGGGTGAACTGCTTCATTGCAGTGGCTACTTGCCTCCCATTGGCCACGACCTGGGAGCTGCTCAGGACCAAAACAGAAAGATTTCACTTGATGGATGTTTGTGATTTGTGTCCTCCGCGCCTTATGCTGCACAACGTGTGGTTGGGATGGGTTGACAGGGGGCTTGGGTTGGTGGTGGAGGTGGTTTGGTGGTTGGGATGGGTTGGTGGTTGGACTTGATGAACGTAGAGGTCTTTTCCTACTTTCATACTCTACGACTCAAGGTGGAAATTGAGATTTTGGCTTTTTGCTTAAGGCCCAAGCAGCACTTGAGGTCAAGTGGCGATCATTCTTAAAGAGAATTCAAGTATTTCTTGTTAAGGCTCTGATTTTCTTAACCCAAAAGCCCTCAGTGCCTCCTGTCCCCAAACAGGAGCTCCAACCACCTCCATCCCCAGCAGACAAAGGTGCTGCTCAGCACCAATGCACGTCCCCTGGCCAACTGCTAGGGGTTCACACCTTGGTAAGGCAACACCTTGAGCGGCTCCCTGTCTTTCAGCGACCCTCACTGCGCCAAGTGGCACAGAAACACAAAACAACAGACACTGAGAATGCTTTTTTCCTTCTGTCTGCACCTTATTTCCCCCCCCCTCCTTGTGTTTTCCAGCTTAATGTCTATTCACGCTGATCCCTACGCCTTGACACTAACATGACATAACAGGTGAGACATCTGTCTTCCCAATTCACCTGCTCCCCTCCCTCCCTTTTGACACAATCTTGGCACTGGAGGCCTATCCAAAAATTCCCCTGGTGGAAAAACAAATGAGTTTGCCTCAAGCAGGAGCTCCGAGGAGGAATGAAGGACATTTCTCACGGCGGCTGATGGACACCCCAGCCCCTCTCTGCAGGGCTGGAGGTGCTGCAGGTGCAAAGCAGGGGCCAGGATTGAGTGGAGAAATGCGTGTGGTGAGCAGGGCTGTGCGTTGGGTGGGATTTCACTTGTCATTATTCACATATTTGTTACAGCTACCAGGCGGGGATGTCAGCTGCCTTCACCCATCTCCCACCTCATCCACCCAGACAGAGATAAATGGCACGGGAGCACCCGGCAGCACCACTATTTCACGCCCCTAACCAAATCCACATGAACCTCCCAGCAATGCGTCCTCACACTGTGCTTCCATTCCTCTGCATGTTGCAGACAGTGGGGAGATGCCCTTCAGCTGCATCCCCCCCCCTTGTGCCCAACACCGACCTGAAACGTGGCACAAAAGCACACCTCCACCCTCCCAGGCTTTTATTCCCTTTATTTGGAGCACCAGCTCCACGGCCCAGAGTTCTGTCCTTGTTTAAAAGCACGCCACTAAAAGGAGCAAACTCACATCCGTGGAGCACTGAGTCATGATTGAGCCCTGTGTGCATCTCATTAGCAGCAAACGTCCTGGGGCTGGCTATAAATACACTTCTAGTTATTCAGAAGCTCTTTGAAAGTTCCCCTGTGGGATTTGCACGTTGCAGATGGGAGCCCTGCTGCCCCCCCCCCCAGCAGCATCGTTCATCCTGAGGAGATGCAGGCATGCAATGAGCACGAGAACAACTCCCAGCCTGGCTGATGAAGTCTTCACTGATGTTTTTTTGCCCAGTAGCAAGGACAGCAAGCACACAAGCATGAAATCCCAGCTCCAGAGGCGGTTGGCTGCCTGCACGTTGGCACAGCCAGCACCCAGTGCTTCAATGCTGCTGAGCATCACAGCTCAGAGCACGTTGCAGCTTTGTGCAGTGCAGAGATTTGGGGCCACCCAATACGAGGACACAGGATTCTCCACTTCTCCCCCAAAGCCAGCAGAGCCTTGCTGTGTGCACATCCCCACAGCTGCCCAAGGCCAAAGAAGAACAAACGCTCCATCTCGAGCAGCATCCACCCCCAGGGCCCCTCCCTGCAGTTGGTCCATGGCAAGCAGTGGTGATAACACACCAGCAGCCCATCTCCTGCCCCTAGGCAGCTGGCTCTGTCCCAGTCACTGAAGTCTTGGCTCAGAGCCCTCACTCCTGGACTCGTTTTGCTGCATTGCTTTGCATGCAGCACTTCTGGCAGAGGAGATTTGCTTCGTCCAGCCAGGCTTGGCCATTGCTATCCGTCCTCTCACATCTCTTCCCTTCTGCAGCTATTCCCATGCACGTAAAGTCCTAAAAGGAAAGTAGAACCAACAGCATTTCAGCACACGATGCTTGCATTTCACTTGAAGCGCTCCTGTTAGCAGCTGGAGGCCAACAGCGCATCCGGGAAGTTCGATCCTAACCTTAGCACAGAATCGTTTGGGTTGGAAGGGACCCTAAAAAGCCACCTGCTCCAACTCCCCTGCAATGAACAGGGACATCTACAGCACAGTCAGCTTGCTCAGAGCCCCGTCCAGCCTGACCTTGTATGTGTCCAATGATGGGACAATCAGCATCTCTCTGTGCCACCTTGACCCCCAACTGATCCCAAGACCCAAGGACGGGTGCGATGCAGCTCGGTGGCTCTGCAGACACAGAGAACAGGAGCTCAGCATTGCAAGGAGATGGCAGCCTGCCCAGGAAAGGGTGAGCCAAGGACTCAGAAATGCAATGAGACAGCCCCCCTGTCCCCAAGTCATTCACCTTCAGCAGCTTGGCAAAGGCTTCCAACCCTGAAACACTGCGGGGCTGTTTTTACTGCTGCCGAAGCCATACAAGTAATTACTATTCCTGAATGAGCACAGCTTTTCTGGACTCCCTTTTAGAGAAGTCTGCACACAGCTCTTACCATTATTAACTGCTCTTGTATAAACAAGGCTTTGAAGCTTATGGCAGCTGAAGCAAGCTCCAAAAATAGCTTGGCCTTCTTTTTAAAGAAGGGGGTAAGGGCTATGGGGTGTACAAGCTGGGTTGTGCGGGGTGATGTTCCTCTCTTGAGTCCAGAGGGTCTGGGAAGAACTGTATCTTTTTCCAAATGTCCCATTAGAAGCAGGTTTATCAGCCTTGATACCAGAGCTCCATCTCTTAGACACAGGGAAGAGTCAAGGCCAAGCAATGGGACGTCCAGAGACCCTACACGAAGATGCAAAAAGAGGTTAAGTGACATTTAGCCCATTAAAACCAGGAGCTTTGTGCTGTGACAAGCAGGACCTGGGCTTCACCATCACACATCCAAGTAGCCACCCTCACCAATGTGAGTTGTGTAATGCAAACATTGCACCCCAATGGCCCAGCAGAGCACAGCCACCCACTCCTCTGGGTGCTGCAGGGAAGGTCTGAGCAGCCAGAACCACGTTCTGCTCCATCTTGAGCAGCTTCAGATTTGAGCCCAAGCAGCAAGTGACTGGGCAAGCTGGAAGGTTAAGATGGAAGTCTGCCCTGTTTTAACCATAGGTGCTCAGGGTCACGTTTTTAGAGCCATTTACAAACAGACCCTCTCTGTTCCCTTCCTGAGGGTATTCATAAGTCTTAAAAAAAATAATAATAATAATAAAATCATTATCAACAGAGAAAAAAAAAAAGAAATCCCTTCTTTCATTCTCTAAAATTAACATCGACTCCTCGAAATGCTCATTGTGCTGCTGCAATTTTTCACACACCCTGCAGTCTAACCACGACAAGGGGAGACACAGCAGTGGTTATGACCCAACTTTCTGGCTAATTAAGGAGCTTGTCAAAGAGCTGCTTCTTTCTCTGGAAAGCCCAGGGCTGGAAATAAGTGGTTTCCTTGGCACGTGAGTGAGCCCGCGGCACAGAGACATCATGGCATCCCAGTGGGTTGGGGCTGGCCATCCTATCCCTTCTGCTGTGCTGTTGTATAGAAGAGTTCCATGCAACATTCTACACTGTATTCTTCTCCTACTTGTATTTGTTGTGAGGAGCAGAAGTGAAAACCTCAGTGTTCCAACTCAAACAGGGGTTGGAGCTTGATGATCCTTCCAACCCAAGCCATTCTATGATTCTGTGAAATCAATATCTGATCCAACAGATTGCGTGGAATCATAGAATCATGGAATGGCCTGGGTTGCAAAGGACCACAGTGATCATCTGGTTCCAACCCCCTGCTGTGTGCAGGTCACCAACCAGCAGCCCAGGCTGCCCAGAGCCACATCCAGCCTGGCCTCCAATGCCTGCAGGGATTGGGCATGAGGACCTGCCTTGCCAAAGCTGGGAGCTGACACATACCCACAAACTGCCCAAAAGTGAATCAAAACACTCCAAGCAAACCCTTTAAAACCTTGTGGATGGGGGAAAACTTTGTCTCTGTGCTGTTCACACATCCCCATTGCAATGGTCCAAGCCAACCGCAGTTGCACAGTTCGTGAAGAAGAACTTTTACATCACCTGTGCTTGGACTGAAAATCCAGGATGTCTCAAGGGGATGTAAGAAGGAAGGGGATGGGCTCTTCATTGGGTTGTGATGGGACAAGGTGAAACGATTCCAAAATGAAAGAGGGGAGATTTAGATTGAGTATAAGAAGTATTTTTACAAGAAGAGCAGTGAAGCACCAGCAACAGGCTGCCTTGAGAGTGGTGGATGCTCCATCTCTGCAGACATCCAAGGTCAGGCTGGACGGGGCTCTGAGCACGGAGGAAGAGGAGGAGGAGGAAGAAGAGGAGGAAGAGGAGGAAGAAGAAGAAGAGGAGGAAGAGGAGGAAGAGGAGGAAGAAGAAGAAGAGGAGGAAGAGGAGGAAGAGGAGGAAGGCTCCCATCTCTCCCGGCGCTTCCCGGCCGTGCCGCGGGGTGGCAGCAGGCGTCTTCCGATGGCAACGGTAGGAGCCGATCTCCATCGGCCCTGGATGGAAGCATCCCTATGGATGTCGGACCGCTGGAAGTAGATAGGGGTAAAACTCACCCCATCCGCACGCCGAATTTCAGCATATGCTGAGCTCGTACCGTGAAAAAGATGCTGCTGTGATCATGGTTAGGACGGGAGGTAATGGCCTGAAGTTGTGCCACGGGAGGTTTGGGTTGGAGATTAGGGAATATTTCTCATCCGAAAGAGCGGTGATGCCCAGGGGGTGGTGGGGTCAGTGCCCTTGGAGGTGTGCAGTGTGGAGATGTGGCACTGAGGGATGTGCTCAGAGGGCACGGTGGGGTGGGTGAATGTTGGACTGGATGATCTTCGAGGTTTTTTCCAACCTGAATGATTCTATGCTGCTGGAGGGGCTTGGTTGAGAACACAGCTGTTTGTTGTCATCTCCTGTTCTGCAAAGAGTTTTCTAAGGGGAAAAAGGCTCAGCAAGCTTTTCCAGCACTTCTCCATCGCTGTATCAGGGGCTTTTGAAACCAGTTGTTTGCAGGCACAGCTCTCAGGCCACTCATTGCTCCTGCACGAGCTGCAGTAAAAAGCAAGATTCCACCCCTTGGGTGGCGATGCAGGACAGAGCAAAAGGGCTGGAGATGCTGAGCAGTCAAATAGAGCTCTGAGAAGCATACCTGGGTGTCCTTGAAGACCCCACTTTGTTCTACCCGACCCCCTGCACCAAATCTGGACCAACAAATGGTACCCTATTGCTCACCCCATTTCCCCTATCTTGCTATGAGGACGGCACCATCCGACATGCAGCGCTGTGAGCTCACAGTGGGATGCTGTGGGTCCTGCTGCCCTGACCAGCAAAAAGGAACAGGGAGCCTGCTGCTCACCACAATGCCCCGCTTGTTGTACTGCAGAGACCTTTAAACATCAAGGCAACGTGACATTTTGGAAAGGAGAGATCTTAATAAGACATCTAAGCTTGATCCCAGCAGCAACGCGCCGTCATTTATCACCAAAAGAAAGTATGGGGACAACGTGGTGCAATGCATTGAGGTCAATGAAAACATATGCCAGGCTCTATTCTCATTCATATGTCATCCCCTAGAGTTGTTATTAGCAGTTTATTCTCTGTTCTGCTCTCAGTGCATGGGTTATAACAATATCTTCTGGCTTGACCGGAGCTGGGTGGCTGGAGGGTTCAGCGCTGGGATCAGATCACCCCAAAAATTCACATCACACTGAGCTGTGCGTATGAACACCTACAAGTTGCACATCGCAGCCTGTCCTGAGAGAGCTCTTCAACACGGAAATACCCTTGTGAATGTTATATATTAGCAGTCATTGGCTTTTGACCCAATAGGTCTGGTCCCATCCAATGGTAATGGCCTTGAGTTGCGCTGGAGGAGGTTCAGGTTGGCACAGGAGGTGATGGGGTCACCATCCCTGGAGGCGTTCAGTGTGGAGATGTGGCACTGAGGGATGTGGGCAGTTGGCAGGTGGGGTGGACTGGGGGTGGGCTTGGTCCTTCAGGGTCCTTTTCCAACTCTAATGACTCTCTGATTCAGGGAAGCATCACTTTGAGAGGGGCAGAGTGAAATAAGCCTCATCTTCACGGTGATTTTCTAAACTTATCTGCAAGGCTGATATTGGGAAGAAAGGCAAATTAAATTCCAAAAAAAAGGAGGGGGAAAAACAATAACAACAGCAAACAAAGCCAACCATCTTCTGACTGCAACAGAGCCAAGCCAATGGACAAAGAAACCCCACAACATTTAAAAACTTGGGGGGAAAAAAAAGAAAAGCAGCTCTGCCCTCATCACCCTGTGGCCCCAAGACAGCAGCATGATTTCCTCCATGCCACAAAACCCCCATCTCACTCCAGGGGGTTCCCTCCCTCCCAGCCAAGCCCCCACTCCTCTGCTGGCTCCAAATTGCTTTAAGCATGGCTTAACTCCTGCTGACTTCCAGAAGACAGCCTGGAGGCATCCGGGATTGCCAAAGGAGTGGGGATGGAAGCAAAATGCACCATGCAAGGAGGATGAGGGGCTCTTGGTGAGGATGCGTGGGGTTCATGTGTGGTTCTACCGAGGTGCAGGAGGGGGTTTTGGAGGGGACGTTGGGTGTTGGTTTCAATACGGGCTGCAACAGAAGCAACCTAAAGACACTTTAAGCATCCTTTCCCTTCATTGGGAGTACATTCCCATGACCTGACCCATCAGATCTGTCACTTTATGGGTTTTTATGGAGAAAAACTCCTCCAAGCAGAACCCTTGGACTTGGCAAGAACAGAGCTAGACCAAGCATGAGCCTGATTTCAATTCCACGCGGCTAGCAAGTGGCCAGCACCCCCCCTCTGAGCATTTCCACCCTTTAGAAGTTAATTCTCCAGCAACTTTATTTTAGAGCAATTTCCAGTTCCCATTCTGCCCGCTGTGCTGGGCGATAAGTGCGGCTCGCCGGCTATCTGCCTGCCTCCAGTCTGGAGATAGCTCTACCTCTGCCCAGGATGGCAGGAAAGTGGGTCCCCGGATTACGATAAAGGCACGGGGTTATTTCATATGCTGAGCAGCCCTGCTAACTTCCCTCCCTTTCTACCAGCCTCGCACAGGCTATTTTCCATGCTGCTCTATCTCCTATCAATGGGAAGCAGTCAAGTAAAGGCTGCATGTTAGAGGAAAAGAGCCTACTTTTACAGATACTGCATCATCCAGAGCTAATGTAACCATGGGCTTAAAAAATGATAGAGGTAATGGTTTTAAATAAAAAAAAAAATCTAATCAAAACCAGCAAAGGTGCCTCAGACAGAAAGATTTTCATTTAACAGGGAAAAAAAAAAAAATAAAGCAGTTTGATTCTTTTTGTTCCAGCAGAAGAAGTCTTTTTTTTTTCTTTTTTTTTTTTTGGGGGGGGGAGCTTGTTAATTTGTTTTTCCTAACGCCGAGAAATAAGTTGTGAATGTTAAATATTGGCTTGCAGAACGGGGGGCCCCAGCCCTGCTTTCCATTACGCCGGGCACGCGTCCAGCGCCGCGACCGCGCCGAAAGTCCAAGAGTTGCTTTGGATGTTGGCCAAAGTAACTCAGATCGAAATCTCGTCCTTTGTTCGCGCCGTGGATCCGTTGCAGCACTTTGGGACCTTCTCCAGTCGGGCTCTGAGCGTCGATGGGTGTCGCTGCTCGTTGCAGGGGAGTTGGACCTCGTGGCCTTTAGGGCCCCTTTCCAACTCCATCCGTGCTGGGATGGTCTCCGTAGGCTCCAATGGTGCCAGAAGCAGGAGGTCACTCTGCAAACATTTAAGTATAGCGAAAGCAAGCAAAACAATTCAATTACGTGCTTTCAACACTTTGTCACCTACGTCAAATATTAAAGCAAATCAGTTGATTATAGAGAGAACACGAAGAGAAATTAATGGGAGAGAAGAAAACCTCTCCCCTCCTTCCTAATGAAAATTCAGGAAATGAGAATTGACTCTTGGAGGAAAAAAAAAACCCTCCTACCTTATTTACGGGGTTTGTCAGCAGATTTTTTTCCCCTTGCTTTACGGTGCATTAGCAACTAGATTGTCTTTCATCTCACAGCCCTGAGCTGGTCTCAAGGAAAAGAATTCCTGTTTAAAAGCCAGCACCAAATTAAAGCGAGCTCCCCACCAAGGGGCTCTTCAGACCCAAAGCCTTCGCGTTGAATTTGGTGCTGCGTTTCCTCTCTTGCAGATCTCAAACACTTCTTCAGGCTTCATGGACAGCCAATGTCTTTGGGAAGCATCTCCTGGAACTGATGACCAGAACTGGGAGCATCTTCCACACAGCAGCATGATGAAGATGGTACCTTCAATATATCTTCGTCACACAGGTAGGATTTGTCCTACAGCTTACTCCCACGGACTCAGAATCACAGAATCCTTAGTGCTGGAGGAGACCTTGGACATCCAGTCCAACCAGCAACTCATCAGCCAGCTGTGGGTTTCCCATTAACACAAGACCCCGAATGGAAGCACTTTGAGCACATGAATCATAGGATCATTGGGGCTGGAAAAGGCTTCCAAGACCGTGGAGTCCAACCCCAACCCATCCCCTATAACCACATCCCTCAGTGCCACGTCTCCATGTTCCTCTGGTGTCTACCCAAGTAGGAGGGGAAACCCATCCAGGAGCTGGGTGACGCCAATGGAACCCCCCACCCTTGACTTCTCACCTCCAGACAGAGGTGCAAATGTTGATCACCCCACGTTTCTATTAGATCCCAGTGACAGCTGATTGCAATTTTAATATCTGTTTAATTATTCCACTGCCAACCCAAGCAGCAGTGATTATTGCATGAGATTAAGCACAACGAGGCTGAGCCGCGTGCAAATTTCCTTCTGTGTTTTCTGAAGACTTATCTCCTTCAGACAAAAAAATTATGCATTTTGTAGATCGGGATTTTTCTCCTTTAATGTTTTGTCTCACAGCATAATCAGTATTATAGGATGAGGAGAAAAATGGCTAAAAAAAAAACACAAAACACCCAACATTTTAAAAGGAAGACAAAACGACACCGAGTTTCACGTTAGGGAAGCAAACAGTGCTCTTACAATGGTGCTCAACCCCAAATGAGAAAGCATTTTTGCAGAAGCTCTTCCCACAGCACAAAAAAAAAAGGCAATAACCCCTCATTCCCAGCACTTCTGGGCACTGATATGGAAGAAGGATCACCTTCAGGATGCACCCATTGCTACAACCAAGCGGGGACAGCAGTTCCCCTTCTGATGTTGCCCAAGCTAATGGCATCCAGTTGGTCTCAAGAAATGCACCCTCACATTAACATGATAAAACCAACCCATAGAAGCCTTTTTTTCTTTTTTTTTTCCTATTGAAAAAACACCTGGCCAAAAGTATTACCACCAAGGGCCTTAGCGGGGTGCAAGGGTGGGAGCCCTTAACTCGGTTGCCAATAAAACATTTTTCCCTCATTGTGGCAGCCTCCTCCCACCTCCTGACCTCTCCCATTGGGGGTAATTAGAAGCTACCTGGTGTGAATGGAAGGGAATTGAAGGTTGAGGTTTAACCTTTTCTTCCCCTGTGCTCATTTCATCCCTTCTTCATCAGGGGCTGGAAGGGCCCAAAATTTCCATCTGGGTTTTGGGAAGGGATGTAAAGCCTTGCTTAAATTGCAGCGTGGCAGTTAGGAGGCAGGAACAGAACATAATGGGGGATCAGTGGCTCTCACACAGGTCCAGAAGAAACAGAACCCACGGGGAAACAAGGCAAGCATCACAAAAAGCAGAGGATGAAAGGAGCCAACAGCCCTCCCTGCTGCCTGCTGGGCACCCATACAGGTTCTGCAGGTTTGGAAACGACCAGGGAAGAGCTCTGCTCTGGGGAAAGTCAACTTAAATCCCACTCCGTACAACATGATGTGGATGATTTAGATGCATTCAGCCCTTTTTCCCTACCATCCAGGATCAAGGAGCAGCCCTAAGCCTAAAGCCCAGGGTGTGAGGCCACATCAGACCCTACATGATGGAAAACCACCATCATCCTCTAGAGCTTGTGCACAACATCCAATACCACCCTGCTTTTACCAATTCCTATTCTCTAAGAGCACCTATTTGAGAAGAAACACCATTATCTCCTCATTGCCTGGGTGGAGTTTGTATAGAGTTTGTTTGTCTCTCCTGAGCTCATGGACCAAAAGCAGACATAAAGAAAGCTGTAAGGCGATTAATATTTTCAAAGAAATTAATTTAAAAACCCCAGCAATTGTATAGCTTTGCTCTACGGCTTCAAGACTATCAACACAGCAATATTCTGATATGTATTTTTATCAGTGTGTTTGCAGGGTTTTACAGTTGCTTTTTCTTCTCATTCATTCTGTAGGCTGTAGGGCTGGCTGCAGTCACCTGGGCTCAGTGCTGGAGCACTGGGTGGGATGGATGGTGCCATGGTTTTGAATCCAAGTATTTTCAAGACAGAGTTGATCTGGAAACCATGCGGGAGAAGAGGTAGAAGCCTCTGCAAATGCATTTTTTTGATCTGCCTTAACACTACCACTATAGAGAATTAAATGGAATTCATTTCTGTGATGAAGGAATTAATGGCAATATGGAGAATCAGGTTCAGGTAGGAGACTTGAATCCAAAGAAGGGAATAAAGCCTTGAAATTCAAATGAAAAAATTATTATATAAGCATAAAGGGAAGTTATTTTACACCTGTAAGACTAAATGTATAAATATGAAGCAACCTCTCCCTCTGGGAAGAGAGGATTGTGCTTTAATTCACCCAGACAAATATGCAGTTTGGTTCCATCTGATTCCTTACACTTCAAGAAAGACCAAACCAGCCCTTTGTGTTGGGTCTCTGCCATGCACACAGCTCCTTGCAGGGCAATAGTGGTGGTGGACGGGCCGTTGGACTGGATGATCTCAGAGGTCATTTCCAACCCTAATGGTTGGGTGGTTTCCCTGGCTCTGGGCTGAGGTTTCATAAAGCCTGAGGTTGAAGGAGGTGAGCTGTAGCTGCAGTGGGGCTTCAGCCTTGCATTCAACCAGCTGTGGGTGCAATGGCTTGTTGTGTGCCCAGCAGTGCAAGCAGGGAAGAGTGACGTCTTTATGGGGGAGAGCACTGGAGTGGGACCAGTGTGGGAGCTGGTGAGCTGCTTTTCCACATAATGAGGGATCTGAGTGTACATCCAGTGCAGGGGCATCTTGGCACATTGGATGGCAGGTGCTCTCTTTCCCTTAAAATACTGTTCTGAATGGGGATGGTTCAATTGAAGAGGAAAACCCCTCTTGCTTGCACCACCGTTGTGCTCCAGCATCTCCTCCCATGCAGTGCTGCTCTCCATGCAAGTCATCTGCTGGCAGAAAGCCTCTTCTCTGCTCCAAAACCCATGTGGAATGGGACATGGGAGCGGGAGCACAGGATTCCTGTTGTAGAATAAACCCAATTAGTCCGTGCACCCCATCAGAAAGAGAAGTGAGCCTTTCAGCAAGGAGGAGTTAATCTGCTTTAGAAAAGCCAAGAGGAATAGAAGTTGGTGTGGAGCTGCAGAACGTCTCAAAAGCCACTTAGAGGTTCAAAGAATGAACGAGGCCATTGCCAGCCTTATTATTTTGATTTGTTTAATGAAAATACTTTGCTCATTCCATAGATGTTATGCTTTGATAAGGTAATTGCTCAAGGACGCAGCTTACATCCTATTAATACTTCACTGTGGGCAAATTAAACCTGACCCAGCAGAGAGGCAGAGCCCGGTGCTGTTGTGACACTTTGCCTTTTGTTTGGTATCTGGATGGGGAGAGGAGTTTTGCTCTTGGGTTTTTTTGTCTTAGGAGAAAGATCTGAACTCTGGTTACGTGCGTCAGCTGGCAGCGTGGCCAACTGAGCTCTCTGCAGAACTGGGGGAGGATTTGCAAGGACATTCTGCAGTGAGAAATGATGCAGGATTAGAAGCAGGATGGAAGTGGGAAGTGTTTTCACCCAACCTCAGGGCTCCATGAAACGTTCCTCCTCTACAGCACGGAAGCTGGGAGCATCCCTTGCAAATGATCCCTAAGAAAGAGGAACGCAGAGGATGGAGACCTTGCAAGCAAAGTGTTGAGGTCTGGAGCAGAGCACTCAGCCCTTAGCTTTCTTTCCCTGACCTCTTTGCCTTTTCTAACCCACCTGCAGCAAACGGTGCACTGAATTCAGTTTGCATCCCCACGCGTTGGCCAAAGGTCTTTGATAACCATTGGTTTTGGGCTCTACTCATGAGATGGGCGCCGTGCTTCACCCTGGGGAGCTGCAGGGCGCTCAAGCAGTCACTGCACCCAGCCTGCATCTCCTCCAGCTGCCCAATAACACAAAGCACACAGGAGTTTTTGCAGCCCTGAGCATTCGTGTGCAAATTTCACTTCGCTTCCCTGCGAAGGAGCCCTCAAACACCGTCCTGCTTTCCCAGCTTTCCTGCGCTCGCTTCGAGCTCTGCCAATATTCCTCCTCTCCTTTCTGACAAAACAAACACTTCAGCCTCAGTGCGTTCCTCTGCTTTTCTCCAATGGTCATTTTGAAAAATGCGGAAGCCCCTCTGAAATATTTTTTTTTAAATCCCTTGGTTTTCAAGGTGGATTTATCGCCCTTTAAAGAGAGATTTATTGGATAATCGCTTACAAAAATAATGCTTATTACTCCAAGATCTCAAATGGAAAACCTTCCCACATTAGTAATCTTCTTGTAATTGCAGAAGGTAGCAACTTTTCATTAAATAATTCATCCCCAGGCGGTTTGGGGTTGGGTTTTTTTTTATTATTATTATTTTTTTCCTGCATTTTCCCTACTTGTGGGGGAAAGTATCGGCGATTAAATCCTTCAGGTTTCAGCAGATGAGCTGCTTGCTTATCGTCCAAGGATGGCTCGATTCTAGATCTGCGTTGCCCTAGAAATTTAATTTTCTGGGGGGAAAAAGGGGGGAAAAAAAGCAAAAGAAGGACTTTATTGGGGTTAAGAGGGTGTCCATGGGAGCACGGTGCACATTGGTGGGGTTGGGGTGCTCCTATCTGTGGGTTTAGGGCTAACCTGGATGTGCCTTTCTATAAGGGAGAATTAACCCCCCTGGGTGCATCATCCTATAGGGCAGAATTCACCCCAGAGCCCTTTTGCTCCCATTGGGATCCCTTACAACCCCCCCCCTCCCATCCTCAGGCGGCGCAGAGGTGAGATGCTCCCCAAAACCAGCCCCAACCCCATTCCCTCCTGCTTACGAGCTGCCTTTCAGCGCTGATTTACAGCCGTTCCCCCAAAGGGACCAGAGATACAGGGGCATTTATCAACCAGAAACATACCTTAGGAAACCATGGAGATGTGCAGGGAAGTGGGGAAGCGGGGAGGAATTCCGCCCTGCTCCTTTAAGCAGTTTCCTTGCTCCTTTTCCTGATTGATGCTTGTTTTAATCTATTGCTCGCTGCTCCCAGGAGAGAAAAGAAGGGGTCTCTCCTTTGTCAACGTGGGTAATGAAGCAGAGCAGAAGCCAAAAAAAAAAAAAAAGGGGGGGGAAAAAAAAAAAAAGAATTTTTTTGCAGTATTAATATTGAATTTTCAACTTTATTCCCAGGCTCTGACCCAATGAATGGCAAAACATTGAATGACGGCCGCGCTGAAGGAAGGCGGCAGAGAAGCAGCGCCAGGATCGTTCCTTTCCCCCGTTATTTTTGTGCCTAAAACTTCCAGCATCGGCACTTTTGGGGCCGGAGGGGAGGGGGGGAGAAGGTCTTTATTTTTGTTAGCCGGATCCCCAACCCACGGGAACGAGGTTAGGAGACTTTGGGAGGAACTTGACACCTCGGGAAGAATTTCAGCCTTCCTTTTTTTCCCCTTTATTTCTTCCCCTTTATTTTCTCTTTTTTTCCCCCATTCCCCCCCTGTTTTCCCTTTCTCCCCCCATTTCCTTTTTTTTTTCCTCCCCCCCCCCCCCCCTTTTTTTCTCCTTTCCCCTCCATTTTCTCCCATTCTCCCCTCTTTTCTCCTTTTTCTCCTCTTTCCTCCCCTTTTCCCCCTTCTTTTCTCTCTCCTATTTCCCCCCTTTTCCCCTCACATTTTCTTCCCCCTTTTTCCTCCTTATTTTTCCGAGTATTTTCGGCACGGCCTTTCGACTCACAAACATATTTACCTGTTTACACCGCGAAGGCGGGGAGAGGGGCAGAGGAAGAGTGCGAGCGACGAAGATGCGGTGGGGCATCAAAGCACAGAAAAAGAAAAGGGGGGGTGATGAGGGGGATTAGGGGGTATTGGTGCCCTCAGGGGAGCGAGGGGGTAATTTAGGGACCGCATTTTGGGTCCAGACAGCTCAGAAGTGGCTCTGGCTGCTTCATTTCCCCCCCCAGGACTCTTCTTTTTTTTTTTTAAAGGAGGGGGAAAAGAGAAGTTTCCAGCGGTTTGCACGGAAAGTCCTTTTACAGCTGCAAACAAAAGGGTTCGCGAGCCCTGGCGTCATGCCCCGCTGAGAGGAGGATTCCTGCCCCATTCCCACTTTTTGGGGGAAAACATTGGGTATTTGTTCAGCCCGTCCCGGGTCACAGGGCCGAGAACCGCCCCTATGGCACCTGGGTGACTGGAAGGAAAGAGCGAGAGGGCAGCTCGGGGCAGAACCGCGTTTCTACCCGTTCTATCCTATGGGACCCGTAGGGATGATCCAATTCATTAAGGATGCTAATGAAGGAGATGCGTCGGAAGCTACGGAGAGCGGAGTGGAGGGGTTTGGGTCTCGTTTCGTCCCTATATGGGGAAGGGGGGGGGTGATGTGGAAGGGACTCTGAAAGGCAGGTGCCACCCATCCTCAAACATTGGGAACAGCAGGGATGAATGCCATCACCCCAAACACACCCCAGAAGCTTCGGGGGGGTGGAAGGGGGCAGTTTGCTATGGGATATTTAATGTATTTGGAATCCATCACCCCAAACCAATCCCAGAAGCTTCTCGGGGGCCAGTTTGCTATGGGATATTCAGTGTATTTGGAAGCCATCACCCCAAACTTCACCCCAGAAGCTTCGGGGGGACCAGTTTGCTATGGGGGATTTGGTATGTTTGGAATCCATCACCCCCCATCCCACCCCAGAAACTTGAGGGGGGGTCGTTTTTTATGGGGGATTTGGTGTATTTGAAACCCATCACCCCAAACCCACCCCAGAAGCTTCGGGGGGTGTGAGGGGGCAGTTTGCTATGGGATATTTAATGTATTTGGAACCCATCACCCCAAACCTCACCCCAGAAGCTTCGGGGGGGCCAGTTTGCTATGGGGGATTTGGTATGTTTGGAATCCATCATCCACCATCACCATGCTTCGGGGGGGGGGGGAGTTTTTGCTATAGGATATTTGGGATATTTGGAACCCATTACCTCAAACCCCACCTCAGAAGCTTCGGGGGGGGGTCAGTTTGCTATGGGGGTTTGGTATATTTGGAACCCATCACCCCAACCTCACCCCAGAAGCTTCGGGGGAGGGGAGGGGGGGGGACGTTTGCTGTGGGATATTTGGTATATTTGGAACTCATCACCCCCAATCCCACCCCAGAAGCTTCGGGGGGGGTCGTTTGCTATGGGGGATTTGGTGTATTTGGAAACCATTTGGCATATTTGGACCCTTGGGATCGGAGGGGGGGGGGGGGGTGTCGTTTGTTAGGGGAGATTTGGTACATATGGAACCTGGGGCAGGATGTGACCCCTTTGGGATGCATACGGATGCTCCAGCCTGATTGATGAGTGCTGAAGTTTGTGAAGCCAAAAAAAAAAAGAGAAAGAAACAAAATCCTTTATCCTAAAGTTTTCCTCCACGATATATTACCAAAAAAAAACGGGAAGGGGGGAGAGGGGAGAAAAGGGGAAGGGGGAGGGGGGGGTGAGCCCCAGCTTTCCATCAAAAAGAAGCCAAGCCTAGTAATGAATAATAGCGCCTAACAAAATAACCCGAGCCCGTAGATTTGCCTGCGTGTTGGGAAGCTGCTGCCTCTTATTGGTCCCTCAGCCCCGGCGCGGTACCCCCATCCCCGGTCATGAATAAAAGAAAGGAGCCGGAGCCTATCACAGCGCCGGGGCTCCTTCTATCCTCCCCACACCGCCCCAAGTTGGGCTCTTTAACAACTTCCAAACCCTCCTCCCACCCATCTCCGAAACACCACCAAAAAAATAATAAAAAAAAAAAGAGGCAAGGAGGGTGGATGGGTGGGGAGGTGAAAAAAAAAATAAAGCAGCGGTAACAAAAATAAGGGGAAAAAAAAAAAAAAACCAACAACCTCAGCTTGAGGGGGAAAAACTCAGCTCCCCCTACGCCCCCCCATCCTTAAGCCCAACCCAGCACCGAGGCAACTTTGGATGTGTCTGCTTCTCCCTGCAGTCTGGGTTACATTCCTCCGGAGCGCCCGCTCAGGCCGGTTGTGACATAGCCCGAAAACTTTCCGAGGGATTTCTGGTGGGTGATATTTCTCCCCCCCCCCCCCCCCCCCCCCCCCCTCCACCCCCTTCTCCATTCACCCCTCACCCCCCATCATTTCACCCCCCCCACCTCGTTAACGATTCCTCTGATGACGATTTTTTAATTATTATTGTTTTCATTCATTCGGAGCAATGATTTCTCCCTTGTTCGTTTGGGTTTGTTTGGTTTTTTTGTTTTTTTTTTTTAAAAAAAACAGCCGCCGGGGCTGGAAAACCACCGAAAGCCCTTCCAGCCTCATTGGGACCAACAGAGAAGGAAAAAAACCCGTTGATCTTTCGGCTCTCCCGGGGTTCGGGGGTGACCCCGATCCGTACGGAGCCGCTCCGCCGCCCCCCGCTATGGCAGCGCTCCCCGGGACGGTACCGCGGATGATGCGCCCGGCGCCGGGGCAAAACTACCCTCGCACCGGCTTCCCTTTAGAAGGTAGGTATATCTATGTTAACGTGTGCGAGGACAGCTTCAGATAGATGAATTTGGGATGGATTTGAAAGCGGGGAGAGGTGAGTTGGGTGAAGACGGGGGGTTTTGGGGGGGGGATCCTGTGCGGAGCATCCAACTTTGGGGAGGTCGGAGCTCTTTTCTCACGTCGCGCCTTTATTTTTCCGCCCTTTTCGAGGAGTTAGGAGCGGGTTTTAGGCTCGCCCTTTCTTGCTATGGCTACTATTATCGTTTCCCAAACTCAAAGAGTCCCGGCCCTATAGAGAAAGAAAGGAGGAGGGGAAAAACAAAAAAGCAAGAAAAACCGATTGTTTCCAAACTTCTCCCCAGGAAAATAAAAGCCAAAGCCGGAGCTTTGGGGCTGGGAACAGATGCGGTGCTTCGGCCGAGGAAAAAGGGGGGGAAACGGGAGCTGTCACCTCGAGAAGTGTCATCCGTGGGGATGACATCTCCACTGCGGAGCCACCAACTTCCCCCGTCGTTTTCTTTCCCTTTGTGCGGCCGCCCGGCTTATGATTTCTGCCCAAAGCTGTGCGAGGGAATAATAATAAATTAAAAAAAAAAAAATTAAAAATTAAAAAAAAATAATAAAAAAAAATCAGAATTAAAGTAGGAGCCCTTTCCCCGCATTTATTAAAGAGGAGAATTTCATACAGACCGTGATCAAGTGGCGAAACTCAGAGCTGGGGAAAGCCACGCAGACTGCAAAACATACAAGCTGGGGGGATTTGCTGAAGTGCTTTTCTGTAGCAAATGAAGTAAAACAGACGGCAAGGGAAAGGATCAAAGGATTACAACAATATTTGCACAACATGACTGGGAATAATGAAAAGAGAGAGCGGGCGGCGGTTTTAGTACCTCTTGAATGTAAAATTGGCCACTCGAGTGTTATCTGTCGATAATGATATATCCAGGGAGTGCTGGCCAAGTGACTTTGAATTAGTGGTGCATGATTCTTGTTAAATCGCGAGGCAATTTCTGGAATCGACTTTTCTTTGTAAAGAGAAAATCACCCCCTCGCCCCCTCCAGCCTCGCTGCAAATTGCGCAGCTGAGTTCTTCCCTCCGTATTTTTTTTTTCTTTTAATTTCCCCCCCCCTCCCCCTAATTTCCAAGCCTGTGAAATCGTATTAATCTCCGAAATCTACAGCGCGAAATACCGACCCCGCAGGTGCCGCGCATCGCGGCTCCTCCGAACCCGTAGAAAGAAACCCTCGAGGGGATTTCGAGAGCCTGTTTCCCAAAAGTTGGGTCGCAAACAGAGAGCCGCTCATTAATTCGGAGCGCGGAGCCCCTCATCGGGGACGCGGAGCCCCTCATAGGGAGCGAGGAGCGCTGCGCGCTTTCGGGGAGAAGTGCGAACTTTTTTTCTTCTCCTTTTTCTTTTTTTAATCCTATCTGGCTTTGCCACCAGGTTTTAAATCTTCTCCTCTTTCGGCTCTGGTTCAAAGTGTAGGTGTGAAACCCCCCAAGTTCTGTAACCCCGAGGGGACGGAGGGGTGATGCGATGCGCGGCTCCTATTTTCAACTGCAAAACTTTCCCCTACAGCGAAGGGCACCGCGGGGATACGGGATAAAAAGCAATTCCACGGGACGGGAGGGGTTTTGCCCCTATTTTAGGACACGGTGGAGAGGTGCAAATCTCTGGGATGCAAACTGGAGGCGCGGGGAGGGATGCGTGGAATTTTGACGGATTTTTTTTGCCCTTTTTCACCATTTTTCTCTCCCCCCCCCCCGTTCCCAGTGTCCACCCCGCTGGGCCAGGGCCGGGTGAATCAACTCGGAGGGGTTTTCATCAACGGGCGCCCGTTGCCCAACCACATCCGCCACAAGATCGTGGAGATGGCTCACCACGGGATCCGGCCCTGCGTGATTTCCAGGCAGCTCAGGGTCTCCCACGGCTGCGTTTCCAAAATCCTCTGCAGGTACCAAGAGACGGGCTCCATCCGACCCGGGGCCATCGGGGGCAGCAAGCCCAGGGTGAGTGCAATGTGGGGCCGCGTTACGGGCCCGATACGCGGTGTTAGGAAGCAGCCGGGGAGGGATCTTCTTTTGGGACGAGAAGGGGTGAATTTAGGGATGAAAGAAACGAACGGGTTTTGAGCAAAGATGGGGAGAAAACAGCGCCGGGCAGCAGGATGGGATTAAATTAACGGGGTTTTCAGCGTGCAACAAGTGGCAAGCATTCGAGCGTTTCCTTCGGCCCCTGTTTGCTTTCAGGTTTACACAGCACCCCCCCAAAAAAGCATCCCTCGCATCCCCTCCTTCCTTCCATCTCAGGTTAAACCCATCTTTGCCATCTCCTTGTCCTTTAGTTTTAAGGGGGACAAATGGAATCCACACCTGGGGGACAACCTCATACCTCTCCCCAGCTTTATTTTCCTTCTTCCCATCCCTCAGATTCAACTATTTTTGTTGTTTTTGCCCCCAAAGCTAGCAGCCCGGTGTAATTTTTCAATTAAAAGGGCTTTTTCTCTCTCTCCCCTTCCCCCCCTCTGCTCACGCACGCACCGGTGGCCATTGACCACAAAAGCAGGTTGCGACTCCCGACGTGGAGAAGAAAATCGAGGAATACAAGAGGGAAAACCCTGGGATGTTCAGCTGGGAGATCCGGGACAGGCTGCTGAAGGATGGACACTGCGACCGCAGCACTGTGCCCTCAGGTGAGAAGGCAGCTTGGCCGTAAGGCCACCCGTGATCCCAAAAAGGCGTTTTGGGGCATGGTTGTCTCCGGCATCCTCTTGCTCCTTGCTCTGCATGGGGATGGATGCAAACCAAAGCGGTTTTTCCAAGTTATCCCAGCTCCCTGGGGACAACTGGGGGTCTCCAACCTGAGGGCAGCTTGCATGGGGTAGATCCCAAAGTGGGACTTCAGCCCACGTCTTGCTCACTGAGGATGCACAGCGGTGCTTCCATTCATCCAGGAATGCCATCGCTCACTGAAAATGATGCTGTACCCCAGTGTTGAGATGTGCTGAGGGTCTGGATGTTTTTTAGGTCCTGGTTCCTTTGGCTCAGAGTTCCTCTCTTGCTCCAAAGGAGCTGAGCCTGCTCTGCAGGGCACAGATCCCCAAAAGTGGGGTCCTGGGGAGGCTGAATCCAAACTTTTGGGCCTTTCCTGGTCCTACTGAGGGTTGCAAGCCAAGAGCTGGGGACATTTTCCCTGCCACAAAGCAGGTGGGAACCCTGGGACGTGCAACCCCATGAGCAGGGCCGGGTGTTTTGGGGTTGGTGATGGATGCATCCATCTTCAGGAACCCCAGTTGTCGTCACTTGGGTGAACTGAGGGGTGCTTGGGCGCAGTTGGCAGAAGGAGTGGGTGCATAAGAGTGGGCAAAGAGGTGCAGGTGCCCTTGATGTGTATGAGGCTCCAGCTTGGGTTTCCCCCGTCCGTTCCCAGGCAGCTTATACTTGCCTTCTTGTCTTTGACTGTCTGAGGTTTAGTGAGTTCGATTAGCCGTGTGCTACGCATCAAATTCGGGAAGAAAGAGGAAGAGGAGGACTGCGACAAGAAGGAGGAAGATGGGGAGAAGAAGGCCAAGCACAGCATAGATGGCATCCTGGGCGACAAAGGTAGAGGCGGCCACGCGTGCCCCAGGTTGGACTGGGGGAACCTTTAGGATGGGGGGAACCTTTGGGAACACGGCCCACGGCTTTTTAGATGGGGAATAAGAAAGGGATTGGCTGCAGAGCCTTACAGCTGTCCTTTCCAAGTAGGGCTGATGGCAGAGCCAAGGTGTGATGCTGCTGGGGCTGCTGGTACCCAGCCTTTGGGGTTGTGATGTTTTCTCATCCCCGCACGGAAGAGTTGTCGGTGTTTCGCTCGCGGCCGCTCCAGATCAATTATTTATAAAGGGAGATGACTGAGGGGAGGCATCTCTGATTCCTAAATGAATTTGTTAAACAGATTTCTCTCCTGCTCTCTAAGTGGTCCCCTGAAACTCTGGCTGACAGTTGACCGATTTGGCCAATCAATATCAATTAGAGAGCACGGGATGCGCGCTGCTGTGGGGCTGCAGTGAGAGCCACCAGCACCGGGCTCGGGGGGAAATAATAAATAGGCAAATAATAAATAGGGATAATAAAGCTGGGGCTGCTGGTGGAAAGCTTGAGGGCAGCTCGGAGAGGGGGGACCCGGTGACACTGCACTTGTCTCTCATTGTGGGGGGGGGGAGGGCGGGGAATGCGAGGTTTTGGAGCTCGTGGCGCTTTGGAAATGTCATTTTGGGAGGCTGGGTGGGGGAGACGAGTCCTCAGCCTTCCAAAAAAACAAACAAACAAAAAAAACAAATAAAGAAGAAGGGAAACCGGTATTTTTAGCGAAAATAATCGAAGTTTGGCAATGAGGGTTTTGTGAAACCAGGGGGGAAGTTGGAGGGACGGGAAGGAGGTTTTGCTTTAGGCACGGAATGATTTCGTCGCGTCCAAGCGCTTTTTGGGGGAGGAAAGCGGGAATTACGAAGTCCCGTAGGAAAGCCTGAAGAATGAAGGTTTTGCTGTTTATTTTTGCCCCCGAATTGATGGCAAAATGGCGATGGTGAGGCCGGCTTGCGAGGCTTGGGGGCCGGTTTGCCGTATCGGCAACGGAGCTTCCACAAAGTTTCTCACTAGGCTGCAAAGTTTTCCCCAGTTCGGGGGGGAATATTGAAGTGCGGGGAATTCGGGGCAGAGAAAAGCTTCTCCGTGTCACCATCAAACGTTTAAATGAAGGTGCACAAAAGGGGGTTCTTTAAGGATCCGATCTCTCTCCCCCTTTCTCTCCCTCTCTCTCTCTTTTTTTTCCAACCTTGAAGATGAACTTCACTTACAAAGACCTTCGAGTCTATTGAAGCTTTATAAGCAAAAGATTCCCGGCCACAAAAGCAAACACTGGAAGGAAAAAAAAAAGAAAAAGGGGTGTGGAGGGGAGGGGGGGTGTAAGAAAGGGGGAAAAAAAAGAAGGGGAAAAACCCTAGGCTGCCTTAAAAATGGAGTAGAAGGATGGGGGAGGGAGGGCTTCTCTATTCTCATTCAAAATTCTGCAAGGAGGAGAAAAAGTTGGGACAAAGGGCCAAGGAAGGGAAGAAAGGGAGATAAATTATTCAAAACTCCCTGCTGTTAGATAGTTTTGTAATATTATAGGACCGTCTGTTGGAAAAAAGGCGAGCCGTTGGACGTTGCAAAATGTTGCTTGTGATTTGGAAATAGGCGATGCTCATTTGCAAATCGGAGCCCATTGTGTGGAAGGGGGAAAAACTGCCCCCGCGTCACCGCGCGATGCGTCGGGTTTCATTTCGGAGAGGTGGTTTTTCTCCGGGTCGCATCGCTGGGAAAAGTAACGATTTTTACATCTCGAGGTCGTTGCTGTTTCGTTATTTTTCTTTGGTTTGTTTTCTCTCGGGGAAAAAATAAAAATAAACTTAAAATCAAAACGAACCGCGGGTGCTTTGCGGAACCCGCTTTGAATCGAGCGCTCATTTGGGCTGATTCCCTTTTGCCGCAGCCCGCGGAGCGCCCATTCCCGGAGATAAATCATTATTGATGGGCTGCTGGGCTCCCGTGCGTTTTATTTTCTCCTTCTCCTGCTTTGGATCTGAAGGAAAAAAAAACCTCCTAAAAATGCTTTGCTTTTGCGGAGCTGCCGAAATAGCGGGCAGCGGTGAAACGGGGTGCGGGGCTGTCAGAGCAATTAAAAAATACCACCAATAATAACAGCAGCCATCAATACGGAGAAAAGTTTCTAAACAGCCCCAATTAAGATAATTAATGAGCGGTCAGTTCGTAAAAGGTTCCGAGGCGGCGTTTTGCTATTTATTCCTTTTAGAGCCGGGAATCACGACGCCCCTTCCATGGGAATTGATCTCGAAGTTTGATATTAAATTATTATTAAATATATATATATATATTAACGCATTCCTGGCACTCGTTCCCAGCTCTGCGTTGGGTGTTTGTATTCCTCGCTTTATTTTTCCTATTTATTTCCCTCCCCCCCTTTTTCTTTTTTTTTTTTTAAGGCATTTTCATGATGGTTGCGGACGGAGGGGGGGAGGAGGGAGAAAAAGGAGAGGGGGAAACTTTGTTTTGGCCTTTTTCCTCCTGCCAAACGCCTTTGCTCCATTTGCGGGTTCTCCTCGCGGGGAGCCGGAGGAAGACAGCCCTAAATGCTCTCTCTTTTTAAGTGTTAAAGAAAGCTTCCACCCTGCGCCTGTTTCTTTCTATCGTCTGCTTGGCATTTAATAATGTTAAGACTTATTAGAGCTGGTAATGAAAACTGTGGCTGTTGAATAGGGAGCTGTGTTGGAGAAGGGTGTAATAGCTCCAAGGCATGCTAAGAAATGTATTTATCCCCAATCAGTACTCACTCTCTGAGTTCCCAGCACAAACGTTAAGTTGAAGGGTTTTAAGGCAGATTAAATTGAGCCTTTATTTCTTTGCACTTTCATCTTTAAACGGCTCACTCCAGCTAGCCCTGGGCATATATTCATGAGGCTTCACTTTATTTTTTATTTATTTTTTTTTTATTTTATTTATTTATTTTTTTTTATCCTTGTTAAGAGCGAGTTATTATTATTTTTTTGTTGTCGTTTCTCGTTGTTCTTTCATTTGTGAGCGTTTGGGGTTTATTAGGGAGGGTCACGGGTGGGTGATGGCGCTGCTTTACTTCACCCCGCAGCCGGAGATGCGAGGTGGAACCGTGGGGGTGAATGGGGAAACGAACCCCCCCCCGGATTTAACGGGGTGCTGAGGATGGTGCCCACACTTCGGGCGAGGCCTCGTATTAATTACAAGCAGATGTGAAGCATGGGAGGAGGGGGATGAGCTTCAGCAAAGGAATGACCCCCCCGCGTGTCACCCTATGGCCACGGGTGTCCCGTTCGGGGCCGCTGTGCCGAAACAGAGCGGGGATGGCAGCAGGGTTTGGGATCAGGCCGGACAGGTGGCTTGGCGTTATTAAGCATTATTAATCACTTAATTTTCTTGTTGTTTCTTGTAATTATTGTTTTTAATCGCTTAATCGCCGCCCGTTTTTATGATTTATGTTTTTTTTACCACTCATTACTGTTTGGCATCTCCATCCCCTCCCTCCCGTTCCTTTATTTCGGTGCTCCTCTTTATGGCACACGGGGCACCAATGGCTGCACCGCTGTGTTCCCCCCCCCCCCCCCATGGAAATGATACGCGGGGTTGGGATGGGAAACCCGGTAGGAAGAGATGGATACAGAGCAGCGTTTAACTGTATTGAGGTTTTGGAAGCGTGAACAGGTGTGACCATCCCCTATCCATCCCCCCCCCCGCCCCGAGGTGGTAATGATTGAATGTGATAGCAGTCCCTGGTGTAGAGTTTAGGGTTCTTTTCTTGGGGGGGGAGGCTGTTTGGGTCCTGCCAAATGTAATTTAATTCGGGGGAGTGGATATGGGGAAAATAAGAGGGGGGGGGATCAGCCCCTCGCTGCCACACCTGGGAAGTGGCTTTGTCCCTAAGAGCCGGGGGGGGTTCGGGTCCATTTATCAGCAAACAATCTGCATCGTTGTAAAACCAACAAGAGCTTTCTCTGTCAATGTATGTTTAGGGGGGAAATGGGGGGGAACAGACACTTCATCAAATCAAGGGATTACGAAAGGTTGGCAATCTAATCAAACAGAGACCAGGCGGGATTTGTGAGTGTTGCGAGTGGGATCAGCTCTAATAATGGGGGGCAGGAAAGAGATAGGGTAGTGTCAAGCAATTCATTGGCTTTAGGCTCAGTTATTCTGTGCATATTTCAGGGAGAGAGAGAGAGAGAGAGAGGAGAGAGGGGAGGGAAAAGGGAAAAAAAATACAGGGAGAGGGAGAAGGGAGGGGGGTTGGATGTGAGCACACACGGAGCTTACATGTCACAAAAAAAGCTGAGACAAATGAGGTACAACAATAAACACAGATAACAATTACAAAGGCAAACAGTGGCTTTTGGGAACAAGTAGCTGCAGAACCTGGTCTACATAAACAAAGTAGGCAAATGTTTGCAAGATAAACTCCTTCCTAAATCGAGTGTGACGGGAAGGAGAGAAGAGAGGAGGAGAGATAAGGTTGGAGGGGGGAATGAACGAGTATAATCTAATAGAAGGCGTCTTAAAAAACAAACTTAAGACAAGGATGCGGGGAGAGAGGTTCAATTATACAGTGGGAAGTGAAATAATATAAGGGAGATGTTTGTGATCCAGGGGTCGCTTGGGTTTTGCGCGTCCCCTCCCCTTCTTTTTGGCGCTGGGTGGGGGAGAAGAATGGGTTGAATTGTAGGAAAAGGGCAAAGAAAAAGGGGAATGCGGGTACGGGGAAGCGAGGGGGGGGTCGGCTCAGCAGGAAGGGGAAGGAAATACAAGGCAGCCATAATAATCTCTAATTTGAAGGTGAATGGTAGATTACGTGATAGGCTGGGAGGGATAGGAAGCGGCTATGGGGGGAGATGGATGCCGTGATAGAGGAGGGCAGGAAGGAAGCTGGAAGGTATATATTTCTAATCCAGGGCTTTCGGTGGTAATTGGGGAAGGAGGGGTGGAGCGGGGAGGCTGCAGGGCAGATGTGCCATCCAGGTGTGCTTCCCCCCCCAAAAAAAAAGACGCTCCCGAAGCCCGAATCATTTTCAGAAGGAGTTGAAGGCGGTGTTGGGGTTTATTCTCTGTTTTCTATCCGGATCCCGGCAAATGAGAATTGTATATAAGGGGAGAGACGTGTCTGCAGTGTGGTTAAAGGAATTAGATATTTACCAGTTTGAAATAAGCCTGGTTATAAAAAAAAAAAAAGGGAAAAAAAAAAAAAAGGGAGAGAGACACTGAAAAGATGAGACGGGAGAACACTTCAAACGAATTCATCATCTGGAGTGGTGAAGGGGAGATTTAGAGACAGTATTGGGAAGTTATTTAGATATTAATAACATATTTTCCTGAGGCGTCAGGAGTGCCTCCATACGCACTTTTTTCTCGCAGCTATTTGGCTGGGTGAAATATGGGAGACCCAAATGTTGGGAAGAGATAACACAATCAGCCTAGCCCTGGTCCTGTGACTGCATCATAGCATTAAACCCGGATTAACCTCCCCTTTCTCCCCCTCCTCCATTCCAGCCCCCCTCCCCAACACCCCCACTCGTACCCCCCCGAGAAGCTTTCCAAATTTTTCAGGGGAATTTACATGGCAGGATTTTAAAGCACATATAACACTAGCCTTAAAGCTGTAAGGTACTTACTCGAGCATTAGGGTAAGGCGGGGGGGGAAGCATCTTTCTGAAAATTACGTTTCCTACAAAAGAAAGAAGCAAATAAGGGACCCTCTTAAGACCTGGGCTTTGGAGATATTATATATTTATAGAGACTATTCTTAAAAAAAAAAAAATAGCAGCCCATTCCTATCAGCTGCCACACAACTCTTCTCTCCACCAATGGCCTTAAAAAAATTTTTTTTTTTTCCTTTTTTTCCCTCTTCTTCTTTTATTTAAGCTGAACTTCAGCCCGGTTTGGGCTCTTTCATTTTTCTTTCTTTTTATTATTCTTATTTTTCCTTTTTCCTTTTTCTTTTTTTTCTTTTTTTTTCCTTTTTGTTTTGGAGGAATGTGGGTGAGAAGATGCTGGGAGCTGCAGGGAACGGGGGACAGCGATGGGGACGCGGCTCCGAGCTGCCGGCCGGGCCTTGGTGGCACCGATCCCCTTCCAATGTGTGCTCAGAGGGGGGGTCCTTTAAGGGGAGGGGGGCTACCTCTCATCCCATCCATCCCAAACAGGTCCAGAATAAGAATTAAAGCACCACCGAAGCGCAGGTGCGGTTGAGCAGCTCGGTTCGGGACGGGGACGCGGTGGAGTCAGGAGGGAGATCTGCCCTGAATCCCCCCAACCCCCCAAAACCATCCTCATCTTCATCCCCATCCTCATCCTCGGTTCATCCCGCCCCGGGGCCGGCGTTGAGCTGGACACAAAAGAAACGAGATGTCAGTGAATGCCTGGTTATAAAGACGTTTGTCAGCGGTTTGTGGGGGGAAAAACGGGTGAAGGGACGGGGTTGGATTTGGGGCTTTTTCAGGCAGAACGGGGCTCACGGAAAAGGGCCGGGGCTGCGCAGAGGGAGGGGAGAAGAGAAGAAGTAGGTGAGGAAAAGTAGAGGCAGCTTGAGGAAATTGAGAAGCTTATAGTCTTTGATCCTTGGATGCTTTTCCTTATCAGAAACATTTGTGGTGACACCGGTACAAAGGAAGTTCATCATATTACAGACTGTTCGGGCTGCTCGCAGGAATCACTGTCTATTAATTAGCAGGCGCTCTGTCTTGTGGGACATAGGAGATCTGAGGCTGCACATTACTTGCTTGGATGGCTCTGGGTCCTGTGATGAATTGTCGCAAAGGCTCTGTAGGGTCTGCGGAGGGAAGGAGGGGGGACCCTGGGCTCGTTTCTGAGCTGTATGGCTGTGCTGCAGGGGAAGGGTCCCCAGCTCCGTGCTGCTCATAGGACAGCTGAGCTCATCCCTTCTGCGCGGCTGTGCCCGAGGTTTGGGGTGAGGAAGAGGAGCAAAGCGCTTGTTTGTGGTTTTTTCTTTTCTTTTTCTTTTTCTTTTTTTTTATATTTAATTTAATCGTTATATATTAATGCTGATAAGAACTAATTTTCACCTGTCGAGTCTTCCTGGAGATGGAAATAGGGGGTTTCCCTTCATAATACAACAGCAGGACTCAAGGGATGCTCCTGGCTCACCTCCACCTGCCCGAGAAACGCAGTCAAGGGCTTTAAAAAAAATAATTAAAAATAAAAAGGCTTATATATATATAAATCTATATTTTTCTTTTGAGGAGGAGGGGGGGGAAAATAATTGGCGTTCAAAGAGAGGGTCGCGTTTCCTAGAGAGGGAGGAATGGAAAACCCTCAGGGCGGCTTTGGGGTCGCGGCGTGAGGGTGACACGGAAGGCACGAAGGGATGCTCAGAGGTGCGAGGGGGGAGATCCGATCCCTTTGCCCCCCGCCCCCGAGGCTTTCTGGAAGGCAGAGGAAGCCCTTCTTGGTTTTCACTCTTTTCTGAGCTTCTTTTTTTTTTCCCCTCTCTCTTTTGCTTGTTGTTGCTGTTGCTAAAATTGGAAGGAAGCACTTTGCCTGACCCTAAAAGAGTGGGGTTGGGGGCACGGCTGTTTGCAAGGCTCTCTCTCGGGGTAGGTGGGGAGGGAAGGAAAGAGGGGGGAGAAGGGGGGGGGGGGGACGACAAACACACCCGGCAGCCTTCAGCCTTCAGTGGCTTCTTTGTCCCGAGCCCCTAAAGATCGAGGATCAAAGTGACCCTTTAAACGGGGCAGAGAGGAGGGGGAGCTGCGATGCTGCGTCCCCGCGGAGAGGCGGCTGTCCCCGAAGTGTGTGTGTTGTGTGTGATGGGGTGACCCCATCGGACAGCCCCTACAGCCCCTCTTTGGGGGCTGCCATCCCCCCCCGCTGTATCGCTATAGGGACTTGGACAGGGCGTTTATAGGCAGCGATGCTGCCCCGCTTTTATCCAGGGGGGTAAAGGGGGGAGGGCCTGAAAAATGTAATTTTCCTTTCTTCCGAGGGAATGGAGAAGGGAAAACACGGGGACCAACCCCAACCCGCTGCCGTTTCCGTTCTCACCCAAACCTCCAACGGAGGCGAAAGTCCGAAGCGAACCGCAATTCTGTCATTTATTTATTTTCCCCGTTCCCTCATTTGTGGGGACGAATCGATTTGCATATTTATTGGGAAATTAAAGGAGAGAGGAAAGTTGACGCTGGGCGAGATGAGCTTCTCGAGCAACTTCAGGCGCTCGGGTTATTTTTCGCCTCGCCTGAAGTTCGCAGAAGTAGCCTTAAATCCCATCAAACTCATTTCGAATTGCGGGGTTTGGGTGCCATCAGTCCCAGGCCGGCTCTTGAACACAGCCCACGGTTGCTTTCTTTTGCATTTCGAAGTATAGAAGCGTCTCTAAAAGGAGAGGTTGAACGTACAAAGGACACTTGGATGTCGAGGGATATTCAGGGAACAGTCATGTTTAAATTCCCTACAATTGTTTCCAGCACATTTGATTGCTCGGAAAGAGAAAGAAACATTGACATGAATAGGAATGGGGGGTGGAGGGGGGGGTGGAGGGGGGGGGACGACGGGATTAATAGCCCCCAAGCTTTGTATGGTGTAAATTATCCGAGAGAGGGCAGATAGCCGGAGCTGCTGGTGATTGTGAGGGTCCATACAGACGGCCACGCCGTTAGGGAAAGCCGCTGTTATTTTTAATAGGGATTCCTTATTTAGGAACTTCATTCTTTCCAGTTCTTCCCCCCTTCCTCCCCCCCCCCACCCCCCCTATTTCTCGAGGAGCGTTTGATGCTAAATAGCAGCAAATTGAGCTATTTGAAGCCTCATTTATATATATATATATACATATATTGATGGAGAATGTGAACATTTGGTTTATACCTCGTTGCTCTGCTGCTTTTTTCCTGGAGTTTTCCCCTTAATCTCCATCCGGCCCACAATCCAGCCCTTGTGCGTGCGGCTCGCAGCGGGTAAACTGCGATTTTCACTCCTGGTATTGAAAAGGAGGGGAAAAGTTTGGGCGTTTGACGAATGCTTTCCTTTAAAAGCAAAATATCCCACTCCTCTCTACCTCCTGTTCAGCGGAGGGAAGGACGGCGCAAGCCCAGATTAAGACACGTCTAAAAGACGAGGAGATGGAGCTAAATCCAAGCGACGTTCGGGGGGGGGGATGGGGGTGGAATTATACATTTATAGTGGCAAAGCTTCTCAGGAGAAAATGGGCAGAGGTGAACAGTGCAGAGATGGACGATCTTCCCCCATCAGTGCTCGGCAGCAAACCTCTGCGAAGGAGAAAACAGAGCGCTTGTTGCTGGTTATGACATCGCTAAGCGAGGATCCGCTTTGGCTTTCCAGTTCGGTTGCAAAGAACCAAAGCTCTCCAATGAAGGAACCAAACCCAAACCCCCCCCCGGGTTGGGTTCCCAAGGGGTCCCACCCCATTTTCCACCCCCCCCCCTCCGCGATGTTCTCCGTCGGGAAGGGAAAAAAGCAGAGCCGAACCCCGGCTGCTGTGACTTCGTGACTTTTCTCTCCGATTTTAGGCAGAATTGGATCTTTTTAACTCTTTTACCCCCTCTCCCCCCTCCTCTCCATCCTTTTATGACGGTATTTTTTCTCACTCTGTTTTCTCCCCTTAACCTCCTCTTTTTTTTCCCCTCCCTCTCTCTCTCTGTCCGCCTTTCATTTGAAGCGAGGCTTTACAGCTTGCTACACTTTCTAAGTGCATCAATGGCCACTTTAGAAATACAAACAACTTTTAAAGATAAAATAACCAAACCAGAATGGGACTTTCAATGGGGGAATAGTTGTTGTCCTTTACCATGGAGTGTGCAGCCGCCTCTGCCTAATCCAGCTTTCATTTTCACCGACAAATGCCAAGAATCTATATCTGTCTCCCAACCCCTCGGGAGCTTGATTACACGACAAAAGGCTGCCATTATCCGCAGGAGAAAACAGGGAGGGGACACGGGGGCTCGGGCCTCTGAGGATGAGGGCATCTCCAAACTATTGACTTAGTGGATGAAGTCAAGAGCAAACACGCTGAGATCTAAAGGGGGGAAGGCAGGGGGCGGGGGGAGAAGGAACGGAGGAAAAGGAGCAGCAGAAAGTCCTTGGAAGTAGCGGGGAAATTCAGCCGTTTGGGGGACAGCAGCCCTCCGGGGGAAAGCAGCTCTTGAGGGGGTAGCAGCCCTTTGGGGGAAGGTTTTTTCTCCCCGTCCCCGAGCGGTTCAGCTTAGGAAATCTCTCCGATTCCCGATGATTTTTTTTCCCTCTCCCTTTGCCCATCGCCTCGTTTCCTCTCGGGGAGGTTGATTTTTCAGCCTCGCTCATTTCTGTTTGGTCGTTCTGTTTTGTTTTCTTTTCCCCTCCTTCCACGCGGGGAGTTTTGGGGCTTTTCCCCACTGAACAGAAGGGGAGAGAAACCCAACTTCGAGGATGCTGGAACGGCCGGACTCTTCTTTTCCCCATTAAACCGGGGACAAACCGGGTCAAGGTCGAGCTCCGAGGGTTGGGAATGGAAATGGGAACGGCTCGAAACTCACCCGCGGAGCCCTGGAAGGAGAAGTCACTCCGAGCCGACTCTTTTTAGGTTTAAGTCGCTGCGTTTTGCATGACTGCCTCATTAACCACCGCTGTGCGGGGATTTGCGGGCCGGGCTCATCCCGGTCCGTCGTGGACAAAAGTTATTTCAACCCTATCTGTAATTTATCTGGGTCACCTAGGGAGAAATCCTCCGGGCGAGGAGAGTCCTAGGAGCAGCACCAAAGGAGTCCCACAGCCCTTAATTACTCTTTAATCAACCTAACGCTGTGGTCCCTTTTAAGAGCTGCCTTTGGTGCGAGGGCTGCGTTTAAACATCTGCTTTCTGGCCGGGTTTGGGGAGCCAAAAACCTGTGCGAGCTTAAGGGATTTAAAGGTGTGAGCTGTGCGTATCGAGCTGGGCCCTATGAGAGTCCCTTTAGCTGCGGCCACAGAAGAATTAAACAAAGGGCGGTGGGGGTAACCTGGAGGCTCCCATTTAAACTACAAAAGCGCCCAGGGAGCTTAAATTCACCTTTTAGGCGAATTTATCACCGCGGGTGGAGCAGAGAGGATGATCGCGGGGTCTCCAAGCTGAGCAGCTCAGCTTCAAATCTAGCCTGGCTTTTTGGGGTTTCCTCTTTGCAGAAACACCCTGGGTTGTTGTTGTTGTTTCTTGTCCGTATAGCTTCACCTCCCCCTTTCCCCTCCCCCCTTTTATTTTTGCTTTCCCCTTATATAGGAAAACCCGGTGGATGTGCTGAGCTGGGCTCCCAGCTTTCCTCCCTGATTCTTTTCTCCTTAGCTTGGGTTTGGGGAAAGCTGCACGGGATCCCCTCTCTTTGCGGTCCTGCCGACACTTCGGTGTCTGGCATGGAAAGAGCAGCTGCTCGGATAGAGAATAAGTCTTAGAAGAAAGAGAAATCCTCGTAATCTTGGGACGTATATAATCTACGTCGCCCTGAATCCCAAAAGGCAGCGGGCCCGTCTCTCTGATTTATTTTTATGCTAGCCTAGTTTGCATCCCAAAGAAGTAAACTGCTATTTTTAACCACTGGTTTAAAGCTTAATTAAAAGCCCCTAAACTGATTGTTTTGAAAATTGATTTAGAGGAATTGCCCCAGGGCTGAGACGCTATCTAAGCCAAGTTGCAGTCCCAGAGCTCGCAGTGGTGTCTGAATCGTTAACCCCGCAGAGCCGGGAGTCTCCGGGGCTGGATGACACATGGGCTGGCCTGGCTCTCCTTGCACCCTCTGCAAAGAAAGGTCCTTTGTTAGCCCCGGCTACTGGTTTGCTCGGGTGGATCTCCGCTGGTTTCCTGGCGTTCCGAGGTTTAATTGAATTAAGGCAAGCTCGGAGATGCTGGTGACACCGGGACGGGGGAGCTTTGCCTTTCATCTGCTGGAAGGGAACGTGGCTGGATCGGGGGAAGTGGAATTTGGGGACGGGATTTCGCCGTTCGATCGATTTACCTGCTTAAAAAAAAGAACCCCAAACAACCCAAAGCAAGCGGGTGGGAGATGGAAGTTGGTTGAAGGCAGGGGGGGGGCTGCGGAAGGGAAGTGGCATTTCGGCCCCTTAATTAGATGTAAACAAGAATAGGGACGGGGCTCCGTGGTCAGAGAACTTGATTGTTAAGGGATTAACACCTAAGTAAACCAATAAAGGCTCTGCGGGGCTGGGCAGAGGGCTGAGGGCCAGGCAAGCCCGGCACACTCATGGGATCACCCCAAAACGACCCTCTCCGCCCTGCCAGCCACTTTAGGAGTCCGGTTTTAAGGCTTCGAGCCAAGGCTTGAGTTATTTTTTGCTGTCTGTGCAACTTGGAAAGCCCCCCTCGGGATGCTTCAAGGTGAGGAGCTTCTCGTTACCTGCACCCATCGCTCTAATGAATCGGGTGAATAAATGAACGGGAAGGGAGAGCCCGCCTATGGGGCTGAACCCCGTGCATCCATACGTAAATAAGACGGTCCATTTTGCACGGCAGCTTCCTTGGACCTTTTCAGTCTCTCTGGCCCTCCTTGGTAATAATTAAATAGAAATCCTTCAAAGCCAGCTCGAACGAAACACTCCTGGGCGTAGCTCGCCAGGTTGGTCTCCAACAGGGCTTTTGTGGTGCTTTCTTTTCCCCTCGGTTGGTATTTTCCCCCTCCCCTCTCGCTCCGGCCAGGCTTTGAGTAGATGGAGGAGTTTAACCTTTGGAAAATCAGGTCTGGCCTTAAGTGATGCGGTACCTGTAAGCCTCATTTCCATGGCTTTCTCGCCGGTGAGGATTTAGGTTTGAGAGAGGTACCTGAAAGGCTCAGAGTCAAACTGAGTTCAATAACTTTGCTCCGTTTTGTTTTCCTCCATCTCCTCAGCTTCCAGTGCTCTCTTTGCTCGGCTGGCAGGGCTAATATCGGAGCACTCTAGGGTGTGAGTATTTCTTCCTCCTGATTGCAAATAACCGAAAGATTAGCACCAGCAGCTGTTTGGAATTGGAACAATGGAGAGACCTAGGAAGTGGAGAAATTGAAAAAGGAGAACCCCCCTCCCTTTCCCTCCTAATCACCCAGCTCAAAGTTCACGAAGTCAGACTGCATGACTTAACATGACCTCCACCTCGGCTTCACAGGGCTGTTTACTTATATGAAGGTTGATGGGGGGAGAGACGAAAAGGGAAAGGGGGGAAGGGGGGGGGAAAGGAAAATAGCCGGGCGTTTAATGCAATTTCCAATAGAAATGAGAGGTTATTACGGCTCCGTTTGGTCTCTCTGCGTGCTGCAACCCCTTGCCCTGTGGGAGATGTTTAAGGGAGACCCTCTCCTTGCCCCTCAAAAGGGGAATTACCTCTTTCCTTTAGCTAGGGAGGGGTGGGTGCGGGTCCCTATCCGCCCCAGGTACCCATAGCTCCGTGCTGGGCTATGGGGCTGAGGAAGAGGTTCAGCTTTTGGGGCAGGGATTTGGGGTTTCTGCAGGTCCCTGCGCCGGCTGGTGAAGTGTGAGAGCGGCTGAGCTGTCAGGCGAGGTTTGAATGGGATCTCCTAATGGATTTGACTCGGAAATCTCGACTTGACCAGTTTTTTCCTCTTTAAAACAAACTCATTAAACTTGTCAACACTCATTAGGGCCTTAAAACGCTGAACTGGAGTCACTGGGGAGAGCGGTTGGTGGGGGGCTGCCTTGGGATAGGAGGTGGGGAAGGGGGCAAAGCAGCGGCTCCTCCGAGCTTGCGGGGATTTGCGGGGAGGGAGAAGGGGAAAAGAACCCCCTGCCGGCAAAATAAACGCCTTAAAAGAGAAATCAAGGGAGGAGAGAGGGAGCCGGCACGGGGATGGGGCCGGACTTTGCGTCGGTGCTTGGAAATAGGGGAAATCTCCGTGTTTTCACCCTCCCCCCGTCCATTTGTGGGCTCGCCTACAAAAAACGGGGCGGGAGGTTCGGTATTCCCTGAAGAAATCCTCGTTCACCGCGATTTGAGCTTTATTTTGGGGGTGTTGGGGGGGGGGGAGGGGGTCGTATCTGCTCGGCTGTGATTTCTGCAGTTGCCGGGGGAAGGTGGAAGTCGGGGGAACTCGGGGGAAAGGTTCGAGCCAGCATTCAGCCTTAAATCCTCTGGAAATGAGCCTGGGCTCCGAAATTCCTCCCCAATCCCCCTACCCAAAATATTTGGAGAGCTGTAAAACGAGGCGGAGATCGTCTTAATTCTGTCGGCAGGACGAAGAATTGCTCTCGGGTGCGTGTGTGCGTGTGAGCGTGCGCGCAATTAAACGCTGCGCATTTCTCCGTCTCTTGAATGGAGGTTTTGTTTGGGGTTGATTCAGATTTTTTTTCTTTTAAAGGGTTTATTCTGATGCTTTTCAAGCCTCGGTTCTCCTTTAAGGGGTAAAAAACAAAACAAAACAAAACACCCCCACCTCTATTAAAAAAAAAAACAACAAAAAAAAAAACCTTCGAGACCTTCTGTTATTCCCTTCTCTGAGAATGAGAACATCAGCTATTCAAGCGTATTGATGAACTCCCCCAAAAAGTTTATTAAGAGAAGCGAAAACAAAAGGACTAAAGGCCGCAGGCAACTGGACAGACAGTTTATAAACTAAGGTCCCATTGTCCCCCCGAGGCAGATGCATGAATACCTCTGAATGGGTCCCTTTGGAGTGACAAGATCAAGCCAGACAACAGCATGTTAAAAGGAAGGAGCGCTGTTTCTCTTTCTCCAGCCGAAAGATCTGCTCCCCCTACTCCTCCTGCATTAATGTACATCTGCAGGGGGAGGAATAAATAGCTCCTCAGGATCTGCGCCGCTCAGGGTTTTTATTCTTCCACCCCCAGCACTGGCTCTTTGCACCATATGCTCCAGATCAGCCTCCTTTCTCCTCAGCCTCCAGCCAGGCAGTCGCCTAAAATGATCCCCAGCCACTGCAAACTTTCTTCTCTCCCTTTCTTCCCTCCTCCTTTCCTTCCCTTTCGCTGCTGTTCAGATGGCGATTTATGGCCTTCCTCGCCTAGGAGATCCCTCGTGGTCAATTAGGTTTGCACAGAGCAATTTAACTAATAGGCTTTGATGGATTTATTTTATTATTATTATTGTTATTATTGCCGTTATTATTTTACCCTGGGATATTGGCCCTGTGCAGTCAGGACAAGGGAGGGAGGGAGCAAAGGTTGGCCAACCTGGAAGAATCCTGAAGCCGACGCCCAAACCTGCCTTAATTAAATTAACAACTGATTAATTAAAAGTCCTGAAATTGACACCAGGCCTTCCCTGGGCTCTGCTGTCCATGTCACCACTGGTGTGGGTTCTCTCCTGGCACCAGCCTCCTTGTTATGGAGATGGGGATGAGAGACGGTTGGGTCATACTGAGCAGTTTTGGTTCCCCCTCCTTGCAGAGCTCACAGCAAACTCTACAAGGCCCCATTCTGCCCAACTCTGCCTCTTTCACATCATTTCCACCTTTGCTAAGGCAAAGTTTTCAGAGCGTTAATGAGCGTTTGAAGCTTTATGATGTTGGGGCGTTTCATTGCCTGGATGGTGGGAAAGAGCAAGCTTTGCATCAACTTTGCAAGTTTTTTGCCCTCCAAATAACTTCTAGGGATGCAGCTGGCAACTAACAGCAGAGATTTACGCAGCCCAGTGGTGCTGACCTTCCCACCCCAGATTCGGGGCTCGGCGAGTCTCCCCTGCCCCTGTTGTCAGACTGGGAGCTGTTGGTGAGCCCTGCCAGCTGGGAACAACTCATCCCAAGGGCTGTGAGGGTGTATGGGGCTGGTAAGTGCCGTGATGGATCGGTCCAGCGCGTCCCTGGTGATGCAGGGGCCATATGCCTGTTTGCACGCCCCTAACAAGAGGCAGCTCTGAGTGTTGGGTTGGGAGGTCAAGCGATGATAATAATAATAATAAAATTACTCCCCCCTCACCCCCTTTCCCAGCCTCACTTTCCCCTCTGCAGCGGAAGATTTGCTATTTCATGGCTGGCTAAAGCCAAACTTCCCTCAAGGGGGTTATGTGAGTCGTGACCCCCACTAACCTGTGCTCAGTGCTCTCCAAAGGGTGCGTACTACTGGAGAGGCGACCCGAATGCAGGCTGGGCCACGAGGGCAAAACCAATCTATTAACAGCAAACTGAAACAGCAGCGGGGAGGAGAAACACCGAGCAAACATCTAAAATATCAAACTAAAACAGCAGAAGCGATTCTGCGTTGGGGAAATAACTGTTTCATCAGCTTGGGCAATCCAAAGAGCAGTAAGGAGCGTAGCAGGCAAGATTCTCTACATCCAGATGTGGTTCAGAGGTGGCCGTAGGATTTTACTCACATTAGTGATCGCTCTGCCTTCAGTGAACCCACTGATGGGCACAAGACCTGCACAAGTGTTCGAGGTCCTTACGTGCAGGAGTACTTTTATTATTTCCCTTCGGGGCTTCCATGAGGTCTCTTTGCCTGAAAGCACTGCAGGTGGGGCAGGAGGAGAGGGGAAAAAAAACCAAAACAGATGAGGAACCGATGGGATGAAAGACCAGCAGATTTGGGGTCGTTCCTGTCCCCACAGTGGCTCCCCGAGGCATTTGAAGGGAGAAAAAAGAAAAAGAATAATCAAACCAAGGAGGCAGTTAACCAGGCCAATACCCGGAATCCCAAAGTCCCATTTAGCTGCTCGCAGGATTATCACTTGTTGCTGATTCAAAACCAGCAGGTGTTGTCAGCTATTTATGATCACTGTTATTTCTACGGTGCCACTGGTGTGCCTGGCGTACGGCTGGCAGTCAGATGAGAGCCAACCTCTCCCCTGAGAAGATACCAAACTAAATCAGGCTTAGCACGGTGGCAGACGTTAACACACAGCATATGGGGACGAGGGGAAAAGTGAGGTTCAAATCCACAGAGATCCTGAAATCTCCAGGCGTTGAATCCTGCACCCATCAGCTGGTTAGTTCCCATTTGGTAGGAAAAGCAAAGGAACAGTCCCATATTTACACATGGGTGGAGAGCAGGGCAAGGTGCAGCACCTTGCTTTGCAGGCAGAGTGGATGGATGCTGTTTGCTTTAGGGAATGGAGTGACTTTAGAGCTGGGGATAAGCAAAGCGAAGCCACTTGCTCAGGTTCACAAGGAGTATCAGCAGCAAAGCCAGGGCTGGAGCTCCTGCAAAAAATCACTAAGCAGGGCTTTATCCACAGCCTTTTCTTTTCATAACCTGAGGGTTTTATGCAGGAAAATACCCATGATATCTGTCAGAGTTATAGATAAATACAAACCTGGAGATTTGGCTTTTATTATTATTATTATTATTATTATTATTATTATTATTATTATTACTATTATTATTTTCTTTAGAGATGTTACTTGTTCCAGCTTAGGCCTGCAAAGACTTGCATTTGTGGGTGACTTCATCCAAATGAGTCATCCCATCCCATCCCATGTCTGTGAGAGGATTCCCCATGTAAGCAGAACTGACTAATGCCACGTTTCTAGGGATTGGACCAGGCACCGGTAAGAAGCATTGCCCAGCTTCCAGCAAGGAGGCTGCATGGGGAAGGAAATCAGCTCTGCAGAACTCCAGCAGCCTCCTCCCTCCTCGGTCTTAAAAGACAAAAAGTCACAAACCAGCTAACTGGTTGCTGCTTAGCTGGCAGGGGTGTAAAATGCAAAGAGCCCCCTGTAGTTATTTGAAGAGGGCTTGGTCCTGCTGTAAAGCTCTATAAACTGGCCTCCTTCCCCCATCCCCTCCTCCCCGGCATGTTTTAAATGATTTTGGATTTTAATGCAGGGCCCGGAGCTCATTCCACCGTATTCATGGCATCAAACAAGAGGCTGCTGCCCCCAGCTGGGTTCCTTGAACTTAGAAGCTAAGCTCTACTCAATATTACCTTAATTAATTAACTAAAGAGACAATGGCTTTTGAGGTCTCACCTCTGTTTCCAGGGAGGGGGGTCTTTTGACAGAGCCCTGCCATAAACTAATTCGGAGTTCCAGCAAGGAGTCATAGGGGGAAGAGTTAAATGACACTATTTACTTGTTTACCAAGACAATTTATGTCATATTTGTTTTTCCCCACCTTCTGTCTGCTGCACTGAAAACTCTGTCGGGGGTGCAGGGGGAAGGAGGAGGAGAGAGTATTATTTGCATTAACCACTGAAATCAAAGCATGTTCCCATCTGAAAAACACCACTTCATAGCTCTTGGTATCTTCTTCTTTTTCTTCTTTTTTTTTTAATTTTAATTTACAAAAAGTTTTTGAAGCTTTCCAGGTTCAATATAACAAATCTGAGCTTTGATGCTTTAAAACCGCCATAAAGAGCTACAGGCAACATCACAGTTAACAAAAAAATATATATATTTCAAGGCTCCTGGGAGCACTTGCATCTTCTCTGAATGTTGTGGGGTTTTTTTGTTCATTTGCAAGCAAGCACTGAGTCGTTGGTTTATTCCACTCGAAAACAGACATCTCGTGTTTTGTATCAGCAAGAAAAACCTTTTAAAAGGTCACAGTGAAAAGTGACCATCTGGAAAATCTATCCAGGAACACGCAGGGGATGCACAGCAGAGCATCGCTGCTGGATTTTGGGTTGCCGTGCCCAAGCTGGAAGGGAACATGGTCAGTACTTTAGTAAGGAAAGTAAGGAAATCAGAGCGTGGCCCAGCTGTGACACTTACTGTCCCACGGGGAGCTCACAGCCCAACAAAGAGCACAACGTGTGTCTCATGAGCTTCCCCACCATTGGAGCCTCCCCCACCTTCCCAAGCTGTCTCGGTGCTGAGGCTGAACCCACTCGAGTGACGTTAAGCGGCTTCGCTTTGTGGAGTTTGGCAAAGTAGGACACAGGCTGTGGATTTGAGAAAGCCCTTTTGGTATTTTTGGGTCTGAGACCCACAAGCTGCGTATCTCCTATTATTTTACACGCTTCTGGGGGCAGCATTTCGATTATTTGGCAAATGATACAACTGTCTGCCCAATTTTGTTTGCTAAAAATCATCTGCGCTGAAACGTCCAAGAAATCTCATGAGTCCCAATCTGGAATGATGTTCCTTGTGAGCTGTGAAACTCGGATATTTCATAGGAGATTCTCCATTTGCATCAGAGAAGGGATCAGTCGCTTCCCTCTCCAATCCGTACGTTTCTGCTCTGGGTTTCATTGTGCAGAACTTTGGTTGGGGCGTGCAAAATATGTGTGTGTGTTTCAGAGCTCTGGGGCATAGGAGAACGCGGCCGTTCATAACCGCATCTCCCAATTTAAGGCATGCAGTTTTGGAGGCCTGGGCTCAGCCTCTGAAAATTCGGTCCTTATTGTCTCCTGTCTCAAATCTGCAATTACTTACGTCCATATTTAACTTCATGCACGTGATGGTTTGAAACACAGACATGCCTGAGAAGATATTTCACTGCAACCTCCTAGGAAAGGGAGCAGCTGAAAGAGTGATCATTAATTCAGTTAGCAGGGCAAGATTTCTTTCTATATTCATTTTAGCAGAGCTGTGCTCACATGCAAGGTTTAAGGGATGGGTTCTGCCATAAATGCGTGAGTCTGATGGACCTCTTTGAGTTTGCAGTGAAAACAGAACTTTAAAGCAACTGAATTTGATGTCACCACCCCTCCTGTTAATCTGCTAACATGCAACTTGGCCTGGCTCTGTATGTGCTGAGAATTTTGTCTAACAGCTGTGGAGCTGAGCAACAACTCTGAGCACTGGCTTTTTCTATTTGGCTCCAGCAGCAAATTGCTTTATCTTTGACCAAGCTACTTCTTCTCCCTCTGGCTTTGTTTTGGTTGCCACCCCTGTCCTGTCTAAGCAGAGCTTCTTACCTCCCGTTCATAGCATAGCAGGGAACTAAAATGACCAGCCTGCCTGGTTTTTACAATAATAACACAGAACACTGTTGGTTTAGCTAAATGCCTCCTGAGGCTACAAGATATTTAACAAACGTGTAAGCTACCTGAATTGGCATTCATTCCTCCCCGAAACGCAGGGCTGCTGCAGAAGTTACCAGCCATATCCCTGTCCCGTTCCTTTGACACCTTCTGTTTGATTCTGACTGGGCTGATCTGCCCCCCAAAACTTATCAGGTGCTCACGTTACTGGGACTACAAAACGAATTGCTCAGACCTCTGGCTTTGGAACAGCCAGTTTTCTTAGGGCTCACCTGAGACTGACCTGCATGTCAGACTGGAATTCGGACTTGAGGCAGGAACCCAAGGGAGAAAGCAAAGCCCACTTATAGAAGAGGGGAGAAAGGATGTCTTGTTATCAGTTAAGCACCTGGCTTGTGCCTTATTTACACAGCACTGCTCACGATGTACCTGTAAGTGGGACGAGAGGGCGAGGGGGCTGGAAACACTTTAGAAATGTAAATGCCGTCCATTTGTTTATGATTTTGTACCCCAACATGTAACCTGAACCCGATGGAGCCAAAAAAAGAATTAAACCTCTGCATGTTTCCTACCTCAAAAATACTGGAGCGAATCCAGGGGCTCTTGAAGGCAAATTATTCCATAAGGCTAAAAGAAAAAAGAGGAGGAGGAATTAGAAAAAGCAGGCTGACTTTTTGTATTCCTCTTTTCTTTTTTTCTTTTTTTTTTTCCCCTTCTCTCAAAGTTTTGAAAGAGGGCCCTTATTTGTTCTCCAACATCAATGGGCAACCCATGCATTTTCGGGAGCATGGCCAGCTAGCTCTGAAGCAAGCCCCACAATTTGCAAATAATTACATTTGTTCAGAGGATATTTGAGGACAGAAACTGAGTCCAAGGGAACAACATTTCTCAGTCCTCAGCGAGGACTTTTCATTTTCCATTCCTTTTCTTTTTTCAGGGAGAATTTTCTGCTCACATAATGTGAGTTTAACACCTCAGGATGAGCTTACTTGTTGCAATTATGCAGCTTGGGTTATTAAATAAGCTGTGAATATATTTTGCCATTAGCATTCTTGCACAGCGAGTCGGGTATTTTTTTTTTTTGGTATGTTTTGCTTTGTCTTTTTGTTTGTTTGTTTGTTTTAAATGCAGGGTATAATCAGCTTACATAGGGTAAAACTGACCTAGCTGGAGAAGTAGTATCAAGTTCTGCATGTCACAAATTGAAGGGTCACATGGAGATAGAGGTGCTGATTGGGCTGATAACACAAATCAAAAGCAGGGATGATGTAGGATGCTGCAATGTCACTTTTCTTACATGCCTGCTAGTTTTCACTTTATTTATTCATGTCCAACTCAAGGCAGTGGTGAGCCAATTATCGCAGGGCGTTGCAGATGTGTAATTTCTGTTTCTCCTGGAGAAAATACACCGATAGAACCATGCATAAACGTGCCTTTGTTCAGGAGTTGTACACCTCCTGTATAAAGTGAGGGAGAGGGCAGCACCTGGGGAATTCTATACATGTATATTTGTTTTGTAAAGTAGCAGAGGCCAGAACTACAGCCTGCAGGGCTGCGAGCCTACAGGGATATATAACGAACTGTAAATTAGAGCTGCCTCCACGTGTGATTTTTTACATATGGGCTATCCACGATCAAAGCATGTGTGTAACATCAACTGATGTCTAGATGGATAGATCTGTGAGCGGGGAATGGGCAGCTTGGGGTTACCCTGGCACTACTTTTGCTTTGTGCATAACCAGAATCAGCTCCGTGGCCACTAGAAATGAGAACAGCTCTGCTGAGACTGGGACAGCACGCTGCTTGGCCTTGCTCTGTGCTCTGTCCCATGCGTGCCACGCAGGAACGATGCTCCCAGGAATGATGATCCCACACTTGGGATCCATGTGGCCAAGAGGAAAATCTGGCTCTTACTCTGGACATGTGGATGGTCCTCTAGGACCAGAGGGAATGGTTTCAGGGGAGATTCAGGCTGGACATGAGGAAGTATTACTTTTCAGAAAGGGTGGTCAGGCACTGGAATGGATGCCCAGGGAGGTGGTGGAGGCACCGAGCCTGGGGGTGTTCAAGGAAAGGCTGGATGTTGTGTTGAGGGACGTGGTTTAGTGGGAGCGATTGGTAATAGGTGAATGGTTGGACTGGATGATCTTTTAGGTCTTTTCCAACCTTGGTGATTCTATGATTCTATGATAGCAGAGATATCCGCTTCCTTATCCTGGTGCCACTGGTCTTCTTGGTTCTTCCCACTCCCCTATAGCTTTCCTGCACAGCTCATGCACTGAGGTGACAGTATTTTGCTCCGGGCTAGCTGAAGATGCTCAGAGCAGTGCTTTAGCAGTGCTGAGAAAGCCAGCTGAAAGGCTGTCAGGTCTCCAGACCTTTATCCAGTCCCATTATCCTATGGATCTAGAAGTAAGCAGCGCTGATAACTCCATGTTGCTGCAGAGCATGAGCCTGGGACACCCCTTTCTAGGGGCCAGCACGGCCTTTTCCCAGCATCACTGCCAAGTAACACGCTTTAAAAACAGCCTCTCAGAACAGCAAGGGAGTTTTGGTTGTTGTTGGTTGTGTGTTTTTTTTTTGTTGGTTTTTTTTTTTTTTTTGGCTAACTTTATCATTGCCCAAGCATGCCTCTAAGTGTCAGCTTGACATAATATGTAACAGTAATTAAGAAATAAGCCTCTTGCCCGGTTTCACAGCAATCATTTAGCTAAGTAACTACCATGGTCCAGTGCCTCAAAAATCACCATTAGCCCACGCCACTTATGGCCATAAAATTTCTTGTTTTCTGCTTTTCATCGGACTCACCCTGGAATCTTCGTTTTGCTTTATTTATACATTTGCACTCAAACAATGGCAATAAACCCATTCCCAGAGTGTTGCAAATCAGAAATTTGTCCACATTTTTTCCACCACCTTCCTGGGTGAAGCTGCCTTTTGCTTGGGAACGGCGGTGGCTGGAGGCAGCTGGGCGGGGGGGCTGGGTGTCGCTCGGAGATTGATTGGTGCTGTTGGAAGTCGCTGGGATGGGGCAGAGAGGGGGAGCCGGGAGGAATCTGGCATGAAAAGGCAGTTTGTGGTGACAGGAGTTTCTTTTGAAAGACCTGATTGAATCAGACCTGAGGCGGGAAGAAACGGCTGTTGCCTTCATTGAGTTTTTGCTAACTTTTCCCCCCCTCCTACTATCGAGGTTTTTCGGTCCGGGCTTTTTGCTTTGTTCTGTTTTAATGTGTCCTCTGCTGTTTAAGCTGGAAGAAATAAGCACGGGGTCCTGCCTGCAGAGTGAAAAAAAGATCAAGTACATCTCACTCAGTCGGTAGCAGCCCGCGAGACATATTTTGCACCATTCTAAACCAGCGGACCGCTAATTCTAACAAAGCCCGCGATTTTCGCCCACTATTAGGAATTTAGCCTCCATAAATTACAATTAACACTCTCTGCAGACAACTCAATGGACTGGATCGGGATGCTGTAACACAAAACGGCGTTGCCTTCGCTGGTGAAATTCGCAGAGAAAGCCGCTTGCTTTCCCCCGGGGACGGCGCTTCTCCCCTCACATCCCAGCAGCCAAACCATTTTCACAGACGATACCAAAATCTGTGACGACACAAGGAGCTGAAGGACGTTTTCTCCATTTCAGACTCTCTCCATTGCCACTTCAGCCCAACCAGGGCCACCTCCTGCAGACCCGGTACAGATTTTCCTGGGCGGCCGACTTAGGAGCAATGACTGCTCACTCAAGCAAGCGCCAGCTGGCATTACGGAGATTTACCCCCAGTGACATCTGAATTGAGCTCTGAGTAAATGCCCTCGTATTTGGTCCACTCGACTTCAGAGGGAGTTTTGTCTGAATCAAAAGAAATAGGGATAGAGGGAAAAAAAAAGAAAGATTTTAGGACTTAGCGGTTAGAGAAGCCGGAATGCCTGGATTTCCCTCTCTTGTGGCATTTGGGCACTGAGGAAAGCGCTGGGACTTAAACTGAACTATCAGCTTTTGAAGGAAAAACTCTCCCTGGCAAGAGCAGCCTTGGGCTGATGGACGTGTGCCGGAGATGACCTACTAAGTCTTTTTTTTTTTCTCTTGCTGTTAAGTTTCCTCATCCCCAGCTCCTGGGTTATTCAGAGTTATGCTGCTAAATTTCTCCTGGCTAAATTCCTTATGCCAGCATCTCTCTCTCCAAGGAGACATCAAAACCCTCCCTCTTCCTGCCTATGTAACTGCAACTCCCTCGATCCTCTTCTTCTTCATACCCTTCACCCTTTTGGAAACGTTTATCCAACTTTCCCTCAGATATTACTGACCCCCACACTCACAGCGAGTGGAGATGCTCCTAATCCCTTTCTAAGGACCTAAGCAAGGTCCTCCTGTCTCTTAGCTATGGGAAAATGGAGCATTCTCTAACCCCCAAAGCTCTTCTCCAGCCCTTCCCAGTCCTCCTCCAGCCTCCTCAGCCCTGAGCCCCTTGACTGAAGCCCTGTTAAGGAGCACTCATTGATGCCCTCAGAAAATGGCCACCAAGCATCCAAGGCGCCTCCTGCTACTGGCTCCTTCTGCCACACCCAGGCGAGGCCCATCCTGATTGGCTGCGCTGCCCGCAGGGGGTGGACCCACGGGGCGGATAGCCAATGGGAGCGCAGCCCCTCACCTGAGGTGAGCCAGGTGGAGGGAGGCGGGAGCTGCCTGGCTCTGCTTGCAGAGGTGTCAGTTCAAGCTTTCCTTGGCTGTGCTTTATTTCTTGCTTATTTCTTGTTCTACACTCCTATGCTCACACATCTACACACCTCTTGACCTTACTGTGGCCCCGGGTTGCCATGCTTTGCAGGCACGAGTGCAACAACAGCAGTGCACAGTGAGCAAGTTCAACCTCTGCTGCTCTCTCTGAAGCACATCACAAGGGCTGGGCTTTGCTTTTTCACAGCCTCCAAAGGCATAACTTGTGCTTTTCCACTCTTTTCCACCCCTTTTATCACTGCTCCCACCACAGTTGTGTAAGGGGTGTTGCTGCCTGCTGACTTTTCCACTCGTGGTGCTCAGCTGCTGCAGCACTCCATGTCTTTTCAGCCTCTCTTTTCCAGAAACAAACAAACCCCCGAAACCAAATCAAAAACAACAGAAAAAAATGCAGCCAAACTGGGTTTTTGTTGTGCATCTCCTTGGCATCGCCCTGGCTTCGCATTATAGCACGATGCAAAACGAATGCTCTGGACATCAGTGGCACTCAGGTATCACAGAGAACCTCAGAGATGCAATTGCATTCCAAAACTTGTCTATTTACCCCTGTGGTTACTCACCCTAGCCCAGTTTCTGTTCTACACACCTCGTCTCTCACGGTCATTTGGAGCACAGCAAAATATCTTGCTTCTTCTACGCCTTCTTTACCTCTTATGGCCTATGGGGATGTGAGATGGAATGCGAGGTGCAGAATTTTCTGCATGTTGAGCGCCCCAGATCTATCCATTGCCCCCTTTAGACATCACATACAGCAGAAGGAAGCATGTTAGAAGCTTTATATGTTATTCTATGCTCTATATTAGCCTTTCCCATGCTTCTCAGCATTGTTATTTAGACGTATGCCTTCACTAGTATGCTGCCTGTACTGCCCCATTTCAATTTACCTGACCATTTAGGCTTTGAAAGCACTAGATGAAAACATCTGAGCTTAATTTCTATCTCTAAGCTTACAGAACAGGACTTAGAAACTGCTAAATCAGTGCCTTTTTGTTTGCATGTCAACAGGCGAAATGTTAAAACAACTGTGTAAGTGCTTCTGCACAGCAAGCCAAGGAGGGGTGAAGATGGAAAAGGGGATTCTGGCCTCATCTCATGAATATAAAAGGATTTCTAATAAATAATAGTTATTCATGGTCCTGTTTAGATAGCTTCTAGTTCCTCTCAGACTTTGGGTTCTCAGAGCAAATCTTGCCAGCAAGCAATGAAGAGTTTGCAGTGTTTTTGGGAGACCTTTTCCAGCCTAGGCCTTCAGACTGAAAATATATGAACTTTTAGATGCTGCCTACAATCTGAGTAACTATTTTTTAATGAAGGAAGTGATTTTTTTAATTTCCATTTTGGCACAAGTCGTCCATAAGTTAATTGGCACTAGGAAATCACCATTGCTTCCACTGGGTGATGGTGCAGGAGGTAATAACAGGGTAGTCTGCAACTCCACTGGGAAGCATCTGCCACTGGGAACTGTCGGAGGAAGGACTGTGGATATTAAATGAACCATTTATCTCTTTTGTTATAAAAACTCCTATTTGAATGCGTCAGCAGAGGGTGACATTGTGCAGGTTTGGGATACAATCTTGAGTGCCATCAACAAAAATGTGGAAGTCCGAGTGCTTAGAATCCTTCCAATTTGAAGGGAGTAGGCTAAGTGTCTTGAAAATTGATGACAAAACATAAGGAATTATTTTGATGTCGCATAACTCTGAGCTGCAAAGATATTTAAAATCTAAATCTGATTTCTGAGACTAAAAATTCTTGTTTTTAGAAATCCTGACACTTTATTTATTTTTAACATCAACGATATCCACCTCATCTAGTTTGCACGTGGCTTCGGATGGGAACTTCAGCTTTGGGGAGGGAATCTCTTGCCTCTTAGTATGAAATTGATCCGATTGAAACTCTGCAGGAACATAAAGCAACAGAGATGTTAGACTGCATTTGTAGTGAAGAAAAATTAGTGCCGTTCCTACCACTCTTCCAAGGTTGGCTGTGGATGGCTATGAACTAAACGAACTTAGGCAGCATGTAAATGTTTGTAACCCGTCTCCCAAAGAGCTCGTGTGCTGGGTTGGGCTGATAGCAGCCGGTGGAGCAGGTACCATGCATTTTCATGGCTCTGTGCACCACCTAGCACGGCAAAGCTCCCATGGAGTCAGCACGAGGCCGAATCTTTCATAATCAATGAGGGAAAGATTGTTCGTAGCTACAAAGGGAGCGCTCAGTCTCACTGGGTTGAGATGGGTGCCTCCACCTAATACTAAGTAGGTGCAAGGCATGTGCTGCTCTTTGAAAGTCTTTCCCAGATCTATCAGCATCTCGCACAGATCGCAGAGACACAGTGTGCAAAGCGTGCCTTTAAAAGGCCCAGTCATGGCCCGCGCCACGAGGTTCAAGGCTTGCTGGAACTTCTTGAGTTGTGTCTATGTGTCAGCTGTCCCCGAGCCCAATACCGAACAGGGGACAATACAGACAGATAAGATAATGGATGAGAAGGGAGTGGAAAATCTATCCTGCATTCTGGTGGCATTTCTAATAGCGATAGCGCTGGCAGCATTGGACCGAAAAGCGTATCCAGCACAAAGGGCTGGTAAGTCCTCTCCAGCTCCCACTGTGACGCTAAAGCCGGTTGCAAATATCCAACGCTGGGGCCCCTCGCAGTGGGGAGTGGGACGGTGGCTACGTGACCCAGGGCAGCCCTGCCATTCCCAGGATGGGGCTCAGCTCCCGCTGCTGCCAGGCGCTGAATATCCCGGTGGGGTTTCTCCCCAAAACCACAGCAAGCCCAGGGTTAAAATTAATAGCCAGCATCCAGCTCTTCGGCGTGCATTTTACCCAAGTTTCACGTCTAGGTTTGTTGCTCGCTCTTCTGACGGTCCCGTAGTTTATTTTACATCCTGCAAGTTGTTTTAATGTTGACTTGTCTGTTTAGAAAACCAGCAAAACAAATAAACACTCCAGCTTTCAAAGGGCACCTTTGATTTTAGACCTTTGCTGACCTGTTGAATGTGCTAGATGACATCTGAATTCTCTGTTTAGTAGAGGGCTCTGCTTTGCTACTGCTGCTTGTGGCTCTGGGGTTGTCCACCAAACTCGTGCAGCCCAAGAACTTGTTCTGTCTGGGATTTCTGAAGCATGAAATGGGAATCTTTAGGCATGGAGGAAAGTGTTAAAGTAAGAAGGGCAGGCTAACCAATTACGTGAATAATGTGTTAGAGCTGTAGGTGATATTCAGCAAAGTGATGTCTTTCAAAAAGGAATGTTTTCACCTGACCAGGAGTTTGGGGCTTGATGTAGGAGTTATGCAGCATGTCTGGCAAGGAACCAGACCAAGTCACAAATTTTTGGGGTGTTATAATCTAAAACTATCAGCTGGTGGATGCAGCAGCTGTTTGGGAGCCGGGACATCCACATTTTATTTCCAGCATTGACTCAGACATGCAAAACGAACTCGTACCACCTATTTCCCTTGCCTGGTCCTTCCGCCATCATTTGTCCGTGTTTGTTCAGCACAGTGTAAAGCCCCCACCAAACCCCAGGTATGGGCTATAGGGAAGACAGAAATCCAGGTATCAGTTAATGCTTCACACCCCAAAACAGGGAGAATTTGGGCAATGCAGGCAACTGCATTTTTGAAGTGTTTCAAGTGCTTCAAATTTCAAGGGAGGTAATTTCTTAATTTAGCTAAGCCAACTCGCTCTGTCCCAAGAGAAAAATCTCCATGCTTGCACCCTGAATGTCCTCAGCGTGCAGAATGAAATTATTTACCAGCTGAAGAAGTATGAATATCAAAAGGTTCATTAAACATTCCAGCTAATTTTCTCTGGTCTGTAAAATTCGGTTGGGAAGAAGGGCTGGATGAAAGGGGGTTAGGCTTTTGCATGGTCACTGCTCAGCTTTCAAAACTGTACGCGGCGTGGAACTAACTCACATATCACCGAGCCCCTTGGAGGGTGAGCGATTCTCATGCGGGCTCATCAGTAGCTGGAAAAATATTTTTCTTCTGACTCTTTGCTCCCTTGCTGTGTCTGTTCAAGCTGAGATTGGGAATTTCCTTCTCGTAACACTTCGCTGCTTGGTTTTCTAGTAGTTTTCTTTGGGCTTCTGTCTTCTTTTTATTGAGTGTGTGCTGCTAGTACCTGTCTTTGCTTAGAGGCTGTTTGGTTGAGAGGTGGTAGCAAATCCCACGTGTAGCTCCTGAAATATTTTTTGCCCACCACTTTGCTGACTTAGAAGACTGCGTGTGTCCATGCAGCTTCCAGCACACAAATGCTCTCAAATCTGCACAGCAGTTTTCGCTGGGGAACCAACTGATGTTCGAGACCTTATAAACCCTCTACTTCACATTGGAGGAAGAGGAAGATGCTGCTTGTTATCTGCCACAGCTACACCCTGTAGCAGGTCACAGAGCATTAATATTTCTGTGTGGTGCTTCTGTTTCTAGCCAGGTGTGAATGGCACCAAGATTTGTGCCCTCTAAACAGCGTGGCACAGCTCCTGGCTGTCTTGGATTCTATGCCTGGCACAGAATGGTCATCACTGAACTGCAGCAGGAGCAGAGGCTTCTCTAAAGATCCCAGGGCTGTCAGCCACGCATGGGGGGAAATAAAAAGATCCAGGTGGTTTTCAACCTCTTCTCACATCACAGCATCATGTTGAAATGTTAAATTCCTTAATGGAAAAAAACCTGATCAACTGATTTGAAAGCGAAGCCAAGCTTCTCATTTCAGGTCCCATTCAATTGTTTCTATTGCCCGAGATTAAAATCTTTCATTTATTTAAAAAGAAATAAAAAATAACATAAGCAGCCCAAGCAAGCAGGAATGATTTAAAGTTATTCTGAAGCATTTTTGTCTCCCTGCATTTGGGGAATTTGTCTGGAAAACCAAAAACCTCAGGATCTGCACAGCTGTAACCAAAGTAAAGGTAGTTACAAATGTACCTGTTCCCATCACAGTTTGACATGCAAAGCCACTATTCTGTACTTAATCTGTATGTATATACAGATATATTCTGTATTTAATCTCTCCATTTGGTAAGAGAACAGCACTGTTGAACATATCCCTCTGCTTTAATGATGGTGGGAAATATGTTTTACTTTGCTCCTCATCTTGAATTCCTAAGCAAGAAGGTTTCAGCTTCTGCTGCATGTCTGTCAAGGCACAGTTGCTTCGTAGGATCACAGTCCCAGAGGGAAAGAGATCATTGCAAGCCCCTGAAAGACCCCTTGTTATATTTTAAAATAGCTGAAGAATGAAGTCATGTATCCTGAACATTCTTGGCAGATAAAAACCACAGAAAGTCATGCATATGCAGTTATCTACCTCCCAAAAACTGCTCTGTAGAGCTGGTGCTGGACTTGAAAACTTAGTTTCTCTAGGTTGATCGTGGCCTCATGTCACAGTTGTGTCCTGCTTTCACTGGGACCTGTTCAGCACAGCTCTGCTCCTGTGCTGGGTTTGCTCACCTTCTAACACACACCTGAGGCTCTGAGTGCTTAATTCAGAAATACTATGTTCTGTCCTTTGCAGCAAAACTAAAACTTCAGAGCTGTGATCTGAGTGGAAATGGAGGCTGTGGACATTGCATAGTCTTTAGAGAGCCTAACTCAGCTCTGAGCTTCGCACAGATGAGCTCTGGTGGGGCGAGCTGCCTCTTCTGTCTCAGCTGGGCACGTTCACTCTGAAATCTAATGGTGGAAAGTGTCGGCAGAGCAAACATTTTGCAGCCAGTGTTAACAGGCATGAATTAGCATGTAAGTCTGTCGTGATGCTGTGTCTGCTCTTCTGGGGAAGCATCCTCTTACGGTGTTGGAAGGGGCAACCGTGCTAAACAGCATCCTGCTGGCAAAACAGGCTCTTGTCGCTCTGGGCTGGAGGCTTTGCTGGTAGCTGAGAACTTGTCACTGGCTGACGTCTTTCAGCAGCATCATATAATAAACAGCAGAGTGCAAAGAAGCAGGATATTTGCTCCCTGAAGCAAATGTCCACCAAGCAGGATGTAATATTGAACAGGTGAGCTCGGATTTTCCTTTAGCTTCTGGGCTCCTGTCCAGCTCAGTTCCCAGCAGAGAATCCTTGCCCCAGGACCTGGAGAGGATCTGTATGCCACTCGTCCTCACCGGCAGCCAAGAGGAAAAGCAAAAAGACACGAAGCAGTTACTCGGACAGCAGGTAGCAGATCTGTGATGCTGTTTTTTTGGCTGTCTGCTCCCAGCTTGTGCTACCGCAGCCCCCACTTGCTCTGAGCCACCTCCTCCCCCCCTCTCCACCCCAAGCTTATTTCCCGGCCGCTGGAGGTTTTAATATTCAAGCCGTACCTTCCACATGAGCTGTGCTGAAGAGTTGACGTGTCGGAGTTTATTGATATCACATCGGGCTGCGCAGGGCTGTCAGCTGCACATTCAGCCTTCAGCGACCCCCTAAGGTGCGGGCTCTGGCAGCTCTAAAGGAATCTGCACAAAAAACGCCTTTTTGTTTTGTCCAAGGTGAGACAATGCTCACAGGGCCCTGCACCAGATGACAGGGCTGATAAAGGACCAAGCGGCGCAGGGATATCTTTCTTTCTTTTCGCTCCTTCATTCAATCCTTCTTTCTGTCACTTGCATTCTCTCCTCCCTATACTTTTCTTTCTTCTCTTTCTTCTCGCGACTCGGCGAGCAGAGAGCAGCACAGACAAGCAGAGGGGTTCAATTGCAGGCGAATGTCACAGTCCGGCTTCTCAACACGTTTTCAGCTTGCTGTTGGCCAACTTGACGAGGGGCACGCTCTGCTTGCTGGGCCCTTTTCTCTTCTTGCTCTATACAGTCACGTACTTTGGTTTTCTCCCCATGGGATGAAATTAATGTAAAGCCTTCTGTGTGTGCGTTGGGAGAAAAGCAAACGGGGGGGATTGGTGTTAAGCAGTAGGAGCAGTAGGAAGGCAGCAGAGAGAACAGAGAAGCAGTGGAAGTAGCAGTGAAGCGAGAGGATGTGTGCACACATAAAAGCACAAGGACTCAGGGAAGGGAGGGAAACAGAAGAGGAGAAATGGAATCTCCCAGGACACCTGCCCTAATGACTCTTATACCCCTCTGTTTGCACAGACATGGTAGAGTGCAAAGCAAAGGAAGCAAAGTGGCTGCTCGTGCCCACTCTTGTACACCTCTTGGCTTCAGGCAGTCGCTCTGACATTCAGATAAATGAAGCAGGGCTTGCAAACAGCGGGAGGAATGTGTTTCTCATGTGTGGTTAAGTGGTCTCTGGTGCCTCATTCTCACAGGCTGGTTTTTCAGGGTTGGGAAAGGTTTATGAGGTTAAATTTGTTTATCTTTCCTGAAAGAGTCTTATATTGAAAGGTCTTTAACTTGATGTATCCAGCCAGGGAGGCCAGAGCTGGAACAGCAGAGGAACTACAGGACAAGATTAAGGGCCATTGGCAGAGCTGTATAGGAGATGGGGATGAAAATAAAAGAGGGTGTTGCAAATTGGGATGCAGGAGCAGCGATAGAGCTGTGCAGGGACCCCAGGGTAGCAATAGCAAGGCAACTATCAGCTAGGATTGAGACATGTTGGCAAAACATGCAGTAACAGGACAGGGACAGGAAGGAGGGCAGGATTGCAGAGGTTTTCACAGGCAAAACCTGGATTTGTGCATCACAATAGGATGCTTGGCACCAGAGACAGCACGCCTGTGTGTGTGTGATGTGCTGAGCGTGCTATATCAAGTGGGTTTCACTCCAGATCTGGAGGAAGGTGAATTTGACTTTAGATATCGGAGACGGCGCTTCTTGCTCAGGCAGTTCAGGGAAAATTCTGAGCAAAAAGCGTCGGAAGTGGCTAAGGACTAAGATCAGAACCAAGGAAGAAAGGCAGAAGAGAGCCCAGGCAGACGACAAGCGCCTCTGGGCAGCTGGGAGTCTCGCTCCCTTGGATCTGAATTGTTTCTGTGAAGGTGTTTGTACAGCGCAGTGCCTTTTCTATGATGGTATTTGTACCTCTGGGCACCCTCAGAAGGTGGCCATAACGCGTGCAGGGAGCACTGAGGTATTACATTGTGCTTGGAACGAGGAGTCCAGCTGGTGTCACGCGCTCCTGGAGGCTCACCCCCTTATTAGAGTGGCTGTGATGTTAGAGATGCTTTGCTTGCTGCTATGGGAGAACAGACGTGGCTGGAGCACGGGCTGAGAGCGAGGAGAGGCTGCATGCTGCTTGGGGCTGCGATGTATTGCTGCCCTGCTACCAGCTGGTTTCCCTTTGCTTCCCATTTTTGGGAGCACTATCGATGCCTCTCGGACGGCATCAATTCAAGTCGGGCAGCCAGCAAGCCCCTGCTGGACCCCGTGCCTGCCACAAACACGCAGCTATGAATATTGAAGTGAAAAAGGGGCCTTTTATGGACTTCACAGATGTGCTGGGGAGTTGGGGCAGGCCTCATTACCTCGGGGTTCTTTAAAAGGCCAAACAAAAACCAGAAGAAAGAGTGTTAAGGGTAGAGGGGGGCAGGGAGGCGAGAACTAGAAAAAAGTTGAAAGAAAAGAAAAGACGACTGGAGTTGATGGATATTCCATCTGTTTATGTTCAGACCAGTGCTGGGAATTAACAAAGGCTGTTGGAGACGTAGGCTCTCTTTCTCCCTCCCTCCCTCCCTATCTTTCTCCAAATGTTCTGGATGATTTGGTTTTGTTCGCTGCTCGCAAGGAACAGAGTGGGGTTGTGTTTTGTTGTGTTGGTTTGTTGGTTTTTTTTTTTTGGGACCATGTGTCTTTGCATAGGGGCTCTGCAGCTGGTACCCGCACTGCCAGACCCTGATTTGCAGTAGGAGCTGCAGGGGCCCCGATGGCTCTCATCACTTTCACATGCAGAGTAGATGGAGTTTCCAGGGACAGATCCTTCCACACAGAGAAATGAGTGCAGTTTTTTGGCTTTCACCAGAGCTGCACACCAGTACAAGGGAATTTGTTCCACCTATACACGTGGCACGGGGATGATCAGCTGGTTAAGGATGCGATTCCTGCTCCCTGTGGGGTTGGAAAAGCCTTCACCCAACTTAACTTCCAGCTTCAAGGCGAAGGTTTGTGCCCAACATGAACAGGGTCACCTGGGACAGCTGCAGTCAAGGCAGGGGAGACTGCAGACAGGAGCTGCTGGCTGCATTTTCGCCCAGTGCAAGTTCCACATTGGCAAGAAGCTTTTTGTGATGAATGACTCTCCCAATGGAAAACAGGGGCGTTAGCTTCTTCTTTCCAAAGTCCACTGGCACTCGACTAGATCTGAGCCCAGAAGTCACTTATTCAAGGAGATGTAGAGATTTCACGCTGGAAAATGGAGGTGAATTTTGGACTTCTGTGCATCTGAGGCTGGCATCCAAACCAAGAAGTTAATCTTGCATAGAGGCATGTATGTTCATATGGTCAAGTGCAGGCTGAGATTCTCCCTGTCCATGCCAGGGGGGCTGTAACTAGGTGACCTTTAAGGTCCCTTCCAACCTAAGCCATTCTATGATTCTGTGATATGATTCTACGAGAGTTTTCTTAAAAGCCCCAAACCAATCTGAGTTGTGAGGCAAATTCTGGCAGAGCTGGGAGGAAAATAAATTTGGGGTGAGTGTCTGGGGCGGTAGGACAGCCAGAACCAGGTAAAACTTGGCATACTGGTCCAGATCTCACCTTAACATCTTCAAGCCTTTATTGGGGTTCACCTCTAGGGTGAACCCTTGGGATTTGGACATGAAGAAATTGTCCAATTGCTCGTCCTAAGCCAGAATTGTGCTGTGCTTCTTGCTGTGGCTGGCCTGATGTGTGTGCACTTGGCACCTTTTGCATATGCTCCATTCTCATCTATTCAACAGCCTTCCTTCCTTTCCCCCTCCTTCCTACAGCTTCTCCTTCCACAAAAGGAGAACCTTATTCAGAAGGACTCGTAACGTGATGAGGGAAGACCTCTGTCTTTGACACCCATCTTTCCATATTCCCCCCTAGGCAGAAACTCTCTCTGCCTGTATCCCTCTGCAAGTGCATCATCTTCATTGTGAGTATTAATTCCAAGTTGTAAAGCCCATAACGGGCATCACCTCCATCTGAGGTTTGGTTACAGCTAGCCAGTTCAGTGCCTGAATAAAAAAAACACATATAAAAAAAACACCCAAACCTTTATCTCCTGAGGTCCCCACGCTAATGCTTTGCTGAACACCGCAGTCCCCAGCTGAGCTGTAAATGACTTTTTCATTTTCCTAGACCTGCTACCCAGTCTGTTTGGTATTCAAGGGCACCCCACCAACAGGCACTATCATTCTGCTTGGGCCGAATTACTTGATTAAAACGCATATCAACTATTATGTGATTCGTTTTCTGCCTCTGCTCCACACCACAGCCCTCTAAACTATGTTAAACTGTAATACAGCTGCACAGGCACGAGCAAATGCTGGAGAATGGGGAGTTTGCAGGTTGGAAAGGGGAGGGAGGGGGAAACCCAAGCTTTATTGTATGTGCTGTGTCGCTGATTGGTTTTGTGTGTGTCTGGGAATGTGCTCGGACAGGGGCAGAGGGGTGAGAGATGAATTTGAAACACCTCTGTCCCCTCTTTGCAGTCCCACCTGCTGTTGGATGGGCTTGGAGGTGAGCGGGGTTATTCTGCAAACAAATACACATCTCTTCCTCATTGTGAACTCAAGACTTTATCATCTTCCAAGGAGAGAGAGAAAAGACTTTTCCTGTTTTCACGTCAGAAAGAAAAATCAAGGCAATACAGTTCTGTTCCTGTGATGCTGCCACTGTCTCTCTCCTTCTCTCAGGCTTTCCATAGGCTTGTTTGCATTTTGATGGGTTTTGTTTGCTTTCTGCCAGAGGGAAAGGCAGATGCTAAGAAGACAGGCAGAGTTTCAGCTCTTGCTCCTGAAGCTGTTGGCTGCAGATCTAGCACAGGAGCCATGCCCTGAATAAATGGCTGCTTCCTACTGACCCTTGTTATCCCACCTGGGATGCTAGCTTGCTTCTGGGAGGTGTGCACTCCTACCTCCCTGCTCCTATATGTGCTAGAGGACAGTAGCAGAGCCCTCTGCTACATCCTCATCTAACCTTGCTCTATCCAGAAGCTCTGCTATGGATGTGCTGGGCTGAAGCACACCTTCTGTCGGTCCTGGCATGGCACACAGGCTAGTTGCACAAGCAGGTGGTGAAAAAAGAGCATGGAAACAGCAGCATCACAGATCTGGCCTATGGCCAGTTACAGCCTCAACCTGCTAAATATACTGTGGGTGCTTGAGAACAGAACAGGAAAGAACAGAATAACGTTGTGGATGCAGTGAATACATGCAGATCTTTTCCTTGATTTATTATTTCATGCCCTCACAGAAATCAAGAGAGATTTCCATCTGTGAGATGGGTAGCTCCTTTTTGCCTCATGATAATGTGGCTCTGTTTATTAAGTCAAGCAAAAGCATTATGTTGCAGGTGAAGCTGCCCCTTCCGAGGCTATTGAGAGCCTCTTTATTGTCGTCCATCATAAAACTGCCTGACCTGAAACTCAGGTATATACAGAACTAGAAAAACATGCACGTATTTCATTGTTGGGGAACCAAGAAAGGCTCCTTTGGTGGATGGAGAGCTTTGTGAGCAAGGGGGGACCTGGCATAGTGCTCTAATGAGGGGATATTCAGATCTCTGGGATACCACCAAAGTGAGATTTGCCTTCATTCTTGTGCCATCCAACCCAATTTCCCCTGGGGCACCTTCAGCTTCCCAGCTGTCACCTCCAGCCCCGCTTTTTTGGAGCATCACTGCTGCTCCAGCAGTGCCTGGGTGGGTTTGCTGAAGCCATTTGCAGCACAAACAGCGCAGTTACAGCTCAGCCATCCACAGCACCGTTCCCTTCTTCACCTCTCCTCTCCAACATTTAATTTTTAGGATGGTGCAGCTGGAAGCGAGAGAGAAAGAGAGAGGAAATGGGAGAGAGAGGGTGACAAAGAGATGAGAAATACTGAAGGAGAGCGCATGTGGTTTCCCTCTCCCCTCCAACAAAATCCAATCCCCACTTTAATGAATGCGTTTTCATGTCTGGTCCTGCCTGCCAATCCTTCCAGACGGCACCAAGGTGCTTCAGGACGAGGCAGCAGGTCCTTGTAGGGCATCAAGGGCTCAGTCTGAGCCTGGAGGGTCTTCTCGCGGCCGATTCGACCTAATCCTGTTGATTAATTTAACTCTGGGGCTAAGAGGAGCCCAGAAGCAGTGAATGGAGCTGGAGTGGAGAAGGGAGGAGGATGGGAAAGCTGAAGAGGGAGGACAAATCCAGCCTGTAATTATGGAGGCTTTTCCTTACTCCTCTCCTCCAGCCTCAGTCGACTTGTGTTCCTTTCAAACCCCTCCAGAGTGCTCTGCTAATTGTACTCCAACCTGAACCAGCAGCGTTTCTCAGGAATGTTGAGTTTGTGGGCCATAATTTACACATCTCCTCCTGCCAGAATGGGCCCAAGACAAGCCCAGGTGTGTATATTTCACCTGTCCTATGTCAGTAGGGACACCTGCAGGCTCTGGCCACACTTCTTTCAATGGAGAAGAGCCATTATGGATCAGTTCATCCTGCAACCTACGCATTTTTCTCTTCATTTTCCTTTCTGAAGTTTTCCCATCTCTTCACCTCTCCCTTCTTTCTCAGCCAGTAGGATAGCAGGGGGAGCTGTGAGCAGGCAGCTAGCTGCTTCCCATCCTCCAGCATCATTAGTGATCAGTAGGAAGCTGCTGCCAGGTACCTCTCCACCATTCTATTGACAGTGTGCACGTTGCTGCCTGTGCTGAGCAAGTGTCAAACTCTGCCAACATGTGCTCCCACAATACCCCATTGTTCTAGAGGCTGCAAACTGAGTTTCTCCCTCTGCTTGTGCTGTTTGGAGTGCAGTGTGTCTGTGTTTCACATGGAGATGTGGAGCAAGAAATGAAGCACTCAGGTTTTGGATGGATCCCCTGGATTTGCTTGGGAAGGGAGGTTTCCTTGAGTTACTCCTGCAGCTCTGGGAAGCTTCTGATTGCACAGAAACTTCATGGAGATTATGGCAACGGTTTGTCCAGCACGTTTAGGAGTGGAAAAGACCTGTTTGATCCTCGAGTCGTGCGTTAGGCAGGTAAGGGACAGTCCCTGTTATCAGGGGATGCTCTAATAACAGGCTCATATTGCAGTCTATTTCAGCCAAACGACTTTCTGTATTATTTAGTGAATCTGTGGCTGACAGCAGCAGCTGCATCGTACTGAGACCAGCTGGTTCCAGGCGTGCCCTGGGATTTTTCTTGCTCTCTTGGTTTTGTCTTTGTAGTCGGGCTGCTGGAGCCTTGGACTTGGCACGAGGAGCTGCGGCTTCTTTTCCCAGCTTTGCTCCTGACTCATGGGGTGACCGTAGGTGGGTGACTTCCTCCATCCCTGCCACGGCTGTGAAATGGAGATAATGCCAGCTGGGGGCTGCTCGCAGTCTCACGGATAGAGAGTGTTACATCAATTTATGTGGCAAGTTTGGGCTTTCTCTCTTTCTGGCCCTGTAGCCAGGGTGATGGCCAGAGCGGTCACCGGTGCTGCTGTGAATAGGACAGATTGTTACTGGTGACAATTGTTTTCCTTTCTCAAATCCTTAGAGTGAATCAGGGATGTGGACTTTCCTCACCTGGGGAGATGCTGGATCCCAGCCTTGCTGTATGCTGTGTAAGCAGCTGCATCAAGAAAGCAATGAACTGTTGTACATAGCACAGCTCACAATGCATTTTCCTTCTCTCTCACTGACCCTGTCACATTCTGAGCCAAAACACAGCTCTGTCCTTTTTTTGTATCGATTATCAAGAAAGAATCCTAATTAAACCAACAATAGCCAGTGACTCATGTGATCAATGTGCAGAACTCTGCCGTGTGCTGCAGTTTTCCAGATGTGCTTTGGCACAATGCAGTTCTCCAAGCTCCAGATGTGCTCCTACCTGCCCCAAATCATCTGGGGTGCAGATGTGCAGGGCTGCTGTTCTCAAGTACAGATGTTCCTCTCACACCATTTGAGATTCCAGACTTTTCCTGATCACGGATGCGATCAGAAAGCTGGTTAATGAACACAAGTGGAGTTAGCTCAGCTCTAACGTTGTGTCCTCGAGACATAAAAGCATTTTTGTCCCGCAGCAAGCAGAACGCAATGGCATTTTGTGATCTTCTCAGCACAAACAAGTGAGCTCCGGTGGGATGTTTGCCTCCTACTCCTCCAAGCAGAGCAGCTGTTGGGGAGGCACAGCTGCCATTCCCAGCTCTGAAAAGAAGAAGGCAGATTTCGGGTGATGGTAGCACAGGAACTGAACAAAAAGTTCAGTTGGATCCTCGGGGGCACAGCTTTGAAATCCAAGCTTTGCTCCAGCAAATGCTGGAGACATTGGTAATGCTGTTGCCAGTGCGTTCCATCCAAAACCCAGTGGGTCTGAGTGGAATTTGGGTGAAAATCTGTGCCTTCTGCTTCATTTCTAAGCCAAATAGGAAGAAAAAAGAACAGAATGAGTTTTGCTTATTTCAGCTCTACTGTGAGGGAGAGAGAAAAGCAAAGAGATTGAGGGGAGCTGGGGCTCAAGAAGGGAAAGGCAAAGGTCCAGAGCAAGGCAGGGGAGAGGAAGGAGGTGATCAGTTAGACCTTGGTGAAGGACTTCGATGCTATTTTCACGCTCTGAGAGTCTGACTGTGCAAAATGACTGCTGAAATCTGCAAAGTAAGAGAAGAAGAACTCTGTGGATTGGGCAGCTCAACCCAGAGATGAAGCAGAGATGGCAATGTTTTTCCCAGCTGGAAAAAATTCCTAATAACTCTCTTTTCCCTCTCAAGGTGCTTTAAAAAATTGAAATCTCAAGGGCTAGCACTTCACCAAAACACAGGAGGAAATCAGACAGCAGAAGCCAAGCCATCATATATTGAAAATCTTTATGTTCTTATCTTTCAGATTTTACGTATTTTCAGTGTAAAATGTACAACACTTAAACACAGTCCCTTCAAACCAAAAATGGAAATCACTCGAGGTAGCATAAGTCAACAACAGGAAGCTCTTTCACCGTGGGCTGGGCATCATCCCTTTGTGCAAACGGTTCTGGTTTTGATAGATTGGCTCTTAACAGTATGGGGAAAGATAATGGGAGAAAGTAGTGGCAGTGGTGGAAAACTGGTAGATGTGTCGTATGTAGGCAGAGCATTTGTTTCGGTGGACACCATCGCTGCAGCACTGAGGTGTGCCCTACAGCCCTGTCTCTCATTAAGCATCATTCCCCCCTTCTTGCCCACCCAGGGAACAGGCTGGATGAAGGCTCCGATGTCGAATCCGAACCAGACCTGCCTTTGAAGAGGAAGCAGCGCCGCAGCCGGACCACTTTCACTGCAGAGCAGCTGGAGGAGCTGGAGAAGGCCTTTGAGAGGACTCACTACCCAGATATCTACACCCGGGAGGAGCTGGCACAGAGAACCAAGCTCACCGAGGCCCGTGTCCAGGTAGGAACCAGAACCCTAGGATGAGTCTGACGGCACAGCTTCTTGTTTCCCTTGGGGAGAGAGACAGTAGCATTGGGGATGGAAGGTGGAAATTTGGATGGACCTCTTCTCTGGAGCCTCAAACATGAGAATCTGAGGCTAAAATCCAGTTGTGTGCATTCCTGCGTTCCCATGGGTTTGCAGTTATGCCATTTGGGTTTGGCTTCTTGCAGAGGTACCAGCTGCAGGATTTCCATCCAGGTTGGGATGAGGAGCCAAACGTTTCCCTTCTTGGCAAGGCGCTTAGCTCTCTGTTTGCTGTGTGAGGAAATTCCTCGGAGGAAGCAGCATGTGTGTGTTTGTATTTGGTGCTGGAGGAGAAATCGTGCCATTGACCAACCTTGCCCAGGGGAGCAGATCATATTCTGCAAAGTTTGCAAGATGCGTGTGTGAATTTTCATCAGACTTTCTTTTTTCCACCCCGATCTCCAGAGAGGACAAAAAGGGAGGGGGGGGGAGGGAAGAAGAGGGGAGGAGCAGGAAGGGAGGGTTTGGGGCCGGGGGACTCTGACATCTACACGATTAATAGCCCTTGTGGGAACTCCACACAGAGACCCTTATGTCTTCCAGATAAAGGCTGGGTCAGCAGTGTGTGCAAACACGCAGAGGGATCAGGAGTGTGAACAGATCGGGGGGTATAATAGGGTCCCTTGGGGAAAGGGAAGGGAAGGGGGAGGGAATGGGGATTGTGCTGGGTTAGAGAAGTGAAATGGAGACCCCAGCAGTCCGAGCTCTGCGTGGCCGTGCGGTTGGGTTTCAGGCTCAGCACTGAGCTGTGTGCATGCAGGCAGAGCCAGGCGAGGAGAGAAGGAGCACAGCGGGCTTGTGGCAAGGCCTGTTAGCCAGCCCCTCCAACACAGAACAGCCTTTTATTTTTGTCCTGTGGATCTCAGCATGATGAGCTTCGTGTGATTGCCACAAGCTCGCCCCACGCTGTCTGGACAGGGATGTTTGCCCTCCTGTGCACACCTGGGACATTCGTGGGTTAAAAGCTATTCCCAACAGCACTGTGGCAGCTGCTTTCTCGCCTTCCAGCTTCCCCTTGAGAGGGGAAATCCAGCATCCAGGGTCTGCTTGATAGAGCCAGCAAAAAAGAAATCTCGTGAACTGACTCCAGCCAAAAAAAACCTTATCTGAGTTTTCAGCAGGAGTAGTGATAATTTGCTAGACATACAGGACTGTAGATAGATGGAGCCTGGGAAAAGTGGCTAACTTAGGGGCTAAGCCACCAGAGGTTGTACTATGTCATTTCCCCCATTTTTGTTTTGCATATTCTGCTTCTAAGAATTCCTTGCATAGATTGACACGGGATTTTTTTTTTTAAGGGAATATCTCTTAATGAAGCACACGAAATCTGCATTGCACGAGCTGTGATGGAGAGGAAGGGGAAAGCCCCAAAAGTACCAGGGAGTGCAAAAGCCAGCAGCAGGTTCTCTTTCTTCCAATCGGTTCTGACCTCACCGTGACAAGGCTGGGAGAAGGGAGGGAGGCGAAAGCAGAGAAAGGGAAAGCTAAATAAATAAATAAGGGGAACCTTTCCCTTGTTTCAAGCTGTGATCTCTGAATCCCCCTGCTTGCTCCCAGGCAGCTCGCGTGGAGGTTCCTGCCAGGGCTCTAGTAGCAGCTGTTCTCTGAGGCACATTCCTGATGGCTTTCTCATTCCGACATCCTGGCAGGCTCAGCTTCTTCCCACCACTTTTAAGCCTGCCGCCCCTTGTAAAATTTTCTGGATATCAGAGCAGATCTTTTACTGGCTCTCGGGACCTACAAACATTAGTCAATCAAGTTCTTGTGGGGGGAAGAAAAGCCACACACACACACATATATCCAGCAGGGAAATCTTCCACCACCTTGTACTCTTAGCCCTGTTTGGGAAGAGGTTTTAAGGTTAAGAAATTGCACTTTGGGTTTGAGGGAGCTGTAACGATGGTAGGACCAGCTGAGATGAGGAGTTCTGGGCGTTAAGGGACAGACTTTGTCCCCAGGAGCATTTTGTGTTAACACGGGAGGAGGGTAAATGAAAAATACATTCAGAATAGATGATCTTGGAGGTCTTTTCAAACCCTCTATGAAACACAGTTCTACAGCTGCCGTCAGGCTTTCTAACTGTACTGTGTATGGGCACAACTTCTGCACAGCGTCCCATTGAGCTAATTGTTACATCAGCACTGGACAAAAATAAGCAGGCTCGTCCATGCTTCTCCTCGCTTCTTTCTCTTCCTTTACCATATGAAAGACGAGCTTGCCCAGCTCTCACTCAGTCTCTCTGATACCTGAGTGCTCCTGTAGTGTAATCTCCTCCACGTGAAAAGCTGATAGCTCTGTTAAACTTTATTGGCAGACCTTAGAGTCCGGCTGGTCATGCAGCTGTCCAGCTAAGTGGAAGTTTGACACGTTGACAGCTAATAAAATTCCCAAGCTGAACAACAAGAGGAGGTGGAGGGGGAGCGCTCCCAAGCTCCGGTTTCTCATCTGCTAGGAAGATCACGGCAGGGTGAGCAATGCTTCAGCAGGGTCAGTGCAGTGTCTGTGTGGCTGGGATGTGGGATTCCAGCTCTCAAGCTACAACACGCCGTAGGGTCCGAGCCATTCAAAGGTTAATCCCAAATTTGATGTAGACAGGGACAACGCCGCCGTGGATTTCCGCTAGAGCAGGATTTCGGTTCCAGATTGGTGCCAAACGAGGCCACCAGTGGAAATTCCCACTTGTTTTCGTGCAAGGCGATGCCTTGACTCATGTGCCCACACTAATTGCCCAGCGCTGAAGGAATTCCTGCCCATCTGCAAGCTCCTGTTTTCATCCTACCAGCAAACAAGCTGCCGAATGCCAAGCGTTCATGGCTTTTTAAAATTAAGCCTAACAGCTAAGCAATTCACTTAGTGAATTTAATGGAAGCTTTGGGTTTGATCTGCAGTGTATTTTGGGGTTTTACACTGTTTTTTTGCAATTATATAACTGGCGATGACAATGTTTTACATGGAAGAGAAACCGAACCAACCTTAATGGGATTCTCTGATAATCTTGAAACTTTTCTCCCTGGTATTTCTAGAGAAGGGACAATTTTGAGAACAGCCCTTTTCTCATAGTCTCGGCTTTGTCAGTACAGCATTTTTATAGTGGGAGAACAGTTTTGTCAGAAATCCTTACCCAGGTGTGGAAATAATTTCTCAAGGTGACAGTGCCCAAGGAGACACCGGGTACATCAGTCATGGCTCTACAGAGGTGAACCTAATCCCTCTCGGAGTTGATCCCATTTGTTGGGTCTGTTTGCCCAAACACTGTTGTGCTTTTAAAGCAAGTTATAAACAAACAGCGGGTGCTTATTTCACTTTGGTGTTTGAGCAACATCAACAAAAAGAATGGATGTCCCCCGATCAGCCCCACAATCCAGAGCCATTCAGAAGTTTGTATGTTGGAAATGGAGACCTCGGCGCATGGGTTCCCGCACAAACAGCCCCTTTCCCTTCGCCCTGGTGCTGTGGTGAGTCAGACGTGATGGGTTCCAAAGGATGATCTCAAAATCCTTTCCCAGAAACCTACGCAAAATCATCTCCTCCCTTCCCCCCCAAAAATAGATGGTTTTGCTTCTCAGCATCACCTCTGAGTGATTCAGGTGGTGACACCACAGAAGCTGGGGACAGGCATGCATTCCACCAGCTCTGTTAATCCTAGAAAGATGGAGTCATAGAATCATAGTTTGAGTTGGAAGGGACCCTGAAGGCTGTCAGATCCAACCCCCCTGCAGTGCACAGGGACACCCACGGCTCCATCAGTGCTCACAGCCCCATCCAGCCTGACCTCGGGTGTCTGCAAGGATGGGGCATCACCACCTCTCCGGGTAACCTGTGCCAGTGCCCAGAATTAAATCAGGAGGGGTGGATTTGTAGCCATGTTGATGTCTGTTGTTAACCCCCAGGAAATTCCATGCACTGAGAAACAGTTATTTCAATAACAAAATTAAACGAGAGAGCAGGAGTCGCAACCCAATGCTTTATTGATCATTTTTATGATGGATCCCATTGTGATTTCTGCCTGGGAGTAAATGGATGTTTCATTTAATAAAAAGGCTCAGAGCAATTCTGTCTCTGAAACCTCGTTGCATTTCTAGGCTACTCACATCATCTGTATTTTATGACACACTTTCAAACAGTAGTAAACAAACAGCCATACTCCAGATCATGCTGCGATGGCTCCGACATGCCAAATGGAGCACCAGAAAAAAAATTCCATTCCATTTTGCTCAAGATTTTGCACGAAGCCGTTCTGTTCTCAGGATCGGAGGAGCTGCAAACCACTGTTCCCTTGTTTTGTAGCAGCTTCCTGCAGTCTGTTTTCCAGGTTACCCAGAGAGCTGTGGGTGCCCCATCCCTGAAGGTGCCCAAGGTCAGGTTGCATAGGGTCCTGGGCAGTGTGAGCTGGTGGGGGGCACCCAGCCCACAGCAGGTGGTTGGAACTGGATGGGCTTTAAGGTCCCGTCCAACCCAACCTTTCTGTGGTTGTGTGATTTCCCAACAGCTTCTCAAACGTCTTTGCTCTGTGCTAGAGGGGTGCTCTCGCACCAGCTGTGGTCAGAGGTCCGTGCTTTGCTTTCTGAAGGCAGAGGTGATGGATGGAGGGATGGGGTGGTGACAGGCAGCTCTCCAAGCTCTGAGCATGAGCTGGAGTCATGCAAAGCGGTGGGAGCCTGATGCTGTTTGCCTGGTGTTTTGCTTCCCAAACCCTTTGAGATGTGTCCAAACAGGCTCTTTTGAAGCAATCCTCCACCCTTAAAGGTCAGCTGAGAATGTTTTCTTTCTTCCTGAGGGTCCCACTCATTTACACTTCTTGAAGAGAGCTGCGAGGGGGTTATGACACAACAGCTGCCCCGTGGTTTTGGCACTGGTGCAGTGCTGCGGAGCTGGGAGCGGGGGCTCTCCTTGGCAGAGCTGAGCTTGGCAAGCTCATTTTCCAGGGCACAGAGCCAGCCGTGCCCTCGCACACCGGAGCATCCAGCTGGGCAGAGAGCAGCCCCTGGCACTGTGCAGCCAGGCCGTGAGAACCACAGTGGTGCCTGGGCATGGTGAGGGACAGCAGTGCAGTGCCAAGCTCCCAGCAAGGTCAGAGCCAGGGCAGTGTGCTGATCCAGCTCGAATAAGGGACTTTGCAAGGTAAAGCCTGCAAGGCTGGATGCAGCTGAGGTGCAGAGTAGTGTCTGGCTGTTCAGTGCCTAATGCTGCAGAGGGATGCTTCTAATCGGGTGGAGATTGGTTATGATCTCGTAGCATCTCTTCCCACTCGCTTAGGGAGGCAGTGCTTGATGTCCCAGCATTGCTGCTCTTCTTTCACATCTCCCCATCCAGAATTAAGAAACAGAAAAGCACTTAAAAAAGAGCAGCCAGGAGCACGCTTACCCCAGCCAATATGCTCCAAATAAGCCCTCAATCTTATCACAAATACAAAGACAAATGGTAAAGTAGATTTTCAGAGATCCAAACAGCAGTGGCAGGTCTTTTTTCACCTAAATTTTGCAAAAGCCAGAGGTGAGCATTTGAAATTGCAAGCACGTCCTCTGCCTGTATCTAAAGGTTTGCTTAGAAAACCATCAGCACTTTTGGTATTCGTAGTAGAATTACAGTAAGCAGCACCCTTGGAAATAGAAATGTCCCACTGACGAGGGACAAAGTTCCCAGCTGTGTAAGCCTGAGGGCATCTTGCTGGAGAGAGTCAGCACTATTTCATTAAGTATGAAATTTACTGGAGATGAAGATGATAAACCTAATCCCATAGTCCTTCTAGCAAAACACGGCTGGGAATCAACAGGAATGAATGCAAACTTGAGGACGAGCTGCACCATTTGGCAGGAGCTTGTTTTGTGCTGCGTTCCCTGGTCTGCTTTGGTTCGAGCTGAACAAGGGATTGCCTCAACAATGTGGCAACGATTTGCTTTTTTTACAAAGGAAAGAGGGCCCAGAGGCCAAAGCAATGAACTGGGTCCCAGCTCCTCAGATGAGACGTCTGTGGATCGCTGTGTGTTCAATGGGAGCGGGTGCAGTCGTGCTGATTTATAGCAGCGCAGTGTCTGTCCCATTGTGTGAAAAACAAACAGTGCCTCCGAGAGGTTGCATGAGAAGAACCTTTATTGCCAAATTTCCAGCCCAAGGAAGGTGGACCAAAATGGTTCTGGCTTTGAAACTGTGTGGTGTGAAGCTGTGTTGGTGCGGAGGGTTGGGTTTGGAGATGTGAAGCCGTAATCAAACATCTTACTGCCAAAGATGGTTGCTTTTCATCAAAAGTGGTTTGCGAAATGATAATAATAAATCCACGTGCCAGAAATGGTTCAAAGTCTTCAGAAGAATGTTACAAATAGCCAATGCCTTCAGGAGCAGGGAAGCGCCAGGAGAAATATGGGCTAAATTCATTGGATAATCTCATTTGTGAAGAATCATTTGTTCTGCTCCACTAACCTTGTCTTAACTGTATCACCCACCAGTGACAGAGGCTCAGCATTTTGGGCACTGAACCAAAGTGTCACTAGATACAGCTGTGTCCCTGCATGCATGGATAAAACCTGTGTGTCTAAAATCTGTGCCTTGTTGTGGGCCCGTATCCCCTCTGTTCTGTAAGGAATTATCTCAGCTGCCTCAATGATGCTCGTGTGTCCCTGATGCTCAGGACTGGTGTGGACCAGGCGAGGCTCTCTCCTGGTCTGGAGGAAAGCCATATCTGCAAAGCCTCCATGTAACCTGCGGAGGGACCTCATCTGATTTTGGTGGAATTTGTCTGCCTGGGTTTTGAGATTCTTTGCCACCTGGTTTCTGCAACATACGCTGCATCTCTTCCATCCTGCTGCAGAGCAAAGGCACGCCTTGGCTTTTCCATCCCTGTTTCCATTTATGAGCTCATTTATCCCATCCATCTTTCTCCAACATCAAATCCTGATTAGGCCGAGCAAGGAAACAACAGGCTTTCTTTCCCACAGGAGGCTCTTTTTGACCTTCCTTTCCTCTCCTTGTCTGACAAATTGTGGGAGCTGACCCATATCTCGGTGGCTGCGGGGATAATTCAGTCCAGCCCCATCCTGGCAGGCAGCTGTCTCTGCAACCCTTCTCTGCTGTTCTCTGCTTGAGAACAAGTGCCTGGGACATCTCAGAAGGGCTGGCATTTGGGTTAAATAAGAACCAGTGCTAACCTTTGCCCCAGACCCAGGTTGGTGGGGAGGATGGGCTCTTCCAAAATCAGCTGACAGTGAGGGATTGGAGAGGTTTCTTAGCTTCGCTGTGCCTTCCTCTGCCATCTGTGTAGGGGATGCTGGAGGAGATACCCTGCAGTAAAGAGGTGTGATCACGGGCCTCAGAGCAGCATCCTCGCTTGCTGTGCAAGTGTAGCCCATGGTGCAATGAGCAGTTCTGCTCCTGTCACAGAGTTCTCACAGGAAGAAGTTTTTAAGGACAGCGAGGCACTGGCACAGGCTGCCCAGAGAGGTGTGCAGGCAGCCAGGGTCAGGCTGGAGGGTCTCTGAGCACGGATGGGGCTGTGGGTGTCCTTGCTCATTTCAATGCGTTTGTCCCAGCACAAAACTTTGGCCGTGCAGTTTTGTTCCAGGAGTGCCAAAACTTCTTCCTCTTCCTCAGCTCCTTCCCACCAGTCTGCTTTTAGCAGCCACAGCCTTCACCCCAGGCTTACCATGGTGTAACAGGATCCTCTGGCAGGGGGAATCTTTAGTGGCTGATAAAACCTTAACTGTTGTGCAATGAAAGCAGGTTCCCTTTGAAGTGCGCCTCGCGTTACAGTTAGATGCTCTAGCCTCTGTATTTTAACTACCAATAAAATGATTTATAAGCATAAAGGCCTGAGCCACCTTTAAGGCGGGGGAAGGGAAAGAATTGCTAACGTCATTAGCTGGAATGTATCTGCCTTTTTTCTGGGGGTTATAAATAAGGGGCAGAATCAACCTGTTTGGGCCATGAAATGTCCCTTCCTCTGCACGGGAAGATAAATCCTATCAATTTCTTTGTGGAAGGTTTCAGTGTATTTGTGGCTGGAGAATCCAGGCTCTACTGGGAAGCGCTGCACTTCGGCGTGTAGTTATGAATCTCATTTGCCTGCATGCGTGTTTACTATCATTATTCTTTATTATTTGCTGAGATGCTCCAGCTGAGACAGAGTTATCACCTGGCTGGGTATGCTGCATTCTAGGAGTTAATTACAGCCCCTGTCTTAGGTGGTTGACTGCTGAAATAAACTAAAACATGAGAAAAATGGGCTGATGGTTGGACTGGATGATCTTAGCAGTCTTTCCAACCTAAATGGTTCTAGGATTCATGGGGTTTATCCTCACTTTAAAAGTGATGACCTGATGCATAAGGACCAACCCTTCTTGAATGTTTCTACTGACTTCAAATTGGACAGACAAAGTTTTCCAAGGTCACGGGAGGAGCTTGTAGCATAATTAGGAACCAATTTTTTCTCTAGGTGTAGTCCAAAGCCATGAAAATAGCTTTCCTTCCTTCCCAAGCCCATGTGCATTGTAAGCTTAAGGGCATCCCAAGGATGAACCCTGGCCCATGTGTTGTAAAAGGATCTGCTCAATCATCTCCCTTCACAATAAAATAAATATGAAATAAATAGGAAGCAAATCAACTGCACGCCCTTTGCTTTGGAGAAGCAAAATAAGAGAAGCTGTACACATCTTTGCATTTTAACTTTGTGTGAATAGGTGTGCTAGTGCACAGACAGCATTAACTTCATGTGATGTAATGGAACATGGCCCAAATATCCCCAAAGTTTTGACATTCCTGGACTACACTGAGGGTAGTGAGGCACTGAGGTTGCCCAGAGAGATGGTGAAGGTCAGGCTGGAGGGGCTCTGAGCACTGATGGAGCTGTGTGTGTTCAATCACAATCCATTCTATCCATTCTATCGCAATGGAGTTGGCCCAGATGGCCTTGAGGGTCCCTTCCAATTCCAATGGCCTGAAGTGTGGAAGAGGAGAGGATTAGCCAAGCAGCGCATCCTTAACGAGCAGGAATTAACACATACCTGTGTGTGAGGGAAAAGGGCAGGACCATCCACCTCTTATGACCGTGCAAACAAAAGGTTGTTTATTTGTGCAGCTCCCTGCTCCTAGAAACTGTGTCATGGGTTGGACTGGATAAAAAGAACTCGAAAGCGCCACAGGCCTTGATGCTCATTCATTTCTCTCTCCTTAACTCTGTCCTAGATTTTGCTAGCGATTTCTGGTGCCAAAAATGAACACAGAGATTCCGACCTGCATGGACTCTGTGGATCAATGCAGATCGGATGTGTGCTGACCTATTTCTGTCACGCTTTTGGAAGGTGCTGGGAGGTTACGCCGCTCCAGGCAGCGCAGTAGGGACAGGTCTGTAAAGAGGCACGTTGGGTGCCAAGGACCTGACATCAGCACTGCATGCATTTCAGAGAGCTGCTCCAAAGAGGGAAGGGAGCCTTGGACTCAGATTCCATTTTATTTGAGGGAGAGAGTTTTGTTTTGGTTCGCAAGACGTGGGGACAGTTTGGATGGCAGTGCCTCAGCCCCTTGTAACCCCAGCTTCTGACCTCACGTTGAGCAGCTTGGAAGCCTGATGGAGGATTTTTTTCCCCCGAATGCTTTACACTCTTGATTTTTGCTCCATTTTTTTCATGTTGCTGTGAAATTTAATCGTGTTTCCTAGCCCTTTAGGCCTCACAAAGTCCAGCAGCTGCATTCTCATCTGGCTTGAAAGCTTATCCGCATACTTCTGAACCCCAAACAGGGATCGGTCCTGAGAGCCTCTCTGATTAAATAAAGTAAACCAAACCCAAGAGACAGCCTGAGAAGCACTTCCCACTCTCCAGAAGGGAGATTGCCCATGATAAAACACATCAGTGCAGACATGAATTTGGAAAAATCTCCCCTCTTGTCTTACAGGTAAACTAGCACTGTAGGAAACACGAGCCCAGCTTCGCACATGCATTAATACTGCATCTGTTTTAATGCATAGAGATTTAAATTGGCTGCAGTACAATGCTAGAGCACACTGCAATGCCTCTTGCAAGGAGAGCATGTCTTAGCATACAGACAACAGTGATTTGCTGCAGTACAGAGGAGCTAAGAAAACCTTGTATTCCCTCCGGTCTGGTTGTATCTATTTAGCTTGTCTAACATAGAAACCATGATGCTAATCTGTCTATTTATCCCTCCTAACAGTGCAGCCATGTTGCTATTATGGTACTTAATCCTTCAGCATAATTCACATAGTTGTCAGATAACGAGGCAGAATGGCCAGGTGGTAGCAATGCATCTATTTGGTATGGACTGACTCGGAATACACAAGCTGAATTATTCCTCTTCTTCTCACCCTGCTGCTGATAGAACCCTCCCGTGCTCTTAATGATATCTTTCACAATATTAAATGCCTGTATCTTTACCCAGGAGACAGGGCAGTGGTACTGTTGTAATTTGAGAGAAAGGAGAGTAAAGAATGGGGACAAATACCCTGAAAGTCAATGCCAGGCCGCAAACTTGAACCTATCTTTGGCCAGTGCAGTATCTCAGATCGCCTTTGGATGCGTTATCAAGACATCATCCAACTCAAGTTTATTTTTGGCCAGTCACACATCATCTTTTCTATCCCTGTCCCAGGTGTGGTTCAGCAACCGACGAGCGAGATGGCGCAAACAGGCGGGTGCAAACCAACTCGCAGCATTCAACCATCTGCTGCCGGGGGGCTTCCCACCCACAGGAATGCCAACTCTGCCCCCATACCAGCTGCCAGACTCCACCTACCCAACCACCACCATTTCCCAAGGTAAGCATTCATTTGCCCGCTCTGCTCCTCTCCTCTTGCCCTACATCACCCTGTTGGCCATTCTTTCCTTGGTTTGCCCTCCATCATCCCATTGACCATTCCTTCTCTGCTTTGCCTTACACCACCCTGCTGGCTATTCCTTCTCTAGTTTGCACTACATCATCCTATTGTCCATTCCTTCTCTCCTTTGCCTTACAACATCCTATTGTCCATTCCTTCTCTCCTTTGCCTTACAACATCCTATTGACCATTCCTTCTCTCCTTTGCCCTACAACATCCTGTCAGTCATTTCTGATTTGTGACATTCCTCTTAGACCTCTGTAACAGGTAGGTGGTTTTCCTTTGTTGTGAAAACCAGCTTTTGGCTCACATCAATGGAAACTTCGCTTTTTCCTCTGGAGAGCAGGTGGATCTGCTCTGCTCACTGTCCCATGGTCCTTTCTGCTACACCAGTGTGTCTCACATCTGTTCCGCTCAGCTTTGAGGTGAAGATTCCATCAGTCCAAAGCAAACAACATGGGCCAAGCTGGATATGGCCCTGGGCAACCTGGCCTAGTAGGTGGCAACCCTGCCCACAGCAGGGGGTTGGAACCAGATGGGATTTAGGGTCCCTTCCAACCCAAGCCATCCTGTGATTTTATCACCACCTCTTTGCAGATGGAGGCAGCACCGTGCACAGACCCCAGCCCTTGCCACCATCCACCATGCATCAGGGAGGGCTTGCTGCTGCTGCTGCAGCTGACTCCAGCTCTGCCTATGGGGCCCGACACAGCTTCTCCAGCTACTCAGACAGCTTCATGAATGCTGCAGCTCCTGCCAACCACATGAATCCTGTTAGCAATGGCCTCTCTCCACAGGTATGTGACCCGCTTCCATTCTCTTTCTTTGGCTGAGAACATTTGGCTGGTCCAGATCCTCTGAGAGCAGGGCAGGCTTCAGGCTATCACAATGAATTATAGTTAACAAGGGAGTTATTGTTATTGTCACGAGCTCTTGGAGGCGGCCTAGTTAAAGCAATTAGTTAATTTGTTTACCGGCAGTATCCCGATCCTGAGCTCAGCACTGTACTGCCAGAGCATTTGCATCCTGTTAGTTACCACATTCAGGACATCACACTGCGGACGTCAGGACCTAGAGCATTGGTGTTTGCCTTCTCAGTGCTCCAGAAGGATTTCTAGGGCAGAAATTATGTTACTCGCTTACTTCTTACCCTGCCAAAGAGCCCTGCCTTGTCCCAGCTGCCTTCCAAAGGTTATCACCTGGCTCTGTCCTATTTCTTCCAATTGCATGCATGGCATTGCATGCTGTGTGTAGCAGAGAAACAAGCCTCAGCAGTGTGGACTTTAATTCCTCCATCAGCAGCAGTTCTGGAGAGAGCAGAGAGAAGGGCTTGGGCTGTGTGTGTGTCACAGGATGCGGCTCCTGTTCTTGGCCAGTGAGCCCTGCAGAAGTCAGTGGAGATGCCAGGATTTGCACCAGCTGGGAATGCACCCCCTACCAAATCCATCTCTATCACTGTTATGGGTAAAAGCTCTAACTTTTCGTTACCTCAGTAGGCAGAGGTCTTTGGTTTACTCGACACAAATCTGTTTTCCAAATGCACGTTTCCTTTTAAGTGCAGTAAAGCACATACCATACGCTGAGCATCAACGGCAATGACTCGTATTTATGCAGTGCCTGCTGTCCTGAGGGCTGCCAAATGTCTTCCACTTTTGCTCTCAGTCAGTTGTGAGATATGGAGACTCATGAAGCGCCTGTGATTTCGGAATGGCCAGTAACACTATTTAGGACAGGAAGCACAAAATAATCTGAAACTACTGGGAGAAATTAGGTAGGCATCTGAAATGAAAAGGCTACAACTGTTTAGAGAGGGATCCAATAAACGGGGACATCACAGAGGTAGATAGATTTTAAGGTCCAACAACTTGTGATTTCTCAAGTGTGAAAACAAAACATAGAGTGTCAGTGGAAAGAGGGAAATCTTGCAGCTCCTCTGAAACAGTATAAAAATCCCACTTCTATCTTGGGATGGTCATAAGATAGAAAACGTGTGACTGGTGTGGGGCTGAATATTGCCACAAACAGTGTGGTTTTGTGAGGGAAATAAGGAGACATCATTCTGACAAGGGGTTTCTAATAGCACCAGGCTTGGGAGATGAGCATACAGTATGGGATTCAAAGGCAGGTTAGCTAGTCCAGGGCACATGATTAATTCCTATTCTCACAAGTGTAATTTAGCACCAAAGAATAAGTTGGGGGTGAGATCCACGTGATAAGCTGCACAGGCACCAGACGTGTACAAGTCCATCGTGCAATTTCCATTTCCGTACCTTCATCATCTACTTATGGTCCCGCTCACTCAATCAGAGGCTCATGGAAATGACCATACCAATGCTTTTTCTGTGCTTATCCCTATCCCAAATTACCCTGCCCCCAGGCTCAGGGTAGGGGAAGATAGAGGCCTGAGCCAATAAGCCCTTTGTATGGGAAAGAGAGGATACATTATCTTGCAGTCCTGAAGAAAAGAGAGCTTTGCACCCCCAAGAAGGGGAGATTCCCATTTTCCTAATGCTTCTAATCATGTGAGGGCCAGGATATCAGCATATAAATTCTTCTATTTCTTTTGTGCCTGGTGAGGCTAACCCAGGTTATTTTACGACTGCTTTCTGTTTACTGATCTTGCCAACTCACTGCTTTCCTAAGCTCTCTGCTGTTCCCAGTGGAGGGATGTGAGAAATGCTCTTACCCTCTTGAACAAGAGCTGTTAGAAATGTCCTCTTTTACACGGCGAGGTGTGTAAGTAGAGGATAGAGAATGCTTTGCACAACTCACATGAGCACAGTTCAGCCATTCATCTGAATTACAGGTAAAACCTCAACGCTCCCATCCTCCTGTGCTGCTCTCTGTGACATCTCTAGGGCTAAATACCAACTGCAGGGAAGGACGGAATTCAAGAAGTAGGGAAAAAAAAACCAACAAAAAACCAACCAGCAAACTTAAAATGATGGCAGTTTGTCTGAGCTGCAAACAGACAGTTCTCTGGTTTCATCCCTCAGCAGCAGCAGGAGGGAGATTTCTTTGCAGTTTAGACAAGGCGGTGGGGGCTGCCAGCTCGGAGCTCCCAGCATTTGCTCAGCATGCTATCCAGTTACCCTGGGATTGGGTGTCCCAGCCAGAATCCACCAGACGGGCCTGGTGCTGGCAGCTGAAATTCAAGAGGAGAAGCATGGCATTTCCATTCCCACAACAGAGAAAAGGGGATTACGTTTGGCCTCTGCAGGCTTGGTTCCCCCCACGCTCGGTCCTCCCCTCCTGACACAAAGGGCAGACATTGCTGAGTTTTACCCAGACTTCACATGGGAAATGGCCACATTTCTTGCTTGTTTTCCAGCCCACAGCTTTGTGCCTTGTCCCTGCTCTGCTCCTGGATCTGTACGATGCTTCCCAGCAGGGACATCCAGTTGACCCAGTTTAGAAGTCACTGTGCCTCCGTTCCAGACCTGAGTGGTTTGGTCTTCAGCTCCCTCATCCTACGGTGATGTTTGAGGGACATGGTTTAATTCATCACGGTGGTGATGAGTTGATGGTTGGACTAGAGGTCTCTTCCAGCCTTAATGATTCTAGGAGTGGGCATGGTGGTGATGGGTTGCTCAGCTGGATTAGATTACAGTGGTCTCTTCCAACCTGAGTGATTCTATGATGCAAGGACACTGCCTCGGTTGTGCAAAGAGTCCCACACAATTAAACCACTACTTAGAATGATCCCACATGCCATTCTCTGTCCCAGACCTTCCTGGAAGTCCTCAGCGTAACCCGAGCAGTTATTTGGGATAACTTTGTGCTGGGACAGCCTTTGTAGGAAAGATCTTGCTCTGAGTGTTTCAAAAAGCAATCATCAAAGCAGGCCAGCTGCAGCCAGATGTGTCCCCCCACAACTGCCAAGGGCTGCAGCAGTCACGGATTGTCAGAAAGCTGCTCTGGACAGTGGAGAACATCACAGTGAGGTCCCCATCTCCTCAGGGTATTTCATAAATCCCTCTTAAATACTTTCAACTCATTTTCATCTCACAGATGATTTCCCATTTGTCTGGGATCACCTATCAAACTGAATTACTGCAATGCCAGGTACCAGGACATCCTTAGCCATGTGCTGCATCACATTTTGCATCCATCTCTGCATCTCCTTTGCTATCTGAGAATCACCTCTCACTGTGTGTGAGGTTCATCACAATGTTTATCATCATCAGTGTGATGGTAAACTCAGTACGAGCCCAGTTAAGTCCAGCTGAGCATTTCCCTGATGGTCTTTCAGGATGGTTTTTGAGGGACGTGGTTTAGCAGGCATGGTGGTGATGAGCTGATGGTTGGACTACATGATCTTAGTGGTCTTTTCCAACCGTAACGATTCTGTAGTTCTGTGAGGTGTGGGAAGTGGGAGGAAATTGAGTTGATGAGTACCTTACGAGTCAGTGTAAAGTGAAAATGAAAGGTCGAGCCTTTGTGATGATGGGAGATTGCCTGGGTACTTTTTAAATGGCAAATAATTCTCGTGCTTTATTGTATTCTGAGCTACTTTCCTTCTAGCACATCTCTTCTGCCTCTTAGAATGTCTTCTGGTCTTCAGAAGGCTTCTGTTTACTGCTCCACCTCCTCAAATCTCTGCTTCCAGAAGGCTTTCGCTCCGGGCCTGTATTTCAAATGTGTCTCACCATCCACTGTGGCACGTTGGGGTCTTGTGAGGGATTGTCCAAAAGCAAAAGACGGTTGGTTTATTGCAAATGGCTGCTGTCTATCTGGAGAATGTGTTAAGGCAGAGTTAAGAGCCAGGCGCTCCCTATGCTTCCATCACATGTTATTTCTGAGAGCTCTGAATCTTTCAGCAAACCCACAGGATCGCCCAGCGATTAAGACAGCTCCAGAAATGCTGAGAGCCAAGAGAAACTTGTTCATCATCTCATATTTGTTGCTTTAATTTTCGGAGGGCTTTCAGTGGCTTTTTTTGCTCCACAAGCAGGTTCATTCCCAGTGTAACAGCCGTAGAGCCAGCGCAGTCGGTGTAGCTGTGGCTGGAAACCAAAGGTTTCCAACCAAATCTTGGAATCGGGTTTTACAACTTCAGCTTTATCACCATTCCTGGAGGGAGCCTTGAAGCCACAAAGCTGGGCTCTGACCACACGTTTTCACTCTAAACCCAAAGTTCTCTTCAGTCTACCCAAGCGTCGCATTTCCCGACACCATCCCAGCTCTTCCCACTGCCCAGGGTAATGTTTGTCTCAGCCCCACTGGGGTGGGATTAGAGATGATCTGAATGTGAGAAGAGCCAGCTGCAGCCTTTTTTTTTGGGGGGGGGGGGAAACCTGGCAATGGGGAAGGACACGATGTTAGCTGGCGAGAGAGGAGCAGGCATTGCAGTGTCTGCCTCCTTCCTGCAGTGACATGGATCCTTTCTGTCTGCTTCTTCTTCTTTTTTTTCACTTTCCAATTTTTTTTTTCCTTTTTTTTTTTTTTTTTCCTTTCTTTTCTTTTCTTTTCTATTTTTTTTTTTTTGTTGGAGACACTGTGCCTTATAATAAGCATTCAAAATGAGTCTTGCTGGGCCAGGAGAAGGGGAGGGGAAGAAAGAGGGGGAGGAGAGGGTGAGATTTGGGGGGGGGGGGGGAGAGAGGGGGAAAGGGAGGAGGGGGTTTAAATAGCAAAGAATTAGGAAAAAAAAAAAATCTGATGCAAATCACTAGTAGAGAGAAAATTATGTGCAATTACCCAAGCGATACTGGGCAGCCGTGCCCACCCCAACCAACAAGATCTCATTAACAAGCAGAAAATAAGATTGAAATGGTGTGTAAAAGAGCTGAAAAATGAATTTGAATGCTGCATTTGTCCACAATTACCCCCTCGTTCACACATATTTTATTGCAATTTTTTTATTATTCTTAATCTTTCCATCCCTCAAAGCAGATTGGGAACATCCTGGCATTACAGTTGCTGAGGGAGGAAGCATTAAGGATTCCCCGTTTCCCTGAAAGGAGACCCTTCTCTAGCTCGAATTTTAAAGGGTTGGTTTTGGACGGATAAGGATTCATTTCCCTGGCTTATCTTGGTGTAGGAACATGTTTCTTCTCATATTCTTTAACCTCTGTCACTCTTGGGTGCCACCCCACACGAGGGCTTTTTCCTTTCCTCCTGGTTTCCTCCACCGTCCTTTCCCATCCCCTTTCTCCATCCCGTGTTTTCATTCCATTCCTTTTCCATTCTCCTTTCCCTCTCTCTTACCCCTCCTTTTCCATCCCATTTTCCCCCCACATTTTGCCCTGTTCCCCATCTCTCTAGAGGGCTCTAAATCCCTAAAACGAACTTCTTCCCTTTCTAAAGGTGACCACCATCCCTCTTTCGGGTCCCAACCACTCCTTACACCCTATTTCTTCCCCACAGACTGGCTTTCCTCCTTAAAGCAGACCATACACAGGATTTTAGGAGGAGAACATGCTCAAACCCATGTCCTTTTCCTCCATGGAGAGTCTGGCTGTGTTGAGACCACGTTGGCACTTTCCCTTACATGGTGTCAAATGCAGCTCCATCTCTCACAGCATTTAATGTATGAGTCCCAGGGAATCTGGTGCTTTCTCCACTAAAGTTTCATTTTTTTATTTATTCCCCCCCCCTATTTAACCAAGCAGAGCCCATCTGCTCTTGTCAATTAGACGCCTCTGCTCCAAGCAGCAGCAAAAGGGAAGAATGGAACATTTTTCTCATGTGAAAACAGAGATCTTTTTTTTTTTTTTGCCTGATTCCTATCGATGTTGTTCCTGCAAGCACAGGAGCAGGATCCAAAATGCTTTCCACCCATCTTCCCTGTGCAGCAAAACCATCTTCCCTCACTTTTTACATCTGTTGGGCTCATAACTCGGGCTGAACTAACCACAGTCCCTCACTGTGCTTGCAAGAAAGCGTGCTCTTAGCCCCTGTTCAGGGTGTGAGATGAGGCTTTGTGGGTTTCCTTATTTCTTTATCCCACTGAAAACTCATTAGGAACAAAGCAGCACCCCGTTACTTCAACCCCAACTCCAGAGCTCTGGGTAGCACTGATTGTGTTTGTTCTGAACGGCTCCATTTCCACCCCATTGGTTGTGCTCTGTGTGTATTGCTGAGATCTTTATAGGTGAGAAAGGATGATTTCAGAGCAAATGGTTGCTTCCTGAGCCTTGGGATTTTAAGAGGAGCCTCAGTAAGTTCAGGAGGTCCAGGATCGGACTGTGTGATGTATCAGAGATAGACAAAATGGGGAGAAAGGGGAATAAGGAGAAAACAGGGGAAGAATATAAAGGAAAAAAAACAGTGAGACCAACAAGAGGAGGAATAAACACAGGGAGGTGTGATGGTGCCACAGACCAGGAGAATAAAAATGCAGGATTATCTCCACTTTTCATAAAAAAAAGGGACTGGAAACAAGGCAGGCAGGGATAGATAGAGAAAAGGAGAGATGAGCAATTAATACAGCATCCAGCCTGGCAACAGGCAGGTCAGAGTGACCTCTGGCATTCAGAAGCAAGAGCTGCTGCCAATGGAACCAAGGGGAAACAGCGGGGAAGGGCAGCGCTGGGACGTGGGATGCAAAATAGAGGGGAGGCTTAAAAGGGAGGAATGCAACAAAAGGACTCAGAGGCAGGACTTACAGCCTTGCACGCCTGCCTGCACGAGGGCATCGATATCCGTGTGTGCACACCAGTGTGTGTGCCCGTGCATTGTGTGTGCATGTTAAAGCCTGGCCATGGGGGAACAGCTGTGCTCCAGCTGTGCCCCAGCTCTGAAAAGCTGTCTGTGATAGGAAAAACCTACAGCAGTGGGTCAGGCACAAAGCCCAACATGCACCTTCTTTTTTTCCATGAAGAGAGATCGTGGAAAGTATATTGAATTCAGAGAGTGTGGGAGAGCTGTAGAGCTATGAGGAGGTGGAACAGGTTGTGGGTCCATGACCTCCAACTTTCCTGGCCCTAATGGGTGTGCTTTGAAAGGGAAACCTACGCTTGCTCCCATCCCAAAAGCTATTAGCTGCTGGGACTGCTGACAGCACATAGGTGCAGGTTGCAAATGGGACATCCAGGGGCTGGGAGGGCAGAGGGGACCTTGGGGCTACATCCCCATCCCCAGGGCATCCTTTGGGGCCGCTGAGATGAGCCGTGCATGTTACACCACAAAGCATCAGGAGGGACTCGTGGGGGAGATGTGCACTAAAGGAATACTGCGCCAGTCTTTAGTGTGAGATGAGAATTTGGACATTGCATCAGCTTGCTGGTTCCTGATGTGCCGTGCATGGAGACGGAGCAGCGTGTGGCTGTGCTTGAGCAGGATGGGGTTATAGGGTTGTGCTTCTATAGTGTGTGGGAGGCATAGAGGCTGGGGGATACCCTATGGGGTGCTACAGGGTTATAGGGTGTGTGGCACCTGGTAGTCTGCTCCTTGCAAAGGCAAAAGGGAGATGCTTGGGTGCTGCAAGATGCTGCTGCCTGCCCCCCCCCCCCTCCCCCTAGACAGATCTACTTACAGCGGGGGCTGGAGATCAGAAATCCTAGCGGGGTCCGGGGTGGGCGAGCGGGGAATTGATCAAAGGTGTGGAGGGTCTTAGCTCGCCGCGGTAAGCTGGAGTCAGCCCTTAAGCCTATCCAGTTTGGAGATGAGGGGGATCTTATTTCAGGAAATAAGTACCTGAAAGGGGATCGTGAGCAATGCAGGAGAACCATGGGGAGCTGCTTGTTGGGAGAATAGGAAAACTTTTTGGGAAGGATGCTGGGAGGGGAACGCTCCCAGTGGGGAATGGGGAAAGCAAAGGCTGCTGTTTGTCTGTCCGTCTGTCTGTACGTCCTTGAGCTCCAGAATGGCACAGAGCCCCTCGCTGCCTCCTCTCTGCCTCTCTCCCAGCTTCTCTTCCCCCTCTCCCTTCTTCCTCCCGCTCCTCTCCTGCCATTTGATGTGGAGGAGAGCTGTCTGCCACTCCGCGTCTGTACCGAGAAGGGATCAGAAGTTGCAGCGAGCGCTCGGCGCCTCTCCTTTGATCCATGTCCTGAGGCCTGCTTGACAGCGAAAAAAAGCATGGAGACAAAACGACTCAGTCAAAGTGATTCCTGACAACTGTCTCCATGAGATAAGGAAGCTCTCTGTGTCTTGGTTTTTTTTTTTTTTTTCTCCTTTTTTTTTTTTTTTTTTTTAATACCGCCTCTCCGCTTCCATAAGAAGCGGAGTCACTTTAAACCAGAAGAGCTGCACGGAGAACAGCGCGAGCAGGGAGCGCCTGGCTGAGCTTTATCACATTTCCCGTCTCCCTTTCCATTCCTTTACCCTTCTATTTCTTCCTTTTTTTTTTTTTTAAACCCTCTTTTTTTCCCATTTCCTCCTCCATGCCGTGTTACCCTGCTGCCTTACCCCGCTGATGCTGCTAATTATGGTTTCAGAGAAAGCCCAGCACGTTTGTAGGTGACCAGGACATCATTCAGCTCAATCCCAACCAGAGGGAAATGCCTGCCTTCCCCACGAGGGGCTGGGGGGCAGAGAGAAAGCCCCGTACACTATCTGACAATAAGCAATCCTTTTAGGGATCGGTGGCAGGCCTCATTAATAGCGAGGCATTACGCCCCGCCGGCCACTTAGAGATGTTCCCCTGCTGCTGAGCCCCAGATTTTCGTATTACTGCTTTATTTTTCTTGCCTGGTTCATGTCGGGCAGGAAAGTGCCCCCTGCTTTCCCTCCGGGCTCCCTGTAGGAATGCGTCTGCAAGGGCTCAGTGACACTAATCTCCATGGAAGGGATGCAGGTGGGATGGATGCAAAAGGGACGTGGAGCTCCTTGGAGAATGGCAGATGCTGAGGGAATGCTGGATCCAGATGTGGAGCTTGGAGAAACAGCTGTTCGCTTTCCCATCCTCAACTTCATACAGATTGAGGTCTTCCTGAGGTGGCAACAGCTCCAAGGAGAAGGTTTGGTGGTCACCAATAGGATGAGGGACCGACTCCACGCTCCAGTAGGATCCAATGATGGATCCCTCTTCCCCTCCACTCACTGTAATTAGGCTTTTGTTGTAGGTTTGCTCCAAAGTGAGACCCCATTAGCATGCAGGATGGGGGGTGGCGTGGACGAGGGGGGACACGGAGGGGGAGTTTCCCTTCCCCCCAGAACTGCGCTGCGCTGCGCTGATAAACAGTAAATATCGGGGAACAGGATTTCCACATTATCTGAGCGCGGCAGAAAATCAAAATTTCAGTCTAAATCCGAGGAGACGAGGCTCATAAGCTCCTCCAGCTGATACAGAAGCCGAGCCCAGCCAGCAAAGCTCAGGAGGCACAAAATAACATTTTTTTCTTTTTCGTTCCAAAAAAGGAAAAAAGAAAAAAAAGAAAGAATGAATGAAAGAAAAAAAAAATAGAAGAAAAGAAAAACTAAAGAACGAACAAGAGGAGAAAGCAAGAAATATATGGGGGCTGGATTGCGAGAAGGGGAAAGAAGTAAGGCAGAGCATTGGAAATAAGGGGAATAAATAGGAAATAAATACCCGGGTGTATTGAGGACAGGGAGGGGCTGGACACTGCCCATACAATGAACTTTCCAATCGACAGCTCTGGCTCTGCAGAGTGTTGCTTGGGGATCGACCTGTAGGACACTGACAGCTGCTGGAGGATGATGGCAAACCTTTAATTAACGATTAGAGTGCGCAGCTGAGCACAAATCCAGCCCCGAATTAGGAGCCACATGGGGTCTCCCAGACCCTAAAAGCCAACGTAGGATTCAGCAGCTCTGTCTGACAGCTCTGATGAGGTCCTGGGCTGCATGTGCTGCTCATTGCGTTCCCATGCCCTGCCCTGGCCGTGCAGCCATGCCCATCTGCGAGTGTCGTCTCTCACACAGACATTCTGGGGTCTGCGTTGCCTCCAGCTGACTTCTAAGTATAAACTCTTTCTGTTCTGTGAAGATCCAGGGGACATCTTCCTGGATTCTGTCCCAGAATATAAGATGTCCCATTGTGTAAGAAAGATGTCCCACTGCTTTATGCGTTGGCTCAGATCTTGTTCTGTGCTCTTTCTTTCTCTGGTATTGGGGCAGTTGGTGAAAGCTGGTTTTCCTGGAGTATTTGTCCTTTCCCTTCTCATGGAGATAACTCAGAAGTCCTCAAGCTGAAGCTCAAAGTCCTAAAGCTGAAGATCAAACTAGAAGTGACATTGTCGTGTTCACATCATCTGGCTCCGAGCTTGGAGTGACTGAGCCATTCTGCATCAGTTTATAATCTGGCTGTGCATGTCAAAGAGCAAGATTCTCTTTAAACAATTAAGATACGATATTTGAAGATCCTTTGGCAGGCATGCAGGGCTCTCTTCTGCTGTTGAGCAGGTGGAGCTTTGCCTTGGGTTTCACCGGCACGGCATTTGGGCCTCCAGTAAGCACAAGAAAGGCAGATGGAGCACCAAAGTGTGCTGAACAGTCTGCACCAATGTGTGTGTATGATGTAAAATATATATAAGCCCTCCAGGGGACGCATAGAAAGGTATGGGGATATGTCACCCCAAATATTTCCAGCATCTCTTCCTACCTGTCCGGCACAGCACGGAGCCTCAGGAGGCTCTTTCTCTTGCCTTGGCCAAACCATGGTGTGCTCTGGTTTTTTTTTCTCTCACTGCATCCAGGTCTTTGCCCCAGCTCTTCATCTGAATTCTCCCACCAGTGCCAGAAGGTTACTGGTTCCCCCATCAGCTCTTTCTGCTTCCCCCGTGGCTCATTACCCAGCTCCTGCCTCTCTCCCCTTGCTTTATTTCACCTGGGGTCTCAGAGCTGCAAGAGGGTTTCTCAAACCACTCAAGAGCCACAGGCTTGTCTGGAGGGCGAGAGGTCAAGTACTAGCAAGTGTTTCCAGTTAGTTCCAGATACCAGCCTGACAGGTGGGTGCCTCTTGATTAATTCCCAGCTCCCCTAAATGATCCCATGGTCATGTGCTGTGGTCCTGTTCAAGCCTAGGTAAAGTTGGTGGGGGGGAAAGAGGAGAATATTTGAATGAATCATAGAATCTTTTGAGTTGGGAGGGACCCTTAAAGGTCATCTAGTCCAACTCACCAAGGGAGGGGACAGTAGAGTCTGTTGCGATAGGAAAAGAGGAAATGATTAACTAGAAGAGGGGAGATCTAGACTGGATAAGGAAGAAGTTTTTGTAGTAAGTGTGGTGAGACATTGGCATAAGTTGCCCAGAGAGATGATAGAAACCCCGTTCTCGGAGGCACCCAAGGTCAGGCTGGATGGGGCTCTGTGTCCTGCTGGAGCTGTAGGTGTCCCTGCTCACTACAGGGGGTTGGAACAGGTGGCCTTTAAGGGTCCTTTTCAACCCAAACCATTCTATTATTCTCCTCTTCAGGTATTCAAAGGTAGCAACAGGAGAATACTGCCCAAGTTCTTTCCCCTTATCTAACCCACTTCCTTTGGGACAAGCTCGTTTTACATTCTCTGTATGATAGAGAGACAGGAATCATCAGAAGATCAGTCAGACCTTGGAAAAGCTGAATCACTCTTTGTTGATGCTGTGAACTATGGAGAGATGCATTGGTCCCATTGGCACCTGTCATTCCATTTCATTGGAATAGCCCAGCCTTAAGGAGTTCTCACCCCCTCTTTCTCTCATTCCCTTTCACGTACATTGGTTTATGAATTTGTCCAGAAATGCTGCAATTCTCACAAGACAACATCTGTGTGTGCAGTGCATGCTGAAGAGCAGGGAAGGACAAATCCAGCATCCTATGAGTGTTACAACCCAATGGGGAGGAAGACATCCAGCAAAGCTGAGGTCTTAGGGAAGCAGTCAGTGCCTGAGCACTACATTTTTATTTTATATATTTATATGTATTATATGCATATACTGCTCGAGGACATGATTTACAGGTGGGTTGTTAGGGTAGTATGGCTAGGTTGAGGTTGAACTTGATGATCTTGAAGGTCTTTTCCAACCTGAGCAATTCTATGATTCTATGATATATATACATATAACCTTATTAATTTTTTTCCTTGCTGCATCACTTGCTTATTCAAATACTGCCAATTTCACCGTGGATCTGATATCAGCTCCCAGCATCTCCCAGCCTCAGTGCTTGGGTTATATATGAAGAGAGAGAGAGGGGAAAAAAACTACAAGCAAAATAAAAGCTGCTATCTGACAGAATCTCTCCTGGGGATCTCAGTTATTAAAAAAAAAATAGGAATCATTTTTCTCTTAGCTGGTGTTTGTTAAACGTGCAGGAGCCATAGGCAAATTTTTGCTAATTTTGTGCATGCTTTTATCATACTGTTGATTCACTGGCAGCTTTATCCTCCGATAAGTGGATTAGTTGTTGAGCTAAACAAAAAGGTGTTTGACAACCAGGAAGCTCTAAAGAACATATTTGTTTTCCAAATAATGGAGCTGTGTTTGTTGCTCAGTGCAGTGTGGGGTGTTGTTGTGAATTTCATTAGCCGAAAGGAAAGGCCTCAAAGCTTTTCTTCCTTATACAAGGCAGTGGTTCGGTAGGAACGTCTCCATCCTATCATGGCAGGTTATTTGTATTGATTTCCTTTGGTCTGGCAGCTCAGCTTTGGAGTGATGCTGTTTAGATGGGAGAGGTGTCAATGGGCACGCATTTGGGGCATCCCCCAAACCACCAGGCAACAGGAGCAGAGATCCCTGGGTTTTCTCTCTACATCCTCAGTTGGGTTAAACCATTCCTGCCCTTGTGAGCAACCTTACAGGTTTGTTTGTCTCCAGCCACAAGTTATTTCTGTTTCCCCAGCAATGAGGGGTAAAGCAGCATGGGCTTGCTTGTTGGTTAGCAGAGCTTTATGGCTTATAATTAATCCTGATTTGTAGGACTGGGAGCTAAACTGAGGGCGCGAAGAGATAAATGGACCAAGTGGAAGAGAACAGGGCTAAAATAATGAGCTTAGCTTTATCTGAGACTTTCATCACAATATCTGAGCATCTCATCATCCTGGGAAAGCGTCTCTTCTCCCTGTACCACAGGGATGGTTGTTATCTCTGCGACCAAGAACGGAGGCACGAGGGTTTTGTTCTGCTTAAATTTAGATACGTAAGGTAAGAACCTCATTGCCCTGACTTAGGGTGTAGTCAGGGCCCTTTGGTCTCACCCCAAAGGCCTTCTCTATAGAAGTACTTTAACCTGTAGTAATTGTGTATCTATCGATTTTTGGACATGGTTTAATGGGCAGTGTTGGTGGTAGGTGGACAGTTGGCCTGGATGGTCTTAGAGGTCTTTTCCAACCTTAATAACTCCAGGATTTCTTATGCAATTGCACATTTACTTTATGGAGTCTCCCCCACTCAAACACCCACATCCCTTCGGCTATATCATCGAAGCACCAGGACAGACAGACCAAAAGGCAGTCTGTCTGCCCAGCACTCCTCGGTGGGCTTTAATGCTAATGATGCAACGCTGTTTCTCCCTTGCTCATGTCTTAGTCTCACACGATGCGCTATGAGGGATTGGTGTAGAAGTGCAGAATGATGTGGGTCTGTAAAAGGACAGAGTGACGTGGGTCTATAGAAATGCAAAACAATGTGGGTTTGTGCACTTGGGTCTTTATTTGTATAAGGGTCAGAGGCATCAGCTCAGGCTCTTCTCTGCAAATGAAGCATCTTTCAGCACCCTGATGCTGAGCCTTATGTTCTCCCGTGTCCTTTTGAGAACCTTGGTGGTTCTACTGCTTGAAACAGACAGCTCCATCCCTCCTGATGTTTTAGGAGCCCACAGCAGTGGGACGACAGCCAGCCAAGCCATTCTCACCTCTCAGCTTTACTCACAAGATGACCAAACTGAAGTTTGTTCTCCCTTTGCAAGGCAAGCTAAAAGCAGCCCCTGGTGGGGAGGGAGATACGAGCCCCAAAGAAAGGGGCTGCAGGGCTTCAGTACTGCACTCGCAGCTCTGGCAGAGATTAAATGAGGGGAGGGAGGGAGGAAGGAAAGAAAGGGGGGGAAAATGACAGTAGAAGAGCGAAAGGTCCCCAGCTGGCTGTTAGTGGCATCTGCACTCGGAGCCCAGACTCCAGCTGAGAGCTATTTCACTATTTATTTACATGTAATTATTGCTATGAGGTGCAGATATTAACACTGTCAAGAGCAATTTGCCCTGACATTTTTCACTTGCTCTGTTCCCTGACGTTTCGGGTTTGGTGGGATTTTTTTTCTCTCTCTCTCTCTCTCTCTCCCTTCATCGCACTGCTTCAGTTTTGGGTCCAGGCTTTTTAATCCAGCGCCCTTCGCAACTCATTAAACTTTGAAATTTAATTTTGCCCAGCGAGGAGCTGGGGCACATCTCCCACCCGCCACCCATCCACAGCAGTTCAAGCATTTCCACTCTAAACAAACCAAATTTACCGGTTGCCGCGTTTTCAATTGGAATGCAATCTCCAGCATTAACCTTTGCTTTCGACGCTGCATTTAAAACACAGAGAAAGGTGCTCAACCGTTTATTAGGGGGAGAGTTTGAAGAAGTGTACGTAGAGGGGAGCAGAGAGAGAAAGCAAATGCAGAACAAATATTTTTTGAACCAGAGCCGCGATTGGCATGGAAATCACAACCCATTTCAGAAGGTGGGTTAAGACCACCTATCCCTTCCCTTCCCTTCCCTTCCCTTCCCTTCCCTTCCCTTCCCTTCCCTTCCCTTCCCTTCCCTTCCCTTCCCTTCCCTTCCCTTCCCTTCCCTTCCCTTCCCTTCCCTTCCCTTCCCTTCCCTTCCCTTCCCTTCCCTTCCCTTCCCTTCCCTTCCCTTCCCTTCCCTTCCCTTCCCTTCCCTTCCCTTCCCTTCCCTCTCCTCCTGCCTAAACCATCTGAATTCAGTAGCTGGTGACACTTTAAATTAAGACTTCCGGCCTACACTCGAGCCCTGATTTAATGAGACAGTTGTTGTATGTCATCTAATAAATACCAATTGTGCATTAGGACTTATTTGCCAAGCAGGAGCGGTGATGTGACAAGCACAACTCACCACAGCCTGCTTTTTTTCTCAGCCAATATGGTGCTTGTAATCATTTAGCATTTGTTTAATGCACGATGGAACATATTCCTCCCTAGCAAAGCTCCAGCACCCAGTGATGGCCCCTCATGTCCTATAAACCAGAAGGAAAATAATGGGTGTACTCCAGCGTAGGGAAGAGAGCATGTATTATGAAGAAGGAAGAAGTAAATGCTGAGTATTTCTGCAGTGCAGATTTTCAGAAGGCATTAATAATTCCCATTCCTCCATTTTCCCTGATGCATCTTAGGCCATTTAGCTTTTGGCAGCTGGAGCAGGGTTGGCTCCTACTCTCTTTTGACTTTGTATTGGAATAGAGTCAGGAATATGAAGCTTTTACCCTGTTGCATTTTTTTTTTCCTCCTTTTTTTTTCTTTTTTTTCTGAATTTGCTTTCTTGGAGTGGGAGTAGAAAGAGCGCCAGGCTTGGTGGGAGATATGCCATAGATATGCCATTTTGGGGCACTAGGATTTTATTTCTATTGTACAGTGGTAGCCGTTCCCTGGCTGTAGCACTTCCACCTCTCTGCAACACAAGTATTTAACAATAAGAATGGCTTCAGTTGCACATCACCAAATCCCATGTCTGCATGATGCTCACCCTGCAGCTGAATGAATAACTGAGGCCAGCAGTGACAAGGAAGACAGATGGGGACATCTTGGAAAGAGCAGAATGGTTCCATTTCACTCTCTGGAGAGTTTATTTTGCTTTTATAAGTAAAGAGAAAACTCTTTTAATGGGATATTTTATCTTGAACATGTTTTTGCTACAAATTGCAAGGTTTTACCTTGTTTTCATCTCTTTGAAATCAAAAAGTTTGCATTTGCTCTTGCATCCATCGCCCACCCCCTTTCCATTTCCATTTGTGCAGTCTGAAAGTCACTCTTTCATCTAAAAGAAAAGATGGTGTATCTTGTTTTGCCCATAACATTTTCCACCACCTCTCAACCCTCTGCAGACCCCTCACAAAGGGACGTGTAGCACAACGCAGGAGCCCAGCAGTGTCTTCATCTCTGCAGGTGGTGTGTTGGAATGTGATCAGAGCCCAGCATGGAAAATCAACATTTTCTATTCTTAGCTCTTTCTCCCCATGCCTCTCTACTTATCACCTTCATTTGTGGGAACAGGAAGCTGTTCCCACTTTTCTAAGGCTGTCTTATACCTATAGGGACACCCAACAGCATCTGATGGCACTGATGTTTTGAGGTTCCTTGGGCTTGGTGATTTTAGTGATCTCTCCCAACCTTAATGGTTCTACCGTGCTGTAATTCTCTTGTTCTTCATACGAGAGGAGAGGTAAGGCTGTCTGGAACGAAAACCTTGGATTTGGAAAGATCAAATTCCTCCATCCCAAGAGACTTTGGTGCAGCCTTGAATTATCAGCCTTCGTTGGGCTCATTTTTCCATTTGTAAGGTGGCAACACTGCTCTGCCTTGTGCTTGTGACAAGTACAGCAAAGTTGGAGGGTGCAGAGGTCCCAGAAAGCCTTGAAGGAAGAGGGATGGTGCAAAAATAAGGCACCTCTCTGCTTTCCTCCCAGGTGTGACTCTGGCTAACCCAAGCCATGTCGTGCTGGGACAGGGCCAGGATGCTCAGCTCTCAGTGAGATTCAGGGCGCTTGTAGCCTGGGCTCTCTAATTCATCATAGAATCACAGGTGGGTTGGAAGGGACCCTCGAGGCCACCTGGCCCAACACCCCTGCAGTGAGTAGGGTCACCTACAGCTCAACCAGGCGTTCAGATCCCCTCCAGTCTGACCTGGGGTGTCTGCAGGGGTGGGGTATCACCACCTCTCTGTGCAGCCTCTGCTGGTTGCTATTTCAGAGGAATTCATATTGCTAGGCCTTTCTTTATGGAGAAGGATGTTTTCACTCCACATAATGACCAGAGAACATTGGTTGTGCTGTATCTCTATGACCCAAACACACCCACAGAACTCAGTCACCACCTGACACGTACATCAACTCCAGCTTTATGCTTTTTAAGCCAATCCCAGAGTGGGGCAAGGATGGGAAGACACAGGGCAGTTTTCCTAAGGCTCTAACCCACACACACCAACCCGAACCATCGGTGCTGTCAGCACCGCCAGCCTTAATGCATGGTGAGATATGGCAGCTTGTTTGCACGGCTGTTAACCAGCCTCTCCCATCCCCTTCTTGTCACTGCCCAGTCCCTGCCACAGCCAATCTGTGTCCTAATCTCCATCAATTAACGAGAAACACTTTCACCCCCCATCACCTCCCATCCAGGCACCCACCCCGAAGCCTTGGATAAAGAGAGAAGAGCCCCCTAGCCTTGGCCCTCTCCCCCTTTACTTCCCACTAACTCAGCGCAACCAATTAGGCATCTGACACCCGTACTGGCTGACAAATTGTTTCTGTCATCTGCTTTCTGTCTTTCATTAAACGCGAGGCGGAGGGGGGAATAGGGAAGGGAGGGAGGGGGGGCAGGAGATGTGATCTCCCATGCTTAGCGAGGCCAGATACATTAATTACAAAACGGCCATTTGCAGCATGAAAATGCATTAATTAAATTTATGCAATCATTATCTTTAAATAGTCATATCTTTAAAATAATCAGCCCTTCCTGAGTCTTCCCTCTCCTCCGCTAAGTATCTCTAATCCCTTTTCCACCATTTATCTCTGGATCAGCAGCGCCTCGTGTGCTTTTAAACTTCTGCGTGCAGGGGGTGCCTTAAAAACTCTGCTGGAGCACTATGAGTTGTGATCCCCCCATCTCCCCTACTTGGCCATGCAGCAAAGGGCACAATTTTGCCACTTTCTTATTCTTCCATACAAGGTATTCTCATAAAAGCCGGCTCAATCGGGGGGTTGAGATGCAAAGTGCCTTGTGTTGGTACATCGAGCTGTGCTGTGGTTTATGTACTCCTCTGGTTAATGTGTGACTGTTCCCTTTTGGTTGAGGTTTAGTTTTAATGAGGTATTGACCCTTCCCATTGGCATAGACATAGTTTGGCCGGCAGTTCAACGGTGTATCTTTGTTGTTGGGATTTCAGCTCTTTACATTGGCTGACCATACAAACTGGTTTTGTGCAGGCTCTGAGTGCAGAAATGCCAGAGCACTGGGGGAAGAGGTAATCCCATCCCCTGCTTAAGTAAGCACCTCTCACACTGCGGGGAAACGCCAGCCCAAAAACCTTTGTGAGAGCTGCAGGACTCCAAGAGGGATATTTATCTCCACTCAAATCCTTTAGGGCTTTCTTATCGCTTCTGGTTAAAGATTTTGTTCTGCTCTTTGTGCATCTGCATCGTTTTTAATAAATCCTACATGGTATTTTTTTTTTATTTTCCCCTATCTGCAATGCCTGGTGGGCTGATGTCCAATTAGACAGCAGCCCATGTGGTGCTGTTTGCATCCAAACCTCACATTGTGTTCATCAAGTCATTAGTTCAGGATTAAGGCCAGGTAGAATCTGGGGGGGTAGGGGGGGTGTTTCTGCAGTGAGCTCAGGAACAGAAGCACAAGGAAATCCCTTTGACACCCCAGTCATCCCCAAACCCTCCAAAGTGGGTGTTAGGAAACCATAAGTTGTTTGGATCCAGCATGAAGGTGATCAACTTGATGTAAAGGCGATTAATGCAAAGGGCTCCGTTTTTCCTGGGCCATCCCTGAAGATAGACATTTATGGAGAGAAAGGAGAAGATTTACTATGGAAACAAACAGGGTAGAGGTTGTTGAGGTAGAATGCCTTGGTGGTACGGGTAATCCTGTATTTAAGGCACCGTTTTTAGCAAGATGCTTGCTTTATTCTCTTGTTTTTTTCCTCCTATTTATTTGCAATAATGCCCCCAGTGGACCCCAGGCCTGGATGGACATAACCCCATTGCCCAGTGCTCAGATTGAAACTCACATTTGGCAAAAGCAAGGAGCTGCCTGCCTTTAGAAATACCACACTGCTCCCTAGCAGCAGAGAGAAGCCCAAGGGGAGAGCACACGTGTAGGGCTGCAAAAGGCATTTCCTTGGATTCAGGAGCTGTCATTGAGAATTCAACCCTGCAGTCCTGGACAGGATTGGGGTCTGGCTTGTTCATTCATTGGGGTGAGCTGAAAAGAGAAATGGGGAGAACTGGGGAGCAAAGCAAACAAGCAGAAGAGGAGCTGGGAATAGGAAACAGTTCTGATTGTTCCTTTCTCCCATTCTTCTGCCAGCTCAAGTTATTAAGTGTTCTATGCGAGCCTAGCTAGCACTGCACTTGCTGAACTTATCAGGGTTATTTCATCTCCCCATGACCTCCCTGTATTTACCATGGGAACCCTGGAGGCATTGGCTTTGCTTAACTGGTGTATCTTACACTGCAGTTAAGCTGGACCTTAACTGATTACAGCCCTCGATTGATCAGAGAAAGAGGGAGGGGAAGAGAAAGAGGAGTCCTAGAACAGATACGCAGGACTATCAGTGCACCAAGCAGCTTCGCCCGAGGCTGGGATATGCCACTCGGGGGATTCTTTGTAGTGCAGCTCCTTTCACATTTATAGAGGCTCCCCTCCACTCTCCAAAAAGAGAGAGAAAAGCAGGCGAGGGGGAGGCATGGAGCGAGCTCAAAGGATCTCAGGAAATCTTGTTTCGAAGCAGTAAGGCAGCACCCGCACTCCATTACCAGTGTCTGCAGGGGGTTGTGATAGTGAGCGAGCGCAGACTGGCTTAGCAAAGGGGAAATAAATATATAAAAGGAGGGAGGGAGGAGGGGAGGAGGGGAGAAGGAGACCTTTCTGCAAATTTGGGGCCGTCTTTGTTAGCCTCTGCCGATGCGGGGATGCTGAAGGGTGTTGAGGGAGAAATGGCTGAAGTTTCGTCGGGTGTTTCCTTGTGTTGGGTGTATATTCTTGGTGTATATTCTTGCTGTCAGCATGTCTCAGCCTACCCAGAACTGGATGAATAGGTGCCGATTAAAAAACACGACCATTTCCAAAGCTGAACCTAACCTGAGTCCCTCTCAAGGCTTGGAAATGTTTAGGAATTCCTGTTTTCCGGGGTTGTACCTTTCTGCTCTCTCATCTTCGATGACTTTGTGAGTTCTAAAATGCCACAACCAAGATTCATCTTCCTGCAATTAATGCCCAGAGATACCCCATATCCCAACAAAGCAATTTCCCCATGGAGTCCCCAGTGTATTCACCTGGCCTTCACATATTTTGGGATAAAACAGCATCAGGATAAGTGCATCTGCATAGGTACAATCAGGTGAATAAACATGTCAATGGTCAGTAAAGCACAAAGCTCATTTTCAGAGGGAGATGCTCAGCAGTGAACAAAAATCAGCCCTTTCAACAGTTTCAACATGGTAAGGCATGGCTGACTTGAGTCTCACCCAGTTATGGGAGGGGTTAGTCTTGATTTTGAAGCACAGCAGGTCTATTTGTTTCCTCTGGTTATCCAGACTGTTAGAAGCTTTAGCATCTGCTTTCACATAGGTGACAGTAGAGCTTGGCTCCCAGGCACCAAGAGCAGTGCTTTGTGTCTCTGGATCAAGCAGTTTTTGATGTAATTCAGCAGTGCCTCCCCTCTTCCCTCCAAATTATGCTTCTGCTACAAAATTCTTCATAGCCATTATGGAATGTTTAACCCCATGGTGCTTCTGGTTTCCTTACAGTATTCCCACTGCAAGAAGAGCTCATTTCTCTTACCCAGACCATCCAGCCTTAAGCAATTTCTCTTACCATTAGAGCTGAGACCTTCCCATTCTTTTGTATAGCTTAGAAACTTTTCTGTAGACCTTCTCCATAATTTGTACATCTCTACAGAAGCAGGGTGCCCAAAACAAGATGCAGTGCTCCAGGTGGAACCTCACCATAGCCTTGAACAATCAGGTAATAACTTCCCACCGCCTTTTTTTCCTAATCCTCCCCTTGTGCAGCCCGCGTTGGCCCGCTTTGCTGCAGCTCACCATTGCATCCCCAGCTCCATCTCACCACCAGCATCTCCCCAAGCCCTCTCCATCCTCATCTGTCAAGTGAACAGGGTCGTCTTAGGACATGATGCTCGTCTCCATTTCACCCGCTGTGTCCTAGACTACGCTGTTTTAAGACTAGGTGTTTTAAGTCCCTGAAAGGCATTGATGATATTTCTGGTTTTACTGTTCGCTGGCAACCATTGCTGATCACTTTCAAGGGATCCGGCACGCTCTGTCCCATGCTAGCAGGAAGGATCCAGGAACATCTTCTGTTCTGGCTCTGCTCCTGACTCACACATGGTGTGGCATTGGGAAACTCCCAGGTTTCACTCGTCCCCAAACACTTTCCACTGGAGTGGAAGAGGTTATGAGAATGGAACATCGTTGCCCTGGAGCAATCCTTTGCCATTAGCGGTGAACCATTTTTTGGGGGGAATGGCTTTTTTGTCCACATCCATTCAATGTAAATACACTGGTAGTGTTGGTTAGCAAACATTTGCATTACTCCTCACTCACTTTGTAGGAAACACCAGTCAGCACTTCTTCAATCGATAGCATAACAATTAATTCCTACAGCAGAATTATTGCTGCATTTAAATTAAGGGCTAAACTCCCGTTTACCTCACTGGAGGGGTCTTTTGCTTTCCAAATTCCATCTGAAAGACATTGGTGTGGTGGTGATGGGTGAATGGTGGGACGAGATGATCTCAATGGTCTTTCCAGCTGTAATGATGCTCTGATTCTATGAAGTTCAATCCCTGGGCTCCCAGATTTCCTGGGAATTGCCATTAGACTGAACAGATCAGATTTTTTTTAGGTGCAAATACTATGAAGTTTCTTGGCTTGAATGCAAAACCACTTACTGGATTGGTTTGGCATTTTGAGGTACAGCTCAGCTGGGTCTAGTGGTTTAGAAAATATTCAAAATTAATTAGTTGGCTTTGTGAGTGCAGTGTTAGTGATTGCTACATAAGTCATTTTAGGCCTACCTAGGGGCATATTTGCATATATTTATCCTCCTTTCAAGTGAAGATCTTTGGGAGCTATTTATCTCCTCCCAACTCTTTCTTCAACTCTCAGCAGTCCTACGGTCACCTCTTCATTTTGTTCCCATTTAATGTATGTATAGAATAATCAACTCTCCCTCTTCCCATGAAGTGAGAATGAATGCACAGAGATCAGAAAGCACCAGTGTGAGGAAAGGTTGCCTTCTGCAAGAGGGAAGGAAAAGATTAGCTGAAAAGGCTGCCAGGGAGAGGTGGAAAAGTTAAAGCTGGGTCCCCACCAAGTAGCTTAGAGGACAGAGCATCACCTGCCCAAAGCAGAAGGTGAATCAACTGCAAATAGTGGAGACCAACCCAGGGGTGAAAACTTCATAGGGGAACTCACAGCACACCAGTTGTCTGCTCCGTGTAGGCAGGAAGGCCAAGAGACCCATAGCCTTGCCCAGCATGGCTATCAGATATTCAGAAATTCAGAAATGGTGTGAATGTTGACACCATAGAACCTACAAACGCATTCTTCTCAGCAGAAGTCCGTAGGGCTTTTGTCTGGTTAGTATTAAATATTCAAACCAATCGTGCTTCCAGCCTTTCCCAAAACTGAGGTTTTCTACCCATTCTTAGGAAAACAACACCGCAGCTTCAGAAATACTGCTTACTGCCATGAGCTTTTCTCCCTCTTCAGTCTGCACTCCTTTGGGACCATCTGGCAGCTCCTTTGGAGTTAACACCCTTCAGCTAGTTGCAGATGATTACGTCTTCCCTTTATTCACAACTTAGCCAGACTCAGCAGTTTCTAAATGCAGCATTTTTCTAAGGCAGCCTCTGATTTTGGACGCTCTACGCTTTGTCAGATCAGATGCCCAAAAACAGAGACGAGCAGCACTGGGAGCCACTCTGGAAAACGGTGTTTGCAGGCTCTCACCTTCCCATCCTTTTGGAATTTTGGGATGCCATCTCCTCAAAGCATCTCTGCGTCCTCCCTGTTGTCTTGGGCTATTTACACCCTGCATATGGTGGGCATCCACTCCTTGATGTTTCAGGGTCTGATGTCACCATTGGGCTGCCTTGCTTTGTCCCATGTCCCAGCCACATCTACAGGGCAAGGGTTTGTCATCAAACTTCCCCACTGTCCCTTCCCTGACGTGTGTGTGCCCTTCTCCATCAGAACAGCAGCTCTCCCTATCGTTGTCTGCCCCTTGAGCCCCTCCTGCCCCCCCGGCACACACAACCACCCCCCAACCTCTAACCCTAAAATCTGAAGGCCTGATTGCACAGATTGAAGGCCCTAATTGCTCTTCCCTTCCCAAAGCCGCATCCGTTTATCATAAAGGGTGCACATTTCCCCTGCTACAGTTTCCACGGCCAGAGGCCCTGAGGGCCAGCTCAGAAATGGAGGGAATTAATTACATTTTTTTAACTCCCCTTCTTTTAAAGTATGGGAGAGAGTGATGAAACGTCCCGGGGGGGGGTGGGTGGGTGGGTTGGGGAACAGGGGGAGATGAGGGTGGGGAGGGCAGCAGCAGCAGGAGGCTGGCTCTTTCATCCAGGAGGGTCTTTGTGCGGTAACCTTGGGCTCCCCAACACACCGAGACCCCCTACCACTTTTCCCCTATGACAAATGACCTCTGGAAAGGGTAGGAGAGAGGCTGAAGGCTCCTAGCACCGGGGCCGTTATTGACTTAGCCTAAAGTGCAAGCCCACGCAATGCCTGTGACTGATTTGGGACAGCAGCAGAGGTAAAGGAGATGGGGAAGGGGAGAGAGGCAGCCGACGAGAGGGAGGGGAAAGAGAAGGCTGTCAGTCACCGTGATGGACAGGGAGCAGATTTCCCTCCAGATAAAACCTTACAGATGTGAAGTGGGTATTGATTTTTAGTTAGTGATGATAATGCACCAAGAAGTAATAAATTATAAGAAAGCAAGGTCAGAAAGAAGAGGGGAGAAGGACGTGGCATTCTTGAGGAGGGGATTTCTCCAGATGCCCCCGCACCTTCCTAAGTTCAAAAGTTGCCTGGAAAATGAGTTTATCCAGCTGAATCAAGAAGTCAGATAGTGCTGGCCGAGGGTTATCCGTGCAGAGCAGAGATGGAGCAGAAATCTCCATGTTGCTCTTGCTATTCCCAACACTTTCATGTCTTGGGGTGGATTGGATGCAAACAGGGTCTTGGTGGGGCCCAGTCCCAAACTGCTCACAGCAGTTTGCCTGGAAAAGGCAAAAAGACAGATGTTCCCATGGTCGGCAGTGCTTTGGGGGCTGTTCACCATCCTGGTGTAATATTGGCATCCTCATGTCTCGCTATGCATTTCCAGAGGGAAATTCTGACCATCATTTTTTTCAGGAAAGGGTCTGAGGACGGGAGGATGATCTTTCAGAGGTATCACTCTCTCTGTAGGTGGATTCTGGAGGATTAGCATAGACCAGAATCAGCATCGCATGGCTCAGGTTAGCTGAGTCCCTGCTTAAGTGACTCGCACGAACCCTTCAGAGTCAGTAACAGAGCCAGGATTAGAAACCAGCCCTGATTCTGACCGATTAAAGACAATTACTGTCTTTAGCAGGATTTCTGCAAGTGTCTTCTCCCGTCTCAGCTCCTGCAAGTGTGAGAGTGTGAATCTGGGTTTCATTTACCAACACAGCTTTACATCCACCTTTCTTTTTAAAAGGGCCTTAGCGGAAGTGTTAATATGACTTCTACTTGCTTTAAGACCCTTTTATTTTTCCTGAGTAATATAAAGCAGCTGACTCTTATGAGGGAGATGGCCAGGAGGGAGAGCACCAGCAAACCCTCCGATCTCTGAGTAGTTCCAGTTGCACATTGTTTTCTAGCACATGATTTCTCTCTGCACCTGCAGAGGTTTGCAGTGCATGCAGCCAATCTGTAGCTCTACACCTCGGAAGGGGAGCAGCAAAACAGCCCTGCTTGGTGCTGCCTGAGCTGCAGCTTGCCAAAAATAACACAGAATTCACATATCTGTGTGCAGGGAGGATGTTTATTGTTTTAAACATCTGATTCAGTTCTCAGGTGAAAGGCAGTAGCGTTTTGTGGCTGCTGTAGATGTGAGCATCCCGGATACCCATTGGGGCAGGCTGTGACACCTCCAGCCCTGGTGCTAGGAGGGATATCTGCAGGGACCAAGGGGCAGAGGAGGAGGATTCGTGGCTGAGCCAGATCAAAGTTCGTGACCCAGCTTTAGTGGAAGGTTACAAACAACTTTGCAGCTGGAAAATCAACGTTGGGGCAGCACTCACATGATTTCACTGTTGCATAAGCCTCGAGGCAGAGATGTTTGCGTTACATCCACCCTCACAGCTCTGCTCTCGTATTAATCCATTCTGTCTTGCATATTTAAATGCAATTTCCTCTCTTCGTCCCCCTGCTGTCATGGGGCAAGGGGTTCCAAGTGGTTGCGGCTAAAAAACTTCATCTCATGGCTACATTGAGGTGATGTGCCTGGAGGGCTGGAGGGGATTTAGGCTCCAGTGGATGAAACAGCTCCATTGCTTTTTATCTTGTGTGGACCAGCAGCAAACCTAACCTCGGTGCAGGCTGGAAAACTCAAAGGAGGGCAGGGTAAGTGAGCTCAGTGCTGCTCGTCCGAAGCTTGCTCCTCCATCCCTGTCCCAGTGCTCAGGGTTAGACTGATTTTCCAGGCTTTTTAACTCCCCCTCCGCAGGGGCCCAGCCAGCCCTGCTCCAAAATTCCCCCCCAGACAAATCTGGGAAGGATCTCATGCCGGCAGAGTCGGGAGGTGGGATCCCATCAAGGCAAAGCGGCTTTGCAGGGCTCCGGGGCCCTTCCGGGGGGAGGAGAAGCTTTAGAAAGCAAAGGGCCGTGCATCCCCTAAGCCCCAGTCCAGCAGGAAGGTGAGGGAGGAGGGGACAGAGACGAAGAGGAAGGGGACCCGGCGCTCTATACAACAACTCTTGTGTCCTTCCAGAGAATGGATGCTCTGCACAATAGCTCACCAGGCCGCTGGCGGGGGATAAAGGGCTCATTTTACCACTTGCCAGGCTCCAAATATTTCCAATTTGCCACTTTAATTGATGTCAATAAGGTTATGCTAAAGTCGGAGATTTTCAGCCGTCCCAGCGCCGCCGCGGCCCCCCGAGGTGACGGGTTGTCCCCTCACCTCTGCCAGCACAAATCCAGCACCGCCGGTCCCACAAACTCCTCACACCCTGAACCAGGCACCCAGGGGTCACTTTGCTGATTGCAGGAGGCAATTGCATTAAGGCAGTATATCAGGATGGAGGCCTGTAGGCAGTGGCTCGCCCCACGTTCACCCACAGGAACAAATCTGGCATTTGGGTGGGGAAAAAAAAAAGAAACAAAACACAACAAAAACAGCGTAAATGCATCTGTTTCATGTCTCAGAGCAGGAAGATAGCTTGTGTGCAAATTGAATTACGTTCTAAAACCAAGTGCCGTGCTGCAATGACCTGTCATCTCTGAACTCATGGACATTTCAGGGTGAAGAGAACTTTGACATTTCTGTCCTAACGCAGAATGTATCAAAACCAGAACCTCCATTAACAACCCCCATGCAGACTTCCAATGGCAGTAGCTGCTGTCCCTTTAGGAAACTGTGGGTCTTGACTTGTGCATCCCTTGTGCTTTCCTTGGTTTATTCCTTTCTCTGGTGTTCAATGACATTGTTTGCAGGGCAGCAAAGAGCAACCGAAGACTGAGTGTGCCAGGAAGGAACCTCTCCATTGTCCCCTAGGAAAGTCTTTCAAATAGACATTATGGGCATCCAACATTTGCCTGGGCTGCAATGGGTGAAGAAGAGTGGGTTTGGGCAGCATATAAAATATCTAATATAGTTAAGGCATGTCAGTAACAAGACCTCTTTTTATATATATATATTTTATTAAAACATTAAAAAAGAGGGCAACAAAAACATGAAACTAGTAGGTTGGATGTGTATGAAGGACATGGTTTAGTGGGCATGGGTGATGGGATGATTGGTTGGACATGGAGATCTTTGCTGTCTTTTCCAACCTTGATGATTCAACAATTCTACCAAAGAAAGCCTTAGGCAAAGGGGAACCAAAAGTGAGGTCTGTTTTTACCAGGTGGAAGCAGCCTTCATTCTCCATCCTGGTAGACTGTCTCTCTCCTACCCCTGATGACACATTGCTTCCTGTGTTTCCCCAGGTGATGAGCATCCTGAGCAACCCCAGCGGGGTTCCTCCGCAGCCCCAGGCTGACTTCTCCATCTCTCCCCTTCACGGTGGCCTGGACACCACCAACTCCATCTCTGCCAGCTGCAGCCAGCGGAGTGACTCCATCAAATCCGTGGACAGCCTCCCGACCTCGCAGTCCTACTGTCCTCCCACCTACAGCACCACCAGTTACAGCGTGGACCCAGTGGCTGGATACCAGTATGGGCAGTATGGACAAAGTAAGTGCTGGGTGGCCCCTGCACTGGGAGCAGGAGAGGAGAGGGAGGGATCTAAGAATGTGTGTTGCAAAGAAGTCTGTCCACTAAGAGAGAAGAATGGAACCTGCTAGATGGAGATTGCTCCATATAGAGATTGCTCCCATCATCCTTGCAGTCCCAAAGTCCCAAATAATGTATTGTAGGTAAAACATTTCTGCTAGAAAGTAAAAAGAACAAGAACTTAGAGTCATAGGATGGCTTGGATTGGCGGGGACCTAGAAGATCATCCAGTTCCAACCCTTTCCTTCTTCCTCTCCAGTTTTTACTTCTCCAAAAGCCCAACAGCACGTTCACCCTGCTCAGCCAAGGGGATTTTAATACCATCCCTTAGGGATGCAGAACTACGTATGTTTGTTCTTCCCCTGCCCTGTGTAAGGTAAGGGATGGTTCCATGCTCAGCTTTCCCTACAAAAGCCATAAAACCAATGTCTGCCAACCAACCAGGCTGCGATCCTGCTATAGCCAAAGTGAGGCTGGAATTGCAATCCTCAACCCACAGCTCAGACCTGGAAGGCACTGAGACCCAGGGAAGGTCTGTTTCTCCTCCAGAAACCCTGCCAAAGGGCTCACCTGCTGGTGTTAAACTAATAATGAGTGTGGTGTTGTCAGAGGGTGATCTGCAGAGGGTTAAAGGTGCATCCTCTTCCTCCGGGAGCGCTCCTGCTTGCCCATAGCTTGTCCTCAATGACCTTTCCTTCCATTTGGCTGTGGCTTTTTATTCCCCTCTCCGTCACAGCCCTTTAATGTCTTTAACTTCTCCAGCTAAATGAGAACCGGCTGTGGCGGCAGACGGGATCAATAGCAGCTTCCCCCCACCCCTCCTTTTTTTGTTTTTCGGGAGTTTGATCTGTGACCCCTTGACCTTCCCCTCGCTTCTGGATGTGAGGCTGGACACACGTGCTATTGATAAAAATCTTAAACAAATTCCAATACCATGTATTTCCAATAAAGATTCCCTTAGGCAAGACGTTAGTCACACCCATGTGTGTAAAAAATAAAATAAGGAGGACGAGCTACGATTGTGAAAGGAGAGTGACCAGCAAAGGAGAGGGAAAGAGAAAGAAGGGTTTGTCTTGGTTTGCTGCAGGAATTTTCACTCGGGCCTCTCCTTGAAGAGCTGCCCACCCAGCCCTATCTACGCTGTTTTATTGCCTTTCCTGATTTCTCTGCCTCTTTTCTGTTGGACGTCCATTCGGTTTAGGAGCCACAGGGCTCAGTCTGGAGCAGGAATGTTTTCCCATTCAAGCTGCCAACAGCAAGTCTTGCATGGTTGGTAGAGTTACCCAAGGTATATCCAGCTGTGGCCATTGTGAGGTGAGATTCACATCAAGCAGCAAACTCTCCACATCTGCACACACAGGTGTGGATATTTGTGCGTCCAGCTAAATAGAGGCAATACATAAATCTTCTCCTCTACAAGCCTTTCTTATAATGAGCTCCATTTATAGTCATCTCTATGTGAAGAAACCATTTTGTTGGTAATTAGTACTGTTGAGCAAGGTCTTGCATGGTTATGACCTTGCTATAACAACATTTTTTTCTTGCCTTTCTCGGCGCATTTTATATTTAGCAGATCTTAATGATCTTGGTGATCTTTTCCAACCTTAATGATTCTGTGAGTCCCTTCTCCCAAACACAGACGCCAAACACACACACACAAAGCTTCACGAAGCTGCTATTTAATGTGATCACCTGAAATATCAGGGGAACAAACTGATAAGGTTTGGACACAAGCCATAGAGCAGAGTCTTCCCCAGCCTCTAGCCCTATGAAGTTGGAGGCACCATCACACACCTTGAAGAGCTCAAGACGAGCTGCTCCTACTGGGATTCCTCCCAGTCCAGGAGGAGCACCAGCCCAACCGTGCCACCTCCAAGTGTCCAACCAAGTGCCACCAGTAGAAGTTGTACCCTGTCTGCTCCCCACACACCAGCCAGTGCTGTCCCAGCCGGTGAGGAGCAGCGATGCCAGATTAATGTGGTCCTTGCAGTTCCCAAAGGCCGGAGCTGTGTTAATGATGCCGGTGATGGAACGCAGAAGCGTGAAAGGAATTCTAATAGATATGACAAGTCTAATAAGAATTTGTGTCTGGAAGGGACCTCCTCTGGGGCAGGCATCTGACAAGCCGTTGATGGCTGAAATTTGTTTACTCATTGGCACCGATTGTACATCTCCTGCCAGCTCCTTATTAATCTAATTTGAGACATTAAAGCTAGGGAAAGGGAGAGACTTTGACTGAAGCTGAGCTAATGAGCAATGTCACCATCCTGCCCTGCTCCTCGTCCCCCCCCAGACCGCGGGCCAGGCTGGCGAGTTGGAATGCATTTCTCACCAAGACAGAGATAAAGCGTTTCCCTTAGGACAGAGGGATGAGTCAGCACGTGGTGGCTGAGTCACATCCAAGCCCTGTCCAGGCTGGTGAAGTCCTGCTGAAATTTCATTTGCAGTGGCATCGCTGGTGAGGCTGGAGCTGCCTCAGGCTCATCTTTGGGCAGCTCCCCTGGAAACACCATTTTCTATGGCAGAAGTAGGATCTTCAACCTTAGTAGGTCCATGGGGCAACGTGAGGGACCCACAACCCTGGCAGGTTGATCTAGAAGGATGCACCCTTTCCTAGGAGCACAACCCCTGATCCAAGCATCAATTTCTAAGAATCAGTCTGCACGGTCTGTTGATCACACACATCCTTGGATGGCAAATACCTCATTTCCACTAAATAATAAACCTCATATTGTGCTGTTTTCTCACTCTCCTTTCCTCCATCACCTCTCTCTTCAGCTGCTGTTGATTATTTGGCCAAGAACGTGAGCCTGTCCACGCAGCGCAGGATGAAGCTGGGAGAACATTCGGCCGTTCTGGGGCTCCTACCAGTAGAGACAGGCCAAGCTTACTGAAGAGTCCAACTGTGCCAACAATCCACTCCAGCAACTCGGTACCACTGGAGAAACACTACCAGCCTTCCAGGGATCTGCCTGTACCCGGACCCTACTCCTTCCCAACTCCCTTCCACCTCGCATCAACTTGAGAAGGAGACGGGAAGGATGGGGAGGGCTCTCCAAGAATCCAGCTCTTCCCAGAGTGCTCAGAGGCAAGCCTGGCCTCATTGACCTGAATTCTGTGGCCAGAGACAATAGGTTGGGTACATTTATTAACCCCGAGTTCATGCCCTCCCTCTACCTGGCCATGGCGTTTTGCCCATGCTTAAGGACCTTCCATTGATCTAGGTAGTTGGCATAGTCAAAGCCAAATTGATCTTTTCTTTTTGTTTCCTTTTCTTTCCATTGGTGTAAATTTGGTGAATGTTGTATAGGAAGGAATAACCAAGCTGATTGTTAAGGATGATGTAATTTGGGACCACAGAAGACCTATGGACCAAATATAAGAACTTATTTTAAACAAACAAACAACAACAACAACAAAAAACAGCAACATGAACACAAGAAATACGAACAAACACTCAAAGACAAACAAAAAGCTCAAACGTAAATTAAAGAGACAACAAATGTCCCCACCCCACTCTACCCTTCTGTTCTCACCGATGGCTTCCCAAAGCAGGGCCAAAGCAGGCCAGATTGCTGCTAAGCAGGGGCAGGGTGGATGTCCGTCCAGCCTAGGACCTTCGGAAGGTGTAAATGTGAATTGCTGCATGAGGACTGGAGATTGTGGGCACAGGCACGAGCAACATTTACGTCTCCTCATAGGGACCAAAAGGACACGGGCATCAGATAGTGGCAGAAGATGTGGTAGCAAACTCTGGCCAGATACAGGGCATCAGATACAGGTGACTATTGCGGAGCTTTCGCCCTTGCAGTCAAGAGGGCAAGGACTGTTGTGGCCTTTCCATCCTTCAGTGGGAGAGAGGTTGGCCATTGAGAGCAAAAACAGTGGAGAGAAGGAAGAGCCAAAATTGTTTCAGAGGGTCAGTGTGCAGAATGGGGTTCTGCTGCAAGGAAAGGGCCACCTGAATGAAAATGGGGCTGCACGGTCGGATGAGTTCTGCTCCAGCACGTGCTTCTAGGGCCAAGTTGTTACAGACACTTCTGCTGTGCCCTATTTCTCTTACTTCTGTTTCTTCAGTTCTTTCCAAATAATCTGACGTTGTTTTTGCAGCAGAAACAACGTTTTCCTGGGGAACTCCCCCCTGCCTTGCCCCAGCCTCATTTATCACGAACCTCCAAGCTGCTTTCTCCTGAGCCATGTGGGCAAGTACCTGTCGGGACCAAAGCCGAATTTTGCTTCTTGCATTGCTCAGCATCCTTTCAGATCCATATACAGCATTGATCAGCTTTGCTGCATGTGGGTGATGGAGCCTACATTCCTAAAAGTGTGCTAACACACCGGCTTGGCCATTCTGCTAGTCACGCCATTGCCCTGTTTGTGCCAGTCTGAGGTCTTGGTAAGCAACACAAGCTGCTGCTCTGGAGCTGATCGAAGGGAGAAATCCCTTTTGAACTCCAGTCCTGGCTTAAATGTCATTCCCAAGTCACCTTCTGTGACTGCCGTGTCAGAACAGGGGGTTCTAGGGCAAGGACAAGGGTGTCTGTGTGTTGGACACGAGCATAGGGGTCAATGCCAGAAACACCCATCTGCTAAAACAACCCACAAGAGGCCAACAATCCCCACTACTTCACACTGAAATTTCTGACCAAATGCATTCCTCGCTGCCTGCAAAACTAGAAGGAAAGTTTCAGTTTGTCACGAGAATCGCTCCCACTAGCAAAATCCTACCAGCTCTCTTCTCCCCACTCCATCCTATCTCCCAGCCGTGCATCCAGCCCACCTCCCCACCACCCCCAAGGCGCGGTGCACAGAACCCCCCCAGTTAAAGTCTTAAATAGAGGGAGCCTGTTTGCCATTCACCTTCACCTGAAAGTCCGTGAGCACCCGGGCACTGCTGTAAATAGAGTTTGTAGGGGAACCCGAATCGCCCCGCTAGCACCCATAGCTGTTCTCTGACCTTTCCCTCGTGGTCGCACTTTGTACATTAGTTGGAAATTTTGGTCATGTGCTGTATGTTTATAGAAAGTTGACTTTCTTTTTTTTTTTTTTTCTTTTTTTTTTTTTTCCTTCCTTTTTTTTTTTTTTTTAATACTAAAAACACAGTGAGTGCCGTGCTAGTTAAAAAAAAAATATATAAAATATTTAAAAAAATTAAAAAAAAAAAAAAGAAAAAAAAAAAGGGGGAGTGGGGAGGACGAAACGTAGAAATTTTGCCTATTGTGTGTTTTCAAAATACATTCCAGACTCTTTGGGGTGGGACGGGTTTGATTTGGGGGAATTCTTTTTTTTTTTTGTTGTTGTTTGTTTCTTCGTTTTGTTCTGAAGATACACTCATGTATGAGAGTCCAAGTATTTTATTTTATTTTTCCTTTCCTTTTGTTTTACGGGTTGCCAACCTCAGTTCTGCTGAAAAGAGACAAACTCAGGGGGTAGGGTGGGACAGAACAGAGGGAGGCGAAAGAAAACCGAGCATGGAAGAGCAGAGCTGGTGGTGGGACCTTGAGGGACGTGCGGACCCATCAGGGACGGAGCAGACCTCCACCCCATGGTGACTTTGTTGGGCACCCGTGGATCCCAACCACACAAGAAGCCAACGAGCAAAGGGCCGCGCTCCGGAGCCGTTCTCTCAGGTCGACATTTCTTCCATGCCTGCAGACTGAGATCCCTGGGGAACAACCAACCCACCAACGGGTTCTGGACCTCCCCGCGCCCCTGCTTCACCTCTCAGCACCGTCCTGAGAGCACAAAAAGGACATTTCCTCACCGTGTCCGATAACTCAGCAGATTGGCTCCTGTCGCTCAGAGACTTTGTGTATTTAACGCTTCTAACCCGTCATCCCTAACACCTCCATATACCCACCTGGGGAGTATCTACATAGCACTATAGGACATTCCTTATTCCTAGTAACTGCGGATATGTTGCTTCTGTGTTTGACTCATAGCCATTTTGCTCCATGTGTATGCCTGCCTGGGAGTGTGTGTGCGTGTGTGCCTGCGTGCGTGCCTGTGTATATATATAATCGCACCATAATTTATTCAGCTATATGGAGTAGTAATAGTAGAAAGAGAAACTGGTATTTGCTTTAACTACCTGCTGCCTGTAGGTGTCTCTCTGTAACTCAGGCATAACTGTTATACATTAAAAAAGATAAAAAAAGGATTAAAGGTGTCTTTGGGTGGCTTGTTTGCTTTACGCGCTCTGCCGAGCTCGAGGGGAAAAAGTGGTAAACCAACGGCAGCCGAACGCACAGGCAAACTGCAGATGTTTTTTGCTCAAAAGAAAAGCAAAATTGGGCACTTAATTTGGAGGATTTAGTGGGTGTGGTGGTGATGGGTCGATGAGTGGATGATCCTAGTGGTCTTTCCAACCTTAACAATTCTACGGTTCCATGCGTGGGCATCGTGGGTATGGGTTGATGGTTGGACTCGCTGATCTCAGTGATCTTTTCCAACCTTGAGGACTCTATGATTCTGTCTATGATTCGTACCAGGTCAGAAAGGGCCCGTGAGGATCATCAAGCCCAACTGCCATACAGATCATCAAGTCCAATTCCTTAATGAAAAGCTATGTGAAGCATTGAAACATCCAATTTCACTGCAGCTTTTCACAAGGGAAGGACAATCACCCGGCCTGTTCCAAACGCACCTATGTCTTTATACATTCATTTTCAGCGAGTGATGGTGGGGCAGAGGGAGGCAGGACAGGACCGCACCGCTGCTCTGACTCCGCAGGCACCTGGCTCTCGTTAGAGGGCAAAGCACAGCAGCAACAAGCGGAACAATATTTTGAAACTCTGCAGAGCAAGGCATGGCTCGGGGCTTCGGCAGTGGGTAATAAGGCATTTCGCCTTTAAACAAAGCCAGTCCCATCTGAAGATGTTTTGGTTCCCCGTAAAATAAGTTGATCTCCATCCAAGCGGTGCTGGGCCAATATCCGCACGCAGAAAGCAGAGTAATTAGTCACTGGTTTTTGGTGGGTTTTTAACATATATTTATTTTCTGGTTGCCTTTCAGCAGAGGGATCGTTCCATAGAGGGGCAGTGAGGAGGTGGGGGCTGCGGGGGCTCTGCCAGCACTGGGAGCACCCAGGCTTGGGGTCTGCCCTGAGGTGCTCTCATAAGGCTTCTCCCATCCTTTCCGAGGAGCCCTAAAACAGAACAGCTTTATTTCTATAGCTACAGCCCTATTTTCCATCCCACTCTGTTGCTGGAAGCTCTTTGCCCTCCCTAAAACAATCTTGCTCCTGCGCTGGCTGCATCCAGACAGCGCCGTTGTGTTTCAACACTGCCCTCAACCGTTCCCAGAGCTCCTTGTCCTCTTTTCTGGCAGCACGAACCTTATCAGAGCAGCACAGGACATCTCCCAGACCTCACCAGAGCCCAAATGTTGCCCTGTGGATGATATCAAGGGCGCGAGTGAGCCCACAAGGGAGCTGCTCAGGGCTGACGCAGCTCCTGCAACAAGGATCACTGCTCAATTATGGCCCTAAGCTGTTGTCAACTTTAATCTGCTGATAAACCAGTGATAAACCAGAGTCAAGGCCGTTTGACACCAGCTGCTAACTTCTGTCGACACACTGCATCTGCAGGCTGGGCAAAGGGCACCGACTTTGCTGCAAGCACAGGGTGCCCAAGGTCCCCATGTCACGGCCTCATGGATCCCCACATCATGGCCTCCTGGGCCCCCACTGTCACGGCCATGGATCCCCGTGTCATGGCCTTATGGATCCCCAATGTCATGGCCATGTGTTCCTGCATCATGGTCCTATGGAACCGTGTGTCATGGCCTCTGGGTCCCCATGCCTTGGCCTCAAGGGTCCCCGCGTCGTGGTCTCATGGGTCTCCAGTGTCCTGGTCTCATGGATCCCTGTGTCATGGCTTCACGGATCCCCACGTCATGGCCTCAAGGGTCCCTATGTCATGGTCCCATAGATTCATGTGTCATGGCCATTGGTCTCCATGTCATGGCTGCACAGATATCCCTGTGTTATGGCCATGGATCCCTGCCTCATGGCCTCGTGGATCCCCGTGTGACAGCACTGAACGCACACAGGCACATGTGCACTGCATGTTCTATTCCCCAGCTTCATGCCACTGCCATTCAGCAGCTGGGGAACACCTGGGGATTGGATTCAGCACATGGGGATGCAGCCCTAAGACATTTGGAAGGGCATTAATTACCACTTTTCTTTGGAGTTACTGAAAAAAATCAACCAAACAACTTGAACTCATTTCCATCATCTTCTCAGATATTCTCACGTGAGTTTTTCTAAGATGAAATAGGAGGAAAGGGTCAAAATCTTTTTTGTATTGAGATTGTTTCCACTTTTCCATTTTGCTTTCATTTAAAAAATATGAGGAGAGAAGAACAAACTGGAAGGTGAACATTTTTACCTTTCTAACCTGAAATTTTAAACCAGTTCTTAAACCAGAACGAAAGAAACTGAGTTTTATGCTCATTTCTCTTTACTCGGGACTTATTAATAGAAGACAATTTGGAAAAAATCCTGATGATAAAACCAAAATATTTTGAAAAAAAATCGCTTTCACCAGCTCTGATTTCTCCTCCTCCCCATCACGTTACCCATCCCAGCCCCACTGTAACACGATGGTTTCAGAGATGATGGTTTTAGGAACAGAGAGGTGAAGGTTAAGGGACTTACATGAGCCCACACTGGTTGACACGTTCGGGTGTTACAGTCAGAGAGTGGCTGTGCTGGCAGCAGCCTTCAGCCTCGCAGCATTCCATGAGCAATTTCTTTGCAGAATAGGTGTAGAGAAGTTTATTATAATGGGCTGTGGACCTGCATAAAATCAGGGTATTCCGAGCAGGGAGAGGTGTATGAAAGGGAATTAAATGACTGAAAAAGGATTTCCTTGGGAGGCCCATTTCTTTCTTTTTGAAGGATTAATATAATTAATATCCCATCCTGGGCGGGCCACGTTCTCACCCGGCACAAACCAGCCCAGAATTTTAACAGGTTTGGCTGATTTATTGTAACCCAACGGCTCATCCTGCATTCCTACAGCGAGCGGCGCTCAGCTTCCTAACGCTGAGCATCAATGGGGCACTCGTCCCATCCTCTCCTCCCCACGGTGACTTTAGTGCAGAATTCCCATCCCCAGGGCAGAACACATTGGGTTTTTCCATCCTTTTCTCCTCCGTTGCCCCCTGCTCCCTACCAACACACCACCTCGAGGTGCCGCGCTCCAAAATCAACGACGCGCAGAATTGCCTTTTGTGTGTAGCCAGGCTAATTGTTATTAATAGTAGATATGGGGAAAAAAAAGGGAAAAAAAATAAATATATGAAAGAAGGAAGGGGAGGGAGGATGAGAATGGGAGGGAAAAGGGGAAAAAAGGCAAAAAAAAAAAAACAAACCACACAACAGAGAGAAGAAACCCACAAGAAACTGTTCGCATTTCCCGAGACGTCGACAAAGCTTTTATGAATATAACGGGATTTGTAACAAGCATTGCAGCTGCATATAAGGCATTCAGACATGGAGACAATTTTACTAGATAATAGACTATCACGCAGGATACAATTTAAATTAAAAAATGCAATTTTCACCTTGAAATGAACAAATGATTACAATTTCTATACAAATTAAGGCATTCAGGCTCTCTTTCAGTAGTGGCATCAGTCCATGAAATATGACATAATTACCATGAAATACATTTTCAAATATTTTGATTTTTGTCCGCCGCTCTTAAAAAACAGAGAAGCCCCATCTTCTGTGTGCGTCCGCGTGTGTGCATGTGCGAGGGGGGAGAGCGGCCTCATCCCACCTTCTGGGGAAAAACACATTAAAAAGAAAAGAAAAAGTACCCAAAGATTACGCTCCCCCCCTTCCTGCTCCCCCTCCTCTTGACTCGCGAGATAAAATTGAAAAAAAAAAATCAGACAGAAAGAAAAGGAACGCAAGCGAAAGGCTCTAAAGCCTCCAGATTTATCTAAATTACTACGCTTATCTGCAAAAATCACATCTGCTGGTTATCTACTGGCTCCGTGCATCTCCTGGCCCCCCCTTCTGCCTTAAAATGATGTGTTTTTTTTTCTTATTCCTCTCTTCTGTTTTTTTTAATTATTTTTCCATTATGTTCTTTCTTCATAGCTGGAGAAGTAGGGCGACGAGCTGAAATGATGCCCCGAACATTTGGGCACCTGCTCCAATGGGATACTGACTGGTGGGGCTTCTTGGGGTTGATCACACCTGGACCAGGGGGATGTGGGATAGGGGAAGGGTGAACGGACGCTTCAATGAATGGGAAACAGGAAGAGTGAGGAAGTTTGTAGGAGAAAGGAGAGGAGATGGCCCTGGTTGGTAGTTTTTGCAAAGTGCTAAGTTATTTGGGGTTGAATTCCCCATTTATGTGTCTTGAGAGAAGTGGAGATTTGGGCACCCAACCCAATGGTTCACCAACGGTCCTGGGGTCCATCATTCCTGGAACAAGAGAATGTGAGTTAGGGGTAGGAGCAGGGTTAGGGTTGGGCTTCGGAGATGCTCTGCTCTGCTTACTGTCTGACTTGCAGTGTTAAACAGCATATTTTTAAGCTAATGACCATTAGTGCATTTACAGGAAGGGGGTGGTGTCATTGTCCCTGTGAGGTGCCCAAGAACCATGGAGATGTGGCACTGAGGGACACGGTCAGTGGGCATGGTGGGGATGGATTGGGGTGATCTTAGAGGTCTTTTCCAACTTTAATGGTTCTGTGATCCTACGATGGGAGGATGAATGCCCCTTCTTGCACTGAAAATCAGTGATGTGTTGGTGCTTTGGTACTCTCTCCACAACTGGTCCCTGTTTGCACACCCACAGGGCAGTGGGGAGCTGCGCATTTTCAGCCTCGTGGCTTCGAGGTGTGTTGACCTCATTTCCAAGGTTTTAATCCCAAAACCACAAGAGCTAGAGGTTTCTTACCACAAATTTGCATTCTGTGGTCTGTGTTCAGCACAACTGCAGGTCAGCAAGGGAGAAATACTCCATGTCCATTGTAAATTCAGTTACGCTGATGACAAAAGCTGTTGGAAAACTGCAGAGGAGTTCATTGCAAAGTCTCAAAGTGCAGTTACCTGCAGCTGCCTGGCAGAGTGGACATGGATTGTGCAGGAAATGATTTCTTAACCCATTACAAACAATTGTATGTTTTTGTTACTCTATTCTTGGAAATCTCTTCACCTAGAAAACCTAACACTGCTCTGTTGGAAGAGGCACCGCTTCTCCCCACGGTGGGGATTTGGGATTGCTTCAGCTGTTGCCCATCACCATTGCCTTAAGGCTGCCCTGACCCAGATCTGAGCACACCCAACCTGCCTCTCAGCCCAACACTTCTGCAAGGCTCAGATCTCAACTTAAAACCCTCCCAAAATGTTTCAGAGATCTGTGTTGGGGATGACACCACTCACGGAATGTCACTGAGCAAACAAAACCTGCACCATGGGACTGCCTCAGCCTCCACTGTGCTTCTTCTCCCCACTTCAGGTATTTATGCCCAGGGGTCAGCTTCACCCTGCAAAGCCCATAAGCTACTCTAAGCCCAGGGTTTTGTTTTATTATTTGGTTGAAGTCCCCATTGAAAGGGATTTATCGTATGGGACCATGGGGACCATCAAATATTGCCTACCACTGGACCATGCCTGGCTTGGGGACGATCTAATAGTGCCTACAAAGGTGTTCTTCCCAAAACTTCAGCTGAAATACGTGAAGTTCAGCTCCCTCCCATCATAGGTCCATATCTCAGTGCCTTCCCAGCATCCCATCTCTCAAAGCCTCTGCAAACTGCAGGTTGGGTCTTGTTGGAGAAGCAGCCTTGCTCTCGAGTTCCAGTTGGCAGGTGGAAGCTCAGGGAGGGAAATGTCAGACAGGTCTGGCTTCAGGTGGTGCTGGGTGAGGTTTGGGCTTAATTAGTTTTCTAGTTATGCTCACTTTATTGTTATTATTACAAAGCAATTGCAATTAAGAAAGATAAAACTTCAGAAGAGGAAAGCACAGCAGCATCACGCCGTGTTGGCAACAGTCTCATGACTGCTTTATGAGGCTGTTAACGAAGCCCTAATTCCTGGCAGTGATTGTTTGGCCTCAGCAAAGCCCCAGCAGCCTCAGCTCTCACCCGTCAGCTCAATGATCCCAGGGCTGAGCTTGCAGAAAGAACAGATCTTTGCTCTGTCTTCACAAACTTGTTACCGGGGCAGAAGCTCCCTGTGTTTGGGGAGATGACATGGATTAAATGAATCCCAAGAGAGGACTTTGTTCACCAGAAGCCTGAGGAACGCCGGGCTGCTCTGAGCTATTGCATGTTCCCAAAAGATCAACCCATCATTGCCACAGCTGAATCCATCCCAGCTCCACGTTGCCATGGCCTAACCCACCCCAACCCCACATTGCCATGGCTGGACCTAACCCAACTCAAAGTTGTCAAGGCTGAATTCAAGCCTGTGTTGCCATGGCCAAACCTAACCAACCATATGCTGTCACAGGTGAACCCAACCCCACCCCATGTTGTCACAGCTGAACTCCAGCCTAACATGGCCCCAGTTGAACCAACCCCACCTTGCTATGGCCAAACCCAACCCAACATTGCCATGGCCGAACTCCAAGCAACCCAATGTTGCCATGGCCAAACCCACCTCAACCCCATGTTACCATGGCCAAACCCACTTCAACCCCATGTTACCATGGCCAAACCCACCTCAACCCCATGTTGCCATGGCCAAACCCACTTCAACCCCATGTTACCATGGCCAAACCCACTTCAACCCCATGTTGCCATGGCCAAACCCACCTCAACCCCATGTTGCCATGGCCAAACCCACCTCAACCCCATGTTGCCATGGCCAAACCCACCTCAACCCCATGTTGCCATGGCTGAACTCAACCCATAGCTGCCATTACCCAACCAAGTCCATCTCACCATTCAACAAAGGATGCCCAGCTCCAGGAGGACAGCTCAGGGCCATCCCTAAGAAGACTCTCAGGTCCAATCCCAGGTTTTGCTCAGATTTTGAGAACCTCCTGTGCCTTTAAGGCTGGCCCCAGCTGCGCTTGCCACCGTACAGAAGAGGATGCGAAATTAAGTTATGTGAGGCTCCTGCAGCTGAACCAGATGCGACTAAAACCAGCCTCTTTATGTATTCATGAGCTGTGTGGAAGAGAAATAAAAGGATTCATTACCACGCAAACTGTTACTAATGACATGTACCTGGTGCCGAGCACCTCTGGAAATCTAATGCGACACACTGGAGGAGAAAATGTATTCGCTTTTCAGAGGCCAACGCTGAATGGAAAATTTCCCCTCCTTGGCCCTTCCTCATTCTGCATTCACTAAAAGCAACATTTACAATTCTTCTGCCATTATGTCCTACCAGGGCCTCTGCGCTTTCTGTCACGACCTTGATATTAGCTGAAAATTGGAAATTCGCTGGCATAGCGGAGGTGGGGAGGGCTGCAAAGCAACTTGCTCTGCCGCCTAGTTTGCTCTGAAGAAAGAAAGAAAAAGAAGAAAAAGAGCAAAAAAGGCAACACTTAACTCCCTGTGAGTCACCAGCAGGAAAATGCAGAGGATGCACAGGACAGGAGGATGGGAGGAGGAGGTGGGAGAGCTCCAGTAGCGCCGCATGGCCTTTGGTGGCACCAAGGCTCTGATGTCAGACAAGGAGTTAGAGAGGAAAGTGCTTTATCTGATCCCAAATCCCTTCTTCTGTCACCAGGAAGAGTCAGCAGCTTATTGTAACACCTATTTTGTTTCTTTTTTCCCTCTTTTGGTCAGGAACAGAGCTCTCAGCATTATTCCATATGTATGAAAGTGGGGATAAATGCTCCCCAAATGGGAGATGATACTTTGGGGTCTGTTCTAGCCTCCCTTTAACCCCAAGAGTTCTCTGTGTTTGTGGCCTAAGTCATCCCTTCTCATGCTGCTCCCTCCCTACCATTCCCAATCCCTTGTTTATCGAAGGCCATCCCTATTAGTTGGCGAGTTTCTAATTTAATCAAGGCTGGTCCCTCTCACTGATTAATTCACAGGACGTCAGCTGAGCTGTTCTGCTTTGTCACATCCCCAGCACTCTGGGTGTGTGGTGATGAAAGCACCTGAATGTGATGCAGAGCAACGGGAGCCTCCCTGAAATAACAAATAGAGACGTGGCACCTCGACGTCGCATGGTTGGGAGCAGCTAGCCCCAAGTTCATTCCATCTCCACGGGAGATGAAACCTTTCTTCTCTATCAGGAAGCTCAATCTGAAATGGGCAGACAGATGTTAGACCCCAGTTTTCCTTTTCCAACTCAATTGCTCACTGACTGCCATGGGAAGGGATGTTCCTCCATTTGAGGACCCCCATGGGCAAATGTAGGATGTGTTGCTCATAGATTTTACTTTTCTGTATTGGCCAGGTATGGGTGGAGATGAAATGATGGGGAATATATGGAAGAATTTTTAAAATATCTATTTGGGAGGCTGTATGGGGAAGCTGGTAAGAACCTCGCCAACTTGCATTCCCATTGCCAAGGGTAATGCCAAGGTGGAGTAGGAGAAGGTCTCCAGCCCCTCTTGTGGTTTGGAAGCACTGCATTCCTGCTTTTGGAGGAGAGGAATCAGATCTCCCGTGCCCCAACCCCTCACAACCCATTTAATTGCCCCAAGGAGGACACAGCACTGACACCAGCATCTTTGAACCTGCTTTTGGCCAAACATCAAGAGATTTTGGCTTGAGTGATGATTGGCAAACGTGGATGGAGGCCAGCATTAGGATTCCTGAGCTCAGGCTTTGTCTTGAAGGTTGGATTTCCTGCTCTGGAAACCTTCCTGTCTGTTTCTGTCCCCACCACCAAATTTATTGATCACGTTTGGTCATAGTGCTGCGATAACAGCTCTCAGCTGTGCCTGAACCTGAATCCGAAATCCAACTGCATACGGTTGTCAATCCAATCCCAAGCCAAAGCCATAGGACTGAGGCTGCACATCTGTGCATCTGTCCCATTTCTGAAACCCGATGAGGCCGGGGGGATTGGAACAAATTGTTGATCCACCATCCATGGGGTGGGTTGGGATGTGCACCCAAAGCTTCGCTGGAGACCCAGCGGTCCCTTCCCACAGGCCCTGTCCTCCTGCAGGAGGTGCATACTAACAGTAACAATCGTTCTTAATGCTAATCAACGACAGAAATCATCATCTGGGGGGTTCTGGTTGGTAGAACAGGGATGTGCTCATCGATCTGGTGCTCCTGGGGGCCTGAGGGTCCGTCTCCAACCATGTGCTGTCTGTGCTCTGTGATGCTGAGATGCTGTGAAATCTCTTTACACCTTGTTGTGGAGATACACCATGAGTGCACATCTAAAATCAGGGATAAGTGGCTTTTTCAACTGCTGTGGCTTAGTTTACTGAGGGATCTCCCAAGAAATAGATGTGGGTTCTTTGGTTTGTGGGCTGTGACCACAAGGAGGTACAGAGATGTTGTTCCACCTCCTTATCCGATAGGTACGGTCTCAGTGACATGGAAGAGGAGAGTAGGATTTCAAGGAAAATCTTGGAATAGTTAGATATGTAATCTCAAAAAAAATGATGGTGTGGTGAAGGAATGGGTTGTTGTTCATGGGGGGGTGGGCATAGTGTTGAGAGTCCTTGTAGGGTGCTGGATGGGTGGCCCAATCCAGACCTGATAAGGGGGGAAGAACGCTAAATTCCAAAGCGAGGGCTGTGTAGGCTGTGTAGGGTAGGGAAATGCAAAGGGAAGGGAGGGGGCAGCAGGAACAGCGGCCACTCGGATTTCAGGGCTCTCAAGGAAAAGTCGAGCTCTGCGTTATTTTCCCAGGCTGTGAGGAGGCATCGCAGCTGGCTTGCACCCGCCTGGGACAGGGGAAGGGTCTGAAATGGTGCCAGAGCCTTAGTGTGGAGGTTACGGCTGAGTCCCCCAGGGTTGGAACAGAAAGATGAGAGCTGCTCCATGCACAGCTGCCGGCCCCGGTGCCCAACGTGGGGGGAAATCACCATCAGGAGCCAGGGACGAGTTATCTGCTGCTGTTAAAAGGAGATGACAAGTGGGAGAGGCAGAAAATGCAGGTGTTGGCAGGGAATTACCGCCTTCCCCACAGGCTGGGCTGCAGTAAATCAGCGTCACAAAGATGTTGCTCGGGGTGGGGGAATGCTCGAGGATGGGGATGCTCAGGGATGAGGTGCTCAAGGATGGGGACGCTTGGGGATGAAGATGCTCAGAGATGGGAACGCTTGGGGAGCTTTGGGCCAGGAGCAGTTTCCAGCACTGCTGACAACATTGACGTGATGAAAATACATCATGTCCTAATTAGGATCAAAGGCTTAGTGGTCACCTATGCCCTTTAGGGGAGTCTCAATTCACCCCAGAGGGATGGGGCTGCCACAAAGGGCTAGGCAGTTCCCAACACAGTAGCCAAAGTAGGAGAAAAGGCAATGATTCACCTCCTCCCATATTCACTCCCTAACAGGGAACATGAAATCCCATACATGTGTCCCTGTTTCCCCCCCTCTCAGGCAGCCAGCCCTACAGAAGGAGCACTGTGCCAAGCAGACCTCATAGCTGCCTGCTGATGTCAGGGCTCTGCGCAGTGCAGCTGTCTGAAAGCGTCCCCTGGATTAGAGCATTGCACTGGGATGGGGTGGGAGGGGGTACATTCCTGGGGGGCGGCGTCACTCCGTTGGATGGAGCCAAAGGCTGGGAGCCCCATGTTCTGCTGCTGTTTGCAATGGGGCTGCAGTGGGGTCTGGGTGCAGCTGTTCCCATCGCTGTGCTCCGACGTTCCCATCTGCGAAATGGGCACAGCGCAGCTCTGCACCCAAACACCAAGAAGGGATTCCCTGGTGTTGGCACACAGCTGTCAATACACAGAGTGCCATGAATGCAATATGGGGGTTCAGTTTACCACCAGGACCCATTTTGGAGGATTCCCTGCCACCATTCCTAGCAGAGACTCCATCCCATTATTCCGCCCAAGGAACACCGATGGAGATGCTTGGAGCTGGGAGCCCAAAACCCAACTCACCCTAATGTCTACAGGACCCTATAATACATTTTGGGATGGATGCAGCCATCCATCCACCCACCCACTCCAACTCACTCCTCTCTTCCCCCACTATTATGCCTCGAGCCCCACTTGGGGGTGTCGTGCATTTTCGCAGGCTGGGGAGAAAACAAAATAAAAACAAAATAATAATTAAAACCAATAATAATAATAATAAAGGAAAAGCTGCTGGAAGGGCTGATTTTGCACTGATTAAACATTTTGGACGGCACTGCTGGACGATCCGAGGAGAATCGATTTGTCGTCGCCCACTCTGCCAGCCTGGCACCGCGACTCCGGCACCGAAATGTCACGTTTGTGATCTCCAGGATGTGGAGTGGGGGGCAAAAAATATATATATATATTAAAAGCATAGAAAAGAAAGAAAATGTGAAATGAGAACAGAGCCTGAGCGGGTTTGCCGCTGTGATAAATGTTAATAATTGGTGTGAGGAGGGGGGGAGGAAGCGGTGTTTGTCGGTGATTTTCTGGGTGCTGTGTACACGCCGATGCCTTATCACTGAAGGATGGAAAACAACAGCGGTGATGGCACTGCTGATACATTTTAAACACCCAAAGGATGCGATGCTGAGTGTGATGCTGATCCCCAAAGCACCGGTGGGATCAGAGTCCCCGAAATCCGGAGCATCCCATGGCATAGGTGGGAGCAGGCTGGTCTCTGTGCCCCTTTATTTGCTTTCTGGGATTTTCTTCTGGCCCCAAAGGGTCACATAACGCAGCTCCAGCCCCAAGGATGGAAGCCAGGCTTTATTTACTCTAGCTGGAGGCTGACATCCTGCTGTATTCTCATGACTCCAGGACCTGAGGCTTTAGCACAAAAATGCCAAATATTAGCAAGCTCTCCACAGCATTTTGGAGGGGCTGCGTTTATTTGTTGAACAGGGCCAACGTCCAACGCCCCGTCCCCTTCTTGCTGCTTGGGTTTTCCATCTGCACTGTGGGAAAGTCCCACTGTGGGGCTGGATGTGCTCTCTCTGCATCTCTCTGATCATTTTTTCCCCTCTGATGCTGTTTTTTTCCAGTGGTAGAAGAGCTGTTCCCTTCTCCCCATCGCTCTCCCTTAAGGCAATTCCATTCCCCATCCCTGCAGGCAAGGAAGCACCCAAGGAACCTTGTGATTCCCCCCCCCCCCCCCCGGTGCACTCCCAACTTCAAAAAGCCAACTGCTTCAATAGCATTAGGAGGCTGATTTGAAGCCACAAAAGCCATGAAAATTGGAGTTAAGGCTCAAAAATCCACTTGACACCCTGCCCTTAAGTCCTAAAAGGCGTTGAGCCAAAGGCAGTGGCTCTCAGCTCCCTGGAACAAGGCACCAAGGATGTCCCCTTCCCCTATATTCAACACCAAAGCTATTTTATCTCCCAAAGGCTGCAAGGAGGAGGAGTTTCCCCATGGGAGATTATTTATTATTATCATTATTTATGACTATTATTGGTGTTACTCTCACTCATCGCTCCCATCCTTGCTCAAAACACCGCATGCACTGAACACACGCTTTGTCTCAGCTCATCCTTTGGCAACGTTTGGAAGAAATAACTCATTAAAACAGCACAAAAAGTTTTTGCAATGCATTTTATTGAGATTTTCATCACCTAAGCCTGGATTTGCAGGTGTCAGTGCAACTCATTCTTTACCTGCATGCTGAATACTGGCCCAGGCATGGACAAGATCGATACTTCAGTGCTTATTGCAGCAGCTGTAACAGGGTTAGCCACACTATCTGCAAATCCTGATAGCCTCTGGGGTGAGGGATGCTGCAGCCCCTTGTGCAGAATGGCACTGAGGGTTCTAGAAAACCCCTCCACTTCTTAGCTGACGTCCAAGGATCAACGACAGGACGCGTGGGGACAGTTGGGCATCCCTATGGGTAAGGAAACTTGGGGACCATATGGGAGCTGCTGAGCTCAGGGGAGGGATGCAGCCTTGGAAGTGCCTTCTGCAGTAGAATAAGGCACTTGGGATAATTTCTAAGCAGCACCGAGCTCGCAGCTGCCCTCTCTTGGCAAAATGTACCTCCTGCAGACGTTGCTCAGAAGCCAGGAAAAGCTAAGGCTCAAGGCTCCCGCTGCATCTCACACTGCCTTAAACCAAACTTCCTGGTAAGTCCCTAAATTCCATTCACTTTGCTGTGCGAGGCTCTGTCCAAGGATAAAGGATGCTTTGAGGGCATCGGACACTCATCAGAAGTATAAAGGGGGAACTGGATCCAGCATCCCGTGGTGAGCTCAAAGCTCTCTGCAGAGGCACAGTGCTGCTAGCTCTTGAGATATGCTATGCAAAAGCCCTTACGTGGTGGAAGAAGTGTCACTCCTGCATGGGGCGTTACCCTCTTAGAGCAGAGCAGAGGAATCGATTCCCAAAGGCCGCAGTGCTCTGTGGATTTGCTGCAGCTAACCTAGTCCTTTTCTTTTAACACTTTTCGCGTGAGTTAACTTAATAAAATAATCACCCCCTAAAAACAAAACTTTTGCTAAAGAGCTGCTGATTGAAGTGCTTTCAAGGCTGTGGCAGGAAGCCACGGTGTGCGTCGAGCACCAGTAGTAGGGCACGGCTTGGGGGAAGGCATCACTGCATGTAGGCGTAGCGCCAGTCTGACAGAGGCACGTGGGTTTCCTTGATGGCCTGAGGAGATGTCCAGCGTAGGATGTAGTGGGGGCCACCAGGCTTGTCGTTGGTTCCTGTTTTTTGGGGGGGAGGGGGAAAAAAAGGGATGTGAGGGACGTGGTTTAGTGGGCATGGGTGATGGGTTGATGGTTGGACTCGGCGATGGTAGCGGGCCTTCCCAACGTGAGTGATTCTATGAGTAGAACCTTGGGGTGAAAGATGTGGTCGGAGGGGATGCGTCCCATCGTGCTGCTGAAAGAAGGGGATTTTGAGGGGTCTCACCTGAGATGCGGGAGCCCCCAAAGGGTTGCTGGAACACAACGGCGCCCGTTGATTTGTCATTGATGTAGAAGTTGCCGGCTGCGTTGCGCAGGCGGCTCCGGGCTTCCTCAATTATGCTCCTGGGGAGGGATGGTGGATGTCAGCATGGGGAGGAATGACAAAAACTGGGGGCCTCTGCTCTAACTCTCACCCTAACAGCAACAAATCTGGGCACTGCTTTCCTTTACCTGCACCTCCAGCTCTGCATGTTTTGCCGAGCCAAGTTCAACTCGCACTCCAATGGGATCTGTGTGCTTGAAATTCAATTAAATGACTGCAGTTCTGTCTTCTAATCCCTTTTCAAGATTTTTTTGTTATTTTTTTGTTACTTCTTTATACCGAAGTCCAAGGACAGCACAACTTAATGACCTCCTAAGTTAGGACAACTCATCCTAATGACGAGTAAGCTAGGTTTAATGACCTCCTACGTTATTCCACATCTGCATACTAGCTTCACTAATATTTAGTTTATTCTTAGATATTCATTGAAAAATTAATTCCATATCTGCCTTGTGTGAGCCTCAAACTTTCTCACAACAACACCAGAAAGTGTTAAATAAGAGAACACCACAATGCAACGACGCAACAAAGCAATACAATACGACAACGCAAAGATGCAATGCAACAACTTGCTTTTCATACAATCTAAAAAGCTTCTGGCTCTCCTCATCACTTAGAAATAGCGCTCCTGTTTTCTTCTAGGCTTCTGAAGTAACAAAATAACTCATTCTTTTCCTAATCTCTTTTTTCCCCATGGTAAAAAGAAACTCGGAACAGGATTCTTGAAACCAGTTTCTAACCAAAAAAGCACACTATGCAAGCCCTGAGGGGCTGGAACATAGACTAGTGGCTGGGAGGGGATGGGAGGACCAACACCCCGGCTGCCCCCTCCTCTTGTCCCCTCCTCCTGTCCCCACTCGGTCCCTGCTCACCTCTCCTGGGCGAACACCGCCCCCGTGAGGCCGTAGGGTGTTGTGGTGTCGATCAGCTCCAACACCTCCTGGTACTTCTCCTCGGGGTACACGTAAACCGTGAGGATGGGTCCAAAAATTTCCTGCAAAGCAAAAAATACAAATCATTATCGCTCAGCCATTTGATATAAACCAGCCTCCTCCAACCGCCAGCGTCTCGAAATTAACACCAGGTTAGCTAATAACTATCAACCAGCCAACGTGCTGCCCAAGACGTGGATCCACATCCTGTGTTTTCCACCTTTCTCACCTCCCTCATGATGGGGTCTGTCGGGTCCTGGCTCTCCACGATGCATGGCTCAACAAAGTACCCAACGCTGTCATCACAGCCACCCCCAGCCAAGATGCTGAGGTTGGGGGACGTCTTGGCATGTTCCAGCCACTTCTTTATACGTGCAAAAGACTGAGGAAAGGAAGGATAATGAAAGGTGTACATAACCTTACACTGGTCGCTGAAGTAGGGCTGGAGGTGAGCTTTGGGTGCTGCTTTTCAGGACTGTGCTGCTCGCTTCCAGCTCAGGATGAGGGCTGTGCACTGAGCCTTATATTTGAGATGGCTTCTCAGCAAGATATCTCACTTCTCAAAAGAGGCAGTGACATATCATAGAGTGCTTTAGGTTGGAAGGGACCTTAAAGAGCATCGATGCTTAAAGATCATGGAGTTCCAACGCCCTGTCATGGGCTGGATGCCGCCCACCAGACCAGGCTGCCCAGAGCCCCATCCAATCTGGACTTTAATGTCTTAAGGAGTGGGGCAATATGTGACAGTTGAGTTTGTTACTCTCCTGGAATACAGCTCAAAGCTTTGCTAAGTGTAATGAGCCCCAACCAACCAAACTTCTACCAGCAGCCTTGTGGTGCTACCTTTATGCAGGACACATGAACTCACCTTGTCATCAATCACTGCTGAGAAAAAGGTCCCAAAGTCCTGGACAGGCTGCAGGGGCAAAGAAAAGACAATATAGACTCATGAAGGTTAGAAAATACTTCCAGGATCATCAAGCACAATTCATCATGCCAACCTATCCCTACTATGTCCACTCATAGAATGCTTAAGGTTGGGGAAGACCTCCAAGATCATCCAGTCCAACCATCAACCCATCTCCACTGTGCCCAATCACAGAATCCATAAGGCTGGAGAAGACCTCCAAGGTCATCCAGTCCAACCATCAACCCAACCCCACCACATCCACTCGTAGGACTATAGAATCCTTAAGGTTGAAGAAGACCTCCAACATCATTGCGTCCAACCAATGTGGGTTGCTCCTGATGAACTCACTGGGCTGAAAGGTGGAGGAGACAGCACGAGGACATGCAACCACCAGGGCCTGGGGTCAACACTGTGCCAAAAAGCTGATCCTAAAACTGAAATTCCCACAGCAACGCATCCCTTCCCAAAGCACATCTCCGTTTGGAGGGACCAACCTCCCCTTTTTCAATTAGCCCACGGTATTCAGCGCCTTGCACAATCCTTCCCACAGATGCTGGCTACAAGTTAATTTCTAATCACTAAAAAAAAAAATAAAAAAGAAAGATGAAGGAGGGGGAGGATGGAGGGGTGGTGGTGGTGGTGGGGAGAACCAGTGGATAAAAAGCTCGGTTCAATAGGAATTAGTAGCCAGTTACCGCAGTCTCTAATCCCATCAGCCACCCGCTGAGCCGCAAAGCCCTTCAGCAGCCCGGCAGCTCCACTCACGTCTCCCACTTTGATCTTCTTGGTCTCCTCCAGCAGCTTGGCTTTGATCTGGGGCCACAGCGAGCGCGGGGCGTAGAGGCGGGAGCACGCCGAGCATTTCTGGCCGCCGTACTCGAAGGCGGAGCGCAGGGTGCCGTTCACCACGCTGGACACGTCGGCCGAGCTGTGCACCAGGTGGAAGTTCTTACCTCCACACTCTGGTTGGTGGAGAAAAAAAGGAGAAAGAGAGGAGTTAGCACGAGGTACAGGGATGGGGTATTCGCCGTGCGCCCTCCCCACAACGCGAGCTCACCTCCAGCCAGGCGGGGGAAGTTGCGGTAGCGGTCCAGGTTTTCGGATGCTTGCTTCCAGAGGCGCTTGAAAGTCCTGGGGGAGAAAGGAGGAGGTGTGGGAAACTTGGGAAAGGTATGATAGGGCCCTGACCTTGATGTGACACCCCAACAAGCCCATCTGGCCATCCCCAAAGAAGGGATGTTCTGCAAATGGAAGAGATGTTGGTGAGAATAAGACCCTGGATATCAAAGCACCGGGCACCGCACGAAACCCAGAGCAGAGAGCACCCAGCAGAAGTTCCTCTTCCCCTTTCCACTCCTCGGTTTTTGGTTAAAGCAGCTCCTTGTGCTTCCCCACCCTGACTTACGGCACGCTGCCAGTGAAGTTGAGCCCGCAGAAGTGCTCAGAGCTGGTGACAGCATCACCAAACACGGGTCCATCTGCTGGCACGAACTGGATGACGTTGGGAGGGAGCCCAGCTTCCAGCAGGATCTTGTAGACGGCGTAGCTGGAAAGCAGGGCCGTGTCGCTGGGCTTCCACAGCACCACGTTTCCCTGCAGACAGAGCACAGTGAGTGCACAGGGAGAGGCTTCCGGCCCTAACATGACCCAGTGCCAGCTGAGGGAGCAGAGCAACCTCCCAAGCATGTATTAACAGAGCCCAAACAAACAGCAGGATTGGCTGCAAGACACAGAGCAGTGGCCCCGCTGTGCTCCCACCCCTTTGGCTCTGTGCCCCCACCATGGCTGCAGCTCGTGACCTGCCCTGTGTCACCATCGCTGCAACGATGAGCAAGGTTCAGTAGTGCAGTGCATAGAGGAGAACACCCTGGGATTAATTAACACCTGCTGAGGGCTAATTAACACCCACCTATTAGAGCACCCCAAGCTGCTCTCTGTGTAAAGCCCAACCTACAGGTGAATCGTGGAATGGTTTAGGTTGGAAGGGACTTTAAGGAGCCATCTGAGAAGTGCCCCATCCAACTCCTGAATTGGGCAGGTTGCCCCCTTCCAACCTGACCTTTAATGTCTCCAAGGATGGGGCACTTCTCAGATTTGGGGAACATTTTCCCTTTTACCAACACTTGCCCATCAAAGCTGTTTGGTGGACAGGTCTACCCAGCAGCCAGGGGAATGCCTGACTAATTAACATCCCCTGAGCCTAATAACAAAATTCAGGGGGGGGGGTGTAGAAGGGTGTGGCTGGGCTGAGCATGGAGGGGCCCAGTTTTGGACCCAATTTTGGAAATGGCCCCAAAGAGCTCCTCCATCCCCAAGCGCAAATCACTCAAGAGATTTAGGGTCAGGACCCCAGAGATTTGGGGTTGGGACTGGTGGACAAAACAGGGAAACATCATTCCGTGATGCTCACCATCAAAGCCGGAGCTCCTGCCAGGTTGCCACCGATGGCTGTGAAGTTGAAGGGAGAAACAGCCGCCACAAAACCCTACGGAAGGAAGAGGAAAAGGACGGGTTGTAACATCCTACGTCACCTCACGGCACCCCACGACATCCCACGGCCATGAGTTTGCCTGGCTGCTCACCTCCAGCCCGCGGTACACCATGCTGTTGGTGCTGGACTCCACGCTGAGCGGCTGGCTGCCCTGCAGCTCCAGTGCAAACTTGGCATTGAAGCGGAAGAAGTCGATCAGCTCCGCTGCCGCGTCGATTTCCGCCTGGATGACGGTTTTGCCCTGGTCACGGCCAACAAAAACAACAGATGGCACTGGGGTTTGGCCTTGGCTTCCTGCAAAACCCCATCCTACTCCTTCCCAAGGCCCCATTCTTGTTCCTTCTCAAGGCCTCATATCATCCCTTCCCAAGACTCTACACCTGCTCCTTCCCAAGACCCCATCTCACACCTTCCCAAGACCACAATCTCTCCCAAGACTCCATCTCAATCTCTCCCAAAGCCCCCAATCCACTCCTTCCCAAGACGCCATCTCAATCCTTCCCAACCCCCCCCCATCTCAATCCTTCCCAAGACCCCACCACAATCCCTCCTAAGACTCTATATCTGCTCCTTCCCAAGACCCGATCTCACACCTTCCCAAGACCTCAATCCTTCCCAAAGCCCCATTCCCAACCCCCCCATCTCAATCCTTCCCAAACCCCCCCCATCTCAATCCTTCCCAAAACCCCCCCATCTCAATCCTTCCCAACCCTCCCCATCTCAATCCTTCCCAACCCCCCCATCTCAATCCTTCCCAACCCTCCCCATCTCAATCCTTCCCAACCCCCTCCATCTCAATCCTTCCCAAAACCCCCCCATCTCAATCCTTCCCAAAACCCCCCCATCTCAATCCTTCCCAAAACCCCCCCATCTCAATCCTTCCCAAAACCCCACCACAATCCCTCCCAAGACTCTATACCTGCTCCTTCCCAAGACCCCATCTCACACCTTCCCAAAACCTCAATCCTTCCCAAACCCCCCCCATCTCAATCCTTCCCAACCCCCCCCATCTCAATCCTTCCCAACCCCCTCCATCTCAGTCCTTCCCAAGACCCCCCCCCCATCTCAGTCCTTCCCAAGACCCCCCCCATCTCAATCCTTCCCAACTCCCCCATCTCAATCCTTCCCAACCCCCCCATCTCAATCCTTCCCAAGACCCCCCCATCTCAATCCCTCCCAAGACCCCCCCCATCTCACACCTTCCCAAGATCTCAATCCTTCCCAATGCCCCATTCCCAAGACCCCACCTCAAGCTCTCCCAGGACCCCATACTGCTCCTTCCCAAGACCCCAAATCCCTCCCACTCACCCCATCCCACTCACCTGCCCCACCATGGTTTTGGCCAGCACCTCGGCACGCCGTGGGCCGCTCAGCATGTCAGCTGCTTTGAGGAAGATCTGGGCCCGGTCCTGGATGGGTTTCAAGTCCCACTCCTTCCTGGCAGCCATGGCGGCATTAATGGCTTTGTTAATGAGGTCCTGTGGAAGGGGAATGGCAGCCATGAGGAGATGCTCATCACAGAAGATCAGGGTGGGGGGTTGAAGGGCCATCTGCCCAAAGATCTGTGCTGTCCCCAATAAGGAAAACTCAAGGGAAAAGGGCCAGGAGCGGGGTGCTCACCTTGTCAGCATAGCAGAACTTGGCCACTTTATGCGCATGGTTGAAGGGCTGAAAAGAGAACATAGCACCAATAATTCCCTGTCTGATTGATGCGCCCCTCATAACGTGATGTTTCACCCCAAAACTCACCGACAGTTGGTAGCGCACCGCCGACGTCCACACCTCCTCCCCACCAACCACACAGGGGATGGCTTCAGTCCGGCCCTTCAGCTCAGCAAGTGCCTGGAGAGGGGAGAAAAAGGCGTTGGGGATGGATGGAGATGGGTTTAAAAAAGGGGGAAAGACTCAAAGTGATGCCATGCGTGGGTACCTTCTGGAGAGCTGCGCGCTCGGGGCTGCCGGCCTTGAACTCGAGGATGGGCTCGTTGGTCACCTGGATGGCTGCATGGTGCAAGCATCTCTGCCTAGGGAGGGAGGGATGGGGAAATCCCACTCGTGCTTCCAATAAAAGCTGGTTGGATCCCCCCAAATGTGGGATTTTGCCCCGATAAAATGTGGTTTTATTTCAACGTGGTTTTATCCCAACAAAACCTGGGTCTATCCCAACAAAAAACTGACCTCAACCCAACAAAACCTGGGTCTATCTCCCCAAAAACTGATTTTAACCCAAGAAAATTTGCATCTATCCCAACAAAACCTGGGTCTGCCCCTCCAAAAATTGACTTTAACCCAACAAAACTTGCGTTTATCCCAACAAAACCTGGGCCTATCCCCCAAAACACTACTTTCAATCCAACAAAACTTGGTTTTATCCCAACAAAACCTGGGTTTCTATCATTTGGGCTTCTATTTCTATCCAAATTTCATTTGGATGGTTTCATCCAAATAAAACGTGGATTTATTCTAACAAAATTTGGTTTTATCCCAACAAAACGTGATTTAATCCAACGAAAACCTGAGTTAATCACAATCAAATGTGTTTCTATCACCATAAAACATGGTTTTATCACAATAAAATATGAGTTTACCCCAACAAAACGTGGATTTATACCAACAAAACCTTGATTTATCCCAACAAAATTTGGGCTAATCACAATAAAACGTGTTTCTATCATAACAAAATATGGTTTTATCTCATAAAAAGGTGAGTTTATCCCCCAAATATGAGGTTTTACACCAACAAAATGTGGTCTTACCCCACCAAACCACGTTTTTTATCAAAAATATTCCAATAAAACATGCCTTTACCCCATTAAAATGTGTGCTTATCCCCATAAAACACATTTTCATCTTAATGTGGTTTTATCTTAATAAAGTGTGTTTTTAACCAAAGAGAATTTGTTTTTGTCCCAATAACACACCAGTTTATCTCCATAAAATGCGGTTTTCTCCCCAAAAATGTATTTTCACCCCAATAAACTTTGTTTTTTATCCCAACAAAACCCGAGTTCATCCTCCTAAAATGCAGTTTTACCTCCTCTAAACGTGTTTCTACTGCAATAAAACACGCTTTTATTCCAATAAACACTTATTTAACCCAACAAGGTTTGGTTTCATCCCAACAAAACTCGTTTCTTTTCTTTTTTTTTCCCCCCCAACAAAACGTGGTTTCGGTGCTCCCAGGCTGAAAAAAAAAGCTGAAGATGCTGGATCAAAGGTTTCTACGGGATGGGAAACGGTTGGGGGCACCGGAGCGTGGCAGCTCCGAGCTTTTGCCATCCCAACGCCCGCCGCAAAGGGGCGGAGAGAGGGGCAAAGGTTGGGACGGCGGTGGGGTTGGTGCCCGCCGTGAGGGTTTGGGGGGCAGCCAAGCAAACGCGGGGCTCCTTGAGTTGTGTCCTCCTCCATTGGGCATCGCTTGGGGTTGGTGGGAATTGCCTGGGGGGGGGGACAGGAGGAGACTGAAGGGGGAGAGGGGCAGCACGAGGGGATGGAAGGACAGACAGAGGGACGACGAGAGGGGACGGAGGGACAGACGGGGGGGACAGACGGAGGGACAGCAGGGGGGACGTGGGCTCGGCCGGCACTCACCCGCGGCCCCGCAGCGCCCGCCACATCCCGCAACGCTCCGCTAGGTTTTACACGGCAGCGCCCGCAACGCTCCGGGCGGGGAGGGCGAGGAACGAAAAAACCCCGAGGTTATTAAAAACAACAGAGGATGATCGCTGTTGTGGGATAAAGGGAAAAGGAAGAGAGGTGCCGACAGCCGAGGGTTGAAGGCCAACGCGCGGGGAATGCGGGATCGAGGTGTAAAGTCTGCGGGGTTGGAGGGCGGTGATGGGGATCAACCCGGGTGCGGAGAGGCAGTGGTTGAGGCCGGGACGTAGGAAGGGGCGGAGCGTAAAGATAAGGGAAAATAATTAAATAAAGGCGATTAATTAATTATTTTTTCTTTAAAGGGAGAGGGGGGGAGAAAAAACAAAGGGGGAAAAAAAAAGGAGAGGAAAGAGAGGGATTAAAAAAAAAAGGGGGGAAGAGAAAAAGGGGAGAGGAAGAATGGGGAGAAAAGTGAGCGTGGGGGGGAGTAAAAGGGGAGGGAAAGTAAGGGGAGAAAGAAAAGAGAGGAAAAAGGGAGGGGAAAGGGGGGGTTGAAAGGGGAGAGGAAAAAAATAGGGGAAAAAAGAGAAGGGAAAAAAAAAGGAGAGGGGAAAAAAAGGAGAGAAATAAGGTGGGGAGTAAGGGGAGGAAAAAAAGAGGAAAAAGGGAGAAAATAGAGGGGAAAGGGGAGGAAAAAAGAGAGGAAATAAAAGCGAGAGGAGAAAAAAAAGATAAATAAGGGAGGAAAAAAAAAGGAAAAGGGGAGAAAATAGAGGGGAAAGGGGAGGAAAAAAGAGGGGAAATAAAAGGGGAGGAGAAAAAAAAAGGAGAAATAAGGAAGGGAAGTAAAGGGAGGAAAAAAAGGGGGAGGAGAAAAAAAGGGGGAGGGAAAAAAGGTGGAGGAGGAAAAAAAGGGGGAGGGGAAAAAAAGGGGGAGGGAAAAAAAGGGGGAGGAAAAAAGGGGGGAGGAAAAGGAGAGGAGAAAAAGGTGAGAAAAAGCAGAGGAAAAAAGGAGACAAGAAGAGAAGGAAAGAAAAGAGAGAAAGAGGATAAAAGAAAAAAGAAAAAAAAAAAGAGGAGAAAAAAAGGCAAAATAAACAGAAAAAGAAGAGAAAAAGAAGAAAAAAGAAAAGAAAAACGCTGCCGAATGAGGCCTGCTTGCAGCCTTTGCCCTGCTCGGGGGGAAGGGAAAGCAGCTTAAGGGAACCTTGAAGAACCTCCTTAAAGAACAAAAACTTGATCAAAGTGAAATTTTAGCCCTCAATGCATCCCTGGCCCTCAGCAGGGAGAAGCTGGGCTGCAAAGCAGCCGGGGCTGGGTGAGCATCGGGTGCTTTAATGCCCCCCAAAGGACGTGAGCAGCTGAAAGGTCTCTGTTTCATACTCGGGTGGTTTGGGATCGGCTCAGAATTCCCCACATTCCCTAAATTTGGGGTTTTCAGGAAGAAATGACGGCCGTCCCTCCCCCAGCCCTCCCCAGCCCTTCCCTGCAGGCTGCAGCACAAGAACGAGCAGGCACAGGCAGGAACCAGGAGGTTTGGTATTTATTTAAAGTGTTTTTTGTTTCCCCTCGAAACCAAAGAGCCGGGACCCCCAGCACAGCCCCCCCTTCCTGCAGAGCAGAGCCGGGACGGACGGACGGAAGGACAGACGGACGACGGAGGGAGCGACGAGCAGAACTGAGCGGTGGGTTTTGGCACTAATGAAGAAAAACTGCAATAATCCATTGGAGATCAAAGGAGCTGGAGTCCTTCTGGCTCTTGCTGCTCCTTCTGAAATGGATTCAGGTCAACAGGAGCCTTCCATGGTCCCAAATCTGCCGTCGGTGGTGTCAGACACCACGGGCCCAAATCCACCCCCAGCTCAGCTCAGGACCCGGTGCTGCTCCATCCTCACCTTGGATCCCAGCTGGCATCACCAGTTCTTTTGTTTTCTGTTTTTTGTTTTTTTTTTTTCTTTAAAAGAAGCCAATATACAGAATACAAAGCACAATATTTACAACCGGACGGTAAACAGGTTCCAACACCCATCAGTAGTCTGTTTTGATGTGTATAAAAAACTCTTACAATGACCTAAAGAGGGACTGACGAGAAGTGATTCATTCATTGACACCCTCCACTCCGACACCTTAAATAATAAATAATTGGGTTTTTTTTTCCTTTTTGGCAGAACTGAAGCTACGTACACTTGAGCAAGGGCTAAATTGTGTTTCTTGTAGTGAAAGGAGCGTTTGGTGATTGAGCTTTTCAGTCATCTTCAGCTCTTTCTTGATGACAAATAAACCTTTGGGGGTTCCAATGACAGCTATGGGAGGAGCATCATTTCAGGCAGCGAACCCCACAGCGTTGGGTTTGTGGCCCAATGGGATGGGGAGCTGTGCCATGGAAACGGGGCTGTCAGCTGCAAGGCCCTCAAAGAACCCCAGCCTGGTGGGTTTTTAAAGCATTATTTCCTCTACAGAGACCCAACCCAGAACTGGGTGACCTTTGAGGCCCCTTCCAACCCAACCGTTCTATGATCCTATGGAATTAGATAGGAGGGAATCGTCGTTTCCAGAAGCCTCAAGTAACCCATTTCTGCCAACACAATTTGTTGCTTCTGCAAAAGAGAAGCTCGGAACGGCTCCCACGGACGCGGAAGGGTCTTAAGACACAGAACTCTACACAAAAACAGACAACAAGAAATAATCAAGTGTTTCTTCACTACTCTGCCAAAGACTTGGGGTCAAACCTCCAGCCTCTCCACCAACGGCTGGGGAGGGACTGAGTTAAGAATTTGGCAGGCAGTATGTCTAGTTCACCTCTACCACCTCTAATTACCAGCATCATTAACACCAGGATACAGTGCAGCAATCTCTTGTTTAAAACTCACACTGATAAAGTTATCTTGTAATAAAAGCTTAAAATGGAGCATTTTGGGTGACACAAATCGCTAAAACCTGTGTGTTCCCCCAGCAACCCAAGTCCTGGAGCAGTGCATAAGAAACAAAACCCAAAAATCCTGAAGCAAAATGTGGAAAATCCTCATTGGGGTGTTATTACACCATGGAAGCACGGCATGGAAAAGTCTGGTCAACCCCTTTGGTCAACCAGAGCTCAACTGTGATTTAGCACTGACCACAGCAATTATAATTGCTTTAAATATCATCTCTAAAATAAAGCACTCACAAACGTGCAACACAGCTGGAGACTTCCCCATACTGCAGTTCCAGCACAAACATTCTCCCAGCTTTTCCCACAGCCAAAGGAAACACGAGCAAAGAGCTGCTCCACGCAAGGCTGCGCGCACCCAACCGTCGCCGCTCTTGGACCATGACCTCAGCTTGTGTTTTTGCTGGCAGCAAAGGCGATGGAAAAACACCTCGTCTTGGGTGGAAAGAGCTTTAGATCTACAGCCAGGCACTATTTAGATCTACTCTGTTTCATTAATTCCCATTTACGCTGGCGGAGACCAACGCAACGCGTCTTCCAAGTGGGAAGGACACGAAGCCAATTCGGGGCAGTAGGAATGGGCTGAGAGCAGCAGTAATTCTGCAGGTTGAGGCTTCCCTACCTCTGAGGAAGCGATGGGGAACACATCTCAGCCCTACCCATCCCATCGTTCCACATCATCACATGAAAACAAGCCGGGGATTTCGGAGTCCCATCAAAGCAGGAGATACTTCACAGGGGAACAGTTGCATTTGCCAACAGAACTCTGTTTGCACTTTAAAAACCTCTAATAAAAATAGAATATATACCGTGTGGGTTTTTCTTTATATAAATAATTACATATTTAGCTTAGTTGAATTTCATTACACCCCCTTTCCCCCCATACTTTTTTTTTTGTTTTTTAATACATTTGTTGTTACGTTGTCTGAACTAATACAATAATTACTACATCTTTGAAAAAGTGTTTGTATCACATTATTCTTTGGACGTTTCTGAACGACATGCATCCACAAAAGCAACCGCCAGTGTTTACTGAAAACGTTATCTTTTTTTTTTTGTACAAACCCATTTTAGGAATTGGTTCTATTATTACACCGCTAACGAGCAAAAAAATTTGCTTCCTTGAAACCCCCTTTTAAAAAATGAGAAACAATGAGGAGGATTTTCTGATTATCAGTCTAAAAAAGTGTCAATATGACACCGCATTTATGAGTAGTAAACAAAAATAAAGTATTTACAGCTTTACAAAGGAAAGGGAAAAAAGAAAAGAAAAAGAAAGAGGTCACCAAAATCATTTTCCAGCATTTTCACCATTTTTTTTTTTTTTTTCTGGCAAGCTTTTGATCTGGTTGCTACAGAGTGGTTCAACACAAACAGAGCAGGGCCACCGCTGACGCTAAACCAACCAAAGACCTCCTAGGGAAACTATCAAGGACCAACCTTGCTCACATCCAACAGGTTGACCTGCTGAGACCTACATGAAAATAAAACCCCAATCCCAAGTATGAAAACACCTTTTTTTTGTTCTTTTCTTCCTAGAAAATGGATTACATATGGTTATAAGAAAGACACCAACGAGCATGGTAACCTACCAGCACACACATCACCATCGCACGCGTTATTTCTATACTGTCTACTACGAACCCACGTCCCTTACACTTACCAAAAAATACAACCTATGACAGATGCTTCTCATAATTATGGCTACGAGATGAGCTGTGGGTTACAGCTCCGTTTCTGCTTCCTCACTTGCCTCCCACTGTCAAACTGAGGATATTCTTTCCCACCTCACCACGCCAGCTACTCGCTGCAAGACCACTCAGCCTTTTTCTTGCTACGTCACTGAGTTTTAAAACAATGATAATTAAAAAAAAACCAACAAAACTAACAGCAGCTAAGCTGGACGGTCATTGAAATTGCTCAGTTTCTCCAGTACCAAAGAACATCTCATAATTTGAGGACAGCCACACATCAGCCTCCAACGAGGCTGACTCACTGTGCAAGGAGATTGCTTAATGCCTCCACCAAAGTCACTAAAGCATTACAGACATTCAGCTTTGGCAGACGGTTTCCCAGCCTCGTGAGAAACGACGTATTTAGCAGCTGAAGTTCATACAGGCTCAAAAACCCTAACAGTACTTTATTGAAAGCATGCAGTCACAAAAATATCCCATCTGATATTTCTTGCCCCCTCCCACCCGCCCCGCACTCGCAGCCCTAGTGAACATGACACTTACCACTTTGGCCACCAAAGAAATAACAGGAATGAGCACTTTGGAATAAGGCATCTTCCTCACCTATGTGATGAAGAAGCCCCTAAAACACACCACAAGAACTGCTGCTAACGAATAACAGCGCTGAGTATTTTAACCAGTGAGGGAACCACAGCCTTGGATCTCTTCTCTTGGATGGAGGCCGTGGATGCTCACGCTGTGAATCCAGATGGGTCACCCCCAGTAGTTCTCCTCGCTCTGAACAACCAGGAGAATCCCTCTGAGCTCCTGCCCCCTCTGCACAGCAGCACGAGATGGAGAGGTATTTTCAGCCCATTTGCTGAAACACTCGTGCTCTTTTTGCAAGAAAGCAATATTGATCTCTGCTGGCTGTATGCTTACGATGCAGCCCTGCTGATTTCGGATCAATAAAGAAGAGAGGCTTGGAAACAATACTCAGGAAGCTAAAAGATGGCCACCCTACCTTTATATAACACTGAGAGGGTGCTTAAATCTGGAATTTCCCTGCCCAGTCCTAGCACTGCTCAGATGAAACAGCTGCTAAGTTTTCTGGCAGGTACAAAACACATTTGGTATTTACTCCTCTTGCAACTGCTAGTTAACTACAGAGCTACCTTTAGGCAGTATTAACTACACTTGCAATCTTGCTCTTAAATACAAACAAAAAACATTATTGGCTTAGGTTTATACCCTGTTTTTACCTGGCTGAGGTGCTACGACTCCCACTAATAACCACAAACAGCTCGATGATGCCAGAGGTGCAGACTTCTGACACAGATTGCCAAAGCCTTCTCACAGAGAAAGCACACAGCTGTTCCTCCCTAACTTCAGGGCAGCAGCAGTTTGGGATTGATTTTACTACGCCCTAAAAAGGATTACGGTGCTGTCTGTTGTTCAGCTTTGCTGAAGAACAGTGGTCTGGAGCTCTCTCAGTGTCATCTCAAGCCCACATCCATAGCACAACATGTCAGTTCATCCCGATGCTTCAACTATCCCACGTCACGAAAGCAGCATAAAGTGGAGTTATCTCCCTGTCAGCAAAGTAAAATCTGCAAATGCTGTGGTTTAAAAAAAAAATATCCTGAAGGAAAAGAAAACACAAAACAACTCCGGAACTGAAGGTCTCACTTCCCCCTCCATCCAACCACTGGAAACAAAGGCATTGAAACAAGACTTTCCTCCTCAAAAGAAGCTCTACAGATAACTAACGTGTGCAAAGTGTTTTGAGCTTTCCTTCCCCCAAGAGATAACTGTAGCCCAGCAGGGATCAAACATTCCATATCAATAAGGCGCGCTTATTTTTTGTTGCATAGTAGTTTATCAGTGACAGTCCCACCCCAACAAACCCTCCCTCACCCACTGCTTTGCCACCGAGCTGAGACCCGCTGCCTCTGAGTCTGGAGTTTGGCAGAGACCTTGTCCAAATCTCCAAATCTCAAAGGTTCCTTCACCCAGAATGAGGGAATGAAGAAACTCCTTTCGGTCTCGAAACCCTGGATTATTTTAAATGTTTACAGATCAATTTGCAGGCATTCTTTGCTTTTTTTTTGTGTGTGTGCCAGGCTTTGGTAATTACACCACAATTGTCTCGGGTTCCTTGCTCAGTTTGCCAGTATTTCTTTTGCCAATCAGTTCCATAAAACCAGAAGCTTATTGAAATATCCAGAGCCTTTGCAGCACCGTTCTCTGCTGCAACCAGATTTCTCAATAGATACGTATATAATTTACTTTTTTTTTTTTCATATAAAAACACCTGCTAGTAATATTCCACTGGAGCTCAAAGTGGCTCAGCTTGGGGCAAAGGCACAATTAAAACACCATGTTTTCTTACAGGACTCTGCATTTGTGAATTGTATAACAATAGAAATTTACAGCACCAATCCTTGGGTGGGGTGGGGATGCGTGTAGGAATGAGTCCTTAGAAGCCCGATGCAGGGGCTTACAAGTCTTAATTTTGTTCTTTTCACCCCCCATCAGTGTGTTGTTTTCCAATCTTTGCTTGTGTTTTCCCTTTCACTGAGTGCTCCAACCACGTATCAGCTGACCATGGGCTCCACATCCGCGTCTCTGTCCAACTCATCCTGAATTTCATCTGTGTTTCCTGAGTCGCTGCTGGCTACAGAGCTGGGAGATGGAGAATTTCTGCAGAAAATTCAGAGAAAGGTTTAGACAAAGCATTAAACACCACTGACAGGCAAGAAAACGTGAGACTTGTGGAGGGAATCGTCACTTTCACTCTTCAAACAATTAAGAATAGCTTTCATCACCAACAAACTTCAGTTTTTGCAGTAAATAAAAGGTGGGATGGTAAGGAGGAGGATTCCAATCTTACTACCTGTCAGCTGAACCTTTGATAAGCCTACGACAGGTTTCCATTTGTACATCCAGGCCCCTCTTCATGCTGCACATCTCCATGTACTCGTGGAGGTGGCGGTTCATGTCACTCTTGGCTGTGGCCAACTCCAGCTGGAGGAGAAGAAAAACACATCAGCTCAAGGTGAGCTGCTAGCAGCTCCTCCCAGCCTCCCTCAGCTTTACACACTGCTGGGGATATATAAATCCTTTATGCCAGTGCTGCATGCTGAGAGTGCATTCATCTCCTTATGAGGTGTATTTTAATCAGAGCTCAACTCTGTTTTTGGAACAGCTCTTATATCCTGTTCTGCTGCTTTCTTTGTCAGCACATAGCAGTGAATGAAAGCACGTTCGGGGCTAAGATGGTGAGAAGCTACAGATGTTGTGCCTGGCGACCCCTGAGGTGGTTTCCTGTGAAACATTTCCCAGTCTGATGGTGGGCAATGCGAGACAAACAGCAGAATAAAAACCAATGCACCTTGATTCTTTGCTCTGAAGGTTCTCACTGCACTGATTACAGAGCTGTGCTTGGTCAGCAGTAGTGAGGAAAACAGATATTTAGGAAAAAATATCCAAAACTGTGTCAAAGGAAAACACCTCTGCATTCTTGATAGAGATACACATTCCTCCTTGGCAGTGTGTGCATGTATATCTGTGATCAGAGCACTGCACACGTTTTGTTCATTACTAATTATTTATATGATCATGAATCACTTCCTTACCTCTATCTGCCCTATTGTTTCTTGGTATTCCTTGTCTCTTGTTTTAAAGAAAGACTCTGTTTCGTGGATCAAGTTTCCCAGGTTTTCTTCCTGATGGGAAATCAGGACACAAAGAATTAGCAAGAAACCGACAGAGCAGCAGACTGTGGATTTTTCTCACAGAACCTCACTGGGAAGCACAAATTCTTACACCCTCCCATGCAAAAGGAACCTTGGATCAAGACTCCAACAACAAGCAGATACCTGATGATGCCAAAGAACGAAACCGCTGCATTTGCTGAACCTTTCCCAGTCTGATCACACAGAAATATGCAGCAATTACTTTCCAGACATGAAACTCCTTTTTTTTTTCCCCCTTGTATTGAGCACACCACTGCTTACAGCATCGCTCTGGAATTCTTATTTTCTGATTCCATACTGCTGCTCCCAAGACCATTCAGTTTCCATCATCTCACAGCCTGCACGCACTGTCCCCTATCAAAATGCCTTACTTAAATGCTAGGCAAAGTAATCAATTTAACACAACTGAGTTGATGAGCATTCATTTTGCCACCATCCTTCGGCCACATCTGCAGCAGCTTCATCAGGATCCTACACGGGATCAACGTCAGGCTAACCAGCCTATAGTTACAACAATCACTCACTTATCCTTTTATATGCAGAAGCAGGAAGACCTTCAAAGAAGGTGGTGAGGGCACCGTGTAAGAACTTGAAAGGAATAAAGCCAGTGGAAGGAAGATTCAGGCATGTAAAGCACTGTGTTAAAGACCAGGCACAGACGGAGCAGTCTTTATTCTGAATCTCCATCTACAAGACGGATCTACCCTTTCCTTGTATAATTTTCATTTAGAAGGATTTAAGCTTCTTAAAACCTTTAGAGTTTTTGCACTGAAGGTCTGAGTTCGGCAATATTCCTCTGATAGCTGTGCTTATACATGCACACATGGGTATATGCAAATAAATCTGTCACTAATTCCAGTACATGGCTGCACGTTATCACTCTGCCACTCTTCCTGCTCAAAAGACGTACAGCTAAGTATGCTGCTTTCTGCAGTCCCAGCACTTTGAAATAATCTCTGCAGTTTCAGGCTATGCCAGATGATCCACAAATGGGAAGATGTAAATTAACACACCCCTGGCAGTCAACACAAGACAATATTCAGGAGACTGCTGCCTCAGCATCTCTGTACTACGGCAATGATGGGAGAAGGCAGGATTATTGCCTACCTACTGCTGTCATGCTGCTCAGTAATGAAATAATAGCATCACGTTTAAGACTGCCTGCATAGAGCCAGACCTTGCCATTTCAATCTCTCTTTAGGCTTGTTCTAAAAGGCTCAGGAGTCACTGAATGAGGCAGCGTGCAGCCATTAGCTTACTTTGCATGGGATCTTAAGGATTAAGAGCAAGCTGTTTATTATCCACCAGCACCAGGAGATTCCTATTGACTGGGAAGACAGAAGCACAAGATCTGTGGGCGCAGAAGATCCCTTGGGCCTTACACAGCCCTTTGTGTCAGGCTGCATATACCTTAGCATCACACGTGGCACACACCAAGTTTACTTTTCTCCCTGCTGGAATGAGGGCACGGTACCATCTCACACACTGCATGTGCTGGTTTCGGGTGAATGATACCCTACAGAGAAAGTGAGATGCTGCATGGGAGTTAAAGGGCTTTAGCTGCCTCGCTGGGCAGGGTGACAGGTGGTGTGATGCTCCTACAACAGCTAGAGCCTTGGATCTTTTGACACTAGCTTGATATTTCTATCTCCTTCAGTTTGAAGGAGCAGAAGAAATAAAGTTTGGTAAATAAACTGAAAAGCAACCACGGAGAGAAAGCACTAAGAGGATTTTAAAATCAAAGCAAGTCTGCATGGCAAACTAGATCACCAGTCAAACACCCAAAGGCTCAGATGGCTGAAAGAGCAGCTGAGGGATACCAGTTTTGAAGAGAAGAGTTTAAGAAGCTAACTGAAATACTCACCTCTCCTTGGAGGTCAATTGAAGGATTGCAGTTTGTGAAGTCCTCCCAAAGAAGCAACGTTTCCTCGTTCTCCTCCCACGTCAAGCTATCACAGTCGTCATCAAAATCAAATGTCTCACGACTGTTAAGGTAATGGAAAAGCGTGAGTGAAAAAGAACTCCAGCCCCACTCCTTCAGCCCCTCATTTAATGTTTAAGGAAAAAAGAAAACAGAAAAGGGCTTACAAGAACTGAACAAAGGAAACAAAGCAGTTGAAAATCCTGAAAGATTTTAAAAACAGGCTTTGCCACTGCCTGCAAGTCCCTCAACTCCTGGGCTCTTTGCCACTCCAAAGCAGAATAAAAGATCCTTGTTAGCATTCCCAACCCAAGCACACAGTCCTAGTTCTGTCCTCCAGATGGTGCTGCTTGTTAGTTTCCCCTGTTTGCAAAACCACAAAAATGTTTTAAACTGTTCTTTCTATACATGGGAAAATGAACTCAACCACAGTTTGGGGAATTATACAGGAAACAGCCACTAGAAGATTCCCTGCTGGCTTCACGCTGAAGTTCAGCCAACATTTTCCCCTGCAGCACTTAGAAACATTCGTTTCAAAAATAAGTAAGAGAAAACTGAGCCCTAAAATGATGCACAAGTGAACATAAGTACTTACTATTGAGCTGGACAAGCAAAGATACTACTAAAGCCATTTAAGACTGAGAAAAAACAGTGGCAGAGTGGCCTTTAACCTCGCTATTTGGTCAAGCCCCTTTAATATGGCCAGTTGTGCAATAAAGGAAAAAGTTTCAGAAGGCAGCCAGGTCCCTCTTGGTTTGAGCAGCAGGCGGTGAAACACAAGTAGCTGCTTCTTGTCTTTGTTAAGGAGGCCTGGCAAAAACCTGAAGCAGCAGTTTGCTCATTTCTGGCTGATGCATTTCTGGTTCTTTAGCTCACTTCCTTTTAGGCAGATAACATCTCAATCCGGAAGCTGAGCTCCCCACTGTCTTCAGAAAGCTGAGAAGCTTGGCACAAGAGATGGCATTTATCTCCACCAAATAATAAACATTTTGGACATACACGATTCTGTCTTTTGCAATTGAATTTCTTCAGCTCAGTTTCTTTTTGCTGCAAGCGCTATCAGAATGCTGACTCCCAGTTCTGACTGCTGTCTGTTACAGACAAATGTTCAACATCGACCACGTTTTGCCTTTTTAGTGCTAGGCACTTATGCATTAAGGTCATCACTACAGACACAACGAAAGTTGCATAAGGTTTCTGTTGATAAGATCAGCTACTTGTAAAATACACCTTCCACCTGACAAAGCCCCCAAACCAAGAGTTTACTTAATCATGTATCATCTTCAATAAGCCACGAACACAGCACCAAGAGTTATAACATGAAGAATGGCCTGCACTGCTTGGGCACATCGTGCCCTCCTACATATGAAACTGAGGAGGGAAGGAAGGGGGCATGGCCTGAAAACAGAACTTCTGGCAACAGCTGGCAACAGAAGAGGAGCCAGTGCTCCTTAGAGAAAGACTTGTGTACTCCTCCGTATTAAATACTGATGTGTGGGAAAGCACTGGGAATTCTTGCCTCTCCCAGCACAGTCATTGCAGAAGTTGGCAGAAGACACAAATACTGAAATGCTACTGAAATCAGACCTACGGTGCTGGCTGGGGCTCCCTCTGCCAAGAGAAAACAGCAGAGACCCTTAACTCTCGCTAGCCCGTGGACACCAGGGACAAACCTTTAGGCTAAGTAAATTAACTCTTCCTGCCCTTTGACATTCATGGAATCTATACGACTGTCATCCTCTGCTACCACTGATCTGGACACATCCACCAGTGCCACGTACCCACAGCTGACCTGAAAATCATGGGAAACACCAGAGAAGTCAGAATCACTCCTGAGCTTTCAGTGACAATGATGCCATATTCCGTCCAGCCCAAAAAGCAGTAAGGCTCCTCCTAAAATCCTCTAACACACAGGGAACACACAGACTCGAATTCTCTACCATGAAAAACCTTCTGAACGCCTGCAGAAGTAACTCAGTATTTGAGTTCTGAGATTAAATCTGCATTTCAGTCCTCCCCACGTTATCCACGATACTCACAGCTGATTGAACATACGCTTCATCTCATCTGTGATGTTCAAAGAACAGCTGACCTCATCGTCAGAGAACCTGCTGTTGTCTGCATCCTGTTCTGAGAGGTCATCATCAGAGGCAAGTTTTCGTTCTTTCTTCTTGGAAGCCACCTTAATTGAAGAGAAGAGTTGTAACTAGAAGGTTCGATTGAGATGCTGTGTCAAATAAAGGAGAGGCATTAGGTTGGGTTGGTTATAACCACATCAGCTCCCAGGCAGCTCAGGGATTGCATGTATTCAAGATTTGCATCCATTAGTGAGTGGGGAACAAAGAGCATAAGAAAGCAGTTCAAAAATGGCAAAGAGCAAAGCAAGCTGCAGGCTGTCAGCGCTCTACAGATGTTCATCTGTTCACTGACAACAGCCTATGGCCTACCAGAGAACATGCAGAGGTTAGAATGATACAGGGGAAAAGCAAAAGCTTGCAGGAGTGCCCAGGCAGCAGGTTTGAGAGCAAATGACAGAACTCTCCCTTTCCTGCCACCACCACAGGCCGCTGCTCCCAGTGTTGAAGAACTGTGTAGAGTAGACAAGAAACCTTGCAGAGATTCTTTAAGTCAGGTTTGTTCCCTCCCCATAAGCAGAGGCAGACTGTTTAGTCTTCAGACTGACAGAAGGAGGATCGACCCAACCATGACAATCCCTGGACAGCCTCAGAAGAAAGGAAGTTTGCAGATGTGCAGAGAATTCAAGGGACGCTGTGCCACAAAGGGCAGAGAGCATCGTTGTAAGAGATGCAGCACCACTGAGTCACACACAGCCTGTTCCCAGCCCTACAGTTTTCCCTCTAATTGGCACCTGAGCCATCCTTTGTTGGTGTTGCTCTCCATACTGATCATTTTAACCACTGCATGCTCGACCACAAGTGTGCTTTGCAGCTACCTTTGAGCAGAAAGACAGAGCAATTCCGCTCAGAGACAAGAAGGAACCACGAGCACAACGCAGTGGCTCAATATGCTACAAAAACTGTCTCCAAGAAGGAGATCAGAATCTTTCTGGAAAGAAAGGGAAAAGAAAACAAGAACAGAAAAACAAACCACCAAACATTAAGGCAACTTCATCACAACCAAAATAAACAACCAGTGGAGACCACAAGGGTATTTAGAGTGTTTTCACACGGCATCACAACACAGAGAAAAGCACTGGACTTATTCAGGGATCGGACAGGACAGGTTTAGACCAAAGTGAAGCTGGATTAATCACAATTGAAAGAGCAGGTATGACACAAGATCAACTGCAATGGGAGTTACAGGTTTGCTCAACACAGAGCTATAACTGCTTGCTTTTGTAGCAAATCATACGGCTTTTCCTACTAGCACCAAGGAGCTCAAGGAAAGCAATTAGAGCTGCAGGTCTCACAATGCAATCATAACTCGCCACCACAGAAGTGTTATTTCTGGCTGTGGAGCTTGAGCCAGAAATAAGAACATTCAGATGACAGCTTAAAACCTCTCACTTGTGAGGAGGAAGCCATTTATACAAACCTAGGCCCTGGAATGCTTTTTTTAATGCATTCATTACCGAACGGGATCAAGACTAACATCATATCTTAAAGTTCATCTTGAGTGAAAACTCTCCCCATTTTAGTTTTTCTCTTTCATCAGAAGACAGCTACACTCCAACGCTGAGAAAGAAGAAAATAGTTCTGCACAGAGAAATTTCAATAAATGGAAGCGACCTGGACCACGCTGCTCGACACTGCTCCCTCTTGACCCATCACTGCTCGTCCTGCCCTACAGAAAATTCACAGCCTAATCACCTGGAAGATCTTGGAAACGTCTTCAGAGTTGCGCTGCTGCGCTACATCGCACAGCTTGGCTGTGATATCGATTCGCCGACAGATGTCCATGTCCACCTTCATGGCCTTTTCTTGAATCTTTGTGTCCAGGTCTGTCATGGGCTGCAGGAAGGACAGCAGTGATTATCTTCTATTATTATACAGTTCAGGAAAGCAGAGATACCCCATAGTATCTCTCTAACCCCAGGGCTTACCATCCTTAAACAATATTACGTCCTGCTCTCCTGGAAAGCAGACTAGACAGCTAACAGAATTAACATTCATGTCCAATTCCAAGAAAACCTCAGCTCAGTTCTTTGCCACTGAACAACCTACGCCCAACCCAACACAGCTTTTGGATGTATAAGGGCTGCTCCTATTCAGACAGTACTGCTGGATCCACAAAGTAACGCCGCTCTGTGTTTTTACAGACACCCGGCCCAGGTGAGATGTTCTCTGTTGGAAAGCATCTCAGTGGTTGGGAAATCATCCCACTGACCAGAAAAATGGAAAAACTCTTTGCAGAGCACTCCTCAATAGCAAATTCGCTTTCCAACAAGAGGACTTGGTTTTGTTTTGTTTTAAAACATCAAGTAGGTTTCTTTAGGAGTTGGACTCAGTGGTCTTAATGGGTCCCTTCCAATTTGGGATATTCTATGATTCTCATTCTTCTCCAGCCTCTGTCAAGCACCTCTTGACAACCTGGGGAGGTTTTTATTTTCCAAACACACTGAAAAAAAAGGAGGCTATGAACAATGACACTCCTTAAACACACTCTTATCAACTGAACAGGTAGCAGTGATTCTTATCAACAGGAAGGAACGAGGCACATGCCAACATTTTGTGTTTCTCTGCTCTGCATATTTACATGGAAGGACTCAAACAAGCATTCTTGCTGCTTTCCTTAGGCTCTCTTCCACCTTGCAAAGCTTAGAGCACACCTTCTCTTGAATCCAGCAGGATGTTTGCATTCACCACCACCCTTTTTGTACACACTGAACAACACCTTTCCCTCTGTGAACGAGTTCTAAGTGATGCAGCCCTAACAAGATTCACACTGCCTCTAACCAAGCATGCCTATTCTTCATTAAACACCAGAAGAAGAGACAGCTAATTGCCAAATTTCGCATGAATAGATCCAGTGGCCCTGAGAGAATACATTTGACACCAGGGAGCAGGTTCTGCAAGCTCATATAAAGACCGGAGGAAGCGGTTTCTAAACAAAATTACTGAATAAATAAGCATAAGAGAACATCTTCATTAGACAACTGGCATCAGCACACTGCTTCAGTCTTATGGAGAAAGCCACCTTAGTGTTCACCCAGCTTTTCTTTCAGATATCTGCACGATTGTGCCATCAGAATGGCTAAACTGCAAGACAGCTGCATGGTGATTGAATCCTTTTCCCTAACCAGGGGGTTCTCCATCACGTTCCCCACGGCTGCAGATTGGAATGCCAGCATCGCCAGCAGTGGAATCGGGGGAGGAAGGGAAGAGTCCAGTTTATGGGCTAAGCAGCAAGTTAATGCATCTCTACACAGACCAGACAGGAAGCAGGGGGAAGGGAGATCTGTCTGATGCATTAGATCATAAAGGCAGTCGTAATACTAACTACAAAGCAGCACTCACTAAGACCGTAACTTTTTCATGAATGAAGCCATTTGCACAACACACACATTTCACAGAGGCAGTGGGAGTTGGCCACTCTGCTCTCCAGTGTACTTACATCACTCATCAGCCCCTTAAACACCACAAGTTCTGCTTTCAATCTCTCAATCTTTTCATTTAACTCCTCCTGGAGAGCTTCCGCTTCCTGCGCCTCCTGCAAGAGAAAGCACACAAAGGACTCAGGGGCCACAGGGCAACACACACTTCCTCACTTAACCTGAGCAGGGCTGATAAGGCACGTCACCACCCCCACGCTGCACTCAGCTTCCAAGCATTCACCCCGCTCTCTAGCACACAGCAAGGCATTCAGCTGCTGGGACTACAGGAGGGGTTTTAATTAAAAGACAACAACCCTTTGGATGGTGATTAGCACAGTGAGAGGTGTAGAGAAAGCACTGCCATTCAGCACAGGCTATGTGCACTGAGTGACACGGCTGGTGGGCATGGTGGGGATGGACTGATGGATAGAGCTGGTGATCTTAGTGTTTTTTTCCAACCTAAATGATTCCTGGTTCTGTGGCATGGGTTAGTGGGCACGGGGGGGATGGGCTGATGGATGGATTTGGTGATCCTCAAAGTCTTTTTCAACCTGAATGCTCCTAGGGTTCTATTCCAGCCTTACCTCTCGCAAGGTTTCTACCATAGACTCCAGGCTCATTCTTCTCGTCAGTTCCTCTTCCCATCTGAAAGACAAGATGTGCAGATGGAGTGTTAACTGTGGGAAAGAATGTATTTTTTTCTTCCATATCACAAGTTTTCTGCTCGCTGTAGGATGATGATAGTTATTTCAGCCATCAAGCAGATGGTCCCCCTCATTAACACACCCTCAAACCAGGGGTGTAAGTCTATAAAAGCGTAGAAGTGAAATCAGCTCTCGTTGGGATCAGCGCCCTTCCTACAGTTCTGTGCAATTTTTGGTTCCAAGTAAGGTGGGAAATGTTCAGAGCAATAGGAGGCTTCTGAAGTTAAGTCACCCGAATCAGCACTCTCACTGTTCACCTGTTCAGTCCAATCAACTCAAACACTTACGTGCTCTGTACATCAAAACCTGCAAGAACCTGCACGCCTCTGCAGTCTCAAGTAGAGCACCCAGATGAGTGTCTCTGAATACACAGAACTGAGAGGGTACAAGAAAAGGAGTTTCGTCATTACAAGCTGTGTAATTAAACCTTGCACTACAAGCATCATTATTGGATTGGGTATAGAACCATGTAGCAGCTCCTCCTTGCAAGCATACAAACGTTTCAAAGGGCACTGGCAACTTCTGTCATTTGCTGACTTGAAAGCAAAGCTCTCAGAAATGTGGCCATGCTCATTCATACATGTGAATACAGTTTGAGTTCGGGAAGAAAAGTACAATGAGCAAAGAGCAGAAAGAGAGGTGATGTGTTGGCTGCCCTGGGAGGTGGTGGACTCCATCCCTGGAGGTGTTCAGTGGAGATGTGGCACTGAGGAGACCAAAACTTTATCAAATAACGCATTGAAGGGCAAATTTAATCCCATCTGAGCTGGAAGGTGAGGAGGATCTCCTGCAGGGGAGGATGCACGGTGCTACTTGCACAACCAGAAGCACCTGAAGGGGTTACAGCTCACTGCAGCAGCACCACGATGACATGCTGGCTGCTCCTTCTCCCTCCTGCCATTGTGCTGCAGCAACAGCCAGCAAAGCAGCATGTGCACTCTCTCTCCCCTTACAACCCATGGTTGATTTACACAGGAAGGTTTGTGGTGAATCTTTTTACCAGGGAGGATTTGCTGCCAAGCAGGGTAAAATATTTAGGCTGAAATTTGCATTTGTCATCAAATATTTCAGCTTGTATTTACACATCCTGTTTCCTTTCTGACTGCTGATTGCATGTATATGGTCCTGTAAAAATAGTAACTTCATTTTCCAGATTTAATATTAAAGTCAAGAAGGTGAAATTAAAGCAGAGAGTAATACTGCAGTCTGTGACAGGCTCTTTGAGATACAGCAGTGCTGCTGGGCTTAAATCACTCCTCCTGGTCCTGTATGGATGCAAGTCAATGGCAATGCGTGCTGCTCCTCCAGGCTTTAATTGTTCCATCAGCAATAGAGGCTGCATTCTGGTTACCCTGCTGCATTACCTGCATTCCTACAGAGCACGATGCAGTCTGCAGAGAGGGATGTGTTTTCAGGAGATGGAGCTGCATATTTTGAGCGATTGTGCCAAAAAAGCAAGCAAAAAGCATTAGCATTCCTCCCCAACAGTTCAGGCTTGCTGGGAAGCTGCCAAAATTACGCATCTCAACGTCTGCTCAGCCCAACCTCCCTCATCCTGCACAAAATTCCAGTCGTTCCATTTCTTGTCTTTATGCCACTTCAAGTGCATTTCACAGAGCGGTGATTTACAGCCCTAATTCCCTTCCTTCAGAGTCAAAGGAGAGGAAAAGGCCGTCTTCTCTTACACACAACACACCCCACTCTGGTTTCTGTTTCTCCTAATTAGAGGAGCGATCAGGTCATTGGTAGGGAAGAAGGGGAAGGAGAAGCTGGAGGCTGACAGGCACTTGATTCATTCTCCATTTAAACTTCCAAGCAAGTGAGACAATAGAAAGATTGCTCATTCATATGATCATGCTCTATTTGCTGTAACACACAGGGCTTTACAAGGGCCCTTGGCAGCTGCTATCACACGCTCCAACAAACGCAACAAGAAGCCACTGAGAAGATGCTAAGCATGGCACTGGCATCATTAACAATCAACGTGCTCCAAGTTACTCTCCTGATATCATTTTATGTTAGTCAGTGCCTTCTTGATGTTGATTTGACAGCAGAAGATGTGGTCACTGGGGCAGTGCAGAGGAATCAGAGGTATGGCTGTGCTTTGTGATCTCAGTGGTCTTTTCCAACCTTGATGGTTCTGTGGCTTTCCCAAAGGCTCAACCCCAGCAGGCTGCACTGGTCACTGCATCACAGATACGTATTTCAAGCCTAGCCAGGCTTTTTCCCACTTTTCTCACCTTCCAAGGGTGCTTTAGTCACAGCCACCACCCCCAAAAAAGGGCTAGTGTGCATTGGAGCAGATCCGGACCGATTCCCTTTTACCAGATGTGACACATTACATTCCAGCAGTGTGCAGTCACTGCAGCTCCGGGCCCCAAACTACTTCTGCAGCCCTGTGATTAAGAGTCAGTGTCTTGCATAGCTTAGAGGAGAACAAAGGCTGTTTGCTGTCTTTAAAGGGAACAGCAGCGTTGCAGGGCTATTAAACAAACAATACTCACCAGCAGTCAGCTAGGATTAAAGTTGCTTAAAGCCTTATTCCTGTAAAGCTGAGTCACACCGCAAACTTGTGTGTTTCCTTTGAAATTGGAAGAGCAGCTACACCAACACCAACACTGCTAAGGAGGGTATCTCAGGAACTCGATGGTATCCCCTCAAACCTTCTCCAGCACTCGTGAGGTTGACACAACAGGCTTCCAAACTTTCTCCTGCATCACCTGCACCGACAAACCTGAGCCTAATTCTCCTCCCTCAGTATCATCAAAGTGAACTTCAGAAGGAGAGAACTGCCCATCAAACTCACAAAAGCTGTTTAGGAAAGAGAGATTTAGAGACATTTGCCTTGGCAAAAATTGCTCGGTGAGTTTCTTTTCTGAATGCAGGAGCGCAGTGTTATTTAGACAACAGGTAAGATGTTTGCAAAATAAGCCAGATATAAACATACGGCCCTAAGTATGCTTTTGCTCAAGGCAGAAAGGCAAATAGAGCAGCTGATCATTAATGATGCCTGGTGGCATCCACTGCACTCGTTTCTTTCATTAAAAACACCCTTCCTCAAGGGAGCAAACCCTCCTCAAATAACATTTAGTGATGGTATAGGTATGGACTTGGAATCTTCCAGCTCTGCTTTGTCATCAGTTCGCAGGGAGACAAAGAAAAAGTAAAGAGCTCAAGTGCTGAAGTCTGCCATGGGAAAAAAAAGAGTGTGCATTTGAACAGTGGCTGAAATGCTCATGGACATACACGACTCCAGTTGGCTTTCCTTGCATGCTAAGGCACCACCGTTCCATTTTTGGGGCATGAGATGCACCCAGTCTTGCTCATCTCTAAGAAATGTATCACCTAGGCTGCATTCTCTGTTGCACCACACCTGCAAGGAAGTGAGAAAACCCCCACCCCATGGCAGCACCAAGCCATTCCAATGGAGACAAGTCTCCCAGCTCGCCTTCCTTTATGCCAGCACTGCTTGTTCTTTTGTGCTCTCAGCCCTTTGATGCCCATCCCTTGTTGATGGCAGCTCCAAATGGAAGGCGTGCTGCCTTCTCACCACCTCTGGCACGGGATTGAACGCTCTGCACCATGCGCTGCCCATCCCATTTCATCACCATCACGGTTACGCACCCAGGGCTGCAGCAACATGCCTGCTAATCCCTTCTCCACCACATAGATGGTAACTATCAACATTACACTTTATAATTCCGGTCATTAAAGGCTGATTTCACTTAACGGCCCTTTCAGAAGTCAAACTGTGGCACTCCCATACATGAGGATGCTAATCCTGTGTGTGGCTGGAGGCAGAATTTGGGCAGGGCACGCTGGCTGGGATGTACTGCGGCACCCAGGCTAAGAGAGACTATCTGGACTTTATGGGGAGGGGACCTGAGGCTTTTTGGAGAGATGTAAACGAAGCTTTACGCTCTTAAACAAACCCACACAAAACCATTTTCTATTCTGTTGAGTCAAAAAGCCAACCAACCTTCTCCTTGTTTTTAGACTCCATTTTTCCACCCGGTGTGTTTTGCACTCAGTGAGCTGGGAGGTCACGTCAAGCAATTGCTAACTGTGAACAATTAGCTTGCTCACAAATGCTGCCTCTTGATTAAAAAAGCTTTTGCCACACAAGGATTCTCCTAGATTATCCCAAGCACAGACCATTCTGCTCCCACATGCCCTGCCTTCGTATTGAAGTAAATTAAATGTTTGTTGATGGGCTCCATGTAAAACGTATTAATTTAATGTGCACATCTGATTCCATTAAAGGCTGGCTCTAACACAGCAGCAGCAAGCTGCACTCTTGAATGAAGTCATCTGTTGTTTGCAACAGGCAGGGCAGCATTCGCTCTGCACAAGTCACAGCTCTCTTTGCTCGTACTCTGCAGCATCAGATTTCCCAAAGATCAGAGCAACGAGGCTCTCCATGCAATGGAACCTGTCCATGGGTGTCCGTGCCCTGAACCTGTGGCAGTGGTTGAGGTTAGACAGGTAAATTGCACTGTTCAAGCTCAGGGGGTTCGTTACAAAGGAGAGGTTAATATTAAAGCCCTCTGCTAGGCTCCATTCCTTGTGAAGAGAATTAGTGGAAGAACTCACTATACAGAAAAGCATTGTGTAATTATACCTCTTGATTATATTCATCTGGAATGATGATCGAGCCTGTTAATGGAACCACAATAAAAATCAGCTGCAGGTTCATTTGTTCATTAAGTTCATTAAGCCATGCATAATGTCACAAGAGCTCAATAACTTCAAGCAGCGGCAGCAGCCATGCTGGCATTCCTTTAGAGAGCAAATGGTGTTGCTTTTCTTACATTAGGAGAATCTGCATATAATAGTGCAAGATTCAGAGCCAAATTTAATGCATCTTAAGTGACACAGCTACAAGACACCTCCTGTATGACAACCCTGCAATTAAGTTCCTACTCTGAAGCATCTTTTGATACCCAGACAAGCCTTGCACCTTCCCTTCTGCACATGCACCTTGAAGGCCTTCCATTGACCACTGCAGGGCTGGATGTGATCTTAGTGGTCTTTCCTAACCATTAATAGCTCTGTAAACTAAGCCTGCAACACCACTGACTTGCTATTCTGCAGCTGTGAGCGATTAGAGCTAGATTAACACATTAACCACACCTCTGTACACCCTCCTGAAATGGACCTGATTAGGTAAGGCAATTCTATTTCATGTTTCCTGCAAGCTCACATCATCATTACATTTCTACACAGCTGCTCTGCTCCTCCAGCTCAGGTCAGGCGTGTGGAAATCCAAACTGCTCAGGAGGGATGGAGCTGTAAGGAGCAAAACCACAGGAGGCCTCTGCCTATTTGGTATTCCTCTACGAAGCATCCATACCCTGGAATCAGAATCTCATTCATTAGAGTCACATTTAACTCTGCAGCTCTCCACACCAGCTTCTGGAACCCAATCATTTCCTGCAGAAAGAGATTTCTGGTCAGTCATCACCGGCCGCAGCCGATAAGATAGCAGCAAGCCTCACGATGTCATGCACAACACGTTAACTACCACACAAAGTGAACCAAACACTGCTTTCCTCCTGTATTTGCCAGGGCAGCACAGAGCCTGTCTGAAGGCAGGAAGGATCAGATGGAGCTGGATGTGCTGAGCTCAGAGTGCTGGGCACGGCAGTCTGCAGCCAAGCTTCCAGCAGGATTAATGCTTGCTCTTTCCCACTCAGCACCAGCAGCTTAAATTCATTTTTCACTCCTGTCAAAATCTTCTTGACGGTGTTTACAAGCCCTGAACAAATATACTTCTCTTAAGCATGAACAAACAATTCTGCAGCAGTTTTTGACAGCTGAAATTTGCCATTTTTTTTTTTCCAGCAGTACAGCAGACCCTGGGGAAGGGGAGAAGGATTTGTTCAGTAACGTGAGAACACAGAGCTGCCTGCCTTCCATTTTCCAATGAGCCTCGTGGTAACTGAAGCTGACCCAGTTCAGTTTCTCACAAAAAAGCCTTCTGGGGAAAAAAAAAAAAAAAGGAAAAAAAAATAATAAAGCAATTTAGGAAAATGCAAGGCCTGGGGGTTTGCTTTTTTGGAGGGTGGGCAGGGAGTTCAGCGTTTACTCTGAACAAAAAGGAGGGCACGAGGTGAGGACAAAACCGTAGCAATATCTTAGCAAGATGAGGCAAAGATGGAAGGGGGAAAACATGCTGTGCAGGAGAGGAACCACTCAAAAGCCTCCATCTGCAGAGCTCATCAGTCAGCCCTGGCTGAGCAGAACACAGCAGCACTGAGCTGCTCCTGTGCACGAACACGATGAGCCCTTATCTCCTCTGCCACCCAGGTACAGAGGAGACAACTGCAAGCACAGCTTATGAAACAGCCACAGCAAAGAACATTACATTCCTGTGAAACAGTTGTCATAACTGCAGATAAAGTAATTACTCTGACTCATTTTGAAACAGGTAATCTCAAAAGCACAGGATTACACGACTGTATAGCGCTGCTAGCTACGAGTTAATTATCAAATGCTCAATTCCCATGTAAGGAAATCTCCCACAAACACAAGCACTACAAATGCTGTGCATTAAGGACAGCTGATCGTGTATAGACATTTATTTTGCAGCTACATCATTCTGGTAGGCACTGTGTCAGATATCCAGGTGCTCGGTCCCAATGCTTTGCAAACTGCTGAGATCTGGCAGAGTAAATGTGTTATTCCTGCCTGTATTTCCAAATATTTCCAAAACAGAGTGACAGATGCTGCAAAACTCAAGTGGGGCACAAAGAGCAGAAGAGAGGCTGTGAGCCTGAAGTAGTGCCACGCGCTGAACTCCATTCTTAGGGCCCTCATGTAGACATGTGCAAGCATCTCTGAGCAAATCACAGCATGGCCTGGGTTGAAAAGGAGCACAGCGCTCATCCAGTTCCAACCCCCTGCTGTGTGCAGGTCACCAACCAGCAGCCCAGGCTGCCCAGAGCCACATCCAGCCTGGCCTTGAATGCCTGCAGGGATGGGGCATCCACAGCCTCCTTGGGCAAACAAGAAGCATTAGTTTGACATCTCGAAATAGTGTTTTTTCCTCACCCTCCAACAGCAGGGCATGCACAGTCGCCCATGCAAAGCTGCAAAAATCATATTTCAGTTATTGCACAGCCTGCTCAGCACCTCAGATTCTTTTAGGAAGAGCCTGGTGCAAGTGTGAACGTGAGGAACTCATAGAGCTGCACTGGGAAGGCTGGGGAAAACAAGCTCAAAGAGACCCCGTGCACACAAAGGGGACTGTGAGCTGCAGAATACAGTGTGCTATTATCACAGCGTCCCAAAAACGCCACGTGATTCCTTTGGGCAGCTCATCCCCACCATCTGCATCATTACTGACATAAATACAGGCTGCAGCAGAGCAGAACGGAGCGAGAAAGGTTTCCTCACCAAATTGTCAGGTTGGATGTTAGGATGGGAGGTACTGAGAAGCCTTCAGTGCTCAGTTTCAGGAACAAAAGTGCACAATGAAAGGGGATTATTATGACTGAGTCATGTTATAATCACAGAAGAATCCATCCATTGTTGAGAGAAACTCAGAAATTGCTTAATGCTCATCATTTAATCAAATGGATTTAAAGGGAAGATGATAGGCACCAGCATGCCCGTCCCAGAGCCTCACCATTTTTTCCTCTAATTCTTAGTTCTTTTTAATTGATATATATTTAAATCCCCATGCAGGAGACACTTCAAGACCTGGTACAAATATTAACATGGAGGCAGCACTCTGGGGGCAGGAGGAAAAAAGAAAAACCAAGCAAGGCACGCTTTGCTCTCTTAGCAAAACACTTCTACTTGCCAAAGCCTGGCAGCCGAGGAGACAAGTAGTTACAGAAGAGATTTAGAGCCATAATAAGATCTAATGCTAAGCTGTCGGAAAGAACAGGCAAACTTCTGTGGCATGAATTTCCTTTCTATTTGCTATAAACACCTACTGAAAGCTTTCATGAATGTCCTCTCGGAGGCTGCCAAGTTAAAACAGCACATTATCTCAGCTGGTGCATATGACTGCGTGGAAGATTCTTACATCACAGCTCTAAGCAGTAATCGAGCAAGCTTTTAACTCAGGGAAGTTTTTCCCATGTAGGGTGAGGATTATTTCTTTTTAGCACTGCCTTCGGACCTCACAGCAATGCTATGGAGGGGAAAGGCTGAGCCCTGTGGGTCTTCTGCTCTCTGCATGGATTTCTGAGTAACACTTACATAAGAGGTCTCCCTGATCTCGGAGCTGGGTTTGCTATAAAGCAGTCAGTCCTCATCTGTGTTGTAACCACACTGTGACCACCGCAGAGCACCCCTGGAAGGCACAAGTCTTGATAAGACCAAGTGATAAAAAGAATTGCAGTTATTCTTCTGCAGAAGGCAAGCAGAGCTCCTGCTGGAGCGTACTGCTGTGATGCCTTCGTTCACTTCTGCAATATCTCAGCCTGAAAAGCCAAGAGTAAACGCTAAGCCTCTCTCTGCCCTCCCTTCCCCTCCACCTCCTCAAAACCAGCCTCAAAACCAAGAGCCAGAAGTTGTCTTAATCTCTGCCCCAACACTGAAGGCTTGATTGAACTCAATAAAGCTGTTTTATTGAGTGAGATAATTCTTATCAGCTTTCAGGAAATCAAAGTCACGGCTGAGATAGAGAACAAAGTCTCCACACTGTGTTCCTGTGCACCCAGCTATGTCTTACCTCTATTTTACGAGCTGGATTATCTTTGCAAAGGTGAATTCACAGAACCTATAAGGCTGGAAAAGACCCCTGAGATCATCCAGACCAACAGTTCACCCACCACCAACATTTGCATGCAACATCAGGGTTCTGAGACAGCAAGTGATAGCAAAAGGTAGGAAGTAAACAGCTCTTGGAAGCCTGCTGCGACACTTGAGGAAACACACAGCACTCCTGACACAGCCCTCCAAGAACTGTGAGGGTGCTTACTGTGTTTAAGCTGCTTTAATCACTTTGGTACAATGGGTAGATTAATATAGTTTAGTATTCCTGGCTAATTACAGTGACTGGTCTTTACAGCAGTACCATTAAACAGCAGTACCCTGCCATTTAAATGGGAGCAAATTAATAAAGATGACACCAAGGAGGATATAGCATTCAAGCTCAGGCGTTTTTCAGTACTTGGAAAAAGCCAGATCAGCCCTAAATTCACACCGACACAATGGCTGTTTTTGTTGTTGCATCAATTCCCAGTGACATAACTGCTCAGTAATTAATGCACAGATGAACAATGAGGAAAATGGGATGAACAGGGGCTGGCGTTGGAGATCTGCTCTGCAGAGCAAACGCTGACATTACCTGAGAGCTAAATGAGCAACGTGGTTATTAGTGGGATGCAAAGCTCTGGCAGTGGAATGCTTGTGCTATTTAGGGAAGGGAAGAGATGATGGAGGGCTGAGGAGCTGCAGGACAAACTTGGTTTGAAGGCAGCAGGGCTGTCGGAGGAGCAGCGTGGCGGGCAGTGAGCTCACTGCCTGCAGCTCCAGGCTGAGTCACAGCCCCAAGCCCAGCTAACCCAAGGGACAGCTGTCCCCAAATGAGCTTACTGAAGTCCCAGAGCTGTTCTGGAAGGGCTGAAATCCTGTATGGCATCGCTGCAGGAGGGGCTTCGTTCCCAGGGTCGTTTTGTCCCTGCTGGCAGCCAGCAGCTCCACGTGCTGGGTAAGAATACAGATTAGTGGAAGAACATTGCCCTGTGAATGAGGAGCTCCTAAGTGCTCTGCACTCCTTTTTCTTCCCTTTCTTTTTGAGAGCGGGGGTTTCAAAGCAGTGTGGAACAGAGAAACAACCAAAGGTCAGGGGTGCTGGTAGAGTAATTGGGGAGGTATTTGGGGGAAGAGTAAGGACAGAATCCAGACTGCCCAGTGCTTCATCACGCGGCCAATGCTTTACAGGAAGAGCCATGGGGTGGATATGTCACACTGCCTTATGCCTGCAAGAGGGAATTCTATTTTGCACCCTGAGAACCAGCCCTGACAGCAGCAGTGGGCTTATTAGTGAGCCCTGAGTGTGAGCCAATGCTGTTTTTGCACACTGACCAGCACAGAAAGCAGGAGAGGGATTCCCTTATGTTGTAGGGATGGCACTCATAATTCCGTTTCTAAGTTACTGAACTCACCAGCAGGCACTGGTAAACCACTGGGATTTTTCATGCCTGCTTTGAAGCAGAGAGACCCAGAGACAGCCAGGGATTACAAAATGACTTCTTTCTTTCACACCAAAACCAAATGCCACCCTCCAACGTGAGTCATTAACCAGCAAGCGTGGGCATCTCCAACCTCAAACCAAGGCTTTCCAGCAATATATCTGAAACGTTATGATCTATCAGTGCATCCAAGCTCACATCACACTGCAGCAAATTCACTTCTCTCCTATTCTGAACATAAAATGGAGATGCATTCAATCATTTCACTTGCTGCTATCATTGGCACGTGACAGCAGCCCAAGGACACCCATACAAAACACACCACGAGAGAGCAAAATGTAGAAAATAATACCCTGGAGAAGCCATACAGCTTTCCTGCTGTACGTTTATGAAGTGCCTCATTCTGTTTCTCAACACAAATCAGCTCAGGGTTCTGGGAACAAGATAATCTTTCACTATGAACTGGTCACAAGGCTGCAGAAGAGCTTCACTTGAACTAAATTCAGTTAAAATACTACGCCGTGTTACATTAGACCAAACTACAAAATCTCCTTTCTTGCACAAACCCAAACAAAACACGACGTGGCTCAGTGGGAATGGTGGGGCTGAGGTTGGCCTAGAAGATTTTAGTGGTCTTTTCCAACCTTAATGATTCAATTCAGGGATCTGGTTAGCAGGCACGGTAGCGATGGGCTGGTGGCTGGATTGGTGACTTTGGAGGTCTTCTCCAACCTGAATGATGCTACTCAGGATCACGATCAGTGGGCATGGTGGGGATAGATTTATTGTTGGACTTCATGACTTTGGGGGTCTTCTCCAACCTTAATTATTCTATCATTCTATTTGGGGTTGGGTTGATGGTTGGACTCGATGATCTTGGAAGCCTTCTTCACCTTTCATGATTTTATCTAGAGATGTGATCAGTGGGCAAGGTGGAGATGTGCTGATGGTTGGACTTGATGGTCTTAGAGATCTTCTCCAACCTTAATTATTCTTCCATTCAATTTGGGGACACAATCAGTGGGCACGGTAGGGATCTGCTGATGGCTGGACTTGATCTTGAAGGCCTTCTCCAACCTTAATGATTCAATTTAGGGATATGGTTAGCGGGCATCAGACGGGCTGATGGTTGGATGTGGTGACTTTGGAGGTCTTCTCCAACCTGAATGATTCTATTTAAGGACCAGTGGGCCTGTTTAAGGACTGCCAGTGGGCACGGCAGTCACGGGTTGATGGTTGGACTTGGTGATCTTGAAGAAGACTTCTCCAACTGTAGTGATTCTATTTAGGGACACGGTGGTGATGGGTTGATGGTTGGATTTGGTGATCTTGGAGGTCTTCTCCAACCGTAATGATTCTATTTAGGGACACAGTCAATGGTGATGATGTGTTGACGACTGGACTTGGTGACCACAGACCTCTTTCCCAACCCTAATGATTCCATGAAAACAGCTGGGCTGTACATTTAAAACAGAGACTTGAGCCAAAAAGAGCAACGTCCTGTGAACACTTCCAGCAAACTGAGAATAGTCAGTTAGTCACAGAGAAGGAAACGCAGGAAGCTAACTTAAGACCAGACTGAGCTTCACCACAAATACCCAACCACAAAAAAGCAGCTGTTGAGCTGTCCTTGGGCTCGGCGCTTCCTTCAGCTCCGTCCCAGCACTCGCTGCAGAAAGGCTGTGATTACCCATGATGAAGAGCCAGAAATAACTTGGGTTGAAGCTCGTTTTCGCCTCAGCCCCACATCGGAAGGGTCTCGGGGCGTTGATAGGTTGGAGATCAGAGGCACCTGGGGGATTTGCAGCCCCACAGCCATGCTCTCCGCCTGGTTTTTCCCCTTCACCAAATCCACCTTTCCCACCCGTGAGTCACTGAGGAACAAAAGGTGAATTCAACACACGCAGAAAGCGTTGTGGTTCTCTTTCAACAGGGGAAGCCACTCTTTGAAGAGCACAGCCCAAGTTTCTCTGAAACTCACGGCACGACGCGGCGATTCCTCCCTCTCCAATCCTGTCCATCTGCAAATTCATTATTTTAATTGGGGTTCTGAGCTAATAGCTGGGCAAAGATAAAGCACAGAACGAACAGCTAACGTGCTATTTGAAATCAGTCCTTGCATCTCAACCCTACCCTGGTGGTTCCCATCCCGAGCCAGTTTAATAAAGCACAGTGTTCATCTGGGTAAGTATTCAGCAAATAGAGCCTCAATCCCTTGGTTCTGTGGATAGAAGGATCAAAGGGAGCCCTGTGCTCTTCTCCCAAACTTTTCCTGCATTACTACAACCCAGAAATCCCAGTCTTTTACCCTTTCAGGGCGAGCAAATTTCTCTTTTTAAGACTGAATATCCAGTTTCCCAAGGGTGAGCGCTTAGCATCAAACCTCACATCGGCTGGGCAGCTGGAGCAGAGGTCTTCTCCAGCCTTATTGATTCTGTGATTCACATCTATGAGGGGTGCCTCAAATCTTGGGCTGCATCCCCATGGGAAGTGGTGCGGAACACAACCAACCTCATTGCAGCACAACTGCAATAGGAAATAGAAAAGCACACATCCCAGACTTAAATGCATTCCTACACCTACCAAAATACACCTATGCACCAGAATTAAATGTATGCCCACACGTATATGCGTGGCTTTTGCATTATTGCCAGCTCTGTCACCAATTGAAACGTGGACACAAGTCCTGCACCATGACTGCATTCTTCTGGAGGGATAAAAAAATTATTTGTTTTTGATTGGCTCTATGCACAACATTTGCATCTTGTTACCACTGCTATTTTAGCTTTAAAAGTTCTCAGACATTCCTCCAGGGCTTCTCTTAAGCACATTTTTATTAAGTTCCCTCCTTTAAAAAATGAGACCCAGTGAGTTTTGACGCTCAGTGCCTTTCACAATGATAATCTTTGTCCTTTCCAGCTGCAGCAAATTTAAGATAATCTCTTCTTCAAGTGGACTTGATTAATCTTCCCAACGAAATACCATCCCGGGGTAAAACAATTATTTCCAGTCCAACCCTTACTAAGAGTTAAATCTGAGCTGGAAAAGACAACCAACATCTGGCCAGCTCAATATCTGCTCCAATTAAGAACAATTTTGAAACCATAATAGACAAATCTATTCAAGTGTTCAGAGCAAAGCTTGCCACAGCAGTTGAAGGGGGGGAGAGGAACAGAAGGGGGAGCAGGGCAGGACTGCAGCAGGGTTTCACCTCGTCAGCAGAGCTGTGGCCACACGCAGCAGCGTTCTGCTGGCAGAGCACTGAAGTCCTAAAGGAGATCTTAAAGGCCCCTTCCAACCTAAACCATTCTGTGATTCCAAAGGTGGCTGAATGCAAAGGGTTGCCTCTTGCTGGGCAGCAGACAAAGCCATAACCCAAAGCCTGTAGAAAGAAAGCAATTGTGGTGTGCTGCTTGGGCTGCCTGTTTGTGGTCGCTTCCAACCCAAGCTGTTCTGTGACTCTATAAAAACAGGGGTATAACACAGCCCTGGTGCTCTGCTGACTGCACACCCCAGTATTGGCTTCATCCAAAGTGCATTGCGTTGGGGTATCCCAGAAAAGTGATGTTGGTGGGCAGAACCAAGGAGATGGGTGCCTTCTCCTGCAAGAAGCCATCAGTACTGGCAGAAACCCCCATGGCAGGGGTTGGAAATAGATGATCTTTAAGGTCCCCTGCAACCTCAGCCATCCTATGATCCTGAATTGCACTCCAGCACAGCTCAAACCATAACAGCAGGCCCAGCAAACTCAAGTCTTCCCAGCACGAATGTCCCTGCAATAAATGGAGCAGGGCTGTTGCAGAGGGCTGCCTGCCTTCAGCTGCACCTATTGGTTCTTAAGCACTTGCATGGCTTTGTGGATCTGTGTCAGAAACTCATGTGTGCACTTAGCTTTCAGCAGGCCCTAACAGCACGAGGCTCATTTTCCACTGCCAGATTGTTTCCCTAAATAACTTGAATATATTCCTGCAAGATAAAATACACGCTCTGAGTTTACATTATGTCCACATGTGCCACAACAAAGAACCCTTGCCCTGCAAACAAACAGACACAAACACACTCACACCCACCTTTCCAGGGCTGCTGACAAACACAGCACCACGTGAGCTCAGGATAATGAAACCAAACTGAGGGAATCTTAGAAAGGCATCACCAGCACCACAGATGAGCAGGCAGGAGGGTGCTCAAGGGTGAGCAAAGGAGCACAAGGGTGTGCATGGAGCACAGTGACACAACACCCAACCCCATCACATTGCAGCTTCCTCCCATCTCCCTGGTACCAACCAAACAAACACAGCTGAACAAAGAGGGAGGCTTCTATCCCCATTGGATGCAGTGGGTGCTCCAGTGCTTGGCAATGAAGGCACGGCAGCTTGCAGGAGATGCACTGAGACGAGTAATAAACACAGAGGGCAGAAATCATTACTCGAGCAGAATATTCCTGCTTATATATTCCTGCTTGTTCTGAACCAATTCACCAGTTCTGTTATGAAAGGATGCAAAAAGCCACACGCTGCAGCTCTGTCAAACAGGCAGAAGACATTCAGGCAGCTCCACCAGAAACCCCGACCGCTTCCAAAAGAAACACAAACAAATAAAGGATTACATTTGCTCTTCAGCAAAAAACACAAGCCGAAAAACACATTTTAAGCCTAAAAAACCCCCCAGATGGGAGCACTCACACCAATCCCACTGCCCAGCAGCTCTCAGGCAATGCAGGAATTTCCCTGCAGAATCCCAACTACCCTTTCTCTCTCTCTCTCTCTCTCTTTTTTTTTCCTCCCTTGGCCTCCATCTCCACCACAGATGCGTTGAGCAGCAAACACAGCACTGCAAAGGGAATGCTATCCATCACCGGGTAAAGAACACCATTTCAAACCCCAATAGGCTGAAGGAAGCCTCAAGATTCCCAGGGCTCACAAAGGCTGCCGGATGGCTTTTGTTTTGTTTTGACCAATTCAAAGAAGCTCCTTTGCAAGCAAACCTTCCCCTGCAGTATTTGCAACCCAAATATTGCAGCACTGAGCTAATTTAAGAGAAGCGGCGGACGAAACAGACGACTGATTAAGCCAGAAAATGAAGAACGAGCTAAATTTAGGAAGAACGACACGATGCAATATTAACAACAGATAACTCCCCATCTCCAAAAAGGGGGTTTTGGAGGGGTTTCAACAGCCTGGCAACGCTGCTTGGAACACCCAGCCTCCTTGTGCTGCAGTGGATGCTGGCGGAGGAGAAAATCCTCCTCAGGAAGGGTTCCCCCCCCTCCCCATCAAACCCATGAGCATCCTTCCCAAGGAGGGGAGCTTGGGCTGCCAGCATCCTTCCTGAGGATTGTGGTGCTGGGGGGGGGCATCCTTATGCCTCCAGGGTTGTGCCACCCAACTTGGGGGGAGGGGAGGGTGCCAAATCCCTTCTTTAGAGATCATGATGTGGGGAGGGGGGGAGCATCTGCAAATCCCTTTTCCAGAGGCTGCAAAGTGGATCCCATCCCCAGCTGGGGTCCCCAGATCCTGTCTCCAGAGGACTGTGGTGCTAGGGAATCCTATCCCTAGGTGCCCCCTAGGACTGAGGGGGCCAAAATCTCTCCTCCAGAAGGTTGTGGTGCTGGGAGGCTCATCTCCAACTGAGGGTTCAGGATCCCTTCTCCAAAGGCTTCAAGGGGAGCCCATCCCGACAACCCCAGGGCTCTGCCACACAACTGGGGGATCCCAATTCCTTCTCCAGGGAACTGTGGTGCAATGGGGGTCTAACTTCAGCTGGGCTGCTCAAACCATTTCTCCAAAGGATCATGGCAAAATATGGACCTAATCCCAACCGGGGGTCCCCAGATTCCTCCTCCAGAGGATCACAGTATGAAGGGGACTCATCTCCAACAGGAGGGGAGCCCAAATCTCATCTCAAAGGATCACGGTGCAGTGGAGGCCTAAACCTAAATGGGGTCCCCCATATCCCTCTGCCCTCAGGGCTGTGCCATCCTGCTGGGGAGGGAAGGAAACCCCTTCTCCAAAGGATTGAAGTGCTGGGGGAAGCCCAACCCTTACTGGAATCCCCAGGTCCCTTTTCTAAAGGATCACAGTGTTGGGGAAGGGGCCCACTCCCCATTGGAGTCCCCATATCCCTTCTCCAGAGGATGATAGGGTGGGTGGGAGGGTGGGGGGAAGAGGGCATCCCCTTTTGGGGTCCCACACATCCCTTCTCCTACGGGTCACAGTGCTGGGGTCCCACCTCCAACTGGGGGCTCCAAATCCCTTCTCCATAGGATGGAGGTGTAACAGGAGGGTCTATCCCTGTGACCCCAGTGCATGCCACACATCTGGGGGGAAGGGGGCCCAAATCCATCCTCCAGAGGGATCGTTGTGCTGAGAACCCCATCCCTGGCTGGGGATCCTTTCTGTTGTGATGCTGGGGGAGGGGCATCCCCAAATGGAGGAGCCCAAATCCCTTCTCTGGAGCATCAAGGAGCACCCATCCCCAACTGGGGGTCCAAAACCCCTTTGAAGGGAAGGGGGGGGGGGAAAGGAAAGGAGGAGGAGGAGGGGGTCCCCACCAGCCAAATGAAGCCCCCCGATACCCCGACACCCCACTCACTTTCTCTTGTACTCGTCTCTCTCCCTCTTGACTTTGGCCAACACGTTGTAAAGCGCCCGGATTTCGGGTGTGATGGTATCGATCTGCACCCCGACACCATCCGGATGAATCCAAGACACTCCCGGCCCTTGAACCGTTTCCAATCCACCGCCACCGGTACGTCTCACTTGAGTGTAGCTCCAAATAGTACCGGGTAAACGGCTGTAATGTGACGGAACCAGGCCGGGCGCCGGGCTCGTAGACAGAGCAGCTCCGGTTAACGGGAGACCGCCGTCGGTTTGCACGGCCTGATCCCGGCTGAAGGTCTTATAACGAAGGCGGCGGTCTCGTTCGCACTGCTGGGCCGCCAGCTGCTTCTCCAGCAGCCGGTTCCTCCGCTCCAACTCGTGCACTTTAGCCAAGAAGCAGCGAAAACGCACGTTGAGACCTTTCAGCAGATGGATGTTGGAACCCAGATCGTTCCGCAGTGCCGCCGTTACCGGTGGCCCACCCGCCGCTCCGCCCGCCGTTCCCGGTGTACCGCTTCCAGCCGCCGCAACGCCGGGAGAGAAGGCGCGGGCCATTTCGCCGAACAGCAGCGAGTTCATGGCGGAAGGGAGCGGCGGGGAGGCGAACGGCCGTTATGAACGGAGCGGGGGGGGGGGGGGGAAGGAAGCGCCGCCGCCGCCGCCGCGCGTTCCTGCGGCTGCCGCAACCGCCGCACCGGCACCAAGCCCCGCCCACCGCGCAAGGCCACGCCCCTTTCTCCTCCGTAGCCACGCCCCCTCGCCGCAACGCCGCTGGCGCACAGGCCACGCCCCCGTCGTTCTCCTAAAGCCACGCCCCCCACACGACGAGGCCGCGCCCCCCTCCCCGCCGCCTGTGCTCCACGTGTTCGTTGCCGGGAGTTGGAGGGGAGTGGGGCTCATTTGGGGGAGTGGAAGATTGTAGGGAGGGAAGAGACCTGGAGAGGATCTGCGGGGTGCTGAGGGCTGTGTGGGTGCTGGGGAATCAAATAGGACCATAAGTGGGCACCATACAGTGCCAGTGCTGGGCACTATGTAAGGCCATTGGTGGGTGCTGGGGGCTACATGGGGCCATTGGTGGATTTTGGGGCCTATATAGTGCCATTGGTGGGTTTTGGGGGTCTGTACAGTGCCGTTGGTGGGCATCATATAGGACCATTGGTGGGTATTGGAGGCTATACAGGGCCATTGCTGAGCACCATATAGGGCCATTGTTGGGTATTGGGGGCTATAGAAAGCCATTGGGGGCACCACATAGGGCCATTGGTGGGTGCTGGGGGCTATACAGGGCCAGTGCTGGGCACCATATAGGACCATTGGTGGGTTCTGGGGCCTATATAGTGTCATAGGTGGGTTTTTGGAGCTGTATAGTGCCATTGGTGGGTATTGGAGGTTATATAGGGCCATTGTGAGGCACCATATAGGGCCAGTGGTGGGTTTTGAGGCCTATATAGTGTCACTGGGGGCTATACAGGGCTATGTAGTGGGTACTGGGTGCTATACAGGGCCAGTGGTGGGCACCATATAGGGCCATTGGTGGGTTTTGGGGGCTATAAAGGGCCATTGGTGGGTTCTGGGGCCTATATAGGGCCATTGCTGGGCACCATATAGTGCCAGTGGTGGGTATTCAGGGCTATGTAGGGCCGTTGGTGGGCACCATATAGCTCCCAACTCCCATCAGCGGCCCTATGTAGAACCATTGCTAAGTGCTGGAAGCCATAAGGAGGTGCTGGGGGCCATATAGGGCCGTGCATGGTGTCAGCACAAATCCCAGGTGAATCACTTGGCATCAAATAAGAGACAAACTGTGACTGTGCCCTGTGAGCCACGCTCCCTCACATGCCTTGCAAGATGCTCTGGAATTCAGGGGAATTGCTTAGTTGTTAAGACTGAACAATAAAAGATGAATTTTGTTAGCGGTTATCTGAAGACAGAGAATTGCTTAAGTGCTAACTAACGCTACTCTGATGATACAATAATTAAAGTTACTTAATAAGCAGCTCCTGGAGCTCTGAGCCACCCGCAAATCAAAGCCACTGCTTAACTGTGATGCTATTTGGAGGGAGAATGGATGGGCACCAACTCCCCCCACGGGGCTGCTGCACCCCAAGCTTCCCAATAATTCGGGCTTTTCATGGCAGAGGCATTCCCACCTCCACATATTTCTCCCAGTTTCTGCACCCTGGGATTTCCTACCATTATCTCTGCAGATTGAGGCACAAACAACGGGACAATGCCATCTCAGTGCCACCAACATCCCCTTCTGCGTGGAGATAACAGAAACACTTTGGAAACAAACCCACAGGAGACACAAAGGGAGCGATGGGAGGTGCAGGTGACAGCATTGCAGGCAGAGCATCGCTGGGACACGTCCCTGGTGATGGTGGCAAGTGTTGCCTGCTTCCCCAGTAACCAAATATTTGCATCAGCACCGAGCAGCAACCACCCCGATAAGCCACACAGGTGTGCTTCAGGGCACACTCATCACTTTGGCATTTCATCGAGGTGATTTGACTTTCAATCCCCTTCCAGGGAGAGGCAAACCTTTCCCCAGATCTGAGCATCCCTTTGGCTGAAGCACAACTGAAGCCTCTCCTGTGCGGTCCTTGTTGCAGACCTGGCCCTGCTGGAAGCAGTTATGCAAGGATTCCCTTAATAGCACCCAGGGGTTTTCCTACCCTGATGTTCAAAAAGGTGGGACTCAAACACTGTGCTCAGAAAGCAGCAGTTGGGAGGCCACACAGGGACATAAATGACTTCTACACTGGAAAAACTGCAGGGAATCCTCCGTGATGCCCAGAGACACTGGGGTGTGTTTGTGTTTGGCTGTAATGAAAACATATCAAGGCAACAACAGTGAGACACAAAGCAGAGGCTCAAGCCCTGGTTGAGAACACAGGGACCAAGGCAGAGGAACGAAATAAGAACCAGCAGAGGTGAGAAGGAAAACACAGCACTCACCCATCTGCTCACTGCCAAAGCACAGCACATGCTCAGCACTAAAAGGCATCAAACGGGCCGGCAAGTTATTCATCCTCTGAAATAATTATTAGTTATGGTGACAGGACTGCGTTAGGATTGCAGAAATTCAAGTTCAAACAGAGATGAAGATGACAGGGAAAGCTTTATTGGGTTCCAGCTCAGCCAAGTGGCAGGTGGGCAACAGGACAGCAGAGGCAGAGGCAGCTTACCGTCGTGCACAGCTTGGTGAGAAAGGCAGGGCTGTGTCCAAAGCAGGCACTTAGTGCTGGGGCAGGGCAGAGCAAAGTGCAGGATTTACCAGCAGAGAGCAAGCACCCAGCTCTAGAAGCACGTGGCGTTTGTTCTCCGTGCATTTTCCATAGCTGAAAATTGTACCAGGTAAAAGAGAGGCAGTGCTGCCATCCATATGAACACCTGTTTTGAGTACAGCCTTGGTGAGAGCAAAGTGAGGACAGAGCCCATGCTACACAGCTCCCCTTGGCCAGCTGTGAGGAAGGGGTGTGTGTGCAACACACGTGTTCCTAAGGCTCACATCTCACAAGGGAAACCTGCTCTGTGTGTGCATCAGTGACCACTGCCAGCCTGCTTCCTACAAGGCTTTTGCTTCCTATGTTTCCAGTAAGAGCAGCAAGCCCTAAAATAAAGAGCTCTGAAAGAAAAAAAGATGGGAAAGAACTTGGCATTTAGGTTAAAATTACTCGTCAAACCCATCTTACTTATTTGTTTGATTTATTTAACTTCAAAGAGGTGCACACTAAAGCATTAAGGTTTACTAGTATGGATTCCTCTCTGTACAAGTTCTTTCAACCAGCTGAATACACAAGGCTTTACAGACAGAAGCACTGAAATAAAAGATAAAACAAATCTAAATTCCACATCACTCCAGGAAGAAAAACCTGTAGAAAATAAAAACAAAAGAAAAATAAACAACAGAAAAAACAACAACAACAACAACAACAACAACCAAAACCAAACCAAAACCCCAATAAACTGCAGCACTCCTCAGGAAAGGGATAGACTGCACGAGGAGGAACACGGGGATGGAAGGCAAGCAGTGTGGTCTCTGCCCATCGCTGGTGGCTCAGGGGATGGAATTCAAAAGATCTCTGAGGAAGCTGTCGGGGTCATTGATTTCTGATAGGAGACCTTTAAACAGAAGAAGACATGACAGTAATTAGCTCCAAGAAGTGTTTTCTCCAGCCAGCACTACAGATTGGTGCTAGGGCATGTGTATACTAAGTTAATAATGACAGCTGCGATGTTATTTTAAGTATGGGCTCAAAAAGATAAACCCTTGTGTATGCATGGGGCTGAGGTGTGCGTGTTAAAACCAAGCAGGGAACAGAGCTTTTGGGGAACAGAGCTGCTGCAGAGACCCAGCTAGCTCCATACATGAAAATGTATGAGAATGAGAGACTGAAGGGCACTGGGAACTCTTAGCTGAAGAGCAGCTCCTCTGCAGGTGAATTTTCAGAGGCTGGAGATAACAAAAACCCACCAGGACTCCCATTGCACTGAAGCACTGCTTCGCCGTCTGTTGGGGAAACAGTGTCAGACTAAAAGAGGGGAGATTTAAATTGCATAGAAGGAAGAAGTTTTTTGCAGTGAGGGCAGTGAGGCACTGCACAGGCTGCCCAGAGAAGTGGTGCAGACACCCAAGGTCAGGCTGGAGGGGCTCTGAGCACCGATGAAGTTGTGGGTGTCCCTGGTCACTGCAGGGAAGTTGGACCAGATGGCATTTAAGCATCCTTCCCAACTCCAACCATTCTATGGTTCTATGATTCATATACCCCCAAACATCCTTGTGCTGTGATGTCAGTTATTGTACAGAGCAGGGGGAGGACGAGCAGGATCAGGTGAGAGAAATTTTCCTGTCTGGGGATGCTCAAGCGTGTTTGGGAAATAGCTGAGGCCATAGCTGGGTGCCAAGGTCTCCTCCCTCCCTGCAAACAAGCCGTTGCTGTGTCGGGAATGCTGCTGTCTGGAGTCATGAGTTGCATAAGGCAGCCTATAAAAGGGAAAGCAAAGTGCATGCTTACCAGCCACATCCAAAAACTCGGAAAATGTTTCGACTGGCATGAACTCCTCCTGGAAGGTTTTCAGGGCCTTGTCTGCAGCTTCGTGTATTGGCATGTCGTTGTGTCGGATGAACTCAGCAAGAGAGTAGGACCAGCCTCCCTCTGTGTTACTGGTAGGCACCTTCTGCAAGAGGAGAAAGCAGGACAGCTCAGTGCCCATCGGTCCACAGAACACCTTCAGGACTCTGACACCATGCCCTGCTGTCACTGGATTTGTCCCAAGTCACCCCACTGATGGCTTCCCAGTGTCTCTGTACAGGATGCAATGAGGCATCTTCTTGCTCTAACTATTTAACCCTCCCTGGAAGCTTTAAGCTACTTGGTGATGCCCCCACCTCGCTCCTTACCCTCTCAACACCCTTGGTTGAAAAATCAGCAAATGCACGAGCAGAACCTTCATGATTCTCTTACCTTGAACATGTTGTAAATGAGATCTACGAGGGCCCAGAAGAGAAGGCCGGAGCGGTACGTTGCGTATTCCTTCACCGCCTTATCTGCCAATCTAGGGAGATAATGAAATCCATCTCGGAGTTAATCACTTTATTATGCTTTGGTAACCCATGTGATGAATAGTGTGAAAGCTGAAACGGCCCCAAAGCTGTCAATAATGTGTGGGAAACGGCTCTTGGGGAGCTCTGCTATGTGCTCTTGGACACAAAACAAACCTTGGGCATCCTGCACTCGTTCCTGTGGCTGGGAAATTGCTTTATGAGTTGTAGCTGCTGTTACCAAAGCAGGTGAACCAATAAAAAACGTGTTTCATGGGGAGAAATCAAGCAGAGAGGGAAGTGGACTGCTAAGGTTGAGTAGGAAGTCAACAGCAAAGCTGGGAAAATAATGCACAGCTCTCACATGTGTGTCCACTAGCTGCAGTTTAGTGGATTCCCAAAGAAATAATGAAACATGGGTCACGGGCAACAGCAGAATCTGATCCCAGCCCCAAAAAGGAGCCTTGGTGCAATGGAACAACTTCTGCTTAACGCTTCTTGATTCCTGTATGGCCGTGGGAAGGTTTGTGCCTTGGGACGTCCACCAGCCTGCTACAGAAATGCTACAAAAGCAGCAGAGCTGCCGTGGTGGCACCAACTCCCAAAGCTTGTGGGATGAATCACCAACAGGTTGTGGCACGGCAGAGCCTCCTGCCAGCAGCTCTCATGCCTTTGGAATTCTCTTGCACGCTTTCCTCAGGTACAGCTGCCTCCGTCACCAGCCACTTCCAATCACCACTCAAAAGCTTTGAAAATGGCCTTTTTTGGGTATCCAGAAACAGCCCAGCTGCCACTGACAGCAGGGAGCAGGACAGAGAGTATGACAGAATGCTTTGAGTTGGAAGGGACCCTTAAAGGTCATCTAATTCAACTCCCCTGCAATGAATAGGGACAGCTCGATCATCTGACCATCAGCTGCAACATGCTGCTGGGTGACAGCTAGGCTTAATTATTTAAAGGCAAACCAATTAGTAAAGGTGACTAAGTTTACATGGGAAGAAGAGCAATGTAAAGCGAGGCTAATTCTAGGCTCCCAAATACTGCAAGCCAGAGCTTCTTTTTATGTGCCTGGTTTTGATCTAACTGCTGTCTGCTCCTTTAATTGAAAACTAAAAGGCCCTTGTGGGGTCAGTCTGGGTAGGTTCCTTCTGGAGCAGCTGCTCCATGTAATACTGCTACCTGGTCACTCACATGAGCCATAGAACCATGAAGGTTGGGAAAGGCCACTAAGATCTTCAACCATCAGCCCATCACCACCGTGCCCATCAAACATCCTCATGTGGGGAGGAGAAGATGGGGTACAGTCTGTCAGAATTCATGAGCCCCACATTTTTGGCTAGGCTCTCCCCAAATCTGTCTCACACTGTCTCAGCACAGAAAGGGTGCTGAGGTTACAACACCTGGACATGGGCACCATTTACCACCTTCACTTAGCACAGTGTTTCTGCATCCTCAATAATGAGATTTCCAGGTCCTTTTTGGGAGCTGGAGGTGATGCTCAGCTGCTTTCAGATGCACTGATAGTTGCTATAGCAACTCTCCTGCATCTCTACCAGCAAGAGTGGAAGTGGGTCCTTGTTTCTATTCAGCATTCCAAAGTGCTGTGAACAGCAGCATTTCCACTAACACTCTGCACTGCTTCTAACAGGGAATGCTAATTTTAATCTCTTGCATACAGACATATCACCCTGTTATTACAGACACAAGCTTCCTCTCCACCTCACTGCCGAGGTACTGGCACTTATCTGTGCAGAGTTTCACTGTCCATCACCCTCCTCCTGATTTCCCACAAGAATAAATAAGCTGAGACCTTGGAAATCAGAGCTGGTGTTATCAGAGGAAGGCTTTGTGCTCTCTTAGTCCGCAGGGATTAAAGAAAGCCCTTGAATAAACCTTGACATAATTCCCAAGAGCCATTTCTGAGCGTTCTCCCCTGCAAACCCAGAGACTGTGGGGCTGGTGGAGGATCCTCGCACTTCAATCTGCTTTTATTGCCTACGTGCCTGCAGATACGTTTGGAAAGAAACAACACCACGCACAGGGCTTTCAAGAACACCAGCAAACCCACACAGGGGTTCTGCTTCACCCTTCTCTTCTGCAGACCACATGAAAGCATGAGCAAGCAACCCTCTAAGATAGCATCTCCTGTAACTGCTGCACCCCCTTCCCAGCACTCAGGCAGAGGAATGGGAGCCAAGCACAGAGCAGGCTGAGCTGGAATGGCAGAAAGTAACACAGCAATCAATACAATAGCCCCTTTAATGGCAAGGAAGCTCTTTTGATGCCTCTAATAGCATTGATGCACGCTGTGTTGTATGTAACTACAATGTAATGACTTTATCAAACACGTAATTAATGTCATCAGAGCAAGAATGCCCTGTAAGACGACTTAGAATAATAATGAGTGCATTCCTAATTATGACAGCTATTTAAAATCATCTTTTCAGAAACTGGAATTCCCCTTCCTGCTCTGGAAATATTTCCTTTTGTCAGGCAGCAGAGCCACTTATTCTCGTACTTCTCAAGTGCCTGACAGCTGCTATTGATTCTTTTCTTTTTTGAAAGCAATGGCATTTGATTTCTATTTCTATTTTTCTATTTAAGGAAGCTGTTGCACTGATCACAGAGAACAGAAGGAGCCTTCTCACAAAGGGAAGCACAGAAAGTTTTACTAGGAAAAATTTCTTCTCTAAAAGAGCAGTGATGCATTGGTGCAGGCTGCCCAGGGAGGTGGTGCAGTCACTGTCCCTGGAGGTGCTCAAGGAACACAGAGATGTGGCACTGGGGAACACAGCTTACTGGGCATGGTGGGGGCGGGCTGGGGTTGGACTGGGCAATCTTAGTGGTCTTTTCATAGAATCATAGCATGGCCTGGGTTGAAAAGGAGCACAGTGCTCATCCAGTTCCAACCCCCTGCTGTGTGCAGGTCACCAACCAGCAGCCCAGGCTGCCTAGAGCCACATCCAGCCTGGCCTTGAATGCCTGCAGGGATGGGGCATCCACAGCCTCCTTGGGCAGCCTGTTCCAGTGCCTCACCACCTTCTGAGTGAAAAACTTCCTCCTCATATCCAACCTAAACCTCCTCTGTCTCAGTGTAAAACCATTCCCCCTTGTCCCATCACTATCCACCCTTGTAAACAATCATTCCCCCCCCTGTTTATACGCTCTCTTCAAATACTGGAAGGCCACAATGAGGTCACCCTGGAGCCTTCTCTTCTCCAAGCTAAACAAGCCCAGTTCCCTCCAATCTTAATGACTCTGCTGCTGTAGTTCTATGAGTTCATCTATGAATGCATCACAGTAGTGATGGATGAGAATCTGGGGGGCTTTTCCAACCTTAACAACTCTACCATCATCTGACGGATCCACTCCCCAAATCACCCAAACTCAGCACTCCTGCTCACACCTCTGCAACGCTGAACACAGAGCTACACAGAAAAGGTTGACAACTGCTATTCTAAAATACTCGTGTGCATTTCCTCAGTCCCCCACAAGCTGCCCCGTGCGGCTCTGACTGCCATGGCAGTGACAGGAAGGAAGAGCTGCTGGTGGCTGACCTGCTGGCTCCCCCTGGTGACACCACCCTGGCGTGGGAGGTCACCAGGAGCCTCTTGAGGATCTCCACTCTCATGGCTTTCCATTTCTCAGGGGGTGAGATGTGCAGTGCCAGCACGGTGTAGTAATGGGGCCCATCCACCTCGTAGGCACTCTCCAGCCACTTCTCTCTGGGGTGCTCCATGAAGCTCTGGAGGTTCTTCTCCTCTCTCGACGTTGCTCGAGTTCTGAAACACAAGAAAAAGCTTTAGCAATTGTTCTGGCTCTTGCATGCTGTTTGCTGCTTCTCAAATTCATCCAGTGCTTGAGTCTGTATTTGCTCATAGTGAAGCATGCAAGCCCAGCAAACTCATTTCCCTGGAGCAGCATAAGTATGAGAGGTCTGCAAGGCAGCTGGCAGTGCTCCAGGAGGACAGTAATACTGTAAAGCTATTTTTCCTTTTGTTAGGGGAAAAAGTCAGGCCAGGCATCCCATGTGTTGGGTTGAACCTCTGCCCAACTGACACTAAGCACAACTGCTCCTGCTGCTCCTAAGCCAGACCTCAGGATCGATCTGTGCAATTCATCTGCTGCAAAAGCAATCAAGGAGGAGACACGGGCCAATTCGAAACCAAAAAGATGGTGTGCTTACTGTAAGCTTCCATATTTATACTCATGGATGTATATTTGTCTCCTTTCCCTGCTTCGATCTCCTCAGAAGAGCTGTGTAAACACCTATGAAGATGTGCAGCCCTTTATCACAGCCCATTGCTCTGCTGCATGAAGTCTCTTAAATTTAGCTGTGTCCTCCCCATCAGGAGGTACCAAGCAGTATCCCTAGCAGATAAAGCTACGTCTGGGTGTTCTGCGTAAGCCACATTTGCTACATTATGCAGCTGGTAGCCAACAAGTAGCTCTATTTTCTACATTTAGTACCAAACACATCTTTAGGGGAAAAAAAATTGTGTCTGGAAAGGACATAATGCATTTTTATGCAACAGCCACACAGCGGGTGCTGGGCTCGCTGGTGCCACTAAGAAGACTTACAAGATGAAAAGAATAGTTTCATTTATTTGTCTCTCGAGAGACTGAGAACAACAATAGGACAAGGATCTGGAGATAGATATTAAAAACAAGAGGCAAATTGCATTAGAGCCAAAATGCTGATTAGTTCCAGGCGGCAGAGATTTCACTGCACTCCATTTGGAACGACCTCGGTTGAAGAGGCATTTGTTTTAACATTTACAGCCTCTTATCATTAGTATTACCTTTCAATATCTAACTGCAGAAATAAAAGGCATTACCTTTTGGCACTGTATTATCACTTTTTGCTGTATTATCAGAACCAGCTCATGTAATCAAAAGTACTTTGGTATCTAATCATTCGGAGGCTTAGACACAGTGTCAAGCCAAAGTCTCACACCTTTGCTTTGTATAAAGAAGATATTGCTGAAACACTTCAACAGAAGTGTTCATACATTGCTGTCTATTGCTAACAAGAAATTTGATCTTCAGACTGTCTTGACGTTTTGACAAACCTGGTAAAAGCAGAACCAAAACCAACAAGACGCATCAGACAAAAATGACACCTAGGTTGCTTTCAGCTGACAACAATTACCTCCTCACGGGGTCTCCCCACTGTTTGCTCCAGAAAATGAAGCTGGCAGCGTTTCTTTAATCTAATAACCCTTTTGCTCACCCCAGAGGTAATAATTACACCTAGAATGGGGGTGTAATTATTGGAACCTAATTCCCAGTTGCCCTTCCTCATGCAGTTCCCTGCTACTAAGAGGAAGATACTGACGTGTTGAGGACGTAGAGCACCGTGTGGATGATGTAGGGAATGAGGTGTATGTTGCTCTCCCTTCCTCCTCCTCCAGTATCCACGCTGAATGATTGCTCCATAGCAAAACGCAGGAACAGCAGTTTAATGTCATGGACATTGAGCTGGTAGGTGGGCTCCCGCTGCCCCGTGCATTCTTGGAGGTATGTGTTGTGTCTGAAAAACAGCAGTCAAGTGGCATTTTCATGAAAAGTCTGTGAAGGCTTTTTAATAAAGTTTCTTCTTCCACACTGTGAAGAAGTTAGAACTCGGAATCTTAGCAATTATGTCATAGCAAAGCTCCATAGAACACACGGAATACGAAGATGCATTTGATTAATCTCCCCAAAGAGAGGCTCTGAGTTTACTCAAGCCAACCCAACTCCACGTGCATACACACACAATTTCCTATCAATGCTATTTTCCTATGTCCAGGGCTTGAGATACAGCTCCTTGGCTGAAAAGCATTAGAGATGTTACAACTCCTAACTTCTAACATGACTGTATAAAAGCCCCTCAACAAAGTGAACCAGAATATGGACTATGGGATGATCAATCTACAAGCATTCTAGATAAGTGGTCAGGACACTGCAACTCATTCAAATCTACAAAAGGATTCTGCTGGTCTCACCTAACTCAAGTGCAAAACACCATGAGAAGTCAAACTACTCACCGTGCTAAGCAAGTAGCAAAAGCAGACTCTGGCACATGAGGTCCCCAGACTGGCAGGAGCCCATTACACTTGGTGTTGGCATTTTGTAGGGCTGCACTCTCCCACTCTTCACGGCCACGAGCAAGTCTGTATTGAGAGGGAAAGCCACACACCCAGGCAAGTTAGAAGCATGCAAGATTTTTTCAAAGGAACTATGAACAACTTGGCAATTCCACAGTTTAAAATGCAAACTTCAAGCCTGATGTGCATTCAGCACATTAAAGCAGACTGCAAAAGAGAAGAGCGTGGCTATCTGCAGGCTGCAAAGGGACAAATTCCTAAGCAAACCCATTATAAGGCCATGCACGTGAGCACCACGATTCTGCTCATCATCAGAACGTACCGTACAGCTGCAAGGTGACAGTCGTAATGGACAATGTTGAAATGAGAGACTGTGCTGTACCCCTGCTGCTTTCGGGGCTTGTTCTCAAACTCCTCTAGTGCAACACGCTTGGTGAAAGTATAGATACCTAGGACCTTTGTAGGCTGCAAGGACAACAGTCATGTTAGAGATCATCCACGTTTGGAACAGTTCACTCTTTGTGTCGTTTTGACACCAAGTTTCACCTATCCTAGACACACTGAGTACATTTTTTTCCAGCTTTCACTGGAAACATGCTTCCACATCCCAACCGCCTTTGAACCCCAAGAACCAAACCTGGCGCTTCCTGACCTCCCACAGCCAAAATGCACCCAGCCCTGTGAAGCTGGATGCTGAGTCCCCTCAGGTGGTGAGAGTGCTTTGCAAACGTGTTGCACTTTACCTGAAACTTGTATCCTTCCCGGCAGATGCAGCAAGTCAGGCCTGGCTCTTCTATGAGCTCCTCCATCTGCTTAAGCAGTGCAGTCTTGGTCACCACCTGACCCTTCTCATTTGTCTGGAAAAGAAAACCAGCAGCACCGTCTCCACCACTGTGACAGGAATGCCCAACCCTTTTCCCAGCCTGCTATTAGCAACCATATTTACTCTCCAAGCAAACCGTGGGCTCCAGCTCTGCAATATTTGTCAATAAATCATTTTACACAATTCCTCATGTGACAGTTTTAACAGGACAAAAACCAAAGACCATTAGATCACCAGTTGTCATCAGTGCAAACAGACATTACCGTCATCCCCAGCGTGCCCAGGGCCTTCTGTCTCATTGCCATGGCCATACGCTTCTTCTCTGCCCGTGTCTCCTTCCGGGCAGCGTCGATCTTCTTATTTACCTCCGGATGTTCCCTCAGTGCCTCCAGAAGATTCTCTGCTAATGTCCCAATCCCTTCATCACTCGACACCTGCTCGAGCTTGTGCAGGTTGGTAATGGAGTCTGTGCCTATCAGCACCTAGCAGAGATTGAAACACAGCACCTTCTTCAGAAAAAGGGTGCACACGATGGTGATTCCTCTTTCTGATCCACCCATCACAGCCAGGCAGAAGCACTGACCTAAAAGAAATCTTTGGCCAATGGCAGTGACTTAATTTATTCCTACATTACGGACCCTAGGCCTTAAAGCCATGAACAAGCTGCCTCTACACTGGCCATTACTGTGATACTGTCCCTCTCCAAGCTCAACAAAAAGCGTAGAGTCAAATATTATAGAAAAACCTGCTCAGCTATGACCACAAAATGCAGCATACCGAGCCTGTCACGCTCAGCTTTGAATGTGGTCTCCTCACCTGTGTAGCAGGGTGCTGCGTGGCAAGTCCTCGGAGCAGGCGCAGGATAAAAGGAAGTGCAGGTCGAGATAAGAATTTCTTCCATATGTCTGCATCCAAACTGCACAGAAAAGAAAAAGGCAGCAGCTGAAGGGCAGTCACCCATTCCAAAAAGGCCGCTGGCAGTCAGCCAGCTGCACAGCTTGCAGAGCACAGGCACAAGCACCCCTCCCCCTCTGTCCCTTCTCCATTAATTAATGAACTGACATTCACACTCTCACTTCCATGTTGTGCACGCTAATAGCCAGACTGTCAACTCTTAGCCTTGGGATTTATGTTTGTGAGCTGCGCAGCAACAGCAAAACCTCTGTTCCAGTGTCATAGGTATGGAACAGGCAGAAAAAAACTGGCACGATACTCAGCTGTGATGGGTAGCAAATGGGATGACTGCAGGCTTTTTAGCCTCTCTCTACAGTAACATTTTCTCACTGGATCCTCTGCTTTTCAGCTGTACCAAGTCTAAATGCTTCAGAAGGTGGACTTGTTAATAGCTGTCCTGGAAGATCTCTGCATTTGGCAATGCAGAAATGAGACAAGGCTGTCTCATATTATCAGATTAAGTAGTGACTCTTACTTCTTTGCACTGGGAATGTGTTTTTTCATGTAGTCAAGGGCGTTCTGTGTAATCCCCTTCTGGAGGATGAGGTCTTTCAGCTGATGGCCGTTGCTGTTGTTCTTTATTCCTGCTGCTATTTTACAGAAGCAATCTAGGAAAACTTTATCATCTCCACTATGCTCCTCATCATACCTGAAAGAGGAGAACAAAGGGTGACTTGGAGCTTCTCCAAGAATCTCTGCCTGTAATTCTCATTACATTATCGTTGAAGGCATGTACATACCCCAGCTCAAAGACTCAGAAAACCAATTCAGACCCCTGTCATCTCAGAATATACTTTAAAGCACCGTTATCCAAGCTACATGCTCACATAGTTGTTTAAATGGCTAAGAAATGAAATAGGAAATCAAGCCTATGTACCAGGAATCTCTGAGGCTTTGTATTACACCGAAGTAAGCATCAGTAAGGTATAGATCTACCAGTACCTCTGATTTCACATGTTTTTAGTTGAAATATGACAACATACTTATCAAAGTTACAGTAGGGCTTAAACCGATCCACCAGGATCTGCATTTTCTCCATTTCCCCAAAGGACAGGTAAGGGATGATACGTAACAGGCCCTGCAGGACACTGAGGTTGGAACGGACAAAGGTGCTGTTAATCTGGTCGAGCAACATCACCAGCTGATCTTTGTCACCAGTTAGAAGGAGGTTACCCTGCAAATGAAAAAAAAAAAAGCATGATTTACGTTCAGGAATAAATCCACAGCCTTCAAGGAAACCCCTTCTTGAAGGATTAGAGTTCTAGACCCCGATGAAGGAAAAATTCCATCCTAGTTTCTGAACAGTTTATGGAATGGTTGCAAAACTCTCCTAGCTGACACCTAACTTTTTCTACCTATCACTGTTTTCTAGTCTAAGAATCCCAGCCCAAAGGAAGGCAGATTCCTATAAAACAATAGCTTCAAACGATGAGCAAGAAACACTTCTCACTCTCAGTGTACTTGAGATACAGCTCTTATCCTCAATTAGCTGTAAAACCAAGCATGTTTTCAGTAGGTACAAAAACACTTGACAAAACAAGGCAGAGTCGCGTCTTTTCTTGCCTCTCATTGCTCTGTGGCCCAAAGCACCAGGGAAGGGATCCAAGCAGTGCTTACTAACCTGCACCTGGACCATGTAAGAATCATCCCAAATAACTCTGCAGTGCTTTTGGTTCCTCCTGCCCTACCTTTGAGGCCTGCTAAGACATGCCAGCAAGCATAACAAGGGTTAGGCTCCTGTTTAGCACACCTCTACAGCTCCTGAAGCTCAGCATCCCTGTAATAAGATCCTTGAATCCCAGTCAACATTTTCATTTGTGCAGTAAGCCCCAGGTACTCACCTTGTCCTCACTTAGAGGTTCTGCATTGGATTCATCCAGTATTATCTCCATTATACTGAGCACTTGCTCTGCCACAGCTGCACCTCCGCTGTCCTTACTTTCTTGCTCAGCCACCAAAGCCTGGGGAAGACAACAGCAGTGATTGAAACAGCAGTCCAGCGGCACTTAAGATCTCTTGCAGTTGTCAAAAATAAGCATGACAGTCAAGAGGCAGTGTAAATTCACTGGAGTCCATTGAAAGCATCTCATGGAAGTCCAGGATGTCCTTACCAAGTTGAGAGTTCCCAGCATGACATTCAAAGTGTTCATCTCTGGCTTGACCAACTGCTGACGATTTATTTTCACCTTCACGCAGTAGCTGAACAGTTTTAGCAGCACCTACAAAACACAGAATGTGTTCCCTAGGGTACCTTCAAAGTGAGCACTGGGATTTTGCTGAAGCTAAAAACACTGGACAGTAGAGAATGATTATAGAAACAGAATGACTGGGTTGGAAGGGGCCTCAAAGCCCAGCCAGTTGCAAGCCCTGCTGTGGCTGGCTGTCCCACACCAGCTCAGGCTGTCCAGGGCCCCATCCATGACCTTGGGCACCCACACTTCTCTGGCCAGTAGTGCCAAGGCCTTACCTCAAAGCCAGTGTAAAGAATTGTTACCAAAGGGGAATGAAAGAGGAAAAGGAATTACTTTGTGGTTTTTTTTTTGTAAATTCATAAATTGTAACTTCTGTTACAACACTTAATAGGCAACACAAGGCAGCCAGCCAGAAGTGGAAACTCCACTGATACTTGTTATCTTCTGACTCCAAAGAACAGAAATTGAGACTCACGGTGAGGAGGTGCCGGCCTTGCTTGAAGTCCTTAATTCCAGTCAGCCTGTTGAGCATGCACTCCAAGCCTCCACACTGTGCCATGACACCTGCCATCTTGTAGACTTCTTCCTCATCCTCCTCTTCATCTACAGGACCAGAGGCGGATCATGAAGGCAAAACCAGAGCACAGTAGTGCACATTTACCAACAGTTCAAGTCACATCAACTGTGTCAAATTTCAAAGGGCTTAGGAGCAGGAAGATGAAGGGCCAGGCAGAGCAGCCACGTGCCATTGCCAGCGTATGTGTTTAAAGCACAGACTTGAAGTGCTGCTCAAATCCTCCTCCACGCTAGGTGAAGCAGGTAAATGCAGCACAAGGAATGTCAATCAACTGTAAGCTGTGGGGATAATAGTGTCACTGCTCTGCAGCGAACTTCAGATTTCAAATCTAATCCCAGCTTTCAGGAGACAAGTGCATTACCAGTGGTGGAGTCGAGAGACTCGATGAATTCCTCAGTTGCATCTCCTAGTAACCCTCGCATGCGGTAGATGATCCTCATTGGCTCCCCCTGCAAGGAAGGAGAGCATTATAGCAACTGTGCTCCTGGGGAAACGCATACACACATCCTTGACTTGACAGCTGATGGTAACATGGAGAAATCTTTCACTCCCTCATTCTCCCCTTACTGAGATGAATTAGGAAAACAGTAAAGCCTGCAAAAACCTCAATTAATCATCTGTCTGTCTGTCAAGTCAGATGGATAGCCTGTAATAAACAGCCTCCTTTTCATGTTTCCTCCAATGGTTTCCTTGAGCACCAGTGACAGATGCAGGCAAGGAAAACGTGTTCATCTCTAGAAAAACATCAGCATTTCACAGCAACTTCTCTGAGGGTATTCACAGCATACCTGGGAAATACAGGGACCAGGGAATGAAGCAAGAAAAGCAGATTGGATGAATGCTTTCAAGCAGATAAAATCCGCAGTGATGGAAAATGGAAGAGGAGCAGTAGAAGCCAATTTAATGTGCTTTTAGTAAGGTGGGATGTTATTACAGCAGTACAACCAAACCCACCAAAGGGCTGTGCTTCTGCCCTGGGAAAAGGTGAGTTTTCCAGCTGGAAATATCGACTGTATATTGCTAAACTTTCCATTTTAATCCATAAGTCTGAATAAAAAGCAGAAAAGAAAAATCCCAGATTTGGGAGCAGGAGACCTTGCTAGAGAAAACCTGTCAGAGAGCTGCTAAGCCTAATGTGGAATAAGCAGTGCTTAATGTCACAGCAAATACATAAGCACAGGGAAAGCCCCGGGGGGAAGATCTGCTCAAAGGCCACGCAAGAGACCAGCAATTAACACCACAGGGGCCCTGGTAAAATGGCAGATGAACAAAAAAGAGCCAGTGAGAGACAAGAGAAACAAGAAGGGGCCTGAGGTTGCTTTCTTGTGAGCCTGTCTATTTCCTAGGGAACACGAGCTGCCACTCCAGAAGTGCTTTGCAGAGGTGCTCACAAAGGAAGACAGATGAAAGCTGCTTGGTGACAGTAATGCTGAGCATACTCTGCCTCTCCCTGCCACACTGCATCTCAGAAGAGCAGAGCTTTGGGTGCTGCTCAGAAAGGGCACGTGGGCTGGGGCAGTGTGTGCCATGGGGGTTCTCATTTCCCTTTGGGACTGCACTCAAGTTCAAGCAGGTCCTCAGTAGTTGAGATTGGCATCTCATTCCTGTGTTCAAGCTGAACAGAAATGCAAAGCAACATGGAGCAACGTTGGATGCTCTCTCTGTATGAATAATTTGGGCTCATCTCTGAAGTGCAGACTGATGGGGCAGACAGGTGCCTCAGACTGCAAGCACGCAGTAAGCTGCCATGTGCACATGGAGGGTGAAATGTGCTTTGAAAGGAAGGGACACAAAGCTCGGTCTCTTCCCTGTTGGAAGCTCAGAAAGTTAGTCACTCAAGAAGGCAGATCAGGCATCTGATATACTACACAGGTAAGTCCAGCAGACTCAGCTGGGTCAGCATTATGTGCCTTTAAATCACTTACATTGCAGGATTGACTAACAGTCTATCCAAATAGAGCAAAACAGGCGTGAGCAATTATATGAAGAAATTCTTTGTAGGAAATAAATACCAACTTGTGATTTATCTGTTCTTGATATCAAGGATAAGTGCTTTGTGCCTTAATGTACATATATATAAGATAACACATACCTCGTTAGTAGGACACCACACCTTTTTGTAGACCTCAGCCACAGGTAGATCCAAACTGATGATCTTATTGTTCACCAAAAGCTGAAAGAGGAAAAATAAGAGATCTAGAACAAGCCCACAACGCATCAGCTGCCTAGAAATATCCCCATGCATTTGTGCAAGATATCCACACTCGTGCATTCTCACCTCCATTCCGCTGTCATCCTCCAGCAGAGCTACCAGGTCACAGTCCTGACAGATTTTGTTCTTGATGTCCCTCATGAGTGGCCCAATGCCAGGCTCATTACTGCTATAGGGATTTCCTGGCATTCTGCCCTGCAAGAAGTCTTCCTGCTGAGGATCTTTCTCCAGCGTTACAAAGAACTCAGTTACTTCATTCTCTTCCTAAAGAACAACAGGGCAGAGGCAAAGTAAAGGAGTTTCCTCCTAGCCACATTCCTATTCCTGCATTCTTATGGCAGCAATTAGCAGGATGTCCCTTAAACATAAAGTGCTTCCATCACTGGTGTATCCTGCTTTACACTGTCACACATACATCACTTAGTTAACAAATTCCTGAAGAAGAAATACTGCTTTTTGTTGCATGCCAAAGCAGGAAACCTCAATATTAAATTCCCCAAATAGGGCAGTTTTACATTGGCTCACAGTAAATCATTACCATGGACTATTGCTTTCTGACAATATGCTAGCACTTCTGATTTCATACACCATGCTGCAGCCATCTGTATACTCACAGGATAGATAATACTGCATAATCTCTCAAAGATGAAAACTGGAGTCCTGTAGTCATCCAGGCTGTAACGTTTTGCAGTCTCTATACATACTGCCATAAATGCTTTGGTTTCAGATTCTGTGCCTGCCAAGAAACACAAGTATTACAAAAGGCACAAGAATCAGTATAAAACTGGGGTCCAAGCCACAAAAAAACCCCAAAACAACTTGCTATAAAGTTCCCCTAGGGAGAAGTTCTTCACGTGGCTCTGCTTTTCATCTTGCCTGACTCACAGCCTGTATTTAGGGAACCAAGGTGGCTTTACCTGTTGTCATATCTTCCAGCATCTCCAGCAGCATGTCCTGGGTTTCATCGATCAGCTTTGTTCTCTGCACCACTAACTTCCTCAAACACAGGTACCCATTCAGGACAGTACCCACCAGGCGGCTTTTGAAGTGTCGTTTGATGGACTCCACCTCCACAAAGGAAGAGAGAAGGCCTACAAAGCAGTGAGATATTCAGGAAGAGGGAAAGAGAATTTGGTTTGCTGGCTCTGAATTTCACGTGGCCAGCAAACTGGGCAAAATAATATAAAACAGCACGATGAACTGGCTTGTTCCAACTCCTCTTGTCAGTTTGTGGTTTAAAACTCAAAGCCTATGAACTGAGTGGTTGGAAGCAAAAATCCTGGCCTGCAAAGGCTGTCTATAAATTATACCATATGGGAACATGATGAGGGAAATGAGGAAAAGGTACAGGGAGTTTTTTTTCTTGTGAGATAATTCAAAAGCAAATGACTGCTCCCCTTGCAATGTTTAAATTGCCTCTGATGATGCCAGTCATCAGTTACATCACCACACTCCTTGTTCCTACAGCAAAGAAAAGAATCAGTGGACATTTGGATTCTTTCCCATTACATTTATCAACATGTCTTTTCTGGCTAGAAGCCACGCCTTATGGGTTAGTCCATTCATTTCTGAAGAATGTGCAGGATGATAGAAAAAAGAGCAACCTCTTTTACAAGTAGTTAGTATAAAACACTCCCATTTCCAAGAAAATGGGAGTGGAAAAAAGCATACATCAGAAGATTAAAAAATGAAAAGCTATGATACATTAAGTGAGAAACAAAAGGTAGTGGCCCCAGGAATCACAGTGGTCAATAAATACAATCAAGAAATGGAGGAGAAAAGTGATATGACAAAGTTTACTCATGATACATTACCACAGTTCAGGTAACTGCATACTGAAACTGACCACAGAAGATATAGAAAAGTCTACTTTGGGACTGAATGCTGAACTGATGGCAAAAATCCAGTGCTGACAATTACAAAACACTGAATCACTTCTCAGAAATTTCATTATATGCTGTGACAGAAGAACGATCCTCCTGCCACTAATCCTACTGCACGAATTGCATTGATACCTGTGAGACTCTTCAAGGCATATCCTTGCTGCAAATCAGTGCTGAGCGTTGCTTCCTCCAAGGCAAGTAAGCGAGCTATTTCCTGAAAATAATTAACAAGTCCATTAGGACAACAAACTGCAATGTCAATACTGATGAGCTGGTGAGCATCTCACAGACTGAAACCTAACGCACACCTGACTTGTGGGGTGCAGAGGAACACAGCAAAAGAACAGAGTCAACCACAGACAAACTACAACTGCAGTGCAGCAGTGAGAAGGAAGAGGAGAGAGAAAAACTGATCCAAATATTCTCCTTTATCTTCTTCCTGGACCCACCTCATGGCTATGGGCACTGCTTTGCTCTAAAGGCCCTCCATGATGGACTCAATGGCCTCCACTCCCACTGAATTTGTCACTTCCTTTGGAGTGCAGCTGGGAGCAGGACACAACATCTAAGTGCTGAGACCTACTTCTCTGACAAATGCAATTTCAATGTGTTTCCTCTCCAGCAGTCTGTAAATTCACTTTCAAGGAACCTAATTTTCCCTTGCCATGAAGAGCTTTCAGAGTCCAGCCTGGCAGCTGAGACAGCTTTCAGCTTGGACCTGATGCCAAGTCAGGGAAGCAATATTTATACCCCTTAGCACAGCCGTTCACCTAGCAGTTAATTATGTACTGGCTAGTTTACACAGAGGCCTTCTACTGCTGGGGCTAAAACCACTGCAGCTGCTTCTGTTCAGAGATGACAGGGCAACAGTGTGAAATTCATAAACCTGGCAGTGATCAGCAACTGAACAAAGAGCTGAAGATACGAAAACACAAAAGCCAGATAGACTGACGGGCCTGGGACAAGCTTTCTGCTACTCTTTAGTTCCTCCAAACATGTCCATACCTTGGTGATGAGGCTGCCAATATAAGGCAGAACACCTCTGGCTGCCAGATAGACTTTCCAGTGGGCAGGTTTGATGAGTTTCTGGTACAGTGCCAGGTACTCAGCAGCACATTCACCAGCAATGCTCAGCTCATCCAGGTAGCTGGTAAAGAGAAGCACATGCTGACAAGCAACTCTCAGGAACAAGTCCCCCTCACACTCTATCCTTCCTCCCTAACAGCATTACCAGTATTCATTACTTACTGCTAAAGTGAGACTTTGTCCCAAAAAGATGGTGACCAACTGTGCTAACAGTGTCACTTGTGCTAAGTTATGTCATGTTAATTAGAAGAGAGTTCTCCTGTTATCTTGCTGTCTAAGAGACCAGGAAAATTATCTCCACGCAGCTGAATACCATCTGCTTACCTTTGGAAAACACACACTGCCAAGCAACAAAAAAAGGTCTTCCTAAAAAAATATCCACCGAGCTAATTAAGTTTAAGAACCCAGCACAAAACAACATGCCAATCAAAAGCATATTATAGACAGAGGTGATAAAAGAAGAAGGGAGTGATTCTCACGGGAATTAAGAGAAAAATAATTCTGGAGCTGCCAAGTGTGGCATCATGGAAATACCTCGTAAGGAGATCAAGGACCTGTTGTTTGCGGCTGGGGATGGTAGCCAGAGCTTCCACAATGGTACATGCAGCCTGCCTTGCAGCTTGAGTGGCTGGAGTAAACAGTACCTAAAGCACAAGCATTAAAAGAAGGTATCATTTGATGCACAGAGATAAACCAGAGATACCTCACCAGAAAGAGACAGCACACACTGCGACAGTTTGGTGACTCGATGGCAGTGTTCACTTGTTCTTCTGAAGACTTCATTCTAAGAGAATGCCTACATGATGTTCTACATCAAAACATTTCTACCACTCACTCATCCATACAGCATGCAAAATATGGCAAACTACCAACATTCCCTGGTGGTTAACTGTGCCCCGTGGTGCTGACAGGCCAGTGCATCACACTGGAGCTTTCTCCCATGTTTACCTGTCGCAACCAATTGTTGTGTCCCAGCTTGAGATCCAGAGGACAAGTTCTCTTCCCACGGCGACTCATGAACTGTTTCCACTTCCAAACATACTTTTCTGACAAATAGAGCTGGTGAAGCTCTGCTTTGCTAGGAGATTTCCCATTGGCATCTACACCTGCAATATTGATCACAGCTCAAGAGAAATGTTTATCTTCAGGCACAGTGCATTTTCTGCTCAGAGGCTGAGCAACGCAGCTTAGAAAGGTCAGTGCTGCCATCTCCACAGACTGCATGGTTAAGTGTGAAGATGATATCAGATGGCAGGGACAGAAGCCAACACAACTCGACAGAAGTACATGCATGTTCTTCCACAATATTGCACAGAACAGAGTTAAAAACACAGAACTACCTCTGGCAGGGAGGCACTTTTTCCAAGCTTCATACGATGCTTTGGGATCCCTCTTAAGCCACAGTTGAGCTTGTGCATGGATTTCATTGCTGTAAGGCTTCACAGTGGTGAGAGCATCTGCAGGCACATCCTAGCAGACAAAAAAAGCTCCTGTGACTCTTGACAAAGCCAGAAACTGCAGCTAAATTACAGTCAAGGAGCAGACAACAAATATTGCCTTTATCAGAATTATAGCTGTATTCAAACATCTGATCAGATGTACTTGATTTCACAAAACTGGTGGGAGCACCAAGTGCTTGCCCCTAAAAAGCAGACTCTAATGAGCTCATTTTCAGATACTTTGCTCAAATTCTGGGGCAATACCTTGTTTTTCTTGCTGGTTGGAGCAGGTGGTTTGATCAGCTTTTGAAGAATGCGCAGGCACATGAGTGTGATGTTTTCAACAACCACTGGAGTCTTAATGTTCACTGCCATCAGAAAGAGGCTGAGAGCTGAAAGAGAGACATGCTCTTGCCACCAAGATCTGCACATGGGTCCCCTCCACAGCTCTGTACAGCACCTCAAAAGTGCTTGCAACAAAGTAAGACCTCCTATCCTTAAGCAAAGCTATCACGTTCTCATGGAGCCAAGAATGGAAAACATTCAGTTTTTTTAAGCACTTCCATATTTCTATTTCTTAGCACTCCTATTTCAAGATCCTGGAGACAAAGCGCATGGACCTGGCTATAGCATTTAAAATAAAGCTTTCACTTTCAGCTGTTTCAACTCACCACAGCGTAGTCGGAGCTCCCAGCAGCTGTCTTCCTTTGAGATGGAGTCTGTGAGCAGCAACATCTCATACTGGAGACTGCTAGCCTGTAAGACAGACAAGAGTAAAAGCTTAAGAAGGTGATACAGCAGCCTCTTTTGCTTTCTGGTATTTAAAAATACAGCTTTAAAACACATTGATCTGAGTACATCTAGTCCCATCCCCAACTGAGATGACAGGCAGTCATCTGAGAGAGCTGCAAGGTGAGCTACAAACCACAGCTAAGGCATGTGGAGCAGTCTGAGGAAGCTCAGGCACGTTACTGTAATGTAATGTTGTACTTTACCTTCATTCCTATCAAGACACCTGATGTATTACAGACAGATTATGATAACAGAGAAAATGCAATGACTGGAATACACCAGCAGTTGTAGAGGGTCAGGAAAAAATAATAATAAAAAAACAAAGAAAGCACTGGAGTCTCTCACCAAGTCTGGATTTGCCCAGTGTCCCTTCAGGGCTGCAGAAACCTTCCCGATGATTAAATCATTCATCTGTTGCGTGGCTTCTGGATTGTCCCTAATACCAGAAGGAAAAAGAGAACACTGTTACGCTGTGCTCCTACTAAATACCAAAAGCTCCTGGGATTTCAGCTTAGCTCATGACAAATACACAGCAAGCAGTCACCGTCCACAGTTTGCTGATGCCAGATCTCTCCCCTGCACAGCTACACCTTCCCAATTCTGCTTTTACCAGAAGAGGGCTATGAGCACTGAAGCAACCCATACCTGGTCAGAAGGCACATGAGCTGACGGACCTCCTCCCTCATGGCGGCTGCGCCCCGCCGCAAGTTGTAGTCAAACAGCTCTCGGATAAGGCCTTGGGACACGAGGATATGCCTGATGGCAGAGTTGGTTGCCAAAGCCCGGAGCAATGTTATGCAGTGCTCAGTGACAGCTGAGGCACAGCCGTAACACTTTGTTGATGATGTGTGGCCACAGCCTAGAACAGACAAGGCACGGTACTGGCTGGCAGTGAACGTGGGTTGGACGGTGGTCCGTGAGGATTTGGTTGCTGCCTCTCTCTGTTGAAGGTCGTATTCCAGGAGCTCCTTCCGAGAGGCAAATACTTTCTGGAAACACAGAATTGAAAATTGTGAAGCACTGCACAGTCACTAAACTTATTTACAGGTTACTTCCACTGTACACTTTATGGAGACACGTTATGTTTTACACAACTCAAAATCCTTCACGTCAGTGGCAAACCTGGGAAATTCATTAGAAAGGAATTGGGTCCCCCATTGATGTCCCCCATTGATGCCACCCATGGGTGCCCCGGTGCCATTGATGTCACCCACTCATGTCACCCCCTGCTGCCACCCGGGGGGGGGGGATCAGCCTAACTCCATCTTATCTGCTCTGTTTTAAGGCTTGTTGTCCACATTAGAAGTGGAAGGAAACCCATGATCCAAATACCAATCAAAGCATATCATACCTGGATGATTTTGGAAAGTTCATCAAATGAGTTCTTGCAGTCACCACAGTACTCCTGGGCTAACTGCAGTATGTATCTGTTCACACTAGCTGAGGTAGAACTGATCCCTCCACTACTACCAGATTCATCCTGGAACAGAGGGGAAAATGAAATGCATCACGTATGGAAGGTACACACAAAAAACAATCACTACCCTTTGAGGCAAGGGCCTTCAGCTGTCCTTGGCAATATAAAAGCCAGTGTCCTGCCTGCCTTCTACAAGGGTTTTTCTGTGCAAAATGCATTTGTCCTTTGATACCTGGGGCTTTTCAGGAGCTGCCTCATTCACTTTGCACAGAAGGTTTTCCAGCTGTGGTCGATGTCCCATTAGCTGGTGATACACTCTGTCAGCTTTGTCCAAGAGGGTGTTGATGTTTGTTACTGCCTAAGAATAAAAGAAGAAAGGAAACTCTTGGTTTATGTTCAGAAAAGATTTTTAATTCTACTGAGCTACCCCTCCAAGTTTTCCCATGTCTTTTGAACTTCTCTGTGTTACTGGAAAGTGTGAGCTCTGCTTCTTCCACAAGTATCCAGTGTGCAACACCGTAATCTGCACACTCAGACTTTGTGACAGGCCACAATGACACCACATGTACTGCAATGGGCTCCTCTTTCATTAGCAGGGCTCCTCAGACGGGATGCTAATGTACAGAGCACAACCCAAATTAACCCAAAGAGATGCAGTGCTAGATGGTTTGTATGCAGAGCACTGAATAATGTCTTTGCAGAATGATCTACTTAGTGGATGAAGAGAGTAAATAAGGGATTGCATTCCATACTTCTCAAAATGCCAGAGACAAGAATGAGGATTTTGAGAGATCACCAGAATTAAAGAAAATGCATTAGTCAGTAAAAAGCATTGAAGGAGCACTGCTTTTCGTGTTACTCCCAAGACAGGTGGGCCTCTGATGTCTCTACATTGTTGACTTGGCCTAGAGATACAGCATTTCGTTAATGAATCTGCTATTGGTCCAACCTTCTTTCGATCCTCCTCATTCTCTATGGGATCCACTGCACAGCAAGGCTTGGCATACAACATGAAGTCAAAGCGTGCGTATTTACAGAACCCACAGGCATTGCAAAGGAAGGGATCCTTCTCGTCGTAATTAATGGACCTGGAATGCAAGCCAGGAAGGTCAGAGAATGCAGCTGAGCTTATCGAGATAACTAATAATAAAGGGGAATAAAGCAAGTAAGCTCTGAATGCACTCATTAATTAGGTAAAGAAGGATGGCCCCCAAAACATCTAACCTACCTTAAGGAAGCTGCTATGAGCAAAGCATACGTGGTATGTGAGAATCAAAACCTAGGCACCAAAAAATCCATGTAGAAGTAGTGCATTCTGAGCAGTAAGCAGAAACAGGCTTGAGTTTGTGCCTAACAATCCTGCTTCAACAACAGTAACTCCCAGCAGAACGTCAGATGAGGACACTGTGCCCTTTATGAGGACACAGATTAAAAGAAACAGTTTTGTAAGGCCTGGGCCCTGAATAGCTTTCACTCTCTACACAGTTGCAGTGGGACTAGCTGCAGCATACTTAATATCCTCTGCTACAGACTAGAGTAGCATGACATGAACTGGTTTATAGCTCCCATATTTCAATATAGGATATGGAAACCTTTCAGCAGAACAATAATCAACTGATCTGTGCAAAGAATCTGCTGAACAACTTGGAACCCCTGCAGATTTGAGAGGAATGTGGGACAACACGATGGGAGAAGAGACTCCAAATGAGGCAACTAAACTCACAAAAGAGGAGGATTTGTGATACTGTAGTAAAAGCCTGAATAGCACACAGTAAATTACACCCTGAGCCCTGCTCTGAATGAGGAGAGCACAACAAAAGCTATGGAAAGACAAACCAGCACAGTCCATCCTGCACGCCACGTCGGGAATCCTGGGGGGAACCCCCCCCCCACAACTGAACTCCAGTCCTGCTTTAACCAAGGAGGCCAAAAATAACCTCCTCCTGGGAATTTGCTGCTTTAAACTTCTGAGGGCTTGCTTCAAAACTTCAGCATTCTTTCAGCACTGTCGCATCAGGTTTCCTTTGTTTGCCTGCATTAATGCTAAATCCCTCTGTAAGCCTGTTTTATACTTCTCGACTAATTTGATTGCGTGCTCCTATTAACCAGAATGGTGCATTTCAATAGCAGGGTATTCTGCTGAACATCCAACGTGAGCAGCAGCACGAGGGGCTCCGTGAGGAGGAACTGGGATGACCTACCTGCACTTGTGGCACTGATACACGTTCTCACCACAGTTCCCACACACCCCCGGGTTGGCAGGGACGGACGCACTGCACCGAGGGCACTGCAGGGTCTCCGTGGAAGCCTGGTAGTTCTCATAGAAATCTGCAAATTCAATCATCAGGTTGGAAGCCACGATGGGCAGAGGAAGGTCGATCTTTACCTCTGTCTGGCCTGGGGTCAGCTGGACCTTTTTGGCTTTGTGCCATCGAGCTGGCCTGGGAAAGAAAAGAGAAGAGCACGGCTTTCCAATGGGGAAGAACCCTCCTGCCCACGCACAAAGAGGAGCCAAGCACAACTACCTCGGCTCCAAATCTACTTTATATGGGATGAATGGAGAGCTGTTCTAGGATTCGCTGCCTTAGCTTCTGTATTGACATGATATGTAGCCAGAAATACATTTTAAGCCTTTATCCTCTTCATAGAGAGAGACTGTTTAGGATTAGAGAGCTGTTGATGCCTCATGGAAGAACTTTAATTCTACAGACATTTTCTAGGGATTTTCACCTCCATTTTTTTTTATTAGTAAAGACATTTGCATGAAAACAGGATATTTATTTCTAAAGATCTCATCTACTCCCACTGCTTATTCTCAACCTGAAGTCAGAATCCTCTCTTTGTGACATCATAATCCTCTCCACAGCAGCCACTTGTGATGTCACAGAAGATTAAGACTTCAAATAAGCAATAAGCAGCAGGCACAGATTAATCCCTAAGCCAAAGAGATCTGATTCTGGTGAGAAGATCTCAAGAAGTGAGAAGGGAAAGCATATAAGCAGAACTGGCTCCAGACTGAGCAATGCACTGAAAGAGAGTGGTTTTTCCTGAGTACATCAGCACTTGAGAGCAAGGCCATCCATCTTCTGATTTTAGTCCTACTATACAGCTTCAAACAAGCAGAGTTAACACTTTCAACATTCCTGGATGTGTTGCAAAGTCCAAATTCCTTCCTGATTCAAAATCCCCACGAGATGCTCTTGATACTAACACTGGTTTCCAAATGTAACACGTTCAACCCATTCCACCTCACCAGAAATCCTAATGTCAAACACACACATGGATGAACATACTTGTTTTTCAGCTCCACTATGGCTTGCACTGTCCTGTTGTTGTAATAGAGGTTGATGGTTCGGACCATTTTGGTGCGTTTCAGGTCTCCTATCTTCACTGTCACTTTGCTGATGGTGTGGCTGCCAATCAGCTTCACCACTTGCTGGGTGGTCGTATACCGGGTATCCACTTTAATGGAGGAAAGCTTAATGTACTGAGAAGACAAAAATAAGGACACACTGTCAATACGATCACATCTCCCAAAAATACAGAAACACAGCTGCTGTAAATGTTGGGATCCCTGTGACTAATTGGAAAGGGCTTAAGAACAGCAGTACTTACACAGAAGGGCACCTCTGGATTGTTGCAGACAAGGCAAGGATCACTCTCTAGGTAATAGCCATCAAATTCCACCAGCCCAGACAGCGTGCTGGAACAAAGAGGAAGAAAATAAAACAATTAACCACCAAGGTATGACTGAGAACACAATTAACAACTTGGCAAATCTATACTCTCCAATTGTTCCTACTATTTTCTAATGTACCAAAAAGGAAAGCAAAAAAGCTAAAACTACTGCCAATAAGGCATATATTTATTTCCTTTCACGTGGCAGATTCTCTCTTTTTTGCTATTCTCTCAAGGCCAGCTGCAGCAAGCATGTAATCTCAGTAGGGGTCCTTCCTCCACCACAGTTTCATTAGAAGAACTGGGTATTGCTCTGTGGATTGCAGCTCATCTGCTAAAAAGCTCCTTCAGCGAAATGGATCAAAGGCAGAAGTAACTCACTTGTAAATGTTGGAGTTAGGGTGGTTGGTAAGAATGTGGTTTTGAGTCCGGAGGATCTCCACAGCCTTCTGGGAGTATTCCTTCAACTGAAATACAATTAGGAAATATTCTCTGCTCAGCAATTTATTTTTTTTTTAATGCAAAGATTTCTCATCACGTGCCATGCTCCGTCCCCCAGACGATGTGTGCACTGTACCCACAGGTATTTGTGTGGTTAAGTCATTGCCCAAGAATGTAACAGATCCTAAAATTAGACCTTTACCACAACAACAGTGCTGTTTGTCACAGCCAATGACTAGAAATGTTTGCCAGGATTCATAGAACATTTCCAGCTCTTTACAAACACACACGCAATTACCAGTGCATCTAAACTATCTGTTCTCTGTTTGTGGCCCCTTAAGAAATTCCACCACTGCCTTTGTTCAGAAGTCACAGTTAAGAGATGAAATACCAAATCTGTAAATCGGAGCTAGCATTAGAGCTAGCAGTACTTCCCCCACAGAATTCCCAAGGAACAGTTTTCAACCCACAACACAACAAAAGAAAAATCCCCACTCTCCATTTCAAGGAATCCAGCTGTACCATAAATGAGCACTTAGAAAACTCTTAACAGCTGGACCTGAGATGCTGTTCAGCCTCTTCTGAGTGACACTGTACCTTCTTCTCAGTCTGCTGTGTTTTCAGAGAGAAGTATCCCAGGAGATCTACAAACTGGGCAGCCTTTCTCCCATAGGCTGGGAGTTCTGGCCAGATTGACCACATGAGATCCAACAGTAATTCTTGCTGAGACTTGTTAGAGTTCCTGTTGGACAGATTACAGATCAAGTAGGCTTGTCAAGATAGCTACACTGACAAGACAGCTATACACAGAGGAAGGAAAATATATTTACAGTTCAAAAAAGGTAACTATTTCTTATCCTGCCATATATGAGAGTTCACAGAGTCAAATGTCAACTCTTCCCATCACCAGCAGTGTTCCAGCACTCTTCGAAATGGAAGAGCTCTATAGTAACAACAGACTGCTGAGGGAGCTCAGCACCCTGAAGTCTGCCTTTACACACACAACTGCCATCTTTCTATCTGCACCAGATTCTGTCCAGCTTGGGAATTCACTCTCCCACAAACACCTGCCTCTGTGGATGTCAGAAGCCAGATTCTAAAGGCAGAAATGAGATTTTACTTGCAGATCAAGTTGATCACTAATGTGTAAGTCACAACTTACACCTCTGGCCCCAACAACTGCAGAATAACACGAGCAACACAAGGTGATACCATCATTGCAAGCCTCAGCAACTTTTAGGGCAGAGAAAGAGCTATTTCATCTTTCCAGAACTGAGCTGGGACTGATTCACAAGAGCTGGCTTAGAGAGGCTCCCTCCCAGCTCACCTGTAGATGTGTAGTGCAAGGCAGTGTGCCTGCCATCTGACAGAGGATGAGTTGGATTCCAGCAAGAAGCAACGCAGGAACTGAATGAGGGTTTCCTTATCAGCAAACTTGTTCAGCTGGTTCACCAGAGCCGTACACAGCTGGTCTTCCTGACTGCCTGAGCTCTCACCTTGGGGACACCGGGTAGCACAAGAGAGAAAGAGTTAATAAAGCAGATGATTTGAGTACTTCACAGGCAGTCCAGTTTCCTATTTTATAGGCCACAGAGAAAGGACATGGGGATAAATGACAGAGGTTAAGGCAACACGTATAATGTCCTTCTCTGTTTCAAAAATTATAATTTAACACTCCTGACTATTAGAGAAGAAAACTCCTGCAATACTTGCCAGTGAGGACATGAGAAATGTGCTGCACGTCCTGATAAAAAGAAAAGGAACAATAACAGGGCAGTGAACAGAGTCACAAAGAACCGTCTGTCAGAGAAAGCCAAAACAGTTCCCTGAAGAAAAGCCAAGAGAGAATTTATGCCCATGACTTTTATAGGAAAGCTTAATTACTTTCCCAAGACTGTGGACATCCATTAAGAAGCAGCCCTGGCTCCAACATAGCTTACAAGTCAGACAGAGGAAACAAGTCTGAACATAACCATTGAGGAGCAGAGCTAACTGGGTGTGCATCAACAGAATTTGTTTTAATTCCCATCAGGATTTCAGCCTCCTACATCCCAAGACAAGCAACTTAGGTAGAAGCTATTCAGTCACTGGTGTAAGCAACTTCTTCTAGACAATTCAAAGCCCACTCAAATTAATAAATACAGTGGGTTTGGGATATGTCCAGTACCCAATTTCAGCCCCAACTCTTACAGCATAGTACTCCATCTTTGAACCTATTATTATATACAGTGAAACTGCTCTTCTCTCCTAGATATTGCTAAAGGTTTCAAGCACCCACGCCAAGATTTGTGCCCCCTTCACAGCAGTGGTATTTATCACAACTAGAAGCAAGCAGTGCTCTCTAAATAGAGGTACATAAAGCTGAGAGGAGCAGACTTCATCCCTAAAAGAACTACAGAATTGGGCACAGCTGCAGCTCACCCTCTCGCTCCTTTTCCTTTTCTTCCTTCTTGCTCTTTTTCGTGGAGGATTTGCTTTGTGTGGCTGGCTGCCCAGAGCCTGATGCTGCAGGAGCAGAGGTGGAAGAAGTGCTTGATGATCCAGAGGATGAAGCCACAGACAGCACTTTGCTGCCACACAGAGCACAAGACAGCAGCTGCAGGAGAACTGGAGACACTCCTTCATCTACCAAGAAGCTGACTTGAAGGAGGAAATAGAGAACCGCTGTGGAGAAAGGAAGAAAATTTTTATTACCTAAATTAAAACTAGATGCACCTACACCGAACTACCAACCCCAACAAAAATAACTTCCAACATGACAAGGAGCATCCCACAAGCTGGCAGAACCCTACATTATGGAAGTAAAACACTTGGGTACACCAAGGTCAAGTGTCACGTCCTAATTTACACAAAGCAGTGCAAACAATGCAGATCTCCTAATTCATGTTCTACTGAGTTCTCCATTACAGCATACTGTGTTCCTCAGCTAGGGAACAGTTGCAATTAGAGCACTGTGATAATTAGTATTGGAAACAGTTCAGTCCTAGTCGAACTCTCAGCTCTGCTCCCCCTTTTCTGTCTGCTGAGCTTCCCCATCTGAGAAGCCTTCATTCAAATCAAGGCATGCAATGCAAACCCTCTGCTCTCCTGAACACTCTCAGAGAAAGAACTCACAGTCATCTTTAATGCAGAATTTCTGCCAGTTCACTGTTCGCTGCGTTGCAATCTCTGCACAAGCCTTTAAATGTTCCATCTGAAAGGCACAATGGGAAGGATTGAACACCATGTCAGTATTTCTATGACTGGCTTCTTACAGAAGTGCACCACAGACTTTCTCCAAGTTCAGGTGCACGCTTTTCCTTACCAAGCTGATCAACGTATCATACTGCAGAGCAGAGCCTGAACTTGCTGTGACCACACTGGCACGAAGGAAAATGCCTTGCTCTTCCAGGAGCTTTTTGATTCCACGAACATGGGAGTCTAAAGTGTGGAGGTCTCGGAGCTGGCGATATTTATCCTTGGATCCACAGATAAAGAGCAAAAGCTTGCGGACTTGGCGACGCACGAATGGAGTCTGCTGGATCATCAGGTACTAAACAAAGAAAAGACCACAGCATCAGCACTGTGGAATCACCAGTAGGCAACCTGTGCCAACAGAAACATGGCTCGCTTTCTTACAAAAAAGACAAGATACTGGAGATGCATTATCAGAAAGTCACCCATAAAAGCAAGTAAGAGGCAGAAGATACTGCACAGCAATACTGCACAATCCTGAGCTAGATGACTGGAGACTGCTTCTGAAAACCATTCTGTAACCTCAGATAAAAAGCTAGTCAAGCTTCAAGAAATCCCTTCCACAAACTTGTGCAAATGTAAGATAACTTGTTATGTAGGGAGCTATTCAACCAGAAGGAACTGAAAATACATACTCCAAAAAGCTTACTATTTTAAGGTCTAAGTGAAGCACCAACAGCAAAGCATGATGTTACATTTTACCATCAGTAAGGTTTTATATTAGAGTTTTCTGGAGGTAAATATTGAGTTACAGAGACCAAAAGACACCTGATTTTTCACACATCCTTTCTTCAACAGAAATAACACAAAGCCAAGAATTAATCTTCATTCAAGAGGGAAAAGAAAAATCAGACGTGGATCAGATTGGCCCTACAGAAGTCCTCATCTCTCCCAAGTAAGGTAACATCAGTGGGATTTTCTGGTTGAAACCTGTAGGTGTGTTACATTCTCACCTCAGACAGAAAGTAGAACCAGGAGTGATCAAAGACAGGAGGTGGGATGCGGGAGTTTGTGTCTGCAATCTTCTTGATCTGGTAGGGCAGCCGCAGCACCATCTCTGTCAGAAGCTGAGTGTAGGCCTCAAACACATCTGCAGCGTGACCCTGGGAGTGAGAGACATCAGTCAGGACCAGTGTGTTGTTCTGACATGCTACCCAGTGCATTTGTTTAAAAACAGAGCTTTAGAAACACTTCAAACTGATAAACAAGCTGACAAACCTGCATGAGGAGCTGACCTAATAGGCAACAAGGAAGATGCAGTAAGCTGCTCTGTAGCCCTAAGGCTACAAGCTAATATACAAGCTTTCAACTCAGGACACGTGCTTCTATATGCATCTAGCCTTTTTTCCCTGCACCTGTACACATATCAAAGGTCTCTACTGGAATAAAGGTGGCTGAACAAGTCTGGGATTTAATGTGGAAATCCCCAGCAACTGCTAGGTACAGGGCAGGACTCACCTTCACATACTGGCGGAGGAAGAAAGGGCTCATGTCAGGTGGAGAAGAAGTAGTGTGAGGTTTCAGGAGCTGGCTGGTGGCAACAGGCTCCTCATCGTTCTGCTGGCTTTTCCAGTACTCCAGCAAAGACTTCAGCACGTGCAGACAGTAGTCAACAGCACCAGAGCTCAACAGTGCAGCTGCAGTGGCACTGGAGATGAGGGAAGAAGACTGAAAGGAAGAGGAGGAGGATTACCAGAGCACCTGAGCAGTGACAATCAGCCACACGTGCTGACATTATGGGTAAGAGAGGAGGGTTGTGCTGTCGTTTCTTCTGAAACTTTACAGGCAGCTTTTAAGTTTGGGGTTTGTTTGAGGTTGGGTTTGGGTTCTTTTTTGTTGTTGTTGTTATTTTGTTTATGAAAAGCAACTCAAATATTTGGAGACTCTTTTGAACAAGCGCTTAGTAAAGGAAAACAAATAAAATCTCTTCTTAAGTCTAATCTCCCCTCGACACATGTGCCAGAGGCCACAGTGCTGTGGATTAGACGACTAGGGCTTTTTTTTTTTTTCCTCCTCTCTTTTCTTCATTTTTCATTTTTTTTCTCCTTTAAGTTGGGATTTCTATTTGTTTATCTGGGATTTGGCCAGCTGGGGGTGAATTCTAGTAGAGAAAGAGTCCCTGTTGCAGATGCTGCTCAGAGGCTCTGCTCCACCCAGGTATTGCTCCACCTGCATTCTGCAAGACGATGAGCTTTGATTTTTGTGGGAAGCTCAAGTGAATAACAAAGGCTGGAGAAAAAGCTACTGTAAATAAAACTATTAAAGCAGCCCTGTAAATCCAAACAAACCCCACAGCTCATAAGCTCATTAAAATTTGATGCAGTTCAGACTAAATTTTTTAACCTCTATGCTTTTTTATTAATCTCCTTCCCACCACACATACTGCTTTTTATGCCTTATTACTGTACCTTTTAGCAACAAATATCTAAGGAATCCTCTTAGCGACTTTTACGTTGACACAGCAGCATATTGCTTTCCAATAATCACATTACAGATCCTTTTTAACCCCTCCAGTGCCAGTAAGAAGCAATGACAAATCTGCTAGAGCATTTTAAATAACCTTAATAATCTTCCGGCCTCAGCTTCAGCTAGAAACTGCGCACAAAACAAATTATTCCAGTCATCATCTTATGTTGGTTTCCTGTGTTCTGAGTTTCAGCAAAGATCCTTTTTTGGTAAGAGTCGAGTAACACTGTTTTTGCAAAGTATTTTAACCTGTTTTTCAGTTTAGCACCATCTACGTGCACCTTTTATACCATCTCTGATGAAGAAAAGCTTCCCAACCACATCCCATCCCTGAAAAGCACCCTGAAGAACATACCTCACAAATGGAAGACTTTGATCCTGACTTTGTTCTGGACATGAACACACTAAGCAGCCTCATTACCACCAGATGTACTTCATTCACAGGAGAGCGTTCATTTTTCTTAGACACATCCTGCAAAGAGAGAGCTGGCTTGCTTACAGAGCTGAGCATAATGTCCTTGCACCAACGTGTCAGAGCTCTGACCCTCACAAAGTGTTTCTTATCTAAGCTCAAGCAATAACAACAAAAAGAGCAGTCTGAATTCCTATATAATAAGAGCAGACAGTATAAGAGCAGACAGTGGCCTGGGTGTCCATATGTCAATTCTACATCATTGATCAATCATCCCTGTTTTAATTGTTGAATTCAAGTCATGCAAGTTTTCATGCTCACTTGATGATGCTGGAATTAGGTAACAGTGAGTTATTTCATACATCCTGTGAGATTAACTGTCTGAACATACCCATACAGCAGTCTATTGCTCTGATTCCCATGCACCCAACTCCTCCATGAGAAGAAAACCTGTCTAGAAGGAGCAAATCAAGACTGTGCCTGTACTACAGCTTGCCTTTTTCTCCATGCACAGTTCTGCAATCAGCTGGGACAGGAGATTATCCAAAGCTCCCTTGTCCTTCTCATCATCTCCATCCAGGTCTGTTGTGAGCATCAGAATAACCTGGAAATAGAAGTCATATTGAAGTTCATTCATTGAGTCAAATGAACAGAAGATCTGTTTTCAAAATACATACAATCTTTTACAAAACTTCTGTAATTTATATCTTAATTAATTTATGCTTTTTCCCAAATTCTCCCTGCATCATGACACCTCCATAGGAATATTCAGTATAGATGTGAAAGACCCTCCCAGATATATAAGAGTTGAAGGACTTCAGCCCTTAGGGTCATCATTCAACAGTCATACAACACTGAGAAAGAGCACATGTCTAACTCTTTGGGTAAGGAATACAGCGCAACAGATTGAATGCTTCAGAGAGGGACTCACACACTGTGACTGGGCAAGAAAGAGAAAAGGTTAAAAGCACGTGCAAACAAAAGCCTGGCATTAGGGGCACTGATTAACTTTTTGACTAAGGCTTAAAACCTGAGCCCTCCTCAGTTACCTGCATGTAAGGGATGGCCCGGACTCCCCCAACGTTCCTCAGCTGAGGTAAGTTCTGCAGCAGCCTCTCCAGCAACATCAGTCGGACCATGTGCAGCCTGACAAGTCAGAAAGCAGCAAGCAAAGGTGAAGCATTTTCAGACACGCCGAAAGAAATACTAGAGCAACAAGATTACCAACACGTAACTCCTCTACAAACAATCACACTGCAGAGCAGAAGAATGACTTTTGACAAGGAAAACAGAGCCCCTTGCCTGTTGCTGGTGTGGACATCTCCCTCTGCTTCCCCCTCTCCTTCTGAGCCATCTCCCTCTTGCTGGCCTGTGGTAGTGCTGATTGCACCTGTGCTGGAGCTGACACTGCCTGGTCCAGCAGGATGGCCCTCAGCTGTCGTGTCCCCATAGGCACTGCTACGGCCAGACACTGAAAAACAATGAGGGGAAGAAAAAAAAAAGGGAAAAACACACAAACAGAAATGAATATGCAGCTTGCCCTCTTCGCAGCAACCATAGCACTACCCTATGGAATTATGGTTCTAAGCAAACAGTGCCTGTGATTACTTTCAAAAGGTTAAAAGAGCAGCACTTCCACAGATGCAACACAACACCCTCAGCAGTGCTTTGTTCACCAGCCTCACTTTGGTGGCACAAACTGAATTGGTTCCACAGCAGTTAAGTTTAAGGTGGGTTAGAAGAAGGGTGTACAGGCAGCATGAATGCAATTGTTCACAGAAGTCTGTTTGCTGCCTTCAAATAAATCATTAATTTATTTTTCAAATTAGTTTTATCAGGGTATCAATCTCAAAGAGGAGGAAATTACCTTAATCCCATTTAAACTTACCCTGTATTTTAAGGCATTCTTTTATTCTCACTCTAGGCTATGTCACTGTGTAATTTATTACAGATTAGCAAAAACTACTATTCCACATTTCTAGAGAACTGCAAGAGTGAGGAAATATTCACAGTCTGTAGGGCACTTTGATAGTAATCACAAAACGGTGCATGGCATCATCAATCTAGAACAGATTTCTTCTCTTTCAGGGATTTCTCATCCCACACACTCCTGCTAATTCTTCTTACTGTAGAAATCACATACACAAACACTGCTCCAGCAACAGATACTCACCACTGTGCTCACCAGCTACTGAGTCCACAGCACTGCCACCACTCTCAGAGCCCACACTTCCACCATGGTCAGCAGGTGAAGTCCGAAGAGTTGAGCCATCTGTTGCAGCTGTGCTGCCTTCATCATCAGATGCTGGAGCTAAAAGAATAAAGAGAGCTGTTACAAGTAAAAACACTGTCTTAATATAACTGCAAAAGAAGTACATAGTATAAAAGAAAAGCCACAAAGATTTGTATTTCAAGTTTCAACTACAAACCCAAAAGGAATTTGCACTGTCCATCAGTGCATTTAAGTCTGCTAAGAGTAGTGCAGGGGAGATACCCGAGAGTGAAGCCACATTATGAAATGGTCCACCACATTAGCAACTTGAAGGGCAAAGTCTGTCTGCTTTACATGCAAAGAAAATACTGTATTTGGTTTACTTTGCTTTATTTTAAGAAGAGGAAAACACTTCCTCAGAAGTGCATAAGAAAGGTCCTCCAAAGCAAGAAAAGATCCTGTATAAACTATTAAGGATACACAAAGCCAATAAATAAGGACTGGTTCTTCAAAACATCATTTGCTAACAATCTAAAAATCATTATTTAGCCTGAAATTAAAAAAAACAACTTGATTCCTTGCAGTGAACAGTTACCTGATGCTGTCGTATCCGAGAGTGTTCCAGCATCAAGAGACGAAGAGCTGGGTGCTTGGCCAGACAGTCCTAAGCTCTGCAGTCCAAGTGCACTGCTGCTGCTACCTGCAAGAAGAAAACAAATGATGAATACCTTTCTACATACAAACTACATTACCTCTGGCCTTCTGTGTGCACTTCCTTGCTCCACTACCTTTGCTTTGATGGTGGTCACATCAATAGCTTCTGCTCTGCTTCTTTCTCAGTTTCCTCATATTCTGTTTCCCTTTTTGAGCAACAGCAATGTTGACATCTTACCTTGCTGATCCTGTTGCAGGCTCAGGGCAATAGCCAATTCCACCATGGTTTCATCATCTGCATCTGGAGGGATATCCAGCATTGGAGGGAATCCCTCTGCTCCAGCCAGAAGAGCCTCCAGGGGAGAGGGGTTCCCATTGTTCACATTTTCAGAAGTCTCCAGAACCATTGATTCAGACTATGGAAAAGGAACACAGCAAGAGAGCCTTTGTCAAACCACCATCAGCTAATGGAACAGTAAGCATCAATTCATCATGCACTAAACTGAACCCAAGCACTTCACAGATTCCAAAGAGAAGCACTCTGGACTTACCACCATCTCAAAGTCACCATGATCAACTTCACTTTGCTCCTGGCTTTCCTGGCGGATATGCTCACCATTTGCTATCCCAGAGCTCTGCAGCTTGTCTTCTGCATCGTCGTCGTCGTCATCATCTTTATCTCCTGCATTACAAAGGATTAATTCACAAATTAATTCCCAACGTTTTTTAGTGGGGAAAGAGAGAAGGAAGAAAGGAAATAAGAAAAACTCGTTTGGTCCTGTTTAAAAAGACTTTTCTCTGTGTGTGCATCTTTTCTGACAAATAAAGTAGGGCATGGTCATTTAAAGAGGAACAGATTTGCATACCCATAGGAGTATTGCTGCGAGGGGAGGATGGCAAGGTCACATGTCTCCTCTTGTTCCTTGGTCTCAGCACCCTGATCAAAGCTTGTTTGCAAGAAAAGCTCACTGCAGGATCCTAGAGGGTTAACAGTTAACCATTAAACTTCTTAAGCTTCATGTGCTTACTCATATTATGTGCAAAGATGGGAAATATGCTTATGACTCTCTGCTGGTCATGATTCACATAAGGCTTACATCACTGCCTAACTTCTAAACCCCCTGTCTTCCTCAGCAGCCATAAACCAATACTTATCATTACAAAGTAGTATGTGACAAACATTATTAAAACACAGTGAGAGACATTTCTCCTTCATTCACTTCTGGCTCCATGTTTTTGGCTGCAAGTCACTGTTTTGTACAGCCTCATCTTACCATTGCACCTGTACTTAACTCTCTTTGTGTTACTTGCATTATAGACTGATAGAGAGCAGAGTAGACTACATACTGGGCAAAGTAACATCTGCATGTAGATCTTGGACGCTGTATGGATACAATCCAGCTCACACGTGCAGTATCCATGGATAATATCCACCAAAGCATTGACTGTGGCCTCAACGTGAGTCAGACCTAAGGAGGAATAAAAGCAGGCCTGGAATCAACTCCCTTTCCACTTCAGCACAGAACACGACACTGCAGGACGCATCTCTTACTTGCAGACTTTAAGGCACAATGATTGTGTCAACAAAAATCCTGAAGCTTCAATCCAAAATGAGCTTACACAACAGCCCTGTAGGGTATATGGAGCATTGAACATGCCATACACCACTGAATATCCTAATAGCAGCATAACCAACTATGAACAAACCCATCATCAGTTCCTTTTTACTAGAGTATACATATATTTTTAACAGAAGTGTTAGTGTAGAATTTACAGACATACCTCAGAAAACGTGTGGCATCATTAGCAGCTTAAAACTAGTTTGGAATAAATCATTTTCTCCGTTTACAAGCTTAAAATAGACCAAAATATACAAGCTTGTCTATAGCAAATAAAGAGTTAGCACACCTGGCAAGCAAGCAGGAGCAAGGAAGGCGTTTTTGGGCTTCGATGCATGGAGCTTCCAGAAGTGGTTTACCAGCTGGGTAATAAAGGTGCAGCCCTCCCCTTCGGCGTGTTTCTGAGCCTCCTGCCCTTCTTCACTCTCTGTGCAGTTGGAAGAACAGCTGTCAGACTTGTGCAGGCAAAAGTATTAACAAGCAGGGAAACATTAAGTTTATTTGAAAAAGGCCTTTGCTAGAGGGCCTGACGTCCTCATTTCAAAGACCATCTCAGGCCTATCATAGTTCAAGCACAGCCCACGCTGACCCACATACCACAAAACATTTTGAGTTAGCCTAAAAGACAGAGAAAATCCAGACTTCTCTACCTGTTTCCAACTGTGACAGCTTCGACTCCGTATAATGGACCAGATTGTTGGGTCTCATAATAGCAATGGATCGAGCAGTGATGACCAACCTCTGAAACACTTCAGGATCAAGGTCCTTTCCTTCTTTGGTTGAGGAACTCAAATACTGAATGGCTTTACTTAGCAATGCTTGATCCTGGAAAGAGAACAATAACATTGGCAAAGAGAATCAGTGCACAGCAGAAGAGCAGAACAGCTGAAACACAACTGTAGGATAGCTCACAGGGAAATCTGCTTTAACTTTCTTGGCCAGTGTCATCTAGAAATGACAACTAGTATTATAAAGTCACCCAGCAACAGCAAGAAAAAAATATCTGGTTGGAGAATCCACTTTTTCTTTCCCTCGTGCTTAAATATGGACAGGAAGACCATTGTAAAACCATAACCACTGAAGTGGTTAGCAAAGGCTATCTGCAGGCTTCTCTGCATTACTGCACCTACGTTAGCATGTATCCTAACCACTACTTACCCTAGTATTTTCCTATCACTCTAAGCCAGATGCATAGGGAAATGGAAATCTTGAGCTACACAGTTTACAAACAAACCAGCGTTTCAAGATCCTGATTTCTCTTGATTAGCAGATATTATTTCACAACAAAATCTTCAAAGAGCATTTTAGCTAGTAAAGCTCTGAGGAAACACAGTATCAGCATGGCAGACAGCAGGATCTGAAGGAAAACTAGCCCACAGCACTACACTGCAAGGAAAAGGTGCTTCTAGGGCCAGCTGCACCTCTACCATAAGCTAGCAAGTAGACTGAAGATGCTGAAATCTTCAAACTGTGTTACCTTATGGTTATGGTATGCTGAGCGACTGGTGTGCAAGCTGGCCAAGAGGCTCTTGGTTTGCTGCTGGACACTGGAAGGAGCAGGCATGGACAGGAGCATGGTAGCCAGTTCCTGAGCAGCCGCCTTATTTTTCTCCTGTTTTCAAGAACAGACAAAAAAAACCACATTCTTCAGTTCACTAACCATTAAGGTAATGCATGATTCCAATTTCTCTGCATCCCTACCTCCCTGCAACACAGTTTAGATATTCCCTCAATGTGTTATTTGACATTTAAAGAACATTTCACATGCCTAAACAAGAAAAGTCCTTTTCAGATTTATGGGCTTCTACCCCGCTGTTTTTGTAAACGAGGTCACCCTACAACACACAAATCCCACCAGCAATAAATGCAAATGCCAATTGTCATTCTAAACTAGTTTCAAATGCTGTTTGCTAAGTCAACTTTCAGATCAGTGCTGTGAGCAAAACGGATGTGGCTCTCTCCTATCAGGCCCCCGGGGGCTGCAGGAGGTGCTGCTGATCTCACCCCTCCTCCCCCGTTTCAGAAGAATGTATTCAGAAAGTTACTTGCCTTCTCGTTGACTGGTCCTACAGCAAAGCAGCTTTCCAGTGCTTCTAAAGAACTCACTACTAGCCTGGAGGGAGAAAGGAAAGCAGGCTTGAGTACAGCAACCCTTCTCTCTCCTTAGCACTTTGCTTTATGCGGGCTACAGTCATGAGTAGCTCAGAGACAGCTAACGAATGCCAAGTACAAAATCAAAGCATGATAAAACCTGCCACAGGCACCATGCATATCATTTCATTGTGTTACAGACCAGAGTTAAACCTGGCTCACGCTCACAGACAAACTTAGGACTGCTTTAATAATCCACAGCTGAAAGACAGGGGCTTTTCTCTACCAAAGAGGATAAAACATTTCCTTACGCAGCCTGCAGCAGGGATAACTTGGATTGTCTTGACAGTACCAATTCACCATGGCCCACAGACGTACATATGACTGCAGATCAAGGGTTGGTATGACACATGGGAAAAAGCGTAACCGACTTTTCTAAGGGAGCAAGATTCTATTTGCTTGCTATTTTCACACAGGTTGCTCTTTCCAATTTGGAGTTTCAGCACAAAATAGTCCGGAGGAAAATTAACTGGGTACGACCCGCCTGAGAGCTGCTGAAGTTTTGACAGCAATAAGGCAGGCTGGTAAAATACTTGCCCCAAGGAAAACCTTATTTACACCTTTGCAGCAAAGTGCTGACCCTCCCCTGCAGCACTCTTTCATGCCTTGAAGTAGAACTAGCTGAAGTGCCACCTGGCACACCAGGAGTAGTGCAAGAATATAGGAGAAGGGAGGGATGAGACAGCATTGGATTGGATACAAGGTAGGAGGAACAACAATCTGAGGTCTGGAGGTGATAAGTAACATTGATTTCCCGCACCCGCAGCCATAAAGCCAACAGGGGAAGAGAAGTGGGAGAAAAAAGCATAAGGAGGGACGCAGCAGAAAGGAATCTGTCCAACAAGCAACAGTCAAGCTGTATGCAGCAAAAATCCGCAGACCGCCTCATCTTTACATTTTGCTAAATCATCTGCCATGCAATGACCAGAATGTAAAGAAGCGAATGTCACTTGGAAAACAGAAAATCAACAGTCAACAAAAGCCACACCATGTGTTCTGTCTCTGACACACACTCATTCGTGCAGAGAAAAGGATGGCATACTAACCGGTCCAGGGTGGTTAGGGACTCAGTTTCAGAACTTGGGGGGAGCAAAGAAAAAGGAAAAAAAAAAAAATAATAATAATGTGTAAAGCTCACAGAAAAACTCCCTACAACACATTCTAAGCAAAAGGCAAATTAAATGGGGAAATCAGGAAGCTGGGAGAGCGATATATACAGTCAATCTAAGCATGACTCTTTCAGTTTGGGCAGCAGACACTTGCCTAACAGCACAACAGATAAAGGAGACCCAGGCCACCTAGCACAGAGAAGCCAAGCACACTGCTTAAAGCACAACTGGAGGTTAAATCTGAAGTACAGGCACTGAAGTTCTGATGGAAAAGCTGTCTCAGCTGTTCCTGCCCAAGAGGCCCTTTGTGAGGTAATCGTGCTGCGTTCTGTAACTCCTATGTAAAAATAAAAGGAATCATTCCTTTTGGTTCCAAATTTTTAGGATCTAATCCCCCTGCTTTGGGAAATCAGAAGGCATGTCTGTGCAGAGAGAGACATCTGGTGGAGATGTCACGGCAGAGGGGGGAAGAAAAGAGAAATCACCACGCAGGAAAAAAAATCCCAAGACAAAATATTAAAGGACAGCAATCAGTGTCCAAAAAGGTCATTCAGTTGGATGCTACTGGTACTTCAAGTCCTGAACTTCTATGTGAGAATGTCAGTAGGACAATTAGCTGTGACTTGCTCAAAGTCAAGCAGCATACACCTTAGAACACCAAATTTTCAGCAGTGTTAATTCTCCTCTGACCTGTTACCCTCTTGTCCTTGCTAACTTGCCAGACTGTATAGCACAGACTGTATAAGCTCAAAGAAATTGGGATGGACATCAAAAAAGTTCTATTTCTTCTGCCCAATATATCCCCAGATCACTCCTATGAGTCTCATTGGGGTACTGGAGGGGGAATCAACACTTTCTCCCCTGAAGTAGTTAGGCCTGCAATATACAGGCTCTTAAGATAAGCTGCTGGGAAGCGCTCTAAGCAAGGTCACACAAAAAACACACCTTCAAATTCAACTTCGTAGAGGCCTAAACTTGGTTAGCTCCAGAAAATAGAAGAGGACTAACTTGAGAAAATGCACCAAAGAAAGCAGAAATCTACTTCAGTCCTTCAAGACTCCTACAGCAAACTAATTTAGCAACATGAAGCACGCACACAGAACTCTCCCTTTAACTCACCAGATAAATCAAGAGAGCACAACACTTTCCTTAGAATCATCAACTTTTCAGCTGTTATTTTGTATGGCAGTGAGAACACTGCACTAATTCCCTAGGTTCTCCAAGTTTTGAAAGGCACACAAACGTGCCTAGGAGCCTTCCAGAGCCACTATTCATTTACAAAGAGCAATACAAGTAAGACTGCAGAGATACCTCTCCAGGACAGTCCCACTGGCAGCAGCAGGGGTAGCTGACTCTGTGTCTCCAGTACCGTTCCCTTGATTCAGGTTTGGGGGACAAGCATTGCTCACAGAAGCAGATGGGAAATCCTCAGGGGGCTCATCAGGCCATCCAAACTGCTCTTTGGTTTTGCCATAAATTTTTATGGAATCCAACATCGTGACTCCAGCAGGATCCACAGAAGCCCCAACTGTGGTGAGGAGAAATATTTGTTTAATGACTAACAAAACAAGCTGCATGAATGTATGCCCACCCTAACAGTTTCATCTTCTTGTCGAGGTTACTTCCCTTCCATATTATCTCCACCCAAAATTCTTCAGCTGGGCTACTGCACATTCACCTACCAGGCTGTAAAGAAACAGCTACTGTGTGCATGATCTGCCCCTCACCGTTTCTGTGGTCAGGTCAAATGAATAACTTGTGGAAGTTCTCTTTACTGTGAGCTGAAGTAACTTCAACATAGTCAAACAAAACCAACAGGCAGGCAAAGCAAACAATTAACAGAGTCTTACTGAAGAAGGTTAGCTTTTTGTCTGCTTGCAAGGCTTCCTCACGAGTGAAAGGGAAGTCAAACCAACGAGCTCTGGTCAGATTCAGCTGCATAGTGCGACCAAATATCTCCAGGTATGAGGGTGCTCTCTCTATTGCTTGTGTGCCTATCTGGATCCTCATGCCTGTCATCACCATCGTGCTGTTATTGTTTGTAACTTCAATGGTGAAACCTCCAGGCTGCAGAAGACAAATCACAAAGGAGTACCATCACTCAGGACAAGAGCATCACCTAGAAGCCCAATGGAATGCCCAAAGTGCCCCATTTACCTTTGTGTTGGCCACATACATGCCAGTGGAATTGAGCCGGTGCTTTATCTGCTGAGCATTGTAGACCTGCAGCAGATCATTGCCTCCAAACTCCACATCTGTGAGTTGCTGGTTGTGTTCAAAGAAGTCAATAGGAAAGTTCACTTGGCTGGATGTGCGAGTTGCTAAAAGAGAGAAGATTGATATTTTTGACATGAAATACTGCCAAGAGGCAAATCAATGGCAAAACAACTTGCAAGAGCTCTGCTCCTTTGGAAACACCCATGCTAGCCAGATAGCTATGTACTGTTACACAGATCTATAGAAAGACTTCACCCAGACCAGTACTTAGGCCTGAGGCAAACTGGAACTGTCAGAAGTGAATGCCTTAAGTATCTACACGATGTTGACCAATTTTCATGTTTGTATTTGCCACTGCTAGCTTGCATGAGATACAGGAGAAGTCCCTTACTGATAGCAGCTGCCTTGCGCTTGCGGACAGGCTTCATGATGCTGATGACACTGCTAGGCTGCAGGGAGGGCTGGAGCCAGTAGGAGGTGTTCTCCACATTGGCCATGTAGATCCTTAGGCTCCCATCTTCGCACAGGAGGATCATAGTAGTTCTCTGCTGCTCATTGCAGGCTGTGTGGCGGATGGCCACCATGTCCTGAATCTGTGAATGCAGACAATGGAAGTCAAGGAAATGACCTGGTAACTGCAGCTTGAAGAAACAAACACTTTGGATTAAAAGGGTGCCAAAACTAGAGATCTTGTTATTGGAAAAAGAGACTACATCCCAAGGGCCAAAATACAGAGAATCTCCACAGACCTTTGCTTTGGCTGGCAAGGTTTTAATCTCCTGGATAAGAAAGGTGTCTGGCTTCACCATCACCACCAGAGGGACACCTGTGGTTTGCTGAACACAGCACACCAAGCCAGGGTGGTTCATGACTTCAGACCACTGGCACAGCGCTGGCGAAGTCTTACTCCCACCATTTGAACTGTAAGAGATGAAGGACAGAATGATATCAAGCAACAAGTGGAAACACACAAAAATTCACGAGCACTGGACCAGTTAAAGCTTCCTCCACTGCAGGAATTCATATCACTGAACAGCCAGGAACACTACGTGCCTGGTTCATAGATGAGAGACCTGAGATTAAGGTTCTGGACGTCTACCCGTGCAACCTGCTGTAGGGTACCTGCTTTAGCAGGGGGGTTGGACTCGATGATATCTTGAGATCCCTTCTAATCCCTGCAATTCTGTGATACTGCAACTAATGCAAGCAGAAGACACGAGCATCCCAACACACAGCCCTGATCTGTACTATGAGAACTCAAAGAAACACACTTGCTAGTAAAATTGTATGATCAAAGCTTAGACAGTAATTTTAAAATGGTTTTCAGCTTTCTCTTTCAAGTACGAGCTCCTGTCATCAGGCTACCATTAGGGATAGCAACATAGTGCAATGTCTGAGCACAGGAAGCTGGCACGCAGGTTAAAATTCACATGGATACACAGTACCATGTTTCAGCACACTCAGTGGCACTAAGCAAGGAGAATCTGTGTGACTCTGCCCACAGGTTGAGAATAATGAAAAAGAAAAGGCAAAAAAACCCCACTAAGTTAAACCTAACTGAAGACAGAGAGCTCTTGGAACCTGACCCTTCCACAGAGCCTACTCAAGATAGTGGCTTTGTGTCAAGCCAGCAATGAGCCTGTGGTGAAATGCCCAGCTCCAATTGTCAGAGCAGATGACAGAACAGCTTTTTTCTTGCCACATTCATAGCGTAAGAGATTGGTTTCCCTCGAGGGAGCCTGAAAATAAGCCTTAATATGCACAATGCACAAGGTCCACTGCAGTCCTGTTGCCGAAAGGAAACAAAGGCTTCCTGCTCTGCAGCCTCCGTGAGGGTGGGTAATCCCATCAGTTCCAGCTGCTGCACCAGAAGCAGCTCCACACAGTGCAGTAAGGTTGCTCTGAAACCACCTTTCTACTGTGAAATCCTAGTGGGAAGAGATGCATATGCATCCCACCGCTGAAACAGTCAGCTCTGGTTTCAATTCATCCCGATATTAGGCCAGTAATAACATTAAAAGTAACAAAAAAACATCAGTCAAAAAGAGGAACTTCACTACAGGCTTTGGCCATTTGGGACTGGGCTGTTAATCAGTAATATTTATTTCCAATAAATCCACAGAAAAACTTCAAGGGAGCTTTGCACCTGAGTCTCACCTCTTTACGTTAATTGGGAATAGCCGCTGCACTTCCAGACTGGCCCGGCTGATGGTGGCTGCAAAGGATTTGCCTTGACAGTAACTGAAGAACAACATCTGTAGGACATGGGAGTAATACACTGACACACCCCCTCCTGCTACCTGGCCATTGCTGTCCTGTAGGATGAGAGAAATAAGGATATGTAAGATAAATATGCATCCGCCCAAACACTCTCAAGCAGTCAGGCTTTTAAGTTTCTCAACTGATCAAATTATTCCACAAGCCTTTCCACCACTCCCTTTCCACCCGTGAGGGAAAATAAGTCCCAAATGACATTTTCTAAGCTAAATTCCCTGATGAAGTCATCCACCAGATACTTCAAAGACTTCCAAACGGGATACTGTGATTGTATACTGTAGGTAGTGCCCTCAGCTACTGCGTGCTTGAATGTTGTATGACAGTCTCACATGGAGCACTCCCCATGTTCCCAGCTCATAACAGAGCTGTTCTGCAGGCCTTCTTCTCATCTATTTCCCTGGTTCAGAAATGCAGGCTGGAGGAAAAGCACTGAGCAGAACGTGGATGGATTTTAAAGTCACCTGCATGCATAGCACAATCCAAGAATACAGAGCTGCTATGGACCAGAAACAAAGGCTCACTCCACCTATGCAGCTCCAGCAATGGTCAATAACTTCATTTTCTGCCATGCCTCTCTGTGATCAGCACTGCTCTCAAGACATCTCCCTGCTGAGAAATCCTGCTGGGCATAACTTCAGAGGGAGCCATGGAAAAACATGCTACATTTTCTAGATGAAAGGATCAGGGGGTTTAATTTTTACCCCCACTCCCTTTCGCTTGCAAGGATATTTCTCTCCTCAGAAGAATGGCAAGCTCATTGATGTAGATAAGTGAGCTTTAAAAAAGGGAATAAAAGGAAGGGAAACCGCTGCCTTTGAGTGTAAGACTAAAAACATGAGAAGTCACTGTGCCTATACTACAAGAAAGAGAAGTCATCAGTACCTTCAGGTCCTCGTGATTGACTTCAAGCACATTGGTGACATAGAATGGACCATGCTGGGCACTGCTTGCCTCCTCCATGAGCTGTGTATAGATGTACCCAGCAGAAGACATGATCACTATTATGTTCTTTCCCTCCTCATTGAAGAGGAAAGTGACATCCCTGATTTTGGAACTTGGTAGAAGGAAATAGAATGTTGGGCTCAAAGCATCCACAGAGAGATCGTAAATCTGTGGGGAGAATTAAGAAAAGAATCAACCACTGTGAAACTAAACAGTCTTTTCACAGCACAAATAGACAAAAGTCAAGAGCAGGGAATGCCTGGTACATGTTATAGCTCATTTTTCTGCTCTTTGACTTATTTGGTTTTGCCTTTTCTTGCAGAAGCACAAACATACATTTCCAATTTATTTCTAACTATGAATATAACTCCTCTGCATGCAGGTCTGCAGAGATCCAGACTTTAAGTCTGAAATAGACAATCACAAATCATCAGTAGCTTATGAGCAAACATACCTTCACAAAGTCTGCAGTCACAATAGCAAGCTCTGTTTGGGATCCTGGCAGCCAAACAGCTTTAATGATGAAATTTCCAGTGGCCAGTTGGGGATGAAGTACCAAATGGTCAGAGACTGATCCAGAGCTGCTGAATGTTAACACATGGCAGTCCTGGAGTAATGAAAATAATTGGTCAAATATCAGAACAGAATACCTGTATATTTCAAGCCAAGAACAATTAAAAGCTGGCATTCATTTCAACTTCAGTAATGACTCATGCACTAAGAATCTAAAATTCCTGCACTTAACAAAAGTGACACGAAAGTAAGTTAAAAAAATACACGTTCTGTTCCAGATGTTTCTTAGCTAAATAACAGATTTGTGGCTTCTGCACTGTGAAAGCTGAATCTGAACTTGGGAGAATACCAAAAAGTGAGTCCTTATTATTACACACCAGCTCTTACAGACTAGTTCTAACATACTTTAAGTTCCACATGGATAAACCTTGACTTCAGTCTTCAAGTAAATCTGGCCTAAATACAGTAAGAACTATTATTTTGAGGCATTGCCCCATTTATTACATTACTTATACAGGACCTGCCTCTTTTACTTCATATATCTAGTAAGAAAGTGATTCATAAGCTAGAATTAATGACAGACCTTTGGAGCTGGCTCTGATACAGTTCCTCAAAAGAAAACTACAGATGGTTTTGAGATGAGGTTTCCAGCTGCCTAGGAAAAGAATCAGCCAGACACTTACTTTCAGTCCACACACAGCTAAGTAATCCTCCTTGCAGGGATTCCCAGTCAGGCTCAGTACAGTAAAGGGAACAGGTGCAGATGCAAGGCGTGTGAGGGTCAGTTTTCTTTTGCTAGAGTCTGCTTGTTTCAGCAACGCCGAGAGCTGAAGGACTGTAATCTGCAAAAAGAAATGAACTTCCTTACCCACATTTAGAATTTCGGAGAGAAAGTCATCTCCATTCTAGCTCTATGATGCCATCCCTGCACTTTTTACCATTTCTGCTCTAAGAATTCTTTTCTTGAAGAGCAAGTGGTTGTTCTAAGCCACGCCATACTTGACAGAAGACATCATTCACTCACCTTGCCCTTTTCATGACTCACAGCCAGGTGCTGCCGACGTCCATGTGGGGATGACAGCACGCACATTGCCACACGTCTCAGCACATGTGCACTGATCAGCTGCCGGATTGTCTGGCCCTGATCACCGCTGTAGTTCATGCGGACGTTCTCAAAAGCACCCTCTTGGGAGCCAAGAGTTGGGACCTGAGCCATTAGCAATGAAGAAAGCATGAAGAAAGTGCATCACTGAACGTTGAAAAGCGACCCATAATTTAATTACCCGGAATAACCACTTTAGTATCATACCATCAACTGATCTGTCATTTCCACTGACTTGTCCAATGTATGCAGCTCATTGAGTGCCTGCTGTGCACGACTGCTGCTCCCCATGGCTGAGGCTTGCTGGAAGTTTATCTGAATTGCATCCATTAAGAAATTCAGCATCTCCAGCACCAAAGGAGCAAAGGAGAAGTTGGCCTACAAGAAAGAGATATGGCAAGTGAGGATCAAGATGTTCCTGCTGGGTACTTATAAGATTCGCATCTCAACTAGTTTCTAAAACCTGAAGTTGCTTCTGTGATCTCTGCTATCAAAAAGAGGACCACAAAAATCAAGCAGCTTGGCTGATAACCAACACTGCTCGCTTAAGATCCTCTACACTAACCACTTCCCTTCCAACAGCCAGCTGATAACTATACCTGGGACTGTAATTCCTCTCGACAGCCCTCAACATTTCTACACAGGCTGCTCTTCTTGGGTTTTTCTTCATCGGGGCCCTTTCCCTCACTGATGGTAACCTTGGCCTTCTCTGCAGGAGAGGTGCTTGCATGTCGAATGACACTCTCGGGCACCCTGGGCTCACTCTGGAAGGCTGATTCCTTCATGGTAGAGCTCATACCACTGCTAGGAGTTCTCTTCACCAAAGCCTGGGGAGAACATAGGAATGTTAAAAGCTTTCATCACTGACAAATTGAATACAGATTGTAACAGCAACAAGACTAACGCAATTCCAAAGAAATGGAATGCAAAGCTCTTAAAAAGCAGCAATTTTCAAAAAACAGTGTCCTGCAAGCCACTCCGCATCCAAGTACCAGCAAAACATTCCTTTTTGATATCAAATTACTCTACTGCTGGTGGAAAACATGAGAAAAGATTGTATCAGCTGTGCAGCTTAGGCTAACTTGTGCACACTGCAATGATAGATGGAATCAAGACACTTTACCAGGCAACTGCCATCTTCCTTGGCTCCACAGTCACAGAAGAACGATCCGTATTTGGCATAAGAAATCTCATGATCCTTGTGACAAACTTTAGCACAGACGGTGCAAACACCAACCCCATCAACCATCTTGCAAGTGTGACAGTGATACCTGCACAAAATAAGCTGGTTGAGTTATGAAGCACTGGACTTCCAAAAGGCTCCACAGACCGCGTTTGTTTTTTCTTAATGGCCAGAACTAGCAGGCTGAGATTATGACCAAGAGATTCTTACCAATGTTGATTCATGAATTCCTTCTGTGTAATGGTGAAGGTACAGAGTTTATTACAAAGAGAATCTTCATCCTGTTAAGAAGAAATACGTTCCAGTAAGGTATTATAACTGCACTTCTACAGCAAAGGTAGATGGTACAGAATGTGTTTCTCATACATTTACATGAACATTTTACCAGCAGTGAGTTTTAGCACCACCTAGCTCACTTGCAGCATTAACTGTGCCTGCTGCCTACCGAATCTTCAGCTTGAGAGTCCTCCTCTTCCACTGCCAGCTCTTCCACCCAATCTGAATCCACCTCAATTGCCCGTTCCTCGCCATCAACAGAAAGATGACTTGGTCCTTGGCCACTGCTCTGGCTCAGTGCATTAGTGACATCAGCCAGGTAAGAGACGATATGGCACGTACACTCCAGGATAGTAACATGCTATGAAATTGAGGTGAATAAAAACGAGAGGCAACATTTAAATCCCACAGCAGTTACTATGAAGCAGGAAAATATAACACACACGCCCCCAGTCAAATTGTTTCCCAACTGTCACTATGCAACAAGAACAAGAGATGTGTCTCTGGCCTGAGATTTGTTTCTGCCAATAAAACAAAGCCACGTGCCTTACCTTCCCCTGCATGACGTTAGCATTCATTTTTTCTACAACGTTCTTTTGAGACAGGTATTTCTTGCTGTAACACATAGAGAAGATCATTACAACTAGTGGTCTTTGGGAAACTCAGTTTCCACCTTAATTTCAAGCACTGAATTTGCTCTAGCTCAGCAACAGGAAATGTACCAATGTAGTGATGACTTAAACCTTCAAGAGTGGAAAAGATGACAAAACCATGTTTGTTTGTTGTGGGGGAACACAGCCTAGCCTGCCTCACACACCTTATATCCCAATCAACAAAATGAGTGTGCATCAGTAAATATGCACTTCTGTTCCTGTATGATCAGAAAAAAAGACATTTAGTTGAAGCAAATGAACAAACAGCAGTGTACAATTTGCTCTTACCATTTGCCTAGCCAATCAACAGCAGCACCATGAAGCTGGAGGTGTCCTGCACCTTGTCCTGCACTAGCCAAAGTCGCCATCACAACCATCAGTTCAGGAAAGCCTGTGCCATCACCGTTGGCCAGCATTTCTGTTGCCATTGGTATCAGAGTACTCAGCAGAACAGTGCACACGCCTTCTCCGACTTGGCTAATAAAAAAAGTGAAGATCTCAGATGCTGCACATCACTTACAGGAAGGGCAGCTAAGGCCCACATTGCAAGAACACTGACCCAGCAATGCCCTCATAGGCAACAGCTGTGCCCCAATCATCTTACTTGAAATCTGACAAAAGGAAGCAATCGGTAACTCAATTAATTTACATAGCTAGAGATTGAATCAACAGTGCAGAAAATAATGAAGCTGTACTTCACCTGTTTTCCCGAACAATGTAAGTTGTCAAGAGTTGCAGCAGCTGCCTGTTCTCTTGGACAACATCCAGTTGGTCTGAATCTTTGGGTGGAGACATGGTCATCCTGGTTAACCAGGCCTGGAGGCGTACGGGCTCCACACAAGCCAGCTGAGCCAAGGAGCCACAAAGTCGCAGCAGGCTGGGGTTGGGACTCTTCTCAGCTGATGGAGAAAAGCACAGTGAGTGACAGATGCTAATGTGAATGTGTTTGAAGGTGGCTTTCCCTCTGTCAATGGTCCCACTCAGATAAAAACTTTACTTGGAATGGGGAACTGGTCAAAGCACCTGCTTTCTCTCCTACTTAGGAAAACCAATCAGCTATAAGAAATGCAATTTTTTTCAGGATGCTTCACTTATTCTGTAACATGAGCTCAGACATAAATCATCTTCATCTTTCTCTAACACTAAAATCAACTGTTATCCAGTACCAAAAGGAAAAAGAGCCAAATAAACTTGGAAAGCTTAAAAGAGGAAGTGAGAAAGGAATGAGCAACACACAGAGGTGACACAAAACCATTAAAAGTTAAGAAGTCACTCCAATTCCTTTTGGAGTTTTTCTTTTAAGCACCTTCCTATTGCAGTCTCTCCAACCCAACAACAGCAGTAGGTAGACAAGGAGATGACAGGGATATTCAACACAACCACTTACTTAACTGGAAGAGTTTGGTGAAGAATTTTAGTACTCTGTTGCAGAACTTTGCTGAGAGGTTTTCATTGGCTGTTGCCATCATGATCTGGACCAATTCTCCACTGTATGAAAGGAGTGAGAATTAAAGCCAGCTTTACAAAATAGCCCCAAACCAGAAAACAGTCAGCTTTCCAATAGGGGAAAAACTTTCCTCCACTTATCTTGTCACAGAACCATTGTGGTGTTAGCAATTTCCAACACAATTAGTCTTCATAACTCTAAATTATGCCAATACCCCACCTTCATCCCTGCAATTAGCCATCTCTTGCTCTGGGAGGGACTGAGAGAAATTGGGATTTCACAATTTAAACTGCACTGTCTTACAGTACAGAGCATCTCTCATAAAACTCCTGATGCTTTTTATTTCACCAGACCTCCACTACGGTCACTACAAGGATTTGCTCATGTTTTACTTGGAATGACAAAATCCTAAGTCATTTCACTCTCCTGCACTGCTTGAAGGCTGTCCTGTCCTTACACAGGTCTGCACTGCTCTGCACAAAGGCATTAACATTCCTGAAGAGCTGACAAACTGAAAGAAGTGAAGTGTTTGGCTTACAACTTTCACACAGATTTTACCTTTCTGAAAAGAATTCCTCCATGGCTTTTCGAGCTTGGCTGCTCTCCAGTTGTTTCTCCAAATGCTGTAAGCATTCCTCCAAGATGGACTCATCCAGGCCACTGAAGATCAAAAAATATATATTAGTAAGAATATATATAAGAATAATTTCAATAATTGTGAGAGCCAATAGAAAAATAAGAACCAACGTTGCTAACACAATTCTAACAAACCTTCCACTAGCTATAAGAGATTCTCCTTCCAAGAGATAAGAGAAAAGCAACTGATCAACAAACATCACAAAGACACCAACATATCCACCAGATGATCAGGAAAAGAGTAGCACACACTGTAGGCAGGCTACACAGTAGCTTAGAAATCTAGAACAATCTACATCTTTCCAGCTCCTCATGTTACAAATTCCTCTAACTTGCTGTTCTTTTACACTTTAAATCTTTCAGAGTTACTCCACCATTCTCTACTGTGCTCACCCTCACTCCACAACACATACTGCAAGCAAAATCCAATTATTTCTACATTCCCTAACAGGAGGCTCAATAGATCTCCTTCTGAATACCCTCCATCCAGAGAGGATCAGTGTTAAAAAGATGCAATATCATCACGCCTAATGGTTTTATGTTTCAGATGGGCAGAATCAACATCTGTGCACCAAGCTTATTCTCTCTATATACACAGCAAGTAAGGGGTGGGAAGGATAAATCTGGCTAGTTGGCCATGATAAAGAAGGGATTAGCCATCCTTATAAACAGCAAGAATAGAGACAAAGGAATATAAAGCAAGTTAGGTCGGCATCTCCAGCTTTGATTTGGTGCTTGTATTTACATAATTTTCTATTTGATTAAATAAAAAACTATCCAGATACGTACATGATCCATCCAGAGTTAGAAGAGATGATTCAAATCCACGCTGCCTAAACGGCAATGCTGAAAATTCTGGTGAGCTGAATAAAGTATCTTACATTTTCAGTCAACAAGTATAATAGTCTTCACCAGATAAAAATAAGCTGATTTTTCGCCTCTCTGTCTTGCTACTCAAGAAACTACATTGATTTTTAAATATACTGTAGTAATTCTTTGTACACAGCTTAATTGGAAGAGAACTAGAAGCCACACAGTCCATTACCTGTTTGGATCAGAGTGATGGGCCAGTATGTTATAGCATCCTGTGATCAACTTCTCATAAACACGTGCCAGGAATTCATCTGATTCTGCAGGACCCAAGATCCTTTCTAGGGAGTTGCTGCTTATCTCTGCCACGCTCTCCGTGCTGGTCTCCAACAGGAGGGGCAACAGGGAATGAATCACCTGTGGTGGGTTCAAATCATCTGACCAGCTTGAAAAGAAAAGAAAAGTAAGTAATTACATGCAGTGTAGACAATTATTTTGTTTGAAATTATCTTAGTGTTAAATGCCTGGAAAGAACAATTCTTTCATGTCACTTCTTTCTCATGCTTTGAAAAGATCACACAAATGCATGAAAATAAAACACAATCAGATTTGATCAATATGGCCTGAGCTAATGATAGAATCATAGAATGGCCTGGCTTGAAAAGGATCATAATGTTCTTCTACTTTCAACCCCCTTCTATGTACAGGGTCATCAACCAGGCTGCCCAGAGCCACATCCAGCCTGGCCTTGAATGCCTGCAGGGATGGGGCATCCACAGCCTCCTTGGGCAACCTTTTTCCAGGGCATCACCACCCTGTGTGTGAAAAACTTCCCTGTCTTGTGCCTCTTGAGAAGCACTAAGTGTTCCTATCAAGGACTCTACCTACCACACCAAGACTGAAAAGCTATTCATTCAGAACTGCACAACAAACGTAGCATAGCTTAAGGCTCAGTTCAAAGTACAGAGCCAGTTCAGTAAGTGTTCCAACAGAACAGTCTGATCAAGACAGACATTCAGAAGATCAGAAGCAAGAATCCAATATAAAAAACATCACTTACACAATGAGATCCCCAGTAAGTCTGACCAAGGAGAGAAGGGTGTGCTTTAGGGAAGCTGCAAGAGGTAGACTTTGGCTGCAGAGAGTTCCAAGGTGGGCAGCCTGAACTGCACTGATGTAGCTTTCTGCAGGGATTGTGTCATTCGCAAAGGCGTTGCGCTAAGGGTTGAGACACACACATGACAATCAAAACAACCTGTGTTTAGCAGAAAGACAGACTACTTGCCATTCCCACTAATTTACAGAGTTAAGATTATTTTATCCAATTTATATTATTGGGCTCAACCCACGAGGCTGGACTCACCCACGAGCCAATGTTTGGAAATTCATTGGTATGAATGTTGTTCCATGAGTCACATAAAGTCTGCACAGCTGATGGTAAGTTCTGAACAAGCATTGGACCTGCAATCAATCCAGAATTGTAAGTCACTGGGTAATACCATGGGTCCTGTTGAAAACAAGAATGCTTCTAAAAACTGTTTAAAACTAGATCATGAGTTAACCAGGACATAATTGCAGCTAAGTTAGACCTATTATCCTGCTGAAGGCCACTCTCACACTTTTCTACCAGTCAAAAATACTCCTGAAGTTTGCAGCAGCTTCTTTCACTTCATTAGTACAAGAGACGTGGCAAAAATACAAATTCACAGCTGTCTTCAACACATTACTGTTTCACATCTTGCCATACGCTTCCATGCCATTCTGTGGAGCACCAGCACAGTTATAAAAGCATTTCAGTAAGCCAGATAAGCTCACAAGTTAGTTACTTTTTCAAGGCTTGCCCCTCTTTTTCACCTGCTACAATACTAAAAAGAACAGACTTCTCCGCGTGCTGCTGGATAATACAGGATAATACAGTGATCTGAACACAGTGGTAAAGGAAAAAGAACACATTAGCCAGCACACAGCTTTGAAGCTGAACGTTGGAAACATTGCAGAAAGCTTCACCTGTGCACAAAAGGAAATCTGAGCTCTGCAGGATGCTTACCTAGAGTATTGGACTTGCAACGGCTGGATCCAATGGCCAGGACAGCAGCATAACCTCGTAGCTTCTCTTCAGAAGGTCTGTTCTCACTGGAGCCCTCCTCAGAGAGGCTACGTAGCAAGTAAGATCTGCATTCATGAGGGAAAGGATTCACTTCAAGGAAGCAGTTCTGCATTTCATAACTAAATGTGTCAATATGGTGACAGATAAGAAAGCAAACTTGTGAAGTTCTGCCCCGCACTTCATGTGATACCACTAAGAGAGTTCGAGGCTTTTATCTCCTCTAAGCTTCTTACCAGCAAAAGCATCTGCTCAAAAGAAAAAGCTGATTTACTTTTGCTTTCTTCTACATAGGGGCTAATGAGAGTTTAGAAGACTTCAGACTCTTAATCTAAGAATTAACACCCCCCTCCTCTCTCTGATGGTCTCTGACAGTCTCAATAATGAGTGAAATAACCTTAAGCAGCACTGTGCTACAGAGTGGTAAGAAGAGGTTTCATCTTTGAAGGAAAAGCTGATTTTACAAACTTGCAGGAAAATCTTGAAAGATTACTTAGCTACTTAGAAATAATGACCACATTACAGCTTGAATAGCTTTGTCTTCTTTTAAAAAACAACGGTCAGTCTGAAGGATCTAAGTTAGAGTAACTGGACTGGACTATTAACAGACCAACCTCTCTCTGCCAAAACAACAAATAAAATAAAAACCCTCACGTACAGAAGGAAACATCATTTCTATCAGAGATGCCATGGATTTACCTGGTAAATGTAGCATAAGTGTCAATAAGCTGCAGTGTAGCAGGTAGGAGGTTCTTGGTCATCTCTGAAGACTTGTGTGGATCAGTTTCTGCAGCTAGCTTGGTAAAGTGCTCATCTAGAGAAACCTGGATCTTGGAAATTGCAGCATCAAGGGTGTAAATGGACTGCAAGCTGGGAACTTCGTGCAGCTGGAGAATAGTTGTGCAATCGATGCCACAAAATGAAGATATCTTAAAATACAAAGGAATGGAACTGTAAGTGTAAATCACTCCACCAGAACAGACGTTCCATGTGCACATTTACATCTGCATCAGTTCACCTGTCGAGCAAAGTATTCTTCTGCTATTTCCACATCATATTTTACTGAGCTGCACTTGTTGGAGGCCAATTCAATGAGAGAAGCAGCATGTTCAGCTTTCATCCCCTGCTTGGTAAGGTGATCCTACAGATGCCAGAAGAAGACCACACTTCAGAAGAGCTCTATAATTAAGCATTCTGCCAACTACCAGGCTAGAACACTTCAAAAACGCAGACAAGTTCCCACTTCTCACCATGCCCACACAACAAATCCCACATGCACTAAGCACAGAACAAGAAACTGACATTCTTACTAATAAACAACATTACAAAACAGCCCAATGAAGACAAGACTGTAACCTTGATCCATGTGACATAAGATGGGATTCGCAGGCGAGAAGACCAGCGCAACGTGTGTAAAATATCACATTCACTCATCTCTGGTGTGTTTGTAGCCAACTGATTCATGTAGTTTTTGGATGGAGGCAATATCCCCAGTATCCGCCACAGTATCAAGAAGTAGTACTGAAGTGCACAGGCTTCCTAAACAAAAGCATGGTTGGATAAATTCGTAAAGGAAGATCACAGTTTCCAGCATTATAGCTGCTCAAATTATCTCATCAGGGCTCTAGACTCATAAACTAGAGTCATAGACTCATGTAGATGTGCTAAACTGGGCGAACGCGTGGTGAACTGAATTTCTGTCATATTATGCAATGAGGCATAGAAGGAAGAGGAGCAAGAAAGAAAAAAGAAAAAAAAAGAAGGATTACACAAGATTTTTCTGTCTCATCATATTCCAGGCAGACCTACTGGCATTACCAGGGAGGAACAGTAAGTCTAAAACATGCTATAGATTAAAAATCCTCCAGTGATATACCACCACCAAAAAGATTACCATTAGCCATAGGATTTTTAAGTTCTCCATTACTCCAACCACTGTCCAGAATACTTTTAATACTTTGTTGAAAACAATAAGACTGAAAATCTGTTACTCCTCAGCACAGACAACACTCCAGCAACACATACAGTCTTACCAGTGCAGTGACATTTTTGTTCTCTTTCCTCCTGAGTGTATCAAACTGTGACCCTGCTGCAAGTAGTGAAGTCAGCGCTGTGTAAAGCTCATCATACTTCATAGTCCTAGAGAAAAGGACCTCACAAACCTGCAAGAGATTACAAGTCATGATCACTGTTTTGCATCTGCACTTATTTTTACTTTCTGTTAAGTATTCAAAACGCCCACATACCAAAACTATGCAAAACGTGACTTCAGGAAGTTAATTCTGTCAGGTGTTCTGAGAGAATTTGATCAAACTAATGGGAAAGTAACCCTACTTATCATATCTTTGCCTCAGATGTTTCAGCAGCACTGAGAAATAACTGGGGATATGGTAGGACTCTGCTTTGCAGCATAAATAACTGAATCGTATGCATTACAAGCTGTCCAACACAGCTTCATAGTAGCACATCTGAATTTGCAAGTGGACTTCCCTGACACACAACTCAGTGCAAACAAAGAATCCCACATTATCTTACTCAGCCACTACTCTTCACTCCATTTGGATAAAATTCCTGCTCTAGCCACTGCATCAGGCCCTTCCTTCTCATCAGTTTGCCCTGGCACTTCTCAAGCCAACGCTGCCCTTGGAAGGCTTACAGAAAGGTCTCTACATATAAATCCCAGTACCGTGCTATCCAGACGGTTCAGGTCATCTTCAGAAGCTTCTAGAGATAGGATGCAGTAGAACCTGGGCTGTGGAACTGCATCTGGAAAGTGATAAACAGCAATAATTTTGTTTAAAATCGTTCAAGCATAACTACATGCATTTTCGTCTGTTTTAAGTATGCCTGTCAAAGGCAGGAAAATGTACCCAGGCCATAGGAATGGCTCACACTTATTTGCAAAAGCAAATCTTGGAAGAAAAAACTGCTCACGTGTTCTTTCTTACCTGATGAGCAGTGTTTGGTCCAGTTTTCTTCCACCTCCTTAAAACCATGATAGAGTGGAACAGAAGTTCGTCTGCTACTGTCCTGGGATCCACTCACCCAACCAATGGGTGGAGTCAGCAAATTATATTGCACCTAAGCAGAAAAGCATTAAGTCATTAAGCAGGGGAACCACAGTAACAAAACAAAGAGCCATAAAATACAAACAATCCCATTCCTACAACAGTTTTCTCAGCTTCTGAGGGAAGCCCTGGATCCTACCTAACAAGCTTCCAACTACTGAAAAAGCCTCACACAAAATATTAGCATCTCATTAATCAGAACAGTGTCATAACTCAACAGAGACAAGCTAAAGCAAGAACAGTGCATACAAGGCATTTGAAATGGTGTGTGAATACCCAAAATAGCCATGAAAGATGAAGGCAGGGCTTTCACCCTGACCTCAGCGGGATTTATTAGGACAGCAGTTACATCACAAATGCATGCTCTAACTGAATCTGCCATTAGGAATCAACAACTGGAGTTGATCTCTTATTATAACCTGAAAGATTGGTAACAAAACCAAAGAGATCAGAACACACCAAACGATTGTCTGCCACAGATCTCTGCTGAGCAATGAACTACATTTCAGCATCACAAAGTTTTACCTGTTCAAATAAGTACACGGGGGCCTTGGAATACTGATGGAGCAGATAGTCAAACACCAAGAGCAGGCGTGCCACAATAAGCGGTACAGAACTTTGCTGGGTGTCCATGTTCACTGTCAGCTCCACGATTGTCTGGATACAGAGCGTCATGATCGACCTGCGGCCCCTCTCAGAAAAGTTGTGAAAAATAAGCAGCAGCAGCTGGAGATGTTCAACGTTCAGATCTTCTGCGTCACTGGGAAGGGTCCCCTGCAAGGCATTCTGCTTCAGCGTGCCCACAAACCTGACAACAGGACAGAAAGTTCATGCACTCCTTTTCTTCTCGCTTAGATACGTCTTGAAGATCTCTTTAACCAGAGCTTAGAGAAATCTTTTTATTGTTTCATTTTTCTGCTTGTTCTTCTAATCAACACTGGCGATTTCACAAAGATGATGACTGACTTTCAAGTTAAAATAAAATTATCTCACCTTTCCCAAACTTTAAGGCATTCTGGGACATCAGGGTCTCCCTGGGCAGTGGCTTTATGCTGCCAAATGAGGAGAAGTCTTGAGAGCACCGACAAACTTTGGGGATGGATGTAGAGAGGCCATGGACCTTCTGAGAAAGGGGCAACCCCCAGCTGCTGAAGAAGTGTGTTCTGGAATAAAGCAGAAACTTGGTGAAAAGAAGGAAGTCCTGCCTGCTTTCTTTAATTAAAAGCATGATTTGAATAAAGAATATTGTTCCCAGAGATTGAAAAGAGCTAATACAGCAATATTTCTCTAATCCTAAATGTATCACGTAGCTACTGAGGATGTTTACATTGTCATTTTGCCACCTAAAACACTACACACTTTGAACTTCAGCACCAATGCAGGACAGAATGGCATTAATGATCTCTACTCATTCGCCACAAAATCACAGCAGGACAGATTAGGCTTTGGCAGAATCATACAGATCAGCCTGCAGTTGGTGCTTCAGCAAAAAGGTTGTTTAGCTGCTTTTGGGGGAAAACAAAAGCGTAAAAAAAAAGGTTTTTTAAACACAGACAACTAAAAGTGTAGGCTCTGAATACACTGATTGGCAAGCAGCCCTACTTACAGTGTTAGGTCAGGTCAGCCCATGACCCAGCAAAGAAACCTAGAGGCTACAGAGTTAGCACACGAAAGCAAAGGGATTAACTTGATTCTCCTGAGAGAATTCCAAGGCCTTTTGGCATCAATCCTGACAGCAAAGTAAATCTGCAGGAATGCCTCTTGCTAACACATGGACAGAGGCAAGTCTCCAAAACACAACACACAAACTCACTTCTCCTTCAGCCTTCATCACCTTCAAAATTCAGCGGATTAACCTGAACTCTGGATGTTAAGCTTATGCACTGCAAAGTGTCATTCAACTTGGATCCAAAATATCCCAAGCTCTGTTTGAAAAATACCATTCTCTAGGGCCAAGTGGAATCACAACATGCTACTTCAGGTGCAGACTCCACACAGAGGCATTAACAGACACCAACATTTGTTCATTTCATTTATATATTCATCATGGCTTTACCTGCAAGGCAGGGGACTGAAGATCTGAGGTCACTAAGGAGTGGTTGAAGTGGTACAGTGCAGCAGCAAACTCCTCATCTGAAGTGCCTGTCATACAGAGATCGAGACATTCACTACTGCTGCCGTCCCATATTTATGATTTCTGTATGGAACTATGAAAATAGACACCTGCAAATTCTGCTATCTGTGCTTTCTAACAGAGAAGTACTGCTCACTCACCCTTAAGCCCATCCTTATCCACTTCTTTGATGATGCTAGCAAGTGTTGCCATGTGCTGCTCCGAAAGAGAGACGCTCAGGTAGTTGCGAATGAAGTTATTCCTGGAGTTCAGCATAGAAGAAGTGATAAAGTTCAAAATGTTTGAAGCCAGGCTCAAAAACTGAAAAGAAAAAAAGAGAAACACGCTGTAGAAGCAACAAAACCCGAGGGAGTATAAGAAAACATTCAAAAAGCCAGAACTGTCAGCAAAACAGATCAAGTTCCCTAATAACATCCCTGGCAGCAGAGAGCAGATTTACTTTACTCACTGCAATGCAGCTCACTGCACTCGGTATAATTTTAGTAATTCTCCAAAAAAAGTTTCAAGTCTCCAAAGCTCTTGGCAGCAGAATTTATTTTTGTCTTTCCCCAACGCTTACAGCGTTCTATCAGCAACTTAACTTACTTATAGCTCTGCCCTCATTTTCCCTCTTCCTTTGTAACCCAAACTGATTCTTTCAGTCTGATTCCCTAGCAATAACCAATACAGCAGCAATATTCCACTTGATGGAGGAGTAAACCAAATACACTTCTTCAAAACCAATCCTCCATCAGCAGTATACTTAATACCTGACATTTATCATGTTACCTGGCAACCCCAGCTAGCTACAGCACACATCATTTCATCAACCCTGGAGACCTTTCCATACCAATTCTGGATCTTTGCGGCTGGCCAGGATGTTCCCATTCTCTCCAGCAGTCTGTTTGTTTGGGCTTTTGACTCTAGGAGAGCTCTCCAAAGGGGGTGGTGGAGGGGGTGGTGGTGGGGCCACTTTCTCTTTGCTTGGAGATATCGTCTCTTCAAACCACTGCCCAAGGATTGGTTCACTGTCATCATCTGACACAGGAGGCAAAGAAACCAAAAGCACAGGATTGTAAAGAACCACCTCATGCAAGGGACTTGGTACAGTAAAGGCCTGAAGAGCTTCAGTGAGCAGACTTAAGGCATCTGCAATCTTCATTTCTCCCTTCCAGTCACAACGCTCAGCAGTTTTACAGCAGGAATTTACAAGAAGAAATTATTTCCACTCTCTTCTCAAGCAAATCCTGCCACATACCAGCCTCTCTGGCTTCAGTTTACATAAAAGAGTACAGTCAGCACTGCTTCTGCCAAACAGATCTCACAAACTGCTTCATATTTTCAGCATTACATGTTATTTTAGCCCAAGAAGGCAAAATCCCAGTAGCCAGGTTTCCACAAAATCGGAAAAACAGCATAAAATCCTGACTTCATTTCTTTGTTGAAAACTCTATTACCTTGGCTGCTGTCCTCCTCAGTGCTGCTAAAATCATCCTCATAGTAAGTATTTGAATCAGTGGAGGCACTCGCATCACTGCTCATGGAGCCCTTTCTCTGACGCTGCAAGACACACGCCTTACAAGAACAGCAGAACAAATTCAATTTTAGGATTATGAAAGACAAGAATTTGAAAACAAATTATCTTCCTAAAGCATTTTAATTTGCTTCCAGTCAATTCTAGTCAAGCGATTTATTAACAGTTTCCTCAAGATTCCTTTCCCTTAAAGTTGTATCAGAATTTATGCAGGATGGCTGAAAATAAATTATGCATGCTGAGAATTTAAGCAACACTTCAAGTAACAGCTTTAACATGAAAGCATCTGTTCTGAACACAGCCTTTTCATCTTGTCGTTAAATTCACAAATGCCACTGTGCTTACAGAGCTATTTTGTTAGAACAAGTTTGTCAAATTCACCGTCTCCAAACGAGGAGGGAGAGTGCCTTTGGTTGACACTGACAGAATTCTTCTTTGCATATTCACAGATTGTAAAGAGAGAATTTTCCATGCAAATGACACTCAGTAGGAGTTGCTCAGATACCTCCCTAGCTGCACGTCAGTTCCTACCTTTCTGTATGATGTAGACAGCAAAGTCAGCAGCAAATTAGTGAGTGGCACAGAATCTATCAGCCGCTGGATTCTCTGGATCGATGTGCTTTGAGCCATGATATCCAGCACTGCTGGTGGGCCGTCACTCTCCCAGCCCTGGAGGATAGCAGTGAAGAGAGAATTTAAAATCTGTTTCAGTGGAGAAGGGCAAGTGTTTCACAAGAACTACCTACACACCTTGTGCAATGCCTCCACTTGCAGATCTTGAAAGAGGGATGACAGCAATTTGATGGCATGATTTGCAAGCACCACTGACAGAACACCAAACCCTTGATGTCTACAGAAAAATAAAAGATAAAATGTAATTGCAGGGGGGAAAAAAAAAAAGCAGATTGAGTGAGGTGACTGAGGAACTGCTTTGCTAAATTGAGAAAGAAAAGGTGACTCATTTTCTTTTCAAGAATCAAGACTTGAATTTCACATGGCGAGACCAACAAGACTCTATAGCAATTCTGCTCTGCACTGTTACATGGACAATGACTACTCCAAGGGGGTCTTTACATACCCTTTTCCAGGTCCCAGCTTGGGAGACCCAACGCCCTCCTTCGTCCGAGCAATAATGTCTCTGACACGAAGAGCAGCCAATGGATCTTTCTCTTTCCCCTTATCAGCCAATGCTGTGGGGCTGAGGTTCAAGATGAGGAAGAGACTGTTTAGCAAACACCAGGCCCCAAGCAGCTGGAAGTTCTGATAATGCTATCATCCAAAAGGTTGAGGGAGGAAAAAAAAAAAAAAAAAAAAAAGACAAAATAGTGTGAATCCAAATACCAGAACACAACAGCATTATAAGAGCTTCCTGAAGGGCACAGATCTTACCTCACCCCCTGCTCGGCGTGAATTGCTGATGGCTTGTCCAATCATTTCATAGATTTCAAGCTGCAAATAGATACAAAACCACAATAATGTTTAAGCACTGGGTAATAACTAAACCAGCTCACACACTTTTAAAACTCCTGATATGATTGCTGTTTCCTATCCACAATTAGCCAACCCAATTACTTTATCAGCCAGACCAATACCTAGAAATAATATACATCTGCTGCATCCAAACAAATACGAATTCTATACATTTCACTTGCCAAGAATGGAAAAAAAGAACAAAACAAATGCACTCCTTCCCATCTACTTACACATTTCTGTACAATAGTAGCAGCATCATTTTCATAATCCTCTTCTTTGGAACTCGTAGATCCAGTCCGTACCTGCTGTGTGGTACCCACGTGTAGGATGGCCATACAAGTTGCCACACTCACACCTGGATGAAAATAAGCAAAGGGAACAGTCTTCTTATAAGCCAATCTTCCCATTTAGCACATAGAAACAAGCAGTATCAGACATGCACACGTTATGCTTTGAACATTAGGAGAGGGAAGAAATTACAGGTTATTAAAAAGGTCCTGAGTCACCAAGTTGCACTTGCAGAACACATCAGAACCTCAGTACCACCGGAACAAAGCTCACATTGCCCCAGGCCCTGCAGTAGCAGTATGGGGCAAACTGGTGCATCCATAACGAAGATTACTTGTGGGGTGAGCCACGAACATGTGGGTAACAGAGAGAAGAAGCAAGAATGACTTAGAGACCTAAAAATAGAGGAAATCAGTCACCTGCATAGAGACAGCTGAGAGCAAGAACAGTCACATCTTGGAGCCGTGTGGGTGTCAGGGGCTCCAACACAGGCAGAGACAGAGTATCCAGTGCCATGGTCACATCTATCACCAGCGAGTGAAACCTACAGTAACAACACAGGTTAAGGATCAGCAATGCAATCTATGCAGTGCTCGTGGGAGCAGCACAATGTTTTCTCTCATACAGTGTATCCAGCATACACCAAAGAAGAGTGATGGCACAGTCTTACCCGTTACGTACAGCAGTGGCATCTGCCACCGTGGCTGGCATAATAAAAAATGAGTTGGCTGACACAGCATCCTGAAACCGATTGATGTATCTCAAGAAATATGGGAGGTTCAGGCACACTCGCAGCAATTTTTCAGAGCCACCTATCAAACAAAAACAGTGTTTTACTGTTACTGTGCCACGGGAGAGCTTCTAAGCAGAACAGATCTAACAGCCATCAAGAGAAACGCTTGCTCTTGCACTCTTTATCCCTGCAGTGCTACAAAGCTGATCCTCACCCAGTTCTTGCAAGCTGGCTACGTTCTGAGCAATGAATATGCTTTTTGTTTTTGCTGCAGAGGTTTGATCTGCGGAAGCTTGATCCTCATTTTCTCCTTCCACCTAAAATCAAGCACATACTAAATATATCACAGAAGCACAAAAAATATAGGGCGCTGCAATGACTCCACAAAGCAGCAAGGTGCACCAGTAACAGAACTCAGAGAAGTCCTTGAGTGCACTGATATTCATGTTAGAAATCAGGCTGCTTTTACTCTGGGGCTGTTTACCTGCGTCTCTGGCATGATAGATGGTGATGCTGAGACTCTGGGGTTAAAGACTGATGTCAGCTGATTCAGGAAGTTCATCTGTACTTCTTTCTGCCTTAGCTCTGGGCTCACTGGGGAGGCCAACTCCTTCTGGTCCTCTACTGCGGGGCGACCAGCAAAACGTCATTTCATACATCAAAGCACTTCACATTTGCTATAGCTCGCTCCACTGCCACAGCAATATAATCACAAACTGAACCACCCACCATCAGAGAGGGTTTTGATGGTCTGAGGCAGCTTGGCTGATTTCATCATTGCTGTGAAAGTGATGATTTCCGTTCGATCCAGGCGGCTGCAGCCTGTGCACAGCCCCTTTATCAGCAGAATGAGGTGTTTCTACAAAGGAAAAGGTATCAAATACATCATAAACATCTCAATTCCAATTATTTTGTGGCATCGTTTACCCTCAGCTGCTGCATTATGAGTAATGTAACCACAGCATCTCAGATCCAATCGGATCTCATAGCAAAGATCGTGATGGCATTCTTGCTTTGCACAACATCAGAGCAAATATTTATAGAATTAGAGGCCAGAGTCCATTTTTGCTCTCAGGGCCACGTGGTCAAAATCTGTGCTTACCTGTGAAACAGCGCACGCTTCGTCTGGGTTCTCTAGACGCAGAAGGGAGAACTCAATCAGGACTTTACATGCTGCTGCCACCGACTGCAGTTGGTTTCTGGGTACTGAAAAGCAGATGGTTGCACCAATTAGGGCAAGTCTTTAAGTAAATTGGTATAGCATGTTCTTAATGCTTTCAATAAAGCAGAATGGTAGGCAGAATGCATGCATGCACTGTATGTCTAACAGAGAAATGCAGTGTCAATTTGGTCTCATTAAAATGTAACCTAAGAAATGTCAGTAAAGCAAGGATAAAGCCTTCTAACACAGGCATATAGGATGGCTTTCCTTGCAACATTTATGAGTTAATACTGTCAGAGCTCAGAGAAAAGGAACTGATGGACACAAAACAAGTTCACCCAAACTACCTTTCTGCTGAGAAAAGAAATATGCAACCAAAAAGCTGCCACCACCCCCCAGTAGGTGCCCAAATACCAAAACGAGTCAAGTTTCCCTTTCCATCTGCCAGCAGTAATGAACCACTCTGTGCTCTACATTAATATCTGATTCACAAATGGAGCCTGAGACAAATCCCAAAGGAACAGCTTGGGCCTACTTTCACTATCCTTCAGTCACTGTACAAGGGTAAAATTGGAGGATGGAGAACACTTACTGAGACCACACACAGTAGTGATGTAATGTGTTGAAAGTGCAACAAAGGAGGAGTAAAAAGGCTCGTATTGTTTGTCGTGGTGCAAGATTTCTGATTCACTGCAATAGGAGAAGAAGGGATACGTCAATTTGATACGGCACAATAGTGGCTGCCACACAACACTCAGAACAAGATATGTCCATTAACACGTGTAAGACAAGATCATTAAGATCACACGCTCTTTCCAAATCAAAGTGTTGAGGACAGGATCTTGTCCTGCGTCCCATTTGTGTATCCTCAGGCTTGAGTCCTGCAGCAGAAGACAAATCAGGGCACCAAGATTACTGCCTGCACTGGAAGTTTAAGAAACCAGCCCCCAGTATGGCCAGTACTTTTCCTTTACATCACCAGAAGTCAGCCTCTCCAACAGTCACCCTCCTGTCAGCTTTCATTAATCTTTAAGTTCCTCTAAAGTCAGCTGCCCGTAAAGTTGGGGCTGTTTGTTCTGCTGATGCCAGGGCTGCAGCACAGGCATTCCCGTTCTGACAAGGCAGAGCCAACAGCAGTTTATGCAATTCTGCAAAACAGAAGGATCAAAACAGCCCATTGCATAACAACAACAAATACTCAATGCGGCATGTGCACAAGCAGAGGAGCAAAGAGTTTTGGCAGGTAGCACAGAGTCCAGAAGAATGCATCTGCTGTCATCAGCCTCGTGGGCAGAGGGTGGTGATTTCAGAGCTTTACAGCCGTTTGCCGTTCTTTCCCTGCACACAAATCAACACCAAGTGAAAATTCAGTGTCAACTCAAAGGTAAAGTAAAAACTGTAAAGCAAAAGATGTGTCAGTACAGTAAAATCTCTGAGGTTTCCCTGTGAGGCCTGCTGGCCACAGAGAGCATCCATGCTTTGCACAGATGACACACTGAAGGCAGCTGTGGGAAGGCTTCGCCCCACGTCCCATCTGCACCAACCTGAAGGCGGCCACAGCGAGAAGCAGAGCTCTGCCTGCAGGGCTAGGCCAGCCCACGAGTCCTCCAACACAACAAAGTGGTGTGGAAGTCCGCTCATTAAATACTTAAATTAATTGCCTTCCCATTTGCAGATGGCAGAAACGCTCAGGCAACGAGCGAGTTGGATGAAAAGATGGCACGACAGCTTCACTCTGCTTCTGAAAACAGCAGCTCCTTCACCTCTGGGAAAAAGACCTCATTTCAGGGGAGCTGCTGGGAGGCTGAGGCTCCACTCCCAACCAAAGGGACGATTCCTCAGGCTTGGCAACAACCAGCACTAGCAGACATTGGATGCGCCAACGCATTCGTGCTGCTGTCAGACGCTCATTTTGCTCACCTTCTGCTTTACAGCCAGCTCTAAATAAGGGGCTGTAGGTGCACACAATGTATTTTAAGAGAACAAATTAGAACAGTTTGGGAGTAACGGAGCACAGAAGAAATTGGCAGCTCCAAATGAGCTCACTGTCAAGCTGAGCAACATACAATACCTGCAGGGACAAGAACAGAAAAGTGCAGATACTTGAACCAGACAGGCATTTTCATCCCAGTTGGACAATAAGAGGTTTGAGATTTATTTAAACGAGTTGTGGTCTTGTTAGTTAGGGCAGTGCAAAGTGGAAGGCACCTGTCTGCTAATCATTGTCATCAAGTCCTTGTAAATAACAAGAAAAAAGGTAACAGCTTAACCTGTCATGTGTTCAAGTGTTATACTGTATATGTATATACATACATATGTACAGTGACACTTGATAACAACTTCAGGCTACTGTGCTGTGATCTATTGCTTAAATAACACTGCTTACCAGGGAAAATCATTACTCATGCTAACTAAGAAGCCAGCCATCAATATAACACTTCAGCAACGAATACCACCTCGTTCTCACTTCTGCTTCCAAATCTCAGCCAGCCAGAAATAGACCCTTTATGTAAGGCAGCAGCACAAAACACCCTCCACCATGGAAAGGTACAACAGCAGGTGCAGTTCTCTCACTACTGAAAACCTTTCCTGAAAAATCAGCATCATCTGGCTGTCACAGACTCTGAACTGTGTTCCTCTGCAGCTGGGTCTTTCTATGTTAGTACTCCTACAACCTTTGTCAAGAAATGAGACCAACATCTATTCATTCCTGAGTATATCTTCTAATAAGAGGATGTCAGGGAGTTGATAATTCTTAAACTTGGGAATAGAAGAACTATCAAGAAAAGGAGCATCTTAATTCATTTTGAAGCGAACAACGTTGGTGATTTCACTGTTGTAGCACCAGGACACCCAACCACACTGTGGACCAACCAGCACTACAGAATGGCCAGGTTGGAAGAGACCTCAAGGATCACAAGTCTCCAAACCCCTGCCACATGCAGGGCCACCAAGCTCCACATTTAACACCAGCCCAGGCTGCCTAGGGCCCCATCCTGGCCTTGAACACCTCCAGGGATGGACGGGGCATCCACAGCCTCTCTGGGCAGCTGTTCCAGCACATCACCACTCTCATAGCAAAGAACTTCTCCCTGACATCCAACCTCAATCTCCCCTCCCCCAACTTCAAACCATTTCCCCTTGTCCTGCTGCTATCAACCCTTTCCAAGAGTTGATTCCCCTCCTGTTTGCAGGCTCCCTTTAGGTACTGAAGGCTGCAATGAGGTCACCCCGCAGTCTTCTTTTCTCCAGGCTGAACAAGCTCAGCTCCCTCAGCCTGTCTTCATAGGGGAGGTTCTCCAGTCCCCTGATCATCTTCATGGCCCTTCTCTGGACCCTCTCCAACAGCTCCCTGTCTTATTCGTACTGGGGGTTCCACACTCGGACGCAGTATTCCAGATGGGGCCTCACAGGAGCAGAGTAGAGGGGGAAAATCACCTCCCTGTCCCTGCTGGTCACCCCTCTTCCGATGGAGCCCAGGATCCCATTTGCTGGCTCTTGTTAAGTGTTTCATCTATCAAGACCCCCAGGTCCTTCTCCACAGGGCTGCTCTCAAGGACCGCTCCTTCCAGTTTGTATGGATGCCTGGGATGCCAACCCCCTCACTACTGATCTTCTAAAAAAAGTGACAAAGAGTGCATCTTTCAATGAAAAATCTATAGACAGGCTGTTTCCTAGAACAGCAGAGCACGGTTCTGCACAGTAATGAGCTATTTTTTCCTCTGTACGAGGCGTGACAAAATCTTCCGCCCTGCAGGACTCCACAGTTCTACAGGGTTTCCTCAACGCCAGGGAAGGAAGCACACCTCTCCCAGTAGCATTTCAAGGAATCGCTCAGGTTGGAAAAAGTCCTCCAAGGTCACCACGTCCGACCCCAACCCACCCCGTGTAACCACTGGCAACATCCCTAAGCACCACATCTCCACACCGAACACCTCCATGGCCCGTGACCCCCGTGCCAGCACATCACTGCTCTTCTGGTGCAGCAACCCGAGGCCGTTCCCTCCCATCCTATCACCGGAGAAGCGCAGAGGCCGATCCCACCTCAGCACAGCCTCCTTCTAGGAGCCGTAAAGCGATGAGTTCTCAGAGCCTCCCCTTCCCCAGCCCGACCCACCCCCTTCCCTCAGCTCCCCGTAGCACACACGTCTCTCAGCTCCACTCTTTGGAGCCCCAACGCCTTTCTTACACCGAGGGACCCAACCCCGCACACAGCACCGAGGCGCGGCCCCACGCAGCAGAGCCAAAACACCTCAGGGCCGCACACAGCCTGAAGGGAAGCAAGGCCCGGTGCCCACCCCGCGGCTACCGTCCTCACCTCTCGATAACGGAGGCGAGAAGCTGAGGGAGCTCTTTCATCTCGAAGGCCGAGTAGGAGGCAGAGAGCAGCGGCCGCACCGCCACCTCCCAGCCCGGCTCCGCCGCGCCGCCGCCCGCCGCCATCTTGCCGCTGTGCTGCGCCGGGGGGGGCGGCGGCGGCCGAGGGGAGGGGGGGGGGGGGGGAGGGAACGGGCCGGAAGCGCCCCCCCCACTGAGAGCAGCGAGACAGGAAGTGAGGCAAAGCGCATGCGCGCGCTCAGTACCCTGATTGGAGGAGGAACGGCGAGCCTATGCGCCTGTGCAGTACGTGAGTCAGCAGGATTAGGGGTGGCGCATGCGCGGTACTGCGCGCGGTTAGCGGCGCATGCGCACAACTGAAGGCGGGAAGGAGGCGGGGCCAATCACAGCCCCAGGGGGCGCTGAGGGGGGTTTGAAATCTCACACGGAGATGAGAAGCCCCGCAGAGGCTGCGGGTCCGAACCCTGCTGAGAAGTGGATCTGTGCTGCCAGAAACCACGTCCCAGTGGTGCTTTTCGTGTTTAAGAGGCCCACAGTTGTACACTGTGTTACAGTTGCAATGCAGAAACATTTAAAAACCGGAAGAAAGTAATGTTTTAATCGTAATAAATAAAGAACGTGGTGAGATTTTACATTCCAAGTGCTCCCACACCCCAACAATTTAATTAAGAGGCAGTTTCCCATGGGCAGGTGGGAAATTTTTAGCCTTGTGAATGAAATGAGCTGTGTGCTCATTTCATTTCATTTCATTTCATTTCATTTCATTTCATCCTCGCATCTCACACACACCCAAGGTCCGGGCACAGCGGGCTCTGAGGCAGCAGGGGGCCCTCAAAGACACATTCTTGGTATTACCTTCATTAAAATCAGGAAAAGAAGAAGGTTGCAGATTTTAGGGCTTTAACTGAGATTGCTGGGTGGTGTGGGAGATTTTAAAGTCATTACATTACGGTGTCTCTCCACCGTTTCTCTTCCATTTCTTTACAGGCAGCACGAGCAGCTCTTCTCAAGTATCTTCCAGTAAAAATGCAAGATGTTTTGCAGCCATTGCAGTCACTCCAGCTGGAATTTGTAACAACCCCACAGCCCTGCTGGGTCGCAGATCCTCAGCCAGAACAGTCCTCAGGTGCCATTCCCAGCCCCACTGTTCTGTGACTGCAGCCCTACCGCCAGGCACGGTTCAGCAGTTTCACTTGGGCCAGTCTCTTTGTGATCATTGTGGCAAACACCAGCCCGAAGAGGACGCTGCTGATCAGCACGTAGTCATAGTCATCTTTCAAGACATCAAACTGCTTTGAGGGGTACACACGGGTCTGGTAGATGTCCAGGCCGTAAGCCACAACCTAAAGAGACATCATCATGAGCTGGTATTTCATAAAATAATCATCCTATATCTGCAGTTGTGATTAAAAGAAGGAATTATGGAGCGCTGAGCAGCCACATGATCAGAAGTTACAGACTGCCTGCTGCTCTCCCCACAAACTGCACAATTCCACACAGAAGCTGCTGCTTTGTGCTCACCAAACAAGTAGACTCCAGACCAGAGGGGGCTGTGTAAATCCCTCTTATTTGGGATACGGTCTGATTGTAGTTGATAAACCTCTCAGCGTGGATCTGCACATCTGGGGAATAGGGAATCAGGTTCTCTTCTCTGAAAGGCATTTAAAGAGATATCATAACCCATCCAAACAGCGTGCAAAGGACATCATCTGCAGTTCCTCATCTGATCAGCACGGCCTACTGCCCTAAAACAGCAAAATGAACAGCTCTGCTCTAGTGCAGATCTATTTTTGCTGCAAGAAAGCAATCAAATATGCCAGATGGGTCAGACTGCACTGCAGCAGCCTCCTTTTAGGATTCTAATGTTTTATGTATCACTCTAACAGCCAGTTACTCAAACTTTTGTCTCTTAGGGTTTTTGCTGATGATAAGACCTGCTGTATTACATATATTCCATTGTCACATACAGGGAACAAAGCAGCTTCACTTAAATTCCTGCAAGAATTGCCCCACAACTGAACACTACATCACGTTCTCTTATTATACACAAAATCTATCCATCTTCAAACAGGAATAACAGCTGCTGTGCCTTCCTTACCTGCTCTGCTCTGTGGGGATTTCTGGTCGGCGAGGATCCAGCAGAGCCTTGGGAAGGGAGAGGATGGCACCGGAGGGAAGTCCGACTGCACGTTAGAAGAAATGAATCTTAAAAACTGTCTGTTCTGACAGCATTTTCTAATAGGTAACACAAACACTCTCCTAGTGCACGTTCTAGCACTTGCCAGGAATCCAGGGCAGCCCACAGGCAAGCAAGATCTTGGCCAGAGCAGCACACTGGCCTGGTTTTGAGCACAGTGCCTGACTGATGCAAGAATAACCGCCATGTTCAGACCAGAGCAGCAAGCACTTACTCAGCAAATGACGGCTGGTGATGCCTCGCTCGGTGATGGTGGCCTCCATAGCACTGATGGCAGAGGGGAAGATGTATGACTGCTGGAGGACCTGAGGTAAGAGGGGGCGGTCCAGGGAGCTGAAGGCCGTGGCGTTGTATTGCTCTGTGCCCTCATACAGCTCCAGCACAGTGAACTCATTCCGACGTGCCTTTGTGTTCCAGTACTGGTACTGAAATGAGAGCAGGATTTTAGGAACGCAGGGCACAACAGCAGAGATGTAGCAGGAAATCACTGATGATGTTCAAAAGTCTTCTCCAGTTAAGTTTGGCAATTGCCCCCTAACTCCTAAAAATCAAGAGTAAGAACAGAATAACGCTCCTTACCACCACCCAGTTCTCTGAGTGGACGATGTGGACAGGTCCCTTGGCTTTCTTCTGTACTGATGAGTGGATGATCCTGCCTGTGACTCCATCAATCAGAAATATCCCGACAAAAGTGCGCTCGTGGTGCGTGTCGGTGCTCTCTGTCACCACTGCGAGCAGGTTTGGATTCAAGGACTGTAGCAGCAAGAGAAGAAGAATCAGGTAAGATCCTCACCTCCCAGGCACTGCATTATCTGCCTTTCACCTTGAACTAGGCATATCACCAATAGCCCTATTCGAGCAAATAGGGAGAAATCAAGCAGTTTCCCCATCATGAGTTAATTGCAGCAAGAAAAAAAAACTGCCAAAGAAACCTGCAACACAATCAGCATTGTTTGGGAAGATGGGAGATACTGATGCATATAAATAGAAAGAAATAACAAAGTGGCAAAGGCTCAAAGCAGTGTCCACAAACGCCGAAATCTTGCATCAGCAGAAAGCTCCCACAGCACCTTGTAGAGAACACTGCGGTCTCCCATCACACGGCCCTGGGAGTGCACGTGCTCACTGGATCTCTTCCCTTTCACTGTCACTATCCTCTGTATTTCAGTGGGTATGGCCACCTGCCAGCTCTCCTCTGTTGTCAAGTCCTGCAAGAAAAAAAAAAGCACCACGTGGTAAAGTTTATCTGTCCTCACCAGACACCACCTCAACCAGTAAGACATGAGGAGCTTCCTTTGTAATGCTTCTGAGACACGTTTTAAAGCTTGAAGGAATTCTCAAGTCAGCTGAATTGCTTTTATTCCAAGCAAAAAACAATAAACCAAGTGATCTACTGTTACCCAAACAGCATTTAAGAAGATGACATCGTTTAGATTGTCATATTCCTTCCATACCTTTTTCAGCCTGAATCCAGAGAGCTTTCCCTGCTCGGCATCCACCAGATAAAAGAAGATGGAATGGGCCATTTCTTCCAACTGGCGAAGAACATTCTTAGTTGCTGGGAAAGCTGTAACCTGGGAAAGCAAAGAACAATGGGAAGAGGTGAAAAATGAACAGGCAAACAGAAAACACAGCAGATTATTTTGAATCAGTTAAGCAGGATGAGGTCTGCCTTACCAGAATAACCCCCTAGTTTTGTGTAAAATGGGACTTCATGGCAATTTTTTTTGTTGTTCTGCTCCCAAAGGAAATGGAATCACTGAAAACTGCCTCCAGGCAAAGCAATTTACCTTGTACTCATCATCGATCAGAAGCAGTACTTTGGCGTAGTCTTGATCCATAATAGGCAGAAGCAAAGTCTGAAGAACTGGACGCTTCAAAACAGGGGGTGCTACTTGGCTCCTCTTCCCAAAGATGGGGTTAAAGACGTACAGAAAGCTCATTTTGGTTTCCTAAGAACCAAAACAAGATGCAGAACTTTATCTAAGACAGACAAAAGAGCTGGTTTTCTCCCAGTTTTCTGCCACTGTTCATTATTCAAAGGAATAGAATTCAGCTGCTCCATCAGAGCACTCTGTTTAGCACTGAAGTCATTTCTGTAATGAGACACCATGCTTTGAGGGGCAGAGGAGAGGGACCCACCTTATCCTTAACAAGCAAGGTGCACTGTGGAGGGTGGGGGAAGTGGGCTGTTGTTCTTTGGACCATCAGCTTGAGGGAGGCACCCGGTCTCACGTTCCTGAGGTACTGCTTCCATAGGATGGTGCCAGAACTGCTTTCAATGCCAAAAAGCTGAGCAGAGATAGAGCAAAACCAAAAGTTAAGAACACTTCTCTCACATTCAAGCACTGCACCTTCTTTTGGGGTATGAAATAAGAGTTTCAGTTCCTCCTCAAAGCTACCACAAAGTACTCTGCACATCTTCGAGACATTATTCTCAACCCCCAGGTAAAAACAGGGGGGAAATTCAGCACTGAGGCTCTTCACTACAGTATAGAAACAGAGTACTGCTCTGGCTTCCTCACCTTTCCTGAAGCAGTGACCATCACCATCATTTTCTGGAGGTTGAACTCATCCCTGGCTAGATTGTCAATGTTAATCTCATTTTTAATCTGGCTCCGGGGTTTCCTGGCATCGTAGAACATCTTCCAAAGGTGAGCAGTCCAGGCTTGCAGCAGGATGAGCTGGGAGGACAGCCGCTTCAGAAACATCCCCAGCAATCCATCTGCAAACAGACCAGTGGTGGTAACAAAGGGAAATCACCCACATCCCCCTCCATATCTGAGATTACAGCCTCAGCCAGGAGAAGAAACGCTGCCATGCACGAATTTACGCCACCTGCTTTCCTCTGCCTTTCCCTCCAGAGCAGCAGATTTATACCCATTTCTGTCACAGACCCTCTGGCTTTTACCAACCTTCTCCCCCTTACATCTCAGCCCCAGCTATGCTCTTATCAACTGAAAGCAAACCCTCATCTAGAGCACATAACCTCTTCTTTAATATCCCTTCTTGCTCGTGCCCTCCCGAAGCCAACCAACCTGAGAGGTCTGCATCCCCCTCTACATCCATCACTCAGATCAATAGAAATGATTGTTGTTAAGATAAAAAAAAAAACAAACACATCAAAAACCACCATTCTGTCCAATAAGAGTTGATATTCAGCTACTTGAAAGAAGCAAAACACCAGGCATGAAGCGTATTTCACTATTAGGAATGCAAACAGAAAGAAAATCAAGTTCCACTGAGAAATGTTAGTTAGAAGCAATTAGAAAACACTGCATGCAGTCTGAGGTTACCTTGAATAGCTGCATCCAGGACAGCGAGGAGAACAAAACAAAGCAAAAACAAAAGCTATTGCAAATGGGTCTTCCAGAAAGGGCTCTCTAAGGGGATCAAAGGGAAACGTTTAGGGGGAGTGGTGGAGATCACCCACAGATGGTGATTGGTTCTGACTGCAATACGTTTGTGTCCTCTGCCTTTGGCATCAGACTTAAAAGTCAAGGCAGAAATGGGTTTATTTCTGCTCGCTTTAATTGCCAGGAGGGGAAATTTGAATCTTAATCTGAGTTCAGAGGAAAAAGAAAATGATACATTTCTTCAGAGAGAAAAACAAACAGGCTCACACGCTGAAGGGTGATTCCATTAGTCTACGGCTCACCTGCTTTCTTCCCAAATTCTCCCTCCAACTCAGCCTGTGCACCCGTCAGAGGCAGATCCACCATCTCCAAGCTCACCACTTCTGCCAGCGACTCCTCTCTGCTCCACACAACCTTTCCTGGTTAAAAAAAAACAAGTACAGGATATTGGAAAAATCAAAATGAAGCGTAAGGACATCAGCCCTGGGACATTCCCATCCCTGAGATGGACCTCCAGCCCTTCCTGCAAGTATGTGTTATCTGCAGAAACACCAAGATCTACAACATGGCTCAGACTCACCCTATGGTAACATGTTTGAAATCTGTGCCCTCATCCTCCCAAAAAAAAAACCCAACCCCCTAAACTAACAATAAAACACCATAAAAATGACAGGCTCTCCCTGTACAAAGAGCACAGCAGAACAGCTGTCCTAGCTGAGACATCTTTTGAGGGTGAAAGATGATGCAAGACTGCAGTATCTTCCACAGCACATCAGTTTCCAAAGAAAGCAATCCTAAAACATGGGGCCTGGGTTCTACAGCACTGGAGTTTTCTTCTCCTCCAGAACAAGAAGGTTGCTGGTAAAACCCAGGCCAGGTTTGCTGTTTGTGCCAATCACCTGGCTGCTGGAGGAACAGCAGCATGTGGTCTTCTGTTTGCACCAAGGCTCGGTAGCCGACCGAGTCATCCTTCTTCAGGAAAACCTGGATATAGAGCTGAGGGAAAAAGAAAAAGAGTAAACCAAGCAGTCAGATCTGTGATCACAGCATCTGCCTGGATAAAAGCGAACCCTCAGGTGAAAGAAGAGCAAACAGCACAGCTGCATGCAGTAATGTTTTCACCTGATCTCAACAGCCCTCCCAATGATGCCATGTCAGGGTATGAAGGGCATTGCAGGCCCCACAGATCACAGGACTGAAGCAATCTTTTCCCACTCACCTGCTCTGGCTTGGCACCGTTCTGCTCCAGGTTAAAGGTAATCGTGGTATCCAGCAATCTTTGTCCAGTTTCAACCAGGTAAAGATTGATGTTGTAGGTTTGATTGGAACAGGTTAAGGATTCCTGTAACATCGTGCAGAAAAATGCTGAGATAAACTCACCTGTCACGCCAAATTCTGCAGCAGAATCTCATGTGAGCAAGAACTATGGCTTCAAAATGCTTTTAGATTATTTATCTGGAGCTGGCGTGAAACATCAGCCTCCAAAACCCAGGTTTAACATCTTCTATGCTCTATGTTCCCACAAGGAAAGGAAGGAAAGGGACTGTCAAGAACTTCTACTGCATGTGGGAACGACCCCCCTCATACCTGTTTCTGGGAATCCTCCAAAGCACTTCCATGAAGGCCGTCAGAACTTCCAGGTTTCTGAAACAAGGAAGACAGGAGGTAACGTGACTCCACACACCATGAGAGAATGAGAAATAAAGTGCTTTGTGTGCTTGACAAGTCTCAGGTTGGCTCTGCAAACAGCAGACAGTGCTGCTAAAAACGAGGCTGTGCTCAGCTCAGTGCCCATAAGAACTGAAATCCGCTGCAGATCAGTAAGGTGGGCTTCTACATTGCACACCAACATTCAGACAAGGTGAGCCTTATCTGGGTGTAACCAAGATCTGCATGCATTACCACTGCATTAAATCTCACTCTTTCCAAAGTTACTCATCATCCAGGCCTGAAAAGCAATACAAGTGTGGAACCCACTCCCAAGGCACGTTCAGATCACAGAGCTGTGCTGAACACACAGTTCTGACTAGCTGTACCCACCAGTTCGTTCCTACAGGTCAGCACAGCAGCAACAGTCTTCTCCCCAGTTGTTGCAAAGCTCACCAGAGCTGCCTGAAAAAAAAGAAAAAGAGCAGCAATAAGTCATACAACACCATGAAAAGACAAAAACTCAACAAAAACTACCTGTGTAGCAAATTAATCCAGACTGCAGCTAACAGGAGATGAGATTTCATGGCCAAGTTTTGTGTTGCGTGACAAGAAAACCTCCCTGAAGCTGAAAACATTCCTCAAATATAAACACAGCAACCATTCACCCCAAACCCAGGATAGCTGTCAGCAACAAAGGACAACTAAACAAATGCTTGGAAACGTGTCAGCAGATGATATAAATAAAACCAAATGCTTTCCAAATGCTGCAGCAGAGAGCACAAGTGAAAAGAGAAATTCGGCAGCTTGGTCGGAACGCAGAGGGGCGTTTGGCTGTTGTAAGGAATGGTAAGCTCTGTTGGCCTCTCAGTGCAATGCCTTTTTCCTGGTTACCTGCTGGAAGTCTCGCAGGTGGCTGAGCAGCCCCTGTTTGCACTGCAGCAGAGAGAAGTGGCCCGGAGACAGCTGCAGGAAGAACTGAGCCCTCGAAGCGTTGATCACACTGGGCTGAGTAGCCAAGATCCTGGGCTGGAAGCCATCAGCAAACTCCAGGTCAAGTGACTGTGGAAGGAAAACAAGCACGTGCATTCATGAAAACTTCCCCCGTCAAACGAATCGCTTCCTTTCATCAGCAGCAACGGACGCTTTGTGAGGAAGTTACATCCATCATGAGAAACAAAGAGCAAAAGCAATAAGATCTGGACTGCTGTTGAAGCGAGGCTGTGCCAACACCGATCCAGACAAACTGATTTAAGACAGACACAACGTACAGTTTTCTCCCTCTTATGGATCACACACATCCTCAGTCGCTGTGCAGGTTACCTGTAGGAGAACCGCTGTGCTCCAAGGTGCAGGCAGGCACCAAATCAGCTGGATAAGTGCATATGAAGTCCCTCAGCACTGCTTACCTGCAGCGGGATCTGCTTCATCTCCTGCTCAGTCTCCAAGGAGCAAACATAGAGCGAATGAGTGGCTGTGTCTGCACACACCAGCACTGCCTCCCCCACCACACCGCAGGCTCCATTTAAGCTCGTCAGCCACGGCGCTGCTACGTTGGTCTGCCAGGAGAGACATCAAGAGACGAAGATGTCAACAGCAAAACTGTCTTTAAGGAATGAACTCACTGACACAACTCCACGCACTGTGTTCGTTCGTATCAAATTTGCTGTTTTGGATCCATAATCGAGCACTACCTGTTCTATGACTTCTCCATCCTCCACTCTGAGCGTTAAAACCTTCAAATGGCTCTGGGGGACAACTCCAAGCACGTGGATCACTCCAGCCCCACGAGAATATAACATCTGGTACTGAGTATTCTCACTGTGAGAGAAACAAAGGTCACAAAGCGTCGTTTTCTCATGTTGTTGCTTCCAAAGGTTTTCAAGAACATGAGGGAACCGCAGCATCTTTTCCTCCCAAGATGTCAGGCTCTGAATCTGAAATTTCTGCTTCAAATACATTCTCACCTTTCTGGCAGGTGTTCTACCCACTTCTGGTGCCCATTGGACAGGTAGTGCAGGGAGATGGCTGCCTTCTTCAGCACTGCCACGTACTTCACTGCGTCCTGCAGCCCCACCAGACTTGCGGTCTGGAAACTAAGCATAAGTCAGAAGTGATAAATTAGAGAGTCTGCAGGTTATCAAACAGGGTGAATTTTTCTTTTTCTGGACACTTAATAGCTATACTACCTACAGCTTCTGAGTTACTTCATCATCTGTGCGTGCAAGATGCCCAAAGGCCGCATTTTCATCAGTGGGAGTTAACAGAGCCCTGGATGCAACCACCAACCAGCTGCTCTCACAACATCCAGATTTTCAGAGTCTAATCTCCCAGCTGTTGTCCTGCAGTCCAGGTATGTTAAGCTTGCTAACTTAATGCTAACTTATCCCTGGGACAAAGGTGGGAGAGAGCCCCGACCAACACTACCTGCCCGTGTCCAGCGACGTCTCCCAGTTCAGCCCTCCAATGTTGGTCTCCCAGGAACGCAGGATGCGCCCAGCGCTGGATACGGTGATGGCATCTGCACAGAGAGCAAAGGGGAGGTGAACCCAGAAGCTGCGCCCGGCACGGGGCAGCAGAGCCGGGAGCTCTGGCAGCAGGACGGCTCCTGTGTGCTGCCGCTGTGATTTCCTCACCCTGCCCGTGGATCAGCATCGCGTCGATCGCTCCTTCAGGGGTGGCTTTATCTGCATGGCGCCACACTGAGAGACACAGAAAGTGAGAAGGAGGTGGGCACAACGAAGCTGTTGGTTATTGCTCTCAAACCCGCAGCCTCAGGACTTCCCAAACAGCCGTGTCCTCACTGCCCGTTGTGGGAGGTGCAAGTTGGGCTTCAGGGACAACCTCTGCTCTGAAATAGCGATGATGTGTTGGCACAGCTGCACAGGGAGGCGTGGGGTCACCATCCCTGCAGCTCAGTGTGGAGATGTGGCACTGAGGGACACGGGCAGCAGGACGGTCGGCTGGGTCGGGGGATCCAGGAGCTCTTTTCCACCCCAAACAACTCACCGGCAGAATACAGCTGCAGGAGCAGCCGCCCTCAGCAGCACCGCAGGCCCACCCCGAGCACCCCGTGCCCGGCCCCCCCGCCCCACTCACGGATTTCGCCGCTGCGGGAGTTGAGCGCTGCCACCACGTTCTTCTCGGTGCCCACAAGCAGCTTCTTGGAGCCCTGCGCGGCCTCCAGAGAGGCGAACTTCAGCTTCCCCACGTACTGCTGCCTCCTGCGGGGACGGGCAGCGTGAGACCGGCGCGAGTCGCGGGGAGAAGCCCGCGGTGTGGGCCCGGCACTCACCAGTCGAACTTCCCCACTTGGTCCTCGTACACGGCGGCCGCCAGCGGCAGCAGCAGCAGCGCCCACAGCCCCGCCGCCATGGCAGCGCTCCCGTCGTGCCCCGCTCTGAGCTCTAGGGGCCTCGCGCCTTACGGGGCTGTCCCGCGCGCCGCCTGAGCGGAATTGGACGGAGAGTGGCGTGCGGCTGCGCTCAGGCATCGCGCGAGGCAGCCCGCAACATCCCGGCAGCCCCCGCGGCGCCCGGGGGGCCTCGAAGCACGGCGGTGCCATGCCGAAGTCCAAGCGGGACCGCAAGGGTGAGCGCGCAGCCCGGACCGCGGTGCCGCCCTTCCCCTTCCCCTTTAACCGCATCCTCCCGCTCCGCTCCCCGCAGTGTCCCTGACGCGGACGCCCAGGAAGGGTTTGGAAGCCAAGCAGGCCCTGATCGCTGAGGTGAGTCGTGCTACCCCGCTCCCCCCCCCCATCCCTCCGGCCCTGCTAACCGCTGTCGTGCAGCTGCGGCGATGCGTGGACACCTACAAACACATCTTCATCTTCTCCGTGGCCAACATGAGGAACAACAAGCTGAAGGACGTGCGGAACGCCTGGAAGCACAGCCGGTGAGCCCAGGGCTGGGGTGGGGGTTGAGACACTACGGGCCTCGCAGCCTTCTGGTCTTCATCATCTTCTCCGTTGCGTTGTAGGATCTTCTTTGGGAAGAACAAAGTGATGATGGTGGCGCTGGGCCGGGAGCCGAGCAGCGAGTATCGGGAGAACCTGCATAAGGTGGGGGGTCTGAGTTGGAAACAGAACAGGCACAGCTGTAGGTGTGGCACTGCAGGATGTGGTGGGTTGCAGTGGTCATGAAGGTCTTTTCCAGCCTAAACTCTGAGTCTCAGTGCTGTCTCGGCACCTCTGTGCTCCTGTCTCACAGGTCAGCAAGCACCTGAGGGGGGAGGTTGGTCTCCTCTTCACCAATCGCACCAAGGAGGAGGTGGATGAGTAAGTATGTGTGTGTGTGAAGCCCCTGTGCAGCTGAGCCTGAAATGCACGCAGGCAGCTCCTTCCCTCACTGCTGCTCTGATCGACACCGCCGTGAGCTGCACCCAGGTCCTCTGGGCGTTTCCATCAGCAGAACGCAGCACAAAGCCCACAGCTCAGCACCGTCTTGTTCTGCTCTGCCAAAAAATGCCCCCGACCCAGAGCAATCCCTGGGCCGCCGTTTCTGCAGCTCTGCCTGCCAATCTGCCTCAGGTGGTTCTCCAGCTTCAAGGAGGTGGACTTTGCGAGGGCAGGGAACAAGGCGACGTACACCGTCAGCCTGGACACGGGGCCCTTGGAGCAGTTCCCCCATTCCATGGAGCCTCAGCTGCGACAGCTGGGATTGCCAACAGCTTTAAAGAAAGGTACGTGAGGGAGCCGCTTCCCTTCTGTTGCACTGAGTCTGTGCAAAGTCTTTTAAGGAGAACATTGTACATTGGGACTGAGTTTTGGAGAAAAGCTGGCGCTCAAAGCCTTGTTTTCTTCCTGTTGCGTCAGCCTTCCCCGACTGCTGTCACAGGAAGGAAGGAAGCCTTGTGCTCTGCTTCTGCAGTGCAAACAGCGACGCACTGTTCCACTGAGAAGCCAGATGTGGGTTTTCTTAGCCTGTTTCAAGAGCTTTTGTTCTTGCAGGAGTGGTGACGCTGCTTTCAGATTATGAAGTCTGCAAAGAAGGGGACATTCTGACCCCCGAGCAAGCACGGGTCCTGGTGAGAATGCAACACAGCCCTGCAGGCACAGTCACTGCCCCAGGGAAATGCACCGTTGTGTGTGGTTCTCACTGTCAGCTTACCTAATATCTGTACCATCGGCCTGGCCGCGGGGTTGACGAGTCTGTGTCCTTTCCTAGAAACTCTTCGGCTACGAGATGGCAGAGTTCAAAGTGACCATCAAATTCCTGTGGAATTCTGAGACCGGAGACTTCCAGAAACTCGCAGGAGATGAGGAGGAAGAAGAGGAAGAAGAGGAGGAAGAAGAGGAGGACGTTGACATCAGTGAGGACTCGTAGCAGTCCTTGTGCTCGGACACTAGACAGCTCTATTTGAGAGCTGAAAGATGAGGATGTTTTCCTTCCCTGTCTGCAGCAGGACACGTGATTAACTCGGCATTCTTAAAGATGATCTAACTACTTTTTATATAAAAACGTATATAAAACTCTCAGAAATTGCCAGTGCTGCCTGTTATTGAGTACAGTGGGATCTGAGGAATGGGAGATACGTTTCAGGCCCAAGTTGGCCTCCACAGCTCGTGGGGAGCCAGCTCTGCCCTGCGCCACAGTTCTGCTTCACACTAGGGTCAGTTTTAGCTCTGCAGACATTTTGGCTCAGTTTTTTTTCTGAACTGGAAAACAGATTAAAGCTCTGCTGTTAAGAGACAGTGACTGCATTAGAAAAAATGGTTTATTCTCATCCACGCTCAAGATTCGTTATTAACTGAAAGCAGAACTAAACCCTTCAGTTATGTGCTCCACTTCCCTTGATTAAGTGCATTTTTAATCACAGCATGTGCTGGGGAAAGGTCCCCAAGGGGAGAAAGCACGAGGCCCCACGCCTGCAGTGCTGGCAGGGGCAGCGTAGGCACAGAACGGCCGGTCCTACAAAGCTCCATTAATGGGACAAATCACAGCCTGCCACCCCGAGGGCAGTGTGGATGAGAGCCTCACATTTATGCTCCCTACTGCTCGGCTGCCTGCTCTCCCCTCCCCAGTCTAGCGGAAGTAGTTGGGGCAGTCGTGTGCAGTCAGCTTCCAGGCTTTGTCGAACGCCTCCACTACAGGTGGCAGCAGTGGGCCCTCCTCGCTGTAGTTCAGATTCTGCTCCAGCTGCTCCATGTTGGACATCCCAATGATCACCGCGTCTCCAAGAGCGCCCTGTGAAGCCAGAAGGGGAATCGTTCATCCCAAAATAACCCCAGCTTGCTTCCCTAGCCAAATTCTGAATGCTGTTCAACTCTGACCTGCAGCTTGGAGTGGTGGTACAACCAACGCAGTGCGGCCGAGGTCAGGCTTGGTGCATTGGAACCATAAGCATCCTTCAGAGCTTTTTCTACTAGTTCAATTCCTTCAAAGTTGTGCTCCTTCCAGTACCTGCAAGAAGGAAAAAATAAATAAATCAACATCACTGCCCTCGAGAATCATAAATTCCAAGCAAGAGTGAAAGGCCTCTGAAAAAGCTTTGTACAGCTGTTTGTAGCCCCCAGGCTTCTGCAATCCAGGCAGGGGGAAGCTGACCCTAAAAACTGCACTGCAAAGCTCAGTCACGAGGCACAGCCCAACCGCCTCCGAAAGGAGGAAGCGAGGTGCTCCGTGTCCCCAACCCTGGGTGGCAGCAGCACAAAGGCTGCCCTGCAGCCACTGAGAAAGGACACGAGCCTGCAGAATCACAGGGTGAGCTTGAGTCCGTTCTGTTCCCCCCCAGCTGATCATTAGGATTCGGGTGGTTTTGTTTAAATGCAGCCCCAGCTCCCTGTTCATCAGCTCAGGACACACCTGTCCCTGTAGACTTGAGCCCAGTCATTCCCAAAAAATCTTCCAGTGGGCTGACGTGTGTCTTTGTCCTCATACTTGTACTTCCCAGTCAGCAGCCCTCCTGCAAAGTGTCAGCAGCATGTTCAGCACCAGCTCTTACGCTGCCCTCCAAGGCACCACCTCGTCTCAGAGCCTCCGCGCCCAGCCAGGCATCTCCAATCCAGGTGACGCCTTAACAAACCCCGTGGCCACTTTCGGTTACCCACAGCCACATCCCTCCCGTCACAGCTCCCCCTACCAGCCAACGGATTGTAGGCGTAGAACCGCAGCCCGTAGTGTCTCAGACAAGGGAACAGCTCCAGCTCCACCTGCCGGGTGGTTGCGTTGTACATGCCCTGCACAAAGAGCACGGGGTGACCTCAGACCTCCCAGCACAAATCCTGGCTGCTAAACCACGACCTGGATTTGCTTATCAGGTGGTACCAGGGTGACATCTAGCAGTGACCCCAAGCCTGCCTGCCAGCAGTGCAGTTAACGGGTAAAGTTATGCATTTCTATGCTTCATCCTGCTTTTCCTCTCATTTTAATGGCTGCTCACAAACAAAACCCAACATCCTGGGATCTGCCCTTGCAGCAGATGCTCACCCTGGCAAAATAATTCAGCATTTCACCAAGACAAACAACTGCAGCAGCAAAATTCCTCCTCAGAAATGTGATTCCCTTTCACAGTGGAGGGGTGTTTGATCAATGGTGCTTTAAAGAAGCCAGGACAGCTTCTTCCCCACCCTTCTCTGAGTTCTTTCACCCAGAAGGGTGGATTCAGGTCAGACAACATGATTAATTCCCTAGGAACAGACTTTCTAAAGGACTGCAAACAATGCAACAATTACTTCAGTTCCCCATCACGAGAGTCACTGACTCAAGCACGAAGCACACACTCAGCTCTTTCTGGGCAGTGATCTCACCCAGCTCTCTAAATCCACGTCCCAAAAGGACTCCCTGGGCTAACTGCAGCAGCTCCCCTGTGTTTGTAACACAGAGCACAGGGTTCCCACAGACCTCACCTGGTACACAGTTGGCATCAGCCAGTTGTTGCACTTGCAGATGGTGCAGATTTCTGCCACCTCCCACGCTGCGTAGTTGGACAGGCCGAGTTCTTTAAACTTTCCCTGCAGAGGAACAAAAAAGTGTTCAGATCCAGCTTTTAAAACAGTTTACCTATGAAATGAAAACCTGTGAAATGCAAAACGTGTATGGTGAAGGGGACACCACTGAAAGTCAGCCCAGAGCTCTCAGTTGGTCCCACTGCAATGTAACACCTGACAAAAACATAACCCTCATTTTATGTTTTGAATTCACACCTTCCAGTTTCAATTCTCAGACTAATGGAGTTGATGAATTCTTCCCTGCCCATTATGAGAATAACATTAACTGGCTCAGTTAACACAGCAGAAAGCAAAGTTCATCAGTTCCAACATTTTCCAATGCTCCTGAGAGCAAAGGGCACCACGTGAACATGCAGCAGTGCCGCAGCTCTTGGCACTCCCCTGGTCACCTGGCCTCCTTCTCCTGAGCACCACGCACACCCTGCACTGCACAGGAGCACAGCAAGCACTGAAGAAGTGTCAGGAAGGAAACAAGCAGCAGCCTCAGCTCTGCTTTACCTCCTTGTGCAGCTCATTGCAGGCACGCAGCGTTTCCTCCACTGGGGTCCCGTGGTCGGGGGCATGGAGGTAGAAGAGTTCAACGCTCGTCCTCTGCAGCCTCTCCAGGGATGTGTTCAGCTGTGACCGCACACTCTCTGGCTTCAGTGTCTTCCCTTCCCAGGGGTTGGCCTTGGTGGCCACTTCCACTGCAAAGGGAAAGGAGGAATGAGCAGTGATGTTCCCAAACCCGGATGGGAATGGGGTACAGTGTGCTCAGGGTGCTTTCAAAGCATGTTCTTCTTGGAAACACAATGTCAGTGGGACCCTCTTCCTTGGGGTCCCAAAATCAAAGGCCCTTTTCCTCAGAAATACATCAGCCTGCAGAGGGAGGTCCTTCTCCTCAGGGACTGGGGGTCTGCATACAAACCAGGCTCTCTTTTCCTTAGAAATACCTCAGGATAACAGAGCAGACCCTTCTCCTTGAGGCCCTGGGATCTGCCCTAAAATCTGAGGCCCCTTTTCCTCAGAAATACGTCAGCACAATGGGAGGACCCTTCTCCTCACAGACCAGGAGTTCTGCAATGCAAACCAAGGTCTGTTTTTCTCAGAAATGCTGAGCAGAGGCCCTGTTCCTCAGGAAGACTGCCCTGGAAATGGGGACCACCATGGAAACGGAGCCCTTCTCCTCAGGAAGATGCCAGCCTCACGGGACAGACCTTTCTCCTCATGGATCAGGGCTCTACCATACAAACCACGGCCTCTTTACCTCAGAAACACCTCAGTCCAGCAAAGAAAGCCCTTCTCCTCAGGAATCAGGGATCCACCGTTCAAAACCAGTCCCTTTTACCACAGCAATCAGGGACTCCCTTCTCCTCGGGGCCAGGGGGAGACACCTCCCCCCACATAACGCCACAGACCGCGCTTTTCTCCTCACAACCCGTCCCGTACCCGACTGCTCCCCGCCGGCCAGCAGCGTGCCGAGGATGCGCTCGGACTCCCCGCCCGCGTACATATGGGCGGTGTCGAGCAGGCGGTGTCCGCGCCGCAGGAAGGCGCGCAACATGGCGGAACTCGCCTCAGGGCCCGCGCGCCGCCCCATCTCCATCGCGCCCAGCACGATCCCCGGCCGCGCTCCGCCCGCCGCCATCTTGCCGTCGGCACTGCGCATGCGCGGGGAGGGAGGGAGGAGCTCGCCGTGCCCACATTGCGCATGCGCGCGGGGAGGGTCAGGCCCCGCCCTCTTTGCGAGTGGGAGGGGCTATGAGAGAGCGCGCATGCGCAGTGCGGCTCCGCCGGGTCTTAGGATCTCATTGCGAAAACGGGTGGATTTGGGAAAAACAGCCGAAGTTTGGCGGAACGCCGCTGTTTGGCCACTAAAGCCGGCGGTTTGTAAGGAATCAGCGCGCTTCTGGGGAGAGCGGAACTTCCAGAACGAAAAAGAAAGACAACAACAAAAAACAACAACATCCCAACTTCTGGAAAGCAGCAGATTTCTCAAAAAGTAACTTTTTCCCCTTAAAAACAAACAAACAAACACAAACAAACCAAAAGCAGCGAGCGAGGTAAGGGGGTGATGGTGCGGTTCGGGCTTCGTTACAACCAACCTCAGCTCGGTCCGGTCGCTCCGTGACCGTCACGCATAAATGTTCTTCCAGGCGTTGCCTCCTTTTCTGCCCGTATTTTCCGTTTCCCCATGGCGGAGGGGCTCTGGGCATCGCCTCCACCCGGCAATGGCTCCGACTGCCCCGACGGCGCCCGCTGGGTGCTGCGGCTGCTGGGCGAGTGCGCACGGGACGGGCGCGATGTGGGCAGCGCGCTGCTGGGGCTGATCTCCATCGGCTGCTTCGCTGCTGCCGCGCTGCCGTGAGTGCCCAGCTTTGGGGTTGGGTTGGAGGGACGTGGGGGACGAGGAAGGGGTCGTGGGAGAGAGTTCTGGTGGTCTGGGTGTGCTGAGTGCAGAGGAAATGGAGGCGGTTTCCAGCCAAAGCCAACCTGTGTGTGTGTAATCTTGAAGGACCCTCCCAACCCAACCATCCCATGGTTCTACATTATCTTTAAGGACCCTCCCAACTCAACCATCCTGTGGTTCTATGGTCCCTAAGGTCCCTTCTAACCTAACCCTTCCAACCCAAGCCGTTCTAGAGCTCTCGTTACAATCTGTGCTCCAGCTTTTTGCCCTCACTCTGTCAGGCCTCACGTTTGAGTGCTGGGAGCAAGAGAAAAACCCCACGAGGTCCTCAAGGGGTATGGAACAGGTTGGAGCTGATGCTTTGTGTCCTTCCTGCAGGCAGTTCTACCAAGCCTGCAAGACAGGCATCATGGACCGGGCGCTCTCCATCTACTTCCTGCTGGGCTGGCTTGGTGGAGACCTCCTGAACCTCATCGGCTCCTTCCTGGCAAACCAGCTGCCCCTGCAGGTGCCCTCAGCTCTGCCCTGCATCGCTCCCCTGTCCCCAAGGCTGGGGTCTGGGTGTGCTCAGAGCTCCCGTCCTTGTTCTGCAGGTGTACACCGCTGTGTACTACGTGCTGGCAGACCTGGTGATGCTTTCCCTGTATGGTTATTATAAAGCCAAGAACTGGAGTGCAGGAGGTGAGCTGTGGCTAACGCCCATCTGTGGGGACATAAGTGGGGCAAGGGGACCTTGGGGACGCCCCCAAGGCGCGGGGTGCCCCATCCCTTGTGGTGTTCAAGGCCAGGTTGGGGGTTGGAACTGGGTGATATTTGAGATCCCCTCCAACCTAAGCCATTCTGTGACAAAAACGGAGCCCCTCTTACCCCCGTCCCTTAGCTGGGTGGGCTGCAGGGTTGGGGCAGCGTGGCAGAACAGTTAGCAAAAAGCTTGGAGTGATTTTAACCCTAAACCACAGAAACTGCTGAGATAGGAGTGGTTTCCTCCCCGCTAAGTTACAGATGACTCTTATCACTGAGATAAAAACCCACATGCCCCACTGCTGGATCCCAACGCCGCAGATGGAGATAAGAGGGCTCAGACTCGCTCCCAGCACCAGACCCAGCCCTGCAGAAGGAACAGCCTACCTCAAGCATCCCCCACTTGTCTCCCCACAGCCACAGTTTCCATCAACGCCGCCTGCATCTTCTCCCTGCTGGGAACAGCCACGACCCTCACGGTGCTGAGCCACGACGCAGGCCCAGCCCTCAATCCTGCGGCCTTCAGAGGGAGATCTCTGCTCTCCTTGGGCCCGGAGGGGCCTGGCCCTGAGGTGGGACATGGGGGTGGCTGGGGGAGTCCCAGTGTGGGTGGCCGTGAGGCCTTGCTCAGGGCTGACCTTGTCCACAGCCCATCAGCAAGACTGAGATCGTCGGCTTCACCATTGGCTCCGTCTCCTCTGTGCTGTACCTCTGCTCCCGGCTCCCCCAGATCTACACCAACGTAAGTGAGGGCAGGAGACGCACAAAGTCTTGGTCTGAACAGGGCAGCGAGTTTCTTCCTTCCTCTTTGCTTGCTGGCTGCAGCTCCCTTATTTCTCACTGTGTCACAGCATGCTCTGAAGCCCGATTCATTTTCCTTCCCCTCCAACTTAACAATATTGTCAGCGTGGAGCTTTTGTTTTTTTCCACATCTGCCAGCAAAAAGGGAACCAAAAGGCACTCAGCACCGCGTCAGTTCCCATTTTCTCTTTTCCCATGGCGGGATGATTAACACCAAATGGATAAGTAGATTTCAGTGCTTATTTCCATGTAACACAGCCTCTCCTTCCAGTACCGGAGGAAATCCACGGCCGGTGTCTCCTTCCTGCTCTTTGCCCTGGTGATGCTGGGGAACTTGCTGTACGGCACCAGTGTGCTGCTGAAGAACCCGGAGCCAGGGCAGAGCGAAGGTGACTACATCCTGCATCACCTGCCCTGGCTCATCGGCAGCCTGGGTGTCCTCTCCCTGGATGTCATCGTATCCTTTCCTCCTCCATGTTTTCCTTCAGGGTGGGGATGGTTTTTGGGGCTGTGACTTCCTGCATCCCACGCTTGTAACTAATGCAGTGTTGCAAGAGCTGAATGCTTTGCTTATAGCTGCATTCAGCTCATTGTTCTCACGGTGCAAACGGCCCCTGCAGGCTTGTTGTGCCGATCCTCACCTTGCAAAGATCCTTAAGGCCTCCTCAGATCTCGTTCCAGTTCCTCGCCTATCGCACAGGACGGCCCAGCGCTGGTGAGGAGCGCGAGGCACTGCTTGCTGAGCACGGTGACAGCTGACAGGGTGACCGCAGAGCTCCTGGTCCTGTCCTCTTCTCTGCGTGGTGCTGGGGAGAGGGGGATGCAGGGCAGAGATGGATTGGTGCTGCTGAGACGTTCTGCCTGGCCTGGTGGCACGCACTGCTGCTGTGAGACCTCGAGCCCCTCTGATACCAGCGGTGGATCAATGAGAAAGCAATCAGATACCTCAGGAGGTCGCCTTTCCCTGTGCTGAGCCCTGCAGAGGGCGTGGGGTGGCCAACCATCACTGTGTGGTTGCTGCCTTTGGACTTTTGGAAGATGGGGCAGCGACTGGAACCCCTTGGAACAAGGAAAGGAAGGTGCAGGGCAGCCAAAGCGTTTCACGTTATTGGTACGGCTCAGACTTCCATAAAACATTGCCCCACGTGCCTTTGTGTTCTGTTGGTTCATGTGTCAGTTCCTTGCCTCTTAATTGTTCTCATTAGTCCCCATTTCCATGAAACGCTTGGACTCTTCATCTTGTCTCACCCCTGTTTTGTTCATATGGGATTTGGGAGAAGCTGGTCTGTTGTCCTGGTGCGAGACAGGAGCGTGCAGGGAGGAGGTTCAGCACTCTCAAACTCCAGGAGCAAGGAGGTCAAGTGCTGGGAAGCAACCAGCACTGAATGCAGCCCTCTTGGCATTGCCAACACAGCCCTGTTACAGCAGGGCTGAAAGGAAACCAGCACAGCTTGTCCCACACATGGGAACTTTCCTACACTTTCCATTCGCTCGTCTTTTTCTTCCCCTTTTTTCACTCTCCAGCTTTCCTACCACCACGCCGCTCGCCCTGCCTGCCCTCTCAAGGAAGGCACAGAGCCTGGATGCTACGTGGGACTGCTTGACACCACTGCAACAGCAGTTAATTAAAACCACAGCAGCCCGTGGTTGGAGCTCACCCCTTTGTTTCCAGACTCCTCGACCTTCCTGAAACAGAGTGGTGAGTTTTTCTCCTCTGTTCCATGGCAGTTTCCCCAGCAGGGCTCGCTTTCCTCTTGCCTCCCTCCAGCTGCTCTCCTGGCCAAGCACGGGTTAGCAAAGGCTTTCTTAAAGCTGGAAGAACCTCAACCTAAGGAGATATAAAAACAAAAGTCATTCACCCAGTGTAACCAAAGCACAAGTCGTGGGGCACCCAGCTCTCTGCATCTGGCAGCGGGTGGAAGCACACAGTGCAGAGCAGCCCAATGAGGGTCCTGCTGAGGTTCTGGTCCCTCTGAGGCTGTGATGCAGCCCTGTTCCCAAACGAATGTGCTATTTCCCATTTTGGGAAGAGTTTGGGTGTCACGTTGAAATGGCAAAGGCACAGCTATAAACCAACTTGTCCCAAAATCCAAACAAAACTCAGCAGCAGGCTTAGGCCAGCAGAAGCTGCAGATACCCACGCTGGTAGGTGATGCTGCTGTGAGCCTAGAAAGGAATGAATGGCTGCAGCTCAGCCCTCTCAACCTGCTCAGTGAAGGGACACATCCCTGCACAGGGGCCACAGGGAGCCTGGATGCCACAAGTATGTTAAGCCCATGGGGGCTCAGTTTCATTTGTGGCTCGAGTGCAGGCAGGTGGCTTTGGAGGAGGTGAAGAAGTCCCAAAAACAAACACGCACAGATGTGAGCTGTAATTGGGTCTCAGGAGCAGAACGCTGCCTCTCCCCCACCCGGCTCACACGCTGCTGTTAAGCTTCAGGAGTTCCCATGAGCTTATCTCCAACTTCACAAAACAGGGAACAACGCTCACAAACCACACACAAAGCAGAGGAGCAGCTCTTAAAGAGCATCATCATCAGAACCGCCTCACCTGAACCCACCGAGCAGCCCTGGCCCCAAACACCCCTTCCTCCTCTGCCTGCAACAAACCAGTCCCCCCAGCAAAGCGCCCTCATCCTGCTCTCAGTGCATCAGCTGGATGCTAACGCAGCAGGGCGACCCAGCCTACAGCAATCCTGCTCAGAACAAACGCATTTCAGCTTTTTAACCTCTTAAAGCCACGTAACACAGCAGCTGTTTGCGTTACAGCTGGGCTTGGTGCTCCCAAGCACACATCTACCATCCAGAAGCATTCACAGAACCAACGCCGAGCACCGCAGCAGGAAGGAAGGAAGGAAAGAAGGACGACACCGACTGCACACACTGCTTCCTGGGATTTGTTTTTATTTTCATTTTTTTAGTCTTTTTTTTTTTTTTTTCCTTTTTTTTTTTTTAGTATGGAGGCTCAAGTATCAGATGTAGATTCAATTTAAGCTTTACAAAAAAAAAAAAAAAAGAAAAATCAAAACAAAACAAAACAACCCTTTTGCATTCCATAAAAATTGACAGAAAAGCGCCTTGGAACCAGGCTATAGAAGAGCAGAACGTTCAGCAGGTCTCCTAATCAATGTCTCCTTGCAAATCTGGTTTAGTACAACACCAAGGAACAACCTCTCTTCCCTCCCTCCCAGCAGCCATGCCCTGTGCCCAACCCCCACCAAACACACGTGGAATAGATTTGTTTTCCTTTTTGTTTCCAGTTCTTCCTCTTTCACACACCACAGTATTTAATAAATTTTTTTTTGTTTTGTTTTACATTTTTTACACCAATGTAACAAAAGGCAGGAGGGGGATGGGGGAGGAAAAGACAAACAATGATCCGTGTGTATGCGTATCAATGGGGGAGGGTGGAAGAGGAAAAAAAATACATGGACTTCTACAGAAACATAGCCTAAGGTCTCAATAGCAAAATGTGGTGCAAAGTAGGCCTCAGAGACTGAAAAAGTTTGTACAGCTTTATTCATGGGGAGAAGATGGCGTTGCATGAATAGTATTGAATGCAAATCGTGACGTGACGTAACAGAAAAGGTCAGGGGGATGAGTTTTCTAAGAAAGGAATCTAACGAGTGCATGGCATGTCTTGTTAGCACGGAGAGTACTTTAACTTTGCTGCTTTCTCTTCAAAGCCTCCACCAGGTCATTTTTAAGAGCTTCTTGTTTTGATTTGTCTGCAAAAGTCTGCACAGACCTGCGGGGAAGAAGGAGACACAAGTCAGAGGCGACGCTCTTGAACGAGGGTTTCCACCAGCTCTTCTGGCATGGGAGCAATAGCAGAAGCACCTCAACCCAGGCTTAGAGAAAACAAAACTCAGCTTGCCTGTTTTAATACAGAAAACAGAAGGCAAAGTGAACACTTCAGTGCTTATGTCAGAGAGAAGTTAAGCCTGTAGCAAGGGCTGCACCAAGAGATGCTTCCAGCAGTTGCACCCCACCTCCAGCTGCTGGAGGGAGAGTCCCACCGTTGGATGTTACAGGTTGGAAAACCCCAGGACACCACCAGCAGAAGGTGTTAGTGCTCTCACTCTCAAAAGGACCACAACAGGAAAGTGGAGAAGTCCAGCCTCTGCCAACAGAAGTGAAATCCCAGCTCTGGGAGCTCCTTTCTGCAGACTGTTCACCCAGGATACAGCAGCCACGTCAAAACCTCTTCCAGCAAATTCACCAATGGGAAAAGCACTCAGGGTTTGTTCTTGAATTTGCTTTTCCAGCTTATACCTTGCCTACAGTAATTAGTGAATCAAGTTGGCAAGATTACTGCAGGGGCTCCTTTTTGCTACCGGTTTGGTTACAAAGAGCTGCACCTTCCAGCCATCTGGGCTCACTGCTCTGCAAGAGAACTGCAGAGGAACCTTGCTTTCTGATGCCACAACTTCCAATTTCAAGAGAACAAACTTTTCAACGTGATCATCCACAGAATGACACTACCAGGCCTTTCTGCTAGCACAGCAGCAGTGAGGATGCAGTTTGGGAGGATTTATACCCACATAAGCCATATTTCACACCCTCCTCTGTGCTCCAAGCTACCTCATTTTGCCTGGATGCCACCTCCTGTAAACAAGGCTGCTCTGTGCCTCAGTTATTTTCCTAACATTTTTCTTACAGTTATTTCCATTCTCTTGTCTCTGGAGACTTCCACTGCCTTCATAAAAATATATACATTTTATATTTGCATTTGTCCCAGGCTAAAGAAGTGGTTCTCAGCCATTATCAACAAACAGTGCATTTTCCCCTTCGTCAGCTGAACGTGTTTAAGACAACATCTGTAATTCATTACCAGTTGCAGTGGAAGGTTAAACTGGCTCAGGGTTAGTCACTGCCGTGTGTCCTGGACATTCAGAGCTCCAGAGCAAACGAGAGCATATGAACAAATCCCATTGGAGGCTGCGCAGCACTCAGCAGAGCTTGAGCAGGACTGGATTTTCAAGCTCCAATTGAAGATACACCAAGCACTACGGGATGTGCATGGAGGGGAAACTGACTCAGAAGCACCACAGGCAGAGGTGTTTTCTTGCCCAGACTTTCAAAATGTTATTCCTTTCTGCAAGGAGGACTTGAAGATTACAAGGAATCTCTTCACTGGAGCGGTGTGCCACAGCTGTACAAACTAATGGTGCTCAAGGGACAGAGTCCCAGGGCTTGTGGAGGCAGTGAGCCCAAGCTAACAGCACTCTGGGTAAATGACCATGTGCTCCTTTCTTGCTCCCAAGCTACAGTGCAAAGTGGTAAGGCCTGCCCCATTTCAGAGCGTGACATTTCAAATGGAGCAGAGTAACACCTCGAGTAAAACCACACCGTTTAATTGGCTGTGTTAAGAATAACCCTTGGGTGAAGGATGGGTCGGATGTCGTTGGTCAGTCTGCAGCAGTTAGGGGTTAGTTCTGCCCTCAGTTATCATGCAGAGGTCTCGGCTGGGTGAGTCCTGGTTTAGTGCTGGTTGTCACACCTGGCAGGGTACCTGGATTGGTTTAGTTATCAGGCTGGATGTAGATCTGGCGCTGGGTCAACACTTGAGAAAGTTCTCTCTGCAACTGCTTATACTTTTGGTTGTCGGGGATTGCATCAATAGATCTACAGAGAGCAGTTTAGAAACGAGGGAAGTAAACAGGGAAAAGAACAGTCAGAAGAAATCAGGTAACACAGCTGGTATTCTGGAACCCACTGGAAACGCACGTAGGAAGAAAAAAATGTAAAATCACAAGTTGGAAGAAACAGGAAAAAGGCAAGAGGAAAAGGCACAGCCGGATGCTCTGCGTGGTACCAGCTGTGAGCAGGTCATCTCACTGCTGCACAAAGGAACGTGACACAATGGGGAGACACAGGAAACGTTCAGTTACAAAATGTGAAGGCCACGTTCACGAGGAAAAAAAGCCTACGTTTCCTTTTAATGCTCATACATGCTTCCTGGCTAAAGCCCTGCACGCTGCAAATGGAAATAAAAACAGAAAAGCTGCTTGGTCATGATGCTGTCGACTCCCTCTGGCCATGCTGTGAAGAAGGCAGCACAAATATTCAGCTAGCTCTGTTATTCTATCATCTGAAGAAGAGGTTACTGATTTGTTCCTTATTTCAGCACAGGAGAGAAGAGCAGCAGACATCTGTGCACCACTTGGATCTTCTGCATTACCCACCGTGCAGCAGAGCTCCTGGTGCAGTTTAAAATAAAAAAAGACTTGGCATCACATTTCTACACTTGTCTCTACAAGCATGAGAACCACCAGCTTGGGATTTCTATACAGAACGCCTCACCAGACAGGAGAAGGGGCTGAAAAGCAGAGTAGCTTCCCCTGCAGAAAGGCACAGAGGGTTCATTCACTTCATCTGTTCTAGTATGTTATATTTTGACCAGAGGTGTTGAGAGACAGACAGAATTTAAAACAAAGCCTAAATATCACAAGCCATTACTTAATCTTGGGACCGACTGTTTTTAAGAAAGCTGAAAAGAGAAGTCAGAATTTAAGTACTATTTTCAGAACTATGCAGAATAAGGCTCCCAATTAACAATCATCCTGAAGTACAAGCACTGCTAATTGAGCAATTTTCTTCCTGGTGAGGGAATAAAGGATTTAAACCTTGCTTCACATCACTGCAGTTACAAAATAGAAACGTTCCCCAAACTCATAATAACACACATAATAATTGTTCCAAAGCACAGTGAGGTGAGTAATTAAACGTGGAAAGGCTTTGTGTAGGAAAGGGCAGTGCCAGCAAAAGAAAGCAGGTGACTGCTGGGGAAACAGAGCCCCAGGCACGATGGGGAATGGCAAGGAAGCAAACGGTCAGCTGGAGGGCTCCTTACCTCAGCCCATTCACGATGTCCTTTGTTTTACCAAAATAAATCTCATTCAGTGTACTTCTGATTTTGTTTTCCATGTCCTGGAAAAGAAAAGTATGAAACCAGTCTTTAGGCTGTTCAGCTGCTTCCAGGACAGTGGCACTCACACTCCTTTGTGCAACTTACAACATTCACCTCAACGTTCAACAGCGTGGCCCCATCTCTCTGGTCTTACCTAAGCTTAAAAGATTCAGCTCTGTCCCTGCCCACTCCTGAATGTTACTCCAGGAGGTAGATGGCTGTTCTCGGCCACAAGAGGGCAGTTTCTGTCCACCTATCTTTTTTCTTTTTTTTTTTTTCTCCTGCATATATCAGCAAAAAAAAAAGTGCATTTCACCTCAATTTTACATGGCAATTTCCTGGCACCCATCCTCAAGCCTTCAGTCTCGTTGTGCTGAGCACATGGGACCAACAGGTGCCACAAATCCATGAAAAGCAGCAACAATTCCAGTCGACTTCATAAGCACTTGAAACGCTGAATTTTTGAGCTCTGAATAACATATCCTGACTTTAAATAACTCTGCCTTAAAAATGACTGTAGAAACGATGAAGGGGGCAGGCTGTTGTCTGCTAGTTCTCAACTTATTTCACAGGAAGATTGCTGCTCTGCTGAGCAGACCAGGTGCAGATGGCCCTTCTGCATCTACAGACTGCTGGAGCACCATTCCCACCACTGGGTGCAATACAGTACAAACCATTAACTTGCTTGTGAAGCCAAAGGCAAGCAGAACACAGAGTTCTTCACTATGGGTGAGAACCTGCAGCAAGCTGAAGCTACAATGGCTTCACAGCCTTACCTCTACCAAGCGTCCAATATTGGCTATGTGTGGAGAAGAGTCGCTCACAGTCTCATCTTTCTCCATCTGTTAAGAAAAGACACAGATCCATCAGTGCTGTGGAAACCTGATGACACGTGCACTACAGCTTCACTCCTCAAGAGAAGGGATAAAAGAAGGAGGTCTCAAAATCCTGGACTAACTCTATTCTTTCAGTGTGCAAACAGACAAGTAACACACTGAGAAATGCCCTGAACTAGACAAAGGCTCACATGTTGATAACAGCAATGTGGTGTAATGAAAGCCATGAATCAAAGCAAAACCCTGCAGTAGACTCCTGGTGTAGACAGGCACTACGAAATTGCCATTCCCTACCTACCAAGGGGCTGCAGGAGGTGCACGTGTAGCAGGGCAAGCAGCACAACATGTGGATGTGAAAACAAGGCTGCTGATGAGATGCACACAAGGATGGTGCTGTCAGTTTAACTGCTGTGAACTAAACCTGCAAAAACAGCTGTTTCTTTTCATCTTCATCTCAAATGCTTTTTCCAACCACACATGGGGCACATTCTCCATTTTCAGGATTTCCTGGCAAAAGAAGCCTTGGGTATTACTTACCTTCTAGTAGAGAGGGAAGGAAAAGAGAAATGTAAAAATCACAGTTATCTGCGAGACTACTGATAACTGCATAAACTGCAATTACATGGAAAGAGAAATTTGAGCATTCAGGTGAGATTTTCCATTACAAAGACTGAAAACTAGAAGCTGGCACTGCAGAACGCCTAGTTTTCTATGTTCCAGCTGCCTTTACCCAATACAATGTTCACCCAGGGGCTGTGGATGGCTGTCCAAGATCTGTAAGCTTCAGTTGCCAGGGGAAAAGACAATTTTCCCAATTCCCAAGATGAAAATTCTGGCTAAGAGCAGACAAGCTGTTGAGCAATCAGACCCAGGAACCTCAGATGACACAAGATGTGCTGAGATGGCATGGAAGAAAAAAAAAAGAACAACTGGGAGAAAAATGTAGTGGGAAGAACAGTCTTCAAAGGGTTTTACTAATCCCACGAATTCTCTTATCCATCTGTTCATATCCCTCCCTCAGGGTAGAGTTTAAATATCTGGGCCAGCTACAGGTTTCTTCTAATAAGCCAAGTCTCTAACAGGCTTAGGGAAGCATGTAATTTAGTTGGAACCCTGAAGGCAAAAAGATAACCTGGAGGGGGGGGGGGGCAGAAAAAGAGTAAGAACGTTGAAATTCTTCCTTTAGATTACAGTCAGATTGTTTACATGTAATGGAGACACGTTGCCTGAAGAATGGATCCAGTTGTGGGAGAAGGGGAAAATAAATCTGAACTATGCAAACACACACACATAGAAGTTATGGTGAGTTTGGGAACCAGCAGCAAATGGATCAGATCTGGGGCTGCAGGGCAGTTGGCAGTGGGTCACTGACTTTGACAAGCTCTCCACCGTGTCTCCTCCACTCCTGGACACAGCAACTTCATGGGTAAGAAACAGCAACTGAAAATAGATTATTTTTTTTTTCAAAACTTGTATTATTACATCTCCATAAAATCTGCTGCCAGAAGGAAAACATTTTTTATATGCTATAGAAGCCCAGATGTTACGGGAGGCTGTTTTAATGGAGTTCAGAGTCAGTAAGCAGCCTGTTATACAAACAGCAGAGTTGTTGGGACTTTTAAAGGTTCCTTCCGTTGGTTGTCACTGCATGGACCTAGGCAGAAAGCCTACAGCCACTTAAATAAAGGGGTTAATTTGCACAGAGGGGAAATTCCATTCTCGATGTTGATGTTAACAAGCATCTCATCTTCCCACTGTCCCTGCCCATCTGCCACTGAGCTCAGCCAAAAACCCTAACGCTCCAGAAGGAGCCAAGTCCCATCCCCATGGCCCAGTCTCTCCTCTCCCATTCGAGGGAGATGCTGCCTCGTTTCCTTGCCTCGTTTCCCCAGCCATCTGCTGCAGGTCTGACTCAGAAGGAAACTCACTCTTCTGGGCATATTAAGCTCTCGATGGCTGGCTGGTCACTTGGGTTGTTTCCTGCATGGAACACAGCAGCTGTTTGGGCTTTCTGTAAATGTTATTTGGAGGAAGAGTTAAGACTGAATGAGAAACGTAAGTTGGATAAACACTGGTTCATCATGAAAGCATCTAAAAATACTAGAAAGATAAGAGAGAAACTCATCCACAGAAGAACTGACGACAAACAGCCACAGCTGCTCTGGCCACGGTGCGACGTGAAAATCTCCTTAATGAAACATAGACCAACGTGAGCCAAAGGCTCCCAAACCACAGGCAGTGGGCAGAGTGAAGTCTCCAGGTGGAAATTATGTGGAATTATTTGGATATCAATAAAACAGAAATTGGCCTTTTTCTCCAACGCTTATTTCAAACTCTAAGCAGATAAATGAAGGCTGTGAGCTCCACACAGCTTACGGCGTTGCAGAAATCAGCCAAGAGCTAACCTCATCTTTTCATGGCCTTCAAGCACATTTATTCCCATCAGTGTAACCAAACTACATCCCCTGCCCCTTCCCAAACTGCACCTTCTAAACCATGAGCAAAACCAGTGATATCACACCAGCTCTCCATGCTAGTCTGTACTTGCTCATCTCTTCTACTCTCTCTCATCCTAAACCCTGGGCTGGTATTAAATGGGGAGGTTGGTGGCCCTGTTGTGGCAGGGGGTTGGAGATTCATGATCCTTGAGGTCCCTTCCAACCCAGGACATTCTGTGAATCAGTAAAATCTGTGTGCCAGGTGAAGCAGAAAGCTTCCTTTTCCTGTACAGTTACTGCTCAGTACATCTCTGCTATTCTCTGCACCCCAAAATGCCTCCAGGAGTTGGGAAAATGGCATAAGGACTCTGACAGCTACAACTCACAGATTCCTCCATTGGAAATACACTCCTGAACACCCCGTTCTGCCTCAACATCTGGAAGTCAGTGGGATAGGCCTTTACATGAAAGCTCAGCTTGATGAAAATATATGACTTGCCTAATTGCAGAGCACTAGCCTCAGAGGATTTACCTATTATGATAAATGGCAGAATGTCTCTGCTGGTGCTTTATTGAGCAGTAATATATCACAGAGCACATCTTCCTGTGCACAGGAAAAGCTCATATTGCAGCAGACCAGCCTTCATCCAGCCCTGCAAAACGTTCCACCTTTGCTACAGAGTATTTCAAGCACGAAAATCAACATACATCTGCACTGCTTTAATCTGAAATCCCAGGCTTCACTTCCTCTACAACTTTATAACCTCCTCTTCCCATACCTCCAGATGTAAATAAACTCCAGGTTTGGAGCCAACATCTTCCTCGGTGAACTGGCACTTCCTCACGATGCTCACCCTGGCTTAGGAAACACAGATGGGTTCTTTGTGCACAGCAGGAGCTCAGCAAGGCACCTGTTAGCCTTGCTTTTAAGGAGGGGGCTGCAGAAAGCTGTCCAACAAAGTGCACATCTGACTGTTTGCCAGACACTGGAAGGCTCCATCTACTCTGCATAAAATGAAACAGGACCACACGATTGCTCTGACTGAAATAAAAGCGCAGCCTGATGCAAGCACAAAGCTTGGTTGAAGCAGCACTGTGGTGAACAGCACAAGCAATTGCAGCACACACAGAGGATGGGACCCTAACGTCTGTCAGGCAGAGAATCATCTGCCAGGCATCTGGCTCCAATCAGGATGGGGTGAGAGCTACCTGCTGCCTTTGGAGTGCGTGCAAGGCAAGTGAAAAGCTGCTGGCATTTTTCATTTCCCTGTAAGCACCACTCCTTGCTGCAAACTGAAGGCAGCGTGTCCTGCCCTCTCCTCTCCTCTCCGATGTACAGCACTCCGATCTGCGGCCCCTCACTGACGCAGACAGCACAGAACACGCCGAGTTCTCCTTCCCTATCCAAATTCCAGCCTCGCTCCCTGTATTTACTGAAGCCTGCCAGTGTCAGATGTGAGCTGGGAGCTGCTTCCTCCGTCCTGGCTGTGGTGCAGCAGCTCCATCCTCTCTTGAACAGCATCCAGGCTCGTCCCAGAACACAAGCTGCATAGGGAGCACTCTAGCTGCAGGAGCAGGTCTCTATCTGACTCTTCTTGCCTTTTGGGGCAAGACAGTAGCAATGGATAATGAATGGATAAAGCAAAAGCCTGAAGTTCTCATTTAGAAAACCATCAGGCTAAATGAAGCTACATAAAGACGTTCGACCTCCTAAAACAGGACAGCTCCTCAGTGTCTCACATCTCTCCTTCCTTATTCTGCCTACTTACAAATGTAAAATGCTGTAGAGTCAGTTTCCCATTCTAAACAAAGAGACAACACTAAAGGAGACACAGGGCAGGGAAATGACTTCTGCCTAGCCAGAGCATAACTTCAACGGCCCAAAGTCAGCTGTAAAAATACTGAGATCCACAGCAACTGGGAAAGAGAGGCAAAAAAAGGTTTTATTCTTAAAAATTCTCTGCAACACTTAGGAGGAGCCTAAGCAGGAGGATTCCAGGAACAACTCTGAGGATATTCTAGAAACGCACAGACACATTTTTCCAAACAGTCTCAATAAAATCAATAAAGAGAAAAACCAAAAAGAAGTACGCTGGTGTCTGATGCGTTGCAACAATGCTTCACCAATAGGAAATGAGAGCAGAAAATATTTTAGGCTCTTACTTCCAGATCCAGTCCTACCACAGTACCGTGCTGTCCACCCACAGAACAAACAGGACTGCCTGACTGCTTGCACCGAGTGTCATCTGCACACACCAGCAAGGGGAATTACTGAGCAAAGGTTTCCATATGAAGCTGCAAAATGCTCCCCATAGCATTTCAGTGTGAGCTGTGCCCAGCTCTTCGGAGCTGCCAGAGGTGGTGAATTAGGAGGCATTACATGAGCCTGCTCCTGGCCACCAAGGGAATCGTTCCAGTCATCACTCGAAAAATACCCGATTTGCAGCTAGGAGGTGAAACTGGTTTCAAAGTAATGGCTCTCAACAGACTTCCTTTTCCAAGCACTGAAAGGTTCTCCCTGCCATCAGCATATAAGCCAGGATATTACAAAACTTGTGAACACTTCAAAAGCTTCCACTGAAATACAAGGACATCTGCTATTTGCATTTTAGGATCAAAGGTGGTCAAGTAGCTTCAATGTTGACCAAAAACATGAACAATCTACTATAGAGAAAGGTGTTTTGTCATGATGGTTACAACAGCAGCTCACTGATACTGTCAAACTGTGACAGTCAATAACAAGGTAACTACAGCCTACTGTTGGTGCCTGAGTTCACTGCAGACTGTACAAAAAGCCCCACCAAAAAGCAAAACTGGAACTACTGTCCCATGAAGCACGTCGTGGCATCTGCAAAACAGAGCTCTGCAGCCCAGAGCTGAATTCTACAACGCAAGTTTCCATTGTTTGTGCAGAAGCAGTGCATCATTACCCCAGTGGCTCCTTTATGGTTACTTACATTGGAAGCAGGCCCCTGCTTTAATGCATCGCATATGAATTAAACGATCTGCTGTTAAAATGATGACAGAAGCATGAATCTCCTCACTAAAGGCTGAGAGAGTGAAAGTCAAACCAAACAAGGCCAAGCAGTTCAGGCCAAGGTGTACTGAGGACACCCATTCTCAACAGACCCTTGTTTCCCTTGGCATAGCTCTCACACACCATAAGGCCATGGCCAGAGTCAAGCCCTTGGCGTCCACTTCACAGCTGTGATTTAAAGTATTAGGAAGGCCTGTGATTAAATATTTGTCTGGGTCACCATAACTCGAGTGTAATTACTGCAAACACTTTAAAAGAGTACGCAATGCTCAAAAACCAGCTCCAGATGCCTCTTTTTCCCCTCCTGTTTTTCTATCAGCTTCTTCTGTAAATCAACAAGGTGGAAAGAAAAATCTAGGGCAAGCTTCCACGTCTGCAAGACTAACACAATTCAGTTCCTCTCCGTGATCGTAGATCCTTTGTTCCTTTGCCTGCCTCGAACCTGCACAAAACCACGGGCTGCTTAACAGAGTCTGCATTGTCCTTTGTATGGAAAGCAACAGGCTGCTCTGGGAAGTCTCATAAAGGAGTTTTAGCAACTGCCAATCTCTCCAGTCACTCATGACCACACAATATGCCTCCTGTCCCCCTGAGTTTATTACTCTTCGCGAGTCACTGACTTCCACAACCCCAATTCATGCAGTACACAGACTGCAACCTCTGGCAGGTGGCTGGGGCAGAGGCACCTTCAGCTGTGCCAGAGCCTTTGACAGCAGTGCTGCCTAACAGTCAGCATCCTGGCACCTTCTGTCTGAGAAACAGCTTTCTCAACAGGAAGCCAAAGCAATTTGCACTGGAATAAGAAACAAATGCTTAGAAGACATGTAATTCTTTGTCATTGTCCTGGTACTGCAGGAGTGGAACACTGAAGGATACTAAAAAACACTTAAAGCCTTTAAGAGCAGAAGAATTGTATGGTCCAAGCAAAATACAGGGCTGGCCACAGTGGCCTAGCTGGCTTTAAAAAAGAAGAGATGGAACAAAAAAGGTCATCTTATTTTTTTATGATCCTACTGCAATCTTCTGGTAACAGTGTGGACAAACTTAAAAACATCTGTCCATGCAATGCATGCAGAAGTATAAGAGTTCAGGAATACTGAACACAAAATTAAGACTGAAATGAACATCTAAGCTCCTGCTGAAGGTTTTGTATTTCTAATTGAAAGCCATACTGCCATCAACCCAAACTCAAGGGGCTTCCTGGTAACCACACACTTGTGCCTTAACTTCTTCACTGGAGTGCACACGCAGCATGAGAACAGCACTGATCCGACACCTCACAAAATGAGCTTTTTGATCCTGACTGAGGCTACAGGGTAAATAAATCAGGAAAGGCGTGCAGGTCTGCAGTGTGCACTGGTGCAGTATGCAGACGTACCTGTCTGGTGAGGCTCCCGCCAAGGTTCATGGTACCAGAACCAGTTTTATTAGTCTGCAGCCACAGCATCACTGTGGAGGTCAGCTTGTAATGAGCAGTACGACCGCTGGATTTCTCCTGGCAGAGGGAGGACAAGAAAAAGGAAAAACACAAAAGGTGACAAACCCTCCAGAAACTAAAAAGTGGCTGGCCATAGAGCTCCATGAGTAAAAGGGCAGATGCATGTATCTGCAATTACAGAGCGCAGCCTGTTTCTTAAAAGCAAGCACAAGTGTGCCTATTTTCCCAGTTCTCCAAAAGCAAATCTTGCTAGAGCAATTTAACCTCCCGTCACCTCGTTTTTATTACCTAATTAGTGATATTTATCTGTAAACCTTTATGTTTTTTAAGAAAAAAATAATCTCAGGATCGCGAGTATAGAAAGCAACATACCTTCAATTCTTCTGGGATTCCTTTTGATTACAGCTCTGACTTATCTCTATCCAAATTGCTTCAGGGAATTTTCAAAATTAACAGGGGAAAGAAGTTTACAGCCCCAAACACAATATTGCATTGTTCTGTGGAACACCTGTGCTCGTTAATTGTCTGGAATTAACTGGGTTTTGTTTTCACTTAGGAATATCAGCTGCCCCAGAGGCTGTACCTGAACCTCCACCACGTGGATGGAATCCCAGCATCCCTTAATCTTCTTTGATCCATCTCCAGCTTTCTTAATGAGGATCACGCCGGCAAAACCATGATCCAGATCCCAGAGGTAGACAGAGGAGACTCCACCTTCGAAATACCTGCAGGATGCAATCCAATAGGCATGTTAACAGCAAGCAGGATCCAAGCTGGAGTCAGATAATCATCTTAAATAAGCAGAACCTCTACATCTTAACAAAGACTTTTTGATTGTAAGACGGCCCAGTCTCAATGGTTAGATACCTAGAAACACAGCAGCTGACATGATTTTATAATACACAGATTTTAACTGCAACAAGACTGTGTATTTCTCTAAAGGAGAATAAAAGCCTGGTGAGAAACAGAGCAAGTTGCACATTTCTACAGTACTCGAGGAAACAATCCCTCTGATTCCAATTAACTATAACAGCTGGTGAAAGCACAAGCTACAAAGCAGGCTGAGAGTAAGGCTCTATTTTACAGTTTTTGATTTTTTTTCTCCTTTTCTTTCTCTATCGAGCAAGTCTGGAAGTTCTTTACAACGCAGCCTGCTAATTAAGAGAAAAGGGAGCAAGTCAGCAGCCTCATGCTGGATCTCAAGACTCTGTGTGAGGCTGGCTTACTGACTGCAAACAGAGCTGAACCAAAACCAAAGTCCGTAGGAACAAAGGGGTGTTGTTTAGGTTCACATCATACTCCAGCTTCAGATACAGCAGAGAACAAGCTAATCCACCTCAACCTCACATCTCAGGTAGCACAAGGTACGTACTAAGAGAACTAACAAAACAGTGACACCTGCAGAACTCAGCTGCTTTCTAGCACTGGTGCCCTGTATTCCTGCTTCTTGCTACACAAGCAAGACGATCACAAAGATCTGCAAGTGGCTGCACGTTTCTCCTCTCCAGCAAGAAATGGAAACATCGCTCATCGCCAACATGAAAAACGTGTTGGAGCCTCCCGCCTTCATGCTCCCCTCCTTTCTAAACACGAGCCTGGCAGTTGTCAATGGCACTTCAGATGTGATTTACTGTGCATTTTGGACTTGGCATATCAGCTTGAAGCGCTGTGGATTCCGGAACACCAACCCACCTTCCAGAAGCTGGGAGAAAAAACATCAGGAATGCATGGCAAATAACCTGTGCTGCTCTGAACATTTGATCTGCATTTACAGGCCAGTCTAGCATGCTGTTGTAAGGCCGAGTCACCAAAACAGCCCTGATTCTTTACAACTGTGTGCATGCATAACTGTGTAACTGAAGAAACAAACACACACAGCACCATCCTATGACATTGGTTAAGGCGCTGCCTTTAAAGGAAAGCCCTGTGCTCTGCAGGTGTGCTGAAGCCAGGCTTCCAGCAGGCAATTTGAACCTAACAAACCAACAAACACCCTTTTTATGTCCCCTGGGGAATTCACAAATGGATTTTGGTTAATGCAGTTAACAGGAGTTTCAGGACTTCAGCAAGCTACGTTCTGATTCTGATGTTGAGTTCTGATGCTTCCTTTGACAGAAGGGCTTGAACCAAAGGCCCCAGAACCCAAAGCACTGCCCACTTCCACAGCAAGTTTGCTTAAAATATTCATATAAAGAATAAGTGAATTCAGTCAAAATAAACTGGAAGTCTCTGAGAATATTACCATGTACACAGAGAGTTTCCCTATTACCCACTTTATGAGCTTGCTACAAGCATGAAACATTAATTAAGAGAGAGACCAAAACAAGGCTTTTGGAAATTCATTCTTACCTACTGTACTTTGATCCTAATGACATGAAACAGGAAAAAAAGAATAATTTTATGTGGTTCACCTTTATGAGATTCTACATAAAGGCTTTTGTGGGTATTTTAAGAATGTGCTAAAATGTCGTCTGAAACCACATAAAACCATCTGAAGAACCCCCCGCCAGAACTAACAGCACACACATGGAAATGCTTTAACTTGCCTGTGTATATTTAATGAATCAAATATAGCATTAATATTGCTTTAAATGCTAATGTGCTACTTCAATGAAGTTGCTCTGACATCGTATATGGATGCTCCAGCAACAATGGCAGTGATTGAACCATCATGAATCCGAGGCACGCTGCGATGGAAACGACCCAAGGCTTTCTGTGTCTCATCAATCCAGAACCATTCCATTCATTCCTCCTTCGTGGGGAGAAAATCTACAGAAAATGACCATTGTAGAGCCTACATTTCCTCATGCTGTAAATGTACTGAAGGGAGGCTTCTGAAGACTATCTGAAGTCATGTTTGGGGGGGGAACATTCCTTGAAAGCTGTTTTCTTCAAGAAAAATTAAGAAGTAATACAGGTTAATTGGCTGCTGCATAATAGAAAATGGGATGACAGACAGGTTGGTAGGAATTTAAACCTACATTCATAAACTTGGATTTGCTGCATGAAGGTTGGATTGTCTCCAAGAAACCCCTTTAATGGTGATTGAAACTAATTATTATTTACTAAAATCCTACATCTCTCCGGGACAGATCCTCCTTTACCTACAGCAAAATGAAGGGAACAACAAAACACATTGTTTTCCAGCCATCCTTCACATCCCCCCATTGCCAAGCACCATGCCAATGCCACCACCTGCTCTGAGGACAGCCAGTGCTCCTCCATCTCCAGTAAAATCAGCTTTTTTGTGGCTGCCCAAGAAGGTGACTGGGAGCCATAAACCCAACATAACCACTCCTATTATCTTCTCTGCGAAATTCAGTGTAGCATTTCACTCCAAATCAATTCTAGCTCTAAAGCCACGATCAAACACTTCAGTTTCATACCCACTACTCATCAACCACAAAGCTCCTGGAAAAAAGCTGTTTTATACAAAAAAAGTCACACTTAGGACTGACCTACTTTACGAACGCAGGAATAAAGGGAAGTATTTAAGCTGAGGGTGATCCAAAGCTTTATGAAGTGTTTGAAGTTCCAGCGGGTGGAGATGCAGGATGGAAATTTAAGGAACCTGAGCTGCATCCATCAGACAGAGGCTGTGGCCAGAACAAAGCTGTGACTTCAAGAGGGATCTGACAGATTCCTCAGTACAGGACAGGTTCTTAACGTTATCACTAAGGAACACATCAGAAAAGACACCGTAACCTTCCTGATAGCATTCTGCTTCCCAGAAGCCTTGCAAATGAATACTGGACTGTATGCTGAGAAAATGAGTTTCCACCACACGGCAATAAAAAGAAGCCATGACTCTCAGTTACACTCTAGAACCAAATCATTCATCCATAAAAACTCTTGTGAGTTTTCCAGCAGGGAACTGAATGCCAAAGGCTGTGGGTGGGTTTTTGTAGCTGGCTTAGGACTCTTGCAGCAACAAAACCCTGATGCCAAAGTACCATTACTGGGATCTCAGATGGGCCATGCAAACCTTCAAAAGAGGCGCAGTGCTTCAAGCTGGCTCTTGCAAAGAAGTAAAATATTTCGTTTTCTCAAGGCTGTATGGATACTTCTTCCAACTGCAGAAGTTCAGCACGGAAAGGGAAATGTCTCTATTCAGACTTCCAAGAAACTCATCTTAAAAAAAACTACCCCAAGGGGAAATACTGAGGGTTCACCTACAGATGTTTGTGCTGCAGTGACAATGACTGGGTCACAGCCAGAGCAACCCAAAAACATGATGAGGTGAGGAAGGAGATACCTCACCTCCTATTAAAACAGATGACATTGGTGCCATGTGACTTGGTACAGCTTCCCCCAGTCCTTCCTCTGTGCCTGCACCCTGTTGTTTCAAACACAAACAGCAACAGAAACATGGAGGAAGTGGGCAATTCCAGCAGTTCACTCCCTACCAAACCCAAAACATTGTTGAGGTGGCTGTTCCAATCACCTGCAGCCTTGTAGCTCAAGTCAGGGGGGAAAAAGTCTTTAGGACAGCAGCTGACACCAAATAATTTCGCTGCCTGTGTCCAGCTTTCTAGTAATGATGCTCAAAAGCGAACTCTCTAAAAAAGGCCAGCCTGGTACCAGAAGTAACACTGCTGGCCTGCACATAAATGATTGAGAATTCGCCTCTGCCTTCTCAATCCCAGGGGTGCAACCATGTAACACATAAAGAATGTTACCTAAATACTTGCAGAGAGGAAGGTAAAATGTTTGTGCATTCAGACCAGCTGTTTTTTTCACTGCAGTTTATGAACGCAGCCCAAACTATGCCCGTGGACTCTGCACAGGTATTTTACTGACATTCTTTCCAGCATACACAGGTGCAACAGTCCCTGGAGCAAACATACCAATCTCGTTAGGTATGTGTAACTTCAATGCCAGTTGTACTTAAAAGCACACATCTGGACCATGGTGGGATGACTCAAACTGTGAAGCAGAGTTGTGAAGTGCAAGAACTCTGCATGGAGCGAAAACAGTACCCAAACAATGGGATCCAATGGGATCCTGAAGGCTAAATATCCCCAGGACCTTGGATTTTCTGCTTTTTAGTACCTTTCATTATTTAAAAAACAAAACCCTGCATTGCTCACACCTTCCTTACCATCCAACTGCTCTCAGAAGATGGAAACTACAGACCAAATCCCTTTTGAGGAGTCACCTGGAAACAGCTCCATTAGCCACCTAATAATCAAGACAATGGGTCATTTTGTACCGCATCCAAAGGGGGAAGTGGCTCATTACCTGCCAGCAAGCACCAAATGCTCACAAATCTCTCACCCCTGCCCATCCTTGGAACAGCCTGTTCTGCACAGCCCACTGCTTCATCAGCCAACAGTCTGACACATTTCAGACACTGCCAGCTACAATTCCTGGATGGGTAGGAGGGGAGAAGACAGCAGCACAAGTCTTGTGTGTCATGCACTGAGTGTGCCAAAGCCTGAGCAGGCCAGAGATTTCATGCAGCTTCTTCCTTCCACTATGCATCCATCACATACACTGCAAGATGGCTAGTGCTTGCTCTTCAATTTGTCTTCCATCTTCCACCCTTTGAACACCGTTCATTTGTGACAGTGCTGGCTTCCTAACACAAGCTGTCCCTCTTGTGCTGAGGCTTTATGTAATCATAGGGAACCACGGGAACCCAAGGGAAAAACTCCTCCTGTTCTGAAAATCTCAGATTCAGAAGATAAGAATGCAGCCTGTGCAGATATGCTCCAAAACGAGGCACCCAAAGAAAAAAGAAATTGGATGAAAAGCAACTAATTTAGTTTGCACAGCATGACAGTGTGCTTAATGCTTTCTTCCTCTAAGTTCACCTTAACCTTTGTAAGGTACAACAACTTCAGGGTTGGTGCTGCTTTGAGTTTTGTGCTGGCTATGGGCAGGCCAAGGAAGGGATCCCAACGCTGCTCTGTTTATTCTTACATCTAAACACAATTTCCTTGGGAAAACAACACGGCTTTAATTTTAAAAGCACATAAACATTAAAGCAGTGAGCATCTTGGCAGTTTAGGTTTGTCTTACGAGCCTCCATCTTGTACTTATCAGCCTAACCCAGAGGCAAGAATCTCACAGATGACATAATCCTGATGTCACACCCTATTGTGCAAAAGCCCAGCCAGCAGTGAGATGGAAAGTCAGGTTTCCTTAGTGCTAGGATGCATAACAAATGCATCTGGATTCAATCTGTATGGCTCTCGCTGTGCAAACCACAGCGACTCTGGAGCCCAAGAGAAAGCCAGCACAAAGGGCTAGTAACCATTAATGAGGAACAGTGAGCTAATGGCAATAAAGTCACTTCAAAGCTTTCCATGGGTTTTCAGTTTAGGCAAAGTAGGTTTACATCTAAACACAGACAGAATGCTTACAGAGAGAGCGTGCAGCTGCCTGGTCCCTTGGTGAGCTGAAAGCAGGGCTGTGCTGAACCCAGCCGTGAGCTGCACCTCCTCCATCTGCTGCTCTGCTTCCATCAGTGTGGTGGAATCAGCACTGCTCCATACGCAAAAGGAGTCAACACACAGCAGCTTGGTAAATAAAGGAATTGCTACCAACCTTGCCAGCAGCACAAAATAGTTTCAAGCTCGGATGAAAGAAATCCTCTTGGAGGATCTCGGAGTCAGATCATGTAACAGGATGCAAAAAACCATAAGAACAGCTAAAAAGGGGAAAGCTACCCAGAGCTCCAGGACTTAAAGGCGCTTGGTGGTAGAGACGATGGCGCAGAGCCCCAAAATGAGACATCTCTATTCTACCTATGACTCTGCTTCTGTGATCCCCAAAGGGGAGAGAACCCAGGCTGTTCAGTGACATAAAACACCAAGAAGAGTAAATGGAGTACTCTGAAAGTTAAAAGGTGAGGTACCAGCTTGTTTTTTACTCCACTTCAGACACAATTCCAATCCAAAATTCAATAACAAGAGGATTACCCACAATAAAGACATATTTTAGAGGTCAATCCTCTCCCAGACCTCCTTCCACTCCCGTTAAATTCCTCATCCAGAGCCTTAACATAACAAATTGAAAATGGATCAACATCTATTCAAAGACAGAAGCGGAAGTTCAAGGCTTCATGGCTTACCCTGCTGAAGGAACTCCAAGTCTTAATCAATAACAATATTTACAGAAGCTGAATGATCAACATGAGGTTGGAGTTTTTCTTTTTTTTTTTTTGACACAGCTGTTAAAAATCAAAACCACCAAGAAATTCAACTGAGCCCAAGAAAGAGGTAAGAACAGCTCTCTAGATGTATGTACACTTACTAAACTAGTCTGGAGTTGCCAAAAATCATCCTGTTTGCAGAAACACCCAGAGCAGCAGCATCCTTCCCCAGGGAGGTCTATTTAATCACTTCAGAAACCATTTCTTCCAGACAACAAAGAGCGATTAGATTACTTAATTAAAGCACTGATTATCTCCAACCCAAAACAACAGAATGCAGGATCTAAAATAGATTTACCCAGCCACCCTGGTCCTCATTATGCTTTGATTTCAATCAATTGCGCACACACACGTCAAGCAGAGGGCAATAAATTACAACCATGTGTTTGAAGAAATTATCTTCACGATATTGGAAGTGGAAAGCCAAAGCCCTAACTGAATGGTATGAGATATTAGGCTTCCATCTGGGAATAATAACCTGCTGAACAAAAACATACCGGGGCATTAGCTTCAGGCAGTGTCTGAGTTAAACCTGGCAGCAGGAGATCAAAATTAAAGTTGGTGGGGTTTTTGGGGGGGAAACTGACAAACATTTTGGTCAAACTGATAACTGAGAAATACACTTGCTGTGAGAGCAAAAAAATGAGTACGATTCCTCTTCAACCCAAGGAGATTTCCAGAAATAAAAGGTGAGCAGCCAAGTGATGTTTAGAGGAAATAACGTAGCACTGGTTAGGAAGCACTGAAGCTTCCACACCCCAGGAAAGCTTTTCTCAAGCTTTCACGATTTGAAATTACTTTGTGGGACTCTACAAGACTCCTCCAAAGTTGTTTTCACACTGCAGTCACCCCACGTGCTGCTCAATAAGCTTTGAGGGGCAAAACTCAAATGCACGTCACCAGCAAACAAACGTGCAGGGATTATTTCACACCGATTGTTAACAAATGCACCACAGGCTGCTCTCCTCAAACCACCCACACCAGCAGGTGTCAACCCTTGGGAAATGGCAGATCCATGCTGATGACTCATGAGATGTAGGTGGATACTTAACCACACCTGATTACAACAGAAATCTAGAAAGGAATGGTATGTGGGCCAAATGCAAGCGGCACGAGGAAAAGCTGAAACGAGCTGAGGTTTTGGAAGAGGCTCAACATGAACTCTGTGAGATATTATCACTTACTGTGCATGAAGGTAAAAAGGGAGATAATCCAGAGGAAGCTTGGAGTGCGTGCTGAGAGCTGAGTGGGAAAAGCACATATTCTCTAAAGTACTTATTTTTCTTTGGTAAGTAAACATCCTTCTCTTCCGCTCCCCCACTGGAATGGCTTCTCTAAGATGCATTTGAAAGCTGAGCACCATGCAGAGCAACATCTCAGAAACAAGTGCTTCCAATGTACTAATTTAGGCCAGGGTAGGAAATGCTTTATCCCTTTATTATGGCCAGTATTTTGTCTCAGGTGAGGTGAAGGTCATTCATCCTGACCTGCTCACACCCACCTGCAGGCTAACATCTAATGCCAGACAACCATGCATGCTGCAGATTGTTGGCTGACTTTGCTTTTGTTGTTGTTTTTAAACTTTGCTTCCTTGTGCAAAGGCTCTTCTGGTGCAATTAACACAAATTGCTTTGGCAGCCTGAACTCACCTCTGCACACAATCTTCCTTTTCCAGCCCTACAATCAACGACAAGCCCATACAGTGCAATGCCTTTCCACGAGTGCCTGGAGAAGTGCAAGCACAAGAGTCAGTGGGTCAGCCCAGCAGGGCTAAGAAACAAAGCCTCAAAGTGCTTTGAAACCACCTCCTAGCAGAAACATTCATTATAGGAAGTTCAAGCACACTGGGCCTGGTGTTCCCTGTGAATGAATGCCTAGAACCAAACCAGAAGGGCAGTGACACCTTGAATCGACAGCACTCAGACCTTTGCAGTGGAGATATACCATTAGTTTCCAGCTCCAGCAGACCATGGAAATGACATCACTGCAATTGCCATCTTCTTCCCACTACAAGCTTCCCTATGCTTTGGGCTCCCACATGATTTCAGCAGCTGTTATGCCAGTAATTGTTACAGCCATTCCCAACCTGACCTGCTGGCAGCAGAAGTGTGAAAGGCTGGCACTTGTTACCACCACCTCATTTTTTCCCCTCCAATCTCCAAGTAAAAATTAAGCTTTTGCTGTCGAAATACCAAATCCAATTGTTAAGGAAACTGCAGAGTCCAGCTACAAGAACAAAAGCACGTTTCTATCCAGACCTCTGTTGTAGGTAAAGCACAAATCACTTCCAATTTCAAGCATGAGGAACCCTTCAAGCGGTTGGGTTAAGTTTCCCTAACTTTGCAAATTCTTTCCAAAAATACTACAGTTTTTACACCACTCAGCAAAACATAAGCCACCCTTTTCCTCTTTTTCTGACACATTTTTGAGATCCTAACGTGCATCAAAGTGTGTTCTGCTGACTGATGCTCTTATCTAGTCTGTACTGCAAGCCATAATGCCTCAGTCATTTCTGGCTGATGCCACAAGAATGAAGTCTTTGTGAGCAATCCCTCCTGTATCCCTCTCACAATGTATTGCCTGCCAAACTTGGACTGGCTAACTGAAAGATGAAATTTGATAAAATCTTTCTTTTTACTTCCATACAATATATTAATGCTACTATTGTACCCCATGCCGAGAGGGATCAGCAGATTCACCGAGTCCGAGGGCAGGCTGTACTGAGCTTTCCTTTCTGCAAACTTCTTTAGAGGAGTTATTGTATCCAGCTGTGACTTCATGGTCAGTGATCACAGAGGGATTCGAACAATCTCTGCTCCAGAAAGCTACTCATTTTCACCTTACTGAACAAAAACCCCTACTCGTCTGGGTCCGTTCTGCACCTAAAGGGAAACTGCAAACCTCTCTTTGCTGCATATGCAGAAATGCAATCTTTCAGTGGATTCAGACACCTATAACAACTGTTACTAGAGATCAGATACCTTCACATATTGCAAGAAAAGTAGAATTTGGTATCTATAAGAGAAGACTCTATGTCTGGACAGGCAACACACCAAATCACATCTTAGAATGAGTAGAAAATCAGCAAGAATATATATATTTTTTTAAGCTGTCTTTGTTAGCACTAAAATGGTGTAAATTTCAAGTGACGTGTGATTAACTACATCTAAGTTATCTCCACCTGGATGCAACGTGAAGCAATGAATGCTGTTCACCTATTCCATGGTCACTAGGGATCTCCAGTGTGAGAGCATCCCACCTTTGGTAAAGGAGTACGTTTCTTTTGCTTTCCACACACCTTTGCTTTTTAGATTTAACATGACTGTTTCCATCCTATTGCTGCTTAGGAGACCACAGGCTGTACAGAAGACAGTTGTGGATGCAATGCAAGACAAGTGCATTCCCTCCTTTTAGCAAGACTGTTTAACTGACAAGTCACCTGGAAAAACTGCAACTGCAGCTTTGAAAGGATACAGCCTAATTACACTGTTCTCACACGTTTCCACTAGTTCCTTCCCTTCATATCTCTTTCACAAGACAAGGCCTGAAACACAATCATCTTTGCAGAAGTACACGACTCCCCACACCACTGCCACATTTCACAATCAACGCCTGCAATCTGACAAGATGTGCAAGCTTCTGCTGTAGAGGTAGATATCTGGAGAGAGTGCTGTCTTGAGGGAACAGAAAAAGCAGATGCTTTAGGACTGAACTTAGTTGAGATCAAAGAGAACAAAGTCATTTCAGGACAAAGATGCCATTAATCTATTCAAGAGATGAGAGAGCCAAGAAAGCACTTCAGCTTCTGCCGTTAGCATCAGCTGGCAAATTGGATCGTGCTTTCCCAACACGAAATCACAGGTGATGTGTTCCCAGCAGATCAGCTGCTGCCTACCCTTCTGCCTCCAGTATACACACGTATGCCACCCTCAGTGGCACTGCATTTCAGGCCAATATATGTACTGCATGCCTCCTGAAGGAAACAAAGGAAGTAGAGGGCTGTGTATGGTAGAACTGACATACAAGTCTCTATACTGGTCAAAGGCATTGTTGGCTTCCACCTCCAGCTTGCGCAGGCGAGCAGATGGCATGGCACCGTCTTCCAGGGGAGGATCATACTTGTTACTCCACGGTGATCTGCCAAGGAGACAAGGAAAGCAGAGAGTGAGACAACAGGGGAACTCAGAGAGGTCAGAGTGGTGGGTCTGACCTGTCCAACAATGGCGAGCATCCTTTGAGTTCATGCTATATAAATATATAAAACTACGCCTGGGTTTGCATCTGCTCCTTCTCAAGTATTCAAAGGTTCAACCTCAGCTGTTGCACATCAGGTATTTAAAATTATTTCCATGCAAATACAAATACATCATGCAGCTTGTTTGGCATCTGACAATATTCGAGCCAAACTTTGCCGTCTACAATTAAGGTCCAAATTCTCCTCCACTATTTTGCTTTCAAATAAACTCGTCTTTTAGCACAATGGTAGGAAAATGTTTGAACAATGCACAGGGTTTAACAGGGTCTGTAAAGCTACAGCTTTTATTGTACGATTTCTGCAGGTGTGGAAGAGATTTTGTGCTCCTAATGAAAGATTTGGTATTAAAAGATTAATGCTTGAGACTTTTATAACTCCCTTTCTGCACAGTTGCATTCTCCTCTTCATTTCCCCTGGGGATAACCAACCTACATATATCACTGCTAGTTTAAGAAAAGGTACCTCCACCTTTTGCCTACTCAGTTTTCAGAGTACTCCAGTGGACTAACACTAGGTCTTAATGCAGTCCATACGTAAGGGCTTTTTCCTCAGTACCCATTTGTTACTCATTTCTCAGACAAGTAACTCGTTTGGACATGTTTAATGCAAAGCACAAAGAACAGGCTCTGCTTCATGCTGCCCTCGTGCTTTCACAGCACTTCACCCCTCTCCTCCCGACCACATCTGAACAAATAGGTGAGAGATCAGGAAAAGCTAAATCACCATGTCACATCCACCCAGGGCAATGTTTTTCAGCTGGTGGTTCTCATTTTAAAATAGTTGCTTAAAACTCACTTGCTCTGAAGAAGACAGCTAACATTTATTTACCTAACAGCCCACTGAAATCCAGAAGAGATTTGCAGAAAAAAAAAAATCCCCCAAAAGGTAAGATTCCCAAATGGGACACACCTGCACCCATTGGGCAGCATGCTAAAAGCCAGCCTACACCAAAGAGACCCAGGTGGATGAGCAAAGAATCAGTGGTAAAGGCACAGTGGAAACACATGAAGTGCAAATTGCAAATGGCACCTGAAAATGAGATTTCTCTGCGTGAAGTAGAAGAACTTGAAGAAAATGTAACTGCAAATATTTAAAGGAGATTCTCAGAGAAACTGATGCAAGACTGAGATAAATGAGACTTGTGATACCAGATGCTTGTAAAAAGCTTCAGTCTCCCACTTCTGACACTGACTGGTTTGTGATCAGATCAGCAGCCCCTTCATGCTTTGTTTCCTTAAGTCAGACAGATGCTTATTTCCAAATATAAAAGACAAAGAGCTACTGAGTCTGTAGTGCAGGTATTGCTAGACTCAGGACTGCATTTACAGCCCAAAGATAACTAAGTTATCTAAGTTGACTGCAAATGTCAAGACAAGCTGAGAGGTGTACAAGGTGGAAGCTTCTGCATCCAAAATGGAGAGAAACAAGACAGTGGCACGATCTAGTCGGTGGCAACCACATCCACAGCAGGTGAGATGGAACCAGATGATACCAAATATCCCTTCCAACCCAAGCCATTCTCTGATTCCTTGCTCAGATCTCTTTTGCAGGCTGCTGGAATGGTGTTGAAGGGAAGGCCAGCAACTGAGTCTTTCTAGCAAGCGGACCGCAGCATTTTCAACCCATTATAGTTGGAGCCAGAAGCAGCTTCACCTAAAAAAATTCATAACACAACCCCATAATTTTTTTTTCTTTGTGGAAGAGTATTCACAATGCATTTAAAAGCTTTAATGGAGGCTATTTGAAGAAAGACAGATGGACAAGGGCACTTAAATTTCAAAAGTCAGACCTCTAATTTCCCTAAAAGAGAATGTTTTTTGTTTCAGTTAACAGGCTTCAGTGTTGTTGGCACCAAATTCCCCATAAGGATTCCATTTAATGGAGTGATCAAACATACTTTGAATGGGAATGTATGGACAAAGTCAGAGACCTTGAAGTCCTATATATTGAAGCAAAAAAAAAGAAAAAATAGGGTCTGCTTTCACAATGTGGATTCCACTGCCTTTTGATATGCTCCCAAACCTTCCTCTTATTACAGGAGCACTCATAGAATTGCCTGCAAGCATACATGCAGAAGAGGCTGATCACATAAGCAGCAGTGTGGTAATATGATGAAATGTGAAAGTACTGACATATGAAGATCCAAGAGAGACTCCAGGATGTACTTCATGGTCTGATCCATGCCAGCACAAAGAAAATCACATTCCTTAATACAAGGAAGGAGTCAACGGCGAGTGGCTCAGCAATTAGGATATTAATTTCCTTGAAGGATGCTCCCATGAAACATGTGAGGTTATCAGTCATCAGAATGGACAAACATCCCTGTTTTTTCTCAAAGCTGCCACCCAGTCCAACTGTAAAGCTGCTCAAAAAAGGCCTACAAAGCTCGATTCCCAGTGAGGAAGCTCCAGGCTTCCTGCAGAATTCACACAAGGCTCAGCTGTCCACAGAACATCTTCAAATCTTTGGATTTGTATTAAAAGAAATGCAATTAGTGAAGTCTCCAAGAGAAGAAAACTGAAGTTTAGTTCAAAGCATGCAGTAACTGGGGACGTAGCATTCTGCAGGTGACTGCAGCACTTCTTGTGACTTCTCACCCAGTGAGTGGGGTTCTGAAAACCTGTGTGGAAATATCAAAAGCTTTTGAAAGTACAAAACACTCCTCCTCGATTGGGGTCTAATTGATTACATTAGTGCAAGAGCCACTTCCCAGTAACAACTTCAGAATTTATGAGGTATGAATAGCATTATCTGAACACAGGCACCGACTGGATCAACACATGCACATGTTCACATTGCCTGGCTTTCAAAGGCTTTTGCTTTCTGTTGAAGGAAGGAATTTACTTTGTGAAACAGAGCTGAGGCCAATCAGTTCCAGAAGGGAGAATCGCTTTGATCCAGAACACTTGAACCAAAAGCCTCAGAGAAAGAACAGCATTCTCTAATGCCAACAATTTATACATTGTGGCTACTCACTACAAAGAAATAAAATACCTTTTCTGAAACCTCATGATGTAATAAGTCCTCCTGCTTCCCTGTTAGTCTTTAAGTATCTGAATAGGGATATAGTAGGGAAGAGACTGAATAAATTTCAGAGGCAAGCATGAAACTAACCTTAAAGAAAGGGCTTCCAAATGCAGTAATCAAACATGGAGTGCTGGGGAATGGGGAGGAGCAACTGTTATCAGTTATTGCAGCATGCTGCAATACAGTTTAACAAGTGCCTTTTCCATTTTTCTGAGCATCTGGTGGTAGATACTCATGTCAACAGTCTAACAAAGATCCCAAGAGACTGCTAGAAACACATCACAGCCTCAGGGAGAAAGCATCTCAAGAAATACATTATCTGTGGTATGCTCCGTCCTCTTGCACGTGCCATAAAGGATGAGCTGTGCACACACACCTTGTGGTGGCCTGGAGAAGATCTCAATGTTAGGATCGTACCTTTCAGAACATGAGCAGAAACTTCACCTTAGAGACTTGCTTACCTCTGGGCCCACTGCAATAGGGAATATACTTAAAAAAAGCTCTCTGTCATTTACAGTTGGCCACAACCCAGATGCACTGTCAAACTCCACATCCATTAGCAGTCTGCTCCTCACACTAACAGGGCAAGATGAATCTCAGTGTGTTCCCTGTATCAATCATCTACAGACAGATGTGCTTTCAGTTTAGTTAACTACCTTTCCTATGACTGAAACCAACTAAGTTGTAATCCTTCATAAACTTACCTGTGTCTGCAGTGATGGTCTGAGCCAAAGAAAAAGAAAAGTCAAAATATTTTGTGGAATTCCAACTTGGAACAGAATTCTTGAAACTTTCTGGCCAAATGAACATAAATCACCACCGCGAAGCAAAGGAAAGCTGAACTCTTACTGCAAAGCAGTTCCAATTGTTAGCACTACAAACATAAGCTATTACACCAAACCAGAAAGGGAGCACAGAATCTAAGCCTCTCATCGGAACCAGAAGAGGAGGTGGAACAGCTGAGCTGCTAACTCAGGACAGAAGATGGATGGTGTTCGTTACTTCCTGGTGTAGCAGCCTTTGTTAGGAGAAAAGAGCAAAAGCCAGGTGATGCAATACTCAAAAGGCTTCTGGATGAGCTTTGTAATTCTTTATCAAAATATTTGGAACTATGGCACCGATGCTACGGACATTAACAAAAGGCAGGCAATGGAGGAAGGAAAACAAATAGCTTTAAGCATTGGTTGCTGAAATATAATCATCCTAATGGCAAGGTATGGAAGAAAAGCATAAAAGGAGAGAGTGCGTTCAAAGTGGCTGCCAATATCCTGAATACTCATCGTATTATTACAGCTCTTTCCACTTTGAAATTTATTATAATTATCTAAAGCTCATATTGTTCAAATATTTTCATTGTCTTCGCCTACAGTTCTCAAAATAAGTTAGCTATTTTGGTAGAAAGGGATTCTTTTCCTTCACTGAAAGCTGGGGCCAAGATTGTCAATGAGAACTAATGACATTGCACATCCAAAATGAGAACAACCCCTTGAAAACACAACTGAAAGCAGCTTTCCCAGCTGGCAAGTCCACGCTGCTTTGTACAAACCAATAATTCTTTTACTTAAACTTGCTGCCTGAATCATCATTTTTCTCTGTTGTCAGCCATTCCAAACGTCTTACAACCTTGCAACAAGAGATGATTTAATTTCACACCACAGTTCTGGAGATCCAATTGGTTCCAAACCTCAAAGATAGAGCTGTGCTACAGGAAGCCTAAGAGGAACCCGTTAGTGTCAGCCCTTTAACAGGATAACATCAGATTTTAGGCTTGAGTGAATGACTACAGATCTTGGTACAGAAAACACACAAAGTCCTGGGGTTTCTAGGATAAAACATATCTTGTTTCTGAGATGGACAGACAGGGACCTGAGCTGCTAAGGTCATCAGATTAGAGGCTATACAACCACGTTGTCTGAAAGCAAAGCATTCTACAGTTGTCAGGATTTGAAACAGTACCAGGCTTATCACCAAGATGAGTTTAATACAGTTTAATATCATTTAAATTTCCCTTTTTTGGATCAGGATAAGAGGGAGAAGGGATTTCAATACTCTGATGCAGAAAGTGAACCAGTTAGCTCATTTCTTGGGATAGGAACTCACCTATATGAGTCTCCATCTCTGTTGTAGTCACACAATAGATAGTCTTTTCCTACCACCTTATCTCGTGCAATCTTCAATGGCTGATCAACAGAAGAGAGGAGATCTTCACAGAGGCTTGGGACCTGATTGTGGAGAAAAAATACAGAGAGAAAGTAATGAGATTAAAATTAGAAGAGCGTGGTATTCTTAAGAACAGCTTTTGCTATTAACAGCCCACCTCCAATAATTTCAGATTTAATTACCTAACCACTGGTGTGGTCCAGTGTGCTTAAATATACACAGCCTGAATGTTAGCTACTTGCCAAGGACGGCCAGTAAAGCAATTGTGGAGGACTGATGAATCAAGGTAAATATTTATAATGGAGTGGAAAGCAGAGAGCTGCTAAAAGAACACGCCATCCGTATGCACTAATGTATTTTTCACAAACTCCCTCTCTGGGTACAGTTTAGAACAGTTTCCAGGCAGCTGGCCAACCATTACCATGCTGGTTAATAAAATATGTGCATGTATGCACACACACTTGTGTAAAACCAATCCATCTCCTAACACAGGCATCAGTATTCCTGCACCAAGGATCACAGCAAAGCCCCTCACCCCCCTCCTCTGGGTGCCCACTAAAGTCTTTTTCATGAGAGGATCCCTCGGGTAGAAAAGAATGAGGAACACACAGCAGAGGGAGGACTTTGATTCAAGCATCACTGCAAAACACTCAGATGCCACAGAGGGATGCGGAGCACTAAGCCTTGTTGTTCCAAACCCACTGACCCCAAACAAGCAGGGATGACTGCACCGCCCCCATCTGCAAAAGACAAATCTGAGATCCAAGATCACCAACTAAAAACCCCTCAGGAAAAAAAGAAAAAACCTGCAAATTCCCATTTAAAGTTCTATTCAATCCTTACAGAACTCCACGAATTCTCACGCCCAAGACCAAAAAAAAATAAATTAAATTAAATAAATCACACAGCCAAATAAAGTCAGGTTGTTATTGAGAGGTGCTCAGAGGTCGCTGGGATGATTCTGCTTGTGCTGTTACAGCTGCAGGCTTTTTGCCACATTTACCCCCTGAAGCCCCTGTTTTCATAAAGTAATATTAAGGATTTATTATTAAATTCCAAAAATTCCATGCAGAACACCAACAAGTGCCACTCCTGGAGATCCCAGCCGTGCTGAGGGTGTTGTTGTGCTGCTTACTGGGACAGCACAGGCTCTCTGTGACCAGAAGGAACCCTTGGCACATTAATTACATCTTGAAAACAATGAATTTCATTTCCATGTAGTAATGATGAACTAAACTCCTCCCTGGATGATTCAGTAACAGAAATGTGCATAAGCTCAGACACTTTTTTAGTCTGTATGAGCTGTAGCTGGTCTTAGAGGAATAGCAGAGAATGCCTTGCAGCATCTACTTACTAAACTAAAATATTGTACTATAATTCAGTACCATTTTGCAGTCATATTTCTAACCACTCACTCTCTCTTTGCTCCAGGATTTCAGGCAATATATTCTCTTCTCCTTCACTTTGTTTCAGAATGAAATGGGGAAGAAAACCCCAATCCACTTTGGAAGAATATGAGAATTTCCTTCATTCGTAGAAGAATTGAGCTGTTTCAACTGATGGAGCTGCTTATGCAATTTCAGTTTTGGAAAAAAACATCCAAGGTTGGCATAGCTACCCTCAGAGAATTTCTGTATCACTTCTTGCATCAACTTCCAACAGCTGCTGCACTTCCTTTGTAAGAGATTCACCAGATTTATGCACACTGGTCTTCCTCTTCTGCGTAATGAAGCCACTTAAAAAGCAAAAGCAGGAAGTCAACACAGTAATCTGCAGCTTTAAAGACCCCAGCAACACAAAATTTGTTGATTCCTTCTGAATTTCCTTTTTAAAACAGGCAATGATAAAATATTTGGGGCTGAGCAAGCACTACTACACAGGCACTGAGCAGCTCTTGTACACGACATACGCACCTCTCCTTAAGTCTTCCCCAAGCCAAGCACCAAACTTCCTTCCTGAAGCAATTCAGTTACTTTGTGTGCACTTAAACCCTGATGGAATTCAGTTCATACTTAGTGAGAAAGCTTCCAAATCTGAACTGAAGGCAGTTCTGCCTGAAAGCCCAGCTGACCTGCTGTCATTCAAATGTTCCAGGCAAGTACATTAGCACTGTGACCTTCTCTCATTAGCTTTTACTGCGTTACTGGGAAAGCCAAAAGGCATTGGGTGCCTGTAAGTGCATCTGTCTCCAATAGTCATCAGAAAGGGAACTCAGGCTTGCATTCAAAACAGCACGAATAAACCCACTTCTCAGGCCAAATCCTGAAATGTAAAGCAGTGATTTCACAGAATCACAGAATGGCCAGGGTTGGAAGGGACCTCAAGGATCACGAATCTCCAACCCCCTGCCACACGTAGGGCCACCAACCTCCACATTTCATACCAGCCCAGGCTGCCCAGGGCCCCATCCAACCTGGCCTTGAACACCTCCAGGGATGGACGGGGCATCACAGCCTCTCTGGGCAGCTGTTCCAGCACCTCACCACTCTCATAGGAAAGAACTTCACCCTGACATCCAACCTAAGCCTTCCCTCCTTCAGCTTTAAGCCATTTTTCCTTTTCCTGCTGTTACCTACCCTTTCAAAGAGTTGATTTGATTCACCACCCCACTGTAAGTTTAGTTTCTGCTATGAAAACACTGGATGTACGGGGATGGGATTGATTCATAAGCAAAGAGCGTGCTCCCATCTTCATCCTGACACCCACTTATCCCGTTTTAAGCAGGTCACGTGCAGAATATAATCTTAGCCTTGTATCTTGAGCTAAAAGCCATCATTAATTCTATTCAGTCCATGGCACACCACAGGTAAGAGCTCAATACCTATTCCGGAGCTCGTATGCACAGCCATGGAGCAAGACCACCCTCAATGTAAATCAATAAAGAAAAAAGAGGGCTCTTGGGAGACCTCGACTCAGCCTGGAACTGAATAGCAGCATCATTCAGCAGCACATTCCATGCAACAGGGCACTGCTTGGGGGATGGATTGCTTTTTTTCCCAAGGAGATACATAATGAATGCGCAGTACAGAGGAAAAAGAAACAGAATGAAAGTGAGTTAAGCATACTCTCCTGCATGTTGAACAAGGTTTCTGTTGTCCTGTGTAACAATATTCCCCATCAGAGCAAGCCAGGTATGTGGACAGTGTTTTAATTAAGTCGACTGCTATCATGACAAATAATCACTCGTGCCGAAGTCAGAACCATGCTCTTCTCACAGCAGCTCACCTAAGAATCATTCCTTCTCGTCTCACTTTATGGTAAAATATCACCAAAACAATTGCTGCTGTTTTGTTGGTTCTGACATTTAAATTAGCCTCTTGAAAAGGCTGAAGTAAACGAGCAGCAAAGGTTGAAGAAGTAAATCTCAGCTTTTCATGGCTATGCATTCTCCACCTTGGCTTTGATCATGCTCATTGGATTGCATCAAATTCTTCACCTTACATATTCAGAACAGCTAATGGATTGGCTTGCTAGCCCTGCAACCCGAGCACACTACCATTATTGTTTTTTTCCAGCAGCCTTGACTGAAATGAATCATGTTTGCAACTGAAGCAGTAATATTGTTAGTGGGAGGTTCTGGACTTAAAAATACCTCTTTTTTTCCATGTTTATGCAGAGGTCAGTATGTTCTGACCTCCACAGGAACCTCACGTTGCTGGAAAACTAAGTTAGAAGCAGTAAAATTAAAAGATGAAACATTTTTCCTTAAGGAATCAGAAGGAAGATGGAGTGAGCTCCAGAAGATAAGCAACGCAGGCACTCAGATCCATTTGCCGTTTGATTCAGGGTCTGTAACACACAGCTATCTGAAAGCACACATGACAAGTTGTTTTTAATTAAAACCTGCATGCAAACAGGAAAATGCATATTTTAGATGTGTGCGAACCCACGGTTTTAATTTGCTTTGTTTTCTTTAAGACAGCTCACACAGTAAACACTGCCCGTGTCACTTGGGCAGAGCAACACTCCACAGCAAAGCAGAGCCCATGCAAGGCACCAGCACTTCTGCAGAAGAATTGCTTTGGCACAAGACCCCCCTGCAACCTGGGTTCCTCCCCTCCGGGCTAGCATCTAATAAAATATTATTATAATTTGAGTCATTCCACAGCCTCAGATTTTCCTGTTCCTGCAGAACACAGACACGGCATAACGGATGTTGTGGAAACTCTAGAAGGAAGCCTGGCTCCACTCATCTTGGGCTTAAAACCACCAGTAAAGTCACTCCCACAAATCCACACATTGCTAAACCTTAATTTGATCCATCAGATGTCCAAGGGCCACACATTCTTTAAGCTTTGTTTATTAGATGACACTTAAATGGACTTCTGTTCAAGGCCAGATATAACTGATATTGGAAACAGCTCAGCTTGACTCGAGTATTTGCACTGCAGCCCAGTGCTGTAAGAATTTGCAAAAGTGAAATAAAAATCAATTCGCTTTTCTGGCAAAAGGCAAATGCTAATTAGGTTGTAAAGCTAGGTTCGTCTAGTTAACGATGTCACGGCAGAAATTAATTACAGGCATTTTCAGCTTAGCTCGAGGAAGTGCAGCTAAACTGTCTGAAAGGCGACAACCAGGGCTGGATTCAGCATTATGCAGCTTAGTGAGAAACAAAAGCTAGCCATCTGGCAGGCACAAGGAGATGCCCCACACTCTGACTAGTGACCTGCAGGTGAAGGCTTCTGTATCCCATTACCAGCCCTGAGTCCCATGAGCCGTCACAGTGTATCAGTATCTTGGGAAGTCCTGGCTGCGCATCCAGCTGGTGGTGGAGATACCCAGTGACAGCCATGGGAAAGGCAGAGGCATACATACCCTCTCCAGTCCTTCCTCTTGATGTTTCTATAGTCTAACTTCCCCCACGACCTTTAAAAGAACTTAGATAGTTTTCTAATTAGGATTCAAGCTCATCAGGCGATTCCCCTCCCTGCATTCCTTTAGGAAGAGATTTAAATAGGCAATTCAAGGGCTTGTTAACAGCAGCAATGCAATGGCAAGAGCCTGGAAGAAAAAAAGGTACAGTTTAGGCTTAAAAAGAAAAAGACTTAGGTGAAATTGAAGCCAGAAATGAAACAATGCGTGGTCTCATGCAGGGGGAGGTCGCAAGCTCTATGCCAAGTGCTCTGTTGACAACTTAGATGTACTGCAATGTCCAGTTGCCATCAAGGAACCATAGGGAATCTTTTCTAGCTGGAAAAGCTCCTGCTTACAGCTACTCACCAAATGGAAAACTGGCTCTCACCCACCATCAATTCACCCAGAGCCAGAGCCCCTTTCTTTAGCCAACTGGCTGCTGCCAGCCTGGAGCCCAGCACACTGCTCAGCAAGCTGAGGACCAGCAGCAGGGCAAAACCCAGCTCTGGTTGGTCAGTGCCCTTCTGTCTCCACTCCTTAAGTCTCAATTTTATTTTGATTTTCATTAAAAGAAGAAAAATCTTCCACCATCACTAGCTGTTCAGCTAGCCATCTGTACTCAATTATTTTATCTTCTCAGTACTGCAGATTGCTCAGGCTTTTGGATTCCAAATACATAAAGCTCCAGTCACATTCTCATGTTCTTTATGGTCTGTGCAGTTTTCCAGAGGATAAATTCTCCAGCTTAATGTATTTTCTGTTACTGAAGGCATACAAGCAGATCTGAGGCTTGTCTGGAAGCACACTAGCTATGTGAAGCAAGCTCATGAATACCGTTCAAATATTTCAACATCTGAGGTTTATACAAGCATAAATTCATCACTGTGGGACTTCTTAACAACACATGCTACTAAAATAATTAAGCATTCATCTTTGCTTGATGTTTCTCATCATAGGAGGTCATCCTCAAAACCGTAACTGCAAATGACCCTGGGGAGAAACCAGACAACATCTAACAAAGTTAGCAATGGATTTATAGATAGAAGAACTTGAGCTTTGTTTCTTCCATGGCAACAAGAACTTGAGGCTTTACGAGAAGGCCTTCACGTTTAACACTGGATAAAAATGGGATAAGCTGAATACCAGCTTTACTGGGGAGAGAGAGACAAAGAAAGGCACGGCTGTGAGCAAGCCCTGTACATGGCAAGTCCGCCTGTCCACTCTACAGTCAAGTTCTACAAGGACAATTCTCACCTTCATGCCAGCCATCTGATTCCTCTGAGTCAGCTGGATTTCTTTCATTTAACTTATATATGCACCCACAGGCAAGCATCCAAATTAAACACTGCAGGAAATTCTCACTTGCAGAGGAACCTGCTTAACTTTACCAACACAGAGGGCACATCAACTTCCATACTTGAAGCCAAAGTCACCAAGACATCCCAGCTGCAGACTCCTTACTTGTGCATGTGGCCCATGAGCACAGCCAACCCCTCGTCCACACTGCGATGGGAAGGGTGTCAGCAAGGTGGGATTCAGCCACTGCTCACCCACCTCCTCAGCACAGGTCCTCCACAACAGCTCCACCTGAAAGCTGATGTCTTCTGTGCTGTTTCTTTTGGAAAGAGAACAGCTGAAGGTATTTGAGGACTGCACAGCTGTCACCTTCAGAGTAAGGAAGCAGGAGGGCAACTCCCACAAATGGGTTCTGATCTGTCAGTATAAGCCATTTAACAGCACTACCAGCCTCCTTTCTAGTGCCAGAAAGTGTGATTTGCATGAGCAGTGCAATCCCTTCATGCCCTTTTCATGCATCCTGCTTTACACCCCACACCTGGCTCACAGGTACAGGCTCCAAGGCTTCCCTCATACAATTTTCCAGAGACATTACACAGAAAAAAAAACACTTTAATTTAAACAAGTTGCCCTTAAAAAGGCACATACCTGCACTAAACACATTTGCTAGTGATTTAGAAGTCCTCTTGCACATTCTGACAGCCTCCAAGTAGTCTATTTGACAAATAACAACTAATTGAACTCCAAGCAGTGCATACCATGCCAAGGCACATCACCAGCACCCTGCACAGCTTCTTTCAGGCAGGGCTCCTGAGTCCTGTGATTGACAAGGTCTCTAATGAACTCTAATTGAGGACTCTGCAGTCTGAAAAAGCAACAACAGATGTGGTAAAAGGGCAAACCACAGATTGTTTTGCTAATGAATGAAAAGTGTCTGGTCTGATGAGGGCCAGTGACCCAAAAATCCTATTCTTTCCCCCAACCTTTTACTTCATGTTCAAGTTTGGACCCTTTGCCTAGCCAGCCTGACGCTTGGGGGCAGTAATGGACAGCCTTGAACATATTCTATACACTTTCTGGCACCAAAATGCTCTTTTTATTACAAAGCAAAGCTCTGGGTATCGAATAATAGGAACCTGAGGGAAGAAATTTAGCACAGCTAGATTTCCCAGCAGCATGACAAGCCTAGGAAATAGATGTGACTTTCTTCCTGGATTTGTTTTGAAAACACTTTGCATACAGACACGTTTAAGTCACCATCCGTGTCTTTCAACAGGTTTAAATAAGCATCAAAACAGTAGCTATGCATCATTCTGCAGATCATCTCCTATCAAAAGATGGAAAGCTGAACTGCAAACAGACCAAGGAATAACCCATACTTCCCACAGGAGAGTGAAAAAAAACAAACCAAGACTCAGGTCTCTGTTCCAAGTCTACTCCAGCATGGAAGTGCAATGAAGTAAGGAAACCAAATAGAAAGGAAGCAGAAGTCAAGGTGCCATCTTTTATAATTCTATCACAAATTTAATGAACCTGCTCATGCCTGCCATGCCTGACTTTTTACATCAAGGAGGTTATTGTCTGGTAACGGTAAAGCAAACAGAATAAAAATCATCAGCTGTAAAGGTTTGGATGAAACCTGCCAAGAAAGGTCAAAAAACTATTTGCTAGAGGCTGGCCCATGATGTTTTTGGAACTCCTACAAGGTGGCAGTGCATATACTGCTCTTATCTAAATACTGCAGGCTTCTGTCTTGTGGAGGTCAGGCTCAGAGTGGGCTGCAGAAGAGGTTTACAGATTATAAATACAGATTATAAATAAATCACACTGGTTTTAATACGTTATGTCATCTCCACCCCACAGAAGGGACTGCAGGAACCAGCGAGGGAATCATACAACCCCTCCTCATAAGCATGTTTCAAACTGGTCTGTTTCATGTTACACTTTCAATATGAAAAGAAGCCCCCAGAGCGTGCTGCTGATGGAAAGCATGTAGAACACTAATGAGCACCATCCAAAAGTAATTCCAACATTGAGAGGTAACTAGCAATTTTCTGAGTCATTAGAAAAACCTCATACCAATTACACAGCCAGGCTTACCATAGGCTCTCCAAACAACTCATCGTTCTGGATGGTGCTCAGAGTTGCTCAAACCTTGATATCCACTCATTCCTCCAACATTTCATCAGAAAACCTACTGTATCGTACCAGATCAAACCAGGATTTAGTTATTGTGTCCCACCTCCAGCAACAGCCACAAGAATGATGCCTTAAGCTGCCAAGAGTTTTGGTGGCACAGATGTGGACAATTACTAAATGGTTTCAAGAAAGAGAAATAATCCCTTCCTGGAGGGAATGATTTATTTCCCTGACCCACAGAGCTTTCTTACCTACACCTTGGCTTATGGAACCAAATGCAGTATTTAAATAGAGTTTGATCAACTCCAGTCAGCCAGAGCTTTTTCACTGTAGGACTCCTCCCAAGTTCACCAACACCAGCTGCAACACCACTTAGGAACAGACTTCTCAGCTACATTTTTCCCTGTTAAGCAGCCACTCTTCTGCACACAAAGATGGCAAACAGCTTGGATGCAACTGAAGCAGTTTAATTAAGAGGTATCAGTTCAAGTGGATGCTATATGCAGAACCACCAGGTTTTTAAAGTGGCTGACAAATCTTGTCTGAGAGTCATGCGTAAGATTCAGCTCCACCAAAGGAAAGGGCTGCAATTCCCACAGGAAGATAGGAGAAAAGTTTTAATTCAAAGGTCTTACAGCTCCGTTCCAAATTCAATATCCCTGTCTACAAAACTCTGGAAGCTGAGGTCAGAAAACTGTTAAGCATAAATCACATTCAGAATGGACAGTGGAAAAACATTTTCCCAGCTTCCTCTACAGTTGGTTCTATACAGATTACATTTGCATTTAGTAATACTTTAACCTGCTCTAGAGGCAACTGTGGCACACAGTTTTCAGGGACAGTTGACATTAACAAGCCCATTAAAAACCCAAATGCATAGCATATCACTTCACAGAATGCACAACTTAACCTTATGCAACTGAGAATGGGAATCCATGTACTGTGTAAGACTTACACTTACTAAGACTTACTAAGTTACTTTGCCACCAATTTATGGAAGGATAACGAATGTTGCATGGGCAAGCAGAAAACAGGTATCAGCACAAGGTAGTTGGCAAGGGTTCTTTCTTGGATACTCACTGGACTGCAGAATACCTGGTATGTCATAATGTATAAATAGATCTGGGCATTCTCCAGAACTGCAGTGCTCTAACCCTGCAATATTTTGTTGCAGTAAGGCCTCCAAAGCACGTGTCACTGCTGCATCTATGGTAAAAGTCCTGTGTCAAACTGCAGACTGGAAAGTAGCTCATCTGGAGAGAACACTCAGCGTGAGGACATGCACCCGACTTGCATGAACTCTTCAGTTATGTGGAATAAAAAGCAGCCTTCAAGCTGCTGATGACAACTCCATCGAGAAAGGTGCTGATGATCCTTTACCCAAAAGCATCTCCATGCACTCACAGCAGTACCTGCTGGTCTGCCCAGAACAAACACCTGGATTCCTGGCGTTCTGTGGGCAGTTCCTCAACCATTTCGAAACAGGAGGAGAGAACTGCAGATCACCATACCTGGGAGATGCCTCAGGAAATGTTCTTACATACCAGATCCGTCACACCCAGGACTCAGACATTATTTGGTTGGAGCATGCAGTACTCACCAAGTCAATGAGGTCACTGAGATTCTTCTCTATCTGCTGTGGAGGCAGACGCCTCATCAAATCCAAGGCACAATCCAGCTGCTGGTCACTCTGCAGAAACAAAAACATCCCTCTGTCACAGTATGCACAGATAAGCACAAAGTCAGGTGAACTGGAACTGTGGTGCTTGTCAACCCTCCCAATGGGGAGAAATAGAGCAATTCTAATCTGCAGAATGTTTTACATCAAAACACTTTGATAAACCACCGTTTGGAACCATTTGATCACTGATTATTCACATGGTATTGCAAGAAGGGTTCTAGAGCCCAGTTCAAAGGGCCCAGTTTAAGCTGGTGCCACGCCAGCAATTTAACACCAAGCAGTCCAGTCCTCGCCAAAAACTGTCTCCTACACTTAAGGAAACACTCAATGCAATGTTTTTCCATGCTATCTCAACATTAATCTGGGTTAGGGAACTGAAAGTTCCTTCTCCTGAAACAATCTGAGCACTTCCTCATTCATGTTGTGTCATTCAGCTCAAGACAATCAGTACCCAAGGCAAATTCTGTTCCGACAGATCTCACCCCCCCTCCTTCAGCTTTACCAAAAAACAAAGTGAAACATGCACAAAGTATGATCCATTATTTCCTTCTTATTCCAAAAAACAAACCAAAAGCTGCCTGTATCTAAGGAATCAACAGCTTTAATTCTCCTGACAAACCACAGCAATACGCTCCAGTGGGGTTTATTACAGTTGGCCTCTCAATAAATTCCACACGGAAAAAGATAAAAGCTTAAGAATCATTTCAGAGTTGGAAAATCTGCAACAGACATATCACAGGCACTCAGTGAGCAGAACCAAGCTCCCAGCACAACCTTTTGCTCTTCTTCTTCTCACCAAAGGCAAGTGTCACTTCCCTGCAAACCCAACAGCACATTCCTTTCATCAGCACATCGCCATCCTGAAGCACAGTAAGCTTATTTTCACTGCTTCTTCCCCTCCCCTTTTGTTTCTCTACTTCTAGACAACCATACACAACAAGCTTAATAATTTTCTCCTCCTACATTCAACCAAGCTCTAAGATGTACTTAAAGGCTTCGAAACTGAAGCAGCTGCATTGCCACGAGATTCAAGTAGCAGCCCCCATGCTGAGGAGAACTAGTAGGAAGTCAAGCTTCATGAAAATAGATCTAAAAAGGCATTGCCCATTCATTATCAAAAGGTAAATATCGCATGGACAGCAAGTCAGACCAGTTTGGGGAGATTGTGTAGTTATTTCTTAGGTTACTGGGCATCACCTTTGGAAAAACACCCCAGCTCTACAGGCAGGTAGGCATCAACTCACCTCTCTGCACAGACAGCACAAGTTACAGCAGTCACCTGCTGTGATCAAAGGAGAATGCATTCCCTAATCAGGGGTGCATTCAATCCCCACACTCTTTAAGCGCTTGGGTAATGTGACAAGCAAATCCTCAGAAGAAATGAGCCTGGAGAGAAGAACCAACAGGCAGAGAAACCCACAGCCCTGGTGCTGCTGTTCTCCATTAGCTGTCCATTGCAGGTCACAAACTCAAGAATAGAAGCTCCTCCAAATACTGCTTATGAGCACAGTCGCTCCTTTCCTCTTATTTCCACACCGAGAACAGTCCTCCTCCCAGGAGGGGCCAAATGTTTCACATCAGCTGAAGATGAAACACCAATCCAGGCATGAGCTGGGGAATAAACCATGGGCATCATGAGAAACTAAGGCACAAAAATCCCAGCTCCCCAGTGACAGCAACATCTCGCGTCCTTCTCCAAATAGAGGGAAAGGAAAACTCACTTCTTGCAACCACCCCTCAGGCATTACTGAGGTGGGCTACGAGCACCCCTCTGCAACAGCCAAGCCCAGGCAGGGGATCTATCACATCAAGTATTATCTTTACCTCCTGCTATCCCTTACGTCACAGGAGAGCTGGTATGTGGTTGCAAGGTCATGCTCCGTGCTTGGGGATCGTGGGAACGCTCATGGAAGTGCTCTCTCCTGCTCTGCCAGCTGGAATTGTTTGACAGACAAAAAACTAAGGAAATAATCATGTTAAAAACCCACTACTAAAGTGCAACCTCAGAGAAGGTGTTTTATAGTATGGCAGTTTCAAAATAAACTGCACTGAGTGAAGGATTATCTTCTGCAGTTGCAGAATCCTTTTATGGATAACCAGAAGAACTTGTACTGACATTTTTATAACAGTATATTCATTAACAGCTGTGAAAATACACGAGCAAGACTGCTTAAGGCAGAGATTCTTAAAGGCATTCAGCCACAGCTGGCACAAGCGGCTGCATGCAACCAAGAAAAGCTCAAAAACATCCAGGCATACACTGAGAAGCATCTCTTTCCCTGAAGGAGAAGCAAGGCTGAACAGCAGGATTCCAGCCTTCCTGCAGAGTATTTAAATAATATTTAAATGGCTTGCCTGCACATCCCTTAAAGCACTGAAATAAAGGCAGGTTCTGATGCATCTCTACGCCTAAGGCTGTGGCTATATGGTGACTTTAACCCAGCACAAATCCATGCTGGCCCAAACAAGAAGGTAATACAAAGCACACACAGCAGCACAGCCGTATGTCTGGGTGCTGCATGCACTCATTATGCCCTTTTTCAGAAGAGAATGAGTAATTCTACCAGGAGCAAACGCTTCTGGCTCTTTCTGTGCTGGGGAAGCAAGGTTTCTAGGAACCAGGCCTGTGGTCACACACATCCTTTGCTTCCAATCTCTGCCCCAGCTGGGTATGTATGGAATAACTGTAGATATTTGAGAGGCATCACATCTAAGGTGCTAAGCCCAGCAGCACACATTTCCTGATGTTACAGAAGAACAAACATGTTTTTCTGTGATTCTGACAGTGGCATTTTAATAGGAAATCCCACAAAACTCTTACACCAATTGTGCAGGAGAAAGGTGCTCTTTGGGAACTCAGAATACACCTCACCTCATTACAACAACTGAGCCCATCCATCTCTCCACTCTAACTTCACTTCTAGATCTCCACTTGCTTAAGGCTGTCATTAAATTGCATACTGAAGACAATTCCTTCACAGACCTCTAGACAAAACACTGCAGAATTCCTGCCTTTAGCCATGGAGAGGCTTATCCCCCAGCCTGGTGAGGTGATCAGACAGCCCTCTCTCAGCCTGGACTCGAAGCCAAGCACTTTGAGGCTGCAGGACTTAATGAGCTTAGTGTTTACTTGATACCAGCCTGCTTTCCCCCATCCCACTGTTATATCCAGCACAGAACTCCTGTGGAGGAGTAGGGAGCTCAGACAGAAATTCTAAATGAAGTTTTATTACAGCTCGAGTCACTGAAGGATTTCAAAGATCACAGGAATCTCAAAGACTGAAAATATTAGTCAAGATGAAAGCTCTTCTTAATAAGTTTCCTCTAAGATATCTGGCTATCTCCACTCTGCTATGCTGCTCCCATCTACCGCAGGGCAAAATGCTATGAATATGTCTATAGGAATGGTTGTTTAGCTTCCTCTGCCTGCATTCTGCTCTTCTCTGCAGTCTCTAGCAAATAAGCCAAGCACAGCAAAGACAGAAACACTCTCAAAACAGCCACAAATCATCTCAGCACAGCACTGAATCTGGAAAAAAACCAAGTTATCTAAGAGCATAGTTGCACAGAGGTACGGCTGTGTACGTGTTTATTTATTCTGTTCATACAGGAGTAAGCAGCTGTGTTAGAAGGCTGAGGATGGACAGATGTCCTTCAGTGCAGAAGCCACAAAGAAGTCAGGAAGCTACTGCAGTGTGTTTGATTGTTTTGAGGAGGGTTTGTTGATCGTGTGGTAAACTATTACGTTTCCATGTTCCAGTGCCTGAAAGAGGGCATATTAAGGTCACTGTTATTTAAGAGCAAGGGACTCCTCTGACCTTACACGTGTAGGCAGCCAGCATGAAAGTGGATGTAAGCTGCACAGAGTGAGGAAGTCACTACCAATATTTACAGAAATTCATAGGCTGCTTTCCCAGGTTTTCCCATCTCTCCATTGCCAGCTACCCACACTCCAAGCTCTCCAAGGCTCATTTCAAAGGCTGACCACCACAAATCACAACACTGCAGACTGAATTCTTTGGCCCCCACAGCTGTGTCTGGACGGCTCCTGCTCATTTGCCTGCGTTGCTGCTGAGCACAAACAGAATTCAGCGTTTTCTTCAAAAAGAAAAACCAGACTGGTTTCACTTCTGTGTCGTGTTTCTATCTGAGCACTGCCTTGAGCTCACTCTTGAACCAAGAGAGACCGGCTGGGGCAGCCAAGTGCTGCTGCACTGGGCACTTCTCCCTATTTCAGCCTGTTCTGGGAAATAAGCCACTTGGGGCAGCAAATCTTTCCAACCAGAACCCAGCAGAACACCCATCCACACCAGGTCTGGCTGCGCCGCTCTGACCCACGCCATCTCCAGTCTCTGATGCAAGTTGAGAAGAACTAGATGACCTAAAAACGACTTCACGAGTTATGATTAAGGCGTAAAAAAGAAACCACACCACATGTGAAAACAGCCATTATTTGTGCAGTGCTGCCCATGTTTACCAGTTGAACACTCTGGCTTGGCTCTGAAATGGCACGGCTGCCAGGCCCCTGGTGATGACCTGGGGTCTGCAAGCTGCTCGTACTCAGATTTGTTCCAGCCTGGAATGTGAAAAGTTACCAAACTTCAAGCACAAGCTGGCATCTCAATTTCCAGAGAACTGAAATAAAAGATGAAAACCCAAAGGGACACCGAAAATAGAATATTTGCTTAACTTAGGCAATTTGAAGCAATCACACATCAGAGTGCTTTGATCGCTGGTCAGCTTACAAGCAAAATACCTCCGTAAATTAATCCAGGACCAGAAGTACGCAACCAGCAAATGACTTTTTCTCTTCCTTTTATGTTGCAGACATACCCCAGATTGTAAATCATATTATTTCCTGCCAGTTCTCCCAACAGGAATGTCTGACTAATGTTTCAGCTTTGTGGCACTAAACACTAAATTTCTTTAATTGAAACAGATACGTGGCTTCCCATCCTCCTCGTCATTTTCCTCCTTGCCAACTTCCCGAGCTCAAAAGGCAGAAGCCTCCTCTTTCAAATTACACAATAGGATAGTATTACTGCTAGAAGCTTTAGCAAAGGGTTCAATTATTGTAACCCTGAGCAATGAGAAGCACAGCCGTATGTTAAGCACAGGATTCCCCGCCGGCTCCCGGCACAACAGGCTGTCAGCATTCACTTTTTAGGATATTAGATGGGAAGGGGAATACCTCCATCCAATCTATGAATCCCTGCATTCAGGACACTTCCATCAGCTCCACACACCCTTTGCAATCTGTTTTCCCTCGTAATTTTTCCCTTAACTATTAACCCTCTTCTGGCAGATCCTATCTAAAGCCACTTGTAATACTGTTATAAATCACGGCTTCCTGGCAGCACCAGTGGGAGAAGGTCTGACTGCACATTGAGGAAGCAATCACATGTAGTAAAAGCTGAAGATCCATTGCATCACGGATAGTAATAAAGAAGAGTTCTTTTAATAATCCTTGATCATGATGCTGATGCAGACAGACTCCTTCTCCTGGACTACTCTCTGGTTAGGATGGGATCCAGAGGTTTTTATCTTCCCAAACCATTATGGCCATCACATATCTTTAGTAACATGTAGCTCAATTTGTTGTTACATTAGTGCTGTGGTCAAGATCAAACAAGACAGACCAGCTGCTGAGAATGCTCCTTCCACAGATGTGAAATGAGGATTGAAGATTAAAACAAAAGCAAGAAGTGACGTATTGGAAGATTTTAGCTGAAAGTGCTGTACTTGAGTTACTGTGTAACCCGAACTTACAGAGCAACTCTACACATCACACCAGTGAATCCTACTCAGAGATGTTCTCCTGCAGAACATACTTCATTCTCCTCTCCTCTCCTGTTTAAAACAGCTGAGCAAGCCATGAAAATGCAGCACTAGAGCTAGTTGATGAATGAAAACTCCTTCAAGCTTCTCCTCCAAACTCAGGTCTAGGTGCTGTATGTATGCACTGACAAAGTCACCTGCAAGCTTGGCAAGAAGTGAGAGGACAACCCTGAGCAGTTTTTGTTGTGTTGGCCCACGAACTGAATACACAGACCTCGAGCACTCACAAGGCACCTCTTCTTTACAGACCTCCTGCAGGGAGACAGTAACTTACATCTGCTCCAAAGGCTTGCATAGGAACTAAAATAATCCACGGGAAGGAGAGCAAAATGAGGCAGCTTAAGTTTCGTTGCCACCAGCACGCTAGTGACATTGGATACTTAACACTATTTCAGGCTGACAGCACAACTAAGGCAAGTTCTGGAGGGAAAGAGCAGCACTACCTGAGAGGTCTCCTCCTGCAGTTGCACTCAGTGATCTCCTCAAAGCTTGCAGGAAGCCTCTTCCCAAACCCTTGCAGCTTTACCTTTCAGCAGATGCTTTCAAGCGCCCTTTGACTCAACCTCTGTGTTTGGACTTCATCACTCTTACCTCCAGATCAGGTGAGCCCTGCCCAGTGCTGGCAGGGCACTACCCAACATCCTTGCTCAACCTCAGACACAATTACCAAATTACAGCACACTGAAGGCATTTCCATCCAGCAGTTTCAAAACAAACCACAGCTCATTGCACTACCTTACTAAGAAGCTCAGTCTCATGGAACAACTATCTGTCAAACTATTTTACACCGACTGAGGAAAACCTAACAACCCTGGCAGTTTGGGGCAGGCCACTGGACTGTAACTCTCTTTGCTGTAGCTGCAGGAATTCAGCAGCTCCTGCAGCCAATTTACGCTCCCTGGGGCTGTGTCTCAGCTAGAGGCATTTCTGCTCCTGCTAGCACATCCACAGGTGTGATGTAAAGCCCAGTGCAAGTCTCTCATCTGTCCAACAAACAGACAAGCAGGGTGGACCAGCACCAAGGCTTTCTGGGAACAGGCTATTCATCTTGACCTTTTTCCACCATCACTAATGATTTCTGCACAGTGTTTGTCTTCTGGGTAACAGAAACAATGTTTTATTTATTAAACTTGTCATTGAACATGACAATGTAATTTACTGGCTTTCATCTTCTGCCAAGAATTCCTGTGAAGCATCAAGTTTGCAAAAAGTCATTTCCCAATAAATCATGGCATCAAGTGAATATGCAATCTATTAGCCCCACATGAAAGAGTAAAGAGGAGACAGCATGGAAAACCTGCAGACTGCAAAACCACATTGCTAACTTTTAATAAATGGGATTAAAGTCACTGGAGTTGACTGCAGAGCTGACCACCTTAGTCTAAGCAATGTTAATAAGTTTAATTAGGCTGATGTTACCTCACAATGGTTGCGAGTGTCTTTTTGCTTGGTTAAAGTGTGGATAAAGAACAAAATAGCATTTTCTTCATCAGGTATTTCTACAGATAGGAGATATAAAACGTATCCATGTCCTGCATCCGCTTTGTAAAGATGTTTGTGTGTCTGCCTAGCAGCTTTGCTATTGGAATAGATGCTGGCTGCAGCACAAGCTCACACACCCCCACTGCAGACATCCCGGCGCAGGCTGCTTTCTGACACTGTAACCATTCAGTGTCACTTAATGCACCCAGTAACTTAAGATGCCTCCAGATATTTCCTTGCGACTCAAGGCAGCACTGTGCTTCAATCCCTTTCTGTAGCTCCACAAACACCATGGCATGTGCAAGGCACCGTGCAGGTAAGCATCTCTTGCTTTCTAAAGACTGAAGGCTCTGCTCCCCTGCCCCCACGTGCAGATTCACCCTGACTCATCCAATGTAGGATTACTGCTGAGTACAAGTTTCCACCCAACCTGTAACAGGAAATTGTTCAAAGGATCTTCCTGATCCTCTCAGCCCTTTGGCTGAAACTCCTGTTACCTCTTTGCTTCTGCCCTGCAGATGCACCCCAAATCACTGAGTCTGTTGTCCCCATCCTTCCACTTCATTCCTTCTTCACAGGCTTGCTGTTTCTGACTACCTGGTTAGCACAGCCATTGAAATAAGGCAATGGAACAGGTCTGTGGTGGTTCCCCAGCCTGATGATCTATTTCTTGTGGATCATCTTCTTGCCTTCCATCCAAATACTGCAGAGGAAGTGCCCAAATCAATCTTTAGAGATAGAATGCTTATTGCTGATTCTGCTGGCACCCCTTGCAATGGCAGTACTGAGCTCAGCTTCAGCAGGCCAGCCAGGTTCTGTTTGCTGTTTCTAGAGAGTAAAGTAGCAGAAGAAATTAAGAAAAAAGATCTGTAGGAAAACACATGATCCCAGCACATGTCATTCAAGGATCTGTGTTGCAGCACATGCTACTAACAAGACATTGCAAAATGGGAGGTTCCATTGTATGCCACAGTCCCTGAGCACTGAGGTATCAGACTTTGGTACCTCTCAAAGAAGCTACTTGTCTACCAGTGGATATTCACAGCTGAATGCACAGGGCATTTAGCACCTTCAGATGGGTGTGATTAGACAGGAAATCCTTCTATTTTATTTTTAAATACAAAAACTAATCACAACAAACCCAACAGCTCCCGAGATTCAGCACTGCCATTTGCCACCCTGACCATCTGTGAAGGCACTGCTTGCAATGCCTTCTTTTAATCCCGGATGATCTCTTCCAAGCACTGTTTTATCCTACATGCTGCTTGTTTCACATCCCAATCAACTTGGTCACGAAAGCATCAGAAGAGGAGCTGCTCAAATCAGATGGAGATTTTTTCCCCTTGCACAAAGTGAGCTGCTCCTGGCCTGGCAGATCTGCATTCTCCTTCCAGCCAACAGCAACCTAGACTTTTTTTCCATACAAGTTACACCAAAAACAGCAGAGAAAGCACACATTATTATAGCAGCAGGGAGGCACATACCCTATCACCGAATGACTACAAACAGACATGCTTACTGAGAACCTAATCAACACAGCTCCATGCTGGGCTGTTAGTGCAGCTCCTGCCTGCTGCTTTGGGATGAGCTCAGCACTTTCCAGTACCCCAGAGTCTCGTAGCTGGGGTTGTAAATTCATGGGATAACTCTGGCGAGTAATCGGATGCTTGGCAGGGCAGCGAGGAGACAGGGAGAGGTTATCTAATTAGCTCTCATCCCCCCAGCATTCTCCTATTGCCTAAAAGGTCACAAAAGTAGGTTAATATGCCTTTCAACTGTGCCCAGTGAAATGCACCTTGCTGATTCTACCTCAAAGCTTGCAAACAGTTCAACTTCATCCAAAGGATCCAAAGAAAAGTTTTAAACTAGGAAGCTAGTGGTTTCACCTGTACCAAGGCCATGAAATTCCCATCTCCATCCAATAAGATACTCAAGCACCCTGGGATTCCTCCCCTTGCCATAACTCCAAGGCTTACCCAACGTTTCCATGTTTTCTCATGCTTTTCTTGCTGTTCATGTACATGCCTGACCCCCCCCCAAGACAGAGCTGCAGTCAGCATGCAATCCAGACAGCTGCCATCCAGTGTGCCTTGGTTTTCCAAGGTTTTAACATGTTTCAGTAACAGAGACAGGTTATACTGAGGCACTTATTTGCCAATCCCAATCCATGTCAGACTTCCCCTTCAATTTCACACAAACTTAAGTTACTCCATTTGACCAATTTTCACCCAACCCCACTCTGCAGCACCTCCACCTGTACCAACAGCCACATGAAAGCTGTACTTGGCCATCCAGCACGGCAGTCAGCATGGACACAAGATCACACCGCTCTCTGCACTGCACCCAAGACGACCCTTGGATTTGCACAGCAATAGGAACTGCTGGATAAATGCAGTTTTCACCTGCTGCAGTCAGCATGATGCAGCTGATATTTTACCTCATTCCACCATTTCACAGTTTTCTCATCCTTTGAATTGTCTTACCAAAAGAAAAAAAAAAGCCAACAAAATCATCTCTTGTTTCTTGAGCCCGGCTCAAGTTGCCAGCACAGCCATCACACAGCCGCCTCAGCAAGCAGTAAGCTTTTTTTAAATCCAGCTATTTCCCAAAGCAAAGAGGGGAAGCCAGGTTACAGGACATCACTGGCAAGCTCAGCACTTTAACAAACACGAAGATAGAAAGTATCACCTGAAAGAACACAAAATTCCCGGAGGAAATAAAAAGTATTTCATTTACGGTGGGGTGGATTGATGGCTTAAGGCAAGCACTAGGCTCATGTCCTTAGAGCCATCTCAACCCTTTTTCCTTCCGCACAAAATCCTCTTAAGTGCTCTTTTTGTTCTTGTCCAGCTGATGGTGCTAACATTCTCAGATCCCAGGTTCTGCCTTCACCCACACTGCTCGCCCTCCCGCTCCGCAACAAGGATGTGATGGAAATCCCAAGGCACTGCACCAAGCAAGAACTCTGCTCTGCTCTCTGTAACTGAAAGACCTGGAGGACATCCTCCAGAACAGCACCAGCAATGACTTGCTCTGCAGCCCAGCTATGAACACTGAAAGCAATTTCTTATGGGTTTAAACCAAGAGGCAGGGCTCCCAAATCAACCCCGTGCTGATAAATAACACAAGCTATGCTGGTGGAATATAAAGCAGCAAGGCTGAATTTGCATTCAGCAGGAATAAAGCAGGTAATTTATGGGAAGGGCAGCTAGATAAGTCAAGGGCCTACAGATGCATTCTGCAACTCCTCAGCCTAACTCGGACGAGGCAGCACAAGCTCACAGAGCACAGGCTTACAGCAAGCTGCACTTCCACTAAATCCTAAAGGAGGACAGCGGGGCCAAAAAGAGAACCAAATAATACAAGGAAGTCTGATTCTTTGATGCCAAGGACTCAAGCCACCATTCTAGGAAACCAAGCACCAGGTATTACCTAACACAATTAAAGTAATTCTAAATAAAAGCCTATTTTAGACAACCGCAGATAGGAAGCAGATCCCATTTCTGATTCCTGAACTCGGAGATTTGTTGCAGCTAAAAAGCCAGAAGGATTGGGTTGCCACTCCATTTGGCATGGAAAATTACAACTTTATAATTAGGAAACAAGCAGAGCAGCTTCCACAAGCATTCTCCATTTTCTCCTCGTAATAAAACCTCTCAGCTCAACCAGCAGGGAGACATATTTAAAACTTGCTTGACCCTTGAATTCCTGTTCAAGTCAGAAGAGCTTTGTAATAAATAAACAAACAAACGTAACCTACCAGCAAACAAACCCTGCACTACAGCACAGCTGGGGGGACCAGGAAGGTGGGAAAAGGTTTAAAATGCTCAGACATTCATTGCTCCTTCACACCGCATGGATGCCACGCACAGGGGAAATTCAGATTTGAAATCTCACCGTTTTAAGTGCAGTTTACCCTCTTCCTTGCTGGAAATGGCAAGGAATTAGGAAAAGTGGGCAAGCTGGGGGCAAAACAATGCTTTGGATCTTGTGCATTAGGGGAAGAGAGACAAAGGTTTGGTTGGGCATTTCAAACTCTTCAGAACTCCTTACATAAATCAACAGAAAGGAGTGAAATTTTAACGCGCAGTGACTGACTGAGGATACAGATGAAAACAGACCAGTTTCATTTTGAGCACCTTTAACGTTTGGAATTTCATCCTTTGTCTGGAAAAAACACAATCATTGCACCGTATAGAAGTGGGACAGAAATCCAGGCTCAGCACAGACCTGAACTCCAGCCCCAGCTGCCTGCACCTTTCAGAACTTCATACTCAGGCAGTAAAATTGCAGCTCTTCAGAAGGCACTGAAACAGCTTCATGTTGAAACAGAACTCGAGGCAGCACGGCGATGATGTGCACAAGTTCAAGGGGAGGAAAAAGAAATCAGCTCTACAATTAGAATTAGAGTAAGGAACATTTGGATGTGACCAAACATAGCTCCAAAGGGCAGGCAGGAGAATTCTCCATGCACAGTCTGGAGCTCATCAGCCATCCTTTGCATGGGAAACTCAACTGAGAAGAAGCCCAGCAGACAACTGTAGAACGTGTCTTTGCCACAGAGAATCATTTAACTACTAATGTAATAAGCACTAAAAATAGTAATTCAAGAGTTAAACTCTGCTTTCATTCTGGTTCATTCCCAGATTCCAATTAATAAGATATCAGCATGTGTATTTACCATATGAGGAAAGCCCATCTGAAGATCTCGTGGTTCAAATATTCTCAAGCCAAAGATTCAACATCACTGCAATCACAGCATTCCCTGTCCCAACGACACCCCCAACTTGATTTACTTTGAGAATTTGCCTTTTAAGACAGCATTTATCTAAGCTCAGATACTTGGCTTACAAAATACAGACTCTACAAAATAACTCAAACCAGGATTTCTCAGGAAGCACAAGGTGCAAAGGACATGCTGTGAGCACTGATAACCTTCCCTGAGCTGATGCCATGGGTTTCAAGAGTGACACAATCAGAAACAGACTCAGAGTTCAAGAAGATGAAAAAGCGTCTTCCTCAGTTGATTGATTTCACACATTTTACATTATTTTGGTAGCACCTGTATAAAACAGCAGCTGTGCCAGTGCCATTTTAGCTCCTTCATGCTCCATCTGAGTATTGTCTATTAAAGCAAAAGATCCTGGGGGTGCTCTAGAAGAGAACTAAAGCTGAAACTGGAAATTGCACTGTCTGCATAATGCTGATTATAAGAGCAAGGTTTTATTAACACATCACCACAGCTCATTTACCTCTTGTAACCAAGCCCAGTGACCTTTCTTGCAGTAGGCCTGGATAAACCACACTCCAGTTGCCCCACTCAGTGAGCAAGCCTTCAGGTGTGTACACAGCCACCACAACACACAAATAACGGGGCAGCTGCCACAGGTTCCTACCTGAAGTCCACCCAACTGCTGAGTCTAGCACAGTACTGGAGATCCTGGTCAGGTTTCTCCCGTGCCCACTGCTCTCCGTGACTAAACATGAGAAATCAGAAGACAGCAAAAAGCTTATAGCACTCACAGGACTTCTAAAGAGCTTGTGCTTTATCTCCCCTGAAGAGTGATAAAATCACACACCTCAACTGAATTATTCTTACAGTATATTTTTGCATTCCCTTAAAAGCAGCAAGTATCACCACTGTTGTTTTACATGAAGCCTGCTTGTTTTCCTTCAGTTCTTTCTGTGTGAGGATTTCTGCTAATGTAGAAGTCAGGACAGTTGGTTGAACTCCTGACTAATAAATCCTGCAGCAGGTCTCGTGCACAAAGACTTCAGCCAGGCCTCCAGGTCTAACATTCACAGGTGAAGTTAGATGCTCCATCATACCAATCCCACGCACAGGTGCCAAGCACAGCTTTGCTCCAACAGGCACAGAATCTTGACCATAGGCATTCTTCACTTTCCACTAGAAACCAAAGATCTTCATCCTGCGCCATATAAGTGGTGGGATCACCAGGACCTTCAGCCTCCAGAGGAAAGGATAAGATACTGCCTCTGAAATTCTTACAGTTGAAGCAAAGGATTGATTACTCAACCAGTCTTCATGTACAGCCAGACACATTCTTAACCTAACTATATTTGAACGGTCTTAAAAAATGTCAAACCACAAATTCCGGAGCAGTACCAACACCGGAGCAATTACAGCCCTAGAGGCACGCCGTGTTACAGGGGTTCGGCAGGCACCTCGCCAGGTGGGCCGGGCACAGCAGGCCGGCTCCGCCCTTACTACTGGGTGCGCCCAGTGGAGATGAGACCTCCAGGGCTGCACCCCCTCTACGCACAGCACCAAAGGGAAACCGAAGGCTTTGTCCCTTGGGCGAGCTCATCCCGCCAACACGGCGCAGCCGGACTGCGCGGCTGCAGAAGGCAGACTCCAACACGAACCCTGGGAACACCGCACAGGGCAGCGGTGTCGCTCCGGCCAGGCTCGGCCGCCCCGCACGCCGTCGGTTCCCGGTTCCGCACAGCTGCGGAGGGACGCGGAGCTCGAGGCGGCGCTCCGCCCGCCCGTTCCGGCTCCGTTAGACGGCGGCACCGCGAGGCGCCAGATCCTGCTGAACCCCTGGCCCTACCCCACCGCCCCCCGCGGGCCCTACCCCTACCGCCTCCCCCCGGTGCAGGCCGCAGCCGGGGCCTCCCTCACCGCCGCCCCGGGGGAGGGAAAAGGAAGCGGCAGGGCGCGGCCGCGGGGCTGGAAGCGGCGGATTCCGGCGCTTCCCGCGCGGCGCTCACCATGGCGGCTCGGCGGGGCTGCGCTGGGCGGTGGCAACGGCGGCGCCTCCCGGTCCGCTCCGCTCCGCTCTCCCTCCTTCCGAGGCAGGCCACGGCCCTTCCACTTCCGCCGTTGCCTAGGAGTGAACATCCGGGTCAGCGCCGCGCCGCCCCACCCCCCCGCCGCAGTCCAACCAATCAGAGCGCGGCTCGCCGGCCATCGCCAAGTATGGAGCGCTGCGCGCGTACGGGGCGGGAGAGAAGGGCGGGAGGAACCATTCCGCGCCGCAGGGCGGGGGGAGCAGCGCCAGGCGCTACCAACGTCAGCGCGGGGGTGGGGAAAGCTGAGACCGGAAGAAGCGCGGCCAATCAGGTGGAGGGGGCGGGGCCTGCGGGAGCGCGCCGGCGCGCCGCTATCGCGGTTCTGCCCGAACGCCTGAAGCCGCCCTAAGGTGGGCGGGAGCGCAGCGCTTAGTGCTGCAGAGTGCTGCTTGCAGGGCGAGGCGTGCTGCGGTTATTCCTCCATTCCCTCAGTCCCAAAGGACAGGTGATGAGGAATAGTCGGCTTCTGGCTAATTAAGGATAAGGGTAATTTGAACAGCAAGTGTCCAGCTTGCCTGGGAGCGTAGCTTTGATTCTGTAAAGCGTGCGTGTGCCTGCTGGAAGGTGAGCAGGTGCTCGCACGTTTTGGTGACTTTGGAGCTCAAGAAGCTGATACACGTCTGTGAAATAAAATCAGTGTGTCCGGGTAAATGAAACACTCCTGCTTTCCTCTGACTGTCCTTGGAAGAAATCTCTTCCTAAAATACTTGATTGCCTTTCAGTGATCTCAGGTAAAACCAGTCCCCGTTTCTGACTGTCCTCCCTGTGCAGAGCACGTCAGTCAGTAGTGGCACAGCTCTCCGCTGCAGCTTTTTGGGAGCAATCTTCGGGGCTGTGCTTCATGAGAGCTTTGTGCCAGGATCCTGAGAACCCTCTGCTGGTGCTCCCTGGCTCCTGCATTGCAGGCTTGGCAATGGTGAGCCAAAAGCCCAGCTCCTGCTCTGTTTGCTTTCCTTCTTTGCTGTAGAAACTGGAAATGCTGTCAAGGGGAGTCATGCATTGCTTCCTGCTCTGATGCAATGGTGTGAAACCACAGCCTGTGTGCAATTGTAATAGGACTTATGTATTCTTAAGTGAACTGCTTCATTTTTTCCTGGGAGGTGACATTTTGTGGTACATCCACCCGCCAGGAGATAGCCAAGGCCAAGCTCTGACTTTCCACTAAAACATTATCACAGATGTTTTTGGTTTGGCTGTCAATTTTAGTAGCTCTCAGATACCAAGCAGAACCTTCCAAGAGATGGCAGCTGGGGCTGTGCTCACTGCACTTAACAACACAGGGCAGAACAGCTGCAACTTTCAGCTTCAAGGCAAGAAGCTGATTTCCAGGGATGGCACATGTTAGCACGAGGTGGAACTGCTGGAGGTCATGAATTATAAAACCCAAACTGTCCTATCTGTTGATGACTGTTACTGTTACCCATTTTTCCAAGTTAACCTTGGCCTATATTTGGTTGATTTGTTTGGTTTTTTTGTTCTTTTTGGTGAAGAAATAAAATGATTCTGGGAGGCAAAGAGTGGAAAGCAGAAGAATGATAACCTCAGGAAAAAAAGGAGCTATGCTGCTTAACAAACAAAAGCACATGAAAAAACACTACCAAACAAACCCTAGGATGGGAAATAATGCCTAGTAGAAAGGCCACATGACCTCAAAAGGCATTTCCTGCCCTAGAGTCTCCAAATTGAATTCTTTGCCAGTACTATTCAGCCTAACCTCCCTGAAGCCAGTTTGTAACTTGCAGCAATCCAAGCTCCTTCTATTTCCCAGTCCCCACATCCTTCAGTCCTTACATTCCTTCAGAGGTTCCTACCAGCACTAATTAAGAAAAGGCCGCCTTCATTACTCAATAGATTATTCCTTCCTTTTACAGGGTTCCACACGTCTAATGTGCATGTTTTCCTTGCAGCAGGGTCTGGGAGGGCAAACACATGCTCTAAGCTTCACAGCTTTTGTCACAAAACTCATGCAAACTCCTCAATGACTGTTTTGCTTTTAGGTCTTACAGTTAATGAACAGAAAAGGTTTCTAGCTGCTTGGTGAAGACAGAGCAAAAGCAGATTTATGTAGCCTGCTATATTTTAATTAATTTGAGATCTGAATGAACGTTGATGCCAAGAGGATGTTTTTCTTACATGAAGAAATACAAGCATTCTGGAGTTTGTTTTCCTGCTAATAGGTATAAAGCAGCATAAGCAGCTGCTTTTTGTTTTCCCAAAAATATTTGCATTAAGAAGATCCGCAGATTCCTTTTGAAACTGATGTAACGTCTTTTCAAATGAGGACCAGCTGCTCGCTTTGCTTGTTTATAGCAGGACATGCTTAAGGGAATGTTTTTGTTTGTTTATTAAGATGTAGGAGCAAGCTCTTCCTTGCGATCTGCAGTGAGGAGATCTCAGCTGGCACAAAACTCAGTGTATGCAACTACAGTTGTGGCCATCCTACCTTCTGTTGCAGTTCTCGGAGAGGCTGACACAAAACAAAGCTTATTCAGTCTGTGGCTGGGGGACATTCAGTAGGTCTGAGTGCTGTGAGGCGGCGTTAGCTGCACTCCAGGCACGTCCCACACCTCCCAGCATGGAGTCTTCCACCTACAGCCAGGAGTGTGCTCAAAGGGCTCAGCAGCAGGCATTATGCATCTTAGAATGAGGGCCTATAAACAAAGGAAGCAAACAATTATGTTAGTTGGTGGCTTACCAGCCCTACAACATCGGATTCATGTGCAACTAATAAGAAGGCTTTTCATCTTTTAATCAGCAACTATAAAATACATATGCTCTCCCTGTACTTTTGATTATATTCAAGGAAGCAAAAGGATGAATACTTCTTTTTTAGCATTGTCACGTTTAGCCAGAGCTCCTTCAAACACGATATGCTTTTTATTTTATCCTCCTTGCATGTGTTGCATGCATGGTGAAACCCTGTTTATTTTGTTTATTCCAGTATTTAGCCAGGACCAAAATGAGAACATGCTTAGAAAGCAGGTCCTAAAGAAAGCTTTAACGCTTCACCAAACACTCATTTTTCCCCTAAAGAAAAAGACATCTTAGGCTTCTTTTTCTTTTCTTTCTTTCTTTTTTTTTTTTTCAGTCAGATTGCCCATTTTCTTTCATGTCCAGCTTGAGGCACTTGAAAGATATGTAAACTTTTTATTAGGGGTTCTCATAAATTGAGTTTACTGCTGCAAGAGTCTCCACTTCCAGCAGTGGTAGAGTTTAGCTTGCTGGTTTGTATTAGTCAGTCTGTAAACCAGCAGCTTCACTTGATTTGAGACTGAAAACTGAGCGTTTCTTGGAAACTAACATAGAAAAAAGTACCTGCATTGCTACCCAATGGTTTGGGATTTCGTATTCAAGCCATAGATAGTTCTCACTATGGAGATCTTTGCACACATTGTCAAAATAGCTGCGCAAACAATAAAAACCGCCTCCTTCCCAGTCCAATTCCAAGGCAGCTTTGCTGAGGGTACTCTTGTAAGAGCTGATGAGAAAATGAAAATACGGTGTTTGGTAAAAAGCAACATGCTGTCCATCTGGAGAGGTCTGAGGCACTCCTCCTCCCATGCCAAGAGCACTAAAACAAGGCTCCAAAACGAGACTCTTCATCAGCATCCAGGCAGACAGACTGCCTGCCTTAGAGGTTCGTTTGGATAACATAAAAGGCAATAAATTCAGTGGCCTGAAAGGTCCACGTAATTGCTTATTTCAGTCCAGGAGTACCTGCCCACCCTCATGAGTGCCTTCACAAACACCTTGTAGTTGTTTGCAGCCACACTCTTTCTGTGTCCCACAGATTTCCACCCAGTTGTGTTTCACAGAGTGCATGATGCCAATGGGCAAATGTCAGTGATACATCTGAAACCTCACCACACAAAACCCAGCAGGGCCTGCTCACAAAAGGACCACGAGGCTTTCTTTAAATATCAATCCCAAAAAGCAGCCTGCAGAATTACTGAGATTGTTTTTCAGCACATGCCTCTTCATTGTGTATTCAGGGATGCTGTTTACTTCTGTGCTTGTGATTGCAACTTTACCTTCATATTTTAAGCATAGAAAGTGCAATAGGAAAGACCTCTCAGAACTGTCTTTAGCCTGAGCAAAGAATATAGAGAACATTCTTGTCAAGCCTGGTCATTAACTGCACTAATAATGCCTCCAGCCTGTCATTAAAACAAAAACAAGGAGAAGCTGATTAAATGCACCAGAAAGAAACAAAACTTTCCATTGCTTTCTTTCTTCCTTGACACGTTGCACTTCACTGGAAGCGTGCTAACATACCAGCCAAAAGAGTTGTAAGGGCTTGGATTCCTTCTTAATACAATAGTCACGGTTCACTAGTTAGAATCTGCATGGAAAAAAAGTGCTTAAAGAGCTGAGGAAGAGTGCTCTCTGCAGGGATATTCGTTAGGCAGTCTATCAGCACAGAGCAATAGCACTTTTTCAACAATCAAACTAAAAAACGGATCACAAAGTAGCAGGCATCCAATGGAGGCGCGCTGTAGTGGTGCTGATTCCTGCAAGGGAAAAAGCCAAAATACAGGAGTTAGCAAAAGCTCAGATCAATCTTTCCATGCAAAGTGCTTTCCTTCAGGTTCCTGAACCAAACTTCGTATTCATGGCAAAAGCAGCTTAAAGCAGAATTAGCACAACGAGCTGTGACACGTCTTGTTCCGTTTTTAAAGTTCCACTTCTATCAGCTGTGGCTGACAACTGTAACCAGCACTGCTGGATGGAACTGAATGTAACATTACGTCAGCTCTGCAAAACTGGCATGAAAATACATTAGCACAGACACAGGATGGACTTATTAATGTGAATGTGATCACTGTAAAGGGCTGAATGATCACTCTGCATCACGAGCTGTGTTTCCTAATGCAGTACCTCAGCCCTCAGCCTGTTGTTCACCCCCACGGATCTGAGTGCCTTCCACATAAAATCAATAAGAATACAAAGTAGACTTAATGGAGCCTCTGGCACTTTTCCCACTTGAAGGCAATGTCCTGCTGAAGAGGGGTTTCTTTCTCCTTGGAATTTGGATTTAGTCTTCTTTTTGTTGTGGCTCGAGTAGCAAGGAGGCTTTCCAAGAGGAAAATAAGCATCAGTATCTGCTGGCAAACACTGATGTGTGTTCCTCACTAAGCGTGAAGAAAAAATAACCAAAGTGGTAACCAAGAGAAGCGTCCAGCCTGGGTTTCATTCTCTCTGTAACATGAAAGAAGCAGTCTGAGAGCAAGTGGGGACCCACTATGGCTGTGTCAACCAATTCAAGCAGATAACTCCTACGCTGCTGTGTTCCCATGCAGATTACTGCTGCTCTTGGCAAGAAAAAAAGTGTGTGGGAGGGGATTCATGTTATTTAATAAATATGCGAGAACTTACATGTGTATTCCTTGGAAAAGAGGAGTTTGGGAACACATTTATGCTCAACAAGGAACTGACAAGAGAGATGCTATAGGATTGTTTGAAAACACGCCTTGCACCAGAAGAGGCGATATACTCAGCCCAGGCAAAAGCCAAGATTTAAAAGAAAGTCAGTTGTAGTTTTGTAACAAAAATGATTGAGGGGAACGTGAATTTGTCCCATGTTGCATTATGCACAAGCCAGGGCAAAGGGTGAAAAGACAAGTAACAGCCTCAAGGGCTTGAGCTGTGGTTGGTGTAGCAGCAGGGAAGCTCTTCACCTCTGGGTACAAGCAGGGACTGTGCCTTCTGCAGGCTTCTGTGCAGCTTCTTCCCTAGGGAAACACAGTTCTTCCCAGCTCTGTCTCCTGATTGTTTGATGGCCATCTGTTGAACAACAACCCACTGTGTATTTATGGCAATCCCTAATGTTTAACTGTGGACAATCCTATTATTTTAATACTTTAAGTGAGGTATACAATTAAGTCAATTGGTGATAGAAGATCTGAACTCATTACAGTTTGATTTCCGTCAGAGAAAGGTAGGGATTTTTGAAGCTTTTTCAGTGCTCATCCTCCTCTATTTTTGCATTTTTATTTTCTATGCTGACAAAAAGACTGGAAAGGAAGGAGAAGAGAGTGCAAGGGAAGAAGGGAGGGAAGGTAGCTCACACCAGACTGTGAAATGTAAAACAGGTTTTTCAAAACTATGTGTTCTGAACATCACCTTGGAGTCATACAATAATAAATACTCTGTATTAAACTCAGAGGGTCTAATTGCCAAGTTACTATAGCAATGGGGAGAAAAGGCTGTCTTTGGACACATTCTCTCCTGCCTTAGTTTTCCCTTGGGTAAGCAGGGGAGAAAGGGTGCAGAAAATGTGTTCTAGATTGTTAATGGATAATATTTTCCAGAGACCCCTCTCATCAGTCAGTGACTCCAGGATTTAAAAGAAGCAGACATTTCTCAGAAGAAATCTGGACATCCAAAACAATTACACTGAATTATTCCACCTCCTTAGAAGGGATTTAAAGCATCGGGTTCCTGACACCTGGCTGTCAAAATACTTCAAGACCCATTACAGAGCAACATGACCCTTTACAAATCGTCTTACAGCCCAACAGCTCACCACCACTTCCTTCATCCGTGAAGAAACAGAGCATTCCAGCAACTCGAAAAGCCTGAAAACGAGTAAGTGTGAAGTGAAACTACACATTGGCAATAACAAATACCAGCACAGGCCAAAGAGAAGATGGTATTTCTGGGTTGTTTTTAAAAATGTTGATTGCTAGAATTTAAATTGGGGGGGGAAAGAAAAGAATTATCTGGATGCTTCAAATATCTTTTCTCTCCTAATATTTTTCAGAGCTGAGTGTGCCTGGAAATAGAAGGGTGGAGCTGGCACACTGGGATGTACCACAGGATCAGCAGTTTCAAAAACACTCCTTCATTCACTCAGGGAAAAAATTGCTTGATGCTGCTGGTATTTTTATAAGCAATCTGATGCATGGCTCTATTTTTGATACTGACCCCAATGTGAAGTGATGCGAGTACAGTGGATGGGAAAGAGGAGAAAATGAGGCTCCCTTTACAGGGAAACAAGATTTGCCTTCTCCAGTGAAAGCTTTTAAAGCTGCAAGGGTTTGGTTTAACCGTGTGCTTTCTAAATAAATAAATTAGATTGTTAACTAAGTATAACTTCTGTTTGTAAGAGCCAGTTATGAACATTCCATGCTTTAGTGAAGGAGTGAAATCAATGCCTCCTACCATTGCTTTAGATCAAGAACAGTTACCAAAGATAAACCAAAGTACACAAACGATAACAATAAATAACTTCAGAAAATGTTCACCCACTTTGGAAAGTTCTGACATTTATTTATCAGCTTGGTCTTTCTCTTTTTGCCAGTTTTCTAAAACTAAGCCTTCTCCTCCCTAAGTTGAACTTCATCAAAACAAGTAAACACTGTTAAAAATTCATACTAACTTATGATAAACACCCTTTTTTTAATTATTTTTTTTTTAAACGAGGCTTCTAGATTAAGACTTATAGAAAAAAAAAAGTGCTACACAGTACACATTACAGTAAGCTTGAAACTATTTACACACACATCCCCAGTTCCACAGCACTGCAGCCCACTTCAGGCTATACCCTGGTGATTCACTTAAGCTCATAATTCACTTAATAACTCTCCCACAAATCCTCACCCTAATGCTGCTGTAATCACGTCCTGAAGAGCGCTCTTTTCTTTCTGAAAATACTCAGATGTTCTTCCCACATAAGGAAGCAGGCTGTAGGGCTGAGGCTGGCCTTAAGTAAAGGAAGCAATGCCTAGGGTAACACTGGGCTGGTAACTGCTGTCTGTTCACACCTGTGCCTCATTTCAGGAGCTGTGCAAGATGAAGGTCCTCTGTGACCTTTCTGCTGTGGAAATGGCTGTCTATGGGATGAAACGAACTCTGACAGGGCCCTACAGCAAAAAGGGCTCTTACCGAACTAGAGGTGGGAGCCCTGAGGGGAGCAGCTCTGCGTGGTGCGCCCTGCTGTGGGGGGATGAGGATGCTGCCTGACGGATCTGTGTCCTTGCAAGGGCATGGCAAGAGCCCTGGATGAAGACATAGGGCCCAGGAGGGGCCGGAGCTTCGGAGCCGGGCACTGCGGGGAAGAACAGCCCTTTTGAGGCTGGAGACTGTGGGGAGGAACGGCCTCGAGGCGAGGAGCCGCCATCGCGCCTTCCCGCCAGTAACCTTGACAACGGGTCGAGTGAAGTCTCGCGAGATATCCCTTGCCGCCTCCAACCCGCGGCGGAGAGTCTCGCGAGAATTGCTGTGAGGAGGAGGAGGCGGTAGAGGCGCGGCCTGAGGTGGGAGGGGTCTGTCAAGATGGCGTCGGAGGGCGAGCTGGGCAGGAAGTGGGATCGTTGTCTGGCGGACTCCGCCGTCAAGCTGGGTAAGGGCGGGGAGGGCCCGGCACAGGAGGAGGGCCTGGGGAGGAGCGGTGGCAGCTCGGTGTGTATCTGGGGCTGTGCGTGCCGTCGCTCGGCAGGCTTTGTGCTGCGGCCATGCCCGGCGGGAAGGGCCCCGTGTGGCCTTGTGCCACCTGAGGGCCCGGGCCGGGCCGCCGAGCGGCGGGCGGAACGGCGAGGGGTTCCGGAGCTCCGCCCCCACCGGGAGGGCCGAGGAGCGGAGCGGCTGGAGAGAGCCCCGCAAGGTGACCTTGGCGGCGGGCTCGGACCCCCGCTGCTGTGACCCGGCCCGGCTGATGGCGGAGGGTCTGGTTTGACCTCTGCTTTGACGCTCCTTGTGATAAAGGTGAGCGGTGTCTGTGAGAAATGCCGTCAGTACTGAGCCCAGATGGGCTGCGTTGCTGCATCCGTCCCTGCCACCACCTCGGTTTTGCCGTGATGGAAATTTGGGTTTAGAATTATTTGTGTGCGAGGTGGGCTGCGTTTATTAAAAGCAGTAAGCAGCATGGCACACCGATAGCTTTGGGTGTGTTCCGTAGTGCAGTGTGCATGCTTTGACATTGAGCTTTGCATCTGGCGTTCCGGCTCTGCACACAGCTGTGTCTCTTCTTGAAGCATTAGAATGTCTCTCCTTGTTTTCTTCTTTGCTAGGAGGAATGGTTTTAAACTGAGATGGGGGAGGTTTAGGATAGAGATAGGAGGAAATTTTTCCCCCAGAGGGTAGTGAGGCACTGAACAGGCTGCCCAAGGAGGTTGTGGATGCCCCATCCCTGCAGGCATTCAAGGCCAGGCTGGATGTGGCTCTGGGCAGCCTGGGCTGCTGGTTGGCGACCTGCACACAGCAGGGGGTTGGAACTGGATGAGCATTGTGGTCCTTTTCAACCCAGCCCATTCTGTGCTTCTATGACTGTATGTGTGTTTGAAGCGATTCACGTGCAGCAAACCACTGATAAGTTTTCACATTTACCTGGGAGTTCTGTGAGTGAGCAGAGCTCATTTGTGTGGTTTGGTGATGTCCACGTCGCTGTCTGAATGAGAGAGTGGTTGTGGCTTTGTGGAGAAGAAACATGGTGATGTAGCACTTAAGGACGGGGTTTAGTGGGCAGTATTGATGGTAGGCAGACAGTTGGACTGGGTGATCATGGAGGTCTTTTCCAACCTGAATGATTCTGCAGAAAGAGTGCATCAAAGCAAGTCTTTAAATGCTCTGTACAGAGTGACTTGTGTCTGATATGGGAGGAGTGGCTGTCCTGTTGGTGCAAAAGTCTTTTTTTAGAGACATAAATAATATCTGAGAAATGTGAGTGTTTATCTCTTGTTGCTCTAGTGGCCTTAAGCTTGAAAGCTGATGAGGAACTCGGGGCTTTAGTTACCTAATACTTTTCCATTAGAAAAGATGTTTAATAATTTTGAGTAAACTGAAACTTCCATTGTTTATAACAGGCCTTTGAAAAGTGTCAAGTACTGTGGAGCAATGTTTTGTCTTCTGAAATTCTATTCAGGTTTGCCTGACAAACATATCCAGATATGTTTATGTTTCCATACCATTGGTTGCTTTATCATAAAATATTAAGTATGCCAAATTATAAACAAGAGCTTGTTCCATGCTGCAGCTGTACATGCAGGGGTCCTTTATGCGCAAAGCCTCCTTGGGAGGCTGAAAGAAGCAGATTCAGCTTAGGTTATGATGCAGCATGCCTCTTTATCAGGCCTTTTGTTTTCAGTTGGTGTTTTCTTCTATCCAAAAGTGGTGTTGGGGGAAATAAGATGTACTTAGAATTTCTGCATTAGAGCTCAAGAGTTCCTGCTTGTTATCTTCACAGTGGCATTGAGGAGAGGTTTAAGTAAAATTCAGGTTTGTCAGTGGGGTTTGTCAGTGCATTGCCTTGGGATGGTAGATGAGCTGCCCTCTTTGATTTTTATCCTTGGCTCTCCTTCTCCTCGTGTGCAATAGATTTTGTTGTTGTAGATACTGGATTAAAAGAATAGCAACCTCTTCTATGGCATTAACAGCAGACTGATTCACTGTGAGCTTTGAAAACTGTAACACTCCAGAAAGTGCTTCCTATTGCAGTTGTTAGTGACAGAAGATGATGCTGGCCTTGGAAATGGACGTGGCTTGGGCAAACTGTTACGTGAGTACTGGCAGCACCAACCCAGACTATCTCAGTGGGAGTGATTACTTTCTCTGCAGGAGTTCAAAACTTGCATGGTTGTGAGGACTTTTTGTAGCGTTACTTTTGGGTTGAACTCTCCAATAAACTCTCAAGGGTGGTTGTTATAATGCAAATAAAATAGACGAGCTTTTTCACTTGAGAATTTTGTCAGTTATGTGAGATGTAGGAATGGATCAAATCCTCACTTCTTTGTGGGTGCTGGTTTCTGTCCTGTGTGTTCCATCACATCCCAAGCACTAGAGCAGGAAGTACCTCTGAGCCAGTGGCTGGGAAGAAAGTGAACCTCATGGTTAGCTCTCCATTTTCCCCTTTTAGGTACTGTAACTAAAGATGGACATTCAGTTTCTGAAGCTTTGCAAGCCTGACAGCATCTTTTCCAGCATCTGTGAGAACTGTAGCGACCAATTTCACTCTGTTTTAACGTGAGAGATGCAGGCACACAGGTAGCAGAGGAGAGTACCTTTATGAGCACAAGTGTTTTGTTAAATGATAGCTGAGGGCCATGTGCAGCCTGTCCTGTATTATTAGTCTGTTAGACTTCCCACTGGTTTCTTAAAACTGTTTGTGTTTGGCTGTGCTGTTTGTAGTTATGCTGTGCTGTTTTAGTTGGAGATGTCCTGCTGCTAAAACGTCCAAAATACATATTTATCTTAAGTTGTATCTTTTTTTGAAATCCAATATTATATTTTTGACCTCCTGCTCACTACTTGCATACATCTTGTAATTCAGTACTAAAAATCTTTCTTTTTTTCCTGTACGAAACAGACCTGTTGTCAGGTCTAGTGAAGACAGTATTTCATTTCAAAGAGCTGGCTGCTTTAAACCACTGTGTAAAATGTCCAAGCGTGGTTAAATAGGGCTTGTGTGCTGTCCTCCTTTTTAAGGAGACTGGTGTTTATTTTGCTAATGATGAGGATGAGTGTAAATCTGGCTGCAAGCACAGTGTTCTGTGCACAGCGGGCTGGTTTGCGTGTCCTTGGCTAACCAAGGGCTCTCTCTGGTGAGCGATGCAGATCACACCGACTTGGGTTTTGCAGAGACCTCAGCTGAATTGCTTCCAACCCCGCTGTTTAAATGGTTTTGGTGGTGGTTTTACTTTCTCTTTGCTTTGTTTTTTTTAACTGATAGTTTTTGCCTCTTTATTTAGAAAGGCCGCTATCTGTAAAAGACTGGCAGAGTTGTTTTTCTCTGTTAGGCTGTAATTTTGGGCAGTGGATAGAATGTGCTGCTTTCAGAGCAAAGAGTGTGTATGTAAGTGGAGGTGGAGTTTGTATGCATGCGTGTTGTTTTGGAACTGTTGTAGTTTTACAGGATTCGGTGCTGTAATTTACCTGTAACCAAAAGGTAATCTAGGAAACCTATTTACTTTTTGGCTTGTGTGTTAAGTTGCTGTGCTGACATCAGTTTATTTTTTGCAGCAGATGAATGTTTTGAAGTCTGTCTGTGCTTGACCAAGATTCAGCCTGGAAGCTTGTGAAGAACTCAGCATCATAATGTCCATTTTCCTCTAATCCTCTGTTTTGACATCTGAAAATAAAATGCTTCTAATTCCCATTTAATGGGGATTTTTGAAGGGAAGAAGGCGCTTTCAATTGTCCTGCAACTGTTACAGGATTTCTTCTGGCTTGCATCATCTTGCCTGCTTGAATAGCTGTCTCTGTTAATGGCAAGGGTAAAATGGTATTGTTTGTGTCATTCCCCAGATTGAATTTGTCAGAGAGAGTCATTGTGTGGATTGTGGTGTCAGTATTTTTAAATAATCCTTCACATGGTTATGAACAGGACAGAGTCAGTCTATATAGTGATAAAACTTGATTACACTTTCTGAAAACTGGATTAAACTTTGTCTAAATATACAGAAATCCTGAAATTCCTATTTTGAAGCTTTTGTCAGGTTTGTTTTTTTTTTTTTGCTTGGCCATTGCAACGTGCCATTTAGTCTTAGCTACCAGGACAGAAGACTTGTTTTTCAATTGGGAATTTGGTTTTAGTGCTGGAGGACACAAACGTTATGGGTGCACTGCATTACGATGGGCACTGTGATTTCTTTGTAACCCCAGCTGCTTTTCCTTTGTCTGTAAGGTGGCAGCTGGTGCTGTTTGGCTCGTGCCACCATGGCAGGGAGCTGCAAGCTGTGCTGTGGGGAGCCCTGCTGGTTCCTTCCTCCAGCAGCTCCTGGCCATGCTTCTGGTGTGCCAGGAAGCCCTCAGGAAGAGCTGCGATGCCCACGTGATACTGCAGCCATTTGAAACCCCTTGACTTCATAAGATCTCCTCTGCTGGAAGTGAATTCAAAGCACACCGACTTCCTCATCCTCTGCGTCAGTGCATTGTTCAGGTGCCAGCTGTGCCTTTTTGGGAGTTGGCACAGGGGGACGCTGCCCAGCAGAAGGGGCTTCCTGCCAAGCGGTGTCCTTGTCAGGTCCGTGGGATGTGACAGCATTTTGTGGGAACAACTCCTTTGAGCTCTTTGAGACTCATATTTAATTCTGTCTAAATCAGGGCTGCTTGTACACATTTGATAAGAATAAACTGTTAGCAAGAGATTTGAGAAGAATTCAGGCCGCTTTTTGGAGCGTTTCTAGTACGTGTTGCCATCTCTGCTTCTTGCTACATTGCCACTGTCCCTTAGACATCAGTAATGGTGGATGTGAAGGAGTATGGCTGTCAGAGAGTGCAACCCTGATCTGTGTCTAAAGGCTGCATGCAGTATTAAGAAGATCCTTTCTGCTGGCTGAATTATTCACAGAGCTGCTTTTCTCTTCTCTCTTTGTCCTCTGTAAGAGGGAAGGAGGAAACGTAGTATATGCTCGTTGTCTCATTTGCCAGTGTGGGGATGAAGAGTTTCTTCTTAGGCTCTGAGATTGAGCAGCTGTGACCGTGTAGGGGATCACAGACTAAACTTGATACTCCCTGCTGCACTCAGTCTGTGTGCAGAAGTGCTGATGTCTATCTAAGGTTTGCATCTGGGCAGCAGTTAAACTGCAGGAGCGCTTAAGGGTGAAAGCGGCCCCTGAAAGCATGTCAGCATTTTCCTATTATATGGCTGTTTGGGTATTTTTATTCTGTCTTCCCAAGTATTCTGTGTTACTACAGTCAAATGCTACAAGAAAACAAAACACTCTTTTTCCGGCTTCTTCCTCGAGCGCTCGGGGTCTGGTTTCACTGTGTTTTCTTCCAGTGTCCTTGCTCGTTTTTCTGTCTGCAGTGTAAACAGCCCACGCAACAGGGGAGATGAGAATGAAAGCTTGAAGGTTGGTGTTTGAAGAAAATCTGACTCCTGCCATGAAAGACCTAGCAAGGAGTCTGCTTGGAATTAATTTTCTCTTGGTGGCTGCGTGCTCTCAGCCTTGCCCTGCAATGCTCCAGTGTGCAAAGAAGGCTCACTTCTGCACAACAGTTACCTGTGTACATTGTCCAAACCATTTTTTAGGAGCAAGAAGGGGGGAGGTTAGGATGGGACACCCTACAACAGGAAGGATACTTGGTGAGCAGCCTCTTTTGAATACTTTAATTTTTCTTAAGTGTTTAAAGCAAATTCTGTTGCTGCTGAGCTGCTGCTTGCTTGATGCTCGGGCCCGTGGATGAGATGTGCCACAAAGCCTCAAAGCTGTTGCTGTCACAGAAATCAACTGAGCTCCATAGATTTTCTTGATCGAAATGGAAAGGTTTTAGTTGGGAAGAAATCTCTGGTAGAAAAGTCCTTCACTGCTTCTGTTGAGTCTGGTCTGCGTGGAGGTGCTGCTTTGTTACAACAAGAAGCCAAATTCCAGCAGTTGCTTCCTCGTTTTACTGCAGTCACTTAGAAGAACTAAGTGTAAAACAACAGAATCTGAAGGACAGCCTGAAGCTTTGTGCTTGGGAGAGGAAAATCATCTGATGCCCAAAAAAAACCAACCCCAAACTATTAAGTAATTGAAAACCTTCCAGCTGCTATAGTAACAGCGACACATTGCCAGATGTCAGCAAGCATTTTAATCCATCTATCTTAAAGCTTCGAGCCATTGGAGGAAAGGCTCCCTAGGTGTGGCAGCCTTCAGAGCTGCTTCAGCCTGCAGCTACTTGGGTCGCTAGAAGGAACTGTGTGGTGTCACTGCTGGAGGCACTTAGAGAGTCTCCTTCTCTGGAGTTAAACTTAGTTAAACTTAGAGAGTCTCCTTCTCTGGAGATGCTCAAGACCTGCCTGGATGCCGACCTGTGCGACCTGCTGTAGGGAACCTGCTTTGGCAGGGGGTTGGACTCGATGAGCTCTGGAGGTCCCTTCCAACCCCTACAGTTCTGTGATTCTGTGAAAAAGCTTTTCCCAGATGTTCTTCTGGGGGCAGAAACCTCCCCTGAAGATCTGCGTTTCTCTACGAGACGCTTGTATGATGTCCTGTTGGGTATGCAGCGCATGCTGTCCTGCGTGTTACATTGTTCTGAGATACCGTGACGGTTTTTTTGGAAGGTGTATGAGCCAAAAAAGCAGAAATAAGAGTTTCCAAGAGCTGCTTCACCTCACACCAGTTCTGTGTGGCTGCGGCCGTCTGTGCAGCCGGGGAGCGCAGCGCGGCGTCGGCAGAACCGCCCTGTCCTCTGCTGACACTGACTGTAAATGAGCTTAAGCTGAGATGATGGATGGAGGGTGGAAGAGGCTGCTTTCCTAGTTAAACATTTTAAACTGTCAGAGGAGGTGAAAAATGTGTTGTACCCTTTCCTGTGGCCTTTTCTTCCAAAGAGCCCGTCATGCAAGAGAGGGAGGCAAAATGCGCCAGAGTGTGGCTCAAGCCCTTGGCTTTTCTGTGTTCGTTTGTTTTTATTGTAAGGTAAACCTTTCGTGTTTTATTGTCCTGAAGCTGGAGCCTGGCCTAGAGGTGCTGCTCTGTAGCAGGAACAGCTGCAGGCCCAGTGTCCCCTGCTCAGGTGGGAGGCTCCTTGAAGCGACGTGCTGCCTCTTTAAAAGGAAATCGAGCATGTGAGAACTTCAACCTGTAAAACTCATCAAGGGCTGCGCCATTGTTTATCTCTGGTGTAACTTTATATAGAATTAAAGCAAAATGCATTGCTTGGCTTCCAAGAAAAGATGGTTCAGCTCCCCCCTTGTCTTGGAGACGCAGGAAATGACCACATAACCACAAATACTTTCTAGTGCAACGAAGATGAGTGACAAACTGTCCACAGAAATAGATTCTTAACCAGATGGGCTAAGAAGTGAAATGTAGCTCAAGCTTCTGGTTTGAAGTTAAAACCAATGTTTAAACCAACCAAGAAAAGAGCAAATGTTATATAAGCAGTGGCTACATGAGAGGCAGATCTGAGCTCTTCTTATTGATAGGGGTGTTGGGGTCAGCCGCAGCTTTCAGCACGGCTTGTTGCTTTTCCTAACCAAGAAATGGAATGAGCCTAGCTGCTTTTGGCAATGGCCATGGTAATGAACAACTTCTTGGGCTTTGTTTCTCAGGTTTCCTTCTTGTGCAGAAAACAGAAAACACTCACAAAACGTTACCTGGCAGATGTGTATTTCTCTGAAGTGTTTTCATTACTTAAAGCGAGGCCCTGGCTAATTTACCATCATTTTTCTTAACCAGTCAGCCTCTGTACTTGCCTTCCTGCCCAATAGGATGGAGTGAGAGCATCTGAAACTCATGCTTTGTGTTTTAATTGCGAAGAAAAATGCCAGGAGGAAGCAGTGCTGATGGTGTCTGTGCAGAGCCCTCACAACTGGGGGTGTGATTCTCACTTCTGAAGGAGGGAGGTGAAAAGAGCTCCAGATAATGAACATTTCTGGATGTGGTTGGAAAGAAAATGTATTAACTGCAGCTGCTTCTGTGTTGTAGCCTTTTTAAGACAAGAACCTAGCTGGTTTACCACCACACTGATAGGAAGAAATGTGGGTTTGACTGGTAACGGTGTCTGGAAAATGTGGTGACGTTAGGAACTGCTTGGGCTGTGCATTGAGATGATGCAGAGTTTGTCATCCTTTAAATCATTTCTCATTGATTAGCTAAACTGTTTGAATTGGCAGAGGGAATCTTCTCTTGGACTGGAAGCGTGGGACTGGTGTTGCTCACTGCAGGACAGGCTTCTGAGCGGGCAGTTCACACAATCAGTCCTGAACGGGCAGCCCTCCAAACTGAATGCGACTTCCTCAGAAAGCGGGATTGTGACCCGCAGCACAATAGCTGCAAACAAAAAGGCAGTGTGTTGGAGGAAAAGGCAGCCAGGAAGGCAGGCCGGGGGGCCGGCAGTTGTCCGCTGGATGAATTCTTGAAGATAGTAATTATCCCTAATAGCATAAACATTCTGCTAGAGCCAGCACCAGCTGTTTTATAGCAAAGGTGCAGGAGGAAGGCTCTGCCTGGGGAGGGGGAGCGGAGGGCTTAGCAGGGATGGACTGCTGCTCTTCCTAATGCCTGATGTCTCTTCCAGTCCGAGCAGAAATGCCAGTCGCATCCAGACACAGGATGAGTAGTTGGCTGTTTGTATGACGTTCCCCTGAGTACTGCATCTCTTGCTGTCTGAACTGCAGACCTGTGAGGAGCCGAGACTTTTTTCTTTTAGCTGTGCAAGTGATCAGAGTGAAAGCCGGACCTTCTGTGAAGGGCTGGAAAGCGGCTGGGGGCGTTGTGTCAGCACTGCTCGGCAGGTGGGCACAGTGCTTGTCTGCCACGGCGAGTTTGTGAGCCGGCTGCGCTGTGATGAGCTGCTGAAGCAGTTAACTGTAGTGCAACCAGAGCTCGTGAAAACGTGTAGGACAACGAAAGGAGTTTGCAAAAGCAGCTCTGACTGCCAGCCCTTGGTAAATATGGACAGAAGTGCTAGTGGGAGTCTTATTCTATGGTCATCTCTTCTAGTGCTTAAGGCTTGTTAATCAGTGAAAAGCATGGGGTGCTTAGTTAACATACTAGTTAGTGCAGTGAATGTGCTTCAGTAATCTGTGCCTGAGCCCCCTTTGGTGGATTTTCTGCAAGGAAAAAAGCTTTCGAGAGGAAAAGGAAGGTTAAGGAAAGTATATATTAAAAAAAAAAAACAAAACCCACTTAAAAAAGACCTTTACTCCTATATCAAGAGGGCATAGGATGCTTTGGCATTGTTCTGGGCACAGCCCGCTTAGTAATGCATTCAGAGGAGCTGAAATGAGGGCCATGTGCTTTTAGGGCTATTCAGTGGGAAAACAGAAGTATTCCTAAGATAGACTTCTTGTACTGGAAGAATTCAGATGTGTTTGCTGCAAACCTGAAGCTGCTGGGTATTTTTTAGTGAGCTCATGCATGCGTGACTGATTTATTTTTTCTTAAAAACATTCTTTTCCTTCTGCACCTTATCTGAAATTCTTGTCTTGAGTGGATGTAATTAAGGGTAGGATTTAGCTGCTGAACTCAGACTTTTCACCGTTATATTTATTGGGTTTTGAGAGGAATTTTGCAGACTTGCCTGAATTCTTACAAAAAATCACACGTGCGCCTTCCAAAGAAAGCAAAATGATTTTTAAATACGCCAGCTGAGTTCCCTAATGGTGCCGGGTAAACGCTTTCAACTGCTGCAGTTATTTCTATATATAGGATAGGGATGTGAAAAGCCACTCGCTCCTTCAAACGTGTTTAAATATGCTCCAGAGTGAGTGCTGTGGATGTGAAAGATGAGCAGCCCGGAGCTTGCTTTTGCAAGGTATGGAGTAACACAAAGCACCACGTTCTGCTGCCCTCAGGCCACACGTTGAAGCAGTTAAGTAGCGAGATAAACGAAATACAATAAGATATTCATCTGAAGCTCCAGGACACAATAAGTTTGCGTTTAAGCCGTTCTCATTTACTGACAATGAGCCAAATAAATCATAATTCCACATTGCGAATTGGGCCACGAATTCAGAAAGTTTTCTCGGGGATGAGAGGTTGTTTCCCAACTCCTTTTGATTGTAAAGTTCTTACAGATGTTAGGATTCTAATTGGAATGAGCTGCATCTAATTACTGAAGAAAGTAAGAATTCTTGGTTTCAGAATTGCTTTTAAGATCACTTTTGTTTGGTGTGCTGAAACAACTGCACTCTGCTATTCCTGAGTCAGAACAAAGAACGACTGCAAAGAACGAAACAGTTTTCCATCTCTCTGTGTGACCTGAGGCCTTACTCACTGTATTTCTTCTTACAGGTGCTGGATTTGGGTTAGGAATTGTTTTCTCAGTCATCTTCTTCAAAAGTAAGTGCACTGCAGTAATCTTGATGGCTTGCTTCCCTAGCTTTTGTCTGCAGTTTAAAACCGAGCAATTGTTGAGGCAGTAGAACTTAATGAAGGTGTCAACGACTCGTTCATTATCAGGTTGAAATGAAGTTACCAGAGCTTTTAGCTGTCGGGTCGCAGAGCCGTTGTATGCGGCATCTCTGAACTGCTGTGCTCAGCTCATGTCCTGCAATTGCAGGAAATGCTGTGCCAACTTAATCTTAGTGTTTATGTAGCAAGGCTATCATTCTCATATGAAATCAATGGCTTTTCTTGTTGTTTTTACCTTCTTGCTTCTGTTCCCACAGGAAAGACGTGGCCGATTGCATTTGGGTCGGGGATGGGGTTAGGAATGGCTTATTCCAATTGTCAACATGACTTCCAGTCTCCATATCTTCTCCATGGTAAATTTGTCAAAGTAAGTATCAGTAGCAGTATCAGTAACTGCTGGTAGCTTTGTGTAGGTTAGCATTCAGTGCTGCATCTAGACAGTGTTTGTTTGCTTGATAGTAGAAACCTGTTGTACTGTAGGGGTTGGGTTCCTTTGCTTGTTAGAAAGCCTTATAAATGCATTGCCAAGCAGTAACATTTAGACTGAACACATAACATTAGTGTAGAAGTTCCTGCAGGTGGGTTTTCCTACCATAAGAAAATCCAAGTAATAAAAATAGATAATAGGAAAGCTTAAAAAAAAAAACACCCAACAAACCAACAAATTAATTCTGTCTTGAGCCTTTGAAATAGGCAGCGCTGGAAGAAAGTGAAAGTCATGTCAAGTAGATCTGCCTGTGGAAGCTGATCTGTGATCTTTTTGTAGCAGGAAAACATGATTCATTTCTAAGTTCTCGTGACTTGTTTGGCTGGATAAAAACGTAGTAACAATAACAAGACATTGTACAGTAGAATGTTTCTGACAAGAATGGTTTAAATGACTTCAGGATTGTCACTGACCACACTGCGATAAAAATATTTTAAAATAAATTAATTAGTAGGAATTATCTTTACTCAGAAGCTGCCTACGTTGCACTCGTGGTGTCCTGAACCCAAAGACCAACTCATTAATGTTCTTTTTATTCATGTACAGAAGTTGGGACTGTTTTTCTGGTAACTTGTTGCCTCTTAAAACAAAACAAAAATGGGGGAAGGAGCAGCATTTTGGATCTGCAGAGCAAAGCAGTGTGAGAAGCACTGCAGAGATACCCATGGGCAGCCTCCCACTGGGTGCTGGTGGATATTTGAGTACCACAGAAATACTGAGGTAAAATGTTCAGCCAGGGGCGTTTCGTGGGCTGTAAACAGGGTGCAGAAATTGACACTGATTCATTTTTTTGTTCTAATGAGGGAGACTTGGTGGTATTGTTAGTCTTCATCTGAACGCATCTAATGCACCCAGAGGTGAGAGGTGAACGTTGAGTCCATCCTCTTTAGATTTGCTTGGCAGGTGAGCTTATGCCAGCCTTCTGCAACCTTACCAGGCACAGCTATTTCTGGTTATCTCCAGCTGCCTGTTAAGAAAGGGAAACAGTCAGCTTCTTGAACTGCTACTTCAGAAAAACAGAATTTGGGTAACGAAGCAGAGCAACTGTGACTTAAATCCAGCTGATACAGCATTGCCAGCTATGGCCCAGTGCTGCTCCACCATCACAAGTCTGTGCATAACTCTTCTGGCCACATTTGTTGCTTATGCAGAATTGCATCAGCTTTGTACACCATCCTGAGCGCGCTCCTCCAGTTCACATTCCTAAAAAGAAATTGGAACAAACTGTCTATAGCTGCATGAAGGATGAGTGCCCTGCATGCGCATTCTGAGAAGGCATTGTTCATTCAGCGATGCTTGTTACTAAGGATGTTGAGCAACAGAAAGCTGACTTTCAGGTCAGCCTAGTGAGGGATTTTGTTTGGATTAAGGACTAATCTGGGCTTTGGAGCAAGGGTGGTCCTTTGGAGCATGAGGTAATTGAAAGGACACTTCACAGAAGAAGCGCAGCTGCCTGCATGGCACAAGGCTAGACGAGCAGTTTCCAGCACTGTCTCCACCGACTGTCTGGCACAAAGAGGCTGAACATGCTGAGAGGGAAGATGCAGATGAAGCCATCTAACAGTTAATGCCGTTAATTCTCTCCAGAATGTCGTGTCATGGATAATGGATCCAGGGTTATTACAACAAAATTATTTCATTTCACTTGGTTAGGAGCATGGAAAATATTGTTGCATTATCACTCGTCTGTTTTCTTCCTAGAAAATACTGTTGTAACTGAAGTCTATAGGACTTCCTTTTCAAAACTTAGGCTTTTTTTATTTTTCAAATGCTAACTTCTCAAAAGATTCTGCAAGAAAAATCAGCTTCATTAAGGGAGAAAAATGTAAGCGTGGATCAACTTGAGTGAAATGATTTCTAGTTTTGTGACCTGTCACGTTCATAAGGTCACAGGATAACTGAAGTTGAAAGGGCTCCAGGTCACCTCGGCTGCCCTCCAAGCAGGGCCAGCTGTGAGGTCAGAGCAGGTTGCTAGGGGCTTTATCCAGCCTGAATTCTTGATTCTTCAGGATCAAGTTCTTAATTCTGAATCCTTTGTGAGAATGAGAGGATGGAGAACCTTTGTGATAGCAGCTAATCAGGAGGTTCCAAAGTGACAGTGCACCCACCCTAAGTTGGGCCATCGTTCTGCCCATTGAGTTGGTAAACTCATCATGAAGCACTAACACCAATTCAGGAGCCATTCATCTACAGCAGGAGACACAGAATGCAGTAAGATTCTAATCTGTGATCATAAGATTCTGAGGGCTTTAAGTCATTTGATGAAATGGATTTTACTGTTCAGCTGATTTAAAATCAACATCTAGCAATTATTCCAAAGCTTAAAACTGCATAGCTGAGAATGGCGTGACTTAGGTGTCACTGCAAAATGAAAACACATGCAGATCAAATACCTGAAAAATTATTTAGCATGCACAAAAAAAAGACAAAACGACTCCACCACTGTACTTTGATAACAAAGTGGATTATATTGATGTCCTACAGGAAGTTCAGCCATTGGAATCTCTTCTCCTGCCTTTGTGGCTTTAATTTCTGTCTGGTATCCAGTCCATAAGTAGTTTAAGTTGCACTTTTTGTTTTTAATTACTCAGCTGACCAGGACAGAGTCTTGTTTGCACAAAAGCATGGCACGTTGCTGCTATGAAAATAGCTGTGTAACCTCTCCCTGTTCACTTCTCAGTCTAGCAAAAGATGAAAACATTAACCTACCTTCTGGAAACGTTACAAAGCTAAGAGGCTTGTTTTACATCGTGCAGCACCTTCCACACGAAGAACCCAAATGGCTTTTTAATAACATAAGCCTTCTTACTTTACAGGAACAGTGACTAATGACTAAGACTATCCCAGTGGGAAGGAAGGAGAAATCAATGATTATTCCTCAGGAATACTGAAGTGCGCCTGGAATAAGCCAACATTCTTCAGTAATGATCACCAGTAACTCTTTATACTCCAACAAACTGTTTCTGTACACGAAACCAAGTTCTGTTTCTTGTTTTGTATCTTGTGTCTGGAAAGTGCAAGGAAGAGCTCTTCTGGGAAATAAATAAAACGAAAATGGCCTTCTGTGGTGTGTTGACTTTGTGAGTGCAGGAGAGAGAGAGCATGGAAGGGGAGGACGTCATTTTGAGTACCTAGCAGCAGCTGTGACCACTGGGTAAAGCCTCTCTGAGTGCTCTTCAGAAGAGACAGCCGTGGTGTGTTGCTCTGCACTCTTGAAAGGCAGCCCCATCTAACGTGCAGTTCAAAGAAGCATTCCCACCTCGTAAATCATCCACTAGACCCCTGCTGCTTGTGCTGGTGTTTGGAGAGGAGTATAAATACTCCTGTGTCCTGTTTGCACAGTTGCCCTTCAGAACGGGAATTTCTGTCCTCTCCAAAGGGGCAGAATAGAAAAGAGCAAATCCCAGCTGTGGGGCTGGCTCAGCTGGCCACCGCTGTCCCTCTGTGGCTTTGAGTCGCGGTGAGCCAAGCTTGGAGCTTCCTTGGCATGGTGGTGGATGAAACAGGCACGCATACCGCCTGGCTCAGCGCTTACGTTTCAGGGTTGATTGTTTTTTCACCCCTCTTCTGGTGGGAGAACATTTCAGTGTCTGGGAGTGGGTCACAAATATTTAAATCTCTATTGCCTTAGCAAGTTACTGCTCCAAACGCTCCCTTCTGTTTCACATTTACCCTTCTCCTTGTAAATAGTTGTTAGCATGCAGCCTGCTGCTCTACATCTAACTTGAGATCTTTGCTTTACTCAGCACAATTTCCTAGCGATTGAGATGGTTCTTAAGGACTTATGTTCTTCCTCCCATGCTGCAAGGTATAAATGCACAAGTACCAAGACAGAAAGCAAGCTGTATGGGTTGACAGGGAGCTTGCAAGCCTGTTCTGCTTGCAGAGGAGACAATGGAAAACAAGCTGCACAATATTTATTTTTCAAAGTGTGCCAAGGAAGGAAGGAGACAGACTGAGGGGCAGTCTTCTAAGTTCAGAGAGCTTGAGAAGCTCCTTACCTTGCAGAGCAGTGTCACTGAGATTTGGCTGGAGTGCTGCACCATCCTGCACTGCCACACCGCCCTGGGTGTTGTGTATGGACTGTGCACTGAAGGAACATGTTGAGCTGTGTTCAGAGTCAACAGAAGCTGGAGAGCTAGCCCAGAGCAAGGGACTTATGAAATAAAATTGCTTTCATGCCAGAGCAGCGTTAATTCTGTCAAAGCATGATACCATCCAGGATCAGTGCTTCAGCATGTCCTTGTTTTTCCATCTCCTCCCTTGCCGGACTGCCTTCATCCATCAGATCAAAACAGCTTATTGGAAACAGGATCTCTTCCCAATTTTGAATCATTTTATCTGGCCCCAGTTTTTAATTGGAGCTATGTATTTTGGAGCCATAGCTCCTCTGTGGTTTGGAAAGTGTTTTTATTGAGTTCTGTGCGTGTGTGCTGCAGTGCTAGCAGCCTGGGAAGCCAACAGGTTCAGCTGGAGAGAAGAGCATCAACCTGGGTAAGAACCAAGAGAACCAGAAGTGGCAGCAACCCTCAGAATATGACTGTCAGCATGCAGAAAAGCTTCAGCCAATGTTGTTTGGTGAGAAATGACTGGTTTTGATTTGCACAGCTGCCTTGCTTCTTGTTATTTATATTGACATGTATTTTTTATATATCTGCCTACATAACTTGTGCACAGCCAGCCTGTATCTGTTCTGGTGTGATTAAAATCATATTATTCAGACCTTCTTTTTGAGCCTGTCCATGTAAGCTGTACAAAGCTCCTTGTGAGGACAAACCTCTGTAACCATACTGTTCCCAACTGAGGTTGGAATAGGAACAGTTTCTTGCTGCTTGATTTCTAATTACATAAATGGAAGGGGAAAAAGTGGAAATTCTAAGCACCAAGTGGCACGTTAAATTTAGTAGAATACACTCATCTGGAAACTATCATATTTTTCCTTCTTTCTTAAGCCTGCTGAAATCATTGCTTCATCTAACTGTGGTGTGATTTGGATCGGTACCAAAAAGTGCAAGCAAGATAGGCCTCAAATGCCAGGTGTCCCTACCTGAAACTTAATGACACCTTTTAGTGAAGAAGTCCCTGTGTCACCCTGATGTAATTTTAATGGGAAAACTGGGTGTGCAGTGAATAAAGAAACTGTATTTCTATCTGCGAGAAGGAACAAAATGAAAGTAGCTGTTTGCTGAACAGAACTGGTTTTGAACATTTAACAACTCCCCGAGTGCTCGACTGACCACAAATCTCACTCCTAACAGCTTGATTCGATGTCTGCTGAGGCTCCGAGATGGATAAACAAGTCACGGAAAGCAGAGCCTGCAGAAAGAAACATCAAGCTGCTTTTCTGTTGTTTATCTGAGCTCTCCGTGTTTGATCAAGATAGCGTCATTTCTTTGTATTCCAGTCATGCCGAGGAGCCCCTGCCAAGGTCAGGACCCTGCTGTACGAAGTGCTGCACACACAAACAAAAATTAGGCTCTGCCACGGAGAGTTTACAAACTAAACAGATAGGATGAAAGGGTAAAAATGGTTTGTAGTTCCCATTTTAGAAATGGGAGACGCTGCAGCCCAGACTGTTGGTAAGTGTTGGAGGGAACGTGGCACGCTGCTGGGGCTCTGGTTCCAGTCTTCAGCCATTGCCTCCATCAGCCTTCCTTTCTGACTGCTTTTTCACTTGGCAGGTCGTGGAGTCTCAGGGAAGGCTGCCCCCTTCACGGTCTGGGAGTCTGCAGAAGGTATGTTCTGTAACTGCTGTCCATTGCCTCCAGTTCTTCATAGAAAACACCAATGAATTAGGGATTCTGTTTTATGAACGATTGTTTTTACAATCGCTAATGCAAACAGTATTGACTTTGGAGTAAATCTGTATGTGACAAACAGAAGATACTGAAATGTATTCCCAGCTCTCAGCATCACAGCCACATCTGGGATGCCTTCCCACGGCACAGGACCTGTGTCAGGAACAAATGACCTCAGCAAGATCCCAGACCTTGGTCACTGCCATAGTAAATCCACCTTAGAGATGAACTTAAGTAACAGAGGGGGAGATAAATAGAGGCCCATAGATACCCCAGTAGGAATGGGAGGAACCATAGGGACCCACAGATACGAGGTGGGACCCATAGGAAGGGGGGGCATGCATAGGATCCATAAGAAAGGGGGTAACCCATAGATGTAGGATGTTCATAGATGGAGCGTGCCCCAAAGATGGGGGAACCCACAAATATCCCAATAGGAATGGGGAGGGACTGAAAGGATCCAGAATGACCCATCAATGTGGAGCTCCCCACAGATCCAAAAAGAAGAGAGGAAGCCATTCCAAAAGACTCAGCTCTTGTAGAGGGTTCACAAGGGTGATTCTCCAGAGGAGAAAGAACTGGTTTTCAAGATGTTTTCATTGGGTTCCCTCCGGTTTTGCAGAGCAATGCAAAAAGATGCACAAAGACGCTTGTTTGGAAGGCAAGCAGCAGGTGTCTGAATGGACTAAAGGAGACTTGGTTGGTGCAGTGACTCCTAATCAGAGCAAGAGCTCTTCTGCTTGAGCTGGAAGGAAGAGGCTAATGGCAGAGCTGGAGATGTGATCGTTGACCTGCTCAGGAGACCCCTTCTTTCAGCAGGCACTGCCGCCCCTTCCTTTTGCTCTGGGTTTTGTTGTTCTGCCTTCCTCCCACACACACCCTAACAGTAAGGAGTGAACCAACCTTTCCTTTTTTTTCCCCTTCTCCCACTCCACCTCCGCCTTTGTAAAAGGGACTGGTGTGAATTTTGGCACACTAACGGCAGTAGGCAGCTGTGTGCAATGTGTACAGTGTCTCAGCTGCCCTGATGGCCCAGCCTATAGCCCACCCACAGTGAAATGCTTAACTGAGACAAGCTAAAAGGGAACAGAGTTTATGGAAATTCAGCTGTGGATCTCTTTCTCTGGTGACTTCTGGCTGTCAGCACTTAGCTGTACTGCACTGCTGGCCGTGTAAAGCTGGATATTCCTGGTGGTGGTGGGTACCCACCTCCCGTTGCTTATAAAGATGCTGAGAAAGTTGTTGGTGACTAATAAATCACTCGTCATCTACAGTCTTTATTGGTACTGCTTGTAAAGACTCCAGCTCTGGGTTAGAAGTGTGTATCCCTTCCTAGAAAAGGTCATGCCCTTATCAGTTCAAATTCAGTTCATAAATCTCTCACTATATGAAGGAGTGTGTTTCTTTTCAGAAGTTTAAGGCAGAGAACTCTTCCTCCCCCTCAGTGTAGCATTTGAAGTAGCAGTGACTAAAAGCTTAACCCAAGACCCTTACTAATCCATGTGGTCCCTGAGGATTTAGGAGTCCAGTCGTGACAGACAGCACCTCGGTTTTGTCCCCTGTAGAACGGAAGCAACAATGCTCTCCCCACTTGGGGAAAGTATTCCTCCTCTGGAGATGTTCAAGACCTGCCTGGATGCCGACCTGTGCGACCTGCTGTAGGGAACCTGCTTTGGCAGGGGGTTGGACTCGATGAGCTCTGGAGGTCCCTTCCAACCCCTACAGTTCTGTGATTCACTTGGCCATGGCTTTAAGCCCTGCTTCACTCCGAGGTGAGATTCAGCAATTTGAGGATGCCAGAAGGACAAGGTACAGGAGCAAAAATGGCCAGAATGGTTCTTGAACAAACTGGCATCAGGAATGTGCACTGAGAGAAACTGTTCTTCCAGCTGCAGGAGGTGGCTGGATTAAAATATGGAGCTGACTTCCTGGAAAGGAAGAAGAAACAAAACATGGGAGCAGGGTTTACTAATGGGGAGAGGTACAATGAGAGGCAGTGAGACTGAAGCTTGACCCCTGCAGCTGGGAGGGAGGCACTGGATTGTAGGCAGTGAGATGGGGTAAGCCAGCAGAGCAGTGGGTGCATGTTTCAACTCTCAGTGTCTGAAATGCAAGTTGCAGCGCTCAGCATGGGAGTAACCGGGTGAAGCCTAACGACCTGTAACACATGGATTCATATCAGATGATCTAACTGTGTTGGCCACAAGTTCTGCTGAACTTCCAAGGCTGTAAAGGTTGGCTGCACTGTTCTGATCTCCGTCCCATGGCTTAATCTGGTATGAAAATGCAGAAATCTTTCAGCCCAAGGACGCTGTTAGGCACTCCCTGAAGATGTCCCTGGCACGCTTCTCAGATGGAAGACAACCTATTCCTATGCTGATCATGACTGCTTTGTCCTCCCAGCTCCTCCCTTCCGCCTGTTTTCTCTTCCTTGGTTTGGGTTGAAGGAACAGCTGATGGTGTGTGCTTTTGTTCCCTTTTCTTCTGGGCACCAGGGCCCATTTTCTGTTTAGTTCTCTCTGAAGTTTACATGGTGTCGTAGATAATCACTCAGAGCTGAGGTATTTCATGCATCAATAAGTGCATCTTTGGATGATGGACATCAGCCTGGGGCTGCAGGAGCTGAACTTGCTGGGTTCTCCTATGTCTGAGAAGTAATTCCCTTCAATCTTTGGGAGCATCCTGGTAGGCGACATGCTGGAGGGAGGCTGCGCTTTACGATGGGCTCAGCTGTGGATTTTATATCCATATTAGGTATAAATAGAGGTGGGCTGGCAGATAGAGAAAAGGTCACTGTGACTCCTGGGAGCACAGGATGAGCTCTAGTGATTTCACTGAGGCTTCAGTGTTAACTCTTGTCATACACCAGAGGAGCTGCTGAATCAATCCCTGTCAATCCCTATCTATCCCTGTTAGAAAAATCAAAAGCAGAATAGTGAACAGTGGCTCAGACCTCTTGGCGTGCTGAAGAAAGCAATGACAAGCCAAGACTTCTGGCTGTGTCCCCTGGCAGGTTGTGCTCAGTTCCTCACCAGCTGCAATAGAACTAGCTGCGTCACATACTCCAAAATCACGCTCCTGCTTCGGGGCAGGAGGGGAGGGAGGGAATGAAAGCAAATTGCTCAGGGTCCCACGTTATGGTGAGGTTAGCAGCCACACCCTCAAAAGTATGAAAATCCTGCTATCACCTTGAGGACAATATTTGCCTTTACCTTCTGTGAGCTGTGGGGAGTGGGAGAAGAGCAGTTCAAGCTATTAGTGAACACGTATTCTTCCTTTTTTTCTCCATTGCCTTCTTTTAAAAAGAATGTTCAGCAACTGTGGTGGCACCAGGACTGAAGAAACCAGGACTTCAAGCCTTCTGATTGCAGGTGTTCTTCTTCTAAAGGCAGTGAATTTGTCTCTTGCCATGCAGCAGCACACGTTACTGCTGTGGGCTGAGCCACCCCACTTGAGGCAGGCGCTGGCTTCCTTTTGGTAATGTGCAAACTGTTCCCTGTGCCCATGTGTGTTCTGAGTCTGTGCTGCTGGTTGACACTTTGGAGGCGCTTCGGTGCCAGAATTGTCCCTAAACACAGACAAGCACCTATGGTGACATGGCTGGGGCCATCAGGCAGCACTGCAAGGAAAGCAATCAATAGAAGAGGATTGCAGTTAAGGTGGTGATGGGGGGGTTAAGTGGTTGTAATGGAGTCAGAGGGAAATGATGTTTTGGAAGGGAAGGGGGAAAAAAAGTTTGAACTCTTAGGGAGGAGGGCAGCTGTGAATGAAGCCCAGCCTTCGTCGCAGCCTTCCCAGATAGAAACCATCCCTGCAGACGTGGGTTGAACTGAAGAGTTTTGCATGACCTGAGCTGCTGGGGAAGTGAGAGAGGGAGGGACGGAGGGGCCTTGCATGCCTGCGAGCAGCAGCAATGGGCAAGGTGGAAAGAAAAGCAATTAAACACACTTGGACTTGCTGGCAGATGGGAGGGGCACTTTGTTTTTTACTGCTGCCCCAGGGCCCAAAAACGCATTGGCACTGCAGAGAAGCCATTAATCCCAGCCACCAAGGGGAGGGAGCAGGACTTTCTCGTTCTCTCCTGCGTGCTGAGAGCATCGGGACCCCACGGCAGGAAGGCTGCTGGGATTAGAGGAAACAGCTGGCTCGAGTCTCACCCTGCAGGAGCTCACATTCCCAGCACTGGAGAAGAGAGGAGCGCCCCGTGCTGAGTCGCATTCCAGGTCTTTTGCTGAGCCCAGATGTTCTCTAATGAGCTCGATGATAAATCCTTTTCCCTTACTCCTGAGCACAGACCCTGCCAGCCGAGTCTGCCCATGAGTCCTGCTTTTTTGCACATCTTTGGTGCACATTTCTGTGTGTTGGGCTTCCTAGCACGCCAGCTAACCCAGAGAAAGGCACTGCAGCTCATGTCTTTCTGCTGCGCCCGCACAGAGGGCTCAGCTGTTACCCCAAAGTTCTGCTGGAGGTGGATGGTCCAAATTACCCCCACGACTGAACCTTTTCTCCTTCGGCCTCCCATTAACTCTGTTGCAAAGCCAGATGCTCTGCATGCATCCCAGGGGTTTAAAAGCACATGCCTTGGTGAGGAGGTGCAGCTCACACCCTACTGGCCCCTGCTGGCCCCTCCCTTCATCTCATGAAGCGATGAGAAATGACTCCAGTTTTCTCGCTTGCCGAGCAGTGAAGTCTTTGAATCCATCTCCTGACATGAGCACTGCTCCTTCCCTCACCCACATCTGCTCTTGGACACAGCAAGTTGAGATCCCGATCTCGGAGATGCCTCCAGGTTTGTTTAGGAGCCGTGTGGCGAGCTGCCCCGCTTGGCCAGAGCAGAGGATTCCTGAGGACCCCAGGGATCTGCACCACCATGTCGTGCCTTCTGCAAATGAGAGCTGGAGTGAGCTGAGCATGGTGAGGTGGGATGAGCTGAGATGACTGGAGAGCAGCTCCTTCACCAACACAGACGCTCCCTTTTCCCAGCTGCCTTTCCCTGCATGTGTTTTCTAGCATCCAGCCATGGGCAGGTCGCCTTGGAATCTGCGCTAAGACACAAATAAAAGGAATCGTTTTATTTTTAACTTCCAAATACACCCTGTTAATTCTCACGCCTACAGCTCCTAGTCCTGTCCTGACAAGCGGGGAGCCCCTGGCACTGCGGGCGTTTGTCAGCAGGCCCAAAACAGCAGCAGTGGGTGAGAGAGGGAAGCTCCCAGAGACCTGAGAGTGGATTTCGGCTGTGCTGTGATCCAGCAGCAAGGGAAAGGGCGGAGGTGTAATGTCCATCAGGGCACAGACCTTCTAGGCACCTGAATTTGGTGAGGTGAGACTGCAGCGTCGTGTCACACTGACCCACATATCGCATGGGAGCAGCAGTGTGGTTTGGCGCCGGTGTTTTGGGGGCAGGCAGGAAGTTCCCAGAGCCTACGGTGAGCAGGAGCCAGCAAGAGAGGAGTGTAAAAGTGCTGCTGATGTCGGCAGACCTGGCAGGGACTCGAGGGGCCTCGCTGTGAGAACTGCTCATCTCTGCCTGCATCACCTCCCTGCTCTGCCTCCCCTCTGCTCCCAGCTGCAGTGCAGCCGCCTCCAGCCCGCGCCTTGGCCACCATCCGTCCGAATGACATCTACAAGCAGCAGGTCTTCGCTCCTTGTTCTGGCTGTGATGCTGCATCGCCAGAAAAAAGGGGGAAAATGTTGGCCTGGGGCTCCGACAGCCTCTCAGCAGCTTCCTCCATCCCACAGCCAGCGAGCCAGCAAGTCACACAGCACCTCTGCCTGCTGCTTCTGACACCAGAAAACCTGCAGTCTGCTTCTTGCACTCCCCCACCCCCAGATGTACAGATGGCCGTGTTTCCCTTTCTGCTGTTTGGCTGTTTACAGCACTGGAACACAAATGAATAGTAGGAAGCAGTGAGTGAACCACAGGCTGGCTTACATGGCTGCACGCTCCAAATAATCACAGCCCGGCTGAGATCCCACAGAAATCATCCAAATGCTGAACTGAGGACGCGACACATTTGGGTGAATTTCATCTCAATGTCTGTGGTCAGTTGCTTCATTTCTGGTTGTGCCTCCAGCTGATTTTTTTTCGTTATCCACAGACCTGAGATGTTGCTTCCAAAACTCCGCTGTCTCCTCTTTCATCACGCAGAATAAAACACCCCCCTGGGGCAGGGGCTGGTTGTGTTGGCCCTGAGGAGCAGGCAGGGCTGAGTCCAAAACCCACCTTCAGCCCCGTGATGCAGAGGGGGAAAGAACAGGGAAATTGAGTCCTGCCAACGGTGGCGGGGGCAAAAGGCAGCTCCTTTGTCTATTGTTGGCCCTTCTGGGGCTGAGCAGTTTGGGGCCAGGTAGGTTGCATCCAGCAGGATAAGAAAGCGATGATGGAAGCAGGATTTTGCCATCCTGCTTATTTACAACATCCTATTATCCTGGGGCTGGAAGGAACCAAGCAGCAGGAAAGCATTGCTCTGCTGACAGCCTCCAGCCTTCTTTGCCATCTCCAAACTTCCTTTGCTTCTCCCAGCACAACTTTCAGCACAGCTGCTGCTTTCTTACCACCATCCCTTCCAACCTCTCTGATCTCTGGATTCAAACGGAGCCATCGGGGCCCATCTGAGCCCTGCAGGTAGCTGCGATTTGGGCAGGGCCGTGCCAGTGTTTCATGCAGCAGCCTCTGTTAGATTAATTGCATCTGTACAGAAACAGAGCCCTTCCTGTTCTGAACAATTATCGTAAGTGAAAGACGGCAGTGGACGGGGTTTCACTGGGCTGTGAGCTTTAATGGGAAGGAGAAAGGTAGAAGGAGAGAGAAAAGAGGAGCGGAGGAGAAGCGAATGAGGAAAGGAGAAAAAGGCAGGGAAAAAGCAAAGCAAAGTGTGTTGTAGAACGTTCCCACAGCCTTCGCCGTGGCTCAGCCTCTGCCCCAAACCCTCTCTATTACATACGACGTTTTAATAGGAAGCGTTTGCGTTCAGCGAGCCAAGCGCAGCCTTTGTTTATGTCACCGCTGGAAGCGAGCGCTGGGAAATCACCTCCGCGCACAGCTTTCCCTTCGCCCCACGGCCCGTTCGCTGGCTCAGAAGGGCACTGTGGGGCTCGCTCGGAGCCGAGGAGGAGGAGGAGGAGGCGGCGGTCCCCTCCCTCTTTCCCCCTCCTTTCGCTTTCCTCCCCCCCGCGTCCCGGTTGTGCAATAGCGGGCGGCGGGGCCGGGGGCACCGCCCGGAGCCCGGCACCGGGGAGAAGGGAGGGAGGAGAAGAGGGAAGGAGGGAGGGAGGAAAGAAGGGAGGGAGGGAAGGAGGGAGGCGGCAGCTCCCGCCCGCCCCGCGCCTCCGGGGGCCGCGGCGCCGAGGATGCGGCAGCCGCCGGGCACCGCGGGGCCGTAACCGCCCGCAGCCGCCGCCCGCGGCCCCGGAGCCCATGGGATGCGCCCGCCGTCTCCTGGGAGGTGAGTACAGCTCCGGGAATCCTCGTCCGGGATCCCCACCCCTCCCCGAGCCGCCCTCTCCCCCCCGCGCCCCGCACCCAGCCGGCCCGCTTCGCTTTCTCTGCCCTTCGATTTTCTGCCTCGTTTTCTCCCCCGTTCTCCCCCGAGCGATTGATGAGGGCGCTGCCACCGGCACGAATCGCTCGCAGACGGGGCGGACTCCGGGAGATCTGCCGTGCGGTCATTAAACTATTTTCACCGCCGCCTGTTAGCTCGAATGAAATAAGAGAACGGGAGATGGAAGCGCATCTGCGGGGCAGAGTTCTTCCCGTCCGTTCCGGGGCTTTGAACGGCAAGGCGCGGCGAGTCGGTTCGCAGAGCAGCGCAGGACGAGCGGCCGTTTGGGAAGCGCAGAGGAAGGTCTTCCCAGCGGCAGTCAGCTTCTCTCACTTGAAAAGTTTGCCCTGAGAATGGATCCTGCAGCTTTTGCCTTTCCTGGAACCCGATGAAGCCGTTTATCTGAACTATCTGTGGCTGCTTCTTGAACCGTAACGCGGTGTTTCCATTTTTACAAGCATTTGCAGCAGTCGTTCTGTGCTCACTACAACACTCTGCCCATTTGGGGAGATTTCTCTTTTTCTTGCGCATGTTTTGGGGCCAGAATGCAGATTAGCTCATTAAAGCTGCAGTAAAATTGATCCGAACAATCCCTTATGCCATAACTTGCCTGCTAACATCTCACGAGGGCACCGTCCCTTAGAATCTTATGCTCTGCCCCACGGACTAACTTCAGTACAGGATTGACCCCGTAACTCAAAATTCAGACTGTGTGCTGTTGGTGCAGCTGCGGCACCACAGCTTTGCCATACGGGTTCTTTTGGGAAAAGAAAAATCAGCACCTCGCTGAAACAAGCAGGGTTTTCCTTGTATTTTTAGCCTCAGAACTTCGCATCCTCTTTGCAGTGTCCCACCGGCCAAAACTCTTCTGCCCACAGCTGGCACTTTTGCTTTTTGAAGGCAGTTTCCCATCTCAAAAACAAAGCAGCTCGCCTCAAATTTGCAAAACCTCAGGACGGGAAACGGAATTTGCCTTCAGTATAAAAATCCCAAGTGTTTGCAAACAGCCCCGAGAAGAATCCGAGCTCTTGGCTTGACCTCTCAGCTCGGAATTCCATCTTGGGGAGTTTGTGGTCTTGCAAAGAGGGTGATGGAGCTCAGCCTCTGGAGCGCCCGGCTGCGTCTTGGCGGCAGGGAAAGGAGTGCAGCTGGAGGGAGGAATGGCTCTGCCGCTTTGATCAGGCTCTTAGCGACCTTCGCTGCGTGCGCTGGGCCCAGCGCTGCAGTTTTGGAGAGGCCGTCTGAATGTCAAGTGTGAGGTCAGCCCCAGCGCCTGGGAGTCATTGAAAACAGCAGCGGGGCTGCGAGCGGTTCTGTTGGCCCTGAAAGCCGCCGCTGTGTCTTCTCCCGTCTGAATGCCGCGGGCAAACAGTGCAGGAGATGGATTTCGGATCAAAACAGAGATTAACCGAGCGGGGGGAACAGCAGCACCGCATTTCTGCCCTCGGTTTGGCTGCGGCCAGCATGTGGCCCAAGCAGGACCGCCGCTGGGGAGCCGTCCCTGTTCTGCCCCCTCTTCCCACCTCCCGCTGTCAGCTTGGAACCCGATCGCACCGCACGGGGCACGGCTCGATTCTTTATGCAAGTTTGGTAATGAATGAGCGGCCGAGCCGAAAGCGAGCGCGGTTGGCATTCGAGACAACACCCATCCCCGGCTGCGAGCCGGCCTTGCGCCGCGGGTGTGCTCAGCAAAAAGAAATCATCATCCCGGTGGCCACTATTTACTCAAACTGGTTTTATCTGGTTCCAGTTAGGCTTGTTTTGAGTAGGATGAGCGGTGCCAGATTCTGATCTCATTTGCACCGGCGGAGTCATTCGGAGGAGCCGGTCCCGCTTCGCTAAGTGAAAGCAGAGCTGGGCCTGCTGGGAGCCAGCACCCCGGGGATGTGGCTGCGCCGGCTTCAAATCTCACACCGGGAAAAGCGAGCGCCGCTGGGACCCTTCCCAGCTTCACTGTCGGCCTCAGGAGCGCTGGCTTCACCCGAAAAAGAGGGGTGTGCAGGGACGAGGCGGCCCCTTCCCACACGGACTGATGTAGGAACAGAGAAACTGAACGACCGCGGTGTCTGATGTTGGGGCAGCGCATGGGAAACAGCGGCGTGGGGTGGAAGGCGGGCGGGAGCTGAGCCTCGCTCAGGTCTGGGCATGTGAGCACGGTGTGCAGCTGCAGTGCTGCTGCGGGTGCCTGGAGGAGAGACGGGGCAGAGGGCAGCGCTTCAGGTCGCTGCTCTTTCCTGGCCGTGGCTGCGATGCTGGAGAGATCAACCCACTGAAATGATTCCAGAAGCTGCTTACGTTGCTCTCGCCTCCACCACGGCCCGTCCGTGTCCTTCCAGCAGTGCTGCTTTCAGACCCCATCCTAAGCCTCGGTCGTTAAGTAGCTTTCCAATGACTCTTGTAGGCAGAGGAGCTTGGGTTTCTCTTTCCAGCTGCATCAGTTGGGTTTTTCAGGCACTTGGCGCGCAGCTGAGAAGCCAAAAGTGAATTCTGGAGGGGAGTGGGATTTCGATGTGCTGCAGCGCTTTCATCCCTGCAGATCAGCCAGCCGTGCTGGAGTGGAAATCAGCACATTACAGAACGGGGAGCTCTGACACCTCCTGCTTCTGCAAAAGGAGCAGTGAGAAATGTTCCACAGTGAGAAGCGAGGCAGCGTTTGCTCCGTTAGCAGCAGCTCTCAGGATTTGTCCTTGTGCATTTTAAACATCTCAGGTGCTCCCTTTTCGTTTTGTTGTTTCTTCCCGGATTTTGCAGCTCGGCAAAGCGAGGCCTGAGCTCTCGGATGGGATTTCTGCGTTCACTTAAGCACTCATCTGTCTTGCTGTCCTGAAGAATTACCTCTAACCACTTTCAAGCTTGATCTCTTCCCTCTCCCCTGGTGATGTTATCATGTCATCGCTCACGTTAATTCGGGACACGGCTGGCACAGCAATGGAGCCCCAAAAGGATCTGGTGCTTTCTGGTTTTTGTGGCCAAGAGCTGACTCTGTTTCCATGCAGCACAGCGGGCTCTGAGCCGTGGTAGGCGATGTTTATAAAGCTCAGGGCTTCCTTGTCTCGCACAACCTGCGATGCCGTGTGTGAGGCCATGGGCACCGCAAACCCGTGTCACCATTTTTATGCCTTTGGCAAAACTGCGAGGAAAACACACATAAACACATGAACCCACTCATGAAACGTTCCCCACGTCCACCTGCAGGCTCGTCTCCTATCACAGTCTACACCTCCCCTCTGGAAAAACAGGGTAACACTGATTAGATCTTTTTTTTTCCTACTTCCCTCCTGAAGTGTTCGGTTTCCAAATGGCTGGGAACAGCTGTGGGCTGGGTGGTGGGAGCACGGCCTCGCAGAGAGTTGCTGTGATTGCTGCGCTGCGGCCGGCAGGACGATGCAGATTTCCCAGCTGCTTCCAGGCATCCTTGGAACCGTTCTCCTTCTCCTTGCAGGGCTCGGAAAGTCCTCAGGGCTGCCCAAAGCTCCACCTCCACACCCCCAGCTCCCAGGAGGCTCTGCCATGAGCTGACACCCTTTGGCCACGGATGTTTTGCCCTTTGGCTCCGCGGGTGCAGGTTGTGGCTGGAAAAAGGGCTTTGGGTTCCGAGGCTGCAGCTGCACGCATGTTGTTTGTCTCCGGAGTCCGGGATGTGCCAGGCTCCAGGGCTGAGTCATTTCTTTGCTCCTTCATCAGGGAGAGGACGCAGGGCTGTGAGAGAAGCGTTTTTCTTCTGGCTTCAGAATCTTGGTGGTCAGGAGTGACCCCAGGTTTCAGGGCAGCGCCTGGGCACCGCGAGGGAGGGAAGGAATGGGCAGCAGGGGAAGCTGTAGTTCCAAAAGGGGGAGACCTTCAGGGCTGATGATCTGCAGAACTGAGCTGAATTTTCTGCTTGGAAAGCTTTGACCAGAAAAATCCATGCCCTGCTGTGGAGAGGAGAAAGGCCCTGTGCTCAGGGTGGTGCTGGCCCTGCCAGCAGGCCAGGCTTGGGTTCAGTGCTGGGGAGCACACACTTGTTCCTTGAGGGGTTGCACCATGTAATTTAGCTTGTCACTGAGGAATGTGCTCAATGCCTTTATTTAATGGTGGGTTTGCAAACCTGCTCGGATACCTCGTCTTCCTTTCTCGCTTCCCTTCGCAGCCAGGGAGGAGAAGGAAAGCGGTGCTTTTGTCCCCCGCCCTGTGGCTGCTGTCAGATGGATGGTTTTCATGGCAGCTCTGTTTGCTTGGCTGGTTCAAACGATGCCAGAGAACGAGGCACAGCCGCCAGCAGGCTGCTTCCAGCCCCAGCTCCCTCCCAAACTCAGCTGCACTGCTGTAAATGCGCCTGGTGCCTCTGCAGCCCCTCTGCAAACAGCACCAGCCCCACGCTGCTGGGGCCCTGGTCGTGAAGGCACCCTTGCTCAGGAAAGCAGAGGGCTTCAGCATGTGCTTAAGTGCTTTCCTGACTCCAGGCCAGGGTTTGTGCTTTAGCAGAGCACAACCTCACCCGCCTTCCTCTCGGGATCGGAGGCAGGATCCCAGGTGCTCCAGGTGATCCCTGGTATCTGCTGAGCCAGGCTGCAGCAGGATGCTCCATTGGAGCTGCTTGCCTCTTTGCCGCCATGTGTGCATGCAGAGAAACCTGGAAAAAAAACAGCCACCACCTTCTTTGGAAGGAAGGAAATTGCTTTCTAATCGGGCATGTGGAAGTGAACTTGCGTGCTGACTCCTGAGGAATTTCAGCTGTTCCCCAGGGGGTTTGCAATTGCTGTTTGGGTCACATCCCGGCTCTGATCTCGGTCTTGCCTTTGGGAGTGGGATTCCTCAGCACAGAGCCGCTGGCATTTGAGGAATGAGTGATGCTTGTTTCAGAAAACCAAGCGAACGCAGTGTGTGCAGCTCAGCTGCATTTTCCTCAGCAGAAAATTTCAGAATTTGCCTAGTGAAACAGAAAGAATTCTGAGGGAAATGAGCCCTAAGAATTGTCTGCAGGACAAAAGTTTAATCACACCGCTCTCATTAACGGCGACGTGAGTTCAGGGGCTGAAACCTTCTGCTCCTCTCCAACCAAAACCTGCACAGCCTGCTTTGCACGGACCAGGCCTACAGAAGTGGTGCTACATTATATCATTTCAGTTCCTGTACGGTCAGCAAGTAAAAGTTAGCAGAGACCCCGACCTGCTCTGCTCAGAGATGGTGGGGCCAGGGAGGGGGGCTTTGCTGTGTTGGGATGCAGGCAGGCGGCTCGCTCCGTGTCCCTTGTGAAGAAGGGTTCCTGACTCAGACCCGGAGCTCAGCCTCAGCAGAGGGCTACCAGGGCTGGACCCTCTCCCCCGTAACGGCTTTACAGCAGCAGAGCTGAGCTCTGAAAGCCCCAGCAGTCCAGACAAACTTGGTGGCCCTCAGGCTGATGAGGATGGCGCGGAAGGGCTGAGTGCACGGCTGGGAGGACTCCAAGCACAGCTGACCCCAGTGGCCCGGGCTGATAAACACGGCGTTCTTCCTTTCTGTTGGAGGGCTGGGCCTGGGAGCCATGGGAATCAATAGGAGTCTTTCCAGTGTGGGCTTTGGATCTTTGTCTGGATAAACAAATAGAAGGAAATAACAAATAACACGGGTCTAACAAATATTTTACAAAGTACAAACGTCTGCCTTTCACTACAGCTCGATCCAAACCCCACGAAGGAAAAAATGTCCCTGTTCCTGTGATGCTGTTCCATCTGCCTTTCCCCGGTGACCCCAGTTAACGCCGGCACCTCGGCCCGCACGGAAGCTGGCAGGGATCTCTGCGGGGTGCTGCCACCCCCCCGGCCGTCACCGCTGCGAGCAAAGCTCCTCCGGGCGGGCACGGGACCCCCCTTGTTTGCGGACCCACCCGCAGAAGAACCGTCGGACAGCGCCGCCGAACGGGCACGGCTCCGTAAACATCGGCGCTCCTTCGGCCGTTTCTGTGCTTTCCTGCCTCCGCAGTGAGGTTTCCTCGTCTCCCCGCTGCCTTGCAGCGACACCTGCTGCGCGCTGCTAGGAGAAGAGCGGTTTTCCTTCCTGGGAAAGCGGTTTGTCTCTGCTGGGAAGCCTTGTGGCTTTGGCTTTTAAGGTGGGAGAAGCGGAAGCGGGCAAGTCTGCGCCTTCCTCAAACACAAACATTTCTGCGGTCTGCGAGCTCTCCAACCTGGCGCAGGCTGCGGTGGCGACGCTTTTGTTTTGCAAACTCCTTCCAGCCTGTCCTTGGTAAGATGTGGTGGAAAGCCTGCTGTTACTCCTGGCACGGAGCTCGGAAGAGACGGTTTGCTGCAGGGGAGAGGCAGAGCGGCGCGTCCCGCTCCCTGAGCAGCGCTTCGTGTGCGCGCCCCCGCCAGGAGCTGCCGCGGGGCTGGAGATGGGTCAGCTTGCTTCTTTTCCCTCCTGCTAACGCTTTGCTCCCCGGCTCCAGTTGCAGATTTTCGGCAGAGCTGGCCATGATGTTCCGCTTTGTGGTCGGAGCTCTCTTCCCAGCGCTTCTCCTGGCTGCGCCGCCTCCCATCAACAAACTCGCCCTTTTCCCGGACAAGAGCGCTTGGTGTGAGGCCAAGAACATCACCCAGATCGTGGGGCACAGCGGCTGCGAGTCCAAGTCCATCCAGAACAGGTAGGGATCCTACCTGCCAAACCTCTTCCTGCCTTCGTCGGGAAGAGCAGGCGGCCACCCTGAGCCCTCCCCCGTCCCGCTGTCTCCACAGGGCCTGCCTGGGGCAGTGTTTCAGCTACAGTGTCCCCAACACCTTCCCTCAGTCCACAGAGTCCCTGGTTCACTGCGATTCCTGCATGCCGGCGCAGTCCATGTGGGAAATTGTAAGTATCCCTGCCTGCTCCTCTGTCTTTTCTGCTCTCTGCTTTGCACTGCTGCCTCTCTGGGGGAAGTCATTCTCCTTCCCTGAGGTTGCTCTGCTCGCGGTTTCCTCCAGGCTGCCTCAGGTGTTTCTGCCCTGGCTTGAGAAGCTTGGGTGGCTGGGGCTGCTGGGAGCAGCGTGACTGTGGTGATGCACGGTGCATTTGTCAGTGTAGGAAGAAGCATCCTCTGCCAGTCCCTGCATTATTCATCCTGCGTGCCTCTGCTCTCCACCACTCCCCTTTGTCACCTGCTCCTGACTTAAGAGTCACCTCCTGCCAGTCACCCCCAGACCTCCCAGCATCTGTTTCCTGCCACATGGATCCTGGAAGGACCATAAGCGCTGTCTCCAAGGGAGGTTTGGGCAACCAGGGCACTGCCTCCAGCTCTCTGCTTTGCTTTGGACGCAGTCGTTTGGGCAGATGGCTCAAGCCAAACTAGCTGAGATTATTGGCACCGTGCTTTCTGCAGTTACCACTGATGTTGCTGTGCCTGCAGTGCCTGGGGGCAGGTCCTGCCTCAGCCATTTCATTTCCCCAGTTGGTACAGCGCCTCTCTGCAGCTGCAAGATGTTTCCAAGCACCCTCGTGTTGTGACCATGACTATTTGGGTAGCAAGCCACGATTTCTAGCTTAAAATACCCTGAGTCTGCTGTGCATGGGGCAGGTCAAGATGGCCATTGGGATCAAGCCCACGCGCTCACTGTATCCTCGTCCCTCTCCCCAGGTGACACTGGACTGCCCAGGCAACGACGAGATCCCCAGGGTTGACAAGCTGGTGGAGAAGATACTTCACTGCAGCTGCCAGGCTTGCGGCAAGGAGCCGAGCCACGAGGGAGCCCTGTTCAACGTCTACTTGAACGCGGAGGAGAACATGCCTGCGGAGGGCCCCGGCCCCCACCACTATGCCCACCACCAGCAGGAGGTAGAAGAGCCCCCCGCTTCCAGCCACCACCACCACGAGGAGGAGGGCGACGAGTGACCCGGCCCTCGCGGACTGTCCTTGCAACGCGGGCAGGCAGTGTGTGCGAGGGAGAGGGCCGGGCCTTGGGGAGGGAGGGGGGTGGTAGAGGCTTTCCTGTCTAATAGCTACCCTCACGCTTTGCTCTCCACGACACCCCGGGGCTGGAGGAGCGGTTTGAGGCACGGGCAGGAAGTGGGGCTGGAGCAGCGGGGCCACAGGAGGGCTGGGGGTTTCTGATGCAAAACTACTTGCACATCATAGTAATAATATATTGAGAGGAGCGGGGACGTGGGCAGAGGGGGCTTTGGCAGAGAGTGGGAGCCGAGCCGGGCTCCCCAGGGCTGTCTGCAGGATCCTCAGCCTGCTGTAGAGCCCTCGATGAGCCCTCTGGGCTTGTCTTCTGTACGTGGCTCTTGCCTGGCCTGGAGGAAGAAGGGACGTGGCTTCCCTGCAGCCACTCAAGAGATGCACATCTCTTCTGTGGGATGGGGTTCTCCCTTCTTCCTTGTGCTTCCCCTGACTGCCTTGGGGTGCCTGGGCTCGGCATGGGCGCGCTGTTCCTCCTGGCGCTCGCTGGGTCCTACTTCAACCCCCGTGCCTTCGTGTGAGGTGACTCACAGGGAGCATTTTGCCCTGGCTGTGCCTCTGCGGCTGTGTGTGAGGTTGCTGGGAGCCGTGGTGGCCAGAGCCCTTTCCTTGCTGGTCCTCAGGGCCACCACAAAGCTCGCAAGGGTGAGGGAGCTGCACTGTGCCACGGGCACTGGGGCTTCACATTTCACAGCCTGTGCTGGGGTGGTGTTGGTGGGAGCTGGCCCCTCTCCCCTCCTTCCCTGCTGCACTTTAATTGTGGTGGAGGGAGAAGGGGGACAAGTCCTGGGATGCTGATGGACCTTTGTAGGGACTGCTCTGGACCCCACTGCAGATGCGGGGCTGGGCTCAGGGTGGGGGCCCCTCCTGCTACCCCTCTCTCTGTTGTATAAAGCTAATTTCTTTGGCACTGTCCTGACAAGAGCTTCCAGAGCTTGTAACCGACGCCTCCCTCTCCTTTGTACAAGTTTTGGTTTGTGTTTTTTGTTGGTTTTTGGTTTTGTTTTCTTAAATAAATTAGTTCTGACTTCCATTTCTGGGCGCTCTGATGCCTGTCTGGTTTTCGGCAGCAAGCTGGATGTCAGAACCAGGCAGTGCAGGAGAGCACAAGGAGCGCCACGGTTCCCTTCAGCTTTCTGCTGCCTTCCCTTCAAGAGCAGGGAGAGCCGCTGGAAGGAAAACCAATCGCAGGGATGCAGCACCTGGCCCGTGTCTGCACTTCTGGTCCCATTCTCGTAGGCTGTGCAAGGGCTCCCTGCGGGTTCGTGCGACCTCGGTCGGTTCTGTTGCCACTAGGTGACACTCTCGATCCAGCACGTTTTGCGGCTTCCAGGAGCGTTTCTGGGCCGGAGGAAGACAAGCTTGGACCAGGACTTCACGTAAGGCTCCAGTTGCTGGAGGGAATGCAGCATGCTCAGGTGCTCAGGCTTTGTTCAGTCTGCTCTGGAGCAGAAGCTCTGCGGTGAAGCTGAGATGCTCCAAGCTTGGGGTGCAGCGGTGCTGAGAAGGAAGCGGGGCGTTGGAGCAGCAGCGTGGCCCAGCTGGGATAAACGTGTGCCGCTGCAGTGATTTATCCCAGCTGGGAGGCCGCCACAGCGTGGGCTCAGGGTGGGTTTCCTTGCTTGTTCCCAGCACAGATGGGACGAGGAAGTGAGGCTTTCCTGGTACAAACGCATTTCTAAAGCAACCTCCTGCTGCGATCAGAGCCTCGCGTGTGCGTGCTCTGCCCCGGGCTGCCTGCCAGGACAGCGTGACGCAGGGCCGGCTGCGGAGGTTTGCATGGGAGCAGAGCGTCCCAGGAGGAGATCCTGCAGATGCAAAGGGGCAGAAGCCACGCGCAGGCACCCAGGGGAGCTCATCCTGAGCAGCTATGGAGTGGCACACTGCTGGGGGGAGCACCGTGCTCCTCACACACAGAGATGAGTCCTGCTGTGCATCTCCCTTCTGTCTTGCTCGCAGATGGCATCCAGGCCAGGCACTCCCATTCAGCTGCTAGGAAAAGTGGGACAGTTGTTGAAAAGCAGATTAGCGAAGCAGATCTTGATAAAGAGACAAAGTTCTGTTCCTTCCCTTCATTCACGTTCTCGTTTCCCACTGGTATCACAGGCAGTGCGTTAGGGTCACACAGGCACATCCTCACAACTCGCTGCTGCTGTGGCCACGGAGATGCAGGGGTGTCCCATTGTCCCATCTCTCCATCAGCACTGAGGTCGGTGCCTGTGGCTGCGGTGCCCTCAGTGGGCCCTGAGCCCGTTTGAAGGACAAACCCTGCCAGCAACGAGAAGAAAACGATCAGTGTCTGCCAAGCACCTCGAGGTACTGACTGTGAAAGGTGGAGGTGGGAGCTCAGGTTGCACGATGGCACCTGGAGATTTGGAAGCATCTTCTGGAGGATGGGTTGGAGGAGCTGCTGGGGCACGTAGGGTCCTCAGCCTTGCTACCAAAGGGGCAAGTCGCCCTGGGCCCACCCAGCCCCCTGCCTGCCTCTGGCTGCTGTCTGAGAGGGCAGCTGCAGGTACTGGATGCAGGCTTTGTTGCTCTGTATTTGGTTATGCAAAATTGTGCTCTCGTCAGCCGGCACTGAGGACGGAACCTTGCACTCAGCACTGGCGGTCGGGCTCAGCCTCAGAGCGCTGTTGGCCTGCAAAGTGAGCATGGGGTCTGCACGGCAGAGGGGAGGCAGAGCACGGTGCGGGCTGTGTCTTTAAGGCACAGAAGGGAACTCTCTGGCTGCCACTTCGCAAAGTTTAGCCCAAATCCCCGTGTTCATTAGCAATTCATTGCATCTCCTCCTCTCCCCTCCGCCCCACCTCCTCCGTATCGGCATTTCTGCATCCTGCGCTGTGCATCGCAGAGCAGCAGGTAAAAGTCTGGCTGGCTGCTGCACGCACACCGTTCACGCACATCCCCGCACGCCCGACGCACCTCTGCCTGGGGCCAGGCACCGCCGGGCGGCTTCCCGTGCTCCTGCATCTTCCTCCCCGCGTCTGAGCGTGGCTGGGTGCATCCCCGCGCCCACCCCAGGGCTGCTCTGCCTCTCCTCGCCGTCTCCGGCTGCAGCAGCAAAGCTCAGGCACGGAGGAGGTCGGTGGGGCAGAGCCCTGCAGGTGGGCGAAGGCAGCGGAGAGCTGAGAGCTGAGAGCTGAGCGTCCCCAGCGCTGCGTGGTCCGTCTGACTCCCTGGTGCAGAGCATCACAGAGTCCGGCGTGTCCTCCCGTCCAGAGCTCCCCGGTGCCCACGGCATCCTCGGCGTCCAGCAGCGCTGTCCGGGCACATCCCGGCACGGAGGGGATTCGCAGGGACGAGCAGAAGCCTGGCTGTGAGTAACAGGGAGGGGAACCTTGCTGCTCATCGGCTCCTGGAAATGTCACTCTGTCTTGATTGCCAGTGAAGAGAGAGAGCAGGGGAAGAGAGGGAGAAGAGAGCAGCAAGGAGGACAGCCGGAGAGATGGAGCTCCCTCCCCTGGAGCCGGTTCCTGCCATGATCACATAGCACAGGTGGAGAAGGTCCCCGGCTGCAGAGCCAGCCCCGCTGCCCCGCTCCTCATGGAAGGCATTTTGGGATCCCCCAATGCCAGCGTGCTGGGAGAGCGCTCACTGCTGGTGGGGAGCAGCTGGATGGCCGCCTTCCTCTGCTTCATCATCCTGCTGACCACAGCCGGGAACTTCCTCCTCATCCTCCTCATCGTCACCCAGCGCTCCCTCCGCAACACCTCCAACTACTTCCTGGTGTCTCTCTTCATGTCCGACCTGATGGTGGGGTTGGTGGTGATGCCCCCCGCCATGCTCAACCAGCTCTACGGCCACTGGGTGCTGAGAGGAGACTTCTGCTCCCTCTGGTACGCCTTCGACGTCATGTGCTGCAGCGCCTCCATCCTCAACCTCTGCGTCATCAGCTTGGACCGCTACCTGCTCATCATCTCCCCTCTGAAATACAAGCTGCGCATGACATCCTGCAGGGCCCTCTGGCTCATCCTGGCCACCTGGACCTTGGCTGCTCTGGCCTCCTTCCTGCCCATCAAACTGGGCTGGCACAAGCTGGAATTCGAGGTTTGGTCCCCAAACGTCACCTCCCGGGGGGACGAGGAGCAGTGCCGGCTGGTGGTCAGCTTGCCTTACGCCCTGGTGGCCTCCTGCCTGACTTTCTTCCTCCCATCCGCCGCCATCTCCTTCACCTACTGCCGCATCCTCCTGGCAGCTCGCAAGCAAGCCGTGCAGGTGGCTTCCCTCGCCTCCAACGTGGCCACTGCCACCACCGACGAGAGCACGGAGCAGGTGAAGGGCTGCAGCTGGGGGGGTGGTGGGGAAACGGTGACGGCGCCCTCTGCAGGAGCCAGGGAGCAGGGAAGGCTGGGAAGCCCACGCAGCTCGAACCTGAGTATGGGGGGCTCCAGCGTGTGCCTTGTTCCCATGCGCCGTGTCACAGCCCCCGAACGCAGCTGGGCTCCTTGTGGAGAGGAGGTGTGCAGTGGGGAGCCATGCATTTGTGATGGGACAGGAGCACACAGCCCTCGTCACACTCCTGCAGCCTGCAAGTAGCAAATCCACCGCTGCCAGCCATCAGCAGCATCTCTTGTTCTCCTGGATAAGAGTGGGGATCTGGGGCAACACCCACCTCCATAGAGGGAGGACGGTGGCTCTGCGGTGGTGCCCACGTTCATCCCAGTGATGCTGAGCGCTGAAGCTGCTCAGGAGCACAGGAACAGCATGAGCAGAAGCAGAGAAATAAATTCAGATGCAAAAATGCTCAGTGGTACAAAATAAATGCCGCTTCGCTCATCCCAGAGGGCTTTAATCTTATCTGACTTTCAACTAGCAAATCTTGGCTGTGGTGGGTGCGAGCCGTATGGGGGGGAAAGGAGCTTAAACAGCAAATAGGAAATTCTGGAGGGCACCTTATTTTGCACATCCAGGTTCTATTTTTGTTACCTGGCCTACAATGGGAACTGCAAGATAGCTCTTTACTTGAGGTTGCTGGTTAAGCAGCAGCACGTGTGTTCCTGCAGCCAAAGCGTGGCTGCAGCTGGGGCTGTCTGTATATCTCCAGGAGAAGGTAATTGCCACTAAATCTAACAGCTTTAATTCCTTCTAATAGGCTTTATTGACCTCATATCCTACAGGAAAAGACAAACTTAATTGCATTGAAGTACCTTGATTTGGTTTGTTGTTCTCTTTTAAGAAAGCAGCCAGGACTCAGACCTAGCCAGCCCTCCTGCGCACGATGAGCTGCACCAGGCTCTGAAAAGGAAAATGAGAATCAAAGGAGAGGCAGGAATATCAAAACATGCTTGTTTTCTTTTCCCCTGGGTGACGGGTTTTGGACTCCATGGAGAAACCAAACCCAACCACACCAAGCCCAATTCAACCAAATCCAACTCAACCCAACCAAACCCATCACAGCCTGATGGCCCCACTGCTGTACTGCTGGGGGATGCCCAGCTGCTTTCCTCTGCCACGGGGAGCCTGCACCCACCAACTTTTCAGCTGAATTGAAATGAGGCAAATGTCCCAGCAGGGTGCAGGTTGTAGGTTGTTGATAGGAGCCTCGCCTCAGCTCGGGTGAGTGGCCAGCTGAAAATGCAGCGTCAGCTTTTAAATGGATTTTTGTTCTCTTTTTGGGCAGGAAGCTGAGTGGCAACAGAGCCTCACCTAATTGTGGCAGAGCTGAGATACTAATTAATTTTAGATTGCAAGAAGGGACAGAGAACTGAGTTAGTGAGGGTGTTTGTAGGCTGAAATGCTTGACGCCCCACTTTAAAAAATATGATTATTTTGCTGCTCTACTCAGCAGCCACAGCTGCCTCTTTGGGGCACGCTTTACTCTCAGTCTTACCAAAGCACTGACTGAGCTGGGTTTCCTATGTCACTTAATGATAAAGCTCCTGTTTCACAGGGGAAAAAATAATCTTCTCAGTGTTGAGGTTTTCTATTGCTTCCTCTTCCTGATTTATGGTACAGAGGTGGTGGGGTGGGCCGTCCTCCCGCCTCTGCCAGAAGGGATGTAAGAGTGGGATTTTCTTGCAGGATTTGCAGCACCAAATGCCACTTCCCTTGGGCAGGAGAAATTCTTACTCACCACCCCAACTCCCACTGCAGGTTCCCCATGCCCCAAGTCAGCCTGCAGCTGGCAGCGAGAGCAGGAGGTTTGCGAACAAGCACAGCAAGAAGGCGCTGAAGGCCAGCCTGACACTGGGCATCCTGCTGGGCATGTTCTTCGTGGCCTGGCTCCCCTTCTTTGTCACCAATGTGACGCAGGTAAGCAAGTTCTTGGGTTTTCTTTTGGCAGAGCGAGCTTTTTTTCCAGTGGCAGTGGCCGCTGACCTTGCTGTCCCCCCCAGGCAGTGTGTGACTGTGTCCCTGCTGGCTTCTTTGACGTGCTCACCTGGCTGGGCTACTGCAACAGCACCATGAACCCCATCATCTACCCGCTCTTCATGAGGGACTTCAAGAGAGCCATGGGCAAATACCTGCCCTGCTGCCGGCGCACCGGGGAGCCCCGGCCCAGCGCCATCTCTCTCTCCATGAGGAACTCCAACAGCGGGCCCCGTGCGGCCACGTCCCTCAAGAACGTCCTCGCCTTGCAAGCTGAGACCGACTCCGTTGTCTCCGAGGCGGTGGCAAATGAACACAGCCTGCAGCCGGCAGCTGAAGGTGCCCTGCCTGCCCCCACTGCTCGCTTGGTCGGCCTTTTTGAGATGGAAAACCCAGAGCTGGAGCTGCAGTGCCGGCAGCTCGGCACCCCTGAGGCCTGAGTGCCACCTGGGTATGTCCACTGCGCCCAGGGGAGGAGCTCAGCTTCTGCTTGTACAGCCCAGCAGGTCGCCCCTCACTCACATCAAGGGGAAAAAAACAGATGGGAAGCACGTCCTGTGACTCGCGGGCCAGATTCGGGGCTGCTCCAGTGCTCAGCACATCATGTCCCCTGGGGACTTAATTTTCTCGCCTGATCTGGGCTGTTTCTGTCAGTTTCCTGTGAAAGCAGTGACTTGCAGCATGCTGAAACCATCCCATGTAATCACGAGCAGGCAGCGCTATGGGGGATTAAATCTGGTGCAAAATGCTCAACGCTGCTTTTTGGATACTCCACACGGGTGTGGGTGTTCAGCTCGTTTGTAGCTCCACGGGTATCCTGACAGTAGTAAGGAACGAAATAAGCTTCCCTTCAGCTTTCATCCCACAGCTTCCTATTTCTGGCATACAGCCATCACACTTTGCTCTGACAACCCATCAATTTGAAGACGATGCTGTTTAGAAATCTTTTTCTTTTTTCTTTTTCTTCCAATGCAGTCCGCAGGCACTTAATAAACACCAACAACTTTTTTCTGCTAATACTTCCTCAAGTGCCTTTCAGATCAGAGATGGGTTGGTCGGCTGTTGCTGTGCCCTTCCTGGACTGGTACTCCACCAGGAGGTTTTGGCTGCCCTCCTGAAGCCCACACTTGCACAAGAGAACCCCAAGCATCCCTCCAACACAGGAGGCCAGGAGAAGAAAACCGCACGCCAGGCGAAGTCTCGTTCCTTGTCTTCCTGTGTTGCTGTGCTGTGTGTTCGACTGCATGAGAAATAATCCAGAGGTAAGGTGTATGGAAAGCTCGGGAGGTTGCTGGCACAGGCAGGGCTGCAAGTGAATCAAAATCACAAGCTACAACTGCACTGAGTCAATGAAACATGCCAGATCGGGAGGTGGGAAGGTATTCGTAGCACACAGCACTTGTTTTAACGCTGAAAAACCCAGAGGTGCTCACAGGAGGGAGTTTATCCTCTTGCCACGTTCTCGCCAGGTTGCATTTTCTTGGGCTGAGGAGCAAAATCAGTCAGAAAAGGAACTTGTGTAAAGCTGAGTCCCTCCAGGTTGAGACTGGGGAAAAAGGGAGCGGATGTCAATTCACTTTATGGAAGGAGGGAGAAATCAAACAGGTTTATGTTTATTCTATGCCAAGTATTAGCTTTATTTTAAACCCATTAAAATATAACTAGAGGGGGCTTTTAAGGCTGGAGATGTGTGTGGGATGGCAAGAAGAAAGTCTCCATGTGTTGCTGGCTTGCAAGGGAAAAAGCTTCACGAAGCACTAAGTCATAAAAAGCCCATTCTGTTTTTGGCTGTCCTTCACCTATGGGACTCAAAGCACGTTCCTAGTGGTAACGAGGTCTCAGACACTCATCACCATCAGTTTGCAGGAAGGGAAACAACCTTGTTGGTTGGAAAGTGTCAGAGCCATGGTAGCAAACCTGCAGCAGAGTGGGGAGGGCAGCTCTCAGCCTTTCGCCCCCCTGCTTAGCAGAGCTGAAGTGGAAAAATGCTTTTAATGACCTGCTAATGAGTCCCTCTCCACAACATGCTTAAATATACCCACAGAGCCACCCTCTTTCCCAAGAGCTAAGTACCAGAAAGATGATCCCCAATGGTGGCAGCTGCTTCCCTCAAGAATAAAAGAGCTTGTGCAATGAGGGGATTGCCACTGCTTCCTGAGGAACTATGCTGATTTGGACCAGAATCAGCCTTTTCTTGTCAGCGGGAGATGCTGTGGGAGATTGCTGTGAGAGCTGTGATACTGAGATGCCATGTGCTGGGCCCTCAGCAGGGTCTGAAAGCTGCAGCTCAGCTCTGTGGGTTTTACTGATTGTGCTCTGAGAGCAGTTTTAGTGCTGAGCATCCCTGCCCGTCACAAAGAGCTGCAACTGGCCTCCACGCAGGCCAGGCAAAGCGTGGGCTTGCTGATGGTTCTGCTGCCTCCCACCCAGCCACACGGCAGCCTTGGGAGCTGCAGGGCAGCAATTCACACCCTGCACGGGAAACTCTGCAGACTGTGTAGGGCAGGAGGCTGAGGATGGCTCCGTGCAGCTGATGCTGGGCACAATGCACGTGGCAGCTGCAAGGAGAGGTTTGGAGGTTCAGTTCAGTCTGTGTTATCACCTGCTGCCTGCTTTGCACTGCTGGGGCAAGCTGGGCAGGGAGGTGAACTCTCTGCAGAGAGAGATCCAGGGGAATCCTGTCGGTGAGCACAGATGGCCAAGGATTCATCTCCTGGGTGCAGGCTGCCATCGCTGCTCGTGCCAGCACTTGCAGGCTGTGTCAGTGCAGAGCTCACGCTGGTGCTGGTTGTGGGTGCTTGGCAGTCACTGTCAGCTCCATCCTCCTCCTGCACAGTGTTTTCCTCTTCCCGAGTCTCACTGCCTGCTGCTCCTTGTGATTTCTTGGCTAGAGGGGAGAAAAGTCTGGTGCTGCCCTTCTTCTCCTGCTGACATTCCTTGGTTTTAATGCCCACAGCTTTTAGAATCGTGTCCATTTGCTTCATGTAGTCCAGGTGGCCACTGACCTACAAGCAACAGGAGGAGTGCAGTTAGGGGAAATCTATGGGGAGCCCAGCTCAATCCAGTCCTCTATCCCAAAAGCCACCGCTGCCATGAGATCTGGCTTCAGCTCCAACAGGCTGAAAGGGACAGGTCTGAAGAATGTGGTATTCTCTGGAAATCCCCCTACACGGCTGTGCTCCCGGACCACTTTACCCTTGAGAAATGCATGTTTAAATGCAGAGCGACAAGACCAGACTCTGAGTGCCATGAGGGTAAAGGAGGAGGTGATCTGCCCTGGTGACAGACTCCCAAGCAGGAGATTCCTTGACTCAGTTCAACTCCCTGTTCTCAGTTAGATTACACACCCTCCCTGTGCCTCAGCTTCCTTGTAAAAGCAAATGTCTCATTTGTATGGAGATAAAGTAACTGGAGCAACAACTGCTGAGGGTGTTGGCTGGAAGACGAGGCAGTATTTAAATGTGCATTGATCAGTCCCATATAAAACTGGGAGTCCACGAGGTTTTAAGTTCATAAACCAAATTAAAACCAGCAGTATGCTGTTGCAAATAACCAGACATTTATCTGTAGGGTGATTTCCACGATAAGATAAACCCTTCTGATGCAGATGTTAGGAATGTGTCCTTCGTGTCAGGGCACAGGAGGGAGAGAAAACCTCCTCTGCAGTGGTAATTACTGTTATGTGCTAAAGGCAGAAGCTGCCCTTTCTGATTCAGATGTCCTGTTCAAGCCCTACGTTAGAGGTAACTACAGCCAAGACCCTCCTACAGAGCAGTCTGCAGATCTCCAAAGCTGGAAGCACAGTGCAGAACGCAGAGCTCCTGCCCAATTGCGTGAAGCAGCCTCTGAGTGGCAACATTTGGAGGCACTTAGGACTTGGAGCAAAATGAAGGATTTAATCAGCACGTCAGTAATGCAATATGCAGCTTTAATCAGTCCAGATGGCTCAACAAGCTCTTGATGTTTTGAACAGATCAGTTAATTAAAACAACCATCCAGGGTCTCGTGGACAGGCTGTTAAGACGCTCTCCCCAAAAGTACAAATCTTTTGCTGCCCCACAGCAGAGCTTGGTGCTAAAGAAGGAAACGAGCACAGCGTTGGACAAGGTGGAGAGAAACAAGAACGCAACAGACTGGCTGGGAAGGGCTGCTGGATCTCTTGGTTTGCTCTGTTCTGAAACCCCTATGGTTGCTACAATCGACCTGTGGTGGTCAGTGCTTGGGGTAGAAGTGGCACTGGGTGACATGGCATGGAGCAGTCATAGATGAACTAGATGATGACCTCAGTGGTTGGAATCTTACTGAACCATCACCGACAGAACAGCAAGCAAAATTCCCTGCTATTTCCAAGCTGTGAAGGCATCCTAGTGGGAAAACTGAGCAATTCTACTTCTCAAAAGCCTGTTTCCATCTGCTGTGCAAAGAGCTGAATGCTTCTGCTGGGTGTGCTGGGAACTTCTACATTGCAATGGACAATAAAATCTTTGAAGAGAAATAAACAGCTGCTTGATTCTTTGTCAGAACAAAGTGCAGGAGGAACAGCAAAACAAAAGGAATGGAAAAGTGCTCCTGTAACCAAAACAAACAAATTTATGCTTGTTATAAGGAAATGAAAACAGTGGGTTAGGTTTATCACTGTGCTAAGGTGACTTCTCCCCTCTTGTAACTGATGGTGCTTTGAGTCACTGGAGGACACAACCCAAATATTTATACCACCAATTTGGGACAATTTGATTATAGACATAATAGCAATCAGGTGGATCTATCAGTCAGCTGGAGGAGCCATCAATTCACAGAGCGATGGAACGATTTTCAGTTAACATCAAGAGTTTCCTCATCTTGGCATCACCAGTGAACAATCTGCAGGATTTCCTTCTGACAAACACAAGTTTAAGGGAAGAAACTCAAATGCCTCTATTTCTTCTTTCCAAAAATCCTCAGTCATGGATACTGCCTCAAAACCCATGCAGCTTTCTGCTTCCATACGGTGGCAAGGTCTGGCTGATGGCAGGGCTCCCAAGCTATGCTGGTTATCAATTAAAATGCAGGCACTTTTGCCAAGCTGCAAGGCTTGGAGTTTCTCCCACTTGTCAGAGTGCTGCCTGATAGAGGACATTTGGTTTTGCCAAAATTTCCTGTTTTCCCCAGAGTTTTCTGGAAGCTTTTAGCAAAGACCCAGCAACCTCACACTGCTCAGCCAGAGGAACGGTGCTGGAGTTGGAGTGCATGCAAAAGCCAGTGGAAGAGAGGATTCCATCATGAGAACCATCAGAACATCAAGCAAACCCTGAAACAGGCTGTGATTGGCTCGAGTTACCACAGAAACACAATTCTCCAGTATTCATTCTTTGGAAGCAACGTTCTCCTGAAGAGAAGACAGTGAACATGACCAGTAATTCAGAAGCTGGAATTTAAATGGATTAATAAAAAACGTAGATTTGACATCTGCAACAAGTTACATTGGTGGAAAACTTTGTGGAGCTGCAGTTACTTTGAAAAGACTCTCAATGTCTCTTGCATTATTCCTCTTTAATGTTTCTATTCCTGCTCTGAATAACTGATGGAATAAGGATTAGAGAATGATTCAGCCAGAGGTAATAGGCTTTGCTTCTAAGTCATCCCTTTGCACAACTGCAATTCTTTGGATTGAATAATTCACCGGCTCGACTGGTAAAAGTTCTGCTTGAATTTCAATGGCACTTCTTGAGCAAGACAGCAATTTTTACACACAATCACCTTTCAGCCACAACTCACTGATCAAATCCTTCTCACCGCTGTAACTGGGGGCTCAGGCCAGTGTCACACCAATGCCATTACTTCCCTCTGTGTTTTTCTCCACCAAACTTTGATACCTTTTGTGGGCACACGTCGATGTTGGCAGTTCTGGGTGAGCACTGTTTTTCTGTTTGGAGTTGTGCATTGCTGAGAAGCTCAGTTTTCCTCTCAACCCACCTCTGTCAGTTCCAAGAGCACTATGATGGAGAGCTTTAGCTACGTGGTGTGTGAACACTGAGTCTTTCCAGCCATGTCACTGGCACTAAACATGCCACTTACTCCTACAGTGGCTGTAATACAATACTTATCTGTCTGTGCTAAGTCAAGTAGAAGGTACTTAAATTAGATGTTATAAGGAACGCCTTAAAGGCCTGGAATACACCAGGCACGTCATTGTAGCTGGGAAATGGTTTGAACATAATCTCTTAGACCTCAGGGGAAAAGAGATGGCCCAAAATAAAGGCTGCATTAATGTACTGAAGCACTTGGAAGACCCAGAAATCTGACATCATGAACTACAGCAGTCCACCAGCGATGCAACACTGATCAAGTCAGGATGATGGAGAAGTTTTAGAGGAGCTCAGTTTCTGCAAATGAGGACTCTGAGATGAGATGAACTCTCCGTATCCGGATGGTGTAACAGTGTGCCTGCAGCAGGGGGAGACTCCTCCCCTCTGACTCTGACTCTGACAAAGACCCATCACCCCTCCTCTCCCCTTCTTCCTCCAGGAATAATGAGATCTGGAAGTCAAACGTTACCAAAACAGACCAGATTTTTAGCTTCATGGAATGAGATCAGTTTTCACCAGCTAAGCTCTGGGGTGCAGAGCACGCTTCAGCATTCTCTGAAGGGCATCCCCAGCTCCTCCTCTTCCTTACCTGCCCGTAGCACAGGTAACATCTCTTACCAAATCTCAGACCAGGAAACCAAATCATGACTTATGCTCAATGGTACAGGAAATAAGCATGAACTTGGCTAGTTCCAATGAATTGGAATGAGCTCTTGCTGCACCATTCGCTAAATGACTTTTCCTGCAGCTCCTGTCCTGTGCCTCATCTCAGACTGCTCAAAAAGACTCATCATTTATGAGACTTGTACTGATCCCAAGCACTCACTCTGGGGCAATGGCTCATATCTCCCTCCGCTCCCATTTTGCTGATGGAAATGACTGTATGTGCTGAAAGGAGGAAATGATGTGGTGGCTGAAGAGTGATAACAGCTTCCAAGATAACGCCTGGGTTATGAGGGCATAACTCTCCTCCTTAGGTCACAACACCCACTTCTGCACTGCCAGAAATCAAACTGCCCTCTCTCTTTTAGTGGGTGATTCAGTGAGAGCTGTGCTCTTTAGTGTCATCCTCCCGGTGCAGATTACAGCCTCTTGTCCTTTACTGTCTCCCATGCCAGACTGAAACTTTGGATGGGTGGCTTAAAGGCATGGGTTCAACCACCAGCAGGTAGGACAGAGGAAACAGGAAGCTAAATTCTCCTAAATCCACCTGACTGTTCTTTGTGTAGCCACTCTTCCAGAACCAAACATTATTAACACAACGTAGGAAAAACTTCCATTGCTTTCACTGGCAGTTTTCCTTGTGTAATGGCTGTGTGATTGGGATGGCTGCTTGCAAAACCTACAGCTACAAACCTGTTCGCTATAAACCTGTCAAGAACAGAGTCTGCACTGTCTGCCTTTATGAGAACAAATTTTTATAGGGTACTTCAAAATGGTTCTCTTTGCCTTTTAGGAGCAGCTAAATATCCCCTGCCTTCCAAGGGGTACATCAAGATTAAGCAGTACGTCTGTGATGGAGCAAGGAGGAGCAGCGTCCTTTGAGTTTTCATCTGCCACCAAGGGAAAACAAACTAAAAGTTATTAATGGCTCAGTTTGCACTTTTTTGGAGAAAGCCTTTCAGTTCCTTCCTCTGTTTCAATATATTAACACTATCAGTGCCCACTCCTTGAAGATAAAACATCTTTAACATGTATTTAATATATGATTCAATCGTCAGAGCTCCCAGATGTGTTCAACAGCAAGAGACACCCCTCAAAACTAAGGCCTGACCACTTCAGGGTTGCAGGGACACATGAAGAGGAAGCAATCATCTCTGTGAGCTTTTATATCCCAGTGCAGCCCAAATAATAGAGGGACAGAGCCCTTACAGCCTAGCAAACCACCAGACTTGTCTTCACAAAGACTTGCACATCCTTCTGGGAAGAAATCATCATCAAACTTGGCCACCAAAGAACTGTTCCAGCACCACCACCAACAGCACTTCCCTTCTGCCAGCTGACAAAGGGATGAGAAGAAAAGAAACACATATTTGGGATGCTGAATAGATTGAGAAGAAAACCTTGTGAGACTAAAGAGGAGACACTAAGGAGTTATTTCAGGGGAGATCAGTTCCCTGTGACACTGTGAAGAGGACTGGATTTGTCTGCCTTCCTGTGTGCAGATTTGAGAGAACGCTCTCCAGGAGCCACTGTCTGAAGCCAAGTTCTGCACCTCACTGCTGCTCTTGTGATCCTCTTCATTCCTGTTACCATGAGAGGTGGCACTGCTCATTTGAAACAAGTAGAATAAGGGTATAATGAGAACAGGCAACCTTTTGCATTTCCAACTCCCCGTGTTCTTAATTAATCCCCACAATTAGTTTTTTGCTTCAAGTCTTGGGAATACTAGAAATAAACGACAGTTTAAAGTATTTTGGGGGAAATGCCTGAACCACAGAAGTGCCAAATCAATTGGATTGCACAAGATTCACACTTGTCATCTGCTTCTGGTATTTCTGTACCTGGCTGGCTGAAGGCCAGACTGTTTGGAGCCTGTTTGCATTCCCTTCTAACAGGAACACTAAGCTTCTCTCTGAAAACGCTTTTGGAAGAGAGATCAGTTATTCCTGTTTTTCAATTGCTGAAAGACAGCTTCCCCAGCGCTCAGTTCCCACAGCAAAGAACGGGTAGAAAGCTTTTGAGGTGGCTCACAGGGAAGAAGCAAAGGTGTGCCAAGGTGAGACATGGACTATTCTAAAAACGAGCTCTGCTGTTTTGCCTTCTGTCATGCAGAGATGCTGCAGGAGAACACGGCTGTGAGCACGTTTTGCTGCTACATCCTGTTACAGCAACTGCTCTAGAGATAAAAAAAAGCACTTGTGTCTGTGAGCTGTACAAACCACAGCTCCATCCAGCTGTGTGCTTGAGCAAGGAGGGGTTTAATCTCAGGTGGCGTTTCTGTTGTTCCCTTTATGGGAATTTATCAGCTCCAGCATGATTTGAGCAGCTGCCATTCAGACACCATGTCAGTGAAAAGCACAAAAAGGAGAATTTAGCTGCCAACGTTCTCTCTAGCAGACTTGCAGCCATGCATTCCTATTGCCCCAAGCTTGAGAGTTCATCCCTGCTTTCTGCTGCAGTAGAACTGCCCAGAGGAACAGAAGCAGCCATTCCTGACTTGTGAGCTTCTGCTTCTGACTCTGAGCAGTGCTGCAGTATTCAAATGTTAGTGCAAAATGTAATCTACAATATCCCACTTTAACAAACAGCAATCAATCCATTACAGCTCAGTCACTTCCTTGGTATCCCTAACAGGTGCTGTCAAATAAATCCACTGAACAAATCAGTCCCATTGTAACCATCAGGAAGGCTTTTATAACTGCATTTGTTGAGTGGGAGAACATTCTTCCTTCATTCTTTTTTTTACTGACAGCCAGAAAAAAAAAAACCCAACACATACTAATCAAGAGAGACGTGCCAGAAATGCCTCACAGGTGAACTCGTGCTCAGAGCGAGGTCTCCTAGTCCACCACTCATTGGAAGACTGTGATGCAAAGAGAACCAACCCCTTTGGGCCCAGACTATTGCTCATCCTGGACGGACAGTGAGATGACACAACACTGAAGCTGTCTGTGCAATACTTTCACACTCAGCACCCTGCATCACCCAAGCTTTATTTCTCTATCACTGCTCATCCCTGCCTATCCCTGGCTGCGTTTCAGTGGGACCTGAAGGACTCCAGTGTTGCAGCTGTCCTTGCTGAAGGTCCCTCGGCAGCTGGGTGGCTGCACAGCCACTCTTTGCAGATCTTTCCAGGTCCTTTGCAGAGCCCCAGGATGGTCTGTGAGGGTTGAGGGCAGAAATAAAATGAAGGCATGACGGATAAGCTCATCCCAGTGCCTGCTCATTGTGCTGAAAAGCAGGCAATTAACGATCATCATTACTGTTCCTCAAAAGCAGTGAGAGCTTAATTGAAAAGCACTCCTGTTTTTCAGATGCTTAATTTCCACTGAAGCTGAGAATGAACTGTATTTTTCTGGTGATCTCAGGATGCATCAGAGATCTCTGCAATCCCAGCAAGCCAAACTCTTCCACACACAGCCAAGCACCCTGACTGGAAACACCGCATCAAGCTGTCTCCTCTTCAGCAGCCCCATCTCTGTGGGCTGTGAATGTGCCCATTTCTCAAGTCATTCTATTTATTCTTAATGTTTTGAGAGCCAAAGCTCAAAGAGAAAAACTCATAGGGGGAAGCAGCAAAGCAATAGGCTCCAATGAATTACCCCACAGCAGAAGGCACTCACCATGGAACACTTCTCAGGCAACACTATCTACAGACAGCAGAGTCTCTGCATCGCTTCAGGACCTTTTTCAAATCAGATGTGTGTTGTGGGTTATAAATCTTTCTGCATAAGACATCTAAATGATAGGAAACTCCAAACATTTTATGGAATTAGGTTTAAAAAACAAAGAAAAAAAGAAAAAACCTTTACTGGGAAGCTGAAGGAGGCCTCTTAGTCCTCCTTTGCTTGAGCCATTACACTCCATTTCTCTGAAATGTGCACCAAATGACAAGCTCTCTGCAAGGCAGATGCCTGATTTACATCTATACATAAGAATATGCATTGCCATGGGTGTGCAGAGCCATCTTCTCTATTTCTGTAGAAAAATCAGGAGGATGTTCTGTTAGGCAGGATACTGAACTTGATGGATATTAGTGTGAACTACTGTAGCTGTTCTTATGTTTTGTTTCCTCTACTAGAAAGACAGATTTTTTTTCTTTAGTAAAGCAGATTTCTTGTATTCTGCAATTTATAGAAAACATCTCTCTATATTTCTCTTATGCAACTGCACTACATTTGCAGCAAGATCCATCCTTGCTTACTTGTCACTTTTTACACAGAGCTTCTGAATATTTCCTTCCCCTTCTTGCTCTCTCTTTTTACTTTTAAAATGTTTGTCAGAACACACTGTGTTTCTTTTCATAAAGCTCCATGCTCTGGAAAATGGATCAAGAGAATGACACTTACTTAATACACGTTTTCCTTGCTGTGGGAATTGCTCTTTTTTCCCCCCCAGTGCTTTGCAGTAAGATTAAAGAAGTGAAAGTGTCAGCTCTTTCTGAAATGAGAACAGTGCTGGGATTGTCTGCTGGCATCAGGCAGCGCAGACACAGATGCACAACAGCAGAAGATCAGCAGATAGCAGCTCTGCAGCCACGATTCATTTAGCTGAATGGTAAATGGTTCCTTTGGGGAAGAATGGAGAGGCTGAGGGCAGGGTCAGGTCTGCAGGACTCCAGGGGGTTTGAGGGTCAGAAAGCAAAAGGTCAACAGAAGGAGGGGCTCTGAAGAGAGGAGAGCAACCTGGACTAAGTTGACAGGAAACATCACCCCAGTGTCATCACTGCTTGGCTTCTTCAGCCATTTAGATGCTGGCAAGTGACTGATGACAATCCCAGGGATAGTGAAAAAAATGAATGTGGGAGTGTGTGGAAATGCTAACCAAGGCAACCCAGGAAAGTGCAAAGATTCCAGAACAGCTACAGTGCTGGACCAATGTTAAAAGGTTCTATCATACCACTTCCTTCTAGGAGGCCCACATTTTGGTCTGTGAAGTTCTTATTTTATCTGTATGGCATTAAGCTCTGTGTTTTCTGGCAAGGGCTCATAGCTCAGTTCTAATGAATGAAACGAGCTGGTAACAGTTGGGTATTTTTAGGATCAGCAGGCTGGTTCTCAAAAAATTGAAAGAATTTAAAAGTGCCTTTGGCTCCAGAGCAACACTGACAGTGCTACCAGCTTGTGGGAACAGGCAGGAGGGGTCACAGCAGGAAGAATGATGACAGATGTGCCCTGAGCTTTGTGCTCCTCCAGTCCAATCTGCAGAGTAAAAGATGAGCTGAATCATGAAGATAAGGGAAAACAAGACTGCACGTCCAAGATCCCAGTGATTACGAACACAGAAGCCAAGTTCTGCATGATCTGCTCTGTAAGAGTTCGCTCATGAGTAACGATGAGGCACTGAGATCATTAGTTTGCTTACGATAATCGAGTTGAATACTGCTAATCAGTAATGACAGCTCTGAGGAAGCTGAGTGTCTACCATGCACACAGGTGAAACAGGTGAAGCAACACCTCCTGCCTCCTGAAAACACGTACCCCAAAACACAGCAGCCTCGCAGCCCAGCAAACCAGCAAACTGCTACCACAGAGCTGTCAGTGCAAGCTGCCTCTTGCACCAGGGTCACTGTGGCCCAGGACCAAGGTACAAGGGCATGCAATCATCCCCGTGTGAACTGGCACTGTGCTGGAGGAGCCATCCAGATAAGGCTGCAGGCTGCACCTGCTCTGCTGCCATGCGTAGCTGCACGTTCCCCAGCTGCTGACCTACCGTCCCAGCATCACGCTTCCTCCTGACCAGTGACCGTGAGGACAGATGGGAAAAGTGAGACTAGAAGTAGTACTTACTACAGATGAAAGGTCCATGTTTACCATCCTCCTGTCGTCCAGCTTGACTGGCTGGAGGCCAGCAACATTTAGCTGGACAGAAGAGGTTCTGTATACAAATCCCAGCAGCCAGTCTCCCCTAGGAGCAGAGCGAAAGAAGAGTGTGAATAACTCCTGTCGCTGAACTTGCACAACATGTGACTACACAGAGCACAGGGAGAACAGAAGGGCTGGGAAGCACAGTCTAGTCTGGAGCAATGCCCACTGCAGCTTTGTCAGACACAGGAATCAGAACAGTTGCCAAAATCAGGACAGACTCCTGGGAGGTAAGAGTGTGAGTCTTAGTTAAATCCTGATCTGGGGATGCAGTCTCATTACACTCAGTGAGTTTAAAAATCTGACCCTTTCTGGGTTTGCTTGGAGGCTGCAATACATTCCCATTTACTCTTTTTAGTGCACTAATAGGTTGAAGTTCTGCAGGCTCCAGAGAGCTGTAAATGTGATGAGGCCAACGATACCAATGCTGCTGACGCAGACATGGGCTGTGAAGCTCCTCAGCACGCTCCTGATTTATAGGTACTGTATAAATATGTAGTTTCAGTGACAGTAGTAGGAAGGGTCTGTTTCCACTGTCAAGCGTTGCTGTAAGTCCCTGTGGCAGTATCAGGGTAGGCTACAGGATGAAGAGAGGAGGTGATGCATCCTTTGGAAATACATTGCTTGTTCTGTGCAGAACCCAGGTGCCTGAACACACTACAGCCTGTGGAGCAGATTTAAGCTGGATGTGAGGGGTGTGCAGACTGGGAGGGCAGCAGATGAGGCTGCTCCTTTCACTGCAAAATGCTGTGAGCTAAAAGTCAGGAGTCGAGTCTACGCAGAGCTCTGCAAAATCTTTGCAGCACATCCACACTGCATTACAGTCACTTTTTTATCAGTCACCCCATGGCTGGCTTTTTTTGACATGCTCAATGAGTCTTAACTAATTTGGTTAAGGTTTTCCACTAGGAATTTGTAACCTTGCTGTGAAATCAAGGGGGGCAGCCCTGACAGCTGGCTTTCACTCCCTGCCTCCTTTCAGACTTCAAAGCTGAAAGAGATGAGCTGCAGCAGCCTGAAGCTCAACAAATTGTGTCCAAATCTGATCTTGCAGAAGTATTATTCAGTGTAATTCATGTGAACTAAATATAGCTACTCCTGAAGTGACAGAACAAGGACAAAATTTGTATGAGCAAGAGTCAGAGTGATGAGATTCAGGTGGGGCTTTATCAAGAAATGTTTGCACAGTCCTTCTCTCATACCTAGGGAACCTCCCCTAGCTGCCCCTTCTGCCAACAGAGTAATATTCAAATTCAGCAGCTGAGAGCAAAGCAGAGAACTGATGCAGCTGAGTATTTCCTGATAGCCTCCTCACCTGCTTCTTCCTATTTGTGGGCAGCATGCTACAATTTCTACACCTTTTTTCCTTCAACACTCAGTAGATGGGTAGACTAACCAAATTACTGCCTACACGAAGATAAGAACATACAACGTGCTCCAACAGCATAGACAGGCTTTGAAACTGTAACAAAATTATTTCCTTTTCATTACAGCAAATGGAACGCTGAGCTTTTAGCACTGAAACAGATACTTGTTTAACACATGGAGGAGCAACATTTGCCAGGGCAAATGCAGCTCTGTGCAACAACTGCTGTAATTTATGGCTTCTTGGAGGAACACAGAAGCATTCCCAAGTCCCCAGTCACTGATCGACAGGAGGCAGCAATTGCTTTTTCCCTGTGTCACATGAAGGAATATTTTAACTGGTGTGCATATCCAGCATCCATAAAAAGTCCTGTGATCCAAAAAAGACAAAAGCAACATTTTTCAGCCTGACAGATGGGATTAATGATTTTTTTTTTTTTGGGGGGGGGGAGGGGGCTATAATCTTGAATGCTCTTAAATCCTTTCATTTAATTCTTTGTAAAGTAATATACTATGTTAGATGTGCAGTAACACATTAATTTCTCATCTTATACACATGTAATACATACACATGTGCATCTGGAAAGGACCAACAGCATTTCAGCTGTCCTTGATCTGAGGGCTTGTGGCTCCAGAGCTGTCTTTACTCAGTTACATGTTCTTTGCTAATCTTCTTGCCCAGTTATTTCTCAGTTTATTTTCCCATGCTCTTCCCTGCTTCCTTCCTTCATTTTAATTTCCCTCTTCTAATTGTGTGGTAAATGGTGCTCTTGTCACAATTATCTCCCAAAACAGAGTCATTAGATTTGGTATTGTCACTTGAATTCTTAATAGCTTTTGCAACACGACTTCAGTTGCTTCTGGCCTCTGACTCTCCCTCTTCTCACCCAGCAGCTCTCACACCTCTGCACAGCACTTATCTGCACAGTTTTAAAGGCTGGCTTTCAGTTTCAAGGTAACCTTCCTATTCTTTCACATCCTTAGTAAATCTGTGACAGCCATCCCAGTTGGATCCCCTCTGCAAGTGAAATGTTTTGTTCACATGGACTACCTTGACCAGAAACAGTCTAGATATAGCAAGAACAGGACCTGTGTATTGAGAACCTCTGCCTCCCACTGTAAGTGTGCATCACAAACAAGCAAGAACTGGGGACAGAGCAGCCTTGAACTGTCTCCTGAAGACTGCCATGTGCAACTAATCTGAAGGAGAGACCTCTGCAGAGAAGAGACTCAGGCACTGCTCAATCCGTGGACTCACCAGCTGAACAAACACACGCTCACAGAACATTTACAAGGGACAGATGTGCAGAACCATTTCAAAGTGACACTACAACAGTGAAGCAGGGCACTGTGTGCACACAGACCTGCAGTAACCATTTATGATCCTGCCCGACACCACTTTTGTGATCGCCTTCCAGTTCTTGGCCTCTCCCTCCACTGGAGCTCCCAGCAGCACCACATCTTCAATGATCCCTTGGGAGTCTGTTAAGGTGAAAGCAGAACAGCTCAGGTTTAGAAGACAGATCAGACAGCATTTGCCAACCATCAAACTGGTTTGATTTTCTTGAGAGGTGCCTCAGTGCACAGGGCAGCATTTGCTGAATAGTGTTGACTTATGCAGTGCGAGGGCTGCTCCAAAAGTAATGCCTCCTGTGTTATTCTGCTGGCCCACAACATCAGAGGCAAATGTTGAGGATATGGAAGTAGAGGTTAAACCTTCTACCAATCTCCCATTACATTTTGTTACCGTGCAACAGATGGCAGCAGAGGGGCAGCCTGACAGAGTGGCATCTGATATGGAGCTGTGTATGGAGCTGAGTATCTCTTTTAATGCATTGGAAACAATGGTGGCAATGTTGGAACATTGCAAAGTTTGCACCAGGTGGATCCCATGAATGCTCACATGGGAAGAGAAAGAACATCATACACAGGTTTGCCAGCACCCAGTGAATCAAAACGAAGCTGAAGGAGCTGAACCTGAATCACACAATTATGAGTGATGTGGTGCTGAAGAAAATGCACAGCTAATGGTGGTGATAAATTTGCTCTATCAAATAGTGTTACTGTGCTCTTTGCAGTTGTGTTTTCCATGGAAATAAACAGCAGGCATTACTTTTGGAGTGACCTACATAAATCTTCCTCTCTTATGTGACAGCTGTAGCTGGGAAATTTCAATTGAAATGACAAAATGAAAAACATTGGGCAGCTCTGCAACAGTCCTAGATTAAAATTTAAATATTAATGTGCTTTGCCACTCCTGCCATCTGAAGACAAGAAGAGACAGCCTCAGTCTAGACACCATTCTTCTGTGCAGATGCAGGCTTGAAAACAGGCAAAGATGCTCTTAAACAATATATTAATATACATTCCTAACTCTTCTTTGTAAGCAGACATCAAGCACCTGATGTAGTAGTTAAGTGAAATTCAGCCCTGCAGTCTCAGAAGCCTCATGGGCAGTGCTGAATCAATGCTCTCCAGCTGAGACCAGCGTCCACAAGACGTGAGCTGAACTATTTTTGAGCTGGTGTCTGCAGTTTGTAAAATAATACGCTGAAAATTTCTGGGAAGTGAAGGTAAGTGTGCACCACTACAAGCTGTGATGGAGAGGTGATGCCTGGCTTAAAGGCTGATGCCTTCAAATAGAAATCAACTGGTTTCTTTTCCCTAATAGCACTAAAAACTTGGAGCTCCCTGCAGTGCCTGCATCTTTCTCGACACAGTGTAAATCCCAGCACCTGACAACAGTCCAAAAGAGCTCTCTTGGTATTATTTCTTATTGCAAAGAAAATTTTGCACCAATCAAGAGAACAGCAAAGAGCAATTCAATTTTGTTAGTGTAATCTGTGAGCAATAAAGTCCTGTGTTTCCACAGTCATGGGCAATGAAAAGGAAACCCAGCGCCTGTTCAGGGAGGTTGCTCCAACCCAGGTACTAAATTCCATGGCCACAATGTGAGCCAACTGAATAAACAAACAGTTCATCAGGATCTTGGACATTTGGGCAAGGTGTTGGAAGCTTTTTTTTTCCTCCAGTCCTTTGCACAGCTTATTTTGTGCTTAGAAGAAAAAAACGTCCAGGTTTGGCTGAAAAACACCCATTTTCTTTCAATGCTGACAGAAATCTGAGAACAGATCAGTGACCTCTGTGGCTGCTGGTGCTCGAGATAAATGAAACGTATTTCACAGTTTGCAAATCTTTTATACTGATGGAGAAAAACAAAGTCTGTATAAAGCAGGAAAATAAAAATACAAAAACGTTACTGATGGGAGAAGATTGCTGACTGATAAGATTATTTGCCCAGTAAAGGGGTGGATGATCCAGGCTAAGCAGGAGGCTGTAACCAGTTTTCAGGCTCTCCTGTGCCTTTAGTACAAATCACTGAGCAAAGAGGAAACATCAGGTGAGTCCTCACTGGAAAAGAAGAGTGATGGAACTCAGGAATCACCACGAACACATCAGAGCGATGGGCTCCCTGGGCCATCACAGGTCTCTGATGGGGCATTACTGCCCCTCTGACTACAGTGCCATTTTCTGGAAACTAAGCTCTGGCTTCCAAAGCCATTTGCAAGGAAGGATCCCACAGATTATTTACCTGAATGGCAGAAGAGTGTTTTCTTTTAACAGACTTTGAATTTTTGCCACGGTCTTTCCCTGAATAATCCACGATTAGCTATTTGTCCTCATAAATGCCACTGCCATCTGGATGCAAAAGGCTTTCCATTTCTTTTGTGTGAGACAACCAAGTCCAAACCAAAATCAGTCTCAGATGTCCCAGGTCTCAGCTTCATTCCTCCCATGGCTTGCTCTGGAATGTGCATGTGAAGAACGCCTTGGCAATCTGCACCAAACATGCTGCTTTTCATCTCACAAACAGCTCAGCTTTCATAATTCAATTAAGGAACTGAAAAATTAGTGTACTGTGGGGAGCTGCTATGATCCATAATTACGATGCTTAGATTTCTTTAGAATAGCAGCCAGCTTTAAAGACCCCATAGGATTCCCTTTCATGTATTACTTAGCTAAGGTCCCCTGTTATTCCAGTGAGAGATAGCAGACCTCTAAATAAAAGCCTGAAAATACTTCAGCCCTTAACATCCTTGAGACACAAAAAGAGCTGATCTAGAGCAGGACTAGGATCTGGATTCTGGCTTCAGTGTAACTCCATTAGGATCATTCTGGACTTGATTAGATTTATCCTGAGAACTGAATTCTCTATTTGAGCACTTCTATCTTAACCCAGAAGTGAAGTTCTGGTATACAGCTGTCAAAAGAAAATATGTTGACCTCCTTTGTCCTCACCCGACACCAACCCCACCTTCCTGGACTTTATTGAACATTTTACTTCACAGAGCTCCTTATTTATGAGAGACTTTCTGTGAGCTGCACAGTTAATGAACCACATGAGCTACGTATGGGAAGGCAGGCTGCACACACACACTCGCACTGACTCGACTCCAAGATGCATTTCACATCAACTGATCATAATGATTTTATTCTTTTTCTCAAATTAAAAATAGAATCTATTAATAAACAGAAACACAACGGGTAATAAATTGACAGATGGTTTTATACTTGACTTCAGGGAAAAATTATCATGAAAATAGCAGATGACAGTGGCATTTCAATGACTTAAATGGAAGGGAGGACTCAAGGAATTAGATACAATAGCTACAGAGAGCTGCCAATAAAGGCAAGGCATCCTCTGCCAGGATCTCAGTGGCCCTGGGCAGCTCACAGATTGATCTAGTGCTCCAATGTCACAACATGTCAGGGTTGTTATTTACAGACTGGTGTCCAAACCACGCTGTCAGCCACACTGGAGCACCTCTAATGAAGACTGTGCATTTAATCCATTGACAATTTGGCCTCAAACGCATTTCAAAACCATTTTTTTAGGTTTCTGATTTTAAAAAACCTCAAACTCTCTTGCAGAAGAACATTTCATTGGAAGGAAAACTGATCAGCAGTAAGGAAAACGAAGAGGAAGAGAACCAGAAGGTGAAGCTTACCTTTCTCTTGAGCCATCTCCTGCAGGCAGAAGTAGATAACTCTGGCACCCAGACTGAAGCCAATCAGTGTGACAGGTCGCTTGCCCTAACAACGAAAGAAAGGAGAAAAAGCCATAAAAGTTCCACTAGACCTGGAAAGAGACACCAGCCACAGGCTTCCCAAGACCCCACAGAGAGCACCATGCTGGTGCTTGGTCTTTTAAGCATGTTAAGATTCTGTCAGTTTCAAAGAGATTGTCCCCGAAGTTTTGCACAGTTCAATATCTGGAGAATCTGTTATTTTGGATTTTTGATAGCTAGAAAATCCATTGAAAGAATCCAGTGATAAGATGTTACTCAAACAGAAATCAAACAGACCGTTCTGAAATTTCCAACAGAGAGCCTAATTCGTGGAGCAAACATTTTTCTGGAAATGTTTCAATAAACAGAAAAAGCAGCAGTAAATCAACAATACTGGACACTTTTAGATTTGAGACTGAATGGCAGCGCAGCAGCACTGCGTGGCTGTTATAAAAATGACGTGTGGAAAGCTTTTATTTTGAACAGTCTAATGAGATTTTCCTAAAGATCAAAGAGAGCTTAATCTCAGCAGCAATGGTCTTTGTATGAACCAGGGAGCAGGTGTGTGATGGACTCCCCAGACATCATGCTAACTCGTGTAGGCTCTGCAGCACACTGGAATGTGAGCTCCCACAACAGTTAACACTTGAAAGGCAGTAACAAATGCCCCAGCATAACAAAGGGCTTGTATGAAATAAAGTTTATTGCCTTTCCTGGGATTGTATTTTTATGAGAAATGGAGTTTGTTTCTACCCTGCACATTCATGATGTGGCCACAGCTCTCCCAGGGCCCCTCCATAACAGATTCTGGAGTAGCACGCCTGTGAGAAACAAGTGGCCAGCAGAACACTGCCTCCCCCTGTGCCAGAGTAGCCCAGCAAACAATGGCAGGCTCTGGGGGGACAGAAATGACTTTCATAAACCACCTCAGGGAGCCTTAATGATGTCCATCCCTTCTTTCAGGTACCAGTCCATTTCACTTCCTTGTTTTGGCTGTTGTATTTCACCTCTAGTTCAAGCTTGCATCCCATTTGGACATGTTTTTTTCTTACAAGGCTTTGATACCACGCTGCTCTCTCTTCCCTCTTCTTCCATTTGTGAATGCCCTCTGCTTTTTTCATTTTCCCTTTAGCTCATATCCTGCCTTTTGTTTCACAGGTTTCCAACACGAGCATGGAATTTACTAACAACTGTGCCCTTGCACTTACAAAGTTCTTGTTGGAATCACCTGAATAGCAACATCTGTACAGATCTGTGCTCATGGCCACTTCCATACCAGTGCTCTGCAGGTGCAGCAATGCAGGGAAGCACAAGTGCATTTATCGTGGTGGGTCAGCATGTGCAATCCTTGCTTGTGTGCCTGATAAAAATGAAGGAAACTGCAAGCTACTGAGATCTCTTCCCAATTCCTCCCAAGAGAAGACATGTCAAAAAGAAGAAAAATCCAGCTCTTCTCTTTTTCTTTCTGTTTCAAAGGATTCTGTTAGCTGCCTTTCAGCACTGGATTTTCCTTCTTAGCTCTGCAAGAATACTGGAAAGGCATGGTCATAATTATTCCAGACTGAAGCCTGATGAAAGCTGGTGCAGTTGTAGTTTAGGATCAATAAAAGAAGAGAGAAGCTGGATTCTTCAATTCAACTGTTTTATATGTGTTCTGGTATCATTTAGGCAAAAATAGGGCTCATGCTGCATGTAATGCTGCAGGGTATTCTCTTACACTGTTTTGTGCCCCTTAATTCACAGTGAGTACTTTGAGCACTCTGTATTCTCTCCTCCTTCCCACCTACCTTTCCTTCTGTGCTCAGATTTTCACTCAGTGAGTCGGCCTGCCTGCTTTATGGCATGTTCAATCCACTTGTCAGTTATGACCTGGATCACTCCTTCATTTAGGGAAGCTTTGGGACTTGGTCATTTTCCTCAATTAACTCAATTAATTCCAGATACACGCTGGTCACCTTTGTGCATCTTTTTTTTTCTTTTTTCATTTTTCATGTTATTATTCATTTTCTTCCCTCGGGAAAGATATCTATAATTTTCCCCCCATGGGCCAGATCTTTTCCTGACATTCTTTCTGGATAATTTCAATACCTGCTGTCGACTGAGCAGTATATGTGCCAGGTGCTTGCCTACTTCAGCAGACCGATGCAGACACACTCCCCAGGGGTTGTCAATGACATTGGCAACAGTCAAGAGTGAAGTTGGCCAAGTCAAGGCCGTAACAATACCTGCAACACAGAAAACAAACAGTGCAGCACACTCACAAATCTGGATTGCTCTTAGGAAACAGCAAAACAAGATGGTTCACTGAAGTTAAAAGCTAAACCTATGGCCTTTTGTCATTTTCAGTGCTTCTTTCTCAAGAGCTGGTCTGAGAAATGTTTTGCTAGACTATAGATAAGAAAGAATCTGATGTTCCGATATGGAGGCAAACAGACACCATACATGAATGCAACCTGCGTGTTTGAAAGGTTTGTGTAAAGCACTAAAACACAGTGTAATAATACAGAGAAATAAATGCACATGTGAAGGAAGGTGTTTCCAGCTGTAATTTTAAAAGAACAAGTCCATGACTCAGAGCAGAGCAATCCAGGAAAGCAATTCTGAATTACAGGTGTGGTACAGAAGGTTCTCAGGCCACTTTTGCAGGGTGATGCCAATATTCCTTCCCAGAAATCCTCTCTGATCAGGAAAGCTCCTTTAAATAAACACCAACAGTGAAACTGTACAAACACAGATCCAGTACAATATGGGTTCTTACCTGACAAAACAGTGAATTTTAGGGCTTCCTGAGCCATCATGTTAACAAAACCATTCACCAGGGTATCCAAGGCACTGCCAAGCTCCATCAAGTACTTGGATTCCCAGGCCAGACAGTATTGCTCACTCGAATGCAACATGCTGCTCCATGGTGCTGTGAAGCTTCCTGAGAAAAGTTGCAGGCATTGAATTCGTGTTCACTGAAAGCACAACAGTGGCTGACTCCTGGCAAGACAGCTCCAAAAAAAGAGCCAGAAAAGAACCTGGAGGGCACTGGAACATTCTGTGATAATCAGGAATTGCATTTAAAAATACTGTTAGATTTAGACTCCATAGTTCTACCATTTTACAATAAGTTTTGGCTTTGTGAATAATCCCACAGCTTTAGCTGCTCTGGCAAAGTCTTCAGTGCAGATTGAGATACTGCATGCAGGCTGAGACTTCACGACCCACTCAGGTAGCTCAGCCTGCCAAGACAGATGGACATTGATGTCAACTACGTCGGTCCTGAGGACATTCCTCCTATCCTCAGACATCAGGCCAAACCCTGCAGCTCCAACTTCTCACACAGACCAAAGGAGCGCCTGTTCAGAGAAAGACCGAGTGCTGAATGGCTGCATGGACTGAGTCCAGAGGCATGGAAAATATGTAAAATCTTTTCAAAATCTACCACAGAGCATCTTCCAAGCACTTTAGTTAGGCAGGCAAGGATTGCATTAGTGGCTCTGTTGGAAAATAAGGAATCTGTATTTGCAGATCTAGACTGCGATTATTTTTATTCTGCCGTCTAACTTAACCACTTTAGTTTAATTTTTCCCCTTCAGAGGCTAATCAAAAGCAGTGCCTGAATGCTTAAGAAAGAATGAATAATATACACAGTGCAATGTCTAATTTTTGGCTGCAAGAGCAATTTTTAAGCCATACTCTGTTCATCTTAATTAATTAAAACCCGTTGACTCTGTTCGTTCTCTGAACAAAGCAGGGCAAGTTGAGGCAGCTGCTGACCAAAGTGGCATGTGTAAGTCCCATGCCAGATCTCACCACAATATCCTGCTGTATTTCTGGATGTACAGACAGGCAGATAGTGGGAGATCAAAAATCACAACGTGTTCTCTAATAATCCTGTCCTCACTCCCTCTGTGTTAACAAGTCGTGCAAGCGTGCAAATAGGCACAACTACAAGGAAGAGAATGGGTGACAGTTTTAGTTTTGCTTTTTTAGACATTATAACAGATTGCTTGTTATGGAAGAAGAATGTGTGTCATATGTAGCTCCCTTTTAAGGGCAAACAGACACCAAAAGGTTCCTGAAGGGATGCACTTGTGTTTGTAACAGTGCCTGGAAGCTCTCCAACGCCAGAGATTTGAGGCCCTGCTAAGCAATGAGTAAAGTACTGCAAAGTGAAAACAACCTTACTCTGACAGCTAGCTCCAATCTAACAAGCAACAGGACAGAGAAAGCCTTCCACATTAATGATATCCAGTGTTAATTATGATGGTTCTGAACAAATTAGCAGCTGCTGAGCCAGGTTGCTGAACGCAGCAGACAGTTGACATATTTTATATGACAAGCTACACTAGAAACTAAAACAATACAAACTTTTCAAGGCTGCTGCCTTTAAGTTCACTTCCTGAGTTCTTTGCTTAATGGGATTTGCTTCACACAACTTTCTTGCCAATAAACCTCATTAGCTGGCAGATGGAGAGAAAGAAAACAACACTGTTTTCTGTTAATTGCTGGAGGATAAACATAAGGTCTCAGAGGTAGGTGAGACGTATTGTTCTAGTGCTGGAAATCATTCATCCCAACCAGGTTCTTCCTAGGAAAACCAGACAGGATTCACTGACAGAAACGGTCTCGCTCTCACTACCACCAATCCTACCACAAGTACAACCAATTTACTGCACCTTCTCTTTCCTCTGTTTTGATTGGCACTGCAGATTGGGTTACAAAGTCTTCTGTTAACAGCTGATCTGTTTTATTCAACAGCCTATGTAAGTGTGTGGAAGGCACGATGCTACTACAGCACAAACACTGCCAGGCTCCCCTCCATTTTCTCATCTTGTTCTTACCATATTTGCCAGCACACAGCCATCCAGTAATTGCTATGGTGATGTGAAGCTGCCTTCCTTCAGTAAGTGGGAGGAATTCAAACTCTTCTATGGCTCCCACACGTTTCTTCATCTTGTATCCTACATACAAGGCAGAAACACGGATCTCAGAAATCACACAAGAACAGACACTGTTAACAACAGAAATTCATAAGAGATGACTTGGCTCATGACTAAGGTTCTCTCTTTCCAAGACCCTCAGCAGATCTATGTATTACTTGGTATGGAGCCAACATGATCCCTCTGAGCTCTCATGATCTGTGGGTATCTCAGCAAAAGGCTGCTTTGCAGAAAATCCTGCATCAGGTGTAACAGCTACTGCTCTCTGTTGCTGCACCTTTCTAATCCAAAGCAGGAAGCTTTCATCTCTTTTACTCAGCCACGTATCAAACACTATTTTCCTAGTTAGTCATCAAGCATGTCTTGAAATAAAAGCCATCTCAAAGTTGTGAGATCATACTTCCAATCACTTTCCTTGCTCTGCAGCGCTCGGTCATGCTCTGCATTTTGGAACACGATCCTGTGCCTCAGTGCTTGTGAAATGTGCAGTCACTCTCTTACCAGTAAGGCCGGCTCCAGCAGCTCCAAAAAGGGAGGCCATGACAGCAATTCCTGCAGTTGAACCAAGAGCAGCTGCTCCTGCACTTCCAATGATAGTAGCAGCCCCAGCAGCAACCAGGGGGGCAGCAAGACCTCCTGTCAAGCCTGAGAAGGCAACAAGTGAGTTCAACAGTCTCTTTACCAAGTGCACAAAACAGTCATTTCCCTGTGCTGGGTGGGTACTGTTAATGCTATTGAAAAAGTGACCTGTTTTGCATCCCTGGTAAAGGGGCTCTTAAGATCATCCCCAGGCCCTGAATCTCTGCACGCATTCTTTAACTGACTTCAGTAAAAATAAAGAATAACTTAAGTCGAGGAAGAATATGTGATAGATTGTGCCCCAGGCAAACATCATCCAAATTCTTCAGTCTCTCTCCAGTATCTTTAAACTGACTTTCCAGCATGCACTGCTCCATGCAATGCTCCAACAAACCCAATGGACTTTCATTTTTACAACTAATTCTTTCAGTTCTACTCTTGCACAGCAGATCCTGAAGTAACATACTACCTTTAGCCTGGCAAAAAGAAGGAAAAAAACAACACAGTGAACACTTTAAAATCACAGCCTGGCTTCTGCTGCTGAATGTGCAAGTCAGAACTCCACTTTCTCCCCCTCGCACTTCAGGACCAAGCTTTTGACAGCCCAAGGCAGCCTCACCGATCACTGTTCCACCCCCAACGGTTGCCAAGCCGATCAGCAGGTATCTCTTCAGCTTCCTTCTTCTTTCCTTCTTCTTTCTTGAGACTTCTGCAGTTCTGCAGGGGGATTAAAAGCATAAAAGCTGATGGCAAAGCCTGGCAGATAACAATGCTGCACCACAATCTGCTTATATCCTCCTCAGTGTAATTTCCCTACTGGGAACAGTAAAAAGTACCATGCAGGTGTGGACCGTGACAACACATTCAGATTTATGAGCATGGACATAAGCCACAGATTTAAACTGGAACAATTTAATTGCTTGGAAAAGCCAACAGATGTTACTTACTTTGAAAACGCTTCCTAACAGGGGTGAAGCTTGTCAAAAAAAAAAAAAGAAGCAGTCAGTAACATTTCAGTAGCTATATACTGCCTATGTGGCTTACAGAAAATCTACTGCAGTTTTTATAAGATGAAAACCATTTCTGCATTATGCAGTCAATTCTGCGTGTCTAATGGAAAAGAATTGGCTCTACATTTGTGATGCACTGGCAGACTGCATGGGAGACTCTCACCTCTAGGCTGCAGAACAACTGCCAGGCTAATTTGGCCCATTATTACTAGTTATTTGTTGTGAGATGCTCTGAAGTCAGGTTGCAGGGAGGAATCCAAGCAGAAGGCAAACAGTGAAAGCTGATGGGTACACAGCTCAGGACCTCAGCCTTCAGGGAAAGAGGACTGACAAAAAGAACCATCTACTGATACCAGATAGGGAAGGCTGATACTGCACCCTCCAGGTCCTCTCTGACACAGTTCAATTTCTAAGTATTCAGGGATGCAGAATGGACATTTGGTCTGATCCCACACAAATTACTACAATAAAGATGTTAACCTTTCTGATCATTGCACCCTACAGCTTGCAGTACTCTGCCTAGTTCCAGCAGGAGCTGTGCTCCTCCTGAAGCAAACCATTCTCACACTAATATTCACCACACCAAGCCCCATCCATGCTGCACCCTCTGTAGCACATGGGGGAGAAGGAGTCTTAACCTTGGAGACAAACAGCAGAGATGCTGAGATGGGTTAGCTCAGATCAAACATCACCAGGGTGAGCTGCAGAGCAGACACAAGGCAGTTTCCATAGAATCATTAAGGTTGGTTTCCCATTCCTCTGTCATTAGAAGTCCATAGCTGTGTGATGGTGCGAGGGGAACTGCTTGATGTTCATTAAAAGTAAACCCTGAGTGCAGACAGGACTTTGAGCAGCATCTGTGATGCCATCAGACAGGAAGATAACTACCACAGCTGTCAATTTTCATCTCAGTTTTTAGGGCAGATCAGTTCCCTGAGGCTGTGAGCATATCAGCGCAGGGTTGGATGTGAGGACATCAGGTTAAATCATGGCTGTGTCATGTAAATGCTACACAGCATTGTGTAAATCTTTGGAACAGATCAGATATTCCTAAGTGAAAGCAACCCTGCACATGTAAACGATGTCTGCTGTAGTCAGCTGTGTAATTATAAGTGTTCCTAATGGTGCAGTTCTATGCTGCTTTCTGTTTTGGCTTCAGCAACAGAGCATCAAGAAAACCACCTAAAATGCACCGTGACTTTTACTCCCTTCTATTATACACCAGACTTGTTTTAAAGACCTGATTACAGAGAAAGTGCAATTCAACTCAGGAACTGATTTTGACCCAGTGACCTCATCCAGCCATGCCAAATGCTACTTGATGGTACTCATTAAGGTGAATGGTATTCATTAAGATGAATGATCCTTAGCAGTGACCACTGGCCACCAGACCTGTGAGCTGCTGTATCAGACCTGAAAACCAAAGGCCACATCTCCTTCCACTGCTCATAAACAAACTGAATTATGTTACTATTACAAAAATCAGAATTTGGTCCTGAATTCCCCCACAAGCACATCAGAAGACATTAAAAAAATAAAAATCTTCTTTTAGGAACAAGAAATAAAGTTAAACGGGGTTAAAACCACAAGAAAACTAAGTAGAAGCAGAAGCAGAGAATAAGGGTAATTTGTGCTAGCTAACAGTGAGCTGGAATCAAACTATTTTCCAATAGCAGACTTTATATTTAGCTGCTCTCTAATTATACCTCACAATATAATAACAGTATTAAACACAGTTGTAAGTTCATTTGTCTCTGTACATTTAAGCTGTACTTTAACAAGCTTACCCAAAACAGGCAAATCAACTGAAAAAGAAAAAATGTCACTTTTTAGGCACCAATTTTGGTTTATCTCCACTGTCTTTGGTTTACCTCTCACAAGAAGTACTTTCCATTTCAGAGGAAAGTGAGAGAAACAGGATGGTGAAGTTGTTCACAGAGTTTCCTTCTGACCTGCCTGTTCAGTGGTTAATCTGGGCCTTGAAACATGAGAATTTATCTTACTTCCAAACTTGGATATTTTCCCTCTTCATCCTAACCTAATAATGGATTTTCATTACCCATATAATTGCCTGATCCTTCCTGGAACCCTCGAAGCGCTCTGTAATTTTGATAAAGACAATTTTAGATGAGTCCCAAACAATACACAGCATTGTACAGCACAGCAGGAGGAAAATGAAGCACAGTGGGTGAAATCCCTGCTTCGTTGAAGTCAATGGCAGAACTCCCACTGACTTGCATGGCACAGGGATTTCATCTCCACAGTGATCCTCCAAGAAAACCACTGCACATTACCTCTGTTTGCACATTCCCCAGTTCCAAATGTAGCTGTCTGGAGAACTGCAGCCTGCATGGCAACATCTTTAGCACCACAGAAGCTCACCTTCTACGACTCCATGGTCAAACTGGAGTTTGGGTCATTGCTCTCTGTATGTAACTGCTAGAATTGCTGGTGATGGTTGCTTTCCTTACAGCTTCTACATCACAGCTGTCCCTTGGTTACCTGACTGCCTTTTTCCACTATGGCAACTAACTGCCTCTTCTCAGCGATCTTGGATTTGCTGCTGATCACACGTGGAGAAATGTTATAGGTGATGTTATAGATCATTTTCCAGTGATGAAAAGTAGCATGAATACATGTTAGCAAACAACTGATGTCATATTTTCCAGTTTCTCATAGAGCTGCCTACAAAAGAGAAATTTATACCTGCAAATCAGAACATGCTTGGCACAAGTAATGTGGATTTAAATGTTTGGAGCACTGTTTTATAGATAACCACACTGAACATTTAATTTGGCACACGCTGGGCCACAGGATGTGTCCACAGGAGCAAAGGCAAGAACAAAACTTCCCATTACAAGTATCAGTAAATAATGCATAAGCAGAAGCTGCCAAAAATCCACTTGGTTGCTCCTATTCTTGCAGTGGATGGGCAGAGCTGGAAAGATCCAAAGCAGATCCTAAGACTGTGTTCCCTGCCCCCAGAAATCTGTGAGGTCAAAGCAGCAGCGAGATCACATTCTGCTTCATTTCCCAGTTGAGTTCTGACTCTAAAACAAAGAGTCATTAATTCCCCACAAGCCTCAGCTCTGTGCTAGTTTTAGTGCTGTAGTAACCAATGTATTGACTCTGCAGCTGTGAACTGCTCTTATTGTGGAGATTTTCTTCTTTTGTCTAACAGTTATTTCTGTGGCTGCAATTTGGGCCTCTAAGGAAAGAACAAGAGTGACATCAATGGCTTTAGTCGCACCAGTACCTGGTAATGTGTAATGTGTACCATCACAACCCCTGGGCAGCACACTTCTGCAGTCACTCCTGCCACTATCAGACATCTTTTGGGGCTGCACTACAGCCCACTTCAGCAGCCACAGTTCAGAGGGAAGAGAATTATGTATCAAGGCACCATCTGTGTAAGCGAGGCTCCACTCTTTCTGTGTCCTGTTCCACGTCAGAGGCTCAAGACTGAGTTTATTTTCACAAGCCACAGCAAAACAGTGCCCATCGGAACCAACCCTTGCTCCTGCATTACAGATGGTGCTCTCTTTAGCAGCACACGATCCTTGAGATTATTTTGACTTTCCCTTTTTACAGTGCACTATGAAGTTACACTTTATTTAAACAGTCATAATTGAAAGGTACCTGTCACCTGCTGCACCCCAGCAAAATGTCTGAGCATGTTCTGCGTCAGAGACATTGATTAAAGTAGGTTTTGGTCCTCAGGCTAACCTTGTAACATTTTGTGCTGAACTGGCACCAAAATATTAAACAGTTCCTTGAAAGTCACCTATGGACAGGTTTACTGCCTCACACACTGCTAAACCTTCACACAGTTCCAGGCTCATAAGCAAAGGACTGTGTTTCGTAGAGATGCCAATTGTTTGGCAGTTCTGAATATAACAACTTGCAGTTAAGAGGCTTCATCTTACATTAACAGCAGAGAAGTCAAGTGATCAACAGTCCATAGATACATAAAGATGCCAGTGGTTGCCCTCAAAGGTCTGCCTTCAGGAGTTAGCTGACTCTTCAGGCAGAGTGGGCGGATCTGTAGAAAATTAACAACTGAGGATTTAATCCTGAAATTTTACAAGAACTTCATTCTGCAGGAGGCATTACTGCAGAGGTGTGAGATTGGCCTGTAAGAAATAGCCTGGCTTTAGCCTTGATATATTCACACTGACCCATCCCCTTCTGTAAAGCAGAGTAAGGGAAATAATCAAAACACTGCCGGGTCAGCAAGCATCTGGCCTGTTTGCTTTTCAGAGTCATGGTTTCTCCAGAGGGAACAATTCCTCTGTAAATCTATTTGTTTCTATCTGAAGAGCGTTAGGCCAAGAGATACAGATCTTTCTGGTGCACTTAAATATTATCTACGGTCTAGGAGACAAAATAGGAACAAGGAGATGAAGGAGTTTGGTGTGTGCATTTGCAAGGTTGCAAGGTTGGGCTGCAGCTCTGACTTTACAAATGCTGAGCACTGTTGGCTCTCAGTGCAGCTGAAGTGCTTTGAAGGCCCTGCAACTCTCATCAAGCCGTAAATGACTGAGTTAAAAGCCACAGGGAGAATGAGCAGAGCCTGGACTTAGGCAGAATAACTGATGCTAAACTTTCAACCAGCAGCAGTGCTTCTTCATCCCTTAGCCAAGCCAAGTATTCTTACTCTGACTCTTCCTCTGTTTGTTCCTTCAGGCTTTCAAGCAGAGATTCCTCCATGGCTTCCAGCTCCTCCAAGGGGATTCTCAGCAGCCAGCTGACGTGGCAGATCAACACCCTCACTCGTGCATCATAGTACCCTTAAACACAGGAAAGCCCAGGAAATCCATCAGTCTTCATCACACCACATTAAATAACAAGTGGAGAAACCCAGCTGCACTAGAGGACCATGCTGCACAAAAGCATATTCCTTCCCTCAGGCCCTCTTCATCTTTCACGTGTTTGAAGACAATTGTTACCGTCTAAAGAAGAGAGCTCTAAAAGGAAAACCTTCCTCAGTGCAAACCTCATCCTGTCAGCAGAGCCACTGCACCAGGTAACTGCCTATAAGGCAGGAAAAGATCTCAAATCTTTAGGTTTTCACTGTCTTTGATAGAGGACAAGGAGCAGAGGAGTGGACGACCTCACACAACCTGCAGCAGGAGACAGGACTACTCCCGGGCGTACAAACAAGTGTTGTTAGAAAAATAATCATAATCATTTAGATATAACAGATTTCAAAATGATTGGTGCCAACTCTTTTTTTTTTTTTTAATGTGTTTCTCTCAGTAGCATCTGCTGTTTGCTGATAGCAGGCTTTTATAAAGGCCTCTCGGTGCACTCTGTGATGAAAAGCACAAGAGTTTCTCTAGGGTTGCATAAAGATACCAGCAAGACACAACTACAAAGTATGGTTCTGATATGTGCTGCACGTAGGCCAAATATGGCCATTGGCAATCTGTTCAGTTTATTTATTTATTACCATCATTACCAAGATACTAAGCTGCTTCAGTAGGCTTTAATGAGTTCACTTTTAAAATCTGTGCTTAGTAGGGAAATAAGGTTAATACTTATCCTCCTTTCATCCCTGATATGTAGCACAACATGCAAACCCAAGCAGGATTCTTAACAGTAGCCTTCCTGCCTCCTGCCTGCAATGCACAGCTTAGCTTCTCACTTAGCCAGCTTGGCAATAAGTCACCAAGGCTTGAAAATACATTTGTTTTAAATTCCAGCTTAGCAAAACAGGCAGTTTTGCAATAACTGAATAGTTGATTTTCCATTAAAAATACAACAGGAACAAAAGTGGTATTTGTTCTCAAGTGAAATAGGCTAATCAGCAGCCAGGGAGCTCTTTCCTGTGTGAACATGCTACAGCACGGGGCTTTTAAAAAAGGCAAGCTGCAATATAAAACAGGCTTCTTGTAAAAATGAACATTTTGTGCAGTAGGCAGCCTGTTGCATGAAATGTATCAGACTGATCAATGCTACACATTGTAAGCCAGAAGTTACGTGAATCGCGTTTATTCACACCAGAATTTACTCCCTGAATATGTATTTGTTTTCCTCTTAGGCAACGAGTGATCTGCAGAGGGTTTTAGGGTTGAAATTTTCATAACAGCTCTGTGGCTTTCCAAAAGGAAGGAGAGGTCACCTGCACCCCTGGAAACACTGGAGGAGAAAAACATTCCAGTCTAGGTATTCAGCTTCAGAGCTTTTCAATCATTACACACAATTGCATGCCAGTACATGTGAAGCTACAGAGGTGACAAGTTGCTGAGTTTTTAGCAGGTAGTGTCAGTTGTCTTCCCTGTAGTGACCACACGGGAAGAGCACATGCTTTTGTTATAAAGGAATGTAGGATAAAATCGATTGGCACCCTGAGCTCTGAGCATTTTGAAGTATCAGATACGAACTCACTGATGTTAGCCTTACAAAGAACAAACTCTAACGTGAACTTACCATCTCTGAGAGAGAAGGACAAAAGATCCTAAAAAGAAGGAAAAAAAAAGAATATTGAAGTTAACACCTAGAGGTCTTAAAATGGAAGTATGAAATCCCATCACACCACCGTTTCATGGCTGCAGAGCGTCTATTCTGCCTGTGGGAAGGCAGGAAGCTACAAATCAACAAAGCAAAGCCAGATGCTTCCAGTACACAATTATGCATTTGCAGGTACAAATGGCTGGACAGAAGCAGATAAGCACAGGATGGGAGAGTAGTGCCTGCTTGGTATGTGCTGAAGCAGCTGATTGTTAGGTTGTTGTTACTAGCAATCCTGTTGAAATTGAACGCCCTGTGAGTACACAGGACTTCAAAGCCTGGAGAAATCAGGCTGTAAGCTCCCAGCTGCACTGATGCCTTCTGCTCTTCTAGTCACACCAACTCGAACTTTCAGCTCCAATAGGTTTGAATGTCACTTAGATGGACCAGCAGCCCCTATTTCCTGGAATTCCCCTATTCTGGGAATTCATAGCTCTAGGGAGTAGGGCTGAACTGGCATGAAGTTCTTATGGATTAATAGAAATCACAAGATTTTTAGCTGTCTGTAAAGATCGAGGGGCTACGTTGGCTTTCCATCAGAAAAAATAAATAGGAAAAACAGATCAATTCAATATAAGGCTTCCATGGACAAATCCATGAAAGAGGTCAGTGCTCCTCAGATGAGAAATTCTGATGTTTTACTGCTGTGTTCACAGAATCACAGAATTGTAAGGGTTGGAAGGGACCTCCAGAGATCATCGAGTCCAACCCCCCTGCCAAAGCAGGTTCCCTACACCAGGTCACACAAGTTTTCTTCTTTTATTGTCACTGAGTAACAATGACAATAAATTCTAAGCTCTTTATGTAACTAAAGGAGTAAGCACTAGCTCAGTCTAGCTAGTTCCTCTCCTCCAAGCCTAAAGCACAGCTGAATTTTATAGGGAATCCTTTGACCCCTTGAGAACATGAAAAATACATTCAAAGACACAGGATGCTGCCAAAGAGTTTATGCTTATTAGACCCATAAGCAACATTTGGATTGTAAAAATGTCTCTAATCTGCTGCACAAGGAGCACAGAGAACAAGGCACCTTTAACCCAGTCCTTGAAGAGGGGCAGACTGTAGACACTGAGTCAAGTATCAGTACCTGTACTCTGAATAGCAGTTTAACCTAAGGAGAGTCAACTATCTGATACAGGAGAAAAGCTTTTCCATAGCACGAGGGAAACCACAGGGTCAGTGCAGCTGAATGTATGTGGCAGAATCTATGCTTTTTTACAAGGTAGGACTCCAAAACCTTTGCTCTGCTGCTGCCTAACATTTACATATGAGTTTTCTACAGATACACTGCTCAGGTGCACAACAACTCAGGTGCTCTGCTGCTAAACATTTACGTGGCTCTGCCCATCCTTTGCCTGCCTGCCCTGCAAGATCCAACAGGATAAATGTTTCTTCAAGATTCTGCTGATCTGGGCTCTGCACAACACAGCATTCCTCCTGCATCCCAGTGGCCAGGGGAAAAGGAGAGGGCTGGTTTGCTATCTCTAGTGTAACTGTTGTCATTGTGAATCAGAACTCTTGTGTTCTGAAAGCCACCACAATGTAGGGGAAAAAAAAAAAAGGAGGCTTCTTTTTAGCTCCAGGCACAGTCAGCATTCTGTGCAGAATGCAGACAGTTCCCCAGGCAGGTTGGCAAGGGGTGGGAAATGGAACCATAAATCCCCCAGGCAGAGAGAGGAATGGAACTTGGGTTTTGCAGTCCCCAGGCACTGCAACTGCTGCCGTGCAGCCCATCTGGCTTCAGGGCTGCCAGGAGGGGCTGGCACAGAGGTGACAAAGCCCAGCAGAAAGCCCAAGGCTGTGAGGCCTAAGCAGAAAGCTGATCAAGAGTGGAACCCCAAGTCCGGAGTTAGGTGAAGCTTTTGACCTTGCTGCTGTCATTTGCTAATGCAGGCAGCCTCCTGAGCAGGGCTGCGGTGCTGCACAGAGCCAGTTCAGAGGCAATAAATGCTCCCTGGGTCTTGTGAAGGAGCCATAGGTCATGGCTCAGCTCCTACACGATTTATCCAGTAGGCTCAGCGGCACCCAACATCAAATAACTTCTTTCAAAAATCTGGCCTAAGCATTTAGACACGTGTAGTTCAAAAGGTGAGAGATGGATTCGGGTAATCAGGTGACAAACTGGAACAAGAGATTGCATTTGTGACCATTAGCATACTCAAGTATTTCTCAGTGCTTCAGGCTTTGCACGTACTACCATGCAGTCACCTGGAGTCCAATCGGCATTGATTAGATTAGTTCACAACTTGTTTGTTTCCTCTCTTTATGCAGCAGCTATTGAGGTTTGGTCATTTTGAAGTGGAGGTGTTTTTAATTTTAATTGTGCTCAGGACCACCATGCACAATTGAGTGAAACCTCACAAAAGAAAGGAAAGCAATCTTTATTACAAGTCTTTGCCAGTATTTTATTAATTGCTACAAGTCCAAAATCTATTTCCTCACAGAGGGTTTCACATTGCAATGCCACTGCGTGTGGGAGGGAAATAACAACAAGGAATACACAGGAAAATGGGCATTCTAAGTCTGCTCAAAGCAAGAAGAAAAAAGACTCATTAAGAATTTTGTTTTCTCATCCACTACCAGGAAACAAAAGTGAGCAAAGTCAACTTCTTCCCCTCCTTTCGCTGTCACTAAAAGCAAATAATAAATTGATTCCTATCTAGACAAGAATCACTGCTTTCTCATACCACACCCACAGCTATTTGTTATGACTGCTGTCAAAAAGACAGCGTTTGCATGTATTCATCACCTGCAGTAAATTCAAATGAAGGCATAAATCCACGATCCTCAAATTCTCACTGCATCAGTGGTGAGCTCACCTCCTGATCTGTGCATCATCCCTTGGTAGAGGGCATTCAAAAATACAAGCATTAGAGGCACCAGGACCCTGCCACTGAACACAGTGAGCACTGAAGCGTGTTCCTGGAATAAACATTTACGGTTAAACAAAGAAACAGTAGTGCCATAAAGCAACAGATGGAGAACTGACAAAGTTTGATCCTGTGGCTTATTTTCAGGTAATAAGGAAAAAGTTTATCTCAGCTTATCTCAGCCTGGTACCTTGAAGCTTCCCATATGCCGGAATGCTTTCCCACCAACATCCTGCAAGCCTCTCATGCTTTGCCCTGCAGCAACCTTTAATTATGTGCTTCATCTGACAACACCAATCACCTCACAGGACTGCATGAGGTCCAACTGTTGAGGCATTAGGCTGATAGCTATTGCTGATCTTTGCTTTCATTTAATCAAAGAACCGTTATCAAAGGCTTCTGTGTTCCACTAGGAACCATGGCAAGTGCCTCCGTTCTCATAACAAAATATTGCACAATCCCAGAGGCTGTGATCTCTGAGGATCCAGAGAGTGTTTTGTAAAAGCACACGGAGACCTAACACAACATAAACTTGGAGCAAGCACAAGTTACGTTTTGCCAAAATTTCACTCTTATTAAATGCAGCAGCCTAATTCTAGAGAACTCATCCTGGAGTAGACAGAGCTAGGGAAACAAGCCTGGGAAATGCTAGGTCATCTCAACACAGAAAGAACTGAACGTACACTTACTGCTTCTGAGCAAACACAATAATTTTAAAAAAATAAATAAATCAAAACAGCTGCTCTTATTTCATATCTGCCCCAACTTACTAATTAAGCTCATTAATCTCTGTCACTGCAGTGAGGTTGCTATAATATTTTGAGCATTATAACATACTGATGTTTGCATCAAATCTTCTGATGCCTTTTATGGACCAGCTAGGAGACACAAAAGAAGACAAAGATAAAGGGAATTCATCACGACCAAGAAGGAACAATTCCATCATCTCTTTACCTATGCAGCCTTGTTCATGTTCACGTACGTAGAAATGTTTTGTATTAGAGGAGAAGGAACATTAAACCCTGTAAAACTACTGGCCCTCTACACACCTCCTCATATACACACATTTTCCTGCTCCTCCAAAATCCCCCTTGCTCACAGTAAGAGGGAATGAAAAATAGGGCCTCTCATGTTCAGCATTTCACCAAAATCTGCAGAATGCCCATGTGTGTAAAAAAGATTGCAGCAATACAGTCAAAGCTTTGACAGTTCTCTCTAAGGCAAAGGCATCAAAGACAGAAAATGTTAATTCAGCAGTAACTGCATCTCATGCTCATCACTTCCACGTGCTGTGAATGGATAGATTGCTAAGCACCCACAGAGCTGCACAGAAGAAAATGCATATCAGGATTCTGATTTACTTCCCTAACTGCACAAACAGAACTGGACAAACAGGCAAGTATAACAGATCTTTTTTTGTAAAACCAAACAGAACTGAGGGGAACGTAGGAACTTACCTGGGTAATGACAACAGGATTATCTTTCACAGTGGGATCCTTCAGCAAAAGCTGGGCAAAAGTTTCTGTGCCCTCACCTCCTAAGCCACTAGCAAACGCTGTCATGGCAGGCAAGACAGCATCAGGCAGGTCCAGCCATTTCACCAAGCCCTCAATGAACTCTGTCCTGAAGGAGCTGTAAGGCAACAGAGGCAGGTGAGGCCTTGTAACAGAGTATTTTTGCAAGCCTTGAGCGGTCCCTGCTTCCTTGGGATGCTTCAGTCTTTATTTTTTTTAAACCCAATCCATCCCATTTGCAACACTGACTCTGACACCACTTCGGTGTGAGTTGCTCCAAAAGCCACCTGCTGTGCTCATTCCCTGTGCCCACATTTAGTACCTTTGTTCTTTTTCAGGGAACAGCCACGCCAGGGATACCCCACAGAGTGCTGCATAAGTGAACTTTCCTGGTTCACCCAGCTGCTGGCTCAGCAGCACACACGATTCCCTGTCTTCTGCTTGTTCAGCTCCACTATTCTGCTTCGAAGCCGAACTTTCCCACTTCTCTTCTGTAGCCATTTTTACCTGCAAGTTCAAAGAAGAAAAAGCAGAAGGGAAAAAAATAACATAACAACTGGAAACCAGAAATCGAGGAAACAAATTGCCTTTGCTTTTTCACTGCCACACTTGCTGGTCTGCAGCAATGCAGGTCTGTCAAAGCCCAACTTGTGTATCTCATTGCAACGCAATGCCGTGACCACAGACAATAGGAGGCTTTCTGTTCACCAGTTCTTAGTTCTTTTGCACCAAATCAACAACGCTTCTCAAAAGGAGAAGTCTACTTCAAGATGAAAAGAGACTGGGTTCCATTCTGGCATATTATTCACATATTTAGTGGAAAAAGAGATGGAAAAATAAAAGCTCTGCACCTGGCACAGGGACCAGTATGGCAGCCTGGGAAATAATTTGCTTCTTTCATCCCCAACCCAAATTGCTCCTATGTTCATTTTGCTAACAGTGTTAAGAAAGTTAAGTCCAGCTGCAGCCTCTGATTAGGACTGTTAATGAAACCACTTATTTCCCAAGCCATTGCTATGCTTTGTTTATAGTCTAATCTTACCTATACAACCTACCACTACATTTCCCTAAACATAACATTGCCATGCTACCTGGAACTTAGGCTGGGCCAAATATTATTTTCAGAGCACCAAAATGTAAGCAGCTTGTGATCACACACTTCCAAATGAACTGCTCCAAAGGGCTCCTGGGAGCCTCACTGAGTATACAGGGAGTTTTGGCTGCTAATCCAAGCAGCTAGCAGAGAGGACAGAAATCGGGCAGAGGTGACAGCAGCACATTCCACAACTGAACATCAGTAAGTCTGCTTCAAAGCTCACTTACATCACCTGAAAGTTCTACTGACTACATCAAGACGCAATCCATTTCCAAAGGCATATCACAAATGGCAAACCATTTTGTGCTTGCTATTTGGATACTTTCCCTGCTGATAGGAACTGGAGACAACCTGCTGTAACAGCATTAACCAAGCACTCAATCTCAGAAGATTCAGATACCACTTACGGGGTAGCTTAGAATTCCAGAAGAAAGAAGTGCAGCAGAGGAGCAGCTCTTTGTAGAGACTGCATTATCTCCATGCTATCTGTCATGATGTTCCAGGTAAGCTGTCTGTCATGCTGTCTCACTCAGAAATGTATCTGAAAGTATTCATATTCCTCAAGGCTTGCACTATGTAACTGCTGGTGTATAAACCAACACACATTCATCACTGAAAGGCTGGGGATTGCTGCAATGCCTGTCCCCAGGAGAGCTCAGCTTCCCCGCAGCAAGCATCTCCTGATGCTGCCTCTGGTCTGAGCACACAGATATAAGGAACCTCAGCACGTTTCCATGGAAACATCACATTCCAGCAACACGGGAGCACAAAGTCCTCAGGAATAAATAAACAGTGCTCTTTCTGTTCCAGTCAGAGGAAGGGAGGGCCAGGTGACACTCCAACAGGGATCAGTGCTGGTCCAGGTGGCACTGTACCCCCCCTCAGCACACAGCACCATGCCTGGGGCTTCGGCTCTGAAGGCACAGTGAGATGTCTCCATGCTTCCTAGGATTTCACCCCCTGCCAAAATCCCAAGACTTTTTACTACCTCAGCAGCTCCAAAGCCCTCACGTGGGTGATCAAACTCCATTTCACACCACTCCCTGAGCTCTGATCTTCCTAAAGCATCCAGAGCCTGACTCAACATGACCGCCTGGAAATTATGGAACACAGTCACAATAACTTCATGCAAAATAACCTGGCATGTCCACTCACCTCTGAACACAGATGTATTAAGTTATTATGGGAAGCAGCATTGGAAATAAACAGTGATTTGTGATGCTGAGTGTTTAGAAGGGCAGCTTCGCTTGGCCCTTTTCTGTCACCTCTTCAGTCGAGGAGAGCTGTGAGCAGTACACAGATATCAATTTCTTCATAAATATCTAAGGAAAACAGGAAAAAAAGGGAAAATGTGCTGAGGTTGTACAGCTGCTGGCACTGAACTCAGGACTACGTGATTCAGAAACCTATAGCACTGCCATCATCTGAAATGCGCACTTGAAAGCGGTTTTTTTTTAAAAAAATATCATTTGCAGCACTTGTTTCTCACACTTTTTGCTTTCTTGAGATGCGGTTTCTTGCAATTCTATTGGGAAAGGAGGAATCCTAAAAGGACCCAGAGCTGCGGAGAGGCAAAGAGAAACGCTGAGCGGGAAAACGCGCTGAGGGGACAGCAGCCATCCGTGAGGAGAAGCGCAGCCCGCGGACACCGCCACAGCGCCCTCAAGGAACAGCCTGAAGCGAGGTGTCCGCCCTCCCCACCCCTCAGCCCGGTCCCAGCCCCTCTCGCCGCCCGGGTCCGACCTGCTGCCGACCCGGAGCGCTGCGTTCCCTTCCGCCGCTGCCCCCCGCCCCTTCCGCCCGTCCCGTCTGTGCCCGTCGCCCTTACGCAGGTTCCGTACGGATAGAGCCGGGCGACCCTCTGCTCTCCTTACGCCGATAGCGTAGCAGCGAGCGCAGCTTACGAAGGGCGGGAAGGAAGCGCGCTGCGCTGAGGCGGCATCTCACGTGAGGTGATGGCGGGCACCGGGCTGAGGCGATGGCTCACCTGCGCTGTTGACCGGCCCGATGGGGAGGAAGCAGCAAGGCCAGCTGCTGCTTGATTCTTTAAATCAGTCGATCAGGAAAGTCTCTAAGATTCGAGTTGGAGTGTTAGAAAGCAGGCATTCTTTAAAGCAGCGCTGGATGCGTGGGGGTCGTCCTCCTATAATGCATAGCCTGCACAACGGGTCTTCAGCTTATCTACATTACTCGTGTTGCGTATGCAGGAGTTTCCCAGGTGTATGTTACAAATGCAGTAATCAAATCCAAGGAGGACCTCCTATTTCCCTGCAGAACTTCCTTATCTCCTCAGCCCAGAGACACAGCTCTGTTACCTAAACAAACTGCAGAGCGATCAGCAAACACCAGCATCCATAACCCAGAGTTACGGGTGCAATCAGCTTGGCTCTGCTCAGCTCTGGTTAATTGGCCTTGTCAAAATCCTAGGGCTGTGCTAAGGCTGTGGAGTTAATTCAGCTCCCTGAATTGCACTGCATTGGTTTCATGGGTTTTGGTCAGTGTTTTTGTTCCAGTGGTGGCACGGAGCAAGCACAGTGCTTGGTGATCCGTGGCAAAATTTGCCTTTTCAAGAGGAAGGAAGCAGCTTTGCTGGATGATCACGTTTTGTGAAAGTGAACCTAGTTTGGGCTGCTCGGTAGCTGATGTATACATCAAAATCCGCTACTTGAGTCTTCTAAAATAAAATATCTGAAATATGTTCTGTTGAAAAGCCAAATTTGATTTGTCCAAACGTCCTGCTTGCTTGCTGCTAGCATTACACCTTCAGGTTTGCTCTCACAAGTGCTCCTTATCCATATCACCCTTTTGGTTTTTGGGCATCATCATGAACTTCAATGTGACGAGAGGCTCAGAAGGCCCCATGATCCCAGCTGGGGTGCAAAAACCGACCCAGGTAACCACAGTGGACATCTGCACATGGTTCACAACAAGCAGAAAGCCATCTGGACACAAATCTGTGTTCTCAGAACCAAATCTGCAGATTTGTTTCTTGTGTTCGAGGATTGAAAGCTCTCCTGCCGTTAAAAGCAATTTAGAACACGTGGGCCAGGGTTCTGTCTATACAATCCACGATAATTTGTTGGGTCTCATCATGCTCTTAATGTCTCCATGGCGTTCCGTCCTTACAAAACGCAGTTCTGGGGTATTTGTGCAGGATGTCAGCCACCACCTTGGCCCATTTCTCACCATGCACTATTTCCATGCTATGTCATTTAATCACTATGTGAAATCAGGACCCACCTAGCTACTGTAAGCAAGGCAGGGTAATTTGGAACTGCAACTCGATTGCCATTCAGATTGGTATGAAGGAGAACTGCATACAAACAAATCCTTTTATGTTTTTGAATACAAACACATTTTTTTGCAGCTTTCCACCATAAACTTACATGCCCCTTCAAAGGATTGCATTGTCATTGAGCCTTATCTTGTCAGGCCTTGGGAATTAATAGCTGCTGTAAAAGAATTCAGCTCATAGGATGTAATGACTTCTGCCAACATCCATGAACTCTGAATTGGATGACTGCTAGAAGCTGTAAAGGCTGAAGCGTTGTTCCAGCTGAACTGCTGAGCACAAGTTTGTAATGTGCTGGTATAGAGCTGCAGGATGACCGTTTTGAGGTAAAACATTCCTTTCTAACACTTTTGTGTGTGTGTGCACTGTGAGCATCAGTTCAGGAGCAGTATCTCTTGACTGGAGATAACAAACTGGTGCTGGGTGTGAGCTGTACACCCTTCCAGAGTGGGTGCTGTTTGGTGCCAGTCTCACTTCGTCCCTTCCCAAGTGTCTTCTCCTGGGCCAGACTGCCCTTCAGTTTTTAATTGGGCCACGTGATGGCTGTAGCTCATGTCATCTTTGTCATCTTCAGGAAAGTGTGTTCCATCCTTGCTATCTCGTCATTTGAATGAGATCAGTGTTCTGCGCAATTGGTGCACGCTTTTCCTTTAACCCTTCTAGCTTATTCTTCTGTATTCATGCACATCACATTGGGGCTCAATTAGTATTTGTTACAAACATTTATAGTAGCAGTCATCCACTGCTGTGGAGAGGGCTTGACAGGTTTGTTTTCCTTATTCAAAGAAAAAAGCCCACCGCATTACTTTTCTGCTTTACTCACAGAATGCTCTCTCAGCTGTAGATCCTGTCAGTGAGGGAGCTGGGAAATGTTTTGATGTTAATTGGCATGCAGAATTGAAACGCAGAAGTCAATGAGCAATTAGCATTATTAAACTTTAATGGATATATTCCATATATTAAAAAAAATATATCAGATTTGGCATAGGATAACCATCGGTAGATTTATTTTGATCTCTACAGGGAGAGTTGTGGGCATCTCCAAGGGCAATGTCACACTTAATGTAAAGAGAGCAAGAGGAGAGGTGGTACAGGAAGCCAGATAGAGGAGTGCAGCTGAGAGGAACCATTTCTGTGCTAAAAAGCACAGAGAGCTTGGAATGTCATGAGCTTTTCAGAGCCTTGCCCTTTGTAAGTTGTGGACTCAAGATTAGAAGTGTTGATTTTGCCTCTTCCTCTCTAGTTTTGCGTGCAACTTAAGGTGGCAACTTAAGGTGGCTGCCTTCTCCCAGCCCTACCTTCCCACCGCTGACAACAACCTTTTGGTCCATGATACAGACTAAGGTGATAAACTGGGTTAAAATCACCCTCTTCCGTTGAGGCTGGTTGTCCAGTCCCAGATTATCAGGCTAATTCCCCACATTATCACAAGAAAAGGTGTGGGTATGTTAAGAGAGCAGGAAAACACAGCAACGGGGACAAATTTTCAGTGTCAGATGTTTCAGATAATGTTCTGCAGCAGTAATCCAGAGATGACACCAACAAGAACAAAATGACCAAAGCAAAACAAAACAATTATTCATCTGGGATAGAAGCTGTGAGGAAGGCTTACAATTTTCTCTTACAAATATCAGAATACAGATGTTTTTCTATGTTTTCAGTAATATTAAAGCAGCACTCTGCATAGCCATTCAGCCTTAGGGCTATGTCAGACGCTTTGAATTTATGATGTGTTTGCTTTCAAAGTCCAGTAACTGACTCGTGCTGCTGACACTGAGCTGTGCAAGGGGAACGAGGCATTATCTCCAGGTATCTCAAATTGTTTCAGGCAATAGCAGCAATGTGGGTCTCCTTGTGGCACGACCTGAGTGAGCTTCCATTGCAGCGCCAGTAAAATTTAGGAGTGCAGCAAAGCACCATAGACATGACCAACCCCAAAATCAGCATGATACAAATGACCCATTTTATCATCCCGGAGTATATGAACGGGAGGATGAGGATGGTGAGAATCACCAAAAGCAGCAGGAGCAGCACAAGTCTCTGCACAGCCAGTCTGTTGTCTGCTGGGATCGTTGGGTCTCTGTTTACAATGTCCTGGCTGCTCTGAGCCCAGCTGCTGCTATCCAGCCCGATGCCCGAGACGTGTACCTCATGACATGAGTCGGGGTGCTCCAAGAGGTCCATGATCTCTTCTTTGTTTGGGAGCGTGCGGATAAGTCCTCCTGACACAAATGTGTTTTTTCTGCACAGGGGGCAGGTGATTATCCAGGTATTCTCCTCTTTCCTGAGGATGAGCTTCAGGCAGACCGCACAGAAAGCATGCTGACAGCCCAGGAGCTTTGGGACCCGATAAATGCTGTACTTGTTGAAGCAGACCAGGCAGTCCATGTCTGCGACAGATGATGTGGGTGAAGGCTGGTCGTCCCTTTCAGAACTGCATACCTCAGGAGAGCTCGGGTTTGTTACAGCAAGAGATGCTGAGTTCAGACCGTCTCCTGAAAACGCTGTTTTCAAGGCATCAGCACTGTCTAGCTCTGTGCCTGGAGAGCTCTCCATTTCTTTGGAATGTCCCTCAGTGAATGCCAGTCTCTCCACATCAGCAGCATTTTCTGCATGGGGTCCTGCTCCGCTCATTCCTGCAGGCCCTGCGGTGGGAGCAGGACTGACCTCAGCCTGAGGTGCTCCAGAAGCTGTCCGCTTGTCGCTGCTTAGCTTGTCCATGGATTTCTCCATGGAGATAAACCTCAGTGCAGTTTGTCTTCCCTTAGCCGAAGGACTTCCCAAGTTTCTGTCTCCTTTTATGTGTTCCTGTTGCATGCATCATCTAGTGACAGCTGTTTTTAAGTGTGTTGTGCTCTCACAGTGTGATGTTTTTATGAGCTGGCCAGTTAATAATTAACTTCATGGCCAAGACATTTTATAGTGGCTGCTATCACTGAGCAATTCCCATCCAGAAGGAGATCCCATGGTGTAATGAGACTGCAGCTTTTTCCACAGGGACAGCCAGACTGAGAGAATGGCACTACTATTATTAATCAATTAGCACTTGATTTGTTAAGGGTGATTTCTTTGGGTTCTAAGCACAGCCTGGTTGGACAGTGACAGTCAAAGAATTGCCTAATTGGCGTACTGAGTGCAGTGCTTTGATTAGAGAGTGAGGGACAGAAAGGCAGGAAAACTGTCCTGCTCCTTTCTGGCACTGGCTTTCTCACCACCTTGCTAAGTTGTTTTGTTCTCCTTCTCTTTTGGCGTTAGAACCACAACGATGAACATTACCTACAGGTACTGCAAATGCCTTCCATGCAGGGCTGACAGTAAGGAAGCCTGTCTTGCTTTAGCACTGCTCAGCTGTTGAGTGTTCAGTGTCTGATTGTTATCAGCTCTTTCTTATAGGAGCACCTCTGTTGGTTTTAGGTGCTAACTGAAGCGTGACTTGAGATCCATGAGGTTTTCAGAGCCCACAAAAGAGATCTGGAAACCATCTTGGTAGGACTCTTGTTGGCATTCACAGGACAACCTCGTGCTCTCAGTAATGCCCAGGTAGGTGGCTCTGAGCTCTTCTGAAAAATGAGTGCCTGAACAAAATCTCTTTTATTTGAAGGGTAAAATACAGACGGTTTTCTCAATAAGAATCCCATGGAAGGAAGGAAGGTAGAAAAGGAAGGGTCAGTGATCCCAGAGGGCTTGGAGACACACAGTACCAAGCCTGTAGCCTCAGATGCACCCGAATGCTATCCGTGCTACTGCATAGCAGCCCCTCCACAGGGGGGGAGCAGCAGAAAGAACTGAAATAACCGCAATTAAAGGGGAAGGAATCCAGGAGGACTCTAATCTGATGAACTGCTGGAGCGTGGCTGGGGTGAGAAGAGCTTGTTCTGTGCCTGGAATGGCAAAAGAGTTGTTGTAAGCAAACTTCAGAGAAGCGTCAGGGCGTTGTGCTGTGTTTCTGCTGACAGAAGATACAGCAGAGTTTGACGGACTTTTGGGTGACCCCAGTTTTTAGGGGCACGACGACCTTTCAGTTGAAGACCGCGGGCTCTGCCTGGTTTTTATGGGTCAGGTTGAATTAAGAATGCCTTTTCGTGGCTGTCCTGCACTGATGAAATGCTCAGCTGCGGTCCAAAGGAGCCGTCCGAATTTTGACTCGGTTTTGTCCTTGGCTAGCACCTATAGAGGGGCTGTAAGAGAAAGGGAACAGACTCTTAGCAGAGCTTACTGTGATGGGACGGGGAAAACTGGAGAAATCTAGCAGAACGGCAGCAGTCCTGCTGGCACCTGGAACACCGTGTCGTGATACCTTTGTAAAGCGCCCGTGCGCTTACGCTGGTTGGGCGTTTGTGCCCCGGCTCGGATGGAACAGAAGCCCGGCTTCGGACGGCTCAGCCCCGCTCCCGCGGTGCCCCCTGGCGGCCGCTCTTCCCGGGGAAGGGAGGGCGGGGGAGCAGAGTGGCGGCGCTCTACCCATCCCAAAGTCTCTCTCGATGGTGCCGTCCCGCTGCGCATGCGTGGAGCCGCCGGCGGGGATGTCCCGCAAGCAAGCAGCCCGGGCCCGGCCCGGCGGCCCCAAGAAGGCCCGGCGGTCCCGGCATCCTACCGGGGGCACGGCTCTGAAGCCCTCAGAGGGCGGCGGGGGCCTCGCCAGGCAGCTCCGAGCCCTCGGCCTCAAGCTGCGGGAGGTGCCGGGGGATGGGTGAGTGCCGGAGGAGTGAAGGCTGAGGGCTGCCTCTCCCGGTTGAGAAGGGTCTGCGCCCCGCAGGGATCCGGGCGTTCCCCCCGTATCCTCGGATAACGTCGGTCTGTGCCCTTCTGCCCCTCGCTGGCACGGACGGGCTCAGGGCTATGCTGGCCGGAGGGCTTCCCGGCGGTGCGGGCGTGAGAGGACGGGGTTGGTTGGACACGTGCCTTTTGAGAAGCCGGGCCGTGAATCCTTGGGTTGGCCTTTGCTCTTTGTCTCCGCGGCAGTTCAGGACAGCTTTTGACTTGCTCTGTAGGAGCCGATGGTGTGTTCACTTAATTCTTGCCCCGCATTCTTCTAACCTCAGTTCCAGCTGTCCAGCCTGTATTTCTTCTGCATTGGTTTAATAGTGCATTTTGTTAGCAGTGCTGCCAACACACTTACAGGTGGTTTCTTGTTCGTTAGCAACTGTTTGTTTCGTGCCCTGGGTGACCAGCTGGAGGGACACTCCCGGAACCACCTCAGGCATCGCCAGGAGACGGTGGAGTACATGATAAAGCAGCGAGAGGACTTTGAACCTTTCGTGGAGGATGATGTTCCCTTTGAGAAACATGGTATGGATTCCGTAGGATGCTCATAGATGAGGTTATTCTGGACATGATTACATCTCATTTGAGTGCTTCCTGTTAAGCTATTCCTCATCCCAGCAGTATGTTACGTGGAGCCTCTAATCTTTAGTAACAGCATTGAGTTTACATTTATTATGTTTCTGTAGAAAGATGAGCCAGTAGAGTTGTCCTGGAACTTATTTGAATTTAGGAAGAATCTGGAGAAGGGAAGAAAAAAAGGAAAGAGTGAAAAGTTAGGGTTTTCACAAGGAGAAAATAAAGCACATGAGGTTTCACTTGAGAAAATGAAGCATCCAGAATACTGGTGGCCGTTGAGTGCTGACTTCCTTGGATTTCTTTCTCCTTGACATGTGATATTTTATATAGAGGAAGATCCAAAGCAGAGACCAATGCAGCCTTTGTTCTCACAACCTTGTGCTTGTGCCAGGTGACATGAAGGTGATGCATGAAAGCAGCGTGGTCATTTAGTACATGGCATCTTTCCAGAGAGCTAATGCAGAACTGATGGTCTTGCATAATGTAAGGTGTGCTGCATTTTCTGGAGTCTCTGTGGTCATTTAATACTCGTAAACTTCTGACACTGCTGGATTCTTGCCCCTGCAGTTGCCATTTAACAGTGGAATTTCCTTTCCAGAATTTATTTCTTGGGCTCCTTGTTGAAATTTTATTACTTGCTATCCCTGCAGTGCTTTTGGAACTGTCAGAAACCAGGTCTCTAACTCTCATAAATCTCTTGAATTTTTTTCCTTCAGTTACCAATTTGGCAAAGCCTGGTACCTTTGCTGGCAACGATGCTATTGTGGCCTTTGCAAGGAACAATCAGATGAACGTGGTTATTCATCAGCTGAACGCACCGCTGTGGCAGGTGAGAAAGAAAGCTTGTACTTTGGCTTGGCTTCTGGTTGATGGATACAAACTATTGAAACTTTCTGATCCATTAAACGAGAACAGAAATACTGCTCAGCAGCCATGCTTAGCTTGGCATGCTGGAGAGCTGTCCTTGCTTTTTCAGCCTTGAAGAAAAACTCTCAAGGCTTCAGTTAGGAGGATAGGGAATGAAAGACAGCAATAAATGGTTGAAAATAAATATATGGAGCCAGAACAGCGTGAGAGAAGCAGCTTTAAAACCCTGGGGTGGCATTTAATCAGCTTCTGGAAAGGACTGTGCCCTGTGATTCCATCTTACAGGGGGAGACTGGAACAAGTCATCCATCAGCTCCCTTCTGCTCTGCTTTAAGTGTATTCAAACTAGTTTCAGATGGATTCCTGAACCCAAACAAATTTAAACTCTCATTTACGTGGCAGCCATTAGCAGTAAGATCTCTAATGTATGTGAATAGATCTATAAATATCTTACCAACTGTACCTGCCAGTGACACGGATGAGTAGGAACACTGATCTGCTTGACCTGCAAGACTGCCTGGAGGCAATGACCCTGCAGGGGAGGTCGTGGAAGTGCTGTTCATGTTTTACTGTTCTGAACCGGATCCTAACGTCAGCAACTTAACTCTTATCCATATTTTTTACATCCTCTTGAAAATCTCTAACTCCTTTTTTTATTTTTTTTCCTTTTTTTTTTTCCCCCCCACTCGCTGACCTTTCCTGGGTTGTAAATGTTTGTGGTGAGGACCTGCTTTGTGTGCCTGCTTGGAGTCTTATTAATGAAAGGTGTCTGTAAGCCATTGAAACTCATAGAAGAGAGCAGTTTTGTGTGAGGAGCTTCTGGAGGGATCACATTGTGGTGACAGTCTTTCCTAGTTGCTAGATTCAACTAAACCAGGACAACTTCTTAATGTTAGCCATAATAATTTCTTATTTTTTTCATACTTCCTTACATATTGCTTTCTATCTCTACTTTGGAGCCCCAGCAGCATACTGGAAGGATTAAATTACAAAGAGAGCATTTCCAGAGAAGCAGATCAGCTTAAAGCAGATGGTGTGAATACCTCCTTTGGTCTCAAGTCAAAAGCAGATGGTGCATTATCCTTTAATTTTAAGGAAACTATTTGCATGCACTGCAGCTAAGCTGCAGAAATGTGAACAGGGGAAGTGTTTGGACCCTGCAGCTGTTTCTCAAACTATGACCTACTCAGAAGCTCTGTGGAGTTGGGCATCCCTGTGATGGCTTCTTAGGGCTTTAGTGACCTTTAACTTTTTCTTTATAATGACTGAAAATGTCAGGCTCCAAGTTAGCACAGACATGTGGGTTATTTTGCTGGCTTTTTGGGTAACTTTACCTTTTTTTAGTGTATTTCTGTTTTTTTTTTTTTAAAATCTGCATCTACCTTTAGCTTAAAATTCCATTGTATTTTGGAGGGAGCACACAGTGAGGCTTCAATACTGACAGCCAAAGAAATTGGCTCATCTTGAGTCTTAAGAGCTTCAGGATTTGTAAGATAACCATTTAGGGTCTGATAAATGAGAAATGTTGAGAAATCTGAGATTCAACGTGTGGAACAACTGAACAGGGTAAAAGGCAGGAGCTAAACGTAACCAAGTGTTGAGTTGGAAGTCAGAGGTGAACAAGTGTGGAAAAAGGTGAATGGGGAATGAGATCTCTTGTGAAATCCGTTGTTAATGCAGCACAGACCGCAGTCTTGGTTGAAAGGTGACTTGGTGTAAATTCTGCAAGCTGGGAAAAGACGTAAAAGGATTGGGAAACTCAGGAGCCCTAAAGCAGGCAGTTTTGTCATTTAATTACTGGAATCTTCTCTAGCAGAGGTGTCGTATCCTCAAACTCTGGCTTGGCAGGTGGGCAAAGGAGACTTGCAATTGTGGTGTAATATCCTGCATTCCTTGCAGGAGTTGAAATGCTGTTAGCTTTTATCTCATAGATGGAGCTAAATTCTCATGGTGGGAGTTCTCTTACAGAAGCTGCAGTGCTTGGTGCTGACAGAGCAGAGGAAGGTTTGATTGTTAATGGTGCTCTTGAGTTAATCAGTTCTCCTGGTTTTCTTCATTGGTATTTCTTTTCTAAGCAAAGCATCCACTTCAGATGCAAACCAATAAAGCAGTGTCTTGTCACAACTGCAGAACAAAACTTGCCATGGGTGCCTGTTTCTACTGCAGTTCCAATTTGATCAAACTCTTTTTCCTTGCACTTGAGGGGGGAAAAAAGGCACTGTGTCTTTTATGGACACCATCACTGAAAACGAGTTTGGAGAAGATCATCAGAAAGCTGTAACTGCTGCTGTAGAAAGCTTAGAAAATCTTCTTAAGCTTACCATTAAAATATTTTCCTGCTGTAACTGAGCCAGCAATTTGTATCTCACCCTTCAGACAGAAGCTGTGTTGTTACTGTAGGTACATCTGGATTATTAGGTCAGAGCTTCCTGTTTAAAGATGCTTCAGCAGCTACGTACTTTTTTCCTAGCACACTGTTAATCATTACTTCAACAAGTAATGCTAAGAAAAATGTGACTCTGAAGTGAAGCTCAAATCCTCATTTGCAGTCTGCTTGTTTCAATTAGATTCAAGGCACTGACAAAAGCAATGTGAGGGAGCTGCATATTGCATATCGGCACGGGGAGCACTACGACAGCGTGAGGAGAATCAACGATGATTCTGAAGCCCCAGCATATCTTCAGATGGAGGTTGGTTGTGTCACAGTGCCCTGATCAGCTGTGGCTGATAAGTAACAGCTGAATGTTACCAGTTGATTTACTTTCTCATTTGCACTGAGAGAAGAGTGTGGTCCCTGTTCCATCCTGGGGATAGAAGAATCCCTGAGATCATTTTAATTAGTGCTGCTCCTTTTCTTGAGGCCGTATGGGAAGTGCTTAAATTGTTGGCCTAGAAATCACTCTTGAATGTGATGCACTGATATATGGGCTGTAGAAGTCTTGAGTTCACACCATCTCAATTCGGCTCCTCGCCTCAAATACAAAAACAAATGGGAGGGAGGAAACAGATGGAAATGCAACCTCCAGATTCAATAATCTTCATATCTTGCTTTTTCCTGTTAAGGAGTGAGCTGCCCTGTTGGCAGGGTTTGTCTGTGTGTATTTGTATGATGTGTGGAACTATAATAAAATCAATACTTAAAAAGCCAGTGATTGTTAACTGGTTTGCATGATCTTGTAGTATATAAGAGCTTTCTCAGTGGAGAATTTATGAATCTTGGGAAGCTGTGTTAGGGACAGTGGAAACTGTGTTAACTTCCACTGATTTTTCTGAGAAATACATGTTATGACCCAATTTATGTCAGTGTCAAATTGTATATGATGAAACTGATACATGCTTGTGGGCTTTGCTTTTCTTGTAGATGCTCTCCAAAAATGACTCAAATAAGGAGGAGGAAATGAAGCAACAGAAGGGTGACTCTGAAGATGAGACTGAAATTGAAATGGAAGCTGCTGTACAAGAAGTGTGCAGTGCAACTGGGTGTTCAGTAAGTATTGGGTGCCTTTTAATGCTCCATGTTCAAAACTCCTTGATACACGAAGGTAATCCTTGAGAAAAAGTGTTTGTCCTGGACAGTCTCAGTACTGCAGGCATCAATTAGGGTGCACAGCATCGTGGAATCAATCAAGTACATACTTTGTATGGGTACTGAATAGTTTTGGAAGCTTTGTCTTACAATCTCTCTCAAAAAAAACACCTTGGTTTAAAACCAAATTCGGCTAAATTTGGGCATCCCATACTCCATAAAATCTAGCTATGGCCACTAGATGACATGTGGTTACTAAAGATGCAGAGAACAGAAAGGATCAAGTGTGAAATATTTATGCTGAAACAGTGTACCTGGTATCTTCAGGACTTTTTTTTTTTTAATTATTTTTTCCCCTCACTTTCTTGAAGAAATTGAGTATGAGCTAATGGGAACAGCATAAACAGCAGCAGGTGGCTGTTGAACAGATGTCTGTATGTCACTGGTTTGAACTCTGATGTTATCTTTCTCTTGGACAGGACATTGAGTTGGTAAGCCAGGTTCTGAAAGTGGAAGACTACAACGTAGAATCTGCAATATTTGCCATCTTTCAAGTGCAGGAAGTGGAAAGAATCAGTAAGTACGTGGACTTTGTCACTTAGTGCCTCAGAAAAATGCTGTCTGACCTTAATGTTCACTGTGAACAGCAGTTCAGCAGGGACATTGGCAGCAGGAGCTTCCTGTTAGCTGTGCTGCTGCCTCTTCTTTACTTAGAAAAGCTTGGAGGGCAGATTTTGTGCTCCTGCATAGTCTTTGGTAGCAATGCCAGTTGTGAGACTGACCAGGGTCTGCTGAAAGCACTGAACTAAGTTCCTACTGTGACACTGAGCATACTGCATCCTGTTTGTTCCCCACTAAAATCTTGAAAAGCTCTGTGTGAGGTTAGTAATCCCTGGAGCCGTTCTTGTGGCCTCCTCACCAGATAACTGTGCTTTCAGACTTTAACATCCCTGGGCATGTTCTGTCCTAGATCTATTCTGTGGACAGCCTGATGTACCCAGGTGTAACCCAGTTCTTGAGCACTAAGGGCCCTGACTTTTCTTTTTTGTTGCTTGTGATGTAGTGTCTCCCCTGTGAAGTTAGGAGTACTTGTCAGTAGAGCTTTGTTCTGATGCTTCTGAAAAATATGAGCATGTCACTGGGTTAGTGTGAAGAGACCCCCTTCTGCATTGCAGCAAGTGACAAACATGTTGTCCTACAAGAGCAGACAGAAGCGAGCAGACTGAACTTTGTCTTTTTCCATATTTGATCCAGCTTCCAAAAAAAATCACTGTTCCAGAAAGCCTGGAAGAAGGAATTGGCTGACAGAGACAGCTTCTGTGTAGAGTGTCTGAGACAAAACTGTGTTGTTGGTAGGTGCTGAGGAGCAGAGCGATCCCCAGAGCGAAGGTCAGAAGCTGTGTGCCTCACCTCTGTGTGAAGATAATGGAAGCAGTTCAAGAATCTTTGGAAGTCAGAGTTTGCATCACCATGAAACAGAAAATACCAAAGCTAGACCTGATGAAGAGAGTCGAGCTAATAAAAACTTCAAGGTATGTGCATGGTGGGTTGGCGGTGATTGAAACATCCTTTAAAGATCAGGGGAGCGCTTAGGATGGCTTAACCAGCAATGATTTTCTCCTTTTAATTAAGAAGTACTTCCAGTTACTGGATTGTGAGAAAAGCCACAGCTGTAGCAGCAACAAAGACGAGCACTTTGTAATGACGTACGGCGCTCTTCCCACAGTGACACAAAGTTCAGATAAATAGTCTGGAATAAGCATTTTCTGGCAGCTGCTTTGGTATCTGCTTGTCTCCTTTCCACCGTGTTATTTTTCCTCAGCTGGGCACAGAATGTCTGTTTTCAGCTTTGTTTTTGTTCTCCCCTTCTCAGGTATTTAAAAAACAAAAGAAGGAACAGCAGCGGCTGGAGAAGAAGAAGCGGCAGGAAGAAAGGCACCGACAGAAGGTCTTGGCCAGTAGGAGTAACTGTGCAGATAGCAACAGGACAGAGGTGGACTCAGATAACCAAATAACCTTGGTGAAGACCATGGCAGCTCTAAATATATGACTGAACGTGTTCTGAGCGTCCTGGTGAGAAAAGCAAAGGATACTGATGAAGATAAATTTCCTCTTAAGCAAACTTCCAAGCATCTGTTGTTACTGTGAAATTGTTTTGTGCGGAGGTTGCTGAGCACATAGGCACTTTGTTTCTTCACTTGCAGGGCAGGCAGTTGTTCAGTAATCCTACAGCAACCTGTGTGAGAGAAGAGTTTTAAACCTAACAAAAAAAAAAAGTAGGGACTGCTTTTCATTATCTTGGTGGTGATGATGATGAAGGTGAGAATTTTCATTACACAGCAGCGTCAGATTTGCCTTGAGATCTCTTCATGTGCTTAGATTTATTATGGCAACTTTTTACTACGGAGGAGATTTATTTTACCTTACTGTCAGGGAAAGTGATAACAGTTCTCAACTCAGGAATGCGCTTTTTTTTAATTTAAGTTTAAAAAATAAGGGAATAGTCCCAAAATTCTCTTTTTTTTAAAAAAAAAAAAAAGTATCAGCCAATACTGTCAAACATGAGATTCCTCTTTTCTTTTTCATCTGGGAATGGACTCCTGTGGCTGCAGAGCTGATACATTCGATCTGGTGAGGTCTAACAAGGTAGTAAAATATGATACGAGCAGACCTGGGGTTTGTGCTGAGTGCTGTTAGTGGGACATCTGCAGTCTCTTCTCCTCTGCCATACTCTGGAGCCTTAGGGGAACTGCAGAGCTTTAGTGCAAGCCAGGATCTTGATAGTCATTAGTCTCTAAATGAAATTAGTATAACCAATGGATCGAGAGTCTTGGGGAAAAGGCTTCCAAGCAGCAGTGCTTACTGGAAACTATGCCTGGTTCACTCCTTGTAAATCAGGCTTTTTCTAGGGTAGGATTTTAATCTTAATTTCCTCTCAAACCTGTGGTGCTTTCTACTGCAGGATTGGGAATTTGAACTGAAGTAGAAGCACTACAGGACTTGGCCTCAGATTTATGGCTTGCAGTAGTTCAGCTTCAGTCAAGTTTTGGATTTGTATTGAGCATCAGCTTGAAGAAAGCACGTGTGTACTTACACACAACAGACAGCAGGAGATACCTTATTAACCAGGGCAGAGATGAAATGATTTCTTTTCAAAGTAAGAAGCATTAAAAAAACCCAGAACTATACATAATCTGTATGTTCTGTCAAGCTTCCAAACCAACATAGAAATGTCAATATATAAATGTTTTGCTGTTGGCTGGAGTGAAATGTGTTTGCACTCAGAAACCTTAGAGGGCAGCATTGACTTGATTAGCTCTTTCCCAGCCAGGTTCTGTCTCATTTTTCCCTTCTGGTAGAAATGTTTGGTTCAGATTTCTGACTGAGGAGAGGTTTAGGTATAACTTGAAGTCCTCTCTCTAATGGAACCCTAAAGCCCTGGCAGTACCCACAGCTTTAGTAAGTCAGTAATTGGCAGGACAGGGCTGGTTTGCACCTGTGGTCTGGCTGCCTTGTAGTGTTGGATCCAATAGCTCTGCTACAGCTTTCCCACCCGTTTAGGCACTGTCTTGAAGCGACACATTAGAAGTTGTCTTGGAAAATTATTTTTATTTGCAAAGATTTTTTGATTTATTTAATTCTGAGGAGCAAGCTTTCCTTGTGCACCAATTCAGGGTCTGGCAGGGTTGGCGGAGAGGTTCCAAGTGCCTTTTTGGTGGAGCAGGTCTGGAGTTGTGCCTTGCTCCATCTCACTGCAGGAAGAGAATCTCAATTTAGAGCACTTCCATCAGGTTTTGAGTCTGGCATCTCTAGCAAGAGGGAAGTGAGCCCTTGCACTTGAAGTTTAAATAATTCTGGTAGCTTTTGTTGAAGGTTTTGAGGTTCCTCTTGAAACACTCTGCTGCCGCCTTGTCACACTCACAGGTACCTTTTTGGCATGAATTCCCAGATCCTGAAGGAAAACAAGGGGAGGGCGAGAGCTGGAGTTATCTTCAGGTCATCCCCATGAACCCTGGGGTGGCTGATGATGAGTCCTGTTGCCAGCATCCTCCCCCTGGGGCATGGAGCTGTGTGGCTACAAACCAATAATGACCCTGGAGGGAGCCTTCAGTTTACTTTATATAGATATTTGTTTTGGTCATGAGGAAGTGCTTGGTTTTGGTCCCTTCACCCAGAGATTGTGTTTTTTTGCTTCGGATTGGCACAAGGAACAGCTGGGACATCAGGGTGACCCCATCCAGATTAGAAAACCTCAAGTGTTCTGTGTCCAGTTGTACTGGATCAATATTTGGCCTCTATAGAAGGGGAACCCCCATCCTTTGTAGCTCTAGACTTTACCACAGCTCCAGCTGGTAGGTTAGCACCACTCCTGGCACCTTTTCTTCACTTCCACCCCCCTCCCCAGCAAGTGGTTTCCCAGCCAGGTTAGTTTGAAGGACACCAAGGAAGGGATTCCCTGGAAGTGTGAGTGGTTGGACCTCGTGCCATCTCTTACCGCATGTGATCTGGCCTCCCTTGATGGAGACTGTGTAAAGGACAAGGTGGGGAACGCAGGTCAAGGATGACAACTTCTTGTAGCAGCAGTCGTGGGCATGGCAGCACCTGGTGTCACATGAGATCTGATCAGGGCAGAGTGGGGAGCAGAGGGGAAACGGTGGTGGTGCACAACCTCTGTGCGCTGGGTGCAGCGCTTGCTGAGCAGCCTCATTCACCTGAACGTTCCCATTTTTCTGCCTCAGCAACTTGGTGTGACACCAAATGGCTGCCTTAATTAGCCCAGGTTTGTTCAGGGATTGTCCTCCTTTTGTAAGCTGGTGAGCATGGTGAGCTGGTGCTGCTGAGCAGCTTTTAAAGGCACGCGTTAAGGTTACACTGACTGTTTTGGCATTGCTACCTCAGCTCCAAGCCTCGTACGCAGGGAGAGGCAGAGAAGACAAATGATCTAAGATTCAGGAAAAGCCCCGTGTTCTTCCCTGCTCTGCCTGCCCCGGCTACACCCTGCCTTGAGCTCTGGGAAAAGAGGGCTGGCAGCAGCCCTCTGCCTCCTCACTTACCAGTCTGTTGCATCCACCGGCCTCTTGGATCCCCCAAGTCCGCAGTGGCAGCCGTAGCCGTTGTAGGACAGTGCAGACTTCCCAGTCTTTTCTTTAATCATGGAAGCAAACTGAGCCACGTTGCAGCCCGCGGGGGCCAGCCCTGCAACTGGAGACACGCTGTTAGTGGCGTTGGAAAGAGAACCCCCTAAAAACGGACTGAAAAAGAGGGGCCATCAGCCCAGCCTTGCCCCATCACTGTGCGAGGGGTACTCACGGCAGACAAGGAGCACCAGGAGCTTCATGGCCTCGTGATGGGCAGCACTGGAGCAGGATGATCCCAGGGTGCTGAGTGTGAGCCCAGCTGCACGTTTTATAGCTGATGTGGGTCCGCTCAGCGCGATTCCTCCTTTGATTTCTCCAAAGTGGGCAAATATTGACAGTCCTCGTATTGGTTCTGTTACATGTGCAAGCTGCTGCTGGCATCTTGGAGGCCTGCTGAGGTGCAGTTCCCTTTCTTGTAAATGTCGGGATGCGCTTTGATGGGAGGGCAGGGGATGTTTACATGGACTGGAAATGAGTGAAGTCTTGTTTGTGCGTGACTCTGATCATCTCAGTACTTTCCACAAATAGGGAGAACTGGGGGGAAAACCGTAGCAGTGTTGTCTCTAGATGGCTTCTGAAAGCACCCTGCTGTCTCTTACTGTTTCCCTGCGTGCTTGCACAGGGAGAAAATGCAGAGTGCCAACTATCTTATCTTTCTGCTGTCCTGACGTGGGTGAGATGCAGAAATGTTTTGTGCTCAGTCCCAAGTGATGCTAAGCATTGCACATCTTTGTGCCCCAGCAAGTGCTGTAACAACATTCTTGGGGTCTGGCTGGGGTTGCTGGTAATAATTAATGAGTTTGGCATGTTTACATGGAGTTGCCTTCTTTCTCCTCCATGCCCTGTGCACCAATTCCAGCGCTGCTTTCAGCACTTGTGCAGCACCTGAGCTAACAGAGCTGCCTGTGGAGCTCCAGGTAAGCTGTTTGTATAGCCGGGTGTCCCAGCAGAAAAATATATCAAATTTAAACAGGGAGAGAGTGTTGCAACTCATCCTGGTGTGCAGTCTGTCAGCTGAATCACCTCTGTGTCCCATTCTGACAAGGACACGATCCTTGATTTACACCTTGCAAACAGCAGCTGCTTGGCGCAGGGCTGCGCTCTCCTTCCCAGTGGGTGCTCGTGCCCCCCCAGGGCTAAGCAGTGGGTGCCTGGTTTGCAGCTGTGGAGGGCATTTCTGATTCAAGGGACACTTCCTTGTTCAGGGATGCTTCCTTGTTCAATGGGTATTTCCTGGTACTGCTCATCACATCTGGGACAAGCTAGAGTGTGAATTGCAGCTGGCGCTCCTGTGGACACCAGCTTTTGTCACTGTTTTGGGGGTTGTACTTTGATGCAAAGCCCCACGGGGTTTGCAGCACTGCCCAGGCTCTCCCATGAGGTCAGCTGTGCTGAATTTACCTGCAGGGCAGAAAACCTGCCATCGTGAGGATGCTTGGGGTGAGAGGAAGCAGCTGCTGCCTGAACTGCCTTTTCCTAAGGGACATGCTGGAGATTGTTGCAAAATAAGGCCCAAGCATTCTTTTCTGATGAGAAACATGTTTTGTTCTGCTCTGACTGTGAGGCAAGTGTGATTTCCCCGCCGTCCCATCGCAGCAAAGCTCGCTGGCAGCCAGCCCTCCTGCAGCATCCTGCCTGCCCACTGACTTTCACAGCAGCTTCCATTTCTCTGCCTCGGGGAAGCTGCAAATTGTAGGGAGCTGAAGGCTGAGGGGTGCCAGTGAGCACCATGGGGGATGCATCGCCCTTCAGGGAGCATGGACTTCTCCTTTCTGCAAAAAGGGAATGGTACCAGTGGGCAGCGATATAAGCAGGCTCTGGACCCTGCTGCTCAGCTCTGCTCCTTCAGGCTGGGTGACTTTTTTATTGGTGTCTCCACAGGAAGCCCTGCTAACAGATGAGCTTCCCTCAGTGCTAGGGGTTGTCACTGAACACAGTGAAGTCACAGAAGACCGAAGCTTTGTGCTCTCTGGTTTTATTTTGGAGCAACATACAAGATTCTGCAGCGAAGCAAGAAGCTGAGGGAGCCGACATCTCCGCAGTGATTTACCAAGGGGGAGCTTGAGCCAAAAGGGGTGGACGCCAACAGCAAGACCGCTTCCATCATCTCGCCCTTTGCTGTGACAAGGCACAGGTGTCTGCTCCTCCCTTGTTTTTCTGAGCAGAAACATTCCATCTGCGCTGCCCTCCTCACACCCAGTGTCCGATGACGCAGCTTCACAAAAGGGCGGCTGTCCTCCTGTCGTAACCAAAAAGCCTCGAAGAAGAGCATCGGGAGGCGCTCCTGGCGCCGCGCCGAGCTCCGCTTTGCTTACCAGCATGGAGGTGGGTTTATGACGAGGAGCCTTTCTCCATCAGCAGCGCCTGCCTCGACACCTGCGCAGCGCCCGGCTGCGAGCCCGGCACAGCTGAGCCAAACGCTCACACCTGCAGGCTGCGCGCTGGCACCGCGTCCCGGAGCCTATGGGAGCGAGGGGAAGCACGGCGCTGGGATGGTGGCTGTAGGAAGAACCCAGCGAGCTGCCAGGGTGGCAGTGGGAACTTTATCAAGGTGCCAGGATCCTAAAGCATGGCTGTGGGGACTTACTGCAGGCAGGGACCCCCGGCTGGGGCACGGCGAGGCGTTGGGTCTGTCCCACGCGGCAGCGGCGTGCGGCCAGCTTGGCGTAGCAGCAGGCACGGAGCAGGCAGCACCTGCAGGGAGAACGAGAGCCTGACCCAAACAGCCTGCTAGCTGCTCTCCAACCTGCCCCCAGCGCTAAGTCACCCAGGGCAATCCTCAGCCTGCTCCTGCTGCTCACACACCCACCTCTTCTCAGCTTTTCTCCCTGCAGCCTCTCTCAGAACCCTAGAATAGCCCAGATTGGAAGGGACCCATAACGATCATTGCCTCCAACTGCTGGCTCCAGCCTTTCTGCACCCTGGTTTTCAGACCAGCCCTGCCCTGTGCTGCCATCCCATCCGTTTCAGCTGGTGCTCTCTGCCTTGACAAGGCTGCAGGAAGGGGAGCTAATCACTTTCGCTAAATCCTGTTCCCCTTCTGCTGCCGCTTGCTGATGCTGTACCTGTCCATGAAGGCAGCGCGACCACGGCCCCAGCCCGAGCCACAGCCATGGGCAGTCAGGTTTCCCACGGTGCTCCCTTCCAGCCCCGGAGCAAACGTGTGCGGGTGCTTCCCACGAGCTGCGAGCATGCCTGAAGCGACCGGAAAATGGGATTTTGTGAGCGAGATAAACAAGCCCCGGTCGGCTGGAGCGGAGCAGCTTTGGCTGGGATCTCTTTTTCTGTCGCAGCTGCACTCACCGCAGGCGAGCAGCAGCGCCGGCATCAGCAGGACCTTCATCTTCCTCTCGCTTGCACCTGGGGGAGAAACGGGCGCTGCCCTGCCAACCTTGCCCTGCTGAAATCACGTCGAATTCCTCCAGAAGTTGAAGGGAGGGAGGCAGGAGGGCTCCCTCTCACGGTGCTGCTGCCTCTTGGCCAAAAGCAAGCGTATTCCCGTGCTGTCCCAGCGCCCACCCCTCCAGCTCGCGTCCCACCGCCCCTCGCACCAAAGAGGACTTGGCAGCAGCAGCTCCTCAGCTGAGATTTCCCTTCAAAGCACTTCATCACGAGGCAAAAAAAAAAAAAAAAAAAAAGGCTCAGCGTGCCGCCTCCTCCCCCTCCTCCCACCCCCCCCAGCCCTGTTTTCACTTCTGCAATGCGATGACCCCCAGCAGCAGCAGGGTCAGGCTGGGGTCTCTTACCGGGAAATGGCACCGGTTCCAATTCCGATCCCTCGCTCCTGGCCGAGCACTGCCCTGTGCCTCCAGCTCCTGCCTGGAAGTGCAGAAATGCCTCTCGCCTGTCCCCACACGCCGTCCTGCTACGCCCCGTCCCTCGCCGGCCAAACCCACAGCCTGGTGTGACGCAGCCTGGAGCCCCTCGCTGCCGTCCGGGGACCCCCAGGCACCCTTCCAGTACCCCCTGCTGCTCCCTGTAGCTTTCTGCAACAGCCCAATACCCTGCCACTGTCTCCCAGTATTGCCTTGAGCTTTCCAGTACGCCCCAGTGCTATCTAGAGACCCCCAAATGCCCTCCCAGTAACCCCCAAGAGCCTCCCAGTATGCTCCCAGTTCCCCCCATTGCTCTCTGGATGCCCTCAGCACTTTCTCAGTGCTCTCAGTACTGCCTACAGACCCCAGGCATCCTCCCATCTCCATTTTTTGGGTCCTGAGCTTCATTCTTTATCTTACACTCCAAAATGCCGCTTGGAGGTTCTAACCATCCTGATTTTTGGTCACAAGATCCCTTTTTGAATATCCAGGTACTAACTTTAGGGGCTTGTAATCCTGTTTGTAGGGCCCAGACTCTTCAGTCTAGGGAATTATTCTTTGAGTTCGCAAGTTCAGTTATAGGCTGCAAGTCATGATTTTTGAGGGCTCAAGTCATCTTTTCTCATTCTGTATGCCCATTTTCAGGGTCCATAACCTATTTTTCAGCTCCCCAAACTCAATTTTGTTGACCTAAAGCCCCATGCTGAGTGTCCAAAGTCTCATTTTGTGAGGCGTTGGAAGAGTACTGGGTGTCTGTTGGTTGCACTGGGGGGCACTGGGAGATTGTAGACATTACCACAGAGCACTGGCATTTAACTGAAGGGCTTTGGGCGATGCTGAAGCTCAGTGGAAAGGCACTGGGAAACCTTTAGGCTACATTAAGCAGCTCTAGCAGGGGACTGGAGGGCTCAAGACAGTACTAAGCTGCACTGGGAAGGCATAGAGAGGTTATTGTGGGGTGCTATGCAGCACTGGGAGCATATTGGGGATTTCTAGCAAGGATTGGGGTCCACTGGGAGGGTGTTAGGAGGCTCTGGACAGCACAGAGAGGTGATTGAAAGGCTCTGGATAACACTAGGGGGCACTGCGAGGTTACTGGGAATGCTCTGGGTCTCCGGGCAGCATTTGAGAGCGCTGTGAGGTTATTGAGCTGCTCTGCATAGCACAAGGTGGTACTGCGTGTGTGCTAGGAGACTCTGGAATGTAATGGGAAGCACTGGGAGGGCAATGCTGGGCTCCAGCTCACAGAGGACCAAGATGATTTAAGCACATAATTTATTTTCACGTCGATTCAGTCCAACACAAACGCGGGTCCGTGCAGAAACTCAGCTCCAGAAGTGAAGCAGAGAGCCAAACCCAAAGAGTCTTGGCTTTGCACGTGCTCACCACCTGCACTTGCTCTTGAGGTACAGAACATAGCGGAGGTTGTAGCTCCTCGCGCTCCTCTGCAGGCACAGCCCCAGGCTGCGGTCGCACTCACAGGACAGCTGGGCACACCACGAGTCCCTGTCTGCCAGCAGCACGGATTTTGATTGCGTTTCATTTCATTTTGAGAAGGGAGGAGCCCCTTTTTCAGCATCCCCACTTACTGCAGGTGAGGCGGCCGCTGCGCCAGCTGTACTGATAGTGCTGCTGCTTGGCGTTGCAGTGGTACTTCTGGAGGCCGTCGTAGCAGGCATCGTGCAGCTGGCAGCATCTGCGCAGGGCTCTGAGCTTTCAGATTTTCTCCCCTGCTTCCCACACCCCTCAGATTTGAATGATAAATTTGAGCAGGGAGATTTTTAAATGGGTGCTTACCTGTCTGTGGCATCCTTGGGCTGCCCGCGGCCCCCTACACCGCAGTAGCAGCCATAGAAGGAGTAATGCAGCACGGCGTTTTTCCCCGTCAGCTTTGTGACCACCTGCTGCAGCTGCCAGAGGCTCCCAGCAGCCGGCGACGAGCCTGGAGGGGAATCAGTGTGATGACAGAAACACTTTTCTCCCCTTTTTTGTCATCCCCTTGGTATCCCCTGCTATATTCCACCACCAAGTCATCTCACCGCGGTCTTACCTGCTGTGCTGGAGAGGAAACTCATCCCCAGCACAGGGGAGCTGTTCTCTGGGGGGTTGTTATGTGTTTTGGGGAAGTGGTGGTGGAAAGTGAAAGCTTGAGAAAGCCACAGCTCTGACACTTCTGTTTGATGCAGGTGTGGCTGCCCTGGCAGCACAGGTAAGGACACTTACCCGAAGCAAACAGGATGGCCAGTGCAAGGAGAGCATTCATCTTTCCTACCGCCCTGGAAGAGGAACCCAATGCCAGATCATCTCCCACTGCACCACCAAGCCTCTTGCAGCAGGTGACCTCTCTCCTTCCTGCTCCCCAGCTGGGGATGGAGCAAGGAGGCAATGCCCACTGCAGCCCAGCTTTAGCAACAAATGCTGCGTTTTGGGTGTCAGCGATGGAGCAGTAAAGAGGAGCGGGTGGTGGAGAGCAGGAAAAAAAGCAGAATGTAGAGAAAGCTGAAGCCCTTGAGGGGACACAGCTCTCGACTGCTGTCTCAGACTGCCTTTGCTCTGCTGCTCAGCACTGCTTTCTCTGCCTGTGCCTCCATCCCCACTTGCAGTACAGCTTATGGTTAAGGTAGGAAAGGAAGGAAGGTGTTCCTCTAACCCTGCTCACCTCTGGAAAGCCTCTGCCGCTCATGGGTGCGTGGTTGGCATGGCTCCATTTATATAGGGCTTGCTTTCGCTTCCACAAACCTGTGGAAAACTCAACTCATGCAGTTCTGCAAGTGGGGCTTTTCTATAAAGGAGAAAGCACCATCCTTCCCCTTAATGTGAATGCAGGAAATCCCCCTGCCTCTATCCATGCCAGCAGTGATGACAGCAAAGCGGTGTCAATTCCAGTGAAGGAGGAAGGCAATACACTCTGCCCCAGCCCTAGCAGCTCGGGGGTGTTTTCCACTGCTTTACCAGCCCTGCTGGTGCTGTGCTGGGGGATAGCCAGCTCTGATTCAGAAGGTGTAAATCAAAGCCCTAAAAAGGGCTCACAGGGGGCAGGCAATCCTTGAATACTGGCAAAAAATGGCTTTTCTGACTGCAGTAGGAAGGGATGATCCCCTGACCATCAAAACATGAAGTTTGCTCTGCATGTTAGCTCTGGGAGTGAGTTCAGAGAAGAAGGAGGGGGATGTTGGGAGAAGCCACCAGCCCCAGGCTCGCTGCAGGGAAGTGTTGTTGACAAACCCCAGGGAGTTTTACTTGGTGGCATGTTATTTGTCCCCAATTCTCAATGCTGGGGATCGAGCTTGGGACAGACCCATCTCTCAGCGGTCCAACAGCAAAACACCACAGAGCATTTTTCACACCATTTATTCAATTCCTTTTTGCTGGAGAACAAAATCAGTAGAGAAAAGAGAAGAAGAAGGGGACAAGAACTCTTCTGGGGAGCTGGGGATCTCCAGCTATCGCATGTGCCCTGCTCACCCTGCGCATCACCTCACTGGGAGGAGGGCTGCAGCCCCTCTCAGCACCCACATCACCCTGTCCTTCCCACAGCAACGAGGAAAGGCACTCAAAACAGGCAGACATGCAGATTTCAGCACTGCAGCTTGCTCCCTCTGCACCTCAGCTTGAAGTAGAAGCGGTAGGACACGTTGTAGGAAGGCAGAGCACTGGCAAAGCACGAAGCCATGGCCCTGTCACACAGGCAGGTCTCTCTCTTGCACCAGCTTTGCTCATCACCTGCAGGGGGACAAACGTGATGCTCTGCCCCAGTGCTGCTGTGCCATCCCTGTGCTCTCACCGCCTCGCCAGGCAATCTGCTCCCTGGCACTCACCGCAGCTGATGTCCCCATCGGTGACATCGAATTGGTACGGGGTTATCAGGGGGCTGCAGCTGCTCTCTCGCAGCTGCCTGTAGCAGCAGTCGTGGGCATGGCAGCAGCTGCAGGAGATGTGTCAGAGGTGAGAGAAGCGCCAGCCCCAAACGTGAGGTGACCGGGAGGAGCACGTGGCCCGGCAGCAGCATGATTTTCCAGGTACTCACGTGTCAGTGGGGTCCACTGGGGTCCCTCTGCCCCCGATGCCGCAGAAGCACCCATACCAGCTATAGGAGAGCAGGGCACTCTTCCCTGTGGTCACTCTGATCATGCGCTCCAGCTCCAGCAAGCTGCCACGCGCCGGAGGCAGCCCTGCAAAGAGAGATGGGGGGACAGAGTGGCATCAACGTGGCCCATCACCCAACCCCCCCCAACCACACTGAGCATGGCAGGGAAATGGCAAAGCTCGGACAAAAGATACTCAAAGCCCGTGAGTTTGTATGGTTTGCATGCAGGGGGTTGAGACCCCAGCCTCACCGGCCGACTCACCGTAAGCCAGCAGCAGGGCAAGCAGGAGATTCCTCATCTTCATGATGGAGGAAGAGGGCGGCGAGCAGCACTCTGGGACTGGTGATGAAATGGGGGCAATAAAATCCCACCCTCCTCTCCCTGCGGCTCTGGGGCTTGGCGGGTTTGCTTTATATGGATAAAGAGGGGAGAGATCCTCCCCCTGTCCCTTGCTGGTGCCCCTTGCACAAAACCAGGAAACCTTGCTTGCTGTAGGGATACAAGTGTGCCCTAAAGATATCTGGTCAGGTGGAGGCTCGGCTACAGACACGGTGCTCCAACCTTGGCAGTGTAGCTAGTGAGTACTGTTAGCAGCTTGTCCTCTGCAGCCCTTCAGTTGATTGCTCTTCAGTCTTTCCCATGCAATCTTCGCCAAATCTGGTACAACCAGCGTGTGGGAGAAGCCTGAGGCTTCTCAAAGGTTCTGCAACGTGAGACCGTGGGCAAAGCAGGCTGGAAGCCATGAGAGCCCCACCGGGGATGCCTTTGGAGCACAGGTTATTGAATCACTGCAGCCACAACGTGATGCAAAGAGAGGCAGAGCACCTGAGGAGATAACACACAAAGGCTGCTATCACTGCCGAGCAGCCAGGCAGCCCAGAGCAAACAGACAGCAGGCTCTGCCTGTATTCATAGGCACTGCTCCACCCTTGGTAATTAACCCCGCTTCCAAGGGAGGAAATCTGTCAGTAAGAAAATGATGCTTTGTGTGCACAGAGAGGGGGGTGAGGCTGGAGGCAGCTCTGGTCCCACCCTGCCCCACACCAGGTGGGTCGGGGCCTTTTGTGGAGGCACTGGGTTATGGGCTCGGTGCGTG